>NC_090449.1:715387298-718232337 GCF_031143425.1 Pleurodeles waltl | reverse complement strand
CCTGCCACATGGCCACCTATAACCAAAGCCTTGTGCTTTGTAACATGCCAGTCTTGCAACAACTGCACTCAAGCACTGTTCTTCAGCCCACTGTTTATCTTGTCACCCTGCCCTGTGATTGTATCTCACTAACTCATTGGCAAATCCTGTCCCTCTGCACTGCCTGACACTTCACCCCAGCATGTCCAATGACATGTCCTTTTGCACTTGTGTAGGATCACAATGGAAGGTCTCACACTCATGGACTCACAATCATGGACAATGTACATATAGCACTACAGCACTTTCAAATAGATATCACTTACACAACAACTTTGTCTCTGTAATGTGACATATCAACCGTGATGGCCATCAGTGATGTTTACCTCAGGTCAATGATTATAGATTGTCAATACAACTGACCTGAAAGAATGTTGGCTGATAACTATGCACTGTGGTCTGGATTGTATCATCATCTGCCATTTCTGATGGTTAATTCTGATGAAAATAGAAACTATACACCATAATGCTGTGTTGGACAGAATAACGCTTCCTCAAGGGATGACTAAGCCAAAAATTATTGCCTTCAACTTTTTCTTCAAGCCAAAACTTATGTATGTGACATTTGACCCAAATGTTACCTAACACACACCATACTGCATGAATGGATGTGTATGAGTGTACGTACAAATATGTAACCTGGCTGAACATTCTAACAAATGATAGGTGTAAGTTATGTATACCATACTACATGGGAGCATACTACCACTCACCTTATAAGGCTTCGCTTGGACATCAGGCTGCAGGCAGACTTAACACAGTGTCCTCAATACCAATTCTGGTCACAAAGTATGTGAGATTGAAAACATACATCAAAAATTAACAACACTTTGGGATACATAGTAACCTTGAGTGGTGGGTGCAATGGATGGCAGAATCTTAGCAAAGTAGCTTTGGTATAGCTGCCAATGTAACAGCTCAATTGGGATTTGGTTGCAGGATGGGACACAAAAACTAACACTAAAGAGACACTGTTCACCCATGCCAAGGCCCTGATCCCCAAGCATGTGACAAATACTGTGAAAGAGTTACCCAAATATTTAGTTAACAGTAGAAACAGAAGCTAAAACCAGGGAAAACACATTACCTAACCTAACCTATCCTAACTACACATTACCCACAACTGGCAATAACTAACCTAAGCTAAACTTACTTATCACATTTAACTAAACACTCTAAACATCAACCTCTCACCCCCCTTATAAGACGGGATACATGGAGGGCAACATATACTAACCTAAACACATAGGGCCATATTTATACTTTTCGACGCACAACTGCGCCAACGCAGTTGTGCGTCAAAAAATCTAACGCCGGCTAACACCATTCTGAAGCACCATGCGGGCGCCGTATTTATTCAATGACGTTAGCTGGCGTTAGCTGGCGGAGCTGCCTGGTGTGCGTCAAAAAAAATGACTTACACCAGGCAGCGCCGGTGTAGGGGAATATGGAGCTTGGGCATCAAAAAATGGGGCAAGTCAGGCTGAGGCAAAATTTTCGCCTCAACCCGATTTGCGCAATTTTTTTTTACTCCCAACCCCCATTGAAATGACTCCTGTCTTAGCAAAGACAGGAGTCATGCCCCCTTGCCCAATGGCCATGCCCAGGGGACTTATGTCCCCTGGGCATGGTCATTGGGCATAGTGGCATGTAGGGGGGCACAAATCAGGCCCCCCTATGCCACAAAAAAAAATAATAATAATACTTACCCGAACTTACCTTAAGTTCCCTGGGATGGGTCCCTCCATCCTTGGGCATCCTCCTGGGGTGAGCAAGGGTGGCATGGGGTGTCCCTGGGGGCATGGGAGGGCACCTCTGGGCTTCTTCCGAGCCCACAGGTCCCTTAACGCCTGCCCTGACCAGGCGTTAAAAAACGACGCAAAAGCGGCTGGACGTCATTTTTTTTTACCCGCCCACTCCCGGGCGTCATTTTTGCCCGGGGGTGTAAATACGGCGCACATGCCTCGGAGTCATTTTTTAGACGGGAACGCCTACCTTGCATATCATTAACGCAAAGTAGGTGTCCACGCTAACAAATGACGCAAACTCCATGAACTTTGGCGCTAGACGCGTCGAACGCCAGAGTATAAATATGGAGTTCGTTTTGCGTCGAATTTGCGTCAAAAAAACGACGCAAATCCAGCGCAAACGGAGTATAAATATGGCCCATACTATCTTATACTAAACAAATATATATATATTTTTCTTTTTATATTTTACAGCCTATTCTAGCTTAACACTAAGCCCCCTAAACCCACTAATGAAAAGAACCAGGAAAGAGGAGGGAGGGGAGGGAAACATGGCTGAGGGTAAAATGTTTACAAGTTCACCCTGTGCAGGGTCTTCCTTATGGCATGCACCTTCCTATTAACCTGTGCCACCTCCTGCTGCAGCCTGGTCATTTTCCTCAACATACGGTCAATTTTCCATTGCATCTGCTGAAAATCTGCTGGTTCAATGACTGCATCAGGGGTGGTCTGGGTGCCAGTTGAAGATGTATGTCCCCTTGTCAGTACCATGCCTGTAGGAGGAGGTGCAGGTGGTGCTGTGACAGGTCCTGGAGCAGTGGAGGTTGACGGTCCAGCAAGGGTGCCTGCTATGGTTGGTGCCACCTGGGTGGTAGTGGTGGTGCTGGTGGTGGTGGCTGTGGTGGACACGAAAGGGCCCCCTTGGGCAAATGCCCTCCACAATCCGGTATGCTCTTTCATGGCGATAACGCCTTGCCATGTTGCGGAACCCAAACTCCACATCCGGAATGTGGCGATAATGCATCGTCCTGCGCTGAAACTCCCGAATCTGGATGGGATTCATATTTGCAGCTTTTAAAACCAATATAAAACCAAACATTAGGTACTTCATTGTGTGATATGGCTCCAGATGTAAATCAGACAATACATCTAATGTACCAGAAACAGGCCATATCATCATACAGATCACTGATTGTCCCTGAGAAAGTACATGCCAATGCAGCCTACACATGTCCTATCAAACAGCACAGCAATACTCTAAAAGATGGGGAACAACTTAAATGACCTATGCATCATAGTTCAGCCATTCGTCACGTAAAAAATGCTGCAAGTCCTCCACATGTGTCAGGCCAACTAATGACTAACTTCTGGATGACAATCAAGGGCCACAAGATCTGTGAGTTGTAAATGGAATTGCCAGGATAGAATGCAGTTGCTAATCATGAGTGGGTATCCTAGTTTTGGACAAGTGGCTTACAGATTTACATGTCTGTATACTAAACTTGGATCATCAGCCCTAGGTACACTTTTCATAACCCTATGCCTGTGCCTGAGGGGGGTGGTGGACAAACAACAAATACTTTCAAACATCAAGGACACCCAGGAAGCTTTGGACAGCTGTACATGGGTTTGGGCAGTCCACCACAGGTAAGGAGGATGTCCAACTAGGATACACCCAAACCTTGGTCAATCCCATCCACATTTATGTTTGGAAATGCAGACAATTGCCACCATCATTTCCTACCAGTAACACATGACTTACAACAAGCAGATAGATGCAAGCACACATCTAGCCATGAGCTGCATGCACACCTAGGCCATTGTACTCAAGTGCCTCATACACGTAGCACAACATGTGGAGCTACATGCTGCTAGGAAGTCAAACATACAGTCAAACATGTTCATTAGTGAATAGGGGCGCTCAAGTCTGTGGGTAAGACTTTGGCATACCTATTCTGTGAGAATCAGGATCTGACTTGCTGACTAAATCACAAATATGGTCCTCTGCTACATTTTCTTAATTTAAGTTTTATCCACAAAAGTCACCCTATTCACATGGCCGTGCCTACAGGGCTGTCCTACAATCCTAAAATATGACTATACGCTAATGATTGCCCAACTCAAGGATGGAAAAAAAATGATAATCCACTCAAGGAACATATCCGATCATTGACTAGCGCATAATACCTTGCCATGTGTCCAACACTCAGCAGCCAATCACACAACAGCAGCAAACACAACACAGAACATAAATATCAACACTTACTGGAGATGTCTGGGTCCGCAAATTAAGACACCTCTCCGATAGTGTAGGGGGCAGGTCCACCTGTAAAGCACGGAAGGGAGAAATGTGCTCAATGTCTGTGCACTGTACAACACTTCCAAATACAATTACTGTGTGTAAGATTAAATCAGAAAGTCAAGCCTTTCAGACATGATGATACTGCATCCGACATACCACTGCAAACATGTACAGACCCGGACACTCCAGTGAGTGATACACACATATCTACACACATGCAGTGGGCCTAACTATCATGTGGTGGCAAACATGCTCCATCATTTGTTTGCAGACTCATTCATGGTGTGTATTCCTCTCATCATGTGCATCCATGAGAGACATGCAAAGCCATTTTCCTGGAGGACTGCAATACCAGTCACACAGCTATTGTGACTAAGACCGATGTAAAACACACAGGTACAATGTACAGAGGGCCGGGGATAGTTGTCACCCCTCAATTTGTATCATTTGCTTCATTTAATGTGCCACAGCTATGGTACATTGCACCAAACATTTTGACATGAACCCGTATGCATTACTTTTGGCATCCATCCCTAATTTAATTGTGGCACAACAAAGTCCAAATATCAGTCTACGATGTTACCTGAGGTCAGCTATAACTTGTTATGTATGTGTAAGGATCCAGTTCAGACATGTATCCGAAATAATTGCGGACCATGATCCTCTAGTTGTTGTACCGGACTTGCACTCTTGACTGACGCAAGAGATGGCCAAACGTGTGGAATACAACTAGGTATTACCCAGTTTAGGCTTGTCAATAGAGGATAGCAAGGCTATTTAACTCAATACAGTAACTCAATGCCTGTGTCAATGTGTGTGAATTGGCTCTTACTAATGTAGTTGTCCCACTGTGTGAACCTCACAAGACGCGTTTTCTCAAATCTGCTTGTATGCATGTGTAGTCAATGTGTCCAACCATCAGATGCTATTCAGTGTGGAAATGAGAAAGGAAATGTGTTTGTCATACACGTAGCAACAAATGCTGTGTGAACTTCCAAGGTTTTTTGGGACTTAAGCATCACCAATGACAAACCATGAACAGGATAGATAGAAGACGGTTGATCATGGCAATGTTCCAAGACTAAGCCATCATATGTCCTGGAATGTTGGATACCACTTCTTTGTATACTACCCATGAGTCAGGCATTGGATAAAGCTGTGTGGGTATGGTGTTTGTGACACTGAGTCGGAAAAACAATCCACAAATGTCATGTCACGCCACAGTTTGAGTCATATAAAGAAGCCATGTTTCTCCTGTGGCAGTAGAGGACCAGCAGACCAAGCAGCAAGTGTGCACATATTTCCAATGGTTAATTGCACAAAGGTGTCCAGTGCAAGTGTGTGGGGCCATGTGTAGCCTGAGTCATTATTGGGGTCCATGTTGTCACAGCTACGTGCAGGTCTGGTCATGAGTCTGTGGAGCCATTTCCTGCATTTACAAAGTATCCTTCACAGCTGATTTAGAGGAAAGCCGAATAGGAATTGAGAGCATACATGGGGATAGTCCAGCTATATACTGCAAACTTGTTATGAGACTGACAACAGGGCAACCTTGGTGTGCTGATAAAGTTAATGAATCAGGAAATTTTAACCGGCAGGTTTCCTCACAATATTTGAACACAAGGGGGGTCATTACAACCCTGGCGGAGGGTGTTAAAGCTGCGGTAATACCGCAAACAGGCCGGCGGACAAAAAAAGGGAATTATGACCGTGGCGGAAACCGCCAACATAGACAGCCACTTTAACACTCCGCCCGCCACGGCGGTACAGACAAGCAGCGCAGCGGTCACCGCCAACAGACAGGCGGGAGACAATGTACCGGCCACAGTATCACAACCTGCCAATCTGCCACCTTTTCCGGGGCGGATTCACCGTGGATAAAAACACGGCGGAAACAGCTTTTGCAATGGGAAAACTCTCACCTTAATACACTCCATGAGGAAGGAGGCCACCATGGAGCCCGAACTACAAATACTCCCTGCGCTTGTCTTCCTGCTCCTCTACGATCACCAGCAACGTAGGCGCCGAAGACAACGGTGAGTACTGCACCTACGACATAGGGGAGGGGGAGGCAAAAGTCAGGGGGACACACCCCCAACCCGACCCTCACCCACTGCAACACACACACCACTGCATTTCCAAACAGCACAGTAACAACCCACAACCCCCCCGGAAGAATGCAAAGACAAAAGGAAATCAGTTCAACCATTGTAATGTATCAAACCACAGTGACCAAATATATACAGATATATATACACACTCCAGAATGTATACATTACGATTAGTAGTGCAGCTATGCACATATCAATGTCCGTGCACCACCGGGCCCAAAATGCATGGGCGAGGCCCACACTAGATACCTTTCCACAAACGGAGATAACACTGCAGGGGCATCAGATAGAAATACAACAGGCACCTCAGGGGGAAGGGAAGGAGGGGGCACCTCAGCCAGATTACAGCACCACACCAGATCCATGATGGGGCTCCATGCCCATTGATGTATCCTGGGGAGTGTAAAGCCACAGTCTCTCAAGTCTCTACAGTGGGTGGTTTGCCCATTGTACCATCCTGGGGAGTGCAAAGCCACAGTCTCTCAAGTGGATAACAATCTCTACTGGTTCTGGAGGGGGACTGGTGCCCAGAGTGCATCAGGCTCCCCGTGACGGTCCAGCTGCACATGGGCTAACGATGCTTGATTTGGCGGTCTTTTCCCTGCTCAGCGGTGCTTTGCCATGGCGGTCTTTGCCCTGTTCAGCGGTGCTTTGCCATGTCGGTCTCTGCCCTGTTCAGCGGTGCTTTGCCATGTCGGTCTTTGCCCTGTTCAACGGTGCTTTGCCCTGTTCAGCGGTCTTCACCATGGCGGTCTCTGACCTGTTCAGCGGTGCTTTGCCATGTCGGTCTTTGCCCTGTTCAGCGGTGCTTTGCCCTGTTCAGCGGTCTTCATCATGGCGGTCTCTGACCTGTTCAGCGGTGCTTTGCCATGTCGGTCTTTGCCCAGTTCAGCGGTGCTTTGCCCTGTTCAGCGGTCTTCACCATGGCGGTCTCTGACCTGTTCAGCTGTGTTTTGCCATGGCGGTCTTTGGCCTGTTCAGCGATGCTTTGCCATGTTCTGTGGTCTTCACCATGGTGGTCTTTGCCCTGTTCAGCTGTGCTTGACTTTGCTGTCTCTGTCCTGTGAATTGGTGTGTGGCATGACGGTCCCTCATTGCCCAGCGGGGCTGTGGCTGCTGGGGCCCTCCAGGGCACTGACTCTGGTGGTGGTCTCCTGACCAGTGACGATGCTGCTGCCCTCCAGGGCACTGACTCTGACGGTCGTCTCCAGACCAGTGACGATACTGCTGCCCTCCAGGGCACTGACTCTGGCGGTCGTCTCCGGACCAGTGACGATATTGCTGCCCTCCAGGGCACTGACTCTGGCGGTGGTCTCCGGACCAGTGACGATACTGCTGCCCTCCAGGGCACTGACTCTGGCGGTGGTCTCCGGATCAGTGACGATAGTGCTGGTGGTGGAGTCCCGGCCACCGGGGAGGATGGCGCCCTTCTCCGCGGTGCTGCTCTTACCAGACTTTGGAGACTTCTTCTGCCCCTTCACCACCTTGGGAGGAGTCATAGCTGACTCGGCACTCCCCCCGGGACCCTTGTGAG
The DNA here is from genome assembly GCF_031143425.1 of Pleurodeles waltl. Classification (NCBI taxonomy): domain Eukaryota; kingdom Metazoa; phylum Chordata; class Amphibia; order Caudata; family Salamandridae; genus Pleurodeles; species Pleurodeles waltl. The sequence continues at coordinate 718,224,603 of NC_090449.1, read as the reverse complement.
CAGTTTTGCCAGCAGGAGTCTGCACCCTGTCCTGTCGGCCACTTTCCAACTTAAGGTGCTTTACAGGGGGTGGACTGGCAGTGCTTTGGCTCCGTGTCACACTGGCTGCTCTGGTGGCCGGTGCACTCCACACACCTTTAACACGCACCACTGGTACTGGACGTTTTTTTGGCTGAGGTGCTACTACGGGACCTATGAATTGGAGGGGTGGGGGTGGAGGCAAAGAGGTCAAAGTTGCTGAGGAAGAGTTTCTGATGAAGACTGGGATGGGTAGCTGGAGGGGGTCTGGGAGTGGAGGAAGAGGAGGTGGTTGTAGGAGGTGTAACTTTAGGTGATTTGGGTGCAGGTGCAGGTACTGGAGGCTGTTGTGAGGTGGATGGATGTTGTGTGTGTGGGTGCCCACGTTTGTGTACTTTGGGAGGGGGCGTCACAGACACACTGGGAGTGGACACAGGGGACGTGTAAATGGTAGTGGGGTGGTGAGTGCAGGTGAGCGGGTGTGGTGCTGGGTGTTCCGGTGCGAGTCCTAGTGCCTGTAGATGTAGTGCATGCAGGTGAGAGTGTAGACGACACTGGGAGGGAGGAGGGAGACAACGAGGAGGGGGACACAATGGAGGCAGTGGATGTTGTTGTGTCTGTATGTGGGTGATGCTTGTTTGAGTGACGGTGGGTTGTGTGGTGCTTATGTTTGCCTGAGCTACTTTTGTGTGTTGAGGTGTATTCATGCTTGTCTGATGGTGTGCTTGGGATAGGCTGGGGTACAGGGGACTGGGTCTGGGTGGAGGAAGTTGGAGGGGGGAGGCTAGACACAGGGACAATGGCTGCCATCAGTGCTGAGGCCAGAGATTGCAGGGTTCGATGAAGGGCAGCCTGACCAGAATGAATGCCCTCCAGGAATGTATTACCGTGTTGCATCTCCCTTTCTACACCCTGGATGGCATTCACAATGGTAGGCTGCCCAACAGTGAGTGACCTGAGGAGGTCAATGGCCTCCTCACTGAGGGCAGCAGGGGTGACTGGGGCAGGGGCTGAGGTGCCTGGGGCGAAGGTGATGCCCACCCTCCTGGGTGAGCGGGCACGGGGCGAAGGCTGAGGGGCTGCTGGGAGGGCGGTGCTGGTAGGGGAGGTGGCGGCTGTACCTGTAGAAGTGGGGGGCACAGATGGTGCCGCCACCACAAGGGAGCTCCCATCGGCGGACGAGTCTGTGTCGCTGTTTGGTGATCCGGTGACCGATGTGAAGCTTCCCTCGCCCTCCGTCCCACTGGTGTATTCAGAGTCTGTGGTGTGGCCCTCCATGGCCATGTGGGATGCAGCTCCCTCGTGCTCCGGTGCCACTGTACCTCCGCCTGATGATGCTGATGAACACAAGAACAGGGAGACCACAAAAAGGGGGAGGGGACGACAGAAGAAAGACAGGTTGAGTGCATGGCTTACCGCTACCGTTGGCGGACAATACAGACACAGCAGCCCCCTGCACTACGCCGTGCTCTTGTCCTCTACAGATGCAATTCCTGGGATCTGGCCTACATGGCTATGGTGGTCATCTGCACACATAGATGACACAGGGGCATGTATACCTGTACTTGGCACTCTACAGAGGTGGGGTGGAGTGCCACATGGCCTACGTAACTCGCCCTGGCCTAGGGAAACCCACATCCCTCCTCCCCCACCCAGACCCCTCCACTGCACGCAAAGTCCGCAGAATGAGAGTGTACTCACCCCCTTGTGTCTGCTGTGATGCCCTCAAGCGCCCATCCAACTCCGGGTAGGCCACCGCCAGGATCCTGAACATCAGGGGGGTCATGGCAATGGCACACCAAATGTCCTTCTTCTGGTGGGCGCTGACCTACATGACATGTACAGGGGAAGAAGAGAAGTCATTACCAACAGCACCGTCGAAGTGAGTGGCCCCCATCCCTACCCTTGCCATGTGGCACATGCATTCACAGTCCTTCATGTTCGCTGAACTCTGCCCCCTTCCTACTGACATCCAGCCCTCTCCACCCAGCATAGCATAGCCCATACAACGTGCTCCCTGTGTACTTACCTGTTGGTCTGGAGGACCGTAGAGTAGCGTGTACTGGGAGAGGACCCCGTCGACTAGCTTCTCCAACTCCTGTGCAGTGAAGGCAGGGGCCCTTTCCCCAGACGCAGCAGCCATTGTCTCTTCCAGACCGAGGTCACAGCAGCACTTGCAGTGTAGGTCCTCTCCTGTTGAAGATCAGGTATCGAGTGATTGAACAGATAGAAAATGGTAGTCATGTCTGCGGCGGTGACGTCCAGGGTGGTGCGTATCATCACCGCCGGCACACTTCATCATTGGCTCATGGCTCATGGGACCCATAGGGTTCAATGTTAACCAATGCAGCATTGCACCGCGGTCTACGACCGTCTACCGCGAAGGTGTACAACGCCAGCGCAGATACCTCACATCCCATTGTTCCAGTTTAGAGGTCAGGCAGCCACCATTTCAGGGGCCCACATGGCTTCATTTACTACTGCGTCACACATACCTAGGCCTACACTCAACACACATACAGGAAGAGTTTTGTATTTGGTGTCGTGTTCTGTGTAGCTGTGGGTACATACCTGGGAATTTGTTGACTCTGTGGTCGCTGTTGTCCTTCTTAGGCACCGTCAGCTGGGACATTTGAGGAGAAGGCGGAATCCTCCAGTGTACCGACCGCTGGTGGACCTGTTAACAATGGAGGAGCGACATTTGATCATCACCTACAGGTTTGACCGTGCCACAATCCAGGATCTGTGTACCCAGTTGGAGCCAGACCTGATCTCACCTATCCGCCATCCCACAGGAATACCCCCTGAAGTGCAGGTGCTATCAGATCTCCATTTCCTTGCAAGTGGATCATATCAAACAACTGTGGCCATGGCATCAGGGATGTCCCAGCCTATGTTTTCCAACGTGTTGTCCAGAGTGTTGTCTGCCCTGCTGAAACACGTAAGGAGCTACATCGTTTTCCCTCAGGTGGAGGATTTGGCTACTGTGAAAGGTGACTTCTATGCCCTTGGACATATCCCTAACATCATAGGTGCTATTGATGACACCCATGTAGCTCTGGTTCCCCCCCCCAGAGGATTGAACAGGTGTACAGGAACCGGAAGAGTTATAATTTCATGAATGTACAGATGGTATGTTTGGCAGACCAGTACATCTCCCAGGTAAATGCTATGTTCCCTGGCTCAGTGCATGACGCCTACATCCTGCGGAATAGCAGCATTCCTTATATGATGGGTCAACTCCAGAGGCACCGTGTGTGGCTATTAGGGGACTCTGGTTACCCCAACCTGTCATGGCTATTGACCCCAGTGAGGAATCCCAGGACCAGGGCAGAGGAACGCTACAATGAGGCCCATGGGCGGACTAGGAGGGTGATCAAACGCACCTTCAGCCTCCTGAAGGCCAGGTTCAGGTGCCTCCATATGACAGGTGGTTCACTATTCTGCTCACCAAGGAAGGTGTGCCAGATCATCATCGCCTGCTCGATGCTTCACAATCTTGCTTTGCGACGCCAGGTGCCTTTTCTGCAGGAGGATGGTCCAGATGACGGTGTTGTGGCAGCTGTGGAGCCTGTGGACAGTGATGAGGAGGAAGCTGAGGAAGAAGACATAGACAACAGGGAGTCAGTCATACAGCAATATTTCCAGTGACACACAGGTGAGAACAATTTTTTTTACTATTACATTCACTTTCACACTTCTACCTCTATCCTGTCTGTCAATTAGTAGCAGTATTTGGTAACTGAGTTGTACCTTTCCATTATGGTTTCACAGGTGTGGTTACCAACGTGTGTCATCTGCTTGCATCCTTCATGGACTTGTGATGTGTGACATAGGTATGTTGGCATTACAATTGAAAATGCATTTTGACACTGTCATTGCTAATACAAATTTTCAAAATCACAGACTGAGTCCAGATTGTTTTGTGGTTCAAGGGTGTTTATTGAAGTGCTAATTATTGGAGGGGGTGGCAAAATGGTGATGGGTGATGGTGGAGGAATGTCCATGGCAGAGTCCAGTCTATTAGTCACACAGGTGCACTGCCCATATGGGCATAGGAAGTGGAGCTGGGGCAGTTCCAATCTGGACAGGGTAACAAAGTGGGACACTGGGAGGACAATCAGGGTGGTCTAATTTCCTGGCGGGGGTCTTGCCATCTTGCTCTGTCCTGTTCCTGGATCTCAGGGACCTCTTGCGTGGTGGTTGGCCATCTGCAGGGGGTGGGGTGCTGGTGTGGTGGTCCTGTGGCGGGGCGTCCTGTCCACTAGCGCCGGCGGAGGTGGTGGGCAGTTCATCGTCCATGCTAGTGTCAGGGGCCCCTTGGAGTGCCACGGTGTCCCTCGTTGTCTTTTGTATGTCCTTCACCACCCCTACGATGGTGCCCAGAGCGGAGCTGATGGTTCTGAGCTCCTCCCTGAACCCCAAATACTGTTCCTCCTGCAGGCGCTGGGTCTCCTGAAACTTGGCCAGGACCGTAGCCATCGTCTCCTGGGAGTGGTGGTATGCTCCCATGATGGAGGAGAGGGCCTCGTGGAGGGTGGGTTCCCTTGGCCTGTCCGCCCCCTGTCGCACAGCAGCCCTTCCAGTTTCCCTGTGTTCCTGGGCCTCCGTCCCCTGGACCGTGTGCCCACTTCCACTGCCCCCAAGTCCCTGTTGTTGTTGGGGTGGTGGGTTACCCTGGGTTCCCTGTCGTTGTGGACACACCGCTGATTGATGTGTCCTGGGGACGGAGGTACGGGCCCGCTGGGTGGGTGCTGTGCTGGTGTTACCAGAGGGTGGAAGGTCAGTGTTGGGCTGTGCCTGTGCGAGGGGAACCGACTGTCCCGATACCCACGATGGTCCGGGCTGGTCATCTGGATCCAGTTGGCCAGAGCTGCTGTCGTCACTGTGGGCCTCTTCTGTGGGTGCAGTGGAGATGTCTGGACCCTCCTGTGTGGTGACATTCCGTAGTGGTCCTGCAGGGGTATAGGAGCATGATTATTGCATGTGTGTATGTCATGGTGTGCAATGGGTGGGTGTGCGTGTACCCCAGTGCAAGCATTCCTGTGTGGGGGTTTGTATGACGATGGTTGGGGGGTTGTTATGGGTATGTGCAGTGAGCATGCTTTAGTGAGGGGTGACCATGCTTAGTTGTTGCATGCAGGGCTTGGTGTTGGGATGTGTGGGGTGTGTTATTAGTACATTAGTGAGGAGTTGGAGTGATAGGGGAGGGGGTGAGGGTGGGGGTGTGTGATAACATGCAGGTAGGGTGGGGGATATGATAGTTAAGATTTGACTTACCAGTGTCCATTCCTCCACCGACTCCTCCGAGGCCCTCTGGATGCCGGATGGTCAAGACTTGCTCCTCCCATGTTGTTAGTTGTGGGGGTCCGCCGCCAGTCCGCTGAATCGCGATGTTGTGCCTGGAGACCACAGAACGCACCTTCCCCCGTAGGTCGTTCCACCTCTTCCTGATGTCCTCCCGATTTCTTGGATGCTGTCCCACAGCGTTGACCCTGTCCACAATTCTGCTCCATAGCTCCATATTCCTGGCTATGGAGGTGTGCTGCACCTATGAGCCAAATAGCTGTGGCTCTACCCAGATGATTTCCTCCACCATAACCCTGAGCTCCTCCTCGGAAAACCTGGGGTGTCTTTGGCGTGACATGGGGTGGTGTGGGTGATGTGTGGGGTGGTGTATGTGTTGATAAGTGTGGTGATGTGTAGTGGTGTGTGGTGTTTTGTGCGTGGAATGTTGTATGGGTGATGGTGTTGTGTGCCTCTGTGTGGTGGGGTTCTCAATTGCTGTGCGCTCTGTCTCTCGCCTTCCTCAACATTTTGGGTCGTAGGGGTTTGTGGGTGATGTGGGTGTGTGTTTTATATTGTGTTGGGTGTGTGGGAGTGGTGTTTCTATGTGTATCAGGTGTGTGTATTTCAAATTGTCCAATGTGGCGGTGTTTTGGAGATGTGTGTGTATTGTGAGCGCGGCGGTGTGTACCGCCAATGGAATACCACGTTTGAAAGACCGCCGCGTGGATTCGTGGGTCGTGATAGCATGGCCGTGTTTCTGTTGGCGTGACGGTGGAGGTTTTGTTTTCGCCAGTTTAACACTGACCTTTGGTGTGGCGGACTTGTGTGGGTGTCTGAATTTCGGCGGTTTTACGGTATGTGTGTCATAATAGCTGTGGCGGAATTCCGCGGCTGCGGCGGTGTATTGGCGGTCTTCTGCACAGCGGTAAGCGCCTTTTACCGCCAATGTTGTAATGACCCCCAAGGTGGCTTCTAAAATTCCCACTGCAGCCAGGCACATCAGTGCCTCTGTGCTGACTAATCTCACAGCTATTCACCACGCAAGCCCCATCAATATGTTGGGGGCAATGTGAATCAGCGTGTGGACTGTCAGGGTACTAACATGTGTTGACATTTCATGCACATTATATGGCGTTGTTTGTTGTGCTGGAGTCACCATACCCAATCAATGCATACAGCCATGGTACACTTTCACTATTTGTCACTCATCCATACATGAAACCCAGTCAAGGGATGGGCAATGATTAGGCTGTTTGAAGACAAGTTCCACCCTATGATACGATAAGTAAACTGATTATGCTATATAATGTATTTGAGTATTCATTGTAGACCTACATGACACAATACCCCAGGAGGAAAGTGAGGGCATGGAAAGCAACTATGAGACAAATATAGCCACAGGGAACCTTTATGGTGATGGTAAGACAGGAACCAGTCAGGCTAACAGGATGCAGGGTCAATCAGGAACAAAAATGAACAAGGCATATACACAGTGAGCAGACTGAGACTGGTCAAAGTTGGAACAACACTGTGGAAAATGAAAACTGTATTTGTCCTGTGTGTTGGAACGTAACACAATAACCCAAGGCCTGTGTTACACAAGTGATTTATACGGCAATGCATAACAGTGTTATACATATAATGGCAGTTTCTATGCCGTTCCAGGCAGCTGCAAGGGCAGTGCATGTTCAAATGGCTGGTCTGCATGGAGGTGTTCCCAGGTGTGTGCAGCTTCAGTCTCTCACAAGTCCTGTAGGTGAGAATCAAGTTGAAAGGGCCACCAGTACCTTTCACATGGGAAGCAATGTACAGGTGATTACAGGTCCTACAGACTACAAGGCAGTGCATTAATCAACCAGAAGTTCATGCAGACAGAAGAACAATGACTATGGCATACCATACTAAAGAGGGAAGCACACTGGATTCAGAATGTGAGTCTGGGTGTGTGTAGATGAGGGATTATCTGGGTACAAATATTCCATTTCCAGCGCCTCTTAAGAAGGGTGGGGTGAGACAGGAAACATGGCAGTGACAAGACTTATGACCTGGGCTGGCATGTGCAGGGGATGTCTTGTAAGCAATGCTAGTCATACCTGGGGCACTCGTGTTATCCATTTGCTGCTTATATGTAATTCTTGTCACACATACTCCTTGCAAAGATAGCTGATGTAACAATTACTGATGTCAAGGGTCTGGTCATACCTTCTTGTTACCAATGCAATGGCACATCCACTGCCTCATGTATGAGGTATTTTTGTCCATATTGAATGATGGTGTCTTAGTTGTATGCCATATGCTGCAATGAACCATGTTGCCAACATGTATGTGTGAAATAGCTGTGCTCCTCTGATATTGCCCTTCAAATGTGAAATGGACAGGATATATGTCACTTACAGTGTGTGTGAAGTTGGGTGTACATTCATACCCATCAAATATGATGTGGATTTATCTGTATCCTAATCTGTATTTCTGCAATGTTCCGTGAGGCTGCACTCTGATTATGATTCTTATGGATAATGTTATGCAAAAATGATTAACCAGACCATGATATAGTGAATACAATAGGTGTTTATTGACCTATGGTAAGACATTGGTGATGGATGAGTAGAGTTAAAGGAACTTTTGGACAATATGTTGTCCCCCACGCAATCCTGCAGCTGTGTTTGGAAGGTCACCCTCATGTTGATGGGCAGCATCCTCCTCTTCCTCCTCTTCAGGCATTTGTGGGTCAGGTTCATATAGTGGAATGTTCCTCCTTACACATATGTTGTGCAGGATGGCACAGGTCAAAATGATTTTGCACACCATTTCAGGTGAGTATAGGAGGCTGCCTCCGGTGATGTCGAGGCACCTGAATCTTGACTTCAGGATGCCAAAGGTCCTCTCAACTGTGGTGCGTGTCCTCAGATGTGCCTCATTATAGGCACGCTTTGATGCTGTGCTTGGGTTTGTAAATGGGGTCATGATCCATGGCTGTATCCCATACCCCTGATCAGCTGAAAGAGAAAATGAGTGAGAAAATGTTGATGTTGCTTGCACCATGATTCTCACTCTGCATGGCAGTTGTTCTCTTGTGTTGTCTGTGACTCATCAGTGTTTGTGTTATTGTGTGGAATCCTAGGCTTCTAGGATGTACCATCAGCATTGGGTTGTTTCCTTATCTGAACTGGTGTTTGGCTGACTGACCAGATGTCAGTGGTATTTTTGTTGAGTTGCAGTACATTGTGTACTCCCTTGCATTATGCCATGTGAAAGAGGTGTCCATGTGTTTTAACTGGAGGTGACATGATACTTCCATACACTGATTAAATTCCACAGTGGTGGTAACACGGTTGCATCTATATGGCCTGGATATCCCATCCAATTTAACATATGCAATAGAATTAGTTAAACATCAGTGAGGCCCTTAGATTTGGCAAGGTGACAATGTGCAACACATCTCCATACGTTGTCAGCACTTACGTGTTGACAATTGACTATGCACAAATATCCCATGTGTGACAAACTTTCTGCAGACCTATTTCTGTGCCCTTGCAAAGTCGACTTAGGTTCAAACGTGTACCTAGACTACTGAACGTGTTCTAGTTCAGTTGGCTAACTTGGTTGTGAGGTTGTCATTTTGCGTGTAGAAGGTCCATATGCCTGTACATCTGTTGTGTTTGTGTGAAATTGTCTCAATCTGTATGTGTAGGAATGTGCACTTTCAATATTGTCACATCAATATGTGTTCTTAGCAGAGTCCACTTGCTTATTGGTAGTGGGCAATGTCAGAGCAGGAGTGATGTGGGATATTGGTACAGCCTCAATGATTCCATGTCACCTTCATTGTAGTCATCATCATGCTAAGTCTGTCATGGTGTTTGACCTGCAGCAAACGCATTACACACCCCTTACACGGTACTTATTGCTTAAAAGGGTGTTTGAATAAGTGTTCTTGATGTGATATTGAAAGATTAATCTTCCAAGTTGTACTGCCAGTTAAGGCCATGTCATTGTCATTGTGTTGTTTTAAATTGTTCCCTTGTGTCTGTGGAATGGCATTTGTTGTTATTTGGCTCTGTCATTTGTCCATAGGTGTGTATCCAAATGGGTGAGGATATCAAACATGCCTAGCGGTGTCACAACCTCAGTGTGTTTCTGGCCACGTGTCAATGTAGTGGTGTATGTGTTGTTTGTCCTAGAGGGTTGTTGTGCAGTGTATATATAAGTAGGTTTCTGTACTTACCAACAAGTAGGCCATTTCCATGTCATCCATCCTGGATGTGTTGATTGATGGTGCAGTGGCGGAATATGAATGAATCATGTACACTCCCAGGATACTTTTCCACAATGTTAGTGATCAATCCACGGTGATCGACAATGGCCTGCACATTGATGGAGTCTGTGTGTGCTTCCTGTTGCGGTATAGATGTTCAGTTGCAGCAGGTGGCACAAGACATACATGTGTGCAGTCAATGGCACCAAGCACGTGTGGGAAGCCGTTGATTTGGTAGAAGCCTTGCTGGTCTCCTACTGCTTCTGCTGTGTTGGGGAAGCTGATGTGGCGGGGTGTGAGGGATATGTAGGCATCCAGTACCTTAGGTAGGAAGGCAGAAAATGAGGGCTGTGAGATCCTGGCAACCAGGGCACCAGTGGTTTGAAAGGAGCCAATTGCCAACATGTGGAGTACAGCTAGCGGCTTGGTTTCTGGTGGAATGGTGTGGGGTATCTGCAAGCTGGGTGCCAACTGTGGCTCAATGTTGCACAGCAGCTGCTGAATGGCTTGCCAGTTGAGCCTGTACCTCTAGATGATGTCTTGTTGCCAGAGTCCCAGAAAGGTTGTCCTGGTGCAGAATATCCTCTCCTGCCTTCTGCATTGCATTTGGGGTCCCTGCTGGTGTTGTAGAAGCTGCTGTTGTTGGTCCTGTGCTCTGCGTCGGAGTGCATGCTGGATGAATAGCACCTCCATGTCTTCCTTTTGGAGCTCTGCTGTTGCTTATGTGTGTTTTCCTTAAGTACTGGTGTGTTTGCCCCATTTTAATGCCTGCCTTGACCCAGGTGTTATTTTTTTACTCAAATCGGGCGGTGCATCATTTTCCGCCACCACCTCCCGCCTGTGCGGGATTTTTGCGCCGTAGCATAAATATGGTGCATGGGTGTTTAAGTCATTTTTTGGACGTCATAAATGCAAGGCAGTTTCCCGCATCCAGAAAATGACACACACGGCGGAATTTTGGCATTCGTGGGTTCGGTCGTCAAAGTATAAATATGGACACGGTTTGTGCTGAATGTGCATCAAAATGTTTGACGCACATTCGGCACAAACAGAGTATAAATATGCCCCTGAGTGACCAGTACTTAGGGCTATTGCACGGTTCAGCCACTGGCAATTGTAGGGCCAACAAACTATGCATACTGGAAGGTTTTGACCTCAAAGTCCATCGTGTGAAATTTGGCCTGGCTGCAGCATCCAGTTGCTTGGTCAGTAGCTGGTCAGTGAACTGGACTTCACTGGTCTTTTGGTCTTTGTTGCAGGAAAGTGATGCCTTCACTCTGAAGGTAGATCTTCAGTGATTTTTAGAAGAGTGGAGGTCCTCTAGGGGTTTTTATAGTCTGTCCGATATCTGAGCAACCCCTCAGCAGCAATTGTCAAGCCCTGGGTGCAGTTGGTAGGGATTGGCGCCTTCTTCTTGATGCAGCAGGACTTCAGTTCTCGAGCCTTGGGTCTTCTTTGTCACTGGTATTCTTTTGTCCTTCGAATCTGAATCTCTGGTCTAGGGGTGCCCACTAAATACTGCATTTAGTGGGAATTTAGAGGAGTACCTAGTAGTGACCACTGGGTCATCTACCTTAGGGTAGCTATACCCACTAAGTGACCACTTCCTGTGGGCAGAGTTCACTTTTGTATCACTGATTGACATTTTTCCTGCCATGCAAATGGAGGAAAATTAAATGGAGGGGTCACCTCACATGCAACACCTTTGGGGTGGTGCAAAATGGGGCTGACCACTTCTCCTGTCCTTTGTGTGTTTTCCCACCGTTGCTCCCGCCAAAAGAGGGGGGATTGTCATGGGCGCAGCCATCTGCTGCTAGCAGCGGACCTGGGGTTTGAGTTTCAAAGGCAATAAGCCCTATGATGCTCACTAGGAGGGCAGTGCACGTTCCTAGGGGAGGAGGTGTAACACCTCCACCCAGGAGGTGCTTTGTTCTAGAACACAGAGAGCAGGAGCACTCACCCCAGGGTTCTAGAATCTTGTCTGGTGGTGGCAGGCTGGATGTGATCGGCCAACAACCATGCCAGTGTTAGTTAGCTTTGCAGGGGTTACCCCTAAGGTGGCCCCTGGGTACATTTTGCAATAAATCCAAGACTGGTACCAGATGATACCAAACACTCCAGGGTTCAGGGTAGCCATCATGCAGCTATGAAACTTGTACTAACCCGTGTCCAGCACATGCATTTAAAATGGCTGCTCTGTTCACTTACTATGCCCGAGGTTTGGCAAGGACACAGTAAGGGCATATTGTTCAAGCACCTATGCCCCCACATACATTACAGTGTACCATGACTTAGGGCTGGAAGACCTGCCAGAGGTGTGACTTACTTATATTGCATGCAGTGTTTAGTGGACAGGGCACACAGGCTGTGTGCCATGTCATGTTTGTGTTTTAGGATCTCACCAGGACACTCAGCCTACAATGGCAGTGCTGGGTGCATCTGGATGCATGACCCATGAGGGTGGCAAAATTGGTGCTGCTGCCCTTGGGGGCCTACCCTTAGTAGCCCATGCCCTGGGCACCCAAGTACCATTTACTAGGGACTTATAGTGGCAGGTAAAGGTGTTGCCAATTGTGCCAATGTATCACAACAGTTTTGAGATATAGATCTGGCCCAGGGAACCTGGTTAGCAGGAGCCCTGGGCACTAACAACTTTGAGACCACATCAAATACCAGGCAAAATGTGGGGGCTAGCCATGACAAAAGAGGCCTTTTCTCACAAACACTTTCTCACTCCTTTCAGATCCCAATGTTCAAAAACAGACCCTGTCAATGCACAAAAAATCATTTGGGCTCAGCATCCAATCTGACAACAAGATCATAGTTTGAGAACGAATACAACCCAAGATTAGTAAGGATATCTGTTGCTGTGAAGCAGGGACTGAAAATAAATTGGTTGGGAAGGATGGCCTGAATCTATCTCTCTAGAAGATACGCTGGACACTTTAATGAAGACCCAGGCAAAAAAGAAGCTGGACATTTTCTTCTTAAAGGTACCTTTCATTTCCTATCATTGGTAGCCTTTGGCACCCTTTCTTCTAGTGGAAGACAACAAAAACTCTGACTAAAACCTAATATTTGTAGATATGTTGCATCTAGGGTTGTTTATGCCTCCCAGGATCGCAACCAGTACTGCCTTTATGCTGCACTGGCAAAGAGGGTGACCCTATTTTGTGTTTAAAGGCAAAGACATTTTTCTCACCTGTTTATCTTGGCATGACAAATGCAAAAAGAATAGATGATGGATGGAATGTGGAACAAATCAAACATACACCCCCAGTAACAGATCTGAGTTCAATCCATCAGTTTTTTGGCTTACCATGTCATTCCAGTTTGGACCTAGCCATATGGAAATCAGCGTTGGCCCTGCTCCCCATGGGAACAGTCCACCCGAACAGCCAGACCAGGTTGTCCTTGGACAAAAAAAACAAGCCCCCTGGGACCAGTTTCGGGGTATTGTGTTGCTATCTTAGTATGACACATGTACATGCAAGGAGGATGCAATTATGGTACCTGTGATTTAAACAGAATCCACATTGTTGAATGTTGTAAAAATGTCCATGATTCCCTCAGCAGGAGTCCTGTACCTGCAAGAGGGGTCCACGCATGGTTAGGAAACATGAGTTTTATGCAGAATCTTAATTGTGCAGAGTAGCATAGAGGAAAAACAGTACTAATCAATCATTAGCAACGTCAATATGTCTCACCTTAGAAAGCTGTTGCTATGAATATAATTTTTATTGCAAACATATGTCACAGAAAATAAAAAGAAGGAAACATTAAAAAGATACTTGCCTCTATTTAAATGTGACTGCCATTTAATTGTGAAAAATATTAATGAAAAAACGATCATTGGATATATTTTAAATAAAAGAGAAGAGCATATCCTAGCATGCTGGTATACCTAAAACAATTATAGAAACCCTTTTTACCTTTCATGCACATAATAGAAAACTATGATTATTATTTGAAAAAGGCATTAATGGGTTTGAGATGCTGAAAATGTAAGGCACAGATCAAGCCACCAAGGATGCCTAAAGAAATTAAAAAGGAAAACAATTAAAAAACAAACAAATAGGAATTGGCAAAGTGAAGTATCGCTCTAGAAGTCCTGGTCCTAAATTGCACTATTTTTAGGCAAATGTGCACATGTAATCATTTTGAAAATCCTCTCACTTATAGTCCAAGAGAACCAATGGCTAAAGCGTGATGCTCATTCTGTAGACCGTACTAAATGGAAGAAATATTAAAGTCAGTTGCACATACCAATGGATGAAGAGGGCTAAACCAAAGCCAAAGTATGTATTTTTTTATTTATGGTTTTTTGAATGAGGCTGGTTGTACAGCTGGTTGTTCTATCTTTAATACAGATGTAGCTGAAGTATTATTGCTACTTCCACGTCACAGTAATCATCTATATGTAACAAGTTTTGCATTTTTATTGTTTAAAGTTCTAACAATTTAACTGTAAAATGGTTCACTGGAAACTTATATTACAGTGCATTCATTGTAGAATAGTGATCTACAGTGATTTGAAATAGCCCTACAACTTCAGGTATAACCAATTAATTTGATTCCATGTGTTTCTTAACGATTTTTGTTAATAGTTTTCACTAAAACGATATTGAATTTCTAAAAGGAAATGTTTTAAATGTTACATGTTAATGTTGAAAATGTAGTTCTCTGTTACAGTTACTGAAATTTATTAGTTATTTTGTTTTAAAATCAGTGTAACGTTAAAAATTAATAAGTTTATTAATGATGAATTTATACGTTTGAATGTTATATGTGCCTTGCTTGATATAAATGAATGGGCCATTTTAATTCGCTTTAGCTAGCCTATGTGAGGCCTGCAAGGCCCTGTTTTAAAATGGGTGAAAACTATTTAATCATTTATGCTAACTTGTCATTCCTTTGAGAATTCATTCCCATAGAATGTTAGCTTGGAAATAGATGCCCTATTGTTTTACACATAAAGAGCTTGAGAAAGTAACCTTGAAATTGGTATATAGAGGAACTGTGGTAATGGACGATATACAATGGTTTCAAATCGTACACGAGCGGAAAATGGGTGCCTTTCCCATGTTGGTAATGGTAATCTTTACTGATGTTTCAAATTACTATCATATGATGGTCTATGATTTGACAGTTCAACCTTCAGATTTGTGTGGTGTAAGGGATGGACAAATCATCGTGCACTTTGGACTTTAATTTACTGATCCCCAGTTGGATGTAGAGTACTTTTCAGTTAGATTTTGAGAGATACAGACCTCTTTACCCTTGCCCCACACCTTCCCTAATGCTCAGATGTGAAGATTTCAATTTTTCCTTTGCTTCTGAAAGGTGACACCTTCCTTTTTTGCTTACTTTTTGCCAACTTTAGTTAGCTTTATCCTTCCCCATTTGTTTTTTTTCCAAATTCCTTTTCTCCTTTATTTCCTTTTTAGGGTCGAGCCTGTAAGTGCACGTGCTGGCACGTGTGTCTCACATGCGAGGCATTCTTGTGTTCAGTAAAGGGCTTGGAGCCCACCTGTCGCTCATCATTTGTTCGTTTACGTGACACTCTTCTTTCAAGCCTTGTAATTCGTCAAGGCATGTCTGGAATCATTTCCGTTCCTCTGTGTGGAGCAGGGACCAAGCACAAACTGATTTCAAATTAATTAGTGCCCATCCGCTGCTCCCAACGTGATTGAGGTACTAATTAGTTCTAACTTCCAGTGCCCGGCAAACAAAAGGCTTGTGACTGCCAAAAGCAGAAGTTTGATTTTTTTTAAAGCTAACTTTATTTTATTTTGTTGTCGTCTTTTCCCAGCTTCCACTCATGTTTTTTTTTCTATTTTGCCCGTGGGTGCTGTTGTCAAAAGACGACAATTAACTTGTTTGAAATATGCGAGACCTATTGCATTGCAAATACTTGTTACTTTTTGTTCCTATTCCTTGTAGCCCAGCATGAGGAGAAACTGGACTTTGTGAATTTAAGGGCTCCCCACCTGATTTAGAGAATTAATTAGATGATTTAAATTTATTGCAGATGCTAAGACGAACTGTTCAATGATTATTTCTCAGAACACAAGGTTCTGGCACTTATGTTTTGCATTGCCTTGATAGAACTCTTAAAGCCTGATGTAGATCTCGACAGATGGAATACTCAGTCACAAACATGAGGAGAGAGCCCGTATTATGATCTCCATAGGATATAATGGGATTGTAATACAGTGGAAAGGACATCTGTCATGTTTGTGATGCAGTATTTCCCTCTGCCAAGATCTAAATCAAACCTTAGTCTGTTGGATGTTAGTTAATTTTTGGTTGTTCCCAAGTCTTGAAAATCCAATGGTAATCCTGTACCTTTATGTATGTGTCTTGGGAATTGGTTATATTTATATGAGTCTGAGCTTATAATAAACCCTTTAACTTTATTTTGACTTGGCCAGAAGCAAAAAAACAGAAGGGTAGTAAGGGTGAAAGATGCCGCACCTCCGTAGACTAACAACCAGTATAATGGAAAAATGTCAATGAAGTGAGAAGCCGGTGCCAGGTGGTCGGGTGCCTTACTACCCTAGTAGGCGCAAATATGTGTACCAAGGTACACAATAACATCAAAAACAATATGACCATGGCACACAGAAATGTGCAATCCAAATTCGTATTGAGGAAAAGTGTCCCTGGTAGTAAGATTCAGGATGTGGATAACAAAATATGAAGGTCCCAAGTTGGTGTTGCACAGTGTCTTTAATCGTAGGCACACTTTGACACAGGATTATGTCGTCTTCGAGATACAGCCAACACGTGTTTCGTCACTCAGGTGACTTCATCAAGGCTGCAAAACAGTAATCAATGCAAACTAGTATGTAAAGGTACCCATAGGTGAGTGGGCCTAATCTGTGTCTACAAAAGATTAGTGCCTGTGTTTTGCTACAGACAAGTGATTGAACATGCACATCCATGTGAGTAGAGAAAAGGCAGGCATGGTAACCAGAAATGGTAGGTGGGAACCCTAGTTGGTTGTGTAGAGAAGGGAGAAAAATGAGGAGGAGAGAGAAGTAAAGAAAGGAGAGAGGACACCTTTCTGTGAGCGCGTGATGGGGTGTAAATTTTTTATTTAATATAAAAATCCATAATTGACGTGTTACACGTGTGAAGTAAAGTATATGGTGTACTGTGCTCCATGGAGTACAAGTTGGGCCTACCTGAAAGGTGAGGCACAGCGTGTTAGAGAATAAGTATGGAAAACTAAAGATAGTATATTAAAGGAGTGCTCATAGAAGGACTCCTGGTAAGGACAGAGTAGAACATGTAAAGAGGGCAGAAAAAGGGAGCGTAAAGGAGGAGAGGGTTGAAAGTGGAATCATACCTGGGCCGTCCAGCCAAGGGAATGAGTATTGGAGAAAAATAATGATAAGGTAAGTGGGTCTTATGTAGTAGAAACAAATCTGAAAAAAATGGTGTTGAACCAATGAGGGATAGTAACTCAACTATAACAAGTCAGAGTAATTAGAAAAAATTGTTGCGTTGGATTGCAGGCTAGATCTATGAGAGTCACAGTTTGATATTACCTTGTGGTATGGATTGTGTGAAGGAGGAAATAACTCACAACCGTCGGTATGTAGTGATCCAGTAGTAGCAGGGTAAATTAGCGATGCCCTGATAAGCCTTGGGTCGAGACCCTGCGTGAGTAAAAAACATAGAATTAGGATAAAGTTTTGAAGTAATCAGACGGAAATTAACTGTAAAGAAGGCGTACAGGGAAACCCCAACAATTAAGAGGGCAACCTGTTGAGTTAGAAGTAGTGCGCGTATAGGCGGGGAACAGTAGGTAAAGTAGCAAACTGTGCCTACGATTAAAGACACTGTGCAACACCAACTTGGGACCTTCATATTTTGTTCTCCACATCCTGAATCTTACTACCAGGGATATGAATTTGGATTGTACATTTCTGTCTGCCGTGGTCATACTGCTTTTTTTATTTTGACTTGGGTTTTCCTTGTGTGGCCACATTGGTGTACTGTAACCTTAAATGCTTTATTTGATTGTGCATGTTGACCTTTCTCTCCAACCCTTATGCTAGGGTGAACAGATCCGCTGACTTCATTTAGATCACACCCAAGATGCTCCAACACAGGGCCGGCTTTCGGGGGGTGCAAGTGTTGCGGCCGCACCGGTGCTGATCTGGTTTGGGGGCACTGGCCTCAGGAGGGTGCTGTGATTAGCAATAACTTACTAAACTTGCGATTTAAATGCACCTGCTGAAAAGTTCCTTGTGCGTCCAGCCTTCAGGAAACAATTAAAATATCAAGATACCTCTTGTGAGTAATGTTCCTGCTAGGTAGGAGTTTTGTCCAGCGCAGCTTTGACTCGCCATAAAGTAACATTGGTGTTAATGCACCTACTGCAAAGAACAGAACTACATTTTATGTGGCTAGCTGAGTGGATTAGTAAAGCCAGCCTTTACAAGCTCTTAAAAACAAATAAATGTTGGGTGGTGGCGCCAAAAAAGACTGTCGCACAAGGAGCCACCAACGCTAAAGCCGGCCCTGCCACAACAATACAAAAATAATGTACAAATGCAACATTTCCATTTCTTATCCTAGAGCTCAAGGGAAGTCTGTCTTTCTTATGAAAGCAAAAAAATATCAGGTTGTTTTAAATAACTGGAAAGTGTGATCTGCAAATCCCAGCAGATGTCACCAAGGTACACACCGAGCATCAGCAGCAGTTATGACATGTCATTTTTTTTCCCTTTAAAAAAATAATATTCCACCTCATTGGTTACGCTTTAGCCTCTCTTTCATCAATGTGATCCCCTTTCTTTTCATTCACTGCGTGAAGACAGGAAAGCAGGTGATCTTCATTAAAGGTGAATGCTCATTTCGAAAAGTGCCATCCGTCAGTGGCGGGAGTTCCAAGGATGCAGTGCCGTGCACTTAGCAGTCATGTACCAGAAGAGACTTAAAAGAACACATGAAAAATGCCGTCGACACATTTGTGCTTGAGAGATACGATCTCATTAAAGCAGTAACTTTCCTGATGTAGAAATGAGATAAATCTCCCGCCAGGCGCTTAAATGTGTTCAGACAAAAGACTGCAAATGCATGTCCGTGCGATCTGCAATTTAGTAATCCACGGAAAACCCTGTCCTTGCAATCTGTTATGGGCTACTCCCAGTCAATAAATATCTGTCACTTCCTCGGAGACTGGTTGTTTATCTGATTTTAACCGAGGTTGGGAGTCCATTTGTTTGTTTTAACAGCAGGTTTGATCGATGGATTTCTGAGAGCTGTATGCATAGTTACAGCGCAGCCAAGCTGCTTATCAGCACTAAAGCCATTCGTCTTCCAATCCTTCCACCCCACTGATGCCTACTGTGGACTGCTACACATTGATTAATATAAATTAGCTTATCTTTCTTATTTTTTTATTCTAAGTAGATTTAATCACGGCATTGCATTCAAGCAGTGTTAATGCGGTGTAAAAGGGGCATCTTCTTACACTTAATTATAGCATGATTGATGTCAGAAAAGCAAAATCCGATGTTCCTTTTTTACAGTAGGAAAACTGTCTGGCTTTGTGTTGCTGTTTTCCTCACGCGGTGAATGATTTGCTGTTATGTGGCCAGACCTGCTTAACCCAAATTGGTTCCCAGTGGCATTTTTATTCTGTTTTTGATGATAGGGGTCACGATTCCAAGTCAGGGCTGTGGGTGATGTATGTGCTGTACATTTTGCAATATTGTTACGTCAATAAAACATACCTTTTGAATGGCTAAGCAATAAACATTAATGTTGTTATTTTTTATTCTGTGCATCTTTCGTACTGGATGTCATTGTTGAGTGGGCTAGGGCATCAGGAAACCCACATGGCGAAAACGTGGAAGAAGGATAACATTTTTTTCAAGAGATGGGTAACATGTAAATAAGTGATGCAGAAAAGGAAATAGGGGACAGAATAATACAAGGACATATGGGAGATGGGAGCCAGGGAAATATATGACAGGAAAGTTTGGAGGGAGGAAAATGATTGACGTAAGAAGAGGGAAGAGGAAACTGTATAAAATGGAGACTATTGAAGGGAAAACACCTAGGGAAGAAGTGTGAAGAGACAAGGGAGAAGAAGAAAGATAGGAAGAACGAACTATGGGACATGATTGGATAAACTATGTTGTAAGAAATGAGCATGGCAAGTTATAGTTTCATTTTGAAGGGTGTAATCTATGAATATCCGTACTTACTGATGAATAGGGATGGAAAGGAAGGCGGGAGAAAGGAAAAAAGCAGAGAGGATGAAGAGCAGTGGAAAGGAGCAAGTACAGAAAGCTTGAGGGCCGGGGAGGAGGAGTGAGGAGATAGACAAAGGTAGATGAAACAAGAGCTGTACAACAGTTTCGTTTTATTACTTGGACTATTTTTCTCTCCCTCAAGTGATTTCTGATATCAACTCTACTATCACCCCTTGTGGCTGTAATGATTTTATCACCAATTGCGAACCTAAAATTTATTTTCTTGTATTTAAAAAAATACACTTAACATTAACTTAGATAACCAGTTACATAATCCTTGTAAAGAAAAAAGTTGCAAAAACGTGGTGTGAGTGGGGTAAATGTAACTCTGATGTGATGAGGTGTATTAAAAGTGTGTTGTTGGAGCAAATTTAACTTCTTCGTGTTGTGGTTACATTAGAAGTGCATTGTACTTCCTGATTAGTGTATGCACCGGGCCATATCAATCAGGATTATTTTGAATGTTGCCACAATCTTATCAAACATTTTTGTTGCATGTCTGTTTATGACAAAATTTATTTGTGCAAGTTGATCTACAGCATGCCATTTAGGTCATGTCTCTTTGCAAAATACTGACTCTCTTATCTGTACTCCACCTCACATTGCACTGCAGTCCAGGCATGGTGTACTTAGGTGGTAATGACCTCTCAATTGGTCTATGGCACAGATTGCAAATTCTCCACCTGTGCTATCCCAGTATGAAGTATTGTCTGCTGATTTGGTTCAACTTTGAAGAGGCAAATATTAATGAGAACATATGCGTAGCTGGATGATGCGTAGTCAGAAGGGGCAGAGGTAATCATGTGCTAATTTGCAATATCAGTCACATTTTGAGGTTACCAAAAGCCATGGACATCTTACTCTTTCAGAGGTGGCCCTTCTACTTTCTCAGATTTTTCCTTAATACTACCCACCCCATAACATGTCACCTATGCATTGGATTTTGAAGACCTTGGATGGAACCACAATTATTTCAGTGAGGCCAGATTTCTCTGGCTGTTATTCCGCCTCATATCTTGGTGATTGTACTGCTGTGGTGCTGGGTCCATTTCCTGGTGCTAGATCAGTCTGCTGCTACAAACACTGCTTGTGCCCTGGTGCAGTACCACACTGTGGTTTTTCAGCAGTTTCCACAACACTTCACAGCACCCCTGAAATGCATGCTATACACTGCTGTATGCCTCATCTTTTAAGGGGTAAGACATTTGACCACACCAAATCAACTTTGGAGGATTCATATAGGCTCTCCTCCCAGCCTGCATCGTCATCAAGACCACCTGAATCACTTACAAGGCCATCACACATAATAATGATTATCCTGACTGAAGGTAGACAGAACTAACCATTAGCCAGTATTTTGCCTGAATGCAGTTGCAATCACGAAAAGACAAGAAGGCATGTATTTTCTATCTATGCATCATCATACTGGACTCCTATCTATCCATGACCCACCAAGTCAACGCTGCCTCTTCGTCATGCTTCCACACCCTCTGACTCCTGTGAAATATTTTCAAGTGGATTCCCTCTGACACTAGGAAGACAGTCACCCACGCACTTACCACTAGCAAACTGGACTACAACAACACACTCTATGCCGGCATCACCAAGAAACTTCAATCAAGAGTAGAAAGAATTCAGAATGCAGCAGCCAGACTCAACCTGGACATCCACTGACACAGGGGCTCCAAGTAAATAAATCCATCACATACAAACTCCTGATTCACACCTACAAGGCACCACACAACATAGGACTGGCATACCTCAACCACCGCCCCGCCTTCTACGTACCCAACAGACATCACCATTCTTCCAAGCTCACCCTTGCAGCCATCCCCAGAGATCCAGAAAAGCACATCTGGAGGAAGATACTTCTCCCACCTAGCAGCCTGAACATGGAACTCGCTACGCCTCAAGCGCAGGCAGACCGCATCACTGAAGCAGTTCAGGAAGGACCTCAAGACCGGGCTCTTTGACCATGCAGCACACCCACAAAGAGCACCTTGAGAGCCTATGGGTTATTAGCCATGCTCTACAAATCTCTGATTTTGATTAATAATACCAGAATAGCCCGACCCACCCACAATTCAGAAAAAAATGTGAAGATTGATCACTTTGAAGAGAAATGTCTTTTCACACATTAGGAATCAATGTATAACCTGTGAGTTATCATTGTTCATTAACTGTATCCCCAGGTTCAGCAAGCACCCTGTTGCTTTCCAGCTAGGTTTGGACCACACAAATATTCTCCCAACTACATACATTTATAAAGTAACACTGCATGTATATTGTTTGAGTTTTGTTACGATTGTCAAATTTATCAATGCAGGTGACAACTCATATTCAGAATGATTGCATGCTAAACCTTACCTCACTAGATTGCATAAAACATGTAGTCAATAATGCCATTACCAGAAGTCTTTTGTAGCACATTTAAGAAAAGCTGCATGACCAGCGGACAAGGTTTCCTTTATTCAGGTCATCTATGCCCTAAAAAATGCCCTCAAACATGCCTAACTGGATTGTCTTAAAACCTCTCAATATCAATCTGGTGAGAATAGTGTTTTTTATGTACAGCAACAGAAACAAATTTAAAATAATAACCATATCTTTACAGTTTTGGCTTCATCCCCTCGTTAACAAAGAAGAATCTGCACTAGGACTATAGATTGGCCCTATCTATTTACTTCTAACCAAACTAAACATACAGCTGAAAAAACCTCACCTTGTAAACAGACTAAAACATTTTCTGCCACCTAGAGACTTCCAACATACACTACATAAGTTGGTGTTAGAGATAATCAGTTATGAGAATGCCACCTTGGTCAGAATTCCAACATCCTCTTTAAGCTCAATCAGCAAAATATTTCACTCAGTGGACTGGTTTATTTTAGGAACACGAAAGTTTGACCACATTTCTCCACTTCCAAGAGATTGCAATTGTCTCCTTTCAGAATAACGTTCAAATTGGCTTTCATTAGTGTTAAAGCACTACACATGTAGAAGCCCCAATATCTCTGGTAGCAAAACATCTGTGATGTGTAAATACCCAAAAAATTGGAAACAAAAAATTCCAGAACTCAGAAAACAGCAACAATTATTTTCCAGAGCTGCCCTCTCCCTCTAGAAAGCCCTTCCAATTGACTTGAAATACTCAGAGACCCTAAAGTAATTTTGTAAAAAGCTGAAAATCGATTTGCCTATCTGAATAGGCCCATGCATCCCTCACTTGCCCCACATCCCCTATTGCCCCTTCTGTACTTCCCTCTTCTTCAGACAATCTCTCTTCCACTTTTATTCTTCTTCTCCACCTTCTACTCCTACTTAACCCTCTTGCATCATGCTTCATTCAATACAGTCTTCTCTCCTCCCTTTCTTACTTCTCACTTGCTCCACTGCTCTCTTTGTTGACCCACTTTAATCAAGCTAACCCCCACTTCTGCATCTTTCAACATTACGTTTTGTTACCCTCATCCCTGCATCTTTCCCCCTTGTCTATTACTTTTTCCCTAATGGGATGATGACCATAATCCCAGTTTTCAATGAAGCAAATGAATGTCTTGATGGTACATTTGATACTTGTAAGAGAAGCCCTGTATCTAAATCTGTTGTTTAGTATGTTACGATAGACTCATATTCATCAACTCTAATGTAGAGTTCCACAAGGCTCAATCCTTTCACCTTCTGTTGAACATATATACGGAGCCTTTCAGAATTGTTCCAATTTACAAAAACAACATTCTTCATCAGTACATTGATGATACACAACTGTACTTGAAACTTTCCAATCCAACCAGCCTACCCAATCTAAAAGAATATCTCAACAAACAAATTAATTAAATGATTTTTTTTCCAGAGATTTATTATAGCTAACACTGAATTTCTAGTCTTCTGCTCTAGGTACTCCCATCCCCCAGTCCCAAAAAAGTATGAGACTATCTACATTGGGGGAGTATCTCCAACTCTAATTCCCAATGCCAAATTTCTGGCTTTACTATTGATCAAAACCTTAATATGTCTGAACACATCTCTAAACTGACAAACACTGCATAACTCAACTACTGAGAAAGCTGAAATCCTTGACTCTTCCACCAGACAGACTTCAGGGTTGCAGTTCAAGATCTCACACTCTCTCATTTGTATTAAGGAAGTATAGTTATTGTTGGTCTTCCCAAATTCTATGTTGCACCACGCAGTTCAATCCTCCTCCCAGTGGCTCATTTAGCCACTGAAGCCAAACAAATCAGACCATATCACCCAAATGTTAAGAGATTAATGCTAGCTCTCCCTGAAAGTCAGGATTAAATTTAAAATAATTTGCAACATCCAACTTCTATAGTTGCCTCCCTTTTTATCTAAAAGAAAAAAATACATACCACAAGAAAGATACGTTCAGTAAGGAACAAGACCTGACTCATACTGAAGATATCTTCTGGTAAGAAAATCAAAACTATAAATCAAGCATTCCAAAGATGTTATCGAGATGATGCAACATGTTAAGAGATCATGTCATAATGAGCTGCAATTCAGAAAGGGCCTTAAACAACTTCAGAAACTCTACCTTACCAACTAACTATCCATCTGTCTTTCCTTTGTTTCTCCCATGATAGTAAATGGTCAGATCTACAGTTTACTGCACCAAATATTATCCGAGCTGTTGCAAAGCACACTAGAAGAGTTCTCAGGAACAATGCAAACATTAAACAAAAATAAAATAAAAATTAATAAGAAACTGGTGTAAAATTGTAGCCTTATTATGACCAATCTTGCACAGTTGAGGTGCAGAATGGTGATGTTCTTTAGGCAGGATTGGAAATGGGATATTTGCTTTTCCAAGCATGTCAAGATTTTCAAATATGAATTACTAATTACTACCAAAGAATTATAGAAGTTATCATTAAATTCAAGCTAATTGTCCAACTAAGCTGAGAAACCCTACCAAAGATTGTGAAAGTTGTTCACTTAACTTTGTTTAACATTGTTTCCCATTCTACAGCATTTCCTCAACACATTGAGAACCTTTCATTGGAAGTGGGAAAAGTTATTGCTAAAGGCATTTTGATCCTTCTCATTGAGGGGGCCTCAAGGACTAATACTACAAGAAATATCCAAAATAAGCTTTTAAAAATTGTACGTCTACAAAATATAATGCAGGGACATTATTGTTAGGGGCCATGTAGTTGGGAAGTAGCGCCATTTGCTGTTTATTTTATTTATACATGTGGTGCACACCACAAAATAACCTGTGTATGGTACCTAGAGGAGTTTTAATCAATCACACTAACACATTGCAGTGCATTTTCACAGATGTACCCATATGAGACAGAGGATTACAAGCTGAGAAAATTGTTTTCTCAATTTTTTGTAGAGCAACAGAGTGTGTTTATGTTTAATCTCTGGAAGGCAATTTCATATCTGTGGACCAGGGAAAACAAACTTTCAGCCCACCTAGGAATGGAGCTTGTTGTTTGGGTGCTCAGAAGCATGTGGCTGCCTAGTCTCAGCAATTGTGCAGGCAGATGCCACAACAATATCTCCAGCACTTAGAGTGCTGCATTTCCCTTTAGGGTTTTAAACACCAAACTTGCCAATTTGAACGTGACAAGCTTGGCAAATGGTACTCAATGAAGGGAACAGAGACTACACCTAATAATATCAAACTTGTACAATGTTAGGACTAGCCTAGTTGTCATATTTTGAATTAATTGTAATTGATACATTTTTCTCTGTAGTCTTCCCGGTGTGACATTATAATTTTCCAATTCTGAGTAAATAAGCAATCATATAATTGTTCTTTGGTGTTTTAGCATCCAAAAAGGATAATGCTCGTTTTAGTTGTCACAAGCAACATAAGGCTGGGCAGACCACTGCCCCTATGTGTACTTAACATTTTAAACTGCCATTCCACAGTGGGGGAATGCTGTAATAATTGGAAAGCATGCAAAAATGAACAAGAGGAGACATCAACAAGGCTGTTGCAGTAAAAGAGATAGGGAACATATGAATACACTACATTGAAAGGAAGGAAGGGGGAAGGAAAAGGGAGAACAAGTGACATAAGGAGGGGCAATAGAAGAAGGGGTGAAATGGAGACTGTTGAAGGAAAAACATCCATAAAGAAGTGAGAAGGTAATCCACATCACCCTAGATTCTTTGCTGATTTTAAAAAGGTGGCAGAGAGATCACGTATTTCAGGAGTTTGGGGAGGGTTGCTTATAATCTGCATCCTGTGATTTAGGTTCAGAGGAAGAACCTCAGTTTTTTAACCTCATTAATTTTCAAACCACTGTATGTCCTCCAGAAGGTTACATCCTACTATCCTCTTCTTAATGTAACAAAGTCATAATTTGGGCTATTAACTCACAGATGCCTCTGTATGTGATCTGCATTAGAATGGCAATGCAGTCCTTTAACCCTAATGATTGAGAACAGAAGCCTGACAAATATATTGAAAATCAGTGGGGACAACTGGGACCCTGACTCCCCTCACACTCAAATGTTACTCAAATGTTACCTCAGATGACTGAAAATGACCAAGTTTAACTATTTGTGTGCGGCTAAACAAGGATAATTTCAACCACCTATTCACTTGATACAACGTGGCAGCCCATACTGCATTTACCATGATGCACTGGGGCTGACTGCATGCTAGAGTTTGAGGTAGGGTGCTCCCTTTCTGTTTTTTCTGTTTAAGAAGGCTCCCTTGAGCCAATGAGCTGATGAGCTCTGGTTGAAGCACCTGCATGCCAGTGAGTGGTACACAAACCTGAGAGGACTTTTGGCAGCATTTCCAGCAACCCCACAGACAAAGCTGCTCTCTCCTGATGAAGGACTTACCCAGAAACACGTGTCCAGAGATTTACAGCACTTGCTGCACCTACTAAGGTGAAAAACTTTAGTTTACTTTATGGATAAAAAACAAACTTGTACTACATTTACCATGATGCACTGGGGCTGACTGCTTGCTGGAGTGTGAGGCAGGGTGCTCCCTTTCTGTTTTTTCAGTCCAGAAAAATAGCCAATATTTATCTGGGTGAAACAAGACCAAAACAAAAAGAATCCAACATACAAAAGTAAAGATACGCATTTTGAAAGATTAAATTTAGTGTAGCACTTAGAAACACAATAGATCCAACTGTGGCTAGCCCAACGACTTGACTGAGTCGCTTCAAACAGTCTTGTGC
Source organism: Pleurodeles waltl (assembly GCF_031143425.1). Lineage (NCBI taxonomy): Eukaryota > Metazoa > Chordata > Amphibia > Caudata > Salamandridae > Pleurodeles > Pleurodeles waltl. The sequence continues at coordinate 718,197,583 of NC_090449.1, read as the reverse complement.
CAACCCCGAGTGATCTTGGTTAGCCATGGAGTTGTATAGACCCCGGTTACAGTACCTTGGAAAACCATGAGGGAACAAAGATGTTACACGGAGTTGGGGAGGTGAGGTGTCGCTGTAGAGCCGGTGTGGCATTGGTTTCTTACTGCCACTGAGAAGGTGAGGCATTGGTTCCTTACTGATAGACAGGAGAGGTGTGGCATTGATTCCTTACAGTTTCAAAGCAGGTAATGCGACATTTGCGGCAAGGCGTCAGTTCCTTACGACAAGGTGAAGTCGATGAATCCAGCAAGTCCAGATGCGAGGCTCCTACTTTGCGGTGTAGCGATCACACCACAGGGCAACAAGTACTGCAGCAGAGTAGGGTGCTATGGATGTCAGTGACACAGCACTCTGGACTCACATTTTGGGGGGACTTCCAAGGCACTGCAGAGGCATCGGGCCAGAGTGTTGTAGGTCACGGTCATTGAACTCAGCAGGGACCACAGCTCCGGTGCAGGCAGTGGTGCAGGGTCATTTTTTAATGTCTACTTGTTCTGATGCTTGTATGCAGCGGAATAGCCAATTTTTTGTGTGCCTCTGAGTGTTGTTGTCTATGGACATTGAGAGCAAACCCCACTAGTGATTTTTGGTGTTTTTTTGTCTGTGAAGTTACTATCCTCTCCAATATGTGGCCAATATCTACACAGGTCAGTCCGCTGTCGGTTTTGACCCCTTGCTTTTCTGGTCAGGTGGATTAACTAAAACATGTGACCCAGGCATGGCTATATTTTGAGCGTGTTCCTGCCAGTTCGCTCATGCCTGTCTATCGGAACTGACATTGACCAGTTTGGTTATGGTCTCTTTACAATGTGATTCCTGATTCTTAGGTAAGAGCTTGCAGCATATTTTTTGGGCTGTCCGGGTCTGAGGGCTAGTCTGTGCTGATTTTTAGAGTGTGCTGGTATTTTTAGGTGAAGGTGCAGTTCACTCTACACCAGCTGACTCCAGCTCTGAGCACAGTTTGTTTGGGGCGGAAGCGCTATGTGTAGACTCTGTTCTTCAAATGAGAGTGGGACACTGTGGTTAAATTATTTCTTTAGAATGGGCTCTGGTGATATGCATGCACCACTGAAATGTAAGGCTACCATGGTAAGCCCTTAGTTTGGATACATTGTATCCTTTAACATATTTTTTACATGGATAGCTCACAAGTGTACCATGGCTTTCCTCATATAGGATTTGAGCATTGTTTTTTTTTTTTTGTTTGTTTTTTAAATAATGGATCAACCTTTTTAGGGTTGCAATATTTTTGTTTTTATAATAAAATATAAATATTAATAGTTTGTTTTCCTTGACATCTACTGGGACATAACTATTTTTTGTATTTTTTAAGAGTTTTTATTGTTTGTTACAGAAATCTTGGCTTGTGTCCTCATGCTTATTTCCACTCTCTGTGATGTTGTCCATCGCCACCACACTTATCTTACATGCCTAGGCTTATGTTATCCAAGAAAAGCTTTTTTTGAAAATGTGATCATAAGCTTTAGAAGCAAGGTGGGTGGTCTCTATTTCTTCATTTGCGCACTTGACTTTTGTTGGTATAAATGCATATTTTATGGGAATACAATTTTTTGTCTTGGAGTGAAGTATCTTGTGAACATTACTTTACATACCATGCATTAGTGGTGGAAGGACACAGGTTATGGATTAATGTTGAGGTAAGTAATATGAACTCTTTTTAGTCAATTTTCAATTTTATTTTATTTATGATTTGGAACTCAACAGAGGTCCACATAAGAATGCACAATACAACAATACTTTAGTCTCTATCACTACCTACACCTAAAATCAAGTTAGGAACAAAAAATAAATTTATACCATAAAAGGTTGTATCAAAATGCTCCACAAATGCTTTCCAACCTTGTAATTACATGCTACATTACTCATGTAAAAGTACAAAAGGTGACAGAAATGAAAATGCTCACAACAATACCCGCTATATATAGGTGCAAAGCGTAGAGTGCCAAAGTATGAGTAGAACACAGTATGTGGAAGGGAGGAATACCAAAAACACCAACACCAACTGTCTTAAATCAGGACCTCTCTTAACCATGATATTGCAGAAACGTATATGTGCAAGAAACAAAATTTTCATGGGCCAAACTCAAGTCTTCTTTTCAAGTTTTATCCTAAGGAGCCTTGCTTTCTCCCCCCCACGATAGTTATATTGTTACAGACGAGTTGAAGCAATAGTCATTTTATTGGACCTTTTTGGACCTTTTTGGCAAGTGCTCTTAAAATAAGTTTAAAAAATGTTTAAAAAAATGTAATATTTTAAAACAAAATCTTTCGTTAGGGGGATCATACAGAGCTCGGAGTACTCAGGCACCAACAACAAAGAAAGCTGAAGACAGATTGGTTTTAGCCATTTACGCTGAAATGAAGCGAGAGATGGACAAACACATAATACGTGGATTAGGTCTTGATAATCCATCAGACAGAAGTTACACTCATTTGCTGTTCCATGCCATTTCGCCAGTAGTATGTTCAAAGGGAGCAATCCCTGGCGAAGCAGTATCCAAAAGCGCCTAACACTATGAGGGATGTTCCATGTGAGGTAAAGTTGTGGTTTTGTTATTACTAGGGTATTTACTAGATTCACAAAAGAATAGCTCTCAAGATCTAAGCGGAAGCTCAATGCCCATGTTGCTTTCTTCAAAATAACTTTCATTTGCAATGGAGACCGTTCCAGGTCCTGGCTACGATCCAGCTCGAACCTTTCAAGGGCATTGGAGAAGTTCCCACAAAAAACATATTTGACCTTACAATTGTTTGGGAAGAGTTCTTTCTTGAATATTGATCTTATGGTATTTTCCTCGCTCTTTAGAATTGAAGCTGCCACCCGAATAACCCCTGCTAATCCTTGAACATACACACTTCTAAGCCCCATTTCCAACCTTAAAGACATCAATGAGGTTGCCGTATTAGCAGACATTAGTTTTCTCAGAATTGTTCCTTCTGACTGATTCAGGAACCCCTATTTGGAAATATCTATGAGTTCCACTCCATATAGCAGGGATGGTGGAATTTTGACTCAATATGCAGATAAAAGATATGAGAAGTGCCTTCTCCCTGTGGCTGTGTATAGAGCCCCCAAACCTCTTGCCTGACATTCGGCCTTTGATTTATTTGAGGCGATATGGGCAACATCACTAAGGTTCCCACTAACTATTTTCCCTAAAAAGGGGATTTCACAATTTCTAGGTTTTGCTTACCCAATGTCCAATGGTAATCAGGAAAAGTCATGTTTTTCACCAGAAAACAGAGAACCTTACTTTTTGAAACATTGATCTTCAAATAGTATGAGTCTGAATATTTATATAAATGCTGCAAACGATTCTGTAGACCTTTAGGGGTTAAATCGAAAATTATAATGTTGTCAGCATATAGCAGACAGAAAATTGGGAGCCCATCCAATAGTGGGGGAAAACCCTTGCCCTCGGACAAGAAGGAGGGGAGATCTGAAATGTAGAGGGAAAAAAGCAAGGGAGCCAATAGGCAGCCCTGTTTTAACCCATTAGACATAGATATCTCATGGGATAGACCTCTATCACCCCCCCAACAGGATTTTACACCAGGGATTGGAGTGGAGAGCTATTACTAACTCGAGGAGGGATATAGGTATCCCCAGGCTGAATAGCTTATCCCATAATAGATCTCTATCTACTTTATCAAAAGCAGTGGAAAAGTCAATGAAGGCGGTATATACCACTCCGCCTCTCAGTTTTACATATTTTTCCAAGATAATTTGTAGCACAGCGATATTATCCAGGGTACTATGTTTGTGCCTAAATCCAGATTGTTGGAAGAGGATGATGTTATTCTCCTCTGCCCAAGATGTTAGTCTAGAAAGTAGACATTTGGTAAACATTTTGCCCACAGCATCAAGAAGGGCAATCTGGCGATAATTACCAGGACAGGAATGGTCGCCCTTTTTAAATAAGGGTATAATGATACCACCAACCTATGAGGGAGGTATACATCTAGAAAGGTAGCACCTACTAAAGACCACATATAAGATCTTACACCAAGAACTCCTGTCCTGTTTTATAACTGATATGGGAAGTTCATCAGGGCCCATTGCAGCAGAAGAGCGCATAATGCGAATAGCAGTCAATCTCTTTTATTGACGGGGGAAGAAGAGTGTATATTCCTGAATTTTCAGGGTCCGAAATGGTACGACCTCATTTGAGGCATACAGGGAGGCAATAAATTCAGACCAGCGGCCTTCAGTGATCGCGACAGGGGGGGCGAATTCTCAACCCACAGCCATCACCCACTGATGCCCGAAAGCGACTTGCCTGGCCCTTTGTAGCGGCTTCCCAGAGCTGAATCCAAAGCCTATCCCCAGATTCTTTTGCAAAGCGGGCCTTCAACTGCTTCTTTCTCCTTTTTAATAGGACGACCCTGACTTTCCTTTCCTATGAAAAAATTAAGTACTGGGCCCTAACCAATTTATTTATTTCTCTATTTAAATCAAGCAGTGTACGGGGTATAATTTTCCGGGCTACGTTTTGCTCTCCGGACGAGGTGTTAACCACCAACTGCTTCGTGAGATTAGAGAAATATTGCAGTTCCATCCCCTACCAACTAATCAAGTCAGCAGCCACAGGTGATAGTATCGCCGAAACACCTGCAACCCTCGTAAAGTGCCACTGGGTCCTCCCTGACTTAATAACAAAACTCTGGGTGAACACACCAGACTTCCAAGAATCTAGTGACAATAAGGACGTTTCTAGAGTGATAAGGAGCAAGTTGTGGTCACTATAGGGGTACTTATAATCTTACGATCTTCCAATAAACAATAGGAAGAATATCCAAGTACTAAGTAATCTAAAATGGTCATTCCCCCGGAGATATATGTGCAAAGGAGGCGGGAGAATCCGAGATGCACCTGCCATTGGCAATAATGCAGTAATTTTCTTTTAAAAGGCTGAGGAGAAGTTTTCCTCTTTTGTTGGTTTTAATTAAAGGGGGAAAACACAGGCTGGAATATGAAGCGCTATTTCTTTCTCTGCTTCACGCGTTTGACATGAGGCAAAGTTATACATTTTTTAATTTAGATCTCTCATTAGTGCTATCAATGGAGGGAACTCAGTGTCTAGGGTGTCCTCAAGAAAGGAAAAAACCCTTTGTAACAAAGAATCATAAACTGCCTTAGGAGGCACATAAACATTAATTAATAACAATGATGTAGGGGCCTCGCGTGGTATTATGCAATTGGATGGTTAGGGCCATAAAGAGGTGACTAGGGTCTTTATAACATGAATAATCCCATTTAAGTGTATTAGAAAGTAGACAAGCTACCCCCCCCCCCCCTTTAGCATGTCCCCTTTGTGGTGAAGAGGCCTTACAATCAATGACAAAATAGTTATCCTACAATAAGTCTGTGTCTGACCAAGTCTCCTGTAAGCAAATTAGATCCGGTTTAAGTGTGTCAAGATAAGATAATTTTTACCTAGTAAATTTTACCTCGGCTGCGTTCCAGGAAATGATTTTTAATCCTCTATAAGAAGAGGGAAGGAGAAGGTCCCTGGGCCCCTGCTCTTGAGAAAGAGCACCCGGAAGCCAACCCCAATACTCCTGGATATGAGTGGCTAGCTGATTGGGTGCGGGTCGTATCTCCTGCACTAACACCTGTCTATTCTTCCCTATTAGGGAGACTTTAAGAGCCCGTAGATCTAATCTAGATCTGTACACAGTAAAATCAGTACCTTTAAAATGGTCAGGGGATTCGGCCCTCTTAAGGACCTTAGTCACAGCCTTTTCCCCGCAAGGAGCAGTATAAGACAAGAATGGGACCACATCGATCCCCCGACACTGCAGGGAATCTGCGTGGGAGAGGACCAGGTTCACCAGGCGCAAGGAGCGGAAGGCGATCCTAGCCCTAAAGCCACCATTAATCGACAGTAGGGAAACATGATCAATGTCATAGCTAGTGATGTGTTTCAAGGAACTGGATTCCGAGAAGCATCTTAACAAAGTGGACCTATTTAAGATAAATCTGCATCAAAGATAGGAAAAAAGTCTACTATCTGAGAGTCCATATTGTAACCTGTTAAAGGTGCTCCTTCCCTAGGCAAAAAGATGGGGGAGTCATTAAGAACGGCCTCCCGTCTGGAAGGCAAAATTGGATAGGCGGTTGGATTCAAGGCTGGAGTGGTAGAGAGGTCAGTTTTATGCTCACTTTCACTCCTCCTTTTAGAAATATTGGGCCTTCGCAGAGAGAGCAGACAGGACTGCTTTGTTTGTGGCTCTGTGTGAGCTCAAGGTGAAATTGACCCATGAGTTATCACTTTGGGGAGGAATACTTTCCTTCTTTTTTTCCTACTAATCCGTTGATTTAATTTCTTCAATCTCTTAGATTTTTTTCCACCTTTAGCGATATTTCCAATCCTAGGTTCATCTCCCAAGGATAGTGTCAAGGGACAAATTAAGGGCCCACTCTTTTGGTTGACAGTTCTTTCAAAGATGGGGAATACATTCAAAGGTGGCTGGTTGAACTGTGCAGAATAACTGCCCTTCAGCGTAGGAGGATCAAAGATAAATCAAATGAGGTCCACGGAACTAACCGGCAGTGGCTTTGCCTCACTAGGACCGTTGCATTGGGCGCTTCCAGCTTGAGTACATACGTCCTTACACCTGCCCTCCCTTAGGGGTGCCTTGGGGGACACACAGGGAGGCCTCTGATCTTTAAGAGATTGCAAAGAAGCAGCATTGGGCTGAATAGGATCTAAAAGTTCGGCAACCTTTTTATCTTTAGTCATCTCTGCTAAGATTGCTGTTACAGAGTCAAGAATGCAATCTGAACCCCCTACAAATTTCTCCAGGAGCTTTAAGATTGAGGCAAGAAGGTTTTCCAAATTAAACAGGAAGGCTGAAAGCCTAGCCTCAGATTCCAGAGGTTAAATAGGCTGGATTCCATTTACTTCTAAGGCCGGAGTCGCAGACAAGCGAGAATGGATGTATAGCGAGTCTTGTAACAAGGGTGTACTATTAAACAGCTCCAGACTGGTTGAAGTCGGTAAGCACTTGGACCTGGAATCCACAGACAGAGGTGAGAGATCATTACCCTGCGGGCCATATCTCTGGAATAAATCAGGATCCAGGTCCGGCAGCGTGAAGTCACAGGGCCTGATAGCGACAGACACTGTTGATGAAATAGCACCACTTTCCTGAGAACTTTTCGGAGCCAGGGCGGCTTGAGAAAAGGAACTAACTGGCCAGGCAGGTGTAGGAGAGGGGGAGGGATGATGCTGTGACCCCGGAAAACTCCAAGCAGGCTGGACGGTCTCTGCAGTCTCCACGAAAGATGTTAAAATGCACTGTTCCAAGACCTTAACTCCTCTTTTCTGGCTTACTTCCGCCTGATATGACTCCCTTGATAACTCACCTGAGGGCTCCCTTGGAGGCCCTAGAGAGGGCTCTGTGTCCGGGGTTGTGATGGAGAGGGCTTCACTGTTTGTTTCCTGTATTGAGGTGTTCTCTTTTCCCCAAAAGGTAAATAGTTGCTTCTGAGACTGACCCTTCAACAAGAGTGTGGGATTAGCCTTGTTCCGTATGCGGTTGGATTTAGTTTTTAAGCAAGATCTTCCTAGTAGGAGATGACCTGAGTGGAGCTTCTTCATGGTCATTGTAGAGACTACCTCCACAAGGGGCATTAAAAGGCTAATACAAATGATTTGCGGCTTGGACAAAGCAAACAAGGCAATCTCACACAGCCGTCACCCTCTTCGCCAGTTTCAACAGCTTCTTCACCAGCTGACCCAGCCTAGGCCAATGTAATGGGCATCCAGCAATGACCAGCAACAGTCTCCAGCCTCCCGCTGCTCCTCCGCGCTCTGAGCTCTGTGCGTTCGGCTCTCCGCTGCGTCGGCTGCATCCACCGGAGTACTGTGCCGGATGAGCTCCGATCCGACCCTCTTTGCTGTGTCGTGGGCGTGGGCAGGAGCTCTGTGAGGGGAGGTTGGGTCTTGAAAGCCGCGGGACGAGCCGCCCGCCTGGGGGCCCCAGTGGGTGAAGTACGCCGCATGCTGCTGCTACCGTGAGGTTCCGAAGACGTGCAGACCACAGGCCCCAAACATGCAGACGAGCTCCCGTGTACTGGGCCATCTGAACTCCGATCCGACCCTCCTCGCCGTGTCGTTGCCGTGGGCAGGAGCGCCATGAGGGGAGGTTGGGTCTTGAAGGCAATGGCCTTCTCACTTGGCAATCAGAGGGGCTGGACTCCCCCTCACCCCCGTAAGCCACACCCAAACAGGCCACTTCAGCAGGGGTCCGTGAGAGACCCCGCAGGAGGAGCCGCTCACCTAGGAGCCCCGGCAGGTGTAGTGCGCCGCTTGCTACTGCAGCTGTGACGTGCAGACGAGCTGCAAAGCTCTGGTGGGAGCGGTGCGCCGGTTGAACCGCCCGGTGGGCCGCTTTCCTACAGGGTCCACGTAGTCCACGTAGTCCTCCGGGTCCACGGTGGAAAGCTCTAGGGCTCCAGTGGGGAGGTGTCTCCCTGACTCTCCTGAGTCTCCCGGCATCCGCACTGCGTCCGCGCTGCGTGCTGCGTGCTGCGTGCTGCGTGCTAGGTGGAAGAAAAAAAACAAATCTTTTTAGTCCTATTTACATAATAACTTGTAGCATGCTGGATAAATGATGAGCTAGGTATATTAACAGACACTGGTGGAGGTAGCCTGCATAGGGTCTGACTATCACACATGCTATTGGTGTTGGCACCTGCATACTTTCTTTTCCAGCTTATTTTATCCTGTCAATAGCGGTTTCATTGTTCTATTTATGTTTCTGTAATTATTAGCTATCAGAACCTGGAGCCTTTTCTGTTTATCTTTTTGTATCTGTTTAGAAACAGCTCTTGGGTCTTGCAATTGTTGTTTGAACGGTTACTCCTGAACATGGTGGTTCCCGCTTAGTGCGGTAGCCCATTGAAACGTGTGTTGATGTCAAACATTGGACTGCAAGTCCCAATTTTGATCATCAATTAGGATGCTGTACAGAGGTTATTGACTTCACCACATAACAATTTATGTAAATAGATTTTGGCCTGGATGGCAGCCATATTTGTTTGGTAAATGTATGACTTATTGATTGGGATTTCTATCTCATATCAAGTTATTGAAATCTAATCAATGTCTATGTGTTTAAGTAATTGTACAGACAGTCCTCTGTTAAATGTATCAAAACATTATTTATTTTGGTTGAATGCTTTTGATTGCATACGATGGTATGAATGTTGATTGTATGTTTGAGTTAGGCTGTGTGAGATCCCCGGGTTAGATGAATGGTGAACAAAGAATCTTATTTTATTTATCATTTATATTGTTCTTGGTGCTTTGCATTTTGTTCGTATATATAAAGGCATGAGACTTATAACAAAGTATATATGATGGAATAAAAATGTTGTTTTGATATATTTCTGTGTTATTTTTTGGCTCCATTTTCTATATAAAGTTGTATCAGTTAAGAGTTACGGTTATATCCAAAAGAAAGTTTTTTTGGAGGGGATGCAGTAATTTTTGTGTGTGTTGTTTTCATTGCCCTGGTGATTGCTCCCTTTATAGATACAGGGGCTCTGGATGGTCAGAGAGCGGCACCATTCCCAAAGTCATTCTGGAAGTCAATGTACTAGTTTCTTCCTTGGTGCATCAGAACTTACTCTCAAGGGCCCAGGAACTGGATTTGGCACCACTTGGCAATTCTGGACTCCTAGTAAGAGAGCCCAGACACTGGCAGGTGAACACTTTAAAGTCCCTGAGACTTCTTAACAGGAGGCAAGCTCAATCCAAGCCCTTGGGGAACCTTTGGAAGCTGGATGTTGAAAACCAATTCCAGTCCTTTCACTCCCAGGATAGAAGCAGCATGCAGGATGCCAGAAAAACAAAGCCATAGGTAGAGTGGCAGTCCCTCCTAGAGCATCCAGTTCTTCTTCCTGGCATAATGTCCTCAGTCCAGAGGGATTCTAATTTTGTGGGGTCAGAAGTCCAATACGTATGCCAATTTCTATCTGTGAAGTAGGCAAACTTCATGGAAAGTCTTTATAGTGCACAATACCCTGCCTTTCCCTGGCCTGGCCCAACACACTCCAGTGGGTTGGAGACAGGTTTGTGTGAGAACAGGCACAGCCTTATTCAGGTGCAAGTGTCAGTTCCTCTCACCACTCTAGCTCAGGAAGACCCATCAGCCTGGTGATGGGCCATCAGGATATGCAGGGCACACCTCAGCTCTCTTTGGGTGAGTGTCTAGAGTGAATACACAAACAACCCAACTGTCATCCTGCCCCAGATGTGTGTTCAGCAGACAGGCAGAGCATGCAGTGGTTAAGCAAGTAAATGCCCACTTTCTAAAAGTGGCATTTTCAAACTTAAAATTCAAAAAACAACTTTACCAAAATAAATATTTTTAAATTGTGAGTTCAGAGACCCCAGACTCCAGATCTCTAGCTGCTTCCCAAAGGGAAATTACACTTAAAAGATTTTTCCAGGCAATCCTCATGCAATCACATGGGAGAGATAGGCCTTGCAATCAGGACATGTAAAACATATTATCACATGTTCTACCTTTTAAATACACTGTGCCTTGGGCCTAACTTAGGGGTGACTTACATGTAATAAAAGAGAATGTGCAGGCATGGCAAGTGGGTGCACTTGTCATGTCAAAATGGCAGTTTAAAACTGTATTCACAATGCAGCCTGAGCCATATCTACAGGGATACTCATGTGGGTGGCACGATTAATGCTGCAGGCCCACTAGCAATATTTGATTTACAGGCCCTGGGTACACACCAAGCATTGTATTAGGGATTTAGTAAAACATATATGCCAATCGTGGAGAAACCAATCACCAATATATTTTAGACAGAGATCATATGTACTTTACCATTAGTTAGCAGCCCTAAAGCCAACATAAACAGGTCAGAACAAATAGGAGGAAGAAGGCAAAAAGTTTAGGGATAACCCTGCAAAAAGGTCTAGGTCCAACAGTTCATGTATCTTCTGAAATGTTGAAAGTAATTTGCCATGCAACAGTAGCCATGATAGAGATGGCAATTATAAACACACCTCTGAAGAATACCCCTCTCAGCACCCCCAGAAAGCAGTACTCTTTCCACCAAAATACTTGCTATGCTTTTGGTACAGGTTTTCACTTTGAACCCAGAGTTTCTTAATTATGATCTTTTGCCTCTACCTATAGTAGGGTAACATAATTTGGGACATATTAAATGATTTCTTTTTGCCAACAATTGTTGATCTGTGGAGTGAGCATTGAAAAAGAAATATGAGGCTGGATATATTCCAAAACAACAGCAGAAATATGAAGACAGGATTTTGTCAGACTGTTTTTGTAAGACATTAGTTATTGTCTTTGCATTCTCTTTTCTCTATTTTCTATGTTATTTCCCTAATTATCAATGTGACAATAGCTTGCTATTTTTATATACTACAATAGCTAGCATGGAATAACGGTTTGTTGATAACATATTGCCATGTTCCTTGATGTCTCATCAAATCAAAATGGTGGACCCCTCTTGAAATATGAGGCTGGATATATTCCAAAACAACAGCAGAAATATGAAGACAGGATTTTGTCAGACTGTTTTTGTAAGACATTAGTTATTGTCTTTGCATTCTCTTTTCTCTATTTTCTATGTTATTTCCCTAATTATCAATGTGACAATAGCTTGCCATTTTTATGCACTACAATAGCTAGCATGGAATAACGGTTTGTTGATAACATATTGCCATGTTCCTTGATGTCTCATCAAATCAAAATGGTGGACCCCTCTTGAAATAGCCACGTTATGATCTTTTGAAAGTCTGTGTAGCCTCTGGACTGATCTATCTGGTGCATTATCTGAGAAGTAGGCCAATGAGATTATTTTCTGTTCTCTCCACTCCCCAGGTTTAAAGGCTATTGCCATGGATCTGTGAGCCAAGGGTGATGAACTTTGAGACTCCTTAACCCCACTCAGCGGAAGACAGTTTGGAGCACTCATGTTATTTTAAGACCCACTTTTATCCTAACTTGGGATCAATCATAATGCAGGCTTACGTCTAGTTCTTGTAGAATTTTCCTTCTGTGAATAAGGTAGATGCCTCCCCTTCCGAAGTAAGGATGAGAAGTCAATTAGATTCATCCTTTACACCATCCCCACCCTCAACTAACACATTTCCAAAACAACAATGTAACAGTTCTCTCTTCTAAATAAAATGAAAACTTTTCTTCCAAAAAGTGACTTTAGAACCTGCTTTACAAGCCCTCATACTCTCACAATGGGATGGTGGTGATTTCCTACACCATGGCCTACCAGTCTCCACACTCGCACCTCGTAAGAACATCCTACATGCTGCTGCATGTTTCATATTGCAGACAACCTTCACCATCTCTGGTTTCCGACACACCGTCTATAGGGGTTGGCCACATGACCTGGTCACAGGCCAGGGCAATGCGGCCAACCCCTGCTGCGAGCGGCTGAAGACCGTGTGCTGCATGAGGTTTGCTGGTCATAGCGGTTGTCCCAGGGCATGGCTGCGGGGTCGGGTGTTTTTTAGGGGCCTGGCCAAAGGCTGTGCGCAGTTGTGGTTGGATTAATTAATTCATGGTAATTAAAATTACTTTACATTAAAAAAACATAGAGAATCACTGACAAAAACAGTCATTTGAAGTAACTTATACTCTCACCCTAAGATAACTATAACTTGCACCCTCACCATGCACTGATATTTACCCCACAAATTACATCACTAATGACATCTTTGACAACATCATTGAGAATGTAACTGCAACACCTGCAGTGACATTTTCGATCAGATAAGTGTGCATGACTTATAGTTATTTCAGGGCACAAGTTATAGTTACTTGAAATAACTCTAGCTATAACTGCTGAATTTCTCTGGTATTGTGTCAGTAAATTCAGAACCTAACTATAACATCCCTGTAAACTTAGTTTTTTTAAGGAAATTACTAAGGTTATTTTAATTCATTTTCCTAACTATAGCTTCCCTGTAACATTTGTTTTTTAGTGAATATATACATACACAGGCACATACACACACATAGTGTAAATCTAGCCAAAAATTAAAATTAGGGTTAACTTTTCCCATAGACAAAGCTTCAGCTACTGTCTGGAAAGTTTTGAGGTGATTCATCTAGCAGCGGCTGAGAGAAAGGAGGTTCCCAAAAACCTTTTCCCCATGCAATGTCTATGGGGATTTTGCAGTTTTTAGACACAATTACAGCCCAAACCTCAGAACAGAATGAAAGCTAATTTTTCAGAAAGGTAGATCTTGTTCTAGAAAAGTTGTAATTATGTGTAAATCTGTTGATTAGTTTGGGAGTTAATAAAGAGCAAAAAATATAGATATCTAAGGATTCCCGTCATTTGCAGATATACCCGTGAGGGAAGCGTACATACCCCCGGATCGGGTTGAAAAGCAAAGCACTGATTGTCTGGCCACAAACTGGAAGGAAAGTTGCGGCCCCCATTTTGTTTTTTGACTGAGCCCTGAGGAAAAAACATGAATAAAACACACATAAGTGATCAGAAAATAGGTATCCAGACCCCATATGACACATGAAGGGGTTTTTGAGGGGCCCGTCATGGGCAAAAAATTGTCCAAAGCTTTTTTTTGTGCCAATCCGCAAATCTGCAGATCCACTGCAGTGCACAGTGTGATCCTCCTGGTCTAAATACGCAATGGATCTGCAGATCCAAAGCCCAATGGAAAAATAAGAAGCTACCTATGTTGCGTAGCTATTTTAGACAGCACGTTGTTTTAGCTAACTAGGCCTGCAGCTGTGCAGTTTAACCCGTTTACAATTTATTCAGCATTGGTTTATTTTTCTAGCAATAGTTACATTTGCAACAGTGTTTTTCTTTTCTCTATCTCTTTGTTCTTTCGCCTAGGAAAGCATGACATTCTTAGTAGAACATTTATTCCACTTTGAGCTTTCGTCAAGGCTACAGTCAGATAGTGTTGCCGACAAACGTGCTATGCTGTGTCTCTAGCCTTCACAGAAACACACACACTCATACGTGGGGACCATTTCTTTGAATGTCAGCTGTTTTATTAGAAAACAACCCTTAGTACCAAACAAGTTAGAGGGACATTCCAGCCAGATGACCACAATTGTATGCTGATTGCTGCAAGCTTCACTACAGCTACCTGCTTAGACGACCGAGCCCTGATCCAGATGGGGACGGTGTCTTTTTAGACTTCAGGCCCTTTCTTCAAGTATGAAGGATAACGTTCTCCCAGGGAGAAACTCGAAGGGCAGATTGGGCCTAGTATGCTGTGCTCATACTTAACGTAGGTGAGGGGCTATAGATCCACTTCCCTGTTTCAACATCATGGCAGGACTGTTCTTGTGTTATACATTTTAGTCACATGCCTGCTCCTATTGTTTTTTATTATTCTTGTTATTGCTATGCACCTGCTTTTATCTAAGGTGCAGATATTTTAAGAAATGCCTATTTAATTATATTAGGCCCACACTAGGGCAGGGAAGCAGATGAACAGATTGCTCCCACCCGCAGGGAGCAGCATGTTTAGCTGCTCCCTGTTGGGGAAGAAATGCCAGCTCCCACTAGAGGTGGAGATGTGGCTGGTGCCGCAGGGGCCTCGGAGCCCCAGGGGAGCACTAAGGCCCCAACGGCAACCAACCATAGAGTGGCAAAAATTGGCAGGGGATAGAGGCTGTGTGTCCCCTTCCTCTATAGAAATATGACTGTCTCTAGGGGATGGGTCCCCAGGGTCAAAATTGACCCAGGGAGAAGGCCTTCTTGCCCCTTTTTCCCAGTATGGCTGCAGCCCAGGGGATTGGGTCCCTGAGGCTGAAAATGGCCTTCTGCCTCCTTAAATATATTGGCAGGCCCTGGAGGATGGGTCCCCAGGGCCAAACTCAGCCTGGGGAGGGGTCCATGTGCCTCCACCCCATAAACAAAAGTGCCAGGCCACAGGGGATGGGTTCCATGGGGCCAAAAGCAGATGTTAGACCTCACCCTTTCTGCAGGGTTATCCCCAGACCTTTTGCCTTCCTCCTTTCCTTATTGCTTGACCCATTTTTGTTGGTTTTAGGACTCTGGGTACTTTACCACTTCTAACGTGTGCTAAAGTGTATGTGCTATCTGCTTAGAACATGATAACATTGACCTATCCACAATTGACATATTTAATTTACTTATACATGTCTAGTAAAGTGTATTACCTGTGTTCGGGATCTGTAATGTAAATAGTACTAGTGGGCCTGCATCACTGATTGTGGCACCCAAAGTAGCCCTTTAAACATCTCAGACCTGTCATTGTACAGCTTGTGTGTGCAGTTTGAACTGTCACATCGACTTGGCATTGAAAACCACTTGCCATGCCTCAAACACTCCTTTTATTACATGTAACTCACCTGCAAGGGAGGCCCTAGGTAGCTCATTCAGCAGAGTGCTACACATTTAAAAGGTAGGACATGTACTTTTAAGTTTTAAGTGTCATAGTAGTGAAACACCCTCAAATTAATTTTTCACTACTGTGCGGCCTACCCCTCTCATAGGATAACATTGGGGATTCCGTATTACATTTAACAAGCTGTATTTCCTGATTGGGAAGGGGAGACCTGTCGTGTTTGGTACTATTGTAATTGTAATGATAAATCCTCTTTAATGGCAAAGTCAGAATTATTGCTACAATTTCGAAAATGCCACTTTTACAAAGTTGGCATTTTTCTGCTCTTACCCTGCATGCCTGCATCTCCAATACAAGTCTGGGGTGGGGATGACAGCTTGGATTGTGCATTCCCTCTAGATAGACACACACAAAGAAAGCTCAGGTATGACTGATGGGCCATCCTGGGCAGAGTGGGTGGGAGGAGTTGGTCACAGTCTCACACTTACACATTAATGAACTGTGCCCTGTACACTCATAATAGGCCTAACAACCCTGTATTTTCACTCAAGCCAGGGCAGGAGAGAAAGGGAAGTCCTTTCACTACAAAGCCACTGTTTAGAAGCTTCTTCCACCTTTCAGAACCAGGGCACCAAAGTATAAATACTGAACCTAAAACATCACCAACTCAGTGTACTTCAGGACCTGTGGATACAGGAAGAAAAACTGCTGTGCTGCTGCAAGGACTGCCACTCTGCTGAGCTGCTACTCTGCTGGACTGATACTATGAAAAACTGCTGCCATGCTGTGTTGACCTTCTGCCTGCTTTCCTCCTGCCTGGGGAAGAAGAACTGGACCTGCATTTACATTTTGTGCCCAGGATCGCAGAGTGACTCAAAGGGTTCATCTGTTGTCCTCCTGATCTGATTCTCAGGGACATAAAAAGCTCCCCAGAGCCCCTGGACCCATATTTAGGAGGCTCCTAATTGCTTGAGAGGCTGATTGGAATCTGGGAACCTTTATCAGCATCCCTGCAGCTGAATTTTGGAGAATCTGCAGTTTATGCAACAAAGTTTTTGAAGATTTTGATATCCAATTGGGACTGTATCCAACAAGTGCTCCATCCCAGTCGGCCTGACCTTTTCGATTTTACTGAGTCTGGTGTGATCAGATAGCCCGGTTGGTGTTTTTTGCTTTTAGGCACTATAACTAAGTTTAATCTTAAAAAATTAATACTTTGACTTCGACTTATTTGTAATTTTGGTCTTGTTTCGTTCATTGAATTAAGATCTATTCTTCTAACTAGGTGTTGTATCTTTTTGAGTGGTGTTTTCATTGTTTTACTATTAGAAGTGTTGTATAAATACTTGACACATTAAATTAAGCCTGGCTGCACTGTGCCAAGCTACCAGGGAGTGAGCAGAGGTTAACTCTTAGGCTCAAATTTAAGAAAAGTGGCCCTGCATTATATGCAGCTGCACTTTTCGTGTGCCCATTTTTGGCCTCCTAGCACCACAATGTGTCAACCGTATTTAACATATGGCGCACCATGGGGCAGGTTAGGGACAATAACGTCATAATTTTTGCTGCTATTGTTGTACACCAAAAATGGTGCCGCTAATCCTACAAAGCACATAGATGCCCATTATAAATAATGGTTTGGGTCCTATTATCGCCTGCTGTCTGCAGGCGTTAAAAATAGCCACTAAAAATAACACAGTCGAATCTCAGGGATTCCACTGTGCCATTTTTGTGGTCCCCCGAATAGGGGAATGCCCCCTCTGCATACATTATGCCTGCTGCAGGCGCATGAGGTTACAAAGTGGCGCAAGTTATTGTTACCTTAGGGAGCAAGTTATAGTTACTTGAGTTAACCTTAATTATAACTGCTAAATTTCTATGGTTTTGTGCGAGTAAATTCAATACCTAACTATAAAGTCCCTGTAACTTTAGTTTTTTTCAGTACATTTTTATGGTTTTTTTTAGCCAGCATGCTAGTATAACCAGCGCTGTGAGGGTTTAGCAGCAGGGCCGTATGCACCCAAACCCAAGCTGAGCTTGGCCTTCGGCATGGAGTTAGATGCAGTGAATGTTTTTTTGTTTTTTTTGTCTGTATCTGCAGATCCTCTGCAAATTTATACAGGGAGCTGTGCTGAGACCTGTGGCAGATCTGCAGATCCTCGGGCAGATCTGAGGATTGCACAAAAAAAGGGCAATATTTTTCCTATGAGTGGTCCCTAATGGACCCCTCTATGTGTCCTATGGGGTCAGAATACCTGTATCCTGACCCGTTATATGTGTTTGCATTCTTCTTTTCCCACCTCCTAGCTGATGCGGCAAACAAAATGATGGCAGCAACTTTTCTGTCAAGTTGCGACCAGCCAATCAGGACCTTGTCTGGATCCATGGATCCACCGGAAGATCCACATTCCTATATATCTATATTTTTAAACCTTAAATAACTCTGAATCTACAGAATGGATTTACACCAAATCACAAAAAGCACAATCTGTGTACCAAGAACTAGCTTCCTGCCGAATTTGGTGTAATTCCATCCAGAGGTTCAGGATGTAAGCAGGTGTAAAGACCCAATGGGAAGATGCATGGGGAAAATGTATTTTGGCACCCCCCATTATTCTTGGCCCCCACTTGACGGATCACTGTCCAGCATCAACTTGACAAAGGCTACAGTGTGGTTTACTCCATTAAAGCCTGATACATATATTCAGACAAAATTCTGAACTCCTTACACTATAAACTGACAATCAATGTGCAACAGACTCTGTTCCTCTGTGCCTCTACTGACTGATTTTAAATTAAGAATCATTTAATTCATCCATTGCTGAAAAAGCCATCACTTAGTGGAGATGATCTTATTAACTTCAAACACATCAGGACTGCTTGATGTGCCACAAACTGGATTCAGATTGGGAATATGCATGCATATAGATGGTAATGATGTAGTCCACTTTAGACACGGTCTATCACTGAATTCTCATCCTTCATTTGACCGGCTATACAGTTGGAGTTATGGCTCTCCTATAGATCAATTAATTTTTGATCAATAGGTTGCAGACTATGCAGTTAGAGAAATTGATAATTTCAGTTGAAAAAGTCCATGATTTCTCCCTCTCCCCAAAACTCATGTGAGTCTGCTACATTCACACATTATTATGGGATGCATGTGCGTTGAAAAAATACAGATGCTTTTGAAGAATGTCCCGGTGAATCTTCCGCAGATCTTAAGCTGTGAGTTGAGGTTACATGCCTGAGGATTTAGCAGAACTATTTAAAGTTAAATTCACCCAAATTGAAAATGTTACTGACCCAAAATCAGATCAATAATTGAAGTGTCTACACTAGCACACTAGCCTGAGTCAATGAGCACTTCTTCTGAATGAGCATTAAGTAAGAATGTGTACATGTGGGTAGCTGTATTAACCTAAGATTCACGCTGTAAACAAAGAAATAAAATGAGACCTGATTTCTTGAAACTTACTTGCTTTTTGAATACTTTATCTTAAGTTTTGATGACACCAGGCGAGTTTCAGATATACATCCATTTTATAATAATGACAAAGCAACCTGGGCAAACAGCAGTTCTGGTCATCAGAATACAACACTGAGTGTATAGCAAAAGGGAGTTCATTCACAATGTCTTTCATATTGACAATGTTAATGCATTCATCTTTCTTGTTCACCTTTCCTGTTTAGTCTGACAATTCAGCAGGGCTGGCATCTATTTTGCATGCGTTCACGCCCTAAGGTCTGACCTCTTATGGTACATGGGAAAAGGAGGCCAGGTTTGTTCAAACAACTTTTTCTTTGAGTTTGTCTGTCAATTTTACCATGGTTAAAAAGGTTCTAAGTCTTAGACCATCACACCAATAGACAGGAGATCTGGAGCCCTCTATCCCTAAAGAGCTACCTTCAATATACAGCCCATAGAAGAATGAATCTAAATTTGACGGTTGGGGTCGAGATCTGGTATAACCCTACATCATTCACTTCCCCTAACAGAACCAAAAGGGATCGGTAAGTGTAGATTGGTGATTGCCTGCACTACTTGCATCCAGAAGCCTTGGACACAACTGCATGTTCGCCATATATGAACGTACGAACCATCTTCACCTCAAGCAAATTGATGTGAAGCATCACCAGAGCATAGATTTGTCTGCAGTTTCAATATATTTGAGACACATACAAGACTGTGCAGCCTGCCTCCAGATCAGTACCCAGGAGCTCTCTTGGATGTCCGGATCTATATCCTCTATCCAATTAATCAAATATGTAAGCTTGTCCAGAGGTTGACTATGTGCTAATGTCCTGTGTAATCTTGTTAAGGCTCTCAGCATCTCCCCTTCCTGTAACAAGCTTTCTATTTTGGTAATGTCCGTGCATCCTCCTATCCTCACTGCAGGTGTGCAAGCCTAAGATAACAGTTGTGTGAGCCTGTAGATGTCATGTTTAAGCAGCAGGAAATAATTTAACATTGATCTTTGCTCTTATGTGTCCTCGACTCTTGCCACATTCCTAACCAAATGTCTTGTCCTGCCACCCAAGTCGGGTACGTATTGTCAGTCTTTCCTAGTAAGAAATCAGGATTGCCAACTATGAGGGACAAGGCGTGGGATAGATTGTAACTTGGTGCAAAAGTACCAGTATATGCTATTAAGAATATCTTAATGGAAGCCAGCAGTTGCTCCTGAGATTTATATTCTCATGGTGGCAGCCACAATAAGTGTCACAGAGATGTCCTGCATTGTTTCTGTTCGACTTGACATCAGGGTTTAGTTTAGTGTTGTGCGAAACAAGTGAAGGCTGGATTTGTTGTGTCTCCAATATGTATCTATGAATGTCAGGAGCCCCCACCACCATCGTATAGAGATTTCTACAATATGGCCCTCATTCTGAATTTGGCGGGCGACAGAGGCCAAGTGCATGGGTAGTGCAGAGGCCCCCAGGGGGCCCCCGGTAACACTTTTCTGCTGTGAAAAGGCTGGCAGAAAGGGGACTCGTAATCCCAAGGGCAACTTTGCAATCTGCGCTGCCCTGCTGGATTGAGACCGCTGAGCCCGCCAGGCTGTCCGCTGGTGGCAACCTGGTGCTGTCAGTGGCCCAACCGTGGCAGCTCCGCCACAGTTGTAATGTGGTTGTCAGACTGTCACTATCGTGGTGGTCCGACTGCCACAGCAAGTCTGGGGGTCTTCAGACCAACAGATTCAGAATGAGGGCCTTTGTCTTTTGTCAATCAAGGAGTTTTGATGTTCCAAAAAAAGTCATACATCTCTCTGGAAGAATGTAAACACTCACAGTTGGAAGATTAGGGACAGCAATCTCACCCTATATAATAGCCTAGGCAGGAAATTAATTATACTACTATATATGCATCCTATCCATTACATTTTGTGCTTCTCTCACCAGCCTTTGAAGAGCATGCCTAGGAGTGGTAGGATGTTGATGGGGCATGCTTGTTACTTGGTCAAGGGAAACACTATTCCCAGGTATTTTACATTAGGAGATGTCTATTCAAATCCATGTCCTCTGGTTATACGCTCACTCTCCTCAATAGACCCTTCCATTCCAATACATTAACTTACTATAATTAATATTAAATTCCAACACTTTTTGGAATTTTTCCAACTGCTTCAGCAGTTTGAGAATTGAGTCTGAGGGTTCTGTCATGAAGCACTAAATGCCATCAGCATAAAGGCAACCCTAATCTGTTTCCCTGCTACAGAGGTTTCATTAATAGCACAAAAAATAGATTGCGATGATTGGCACCTCTGTTACTTGCCTTTGGTTCAGGTTATCGCCTCCGATATTTGTGGTCTGACACTTTGATGAAGGTGTTTGAATATTTGATAGTATAAATGTTTGAAATGTAGGACCCAGGTTAGTTATTACACAGGATCCTATCAATGAACACCCAAATAACCCTGTCAAATGGCCTCTCTATGACAAGCAAATGAAGAATAAAGTGTGGTTATCCTTAGAGGCTTTGTCAACCAAATTCAGGGCAAGTCATAATGTATCTCTTGTTTGGCTTCGTTTTATAAACCTTGTTTGGTAGGGAAAGATTATTTGCGACTAAAAAATTCCTATTTTAGTGGTGAAGATCCTAGTATGAATCCGAACATTGTTATCTGTAAGACAATAGGCCTATAAGATCCACAATAAGTGGGGTCTATCCTAGGTTTTGGAAGATGCAGACGAACTGGTTCCATCTTCAGAGGGGTGACCATATCTGTATCTGAGAAGGTTATAAACTGTTCAGCAAGAAGGGAAACCAGGAGCTTTACAAAGTCTTGTAAAAAGAGTTGAGGAATCATCCGACCTTGGGCCTTATTGTTTGGAAGTGATTTAGCAGCATATCTTATTTCCTCTTCTAAAAATTGCTTCCTTCAGCTCCTGTATTAGTTCTTGGGAAACATCAGGAAAACAAGCCCTCTTGGGATGGCAAGGAGCAAGATGGTGTCCGCGTAGTTGCTGGCTGTTGGCCCCTGGACGCCGGTCGGACGAGTTCAGTGTTACAGCGGATGCGAGAACACAAAGACAGCTGTAGGGATGCGCGCTGGATGCTGCCTTCACTTTGCCCCCCCTGCTTGCTGAGGCTGTTGGATTCTAGGGCAGGCTTTGGGGGCTTCAGGTGCCCAGAGATGCAGAGTTGTTTTGCCGTGTTTTCACCAAGTTTGGTATGGCCTAATATCAGTGAGTAGGTCATGTGCAGGGGCAACATTGAAGCCTCTCAGCGCTCCACTAAACTAATGTAGGGTGCAAAAGGGATTTTGGCTCTACGGATGTTGTATTAAGGCAACTGGATGGTGTGATATTAATGCTGACCGGGCTTTGTCATAAGGAGGGGGCGCCTGAGAGGGCGTAGTTCGGGCCTTTTGATGGTACTGTATGGACACTGACTGGGTCACTGAGAAACATCATTAACTTTGTGGTAAAGGAAACAGAGGTCTGGCATTGGATAATAAGAAGGATTGGGGAGCTATTTGGAGCCTGGCCCTGGTTTTCAAAAGTGGAAATGGTGCCCAAAAATATACGGAATATCAGAGACAAAGGGGAGGGTGACCATCAGACACATGTAGTGAAAGATGGCAGTGATGGAGGCTTGGCTGGAAGGCGGTCTGCTTTGGGACTGACTAAATTAAGTAGGAAAGCCGGAGGTGGGACTGTTAAAGATGTCAGGGTCATGCCTAGGGGCTCAGCATGATCACCAGGTAAAGGGCAAATCACAGCCTATTATCACAAACTTTTTGACCAGCGATGGGCAAGAGAATGACATTGTGAACCCTACACCTCCCTCTAAGGACATGCCAACTTGTATAAGGGAGGATCTAGAGGCAATAACTCATAGGGAGGAGCCCCTACAAACTAAAAGTGGGCCCTTCTGGAGCAATTTGCCCCCTGACACTCCACAAGACAGTGGGGGGTGGCAATTAGATTAATCTAGGAGCCTAAAGGGGCAAATGGCGCTGACTGAAGTTTATACCAGGGTACCTGCTAATGACAGTACGCAAATGCAAACGGAAGAGTATGAACTAGTCATTCAAGACATTCATGACACTGTTGATAAGCCCTTAGAAGCCCTTATCAGGAATGGGGAAGGATTAAGTCTAGTAGGTGATGATGCTGTCAAAGATTCAGAACTGGAAATTAGTAAATCTGGAAGGGGCGGAAAGAATATAGGTGGTCATTACAACCTTGGCGGACGGTGTTAAAGCAGCGGAAATACCGTAAACAGGCCGGCGGACAAAAAAAGGGAATTATGACCCTGGCGGAAACCGCCAACAAAGACAGCCACTTTAACACTTCGCCCGCCACGGCGGTACAGACAAGCAGCGCGGCGGTAACCGCCAACAGACAGGCGGAAGATAATGTACCGCCCACACTATTACAACCCGCCAATCCGCCACCTTTTCCGGGGCGGATTCACCGTGGATAAAACCACGGCGGAAACAGCTTTTGCTATGGGAAAACACTCACCTGAACATATCCCACGAGGAACGAGGAATCCATGGAGCCGAACTACAAATACTCCCTGCCCTTGTGTTTTTGCTCTTCTACGACCAACAGCTACATAGGCGCCGCAGACAACGGTCAGTACTGCACCTACGACATGGGGAGGGGTGAGCCAAAAGATAGGGGGACACCCACCAAAGACCCCCACCCTCGCATATTACAACATACACTCCAATGCATTCACAAAAATCACAGTAACAACCCACAATCCCCCCGGAAGAATGAATACACAAAGCAAAAATCGGTAAAAGAATGTAATGTGCCAATACACATGTCATCCAAAAATATACAGATATCTATTTGAAAATCAGTCATAATTATATACAATACGAGAAGTAGTGCAGATAGGTACATAACAATGTCCGTACACCATCAGTCCAAAAATACATGGGCGAGGCCCGCAAACGATACCTGACCACAATCGGAGAGAACACTGCCGGGGCATCTGATAGAAATACTACAGGCACCTCAGGGGGAAGGGAAGGGGGGGCACCTCAGCCGGATGACTGCAAAGCCAGATCCACGATGGGGCTCCATGCCCAATGATGTATCCTGGGAAGTGCAAAGCCACAGTCTCTCAAGTCTCTCCAGTGGGTGGGTTGCCCACTGTGCCATCCTGGGGAGTGCAAAGCCACAGTCTCTCCAGTCTCTACAGTGGGTGGGTTGCCTACTGTGCCATCCTGGGGAGTGCAAAGCCACAGTCTCTCAAGTCTCTCCAGTGGGTGGGTTGCCCACTGTGCCATCCTGGGGAGTGCAAAGCCACAGTCTCTCAAGTCTCTACAGTGGGTGGGTTGCCCACTGTGCCATCCTGGGGAGTGCAAAGCCACAGACTCTCAAGTTGATGCAGTTCCCTACTGGTACTGGGGGGGGACTGGTGCCCAGACTGGATGAGTCTCCCCGTGAAAGGTAGTGTCCTGTCACTGTCCCAGCTGCACATGGGATAAGGATGCCTGATGTGGCGGGCCATTCATTCCTACCCGGTGCATTGCCCTGTTCAGCGGTGCTTTGCCATGGCGGTCTTTGCCCTGTTCAGCGGTGCTTTGCCATGGCGGTCTCTGGACTGTTCAGCGGTGCTTTGAAATGGCGGTCTCTGGACTGTACAGCGGTCCTTTGCCATGGCGGTCTCTGGACTGTTCAGCGGTGCTTTGCCATGGCGGTCTTTGCCCTGTTCAGCGGTGCTTTGCCATGGCGGTTCAGGACTGTTCAGCGGTGCTTTGCCGTGGAGGTCTTTGCCCTGTTTAGCGGTGCTTTGCCATGACGGTCTCTTGACTGTTCAGCGGTGCTTTGCAATGGCGGTCTTTGCCCGGTTCAGCGGTGCATTGCCATGGCGGTTCAGGACTGTTCAGCGGTGCTTTGCCATGGCGGTCTTTGCCCTGTTCAGCGGTCCTTTGCCATGGCAGTTCAGGACTGTTCAGCGGTGCTTTGCCATAGCGGTCTTTGCCCTGTTCAGCAGTGCTTTGCCATGGCGGTTCAGGACTGTTTAGCGGTGCTTTGCCATGGCGGTCTTTGCCCTGTTCAGCGGTGCTTTGCCATGGCAGTCTTTGCCCTGTTCAGCGGTGCTTTGCCATGGCGGTCTTTGCCCTGTTCAGCGGTGCTTTGCCATGGCGGTTCAGGACTGTTCAGCGGTGCTTTGCCATGGCGGTCTTTGGACTGTTCAGCGGTGCTTTCCCATGGCGGTTCTGATAAGGACATTGGTGTGTGGCATGACGTTCTATACACTGGACATTGATGTGTGACATGACGTCTTCTACACTGGACATTGGTGTGTGGCATGACGTTTCATCATTGCCCAGCGGGGCTGTGGCAGCCGGGGCCCTCCAGGACACTGACTCCGGCGGGGGCGGTGGTCTCCTGACCAGTGACGATACTCGGGCCCTCCTGGGCTGTGACTCCGGCGGTGGTCTCCTGACCAGTGATGATAGTGTGGCCCTCCTGGGCACTGACTCTGGTGGTGGCGGTGGTCTCCTGACTAGTGACGATACTCGGGCCCTCCTGGGCTGGGACTCCGGCGGTGGTCTCCTGACCAGTGACGATAGTGGGGCCCTCCTGGGCACTGACTCCGGCGGTGGCGGTGGTCTCCTGACCAGTGACGATACTCGGACCCTCCTGGGCTGTGACTCCGGCGGTGGTCTCCTGACCAGTGACGATAGTGGGGCCCTCCTGGGCACTGACTCCGGCGATGGCGGTGGTCTCCTGACCAGTGACGATACTCGGGCCCTCCTGGGCTGTGACTCTGGCGGTGGTCTCCTGACCAGTGACGATAGTGGGGCCCTCCTGGGCTGTGACTCTGGCGGTGGTATCCTGACCAGTGACGATAGTGGGGCCCTCCTGGGCTGTGACTCTGGCGGTGGTCTCCTGACCAGTGACGATAGTGGGGCCCTCCTGGGCCGTGACTCTGGCGGTGGTCTGTGGACCAGTAACGACGGTGCTGGCGGTTGTGTCTCGACCGCCGGAAATGATGGCGCACTTCTCTGCCGTGACACTCACAACAGGCTGGGCAGACTTCCTCTGGCCCTTCCCCACCTTTGGTGTAGTCACAGCTGACTCTCCAATCCCCTTGGAACCCATGTCAGTTGTTTTCCCACCAGGAGTCTTAACACGGTCCCGTCGTCCACTCTCCAATTTTAGAGCCTTTACAGGGGGTGGGCTACCAGTGCCTTGGCTCCGGGTCCTACTGCCTGCCCTGGTGTCCGGTGCACTCCAAAAACCTTAAACAGGCACCACTGGCATTGGAGGCTTTTTGGCTGAGGCGCTACGACGGGACTGATGAATTGGGGGGGGTGGGGGCAAAAAGGTCAACTTTACAGAGGGACAGTTTCTGACGAACACTGGGATGGGTAGCTGGAGGGGGTCTCGGAGTGGAGGAAGAGGAGGTGGTTGTTGGAGGTGTCACTTTAGGTGTTTTGGGTGCAGGTGCAGGTACTGGAGGATATCGTGAGGTGGATGGATGTTGGGTGAGTGATTGCCGGCGTTTGTGTACTTTGGGAGGGGGCGTCACTGACACACTGGGAGAGGACACAGGGGACGTGTAAATGGCAGTGGAGGTGGTGAGTACAGGTGAGAGGCTTGTGGTGCTGGGTGTCCTGGTGCGATTCATGGTGCCTGTAGATGTGGTGCATGCAGGTGTGTGTGTAGACGACACTGGGAGGGTGGAGGGAGAAGAGGAGGAGGGGGACACAGTGGAAGCAGTGGATGTTGTTGTGTCTGTATGTGGCTGAGTCTTGCATGAGTGCTTGTGGTGTGTGTGGTGCCTATGTTTGCTTGAGCTACTTGTGTGTGTTGACTTGTGTGCATGCTGGTCTGTAGGTGTGCTTGGGATGGGCTGGGGTACAGGAGATTGGGTCAGGATGGAGGAAGTTGGAGGGGGGAGGCTAGACACAGGGACAATTTCTGCAATCAGTGCTGAGGCCAAAGATTGCAGGGTTCGCTCAAGGACAGCCTGACCAGAATTAATGCCCTCCAGGAATGCATTACCGTGTTGCAACTCTCGTTCTACACCCTGGATGGCATTCACAATGGTAGACTGCCCAACAGTGAGTGACCTGAGGAGGTCAATGGCCTCCTCACTGAGGGCAGCAGGGGTGACTGGGGCAGGGCCTGAGGTGCCTGGGGCGAAGGTGATGCCCACCCTCCTGGGTGAGCGGGCACGGGGCAAATGCTGAGGGGCTGCTGGGAGGGCGGTGCTGGTAGGGGAGGTGGCGGCTTTACCTGTAGAGGTGGGGGGCACAGATGGTGCCGCCACCACAAGGGAGCCCACATCGTCAAACGAGTCCGTGTCGCTGCTTGGTGATCCGGTGGCTGACGTGAAGCTTCCCTCGCCCTCCGTCCCACTGGTGCATTCAGAGTCCGTGGTGTGGCCCTCCATGGCCATGTGGGATGGAGCTCCCTCGTGCTCCGGTGCCACTCTACCTCCGCCAGTTGATTCTGATGTACAAAAGGACAGGGAGAGCAGACAAAGGGGGGGAGACAGAAGAAAGAGGGTTTTAGTGCATGGCATACCGCTACCGTTGACGGACAAGACAAACGCAGATGCCCCCTGCATTACGCCGTGCTCCTGTCCTCTGCACATGCAATTTCTGGGATACGGCCTATATGGCAATGGTGGACTTCGGCGCACATGGATGCCACAGGGGCAACAATACCTCGACTTGGCACTCTGCTGAGGTGGGGTAGAGTGCCACATGGCCTACATTACGGAGGGGCCTTGCCTACCGAACTCGCCCTGGCATAGGGACACCCACAGCCCACCTCCCCCACCCAGACACCTCAACTGCACGCAAAGTCCGCAGAATGAGGTTGTACTCACCCCCTTGTGTCTGCTGAGATGCCCTCAAGCGCCCATCCAACTCCGGGTAGGCCACCACCAGGATCCAGAACATCAGGGGGGTCATGGTGCGACGGGCACCCCTCCCACGTTGGGAGGCCATCCCCAGCTGAGCCTCCGCTGTCTTCTTGCTGCAGCGGCGAATGTCCTCCCATCTCTTACGGCAGTGGGTGCCCCGTCTCTGGTGGGCCCCCAGGGTCCGGACCTCCTTGGCGATGGCACGCCAAATGTCCCTTTTCTGGTGGGCGCTGACCTACATGACATGCACAAGGAAAGAGGAACAGTCATTACCAACTGCACCGTCGTTGTGAGTGGCCCCTCCCTACTCTGGCCATGTGGCCCATACATTCCCATGAATTAATGTTCTATGGACTCTGCCCCCTTCCCTCTTCCAACCAGCCCTCTCCACCCAGGCCTTACCCATACAACGTGCTCCCTGTGTACTAACCTGTTGGTCTGGAGGACATAGAGTATTGTGTAGTGGGGGAGGACCCCATCTACCAGTTTCTCCAACTCCTGTGCAGTGAAGGCAGGGGCCCTTTCCCCAGACGCAGCAGCCATCGTCGCTTCCAGACCGAGGTCACAGCAGCACTTGCAGTGTAGGTCCTCTCCTGTCGAAGGTCAGGTATCTAGTGATTGAACAGATAGAAAATGGCGGTGACGTCCGCGGTGGTGCGCATCATCACCGCCAGCGCACCTGTTCATTGGCTCCTGGGACCCATAGGGTCCAATGTTAACCAATACAGCATTGCGCCGCGGTCTACGACCGCCTACCGCAACGGTGTGTGACGCCAGCGCTGTTACCCCACAATCCCATTGTCCCACTTTAGAGGTCAGGCAGCCGCCATTTCAGGTGCCCTCATGGCTCCATTTACTTCTGCATCACACATAGCTAGGCCTACACTCAACACACATACAGGAAGGGTTTTGTGAGTGGTGTAGTCTTGTGTGTGACTGTGGGTACATACCTGGATGAATTATGACTGGTTCTCCGCTGTTGTCCTTCGTAGGCACCGTCTGCTGGGACATATGAGAAGATGGCGGAATCCTCCGGTGTACCGACCGCTGGTGGACCTGTTGACAATGGAAGAGAGACATGTCATCGTAACCTACCGGTTTGACCGTGCCACAATCCAGGAACTATGTACCCAGTTGGAGCCAGACCTGATGTCACCAATCCGCCATTCGACTGGAATCCCCCCTGATGTGCAGGTGCTGTCAGTGCTCCATTTCCTTGCAAGTGGGTCTTTTCAGACAGCTGTGGCCATGGCATCAGGGATGTCCCAACCTATGTTTTCCAACGTGTTGTCCAGAGTGTTGTCTGCCCTGCTGAAACACGTAAGGAGATAAATCATTTTCCCTGAGGTGGAGGATTTGCCTACAGTGAAAGGTGACTTCTATGCCCTTGGACATATCCCCAACATCATAGGTGCTATTGATGGTACCCATGTAGCTCTGGTCCCCCCCCACAGGAGTGAACAGGTGTACAGGAACCGGAAGAGTTCTCATTCCATGAATGTACAGATGGTCTGTTTGGCAGACCAGTACATCTCCCAGGTAAATGCTATGTTCCCTTGCTCAGTGCATGACGCCTACATCCTGCAGAATAGCAGCATCCCTGATATGATGGGTCAACTCCAGAGGCACTGTGTATGGCTATTGGGGGGACTCTGGTTACCCCAACCTGTCCTGGCTATTGACCCCAGTGAGGAATCCCAGGACCAGGGCAGAGGAACGGTACAATGAGCCCCATGGGCGGACTAGGAGGGTGATCGAACGCACCTTCGGCCTCCTGAAGGCCAGGTTCAGGTGCCTCCATATGACAGGTGGATCCCTATTCTACTCACCGAAGAAGGTGTGCGACATCATCATCGCCTGCTCCATGCTCCATAATTTGGCTTTGCAACGCCAGGTGCCTTTTCTGCAGGAGGATGATCCAGATGACGGTGTTGTAGAAGCTGTGGAGCCTGTGGACAGTGATGAGGATGCAGCTGATGAAGAAGGCAACGACAACAGGGAGTCAGTCATACAGCAATATTTCCAATGAGACACAGGTGAGAACATTTTCATTTTTAGCATTACATTAACTTAAACACGTCTACCTCTATCCTGTTTTTTGATTTGAGTCAACATTTGGTAACTGAGTTGTACCTTTCCATTACGGTTTCACAGGTGTGGTTACCTACGTGTCAACTGCTTGCATCCTTCAAGGGCTTGTGATGTGTGACATAGGTATGTTAGCTTTAGAATGGTACACCCATTATGACACTGTCATTGATAATACATTTTTACTGAATCACAGACTGACTCCAGATTGTTTTGTGTTTCAAGGGTGTTCATTAAAGTGCTCAGAAATGGGGAGGGGTTGGAAAATGGTGATGGGTGATGGTGGAGGAATGTCCATGGCAGAGTCCAGTCTATTAGTCTCACAGGTGCAATGCCCATCTGGGTATAGGAAGTGGAGCTGGGGCAGTTAAAATATGGACAGGGTGACAAAGTGGGACAGTGGGGGGACAATCAGGGTGGTCTTAATTCCTGGCGGGGGTCTTGCCATCTTGCTCTGTCCTGTTCCTGGATCTCAGGGACCGCTTGCGTGGTGGTTGTCCGTCTGCAGGGGGTGAAGTGCTGGTGTGGTGGTCCTGTGGCGGGGCGTCCTGTCCACTAGCGCCGGCAGAGGTGGTGGGCATTTCATCGTCCTGGCTAGTGTTTGGGGCCCCTTGGAGTGCCACGGTGTTCCTCAAGGTCGTCTGTATGTCCTTCAGCACCCCTACGATGGTGCCCAGGGCGGAGCTGATGGTCCTGAGCTCCTCCCTGAACCCCAAATACAGTTCGTCCTGCAGGCGCAGGGTCTCCTGCAACTTGTCCAGAACCGTCGCCATCGTCTCCTGGGAGTGGTGGTATGCTCCCATGATGGAGGATAGGGCCTCGTGGAGAGTGGGTTCCCTTGGCCTGTCCGCCCCCTGTCGCACAGCAGCCCTCCCAGTTCCCCTGTGTTCCTGTGCCTCCGTCTCCTGGACCGTGTGCCCACTACCACTGTCCCCAGGTCCCTGTTGTTGGGGTGGTGGGTTACCCTGGGTGCCCTGTAGTGGTGGACACACTGCTGATTCACCTGTCCTGGGTAGGGAGGTTTCGGCCCGCTGGGTGGGTGCTGTCCTGGTGTTACCAGAGGGTGGAAGATCGGTGTTGTGCTGTGCCTGTGCAAGGGGAACCGACTGTCCCGAGGCCCACGATGGTCCGGGCTGGTCATCAGGATCCAGTAGGGCAGAGCTGCTCTCGTCACTGTGGGCCTCTTCTGGGGGTGGAGTGGTGTTGTCTGGACCCTCTGGTATGGTGACGGTCCTTCGGGTTCCTGCAGGGGCATAAGAGCATGATTATTGCATTTGTGTGTGTAATGGTGTGCAATGGGTGGGTGTTTGTGTACCCCAGTGCAAGCATTCCGGTGTGTGGGTTTTTGTGATGATGGTTGGGGGGGTGTACTGGGTATGTGCAGTGGGCATGCTTTAGTGAGGGGTGTCCATGCTTAGTTGTGTCATGCAGGGCTTGGTGTTGGGATGGGTGGTTGTTGTCATGGGTACATTAGTGAGGAGTTGTAGTGATAGGGGAGGGGATGGGGGAGGGGGTGTGTGATAGCATGCAGGTAGGGTGGGGGATATGATAGTTACGAATTGACTTACCAGTGTCCCATCCTCCACCGACTCCTGCGAGGCCCTCAGGATGCAAGATGGTCAAGACTTTCTCCTCCCATGTTGTTAGTTGCGGGGGAGGAGGTGGGGGTCCGCCGCCAGTCGGCTGTACTGCGATGTTGTGCCTGGAGACCGTTGAACGCACCTTCCCCCGTAGGTCGTTCCACCTCTTCCTGATGTCCTCCCTATTTCTTGGGTGCTGTCCCACGGCGTTGACCCTGTCCACTATTCTGCGCCATAACTCCATCTTCCTGGCTATTGATGTGTGCTGTACCTGTGAGCCAAATAGCTGTGGCTCTACCCGGACGATTTCCTCCACCATGACCCTGAGCTCCTCCTCGGAGAAGCGGGGGTCTCTTTGGCGTGACATGGGGTGGTGTGTGTAATGTGTGGGATGGTGTATGTGGTGATGGTTGTGGTGAGTGTAGTGGTGTGTGGTGTTTTGTGCGTGGATGTTGTGTGGGTGATGGTGTTGTGTGCCTCCGTGTAGTGGGGTTGTCTATTCTGTGCTCTCTCTCTGTCGCCTTTGTGTCTAATTTTTTGTCGTAGGGGTTTGTGGGTGATGTGTGTGTGTGTTTTATATTGTATTGGGTGTGTGGGAGTGTTGTTTGTATGTGTATCAGGTGTGTGTATTTGTAATTGTCCAATGTGGCGGTGTTTTGTAGATGTGTGTGTATTTTGAGCGCGGCGGTGTATACCGCCAATGGAATACCGCGGTTGAAAGACCGCTGCATGGATTCGTGGGTCGTAATAGCATGGGCGTGTTTCTGTTGGCGTGGAGGTTGAGGTTTTGTTTCCGCCAGTTTATCACTGACCTTTGGTGTGGCGGTGTTGTGTGGGTGTCTGAATTTCGGCGGATTCCAAGATGTGGGTCATAATAGCTGTGGCGGAGTGCCGCGGCGGCGGCAGTGTACTGGCGGTCTTCTGCACGGCGGTAAGCGCCTTTTACCGCCAATGTTGTAATGACCCCCATAGTCTGGTCTAGGGATGGAGGAGATCATTCTATGCACTAACCGAGGATTCAGAAGTCATTAGTAGAGGCTGTAATCAGAGTGAAGCCTAGGGGAGTATATCATCAGGGTCAGAGAGTGTAACATCGGCGGTAGAACCCACAGTGAAATGGCAGCAACGGCACCGCAGGTGCATAAAATCAAGGTCGGGCTCAACCGGTGGAACAAATCTCTCAGGATGGAGCGCTGTGGCGCTAAATGGGACTACTCAGAAGTCTGGAGAAAGATTCTAAGGATGACACGCCCCCTGACACTGATGCAGGCGAGAACTGCCAGAGTGAACCATTTAATAACACTGCTAGCACAGATGCAAAAATGCTGCAGTTGACATATGGCACAATAAGCAAACTGCAAACTGAGACACAGGCAGAGAGTCGGAGAGCCCGGATGGCCACTTGCCAATTGCAGGTTACGGTGTGAAAAGTCGCTAAATCTTGCATGGAAATTGAAGAAATGATAAACACAATGGAGAATAGAACCTCTATAGTGGAGGCAGAGGTTGAGGTTTTGAAAGAACAGGCGGAAACACACGGAGGACAACTAACTGATATCATGTGGAAACTGGAAGATTATGAAAATCAGCAGAGGAGAAATAATTTGCGATTTCTGGGTATGGAAGAAGGGGTGGGCAGTAATGATATCAGAACATATTTGATTAAGCTCCTGCGGAATGCTTTTCCAGAGCTCAAAAAATGGGATTGGGAGGCGGAAATTCAAAGAGTCTACAGATTTCCACTGGCTAGATGAGGGGGAGAGCGTAATGCTGAATTTAAACATCCAAGAGCTATATTGACCTTTTTTGGTATTTATTTGTTCAGGCAAGCTATCTTTGAAAAAGCCCGCCAGGATGCCCCATGGTGTGTTGACAATGTCACCTTTTTCACCCGACCGGATTACTGCCATGTTACTGTGGAGGGAAGATGCAGGCTGTGGCAGCTGATTAAGCCCTTTCAGTAGGGGAGAATTTTTCGCTGGCTCCCGCACGGTTGAAGACAGTGATTAATGGGAAAATTAAAATATTGACGTCTGAGATTCAAGCAAAGGAATACTTGATGGAACTGAAAGTACTGAACTCGCAGAAAACTGAGTAGGGACTATAAGAGCTCTAATCTGTAACAATGGCAGGGGTAATCACTTGTGTAGGAAGCTTGGCAGTCCGGGGAGGGTCTTCAGCCGACACTAGGGGATACCATCATTCAGACCAGCGGTGGTCTGATTGCTCATTTGGTTTGGGGGGCTGGGGAGGGGAGGATGGGTGCGGGCTGGTGAAGGGGGTAGAAGGGGGGAGTGGGATCGGGGGTATGGAAGGGGGAAAGGGGGAGGTGGGGGTAGGGAGCAATCAGGGTGAGGGAAGGGTGGTTTGGGAGGGGTTTAGGTGGAGGGGTTTTTAGGTGGGTTAAAAAAGAAAAATCAGATACCCGAGAGAAGGCAAGGGATTAGGAGCAACAGGATGAGGGACGGTTTAAAGTGTGAGGTGCCAGGCGAGAAGGCTGCTGTAATGGATCTTAAATACAGTCAAGGGAACAGAGAGATTTTATGTGAATATAGCAATCCCAGGAATTTTTTTGAGGGTACTTAAACGGCGATACTTCGGACAGCATCTGTAAATATATGTGGTTTGAATAACCCTTGCAAGAGAAGGAAAATAGCAGAAGATTTGAAAACACTAAAAGCAGATATATATTGTCTACAAGAAACCCACATAGAGTATTCTGACAAAGCTGTGTTGGATACTCTTGGGCTGCAGCTGTTGGTGTGTACTGAGCAAAATGTTAAAGCAAAATGGGTAGCCACTTTAACAAGTAATACAAGATGCAAGGCTACTCGGTGTAGGGCGGATCATCTAGGGAGATGGGTTGTAATAGAGAGCCAGCTGAGTAAAGGGAGTTTTACGTTATGCTCAATGTATGATCCTGTGCTTGATGATCCGACTTTACTAGATTTTCTTTCAGTTGAATTAGCTGAGTGGGTAGCTCCTTATATTATATGCAGTGATCTGAATTTCAATGGCTCATGGGTTGGATTACAAAATGTAATTGATGTTAATAATAAAAGCTACTTCGGGCTTAAACCCAGAGTATTTCAGGCCATTTGTCATTTTCAAAAGGAAGTAGGAGTGGTAGATGCTTGGCCAATATTGAAGGGGCCGGATCCGGGGTATATGTTTTTTCAGCTCCACACAGGAAATTGACCCGGTTAGACTATTTGTTATCTTATCTGAATTATTAGAAGGAGCAGAAATGAAACTATACCCACAGTTTATATCAGATCATACTCCTCTACTGTTGGAGATTAAGAGAAGAGAGTTGTTATTAAGAGTTACGGGAAGTTCTGGACATTCGAGAGAGGTTTGCTGAATGACCTGGCATGTCTGCAGCATATGAAAATATGGCTGAGGCAGTTCCTAGAAATCAACAGAGGATCTGCCCTAGCTGAAATTGTGTGGGACACAATGAAAGCGGGGATAAGGGAGGAAATGCTTAGTTTTAGTATAAGATGACAGAAACACACAGCAGATCAGATACCAGAATTATATACAAGGCTTTGGGAGGCAGAAAGCAACTTATTACGGCAGTTGAAGGTGGCATAGATGTTTAATAGGCTCTACAGAAGATAGCAATAGCCAAAACATTAATTGATAAAAGGTCGTCGGAAAGCGTGTCAGAAAAATATTTGGCAAGACGTAAGGAGTGTTATGAATATAGTGAGAAAGTGTGTCGGTGTTTGGCGGTACGCGTTCACCAGAAGGCTGC
This sequence comes from Pleurodeles waltl, assembly GCF_031143425.1. Classification (NCBI taxonomy): domain Eukaryota; kingdom Metazoa; phylum Chordata; class Amphibia; order Caudata; family Salamandridae; genus Pleurodeles; species Pleurodeles waltl. The sequence goes on along the minus strand of NC_090449.1, from coordinate 718,162,366 downwards.
CTCTGGTTTAATCTCGGAGATTAAAGACAGGCAGGGAAAGCTAGCTACAGACCGTGATCAAATCAGGGAAGTATTTCGGGAGTATTATGCGGAATTATATAAAGCTGCCCCTGTAGGTGAGGAACAGACTGGATGCAGTTTGTTATATTATGTAGAGTATGGCAGGATTACCCCCGAAGAACAGAAGGAATTAGGAAAGGAGGTTACAAAGGAGGAATCAGAAGAGGTGGTGCGAGGGCTACCTAGTGGGAAAGCTGTAGGGATGGATGGAATAATGCTAGAATTGTATAAGCATCTTAAGGCACTGCTGATGCCGATGATGTTAGAACTGTTCATTCAAGTGCAGCAAGGTAGTACCGCCAATATAATAGTGTTCTTGAAGAAGGGCAAAGATCCGCTTAGCTTGAGTGCTTATAGACCTATTACACTTATTAATAGTGATGCGAAGATCTATTCCAAAATGTTTGTGACACGTTTGTCTGCTTGTATCTGTAAATCAGTTACGCAAAACCAACATGGGATTGTTCCAGGGAGGGATAAAACTGACCATACCAGAAGACTCATCACTTTGTTCAACGTGACCCATGTTGCGGAAGAACCCATGGCAATGGTTCTGCTTGATGCTGAAAAAGCATTCACAAGGGTTAATTGCAAATATATGTGGGACACATTAGGGGCATATGGATTGGGAAGCAGTTTTATTACTGCAATTAAAGCTTTATACAAGCACCCAAGCGCTCGAATTCAAATGCTGGGCGGCCAGTCAAAAGATATACATATTGAATGCAGTACAAGACAAGGATGCCCTTGCTCACCTTTGTTATTTGCACTGTATGTTGATCCATTCTTACGACAATTAGAAAAGAATGCAGCAATCCTGCCAGTTACCCGGAGTGGCTGGGGTACCAACATTTTAGCGTATGCTGATGACGTTGCTGTTTTTACAGCTAATCCAGATTTGTCTCTCAAAGAAATTGAAAAAGCTGCATATAGTTTCAGGAAGGTATCTGGTTACTTTCTATACAAAGATAAAACTCAGATAGTGGTGAATGAGTATGGTAAGACAACCGATATCCGAAGGGTAGACCATGCAGTCTATTTAGTGATTGACATTAGATCTAATGTGGAGCAGATGGTACAGATCAATTTAATGCCGATTTAAAAAAAAGCAAAATATAATTTTAGTAGATGGAATAATCTACATAAATCAATTATGGGGCGATGTAATATGGCTAAATTGATGTTTCTCCCCAAGGTTCTTTATTTATTCTGGTCAGTCTCGTTGGTGTTTGGGAAATCCTGGTTTAATATGATGGATCAACTTGTGATGAGGTTTATTTGGTCGTATGGCAAGATTAGGAGAGCTGGTAGATACATAACTTTACCAAGGGAGAATGGGGAGATGGTCTCTGCCAGATTTTAAATTATATCAGCTGGCAGCAGCACTACAATTTATGCGCCATCTGTTTAATAGCAGAGGAACCTCGAGAGGGGAATGCTATGTCCCGGATATCTATGAACTGCTAATTGGACACTTGGCTAGTGGCACGCTGCTGACACTAACAGAACCCAGCTATGATAAGAAAGTGCCATTTTTTAAGATAGTAAATGCTGCTTTCAAATGCTGGGATCCTTGGCAGAAGAAAATGGGATTAGGTAGATTTAATCGCTACACTTTGATTGCAAATAACCCTTCCCTTCCCGAGATACTTAGGGATAGCTATATGGCAAAATGGAACCGGCAGGTTGTTCAAAAGTTAGGAGTTTTTTTTGTAGGATCTATGATAGGCACATTTGAGAACTTGAGGGAGAAATTTGGTCTGGAGCAAAGGGATTTCTTTAAATACCTACAAGTGAGGGATTTTATGCATAGGAAAACCGGGGGACAGCAAGGTTTACAAAATGCCCTTTGATGGAGATTATGGCAACTGGTGCAAGGATATCTATAAGTTTAGCATATGCTAGATTGAATGAAGAACAGCCAGAGGATCTGGAGAAGCACTGTAAGAAGTGCGAAGCCCGATTAAATATCAGAGATGCAGAATTTTATGAATCTATCGAACTCGGGTGCAGCATTTTGATCTCTGCAGCACTCCAGGCACAACATTATAAAACAATTTACTTATATTTTACCCCAGAGAAAATAGCTAAGTGGGGAAGGACAGAGGGGGACACATTGTTTGAGATGTCAGCTACTTGGTGCTGATCTAAACCATATGTTTGCTACATGTATAAAATTAGAAACTTTGAGAAGGGATATTAGGCAATTTCTAAAAGAAGTAGTTAAACAAGATGTGGAATTAACTCCTGAGATTGTAATATTAGGTTTATCTGAGTTAGTTGGACCTCAGATCTCTAAGTTTGTTTTTGTCTCAATGGTTGTCTATTGGCTTTGTATCGCCTCTGCGTGGTTGGATCAGCAACCTCCAGTTTTCCAATATTGGCTAGAACGGCTCCTCACTGTATATCAGCTCGAGCACTCATTGTACCAACGGAAGGGGAGGGAAGCAAGACGAAAGGGGCAAATTATCTGGGGAGTCTGGTTGAATGGATTAGATCTAAACAGCTGGCAGTATGGAATAAAACGGTGACAGGGACTAAAAGTGTATGATTTTGGAGAAATTTGTATATTGCAATTCATTTCATGTATTTATTTTCTTGGGTTACAATTTGGTAAGCGCGTCGTATATCCTTCACTTATGGTGTGGTGTTACACCATTGTAAGAAAGTTTTTTTTGGGGGGGGAGATGTAATTGATATAATTACTTTAAAGAATTTGTTTCTCAGGTATCCAATAAAAAAAAAAAAGGAAAACAAGCTCTCTTGAGATACTGGTCCTGAAAGAAGGGACCACAGGTTTCAACCTGTTATGACTCTGTAACACTCCATGTTAAGGTGTCTAGTATGTCCCTATCTAATGTTCCTTTCAACTCTTTTTATAGCTTAAACATAACTCCTATTAGAATGCATCTTAATTCATATGGTATAAGCTTATCTGTGTTGTCCTTCCTCTCAGACATAGATTTTGGAGACTTAGGCCCAAATTAATGTCTGGGCAGATAACCCACCTTTCCAACATGGGGATGGAGTAAATTACTTCATCCCCATGACAGAGGGTCTGCTAGCCCAATTTATAAATGACCGCCAAGGAGGAGGTCATTTATAAAAGAAATGCAAGGAACTGCTGTCAAGTGCTTCCTGCCAATGCATTTTACTCAGTGCTAGGGGGCTGTGTCAGCAGGACACAGTCCTTTAGCACAGAGTATTAATTTTTTACTTTGCAAAAAGAAAATCCCAAAACAGGATTTTCTTTTGAGTTATCTCCTGTGGTGAGGGGAGCATTATTATGATTTTACTGTTTCTCACTACCAGGTTTTGGCTGGCAGTAAGAAACAATAAAATGTGGCTACATCTAAATTGGGCAGGTGGGTGGGCATGTAGCTATTGAGAGTAGGGCAGTCAGAGAACTTTAGCCAAGATGGAGTCAAAGTAGTTTCTGTTGTGGCAAAACTGATACTCTCCCGAAATTAAATGGGGCAAACCACTACGTTGGTGGGGAAGGACCTCGGTAGCAGTGGAATTCCTTCCCCGCCTACATATAAATTAGGCATTTATTAATTTATGAGATGCTTCCTTTGCCAGCAATGTTTCCGATTCATCCCTTGCATGCCCAAGGTTTCTGTTATTAAATCTCGAACCCATTTTCTTCTGTTAGTGTTCTATTTGAGCCATCTGTGTCTCCAGATACAGCTGTCTTGCTTAAGCTAGTCTTAGAAATGTAGGTGTGTATTTATTTAGCTCTCCTCTCATCACAGCTTTAGCTTCTTCCTATATAGTTGATCATGATATGCCCTCTGTCTCATTCTCTTTTAAATATTTCTCCAATGCTTCACAAATATTTGATCTTAGTACTGGATCTCTGAGTACTCTTCCGTTCATTCTCTACATACATTTGGGAACAACTCTTCTAAGAGGAGATCTCAAGGTCAAAACTACTGGGTCATGGTCAGAGAGAACCTTTATGCTCATGTCTGAGGTCACAACAAGTTTCAGTAGTGTAACTGATATGAGTACACAAATAATTGTTGAGACTTGAACACTTGAATAAGAGTAATCTCCCTCCCCTTGGTGGTTAGATCACCATACACAAATTCATTTCTAATCCTGCTATTAAGGCGGGAGGAACGGACGTGTTCACCATTGGCAGGCAGACTTATCAATATCAGGGTGGAGCACCACATTATAATCCTCACCCATTGCCAAACTGGTATCAGCGAAGGTAGATATCTTCGGGATTAGTTGTCATAAGAAGCCTTCTTTATCCTCATTAGTGCCATAGACTGAGACTATCAAATATGGATCTCCTTAAAGTGTGCCCTATCACCGCATCACCATGACCACTCCATCTGTGTATGTGGAATCAAGGCGACATGGAATGCCAGTTCAGATCAGGACAGAGACACCTCTAAATCTGGGTTCGGCTGTGGAGTAGTATGTGGAACTCAAATGATTGTGGGTTTCTTGGGATAGGACAGCATCCGTCCCTTTCATATGAATCCACTTTAGTAAGACCTTAAGCTTCACAGGGGGGTTCAACACCTACGTGTTACAAATGGTAGAGTTTAGTTCAAGCCTATATTCATTTTCTAATGATAGGAATAACCCTAGTCTTCAATATCTTAACACCTTCTAAAAAAACAAGGTCCTCATGCTTCTCTTCCATAAATGTTTTTTTCCAAAGAGTGATTTCAGAAATGATATTGTACCATAACTCTGCTCCTCTCCTTTTTTCCCTCACCTTTCATCTAATACACACAACAAACAACAGTTACCATTGCAGCCAGCAACAGTCTTGCATAGACATGCTCAATCACTTTGCTCTCAAAATATAAAAAACAATAACAATTTAACAATAAAAAACTGGGCCCAAATATGGTTGATCTCGCCTGAAAATGTGGGACCATCTCCCAGTTTATGTGGGCCTAAAATGGTAGACCCCTGGCCTGGGTGTCATTAGTAACTTGATAAGACAAATGCAGCAGGTCTAAAGAGATGATCCAATATTTGTATACCCAATTCAATCATTTTTCAAAGTCCCCCTTGAACACATTATGGGGGTTATTACAACTTTGGAGGAGGTGTTAATCCGTCCCAAAAGTGATGGTAAAGTGACGGATATACCACCAGCCGTATTATGAGTCCATTATATCCTATGGAACTCGTAATACAGCTGGTGGTATATCCGTCACTTTACTGTCACTTTTGGGACAGATTAACACCTCCTCCAAAGTTGTAATAACCCCCTATGTTCGATATCCAATGTCTAGAATATGTGAAAGACTTATCAGTTTCTGTTGAAGTTCTCTCATTTCTTCTGGGATGGCTTCTAAGGAGGTCACTTTCAAATATGAATCTCTCATTGGGAGTCCAAATCAAGCATCACTCTCCGGGGGATTGACTTGTCAGTTCTTATTATTTTCCTTTCTATTGGCCTTGTGGACATTTTTCTTTCTCAAGCAGTTCTCATCTCAGAAGTAGATTGCTCAATGCTTCTGCTTCTGCTTCCAGGTTCAGCATGGGTCCTTCGGGAGTTTGTTAGATTCCAATCACATGTTCAGGAATCTCCCACTGGGTCCATTCAGCCATCGGGTAGAAGAAGAATTTGCTCCAGGGCTCCCACCAAATCACATTTTGGCAGATGTTCTTGCTTTCTTAGTGCCAGGACATATCCAGCTAGACCACTTCACCCCAAGCCCCTGATCCTCCCTCTAGAGTCCTATCTCCCAGCAAGTCTGAGCAACCTACATGCCAGAGGTCAGGCAAATCCCTCAAACCTCTCCCATACTAGGGTCTTCCCCGTAGTGTGTTGATTTTGCTTAATGAGCTCCCCTTCCCCAGGGGGGCAGGGTGAGGGACCCAGAGACAAGCACCGCTCAAGTTGAGGGAGCCTGGGCTAGCACTCATTCGACTCAGTCACTTCAGCCTGAATCCACTTTAGTATGTTAGGTGTCATTTGGGTTTCATACAGAAGGGATGGAAGGCCTCAGATGATTGATGTGTTTTAAATTAAAACCAGATCTGCAATCCACCAGAACTTGTGTTCATAAATGCACTGCTGCTTCATCTTACTTGGGGATCCCATCTTGCTTGACTCACTTTGTACTCATTCACCCAGAGGAAAATACCTTGAAATGGGAGCTTGGTGAGGATAGAGCTACCTTGTTGTTGTCACATCCCTGGACATTGCCTAACAACTCAACATTAAGCTATTGCAAGACCAATCTATGTTGAACATGCTTGTGAAAATAATGAACATAACTAAAAAGCTATTTTGTGTCACTTTCAGTTGGGAGTGAGCAGGAGGTTCTGAGCACACTACACTATAATTGTTGGTAGTAATATATTGAGATGCTATGTGCCAGGGAACTGTAGTGCTTCACCCATAAAGAAACCAGTACTCTCTCTAGAAGGCTGTGAAAACTGAACCCATAATGTGAAGTCCAACTAGAAGTACATAGAATTTAATGAGAGGAAACGTATACCTTCAAGATTCGTAATCACTGTTTGTCGATCAATGTTCTAACTTTATGACAACTTGACTTACAAGATTTAATAATAATAATAATAATAATAATAATAATAATAATAATAATAATAATTTGTTTAGAGGCATCAGCCCATACTGTTCTAGTTCTAGGCTAGGCAGACAGTGAAAAGCTGGCCGGGGCCCTGTTAGGGGACCCCTGCACTGCCCAAGCCATAGGTCTAGTTAGAAGCCTTCCAAAACGGTATTTTCAACCAAATCTCTAGACATTCCAAGTCTAACCCAGTATATCACCAGATTGCCAAGTTTTAATTAGTGTCCTACAAAATTATCATAGCAAGAATATCAGCTATAAAAATATTGTTCATTTAAAAATATGTAGGTAAGTATAGATTTACAATACTTCACTTCTCATAGATGGATATTGATGATATAAATATCTTCAAATTATGTAGATGTAGAGTTAACAGTGATACATTTATACTTACTATATAGAAAGATATATACATACCTTCTCGATATTTTGGTCACTCAATATCTTTGTGTTTGATATTCTGACATTTAACAGCCAAACCATGCCCTAATATTTGAGACAGGATTTTCATCAGGACCTAAACATTTGAAATCGGCTTATAGGTGAAGATCACATTTGCTCCCACCCATGTAACTCCTCTATTCTCATTATCCATCAGTACTTTCCCTGTGCTTGATGCCTATGCAAATGTTCAAACCCACAAGTAATGCATTCTTCATTTCCAAGATGATACTGTATATTTGTACTATACATGGGGGAGAGCCGGGTGGTAGTTGCTCACACATCCACAAGACTGAGCTCAATTTTTACTGATAGGTAAAAGGGTTAAAATAACATTTAAATGCATTTTCAAGTCTGGCTTGTCTGTTAGGCTGTCTGGGTACTATTCTAACTAATAATTTAAACTACACATAGAGTGTCAGTCGGCTCCATCCAAGGTAGTAATTCTCTCTCACCTAATGCTATTGGGTGCTTGATGTATCCTTCCATCACCTACTGAAGGCTTGTTTTGTAATTCATGAGGGGCTACATTACATTACTACATTACATTTGCCCCCTATAACTGTATTTAAAAGAAGAAGCAAAGCAAGAGGACCGCCTTTCTTATTACTCATCAGCACAGGATGTGACATCACTGGATCTCCCATCATCCACCTACACAGGAAGTGACATCATTGAATTTCCCATCATCCATCTGGACAGGAAGTGACATTACTGGTTTTCCCACCAAAACTGCTTTTAAAAGAAGAAGCCAAGCAAGAGACTTCATTTCCCATCACCCATCAGCACAGGAAATGACCTCACAGCACCCTGCTTTCCTCTCCCTCCCTGGACCTACTTAATGGCAGCTGTGTACACAGCAGACGCACACAGCAGGCGCACTGCTTGCTCATCAAATGGCGTACTGATCTGCACCTGTCTGTGTCTGGACCCCACCCAGCACCAGGAACCCTGGTCTGATCACAATCCTGCGATACCCCGCAGCAGTCCGTAGGTCACTAGACTCCGGACATCGTTCCCCCAACTGCTACCACAGTAGAAGATTTCACCTCCTCGCACGGCCAGTTCTCCAGCAGCCATGCACCCACAAACTGCATGCAAATACTAACAACGCCATCAACACCCACTCCTATCACACATGAAACACAAGCATCAACAATGCTTACACCTCCAACCTACAACACATGCCACAACAAACCCACACATCAACACCCACTCACATGCTTGCTTGTCAACACACAATCACACATCAAACACACAACTGAAATATGGGACTTACTGAGTAGCGACGCACCTGACATCCTCTTCATCACAGAGCCTGGCTCAACCCCTCATCAGCTCCCAAAATCGCCATAGCAATCCCAGCAGGCTACAAAACCAATTGGCAGGACAGCCGTCACAAGCCAAGGGAGCACTTGCTATCATCTAGAAGGAATCCATCAAATGGGCAACATCTACAGAGAATGCCTCCCTGTTCATGGAACACCTGCAGTTCAAGCAGCAAACCTCCAAAAACTTCACCCAGAATGGAATCCTCACCTACCAACCACCCGAACCAAGAGCCACCTTTGCCAACCTCATCAGCAACTTTGTCACTCCGCTCACCAAGGACTCCAGAGCTTTCATTCTTCTCAATGGCATCATGTGGATCATCCACGCCTAGGACCCAATGGACCCATGCCCCCATAACATCTACCACTTACAAACTTCACCAATCAACACCACCCTGACCCACATCATCACCACCTCCATCCCTTCCACCACTTTCCTGGATGAATGGAAACTTGCAGACATCAACGTCCTTATCTATTGCAATGTGTGATAAATTATGTAAGTTATTTGTTGAATGCTTATGGGTCTCTGGTTTGTTTTATTTTGCTGCATCTATCACAGTGTGTACATATGATCATTACACTTGTATGTGATAGTACTTCACTGCTGAAATACTGATGAAAAACATAAAATAAAATAAAAAATGGTAAATATAAAGAAATAAACAAAAAACATACATTTTCAAAACAAAATGTAGAAAATACATTAACAAATTAGCTTTAGTACAGCATTACCTGAAAGTTTGAGTTTCTAACTATTTATATACATGTACATGTGAGACTTTATATAATAGAGCTTTATATCTCTGTATTATTTTCCCTAGACATGTGTACCTTTCTATGTAGTTATGTAGCTATATATTTATTGCCTTACTCTAACTGCAGGAAAAAAAACGTTCAACTCTCTCCAATTCGCTAGTTTATGTCTCATCCTACAAGTCTTTCAATATATCCTCTACCTCTACTCTCTGACTTATTCCAAACCTCACTGTAGTACGTTGATCTCCCTAAAAGCCTTTTGTAGACTCCTCCCTCCTTTAACTCATCACAAACCTTCTCTTACTACTATGAACTCCCAAATAACACCTTTTAAACTCTTCCCTCCCACATCCCTCCTGTGACCTATCTCAAACCTCATTTTGTTATTATGAGCTCCTAAATAACACTTCCTACACTGTTCCCTCTGGAATCCCTCCTTTGACTCATCTCAAACTTTATTTTACTACTATGATCACCCTAATAACCCTTTTCACACTCTTCCCTCATCTATCCCTCCATTGACTCATCCCAAACCACATTTTACTACTATGATCTCCCAAATAACACCCCCCTTTATCTTATTCAGTCCAACTAATAGACTAACATGACCACCGCTCAAATTAACAACTTATATTTTCCTTTACTACTCCACCACTAATCTACTTTGGGTTCCAGAGAAGTGTACTACTCAGCAATAAGTGCTACAGTACCTCATAATGGGTATTAGGGCCTATATAAATGCAATTACACTAAAAGCACAATAAGAAGCCCACAGCAAGCTTAAGTCAAATTAGCAACGTCTGACCCATCCCCCTGCTTCCTTATCCAGCCAAAGTGACTGGGAAGGTCATCAACAAGCAACTGACAATTCATGTTGAACTTCACCATCTCCTAGACAACACTCAATCAGGATTTGAAAAAACCACAGCACCTAAGCAGCACTCATTGTGGCCACCTTCAACAGTCACACTATCCTGGTCTTCATCCTGCTCAACCGCTCCTTGTCCTTTGACACTCTTCCATAACACCCTCAAGAGAAGACTCCAGGAGATAGGCATACCAGGATCTGCTCTCAAATAGATCTGTTGCTTCATCATGGGAAAACCTCTATCCTTCACATCTGAGACCAAATAAATTGCTATGTGGAGTCCCACTGGGATCTCCCTCAGCCAAGAAGCATTGGTCTTCGGCAACAATACCTCCCCATTTTACTCCGCCTGGTGGCTGTTGGAGATAGGACGAACACCCACATCCACGGACCTTGCAAGAATTCTAGGAATCATCTGAGACAACAAGTTGAACATGATGGTCTCCAAACACCTCCGACATAGACTCCAGACAATCAAGAACACCATTGAAAGATTCATACTCAACCTCCCATACCACACCCACATTACACCACACCTCAAGACGCTTCACTGGCTACCCATTCACAAGCACAGTCAATTCAAAGTTGTCATGCACACATGCAAAGCCCTACACAAAACAGGACCAGAGTACCTGAACAGTCTCATTCACTTTCATCTAACCACCAGCCCCCTACACTCTGCCTCACTCTCTCTCGCACACATTCCCCGCATACACAAAAGCAAAACTGCAGGTTGCTCATACACCTACATCACACCTAATACATGGAAGGACCTCCTTTAACAGATCAGGGGCTCCTCCTCACTTTCTGAGTTTTTCAAAAAGCTAAAGACCTGGCTCTTCGTATTAGCACCTTGTGGACCACACACCTACACAAACTCCTGGAGACCGTCTTGGGTGATAAGTGCATTATACATATCTAAACAAGATAACACATCAAATTGTTAAGCATATTGATGCATTTGTTCACTACAAAAGGATTTTTTTTCTTTAAAAAAATAGTCAAAACTAAAATGCAAGTTAAACCTACTGGCTTTGCCAGTGCTTATTACTTTGAAGCCTGAGTCTAAACGACTCAAAACATGTTTAGGGGGTTGAATTTGGAAGAGGCCAAGGGCCAGATGTATCATATTATGGAATTGTGATTCCCTAAATGCGATTCTCTGCTAATCGTAATTAGGGAATTGCTCTTCAAATGTATGAAACTCATGGAGTTTCATTTTGTGTTTTGTAATAGGTCGCAAAGCAACCTACCTCATTAATATTCATTAGGTTGATCGCAATTTGCGAACCATTAGGAAATGCTAAAGTCACATTGATGGTGGCCTACTGGGCACAGCAGACCTCCATGTCTGTGATAGCTTTTAAATAAATCAATCTTTATTTTGAAATGCAGCCCGTTTTTGTTAAAGGAACACAGGATGTGTTTAAAAAAGAAAAATGAAAAGTTTTTTTTTCATTTTTGAAGAGTAGGCAGCGGTCCGCCGGACCACTGCCTACTCTTAAAAAATGTTTTTGCATCCATTCACAAAGGAGAAGGGGTCCCATGTGGACCCCTTCCTATTTGCAAATGGGTTACCACCTACTTGAAGTAGGTGGTAAAATGCAAAAGTTTTGAGACAGCATTTCGGTCACAAAACATTCCTGCATACCGCTGCAATTCGGTATTAGGATGAGACACCCTTGGCATGCCCCTTCCTAAATACAGACTAGCTATGTAGTCACAATTCCAATTCGTGATTCGGTAACCAGTTACCTAATCACAAATTGGAATTCATACATGCCAACCACAAAAATGCATGATACATCTGGCCCCAAAAGTCTAGTAGCCACCGAATTCGCTGTATGTTTAGTGCTAGGATTCCTGCAACTAATAGAAAACATTACTTTATTGGTTTTGTTGAATGCTCTTTTCCATTCCATGCAGTGTTCATCTGACTGATTGTATGCCATTTATCAGTGTAACTGGGTCCCATCTGTGAATCTGTTTTTTTCTTCAGGATATGGGATGTCATAAAATCAAGCTATATCTGTGACAGATATTTCAGAAGCAATAACTTGTAAATATTTATTTCTCTCTCTCTCTTTCTCACTCTATTTTAATCTCAGTGTATGAAGCTTTAATGTTATTAGAAAGGCACAGCTTTCCTTTAAAACAAATACAGTTACAGAAAATGGTTAAGCAATCATTAATAGGCATCTAGAATCAGAAAACACAGGCACAAAAAATATGTATGTATAGTGTGCCTGTGAAAAAATACACTACAAAAACTGAGTCACGCTGGCATTTTCCTCCACGCCCACCTGGAGACCCTTTGTGCTTTGTGAACGAGTGCTGAAACCACAAATAATTAATTCTCTTTAGCAGTTGTCAAACGAAGGGAAAGTGCAGACCTAATGGTTCCCACAATATATTCCCACAGTAGTGACAATAATTAATTTAATGGGACGCAAACAGGAAATGCTTTAGTTTAATATGTTTATTTATGCTAACTGTTTTTCCTATGGAAGACCCTTGGCAACCTCGTAGAAATTCTTATACATTTATTTTTGCAGTGATCCCTAGATATACCATGCATGGATTGAAACTTGAGTAGGATTCACACGGGTCAGCAGGTACAAGTGGAAGCGGGGCCCAGAGTTATCAGCAGCCCACTGTACCCTATTCTATTACTGTATTTTGCTACCCAATCAGCTTTTAGGATGCATGTTTTATTCCTTGCGCTAGGGCCCCTGACACTTTGCTACAGCACTGGACTCGCACCTACCTTGACTTCTGAATTTACAATTTTTAGAGGATGAACATTTAAATAATTCTTTGCCAGTATCTTCTGCCCTTCAGGTTATTTCTAGACGTAATTCAACCAATCAGAACAAATGGCACAAGATACTGATGTTGTGTACTGTCAAATCCAGCAGTTATTGGCATCAACCTAACAGATACTATATGAGAAAGGTAGGGAATTCTGACTATGTATACATGTGTCCGTCACTGATCACTGCAGAAAGGGGTCCTATCTAGTTAAATAGAGGTGTAACACTGAGGGCCTGATGTAGATCTCAGCGGATGGAATATGGGATATCCCGTCCGCCTAATACGATCCTATTTTATCTTATGTGGATCACAACACAGCAGCTAAATCAGGCCCTGAATCTAGTGCAAGCCTTAGATGGTCGCAGTTATAGTACAATATATGATATTGGGCATAGAGGTTGCTCCTCTAGATGAATATGTACACTGCTATTTTTCAACAGCTTACTCTTGTGCTAGAAAGGCGAGCAAACATAAAGAGATTCATATTGTAATGAATGGGTGGGTTGACTCCTTTGGATGAGGTCCAGGGGAGGCATGAGGGATTACAAGAGGGATGAGGAGAAGAGATAAAATATGTGGGTGGGGAAACCTGTGGCCCGTAGTGAGGAAATTCCCATTAAAAAAGCCCTCAAGCAATGACTATTTCAGCAATCAAGACCCGAGTTGACCTAGGGAGGTCAAGAGAACTGGTGAGAAAAGTAGGCCAGGTAGGCCGATGTGCGAAGGAGAGCTTTCAAGGCTTGTTGATTATAACCGCTTCAAAAAGACCTTGGTTTGAAATGCTGCAGTAAGGGAGGGAGTCCCACTTTCTTGGTCTTCGGCTCTCACTGTCCCGATTTTCAAGAAGGCGTATAAGGACAACCCAGAGTGCTATTGCCCAATATCGCTTATAGATGCTGTTTGTAAATTCTGCTAAATCGGCTTTTGTTGTGGGTAGAGGAAAACAATATATTTTCTGAGTCCCAATATGGTTTCCGGCCAGGCAGATCCACTATCAACCAGTGTCTTAAATTGTATTTATTTATAAATAAGTATACCGCTGCCCAGCCTAGCTCACTTCATTTGGTGTTTATGGACCTCACCTCTGCACTCGACAGGGTAATCCATAGAAAGCTCTGGGATTTGCTCCTTCAGATGGGGTGGGCCAAAAATGTGTATCTCTTCGCTCAAATCTCCATGCTAGCACTTCTGCTGCAGTGAGGTATTCTCAGGGGGTGGAGTTCTTGGAGCTTTTTGGCACTAGCAGTGGAGTTTGTCTGGGTTGAATGCTTGTGTGGAACAAGCTCTCATGTTGTGTTGGTGCAGGCTGACTGCCCCACGGTAGGAACAAGATTGTTGCTGGTCTTGTTGTGCACCAATGATGCAGTGCTCATGGTACACACAACGGTGGGATTGCGGTCTTTGCTGGATAGATTCACTACCTACGTGGGCAGTTTGGACCTGGCAGGCAACTTTTTCAAGTCATATGTTTTGGTAGCTGTCCCTCGATCCACATGCTCCAGATTTGTCAGGGTGGGGCTCTTTCAGTCTAAGTGCACTTCTAAGGTGCTATATGGCAGCAAAGATTTGGGCTACAGCTCGGTGGACAGGATTCAAACCACATAAAATATGTTTACTGAGGCGTGTCCTGCTGGTTCCACAAAGTACCCTGGTGTGCTCAGTTCACGAGGAGTTGGGTCTTCAATACATCAGTGATCTAATAACTCTCAGGCCCCTACTCTGCTGCGTTAAGATATGGACTGGGGAAGACCTCCAGATAAACAGGCTGATCTTGTTGTATTGTTTATCTCTAGATCACATGTATAAAATTCCCTGGATAGGGTATGTGAAGGCAGCGCTGACTAGCCTAGGGAGGGTGGACGTGTTCTAAATCCATCACTCTCTGTGTCTGTCGGAGAACAAAAGGTTAACAGACTTGTTTCTTGAACTTGTCTCACTGCAATGTGATCAGTTAGAGTTTGGGAAACCTATGGTTTGGGGTCATCTATCATTAAAATCTGCCCAGGTTATAGAGCAATACCTTTCCCTGTAATCCAACGAAAGGAAAAGGTTGTGGTGGGTTGTAGGAAGTTGGCTCTGTATGTGCTATTTCAAAGTAAGGAATAGCATGCACAGAGTCCAAGGGTTCCCCTTAGAGGTAAAATAGTGGTAAAAATAGATAATACTAATGCTCTATTTTGTGGTAGTGTGGTCGAGCAGTAGGCTTATCCAAGGAGTAGTGTTAAGCATTTGTTGTACATACTCATAGACAATAAATGAGGTACACACACTCAGAGACAAATCCAGCCAATAGGTTTTTATGTAGAAAAATATCTTTTCTTAGTTTATTTTAAGAACCACAGGTTCAAATTCTACATGTAATATCTCATTCGAAAGGTATTGCAGGTAAGTACTTTAGGAACTTCAAATCATCAAAATTGCATGTATACTTTTCAAGTTATTCACAAATAGCTGTTTTAAAAGTGGACACAGTGCAATTTTCACAGTTCCTAGGGGAGGTAAGTATTTGTTAGGTTAACCAGGTAAGTAAGACACTTACAGGGCTTAGTTCTTGGTCCAAGGTAGCCCACCGTTGGGGGTTCAGAGCAACCCCAAAGTCACCGCACCAGCAGCTCAGGGCCGGTCAGGTGCAGAGTTCAAAGTGGTGCCCAAAACACATAGGCTAGAATGGAGAGAAGGGGGTGCCCCGGTTCCGGTCTGCTTGCAGGTAAGTACCCGCGTCTTCGGAGGGCAGACCAGGGGGGTTTTGTAGGGCACCGGGGGGGACACAAGTCCACACAGAAATTTCACCCTCAGCAGCGCGGGGGCGGCCGGGTGCAGTGTAGAAACAAGCGTCGGGTTTTCAATGTTAGTCTATGAGAGATCTCGGGATCTCTTCAGCGCTGCAGGCAGGCAAGGGGGGGATTCCTCGGGGAAACCTCCACTTGGGCAAGGGAGGGGGACTCCTGGGGGTCACTTCTCCAGTGAAAGTCCGGTCCTTCAGGTCCTGGGGGCTGCGGGTGCAGGGTCTCTCCCAGGCGTCGGGACTTTAGGATTCAAAGAGTCGCGGTCAGGGGAGCCTCGGGATTCCCTCTGCAGGCGGCGCTGTGGGGGCTCAGGGGGGACAGGTTTTGGTACTCACAGTATCAGAGTAGTCCTGGGGTCCCTCCTGAGGTGTTGGATCGCCACCAGCCGAGTCGGGGTCGCCGGGTGCAGTGTTGCAAGTCTCACGCTTCTTGCGGGGAGCTTGCAGGGTTCTTTAAAGCTGCTGGAAACAAAGTTGCAGCTTTTCTTGGAGCAGGTCCGCTGTCCTCGGGAGTTTCTTGTCTTTTCGAAGCAGGGGCAGTCCTCAGAGGATGTCGAGGTCGCTGGTCCCTTTGGAAGGCGTCGCTGGAGCAGGATCTTTGGAAGGCAGGAGACAGGCCGGTGAGTTTCTGGAGCCAAGGCAGTTGTCGTCTTCTGGTCTTCCTCTGCAGGGGTTCTCAGCTAGGCGGTCCTTCTTCTTGTAGTTGCAGGAATCTAATTTTCTAGGGTTCAGGGTAGCCCTTAAATACTAAATTTAAGGGCGTGTTTAGGTCTGGGGGGTTAGTAGCCAATGGCTACTAGCCCTGAGGGTGGGTACACCCTCTTTGTGCCTCCTCCCAAGGGGAGGGGGTCACAATCCTAACCCTATTGGGGGAATCCTCCATCGGCAAGATGGAGGATTTCTAAAAGTTAGAGTCACTTCAGCTCAGGACACCTTAGTGGCTGTCCTGACTGGCCAGTGACTCCTCCTTGTTTTTCTCATTATTTTCTCCGGCCTTGCCGCCAAAAGTGGGGCCTGGCCGGAGGGGGCGGGCAACTCCACTAGCTGGAGTGTCCTGCTGGGTTGGCACAAAGGAGGTGAGCCTTTGAGGCTCACCGCCAGGTGTGACAATTCCTGCCTGGGAGAGGTGTTAGCATCTCCACCCAGTGCAGGCTTTGTTACTGGCCTCAGAGTGACAAAGGCACTCTCCCCATGGGGCCAGCAACATGTCTCGGTTTGTGGCAGGCTGCTAAAACTAGTCAGCCTACACAGATAGTCGGTTAAGTTTCAGGGGGCACCTCTAAGGTGCCCTCTGTGGTGTATTTCTCAATAAAATGTACACTGGCATCAGTGTGCATTTATTGTGCTGAGAAGTTTGATACCAAACTTCCCAGTTTTCAGTGTAGCCATTATGGTGCTGTGGAGTT
The DNA here is from genome assembly GCF_031143425.1 of Pleurodeles waltl. Taxonomy (NCBI): domain Eukaryota; kingdom Metazoa; phylum Chordata; class Amphibia; order Caudata; family Salamandridae; genus Pleurodeles; species Pleurodeles waltl. Next base: position 718,145,324 of record NC_090449.1, on the reverse strand, counting down.
CGTGTTTGACAAACTCCCAGACCATATACTCTTATGGCTACCCTGCACTTACAATGTCTAAGGTTTTGTTTAGACACTGTAGGGGTACCATGCTCATGCACTGGTACCCTCACCTATGGTATAGTGCACCCTGCCTTAGGGCTGTAAGGCCTGCTAGAGGGGTGTCTTACCTATACTGCATAGGCAGTGAGAGGCTGGCATGGCACCCTGAGGGGAGTGCCATGTCGACTTACTCGTTTTGTCCTCACTAGCACACACAAGCTGGCAAGCAGTGTGTCTGTGCTGAGTGAGGGGTCTCCAGGGTGGCATAAGACATGCTGCAGCCCTTAGAGACCTTCCTTGGCATCAGGGCCCTTGGTACTAGAAGTACCAGTTACAAGGGACTTATCTGGATGCCAGGGTCTGCCAATTGTGGATACAAAAGTACAGGTTTAGGGAAAGAACACTGGTGCTGGGGCCTGGTTAGCAGGCCTCAGCACACTTTCAATTGTAAACATAGCATCAGCAAAGGCAAAAAGTCAGGGGGCAACCATGCCAAGGAGGCATTTCCTTACACAACCCCCCCCCAAACGAAAGAGGATGAGACTAACCTTTCCCAAGAGAGTCTTCATTTTCTAAGTGGAAGAACCTGGAAAGGCCATCTGCATTGGCATGGGCAGTCCCAGGTCTGTGTTCCACTATAAAGTCCATTCCCTGTAGGGAGATGGACCACCTCAACAGTTTAGGATTTTCACCTTTCATTTGCATCAGCCATTTGAGAGGTCTGTGGTCAGTTTGAACTAGGAAGTGAGTCCCAAAGAGGTATGGTCTCAGCTTCTTCAGGGACCAAACCACAGCAAAGGCCTCCCTCTCAATGGCACTCCAACGCTGCTCCCTGGGGAGTAACCTCCTGCTAATGAAAGCAACAGGCTGGTCAAGGCCATCATCATTTGTTTGGGACAAAACTGCCCCTATCCCATGTTCAGAGGCATCAGTCTGCACAATGAACTGCTTAGAATAATCTGGAGCTTTGAGAACTGGTGCTGAGCACATTGCCTGTTTCAGGGTGTCAAAGGCCTGTTGGCATTCCACAGTCCAGTTTACTTCCTTGGGCATTTTCTTGGAGGTGAGTTCAGTGAGGGCTGTCACAATGGATCCATATCCCTTCACAAACCTCCTGTAATACCCAGTCAAGCCAAGGAATGCCCTGACTTGAGTCTGGGTTTTTGGAGCTACCCAGTCCAGAATAGTCTGGATCTTGGGTTGGAGTGGCTGAACTTGGCCTCCACCTACAAGGTGTCCCAAGTAAACCACAGTTCCCTGCCCTATCTGGCATTTGGATGCCTTGATAGAGAGGCCTGCAGATTGCAGAGCCTTCAAAACCTTCCTCAGGTGGACCAGGTGATCCTGCCAGGTGGAGCTAAAGACAGCAATATCATCAAGATAAGCTGTGCTAAAGGACTCCAAGCCAGCAAGGACTTGATTCACCAACCTTTGGAAGGTGGCAGGGGCATTCTTTAAACCAAAGGGCATAACAGTAAACTGATAATGCCCATCAGGTGTGGAGAATGCTGTCTTTTCTTTTGCTCCAGGTGCCATTTTTATTTGCCAGTACCCTGCTGTCAAGTCAAAGGTACTTAAGAATTTGGCAGCACCTAATTTGTCTATGAGCTCATCAGCTCTTGGAATTGGATGAGCATCTGTCTTGGTGACAGAATTGAGTCCTCTGTAGTCCACACAAAACCTCATCTCTTTCTTTCCATCTTGGGTGTGAGGTTTGGGGACTAAGACCACTGGGCTAGCCCAGGGGCTGTCAGAGCGCTCAATTACTCCCAATTCCAGCATCTTGTGGACTTCCACCTTGATGCTTTCCTTAACATGGTCAGACTGTCTAAAGATTTTGTTTTTGACAGGCATGCTGTCTCCTGTGTCCACATCATGGGTACACAGGTGTGTCTGACCAGGGGTTAAGGAGAAGAGTTCAGGAAACTGTTGTAGGACTCTCCTACAATCAGCTTGCTGTTGGCCAGAGAGGGTGTCTGAGTAGATCACTCCATCTACTGTGCCATCTTTTGGGTCTGATGACAGAAGATCAGGGAGAGGTTCACTCTCTGCCTCCTGATCCTCATCTGTTACCATCAACAGATTGACATCAGCCCGGTCATGGAAGAGCTTAAGGCGGTTCACATGGATCACCCTCTTGGGGCTCCTGCTTGTGCCCAGGTCCACCAGGTAGGTGACCTGACTCTTCCTTTCTAGCACTGGGTAAGGGCCACTCCATTTGTCCTGGAGTGCCCTGGGAGCCACAGGCTCCAGAACCCAGACTTTCTGCCCTGGTTGGAACTCAACCAGTGCAGCCTTTTGGTCATACCAAAACTTCTGGAGCTGTTGGCTGGCCTCAAGGTTTTTGGTTGCCTTTTCCATGTACTCTGCCATTCTAGAGCGAAGGCCAAGTACATAGTCCACTATGTCCTGTTTAGGCTCATGGAGAGGTCTCTCCCAGCCTTCTTTAACCAGGGCCAGTGGTCCCCTTACAGGATGACCAAACAGAAGTTCAAAGGGTGAGAATCCTACTCCCTTCTGTGGCACCTCTCTGTAAGCGAAAAGCAGACATGGCAAGAGGACATCCCATCTCCTTTTGAGCTTTTCTGGGAGCCCCATGATCATGCCTTTTAATGTCTTGTTGAATCTCTCCACCAAGCCATTAGTTTGTGGATGGTATGGTGTAGTGAATTTATAAGTCACTCCACACTCATTCCACATGTGCTTTAGGTATGCTGACATGAAGTTGGTACCTCTGTCAGACACCACCTCCTTAGGGAAACCCACTCTGGTAAAGATACCAATGAGGGCCTTGGCTACTGCAGGGGCAGTAGTCGACCTAAGGGGAATAGCTTCAGGATACCTGGTAGCATGATCCACTACTACCAGGATATACATATTTCCTGAGGCTGTGGGAGGTTCTAGTGGACCAACTATGTCCACACCCACTCTTTCAAAGGGCACCCCCACCACTGGAAGTGGAATGAGGGGGGCCTTTGGATGCCCACCTGTCTTACCACTGGCTTGACAGGTGGGGCAGGAGAGGCAAAACTCCTTAACCATGTTGGACATATTGGGCCAGTAGAAGTGGTTGACTAACCTCTCCCACGTCTTGGTTTGTCCCAAATGTCCAGCAAGGGGAATGTCATGGGCCAATGTTAGGATGAACTTCCTGAACAGCTGAGGCACTACCACTCTCCTAGTGGCACCAGGTTTGGGGTCTCTGGCCTCAGTGTACAGGAGTCCATCTTCCCAATAGACCCTATGCGTTCCATTTTTCTTGCCTTTGGACTCTTCAGCAGCTTGCTGCCTAAGGCCTTCAAGAGAGGGACAGGTTTCTTGTCCCTTACACAGCTCCTCCCTTGAGGGTCCCCCTGGGCCTAAGAGCTCAACCTGATAAGGTTCAAGCTCCAAAGGCTCAGTTCCCTCAGAGGGCAGAACTTCTTCCTGAGAAGAGAGGTTCCCTTTCTTTTGCTGTGTTGCAGTTGGTTTCCCAACTGACTTTCCTTTCCTCTTGGTAGGCTGGGCCATTCTTCCAGACTCCAGCTCTACTTGTTCACCCTGTGCCTTGCACTGTGCTCTTGTTTTCACACACACCAGTTCAGGGATACCCAGCATTGCTGCATGGGTTTTTAGTTCTACCTCAGCCCATGCTGAGGACTCCAGGTCATTTCCAAGCAGACAGTCCACTGGGATATTTGAGGAGACCACCACCTGTTTCAGGCCATTGACCCCTCCCCATTCTAAAGTAACCATTGCCATGGGATGTACTTTTCTCTGATTGTCAGCGTTGGTGACTGTGTAAGTTTTTCCAGTCAGGTATTGGCCAGGGGAAACCAGTTTCTCTGTCACCATGGTGACACTGGCACCTGTATCCCTCAGGCCCTCTATTCTAGTCCCATTAATTAAGAGTTGCTGTCTGTATTTTTGCATGTTAGGCGGCCAGACAGCTAGTGTGGCTAAATCCACCCCACCCTCAGAAACTAGAATAGCTTCAGTGTGGACCCTGATTTGCTCTGGGCACACTGTTGATCCCACTTGGAGACTAGCCATACCAGTGTTACCTGGATGGGAGTTTGGAGTGGAACCTTTCTTGGGACAGGCCTTGTCTCCAGTTTGGTGTCCATGCTGTTTACAGCTATGACACCAGGCCTTTTTGGGATCAAAGTTTTTACCCTTGTACCCATTGTTTTGTGAAGAGGCTCTGGGCCCACCCTCCTGTGCAGGTTTTTGGGGGCCTGTAGAAGACTCTTTACTATTTTTAGTTTTGGTTGTCTCATCACCCTTCCCCTGGGGAGTCTTTGTGACCCCTTTCTTTTGGTCACCCCCTGTTGAAGTCTTGGACACCCTTGTCTTGACCCAATGGTCCGCCTTCTTTCCCAATTCTTGGGGAGAAATTGGTCCTAGGTCTACCAGATGCTGATGCAGTTTATCATTGAAACAATTACTTAACAGGTGTTCTTTCACAAATAAATTGTATAGCCCATCATAATTATTTACACCACTGCCTTGAATCCAACCATCTAGTGTTTTCACTGAGTAGTCTACAAAGTCAACCCAGGTCTGGCTCGAGGATTTTTGAGCCCCCCTGAATCTAATCCTATACTCCTCGGTGGAGAATCCAAAGCCCTCAATCAGGGTACCCTTCATGAGGTCATAAGATTCTGCATCTTGTCCAGAGAGTGTGAGGAGTCTATCCCTACACTTTCCTGTGAACATTTCCCAAAGGAGAGCACCCCAGTGAGATCTGTTCACTTTTCTGGTTACACAAGCCCTCTCAAAAGCTGTGAACCATTTGGTGATGTCATCACCATCTTCATATTTAGTTACAATCCCTTTAGGGATTTTCAACATGTCAGGAGAATCTCTGACCCTATTTATGTTGCTGCCACCATTGATGGGTCCTAGGCCCATCTCTTGTCTTTCCCTCTCTATGGCTAGGATCTGTCTTTCCAAAGCCAATCTTTTGGCCATCCTGGCTAACTGGATGTCCTCTTCGCTGGGGCTATCCTCAGTGATTTCAGAGGTGTTGGTCTCTCCTGTGAGGGAACCAGCATCTCTGACTATTATTTTTGGAGTCAGGGTTTGAGGGACCCTGTTCTCCCTAGATAGGACTGGTAGGGGGGAATTTTCCTCCAAGTCACTATCCTCTTCCTCTGAGTTGCCACCCTCAGAGGGGTTGGCCTTTTCAAACTCTGCCAAAAGCTCCTGGAGCTGTATTTTGGTAGGTTTGGGGCCCATTGTTATTTTCTTTATTTTACAGAGTGACCTTAGCTCCCTCATCTTAAGATGGAGGTAAGGTGTGGTGTCGAGTTCCACCACAGTCACATCTGTGCTAGACATTTTGCTTCTAAAAGTTGGAATACTTTTTAAGAATCTACAACTGGTTCTAGAATCTAATTCAAACTTTTACAAACTTTTAAACTCTAAAAGAAATGCTAAACAGGATCTAACACAAGGCCCTAGCAGGTCTTTTAAGAATTTAGAAAACTTTTCAAATTGCAAAAATCAATTTCTAATGACAATTTTGGAATTTGTCGTGTGATCAGGTATTGGCTGAGTAGTCCAGCAAATGCAAAGTCTTGTACCCCACCGCTGATCCACCAATGTAGGAAGTTGGCTCTGTATGTGCTATTTCAAAGTAAGGAATAGCATGCACAGAGTCCAAGGGTTCCCCTTAGAGGTAAAATAGTGGTAAAAATAGATAATACTAATGCTCTATTTTGTGGTAGTGTGGTCGAGCAGTAGGCTTATCCAAGGAGTAGTGTTAAGCATTTGTTGTACATACTCATAGACAATAAATGAGGTACACACACTCAGAGACAAATCCAGCCAATAGGTTTTTATGTAGAAAAATATCTTTTCTTAGTTTATTTTAAGAACCACAGGTTCAAATTCTACATGTAATATCTCATTCGAAAGGTATTGCAGGTAAGTACTTTAGGAACTTCAAATCATCAAAATTGCATGTATACTTTTCAAGTTATTCACAAATAGCTGTTTTAAAAGTGGACACAGTGCAATTTTCACAGTTCCTAGGGGAGGTAAGTATTTGTTAGGTTAACCAGGTAAGTAAGACACTTACAGGGCTTAGTTCTTGGTCCAAGGTAGCCCACCGTTGGGGGTTCAGAGCAACCCCAAAGTCACCGCACCAGCAGCTCAGGGCCGGTCAGGTGCAGAGTTCAAAGTGGTGCCCAAAACACATAGGCTAGAATGGAGAGAAGGGGGTGCCCCGGTTCCGGTCTGCTTGCAGGTAAGTACCCGCGTCTTCGGAGGGCAGACCAGGGGGGTTTTGTAGGGCACCGGGGGGGACACAAGTCCACACAGAAATTTCACCCTCAGCAGCGCGGGGGCAGCCGGGTGCAGTGTAGAAACAAGCGTCGGGTTTTCAATGTTAGTCTATGAGAGATCTCGGGATCTCTTCAGCGCTGCAGGCAGGCAAGGGGGGGATTCCTCGGGGAAACCTCCACTTGGGCAAGGGAGGGGGACTCCTGGGGGTCACTTCTCCAGTGAAAGTCCGGTCCTTCAGGTCCTGGGGGCTGCGGGTGCAGGGTCTCTCCCAGGCGTCGGGACTTTAGGATTCAAAGAGTCGCGGTCAGGGGAGCCTCGGGATTCCCTCTGCAGGCGGCGCTGTGGGGGCTCAGGGGGGACAGGTTTTGGTACTCACAGTATCAGAGTAGTCCTGGGGTCCCTCCTGAGGTGTTGGATCGCCACCAGCCGAGTCGGGGTCGCCGGGTGCAGTGTTGCAAGTCTCACGCTTCTTGCGGGGAGCTTGCAGGGTTCTTTAAAGCTGCTGGAAACAAAGTTGCAGCTTTTTTTGGAGCAGGTCCGCTGTCCTCGGGAGTTTCTTGTCTTTTCGAAGCAGGGGCAGTCCTCAGAGGATGTCGAGGTCGCTGGTCCCTTTGGAAGGCGTCGCTGGAGCAGGATCTTTGGAAGGCAGGAGACAGGCCGGTGAGTTTCTGGAGCCAAGGCAGTTGTCGTCTTCTGGTCTTCCTCTGCAGGGGTTCTCAGCTAGGCGGTCCTTCTTCTTGTAGTTGCAGGAATCTAATTTTCTAGGGTTCAGGGTAGCCCTTAAATACTAAATTTAAGGGCGTGTTTAGGTCTGGGGGGTTAGTAGCCAATGGCTACTAGCCCTGAGGGTGGGTACACCCTCTTTGTGCCTCCTCCCAAGGGGAGGGGGTCACAATCCTAACCCTATTGGGGGAATCCTCCATCTGCAAGATGGAGGATTTCTAAAAGTTAGAGTCACTTCAGCTCAGGACACCTTAGGGGCTGTCCTGACTGGCCAGTGACTCCTCCTTGTTTTTCTCATTATTTTCTCCGGCCTTGCCGCCAAAAGTGGGGCCTGGCCGGAGGGGGCGGGCAACTCCACTAGCTGGAGTGTCCTGCTGGGTTGGCACAAAGGAGGTGAGCCTTTGAGGCTCACCGCCAGGTGTGACAATTCCTGCCTGGGAGAGGTGTTAGCATCTCCACCCAGTGCAGGCTTTGTTACTGGCCTCAGAGTGACAAAGGCACTCTCCCCATGGGGCCAGCAACATGTCTCGGTTTGTGGCAGGCTGCTAAAACTAGTCAGCCTACACAGATAGTCGGTTAAGTTTCAGGGGGCACCTCTAAGGTGCCCTCTGTGGTGTATTTCTCAATAAAATGTATACTGGCATCAGTGTGCATTTATTGTGCTGAGAAGTTTGATACCAAACTTCCCAGTTTTCAGTGTAGCCATTATGGTGCTGTGGAGTTCGTGTTTGACAAACTCCCAGACCATATACTCTTATGGCTACCCTGCACTTACAATGTCTAAGGTTTTGTTTAGACACTGTAGGGGTACCATGCTCATGCACTGGTACCCTCACCTATGGTATAGTGCACCCTGCCTTAGGGCTGTAAGGCCTGCTAGAGGGGTGTCTTACCTATACTGCATAGGCAGTGAGAGGCTGGCATGGCACCCTGAGGGGAGTGCCATGTCGACTTACTCGTTTTGTCCTCACTAGCACACACAAGCTGGCAAGCAGTGTGTCTGTGCTGAGTGAGGGGTCTCCAGGGTGGCATAAGACATGCTGCAGCCCTTAGAGACCTTCCTTGGCATCAGGGCCCTTGGTACTAGAAGTACCAGTTACAAGGGACTTATCTGGATGCCAGGGTCTGCCAATTGTGGATACAAAAGTACAGGTTTAGGGAAAGAACACTGGTGCTGGGGCCTGGTTAGCAGGCCTCAGCACACTTTCAATTGTAAACATAGCATCAGCAAAGGCAAAAAGTCAGGGGGCAACCATGCCAAGGAGGCATTTCCTTACATGGGTCAATTTAGGTTCAATGTATTACACCACTTCTTAGCCTTCCCGAGCGGCTGGTCCTGTCCAGGCAACTTAGGGCCCTGTGGCTGTGACAATGTGTCTCCACAGGATACCCTACATTTTATATTGGAGTGTAAATATTTTAGCAGCCCCAGGAAGTGATTCCTTCTTCCAATGAACTTTGTCCAAGCTCCTCCGGCACTTATGTATCTACCGCTACTGCCTAATGTGCACATTTTTTCTGCTGTCTTAAGTTTCTCATGTGCAGCTGTAAGATCTAGGTGATCTAGGCCACTATAGACCGGACTCATTTTGTTGTGGCTCCAAAGCTTTATTTGCTGTTTTAATGCTGTTGCTTTTATCCTTTTAATTTTTTTTAAGTTGATATATGATTGTATGTTTTTATGCTCTTTTTCGATTATATTCAAAATCAAAGAAAGATTTTCATGATGGTGATGATTATAAACACTTGAAAGAGTATTTTTTTAAATTATTTTCTGAAGATGAGGTGTGATGACACCCCCTAAGCTCAGTTGAAGCATGTTACAGACTTATGCTGGACTTTTTCCATCGATTCAGTAAGGATTTGCCACTTTCTGAGATTTTTAGGCAGAAGTTTTCTTTGTTGCATAATGTGGTTAACCCTTCCAACAGGGTGAGTTTGTCTGCCATGGACTGGAGCTACTGAGGTGAAAAGAAATGTATGGTCCGTAAATTATTTTGTTGATGCATGATGCTATACTTTATAGCTAGTACGGGAAGATTAGCTCTGGAATAACGAGGAAGGCATTTTTATGCTTCCCAGAAGACAAGGTTAGTAGTTATAAAGGGCCGTATTTATACTTTTTTTAGCTCCGCATTTGCGCCGCTTTTTGGCGCAAAACGGCGCAAACCTACAAAATACAATGGTATTTTGCAAGTTTGCGCCGTTTTTGCGTCAAAAAACGACGCAAATGCGGCGCAAAAAAAGTATAAATACGGGCCAAAGTACTTAATAAAAGTTCCCATTAACTGAAGGCAGTGATTGGAGAATAAAGAACACAGCTTAAAAAACAGAGGCGCCCCATCTAGAGGGCTATAGTGATGAACATATATTCTCTGGTTTTCATTGGTTATTTTCTGTTTAGGAGGAATTAGGTGAACCATTTGAAGACCATGCTGCCAATGCTGTCATATTATTTAGAAGGACCATGAAGTGGATAGGATTGAAGTCAGCCAAGAAGGCAAGGAGGCTGTGAAGCTAGGACTCTCTATTAGCTAAAGAGTTTAGGGCATCTTCACCACAATCTTCAGTGTGGGTGAGTCAGTGATTTGGTTGGGAGGTAGACCTGATAGGTGAAGTATATATTGCAGAGATAAATGCTCTGAATTATTTTCAGAAAAAGAGGAGGGATAAGGTCAGTGAGAAGCATGTTCCAGATCTATAATTCTTCCCAAAAGTAAATAATTATGCTAGCCAGCATGCTTCGGACAATACAGCATGCAAAAACTGTACATATACCATTTTCATGTGTCACTCCCCATTTTTTGCCTTGATCTGTCATTTTGGTGCAAAAGCACACAGTGTACCCACCATAAATGTTCTTTGTGCCAGAGTGTTTTGACAGTAACAAATAATTAATCTTCTTCTGCGCCAAACTATGCACTGCATCACTTCATTAATATGCATATTGACGTTTGTCACCATTTTGCAGAATATAATATAAGCTGCATGGTCAGACATTGTGCATTTTTGTCCCCCTACTGAGTACGTTTACGTTTGCTGGAACAAATGATGATGAGCTTATTACTACTTCAACATAAAATGTTACTCGCTATCGTACTGCACATTACTGTCTTCCATAAATTCAGGACACTGGAAGTTGCATACATTTTAAGACCATGACCCATATTTATTAGAGAATTTGTGTCAGCCAAACAGTTGCTAAGAAGGGCATGCTACTTATTATCCAGAGCAAAAGGTGTTTTGCACTGGGCATGAGCCCTTTCCCCTGCGCAAATACAGATTTGAACTGCTTTGCGTCACTTAGCCTCAAGGAATAGTTACTGTGACAAATTAGTGCAAACACTCATAGGTCTTGATCAAAAGCCCATCAGACACTACCACCTACTTGGAGCAGTTCTAAACAAGGCAAAATGTATATTTTTCAAAACAACAATGCAATGCATGTGTGCTGCAGTGCACAGTACATATCCAATATGGGGGAAAATCTGGGTTTGTCTGTGCATAGGAATTTGTATTAAAATGATACATTTCCAGTACACATTTTATGCTTGAGTTTAGGGAATGACACGAGCAACAGGCCAGTCATAGATGATCTGGCTTTGTGCTGAGTTTTTCCCCAGGCAAATTTGGATGCTGTGCTGCATAAAAAATGTGTGCTCTTAAATGTTGTGTGAATGCCATGGTCCTTGGCAAAGGGGTCTGCAGGATTGGACTTAGTTTGCTGCAGCCACCCTTACTGTGAAGAGAATCAGTTACGGATAGAATGCACTTCGTAAGTAGAGAATGAGATCCAAGAAAGCCAATGTGGAAACTTCTGCACCTACAGAACTATACCCAAGTGGAAAACATTTCACACAACAGTCGGTCGGAGAGCATCCACCCCAAGAATCACGATGTGCAGAAGCAGACTCTCTACCAATGCACAACCATTGTTTTATGCAGGGTAAGGTGTATAGTTTAAGAGCCTGAAGTCCGGCAACGTAAATTCCCAAAAATGCCATTATTGTAACCACGACCTGGGTGAGGGTAATGAGAGATAGAAACATAACAAAGAGTTAAGGTTTTCACATTTTTCTTAGAATTTTGAGATGCCTAATTTTTCCTTTATGAGAGTTTGATACGAGGGAGGAGAAACTTAACTTAGTTGGTAGTGATCAATGTCAAGTAACTATAATTTTATTCTCATGCAACTCCCATAAGCATGAGAACATGATCTTATCTCCAAGGCTCTATTGCATGGTCACCCCTCAACCGTGGTGCAGGATCAGTAACACACCAATTTTTAATTTTTTTGAAAAACTGTCCCAGTCAGGTTGCGTTGTGGAACAGCTGTCAGACTATGGTCCTCATTTACAAGAAACTGATGCATTATGATCGATGCACCACTTTTCTAGCTCCACCCTGCACCCCCTAACAATGCCTTGGGAGCACTGTATTTGCAGTGTGTGGCAGGGACCCCTCACTGAAATTAATCCATTTACTGAATGGATCAACTCTCTTGATCCCTATTTAAAATGTACTTCCACCATCTCATCGACACAGGTGTCCTTCCTAAATCTTATGATCAGTATTGACAATGGCAAACGGTCTACATGTACATATCACAGACCTACAGATCGTAACAGCTTACTTTCTTATGACAGTCACCACCCCAAATCCCTGCGTGACAATATACCCTTTGGTCAATTTTTACGGTTATAACGCAACTGTAGTTCCCCAAAGGTGTATGAGGCTCAAGCTGGTGATCTCCAAATTAGACTCCATGAACGTCATTATCCACCTAAAATAGTTAGTCAAGCCCGTAAGAGAGCCAGAAGCAATAATCGCGATGCCCTTTTGATGACTAATAATAGGGAACATGATACCCGTTTGACCTGTGTCTCTACTTTTACTCCCTTATCAAATGACATTAAGAAACTGATCAATAAAAGATGGTTGATTTTAGTCAGCGGTGGCGTCACGATTCCTAAACCTCTATTTGCATTTAAGAGGACTCAGAATATCAAGGACATGGTGGTACACACTCGCCCAGTAATTGACCGTATAATTGCTACACAAATGACCCTTTGGAATCTTCCTCCAGTGGTGGGTCACTTTCCTTGTGGTCAATGTAACGTATGTCCCTTGACCAGACATATGAAGAACCTTGACCTGGGGCCCATTGGACAATGGCGCCTGACCAAACATACCAATTGCAATACCCGAAATTGTGTTTATATGATCACCTGCCCATGTGACTTATGGTATATTGGTATGACCACCAGACCAGTGAAGACAAGAATTAACAAACACCGGGGCAACATCAGGTGTGGACGTGTTATAACAAAACTTTGTGCCCATTTTTTAGAAGCACCCCATAACCCTGACGATTTATGGTTGGTAGTTTTGGATGCTCCTAAATTCAGATCAGACAACACACTTTCCTTATTTAGGTTGGAACAACGTTGGGTCTTCAGACTAGAGACCAGTACATATGGACTGAACTATGAGAAACCTTGAGTCAATCTGTCCCAATAATCAAATAGAGTCTCTTCTTTATCCTCTTTTTCTCTACATGGTTATTTCCATTAAGTGAGACATCAAGGTTTGGTTTTCATGGCACATTGTGTCTTTATTTTCATCATGATAGCCTTATTTTTGTTTCTGAGCATCATTTATGCTTGTTTCACGAACTATGCATAATGACGATTTAATTCCCACACCATCCCCATGGCCATCCATGAGTAATAAGTTCAAGGGGCGTTTCATTGTTTTTTTACATATTAATTTAGTTTCCCTTTGATTTTTTCACGATGTTTACATTAAGATGGTACCCAGCTGACGTGTTTGCACTTCTTTGGCTATATGATATTTACACTTTTTCAATACAGCTTTTTTTAAATGACTATCATATTGCGTGTCCCTTAATTGAGAGCGGCATGCTTCTTGGCATGATTCCTTTGAATTGGCAAAATTATGCCCATGTCAATTTCATAGCAATTTAATGAGCATTGTCTTGTTATATTCTTTCTGTTTTTTACCTCCGCGACGATACTCTGAGTCATAGCGATTTATTTAGCGCATTGCGTAGTCCTTCTTTAATGTTTATGACGCTATTCGGAGAGAGGTTCCTCTCTCTCCCCCCTTGCTGTCTTCAGTTTATAGTTTTTTGCAAACACGCTATCCGGAAGTCAGCTTACTTCCGCGTCTGCCATGTTAAAGCTCCATTGTTAGCGCCCCGCGTCCATCATTCGGGAGGACAGCCGGGGTAGGTTCAAGAAGTGCGGACCTATTGCTTTCTCTGTGAGTATTGAACAGCACCTAATAGTTAACTCCGATTTCACTGTACATGTGGTTAATGTCGAGGCCCATCACGAAGCGACTTCTTCATTTTTGCACATTTTTTAAAAAGACTTGTTTACTTGCTTAGTTCTGTATTAGGCTGTGCCTTCTCTCTGTCGAGGTTCAAAGAATATCATGTTTTCTATACTATCTCCTATAGCCTTTAAGTTTACAGCAACAAGCTTATAATGATAGCATCATGTTTTTGTTTTATGGCTGAGTTTATTTTTGCCTTGTCTCTCTGATTTATTTTGACACTTCAGTTCATATGTACAATATGAATTGCATAAACCTGACTGATGCAGTTTTACCTAAGCCTTTTACAATTTTAGTATATTGTCCCTTTTCCTGACAATAGCAGCAACAGTCTTAGGCATGTGCCTTCCCAAGGAGCCATATTCCAGAATTGGGGATGGTAAGCCTATTAGCAGTTTATAATACTATTTATCACGATCTTCACCCTTATTTGCACCGTTTGCCACGGGTTGAGTTTGATTGCACGTCATGCACTTTTGGATTGTTTCTTAATTAATCCTTATCTTTGCAGGGCGACCTGATTGTTTAGTTTGACCAGACGGACAGTATGCTTGAATGTAAGTGACTGTTCTCTAACAGATTTTCTAGGGAGACCTATCAGTGTCTTTTTTTCAATTATTGTGCTTCAGGAGAAGTTACCCTTTTCTCTTTTTTTCTTGGTCCTGATGAAGCGTCATTGGATCCGGTTGGATCGCTGGATGCAAAACATGTTGACCGTTGTTTAGAGGACATGTGATAATTTCCATCTTCTTAACTATTAGGAAAGTGATGGAGCATGATCTCTCAATCATTATTTTCATATTGTTTTTAACCTTGGTCTAATCCTTTTGTTTGCTGATTAAATAAATGGTGATGCTTGTCGAGGTTTAGAATCAATTTTAGTTTTTCCTCTCCTGCTCAATTAGTGTCTCCTTGTAGGTATCATCCACTAGCACACTCTTCCACGGTAGTCACTATAAAAGATCTCCAGCAAAGAGCCCCCTCATGGGGAGCCCGTCAGACATTGCAGCGCCAGTCTGATGAGGAGCATCCCCGATGATGAAGCAAGACATCCAATAGGATGTGTGAGGGCTCTTGCTCCTAAACATGCAGGTTCTTTATGCTCTTTTGGAACAGTGTACTCTTGGTTTTGTGATTGATAGATTAAGGAGACTGTACACTGGACCATTAATCTCCCTGTCCCTTCCATTTTTTATGTTGATATTTGTAATACAGTGCACCATGCAGCAGAGTGTTCACAACAGCGTCAGGAATTTCTACACTGTTGTGGGGCTAAACCTTAATATTGCTGGACTAGGGTCATAGACAACAGCTCAGAATCACCTTTAACAACTGCCCTAAGCAGGTGCTAAAAAAATGATGCTATGCTGGTGCAGAATGACACAACGAAATCTTGTAGATTTCACTGCGCTATTTCTGTGCGACTTTTAAGGGGGTAATGCCTACCTTGCATACATTATACCTGGAGCAGGTATAATGTCGTGCAAGGCTTTATAAACTGGCGCAATGGTGGCATTGCGCCAGATTGTAAATATGACGTGGGGTGTGGGACTGTTTTGCACCACCTTAGCACAAAAAAAGATGACACTAAGGGGGTCATTCTGACCTTGGCGGGCGGCGGAGGCCGCCCGCCAAAGTCCCGCCGTCAGAATACCGCTGCGCGGTCAGAAGACCGCCGCGGTAATTCTGAGTTTCCCGCTGGGCTGGCGGGCGACCGCCAGAAGGCCGCCCGCCAGCCCAGAGGGAAACCCCCTTCCTTGAGGATGCCGGCTCCGAATGGAGCCGGCGGAGTGGAAGGGGTGTGACGGGTGCAGTTGCACCCGTCGCGATTTTCAGTGTCTGCTTGGCAGACACAGAAAATCTTGGTGGGGCCCTGTTAGGGGGCCCCGCGACACCCGTTACCGCCAGCCAGGTTCTGGCGGTCAAAGCCGCCAGAGCCAGGCTGGCGGTAAGGGAGTCGGAATCCCCATGGCGGCGCTGCCTGCAGCGCCGCCATGGAGGATTCCCCAGGGCAGCGGGAAACCGGCGGGACACCGCCGGTTTTCCGTTTCTGACCGCGGCGGTACCGCCGCGGTCAGAATGCCCATGGATACACCACCAGCCTGTTGGCGTGCATCCGCGGTCGTTGGCCTGGCGGTAGTCTACCGCCAGGGTCAGGATGACCCCCTAAAAGTCAGCAGTGTGTTACAAAATACTTGTGAATGAGGCCCTATCTTTTTACGTTTCACATGCATGTACATAATGCAAATAAGTTATATGAATAGCAATCGCATATAAATTCACAGGGGTCTAGCCACAAAGGGAAATTTTCATAAAGAGATCTCCTCAGCTGGACATTTCTGCCTGCTTTCAGATAGAGATCTATTTACTAATTCTGAGAGAAGTTATCCACCTAGGTTTAGAGTTAAGAGACTCCACCTTCTCAACTGAGATGTTGGAGAATTCTAAGACCAAATTTATGACCATAAAGTTACTATGCATTGCTTTAAAGCTGTTTTGGGAGTTCACTGCCATCATGCGAGGAATTAGGATGACCACACACAGTCTTCAGTCCTGAACATTTCACATTCAAATCAATAGAAGTGAACCAAGACTACAACACCCCGAAACTCACACAATTCACATACATTAATAACAAAAAAATAAAGATAAAACCCTTTTGTATCCTTGCTTTCTCAAATACTACCTCACTCATGGACCATACCAGCTCTTCAATCTTACATGTATCCTGATCCACTTAAGAGGATGAAAAACGTCAATGTGGAGGAGACAGCCCTAGTTGTTGCCTTTATTTCTGATTAGTAGTGGAAACCACACTGTACGTCACCATACAACTCAGTGCAATACAGTGCTTAATTTGTGCTTGTTGTTTTCAGTGCTGCGCACCGGCACTTCTTTTTGAGGGCCGGGGCTTATTCTTCTGCCTCAAGCATTTTCTGCGACCAAAAGACACATATGGAAAGGACGGAGGAAGGGAAAAATGAAAAAGCGTCACAAAGAGAGAAAGTAGAAAGCTCTAGAGTGAGCTGAAGGGGCAGAAATTGGCTTTTTATGGATTGAAGAGGCCTGAGATGGCTTCAGGATTACTCTGCCTCAGTGTTCTGTGTTTGCACATTTAATTGCAGCAGCCGCGTGTTTAAGAGGAGGGCTTTGCGCACCGGCACCTTTTTATTTACAAATTAAGCACTGGTGCAATACAAGAGTTTACATTAGTTGCAATGATATTTAGGTGTTGATTGGTCTGAGAAAGTATTGTATGTTAAACCCTGCTCCCTTGCAGTATTAGTTGTGTTGAATGTGTCTATACCTCGAATATGCTAGCACAGGCATTTTAATTAAAATTATTAATGAGTGTTTATGTATCTTGAATAATAAGTTTATGTAGGAAATAAAATAATGTAGAAAGATAATGCACGCATTTGAAAATGTGATTACGAAGAATGGCCACCAATCTTAACGAAACGTACTAATCAATGATTAAATATTATGAAATGTCGAATATATGTTAGAGTAATGTAGTAAGGGTTATGAATTAAGCTTTAGCTTTATTAATTGTAGGCCTTAACTTAGCGAGTGTCTTGGCCTACTTGCCAGGCCTCATGTGAAAGCTGTATTTCTTAGCGTTTAATAAAATGGCTGTCCAAGTGAGTTAAACTGTTAATTTCTATTGTATTGTTTAAATGTGCTCATAACGGAAGCTTCTCGTGTGAACCGACCGCTAGGAGATGATGTTCTTGCTAATGCAACATTTTATGTGTAATGTGCGTGAGCCTAACTTTCCTAGGACAAGAACAATGAAGTTACTGACTAAAGTAGAAGCTGCAACAATATTGTTACCCGACAAGCCGGATGATGAGGACATTGCAAGACAAACCAATCAACGACATGTGAACAGAGTAATATTAGAATTCATAGATTTGGGATTTTAGTTTTATTGGACGAAGTGTGAACATACGATTAACTGACCAATGGGGATTTGGGAGGTAGTTTAAGTAACTTTGACCTAATGATGCTGCACAGGGGGAAGACACATCATTTTCTTCTATTCTTCAAGAGGCTTTACCTCTAATCTTTTGAGTGCTTAATGACTTTGCCTTTCCTGAATTCAGATGCTGAACCCTGATGCCTTGCTGATCAACTGATGTCCTGAGGACGAAGACACATTCTGCTTTGCTGATCCACCCTGAGGCGAGGTATAATCTAACTGTGATTACTATGCATATTTGCTTTTTCTTTCTAGGTACCAACTGCACTGTTTTGATAGAGCCATTGTTAGATGTTTTTCCAAATTCATGAAACTAAATTGTTTTGCATGAAGCCCAACATGCTCATGCTAATCTGATGTTAGTTAAGGATTCTCACCAGTTGAATTATGATAACAGGGACTAATGCTTAAATAAATATTCAGATTTATACTAAAGGTGTGGGTATTCATGACTCAAAGGTCATGGTTCCTGATGTGGTAGAGTGTAATGATAGAATGCAGCATTAGAATGTGAGGGATCTCATCTCTCTCTGGCACTGATGTGGCACTGATGTCATATCTGACATCAGAGTAGAGTGTGAGAGAGAAGGGATTCTGAGGACGCTGTTGGAGCTGACTGTTGGCTGGACCAGATCTGTATGTGGCTAAGATACTCCTATTAAAGAACCTACATTTTGTACCATCAAGATTCATCTTTATTACACCTGACAATTACTGTCTCCATTTATTATTGAGTCTATTGATTGTTAATGATTATTGATTATAGTGTAGTGATTATTGATTATGTACTGGAGCTGGGGTAAGAACATATTAATTGCGAGTCAAAAGGTTCATCAACCTATTTGTGTCTCCTTGTCAGTTTACTTATTAAGGTCAGATGTGCTAACAAATATAGGAACTGAAGTATCTCACAACTACATTATAATTGCATTTTTAGTTAATAAAACACCGTAACCAATTAAACTCTCAATTCATAACGTGCTAAAGCAATATTTTTAGTCTTACAATATTATAAATACATTACAAATTGAAAAACATTTTTTTTAAAGAAATCCAGCAATACATTTAGCATTGACATTTACAAAAATATGTTAATTTCTTTAAAATATTTTATATCGTTTCGTATATGTAATTAGCGTTACAACACAGAAATGAGTAATTTTGGGGCGTTCACAAACATCTTGGCATGCACTTTGCACCCATTTTATTCTCAAATAGGTTTGTCATAAATAAAGCAGTGTAAGGGAGAGCATGAATTGCGTCTGGTATCGTGAGTTTTTTGTAAAGATCGTCTGTTACAGAAAACAATACAGACATTCAAAAAGAACATCACAATTTTTTAAACCTTAGTGCATGCATCACATACATCGCACACATTTAACTAGGAAATTGGGTATATACCATTGCAAATGAAATACATAAATGCACATGTGTCCATTACAGTAGGAGTACTTTTTTAATGATTAGCAAATAATAGTGCGCAAATACCAAACAGTTATAAATTACCTTGGTGTCTGAGTGTAATTCAGACATTGCCATTGGCACGTGTAAAAAAATATATATTTGAGAATGTGGCTCTTTGACTTAAAGCACTGTCTCTCTGTAGAGCAACTGGGGCATCGGAAGCTGTCAACTGGTAGAGGCTTGGTGCCCATCATTTCTCTACCTTGTTAATGTAAACGTAATGTAATCAGAAATTTGTAAAATGCTTAATACACGCTGTACTCTATTTTTCTTACATTATTACAGAATCTTAGCATTTATTCTTCGGGGATGCCAATTTCCTTCTCATTCCAAGTGCCATCACCTCTTTACCTAAAAAAAAGTATGATTATGGCAACCAAAACTCTCAAAAGAGCGCTTCAAGACATCAAGATGCACATTTTAATTCCTTTCCATTAGCACATCAATAACTAATTGAAGATATATTTTAGTATTAACTCACATATTGCAACGTTGAAATATGTTTTCATAGAGTAAACTCTTTCAGTTTGTATACATTTCTTGTGAACCCCTACTTGAGCCACACAAATGTGACATTGAAACTAACCAGAAACTGCTTGTGTGGCATTCACTCTGAAACCAAACACTTGAGTAAATGGGAATATGTGCATCGTGATAACATGCAGAGTAGAAAGTACTAAACAGTGTGGCTTTTATGTTTTATTTCTTTCACCAAAAATGCTTTTCTCATACTTTCTCACAAACTCATTTTATAACTTCAATGGAGCCCTCATCCTCATATTTTCCTTGTAGGTGAATTGTAGGCACATAGGTCTCTATCATAAGAAGTTCTAAAGTGACCTAAATATCATTGGAAAAAGTTAACCGTGCTCCTAGCAAAATAAAAGTATGCCATCTTTTCCAAGTTTTGTCACAGGAATTGATTAAATAATTTAAAAAACTCCAGGACATCAGCAACTAAAATAACAGCTTCTAATAGCGTAAATGTATGTAAAGATGTTGAATCCTGTAAGCTGTATGGAGGTTGAACCTCTCTAGTGCTATTTAGGAAGGCTTGTTTTTGTAATGATGACACTGAATACAGCATGATTTCCTGCTGCGAGGACTATATCGACCTTTAATAAGGAAGAGAGTGTTTAGCAGCAGGTATAGCCTGAGTAAGAAGGGCTATAATGCTATTAGAGCATTCCACCTACTAAAGGTAAAGTGTTCTAAAATAAAAAAGGAGCAACAGGAAGACAAACTTTTAAAATGTAGGAGCTGAAGGTTTATATGAGCAATGATTGACTGATTGAATGATTGACTCTCAGTCAGCCCATAGCCTTCAGTGTTGCTCCCAACATTCCAATGTTCTAATATAGCCTTTCAGTTCTAAAGCACAATTAACTTTAGACACAAGAATCCTGCATCCGGGAAAACAAGTGTTACTTAATGTGACTTACTTAGCAATAAAAGGGTGATGACATTGCATTGTTGATTTAGCCTTGGTATGTTGGAGTTCCTCTGAGAAGCTTTACCTTCCATCATTTTTAGGCTTGGTTGTGCTGTAACTGAAGTAGGGGGGTGGGGTGGGCAAACCATATCCAACTAAGCATGGACATTGCCTCCAAAGAAAGCAGCCAAATGGGAACTGGCAAGCAACAATTAGTCTCAATGGGAACATTACCAAAGTGTAAACCAGGATTCTTTTCAGTCTAATTGGCTCGTTCAAGACACTTGAGCACCAAGAGCACAGCCTGCCTTGGCACAAAACCAGGGCATCGCTATGTTACCTATGGCAACTACAATAGACAGCAAAAAAAGTGGATAATGTAAAGCTTCAATCAATCCTAATGACTGAAAATTCCTCTGGATAGCATTCCATTTCATTGTTTTTCAATGTGAATAGTGCTATAGATAAGTACCAGCAATACATTAAACACTGCTGTCTGGGCCCCAAATCATAACTGGCCGTGAATGGTTAGGTCACATCTGCTCTAATCCCAAATGCTAATCATTTAGGTGCACTTTGAGCACCAAGAAAACATGAAGCCCAAGTCAACAGCTGCATATACTGATGCACTTAAAGAAACCCACTTACACAATGGAAACGTGAGGAAAATGCAACTCACAGATGATGAGTAAATCAGAAAAGTGCTTGGTGTTTCTTGCATACATGTTCAGGGTGGACTGCCCTAGCAGTTGCTGGCTGTACTTTTCCTGTTGCGGTAGGACTATTACTGATTTGCATATGGATTGCCCTTTCTGTAATCACACAAAGAAAAAAATGATGGATTCACATTATCCACAGAAAGCATTATTTAGGACTGACTACAACAATTCCATCCATAGATTTTCTCACTGCTGAAGTGAAGTACGCTGAAACAACTAATTTGTCTGTGATACTCTATCCGCTGAAGATGTTGGTGCATCAGATAAGGCACTAGTAACCAGTAGCCCAACTTAAAATGACATGCCTTTGGTCTCCTCTTGCCTGAGTAAGTGTTGGTAGTAGATAAGAAGAGAGCAGAAGAGACAAATGGGCTCATTTACAAGCCCCTTGTGCCACCGTAGTGTCCTTTTTTTTGGCAGTGCGAAACAGTCCCCTACCCCACACCATATTTACAAACTGGCACAATGTCATCATTGCACCAGTCTGTAAACTCTTGCCCCACATTATACCTGCGGCAGGTAAAATGTATGCAAGGGAGGTGTTCCCCTGCAGGGAGGCCCAAAATAATTGCGCTGTGAAATCTACAAGATTTCACTGCGCCATTGTAGTATAATTTTTTAACGCCTGCCCTGGGAATGCATTAAGCTGATGCTAGGCTCTTTTCAATTGGCCCCCCGAGCTTCGTTGGACTAGCCTCCAAATTTTTGACGCTAGTCCAGCAAAGCGCCACAATTGCGTCATTGTTCACAGGAGATTTTCTGTCCACATTACAAACCTGCACACTGCCTCTCATTGTACTCAGTTAAGTCACCAACCGATCAGAGCCCCTCCCAGCATCCTGCACTTCTTCCCTATTCCTATTCCTACAATCGCCATATTCTTGCATTATCCCATGCTTGCCCTCTGCAAATTAACATATTCCTTCCCACAGTCATAGCCACCTCATCAAGTCCAGAGAAACTAGCTATACAATTCATATTTAGTTAATTCGTGCTGCTTCCATTTTCACAAACTCTTTACAAAATTATAAGCCTTCTCTGTAATACCTCCAACACTTCTCTTGTACCCTGCCTAGCAAGTTTCTGCCCATAACCCTGTCTGCTTTACACATAGACATCGGGGGCATCGTTTATCGATGCTGCTGATATTCTCCTCTCACCCACTGCATTCACAAGAAATGAATAGAAATGTTCTACTTTTAAATTTGCATTACATTTTTGTTTGCAAAGTTCCAATGTTCACCTTACAAACAGGTGTATACAGAAATGAAAATAGCAATGAGAGAAAACCAACAAGAGGATAAGCATCACTCCAGCCAGAAGGTGTGATCAATATTTTTTCACATTCTTTGGTCATGGTCCCTGGACATGTCAAGCACATACTAATGTAAAAAAAAAAGGTTAATTTGGGGTAATTTTCTGGAAAAGCAGTAGTTTGGCTCAGCTTTTAAACGAGCGTCCAGTATGTATGACAATTTAAGAGCGATCGTTTCCGGGAAAATGGCCAATAAGTCTCTGATGGTCGAAGGGGCATTGTGGGATCGCTAGAAAAGGGGATGCGGTTGTAATTTGGAGTACTTTTTGCAAATATACTAGACATTTCCCCACGCAGGTCATATAGACAATGGAGAGTGTCTTGAGTTCTGTTCCGCAGTATCAATGTAAACTACTAAGGTATTCCCCCTTTCGTCATAAATGATAGCATAGGTGGCTAGGTACAGATGTTTTGATCCTGCTCAACAATAAAAACAAATATTTGTATGATATTTTTGGATATCCACACAATGGATATGACATGGTAATTCTAAAGAAGGTCTATTAAAATGGAATATACGCTTTTTACATCATCATCATTTTCTCTTTTAATCATTTTAATTATGTATCTTTGTGATAACCTTTTACTCCAATTATCAAGGAGCCACTTACATAAAACATATTCTTCAAATTATTCATTGATACATTTTGTACAGATATTCTGTTCTTTTTTATTGAACCAAAACTAAAAGAATGGTTACGAGCAGAACCAATGACACTGCGTAGCACTTTAGAGTCAAATGGGGAGATCTACTATGAATGAGCAGTCATCCCACATAAAACAACAGACTGATGATGTGCAGCCCTCAATACGCTTAAGAAATGTGGTGGTACTGGACAGTCACCTTTCATAACTCAGCAGCACTCTGGCCTACATCTGTCTCCCTTCTGAAAGGTATCAATGAACACCACTCAGGCACGAAGCAGCACCTTGACATAAGTGTGTAGTACCACTGGTATTAAGCAGTCCCCTTCCATACTGTGCAGCTCTGATGGCTTTAGGGAGATCTATAACTTTGAATCGCATTGGCACTGAACAACCTCTGACATGGTTGAGCTACACTCTAGCCCTCTGTATACCTCAAGCTCAAGTGAGTAGCACATTGATATAAATAGAAAGAGCAGTACCACTGGCAATGTAAATAAACTATGGCATAATTGCACAGCTCTAGTGGCACTGAACAATTCCGACATGTGGACTACATGTAATTATAGGTAGTATAACCGTAAATAACAGGATTGTGTTCAACAAAAGAGTTCTGGCTGGCATCAAATAGATAACAAGAACGAAACTGGAGTTGTCTGTTATGTCACTGACACCCTTGATGTGAATAAAATCCCTGTTATTCAGTTACCCAAGTGGTGTTTTTGCAGGAGTAGAGGAGCACTGGGAGAGCCATAAACATCAAGGTTTCAAAAATGGTTAAAAAAAAAGTGGCCACTCAAGCCCACCACCCTCTGCATAACCCATGCAATCCATGCTGCATAAACCGAAGCAAATACCAGACCCTTCATGTAACAACTCATGCAAACACAAGAAAATTGACAAAAAACACATGTGGTCAATAGTCATCAACTCTCCCCACCCTCTGCCAGTCCTACCCTGTCCTTTCCCAAAGAAACACTCTCTACCCTCACATTGAGAGTGGAAAACCACACCATGCTGGCAGCGGCTCTGTGAGAGCCTCTTGCATTACCATTTCAATTTTTCTCATTGGAGACCCATGCTGACAGAGAAAACGTTGGTTAGTGAAGGAACAGTGCCGCACGTGTTGGCCCGGATCCCTCAGTCTATGGACACCCACAAGGTGGGAGTTGGTGAGCGAGGCTTCTGTCATTCCTCCATTGTGGAGGCAGAACAAAGAGAAAGTGAATACTTCCCTTCTGTGAGTTCAAAACAGTTATGAGCCACTTTGGGTGATCACTATCGTAACATCACAGCCGTGAATAACCAGAATCCAATCTTGTTATTAATGCTGGATGCCTCCAAATGAAACAATACTTAACTATTTAATATCATTCTACTAATGAGCGATCCATTGCACAATGTATCGAATGCATTGGCACTCCCTAATCATAAAAAGTGACACCTAGGCACATAGCAAACCACTCTCGTAATTGATGAGCACTATCAGCTGGCAGAGGACAGTGACAAGGAAACATTTTATCTCCTGATAATCGTTTGAACCAGTACTTTTTATCCGGGTACCGGACATATAGGGGCAGATTTCTGAAAAGTGGCCTGCGCCTAGTGCAGCACCACTTTTCTTGCACCCCTTAGGCCCCCTAACGCCACCATGTGTGCGCTATATTTAATATACGGTGCACCATGGAGGTAATTAGGGTGACTTGCGTCATAATCTTTTACGCTAGTCCAGGGCTTTGCAGGATTAATGTCACAATTTATGACGCTAACTCTGCAAAGTACCCATAGCAGGCATTAAAAATGCAGATAAAAATGGCACAAAGGAATCTCATAGATTCCTTTGCGCCAGTTTTCCCCCCTCCACCCTAGAGCCGGAACAGCCCCCTTGCATACATTATGCCTGGCACAGGCATATTGTGGCGCAAGGGGTTAAAAAATAGTGCAATTCAAGCACTGTGCCACTTTGTAAATATGGTTTGACGATTTTGCCATTCCTAGGCCACAATAGCGTAAAAAAATGATGCTAATGTGGCGTTGGTGCAAACACTCCATAAATCTGAGCCATAGTACCTTTGTCCAGCATGGGGTGCTCTATATTGTAGGCCGTAGTTCCCCCTTGCAAAAGCAGTTTGATATTTCAACAACAAACATATTTTTCTGAGGGACAATTCTGCATATTTACTGATGTAGCAGAATATTGTAATTGAGGAATTTGACAGACCTTTTAATACAATTTTTTTCATGAAATCCCATCCAAAACTGCCTCTAAAGCAAATGGCAATTTGGCGAATCTGATAATTTTATGTTTTCTTGCTAATATTATTTTCCTTGACTTTGTTATTGAGAGTTGAACCAGTCACCTATATAAACTATTCTCATATCTCTGTAGTTGGAGTATTGTCCTGCTCAGCTATCTTACGTTGCAAAAACAGCAGAGCTATCGTGCCTCAGAAAGGCTGGTAGGAGTCTGGTTTATAAAATCACATGTGAATCCCTCTCCACTGAAGAAAAGTTAATTCCCCTACCTCAACTTCCTTCCACTACCTTCGAAATCGTGTGAGGCATCTTTCTTTAAAGATCTCTGTCTTGACCCTTGTCCGTTTACTAGCAGTACTGGGACACTGATTAGTTGTGAATTTTCCTTCTGATATTTTTTAATGTTCTGAGTAGATTTCAACATTCCGATTGGTACACGAAAAGCTGCTTCTCTCACAAAAACTCCATCTACCGTTCTGAGAATCTCTGTCAATTAGAGAGCCCAATATTTAGCCTGGTCTAGTTGATGGTGCCACTTGGTGTGTGATTACAAGTTTGCACTGAGGACTGATTGAAATCTCATTTGTTAATTTGTGTTCTTTCACTATGCCGCTAGAATGGTGCATCAGGCATCAGTGTTACTGCTGTGAGGATTCATTGGAATCTGAATTACATTTGGACGAGAACTACACCCTAAAGCTTGATCCAGCTAAAAACACACAAACCTCAACGATTTTATTTTGCAGTTTTGTGCCAGCGGGAATTTTGTGGCTGATTAGTAAACAAACTTTCCATAAATGCTACCCAAGTGACATAGCAAATTTAAAGTATAAAACTACATTTGACATCCACATTTGAATCTTTAGTAACGTTTGTAAATGCAAGATTTAAATCAACAATATGTTTTCCAGAAAGAAGGAGTTTACCTAATTGCATTGCACAGTAATTATAATTTCAAGTGCAGAGACAAAACAGTATCTTTAAATCTAATAATTAGCTGTAATTGGACTTGGGGATTTTATATAATTTTTATTTAAAGCAATGCTGCCTTGAATTTGAATCCTTGCTTAACTTTACCTAATCTCTTTATGTTTGGTTTACACATCCTCCATGGAAAAAGCAAAAATGATAAGTGGCACATGGATAGAGACTGGAAGAAATGGGTTGGCAGGGTTCCATATATTGAACGAATTTCATTCCACACTGTTTTAGTGATCCTGGCATGGATCACATAATAAAGAAAAGGCCCAGATTTGAGAGGGCCTACTGCCATTTTAGCGCCTTTAACATCATTTTTTGACGCTAAGGTGACCTTTTCCCCGTGCCAAATTTACAAAGTGGTGCAATGCATGCATTGCACCACTTTGTAACCCATTGTGTGACATTACCCATGCGCCATGTATAATGTATGCAAAGGGGTTATTATTCTGTTAGGGGGGCAACTGAAACTAATAGATTTCTTTGTGTTATTTTTTTTCAGCACTTTTTACTCCTGCTCAGAGCAGGCGTTAAAAGGGGGCATACCATTGTTTTCAATGGACCTCTATGTAGTGTTCAGGGTTAGCTCCAAAATGTTAGCACTAACCCTGAACAGTACACCAATAACGTCAGAAATGCTGACCCTATTGCCCCTACCCTGCGCGTGGTGCACAGTATTTTAAATATGGTGCACACATGATGGTGGTAGGGAGGGCACAGAGGGCTACAAGAAAAGTGGCGCTACATGCATTGTAGCACCACTTTTCTTAAATCTGGCCAAAATGTGCACTTGGCTCACTGTGCCATGAGGTACCTGATTATGTGAAATTATCTGAAGACAATGGCTCTTTGAGGGAAGAGGGTGCTGAGATCCTTACTGCACCCATCCACATGTTGTATACTGGTGCATTGGTGAAGGTGTTATGTTAGTGTTATGTTAATTGATCTTATAAAGAAATGAAAGGAGTGTGGGCATGGCTACACCATGTGGATCTGCTTGATGGCAGCCTCAGGTGGGCCTGGCATGGCACTTGAACCCCCACCCCATCTTGTATGGGAAGTAATCCATTGGACCCTTTTGCCCTTCTGTCCTACATTCCGCTGCGGAGGGCACAAAATGTAGCTCGGCCCTCCCCTAAGTAATCTATAATTTCCGCTCCCTTTGGGAGAAGAGCTTGCTCCAGTTGCGTGATCTGTAATGGATATATGCAGGGGGAAGCAGGGACTCCCTCGTGTGTGCGAGATCTCCCGCTCTGACTGCTTCTGTGGTTTTGCACCAGATACTGCAAAATTTCACCATAAATTTTCCAGGGTTGGCTGATATAAAGTCCTTGCTGCAAACATCCCAGTGAAGTGCAACCCACGATTGAATATCAATCAGGATGAGCTAAACGTGTGACTTTTCTACCTAGAAGAATAATGTGTCTTTCTATTGTTGAACAATTGATGTTCATGGTATCATTATCTTAGACTATGATGCTGATGTAAAATAGGTGGGCGTTGCTCAGCGAACATTAACATAACAATTCATCTTGTTAAGTTCCTAGATTCCCGATAAAAAAAAATACAATGTAGGCAGGAGTATGTGCAGAATAGTGAAGTAACGTAGTTATCTAACCTTTTATTTTGACAGTTTGTTACAAATAAAGAAACGGTATCTAATTCTCAAGCAAAGTGCTATCTTGCCCTGGTGAATCACAAAGTGTATAAGGTAGATTTATCATCTTTTAGCCTTTGTTCTCCATAAGAAAACAAGCTAGATTGCCCAATTATGCATGTCTTCCATTTGCATACAGCATGTGCTAATTAACATATATACACAAGGAAGAGAAACAGATGGGCCAAAATTTACTATAGCTTAGCGATGATGCTCGTGAAGTACAAGGCTTTTTTTGCACTACATAAAGAGATGTAAACACAATCAACTTTGACGAGCAAAGGCTACTCTACCCTTAAAGTTGCTGCGGCCACGGAAGCATAAGAAAAAAACCAATACAAATGTTCCTACCGTTAACACAAAGCCAGTCAACTACAATAGAATGATAAACTTTGTGTGAATCTATAAGACAAAATGTAACTGGCTAAATGCAATGGGCCAACGGAAAAAAAACCTTGGTTGCGAAACAGCAATCCTTGATTAAAAAAATGCGTAAAAAGTAAAAAACAAACATAGAAGAAAGAAAATAACTGCTCCATAAAGTGTAAAACTGTTCCTTTGCGTGCAGTCCATCGAAAAATTGTAGAAAAGTTAATTTATTGCTGTTTTTTATAGTCATTAAGGTAAATGAAGGTTAAAACGGGAAAGCAAGGAGGGGCACGATGTATGGGACAACAATCATTTGCTTTAGAGAAGCTGCCAGGAAGTAGGGAATATTTGTGAGAATTTAGCAGTGTGTTAATTCAGAGGAAATGGAGGAGTGATAGTTAATCTCAAATCATCAGGTAAGCTTTTAGATAGATTTGCCCTGTAGGCAAGACTAAGTCGACCTCCAAATAGTTATTCATGCATGAAAGGTCTACCAGACTGCTAGCTTCAGAAAAATATGTTAGTGTTGCTTGTTGGTAAGGCTTTCAGTCGCAAATGCACGTTAGAACTTTATATACAGGTTGCTGTGTGTTATACAGGAACACTTGAAATGGATCTTTTGAGAAATGTGGCTATAAGAGTATGCCAAACTGCCCAGGTCTTGCATGAGCATATGTTATGAGTGCTGAAACAGCTGGAGTGTTTTGTGGCATGTTTTGACAACAATCAAAGTCTTGGTAGTAGCTGACTTCTTCAAGGCTTTAGTGCTCAGTTCACTCCCTAGGAAAGTCTATGAACCTTATTGCCAAATAGATTAAATGAATGGGGATAATATCTATCTCCAGGTTCTCTGCAAAAAGTCCTGAAGAAGTGGATGTGATGGCTTCATTTCAGCTTTGTATTTGTGCTGCAGGTGGCTATGGGCAAACCGATGCAGAGTGTAGAAATGGGAGTTGCTTTCCAGTACAAAACATGTTTTGCACTGGAAAGTAGCCCCAATATAACACAACGTGGTGCTGTGCATTGCTTTATAATACTTTGCATCAAGGAGGCGTACCATGGGTTATACATGTGTGTTATATTGGAACCACCCA
Organism: Pleurodeles waltl; assembly: GCF_031143425.1. Classification (NCBI taxonomy): domain Eukaryota; kingdom Metazoa; phylum Chordata; class Amphibia; order Caudata; family Salamandridae; genus Pleurodeles; species Pleurodeles waltl. Next base: position 718,116,015 of record NC_090449.1, on the reverse strand, counting down.
TGTACTTGATGTGAAGTCCTATGTACTAATAATTGTAGACAGGGCTTTGGGCCACATAATAGCACCTCTCTGAGGCTGGTGTTAACTTGACACAAGTGTTCATTCTTCAAACTTTTCACACGTTACAAAGGTACTGCACTGACAGTGCACAGATAAAGTGGGAAAAGTGATAAAACTATATCCAGGCATAGTACGTGATACTGGTGGTTTTCAAGTGCACTTCTTTCAAGAGGATGTGTACCTGATCAGATGAAATCTAGTCGCTCACAATGCAAGACAGTTCGGTGGTTGAGCTTACCCATTTCTGGTTCTGTATGTTGTGGTGGCCAGAATCGAAGTGTGAATGTTAATTAGATGGGTCAATGGATGAAGAGGGCTCACTCAAAGTCCGCTGTTGTAAGTATACAAAAAAACACTTTTATTTATGATTTTTTTCCTAATTCCATGAGGCTGGCGAGACAGGTAAAACACCTGGTATTCAACAATGTGAAATAATAATAAACTGCAGCATGATTTTTTGGAAAAAATGTATCGTAAAATTGAAGAACCGATCATTTGCTAGGAATCAATCCAATATCTGTTCTCCTTTGGAAGATAGGCAGTAATTAAATAGGACAAAAGGAAGAAACATCATAGCTTTGAATCCCTGTTCACTACCTCATCAGTGTCAGATATTTTCTTCCAAATCCATATGTTGGGATCATCAAGCAGCTGTTTCCTGCTTTTGGGCCAACGATTCAGCTAAAGTTATTAATTAAACCCACGGGTTCTAATTGTTCTCTGACTCCAGGAATATAATTATACAACCTTGGATGTTAGAATTCCCAAAATGGGACCTATAGGTTTGTTGGTGACCCGAGAAGATGAAAGCTATCTCCATCCTCAGAGGCAGAACTTTTGTTAGTATTGTGTTGAAAGAAATAAAGGCCACAAGATGCAGCATCACATAAGACGTTACCAGCTGATTATCTATTTCTGACTACTCTGCCACCAGAGTCTTCAAGCTTGCAAAATGTTTACGAGTAAGAACTCGTTTTCATATTGGTGATAGCAAAGGAAGTGATGTCATATGACCTTTAACTCTGATGACATCCCCAAAAGTAATGTCAGTGAAATATTAAAATTCCTGAAAATAAATGTTAAAATTAATACAACTCCCTAACACAGGAAAGCACAAGGAGGTACATTGAATGAATAATAAGCACAGCTGTCCAGGTGATCTATTGAAAATTAATAATGTGAGACAAGTCTGCTGGATAAAGAGCATCTGTGGTAGAATCGCTCCCACCTCTGTGGGAAGTTTTCCTACCGCCTCGTCAGGTTACAGAAGCTGCACTGAACATAGTAGAGATTTAAGTAAGGTCACATGTGAGCTTAGGTTCCAGCCCTACTCATGGATGTGAAATTCAGCTTTGGTAAATGAGTACTCAACCTGGCCACAACCATGAAACGTGTAGCTATGACTCGTGATGAGTGAGACTTGAGGTCCCAGGTATCCACTGTCATAGCAAAGCAAAATACAAACGCTGTGGGATAGCGTAACTGGATGGACGGAATGCGGAACCAATCAAACATTCACCCCCAGTCACAGATCTGGGTTTAATCCATCCATTATTTTGCTCACCATGCCACCCCAGTTTGAACCCAGCCATATGCAAATCAGTCTTGACCCTGTTGCACATGGGAACAGTCCAGCCCGAACTGCCAGGCCAGGTTCTCCCTGGACCGGAAACAAGCATCCTGGGACCGGTTTCGGGGTTTCACCCCTCCTCAGCCAGGCTAGCTTGAATCCAGTGGCACAGTGAGCCCGGGACCCACGTCTGGGCATACCCGGCGCACTTAGGGCGGCAAAAGCAAAGCAAAATACAAACGCTGTGGGATAGCGTAACTGGATGGACGGAATGCGGAACCAATCAAACATTCACCCCCAGTCACAGATCTGGGTTTAATCCATCCATTATTTTGCTCACCATGCCACCCCAGTTTGAACCCAGCCATATGCAAATCAGTCTTGACCCTGTTCCACATGGGAACAATCCAGCCCGAACTGCCAGGCCAGGTTCTCCCTGGACCGGAAACAAGCATCCTGGGACCGGTTACGGGGTTTCACCCCTCCTCAGCCAGGCTAGCTTGAATCCAGTGGCACAGTGAGCCCGGGACCCACGTCTGGGCATACCCAGCGCACTTAGGGCGGCAAAAGCAAAGCAAAATACAAACGCTGTGGGATAGCGTAACTGGATGGACGGAATGCGGAACCAATCAAACATTCACCCCCAGTCACAGATCTGGGTTTAATCCATCCATTATTTTGCTCACCATGCCACCCCAGTTTGAACCCAGCCATATGCAAATCAGTCTTGACCCTGTTCCACATGGGAACAGTCCAGCCCGAACTGCCAGGCCAGGTTCTCCCTGGACCGGAAACAAGCATCCTGGGACCGGTTTCAGGGTTTCACCCCTCCTCAGCCAGGCTAGCTTGAATCCAGTGGCACAGTGAGCCCGGGACCCACGTCTGGGCATACCCCGCGCACTTAGGGCGGCAAAAGCAAAGCAAAATACAAACGCTGTGGGATAGCGTAACTGGATGGACGGAATGTGGAACCAAACATTCACCCCCAGTCACAGATCTGGGTTTAATCCATCCATTATTTTGCTCACCATGCCACCCCAGTTTGAACCCAGCCATATGCAAATCAGTCTTGACCCTGTTCCACATGGGAACAGTCCAGCCCGAACTGCCAGGCCAGGTTCTCCCTGGACCGGAAACAAGCATCCTGGGACCGGTTTCGGGGTTTCACCCCTCCTCAGCCAGGCCACTGTCATAGCACCTAAGTTTCGACCATTTGTCCCTGGGTCTGGAACTCCTCTGTGTTTTGAAGCACTGTACACACGTTTACTTCTATGGATTTAGAACTAAACCACATACTATGCACAAAAGTCCACATCACTTTCAAATGGAATGCAGTGTAATAGGAGATATTAGGTAAAGGTACTATAGAGTGAAAATAAGATATAGAGTGATTGCGTGGGTTATAGGATAGAGTGGAAGTAGGATCACAGAAGTGTTCTCATTTTTCAGAATTATTCCTCTTGTGCTTTGTTCCGGCCTCGTTCATTCTCCACAAATAAAGTGCCCTTTACCTAAATGTATCAGAACAAATAGGCTCGTACAATTTTCATGAAGTTCTAGAGAACAGTAAACAGGTTGCTGTACTATTTCATCCTGAAAGTTTGACATGATGCAGGCGGAGATTCTCAATATTGCTTTTATTATCCCTCTGGTTGGGAGCCTTAGGTTTCAATTTGAAGGATAGAATATTTTGTATTGTATGTACACGTGATTTTTTTTTTATGCATGTGTGCATATTTGAATAGCACGGACGTAAGTAGGGTGCAACATTGGCACAGACCGGAAGTTGTAAAGATCAGCAAGTTGAAAATGGTAATGCAATGAATACATCTTCTCACTTGTAAACAGTTCAAAGGTCATGGTAATGCCTGTGTACCACACTTGAAGAGCTGCATTTGTTATCTAGTGTGCATTCAGCTGAATTAAACTGCTGTTTTCCTACAGTCATCCAAAGAAGCCATCATAATGGTCAATTTCAGCTGCCTAATTGAACTTCAACCAATAGATGGTTGTCACAGGTTTAACACAGCTCTAGATTCCTCCAAACGAGTGGTGTTTCAGAGTATGCTTGATCATAACTGGGAAAAACGATTCCAAAAGTTTATTGGACCTGAATACAAATCTAACCACTACCGAATCCAATATAGGTAATCAATACTTTACTCATGTTTTGATCCAAAAATCACTGTGGCCCATATCTCAAACATTTTGTGGTTGAATTGAATCAGAAGACCCAAGGAAATTATGGAACATTCTTATATTTACATCACCAAGAAAATGTAAGGTCATTGGGTGCCCAATGCCTGAAACATTAGATGTAAAATCTTAAATTCTGAAAGTATTCTTCAAAAATACAGGCATTTATTTCTGTAATTAATTTATAATAATAGCTTTATTTCTCTTCGAATGTGTGTTTCCTGGAACATCTTACACTAATACCAGCTTTCCTTAATAATTTTAAGGCTATCATGAAAATTCCTGCACAGTCCCAGTCCGTGTTTCGTGCACTTGCAACACTCTATGCAATCCGCACCTACATCACTATTAATGCACACAAATAAGCTAAAAGGCATTCCTTCGTTTGCATGGGCGCATCCCTAATACTCTTTTAATCAGTCAGGTGTCAAATGTGCACCTGTGTGATTGATATAATACGGTATACACCTGCATCTTTAGGGTCAGAAGTGTCAGTGGGGTCAAATGTTGGTTATGCCCCATCACGCTTATTTAATATTGCCTCAGTTTTTGAAACGTAATAGCATCCTCACATTCAACCTTTAAATGTGTTTTCAGCTATAACGAGTAATGCTTCTCCTGCTGCTTACTGATATAATTAGTAATACTTCTTATTATTATATAGGACTGAGAGCCATATTCCAAGCTCCTTATACACCCTAAATTGAATGAGGATTCTGAGTTACTCCTCATTCGAAATATAGGCCCTCACGTTTCACTTGTACATATCTAGCATAATGTAAACATGGCAAGTTTGGTGGCTTCTTACTAGCTTTCCAACACTGACTGCAGTTTGTGGAGGTCATGTGTAGAACTCTGTTGTTATTGGAAGATGTGAGCCAATAGTGAAATTGAGGAGTTGTAGTCACTGGGATATTAAGTAAAGAAGAGATTAGTTCAGCCTGTAAGAATCGGACGGCTATTTTTCCATGCTTCAACGGTCGATGTCGTGTTCAAGGTGGGAAATCTCGTAGGAAAAGAAGAGACATTGGGTTTGTCCTGAATTATAACATGATCAATAAAGGTAACTTTACATGTTTCAGCCAATTTTTTGAGATCATAAGAGCAGAGAGCAACTATTGTGCCACGTTTGTCATAGTCAATTTAGTGGATACATGATTTTTGTAGGTCGGTATTTCGACCACGATAAAGTGGCATACAACCCCTCTGAGTTGAGTAATAACAATATTTACTATTAAAAGGAGAATTCCATTTATATAATATGGCGCCTCAATGGTATCTGGTATTACTATCAAATTACAATGTGTTCCATTTCCGGTTCACAATGTGATGCATTTCCGAAATAATATGATCAGGGGCTCATCTGAATACTACTGAGGTAATCTAAAACTTTTCAGATTTTAGACAACCTATTTGACACGTTCATTTATAATATGTTTACAACTACATTTTGGTCGCAAGAACACTAGAAGACTGAGGCTATTGTAAACACTTGCTTCGCTAAAGCACACCATCTGAGACCTCATGATCTCCATCCAAAGAGACCAAAAGCAAGCGATTTTCCTGAAAAAGTCATTATTCAGATGCAATTGGGAGCAGACGGCTAGGTCAGAGGGCCCCTTGCTATTTCAACAGTGTTGATACACTGTCATACTACCAACACTTCATGTTAACCTGTTAGAAAAGCATCTGATTTCAGATGGGTTGCTCATGTTACAGAAATATTAGCAGTCCAAGTGGAAGCGTCCTTTTTGATGACATTTGCACTGTAATTCAGACAGCTACTTTGACTAAACTGGAGTGCAAAGCGCAAGGGACTAGTTTCAAGAAACGGTAGTTACATACAGTCATTCATACTAATATGTACGGCTAATGGTTTCTGTATGGGACGATAAATCAAAATGCTATATTCATTCAAGGAGGGAATAATATTATATTCTGTTCAAGGCCTCTCTATGGAGAGGTAAAACAAAGTCAATTAAATTTGATAAAGGAATCAGAAAATGAAGATATATGCTTGAAAAAATGCTAATAGCACATGAGCTGATGTTTTTCTGTTATGCTTACACACAGACCACACCTTGATTCATCAGTGAAAAAGCTATGTGACCATGATACGTTTGTGTCAACACAAACCCTTCCAACATCTACAAAGAAGCAGGCTATCATGCTCCCAAAAAGACTGTGATAAATCATCACTTTTAACACTTTGAATACCACTTTTTTGGCAAGGAAGCACCTAAAGATTATCCTGTACACTGTGCTGCTCTAATGAAATCAATTCAAACACTTCATTGTATCAGTCCGTCATTCAGTCACTTACTCACTCACCCAGTCATTCATAGACCTTCATGGATTCCTGCTAAACATGGTAAAAGAATGGCAGGTGTTTTGTGGCACCTGAAGCAATAATTACCAGAGTTCTTGCTTACTACACTAGGGACCGTATTTTCTAAAGTGCTCCAGGGGCGGCAAAAGTGTTCGCACTCGCCTTGCGCGCTCCTGCGGCACCTTAATATTACAGAAGGGGCCACAGACACTTGTGCAGCCTCTCCTGTAATGCAGATAGTGCCGGCACAAATGTAGAGCCAGAGCTAGCAGAGGGCGTTCCATCATTTGCATGGGGGTGTGGTCTTATGCAAGTGAGGGAATCTCTTTGTCTTTTTAACCACACTGTATTCTAGATGCTGGAGCAAAGAACCTCTTAGGATGCGCACTGACAGTGTGCCACGAAAAAGGTAGTGCACTGTGAGTGCTCCCCCTGATGGCAGCCCTCTAGAAGGAGGTTATCGGGGTTCTATGGATCCCCCAGATAGCTCTTTGCAGGTTGGTGCAGTCACTCATCTCTGCCTGCAGTCAAACATTGCTTCTAGGCCAACACAAGTTTTCAGCTGTCTTGAGGGGAGCACATTCAACATAAAAGGGGGCATATTCCCTCTTTGCACATGGTGCACCCATTTGAAGGTGTGCTGGGGCACAAAAAGGTAAAGAGCACCCTATATATACATATATAAATATATATATAAGCCCCCAGGTATAGAATTTCCTTTGCTAATTGCACTTCCAGCCACAAGATCATCAAGAAATGTTATAGGCAATTATTTTCTCTTTTTCACAGTGAACATGTGATTCCCAAGCTTCACTCATTCACATCATATGGGAATAAAATGAGCTGCATTTGCCAAGCTTCTGTAACACTACGTTCATGCATTCTCACACAAGCCAAAGAGATACAACATTCCCAGAAGCAGTTCTAGATTTCCTCACCTGTACAGATGCATAACGGCGCAATCGGGATCAATGCCAGTTTCCCTCATAGAACAGTAATTGAAGGGCAGCGCAATCGGCCCTTAAATATTGAACTAGTGTGTGTCCCCGTTCACCAGGTCATTAGAAAGCTCTGGGGAACCCATCACCGTGGCTGCAGCACTTTTAAAATTTGAGTAGGTTCCCTGGTGCCCATATGGGATACCCACAGCAATAGGGGTGGAGGGAGGCGCCCCAGCCGTCCCTGCCGGCTCCCCGCTTGCACCCACTGTGGTGCCACAGGAGCAGGCTGCAAATGTTGAGGGCCACAGATACAGCATTCGCAACTCAGTTCTTCAACTTTACATAGTTAGTTTAGATTGTTTAATAATTATTTTGGAAAAAAACCTTCATGCTAAAATGTTTCTCTTTCCTAGAAACAATGATGTCTTTGCTCCTGTAGGTATATTTTTTATAGCACTAAAGCAGCATATGGCTTTGAGTCCTGAATGCTATTATTAAAGGTCAGATGGTGGGCGGTTTTCTTTTTAAATAATTACGAACTCCAGAGGTGTTGCCTTCTCAGACATAAAGTGAATGTTGCCACAGTATATGTTTGTAAATTTCAAGCACATGCAGTTGGTGGTTTATTGTACTACCGTCGTTAACACTGCAAGGTCACTACCACCACTCTTCTGCAAAGTTGACAGCTTTAAATGCACTAGTTAAAGAGACTGTCCAGCTGCAAATCAAATCCAAGGCTTTATATCACTATAAAAAGGAGCTCTTCAGCAACGCAACCTCAACATCAAAATCGTTCCCTGAACTGCTGATAGCTATCACTTCAGCAGTGAGACAATATATGGATTGCTTCACCACCCTTCGATCTATTAGTGATTCAGCCTCCCTTCACCGCAAGATTGTACTGGAAAAAAACATCTTCTGTTTGTTGAATTGAGGGGGCATATTTAAGAGCCCCTAGAGCCATTCAAACAACACATTAGCATCATTTTTTTACACTAATGTGGCGTTAGAAGGCCAAAAACGCTGCAACATATTTACAAAGTGGCGCAATGCATACATTGCGCTACTTTGTAACCCTTTGCACTACATTATGCCTCCACCAGGCATAATGTATGCAAAGGGAGTGATCCCCCTTTGGGGGGGGGCAAAAAATGGCTCAAGGAAATCTAAGAGATCTCCTTGTGCCATTTTACTGGCACTTTTAATGCCTGCTTAGAGCAGGCATTTAAAAGAGGCTTCCATTGATTTCAATGGGCCTCTGGATGCTTTGAAGAATTAGCGTCAGAATTTTTGACACTAATCCTGCAAAGCACCAGACTAGCATAAAAAATTCTGAAACTAGCCCCCTACCTACAGCCATGATGCACCATATTTTAAAAACGGCGTACACATGGTGGCGTTAGGGGGGCACTAAGGGACACACGAAAAGTGGCACTACACTGTGTGAAGCGCCACTTTTCTTAAATATGCCCGAGGTACCTTAATGTCTACAGCTCCCTGTCTGCTTCAGGCCTTCTTCTTGGCAGCTCCTTTATGCCATACCACCTTTTTAGGTATTGCATACTAAACAGAACATTCGCTGTCTGTTATGAGAAATATAATTAGCTTGTAGTGGGCTACAGACCGCCTTTGCTTATCATTTGTTGGCTTCATTGTCACTCTCATTTGACTGATTTCTATTTATTAACTTATGGGAGCTTTCCTTTATCATCTTGTGTTTTTTCCCTCCCGTAGGATGGATGCATTACTTTTATCCTTTCATGGCTCACTCTTCAGGTGCTACTTTTTTCTTTTTGTGTAAGTACTCCATGAGAGTGCATCTGTTTTCTAGTCATTTCCCTAGATTGCTGCTCTTCGCTCCGGGTGTGCTTGTGCTTTGCTCCCTCCCTTACCTGTTTGCTATTCCCCTGCCTGATCCTGTTGTTCTCTCACTCATTTACTTTTTCTCCCTCATATGTTCCATGTTGCTCCCTCTCCGATTTAGTTTGCTTGTCTCACTACATCTTTAGTGCTGCTCCTTCCCGCCCTCCTGTTGCTGCCCCACACTCTGCCGTCCATGATTCCACCCCGACTGTCTGTGTTGCTTCCAATACCCCAATTCCATGCTGCTGTTCTCTCACCCCTGTTTTCCATTTGTGCTTGACTCTCAGTGAATCTGTGAGTATTTGGATCTGCTTCACTAGGAAGAAAAAACCTGCACAACTTTTTGATTAGTTTTTAAGGAGGTAAGATATTGCAGCTAGACTTCTAAAGAGGTATGGTGGCACTAAGAGCCCCACAAACAAAAATTATGGTCTGGAGTGTCACAGTGGAGGTCAGGCCCTTAGCTTTTTTTAACTTAAGTGCCCAACTCATCCCTCTGATGTGTAACACCAGCTCTGCTCCTGTCCTCTCAGATGCTAGAAAGAAGTGCTACTGGGGAGAAAAGCAGTCACTCCTTTCTACGCCACAAGTTTTAGATTTTATTATAACATCACAATTATTTGGTCTTCTCTTTGTAGGTAAAAGTCTATTGTGAGCCATAAGTGAGATGAAAAAGGTGGGGCAATCTCTAAAGAGGACATGACCTAAATAATTATGGATGTGGCTAAAAACATGTGAACTAAAATCATGTGCTTTTTGAGACCATGCTGCTTGACCAGCAGTAGATAACATTGCCATGCTTTTTGTGCTGTTGCATCCAGACATCACACAATGACAAACATATGCCTAAAAGAAGCCTCATGTATTGGCTTTAAACCAAATGATTAACATTGCTAAGTACAAAATCCAAGAATTTGATGAGCATGTAATCTGAACACTGTTATGGACCAATGACTCACATGGCCTTCAGCCTCAGCAGCCTCAGCCCCAAAGCTCTGTTGTATCCATCGTGAGCACTGTCCCACAACAATCAGAACTCACGCACCTACCTAAATGTGACTCAGTTCACATGTACCATACAAGCATTAAAAAACTAATTAGTGCAACCTTTTAGAGCTGAGACCTTTCAACTTTGCCATTACTTACTAAAATACATTGCAGTTAGAATTCAAAGCTGCCGTAACGCAAAAAAGAGTTTTCAAGCGTTAGCAAATTCTAAGTCTTTACGTCTGTAAAATATGCAATGTATACAGTTATTTCATCAATAATTGTACTGCAAATATTACAGTTACATTATCAATGGTGTCCTAAAAGATGGCATAAGTACAGTAATACCTGGGGTAATTAGCAGAGCATGGTGAGGGCGTGAATTATAGATACCTGAAATGCCTCTAACTATAATTGCTAAATTTCTATGGTTTTGTACGTTTAAAATGTGAGTCTAACTACAATAACCCTGCTACCTTTCATTTTTGTAAGCACATTTCTATTTTTTTTTTAAATTCTATTTCCTAACTATAATGTCCCTGTGGCCCTTGTTTTTTTCCAGTGACTTTCTATGGTGTTTTTTAAATGTAATTGCAATTTCTATATGTTAATTTAACCATCTCCCAAACCCACCCTAAACCCTAAAAACCCATGCCTGGCGTTAACCCTAAAAACACCTTAAAACCCCAAAAACGATACCAACCCTAAAAGATTCCTTGCCACCCAAAAACCCATACACACCATAAACCCTAAAAATGTTCATGCCACCCAAAAAATCATACCCACCCTAAACCCTAAAAAAACCCTCAGATTACACTTGCCACTCAAAAACCATACCCACCCTAATCCAAATTACTCTTGCCATCTAGAAACCCACACCCACCGTAAACCCTAAAATTCCCTTGTCACCCAAAAGCCCACACCACCCTAAACCCTAAAATACCCCTTGCCACCCAAAGACCCATACCCGATCTAAACCCTTATATTACACTTGTCACCCAAGAACCCATACCCACCCAAAACCTACAAAAAAAACCCACTTATAACGCAAAAACCCATACCCACCCTAAAACTTAAAAATGACTTTTCCCATGTTTGTAGTCCCCACTAGGTAGTCATAGTTAGAAGCTAGTTTCTGCAGAAAAAGTGTTTTTTTATTTGCCTATATTTTTGGCGCGGATGACAAATAAATTTGATGCTGACATGAGCTGCTGTTTTGAAAGTTTTTGGGGTGGTCTGTTAAGCAGGGGCCACGAAAAAGAGAGGGTACCAAAATGCTTTTTCCCTATTCTTTTTTCCATAGTGATTTTTAACAGTGATTGCGCAGAAACCACTGGATGGAATTACACCAAATGTGGCAGAAACCTAGGGCCTGGTCCAGAACGCAACCTTTTTGTGGTCTGGTGTAAATCTGTTCAGTAGTTTTAGAGAAATTAAAGAAAATCCTAATTTGTATATTTAGTGAATCAAAGACTCTGCAAACCCTCCCAATCTTGTGCTTGGATCTGTTTGGCTGGCAAAACTTCACCAAGGAAGTGAAGTCATTCAGTCAAGTCCCAGAAAAAAAGATGTTAAAAAAAGGGGCTGGGGTAGGGATACCCTGCCCACTTATCTCTGGACTAGGGTCTCAGAAGGACCCCTTTCAGAGCTAAAAAGCATTATTTTAAACATTTTCACCATGACTCACAGCAGATCTGGCAGAAATTTCAAAAACAAGTGCTGGCTCCCACAGTTGTTTTTTAAATAATCCCCCAGGTGGGCCTTCCCATTTTAATGAGGGTGGCCTGCTGCCTCCACTGCTCCGGGAGCCAACGCCTCCCCTGGGCAAAATTGTTTTTTTGTGTGCCTGGGGCCTCCCTGCAGCCCCGGTGACCACCACCTCCCTGGGGCATTAAACACAAACTATGTGGTGGGGGAGGGGTGCATTCCTCCCTTGGACCTCCGGGGACCAACACCTCCCTAGGGCTTTAATCAAATTTAATGCAGGGGGCCGTGCAGGCCCCCACTCTGCCCCATGGACCTCCACCTCTCAGGGACTTAAATCAAATTTAATGCCAGCCTCCCTTGCTGCCCTGGGGACCACCACTTCATCAGAGCACTAAACACAAAATGTGTGGGGGGCTGTGTGGCCCTCTGCAGCACTAGGGGACAATACTTCCCCTGGGCCTTAAACATATTTAATGTGTGGGGGGTTGCTGGCACTCCTGCAGCTCCCTGGACCACCACCTGCCCTGGGCTATTAAAGTTGAATGGAGGCCACATGCCCCCCCATTGAGGAGACAATGATATCCCTGGGGACTGCCACCCCCAGGACTGGCTCCGGCTATGTTCAAGGGTGCCTGCCCCTGGGATACTGCTGTTTGGTTTCTGCAAGAGAGAGCTGTCAAACAGCTCTCTCTAGCACAAAATTTGAGTTTTCATCTCCCTTTCCTGCATGCAAATATGCATGCAGGGAAGACAGATGAAATCACTGCTTCCATTTGGAGGGAGATGCTACTTAAAGCAGATTCCTGCATGTGGTAGCAATGCCGGTTCCCACATGGTGTAGGCACCCGGTTTGGACCGTGGGGGCCTTGAGGGTCCCCCGGTGATCCTGTAACTCTCTCTCTCTTTCATCCCAAAATGGGATGGAAGAGAGAGAGAGAATCATTGCAATAGTCTCTCCATGCAATGACTTCTAAAAAATAAACATGCCTCAGAAGGAAGTTATCTGTGGCATAATGGTTGAGGTCGCAGACGCGCACTAAAAGATGCAGGTTTGGGTCCAGGTGTGTCTGTAGTAATTTCCCACCTGTGATTACTTTAAATGTTTAAGTTTCATACTAAAATGTGATGTCACTCTTTTTGATTAACAAATACATTTTTCTTTTCAATTTGTCCAGAAATATCTCATTCTAAGTATATAATTCACCAAAGCCTAAAATAAACTCTCTATCTCTCCCCCTCACTATATTTCTTTCTCTCTCCCAATTTCTCTTTTTCAATCTCTTTCTCCCACTCACACACCCATTGAGACCCTTATGCACCCACTCATAGACCCAATCAGACCCTAATGCACCCAATCACAGCCCCACTCACACTCTCACACACCCACTCACAGACTGACTCTGACACTCATGCACCAACTCACAGACCAATTCAGACTCTTACACATCCAGTCAGACCCACTGAAACCCTCACACACCCACTCACACACCCACAAAGACACTGAAGCACCGACTAAGACACTCATGCACTCACTTTCACACCCAGACACTCCTGCACCTGCTCACAGACCCACTCACACTCACACACCTACTCACAGAACCAATGAAACCCTCTGCACCCACTCACAGACCTACACACACACTGATTCACCCGCTAAGACACTGATGCGCCCACTCTCCCACCCAGACAGACACTCACACAGCCACTCTCACCCCAGAAATACCATCTCACACCTATTCTCACACCCAGAGAGGCAAGCTGCAGGCAACTCCCACTGCTCACGACCAAAGGGCCATGCACAGTATGGGATTGGTTGTGTAGAGGGGTTGGCCCATGTTCTGGCGAGTTATAGTCACCTTAGGGCACGAGTTATAGTTACTTGAGATAACTATAACTATAACAGGTGAATTTCTATGGTTTCGTACATTTGAAATGTGAACCTAACTATAACATCCCTGTAACCTTTGTTTTTTTAAGTAATTATATATTTATTTACCTGTAAAACCTTTACAGCTAATATACCTTTAACTGTTATTCCTTTACAACGAAGTTCATTGTAATGGCATGTGTGGTAAAGGCATATTCGTGGTAATGCTGTATGCATGGTTAAACCTGCGTGATAATGGCATGGGGTTTCAGGCTTTGTTTAAAATGGTGTTTCTCCTACAGCACTAACCATTATTTCTATGACAAAATGAACCTCCTCATTTTGTTCCTTTCTAAATCTAAAGTAAGACTATTAGCATTATAGTTATTCTTTACAACACTTTGGGAGCCTGCAGTAGAAGACAAGGGAATCCACTGACAGCCTGTTATTTTGGAAGTGCATGTTTTACTGAGAATGCCAGACTTCATTCTCATAGTGTGAATTTACTAAAAATATGCTCTCATTTTAGCTTCTGGAGTACCTTCAATCAACTCTGACAAAATCATGAGAAAACAGTTTTCTCAAACATGATTCTTGAAATTCCTGCAGGGTACAATCATCTTAGAACACACCACAATTCCTCAAATTATTAAGGTACCATCAACAAATGATTTATATTGTAGCTAAAATGTATCACTCTTCACACATTTTCCTTTTTGAGACCCTCAAAACCTGTCATTCACTACAATGCATTTCAGTGGGGTGCTATCATGTATATTGGTCTCAAAATGGCTGCCAGCCCTTCCTGGTTAAAGTGCTGACAACCAAACAGAGCTCACCATGAGATCTGTGCTTAGGCTCCCCCCAGATATACAAATTTGGATTTACTTTAATTTCTCCTAAACTACTGAACGGATTAACACCAAATAAAAAAAGCACAATCTGCAGAACAACATCTAACTTTCTGCCAAATTTGGAGTAATTCCGTCCAGAAGTTTAGGCTGTAGTTGTGTGAGAAATACACTTTTTTATCTCCCTTTTTCTCAGCCTTTTCTTGATAGATCACCCCAAAACTTTCGATTCACAACAAGAATCACGGGCACAATTTTTTGGGAAAAACTTTTGAAGATTCCACTAACGACTCTAAGGCCCAGATTTATTCTTTTTGCCGCAAAACTGCACGAATGCAGTTTTGTGGCAAAAAGTATAGTGCCGGCTTGTGTCATTCCAAAGCGCCAGTCGGGTGACAAATTTATCGAATGCCGCAAGCCAGCGCTAAGCTTGGACTAGCGTCAGAAAAAATGACGTTAGCCGAGTGGAGGTGCCTTAAAAAATGACACTAGGCTGGTCAGAGGCAAAAAAATGCTCTTAACCAGCCGAGCGTCATTTCCTGATGCACAACCATCCATCACACATGACTCCTGTCTTATAAAAGACAGGAGTCATGCCCACCACCCCAATGGCCAGCACAGGGAACCAGTGTCCCCTGGGCATGTGCATTGCACCCAGTGCCATGTGGGTGGGCCCATATCAGGGCCCCCAATGGCACTTCAATTTTAAAAAAATATCAAAAATGCCGTTAACCAGCTGAGGGTCTTTTCCTGACACACAACCATCCATAACACATGACTCCTGTCTTATAAAAGACAGGAGCCATGCCCACCACCCCAATGGCCAGCACAGGGGACCAGTGTCCCCTGGGCATAGCCATTGGACCCAGTGCCATGCAGGGGGACCCATATCAGGGTCCCCATTGACACTTAATAAAAAAAAAAAAACTTACCTACCTGGGATGGGGTCCTCCATCATCAGGTGTCCCTCTGGTGTGGGTGGCGGTGTTCCTGGGGCTTGGGGTGGGCCCATTCCATGGTATTTGACCATGAAAACAGGTCCACAGGTCCCCTAACGCTTGGTCTGTCCCAGGCGTTAAATAATGGTGCTAATCAGGCTTAGCACCATTACTTAGGCCCACCCATGCACCATTTTTGCACAGGAGGATACATAAAGTGCTACAGGCTTAGAACACCTACCTTGCATCTCATTGATGCAAGGTGGGAGCACACATCCAAAACATTATGTTAACTCCTATATTTTGACGCTGGACGGGTCTAGCATCAAAATATAAATATGAAGTTATATATGCCTTGAATTTGCATGAAAAGAAATGACGCAAATTCAGCGCAGAGTATAAATATGACCCTAAATATATAGGCAAGTAAAAAAAAATGTTTTCCTATGGAAACATGATCGTAACTAAACTACCTACTGGTCTGTCTGTGTGTGTGTATATAAACCATAATTAATATATATATATGTATCAGTTACATTTGTTATAAGCATATCTAAAGGATAGCTTTATATTTTTAAACCATAGGTAGTAAGCCTCGCTTTCAGTCCTGAGACCTGCGTCCAGGTTTATTAGTGTGCACTTGTTATTCTGCACGTACACATGGAGGATTCTCTCCCCCGCCCTGTTTCCTCACTCTGAAGCACATTGAAGGCAACTTCAGAACATTGGGCTGTGACTTCGCATATATGATTGAAAGGAGGATTCTCTCCCTTATTCTTCTTTTTTCTGCAGCATTAACAATGCCACTTAGCCGTGCCATCCCAGCGGGTACTCTTTATTACCACTAGACCGTGGGGTGCTCCTTGTTTCTGCCTTCCATCCAGGTAACAGGAGATTGCAATAGCATCTGATTCCAACTACTATGGGTGCTATTACATACTTTACTCTCTGTAAGTTGCAAGGCCACGCAACCATTTTTAGCACTTTAATATGTTGCCTGCCGAGGCCTCCTGTAGTCTTGTAATCATGTCCCTTATTCTTTTGCTGTGTTTCGTAGTAGGTAAATTATACAATATTCTATTATTACGTCCCCAATTATCACATCAGTTCAATACAGCATTACACCACTGTGCAATTTTTCTTTTTCTCCCTTTTCATTTATTATGTTCCTGCATTTTTAAAGTCCTGATGAAATCCCACTACCCTTTCAGTGGTCAAAATATAATTGACTGATTATTGGTATAGCCAAACCGATAGTTGTTTGTTTTTACCTCTCCATGAGACTTATCTAAAAATTCTTAGAGTTGTCTGTTACTACACAAAAGCCTCCCATATCAAGTATAGCTTTAATGTTGAAGTTATGAAAAAGGGGGCATATTGCACGTTCTCTTTTTTAATTAAATTAATTTTTTATAAATTATTGTGATTGTGGTCTTGTTTCGGGACAGGATTTATGTGTTGGCGCTATTATAAATAAAACAAATTCTATCTCATATAAATGGTGTTTTCTGTGTTTTTGTTTCATTCATGTGTCAGGACCAGTTGGTTCTGGTAGGTGTTGTAAATATTTTGAGATTTTCTACTCCAATTGATTCCCAGTATTCTTTCTTATATGATAACTATGTGAGCCCTGTTGCAGGATATCTCATATATAGTATATATAGATATATATATAAATATATATATGTGTGTGTGTGTGTGTGTGTGAGACAACAGCTCCTGCCAAGTAAAGGTGAACACTCCACTTCCCGCAAGCGGGAGCTGGCAAAATGCTCCCTTTTGCTGGAAGTGGAGTTTTCCTCTCTTTCCCCATCTGCAAAAATGCTGGCAAGGAAACCAATGAAAGAATTGTTTCCACATGCATAGAGCTGCATTTCCAGCAGCTCCCTATGTGTGGGAGCAATGCCAGCTCCGCAGGGGGCAGGGAGCCGGATAGGTCCATGAGGGCATAAAGACTTCCCCCATGGTCCCAGAAGAGGGAAAAAAAACAAGGAAAGGACACACAAAAAAGGGGATAAAAGTAAGGAGAAAGTAGTGAGAACGAGGGAAAAGTTAGGGGAGGGCACACAAAATATGGGGAAAAGCATGGAAAAAGCAGTGACAGTGAGGAAAAAACAAGTAGGGGACACAGAAAAAATGGCCAGAAAAGCAAGGTGTAAGCAAGGAGAGGACACACAAAAAGGGTGAGAAAGCAAGGTGAAAGCAGTAAAAAGTGATTTAAAAAAAAGGGAGCCGGCACACACAACAAAATGGCAAAAAAAGCAAGGTGATAGTTGTGAGAACAAGGGAAAAGGAAGGAGAAGACCCTCAATAAAGAGGGGAAAAGCAACGGGAAAGCAATGAAAATGAGAGCAAAGCAAGAAGAGGTCACACAAAAAGCAAATGAGAAGACAAGGAAAAAGCAGCGAGATTAAAGGAAAAACAAGTAGCGGCACACATAATACAGAGGGAAAAAGTGAAAAGAAAGCAGTGAGAAGAAGGGAAAACCGAAGAGGGGACATACAAAATATGCAGGAAAAAAGTGAGGAGAAAGCAGAGAAAACAAGGCGAAATGAAGGAGAGGGCATACAAAATACAGGGGGAAATGCAAGGAGAAAGCAGTGAAGCGTGGGAAAAGCAAGGGGGAAAGCAGGGAGAGGGCACACAAAATACAGGGGAAAAAGCAAGGAAGAAGCAATTAAACGAGGGAAAAGCAAGGAAAGAGCACAAAAAAATGGTGAAAAGCAAAGCGAAAGCAGTGAGAACAGGGGAAACAAACAGAGAGGGCACACAAAATACGTGGCAAACTCAAGGAAAAACAGTGACAATGAGGAAAATCAGAGAGAGAGCACTCAAAAACAGGTGATTAAACCAGGAAAAAGCATTGAAAATGAGGTGAAAGGAAGTAGTGGGCAGAGAAAATATGGGCGAAAAAGCAAGGTGAAAGCAGTGAAAACAGGTGAAAAAGAAGGAGAGGGCACACAAACAACATGTGAGAAAGGCAGGTGAAAGCAGTAAAAAACAAGTAAAATGAAAGGAGAGGGCACATAACAAACCAACAAAAAAGCAAGGCGAAAGTAGTGAGAACAAGGGAAAAGCATGGAGAAGACACTCAAAAAGGTGGAAAAAGCAAGAAAAAAGCTGTGGAAATGAGGGAAAAGCAAGGAGAAGGCACACAAAATATGGGAGAAAAAGAAAGGAAAAAGCAGCGACAACGATGGAAAGCAAAGAAAGGGTACTTAAATAACAGGTGAAAAGACAAGGAAATGCAGTGAGCACACAAAATATGGGAGGAAAAAAGCAAGAAGAAAGCAGTGAAAAAGAGGGAAAGCAAGGAAAGAGCACACAAAATACAGGTGATAAAGCAAGGAAGAAGCAGTTAAACATGGGAAAAGCAAGGGAAGGACACACAAAATGGGGGAAAAAGCAAGGTGAAAGCAGTGAGAATGAGGTACAATCAAAGAAAGGGCATACACAATATGAGGAGAAAATGCAAGGTGAGGGCAGTGAAAACAAGTGAAAAACAAGGAGAGGGCACACAAAGTACTGGTAAAAAGCAAGGAGAAAGCAGTAAAATGCAGAAAAAGTGAGGAAAGGGCACACAAAAAATTGATGCAAAAGCAAGGTGAAGGCAGTGAGAACGGGGGAAAGCAAGGAGAGAGCACACAAAATATGGGGCAAAAAGAAGGAAAAAAGCAGTGACAATGAGGGAAAGCAAGGAGCGATCACTCAAAAAACAGGTCAAACAACAAGGAAAAAGGTTTGAAAAAAGGGAAAACAAGTAGCGGACACACAACATATAGGTCAAAAAGCTTGGTGAAAGCAGTGAAAATGAGTGAAAATCAAGGAGAGGGCACGTAAACAATGGGTGAAAAATCAAGTTGAAAGCAGCAAAAATGAATGAACAAGAAGGAGAGGGCACACAATAAAAATGGCCAAAAAGCAAGGACAAAACAGTGAGAATGAGGGAAAGCAAAGAAAAGACACTCAAGGTGGAAAAAACAAGGAGAAAACAGTGAGAATGAGGGAAAAGCAAGGAGAGGGCCCACAATATACAGGGGAAAAAGCAAGGAAAAAGCAGTGACAATTATGGAAAGCAAAGAGAGAGCACTTTAAAAACAGGTGAAAAGACAAGGAAAAAAGCAGAGGTAAAGAAGGAAAAACTAGGAGGGGGAACCCAAAATACAGGGGGGGAAAGTGAGGAGAAAGCAGTGAAAAGGAGGGGAAAGCAAAGAGGGTACACAAAATACAGGTGAAAAGCAAGGAAAAAAGTGAAACATGGTAAAAGCAAGTAAAGGGCAAACAAAAAAAATTCAGAAAAAGCAAGGTGAAAGCAGTGCAAATGAGTGAAAAGAAAGGAGAGAGCATACAACAAGACAGCAGTAGAAAGTGCATAGAAGCATTTTTAAACATTTTTTGCTGAGAAATCTGGGCAAATTCATAAATTTATGGAAAAAGTGTAATAAAAACTACACCCATCTGCCGTGCTTGTTTTCATATTAGCCCCATGGTGGTTAAGGTCCCAGAGGCATGCCATTTTTTCAAAAAAATAAAGAATAGGGTTCATGGGGTCCCCGTCCTAAGGCTTTTATGAGCCCTGGGGAACACCGCCTGGACCCCACTCCTTTGGGCTCTTATGAGCACTGGGGCCACCATCTCCCTTGGGCAGTAAGTGGTATTTAAAGTGGGTGGGCCACATATCGGCCCTGGGGATCACCACCTCCCCAGGACCGGTCCGTGCAGAAGAAAGGAGCACACAAAAAAACAGGTCACAAAGGTGAAAGCAGTAAAAATGAATCAATAGAAAGGAGAGGGCACACAACAAAATGGCAAATAAAGCAAGGTGAAATCAGTGAGAATGAGGGAAAAGCAAGGAGAAGGCACTAGAAAAAGGGGGACAAAAGCAAGGAGTAAGTAGTGAGAATGAGGGAAAAGCAAGGAGAAAGCAGCACAAAAAACATTTGTTTTTAAAATGTTTGCCCGAAATCACAGCAGATCTGTAATGAGTATTTTTTTTTTTTTTTTAAACAAGGAGGCGTAGGGTTGGGTGCTTGGAGGGGGTTGGCCTCTGGAGTTGGTGGTTATATGGGGTTGGTTGTGGCCAACTCTTGCTGTGCATAGCTGAAGCTGATGCATGGAGTGGGGTAGGGCCCTATAGGGGCTCTGCAGCCGACTATACGGCGCATGGCTGAAGGCCTTATGCAGCGGTGATTGGATTAATTCATTAGTTTAAATTACCTAACGTTAAAAACCATGACCATGTCATCATCGATGTAATATGTGAGGTCATAGACAGTAAATCGCGGGGCATAAGTTACAGTGAATACAGTACCACAATAACTATAGCTGGTAACTATAACTGCTGAATTTTAATGGTTTTGTATGAGTGAAATCTGAATCTAACTATAACATCTGTTTAACCTCCCCAGGGGCCAACCCTTCATTAAATGGAGCAGGGGGACCACACAGCCCCCCTCCTTCAGCTGATCTCGTCCCAGGGAACCCCACAAGCCAGGGTCTCGCTACCTGTCTTTGGTGCCCCTAGGGAACCCAGTGTGCAATAAGACCGGGCATAGCCTCTAGGCCTCCGCAGTCCCAGCCAGCTTATCACCTTGTGCAGGAGCTGTCATTGCTTTTACATACGGGGAGCTGCTAAACATGCAGGTCGCTGTCTGCACAAGCAATTGGTTCCTCTGTTACCCTTCCTGCATCTCTGTGGGGAGGAAAACAGAGGAAACCTCCGCTTCCAGTGGTCAAAAGCTCTTTGACAGCTCCCACCCGCTGCAACCAGGGTGTTTGCTCTGACTTGGTGGGAGCTATCAAAGCTCCTGCCAAGTCAGAGAAAACATCTATGTCCTAGGGATGGGCACTCCAGGACACAGCAGGAGCACGCCCTGGAGGGTGGGGGTCCCAATGGCCATTATTGGCTCCACATTTAGGTTAGCCCCGGGAAGGTGATGGTTCGGAGGATCCACAACGGACTCCCTTTATAACTTCATTTCAGCCCCTGGGGCGAAACAGTCCCTGAGCTGCAGGTGGGGGTACATTACCCCCCTACTATAATTAAAATATTTTGCCCCAGGGAGAAGGTTGTCCCCCGGGCATGGGGGCTGTGAAGCCCCCCACATACTATTTGATTTAAGCCCTGGGGAGGAGGTGATCCCTGGGACATAAGTAAACCCAGAAGGGGGTCCTTGTCCTCCTCTCCTTTACTTTTGGTATGCCGCTGGGACTTGGCCCTCCCACTGACTTGAGTAAAACAAGTGCAGAAGACCATGCTTGTTTTCTTTTTTTTTTTACTTTTTTAATTTTTTTCTAAAGTGCTTTTTTGCCCTAATGTGGTCCCTCTGGGACCCCAGCACCAGAGCTAAGGGGTCAGGGTGTCCCTACCCTGGCCCCTTTTCTTTTTTGTATATTTGTTTCTGGAAGTTTGCTGAAGCCGAGTCCCAAGATGTCTGTCAACACTTTTTGGTTGAAGTACTGGCAACCAATCAGACCAATGCACGAGATTTGGACTATTCACGAAGCCTTTGCTCCTCTAGATATCTATATTTCTTTTCTTTTATTATCTCAAAAATGACTGAACGGATTTTCATCAAGTAACATAAAGCAATCTTTCTAGGCCTAGACCTACCTACCTGACAAATTTGGTTTAATTCCATCCAGCGGTTCGGGCTATACTAATGTCTGAAATCCCTATGGGAATTAATATAGGAAATTCACTTTTTGTGACCTCCCCTTTTTCTCAGCCCCCCACTTGACAGATCACCCTGAAACTTCCCATGTACACCAAGAATTACCAGCACACTTTGTTTGGAACATTTAGAGAAGATCCATCAAATAATGCCAAAGTATAGGCAAGTCAAAAAAATGCTTTTTCAATGGAAACATGGTCCTAACTATAACTACCTACGGCCGACTCATACAAAACCATAGACATTCAGCAGTTATAAGTTTCAAGCAACTATAACTTGTGCCCTAAGATAAATATAATTTGGGTCCCTGCCATGCACAGTTTGTTTTTCTAATAATTTGAGTGATAACGTTTTATTTAGATTTTTAATTATGTTATAGCAGTGTAATGAGTGCTGTAATATATGGAGTAATTAACAGTGCATGGTGAGAGTGCGAGTTATAGTTACCTTAGGGCACAAGTTATAGTTGCTGATCTTGGTCCTGGGGCATTGCCTAACTTTTTTTGGGAGGGGGCAGCCATGTGACCTAGGTGCCCCCAGGTCACCCAGTCACAATCTTAGGGACCGTGGGGGGTGAGACTGAAGGCCCCCACAGTCCCAGGGGGCTCACCACCTCCTGTGGGAGCCAGCATTGCTGTCACAGAGCGGGAGCTGCTAAAGCAACTCCTTCTCTGTGAGAACAATTATTTCCTTTGTCACCCACCTTTCAGTATGAACCTTTTAAACTTTTGAAGTTTAAAATAAATTAAAGAAGGAAAATGACCAGGTGAAAACCTGGAGTAGAACCCTTAACTTTCAGTGTGACAGTTTGTGGCCTTAACCCTAAGGCAATAGGTGACTCCTTACTGTGATACTTCTAGACATAACTTTGACAGTCAACGCACGCATGTGATTGGAAAGAAAAGTGAATGTTCCATCACCTGGAATCTTTAACAGTCAAAACACTGCTAATTTCATAAACACACTGCCAAGCGATACTAGGATTTGAACCTTAAGTCTACTTAGTGACAGAGAAATATCTTGGCCATTAGGCCAGAAGTGACTCTGTTCTGCTCTGCTTTCCAAACATAACTTTAACATTTGTCTCAAACATCTAGCTAGTTTGATGCTTTAAAGTCACTGCATGGAGAGATCATTGCAATGACAATATATCTCTGGCTCTCTCTTCCAGTCCAGTATGGGACCCATGCTTGTTTTTTTTTTTTTTTGGCTGCAAATTTGTGGCAATTTTTTTTAAAGTGCTTTACTTGCTCCAGTGGGGTCCCTCTGAGACCCCAGCACCAGAGTTTTTTTTTTTAGAGACTCGGCTGAAGCTGAGTCCCAAGATGGCTGCCAACACTTCCTGGTTGAATTAGAGCTGTGCATTTCCCTGCACGAGCTCATCATTATTTGCAAAGTCATTGCTGGCAGAGATTTACAAATTTGGATTTCCTTAAATGTCTCAAAAACTACTGAACAGATTTACACCAAATAAGCGAAAGCGTAATCTGTGTACCAACAGCTAACTTTCTGCCAAATTTGGTGTAATTCCGTCCACTGTTTGTAGTCGTGTTTAAAGGTCGTAAGGAAATTCACATGGAAAATGCAACTTTCTTGACCCCCCCCCATTTTCTCATCTCCCGCTTGACAGTAGACCATGAATCTTCCATGCGCAACAAAAATCACCGGGGCACTTTTTTTGGGGGGGGAGGTGAATTTTGTTAGGTTTCATCAAACAAAGCCAAAGATATAGGCAAGTCAAAAAACGCTTTTTTAATGAATCATGCTCCGAACTAAAACTACCTAGTGGCAACCGCCACTAGGTAATATACACACATGTATGTATCCACACACATACACACACACACACACATATATATATATATATATATATATATATATATATATATATATATATATACATATATATAAACCATAAGTAATATTCACATTTGTTGTAAGCTAATCTAAAGACTATCTATATATTTTTAAACCATAGGTAGTATATATATTGGTAGAAAGAAATGCACTTATATAAATCTATACATATGATCAAATTATATGTTGAAGCTTGCTTTCCTCCCATATGTCCTGCTGCCAGAGGAAAAAAGACCATAGAGTAGCTAGTACTTTGACACTTTAATAGCATTGCAATGGCATGTGTGTATACCCCTGAAAGTTCAACCTCAAGCATCTAGACAAATAAACAAAATGATCTCATCTATGTCTAGGGCAAGCACTTTTTTGTGGAAGCACACAACTTCTGTCCAATGAAAACATGTACACTTGACTTCCAACATATGGACAGAGCCAAATCCCCTCTCCTTGAACACCTTGCATTATTGTATGCTAGCAGCTTCATTGTCAAGCCAGACCATAAAAATGCAGAAAGATGGTGGAGAAATTGACATTCTAACTCTAGATTAGGGGAGAGATTTACAATCTGGCTCACACAGTACAATGCGGCCCTCCCAGCACAGCTAACATTATGCACTCATTCAATTAACAGGAAAAATAGATATTACTTTTTTTTAGTAATTTTTGTTTGTCATTAATAGGTAGAAAATTTATTTTTGGTGCAATAGTAAAATATGTTATGCATCTTTTTAATACAGAAAGAAACTAAAACAAAAGAAAAACACCTTTTATTTTGGCTAATTCTCCCTAAAGTAAATTTCCAAAAAGTGAAGTACTGAAAGGGAATGAATGTGATATTGTGTAATGTAATTGGTGCTAAGAGTTCCAATCCCTTCGGGTCTAGTTTGCCTCATGGATGTCATTTAGGGGTCGCCAGGGGTTGCCTCTGCGACCCCTGGCTTGCTCTTCGCGACCCCTGGCACTGCCTTTGTTACCCATGGTCTCAGAGGTGGCATATTCAGTGCAAGGTAAACAGTGACAGCTCATTCTTATGGAAGTCAGCTCGGCTCCACTCTATGTTTTCTGTCAATGTTGTATTCAACTAATAGTGATTATAGTATATTCTCCACTATTAGAATAATAAAAATGGAGTACAGTTAGCTGGAATGTGACCTTCCTTGGCAGCTAAAGAAAGTAAAATGCTTTTGAATGTATATTGTGTGTGTGCTTGTGGGTGAGAGTATGTTTATGTGAGAGAGTCTATGTAAGTGTAAATTTGTGTGTATGTGTAAGTATGTGTATGTGAGTGAAAGTAGAGGTCAAAGGGTGTGCGATGTCACTTCCGGTACCCCTGGCATTTTGGTGAATTAACGTCCATGTTCCCGCTATGTAAAACTGGAAAAAATACAGTAAAAGCAACAAAGGAGTGGATAGTAATAAGCATTACACCTCGGAATAAACATGTCACGTCCAACCTGTGCTAGCTCTTGTCTGCTTTATCCTGGAATAGGGCTGGCTTGAAACATTATATTGTATTTTCCATCAACCATTTTGCAAAATCATTTCTTATGTATAGAGATGGTACGTGGTGAAAATTCGTTGTAAAAATATAGATGAAGTTTTACATTGATGCAAAACAACTGAGCTAGCAGCTACTTTTTAGCACTGTTTCGTGTGCATTTTTTCACGAAACGATTTAGATCTTTTTCCGACTTTACACAGAATCAAAACGAGTTGTGATGAGCACAGATGTGTTTAGGTTAATACCTTGTTGTTGTTCTGCGAATAACATTTTGTCATTATCTTTTTCTTTTATTGTAACCCCAAACTATGATTATAGAAACGATCGAAACAGCGCACCACACCGTAGTGAATAGTTGGAAATTCCTTCTAAAGATGTGTTCAAGCCTAGATTGGAACACCTTTAAATTGTCAACTCAGAGAAATAATCCTGGGCCCACAGCTTTTCTGGCAAAGCTGAGGGGCAAGTTCGAACTAGTGTCTGCCAAACATTCTTTTTTTTTTAAACTGCTTATCCGGAAGAATTAAACCGTTGCCTGGAAGCATTTGATTAAAGCACGAACAAGAGCCAGCAAGAAGGGCTGCAAAGAAGGCTTTGCAAATCTCCTTGCACAATTATGAGGGTTTAAGGAAAATGATGAAAGAAAGAAATCTGAGGATTTAGGGACTAATTTCACATGCCAGTGCCAAAAAGAAAAAAAAATGAAAGGCACAACATACATCTGTCAACATGTATTTTTTCTGTATGAACTGACAAACTGCAACACCAGGGTGGAGTTACTTAACGTGTTTCATTTTATATGATTTGTTGAATCTATCTATCATGTTACCAGAAACTTTTACTGAAAAGAGTGTGTAGTCCTACAGTGGCAATGTAACTTTCTGGACTTGGTTACAAACTTAAGCTGGATTCCTTTTCAGGTGAAAAAAGAATGGGTGGGATGTATTCATGTGCTATTTGCACATGTACTATTTCCTCATATGCAAATTGCTTACGCCCCACTATTTGCTTGCAGGATATCGGCAGGTAAAATATGGCAGGAATCGTGTTGGCTGATAGCACGCAACTCTGATGAGCGCACACTAGAAAGTGCGAGGGTATTCCAGCACGTGCATGAAGGGAAAACCCATGAATATTCCAATGCACGTCAATTACAATTTTGTACAATATGTCGACTAAATTCTAGACATGTTTTACCTGCCAGAAACCTGAAGGCAAATATCATGGAGAAGACAATCTGTAAGTATGAAAGTACCATCCAATGTTGGAGTTTGCATCTACAATAGAACTAGCGCCAACAATGTACACCCAAATGGGTGTCATGCTTCATCATCGGAATTGCTCCTCATCAGACTGGCGCTGCAATGTCTGATGGGAACCCCCCGCAGGGGGGCTCTTTGCCAGAGATCTTTACTCAATGATGCCAAGACCCCAAAAGTGAGCTTGGAAAGAGGAAAAAGAGAAAGAGAGTAGCAGTAAGGATTAAAATTGGCTCAGGACCCAAACCCTAGGGATAACAATTGTATTCAACCATGGAGGGAAAAGGCCAAGTTTAAAAATAATGAGGAGAGTGAAATGAGGAGAAAACAGCTTACAAACGAGCCAAACATTGTAACTGGGACGCATTAATGCTAATGTCTCCTCGACCTACAGATAATAAACTGACCTGCGTGTCTACATTCATCCCCTTGTCCAACACCATAAAGAAGGTGGTTAACAAAAGATGGGACATTTTGTGTAGTGGAGGTTAGACATTCCTAAACCTCTTTTTGCTTTCAAAAGAACGACCAACATTAGGGATATGTTGGTCCATACTCGACCACGTCCTGACGTTACCCCCTGTAATAAAAGGGCATTGTGGGATATTCTAACGGTTGCAGGCCATTTTCCCTGTGGCAATTGTAATGTGTGTACACTCACGAAACACATTGATACCCTTGAACTGGACCCAATAGGTACATGGCGGCTACTAAAGCACACCAATTGAAACACTCGTAATTGCGTCTACTTGATTACGTGCCCGTGTAACTTGCGTTCTGTAGTCATGACCACGAGAGCAGTCAAACTGAGAATTAACGAGCATCGGAGTAACATCAGATGTGGCCGCACCACAACCAAACTCAGTATACATTACATTGGGGTGAACTATAGTCCAGATGACATGTGGTGGGTAAGTTTGCAGACCAGCCCACCAAGGGATACGAGATCCCTTTTTGAACTTGAACAACGTTGGGTGTATAAACTAAACACCCATATCAGGGGACTTAATGACGATATCCCCTGGATTAGCTTGTCACAAAGATAATCAGATCTATTGTGGGGGTCTAATCAAGATTTTGTTTCTCTACCAAGCCTGCCTAATCATCTGGATGTGTCCCTTGTGTGTGCCCGCTGCTTTCTTGTTGCTGTATGCTGTTTTCCCTTTGAGGATTAGTGCTTTCAAGATTATTGTGGTGTTTTTCCATTAAATGATTTTTTAATATACAGACGACCGATGCACTCAGTTTCACTCAACTAAACATCTTTGAGCGCTTACTTCGAGCCCTCCGCTCTTTCCTCTATATCTATATGGGCATATTACATCCGTGAGTAGCTTCTCTGACACAATTGTTTCTTTTGCTAGACGATTCTTTTTCACACCCTGACAGATGCAGCTCCTTTTCAGACTTTGATCGTTCTTTAACGATTACAAGGGGTTATGTGGCATAGTCCTCTTTCTGTTGCTGCTACTTTCAACACAACCGAAGCGTATATGCCTAGTAACCTAGTAACACGCGCGTCATTACGACGCACCGCTTTCCGTGTGTTACTCAGCTACACGCGCATCATTCCGATTCACCCGCTTCCGGCAAGGTTCCCCATTTTGGCTACAGAGCATCTCAAGTAAGTCTTGCAACGCAATGCTTATCTTCACTGCAATGTTGCTCCTTCATTGTCATAGACGGGCGCTGGACTGTAGCTGCCCGTATTGTTTTGGCAATTTGGTGTGTCGAGTTCTATTTACCTACAGGTGGCTCCATATATCGTGCTGACCCTAACGATCTAAGCACTTCAGCCGGTGCTACTGACGTTCTGTAATTATGATGTCGCGTTTTTGGACTCGTATTCAGTATTTATTTTTAAGTATGTGAGAATGTGATTTATATTCTGACGATCTTTTAAACCAGAGAGGGCTTACTTTGCATGACTCCATCTGCCTAGTTTGATTACCCTTTTGACCTTGCATCTACTGATTAAGTGGTGCGTGGTTTTTGGATTCCTGCATAGCTTTGTTGTAAGAGATAAGTGTGTCCTGGTACTGATATATATATTTTTTTAACAAATAGACTTCTCTAACAAATTGACTTTTTCACTCTACTGCAATCTCTGGGTATTATACAATGTTTGCCTTTAATAACAGCCATTTTTGTTGTTCATCTTTTGACTAGAAAGTTTACGCCCGGCCATTGGGCCCCCGCTGTCCCATGAAACTCGTTCCTCTACCTGGGAGAGTTAGCTAATTAACAGATTTGTATGCACTAGTGTGCCACTACCTGCACCATCACAGCGTGTTTTTCACCTAAAAACGACACTTACTTTTGTAGTTTAAAACCTGTAGTTTGCAACTACATGTTTTTGTTTGTTACCTGTGTTCTGTTTGATTGCAGGGCGACAGTTAGGAATAGGACGTTCAAGCTACACACAAGTAGTGTTAGTGACTGGAGTATTGATAACTGACAGTCTTAGTTGATAGGAGTTTTTTTCAGTTTTTTTTTCAGTTGTATAGAAGGAGAAGTATATTTCCACCTGGTCCTGAAGAAGCGTCTCTGGATCCATTTGGACCATGAAAGACGCAAAACATGTTGACCCTTGTTTCAGGGACGGTCTGGTAATTCCACACTTTCCTTTCTCCATTATATGTGGTTGAGAGTGTTTTGACCATTATACTCATTTTACTCTCCAAATTATTTTTAACCTTGGCCTTTTCCCTCCATGGTTGAATAAAATTGTTATCCCTAGTCTTTGGGTCCTCAGCCAATTTTAATCCTTACTGCAACTCTTGTTCGCTTTCTCCTCTTTCCAAGCTCACTTTTGGAGTCTTGGCATCATCGAGTAAAGATCTCCGGCAAAGAGCTCCCTGCGGGGGGTGCCCGTCAGACATTGCAGCGCCAGTCTGACGAGGAGCAAGTCCAATGATGAAGCATGACACCCATTTGGGTGTGTGAGCATTGTTGCTCCTAGAATTAGGACTTCTCCCTCCTTCTTCCTTTTTTAGAACAGTGTATTTTGTTAAGTGTATTGAATAAGGGAGGTATACACTGGACCATTATTCCTCCCCATCCCTTCATTTGTTGATCTGTGCAGTTTTAACTGTCATTTCGGCCTGGCAAGTGCACCCACCTACCAGGCCCAAAACGTCCCTTTTACTTGATGTAAGTCACCCCTAAGACAGCACCATGGGCAGGGTGCAGTGTAGTTAAAAGGTAGGACATGTTTTGGTGAGTTTTACATGGCCTGATAGTGAAATACTGCTAAATTCCATTTTCACTATTGCAAGGACTATCTCTCCCATAGAGTAACAACGGGATTGGCTTGATATATCTTAGTGTAATTTCCCATTAGGAGCAGATAGAGACATTGAATTTGGAGTCTCTGAACTCACAATTTAAAAATGCTTCCTTCGGTAAATTAGATTTTTAAATTGTACGTTTGAAAATGCCACTTTTAGAATTAGCGTTTTCTTGCTTAACCATTCTGTGCCTCTGCCTGTCTGTGGTACTCATATATGGGTCAGGATGACAGTTGGGTGTTTGTGAATTCACTCTAGATAGTCGCACAAAGAGAGCTGAGGTGTGCCTTGAATATCCTGAAGGGTCTTCCTGAGCTAAAGTGGTGGGAGGAGATGACAGTTGCACCTGAATAGGGCTGTACCTGTCCTTACACAAAGCAGTCTCCAATACCCAGGTATGTGTCTGGGGCCTGGGCAGGAAAGTCAGGGTCTTGTGCGCTCCAAAGACTTTTCTTTGATGTTTGCCTACTTCAAAGACAGAAATGGGTGTAAGTACTGGACCTCTGACCTCACAAAGCTGAAACACTTCTGGAATGGGGACATTCTGCCAGAAGAAGAGCTGGATGCTCTATAAGGGACTGCCATTCTTCCTGTTGCTTTGTTGTGCTGACCTGCTGCTTGCTGCTTCTGTCCTGGGTGTAAAAGGACTGGACTTTGCTTTCTACATCCTGCGTTCCAAGGTTCTCCAAGGGCTTGAGTTGAGCTTGCCTTCTGTTAAAAAGTCTCAGGGACATCAAAGACTTCATCTGCCAGCACCTGGGCTCCTCTGGTGAGAGCCTTGTCCTGCCAAGTGGTGCCAAATCCAGTCTGGGACCTTGAAGGAGGTTTTTAGCGCTACAAGAAGATAATCCAAGCATTGACTCACTGCGTCATTTCGAAACAACGCATCGCTGGAAGGATTTGACACTTCCCCGCTGCCTGCACTGGAGTGTGGTTTCCACTTGATGCAAGGGCCATGTTTTTTAATGCAGGCCCCAGCTTTTCATTGCTGCACATCAGTAGAACTACCGGTGCGTGAGTTTTGAGCACGGCATCACTGAAGTCTGTGACGCACCACCCGACTCTGACACAGCACCTACTTCATTGCTGTGAAATTGACACACTGCAGCTTGACTTTCAACACATAGTCCCAGGGTACCATTTTCTTTATTGACACCGCAGTGAGGAACCAATGCTTCATGCTACAAACTATGCATCACCTCCCCTGTGGCAGTAAGGAATCAGCACACTACTTTCCCTGCCTAGCAGTAAGGAACGGATGTATGATGGAACAATACATGAGCATGCACTCTTTACAATGCAGTAAGTACAATGCATGATCATTACCACACATGCACTTACCACAAAATGTTTTTGCCACACATGTGCTTTTACCATGCGGGTCTTTACCACAAAAGAATTGTAGTAAAGGCATACTTGGTAAAGGCATTTGCATGGTAAAAAGTAGAGATAAGTATAACATATATATATATATATATATATATATATATATATATATATATATATATATATATATATATATATATATATATATATATATATATATATATATATATATATATATATATATACATATATAAGTATAAATGTGTGAGTATATATATACATATAGTTAGAAGGGAATGCTGTAGTAACCATAGATGAGGTGAGAGTAGTTGAAACATTAGAAGCAGAAGGAATCAAAGTGGATGAGGAAGGAGGTTCACATTTAAAAAACAGATCTGCAACTATATCTGCATACCACTGTGGAGATTTGATAGATCAATTCGCAGAAGCAGTAACAAAAGATTTAAAAAAATTAAGATGGAAAAAAAAATGAGGAAAGT
This sequence comes from Pleurodeles waltl, assembly GCF_031143425.1. NCBI lineage: Eukaryota > Metazoa > Chordata > Amphibia > Caudata > Salamandridae > Pleurodeles > Pleurodeles waltl. The sequence goes on along the minus strand of NC_090449.1, from coordinate 718,084,299 downwards.
GACAGAGCTAAATAAGAGTTATAGAAAAACATTAGATAAATTGCCTAACAATTCAGAATTGGTAATTAGAAGCTCTGAGGGAATATTGTGATTTGGCCTCTATGTGATTATATGGAGGAGGCATAGAAGCAATTAAATCATGAAACCTGTTACAAAAAGGCCAATATGGCATATGTGGAGAATGTAAGAACAACATTTGTTAAAGCATTATTGGCATAGTAGGATCAAGGTTTAATAAGTGATGAGGAATGTAGGTATTTAAAGGTAGATTATCCAAAACTTCCAGTGTTCTACTTGATTCCTAAGATACACAAAAATGCAGAAAAACCACCAGGAAGGCCCATAATTGCAGCCCAAGGAAGCCTTTTTGATTTCGTGTCACAATATATAGATGCATTTTTTAATCCTTTGGTGTGGAATTTTCCCTCATATCTGAAAGACACTACAGAATATTTACAACATGTTCTTGATGTGAGTTGGGAGATAGACATGTTACTCATGACATTGGATGTCACAGCATTATATACAAGCACCCCCCACAAAGATGGAGCCAGATCGGTAGAATATTTTTTGAGAGCTAGACTCTAAGATTTTACAAAAACAGTATCATGTTGATCAGTATGATTAACTGGTATCTTAAACATAACATCTTTTTTTTCAATAATGACATTTTTGAACAGCAGTGTGGGACTGCTATGGGTACCTGCTTTGCTCCCAGTTATGCAAATGTATTTATGGGCTGATGGGAGGAGCAGGTTCTCAATAGCCCACCATTAGATGTTTTCAATGATCACACTGAAATGTGGTTGCGACATATAGACAGCATCTTTGCAATTTGGAGAGGAAATGTGGAGAGTGCTGAAAAGTTCATAAATGATTTCAACAACAATGATCTGAATCTGAAATTTATGGGCTACATTTGTAAACAAGAAATTGAGTTCTTGGATCTCCCGATTAGAATAGAAAATGATAGACTACAGGCCATGTTATATAGGAAACCCACAGCAGGGAATAGCCTATTGCATGCAGTAGCTTTCCCCCCAAACTATTGTAAGAGAATATTCCATATGGGGAGTTATTAGGAGCTAAAATAATCTGTGGCACTGAGATTAATTTCTAAGAGGTTCAAAATAAAATGATGATAAGATTAAAAGAGTGAGGATACTCTAATACGATATTAGCAGAAGCTAGTAGGAAAGTAGGTCACCGTTCGAGAGATAATAAACTGTTTAACACACAAGAAAATAAGAAAAGAATTAAATAAACAGCAAAATCATTGTTTTATAACTACTTACAACACTGCACATACACAGGTGAGAATGATATTGAAGAAACATTGGCACATGTTGAAGAGTGATCCTATCATAGGAGGAGATTTTAAGAAAAATCCACAACTCACTTATCGTAGAGGGAAATTCATGAGAGATGTAATGGTGAGAAGTGACATCAGACAGAGTGAAAAAAGTAAGACTTGGTTGAATCAAAAAGATGGCTTCTTTAAATGTTTGAAATATAAAGCATGCAAAAACGGTGAAAATGTCAGAACAGTTGAGATAAGAGGTAGAACAGTGCATAAGATCAGGGAATAATATACCTGTAAAAGTGATGATGTATTATATACCTTGAAATGTAGCTGCCCTAAAATATAAATAGGAAGTACTAAGCTACAAGTTCATAAATGTATTTAAAAACATTTACGAGCTGTCCAAAATAGAGATGACACTTACCCAGTTGCAAGACATATTCATGAGATACATGGTGGGGATGCAAAGGATCTCAAATATAGTGTACTTGGTGGAATACCAAAGGATGTAAGAGGAGGCGATAGAGAGAATTTTGGAATCGAGATATATAATAGCTCTGACGCTAAGGATCTGAATGGACTGAATAGGAGTGAAGAATTATACATACACCTAAAAAGTTAAAAATTGATTCATAACAACATGTTTAGTATTACACCTAAGAATAATTATATTTTTGATAGTCTGTTGGGTGTAATTATTCAATGTAATCAAGTGAGCCCATTGGGGCTGAATTAGTAGTGAGCAACTAGCTGAAGAACTGACTTGCATAAATTAGTTGAATAATAGAAATTCACAATAGGCTAGATTTTATATCTGTTTTGTAAATCATGTGTTTGGATGTTTTGTGAAAGAATAACGGTTATATTCTATAGCATTTAGCTAATTTGTTGATTGCAATTATTTAGAGACAAAGCTCAATGGAGCAATATTAAAGAAACTGACTTGCACAGATTAGTCGATGGTTAAATCGTGCAGTTATCCTCGTTATTATGTTCTTTTTGGGCGCTTTCACAACGCTTTCACGAGTGAGGATTTTGCAATGATGATAAAATTGTAACTAATATACAGCATATATTTAAAACTAGATATATAATCATATGTGCCAATTTTAATTAAAATAGAAATGTTGCTCGAGTGTGAACATTTCGTCGATGTGATCACGTGATGCTATAAATTGTAAACAAACATGGTGCTTAACAGGTTGATGAAAGCAGAGATGCCGGAACACACCTTTCCCCCAAAAACTCTACCTAACCTTCACCCTAAAAATTACCTTACCACCCCAAAACCCATACCCACACCAAAACCTAAAAATGTCCTTACCACCTAAAAACCCATACCCACCCTAAAATAAAAAAAAATGTCCTTAGCACCCCAAAACCCATACCCTCCCTAAAACCCAAAAATGCCCTTATCACCCCAAGACCCATAACCACCCTAAAACCCACAAATTCCCTTACCAACCCAAAACCCATACCTACCCTAAAAACTAAAAATGTCCTTACCACCCCAAAACTCATACCCATCCTAAAACCTAAAAATGCCCTTACTACCCCAAAACCCATACCCACCCTAAAACCTAAAATTACCCGTACCACCCCAAAACCGCTGCCCAACCTAAAACCTAAAAATGCCCTTACCACCCCAAAACCCATCACCACCCTAAAACCTAAAAATGTCCTTACCACCCCAAAACCCATAACCACCCTAAAACCTAAAAATGCCCTTACCACCCCAAAATCCATACCCACCCTAAAACCTAAAATTACCCTTACCACCCCAAAACCGCTGCCCAACCTAAAACCTAAAAATGCCCTTACCACCCCAAAACCCATACCTACCCTAAAACCTAAAAATGCCCTTACCACCCCAAAACCCATAACCACCATAAAACCTAAAAATGTCCTTACCACCCCAAAACCCATGCCGACCCTAAAACCTAACAATGCCCTTCCCACCCCAAAACCCATACCCACCCTAAATCCGAAAAAAGCCCTTAGCACCCAAAAAACCATACTCACCCTAAAACCTAAAAATGTCCTTAGCACCCCAAAACACATACTCATACTAAAACCTAAAAATGCCCTTACCTCCCAAAAAGCCATACCCACCCTCAAACCTAAAAATGCCCCACCACCCCAAGTCCTATACTCACCCTAAAACTTAAAAATGTATTTACCACCAATAACCGTTATCCACCCTAAAATATATATATATATATATATATATATACACATACATATATATATATGTCACTCAATCCACTTAATACTTATCAGCACTTACCTTAAAAACCTTTACCACGCATACTCCTTTACCATTCATGCCTTTACAGCAAAATTCATTCATAAATTCAAAATTCATCCATAAGGGCATGAGTGGTAAAGGCATAATCGTGATAATCGTGGTAAAGGCATGCATGGTAAAGCCATGCATGTTAAACGCTTATGCATTGTAAAGGCATCGTGGTAAATGAATGTCGGTCCATTTACCGCATTGTAAGTGATGTTTCCCAAAGGAACCAATGCATCACCTCCCCAGCGTTAGTAAGGAACCATCTCTGGCTCTTTTGAAGCATCGCCTCCACTGGGACCCGCATTGTCTTTGTTTTTGATGCATCTCAGGTACTTTGCCTCAGTGAAGCACTTCATTGATTTCAAGGGACAACCATTGTCTTTAATCTTTTAAAAGTTATACCTTTACTTGTGTAAATTGGCTTTTAGTCCTTTTGGTCTTGTTTTACTCAGATAAATATTGGCTATTTTTCTAAACTGGTGTGGAGTTGTCAGGATACTTCAATTCGATTTCCTCAGAAGCAGAAGATAACTCCTCAGTACCGACCCGAGCTACTCACAACGAATATTAATCCTGTGTGCTGAGTACCCCGGAGGGGGAAAGGAGAATGGGATGGTAGAGAGACTGCCACAGAGATTATGAACGCCAGTACTCAGTCTGCCTCTTCACATCTAAGATTGGATACAGCACCTGCAAGAGTCACAGTCGCAATTACTAGGGACATACAACATCAGTTTTTCACTTTCTACTCTCAACACTTAATTCTCTTTAATTCTATTATTTCTTCACTCACCCTGAGTTCTCTGTAGCCTTGCTTCTCTCTATAAATGATAGCTCTTCTTAAAAAAAAAATGCTTATTACTGATTCTGGAAGAACTTCTCCACCTTTGTTAGAGATTGGTTTTATGTTGCTATATATATATATATATATATATAGTTGGTGATAATGCGTTCTTCAAATCAGCTGATGTTATTTAATTTCTCCTGTCTTATTGTGACTTCTGTCAATACTTGTATTTGTAAATGCTTGTTTATTAAAGTTCGTTTCTCCTTTCTTACTTCGACATTTGTTGATAACTTGTATTTGTAAATGCTTGTTTATTACAGTTAGTTTCTCCTTCCTTACTTCGACATCTGTCACTAACTTGTAGTTGTAAATGCTTGTTTATTTAAGTTCGTTTCTCTTTTAAAATCTATTTTGGTTTATTACCATTGAATTTGTAAATGCTTATTTGTTAACAGTTCGTTTCTCCTTTAAACTTGGCCTTTGTTTATAACCTTGACATTTGTAGATACTTGCTCTTTTAAAGTTCGTTTTTTCTTTGACTTTAATATCTTAAACAAGAACCTTGTAAACATAAGGTTAATTCATATATTAACTCTGTAGCCTTGCCGACTTCCACGGGAACGGTCTACTATCAAACTCTTCGAATAAACCTTGACAATATTTGTCAGTTTTCTGTAATATAATCGTCAAATGTAATTTTACCTCACAGGAGTTTCTGTTCTGAAGCGCGCTCTCTCTCCACACAGCTGATTCCTGTCAGACCTCAGTTGAAGTGCACGGCTTCCAGCTGGAGAGCTCGTAACCTAGCAACCAACCGATTGCAAGACTAGAACTGTAACTAACCTTCAGGACTCACAGCGGCCATCTTGGATCTTCTCTTCTTGATTCTTCCTTTGAAATAAGCGCAAGATTACTCTGCAAACCTTCTTCCAGTTTGGGCTTTGCTGTCTCCACTGAGGATATCTCTTTGCTTTTCTCATGCACTTCTTTGATTTGACTTGGCAAGTTTGTGTGGTCATGACAGTACTCCCCCTCAAGGAACAGTTCTCCAATTTAGGTTTGCTTGGGTAGGTTCTATGAACGTTTCTCACTAATCCTGAAGCATGTACATACTCGTGCGGCTCCCAGGATCGTTCCTCTGGACCATAACCTTTCCAATCAATTAGATAATATAGCTGGCCATTATGGATTTTGGAATCTAAGATTTGATTGACCTCATACTCTTCTGCAGAGCTAATCTGGATAGGAATTGGAGGGGAGTTTTGACGTAAATTTGGAGGACTGTTCTTTAACAAGGAGACATGGAAAACAGGATGTATCTTTAGATAAGCTGGCAACTGCAATTTAACTGCCACTGGATTGATCATCTTGTCAACTTTGAATGGGCCTATAAATCGTGGCTGAAATTTGCGATTTCCTTTGAGACGTAAATGACGAGTGGATAACCAAACTTTGTCTCCTTTCGAATAAATGGGGCTCTCTCTTCTTTTTCTATCAGCCTGAGTCTTATATGAGTCTTTTGCTTGAATGATGTTTTTTCTAGCCCTAACTAATGTGGTCTGCAAATCCCTCACCATCTCTTCTACTGCAGGCACTGAATCATCTTCTTTACCCAACATTACATTAGGATGTCTACCATGGTTCAGATAAAAGGGGGTGAACCCAGTGGTGGAATGAACAGCATTATTGTAAGCAAATTCAGCTGCCCACATCAACTCGGGCCATTCCTTCTCTTTATCGAATAAATTGAGACTTAAATACTGTTCTAACTCTTGATTCACTCTCTCTGTTTGCCCATCGGTTTCAGGATGGTAACTGGTAGAGTAACTAGAATCAATTCCTAATCTTTTACTAAAGGCCTTCCAAAAGCGAGAAACAAATTGGGACCCCCTGTCTGAAACTAGAATTTTTGGGATACCATGGGCGCGTACTATGTGTTGTGTAAACAACTGTGCAAGCTTTGGGGCTCGAGGGATTTCTTTCAAAGGAATGAAATGCGCCATTTTAGTGAAAGTGTCTATAAAAACTAGGATAGTGTTAAAACCTTGGCTACTAGGGAGGTCCACTATAAGATCCATAGTAACAGTATGCCAGGCATGGGGTGCAGTGGGCAAAGGTCTTAACAGACCTTGTGAAGCTGTTCTATTTGATTTCCCTCTTTGACATTTGTCACAAGTTGACACATAGCGGGTCATTCCGACCCTGGCGGTCGGTGGCCGCCAGGGCCACTGACCACGGGAGCACCGCCAACAGGCTGGCGGTGCTCCTACGAGCATTCTGACCGCGGCGGTTTAGCCGCGGTCAGACGCGGAAAGCCAGCGGTCTCCCGCTGACTTTCCGCCGCTCGTAGGAATCCTCCATGGCTGCGGAGCGCGCTCCGCAGCCATGGAGGATTCCGACTCCCCCTCCCGCCATCCAGTTCCTGGCGGTTCTCCCGCCGGGAACCGGATGGCAGGAGGGGGAGTCGCGGGGCCCCTGGGGGCCCCTGCCGTGCCCATGCCTATGGCATGGGCACGGCAGGGGCCCCCGTAAGAGGGCCCCTAAAAGTATTTCAGTGTCTGCAAAGCAGACACTGAAATACGCGACGGGTGCAACTGCACCCGTCGCACCTTCCCACTCCGCCGGCTCTATTACGAGCCGGCGTCATCGTGGGAAGGGAGTTTTCCCCTGGGCTGGCGGGCGGTCTTGCGAAGACCGCCCGCCAGCCCAGGGGAAAACTCGGAATACCCTCCGCGGTCTTTCGACCGCGGAGCGGTATTTCGGAGGGGGGAAGTCTGGCGGGCGGCCTCCGCCGCCCGTCAGACTCAGAATGAGGGCCATATTGTCTTATCTGAGTTTTCATTTTTGGCCACCAAAATTCTCGTTGTATTAGATTTTGAGTCTTTTGAATTCCTTTGTGTCCAGCCAATTGATCGTCATGATAAGCCTGAAGAATTTTTTCTTGCAGCTCCACAGTCGGAACATACAGTGCACCTTTAAAGTATGGCAAACCTTTTTTGATTTCTCTTCCTTGGCCTTCTTTGGACCACTTCAGCATTCCTTCGAATGTTAAGTTTTCTTGAATTTCTTTGGTTAAATTTTCATACAATAGGGCAGATATGAACTTCTCTTGTGGAATAATCAATTCTTTTTCTGGAGGCTCTTTAACTGCACTGGTATCAATTCGAGATAAAGCATCTGCCTTCCCATTTACTTTTCCTGGTCTGAAAGTGATAACAAAATCAAAGTCTGCAAAATATAGGGACCAACACAGTTGTCTAGCTGTTAGAGTTCGAGCTGATTTTAAAAACTGTAAATTTCGGTGGTCCGTGTAAACGGTCACTTTATGCTTAGCTCCCAAAATGTAATGCCTCCACTCACGAAAAGTTTCTTTGACTGCCAATAGCTCCTTATCCGCAATTGAATAATTTATCTCTGGTGGTGTTAATTTTCGAGAGAAATAGGCCACTGGATGTAATTGACATGTATCTTTATGACGCTGGGAAAGGATACCTCCTATGGCAACATCTGAAGCATCTGCCTCCACATAATATGGCTCATCTGGATTGGGGTGGAGCAAGATTGGAGCTGAGACGAAGTAATTCTTCAAAAAATTAAAAGCATTTTCAGCTTCTTTTGTCCACTCAAACTTCACTCCTTTCTTCAACAATCGAGTAATGGGTGTAACTGTTTGAGAAAAATTGGATATGAATCTTCGATAAAAATTAGCGAACCCCAAGAAACTCTGGATCTCTTTGAGATTGCAAGGAGAAGGCCAATGTTACACTGTCTTTATCTTGGCAGGATCCATACTAACTCCTTCTGGTGACAAAATGAATCCTAAGAACTCAATTCGTTCCACATGAAATGCACACTTCTCCAATTTTACATAGAGATGGTTTTCTTGCAACCTTGTGAGGATGGATCGAACATGGGAAATGTGCTCCTGTAGATTGTCGGAAAAGATTAAAATGTCATCTATATAAACCACGGCAATCCGGTCGAGGAATTCTCGTAATATATCATTCACGAAATGCTGGAAGGCAGCGGGAGCATTGCATAACCCATAAGGCATCACTTGATATTCAAATAATCTGTATCAAGTCCGAAAAGCGGTTTTCCATTCATCCCCTGAAGCCACTCGAATCAAATGATATGCTCCTCGCAGGTCCAATTTGGTGTAGATTCTAGCATTCTTTACTTGATCTAATAAAACTGACACTAAAGGCAGTGGGTATCGATTCTTGATGGTAACCTGATTGAGGGCTCGATAATCAATGCAAGTTTGAAGACTCCCATCCTTCTTTGGTATGAAAAATAGTGGGTATGACACTGGAGATTCAGAAGGACGAATAAAACCATTAGCAAGATATTGATCCAAATACTCCTTTAAATGTTGATTCTCTGCTTCAGTCAATGCGTATATTCTGCTACATGGCAATATCGCACCTGGCTCCAGTTCAATTTTGCAGTCGTAGGGTCGATGTGGTGGCAATTTCTCAGCCTCCTTTTCATCAAAAACGGCGACTAAATCCTCTTATTCTTTTGGGATTTCTGCTGTCTTTAGTGCACAGATCATTGAAGAGTGTGATGATAAACAGGCCGCTTGGGACTTGGTGGACACTTCCACTCCATCATGAAAGCAATTCTCTTTGCAGTAAGAGGAATTCATCTTGATCGTTCTTTTGCTCCAATCAATTTGTGGATTATGTTCTGTAAGCCAGGGGAAGACCCAAAATGAGTTGAAATTGTGGAACATCTATCAAATTAAAGATTATCTGCTCCTGATGTCCACCAAAACCTTGCATCTGAATTGGTTCGGTCTCATGGGAAATGGGTCCTGAAGAAAGATTGGTTCCATCCACAGCTCTTACTACTTCCAAAGTAGATTTCTTGATAAATCGAATACCCATTTTACGAGCGTATTTGATATCACAGAAGTTGCCCGTAGCTCCAGAGTCTATCATAACTGAGATCCCTTGAATTTCCTTCTCAAGGGTCTTAACTGATACTGTTTGTACCAAATGTGGCGCTGCGGTTTGTAAGGTATTCGCCAGTCGTTGATCTAAAGGAGTTGTCTTGGGTTCTGCTTTCATCAGGGCAACTCCCTCTACTGATAAAGCTGGCCTTTTCCCGACTGAAGAGCTTTGGGTTTCTTGGGACAGTTTTTAACAAAATGCCCAGATGCACCGCAATATAAACATAGTTGATTCACTCTTCTTTTCTCTTTTTCTTCCTTAGATAAAGGACCTCGGATGGAACCAATTTGCATTGGTTCTTCTATCGTTATCCCTTCTCCAGCTCTCATATGATCATTTCTTACACAATCAATTCTCAGGGGAAATGGTCGATACTCTCTTCTCTTTTCTGCTCTTCGTTCAGTTAACCAGTGGTCAATCTGTAACACAAGATCAATTAACTCCGAAATTTCGGTGGGTCTATTTGGAACTTGTGCTAAGGCATCTTTCAATTCATCTCTCAGTCCACGATAAAATATGGCGGCTCTTTTTGGCTCCGGCCAGGCAGTCTCTACAATGAGTTTATTGAAATGAGCCAGATAGGCTACTAGGTCTTTATTACCTTGCCTGATTTCCAGTAGTTCATTGTCAGTGGCTTGAGCTGCAGTTCGCCGATCAAATATTCTTAAGAACTCTTCCTTGAAATTTTGGAAATTATATAAAACAGAATAATTTCTGGAAATTATTGGCATGGACCATGCGGCCGCATCTCCTGTCAGATAAGACAATATAAATGCCACTTTGGACTGGTCTTCGGAAAAAATGACTGGTCTACATAAAAACTGCAATGAGCATTGGGTCAGAAAAATCTGCGCCTTATTTGGATCCCCACCGAAGCGCTCGGGTTGAGCCAAAGGAGTAATAGGGGAAACCGCATTAATTACTTGAGTGGATATACCTGCAGACTGTGAAGGGCTAGGGATTTGTGAAAACACAGATTCATTTGATTTAGCGGTGTTCCCTAACTCATTTATTCGCTGTTTTATTTGGACTATTTCTTCTATGGTGTTATTTAATTGTTTCTGTAACCCTTCCAAAACGGTGGCTAATGTTTTTATATCAATTCCTTCTGCCATTCTGCTCAGGAGGAAATCTGTTCTTTTTCCCTAAAATTAGGGTGAAGGCACTTCAATCTGTCAGGATACTTCAATTCGATTTCCTCAGAAGCAGAAGATAACTCCTCAGTCCCGACCCGAGCTACTCACAACGAATATTAATCCTTCGTGCTGAGTACTCCGGAGGGGGAAAGGGGAATGGGATGGTAGAGAGACTGCCACAGAGATGATGAACGCCAGTACTCAGTCTGCCTCTTCACATCTAAGATTGGATACAGCACCTGCAAGAGTCACAGTTGCAATTACTAGGGACATACAACATCAGTTTTTCACTTTCTACTCTCAACACTTAATTCTCTTTAATTCTATTATTTCTTCACTCACCCTGAGTTCTCTGTAGCCTTGCTTCTCTCTATAAATGATAGCTCTTCTTAAAAAAAAAATGCTTATTACTGATTCTGGAAGAACTTCTCAACCTTTGTTAGAGATTGGTTTTATGTTGCTATATATATATATATATATAGTTGGTGATAATGCGTTCTTCAAATCAGCTGATGTTATTTAATTTCTCCTGTCTTATTGTGACTTCTGTCAATACTTGTATTTGTAAATGCTTGTTTATTAAAGTTCGTTTCTCCTTTCTTACTTCGACATTTGTTGATAACTTGTATTTGTAAATGCTTGTTTATTACAGTTAGTTTCTCCTTCCTTACTTCGACATCTGTCGATAACTTGTAGTTGTAAATGCTTGTTTATTTAAGTTCGTTTCTCTTTTAAACTCTATTTTGGTTTATTACCATTGAATTTGTAAATGCTTATTTGTTAACAGTTCGTTTCTCCTTTAAACTTGGCCTTTGTTTATAACCTTGACATTTTTAGATACTTGCTCTTTTAAAGTTCGTTTTTTCTTTGACTTTAATATCTTAAACAAGAACCTTGTAAACATAAGGTTAATTCATACATTAACTGTGTAGCCTTGCCGACTTCCACAGGAATGGTCTACTATCAAACTCTTCGAATAAACCTTGACAATATTTATCAGTTTTCTGTAATATAATCTTCAAATGTAATTTTACCTCACAGGAGTTTCTGTTCTGAAGCGCGCTCTCTCTCCACACAGCTGATTCCTGTCAGACCTCAGTTGAAGTGCAAGGCTTCCAGCTGGAGAGCTCGTAACCTAGCAACCAACCGATTGCAAGACTAGAACTGTAACTAACCTTCAGGACTCACAGCGGCCATCTTGGATCTTCTCTTCTTGATTCTTCCTTTGAAATAAGCACAAGATTACTCTGCAAACCTTCTTCCAGTTTGGGCTTTGCTGTCTCCACTGAGGATATCTCTTTGCTTTTCTCATGCACTTCTTTGATTTGACTTGGCAAGTTTGTGTGGTCATGACAGGAGTACTCTTGTGGTTTTTTCACTTTGTTACTATATGTGTGTGTGCAAATACTTTACACATTACCTTTGAGATAAGCCTGACTGCTCGTGCCAAGCTACCAAAGGGGTGAGCAGGGGTCATCTTAGTGTGTAGCTCCCTTACCCTGACTAGAGTAAGGGGTCTGTACTTGAACAGGGTGCAAACCACTGCCAGCTAGTGACCCCATTTCTAACAGTGGGCATCCAATATTTATGCATTGTGGAACACCTTCACTTGATTTCAGAATAGTTCCAAAGAGTTAGGTGTGTTATGGGAGAATAACACGAAGTCAGCTGTCAAACTGCCATCCCTAGCATTATAAAAATGGGTCCATAATAAAAATAGCTGGGTGTTCTCTGAGGAATCTAGGTTTGAAATTTTAGGAGAAGTTCTTGAAAAGATTAGAGGGTTGTTCTAGTGATGTTCAGATTTTATACACACAAAAACTATATAGATTCAGCTATTATAGTCAGAGTTATTTCAAGTAACTATAACCTGTGCCCTAACTATAATGGCACTGTAACCTTTGTTTTTTTCAGTGAATTTTTAGTGTTTTTTAACATATAGTAAAACTCTCATTGAAATGCACAATGGGGGTGGGGGTGGAAATGGATGCAGGGCATGCTCTGGCATTGTGTTGTCCCCTCCCAAGCATGCTGCTCCTGACCCTTTCCTCCTTGCCATCAATTGTCCAAGTCCATACTCCCTCATTACAGCCCTGTGTGGCCTTTGGTCTGCCACTGCCCTTCCCCCTGCCCTGAACAGTTAGCTTGCTGGCCTTTCCACCTCCTCCCTACACTCTGTTGTCTGAGACTATGCACCAGCCCCCTCCCTCCTGCCCTGCATGGTCTGATGTCCTGCTACTGCCCTTCATTTAGCTCAATGTCGCTGCACACTGATCCTGCCCTCCATTGCCCAATTCTATGCACATCATAGCCCTCCTGGTTAGCCTCTGTGCTTAGTTTGCTACCCCTACCCTCCTTTCTCCTACCCTCTGATGTCTGTGTGCTTGCCCCTGCTCCCTTTTTTATGCCCACCATGTTCCATGGACCTGCCACTGCCCCTCCTATCTACTCGGAGTGCTCTGTTGAACTGCCACTGCCATCTGCCTAGCATGGTCAGATGACTGCCACCTGTCCATGCCACGTCCACCGTGCCTGTCTGAGTTCCATGCCCCTATTCTCTCCCTCCTGTCCTCCATGGTCCATTTTGCTGCCTATCCCTTCTGCCGTCCATGCTCTGTTGTGCTGCAACTTCTCCTCCTGCCTACCCCATGTTGTCTATTGTGGGGGCCCTTCCCCTGGCCTTTCTTGTCTATGTCCAGCCCCTACCTTTGCCTTCCAAACTTCATGGTCCATTGTGCATGTCTCTGCCCCCTCCCTCTTGCCCACCATGCCTGTTCTGCTGCCACTAACCCTCCCATTTGCCATGCATGGCCTTCTGTGCTGCCACAGCCACTTCCACCCACCCTGAGGGGTTAGCTTGTTGCCCTTGCCCCCCCACCTTCCCTCTGTTGTCTATGTATATGCCATTACAGTCTCATTCTTGCCCTTCATGGTCAGCTTGATGCTCCAGCCATGCACCCTTGCCCCCTGCCTTCCGTTTTCTATGAGCAGACCCCATCCACTTCCCCCTGCCTTGTCTGGTCCATTGTTGTGCCCCAGCGCCCCCCTGTCCTTCATGGTCAATTATGTTGCAACTGTCCTGCCTGTCTTTCTGGTATGATAAGCTTGCTACCCCTGCCTCTTCCCATTCTGCTCTCTGTTGTCCATATGCATGGCCCTGTAATAGTTAAAGCATTTCCTTTAGAAATGGAAAAAATAAGAGGGTCTTATTTTCATAGAAATTATGGTAAGTGCTCTAAAAATTCAAATGAGGACGTATTTTCTGAGTTATCAAATAGCGACAAAGCACTTTTAAATTATTTCATATCTTGATTTTTTTTCCTGCTGATTATTTGATTATTTGTTACACTAGGGGAGAGAGCGGCAGAGTTTGCAACTGGGAGCCAGGTTCGAGTTTCTACGTCAGATTGACATCCTGAGATTCTGGGCAGATCACTTAATCTCCCCATACCTAAAGTCCAAAAGGAATGGGTCTTTGTGTAATGTAACTGATGTGCATGTAAAGCACTCCAATACCTCCAGGTCAAGTTTGTGCTATAAAAAACTGCAAAATGAAAATTATTAAGGGTCTGATTTAGATCTAGGCGGAGGGAAATACTGCATCACAAACATGACGGATATCCAATCCGCCATATTATGATTCCACTATATCCTATGGAGATCGTAATACTGCATACGGGATATCTGTCACGTTTGTGACAGAGTATTCCCTCTGCCTAGACCTAAATCATGGCCTAAGGCCCAGATTTAAGAAGCACTAGCACCATATTACTGTCATTTTTTCACATTAATATGGCGTTAGGCTGCAAAAATCGGTACGCCATATTTACAAAGTGGCGCAATGTATGCATTGTGTCACTTTTTAATCACATGTGCCACATAATGCCTGCTTCACTCATAATGCATGCAAGGGGGGCTTTGCCCTATTAAGGGGTGTTATAAATGGGGTCTTTGGTTGGCACGCAGGTTACCCCCTGTCCAAGCAAGGACCCTCACTCTAGACCTGGTGAGTTACACACAATCCAAATGATCCCGTGCCCACTCTCTGGTAGCTTTGCACTGAGCAGACAGGCTTAACTTAGAAGGCAACGTGTAAAGTATTTGTGCAATAAATCATACAATAACACAATATAGCACCACAAAAATACATAACACAGTGTTTAGAAAAATATATAATATTTATCTGATAAGATGCAGGTCAAACCGATTAAAATGCAATAAGTAAATGTTGAGATATCACTGAAAAGTGATATAAAGGCCCATATTAATACTTTTTTTGTGCCTCAATTGCGTAGTTTTTGGCACAAAAGCAGCGCAAACTTACAGAATTCAATTGTATTTTGTAAGTTGTGCCACTTTTGCGTCAAAAAATGACACAAATGTGGTGCTAAAAAAGTATAAATATGGGCCAAAGTGTCTTAACTCTTTTAAAAGCAAACAAAGCCTCTTTCAAGCACAAAGTACCTGTTACGCGTGAAAAATCTCCACAAAGAACCACAGAGGAGGCGATGCGTGAAAAATCTCCACAAAGACCCGCAGAAGAGGAGATGTGTGGAAACAAAGAGGTGTGAGTCGATTTCTCTGGCCTCTCACGGCGATGCGTCATTTAGTTTTCACGCAGGGATGGCTGGGCGTCAATTTCCGGCACTCGGTCATGGATCCTCTTCAGGTTGCCGGGTTTTCAGACGCCCTGGAGACAATGCGTGAATTTCCTGCGCTGACAGGACGAAGTCACAGGAGCTGCGTCAATCCGGTGGACATTGCGTCTAATTTTCTACTGCACAGCCGGCGCTGTGTCGATTCCACCCTGGAAGTCCTGCTGCGTCATTCCGGCTTGGCTGTGCGTTGATCCAGTGGGCTGTGCGTCCAATTTCTGGTCACTTTGCTGGTGCTGCATCGATCTTCCCCTTGCGACGTCGGGCTGCATCGTTCGTGTTAGGCATGCAGTGAAATTTTCACCGTGGTGCAGGCTGTGCGTCGTTTCTGGCAGGCTGTGTGTCGAATTTTACTTCACAAGGAGACCTTTTTGTAGAGTTGAAGTCTTTTTGGTCCTGAGGCTTCAGGGAACAGGAGGCAAACTCTATCCAAGCCCTTGGAGAGCACTTCTTCACCACAGCCAGAGAGCAGCAAGGCTGCAGGGCAACAGCAAGGCAGCAGTCCTTCACAGAAAACAGACAGGTCAGTCATTTGGACAGCCAGGCAGTTCTTCTTGGCATGATGCAGGTTCTGGTTCAAGTTTCTTCTCCAGGAAGTGCCTGACTTGGTAGGGGCAGAAGCCCTGTTTATATACACAAATGTGCCTTTGAAGTGGGGGAGACTTCAAAGAGTGGCGTAGAAGTGCACCAGGTCCCCTTTCAGTTTAATCCTGTCTGCCAGGGTCCCAGTTGGAGGTGTGGCAGTCCTTTTTGTGAAGGCAGGCCCTCCACACTCCCAGCCCTGGAAGACCCATTCAAAATGCAGATGTATGCAAGTGAGGCTGTGTATCCTGTGCTTGGGGTGTGTCTGAGTGAATGCACCAGGAGCTGTCAACTAAACCCAGCCAGACTTGGATTGTAAGGCACCAAAAGATTTAAGTGCAGAGAAATGGTCACTTCCTAAAAGTGGCATTTCTAAATTAGTAATATTAAATCCAACTTCACAGTCAGCAGGCTTTTATATCACCATTCTGACCATACTAAATATGACCTTCCTACCCCTTTCAGATCAGCAGCTACCACTCAAACAATGTATGAGGGCAGCCCCAATGTTAGCCAAAGAAGGGATCAGTCCTCACAGCAGTGTAAAAACAAATGTAGGACTTTTACACTACCAGGGCATGTAAACTACATAGGTACATGTCCTGCCTTTTGCCTACACAGCACCCTGCCCTGTGGGTTACCTAGGGCATACCTTAGGGGTGTCTTATTTGTAGAAAAAGGGGAGTTTTAGGCTTTGCAAGTACTTTTAAAGGCCAAGTCGAATTTGCAGTGAAACTGCAGACACAGGCCTTGCAATGTCAGGCCCGAGACAAGGTTAAGGGGCTACTGAAGTGGGTGGCACAATAGGTGCTGCAGGCCCACTAGTAGCATTTAATCTACAGGCCCTGGGCACATATAGTGCATTCTACTAGGGACTTATAAGTAAATTAAATAGTCCAATTGGGTATGATCCAATGTTACCATGTTTACAGGGAGAGAGCATATGCACTTTAGCACTGGTTAGCAGTGGTAAAGTGTGCAGAGTCTGAAAACCAGCAAACACAGTATCTAAAAAGTGGAGGGAGGCAGGCAAAAAGTTAGGGGTCACCACCCTAAGGCTGTCAGGTCTAACAGGGGGGCTGAAAAAATGGTGCAAAGAAATCTAAAATAATTATTTGTGCCATTTTTTGCGGCATTTTTAATGCCTGCACAGAGCAGGTGTTAAAAGGAGGTACACAATTATTTACATTGGGCATAAGTGTGCTTTGCAGGATTAGCGTCAACATTTTTAATGCCAATCCTGCAAAGCGCCAAAATAGCACCAAAAATGTTGATGCTAGTTCCCTAACTACCGTAACTACCATGGTGCACCGTATCTCAAATACAGCACACATGGTGGTATTGAGGGGGCGCAAGAAAAGCGGTGATGCATTGGATGCAGTGCCACTTCTCTCAAATTTGCCCCTAAGTGTTTTGCAGACTTCTCTCATTGGGCTATACTTGGGCTACATTTGGGTGATATTTGTGCTAAATGTGGGGTCTTTTTCCCTGGTGGCTCTTGTCGGAGACTTATTTATTATGAAGCTCCCTAATCTCTTATTTACTGCAGTACCCTCAGTTTTCCACTTTGATTCCATCAAGATGGCAGTCAAATGTGCCACATTTGTGGCATAAATTCAGAATGTTAGCACTCCAGTTGTTTATTAGAACAGTGTAATAAACTGCTCATCACCAGAGAGTTACCTGGCAGTCTGCTGTTTGTGTTGAACGTGAATGTTTTAGACTACATGTCAGAATGTTTTAATGAAAAAGAAGTGGAAGATATTTGAGAACTAACTTAAAACATGTCCTATTTTTTCTTTCTACAGCACTAAACATAATTTCTATGACAAAATGAACCCCCTCATTTTGTTCCTTTCTAAATTTAATGTTTTAAAAATTACCATTTGTATTCAGTCAAGATGCTTCTCACACTTTTGTCAAGAGTAAGACTGTCAGCACATTAGTTGTTCTTTAGGACAGTCTGAGAGGCTGCAGTAGAACACAAGGGAATCAACAACAATATACTACTGTTGGAAGTACATGTTCTACTGAGAATGTCAGACTTCATGCTCATATGACTGAGAAAGATAATGTGAAATCACAGAAGATATGCTATCATTTTAGCTTCTGGAGCACCATTCATAACCTCTATGAGAAAATCATGATAAAACTTTTCTCTCAAAGATGATTCATGAAATCCCACCAAAAAGTATTTTTGACAGGGTAAAATCACCTTAGCAACAAATGATTTATATTGTAACTCAAATATGTTATCACCCTTCATACATTCCCCTTTTGGTGACTCTCAAAATGTGCCATTCAGTACAATGCATTTAAATGGGGTGCTATCATTGTCACGACCTGAACGCTTCTTACCGCTGTAATCTACGAGTCTTTGGGCACCACCTGTTTTTTTGCTTGTTCTGGACTAAGGTAGGGGCGACCCTTTCCAGTAACCACGGTGCTGCTGATAATATAATACTAAGCAGGCCGTAACTTCCAGAATGAGTCCCAGAGGAAAAAAAACAAACTTGGGAAAAACCTCAAGATCAAGAAACTCCTGAAAAAGATGTTAAAGAAAAAAGAGAAGCACAAAAAGTCTGGAATAAAAACTGCAGGCAGAGAAAAACAGGAGAAGTCCAAAATCACAAGATACGGGAGCGAGGAGCACAACCAGGACGAAAGTGTTTGCAACGCAAGGAACAGAAGACCAACTGTGCTTATATATTGACAAATAGGAAGTGACATGCAGGAAGTATTGAAGACACCATCTTGGATTGGGAAAAGCCACATTAATGTGAATGGGAAAATAGCCATAGTATAGAAAGTAGTGAGCAAAGCATGCAGGGCAGACTCCTGGGAAGGAGAAGATATGGCCAAAGAAGAAAAAAAGAACAGGAAGAAAAAGAAGAAAAGAAGAAAAACATCAAAAGAAATGTCAGCAAAACTATGAGGGCAAAAAGTGGGCGCAGCGCGAAACAGAGCCCATAGGGAAGGTTGCAGATCACAGCATGGCCCACAAAACATGTTGTGGGCCAAAAGCGGGCACGGAAGAAATGGCCGTCCAAGACGCGGCCCGCCGATCTGAACGCGGCCCGCAAGTGGGGCGCCGCCGGTCTCTGCAGTGTAACAATCATGTATATTGGTTCCAAGATGGCTGCCATCACTTTCTGGTAAGTGCTGCCCACCAATCAGATCTCACCATGAGATCTTTAAGTAGGCTCCACCCAGACACACAAATGTATTTTTCATTTAAAATCTCAAAAACTACTGAATTGATTTATACTAAATAAATAGCATGTGTTTTGGACCAGGAGCTACCTTCCTGCCAAATTTGATGTTGTTCCACTGAGCGGTTCGGACTGCAGTTGTGTCTAAATTCTCTATGGAAATAAATCTAGGAAATGCACTTTTTTTTACCCCCACCCTTTTTCTTGGCCCCTGCTTGACAGATCACCCCAAAACTTTCCATGCACAACCATACCCTAAAGGACACTCTTTAAAGAAAATGTCATTAGGGGTCATCAAACGGTGCCAAACATATAGCCAAGTCAAAAAAAGCTTTTCCTATGGATATTAGGTTCTAACTATAACTACCTAATGGACAGTAGGGAGAGAGAGAGAATATATCAAAACAAAACCCTTTCAAAAACAGAAGAGAAAACTCTGGGTAGTTCCTAAGTGTAGGTGTAGAGCTGCTCCAGTAAGGAGGACACTGCAACACCATGGACACTCTAGGTTTGCTTACCTCATATGTTTGTTTTTCTAGCAAAGCTTTTGAGCAGATTGGCACAGTACCATCCATGCCAAGCTAAGACAAAGTATTTAGCCATTTGTACAGCAAAATCTGCAAGCATAGGATTGGCCCAGTGCCATCCTTGCAGAGCTGTAAAATGGCAAAGCCTTTCACCACTCCAGGAACAGTATTACAGCTTTGGTAAAATACCATCCAAGCCATACTGAAAATGAGTTAAAACAACCACTGGCACATGTTATGATGTAATTACATCTCTTCAGAGAGGTTTAGCTTTGTCCAGACACAAGGGAGTACCCAATATAAGTAAAAAAAGAAACTCTTTCAGGGTTAGAGTGACACATAAAATATGCAAAACAGAAGAGAAAACTCTGGGTAGTTCCCAAGTTTAGGTGGAGAGCAACTCCAGTAAGAAGCACCCTGCAACACCAATGACACTCTAGAAACCTTAAATGTCTGTTTTTCTAGAAATGTTTTTAAGCATAGGATTGGCACAGTGTGATCCATGTCAAGCTAGAAAGCGACAAAGTCGTTAAGCACAGGATTGGCCCAGTGCCATCCTTGCTGAGCTGTAAAACAACAAAAGCCTTTCACCACTCCAGGCTCTCCACTAGTGAACTACCCAGAGTTCCCTCTTCTGATTTGCATAATTTGATGATGATGAATATATATATATATATATATATATATATATATATATATATATATATATATATATATATTCTCACACAGTAATTTACTGAAGGAATTAGAATAAGTCCAGATCAAGGAAGTTAACAAATGTTGGGAATTGGCCACCCTGAGGAAATACCTAGGGGTGGAACACATTCCTCGATGTTTAAGAATATTTGTATTGGCCACTTTAATTAACATGGACACTGATTTATTGCAACAATGGCAACATGACACTGTGGAATGTTTCATGAAACTCTTGAAAACATTAATTACCCTGGTGGAGCTTCAATTGGAACAAATGGCAAAACAAATGAAAGAAATTGAAACCTGTTAAGACCCAAGAAGGGATTATGAAGTCCCTGAATGAACCAGAATCTAAGGTTGAAAAACATGAAACTGAAGTACATGCCAAAACATCAAAGAAGATCACGCGAGACAAAATATATTATGAAACTGGAAGAGTCTACACGTTTTCTAAAAGGTTTGATGCCCTTCATAAAAACCACATGATGGACGAAGTCCTAGAGAAAGAAGCTAACCTATCCAGTGTGGAGAGTTACAGAGTAAGTTTGGAAAACATGACCCCTATGGTGGGAGCATCAAAACTAGATTTTTTCAGGGAGATATACCTGATTCAGATACAAACAAGGAGCGGTGGTGGAGGGGAAACTTACAAAGCTGCCACACACACAAACGTAACAGAAGGTTCAAAGGAAGGAGGAAGGAAATGGTTAAACAAACATGAATAATGATGTTGGATGAAAGCTTGGTCAAATTGATATTTTTCAAGAAATAATGATGAAAGAATTGAACAAGATTGGCATGAAGAGAGACCGGGGGTCAAAGATATCTGCACAGAGGGAATATGACAAAGGAGGCCAGGAAAGTCTTAAAAGAATTGCAGGAAGACCAGATAATAATCAAGCCCTCAGACGAAGGGGTAACATTGTGGTCATGGACTGTGAGAAATACATCAAGGAAGCAATGAGACAGATTGGGGATCAAGAGAACTACGAACGATTGGACATCGAACCTACATATGAGCATGCTAGGATATATCACCAAAAACTGAGAGAATCGAATCATAGATGCCTCCTTGATGATCAAGATTTTGCATATCTCAGAAATGACCACCAAGTGAGACCTACCATATACTTTTTGCCCAAAGTACATAAACACGTTGTCAATCCCCCGGCAGACCCATAGTGAGCGCAATAGGATCACTGTTAGAAAACACCTCCATATTTATAGAAA
The DNA here is from genome assembly GCF_031143425.1 of Pleurodeles waltl. Classification (NCBI taxonomy): domain Eukaryota; kingdom Metazoa; phylum Chordata; class Amphibia; order Caudata; family Salamandridae; genus Pleurodeles; species Pleurodeles waltl. The sequence continues at coordinate 718,062,917 of NC_090449.1, read as the reverse complement.
ATTTCTTATATCCATTTGTACCACTCTGCCCTCATACATCAGAGACTCAATGGATTTTCTTAATCGTATAAATGGTATCCCTTGGAAGCAAGATTACCTGATAGTGACAGTAGGGAGTATTACCTAAGATCACGGTCAGCTTTCTTTAACATACAGTGATGTTATTAGAGATGTTGGAATTTTATTTAACCTATAACATATTTCTATTTAACAACAAATATTATTTATAGACCCACGGGACAGCAATGGTAAATCTTTTGCACCCATATGCACAAACTTGACAATGGGCCATTGGGAGGCTGAAACCATCTGGGCTGATGTACACAAAGATTTCTTGGAACACATAGTACTATGGGTACACGTTATAGATTAGTTATTTCTCATATGGCATGGAAGTGAGCAAGATCTAACAGATTTATTAAAATCATGGGATAACATCCTCAGAAATTGAGATTCACCTACGAGATCAATGTCATCAGAATCAAATACCTAGATATAACAGTTTATATTGAGAATGAGAAGGTGTGCACTTGTATTCACAGGAAACCAACGAGCTGTAACAATCTACCCTGGGCGCCCACAAGCCTTAAAGTGGAGCGTCCCATATGGGGAATTTGTGAGAGCACAAAGGAATTGCTCAGAAGATGGTGAATTTGCCCGGGAAGCTACATAAAAGTCCCAGAGATTCTCAGCGATGGGTTACCCTAAAAGAGTGTTGGAGGATTCCCTGAATAGAGCCCAGAAATATAAGAGGGATAGACTCTTGATTTCGAAACGTTCCAATGTAACCAACACAGAAGTAGCGCCTACAATTCGATATATCATGGAATATGATGAATCAAGTAGTCTTGTGAAACAATCACTACAGCAACAGTGGTTATTATTTAAAATGGATGAGACAATGAAACAAGTGTTACCAGATAATTTATTGGTCACTTATAGTAAAACGAGTTCTCTGGGACAATACTTAACAAACAGCTTCATGATAGTCATCCCCAAAGAGAAAATCAAAAGGCTCAGTGAGTGCCAAAAAGGACTTTGGTGCTGTCAGAAGTGCAAGGCCTGTCAGATTGGCAGTGTGAATATATTTAAGTCACAGAGAGGGAGGACATTCTGGATTAATGTGAAACTCCATTTGTAGTTTACATTTTGGAATGTGGATGTGGAAACCATTATTTTAGAAGTACCATCAATAAGTTAAAACAACAAATTTTGCAACATCTCTGTGCCATCCAAAATAGGGATATGACCTACGCAATGGCTAAGCACATGAGGGACAGTCATGGAGGGAACGGTATGGGCCTTTGCTAAGATGTGATACACCATCTAAACCAAGCTCCAAGGGGGGGAGATCGAGAGTGTGCATTGAGGTAGTCGGAATCAAGATGCATTATATTGATGAATACAGAGTAGACATGGGGTTTGAACTCTGAAGCAGATCTACATAGATTCTCACCTTAAGATTTGCATGACTGCTTAACATGCAAATGTCTATAGTATAGTGTGCATATTGAGATGATTAAATTTAGTATTGGATTGAATAAGTAATCAGGTGAACAGCATTGAAGTGTTGGTTTTATACCAAAATAAACAGTTTTTATTATTTGTGACAGACTAGTTGCATTTGCTCCACTTTTACCTTCACTGAAAGTAATGAAAGTGATGGATTGGGTGAAGGTTCAATTACATTTTCAGAATCATAAGAATAATATTGGGGTTTGTACCCAAGGCGTCAGGGAGGGAGAAGGGGAACAGGGGCTCCTATGTAGATTGTGATGTAGGATATGGTATATAAACAGAGTACGTACGCCCACCTCCTATTTCGTTTGACATTTGTCACATTATAAAATATAGGTTTTAAGTTCAGCACGGGTCACTTTAAATTATAACTAAGGGCCTGGTTACAACTTTGGCAGTCCCACCATGGGACCACCAAAGAAGTGGGGAGGACGCCACCGCCATGGTGGTGAGGTCCACCCCAGAGTATTACAATGTTCTCACTCGGCTGACCGGCTGGAGTATTGTATTACACGTTCCCACCTGGCTGATCAGCAGGAACAGTGCTACAATATTGGTCTTAAGGGAGCCGAGGCCATTATGATAACACTCTAGCACCCTCGGAATTCACACTGTCTGCAAAACAGACAGTGCAAATTCCGACAGTGCTGAGCAGGGGGGCCCCTGCACTGACTTTCTCATGGGTATGGGCACTGCAGGAGCCCCCTTGTGGCCCCGGTCACTGACTTTCCGACAGCTTTTTCATGGCAAGGTCCCCACCATGAAAAGGGTGGTGAAAAGTGGGATTGTAATCAGTTAGGCGGCGGTGAGTACAGCACAGCCCTGGCTAAGTACAACTCAGGCTGCTATCACCACATCAGGAACCATGTTCCAAGTGGGGACAGTGATGCCCTGGTGGGTCCGCCTGCCACGGTTGTAATGTGGTGGTCGGACCACCACAGTTGCGGCAGTCTGCCTGTCACTGCAAGTCTGGCAGTCCTCGGACCACCAGACTTGTAATCAGGCCCTTAATGAATGTTACAAAATATAGGAGAGGTTACAAATACATAGGATTCCTATCCCCTTTTAGAGAAGCAACAATCTCCTTAGATAATAGTGAAGAGTTATATATGACAGTGTTAAATCTATTAGAAAATAGATGTAATGCTGACATGCTAGGAGAGATCATTTACCTTGAGATTGGATACTTGTGAAGACTAACACTGAGGAAAATTTGTACTGCACATTGAAAATATTTTGATTACGAAAAATCATCAACAGTTTTCGATGAACTGTCACTTTCAATAATTTATGCAATTATGCTAAATCCCTCATATTATGTGAAAGTCATTGAAATCGGATTACGTTTTTAATGAATAACATGTCAACCCTCAACTATTGCAGGAGTAACCTTTATGAGCATAACTTGAATCATGAAATATAGCATTGACGCAGGCTTGCTTATGATTCATATGTGTTGGAAATGATCTTGAATTAAGAGGACTGCTACTTCGATGGAACGTACACCAGCACTAGTCACTTTATTATGAATGAATCAAGTACAAATACCATTGGTAGCTATGATTATTTTTAATAACAATGTGTTGCACTAAGAATCAACAGAAATGTTTCTTTCACTAGTCACTTTATGATACTGAAATGTAGTGTAAATATTACTGGCAGCTATGATTATCTTGTGAATAGTTCTGCCCTAAGAATGAAGAGTACTGTTACTGTGATGCATCCTACATTTGCATTAGTCACTTTATCAGACTGAGATGTAGAAATAGTAAGTAATGGTTACTCTGGAATTAACAATAATTTGAACAAATAATACTGTTACTTTTACATGGTGGACACAGTTACTTTAAGGGAAGAAAGTGATATGCACCTTCAATCGCTCTGATGTGTCTTCTGTTTCTAATAATGGGAGGGGCGGCTAGCCTCTCTTTAAGTACCCTTGCACTTAATTGGTTTCATGGGCAGTTGAAGGCTATGGCTGAAACATGTAGCCATGGTTTTTGGATGGCATCACTAGCACGTCTTTGACAAAATACAGAGGTTAAACTGGATCTGTCTGTGCCGCTTTTCTCTCTGGCAGTCGCTCTTGGATCATGGAGGTATAGTTAGGCCAGGCAATAACGACCCGAGGAGGATATTGGTATATATATGTATACAATTTGGTCTGTGCGACAGCGCGCCAGTGCTCTCTAGAGGTCAGACCTCTTCCCCAATTTTGGCAGCAAAAGTAGTGTAGCACTCTAAAGCAGATTAAAAGCTGTTTATTCTTACTTCACAATCCAGCCAACGCAATTTGCATAACTGTCTTGAGAGGGGCTGTCAGTCCCTCTTTAATTTTCACTTTTATATTGTCTACAGTCACAATGCATTCTGGTAACTGTAGTTTACATCCATGGTTAACCACACATGTTACTAACCATGCTTATTATAAACATTAACTTGAAACTATACAAACTTATTGGCACCAGTGCTTAGAATATCAATGAATTTACATTTCAGTTGCAAAGCAAGCCTGTTCTAATAGGTCTCTGAGCCTTATATGACCAAACCTAATTGTTCTTGTCTTTGAACCTCTGAGTGAGCATGTCTCCTAATAACTTATCACTTTTATAACCTTCTCAGTGAGGGATTGTCCTTGTGGTAGTTCTCCGCCGTTATGGCTCGTTTTGATTACTCTTAGTATATCTTAAAGAGAGAGCAAACACGTCTCGCAATTTTTCCAAAGTATATGTAGAGATTCCCAGTGAGGGATTGTCCTTGTGGTGGTACTCCGAAAACTCTAGTTCATTCTGATAACTCTTAGTATATTTTCAAGAAGGACAGAGCAAATACATGCCTCTCAATTTCTCAGAGATGAATGTAGAGTTCCTCATCGTTGTTGAGGCCATTCGGGTTTTTGGTTCTGAGTCTGATAATACACTTTGATTCCTTCTGTCTCAATATGCGTGTTGGTTCTCCCCATCTTGGAGATTTAGGCACAATGTCAATATCGTACTATCATAAGATTTTCCAGGTCACTCCTGTATGTTCCATCATTATGGCCCTCATTATAACGTTGGCGGTAAATCCCACTTACTGCCATGCTGACTGCCTCCAACATACCGCCGCGGCGGCGGATATCCGTTAACCATATTATGACACACACACACCTATCCGTCACTATTCAGCCACACACACAAGTCCACCACACCAAAGGTCAGTGATAAACTGGCGGTATCAAAACCCACACCGTTACGCCAACAGAACTATACCCATCTCATTATGACCCACGAATCGCCATGGCGGGCATTCAATGGTGGTTAACCATTGGTGGTACATACTGCTGCGCTCAAAATACACACACACACATACAAAACAACATTACATTGGTCAATTCAAACAACACACACCTCACACATATACACACACCACACCCACACACCCACACCACTATAAAACACACACACACATTAACCACAACCCCTTACAAATACAAACAATTGGCACGAGACAGACACAATGATTACAGACAAAACCAGAGCCACACACCACCTATACCTGTACACCACCCACGCACCCCACATCACACACACCAACACATCACCCTACACACCCTCACCCACACCACTCACACAACACCCATGGCACCACAAAGACACCCCAGATTCTCATGGGGGAGCGAAGGGTCATGGTGAAGGAAATCATCAGGGTAGAGCCACAGCTATTTGGAGCACAGGTGCAGCAGATATCCATTGCTAGGGAGATGGAGCTATGGCGGAGGATCGTGGACAGGCTCAACGCCATGGGACAGCACCCAAGAACAAGGGACAACATCAGGAAGAGGTGGAACGACCTACGGGGATGGTGCATTCCATTGCACCAAGACACCAACTCGCTGTACAGAGGTCTGGCGGTAAACCCCCACCTCCTCCCCCACAACTAACAACATGGGAGGAGCAAGTCTTGGCAATCATGCATCCTGAGGGCCTGGCCAGAGTAGCAGGATGACTGGACTCTGGTAAGTCAACTCTCTACTACTACTACCACCCTGCCTTCATGTCATCACATACCCCCACCCTTACCCTCACTCCCATCACTCCACCACCTCCCTCGCCCCCCACCATCACATTTCACTCATCCCAATGCCAAGCCCTACATGCCATACTAATGCATGGACACCACTCACAGACCTGCATTGACACCTATCACTAAAGCATGCACACTATAGAGAACTAATCACCCCACCATACACCAACGTACCAAGTAAAATACAAACAAAGAGGGCAACCCACCGGTGCACAATATGTCACACACAGAAACAATAACACAGCATTTACATCCCCACAGGTATCCCTGCGAATGTCAGCGTGGAAGAGGTGCCAGCACTATCTAGTCCCCAACTGAAGAGGCCACAGTGATGACAGCAACTCTGATCACCTGGATCTGGATGACTAACCTGGCCCATCAGGGATAGTCGGTTACCCAGGCACAGTCACACACCACCACAGAACCTCACCTACCTGGCAACACCACCACAGCACCCACCCAGCATACCCAAACCTCTGTCACCAAGACACGTCGATCAGCAGTGTGTCCACCACTACAGGGACCCCAGGGCACACCTCACCCCCAAGACAATCAGGGACCTGGGGTCAGTGGCAGTGAGCACACAATTCAGGGGACAGAGGCACAGGACAACAGGGAAAGTGGGAGGACTGCTGTGTGCCAGGGGGAGGACAGGCCCAGGGAACCAACTCTCCAGGAGGCACTTGCAGAGATCCTGGGAGCCTACCAACATTCCCAGGATATGCTGGGCCAGATCCTGGACAACGTGCAGGAGAACAGGCGGCTGCAGGAGGGATAGTATCAGGTTACCAGGGAGGGCTTGCAGGCCATCAACACCACCCTGCTCTCCATAGCAGGGATGCTGGCAGACATGGCCAACATTATGAGGAAGGCAGTCTCACAACAGCGGGCCCCTGCCACTAGCCAGACATCTGAACTGCCTTCCACCTCAGCTGCCACTAGTGGACAGGAGGCCCCACCACAGGACCAATAGGCCACCAGCACCCCTCCCCCTGCAGAAGGTGAACCACCTCACAAACGTTCCCTGCGATCCAGGCAGAAGCCAGAGACTATTGCCAAGACCCCCACCAGGAAATGAGACTCTCCTGATTGTCACCCTTCAATCACTCAATCAAAAAAGATTTATAGAGCGCGCTACTCACCCGTGAGGGTCTCAAGGCGCTGGGGGGGGTGGGGGAAAGAGGGTCACTGTTCGAACAGCCACGTCTTGGGGTTCTTTCTGAAGAGCAGGAGGTCCTGGGTCTTGCGGAGGTTGGTGGGGAGGGAGTTCCAAGCCTTGGGGGCAAGGTATGAGAAGGATCTGCCTCCTGAGGTGGCGCATTGGATGCGGGGGACTGTGGGGAGTGCAAGGTCGGTGGTTCGGAGGTGGCGATTGGGAGTGTGGAAGTTCACTCTTTCGTTGAGGTAGGTTGGGCCAGTGTTGAGGAGGGATTTGTGTGCATGGATGAGGATTTTGAAGGTGATCCTCTTGTCGATGGGGAGCCAGTGAAGTGATTTGAGGTGTGACGAGATGTGTTCATGGCGAGGGAGGTCCAGGATGAGGCGTGCGGCTGTGTTCTGGATTCTCTGGAGTTTGTGTTTGAGATTGAGTGTGGTGCCGTCATAGAGGGTGTTTCCGTAGTCTAGCCTGCTGCTGATGAGTGCGTGGGTGACGGTCTTTCTGGTCTCTATGGGATTCCATTTGAAGGTTTTTTGTAGCATGCGGAGTGTGTTGAAACAGGAGGAGGTGACGGCATTGATTTGCTGGGTTATGGAGAGGGAGGGGTCCAGGATGATGCCAAGGTTGCGTGCGTGGTTTGCGGGGGTAGGTGCGGGCCTAGGGCGGTGGGCCACCAGGAGTCATCCCATATGGTTTTGTTGGGGCCGAAAATGACTATTTCGGTTTTGTTGGAGTTGAGCTTGAGGTGGTTTGCTGTCATCCATGTGGCGGTGTCAAAGAGTGGAGGTTGGTTTTGGCGGTAGTAGGGTTATGGGTGAGGGAGATGATGAGTTGGGTGTTGTCTGCGTAGGATATGATGGTGATTCCATGTGGTCGGAGGATGTTGGCGAGTGGGGTCATGTAAATGTTGAAAAAGGTAGGGCTGAGGGAGGACCCTTGGGGGACTCCGCAGATGATTTTGGTGGCTGTGGAGTGGAAGGGAGGGAGGCGGACATTTTGGGTTCTTTCGGTGAGGAAGGAGGTGAACCAGTCTAGGGCTTTGTGTCGATTCCCTGTGTTGTGGAGGCGTATGTGGAGTGTATGGTGGCAGACAGTGTCAAAGGCAGCAGAGAGGTCCAGGAGGATGAGTGCGACAGTCTCGCCCTTGTCGACTCTGGTTCTGATGTCATCAGTACATGCGATGAGGGCGGTCTCCGTGCTGTGGTTCTTGCGGAACCCAGACTGGGAGGGGTTGAGTGTGTTGTTTTCCTCAAGGAAGTGGGACAGGCGGGTGTTCACTAGTTTCTCAGCGACCTTGGCGGGGAAAGGGAGGAGAGAGATGGGGCGGTAGTTGGAGAGGTCGTCAGGGTCAGCTTTGGGCTTTTTTAGGAGTGCAGTGACTTCTGCGTGCTTCCAGGGGTCTGGGAAGGTGGCAGTGTCGAATTAGCTGTTGATTATGTCGCGAAGCTTGGGGGCAATGGTTGGGCTGGCTTTGTTGTAAATGCGATGGGGGCAGGGGTCAGAGGGGGAGCCAGTGTGGATGGAATTCATCATTTATTCAGTTTCTTCGTCAGTGGTTGGGGCCCAGGTGATTAGTAGGTTGGGGTGTGTGGGGGGGGGTGGGGGGTCTGTGTCTGTGTTGGACGAGTCGGGGGGTGTGTGGTAGGTGTGTGTGGCTTGAAACTGTTGTGTATGTCTAAGATTTTGTGGTGGAAATGGTTTGAGAGGGAGTCGTAGAGGAGTTGTGTGTGTGTAGAGTCTATGTTGCTGGCTTCGGGTTTAAAGAGCTCTTTGACAATGGTAAAGAGTTCTTTGCTGTTGTGAGAGTTACTGTCTATGAGTTCCATGTAGTATGCTCTTTTGGTGGTGCGAATGTGTTGGTGGTGATTGTGAATGGAGGTTTTGAGGGTGGAGAATTTTGTGGTTGAGGGTTCCTGTCGCCAAGCTTTCTCTGTTTTGTGGCATTTACGCTTGGAGTCTTGGAGTTCAGTGGTGTACCAGGGGGCGTTCTTGATGTTGCAGTGGTGATGTTTTTTCTGAGTGGGGCGAGTGAGTCTGCGCAGGTAGCGATCCATTTTGCGAGGTTGAGAGCAGCAATGTTAGGGTCGTCGGTGTGGGGGGGGTTCTGCGCAAGTTGGGAGTTCAGGTGTTCTGTGGGGATCTTGTCCCAAATGTGGTAGGGTGTGGTGTGTTTGTGGTGGTGTGTGGGGGTTTTGGAGAAGGAGAAGTGGATGCAGTGGTGGTCAGTCCAGTGGAGTTTGGTGGTGTGAGTGTAGGTTATGTGTTGAATCGAGGTGAAGATTGCGTCTAGTGTGTGTCCTGCTGAGTGGGTGGGTGCTGTGACCAGTTGTTTGAGTCCTAGGTTGGTGACGTTATCTAGGAGGGATGAGGAGTTGTGGACGTGCGGGTTCTCCAGGTGAAAGTTGAAATCACCGAGGAGGATGAAGTCTGTGGAGGTGAGGGCGTGAGGGCTGATGGTGTCAGCAATGGTTTCACAGAAGTGGGTGCGAGGCCCTGGACGTCTATATATGAGTGTTCCTCTGAGGGTGGTGTTGTTGTTTATGTAGATTAGGAAGTGCATGTGTTCTGCACTGTCTAGGCTGTCGTGTGTGTTGGTGGTGACCTTAATGGTGTCTTTGTGCAAAATGGCGATGCCACCTCCTGGTTTGTTTAGGCGGTCTTTGTGATGGAGTTTGTACCCGTCAGGGGTGGCTGTGGCTATGTCAGGCTCAGATGAGTGGTTCGTCCAGGTTTCTGTGAGGAAGACGATGTCAGGTGAGTGTGATGTGATGAGGTCCCAGAGTTCTATGGCATGCTTGTGTAAGGAGCGGGTGTTTAGGAGTAAGCAGTTGAGGTGGTTGTGGGGGTTGTTGTTGTTGTGGTGCGCGATGGTGTTGGTGTGGGGGGTTATGGTGTTGCTGTGGGTTGTGGTGGTGTTGTCGTGGAGTGTGTTCAGGTTGTGTTTTTTTTTGGGTGGGGTCTGCTGGGGTGGACGGGGGCTGTGTGGGGGTCTGCTGCATTGAGATTGTGGTGTTTGATGTGGGGAGCGCTGGGGTTGGTGTAGGGCGTGTGGGTGTTACTGGTGTAAAAGGTGGAGCAGGAGAATCGGCAGGTGTAGCAGGTGAAAGGTACCTGTGTGTGTGTGGGGTTGGTTTGGGTGCAGGCGGGGCGTGGTCCTGGGTTGAGGGAGTGGAGTGTGTTGAGTAGTGGTGTCTGGGGGTCTGGGCTAGGGGGACCAGGGGCACTGGCGCTGGGCGTGGTCTAGGCACGGACAGACATGGGCAGGCGAAGACGGGCTCGCACAGCGGCCGCCATTGAGAGGGTGGGGTGGGAGGGTGTAGTAGCTGGGAGGAGGGAGGAAGGGCCAAAGGGTGTGCACGGGGCGGGGCCGCAGTGGAGGCAGCGGCAGGGGAAACGGAGACCGGCTGGAGCCGGTGCTGAGGAAACAGGCGGTGGGAGACCAGGAGAGCAAAACAAGAGCTAAAACGGGAGGCAGGGGGGCAGAGACGTGCTGAGCAACACAGCAAAACAACTAACGGCAAGAAACTAAGGCAAAAAAACAAGCAGCAGTATAAATACACAGAAGGACAATGTGAAACACTGAACACAGCAAAAAACAAACTAGCAGCAATATGAAAAACACAGAAGCAGATTAAGGCAAAACACAAAAGGAAATTACTTAAGAGAGGGCAGCAGGAAAGCCTACCACTAGGCACAAGGGATGAGGCGCAGGCGGGTGCCTGCGGGTGAAGGAGGACCTCAAACTGCTGTCCGGGCGGCAGTCGACAGTGTCAGGGGCACGGGGTAGGCTGGTGGAGCCAAGTGAAACTCCTGGCCAAAGACGGTCAGGGATTTTACACGGGGCTCCGCGCAGCGGCTGCCATTAAAAGGGTGGGGTGGTAGGGTGGAGCAGCTGGGAGGAGGGAGGGAGGGCCAATGGGTGTGTGAGGGGGGCAGGGCCGCAGAGGAGGCAGCGGCAGGGGAAACAGAGACCGTCCGGAGCCGGTGGTGAGGAGCCGGGTGGTGGGAGACCAGGAGAGCGAAACGAGAGCTAATACAGGGGGTAGGGGGGCAGAGACAAGCTGTGCAACACAGCAAAACAACTAACAGCAAGAAACTAAGGCAAAAAAATGAACTTCAGTATAAATACACAGAAGCACAATATGAAACACTGAACACAGCAAAAAAAAAACTAGCGGCAATATGAAAAACACAGAAGCAGATTAAGGCAAAACACAAAAGGAAATTACTTAAGCGAGGGCAGCAGGAAAGCCTACCACTAGGCACCAGGGATGAGGCGCAGGCAGGTGCCTGTAGGTGGAGGAGGGCCTCGAACTGCTGTTCGGCCGGCAGCCAACAGTGTCAGGGGCACGGGGTAGGTTGGTGGAGCCAAGTGAAACTCCTGGCAAAAGATGGTCAGGGTGTTTACACGGGGCTCCGCGAGCGGCCGCCATTAAGAGGGTGGGGTGGGAGAGTGGAGCAGCTGGGAGGAGGGAGGGAGGGCCAATGGGTGTGCACGGGGTGGGGCCACAGGGTAGGCAGCAGCAGGGGAAACAGAGACCAGCCGGAGCCGGTGCTGAGGAAATGGGCAGTGGGAGACCAGGAGAGCGAAACAAGAGCTAAAACGGTGGGGCAGAGGGGCAGAGACGCGCTGAGAAACACAGCAAAACAACTAACGTCAAGAAACTAAGGCAAAAAAACGAAGAGCAGTATAAATACACAGAAGCACAATGTGAAACACTGAACACAGCAAAAAACAAACTAGCAGCAATATGAAAAACACAGAAGCAGATTAAGGCAAAACACAAAAGGAAATTACTTACGTGAGGGCAGCAGGAAAGCCTACCAATAGGCACCAGGGATGATGCGCAGGCAGGTGCCTGTGGGTGGAGGAGGGCCTCGAACTGCTGTCCGGGCGGCAGCTGACAGTGTCAGGGGCACGGGGTAGGTTGGTGGAGCCAAGTGAAACTCCTGGCAAAAGACAGTCAGGGTGTTTACACGGGCTCCGTGCAGCGGCCGCCATTAAGAGGGTGGGGTGGGAGAGTGGAGCAGCTGGGAGAAGGGAGGGAGGGCCAATGGGTGTGTGCGGGGATGGGGCCACAGGGGAGGCAGTGGCAGGGGAAACAGAGACCAGCTGGAGCCGGTGCTGAGGAAACCGGCAGTGGGAGATCAGGAGAGCGAAACGAGAGCTAAAACAGGGGGGGCAGAGGGGCAGAGGGGCAGAGACGCACTGAGCAACACAGCAAAACAACTAATGGCAAGAAACTAAGGCAAAAAAACGAACAGCAATATAAATACACAGAAGCACAATGTGAAACACTGAACACAGCAAAAAACAAACTAGCAGCAATATGAAAAACACAGAAGCAGATCAAGGCAAAACACAAAAGGAAATTACTTATGCGAGGGCAGCAGGAAAGCCTACCACTAGGCACCAGGGATGAGGCGCAGGCAGGTCCCTGTGGGTGGAGGAGGGCCTTGAACTGCTGTCCGGGTAGCAGTCGACAGTGTCAGGGGCACGGGGGTAGGCTGGTGGAGCCAAGTGAAACTCCTGGCCAAAGACTGACAGGGTGTTTACATGGGGCTCTGAACAGCGGGCGCCTTTAAGAGGGTAGGGTGGGAGGGTGGAGCAGCTGGGAGGAGGGAGGGAGGGCCAATGGGTGTCCGTGGGGGGTGGGGCTGCAGGGGAGGCAGCGGCAGGGGAAACAGAGACCGGCCGGAGCCGGTGCTGAGGAAATGGGCGGTGGGAGACCAGGAGAGCAAAACGAGAGCTAAAATAGGGGGGCAGGGGGGCAGAGATGCGCTGAGCAACACGGCAAAACAACTAACGGCAAGAAACTAAGGCAAAAAAACGAACAGCAGTATAATACACAGAAGGACAATGTGAAACACTGAACACAGCAAAAAACAAACTAGCAGCAATATGAAAAACACAGAAGCAGATTAAGGCAAAACACAAAAGGAAATTACTTACGCGAGGGCAGCAGGAAAGCCTACCACTAGGCACCAGGGATGAGGCGCAGGTGGGTGCCTGCGGGTGGAGGAGGGCCTCGAACTGCTGTCCGGGCGGCAGTCAACAGTGTCAGGGGCACGGGGCAGGCTGGTGGAGCCAAGTGAAACTCCTGGCCACCTTGTGTCCCACTCGGTCACCCTATCCACCTTGAACTGCCATTTCTCTCCTTCCTATGTCCCTTTGGACTATGTACCTGTGCACCAAATAGACTGGAACAATACCCTGGACTTCCCTCCATCATCTCCCCATCCCAATGCCCCTCTTCTTCTTAGCACTTCAATAAACCCCCTTTAAAAAATACAAGTATGGAGTATGTCACATTTTTTAAGTATGAATTTGTTTAACCAGGTTCAAACACTGCAATTCAACTGTACAGTAATTTTCACATAGGAATGACCTGTAGTTGGCTGCAGGGATCACACTAGAAGTGATAGTGGGGCACCAACATCTGCAAAATGAATTGCCAAAGGGTACAGTGAGTGGGCATAGATGTGGGAAATAACAGCATGCCAGTGTCAAAGATAATCAAAATAATGACAATGAAATCTAAACTAACACTGTCTTACCTGTGTGTCACTCGCAGTATTATTGTATCACAGGTTTTATGTTGTCCTCATCCTCTGCCTCCTCATCCTCACTGTCCACAGGGTCCACTGCTGCCACACGGCCATCTCCAGCCTTCTCGTCCTGCAGAAAAGGCACATGGCATCTCAAGGCAAGGTTGTGAAACATGCAGAATACAACAATTATCTGGCTGACCTTCTTGGGTGAGTAGCACAGGGATCCCCCAGTTAGATGGCGGCACCTGAACCTGGCCTTCAGGAGCCCAAAGGTCTGTTCGATTATCCTTCTTGTTCGCCCATGTGCCTCATTGTAACGTTCTTCTGCCCTTGTCCTGGCATTCCTCATATGAGTCAGTAGCCATGATAGGTTGGGGTAGCCAGAGTCACCTGCAAATATCGAGGGACAACATTTAGGCACACACTATCCTATATGGCCTACACCATACCCATACACCAACATATTCTGGGTGGGGACCACGGCTCACCTATTAGCCACACCCAGTGCCTCTGTAGTTGGGCCATCACATTTGGGATGCTGCTATTCTTCAGGACAAAGGCATCATGCACTGACCCTGGATACTTAGCATTGACATGGGAGATGTACTGGTCAACCAAGTACACCATCTGAACATTCATGGAGTGGAAACTCTTACAATTTCTGTACACCTGTTCATTTTGACGGGGGGACAAACGCAATATGAGTTCCATCAATCGCTCCAATTATGTTGGGGATAAGTCCCATTGCATAGAAGTCAGCCTTCACTGTGGCCAAATCCTCCACCTGGTTAAAAACAATGTAGCTTCACATGTGTTTAATCAAGGCAGACAACACTCATATCAGCAGGTTTGAGAACATTGGCTGTGACATTCCTGCTGCCACGTCAACTGTCACTTGGAAAGAACCAGTTGCCAAGAAATGGAACACAGATAGGACTTGAACAAGAGAGGGGATCTCAGTGGGGTGACAGATAGCAGATATCAGTTCAGGATCCAGTTGGGCACACAGCTCTGTGATGGTGGCCCTGTCAAGCCTGTAGGTGAGGATAATTTGCCTGTCCTCCATTGTTGCCAAGTCCACCAGGGGTCTGTACAAGGGAGTATGTCTCCATCTCCTATTCATCCACAGTGGTTGCAGTCTAAGGGACAAAAGAGTGAGGAGCCGGTCACAAACTGAACCTTGGAGCCACAACAGTACAATGCATGATGTTAAATTATAATGCTTAAGTGGGATTTGTCCTGTATGTCCTATTTTTAACTGTGACATAGTTATTATCCAGGGCCTGCCGCCCCACTGAAATGGCGTCCATCTGTCCTGTGTGGAGGGACAGTTGGAATTGAGGTAATTCCGCTGACGTTCTGCGCTGTTACGGTAGGCAGTCGGGAACCGCCTTGCAACTCCTCATTGGTTAACATTGGGCCCTATGGGGTTCAGTGGCCAATGGTGATGTACGCCGGTAGTGACACCGCAGACATGACCACCATTTTCTATCAGATCACTCACTTGCTACCTTACCTTGAGCAGGAGACGAACTACACTGCATGTGCTGCTGTGACCTGTGTCTGGAACCTATCATGGCCCGTGTGACTAGGGAAAGGGCCCTTGCCTTCACCTCAGCAGATTTGGAGAGACTGGTGGATGGGGTCCTACCCCAGTACAGACTGCTGTATGGGCCTCCAGACCAACATGTGAGTACACTTTAGGCACAATGCATGTGTGTGTGAAGGCCTCGTGTAGGGGGGGTGGGTGGATGTCCCCTGGGCGGCGTACATCTTGTGTTCTGGGCCATGTGTGTGTAAATGGTGATGTAAAAGGGTATGGTGGGCATAAGTGTAACAGGCAGGACGGTCTGACTGATACCATTTCCTGTGTGTATTTTTCTGCAGGTCAGCACCCATCAAAAGAAGGGTATATGGTGTGCCATCGCCGAGGACGTGTGGACCCTGGAGCTCTACGGCAGGAGGAGCACACACTGTGGGAAACAATGGGAGGACCTGGGACGCTGGTCACGGAAGATGGTGGTGGCCCAGCTGGGGATGTCCTCCCAATGAGAAAGGGATGCCCTTCAAACCCTACCCCCCTGATAGCCCGCATACACAATGGCCTAGCCGGAGTTGGATGGCACTTGTGGGCATCACAGCAGCCACAAGGGGGTGAGTACAGTGCCCATCATTACAACTTACGCATGGGAGGGGGTGTATCCGGGTGGGGGATGTGTGTCAGTGGGTGTCCCTAGTCCAGGCCTGACATTGCAGAGTAGGTCCCATAGTGGCCAGGGTTCTGAAGTGATCAACGTGCTACCTAGCTCATAGGCATCCTCTACTGGTCAGGGCTGAGTGGGTCCCAGGTGTGCATTTGGGGGGGTGTGCCCCTCACCATGCCTTGGTGGCTAGCATTATAACTAGTAGTGCAATACATAGTGCATAGAGCTGTTCCCTGTGTGTGGGAGTGGTGTGTACGCCAACAGTGGTGTTGGTGCAGCCATTGACCAGGTGTATCCTTTGTCTCTTCCCCCCTTTTAGTTTTGTCACACTGTCCTTATGTGCATTAGCATCATATGGTGGCGGAGCAGAGGCACTGGCAACAGAGGGAGTTGCATCCCACAGGACCCAAGAGGCGCAGTCCACCGACCGTGAGAGCACCAGTGGGCTGGAGGGCGTGGGGAGCACCATGGAGGAGACTGGAGGGGACAGTTCAGACTCTGATACCTCCTCCGATGGAAGCTCTCTGGTGGTGGCGAGCACTTCTGTGACCACTACCGCTACAGGTATTGCTGCCACCCCCGTACTAGCACCGCCCTCCCAGCAGCCCCTCATCGAGTTGCCCATGCCCACTCACCCTGGAGGGTGGCCATCTCCTTCGCCCCAGGCATGTTAGGCCCTGCCCCAGTTAGCCCTACTGCCCTGAGTGAGGAGGCTATTGACCTCCTGAGATCCATCCCCTTAGGGCAGTCAACCATTGTGAATGCCATTCAGGGGCTGGCAGCACAGATGCAACAAACTAATGCATTTCTGGAGGGCATTCACACTGGCTTGGCAGCCCAACAGAGATCGATCCAGGCTCTGGCCTCCTCTCTGATGGCAGCCATTGTCCCTGTTTTCACGCTCCGCCCTCCAACTTCCTCTTCCCAATCCCATTCCCCTCAACCCCAACCTATCCCAAGCACACAGGCAGATGAGCATGCACACAAGACAACACACAAGAGTAACACAGGCAAACACAAGCACTACACATCATCCCACAGGCACTCACACAAACACCATCTAGATGCAGACATACCAACATCCACAATTTCCACTCACACTTGCATGCACTACATCCTCATCCACTACCAGCATCACCACCCCTAGCAGAACACACACCTCACTGGCAGACATCTCCACAACAGCCATGCACATGTCCCCTGTGTCTTCTCCCCCTGTGTCTGTCACCCCCCTAACAAGGTGCACAAGCACCCAGACACCCAACAGTCATCCACCTCACAACAGCATCCAGCCAATGCACCTGCATCCAAATACAGCAGACACTTCCTACAACCATTCCCTCTTCCTCCACTCCCAAACCTCCCCCTCTCCCTGCCCCAGTGTCCCTAAGAAGTTTATCTTCACCACCATTGACCTCTTCCCTTCCCCTAACCTCCGTCCTTCACGTCTGGCCAGGGTGGCAAAAACCCAGGCAAGCACCTCAGCCACCCAGTCCACAAGCCCAGTAGTCTCCACACCTACTTGTGGTGGGAAAGGATCCCGGGCACCAGGCAGCCTAAAGGAAAGGGTGCCTTCCCCAGCTGCTGGCCGGAAGACACAGGAGCCTGCCCCAGCTGCTGCCAGGAAGTCCAAGGAGCCTGCACCAGCTGCTGCCAGGAAGGGCAAGGAGCCAGTCCCAACTGCTCCCAGGAAGGACAAGGAGCAAGCCCCAGCTGCTGCCAGGAAGGGCAAGGAGCCAGCACCAGCAGGCAGGAAGGACAAAGGGCCTGAAGCGCAGACTCAAACGGAGCCCCCACCACCAACCATGGTTGTGCAGCCACCTGAGGCTGCAGGGGATGGGCTTCCTCCCACCACCACCAGCAACAGCAGCATCACCACCACCACCAGTGGGCAGCCATCCGAGGCTGAAGGGGATGGGCTGGAGCTTTCTTCACCTGTGGTTGCAGCAGCACCACTACCACCACTGAGCAGCCGTCCCCGCCAGCGGACAGTATGTAGTCCTGCCTCCATGGGCTGCTGTGTGGCCTGTCCCCTGCAAATCCAGTGGGTAAGCCATCCACCAATCCCAGCCTCTCCAGGAACAAGAGCACAGGGCACGATGCCCCCTCCAGAACCAGCAGGTAAGCCACCCACCAACCCCAGTCTCCCCAGGATCAAGATCACAGGGCATGATGCCCCCTCCAGAACCAGCGGATAAGCCACCCACCAACCCCAGCCTCCCCAAGATCAAGAGCACAGGGCACGATGCCCCCTCCAGAACTAGTGGGCAAGTTACCGACCTGAGAGACTGTGGTCTTGCACTCCCCAGGACAGAGCACAGGGCATGTTGCCCCCTTCCAACCGATGCTCCTGCAGTGTTCTTGCCGTGTTGGTGCAGGTGACAAGTGGGGCCTTGGACTTTGACCTCTGGCCTTGTGGCCCACGCACAATGAGGACTGGGTTGTGTCCCTTGAACTGTACATATGTATATACCATTAAATAGCATTTTCGTATTTCTAATGTGTTGTTATTATTACACTAACTTTAGCACATTCCTGTTGTACTTGCATTATTCCTCAGGGGTATGGGGTAAATATGTTTTATTACTCCAGCTGATTGTGTGTATGGTGTTGGGGATGGGGGGGTGTGTGTTGCATGTGTGTGTGTCACTCTCTTTTTCCTCCCCCCCTCCAATGTGTGCTAGGCGGCTGTACTCACTATGCTCGTCTTCGCCGTCTTTGGTGTTCGTTGTGGAGCAGGACGTAGAAAATAATTGGAAATATTTGCAGCTCGGAATCCAGGGCGGCGTGGTTGTTCCCTGTGTCACCAATGGTGAGTCCTTTCACTTCTGTGCAGTGTTTCTGCCAAGCTTTTGATGTCATTGGTACCACCGGGGAAAAGGTGGTGGTTTCCTGTCTCATAATACGGTGGGCGGAACATTGACTTCCACCTGGCTGATGGCGGCTACCTCCATGGTGGCTGTTGATTCCACCCTGGCAGTCGGTGTGGTAAAGTGGCTGTCTATCTGAGTTCTCACCGCCATGGTCATAATTTGGCAGTAGTTGCCGCCAGCCTGTTGGCGGTAGTACCGCCACTTTATCACTGACTGCTAGGGTTGAAATGAGGGCCTATCTGTTTTGCCACTGCATAGGTGATATCATTCATTTCCACTGCTCGATGTGTTCTAAAATTATTTTCTGTGAGGGACAGATGGTGCTTCCAGTGTATTTAAGGCCACTTCTACATTCCAGGATGTAAATCACATACACTGTTTCACAACTGAATCTCTGGTTAATGACAATTTCTACTCCATTACGGTAGGAATACCCTGACTCCCTGAGCCTGGTGGTGGGTTCCTACAGGAACCCCGCTGGGGCCAAAAACACATTTTTTTGTTGTTTTTGCCATGAAAATCACAGAAGAGCCTTGAATCTCAGCAAATCTTTTTTTTTTTAAACAGATCGGTCTCCCGTTCTTGTTTAAACTTCAGCAATGGGTGGGCCTGGTCCCAGGGGCAAATGAAAATAAGTATATTGGGGAAGGACGCCGGCAGCCCCCTCCCCATGGGCGATTTCAGTCCTGGGGACACCACCTCCACGGGGTCAAGCCAATGTAAATTACGGGGGAAGGGGCTGCCACCCATGATTACAGGGGGAGAGGGGCTGTGCGGATAACCCTACCTGGCCCTTTTCAACTCCAGGGACAACCACCTCCACGGGGCAGTCTAGGCAATTTGAATGGAGGGGGGGCCACATAGCTCCACTCCTGGAGCCATTAATGTCCCTGGGGACCACCACCCCCCAGGGACAGTTCCCTATGTCCTGAGGTGTCCACCCTCGGGACATAGTTGTTTGCTGTTGCTTGGCAGGAGCTTTGACAGCTACCACCAAGCAAGTAAGTCCACTCCCAGTGAGCTAGAGCAGGAAAACTGCTGTTGCCTGCTGGAAACAAACTTTTTATGTGCTTAGCTACCCACTATCAATCGGGCAGGAAAACAGATGAAAAAATTGCTCCCAGAAGCAGAAAGCACCATTTTTTGCTCCTCCTGTGTGCAGGATAAATACCAGCTCCAGCTGGAGGCAACAAGCCATCAGGGACGGCAGGGGCACTCAGGCTCCCCCCACAGCCACCAAAAGAACATACTGTGTGCCCTTGGTGCAGCCAAGGCAATGACCATGAAGTGGCAGGCCCTTGGAAATGGGGTCCCCGGCGCTATCATTGGCTTGTCCCTGGGGGGGACCTGGGTTCACTGCATATGAGGGGTTGGTCACAGGGGGTGGGTGCCTGTGGAGGGTTGGGTGCAGGGCTAGGCTGCAGGCAATTTCCTGCAGTTGACTCCCCTTTCCACATGGCATAAGTAAAAATAATGTTTAACATTAAACAAATCCTAGAAATTCAAAGAATAACAAAGGTTTATAGGGACGTTATAGTTAGGAAATAGAATTAAAGCACCTTAAAAATTCACTAAAAACCAAAGGCACAGGTATGTGATAGTTCGGTTCAGATTTTACAAGCACAAAAATGTAGAAATTTAAGAGTTATTGTTATACTCATCTCAAGAAACTATAACTTGTGACCTAATGTGAATATAACTTTCACCCTCGCCATGCACAGCTTTCTTATCACCAATTTTATTGCAAATGTTGCAGTTATATTATGAATGATGTCACAGAAGACATCATTATTGATGCAACAAGTGGGGTAAGAAGCAGTGTTTGGTGAAGGAGCTAGCTATAGTTACTTGTAATAACTCTAACTATAATAGCCGAATTTCTATGGTTTTGTAAGTTAAAATGTGAGCCTGACTATATCGTCCCTATACCTGCTGTTTTTTTAGTGAAAAAAAAAATATATATATATATACATATATTTTATTTATTTATTTTTAATTTTATTTTTTTTCACTGAAGAAAACAAAGATTACAGGGACGTTATAGTTAGGAAATCAAATTTAAAAAAAACATTGAATTTCACTTAAACAACCAAAACTTACAGGGGCAATAGAGTTAGGCTCACATTATAAATGTATAAACCATAGAAATTCATCTGTTATTGTTAGTAATTATGACTCGTGCCCTAAGGTAATTATCTCATCAATAATTTTACGACAGATGTTACAGTGACATTATCAATGATGTTATAAAAGATGTCATGAGTAATATCTGGGGTAATTAGCAGTGCATGGCGAGGGCGCGAGCTATAGTTACTTGAAATAACTCTGACTAATAGCTGAATTTCTATGGTTTTGTAAGTTTCAAATGTGAACCTAACTATAACGTCCCAGTAACCTTTGTTTTTTTAAGTATATTTCTATGGTTTTTTTATTCTATTTTCTAACTATAACGTCCCTGGAACCCTTGTTTTTTTTTTTTTCAGTGACTTTCAATTTTTTTTAGCTTAAAGTAATTTTAATTACTATGGCCCTCATTTCAACCCTGGCGGTCACAGCGGTAGTACCGCCAACAGGCTGATTGTACTCATCACCTTATTTTGACTGTGGCAGTTCCGCCTCAGTAACACCACTGGCGCCGGCGCAGAGCTGCCCTGGGGATCTTGACTCTCCTTACCGCCAGCTTGTCCGCCATGGAAAGGCAGGCGGTAAGAGGATTCCGGGTGTCCCTGGGGGCCCCTGCACTGCCCATGCACTTGGCTTGGGCAGTGCAGGGGCCCCGAGGCACAGCCCCATCGCGCATTTCACAGCCCGAAATGCGCAACGGGTGGCACTGCACCCACTGCACATCAACATTGCCACCGGCTCTATTACGAGCCAGCTTCAATGTTGATGTGACTTTTCCGCTGGGCCAGCAGACGGTAACACTGTCCCAGGGGAAAAGTCGAAATAGGGAGCCAGTGATACCGCCAGCACTGGCGGTATACTGGCGCCTGCAGCCTCAGCGGTATTTAGGAAATACCGCAGAGGTTGTAATGAGGCCTTATATGTTAATCCAACCACCTCCCATACCGACCCCAAACCGTAAAATACCTTACCACCCAAAAACCCTGCCCACTTTAAACCCTAAAAACACCATAAAACTTAAAAAACCCATATCCACCCTAAACCCTAAAAAACCCCTTGCCACCCAAAAACCCATACCCAACCTAAAACCTAAAAATTCCCTAGCCACCGAAAAACCCATACCCACCCTAAACCCTAAAAATTGAATTGCCACACAAAACACATACCAATACAAAGCCCTAAAATTACCTTTGCTTCCCAAAAATCCATACCCACCCTGAACCCTGAAAAATAAATTGCCACCAAAAAGCCCATATCCACTTAAACAGTGTACGGTGAGGGCATGAGTTACTGAAACCTTAGGGCACCAGTTATAGTTACTTGAAATAACTTTAACTATAACAGCTGACTTTCTATGGTTTTGTACGTTTAAAATGTGAGCCTAACTATAACGTTCCTGTAACCTTTTATTTAAAGTGAATTTCTATGATTCTTTAACGTAAAGTGATTTTTTTATTACTTTACCTTAACACAACCACCACTGTGCATGGCCTTCCACCATGCGCAGTGGAGGTTGACCTCAGGGCCTGGCCTGTGGCCAGGCCTTGCTTCCAACCGCCTACAACTACCCAACCCCTTGCCACACACGGCCTTCTGCCATGTCTGCTGGGGGTTGGCAGCAGCACCTGGCCTGTGAAGAACCCCTGTAACTACCCACCCCCCATAAACAAACCAACACCACACCATGCACGGCAGGGACTGGCTGCAGGGCCTGGCCTGTGGCCAGGCCCCACATTTACCTTCTTTAAGCTCCAAACCCCATGCCACATACAGCCGAGGGGTTTGGAGCTCAAAGGGGGCAACAGTAAATATATATATTTAGGAGGACTGCATGGGCCCCAGGGACCACCACTTCCCTGGGACTACCTAATAAAAACTTTTAGGGGGCCACGTCAACCCCCATTGAGATCTAGGAACCACCACCTCCCCAGGGCAACATTAAATAAACATATGGGGAGCCGCATGTGCCTGCCAGTTTCCAGGGACCACTACCTCCCTCGGGCTACATAATAAAAAACTTAGGGGGGATTTCGAAGATCCACCTCTGGTCCCGGTGACCACCACCTCTTTGAGACAACATTAACTAGCGGTAACATTTTTAAAGCTCCTGTTTGCTGAAAGCGGAGTGTTTGCATACACCAGCAAACAGCTACTTCCAAGGGTGGACAGCACAAGAGATAGCAGGAGCTAGCCCTGCGGGTGGTGGTCCCCAGGTCCATGTATGGCTCCAGAAGGGGAGCCACCCAGCCCCTCTCCTTCTTTTCTATTTGGCACCAGGGAGGTGGTTGTCACCGGGAAAGGGGTCCGCACGACCCCCCTGTTAATTTTTTAAGCTGTTGCCCTGGGGAAGTGGTGGTCTCTGAGGGAGTGGAGGGCCACATGGCCCCCGCAAACTCTTTACACATAGCCCTTGGGAGGTGGTGATCCATCCATACATTTTTCAGAGAATTAAAAAAATGTATACTTTTCAGACCTGGTGGGGTCCCAGGGGGACCCCTGGGCCAAGACTGTAGGATTAGGGTATTCCTACCCTGGTCCCTTTGCTTTTTCATGGCCTTTATTTTTTGGGACTGAGCTGAAGCTGAGTCCCAAAATGGCTGCCAACACTTCCTGGTTGAATATCTGTGGATCCTCTGTGTCCCTAGATAACTATGGGCCAGATGTAGCAACCCTTTTGCGAGTCGCAAACGGCGAAAATCGCCGTTTGCGACTCGCAAACGTGGGTTTGCAATGCACAAATGCATATTGCGAGTCGTTACCGACTCGCAATATGCATGTGCGACTCGCAAATAGGAAGGGGTGTTCCCTTCCTATTTGCGACTCGCAATGGTATGCAATACCATTTGCGACCGCATATGCGGTCGCAAATGGCATCGCAGTTACCATCCACTTCAAGTGGATGGTAACACAATCGCAAATTGGAAGGGGTCCCCATGGGACCCCTTCCAGTTTGTGATTGCACCCAAAAATAGTTTTTCAGGGCAGGGAGTGGTCCAAGGGACCACTCCCTGCCCTGAAAAAACCGAAACAAAAGGTTTCGGATTTTTTTTAAATGCAGCTCGTTTTCCCTTAGGGAAAACGGGCTACATTTAAAAAAAAAAAACCTGCTTTATTGAGCAGCAGGTCGCTAACATGGAGGCCTGCTGACGTCAGCAGGCCTCAATGTTAGCGAGTGCCCATAGTCGCTATGGGGCCGCAATTTGCGACCCACCTCATTAATATTAATGAGGTGGGTCTTTGCGACCCCATAGCGACTTGCAGAAGGTGTCTGAGACACCTTTCTGCATCCCAAATTGCGACTTGCAATTTGCGAGTCGCAGAGACTCGCAAATTGCAAATCGCAATTTGGTTTTTTCGTACATCTGGCCCTATATTCTTTAACCTCTAATATATGCAAAACTACTGAGTGGATTTACACCAAATAACAAAAAGCTCACTTTCTGGACCAACAGCCAGCTTTCTGCCAAATTTGGTGCAATTCCGTCCAGTGGTTCGGGCTGTATTAATGTTCAAAATAGCTATGGAAAATTGCATTGGGAAAATGCGTTTTGGGGCACCCCTTTGTCTGAGCCCCCACTTGATGGATCACCCTGAAACTTTCAGGACAGCAGCTGAACCAACTGTTTCGTTTGTTTTGAAAATGTCATGAAGATTTGTCAAGCGGAGTCAAAGTTATTGGCAAAACAAAAATGCTCTTCCTATGGAAACTAGGTCCTAACTATAACTATCAACCACCAGCAGGATGTGTTTGTGTGTGTTTGTGTGTGTGTGTGTGTGTGTGTGTGTGTGTGAGAGTGTGTGTGTGTTCCAGAAGAGTTGCCCAAGTGTTCCAACATTGACATAAATCTAATCTGTCACTCTAAACCTGTGATCAGTTCCAGGTACAACACATTTGAGTGTGAGGCTTTGATGTGGTGCTGGAATAAATAACTTACATCAAAAGTAATTTATAAGGAATAGAAGGCATATATATTCTACAATATATAGTTGAACTATTTTACTTATCCTAGTTTTGACGAGCTTCACCTTTCTCGTGACTTCAAAGAAGTCATTACCATCATCAATCCAAATAACAGGATTTTCAGCTACTATAAATAAGTAATTTTCTAATGCAATATATTTTATCTTTGGGAGCATTCCTGGAAAGCAGAGGCTGTTTTTCATGCAAAGGATTGCATGAATCTGAAAATGCAAGGTACCACCCAGGCTGAACTACTGCGAGATTGCAGAGGTCCGCAAAATGTAGTTTTTATCAAGTCATCAGCGTTGTTCTAAATTCATTTAAAATAAAAGATGGCACCAAATATTTTATCAGTACAATAAAGTGGCACACCTTGCTAAAGTCTGCTGGTGGTGAACAGTCATTTTATTATATTATTATTTTGAGCATCATGTTATTCTGTTCACATAGCACTGAGGAATCAACCAAAATTACTTTTATATTTGCTGTTAATGGATATTTGTTTGTGTGCCATTTATATAGATTTTGTATGTTAGGTTTAAGCATATATGCACTAACTTTAATCCTAGTCTCTATACCCTAAGACTTTAATATATGCGACCCTAAAACCTAAACCAAGCCCTAAGAGTAAACGTAATTCAAAACATTATCCTAACTGTAACACTAAGCAGCCTTATACCAAAGGCTAGACCCCCCATACACTAAACCTAATCCAAACCCTAATACTTCTAATTTCAACCTATCACAATCCCTTAGTCTAACCCTAAATTTAAGGCTAAGGAAATCTACTGTTTTAAACCCAAACATACTCCCAACATCTTACACTGATCTCCTTTGCCCTTCTCCTACACCTAATAATGCCTCTTACTCTAACTTGACTGTTACACTTACCTTGTACTTTTTATAGTCATGACATATTTTCATCAAATTTGCAGTATTCATACATTTACATTATACACAATTTCCAACAATTTGGTCAATTGGAGACTGGTTTAAGTTTATTAAAAAGTGCCTTGAATCATTCCTCTTGCTAGTATCTCATGACTTTGAACACAGAGTGCGGTCTTGCATTCACTTTTCATGTAAGATAACATAAAATAAAGGTAATTTAGTGTAATTGAGAATAATATTTATGACATTTTTCAAAAGAAAATTATACAGTTTTGTACAGACCTATTCCTTACCTGATTTGATGTATTAGTATTCTCATTAGCGATATTATCACCCATGGCATTTTCAGTCTATGTAAGGGCATCCATGTAGCGATACATCAGTGTAGTAGATCCTAAGCAATGGAGATTTCCAGTTCATCAGTGTTATTTGTGGTGTTAAGATTATCTACATAACATTTGAACATCTCTTCGTACTTGTGTTGCAACCAGGATTGTACCTAAAATCTTTTCATTGCTCAAGAACCCAGCAAATTTAAATATATAGGATTAGTGAGTGGATTGTATCAGTTATATGCAGACATTGTTGAAACGTTTTTAGGATTCTGTGTATGCTGCACTGATGGTCACATACCTTGTAAGTGTCCTGTTGAGATATTATTACTCCTATGGTCTTGATCATACCTTAGATGACATGGAGACCGTCTCTACTCATCAGATATGCAAGGATGGGGGTGTAGGCCTTGAGTAGGTGGGTGATGGCCTCCACCACGTAATACATACATGGGGTGAAATCACAATGGTCTGAAATCTGACAGATGCCAATGTGCACATGGCTGTTACCAGCATGCCAGCATTTTCTGGTGGTATTGGCTGAACACATAGTGGTATGTGACATTCTAGAGACAGAGTGGATTTGTTATATATAGCTCCAAGGGTGCTTTCATCTGGCTCAAGAAATGCAGGCATTGTAGAGGATGTGTCTTCCTCGTTGGAAGTTGAGACTCTGGATCATATCTGTTCCATGGATTTGCCGACTGAGGCTTTGATGGTTTTTTCATCTGTGGATGTAGGACCCTCCCTGGACGTGGCATCATGGTTGCCTCCGATGACTTTAAAGATTTGGTCTTTGTTTTTACACAAACTGTCTATTTTTAATTGCCTCTTTTAATTGTTTGCTCTGTGTGTTGAGGTAAACATTGTATTGCTTTTAGGATTTTAGACAATTTATTGTTTTTTAGCATTTTAAATGGGTTCTTAGAATCTGCCTACTATAACTGGCAAGGAGAGAGTGTTGTGAAGGTATCTAGAACCTGGGTTCGCTACTCCTGTTTTAGTTCATTTTAATGTTCATATTTTATTAATTTCAGTAAGACTGCTTTTAACAATGTTTTTTGCATATTTTCTGGCTTTATTTTAGGAAAGTGAGGAACAAGCTGTTAGTTTAGTTAGCCTTTGTACTACATACAATCAGTACTTTCTATCCAACGCTAAGAGAACTCTGTACATGATGTGTTGGTTTGTGTTGTCCAATACAAAAACAATAGATAATTGACAGAATGTGGAACAAATCAAACATTAACTCCCAGTGACAGGTCTGGATTTATTCCATCAGTTTTTTGCTAGCCAGATCTGTGACTGGGGGAGAGTGTTTGAAAAGTTTTAGCACTTTGTCAATCATCCTTTTGTGTTGCTGTAGTCGACCTAAGTGGACAGGGGATGCCCAGACGTGGGTCCCATGCTCATTGTGCCACTGGATTAAAGCTAGCATGGCTGATGAAGGGTAATACCCTAACACCAGTCCCAGGAGGCTTGTTTCCAATCCAGGGAGGACCTGGTCCGGCAGTTCGGGTTGGACTGTTCTCATGGGGAAAAGGGTCAAGACTTATTTGGATATGGCTGGGTCTCAACTCGGATGGCATGGTGAGCACCGAATGATGGATTACAGCACATCTGTTAGTGAGGGTGAGTGTTTGAAAGGTTTTAGCACTCCACCCACCATCCTTTTGTGTTGCTATAGTTAGTCACCCTACGTGGAAAGGGGATGCCCAGACGTGGGGCCCGTGCTCACTGTGCCACTGGATTCAAGCTAGCCTGGCTGATGAAGGGTGATACCATGAAACTGGTCTGAGGATGCTTGTTTCTGGTCCAGGGAAGACCAGGCCTGGCAGTTTGGGCTGGATTGTTCCCATGGGGAACAGGGTTAAGACTGATTTGCATATGGCTGGGTCCAAACTGGGATGCCATGGTGGGCAAAAGAACAACAGATTAAACCCAGATCTGTTACTGGGGGTGAGTGAAAAGTTTCAGCACTCCGTCCATCATCCTTTTGTGTTGCTATAGTTGTGCTAAATGGGAAGGGTATGCCCAGACGTAGGTCCTGTGCTCACTGTGCTACTGGACTCAAGCTAGCCTGGCCTATTAAGGGTGATACCCTGAAACTTGTCCCAGGATGCTTGTTACCAGTCCAAGGAGGACCTGGCCTGGCAGTTTGGGCTGGAATGTTTCCATGGGGAACAGGATCAAGACTGATTTGCATATGGCTGGGTCCAATCTGGGGTGGCACAGTGAGAAAAAGAACTATGAATTAAACCCAGACCTGTGACTGGGGGCGAGTGTTTGAAAGGTTTTAGCACTCTGTCAATTATCCTTTTGTGTTGCTATAGGTTTGTATTACTCATTCAGACATAGCATTGCATGAGAACTGTATTTCTAGCACAGTATGGTTTATTATATAAATCATGCGCTGACCCAGAAGTAGAGGGTATTCTGGCCACAACTATCCTGTGACACATGCAATCTGACATGTAGATTGGCTGGCACTGATCTATCAGCCTCCTGAGGGGACTGCCATCCCCATCACAAACATCTACGTTATAACTACTGACACTCTTCCAGTTATGGGTTTGGGGCTAATCCCTTACATCGGGCCAGGCAGAGGGTACACCCACTATGGTCTCAGCAAGACATAGGGTTAGGTAGGAATCTCTAGAGCACCAAGAACTACATACATCATGGTTGGATTGTTTATCTTTTTACCATGCTCATAATGCTGATTATCTTGCTTTGTTTCATCTGTCTAATTATTGCAGATAACTCTCTATATGCCAGACTGCAATTATTTCAATAAATGAATCAGAAAGTTATCTTACATATTTTGTGTTTCACCTTGGCATGCATAAGTAACAGTACAAAAGGGGTGAAATCTGTTTCCAGGACTTCACTGGGGAGTTAGAGTGTCATATTCAGGTTGCCATAATCACCCTTCGCCCGGTAGGTTTGGGGGTCAGATGAGGCATTGTGGGCTAGCCAGGAATCAGGCTGATAGTTACTAATAGCTCCTTACCCTTTCTGGAGAAATGTTCAGGAGAACACTTAACAACTATGCTACAATAATTCTGCCACCTTGCTGGAACAACAAATTCACTAAGATTACTTGGCCAAAAGTGATGTCCAACCCTCACCATATTAGAGCAATATATCAAATTTTCTTAAATAGTTTGGCTGAGTACGAAGATCAGGCTGTGGGGAATATTCTGATTCTCAAAATACATGACAGCATGACTACTCAGCTACGGGGGTTCTTTTATAAAACAAGGCGGTCAAAGCCACATGAAGGGAAAGGGGCACGCAAGGGATGGTTTGATGAGAGGTGCTCAAAGGCTAAGTCTGGGTTAAGAGTAGCAGTAATGTCTGGTTCCCAGGGGGAAATTAAACAAGCTAGGTCCTTATACAAAGTAACTTTGTCTAATGCAAAAAAGCGGTGGGAGGATTCCCTGTGGCAGGAATTATTAGATGCTTCCAGAGAGAAGAATAACAAGCATTTTTGGGAACTTCTGTCTAAAAGAGAAAATGGAGGTAGGAGTTGTCCCAGCAACCATATTCAACCAGAAAGCTGGGTAGAGCATTTTACTACTCTTTATGCCCTACCAGAGGGCCCAATGGACACCAATGTGGTCCACTCTCCAACAAAACTGTTGGAATCAAATTCCAGCATGGCCCTCCAAGTGGAGGCCCAGTGTGTCCCTGAGGGTTGCCTCATCTTTAAAGTAGAAGAGACCCTATAAATAGCCTAAAACCTGGCAAAGCACCTGGACCAGACAAGCTTCCTGGAGATCTTTACAGATCGGAACCATATATCTGGTCCTGGTATATTAATGCCATCTCAAATAGCATAGCTGCAGGGGGGCAAATTCCAGGTACATGGAAGGGGGCAGAGATCATACCCATTTATAAAAAAGGAAATGCTAATCTTCCAGCTAACTATAGGCCAATTAGCGTTATAGACAACCTACAAAAGATCTTTGCTAAACAAATTTTGCAGAGACTAATCAATTGGGTTGAGGAGTACCAAATTCTTTCCCATTTACAGGCAGGGTTTCGTGCAAAAACTAGCACGATAGACCAGGTCTTTCGATTGGCCATATTGCATTGGAAATATGTTCTTGTTGCCAAGCAGTGCTTGTATGTGGTATTTATAGACCTGCGATCGACTTTTGATCTGGTCCCAAGAGCCAAACTGTGGGAAGTGCTGGGTAGATTGGGAGTCCCAGAGGATCTATTACTCCTGTTAAAACGACTACATGAGAACATTTATGCCCAAGTGAGGTGGGGTGAACAAGGCGAACTGACAGAACAGATCCCAATTAGAAGGGGAGTTCGCCAAGGTTGTGTGCTAGCCCCCCTACTGTTTACCATATTTATCAACGAAGTAGTAAAGGCTGTGACCATAGGCCAGAATGATGCCCCTTCCCTGAATACACAAAAAATCCCCATCCTGCTCTTTGCCGATGATTCACTTCTCATTTCTAAGACACCAATGGGGTTGCAAACCCTTGTTGACCGGTTTAACCAATTTTGTAGCGATCATGGGTTGGAGGTTAATATTAACAAAACAAAACTGATGGTGTTATCCAAGGGACCTAGGAAAAAATTTTCCATTCATATTGACGGAGTACTGTTGAAGGAAGTAAGCTCTATAGATTATCTGGGAGTTAGGCTAACTAGTAAACTATTATGGGAAGAGCAGATTACAAAAAGTGCAGGGCTCCTACAACACAGAGCCTCATCTATATTGCGTTTCTATCAAAGCACCTCTACAAAAGTTGTTTCCCCAGCAATAAAAAATTATAGATCTAAGGCTCAAAGTGCAGCCCTGTACGGAGCGGAGGTATGGGGTTACGCTAACTGTAACAAGATCAGTGTGGGGGAAAACAATTTTGCAAAGGCTTTAACTGCATGTCCACGCACCACACCCCTGCTTCCATTATTTCTAGATCTGGGGTTAAGCCGAGTAGCAGATCTAGCTACTCTAGGACCTCTCCTTTATTGGATCAGGTTATGGATAACCCCCGAACTAGATATATATAAGACCTCATTACTCGATCTATTGAAATGCCAAAATGCTATTACTCTTCCCTGGATTCGCCATGTGGCCCATTGGCTTCGGCTATTGGGTCTGGGTGATTATTGGGAAAATCCCCATAAATTAGAGAGACGGCATAAAAACGTTTTAAAGTTAACCTATTGGTCTTATGTTAAGGATAACTACATAACCCACAAATCCCATGGTCGCTTAACTAATCCCTTCATTGATATTAAATGGTCCCCAAAGTTTGAATCCTATCTGGATGTTATACCGGATTTGCAGGGCAAGAGCTTATATGCAACGTTTTGTTTTGGCTCTTTGCCCTTGATGTCATTGATCCATAGGTGGGGGTCGATTAATCTTCCCGATATATGCCCTGCCTGTGGCAGTACTTTCGAAACTATTGAGCATTTCATGTTCTTCTGCCCAGCCTATGCGATTCCGCGATTAAAATGGATTCGCAATATTTGCAGGGACATGGGATTCAAGAACTGCTCTTTGGCTCTACGGGTTCTAAAAAGCCATAATTCAGCCGACGTAATTCTTTCAGCAAGCAAGTATTTAGCAACAGCTTGGCGCATACGATGCCATCTTCAAAAAGTAATTTAAGGTCTCATTTCTTTTATAGATAAGTTTTAGAGTCATATGTGTAATTCAAGTTATTGTTTTAATGTTTTTACACCAATTTATAGATGTGTATTTATTTATTTACTTAAGAATTATTTATTATCTTGTTTTTATGTGCTTTTATGGTCATTGATCGAATAATAGTGTGGATGGACTTAGTCTCCCATGCTTTGCCATCCTAAGTATGAAGTCCTATCACCAAAGTAGCAACCACATTACCTATTTTTAGGTTATGTTTTTTTGCTATTGTGAGCAGTTTTTGCACCATTCTCTAATGAGGTAAGTGATAC
Organism: Pleurodeles waltl; assembly: GCF_031143425.1. NCBI lineage: Eukaryota > Metazoa > Chordata > Amphibia > Caudata > Salamandridae > Pleurodeles > Pleurodeles waltl. Next base: position 718,031,286 of record NC_090449.1, on the reverse strand, counting down.
CTCTGGCTGTATTTCTTCTATCCTACAAACAGCAAATATGCCAACTAAAACAAAAATCTCACCATGTGAGGAGGGGAGAGGACCTTGGAGGTGGTGGAGCCTTGTGCCAAGAAGTACCTAAGAGGCACTTTTGTCCATTCCTCATCCTTAAACCACCTCCTTCTAAAAAAAACAAAAGGCTTCCTGAGGCTGGTGCCGATGTCCTGGAAAATTCTCACACCCCGTAATGGACATCTGTAGTTCAAAGCCTCCTAAAACGAGCTGGAAATGCACCGTTTAAAGTGAGTTTCAGCTCGTATTCCCTGTCACTGTGTGACATCAGCTCCTCACCAGGTGACCATGAAAGGGAGCAGATATTGTGTGTCACACCGTAGCACCGTGTAAGCTGGCAGGTGTGCACCAGGGTTCATGCCATTTTTACCTTTACCAGTGGCTTTTTGTCACTATGTCAGAAATGCAAGAAAATTTAAACCGAAATGTTTCAGTTTTAATGATTATCATTCTAGTAGGTTCTGTCTGTGGCGGGGGCACCAAAGGGATGATCATATCCATTGTTCACTTAAATTCATGAATTACATTTACCTGACATAACCCAACCAGTGGCAGGTGACAGCTCTGCAGAGTATACAAGCTACTTAATTCACCCCTCAAAAGTTCAGATGGAAATTCCTATCTGTCATACCCTTTAGTGAAAAATAAAACACATATTTTTGTAATAGGATCATGCTGTGCTGGTGCTAGGGGAAGAGGTATGGGAATAATGAAAGTTATATATAGCACCCATGAGTTATTGTTTAATACTGCAACTGCTATTACGGAGATTCTCTATGGCTCATTCAATTTCCAAACAATTAACAAAACTATTTATGATCTTGAACAAATTTCCATTTAGAGTCAACCTAAACAAGCCGCAGGCACTGAGCCCATTCCTTGCAGCATAATTAAGCACTATTTATAAGGCTAAGGTTGTCACTAGGCATCTATCTGTGCTCATGGAAAAATAATCAGTGACATCGTACTGCTCTTGCAGGAACTTGCTGTACTGTTTTTTTCCTGAGGTGATGAAAGCATACAGTAAGAATAAGAAAGCACTGGGACCCCAGAGGGCATGTCAGTAATGAAACAGGTGATGCTGCCATTTTGAATGATGAATCACTAATTTAAAAATCCTTCAATTTCTTTCTAATGAGACACCATGGGACTTAGTTCCCTTAAACTCTGTGAATACAAAAGATGTATCCTAACCGCTACTTTAAAGTTTTGTATGGGTAGGAAAGGCATTTGCACGCTCGACAAAGAACAATAGCTAAATTAAGCACTACATTACCTGAAACAACCTAATGCTTGCTAATGGCGACGAGGTTTGTGGTCAGGCTACATTGGATCTAACGTTTTCAAATTAAAACACGAGCGAAATATGCATTTAAGTGGAACCGAATTAGATTAAAGAAGAAAGAAACCGTTGAATTACTTGGCTTGATGGATCTATCTTTAAAATGTTTTATTTTAAAAGTACAGATTGGAAAACTGTAATGTACCGGGACAGAACTAATAGAAGTTGTGTGAGGCCTAATAGTGCAGATAGTGTATAGACTTGCTAATTTCTTAGATGAAATGAGGGCCATATGCCCCAGTAATTTCATGCCTTTTTTGGGTACCTGAAATCACGTTATAAATTGCGTTATATGCACGACAGTATGAAAAAAGCTTTATACAAAACGAATGACAAGAGAATGCATTTTCCATTTTTCTGGGATCTTTGCAATAACTTTGTTATAAATGTGGTCTCTAGTTGGCAATCGGTTTGCACCCTGTCCAAGTAGGGACCCTCTAGTCAGGATAAGGGAGATACCCAGCTCAGATAACCCGTGCTCACCCCCTTTGTAGCTTGGGGGAGCAGTCAGGCTTATCTCAGAAGCAATGGGTAAAGCATTTGCACATAATACACAGTAATACAGTGAAAACACTGCAAAAGGACACCACACCAGTTTTGGAAATATAGCCAATATTTATCGATATAAAACAAGGCCAAATTGAGAAAAATCCGACACAGAGTAAAAAAAAATATGAATTTGCAAGAATTACTTAAACATTCAGTTCCTTGAAGTTGGTAGGTCCATCTGGGGCTATCACTGCAACAAATTCAACAGTTCAGGCCGGCTGCGGCGTTGCAGGCCTGCTACTGTGTCAGGAAGACCCACAAACAGTACCTTGGAAACGTAGAGCGTTGTCATCCGTGCGATGAGATTCGGAGTGCAGCATCGCTGTCATCAGCAGGTGTCGGTGGGCGTCAGTTCAAGAGGTCAGTGCAGTGGTCATCAGGCTCTCGAAGTCACACGCATTGCAGATCGAACTCTGGGCTGATGATGAGGTCAGGAGTGCTGGTGTTGATGGCGTAGGGCTGTGATGCGAAGCGGGCCATTGCAACGTGTGGGGTCGACAGGTAACAGTGCAGGCAAAGGCTTGGTGACGGTCATCCTGTGACATCAGTTAAACCAGGGCTGCGGTGTGAAGCAGGGCAGTGCGGCGTGCGGAGTCTCGTGGTCATGGTGGAGGCAGCGTAGTCATCATTGCTGAAGCGCTGTTGTCAGTAGGTCCAAGGTGGTGGTATGACATGGGGCGGGCTCCGTGTGGCACCCATGGGTTGCAGTGCAGAGAGGGGCATCAGTTGATGATGCTGGAGTTGATGGCGTTGGCGTCGGTGGACTGGTGCTTCAGTACAGGACGAAGCTATGCTTTGTGTACCTCACATGTGGTATCCTCAGGCCACGGTGCAAGCAGTGACATCGGTGCCAGGGTAGAGCATTGTCGTGGGTGATACCGAGGCTGCGGTGTGAGCAGGGTAATGTGGAGTGCGGGACGCACAGGTCACCATGCAAGCAGCGGCTCGGTGAGAGCGTCAGGTGGGGGCGTTGGTGAGATCAGGGTCGTGGGGCATGGCTTCGTGTGGCATCATCAGGTCACGGTCAGTCAGCGGTGTTGTTGATGGCATTGCACTAGTTTTTCTTCTGTTGCAGCACAAAATACACAGTTCCCATTGTTGAAGGCAGGCGAACCTGAAGTCTTTGATATCCCTGAGACTTGCAACTAGAGGCAAGCTCTACTTCAAGCCCTTGGAGAAACTTCACAAGCATGGCACACAGCAAAGTCCAGTCTTTGTCCTCTTTAAGGCAGAAGCAGCAACTGCAGGCCAGCCCAGCAAAGCACACACAGCAAAGGGGCAGTACTCCTCCTCCAGCTCTTCAGCTCTTCTCCCTGGCAGAGGTTCCTCTTAATCCAGAAATGTTCTAAAAAGTCTGGGGTTTTGGGTCCACTACTTATACCCAGTTTTGCCTTTGAAGTAGGCAAATTTCAAAGGAAAGTCTCTGTTGTTGACAAGACCCTGTTTTGCCCAGGCCTGGTCCCAGACACACACAAGAGGGTTGGAGACTGCATTGTGTGAGGACAGGCACAGCCCTTTCAGGTTTGAGTGTCAGCTCCTCCCTCCCCACTCTAGCTCAGGAGACTAATCAGAATGTGCAGGCTACACCTCAGCTCCCTTTGTGTCACTGGCTAGGGGGAATTCACCAGCAGCCCAACTGTAAGTCTGACTCAGACATGGATTTCACATGCAACCAGAGGCACAGAATGGTTAAGCAAGAAAATGTTCACTTTCTAAAAGTGTCATTTTCAAACAGACAATATAAAAACCAACTCTACCCAAAGATGTATTTTGAAATTGTGAGTTCAGAGACCCCAATCCCCATATTTCTATCTGCCCCTAATGGGAAACTTGCACTTAAAAGATATTTAAAGGCAGTCCCCATGTTAACCTATGGGAGAGATAGGCCTTGCAATAGTGAAAAACAGATTTGGCACTATTTCACTATTAGGACATGTGAAACACACCAGTACATGTCCTACCTTTTAAATACACTGCACACTTCCGATGACGCTACCTAGGGCCTACGGTAGAGAGTGACTTACATGTAGTAAAAGGGAAGGTTTGGGCCTAGCAAGGGGTACACTTGCTGGGTCGAATTGGCAGGGTAAGACTGCACACACAGACGCTGTAGTGGCAGACCTGAGACATGGTTACACGGCTACTCATGTGAGTGGCACAATCAGTGCTGCAGGCCCAATAGATACATTTGATTTACAGGCCCTGGGCACACATGGTGTGCTATATTAGTGACTCACTAGTAAATCGAATATGCATGGATAACCAATCATAAACACAATTCATAGAGGGAGGACTTGAACTTTAGCACCGGTCAGCAGTGGTAAAGTGCCCATAGTACCGAAACCAGTAAAAATGAAACCTAGCACACAGTCAAAAATACAGGAGGCAGAATCGAAAGGGCAGGGGAAACCACACCAAGGATGCCAGGTCTAACACATGTCCCCACCCCACTAAAAGTGGGGGGCCCACCCACCTCCTTGGAGTTCTCCTCACTAAGGTGAAAGAACTTGGACAGACCATCAGCATAGATGTGTTCTGTACCTGGGTGGTGTTCCACTGTAGAGTCCATTCCCTGTAGGTAGATGGACCATCTCAACAGTTTTGGGTTCTCACCCCTTATCTGCATCTGATCCCGGAAGTGAGTCCCAAACAAGTAGGGTCTTAGCTTCTTCAGCACCCAGACCACAGCAAAACCTTCTCTCTCAATTGCGCTCCAAATCTGTTCCCTGGGGACTAACCTCCTACTAATGAAGGCTACAGGTTGGTCTAGGCTCTCTTCATTTACCTGTGCTGGAACTGCCCCCACACCTTGTTCTGAAATGTCAGTCTGGACAACAAATTTCTTGGAGAAGTAGGGTGCCTGCAGAACGGGTGCTGTGCACATGGCTGCCTTCAGGGCATCAAAAGTGGTCTGATAGGCCTCAGTCCAGATCACTTTTTTGGGCTGCTTCTTGGAAGTCAGCTCTGTCAAGGGGGCAAAAATGATGCCACAGCCCTCGACAAATCTCCTGTAATAACCGGTGAGACCTTAAAAGGCTCTCACCTCTGTCTGGGTCTTGGGGGATCCCAAACCAGAATGGTATCAATTTTGGGCTGTAGGGGTGCCACCTGGCTGCAGCCCACCTGGTGTCCCAGGTACACCACAGATCCCTGCCATATTTGGCCCTTACTGGCCTTAATAGTGAGGACTACCTTCTTCAGGGCTTTCAACACTTCCCAGAGATGATGCGAGTGATCCTCCCACCTCGAGCTGAATACTGCAATGTCATCCAGGTAGATAGCGCTGAAATCTTCCAGCCTAGCCAAGACCTGGTCGACTAACCTCTGAAAGGTCACAGGGGCATTCTTCAACCAAAAGGGCACAACTCAGAACTGACAGTGCCCCTATGGCATTGAAAATGCTGACCTCTCTTTGGCCCAATCAGTCAAGGCAATCTCCCAGTACCCAGAAGTTGTCAAACATACTGAGAAACTGGCCAGCTCCTAGCCAAGATATGTCCTGGTGGGGCTTACTGGGAGCTTTCTTCCAGCCTTCTTCCACCAGGCACAGAGGTCCTATCACAGGGTGCCCATAACGCAGTTCAAAGGGGCTAAAACCAAATCCCTTGTGCAGTACCTTCCTGTATGCAAAGATAAGGCATTGCAAGAGGGCGTGCCACTTACTCCTGCTGGAGTCTGACAGACCTTTAATCATGCCTTTTAGGGTGAGGTTAAACACTTTAACCAAACAGTTTCCTTGGGGGTGGTAAGGAGTGGGAAACTTGTAGTTCACCCCACCCTCCTCCAGTGGCTTCATATATGTGCATATGAAGTTTGTACCATGGGCAGATACCACCTCATTGGGGAACCCCATGTGGGAAAAGATCCCCATTGATGCCCAGCTCATCACAGGTGCTGCCACTGACCTCAGAGGGATAGCATATGGGTACCAGGTGGCATGGTCCACCAAGACCAGGATGTACCTGTTGCCCATGGCTCATGACTGGTAATGGTTGGAGAGGAGCCTTGCATCTCTCCTCACTATTGTCACTTCCCTGGCAGATCTGGCAGGACCTACAATGTGCATCAGAGTGCCTGTATATTTGGGGCCAGTAAATGTGGGTGACAATCCCATCAAATGTTTTGTCCTGCCCCAAATGTCCTGAAAAAAGGCACATCATGAGTAAGCCCCAGTAGGAAGGTTCTGAAGCGCTAGGGTATCGCCAGCACAAGGATCTCCCCAGGCTAAGCAACCTTAGGCTCACTATACAGTAGACATTCTCCAAGTAGATCCAGTGTGATCCAGACTCCTTGCCAATCATCTGGTACGTAGCCTGCCACTGCAGACCTTCAAGAGAAGGGCATGTTTTCTGTACTTCGGAGAACTCATTCCTGGTGAGTCCCCCTTCTTGCTGCCAATGGTTAAGCTCAGTCACATCTCCCAGTTTAGCTACTTGCTCCTCCGTAGGTTCCGGGATGTTCCCCTCACAGTCATCCTCCTCCCTGATTGTGGGAACTTCTGGGGTGGGATTCCTGCACCCCTTGCCCCTCCTCTTGCTGGCAGGCACCTGTGTCAGTCTTTCAGGCTCCAGGTCCTCCTGATCACCTCACTGGCTTCCATAGACTGAGTGATTATGCATGTCCACTCCGGCAGATCTACCATCTCCAAGTGTGACCTCACACCAAGGGGTATCCCCCAGGTCATTACCTAGAAGACAATCAACAGGTATGGTTGGACCCATAGCTATTCTCAAGGAACCTGAGACCCCCACATTCAAAGGGAACCTTCGCCACCTTGTACTGGTGCTCAGGGTTGTCTACAGCAACTACTTGGTGAAACACATTGGGGACCATCTGCTCTTCAGAAACCAGGTGATACCTGACAGTAGTCACACTGGCTTCTATGTCTCTCAGAGCCTCCACGCTCTGTCCATTAATGGTCACCCACTGCTTGTACTTCTTAGAGTTCTCAGGCGAGAGGGTCCTCTGGACCATCTGTCTGTCCCCTAGTGAGACAAGGGTCATTTCAGCTGGTTCCCACCCTTCTCCTGGACTAAACTCCCCCCCAGTGCTATTCTGGCCAACCCCGGGACTGTGCATAAATGGGTGCCGTTGTCCTCTCAGGACACTTGTGCCCCCCCTCATATTACCCTCCTGATCACATGCATAACACTTGAAAGGCCCTTTTCTGCAGGCTTCCTAGTAGGCTTCTTCTCTCAAGGGGGACAGGAATCCTTACCCTGGAAACTAGGTTGGGGCTCTTTAGAGAACTTCCTGTGTTTACCCTTGCCCCCAGTTCTTCTGATGGGACCCTGCCCACCTTTGGCAAAGTTTCCCCCATACCTTTTGTGGACCCTGGTACTCTCTCAGCAGCCTGCCTCCTGGGCAAGGTTCCTGGGGTCAGTGAGCTTGCTATCAATCAGGTGCTGGCCCAGTTCTGGAAAACAAAGGTTCTCCGATCCAATAAAATTGTCCAGTCCCACATTATCTGTTACCTTATTGCCCTTCACCCAACCATCCAGTTTTCTGCAAAAAGAATCAACACATTCTAGCCAAGTTTGGGAATCTACCTTTTTGTAGGAGCTAAACATTTCCTTGTACTGCTCAGGGGTGAGACCATAACTGACGAGTAGGGCATCTTTCATGGTAGAGTAGTTGAGCATCAGGGGATCCCCTACGGCTGTCAAGGTATCCCTACCCTTTTCCTCAAAGTGCTTCAACAGACCTGCCCACCCCAGTGTACCTTAGGCACCCCGTACATGTGGAGAGCTGACTCATACCACTTAAACCACAAGTTTTTGTCATCCTCCCTCTGATAATCCTTCACTAGATCTTTAGGAATGTGCACCCTCCTCTCAGACAGCACTGGGACTACGCTGCCACATCCATGCTGGGTTCCGATTGCTTGGCCTTGAGGTCTAGCTCCCTCATACTCAAATCATGTTTCAAAAGCAATTTCTTTTCCTCCAGAGCAAGAGCCCTTGCCATCTCTTGTTGCTCCATTTCAAACGTTTGCTCTCTGCTTCCAACCTGAGCTTTTCACGCTCCAAATAATGTTTCCTCTCTGCTTGTCTATCCCTCAATTCCTCTGGGGCCATCCCCTTGACACAGATACTGCTGCCCTGAAGGATGCCCTCCCTAAAGGCAAGTCCTGGTTATCCACCATGTTATCATTCACAACAACATTCTCCTCCTCTGTGGGCCCATCATCCTCCTTTGCTGCCAACCAGGCCCTCAGCACCTTTTGCAGCTCTTCCTTCCTATTGAGGCCTTTCACAAGACAATTGAACTCCTTATAGAACTTTTAGAGCTGAGGTACCGTGTAGGTTTCCAACCTCTCTTACTCAAACACTATTTCTGCAGGTCCAACTGATGGTTCACCAGACTGAGACATAATTGTGGATAAGATTTAAAAAGTTGCTATATTTCAGGAAAGCAAAAAAAAACAAGCCAAAAGGAAAAAGCAGTATGTGGTCACGGAATGGTCTGCCCTAAGATAGTAGTATACACCAATCACTGTATGTTAAGTACAAATACAAGTACTAACCTCACCGCGGATCACCAGTGTTAGAATTTGGGTCTCTATTTGCCAGTGGTTTGCACCATGTCCAAGTAGGGACCCTTACTCTAGTCAGGGTAAGGGAATCACACACCTAAGATAACCCCTTCTCACCTTGATGGTAACAGTAAGGAACCAACGCCGCTCCAGCAACACCTCTTCCCCGCCTCTGTGCAATGTCTTTGTTTCATTATTTTCAAAGACACTGTACCTAGGGGTTCGTGCAACTCTGTGACCGGCGCCAAACTCCCTTTCAAGTGGGGATAGACTGTTGGGAGCAACTCCCTCAACTATGTTGTGGTAGCCCCAGTTGGAGCTCTTGTGTTTCTAAGCGCGTTATTGGGATTTAATGTTTAAAAATTCATATCTTTGCTTGTGTATGTTGGAATTTTGTCACTTTGGTCTTGTTTTTCTTAGATAATATTGGCTATGTTTCTAAGCTCCATGTGGAGTACTTTTGTGGAATTTTCACTACGTTACTGTGTGCGTGTGTGTATGTGTATGTGTGTGCGTGTACAAATACTTTACATAATGCCTCTGAGATAATCCTGGCTGCTTAAGCCAAGCTACAGAGGGGGTAATCAGGGGTTATTTTAGGTATTTGACTCCATTACCCGGACTAGATTGAGGGTCCCTACTTAGACAGGGTGCAATCCACTATCAGCTAGATTCTCCATTTCTAACAGCCATTTTCAATATCACACAGGAAATTTGCATCTGGGAAACCGAGTAGGCTACATCTTGCCAGAAGCCCTCAACATGGAACATCTGTCACCAACTAAATAAAGATGATGAAATTATTGAGTGCCAAATTTTGCTCACACTCATTTCATCTTACCTATACAGTGTCTTTCCCATGCAGAGTGAATTCCACTTTTTCCAAGGAATTCCTCATTGTCTTTGTGCTTTTCAGTGATAATTAACAAACGAGGTAATAACAAGCGAATTACAGATGGGTAACTGAATAATGAAGATGTTTTTCACAAATTATCTGCTATTGCTCTCAACTACTTAGCAGGGGTAGTGGAGACTTGAGAGAGCCATCTGCAGCTCATCCTCAACTTCTTCAGCTCCCTGCACCACATTACATCTGGTATCCTGCCACCCAACAAATCCACCCTCCTGCCACAATTTTTTTTCTCCAAAAACAGCGTCTGGCATCCTGCCACCTTTCCATACCACCCTTCCATTACATTACAGGCCAAATATTAAGAAAATATCTAATTCCCTGCCACTCATCCCCACCAACCACTGTATTTACATTCCACTTCCCAGCAAAGGTGAAAACAACTAGTGCCTGATAAAAACCAATATCACGCTCTCATTAATCCACCCATCCAAGTCAAAATACAAATAATACCTAAACTCCTGCCAGTCACCAACACTAGCCCCAACCACTTTGTTCACCCCCCACCCTACCTTAAGCTCTGCTCTCCAACACTGAAAAAGTCTACACTGCACTGACAGGCTCCTTGAAAGTCCTTTCAGAGTGTCAAAGAATTCCTTTGACTCAGCAACAATGAGAAGCAACTTTTGTGTCCAAATTTTGAATCTGTGATTCAAGCCACTGCCCCTTAGCAAGAGCCATATATAAAGACATATTTATTGATATATTGGGAAAGAGAACTAAATATTTATAAATGCTAGTGAGATGCTTTTTGTGAAGTGTTAAGTGAAGGAAAGTGCAATGGGTGTAATGATTTACAACTGAATCTTTCTGGCTCCCATGGACTCTGTATCAATGTGATGTAATTACTCTAACTAAATGTAATGAAATCTTGGTTTAGAATGTTGGAGTTCACAGGTACACACAGAGGAATAAAGACCTGTGACCTACAACTCCATGTGTGACCTAGTTATTCTGTGGGTACCAGGCTAGGGAAGATGCTTCAATTAGCAAAGGAGGATAGGCTAAGTAACCCAAAGAATAAAATGCTCTCCTGCAGAGTTTTCCTTGGTCCAGGCAAACTGCTCATGCATGCCACCTGTGCCTCCATTGAAGCGTTGAGTCCACGGTTGGCCTATGTAGAGTAAAAGTGCAGTTCCATCCAGTGTGAAGCGTGTGAATGGAAAGATAGCTTCATGGAAAAGTCTACGCATCGCTGGTCAAGAAACTACAACCAAGATCCTACAAAAAGGTACCATGCTGCCATACAAAATCAAGTTACATAGTATACAGAGTGTTAGTGCTGAAGTCAGATACAAACAGGCTTTTACAGTACGGATAAAGACGATCATAAGTTGCCATATATTACTACAAATAATATTGCTGGCTGACAGAACAACTAAAAAAAGAAACACACCATTCTTACTCTTACCGGAGTCTTGAGAAGTGGAGTATTATGACCTCAGGACCGAGGGGAGACCCAAAATGCAGCACTGGGGTTGTGTTCACTGAGTTGTCCAATACCCTAAGTAGGATACCATCAATGCTACTGAGTGGTGGCTCAGAACAACTCCAGAGGTCTCTACGAGTGAAGAAGACCTAGAAGAAGGTCAAAATTCTAAAGACTGTCCTGGATGACCCACAGGCTGAACCATCGTCAGGACTCAGTTATGATGCAGATTTCCAGGAGCAGTCAGCAGCATTTGACAGAGCTCCACACTCGACATCAGCCACTCCCATGATCAGTTACAATGCTGCAGCCTTCCTCAATCCACAACCACCATTTGACATTTTGCCAAAAACCAAAATATTGGCGATAGATGGACTGTAGCGATAGAGACCTTTGAAGAGTTCATAGATGCAGTTAAAGAGACTGATAACAGGAAGATTATCAAATATCTCAAAATTCTTGCTGGTGATGGTGTGAAAGAAGTGATAAAGAAAGTGGCAAGAACTGCTGAAGAAGTCACATACCATTGGATTAAGATTGCTTTGAATCTCAAATGTAATCCTGCACCGGATGTTGACTAAGAACAATACATTTTCAGTCAAGAATGTCAAAGAGTTGGTGAAAGAATCAATGAACTCAGGGAAAGACTTGACACCCTCATCAGACACTGTAAGTTCAATTAATTTAAAGATGAAAAAGCCATGTGGCTTAGGCTGATCGATGGATGCTTGTCCAATTCATTCAGACGATGAATGTTCTGAGAAACTCTTAGTCTGGAGCGAGTGTTGATGGCTACAAGAGCTGAGGAACGTGCTGAGAGACAAGCTGCTGACATGGAGGCCAGAGGTGTCCAGAGGCAGTCAGTCATGAGTGTGAAAAGGAATTTGACACAAAAGACTGAAGGACACAAAGTAATGTCTACACCCAAAATGAAATTGTGTTTCAGGTGTGAATTTGCACTTCCACACAAAGGAAAGTGTCCTGCCATTGGTCAGACATGCAAAGTCTGTGGTAAAGAGAACCATTTTATGATGATGTGCAGAGTGAAGGAAAAAGTAAATGTGTCACAGCGCAAAGACAAAATAGCCACCAGAACTTTCCAGAAGCATCACTCGATGCACGCCCACAAGTCTAAGTTGCAAGATCAGTTGAGGCAAATAGATAAAAAACAAAGTTGATCGTCATCACATGTGTGTATGTGTGTGTGCGTGTGTGTGTGTGTGTGTGTGTGTGTGTGTGGGTGTATGGGCATGTATAGCCCACGCTGTGTGGACCGGTTCAGTCCTCATAGTGCAGGTAAACATACACACACATACATACACACAAACTCACACACACACACATATCATGTCTTCATTGGCTTCCTGCACAACAAAGGATCAAATTCAAGTTTATATGTACCATGCACAAGGAACGTCACATGAAAGAACCTCTATTAATTCAAAAACGTGGAGACATTCATCCTGCCTTAAGAAGCCTAGATAACTATCTCCAATTCAAGAAGGACATTAAAACATTCCCTTACAAAAATACTACAGATTAACATTTTAAGGTCTACCCCTGTCAGGGGGACTGGCCCTAACTCATGTGTGTTGCCCCATTCCTTTGTATGCCATGAGTAATTATTCCTTCCATCTAATACTTCATTTCATCCCCATTGCTGATCACCTAATCTGCTACCTTAGTTTCCCTTTCACACAGTGCTTCAATGTGGCCAGTTAGTGACATGTTAGCACCATATAAAGGTGGTCATTACAACCCTGGCGGTCCGTGTTAAAACAGCGGTAAAACCGCCAACAGGCCGGCGGTAAAAAAAATGGAATCACGACCGTGGTGGAAACCGCCAACATAGACAGCCACTTTAACACTCCGACTGCCACGGCAGTACAAACAAACACCGCGGCGGTAACCGCCAACAGACAGGCGGAGGACAATGTACCATTCACACTATTACAACCCACCAATCCGCCACCTTTTCCGGGGCGGATTCACCGCAAACAAAAACACGGCGGAAACAGGACTTCGAAGGGAAAACGCTCACCTCTACACACCCCACGAGGAACCAGGACGCCATGGAACCGGAACTTCAGATATTCCCAGCCTTTATCTTTCTGCTCCTCTACCAGGAGCACGAATGCCGGCGGCGAAGACCAACGTGAGTACTGCACCTACGACACAGGGGAGGGAAAAAACAGTGACACACACACGCAGCACGCAACACCCCCACCCCCACCCTCACCCACTACAACACACACACTAATACATCTTGTTACATTACAGTTACACCCCCCAATCCCCCCGGAAGAATGCAAGGACAAAAGGAAATGACTCGAATAATTGTGTTATATTCAATTACATAAATCAAAAATATTTACAAATATATACATTTATACTATATACAATTATATACACCAAGAACACAAGTCCAAGGGATTCCATCATCATAGTCTGTGGATCACTGGGCCCAAAGGGAATGTGCGAGGCCCACACTCATTACACGAACAAGACGGAGAGAACACTGCAGGGGCATCAGATAGAAATAAAACAGGCACCTCAGGGGGAAGGGAACGGGGGCACCTCAGCCGGTTGAGTGCAAAACACCAGATCCACAAGGGGGCTCCATGCGGGGTGGTTTGCCCACTGTTCAATCCTGGGGAGTGCAAAGCCACAGTCTCTCAAGTCTCTACAGTGGGTGGTTTGCCCACTGTTCAATCCTGGGGAGTGCAAAGATACAGTCTCTCAAGTGGATAACAGTCTCCACTGGTTCTGGAGGGGGCATTGTGCCCAGAGTGCTTCCTCCTGCCAAGAACTGAGGTAGTGGATGCCATTCCCCACAGGTTCTGGAAGGGGCTTTGTGCCCAGAGTGCTTCATCCTGCCAAGGACTGAGGTAGTGGATGGGATACTCAACTGGTTCTGGAGGGGGCTTTGTACCCAGAGTATTTCATCCTGCCAAGGACTGAGGTAGTGGATGCCTTTCTCCACAGGTTCTGGAGGGGGCTTTGTGCCCAGAGTGCTTCATCCTGCCAAGGACTGAGGTATTGGATGTAACTCTCCACTGGTTCTGGAGGGGGTTTGGTGCCCAGAGTGCATCATCCTGCCCGTGGCGGCCACAGTAGCGTCAGAATCATTGGCGCTCACTGGCCTGCGGTGCTGCTGGCGGCGGTGTCCTTGGCAGCGGTTCTGCTGGTGGCGGTCTTTTCCTGGCCTGCGGTGCTGCTGGCGGCGGTGTCCTGGGCAGCGGTTCAGCTGCTGGCGGTCCTGTCTTGGTCAGCGGAGATGCTGCTGGAGGTCTTCTTCTGGGCAGCGGTGCTGCTGGAGGTCCTGTCTTGGGCAGTGGGGCTGCTGCTGGCGGTCTTCTCCTGGGCAACGGTGCTGCTGGCGGTCCTGTCTTGGGCAGCGGGGCTGCTGCTGGCGGTCCTGTCTTGTGCAGCGGGGCTGCTGCTGGCGGTCTTGTCCTGGGCAGCGGTGCTGCTGGAGATCCTGTCTTGGGCAGCGGGGCTGCTGCTGGCGGTCTTCTCCTGGGCAGCGGGGCTGCTGCTGGCGGTCTTCTCCTGGGCAGAGGTGCAGCTGGCGTTCCTGTCTTGGGCAGCGGGGCTACTGCTGGCGGTCTTCTCCTGGGCAGCGGTGCTGCTGGAGATCCTGTCTTGGGCAGCGGGGCTGCTGCTGGCGGCCCTGTCTTGGGCAGCGGGGCTGCTGCTGGAGGTCTTCTCCTGGGCAGCGGGGCTACTGCTGGCGGTCTTCTCCTGGGCAGCGGTGCAGCTGGCGGTCCTGTCTTGGGCTGCGGGGCTGCTGCTGGTGGCCCTGTCTTGGGCAGCAGGGCTGCTGCTGGCGGTCTTCTCCTGGGCAGCGGTGCTGCAGGCGCTCCTGTCTTGGGCAGCGGGGCTACTGCTGGCGATCTTCTCCTGGGCAGTGGTGCTGCTGGCGGTCCTGTCTTCAGCAGCGGGGCTGCTGCTGGCAGTCCTGTCTTGGGCAGCGGGGCTGCTGCTGGCGGTCCTGTCCTGGGCAGCGGGGCTGCTGCTGGCGGTCTTCTCCTGGGCAGCGGGGCTGCTGCTGGCGTTCTTGTCCGCCGTGCTGATCTTCCCACACTTGCCAGATTTAATTTGCCCCTTCCCCACCTTGGATGGTATCGCAGCTGTCTCCACACTCCCAACTGTACCCCTGGGAGCAGCTATGGTGGCTGATTTCTTTCCCCTCTCCCGCCAGGCACTGGCCAACTTTTTATGCTTGACAGGTGGGGGACTGTCCGTGCTCTGGCTCCTTGCCACACTGGCTGCCCTACTGCCTGGTGCACTCCATAATCCGGTGACTACTGGCACCACTGGTCTCACCGATGTTGTGGCTGAGAGGCTAGGTTGGGACCTGGAAAGTCGGGCCCCAGGAGACTGAAGGGGTGGGGGAGGCGAGGGAAAGAGGTCAAGGCTGGCCAGGAAAAGTTTCTTAGGAACACTGGTACGGGTAGCTGGAGGGGGTTTCGGAGTGGAGGAAGAGGTTGTGGTTGTAGGAGGTGTACGTTTGCTGATTTTGGGTGAAGTTGCATGGGCTGGAGGCTGTTGTGAGGTGGATGGCTGTTGGGTAGGTGTGTGCCTGCATTTGTGTACTTTGGAAGGAGGGCTCACAGACACACTAGGAGAGGACACTGGGGATGTGTGCATGGTAATGGGGGTGGTGACTGCACGTGAGCGGTGTGTGGTGGTGGGTGTGCTGGTGATGGACGTAGTGGCTGAGGATGTAGTGCATGCAGGTGTGAGTGGAGACGAGACAGGGAGGGAGGAGGGAGATGAGGAGGAGGGGGACACAGTGGAGGCAGTGGATGTTGCTGTGTCTGCATGGGGTTGGTGATTGTGTGAGTGCTTGTGTGATGTGTGGTGCTTATGTTTGCCATGTCCACTCTTGTGTGTTGATGAGTGTGCATGCTGGTCTGATGGTGTTCTTGGGATAGGCTGAGGTACATTGGGTCTGGGTGGAGGAAGTTGGAGGGGGGAGGCTAGAGACAGGGACAATGGCTGCCATCAGTGCTGAGGCCAGAGTCTGAAAAGCTCACTGAAGGGCTGCCTGACCAGAGTGAATGCTCTTCAGGTATGCATTGGTTTGTTGCAACTGCCTCTCTACACCCTGGATGACATTCAAAATGGTAGACTGCCCAACAGTGAGGGACCTGAGGAGGTCAATGGCCTCCTCACTGAGAGCAGCAGGGGTGACTGGGGCAGGGCCTGAGGTGCCTGGGGCGAAGGTGATGCCCACCCTCCTGGGTGAGCGGGCAAGGGGCAAATGCTGAGGGGCTGCTGGGAGGGCGGTGCTGGAAAGGGGGGTGGCGGCTGTACCTGTAGATGCGAGGGCACAGATGGGTCCACCACCGCAAGGGAGCTCCCATCAGAGGAGGAGTCCGTATCGCTGGTGTCAGCTCCTGTCCCCGCCGTGGAGCTCCCCTCGCCCTCCGTCCCACTGGTGACTTCAGACTCCGTAGTGTCGCCCTCCAGGACCATGTGTTGATGCAGCTCCCTCCTGCTCCAGTGCCACTGCTCCTCCGCCTGATGATGCTAATGCACACAAGAACAGGGAGACCACAAAAAGGGGGGGAAGACAGAAGAAAGACATGTTCAGTGCATGCAATACCGCTACCGTTGGCGGATACGACAGACATAGAAGCCCCCTGCACTACGCCGCGCACTTGAAGTCCACTATTCAATCCCTGGGACATGGCTTACAAGGCTATGGCCAATTTCTGCACACATGGATGTCACAGGAGCCTGACTAGGTGTAGTTGGCACTGTACACAGGTGGGGTGGGGTGCCACAGGGCCTGCTTGAAGAAGGGACCTTAACTACTAAACTCGCCCTGGCCTAGGGGAACCCACAGCCCACCTCCCCCACCCAGACACCTCCAATGCGCGCTGAATCAGCAGAATGAGAGTGTACTCACCCCCTTGTTGCTGCTCTGATGCCCTCAAGCACCCATCCCACTCCGGATAGACCACGTTAAAGTCTCAATTCAGGAGGATGGCTTGACCAATGTGATAGGTTATGACACCTATTATGAGAGGCTTTTAAGCATTTCAGTGGTACTAAAGCCATAGAAGCTAAAGATATGGGTCATTTTGTGGGTAGATTTGTGCAAGGATTAAAGCCAGACATAAGAAACATGATTCAGCAGCATTTAATTTGTTGGCACAACAAACCGATTGATGAGATCCTGTGGTATGCAAAACACTGCAGTGATGAATGGGAGTTAAAGCAGAAAATATTGAATGAGAAAGTAATGTTGATGCAATTAAAGGCTGCACAGAAAGCTAGTCAGAATAAACAATTTTTGGGAATATCATTGGCATACTCACAATTGATGCAAGGGGATAATTAACAGCAGCAAAGTAGAGGACGTGATGCTCCCACAGATCAGAATGGAGTTGTTGATGTCTAGGCCTTGAAGAGAACCATTCCGTTTCCAGGTTGTGGCCAGTTAGGCCAATGGAGGATGTAGTGTCCCCTTCATGATGCAAATAATCATGTATAGATTAAAGGAGTTGTAGAAGCTCAAGGCAATAATCAGGTTCAAAAGCAAATGTGTTCCAGAGACAACAGATGCAACAAACGTTTCCAGACAAAATTTAAATCAGGTGAAAAAATTAGATGCAAATCATTTGGCATCAGAGTTTCAATTAACTGATCTGAGTGATGATGATTTTTCAGACACTTTTCAGTTAAGATGAACCAGAAAAGAAGAGGAATGCATGCTAGGTGCGTCCTTAGAAGTTGATCATTGTGGTCCATATGGCAATGGTGTGGTAAATGGTTACCATTTGTCATTTCTAGTTGACACAGGTGCCACACATTTTACTGTCAGAACAGAAAGTAGTACCTAAATTGTCACTTTCAGAAAAGAAAATTCAGGTTGTAGGAGTTGCCAATAAACAGTTGTCAAAACAAGTAAGAGAATCTGTCCCAGTAAAAAATTGGTTCATTTGAGGATCAGCATCAATTTGATTTGTGTGATTCAAGTCCTGTAAGTCTGTTTAGACGCTACTTGCTATGCAAGTTGAATTGCTCAACAGCTGTATACCACGTGGTATAGAAGTCCACACAAATGATGAAGATGCAGCATTTTAAACTGTGAACCAAACCCAGAGTTTTACATTGTACCCAATGCGGACATGTAGTGATTTACCCAAAGATTTAAGAGACACTGTGTTCCCTGAAGTTTGGGACTTTTCAAGAAAGCAGATTGGACTCATTAAAGGATTTGAGCCTATTAAAATAAATGTGAAACCAAATGCTGTGTATCCAAGAATGTCCTCTTATAATATGACCCCTGAATCAATTGCAGGATTCATTCCGATGATTGATTCATTGATAGAACAGGGAATCCTAAGACAGATAATGGGAAGTTTATGTAACTCTCCCATTATGGGACTGCGGAAGCCCAATGGAAAATTCACGTAGTCCAGGACCTTAGAAAAGTGAATGAGATAATTGTCCCATGCTGTCCCATGGTACCAAATCCAGAGGTGATTTTATTCTGAATTCCATATGAAGTCGAGGAGTTTACTGTGATTGATGTGTGCCAAGCATTCCTTCCCATACATTGCATGAGGAGAGACAGTTTCTCTTCGTGTTTCGGTTTGGCAGTTGTGTTTTGGCATGGTGCCATGGTATACCAAGAGTCCATCAATTTTTAACTAGATCTAAAAGAAGAATCTGAAGTCAATTAAAATGCCCTGTCATTGGTCCAGTACATTAATGACCGTTAGTGGCATCAAATACTTAAGAAGCATGCAGGAGAGACACAATTGCCCTGTTGAATCACTTAGGTGAAGATGGACAAAGTTTCCCTGACTAAATTTCAGTACTGTGAAAAAAAACTCTTGTACTTAGGTCGCCACATTGAGAAAGGTGCAATGAAGGTGTTGCAAAAAAGAATCTCAACAATTCTGAAAATGAATCCCCCAAAGCAGAAAGAAGTCAGGAGGTTTCTAGAAATGGTTGGCTACTGTCGCCAGTGGATTCCAAACTTTTCCCTTTTTATCCAAGACTTTACAGAGGCTGACACACAAGGATGCTTCTGATCCAGTACCATTGAATGACAACCGCAATCGTGATTTCACAGAGCTGAGAGAAAGTCTCTGTCATGCCTCTGCTCTGGAAATGCCTGGTTACAATAAATGTTTTACTTTGAAGTGCTGTGAGAGGGAGGGTTTCGCTCTCTCAGTTTTGACTCAAATGCATGGAAATACCAACAGACCTGTGGCATATTTTTCTGCCACTTTTTACTCTGTGGCTTCGGCATTGCCTGGTTCTCTTAAGGCAGTTTCTGTTGTGAGCAATAGCACAGAACAGTACAAAAGCATTGTTATGGGTCACCCTTTGAATGTGGAAATTGTGTTAGCCTGCATCAAAACTCAGCATCTTACAACTGTGCGTCTGACCCGCTATGAACAAATAAACCTTGTCTCTCAGAATGTAAACCCTAAACATTGTAATGCCTAGAATCCTGCTACTCTTTTGCCAAATCCTGTTAATAATAAAGATGTAACTGATGATTATAATAATTAAATTTAGCATGTCTGTCTAGACGTCACTGAAGTATGCACCTATTCAAGACCAGATATTCAAGACGTAACCCTGCCTGAAAATAATTATGTAATGTTTGTTGATCGCTCCTGTTTAAGAGACAGTGATGGTACCATGAGAGCTGGTTATGCAGTTTGTACTGTATCATGTGTAGTCAAAGCATCCTGGCTTCAAGGAGTCTTTTTTGCCAAAGTAGCTGAATTAGTTGCTCTTACAAGAGAGTGCTGTGTTTCTACACTGCTGAAGGTAATAATTTTCTCCGATAGTCAGTATGGCTTTGGTGTTGTTCATGACTATAGACAGTTATGGTTACAGTGAGGTTTTATGATCCCATGTGGTTCACCAGTTTGCAATGGAGATAAAGTGTACAACTTGTTGAATGCATCACAGCTTCCTGCCCAAGTTGGAGTTGTAAAATGCTCTGCACACTGCAAAGCCACTGATTATGTAACTCTCAGCAACTACTACGCAGATGAGGTGGCTAGATATTGTGCTTTGAATTGTACTGCCTTTAATGGAGAGTACTCCAGTGAGTCAAATGAAGAAACATGTTACAATCTTCTGTTAACTGTTACAGATACCTCAAAGGCCAAGAGATTGTAGGAAGAAGTGTCAGAGGAAGAACAGCAAAGTTGGGTTACAGTTGGTTGTGTAAGCGAGATGAGGATGTTGTTTGGGTTTCAAGTGATGAAAGGGTTGTGATGCCTAATAGTTTGTTACTACCCATGGCTAGACGTTACCATGGACAGTCTCATATGGGCTGTGATGCTTTGGTTAGGACATTCAGGCAAACTTGATTCAACCCCAGATTCTGATAGATCGCTGAGGCCCTATGTTGCAGATGTGTCACATGTCAACAGATGAATATAGGTAAACGTAGAGCAATAACACTGAGTCACATAGGCAAATCAGGAAGACCTTTCAAGGGAATGCAGCTGGATTATAATGAGCTTCCCGCAATGGACTGAGATAATCTTGGTTATTGTTTGCGTTATCTCTCGTTGGGTTGAGGCTTACCTGACCAGAGGAAATGACAGTCTTGCAGTGGCAAGGTTTGGATTTCCATCTTCTCTGGAGTCAGACTGAGGGACACACTTCAACAGTAAAGTCCTGAAATTATTATGTGCTGCATTACAAGTTGAGCAAAGACTACATTGATGTTACAGGCCTGGGGCTACTGGATTGATTGAACAAGGTAACAGAACATTGAAGTTCAGATTGGCAAAAGTATGTGCTTCCACCTCATTTAAATGGCCTGATGCATTTCCTATTTTTGAAAAGTTTGTGCAGTACTCCAGACAGAAAGACTGGTTTGACACTGCATGAGCGTATCATAGGGTGTACCATGAGATTGCCTGATGTACCTGCAAATGCACTTGTGAACATTGCACATGTCATGGTACTGGATTACTGCAAAGGACTAGCTGATGTGGTTCTTTCTGTGACTCAGGTTGGAGAAGCTATAGTCCAGCAGCAGCAGGAGCTCTTCTGTGACATGTGCTGAGGTGAAGGGATAATGATCCAAAAGCATGTGAGGAAGTCCTGCTTAGAACCTCATTGGAAGGGGTCACACCACGTTGTCTTGGTGGCCACAATAGCTATGAAGTACACTGGTCTTCCCAGTTGGGTACATGTGAGCCACACTCACAAATTTCCAGGTCCCCTTGATGACACAGCACTTGCCCCTGAATGGTCAGTTACAGTGAGTCAGAGAGATCTGGTTAGTCAAACTGTTGGGGATGTGCAAGTGGCTGATACAGCACAGTTGCTGTCTGAGGGGGATCTAAGTGAGTCAACAGCAGTGGTTGGTACAGAAGGGTTGAGAGAGAAATAGTTGGCTTCACAAAGCTCAGATGCTAACGATAGACCTAGCGCTGTAGCTGTCGCGCCGCTGCGCGCGGCACGAGCCGAACATTCGGCTTGGGGCACGGCACGCGGTCTAAAGACGCTCTGCGTCCCCAGCCTGCTCTGCACCTTACGAGGACCCAAATTGGGCATGGGGCCTCGTTCTTTTTTAGCGAACCGTGCTCCCAGGCAGGTCTGATCTCCCCCACTCACCTGTTCTTCTTTTCTTCTTCTTTTTCTTGTCTTGTTGTGCCTTCCTTTATGTTTTCTCCCTTTCCCATATTACCCCTCTCTTCCCAGCATTCCTTGTTCCCTACTCTCTATGGCTCCTAGTCCATTATGTTCTATGTGTTTTTCCCTATCTCAGATAGTGTCCTTGTACTTCCTGTTGGTCGCTTCCTGTTTGTTGGTATTTAAGGGCTGTGATTCTTTCTCTCCTTGCACTGCAACACTTTCTGTTTAGATGGTGTCTTTGCTCCTGCTTCCTTGTATCCTGTGCTGGTTCTCGTCTGTTCCAATGTTTTTTCCTGGATTTTGGCTCCTGTTGTTACCTATTCATTTGTTCCTGTTGCAGGAACCTATCTTTTTGGAGGTTTTTTTTCCCCTTTCAGGGGTTTTTCCCTCTGGCACTACTTGTGAGGGACACAGCCTGCTCTTGGCGTACCATTGACTGCAGCACCGTGGCTACCAGAAAGAGTCGCCCCTACCTAGGCCAAGGCCGAACATTCAGGAACAAGATCCTCGCCACTCGTTCTGCGGACTCCAGGTTAAAGCAGCACGTAAGTCGTGACAGATTGCAGCGCCCAATACTCCTGACGTTGTCTAACACCATGGATGATACAGTGGCGGCTGCTGCAGATCCTGATCAATCTCTTCTGGCAACCATTCAGCAACAGGCTCAAGAACTGCAACAATTACGCAATGAGAATGCTGCTTTACGACAGGCTTTGGCTTTCCGCAGTGCAGATGTTCCGGCCGTCTCCACCTCTACTCCTCGTTTCTCCAGTGAACCAACTAAACTGCGAGAGTTCCTCGATGCATTAACTGTGTATTTTGCCTTCCGACCTACCCAATTCTCCCACGACAAGACAAAGGTGGGATATCTTATCACTGCACTATCTGGTCCTGCCTTGGCCTGGGCAACCCCGATGGTATCATCCAATGACCCAGTATTGTCGGACTATCCCGGCTTCGTGAATTGGTTTAAACAGATGTTTAGTCATCCAGGATTGGAGGCCTCTGCGGAAGAAGCCTTATGTGACATCCAACAAGGCTCAGAAGATGTCTTCCAATATATTACCCACTTTTGACAGCTAGCAGCTGAGACCACCTGGGTGGAACGAACTCTGGTGACTTTATTCCATAGAGGACTTAAAGAGGATATTATGAGTTAGTACACTCCACCCGAGTTGAAGATCTTCGTGGTCTGATGAATCAAGCTCTTTCCATCGAATACCGTCTCCAAGAACGACGTATGGAGAAGAGAAAGAGTAGAGGATCTTCCCAGCCAAGCACTTCTCGTGTCTTTTTGCATTATCCCGAGGAACCTCGTCCTCCCGCCAGAGACACAGAAGGTGAACCTATGCAGGTGGATACCACTCGAGGCCCACTTTCCGTTAGCGAGTCGGAAGATAGACGTAAGAAAGGATTGTGCCTGTATTGTGGTGCTGCAGGCCACATGCTTCGTACCTGCCCCGTTCGTTCTCAAAGGCCATCGGGAAATGCCACTTCCCGTCCTCTGTAAGAAGGAAGGGGACGGGATCATCTGCTATACCTTCCATCAGTTCATTCAAAGACAATGCCCCAACTTTGTTTATGTTACCTGTGATGTTACAGTTACCGGACGGAAGTCAAGAAAGAACAATGGCTTTACTTGATTGTGGTGCTAGTGGCATATATATGGATAAGACTTGGGCCACAACTCAACAAATACCAACATGAGCCAAAGAAGTCCCGGAACAAGTTCACACAGTGGATGGATCCTTAATATCCTGTGGTCCAGTTGATACTACCACCCTGACACTAAGTTTACAATTTGGGAACCACCAAGAACACATCTCATTTGATCTAATATCTTCCCCCAATCATACTATCATTTTAGGAATTCCGTGGTTCATAAGACATAACCCTTATGCAAATTGGGAAACTCTGACTATTTCCTTGTCCTCACAGTTTTGTCATGAGAACTGCTTTGCTTCAGATACATATTGGTCACCCCAGAGGTTGATGCCTACTGAAATTACTACCGGATATTCCATCAATACAGTCCAAGGAGTACCCGATTACTATCTAGAATTTCAAGATGTGTTCCAAAAACCATCCAGACCTGTGTTACCCCCACATCGAGATTACGATTGTGCTATTCCCTTGGGACCTGGAGCGATCGTTCCCTTTGGGAGGATGTATTCACTCACGGAACCCGAAAGGGAAGTTCTCAAGGAGTATCTGCAAGAAAACTTACATAGGGGTCTTATTGTACCATCATCCTCTCCGGCTGGGGTCCCCTCTTTTTTGTACCCAAGAAGACGAAGGATCTTCGTCCCTGTCTGGATTTTCGAGGTCTAAATAAGATAACTATAAAAGACCGTTATCCTTTGCCCCTCATCAAGGATATACTAGAGGCAGTCAGAGGGGCTCAACGATTTACCAAACTAGATCTTCGTGGAGCCTTACACCTTTTGCGTATTAAAGAAGGAGACGAGTGGAAGACTGCTTTCTGGACCCCATTTGGTCATTATGAGTACAGAGTTATGCCTTTTGGTCTCACTAATGCCCCCTCAATTTTCCAAAGATTTATGGACTCTGTGTTCTCTGATCTCTTGAACCATACGGTCGTCGTCTACTTAGACGATATCCTTATTTATTCTAGACATCCTGAACTTCATTCCTCTCACGTGAAACAAGTCCTCCAAAGACTCCGGGGAACATCACCTGTCCTGTAAACCAGAAAAGTGTGAGTTTGACAAGACCGAAGTCAAATATTTGGGATATCACCTTAGTCCCAGTGGAATAGCAATGGACCAGGAAAAGGTACAAGCCATCCTAGACTGGCCTTCTCCTTCCTCTATTAAGGAAACACAATGTTTTCTAGGGTTGGCTAATTTTTATCGGCAGTTTATCTTAGACTTTGCAGAACAAACCAGCCACATAACTCAAACATTAAAAAAGGAGAATTTAAAGAAAGGCTTTGTCTGGACAAGGGCGGCTGAAATAGCTTTTCAGAGTCTAAAAAAGGCCTTCACTCAAGCACCGATATTGAGACACCCAGATACCAACAAACAATTTATTGTTGTTACGGATGCTTCCGAAAGAGGCATCGGAGCTGCCTTACTCCAACAACAAGAAGATTACGGTCTTGAACATCCTGTTTTCTATTTGTCCCATGTACTCTCTGCGTCGGAACAACATTACTCAGTACTAGAAAGGGAGTTATTAGCTCTGAAAACAGCCTGCCTAGAGTGGAGACAGTTTCTTATAGGTTCCAAAGAGCCTTTCGAGGTGAGAACAGACCATCGTAATCTACAATGTTTAAGTAATTTGTTATGCCAGAACAGTCGTCAGGCTCGTTGGGCCATTTTCTTCGGTCAGTATGACTTTTATGTCACCTATATTCCTGGATCGCAAAACATTCTGGTTGATGCTCTGTCTCACCGATATCCAGATTGTACTCCTACCCCATCACAATATCTACTTGAGCTCAGTAAAATCATCGGAGTAGCTCAATCTTTCCTGGATGAGGTACAACTGGAATATTCCAACCTGTCTGATCAAGAATTAAAGAAACTAAACTCCCTAATATGTAAACTGCAGGGGTATTATTATTATTATAAGAACCTGTTGTTCCTCCCTACTAATGGAGTAAGAGAAAAGGCACTACAAATGTGCCATGATTCTTCGGTTACTGGTCATGGAGGCATCAAGGCCACACAAGAATTATTCTTGCGGTCTTTCTGGTGGCCTACCTGGAAATTGGATGTCGAAAGATATGTACAGGCTTGTCCCATACGTGTTCAAGTAAAGATACTCCGTACCAGACCTGCAGGATTACTACAACCATTACCTGTTCCACCGGCTCCCTGGCACACCATTTCTACTGATTTCATGTGATCACTACCTCCATCAGCAGGAAACCGGGTTATCATGGTCACCATAGATTCCTTTCCTAAGATGGCTCACTTCATTGCCCTGAAAAAATTACCTACTTCCCAAGAACTAAGTCAGATATTTATTCATCATATTTTCCGTTTTCATGGACTTCCACACAGCATTGTATCTGACAGGGGACCTCAGTACATCTCCCGGTTTTGGAAACATTTCTGTAGGACACTGAATATCAATATAGCACTATCCTCGGGTTTCCATCCTCAAACCAATGGACAGACTGAGCGTCTCAACCAAGGATTGGAGCAGTACCTTTACTGCTTTTGTAATTCTACCCAGAGCAACTGGAACACTTACCTTCCTATCGCTGAATTCTCTTACAATAACACTGTCCATAGTGCCTCTAAGGTCACTCCTTTTTTCTGTTCTTATGGCTATCATCCTACCTCTTTTCCTACTTCTGCTCTGTCTACCTCTTCTCTTCCTGCTATTACTTTATTTTCCAGATGACTTTTTCAGATCCATAGATTGATTCGATCAAACTTGTTGAACACCAAGAGATACATGAAGAGAATAACCGACAAGAAGAGTAGGGATGCTCCAGAATATCACCTTCAGGATAAAGTCTGGCTTTTGTCAACATTTTTGCCTTTACGCCTTTCTCAGAATAAGTTCACACCTTGTTACTACGGTCCTTTCCGTATCCTTTAGCTGATTAATCCTGTCACTGTCCGCCTTCACTTGCCTTGTACCTGGAGGATTCATCCGGTCTTTCATGTTTCCCAACTCAAACCCTGTGTACCTGATCCTTACTCTCTACAGTTTCCTTGTCCTCCTCCTTTGTTAGTGGATGATGTACCTGAATATGAGGTACAAGAGATTTGTGACTCTCGCATCTTTCACAAACGTCTTCAGTATCTGATTCATTGGAAGGGTTACCCTCTCAGTGAATGTTCTTGGGAAGATGCATCTTTGTTCACGCACCTCTTCTGATTCGTCATTTTCGCCACTTGTTTCCGCACAAACCTGGACCTTCGGGGGGGAACCTACTGTCGCACCGCTGCGCGCAGCACGAGCCGAACATTCAGCTTGGGCTGCAGCACGCGGTCTAAAGACGCACAGCGTCCCCAGCCTGCTCTGCCCCTTTACGAGGACCCAAATTGGGCATGGGGCCTCGTTCTTTTTTTAGTGCACCGTGCTCCCAGGCAGGTCTGATCTCCCCCACTCACCTGTTCTTCTTTTCTTCTTCTTCTTTTTCTTGTTGTCTTGTTGTGCCTTCTTTTATGTTTTCTCCCTTTCCCATATTACCCCTCTCTTCCCAGCATTCCTTGTTCCCTACTCTCTATGGCTCCTAGTCCATTATGTTCTATGTGTTTTTCCCTATCTCAGATGGTGTCCTTGTACTTCCTGTTGGTCACTTCCTGTTTGTTGGTATTTAAGGGCTGTGATTCTTTCTCTCCTTGCGCTGCAACACTTTCTGTTTGGATGGTGTCTTCGCTCCTGCTTCCTTGTATTCTGTGCTGGTTCTCGTCTGTTCCAGTGTTTTTTCCTGGATTTTGGCTCCTGTTGTTACCTATTCATTTGTTCCTGTTGCAGGAACCTATCTTTTTGGAGGTTTTTTTTCCCCTTTCACGTTTTTTTCCCTCTGGCACTACTTCTGAGGGACAAAGCCTGCTCTTGGCGTACCATTGACTGCAGCACCGTGGCTACCAGAAAGAGTCGCCCCTACCTGGGCCAAGGCCGAACATTCAGGAACAAGATCCTCGCCACTCGTTCTGCGGACTCCAGGTTAAAGCAGCACGTAAGTCGTGACAGTAGCAGAAAGAGTTGTAACCATAGACAAACAACTGAATGAAAAAGTTGTGCCTGTAGTGCAACTGCCCCAATGATTCCAGAAGAAACTAAGGAATCCGGTCAGAGTGACAGCGATACTGATAGACCAGTAGCTCAGAGATCGAAGAGAAAGTGAGTTTCTAGTCATAAGTATGCAGCATCTAAATGGACATACTTTGCAGCAAATGACTGGGAGAAGGAATCTGCAACATTTTGTGTTAACAATACACATCCAGTTGAGTATTCTGGAATTAATTCTTGTGGCAGAACTGAACTTTTAAGTTTCATTGCCACTTTATGAATTGAGACATTGCTCCCTGGTTGTGTTTATTGGTGCTTTTTGAATTACGCATTTGGAGATTTGAACTTTTATTAGAGGCTTTTTTTAACATTTGGTAGAAAAACTTGGTGAACTTTCTAGAAGATCAAGAAGATTTTGCAAATAATGTTTGAATTTTGAAAAATCAAAAGTAGTAGTTGTAAGTACATATGAGTGGGAGTCTTAGTTGTGACAGTCTTAATGATAATATCATTGCTTATTGGATTGAGTTTTCCCACACCCTTTAGTTCAGAGAAGGTCAAATCAACAAGTGCTTCAAGTTTTGCAAGCCCACCAGCAAATAAAAATACAATTTTTAATGAGAAAGATTTATATGCAGATGGTTCAAGAGGTGATTTGTCTACCAATGTGTGTTGTAAACTGGTAAATGAATATGTAAATACCATGAAGGTCAAAGATTCTTATGCTTGCACCCAATTGCAGTCATCAGTTAGTAAGGTAATCACTTACCATAGTATCCCTTTGACTTATGGAATTTCCTGTAGCTTGCTGCTGACTCTTTTGTACGGGCAAGGGTATTTCCAGTATTATTATTCAAGTTATGACCTTGTTTTCTCAATTGTCCTTATCATGAAACATTTGAGCAGCATTGCCAAAGCTATACACATTGATACAGTTGGAGGGTTCTTTAAACCTACATTGACATTTAGTACAATTTAGGCCCATAGAAACAATCTGACCTGTATTCTTACCACAGTAGAAAGGTGTTTATTGGACAAGTTGAAGAAGGAAGAAGAGCAATAAAAGCTAAGGTAAAAAGGAGTAGTGCTACATAACTGGGGTAAAGACGAAAGAACCCACTTACTAGCAGAGAGTCAAGGTTCCCTTGCCTTAGATTGGCAAAACACAAGGAAGCTGTGTGTTTATAGACCTAAATCAAAAACTGACATGAAATTTGCACAGACTAGTGAATATAGATGTGTTTTTGTTTAACAATGTTTGGACTTTTATGTTAGCTGGACAAGACCCTATCATACCAGGTGTTTATTTAGTCTGTGGGAAAAATGCCTATTATAGGTTACTCAAAGGATGGTATGGAACGTGTTGCCTAGCAGTAGTCTTTCCAAAGATTTATCATGTGGAGCAATTCAATGATCCTGTTGGGGTGAGAAGTCAAACACCAGAGTTGAAAGACGTGGCAGTGCTTCAGAGATTGCAGGAGATATTTTTTATGCCATATTTCCATCTGTGGGAGTGATCCTGAATGATCACAAAATAAGGAAGTTGTAAAAAATTGTGGATAGGTTTTCTACAGATAGAGCAGGTGCTTTTCCTGTTAGTAGACACAGAAATAGTTGCCATAAGAGTAATGGCTCTACAAAATTGTCTTGCTTTAGACATCCTTCTTGTGAAAGAGGGGGGAGGTTGCAAAATATTACAGGTTCCACAGTGCTGCACGTATGTTCCTGAGAATAGTAAGGAGTTGAGAAAGTACATTGCAAAAATGACAAGCCTGAAAAAGGACATGAAGGAGTTAGATACAACAGGTGCCCTGGAAGCAATAGGGAGTGGTATTTCAGCAGTTGGAAAGCAGTTTGGAAGTTTGGGGAGAGGAACTGTTGGTAGTATTCTGAGACCTATATTGATAATAGCTTTTTCTGCCTTGGTTGCAGTTGGTCTCTGCCAGTTATTCAAGCAGCTGAAAGAAATGAGAGCAAAGAGGGTAAAAAGAATGGATGAAATTAAAATGGAGACCAGAAGGAGTATAGAATTTAGTGAAATTAGGCAGTTAGATTATTCCAGAAGATATTTCCTGGTACGCCCTTAAAGATTTTGATCTGTCTCTTTGAAAATGAGAGATTGCAATCTGATATGGTGGCTTGATTCACCATCAGAGGGGATTTTGATGTAGCAAAAATGTTATTGCCACCCCTGACGTCACATTGGTCATCTATATGTGACAATCTTTCCATTTTGTTATTTGAAGTACGAATAGTATCTATATGTACCATGTAGCATATGAGCATTGTTTGCATAAAATAATGTAACATTTGAATTCACTTTGCTTAGCCCAAGTGCGGCCCGCAAGCCCTTTTTCCTGACTGTACAGAAAATTGTTAGTCATTCTTGTTAACGTGACTTCTCTTATCAGATTTTGCTCTGATTAGATCCTAGCTTGATAATAGAGTGGTACAGATGAGACTTCACACACTGTGTAGGTATATAAAAATTGTATTCAACACACACATTACAGACACAGCATGAGTGTCATGGAAATCTGGTCGTAACTCATGTTTAGCAATAGAGTTTATAATATTTGACCCAACTGTGGGTAACAACAACAACAGTATGTACAAGTGATCAAGCAATACTTTGTTTCCCTGCACCCTCATGCAGTGTCAAACGTTGTCAGCACAAGACCCAGCTTAGAAATTACCAACTTTTATGTAACACTTAAGATCAGGGTGCACCCCAATTCTCAATGCTAGCAGCAATAAGTACACACAGGGGCACTTCCACATAGCACAGCGACCTAGGCAGCAATAGCAAATTGTAATGTCAACCTCAGGAATTCCCTGGTAGAAGAACGTGACCAGCGACACCATGGTGCTGCCCTCGCATTCATGCACACTCAATCCCACACGTTCACCACTGGCGGTGCCACGAGGATCAGTCGACTCGTGCACACACACCCACACACACTCATACACATGCACTCCCGGCACCCTAATTTGGTGCCCTGATATCTTGCTAGTGGATGCTACTGTGTTTGCAGGCACCCTCCACCAACCAACCAGCGTTGGCTATCCCACCCCACCATAACCCATATATTGAGTCAATCTTCCCCCTGGATACTAGGCCCCTCGCTGCCCTAGTGACACTATACAGGATCCCAGGGACAAAATGGGAGAGGGGAAGGAAAGACCACAGCTGATCAGGCAACAATTAGTAAGGCGATTGTTAAGTTCAAATAGGAGGTTCACTGAGAGGTCTGCAACACACAGTGGTAGAGTTAGAGGGGCTGCCCATTAGCCACTGGAGTACCCAGCCTTGCCAGACAGTCAGCATTATAAAATAGTTACCAATGTTGGCACCTTCAGAACTGAGGTGCACTATCAGGGCGTATTGACTTGAGTCGTCCTCAACAATTCCGTTCGCACACAATGAGTTGCTAGGTCTGCATCCCCCTTACAAGGAGGTGCAGAGTCTGGTGCATGAAGACTTGAGTTGCACCAGAGAGTTATGCTACATTGTTAAAAGTGCTCAGTGCTGTACCTCCACAAAAGTGAGGCACAATGTCAGGGGCCCAATGACCTAAATCATCTCGTACCACATCATCAATCCAAAGACAATTCCTAATGTGGTACCTCCTCAGGAGGAGGCACTAGTCGTGTGTGATGACTTAAACCGCACCAGACACTCCCACGAAGAATGTAAATCCTGCACCTCTCAAGAATGAGGTACAACGACTAGCGCTCGATGAGTTGAGTCAGTCTTGATCATCAGGTCACACAAGAAGCTTTGTTTCCATACCTCCCTGGAATGAGGCAGAACGTTTGGTGTAATGATGTAAGTTGCACCAAACTCCCTGGTGACAAAGTTTGATGCAAGTTCAGCCATATCATGCAGGCAGTGTGTAGCACAACTCCGGCTGCACCCCCACCTCCAAGGGTTGCAACCTACAAACGGGGAACAGCATGCAATGCATGTGCAGCCAAAGGTCACACAACAGAAATAAGCCTCACTTGACAACAGTGGGCCATGCAGGGTCCTGTAATGGGTGAACCCGCTCACATCACAGGACGTCTCTGCATGCAGTGGTCCCCACTTTGAAGGGCCACTCACTTAAGTACTTGCAGGCTCTGCACCAGGTAATTCCAGCCTCCAAACATTATACTTAGTCCACACTCATGCCAATGCTGCCTGGTCGAGTCCAGTATACAATGTAGTAGGTGAAGAGGGCACTGCTCTCCCAATGGTACCGGCACACAATTTAAAACCCTTGCAGGGAGTCTTTGATGTCCCTGATACCTCCGCAGAGAACAGGGGGCAGTCAAACTGCCCTTGGAGAGCACACCTCGGGTTACGCAACAGCAGCAGACAGTCGGCTCAGCCAGCCACAATACAGGAAGTGTCCGGATATCCCTTGCTCAGACAGTTATCCTCCTGTGCGCACCAGATTCCACTGGCAGGGCACACTTTGCAGTACAGCAACATCGGTCCCGGGTTACTGTTGATGCAACTCTGCCTTACTGAAGGATAGTACCCTTAGTTATACTAAAGTGTGCCTTTGAAGTTAGGTGGTTCAAAGGAGTCTCCCTTGAACCACAGACGTCTCCCCTAAATTTCCTCCCCATCTGCCCAAGGACGCGGAATGTAGATCTTTATCCTGAGTGGGGCCATGCTCTCGCTCTGAGAGGTCAAGTGTCAGAAACTTCTCCCTCCAATCAATCTATCCTAGGCTCCAAATATCAGGGGTCTGTCGTTCTAGATGCCCAAGATTTATAGATGTCACTTTAGGAATGCACATATGTGCCCTTCCCCCACACACAGTGGAATGAAGCAGAATTTCAAGGACACACAAAGCATTTTAGAATCTAGAAATGCTCACTTCCTAGAACTGGCATTTCTAGGGCATTAATGATAAAACCATCTTTACCTGAAGAGGTGGTTTGTCACTGTGAATCCAATGATACCAAACATTATGAGTCTGCTCCTCTGCAATCCACTGTTGAAGCCAGACGTAATAAGACTCTATTCACTCATATTACCTGATGAGCAGAACAGCTCTCATGGGCAGTGCAAAAACACATGGGTGTTCTCCATTCCCTGGGAACATGTGTTCTGGTGCACATACAATCCTGCAGAGGCAGGCTGGACACGTAGGTTACAAGGGGGCAAGTGCACCTGCACTGGCCTGCGCTATCAGGCTAAGCCCCTGTTTTAGAATTTCCATGTGCAAGTGTGCACACCCTGGCATGTGATTCCAGAACCAATATCTATTTAGAAAACCACTTGTGTGTCAGTATGTACAAACGGGCTAGTGCCATACTCGCTATAGATACAATGTCCTGGTGCAGGTAGGCACCTAGAGGACAGCTATGCCAGACTCAATATATATAAAACCACCATCATATAGGTGGGCACACCCTTGCCTATTGGGGATGGATCTGTACCTACAAAGGTCCTCTGGTGTAAGTGCACACCCCAGGGTCTGTCATGAATGGTCCCGCCCACGTTGTTCAACATCACCTCATACCCAGTAGAGGACATGCACATGCACGTCCACCCAGCACATACAGGGGGACAGTGTCCAGGGTCCAGAGGCCACTAATATGAGACCAGCCCATCCCATGGGTGCAGCTGATCCTCCTAGATAGGGTACACCCATGTAGAGGCTTCCCTACCAGAGCAGAATACCCTTCATATACCTGCCCTGCTGCATGCCTACCACCTGGCCCACCTTTGGGACCATCGAGGGGAGGCATAAGGCTGGCTCAGATTTGGCCCCTGCATAGGGGCTGTCACCCTGAGGAAAGACACACTAGCATCCCTGCCGGCCCATCCATTCTGGCCTAAGACAGGGTTGACAGGGTCTTTTAGGGATGGCATGCACAGTGCAACATCCCCCTAGTAGCCAGTGCCGTAACTGTTCCGGGAATGTGGGGTACCTTTTTTGAGGGTCCTCCTGAGTACAGCACCTCAACCATTCCCATACCCAACCTTTCATAACATAGGTAGGAAGGGCACATGCACTTTCCAACTGAAATAAAACAGAGAAGTGCCCAGAGTCCCAAGGTCATGCACAGGGAATCAGCAAAGACTGGGAGAAAAAAAGCAAAATGTTTTAGGAAAATTCCCCAAGAAGTGCCATGTGCAACATGTCACCCTGCCAGCCTAAAGCCAGGGTGGTCATAATCATTACATTGACACCCCACCCGGCTCAGGCCAAAAAAGCTTAAATGATGGCCCGCCACTGTGGCGATACTCCCTCCAACTCTAAGCCCTGGATCCTAGTAGGATCCTCCTCTTGCTGTTCCTGGCCCACCCTAGGGTGTGGCCCTTGCCACCCCCTGATGGTGGCCTTCTAGGCCTTGCCCCTGGGTAACCTTAGTTCACTAGAGTGTTGCCAGACCAAGGGCGCTGACAGTCGCTAGCGTCCATAATCCAGCACCTAGCCACCCAAAGGCCACAACCCCTAGTGGCCCCCAAAAGAGGGATCATCTGCCCCCCTTCACACTGACCAAGCCAGGGATGGCCCTGCTGCACCAGATCTCCCAGCTCAGAGCCTATGCCCTGGGGCTGGTCCAGGGATCAGGGGTATTTATTTTTCCCCTGACCCACACTTTGGACAGGGCACTGCCCGGAACCTGAATCAACGACTCCCTGGCTTGAGCCCCATGCCCTTCTGCTGAAAGGGGACACTCTCCATCTGATTTTCCCCTTTCTTTGTCCAGTTTCCCCCTGGCACTCCCTGAGGGGATGCATGAGTCCTTGGGTCTGGGTGTTGGTATTCTCAGCTTTTGCCATCCCTGACTCCCCCCTCACTTTGGGAAGGAACCTGAGGCCTCCTGGGCTTTGACCTTCCTCTGACCCCCCCCCTCACCTAAAGAGAGAACATGAGACTTCCTCAGTGCTGGCCCATCCCCGACTTCCTCCCCCATTTAAGAAGGAGCATGAGACCTCTGAGGCTTTGGCACGTCGCAGACTTCTCTCTCCCTGTGAGAAGGAACATGAGACTCATTCATCACCAAACTCCACAGGGATCTGCCCATGCTAATTCATGTCTCCCCCACCTGTGGTGGGGAGATAGCCAGCTCATCCTCCTGAAGATCACCCACCTGCAATGTCTACCCAGTGTAAAGTAGAAGATCCCTCCTGTTTGGGATGGACGGTCTGAATCCTCCCTCAAACTTCCAGATCAGAATGGCTTTTCTGGTTGGGTAACTTACCTTGCCCTCTCCTGCTGGAGCTAGAAGGGCACCCCTTCCCACCTTGGGGAAGCACCAACCTAAGTTACCCCCCCAAACTTCCCCTGGGAGCCTGTGTGCTGTTAGGGCTGCCTCATAATTGGCCAGCCATTTCCTGATGTCCCCCCAACAGAATTTCACTATTCATTTCTTGGGAATAGGACGACCACCCCAACCCGTGGGTAAACCCAGCAGGTGCACTGCCACCATTATTCTTATTATACCCTATTTGTAGGGCTCTTATGTCAAATTCTCTGAGACAAAGATCATAGACATCTTTTTCTCTTCCATTGCCAGTCTCCCTTTTAGCCAGGCCCTGCTCACTTTCCAATTTGACCAGAACATGCTCTTTTTCTAAATTAGTGATGGCTAATTTTAGTGTCCTCTCCTTCCTCCTGTCCTCCATCTCTTCAGAAGACATGCCTGAACTGCCATTGGTGGCTAAGGAGACCCCCCAAGGGTAAGGGCTCTCCCGGCGCACAGTTGATCCATCTGAGAACCCCAGCACCAGCTTCGTTCCCTTCAAACACTCAGGATCTCTCCCCCAGTTCACTGACCACCCAGGGTGGGCTTTTGCCCATGCTATCAGGGCCTTCTGGAGGTCTACTTTTGGGCCCCTCACCCCTTAAGTACCCCCCTCTCCTGGTAGTACTCTTTGAGCTGTGTCACTTTATACCAGTACAGAGAAGCCAACTCAAGAAGCCCCCACTTGGTAGGTGTCCAGTCATGTTGGCAAACTAGTGGAAGCCGACATAGAGATCTATGGGGAACAACCTTCCCAGACACTGAGGTGAATACATCCTTCAAGCATGCCTGAGGAATCAAGGAACACTTTGCCCACGTGAAGTCCTAGCGCTTAGTTGCTTATAGTATGGGGCTGTACAGTTGCAAGTCCTATCTTAACAATTGGCCACCAAGTGTTGGAAGTGTCACTTTCTGGTTGGCTGCAGTAATATCCAAACCAGACATAATCCTACCACTCCCATCAGGGGTGGGTGATTACACTCGCTGAATAACCTGCACTCACCCTTGGGTAGCTTAGCACAGAGCAGTCAGGCTTATCACAGAGGCAATGGGTAAAGCAAGGGCTCAGTACTTCCTCACCACAAACACACTGAGCGACACAAATGAGACTTCACACACCATGTAGGTATATAAAATTTTTATTTAAAACAGACATTGTCAACAAAGCATGACCATCATGGGAATCTGGGCATAAATAATATTTAGCAATCCAGTTCACAATATTCATCCCAACTGTGTGTAACAACAACAGTGTAGTTAATTGCAAATACTTTCTGAAATATTGACATCAGAGGATTCCATTATTTAATGTGAGTGAAAGGAAATATTTAGATGGTAATCTAAACTGAGCTAATTTACAGATGTTTTCTTTTAGAAAAGATGCTTGAGTTAGCAACTCAAATTTTGGTAAGTTATCAAAATTTGGCCTTCCCTCTAAAGGACAGGTTTGGAGGTATAAAAGATTGTGCATATACATTTTCAAGTATAATATTTTACCATAATTCCATTTTAGGGAGAACTCAAAACCCATGGGTTAGGTGTTGCTCATTAGAGGAAGCCTGCAGTAATTCATCCTAGATGAGCATGTTTCAGTATCTAATTCAAGTTAGTTTACTGAAGGCTTTCAATTTTCTGCTTCTCTGCAGATGAATGTCCACGATGTTTTCTGTGTTACTTTATTTTGTTATTGTAGTTTATTGTTTGTTCCCAACCACCTGCCTCTTGGGGATTTATTGCTCTACCCACTCATATGTTGACATCGTGGAGGGTTGTTTAATGGTATGACTGATTGTTGGGTCCATTATGTCATCATGTGGGGGGCTCATTCTGAAGAAATCTTTGTCTCCTTATTTAGGGGTGCTGCCATTATGGGACATGGAATTAAGGTGCCTATCAAGGAAGAAGAGGAAGAAGAGACTATGGAAGAGAACATATCAGGTTGAAAAGGAAAAGGTTTTACAGGCCTAGACATGTCAAATGTAATGTTGCTGATAGAGAGTTACTGAGGGAAGTTAGATTCAGTCAATGTTCACCCGTTTATGCAGCTGTGGACCACAAAAGAGTTGGTAGTAATTCACAAAACTGAGCTACTTACAGGGTTATGATTTGAACTCAAAAGCCAATGGTGAAGATCTCATGTGGAATGGAAATGGGCCCTCATTCCAGCGGGGATGTCGGCTGCAACACGGGAGCCGGCTCCAAATGGAGCCGGCGGTGCTGCGGCGGTGCGGCGGGTGCAGTTGCACCCGTCACACTTTTCACTGTCTGCTGTGCAGACAGTGAAAAGCTCCATGGGGTCATGACAGGGGGACCCTGCACTGCCCATGCCAAAGGCATGGACAGTGTAGCGGCCCCCAGGGGCCCCGCGACTCCCCTTTCCGCCAGCCTTTTCATGGTGGTTCCTACTGCCATGAAAAGGCTGGTGGGAGGGGGACTCGTAATCCCCTGGGCAGCACTACAAGCAGCACTGCCCTGGAGGATTACAACCGCCGGGACCAATGTGGTGGGAAACCGCTGAATCCCTGAGTTTGTGCCGCCAGCCTGTTGGCGGTACAAACTCCAGAACAGCCCTGGCGGTCTTTGACCTCCAGGGTTGTAATGAGGCCCATGGTGTTAGTAGTGCCAAGATAATTTTGAAAGAGATGACATATGTTATGTCAACATCATATTTGTGGGGGATATACACAAGGGTAACTTTGAGTAACATTGAGTGTTGACGCATATTTTCTGCATCATACACATCATCCAGACAATGATAATAGCATAATGAATACTGGTGTACTCAAGCATCTTATCTGCTTCATCTGAATCCTGGAATTACTTTTTGTCTGAGCACATCTTGTGATATGGTTACTAAACACCTAAAGCTAATTCTTGCTTGCCTGATTTTCTGTTAAGCAGGTACAAAATACCAGCACTATCAATCTCCCAATTCCCTCTCCTGCTGTTGACATTTGTGGTAGTTTGATAATTCCTGTGTCTACTTTAATAGTCTAGTCCTTGCTGGCCATTTCAACAAAATGCAGTTTGCAGTAGGTGTGATTTTCACTGAAGATGTGGTAGTGGTCTCCATGGTCCTTGTTTGCTGGAGCATCAATAGTCATAATTCTGATGATTATTTAGGGATACCTCTGATGTGTTCTTTGAAACTGCATAAAGAGATCATGCATTCTTTACCTGTTTATGCCTCAGTAATGTACTCTGACATTGTGATGGTTGTGTGATTGCGAGTTTCTTTATTTGATGTGTTGGTAGGCCTGTCAGTGTTAATTTAGAAGCAAAGTTTTCTGCTGATCATTTTTTCTGTAGCATGGGGCAAGCCTACACTATGCCCTTATCCTCTGATCTTGGCTCCAGGGTATCAGATTGGCTTTCATTTTTCCACAGGACCTTTAGACAGGTCTATAGCCTGAACCACTGAATGGAATTACACCAAATTTAACACGAAGGTAGATTCTGTTTCACAGACTATGCTTTTTGTGGTTTGGTGTGAATCCCTTCAGTAGTTTTAGAGTATTTTAAGGCCAAAAATATAGATATCTAGGGACACGGATCCAACTGTCCCTGTGCTGATATCTGATTGGCTGCCAACACTCCAACAAGGAAGTGTTGGTAGCCATCTTGGGACTCGGCTTCAGCCAAGTACAAGAGAAAAAGCAAAAAATTAAAAGGAGCCAGGGTAGAATCACTGGGGTCCCCGAGCCTTCCAGGGCTAAAAAGCATTTAAAAGAAAAAGAAATTGGAACAATCCACGGATGGATCCGTGGATTTATCTAGATTTTTTTTAAATGAGTCCTCTGCGCTTTCTATTTTATTTCTCACCATATGGGCCAGGTCCTGGCGACATTTGGGGCTTAATGGAGAAGGGGTGCACAGTGCCCCCCCTCTTTGGGGTGTTTTAAGCCCTGGAAAAGCCCTGGAAACCACCACCTCCCCACAGCAAAATGCTTTTTTAAAGCAGGGGTGGCCGGACAGCCTCCTCCACAGTACATGGGATTCCCACCTCCACAGGGCTTTAAGTAATTAACATACAGGAGGCGCACCCAGTTCTCCCACTGACCCGGGTGCTGCTACCTCCCGGGGGCTTTGATAATATTGACTGCGGTGTGCCACGCACCCCCCAATTCCCTTAGGGACCACCAGCACCCTGAGGCAAAGATGAAAAAAAAAAGTGAAAGTGGTCCGTTTTTGGACCCCCTGTACCCCTGGGAACCACCACCTCCCCGGGCCCCTGGGATATAATTGTTGGAGGGGGTGCTACAGACCCCTCGAGGAGCCACTGAATGCCCTGGGGACTACCGTTGCCCCCCAAGGCAAGCTCCTGCTATGTGCTGGGGTGCTCACGCCGAGGACATAGCTGTTTGCTATGTCCTGACTGCAGCTTTGAAGTTGCAGCCAAGTCACAGCGAACCCTTATGTTTCTGGCAGTGGGACCTGTCATACAGGTCCCACTGTCAAAAAGTGGAGTTTTCATCTCTTTTCCCTGCATTCTGGTATGAGTGCAGGGAACAGAGATGAACGCTTTGCTTCAGCAACCACAGATCTGCTGCTTACAGCAGCTCATTGCTTGCTGAAGCAATGGGACTGGGGGGGAGGCCTTGAGGCTTCCCCTGTGGTCCCAGAGAGTCCATAAAGGGCACATAATAAAATATTCAAAAAAAACACGTAGGGACCGCCGGGGAGCTCTTGAGGACTCCTCCGCAGTCGCAGTTAGCCCATCAAGGGCTAAAAAAAGCGTTTGCAAAAAAAAGAATAGCTCAGTGCGAAGGTCGCAGATGCTTATAGGGGGTTGGACTCAGGGACTAATGAAAATTACTATACGTTAAAAAAAATCTTAGAAATTCACTGAAAAATGCAAAGGTTACAGGTATGTTATAGTTAGGAAATACAACTTAAAAAAACCATAGAAATTCACTGAAAAAAACAAAGGTTACAATGACTTTATAGTTAGAGACACATCTTAAACATACAAAACCATAGAAATTCACCGGTTATAGTTAGAATTAGCTCAAGTAACTATACTTTGAGCCCTAAGGTAATTATCTTGTGCCCTCGCCATGCACTGGTAATTACCCCACAAATTACGGCACTCATGACATCTTTGATAACATCACTGATAATATCAATGTACTATTTTCAGTAACATTTTTGACAGAAAAACTGTGCATGGCGAGGGTGCGAGTTACAGTTACCTTAGGGCATGAGTTATAGTTAAATTGAGCTAACTCTAACTATAACTGGTGAATTTATATGGTTTTGCACCACCCTACACTCACCTTGCTCTCAAGAACATCTATCATTGCAGCAAATCAGAAGACCTCTGACAAAGAGCCTCCTTAAGGGGTCTTCTTGGCAACACCTTGGAACTACCATCCACATCAACCGAGGCTGCATACAGAAAATGAAAAACAACTAAAGAATACAGTTAAAAATAAATGGAGACAAAATTGAAAATAAAAACGAAAAGTACTTTACGATGAGCTGCA
This sequence comes from Pleurodeles waltl, assembly GCF_031143425.1. Taxonomy (NCBI): domain Eukaryota; kingdom Metazoa; phylum Chordata; class Amphibia; order Caudata; family Salamandridae; genus Pleurodeles; species Pleurodeles waltl. The sequence continues at coordinate 717,991,368 of NC_090449.1, read as the reverse complement.
TTTAAGAAATAATTAAACAATTGTGTATTTAAAGCCTTGTTTTTAATTCATTTATTTGAAAAAATGTTTAATAATATAGTACATTAATACACAAATATAGTAATAAATACTTCATTGCAAGTTGACAAAATTAATTAATACATATTTATTAATTGATACAAATTATAATTATGATATTAAACCTACTGTTATCTTAAATACTGTTAGCAAAATGTATGATGTAATACTTAGGAAAACTATATATATATTTTTTGAAGAACCATAACAACAAATATGTGAACTGTTATGTAAAAAACATTTTGAATTTATGATAAATGTGTTATTTAAATATATTTAATGGTATTCTAATATGAAAATGTATAATAGATTTTATTAAACAATTCTAGAAATGCTATATTCATGTTATGTAGATTGTAATTCACTGAAATATACCTAGCTTAAAAATTTATTTTTCAAATACAAATTATGTTTATAATATTTCAAAGTATTATTGAAATATATTAAGCATTTCAATTGTTATAACATATTAGTTTATTTAAATTAAAAAATTCACAAAATCTTGATTTTGTAACCACAACAATTTAATATACTTACTAAATAAAGGGCATAAAAAACTAAATTTGACATACACATTAAAAAAGCATCACGAATTATAACAGTGATTTGATGCAAATAAAAATTGCCTATCTAAGATTAAGCTAACTAAACATTTTTATACCAAATGCACCCCATTGCCTGACTACTTAAAGTCAATATATGACCATAACTAGTTTAAGTCCAAACAAGCAATTTGGTGAAGCCTTTTAGGGAGAGCGTATAATTACTATTTTTCTTCAAACCCAACTGCCCTTGGAGAAACGGCTTGAGTTAGGAAAAATGTTCAGTTTTGGAGGGAGTTGGTTTTAACATTGTAGCCTCAGCACAACTACCATGGGGAAAAGTGTTGAATTATTGGCTAGTGCAGATTTACTATTCTCTCCATCCCAACTAACTTTAAGGCAATTGCTTAGCTTTGGAAGCTCAGATTTAACTATTTCTAATAATTGTATTATTTATTTATTATATTAATTTTATGTACACAATAGATTAAATTATTATGAATAACTATATATAATAATGTCTATGTAACTGTTAAATCATACTACTAATTAAATTAATATGTAAATGAGTAGACGCAAATGTAAAAGATTAACTTATAATAAACTATCAACACTTTTGCCAAAAAAAGTATCTCACATTTTAGTTACTATTTCAAATTTATCACAATAATTTAATAAATAGGAAATAGAAAACCAAGAACAATTTGAAGTAATATAAAAGAACTGACGTTATAATAATATAAAAAATAAAAATCCATTAATATTTCACAAATAAATACATTATTGAAAATACGTAAGAAAAAAATGCACAGAATGTACTCACAAACATATTTAAGAAGCATTTTAAATAAAACACTTCCCATCCTATTCACCTACAAATCCAGCAGCCTGTAAAAAAATAATAAAAGGCAACCACTTACTTCATTAACATATTAAATTAATAAACCCAATAATAGTTACTAAATAATTAATACAATATTGTCAACCCCGGGAGTGTGGCCAAGATGGCATCTGAGCCGGACTGAATTTTCCAAGCTTCGCCGTCGGACGACAGCATACGCCGGAGATCGAGCATCCCCGGTCCCCACATAGACAAGAAGGGCACCCCGATGCCTCGCTGAGCATGGGGAGAGTGAGGAGAAAAGAGGATTGGGCATCCCGGGCTTGTTTGGTGGAATAACTGAGGAGGTGCTTCACGTCACACCTGACCCCAAGATGGCAGCTATCTGGTGGTAAGCACAATCGGAGGCCAGATAATTCCACCACAACGCAACACTTTACCAAAAGGACTATTTCTACTTTCCATGCTCACCACAGCTCTAACCCTCAGTGAAGCAGTCTGCAAGCTGAGGGCATGGCGACCTCACTGATAACAAGCCCTGGGATATCAACAACATGGGCCCCAGACAGTAGTGGGAGCCTCAAGGAGGAGTTGAATCCTAAGTTGAAAAAAGCAGAGGGAGTGCAGAACGACTAGCAAAAGCGCAGAAAGAAAGTGACCACCACTAGATAGCCCCATGAACTATTGAGGACAGGCCTTTTCACTGCTTGCTGGGGCTGTCCACCAGCACTTGGGGACGGAACACCTGTATGAGCATATGTGGAGGAACAATAGAACTGGGGAGTGCATCTGGCAACACCCACTGTCGACGTATGGGCACTCTAAATGAATCAGCCTTCTTGGGGGCACACCCAGGAAACCCCCATACACCTGAAATAGCGAGGGTATCAAGAGAATATCTTGCTATTGGATGTGAACCATTAATCAGCAACTCTGTGAAGATGTCCTGCGAGACTGCAGTGGGGAGAACATGGTGGTCCCGCAATCACACAAGAAGGATGCCTCGATTAGTGACTTATTCATGAAGGTGTCAGGGAAAGGTACAGCACAGACCAACGACAATGCCCAACCGGCGCAATCCAGCACAATAAGTGATTCTATCATCTCAACTGACGACACTGAACCAGTTACACGGACCTTCCTGGAATCTCTCTTTGGAGCATTGCGCACAGATATAGCTACACTTAAACAGGTCCTTGCAAAGGACATGAACAAACTAGGGGATCGTGTAGACACTCTTGATCACTCTGGAGAAGAACTGGCCGCCCACCAGCGGGAAATACTGGAACTGCAAGATAGGAATACGGATCTCCGAAGCCAGGTGGAAGACCTGGAAAATCGGTCTAGGAGAGCCGACATAAGGATTAAAGGGGTTCTGTTGCAAGCAACCGGAGGGAATCTGGAGGAAAACACAAGCAGACTATTCCACCATATTGCACAGGATCTCGCGCCACACAAGATTGTGATTGAGAGAGTTCACAGAGCAGGGTGACCGGCTACATCCCCAGGGCAACCACAAGACATTTTAACTTGCATGCATTACTACAGACAAAAATAAATTATCATGGCGGCAGCACGAGATCGCCACCACATTTACTTTGAAAGTAATAAACCCATATCACTACAGAGACACTACAGAGACACCGCCAACCATGACCAGCTACAGAATTCCTTCAAAAGAGAGGAGTGCGCAATCACTGGGGTCACCCCTTTAGACTCACATTTGTATGGGAGGCAGAGACCTACAGTGTACGCACCCTGGAAAAAGCACCAATAGTATTACCCTTAAGTAAACCCCCAAATTAATAAGAACTACATTCATCACAACTAAGTTCAACTGACTCATTGGCACCTCGCAAACGTTCAGTAAGAGGAAGAAGGGAAAAATGGTGGGGCCTACTACAATGGAAAGCTGTAGTAAAGTGATACACTTCTCCAACAGTTAAAGCCTCAGGGGCAAACCTCTGATATGGACGATGACTGATAGATAAATGATAAGAATAGGCACTACACTGACTCCACATATGAGCACTCCGCCTCTCTGATGGCGCTACACAACGATGGGCTGGAGAGGCCCATCTCCGATCATTGTGAAGACAGGATCCGACGGTGGGGTCTTGACCTCGTGGAAGGGAATCGCATACGGACTGGGATGCCTGGCCATGGACCCCATTCTATTGGTTTGAAGTGGTACTGGGGTAAACTACAATGGTTCTTGTTTTGTTTTATATGTTTGTCTCTTCATGTTAGCTCTTTCTACCTTTCCCTCTACACCTACGCAGTCAGTGGCATGATATAGATACATATGGGACATTCAGTGGCTACCCTCAAACAGACAGGGACATGATTCACAGACACGTAACTACATCCCGAACCCACAAAGGTACACATAATCAGTTATAACATCCGGGGGCTTAATGCACCCGCAAAGCGGTTGGCATTCGTATTCTCGATCTGAGACCTTGGGTGCAACATATGTTTAGTACAAGAATCACACTTGGTCCAAGAAGATTGGAAACATCTAAGTTCTAAGTGGTTTGACAGGCTATACTTCTCTTTGGGTAAAGGGAAAAAAAAAACAGAAGTGGCCATTCTACTGGCTACCCATTTTCCGGGCAGGGTGACACAGATTCAGGCTGACATTCCTGGTAGATTATTATCACTTTGCATTACACTTCATTTGCATACATTCAACCTGGCTACACTATATGCACCTAATGAACGCCAGGAGGTTTTTATACTAGAAGCCCTAGATAAGGTGGTGGTCACCATAGATAGGGCTGTACTCATTGGAGGGGACTTTAAATTGGTGCCAGATACTGGACTTGATTTGTCAGTGAAGCGAGTGGGACAGACAGGGCAATTCTCAATGCAGAGCATGGAGAAATTAGAGTATGGGCTTACAGATGTTTAGTGACATCATCACCCTACAGAGAGAGATTATACTTTTTACTCAGCAGCTCGGCAAACATACGCATTAATTGATCTCTATCTAGCTACACCTCGCTTTCTAAAATATGCAGGTATATATAGGCACAGATGCACTTTCAGATAATGCCCCACTCCATGTGGCAATCTCTTCCCCCAACCTGGCCACACAGCAGCGTACCTGGCGCCTCACCCTCCAACTCCTTACCAGTGAAATACACATCTCCGAAATGACAGGTGCAATTACAGATTATGTAGAACACAATGACCGACCGGATCCACCGGTAGCAGTGCTCTGGGATGCATTAAAGTCAGTACTTCGAGACCGACTAATTGCATTGGCGACCCAACTCAAAAGAGATCAAAGGGATAAGAGGGCTGCCATCGAAATACAAGTGAAAGGGTTAGAAGCAGAACACAAATGTACAAGATCCCACAAAACTTGCAGAACACTGAACACAGGGTGTAAGCAATTATGTGCACTAGACATGGACAGGGCAACATATGTCCTGCTTTGCACTAAACAAAAGGACTATGTAGGGAGCAACAAATCGGGCTGTTTATTAGCACATCGCCTACGTGCCCAAACAACCTAACAGAGGGTAGAGGCACTAATAGGCCAGCAGAAGGAACGTATTGACCAGGATGAACAAATAGTTCAAGCTTTCAAATGATTTTATGCCCAACTCTACACTGCTTAACTCTTGCTATAGGGGGACCATACATCCTACCTGGAAGGCATACCAATAAAGAGCCTACCTAAAGCGGCTGCTGGACAACTGGAATGGGACATGCAGTTGGAGGAGGTACATCCAGCGATCTCCTGGCTCCAACCTGGAAGAGTTACAGGGAGGGATGGCTATCCCATTGAATTTCATAAATTATTCGCTAAGCAATTGGCCCCAATCCTAACACACCTGTACAATTCATTTGGGGATACAGACTCCCTTACATCCGCTATGAAAATCGCCTCCATTACAGTTCACCCAAGCCGGCTAAAGACCCATTATATTGCTCATCATACAGACCAATATCTATAATCAACCTGGATGCCAAGATCTTCACATCTATATTGGCAAATAGACTTGCCCCTTATATGCAGGGCATCATAGACCCGGATCAGGCCGGGTTCATCCCTGAACACAATTGTAGCGATAACACGCATATGCCACCTACTAGATAAATCCCAGCGTTCTCAGCTACCGGCATTGATGCTGTCTGTGTATGCTGAAAAGGCATTTGACCGAGTACATTGACCATACTTTTTTGCAGTATTGGGAGGTTGGGACTGGGCAAGAGATTTATTAAATAGATACAAGGTGTTTACCATGGATCGCAGGCGATGGTTGGGATGAATGGGTTAATGTCATCCCCTTTCCTGGTGACTAGAGGCAATAGACAGAGCTGCCCGTTTTTTCCATTACTTTTTGCACTGTATATGGAACCCATGGCAGAGTACATTAGACGAAACTCCTTGATTACAGGTATTACCATGGGGGGGTCAAGATCATAAACTGGAACTATGGTGGTCATTTTGAACATGGCGGGCCACACCGCCACATTGAGAACACCTTGAGGGCTGCCATCGTCAGCCGTCACTCACCACCAGGCTGCCTCCGTCAGGCAGCCTGTGGGTGGTCGGAATCAATATCCGACAGGGCAGCAGTGCTGCCCCTCTGATAATGATCCCTAATCCTCCAGCCTTTCCCTGGCGGGGAAACCGGCAAGGAAACGGCTGGTGTGGAGGGTGCCCAGGGGCACACCTGGGGGCCCCTGCACTGCCCATGCACTTGTCATGGGCAGTGCAGGGGCTCCTGTGCAGTGCCCCATCGCGCAGGTCACTGCCCGATTTTCCATGTAGAGCCACCGTCAATGTCCCGGTCAGGCATTCCTCTGGGCCGGCGGGCAGAAACAACGTTTCCGCCCGCCGGCCCAGAGGAATGTTCCTAATACGGCCAGCGGGGATACGGGGACACTGGCGGTCAGTGTTTTGACCGCCAGCATGAACACGGCAGTTTTGACCGCCGTGTTCACTATGAGGGCCTATATGTGGATGATGTTATGGTGATACTAACGCATCTTCTCTGTTCTTTGCCTCCACTGATGAATGAGCCAGAGCTCTTTGGGAGATCTTCTAGATTTAAAGTGAATTTACAAAAATCCCAGATTTTAAATTTAACAATCCCAACATCAACATAGCCTATTCTGCAACAACAATTTCCATTTGATTGGACTACAGGGGGGGTGGGATACTTGGGACTTAAAATCCACCCTACTACTGTTCAAACTGTAACTTTCAACTACGGTGCTTTGTTAGCAAATACACGGACATACTTACACAAATGGAAGAACCACACACTTTCCTGGTTGGGCCATATTGCAGCAGTAAAAATGACTTTACTATCCACAATTCTATATGTTATGCAGATGCTGCCTCTAACTCCCTCTCCACAGAGGTTAGTTAAGTTACAGCGACACATTGAGGAGTTTATTTGGGAGGTAAATAAACCATGTATTGCCAAGAAACAGACTTAATTACCGATGGAAATGGGGGGCTTGGGCATCCCTCACCTTACCTACTATGACCAAGCAGCTCAACTGTGATATTTAGTGGAGTGGAGCAGGTCACATACGGAAAAACAATGTGCTTTATAGACCAGTCCATTGTAGGCATCCATATATGGAAGATCCCATGGCTTCCTAAATCATATAGACCACCAGGAGTGTACATCTCTCCTATTCTGAGAGCCACAATGGCAGTGTGGGATAAAATACAGACGAATAAGAAGCTCTCCACTCAGATTTCCCCCCTCAGTCCCATCATGACTAAACCGGACTTCCTCCCAGCTCACCAAGGCTCCGGTTATTTAGCATGGCAGCAAGCAAATTGTAAAAGGATCGGCGATCTCTTTGATGAATCAGGCTGGCTGACCTTCCCTCAAATCCAGCAGCACTACTGTCAACCCAAAACTGCCTGGTGGCAGTACCAAGATATTAGTCTTTGGGTTACACAACCTTCATATAAGCCCCACGCAAGCCGTCCTCCACTTCGATTTGAGAAATGGCTCCTGACTAGAGGCACTGATAAATGCATTCTCTCTGATATCTATGCCCTTCTCAATAATATACAGCCTCTCTGTAAATCTTTGGCACAGCGTCAGTGGGAAAAGGAATGTGAGCGCTCCTTTACACCATGAGAGTGATCAGATATCCTTAAGCGGGCAAATCAGACAGAGTAGCTAAGTGGAGGGGTGATGGGGAGGCACATTGCTGGTGGGGAGGCACACAGGAAGGGACGTTGACCCACCTTCTTTGGAAATATCCGAAACTCCATCAGTATTGGTCTGAGGTCCTAGATGCTCTTGATAAGATGTGTAATACACAGATGCCGAGATACCCGAGTTATGTTCTCCTGGGCTTACCAGATGTTCTACGTTATCCAATGACATCCTTACGGGGACGGGCTATTATGTTAGCTATCTGTGCAGCTAAAAAAAAAATCTTTGCACGTCGAGGCACAGACACCATACCGAATCATTTAGACTGGCTCCATAAACTGTGAGACCTGCTCAGCATGGAGAAATTGACTGCTACAGTGGAACAAAGACTCCCCCAATTTGACAAAACTTGAGGACCCTGTCTGATGTACCTTTCACATGAATTCATAGAACGTACATGCCGACATACTTACGACTACTCTGTCTTACTCCCAAAGACCCGATATTACCCTAGGTCCCCATACTATAGAGAAGGATCGTGGAGGATTTTACGCAGTGAATACCGCAATAGCTGTACCACTGAACCCAGCCACTCAATAATAGTGACATGCCTTTTTCTTTTTTTACCTTCACCTATTGTTACCTCACCGGCCTGTGGTTGTAGGTGAGAGTTTTGTATGACTTTACAAATCTTGATAAAACTCAAGAAAAAGATTTTAACCTAAAAACCCATCCCTGTCCACCATCAAACCCAACAACCAGATTAAAAAGCATAAAATACATTACCTCCATAATTAATATTTATAAATAACACAATTAATTTCTATTTTGAAACACTTCCCACTTTAATTCTATAAAAAGCCCCTGAAACAAATAAAAGAATAAAAAAAAATAAAAAAAAATGTAATTCAAGTTGAATGAAAAAAAGTTGCAAAATCTAACAAATAATTGTAAAAAAAGTATTAATGTAGGTTTCTCTCAATAATTTAATAAATACGTAAAAAACAAATCTTACACTAAAAATGAAAAAACATAACAAAAAACTAAAGAAAAAAATACTTACAATGTTGCTAAATGTGTGATGTGACAACCAACACTACAGTTCAGAAAATAAAAAAAAACACCTTCATGGAGTGAGAAAGGGGAGACTGTAGACTTATAAGTGATCGCTACACAGGTGAGTCAGTCAAATCATTTAAATGTTGAAAGCAGGAATTCTGTATCATGAAGTAGTAATGGCTCCAGTACTACCAACTTCACCACTGGGTGCTTAACCAATCCAACCAGATGGCTGCCCAATGGAGTCTGGTCCCTTTCGAAACACTGATATGTGCCTTCTTGGTCACTAAAGGTCTCATATCCAAAATCACTCCCTTCAGAATTCTGAACCTCCCACCCCACACACCTACCAGAAGAGATGGGCAGTTGACCTGGCGAGGTACACATCTACCAAAGAGTGGGACTGAATCTGGGTGACTATCCCAAGACCACTCCGAAGTATCTTTGAGAGGAAATCAGCATAACATGTGATGGTCCAGTGGTACCAGATCCCCGTTAAACTCCAGAGCAAGTATCCTGCAACCTCTGCTGGAGATGTAAAAAGGAGATTGGTTCCTTCTGACATGTGTGGTGGGACTGCCCATTCATCCAGACATTCTGGAAAGAAATCCAAGGCCACATCAATGCCACCTTGAGTGACCCTATACCAGCTGACCCAGCCATTGCACTCCTCGGAATTGGCCTAACTAAGATGGCAGGGATTACAGGGTTGAACAGGGCTTTAGCACAGCACATGACAGGGACAGGCTAGCAACACCTTGCGCTATACTGGAAAAAAAAGAACCACCATTCTCTTCCCTTTGGTGTCACAAAATGTGGCAAACACATGCTATGAAACACAATACTCACAGCCTGGCTCATACGGACAAGAAATTCATCCGGTTATGGCAACCTCTTATTATCTATATGTCCAAACTAGAATTTCACTGTTTTATGCCACAAAGGCTCAGAACCCTACATCTTTTCAACACACTGCAGACCTAAGCAATTAAACCACTAGGGGAAAGGAGGGAGCCCCTTACTATTTTTCAGTAACTCTGATAGTTGATCCTGTATCTCCTTCTCCTTCGTTCCCTTGTCCTCACTGATGCTGCCTCCCCCCCATGCTTAGCCTGGTATCTTCCTGCATGCTCACGAGTGACTGACACTCCTTGGAATTACTGCTATGACTCTCTTCCCCTGGAAGGTAACTGGTGAGGGATCTGGGCTTTTCTCTCTTGTACCCTTCTTTCATTGTGTTTGTACTGGCATAGACTTCTACAAAAAAGCATGTGTACTGTGTTATAGTGAGGGTACATGAAAAGATCTGGTCAAAAACAAAACAAAAAAATATTCTTACCTTCGCTGTTGTGTTCCATAATTGTCAGGAAACCATAATATTTAGGAAATTATAATATTGTGAAAATATATTTTTGAGCCATTATTAAAGTGGAACATCTTCTAAATATTTAAATAATATTTCTCCATTTATTTGTCAGCCTCTTCACATGACTTAACTTGATCTTCCATCAATGTTACACATAAGTACTACACTTAATTATCTTCTTAATCTTCGTTTTGTCCTATGTGTAGACTTTAATTTGTCTGCGACTGTCTCTTCTGTGAGAGAGCAGTAAGAGCACCTTGTGTGGTTTTCCATATCCAGGGTAATGAGCTACCAAGAAGCATTTTCTTTCAGAGAGAGTGTTGTACAGAAGTCTAGGACAGGACACGTTTTGAAAACTGTGTGCAGTTCCCATATTTGCTACTCTCTTATTTTCTGTCTGCTTGCCTAGGGTGCCTAGCAGCACAGTGTCCAAGAACACCCAGTAGTAATTGATGGTCCTACTATGCTACCCACAATGCTCATTCTATAGCGTATCCTCCAGTGCTTATCTGATAGGATTGTCATCACTTCACATGCCTCCCACAGGGAATGGAAAAACTACACTACATCTGATATGATCTACCTGTTATTGGGCCTAGAGAGGTCTTTAGTTTTTAAACTTTCAATCCCTGGTCCTACTCCATATGTGAATTTACTTTTGATGGTGTTGATATGTTAATAAGAATTTCCAGGTTTTGAGTGATACCTTACACTTCAATTACTGGGCCGGTCTCCAGGACAAAAGAGTTTCCCTTAATTTGTAATGCCTACTTCATATAGGACTAGTCCTCAACACTACAATCACTGTAGTTCACATGATGCGCAGAAGACGTGTTGCTGATTTGCTGGGTCAAAGTAATAAAGAAATAGGCCTATGCCCCACTTCTATCGGCAGTGATTGATCTTCTCTTTTCATGTAAGAAATACAGGCCCATATTTATACTTTTTTAGCGCCACATTTGCGTCGTTTTTTTATGCAAAATCGGCCCAAACTTACAAAATACAACTGTGGGGCATATTTATACTCTGTCTGCGCCGAATATGGGTCAAATATTTTGACACACATTCAGCGCAAACCTTGCCCCATATTTATACAATGACGCCCGACCCTGCTAAAGTAAAAATCCCGCCATGTGCATCCTTTTCTGGATGCGGGAAACTGCCGTGCGTTAATGACATGCAAGGTAGGTGTTCCCATCCCAAAAATTACTTTAGGGCCTGTGTGTCTTAATTATACTCCTGCGTCATTTTGACGTATAGGAGGGAACGGGCCTTAAAAAACGGCGCACAGGCTGATGTGTGCCGTTTTTTAACGCCTGGGTGAGGGCAGGCGTTAAGGGACATGTGGGCCCACTTCCATGGTCTCTGACCATGGAAGCAGTCCGGAGGTGCCCTTCCCTGCCCCAAGGAACACCCCCTGCCACCCCTGGAGGACACCTAAGGATGGGGGGACCCATCCCAGGTAAGTACAGGTAAGTTGGGGGTAAGTATAATTCTTTTTTTAAGTGGCATAGCGGGGCCTAACATGGGCCCCCTACATGCCACTGTGCCCAATCCCCTGGGCATGACCATTGGGCAAGGGGGCATGACTCCTTTCTTTGCTAAGACAGGAGTAATTTCAATGGGCGTTGTGCATCAAAAAATGTCACAAGTCTGCTTTGAGCCATGATTTTTTACTCAAACCTGACTTGCACCATTTTTTGACGCACAACCTCCCTTTTTCCCTACGCCGCTGCTGCCTGGTTTGAGTCATTTTTTTTTACTCTGACCAGCCTGCAGCGCCGTTTTGCCGTTTTGTTGTTTTGCCGTTTTGCGTCAAAAAGTATAAATATGAGCCTGTATTTTGTAATGTTGCGCCAATTTGGCGTTATAAAACGACACAAATGCGACGCTAAAAAAGTATAAATATGGGCCACAGTTTCCAGAGAACCCCGCTTTTTGGGCAAATATTGTGTTAATTGTACTTAACAACACCCTGCAGCAGTTCAAGTTTGATTCTTGAGCGCCTGCATAATTATTATGTTGACTTCTTGAAGGTAGTGTGAAAGGCTCCCAGGGGAAAACAGAAAAAAGAAGATAGCCACTTGATGCATGGGAAAACTCTGAAAAAAAAAAGTGGCAGGGAGCAACCTCGACTTACACTAACCAACGAGTCCAGGATATAAGAGCAAATAACACACTGATAATTCTCATTAAGTAAAAAATATGAGATTCGTAAATCTTTTTCTTTGTATGACTGTCTTACTCTTAGAAATGCCTGAAATTGCATGAGCAGGGCACGCATAAGCATGGAGTAAGCAGCAACTAGAGACTTGGGCATTGAGGTGAAGCCACAAACAGGAAATTAGCGTAACAATGAAGAGAAAAATAGGGTCAGGGTTCAGGTCAGCTGATTTGTCCACCAGATAGAAAAGCTGCATGCAATATTTTACGCATTTGAGTACCCAATGGAATCTACGACTGTTCGAAAGTCCCTTGAATACTGCTGGAGTCCTCCGTGAAACCTATAAAAAATCAGAAATGTGCTCTAAATTTAGAAGTACTCTCATACGAGAAACTGTTACAAACTGTTATTATTGGTCGAAAACTTTACTTTCAAATTGCTGTATTAAGAAATATGGAAGTTGCAAATGTAACCTTTCTCACGAAAAAACTAGGTAAAGCAAAACATCAGATGCTGAAATACTTACATGATTACGGCTTGAAGAGAGCACTGCTGCTGCTTTCAGGTGCAATTAGACATTTACGCCGAAATCTAAATGGAAGGTACAAAGGTGTGCAGACAAAGGGGGAGAGAATTACAGTTATTTGACAGATTACCCCAGTGTACTGCTATTTAGAACAAGCCAACAGGATGCAGCTGCAGGTTGCACACAGTAGCAAGAAAACAGCACCAGAAAAGGAAGGAATCGTCGCAGAGCTCTTTCTGGGCCTGAAGTCTTCGGTATGACTCCTTTCATCCGTTTGTGCTAGTCATTACACTTCACAAAGAATATAATAGCCTTGGGGTCTTGCTCTTTCAGGAGCCGAAATTATATCGGATTTCAGTAATTAAAATACAAAGAAAAGTTAATGAGCATGGGTTTGTTGTCACCAGAAGGGGCCTTTTATGGCAACATAATGGATGTTTTTTCCGTAATGTGGTTAATTGTCCGGATTGATCTGAGAAAGCTCTTCATTCTTTCCAAATAGAGAAAAAAAGCAAAAAAAACTATGTGCTGAGGAGCCTTGGAAGACTTCAAGCAACAACAAAGTTTACATGTCACATAATTTTTAATTAATATTATTGTGAAGGCAGCCCTGAAGCAGATAATATTGGACACTGTAATACACGAAGAGTTAAAACATATACACGGCTATCAAATAATAGACACAAGTGTAGAAAGGAACCGATATTTCAGATAAGAAGATCTTACCCGGATCATCATTAAAAATTCTACAATGAAAGAGGCAAACAAAGGCAAAAAACAATATGAAGGTGGTTTTAACTATGCTCCCCCCGGCAGCATACAAACCGACGAAAACATAAGCCCCAGTGCTCAAACGTCGACCTTGGTTGTGGTTGAGGGCTGGACGAACACCAAGCTGCATCCCCTTCTGCCTGGGAGATGTGTTCCTGTGTCTGAGCAGTGCAGCTATTCTCATGGACTACGTTCCCTTAGCATTTCGTTTTGTTATGCTTTGAGAAGGCACGTTTCTCACACCCTCCTCCCTTAGAATAAGTTGTGGCTCAACAGTAGCTAATCTTTCATGGTTTCAGATTTGAGATCAGCAATATTTGTAGTATCACATATCCAGGATATATGTGGTTTGTCACTGACAGGATGAAGTATATTTCCGAGAGTATGTTCAACTTCTTTGGGTGATCTGCGGGTGACCTCAAGCCTACATTTTTGTCCTACAGCCAGAACCTTCAGTCTGTGATAAGACAATATTAAGATGGCTCACCAGAATTTTCAGGCATCCCCTTTTGGAAGAAACAGTGGGAACCAAGGTACTATACTCTGTTGTCCCCAACTTGGAACTGTAAGCCCCGGGGAACCAGTAAATTTGTACACCCCAAATTATTAACACAGGGGCTGAATCATGATGCACTTTGCTTGTGCAGCACAAAGTCAAGTGTCTGTTTTAAGCACCTGCAGTGTGTAAATGGAATTAGTTTAGATCAATATTGCACCAAGTTAGAGGTATATTATCAGGTAGCACAGCTCAGAAGCAGAGAGAGTCAAACATTGCTCACTTTTAACGAGCGGTATTATCTGAAAATAAAGCACTAACACAGAAATATTGGAATATTATTTTCACTTTATGCAGTGCAGGTGCATAAAACAAGCACTCCACTTGGCACCAGCAAATCCCACCTTGATACAACCTACAGTCACCTTGACATTTTTTGGAACTTCCAAGATGTTTACTTTTAAGGCTGATTCTTGGATAGTTACTCCATTTTTTAGCACCCTATTGCTATGAAGTTGCTACATTATTGCTCAGGATCTGCCTTCCTGTATTCTGTCAATCGAACCATTGTTTTTCCAAACAGCCCAGAGCACTTCTCAAATTCACCAAGGTGAGTCAAAACCATCACTGAATAACATTGGCCATAGGGTTCAATGTTAAATGAAGACATAACAGCTAGCCCAAAGGCGTTCTAACAACATTTTAGACTGTAACTTAGGAGAAGAAGGTGCCATTACTTTTTTGTTTACATTGCCTATCTGAAATGTAAGTGTAATATTTAAACATTCTTTTCAGTTTGTAATGGATGAAGAACAGCTGCCTGAAACTGAATTCTGATAAGACTGAGGTCCTCATCTTCGGCTCCACCCCCTCTGCATGGGACGACTCCAGGTGGCCTGCCACAATGGGAACCGCACTGACACCCACCAACCACGCACGCAACCTGGGATTCATCCTGGACTCTTCACTATCTATGACCCAGCAAGTCAACCCCATCTCCTCCTTCTGCTTCAAAACCCTCCGCATGCTTCGGAAGATCTACAAATGGATCCCCACTGAAACCAGAGGAACAGTCACCTAGCCTTCGTAAGCAGCAAACTGGTCTCTACGCAGAAACCACAGCCAAACTCCAGAAAAGACTGCAACACATCCAGAACGCTTCTACACGCCTCATCCTGGACATCCCCGCCACTGCCACATCACAGCCCACCTGAGAGACCTATACTGGCTCCACGTCAACAAGAGAATCACATTCAAACTCCTCACCCATGCTCACAAGGCACTGCACAACACCGGACCAGAATACCTCAACAGACGGCTCTCCTTCTACACCCCGACAGCTTCGCTCCACCGACCTTGCCCTCACCACCGTCCCACACATCTGCAGAACAACCACTGGTGGCAAATTGTTCTCGAACCTCGCTGCCAAGACGTGGAACACTCTGCCCTCCCACCTGCGTCAGACTAAGGACCTCCTTACCTTCAGGAGACATCTCAAGACCTGGCTGTTTGAGCAGTAGCAGCCCCACCCCCCCACTCAGCACCTTGAGACCCTCACGGGTGAGTAGTCCGCTTTACAAATTCCCTGATTGATTGATTAATGTAGAGCTCTCCCAGGATATTGAAGTAATTGTCTATTGTTGGTTTTATCAATATGAATATTAGTCTCTCAACCTCGGAGAAAGACTTAACTTCTAACCCACTCTACACCGGAAGGGTCAAATGTCTAAAGAAAGACTATCTCATTCAGGGTGAACCAGCATTGTGGCCTGAGGACACAAGTGACAAATAACTGCACCAACGCAATATATTGCCCAGTAACCTGTGATTGGCCTTGAACCCTCCCCCTCTATACATTAGTGCCACTAAAGGTAGTGGCCAACATTTAAATGGGGAAGGCAGTGGAAGGAAGGAGAATCCTTTGTATAATTTTAAAATCCACTGCAATACAGGGACTACAGACTAATTTAGAGTCACTGTCCTTGACATGTGTAGCTTGAATAGTAGTTATACATGTCACTGAACTTGCTGGAATATGAATGAGCTTTGTACCTTAATCAGTGCTTTAAATGGGCTGATACTCACAGGTACTGCGTACCAGCACTTTTTCATTGTTTTCCTTGTGAGTACTGGAACTTCTCGTGGACTGAGGAGAGTACTGGTACTCACTAGAGCATGTTGGAGGTTTGGGTGAAATGGTGATGTCATCAAGCACTGCATTTCTAGTCTATAGTGCATGCTTTCATCACCATTTTCCCGTAAGAAGTCACTTCATTGAAAGTGAAGAATGTGATCACCTTCAATGTTGCAGTGCAATAGGAAGAAAGGGAATCCCTTCAGAGGGATTGTTTGTAATGGTTTTCCCTTCCTTCTTTGCCACTGCAATTGCAAGTGCCCACACCCCCAGCAAACAAAGAGGACCGTACATTTCCAGCATGGCCCAGCAAGGAGCACAGAAGACAGTCTTCCTTCCCTGCGGTCCTGCTGCAGCCAGATTGAGGACTCGGTTAGGAGGGCCATCGCCAGGCAGCCTGATGAGAATTCACAGCAGGACTCTCCTTCCATTGAGAGCCAGAGATGACCCAATGAGCTAGGCTTGGATTCCTGATGCAACTGAAAGTGGATCGCAACCTTTCGCAGAGAAAAATACTGGACATTTGTTTCTATTTTAAGGTGCTTCAAATGCTCGGACATAATTCTTTTTCTGGTTTTTTTTTGTACTTTATCTGTTAGGAATAGTCAATACAGCTCGAGAATTCATTTTAAAATGCTTACTTATTATATTTGCTGTTTTAAGTATATAATGGTAAGGGAAAAATACAGACTGTAGTTTTCTTTCCTAATTTTCTACTGTCTGGGAGATTGGCCATGCCAGTAAAAACTGGCCAGGTGACAACCCTAATTGATACAGGCCTGAACTTTCCAGCACACAAAAGAATTCCTCCAAATCTGGTCAGGCTAGGGTTTAAGAGGCTTTGAAATGGGTCGAATAGCAGATTCTATTCCTGTATTCATATCCCCTAGAGGTGTTTGCCATTTAATATGAGGACCAGCCCGTGCCCCAAATTGCAGGTGAAGAGTGTGGCTAAAAAGAAAATAAGTGGGGCAATAACTGACATAGGGAAGAGAGCAAAAATATTTATTGATGGGCCAGAAGATAATAGGTAGCATATTGAGATGTAAAAATGGCTTCCACCCTCCCAGTGTGATGAGATCAAGAACTTTGCACTTGAAAGAAGGTAGTGTGAGATTCTCGTTGTGTCTGCCAGGGTTCACAAAGGTGTTCAGACAACATGCACATCCAATGTTTGGCCTCTCAGCAGAGCGTACAGAGTGATATTTCCATATGTACCTGTTTTAATTGTGATTTTATGGGTAGGTGTGTGAAGGGTGTATGCAGATGATGAAATATTAACAACAGGAAAAGAAAATGCTGTGTTCACAGGTGAGAGAACGTGAATGTATACATACTTGTCAGTGTGAGAGAGTAGGATGAAGAGAGGTGAAGCAAGGACGCGTAAAGACAGAGTAGAATGACAGTCATGATGATGAAGATAATGTGAGAGATGTCAAAAAGGAGAAAAATGATGAAAGTGTCTAACAGTGAAATGGTGTGAAGAGGAAAATGGGATTGATCAACACACACCAAAGACCTTACTAATGCCAAATTCGAAATCTCATATTTTCAGAATTAAAACATTTTCAATTTCAATTACTCATAACAAATTCATTGTTGTGCACACAAACATGTACATGGTGCTTATTTTGTCCTGATTTTCGTCAGTCGTGGGCATGGGAAATAACTTTTTGGGACCTGTACTTGTTTGTAATCGTCACACACAGAACAAGTGAAAGAAAGGTAGAAACTATGAAAGAGGAAAGAGAAAGATACAAAAAGGTTGATAAAGGGAGAGAGCAGGATTGAAAACAATTCTGCAAGACTGAGATAAAGAGTCTGGAAGTGCAGTGAAAAGAAAAAAATAGTCCTCGATGAATTCTGCTGCTCAGGTAAGAGGCCCTTAGAACATTTTTTTACCAACTGTACTTTAAATGAACCGTGACATTGACAAAAAAGGAATCCCACATATGAGGCCTCAAGGAATTAAACAAACTCTTATGCTGTATCATTATCCACACAAGTGCAAAAAGAATACACTACTAGAAATGTCTATCATCTGGATCTCATTTGGGCCCAGATTTAGGAAACGTTTGCGCCGCCTTTGCATTATTTTTTTTAAATGCAAAAGCGAAGCAAACCTAATGCGTTATTTATATTTTGATGCTAGACCTGTCTAGCGTCGAAATCACCAAGTTGGCGTAATTTTTTGGGAGCGCCAACCCACCTTGCATCAAATTGCGACAATGATATGCAAGGTAGGCTTTCCCTTCCAAAAAATGACGCTAAGACCTCCAGTGCCATATTTACCTCCTTTTGCAAAAACGATGCACACAAAGGAAGCGGACCCAAAATTTTAATGCCTGGTCAGACCAGCCATTAAAAAGAGGCCCACACACCACCACTTAAGGAAAACACACAGAAGGAGCATTGCAGGACCTGCAAGCACACCCATTCCATAAATGTGCAGGTCATTGTGAACCACCATGGGCTCTTCTCAAACATCCATGTCAAATACCCCGGCAGCATACATGATGCCTACATATTTCGGCATTCCATCGTCAACGAGCGGCTCCAGGATTGCCAATATGGCAATCGCATACTTGTAGGCAAGCCAACATACCAATCATTATACAGACAACACACCTATCATGTAGGACAAACAAGACATACACCACACTAAGCACATATAGGCAGGGGAACACAGATGTACAGGCAACAACACACATGCCACATGCCACGTGCCACACTACACTGCAACCATTGCACATCACACACAAATGTACACCCACATGTACATAAAACAGCCACAACCTGACTGGCACACCACATGAGGACAAGTGGAGCTATGTCCCCTTTGCATACAGAAGCTGGGCATAAACCACTACAAGTGTTCACTGGTTGACACCCAAATACAGATCCCACACACATTACACCTAATGATGTATAGCTCCTCAGTAATGTGAATGGCATAGGCCATGTCAATGTAAAGAAAGTCACACATAGGCACAGCCCCACATCAGTCACGGGGTTCAAGCATCTGGCTGTACCAATCTCAAATGCCACCCAAGTGTTGCCATGACCACTCACATATTACCTACACATGCCTGACATACCTGTAGTGTGCACATTCACCTGTCTGCTGCATTGTGTCACACAGATAGGAATACAACATTACCTGCCATGAAAGACAATGGGGAAGAAAGAAGAGAAGGTATGCAGCACCTAGTCCAGTGACACCTCATATGCTCCCCTTTGCACCCTTAACACCACCATGTATGTTCCGTATGCAATAAACAGTCCACTATGGCGGTGAGTTTGTGCAATACTGTAAAGATCATGGATGCCATTGTAGGACTCTGTAGAAGTATAAAGGACATACCTGATCTTTCATGCACCGTACATAGGGATCCATGTAAGAGAATGGTATGCCACCTCCCAATGCCTGCACTGTGCATGTGTTGAAAATATCTATGATAAATCGTGTATAGGAACTTTGGAGATTCCACTGTACCAACTTTTGCTCATCCTACAATTGTGTGATTCATACCCGAGTACACTGGATGGCTAGCACAGACATCCCCTGCCACAAAGGGTCACTATGTTTTGCAGTGCATACATAGTGCCTCATGGTAACATGGAGACCAGAGTTTGGCTTAGCAGGGCTACCATGGTGTCTCTACATATGACACCACTGTGGTGCAAGGAGGTGGGAGTTCCACCAATAATAGGACACTGGCACAAATTTGGGCCACACAACACATATCTGCAAGGGTTGAACCATCTGTTTGGATTGAATATTACAATCCCCAGGTCCCTGAGCCACAAGCCAGGATTGTCATGTCCATCAACAAAGACCTATGAAACCATTTCACAAAACAGGAACATGTACTATACCAGAAGCAAGTCTGAGTCACCACTCCACCTAAAACTAACAACTACAAAAGTACATAGCAAACCACTATCAAGCATTACCAACACTTCTTCTCTCATTCATTTGCAGCTGACCAAGGTTACAGCATACAGCCATGGGTGATAACTCCATTTGGCAATCCCACAACAGTGGAAGAGTGTGCATATCATGAAGGGCACAGAAGAACACAAAATGTGGTGTAGAAGACATTTGGGCTTCTGAAGTCAAGGTTCAGATGCCTGGCCCTAACTGAAGGAAGCCTGTTGTATCCTCCACCACTGGTATGTTAGATGATACAGGTATGTGCAATCTTGCATAATATATGAATACAGACCAATGTTTCCTGGGATGAACAAGCAGATGTCCCCAACGAGGAGGAGGATGACAATGCTGCAGCACATTTGGAGAGGGAACTACAAAACACTGTTGCAGGAGTTCACAGGAGACTATAAATTGTACTGAACTTTTTCACATAGTTACTGTACAAATATTATCACTTTGTAAATATCACTAATAAATTACTTGGCACCTGAATCTCCATGGTCTACTCATCCTTCACTACATATACAATTGTAATGTAACTCAGACCTCGGAGAACAGGAAAGAAACACAACAGTTACAAGTATGGTAGCAACATAGTTTGTGATGTAAGAGGGTCTAGTGCCGCCATGTCACACATCAGTGTCACATAACTCATGGGCATGTGGCTCATGAAGGCCTAGATCCGTGCACCACAAAATATAACATGTAGATAAATGGGCAATGTGCAAATTCCTACCCCTTTCCCCACATCATCACCACGCTTGGCAGAATGTATGCAAGGGAGCATACATAATGTAGAGGCTCTTATCAAATGGTGTTTAAATAATATAGGAACTGAACAGTGCCACACCTCAGGCAAATTGCTGCTACGCGAGTTCTGTGCATGTGTGACAAGGGGGGGCATCATTGGTAACTATGGACCTTCAGTTACTGTACAGGATTTGTAATCAACGTTAGAGGCATAGCCTGCCCTGTATATCCCTGGGCTTATGTCCTGGCACTGTCATTGGACCCAACCTTGACACATGGTGCGCTGTACCTCACGTTTGCTGTGAAGTGTGCTATGGGTTGTCAGACAAATGAAGCTGCAATGGGGGCTAAACCACTATCCAAACATATGGTCCATTGTTAGGATATAAGAATAAAATGGGACAATAAACCTCCAAATTATTGTCTGGGTGGACTGTAGGCACAGTGTGTTCCACTCCCTATGTACACTCTATACACACTTGTCACACAAATCTACAGTCTTGACACATGTCTACAGCAAATACGGATATACATGTGAAGGCTGATGCATGGGTGTATGGCCTAGGTAGCAAAGGGTTTGCAAGTACCAACAATGGTTGACATGTGTTGACATGTGCCAGCAAGGTAACCTAGTATATTCTGTATTATACCATCACACAGCATATAGCAATAAACACCACTCATTGTCACTCACATGCCAGACCAAGGGCAAGGTACCAACAGGGACAAAATTCCCTCTTATTTTCAGGTCTCCAACATGTCAAACAGGTGTGGCATGTCCAAGTCTGTCCAGAAATGTCGAAACATGTCACAGAGCCGTTTAAAAATGAATGGCGGTAGACGTAGACAGTTATGTTGCATGTGGCTAATGAAAAAAGCAGCACTGAGATGATTTCACACATTAAGATCATATAGTCATAGTAAGAGTGACATAGGTTGAGGAATGCTAGGAATAAATGAATACCAGTGTTCAATGAAAGATGTGGATGGACAACTGAGAAATACCCACAAATACTTGGAAATACAACATGGTAGGTCACTTGGAGATGACACAAGTGCTGTGGCAGATGTAATGTCATGTGTGTGAGGTATTCATTAAATCTGGCAAAGTCAGGCAATGGGAAGGTAACTATCATGTAGCCAGTAGTAGAAGGTGTGTACATCTACAATTTCCACAATTCACATGTTGCATCCTGTCCATGTATGACTGGACAATGTTGCTGTAGAAGATGTATACAAAGTGTAAGAAGCCTAAAGATTTCCAGCAATGTAGAACACAAAATATTCCTAACAAGTAATGCGGGAAAATGTGGAGAGGGAACACACATAGACCAATACTGACTGTGCAACACATCAATGTCTACATGTGATCAGCCAACATATGTACAGAGAGGATGGGTAGGTCAGTACATTACCCGCTCACTTTTGCCACTACAATTAACCATTAGTTGCGCATCACGTACCAACATGACAGGAGGCAGTGACAGATAACACCATCTGTTCCCTGGCATGTTCCCAAAATAGAAGTCACAACAGAGACACAACCCCTAAACAAGCTGCCCATGGAAGTTATTAAGGACATAAATTCATGTCTGTCAGACCAGGCCAAATGATAGGACGTGCAAGTAGCCAGTCGTCAGCAGATGAAAGTGGAGGGCTGACATCAAGTACCCCAGAGAAAATAATTATATCCCAGTGTGTTTGATCACAATTGTGCATGTGTCTGTCTGCAGGGGACTGTGCATTGCTCTGCTGGACAGCAATCATGAAGAGTCTAGATCCCCACCCAAAACACCCTGACCCCAATGCTCAGGCTACATAGATTATTGACATTGTCAGGGGCTTGATGCATGTGCACAGTGGACTGAGTAGTCTGGGGCTCTGTAAACCTGTACCTTCACATGCAAACATGGGTCTGTGTTGGCATAAAAACTCCCATAGTAGTGATGAAGAGTAGGCTGCCATCTTTGCCTGACTGCAACACTGCTACACAGTGGTATGCCATTGTATGTGACAGTCATAACAAACCGGATATGGTCGATTGTGAGTACCTAGTTGGTGGCACGCACGCATATACCAGATATCTCTGCACACATGTACCACTTAAATGGCACAGGCCAGGTAATGTGTATTGGAGTTTGAACAAAAGGCAACTTACCACAAATGTAAGTGCATATGTATCAAAAGATTATTGACAGAAAAAATGACCTTCACATGTGTTCCGACATAGGGAAACACAGGTTGCTCTGATATGATTAAACAGGCATTTGTCAAAGTCCAACATGTTTCTATGCAGGAGGATAGATATGTTTGGTTTCATATCACATGAACACATCACTGTGGTCATATGTTACTGAATTGACAGTACACATAGCTTTGCACACACACAGCACTTATCAACCTTCCTTGACACATCTGTGTACACCATCTCCTGCAACTAAGATGCATGGGGAACTATATGTCACACGTGTAGCAGAGCATCATGAAGGCTAAACCAACAAGACAACACAGAGTGGACACATATGCACACACATTGCCAGGGGTAACATGATTGCAACCCAGCCATAGTCCACTGCATCAGTTTGGCATGGCTGTCACATTCCTGTCACATGCTTTACCATGTATTGGACATAGTCCATCATATCTATTGTGTTGTTGGTATGAGTGTATTGGTATATTAGACATAACAATGTGTTACACCCACAAATGTGTTAGAACACATATGTACACTCATAGTACATATGTGCTAACATGTATGTGGGCACAGTCTAGCTACACATGCACATATGCACACAGTATCAGTCACTGCATGCATCACACACATCACCAAACATACAGGTGAAACATACCAGTGTCACCGTCAAGATCTGAACAGACATGCACACAAATATAGCCATACCATACTGACAACATAATTGCATAGCCCCTGTGACATGGTATGTGAATCTGGGTGCACTTTAATCTTTTCTAAATAAATTCCACGCATTCTTGTCATGCATCAAATTTTTTTGACGCAAATTGCTAAATTCCAGAATCCACAAGGCCAGAAAAATGCCGCCTGGCCCCTGAGCGTTAATCGCAAGTCCACAGGCCTTGTCTGTCACGGTCTGCACGTCTCTTACCACCGTTGGCTGAAGAACTTCAAGCATCACCCGGTCTTCTGCTGGTTCTGGACTGGCCAAGATAGGGGTGAACCTTTCTAGTAGCCATGGTGCTGATGACTGGAAAAGACGCCAAGGCAGACCGTACCCTCCAGAAGGGGTAACAGAGGAAAAACCCCAAAAGTGGGGAAAAAAACCTCTATCCTGAAACTCCTGGAAAAGAGGAAAAAGAAACAATGAAAAAAATGATAAATCTTGCAGGAAAAAATAGGAACACGGAAAACACAGAAAAAAACAGGAGCGAGGATCACCACCAAAGCGGAAGTGTTTGCAACTCAAGGAAGAAAAGAACTGAAGTGCTTATATACCAGAATACAGGAAGTGACACAACAGGAAGAAAGTGCGACACCATCTTGGATTGGGAATGACCATAGAGAAAAGAATAGGAAAAAAGACCAAGTAGAAAAGGTAAAGGAAAAAGGCATGCTGGGAAGAAGAATACCAGGGAGGAAAACAACATGGACACCAAGAAAAAAGAAGAAACGAAGATGGAAGAAAAAAGAAGAAAAAGGAGGAAAGAAAAAGAAAAAAACCCAAGGAGGTAAGTATAGGTGAATTCAGGGAGGGAGGCAGGGGCTGCAGCATGACCCAGAACATGAAATGTGCCTCCTGGGTCACACCGCAGAAACAGGTGGGCAAAACAATGGCCCACGGCGGTGCCGGCATCCCAAAACTTGGACCACCGGCCTGACCGCGGCTCGAGAAAGATTTGCCACGGTAGTGCACGGCAACACATTGTCAGGCACAATGGGAAACAATTGATGCATGACCGTCATGTGAGAAAAAAAAAGACACATAAATGAAAACGTGATGCACAGGCCCAGGAAGTGATGAAATAGTACATCCTGCCTGCATACATAATACAGTGAGTTCACTTTCACTTCACAGTCTTATTGTCTGACTGCATAAGGGTGTGTGGAGCTGGTGGTGTTGGTGGATTGGAGTTTTTGGAGTGTTTTTGTGATGTTTTCTGTTGCTGTTGTGTCATATTTGTCTTTTGATCAGTCCTTTGTAGTATATTTATACTGTATCTGCCACTGTAATGTGGGGTGTTTGTGTAGGGGTAGGATAGTTTGTTGGGTATTTAGGGTAGGCAGGGTAGTTTTATCTTTAATTTGTTAGATGCAATTACATTTGTAGTATAGAAACACTGCATGATATCTGGGAAAGGGAGGATGTTGAAGATGACGGCTGATGAACTGGGGGGCTTTATATGGGTTATGCAGCATTACCTGCCAATGATGCTGGTTTTGGGTGGCCGTGTTATCCAGGGCTAACCACAGAGGTCAGGAAGCTGTGGAGGGGCAAGGTGCTCAACCACCTAACAAGAATTTTCTGAGCCGGACACAATGACCACCAGCTTAAACACCGTTGGGCTGACCTGATCTCAAGGGAACAAGACCTACTGGATCACCTGGGGATTCAGATTGGTGAAGCAGAGCCAGGGCTGAAGTGCCATCTTCCCAGCGCAAACATAACAAAGTGGCGCAATGCATGATTAGCTCCACTCAGTTTAGACCAGCACAACATGAGGGCTGTGCCAGGCATCATGTATGGGGGGGTTCTACACCTGTATGGGGGGGCTAAAGTACATGGCTTTGGGAAATATGATACATTTCCTATTGCCATATTTCCTGAACTTTGAACGTCTGCTCAGAGCGGATGTTATAAGGGGGCATATCATTGTATATGATGGGCCCCTATGTCCTCAACAAATGTTGTGCTAATCTTTTTGTTGCTACTCCTGCTGAGTACATCATTTGTGTCCATATAAATTGACGCACTTGCCCCCTACCGGCTGTAAGGGTCACAAGGACTGTGGTGATGCACTTGGTGCAGCACCCCTCTCCTTAAATCTGCCCCTTTGTGTAATTTGCCAATGCCATTTAAGGGAGCTTGACTATGCACCGGGTCCAGACTACTTGCACTTTCCTCTTCCTGTACATTGTGTATCACATACACCCCAAAATGTGTCTATTAACCCCACACATATGTGCTGAATTTGTTCCACAGGGATGCCGCGTCTTACAAACAGTATGGGGCAGACCTGCATCTGCACCAGCACTAGCACATTACTTAAGAAACTGCACCAACACAGGCATCCGTGGACCACAGCGCAAGTGTGTCTGTGTTGAGGCAAATGTCTATGTGCATTGTATCCCTTCCTGGAAAATTAATAGTATACCATGGCAACAATGGCTGGCCACACAGTATTGGCAAGACATCCATATGTTCAATCAGTTAATGTGCAGGTAGGAACAACTAAATAAACATAACTTAACTGCCATGCCATAATAGCTCAAGTGTGTGTGTCTTGTAATGGCACACACATATTAGAAACAAGAAACAAGGATGTATCAAAGCATTCCTCAACACTTTGCAATACTCACACAACCTCTGGGTATTTGTCTGTCTTTTTGCATTGACAATGAGTTAGATATCTTCAACATCTAGGGCAGGGTCAAAAGCTGTGGGTGTCACAATGGGATGGCCACTGCAGCAACCATTGAATGTCCCTCAGATGCAGAATACTGTGTCATGCAGCCCCACATGGCCATAGAGGTGTAAAGCAACAAAGCACTTGCAGGACAATTCCATTTACATATGGTGCAGTTAAATGCATCACAGGAGTGTTGGGGAAAGTGATACTTTGTAGGTGCCAGGGTCTCCATTATCTGAATCTTTGCCTGACTGACAGATTATATATGTTTGACAGTTGGTCTGATCTACCACTAGGTTGAATTGCCCACTCAGCTTAACAAGTTGACAGCAAAACTGCTGTCATGCACAGAAATGTCTAACTATCACAAAGCTATGTTTTCCTTTCATGTATTGCAGGTGGGCCTATAGCCTTCACCAGTGGAGCAGTGTCCTTATTTGAAGACCCCAATGCTGCAAGTAAGTGTCACCTAGTGGGTCACATTGTGTTTGAGGCAGTCTGATGTGTGCAATGCAATGAATAAAGGTTTTGCGTGACCAATGTCATGATATCATCAGAGTTAAGATGGTGACATCATGTCTGATGCAAAGTTGAGCATTGAGAATGGCTTGATTGTTGCACAAGTGACAACGTGTGCTGCTATGGAATTGTGGGTGTTAGGAAATGGAAACCATGGCCACATATACATTGATGTCAATCATGATAGGTGTCAGAGCTGCTGCTTATGTGATTAGCCTGCCTGTTGCTAATAACTTTGTCACAGCACTTTTGACAGCACTGTGTGCCACACGTAGTTTACAGCTACTCATGAAACAGTACAGATGAAGGAAATGTATAGAGGTCTCTAGGGGGCTTATGTAGGAGACACTTGCACCACTGGTGCCTCAGTACCCTTCAGATATAAGTTGAGGCCACAGTCGTGCAAGGAGCCATATTGTGCTGGGCAACAGTCAGTAGAGTCCACAATTAGTATACAACTCAGCTCCAGATGGTTGTGGGGAAATGTCTATGGATTGTCACAAGCTAGATCTCAGCAGATTTACCAACATGGTCTAGCCATCATGATATTTGTGAGTGATCTTGTGCATATAATGTGAATGCTGAGTGTGTATCTGATACTTAGGGGATGTCTAACATGCATGTGCACATGTTGTTCAATAGAGACAACTTGAATGTGCTGTTCAGGCTTAGCCCTAAATTTATGGGGACTTTGCATTATGTGTACATGTGGGTGCATCATGAGCAATGGTGTGCCCCCTTGTAACGTTTCCTCAGATCAGGTATTAAACCAGGACACATGAATGAAACTTTACTAAACCTTGGAATAGCTGGTGGGAAGTTTCCAGCCCCCCCCATTAGATCACCCCCGCCTTGCATCCATGATGCCTGGGCAAGGCTTGATGTAGCACTAGGGGTGTCAAAGTGGTGTATTGCATACAAAGTGCCCCATATTGACAATGACACAGGGAATCTATAATTGTTGGGCCATGTTATCCTCACTAATTTGTTAACACAAATATTGAGCAAGGAAGCAGTAGTCCACTCACCTCTGGGCCCTGATGGTCAACGAATGGATGGCCGTTATCCCAGTGACATGTACATGATACCGTAAATGGCTGGTAGGAAATAGTCATAGATTTGGAATGTGTGGTGGACTGCATGTGTCATCTGCGGATGCTGTGCACATTGCATGTCTATCCTAGCTCCACCCAATGCTGCATTTAATGCTTTATTCTCCTCATTTTTCAGCTGCCAATATGACACCAGCAGAACAACATGCATTCCACAAACAGGCAGACAGGTATAGGTAAATATTGGAGGTGAATGCCAGGTACCAGAGGATGGAGAGGAGGTTCCAGGAGGAAAAGGCCACAGGGGCATGGTGTGCTTTCACACATGGGAGACCTCCGCAGCAGCCACAAACCAAGCAGGCCACATTGGGGAAAAGATCAGGAGTCCTGGGGACCTCTGTAGGTCCGATCCCCTCCATATCAGCTGCACCTGTTTCAAGCCAGGCACCCATACAGCCATTTGCTGCAGTCATTACATCAAACAGACAGGAAATGGAACATGGTCCCCATGATGGCCAGATTGGAACATTGGCGAAGGAGAATGCAAAAAAACATGAGTTGTTGAAGTACGTTAAGACGAAATTGAAAAAAAATTGAAGTAGCAGTGCACAACCTCCCACTTCCTTCCCTCTCCCTTTTACAGTTATTTGATATTTATATTGGGTTTTAGATAAGTAGTGTTAGGTTAGTGTAATAGTGTAGGGTAGGCATAGTTTAGAGTAAGTATAGTTGAGGGGTGGGTTTTAGTACTTTTTTTCATTTTGGCAGTTGGTTGGGGGTTATGTTGGGGTATATATATATGTATAAAAAATAAAATATAAAACAAATATAATAAAAAAAATAGATATATATTTGTTTAGGACATAGGTTAAGTAAGTACATGTGTAGCCTTAGTTTATGTTGTTCTACTTGCATCTTGTCTCTTAAGGGGGTGGGGGGGACAATGTTTAGAGTGTGGCGTTACATGTGTAAGATTAGTTTAGAATAAGTTACATAGGTGTAGGGTTAAGTTAAATTAGTTTAGGTTAGTTTAGTGTAGGGTAGTTTTTAGGATAGGTTTAGGTATGAAGTTTTGAATTATTTTAAATAAATCCTGTTTGTATTAGACTATTTTTCCTCCATGTTGACTGAGTGTCGGGGTGTTATCATGTGTGCAATGGCCTAGTAGGAGGAGTGGCTTAGGGTATGCTTCCTGTCTTCATTTCCATGGATTACCATGTGCATCCCCTAAGACCAAGGAGATGTCAGATTGGATGCTCAATAACATCAGCTAGTCCATACGTTTGTCATCCACTGCTCCAGCCATTCACATTGTGGATGTATACATTATGTTGGACAGGTCACTATGGAACTAAAATTGTCATTGATGGTGTACTGCAGTACCATTGTTTTCGTGACGCTCGGGTGGCACAATGCCCTGTGACGGATTAACAAGGAGGCACTAACACCATCTTGTAAGAAAGGCTCCTTCACACACAGCACTTTGCGAGGTAGGGGCGTGCAATGGGTGTTGCTGTGGGTGTGCCATAGCAAGTCCCATTGCATTTTGACAGTTCCTCAGATTTACGAGTTTTCGTAAACCAGAGTCATTGCCAAAATATAACATCACCCCAGGTGTGGCATTGGAATGGCACAATGAAGTTATATGCCATCTTTTCTCCTAATTTTTAACTTGTTCAATGTGTGCTGCATTGTGCTACACACATAGACAGGGCAAATGGCCTTAAAGAATGTTTTTGTGCAGAAAGGTGCTCCTTCTTTCACAAAAACAATCTCCCCCTCAACACAGCCATCCTTGCACTTTGGTGCAAGGGTTGCTGCGTTGGCCCACGTCAGCTAATTTAGCAAGGCACAGGGAGTGACACAGGGGTGCCCTGTATTTTTGTAAATACTGGCCATCTGCAAGTTTTGAAAATTATGGTGCGCAATGCTGCCAAATTTGGGGAAGTATGGCACACCATCATTTCCTATGAGATCTGGGCCATTGTGCTTTGATGCCACACCACCTACTTCCTTGCAGGTTTCTTGTCCCTGCCACTGACACCATGGTGGCATGTAATTACCCTTCCCATTCACCATGGTGGACATTGCCACAGTAGTGTAATGTGCTGTCACTCTTTTGGTGTTATGATGCATTGGCACCATGAATTATGGGACTAGTGCAGCATAGCACAGGTAGGTCCATTGCATACAATGCTTTTGTTAGAATCTCATCTGCCTGTAGCAGGCCCCAAACATGTGCTAATTGGAAGGGACAGTGCAACCACTATGGATTGCCTGCCCCATTAGATTGTTCCTCCCTAAATTTAGAACATTTCCTTGCACACAACATATCGGCAACAGGGATGTGTTGGTGTAAAGATGGTGAATGTGGACTCATGCATGCATTTTGTGACTTTGTAGATGAGACACAAGGGGGATGTGCAGCTCGGTTCCACATGGGCTATTATTTGAATGATGATACAGTTGCATTACTGGCTAGTGACATTGTGCCGGTGGTGCACATTGATGCCACTTGTGCAAGTTCTCACCCATGTTAATTGTACCATTAAGCAGTAGGCCAACCATTCACATAACAGACTCTATCTTGTCAGATGGTGAGATTGAAGCTACTTGTACAGCTCCACATGATGTTCCATGCCCCATGTTTGGTATGTGTTCAATTTTGTGGCCATTCCCAAATGGCACATGGGGTTGTGGGTTCACCGTGTGCGGTTTGCGTTCCACAGGTTGAACACTTTAGGCCAGATTTTTGCTGAAGTGGCACAGCTCAGTGCAGCAGCAGTATGTGTTGCACGACACTGCACCAGTTTAGAAATGCAGGGATGTGCCATGTTTACTGAAATACGGTACACCCCTGCAATTCCCCCTGCACCTGCACAGATTTGTTCTCCCTGCACCAACGCAGGCATTGTTGCAGCATGATGAAGGGGTGCCTGCATTGAGGGGATACATTGTTTATGTGTTGGGAGGTGTCCCTTCCTGCACATGTGCATGCAATTGTTGCTAAGGTGGGATTTTAATGTGTG
Source organism: Pleurodeles waltl (assembly GCF_031143425.1). Lineage (NCBI taxonomy): Eukaryota > Metazoa > Chordata > Amphibia > Caudata > Salamandridae > Pleurodeles > Pleurodeles waltl. The sequence goes on along the minus strand of NC_090449.1, from coordinate 717,960,378 downwards.
CTGCAAGATGCAGCACACATGAGAAGGGCAATGACACTAGGATGAAGGGAAGCATTTTGCCCTGTTATGCCATTCTGACACCACCCCTGGGGTGGTATTGACTTCAGTCTTAGTCTCTGATGTACACATTTTGTTGGATCAGGGGCTATGACAATGCACAATGGGTGTTGTTGTGTCACAGCCACAGCCACACTACTTGCACATTATTTCCAGGCAATGTGCTGCATATTTACATGGTGGAGTATATCCATAGTTTGTGGCTTATGTCCATGTTGTGTATATGTCGTAGTGCATTGCGCCACCAGAGCGTCAGTACAAGTGAGTCTTGGGTGGCGATGCGGCATTTTGATTCAGGGCATATTTGTCCGATGCAACCCTTTAGCATGATTTGAGAGTGTCCTATGTGCCTCCGCCTTCTGTCATTTGTGAGATTCCAGATATTCCCCCCCTGCAACTTACCCTGAATTTGTGGTTGTTCTTGGTAGTCTCTGCTGTCCAGTCCTGCGATTCCAGTGACCAGCCCCTTTGGGATGACCGCTGCAACCATCTCCCCCAGCTCATCCAGGTCCTCCTATGGTGCAGAACTCCCACCTTTAGTCTGCAGTTTTGCCTTTCAGTTTCTGACCTGTTTCTCCTTAGTCCTGCGCTTGCAATCATGCCAGTGCTTCTTGCACTCGGTGACAGTCCTCCTCACTTCTGCCACGCTGCTGACTTTGTCTACTATTGCCTGCCATATGGCATCTCTCCTACCGTCTGGCAATTTGAAGGTGACGAAGAGCTGGTATTGGTGCTCCATCACCTCTCTGACCAGCATGTCATGCTCCTCCTCACTAAAGCGACACTTCCGCTTCCTCTTCTCCTTCTCCTGGGACTTTGCTGGTACTTGGGTGATTGGGGTCTTCCTGGGGCCTCTCCTGGCCCGCAATCCCCATCTTGTCTTTCAAATAGTTTTTTTCTTGCTTGTGCTTTTCATTTTTAATACTAATGTGGTTAAATATGGTGCTAACCCATCTTGTGTCAAAGATACGTGCCGCAAAACAGTATCGCGCCCATTTTGCAGCATTAAAATAATTTTTTCATACACCATGTCGCAATGGTTACCGTTGTTTTTTTATGCTAACCATTCCTTAGCACCATTGTGCGTCATTTTCAATAAGGCACATGGATCGGGCTAGGGAATGGCAGTAGCTTGTGTTAAACATTTTGACGCACAACTGCGCTAGCGCTGTTGTGCATCATTTTTGATAAATATGGGCATAAATGTTTGCCTAGCCATGCCCCCCTCCCCCTCTCCCTCACTCACAGCCTAATTTGGAGAGCATCTGCACTTTTCCCCCATTTAAAGCGTTGACATTCAGTAAGTTCTACGTGTGTTCCTGCCAAATTGTATTATTGTTTTAATATATATAAGACATAGCTATAATCGTTTAAGTATTATAAAAAATGTATCTAAATATATGGACCCAGGAACTGAGGTGACCTAACGATACTAGTAAGTAGTTGCCTTTTAAATGCGGAAGGTTGGAAAACAGACTGCCGTGATGAGGTTCGAACTTTGAGATCACTGATGATGTCTGCAATAAGAGGTACCTCAGAGAGTCATTTTTCAAACTGTAGGTATTTTTGTCCTTCATAAAAACCACTGTCTTATTTTATATATGGAATAAAGTACCCAAGTATCCCCTTCCATACAGTATAAGCATATTGAAAGTCGGTAAGACGTTTGATGAACATATAGCGAAATAAGGCCAAAGACTGAGTTCCTTTCTAAGGCTTTGAACCTCCAGGGTGACTTGCAATATCTTTATAATGTACAGCAGGGGGTACTTCATTCCATGTAATACATGGTCATCAGTGGCGTAACGAAACTGGAGTGGGCCCCCTGTAAAATACATGGAGGGTGATCCCGTTCGACTCACTCAGGCTAGGTGCTGTGCTGTGAGGGCTCCTTAGAGCTCGGCCCTCCTTGCACTGCGGGGGCCTTTGTTACACCACTTATGGTCACACCATCACCTTTCCCTCAAATCACTTAAATCCTTGGAGCTTACCTCTTTCATATTAATTTTTGCAAACATGAAGAACAAAAATAGAATCCTTGGTGCAAAATTAAACACAGCAAAAAGCAGTTAGATATTTGTTGCAAAAAATAGAATCAGTTAAATACAGGTCAGTTTTATTTAAAAAAGTGCAGTAGCTCAAAATTATAGAATCAAGAGGAAAGATTCTAACTCTGGTATAATTATCTAAGGCGTGCAAAATATACAGTTTACCATAAATATCTCCTTTCTACCTCTCACTATGCAGCTAGAAAAAAGAAATGTTTCCTTTTGTTCCTTAAACAGTCGCTTTAATTATGCTCACCCATCTATCTTTCTCCTCAGCTACTGGCTCTGGTAGCAGGAATTGTGATGATAGAGCCCAATTGTAATAAACTATCACTGTTGAGTTCTGTAGTTATTTCTTTTTAATAGGCAACAGTGTGTGTCTAGTAGAAAGAAATCAGCGACTAGTTTTTATACAGGGGTTGTAGCATCCCATGTATTATAATGATAAACTCTGTGTTTGAAAAAGTGCTTATGTGATGCAGTGCCTAAGAAACTTATACCTTCTGAATAAACTGTTATTTGGACACGACCTAGCAGTGTTAAATGCAGTATTTTTGCGCAGAAGCAGATCACAATTTAAATTGCGAATGGCAGCAAGTTACATTACTTTGCTGCAACGGGCAATATTCCAAAGTATTGTGGTTTGCCAGGGATTCACCGTCGTTTGAAAAATAAAGTCCATTAACAAAAGAAAAGGTAACATACAAAGGACTAAAAACAGAAAGCCTAAATCTCCGCATCACATGCACACACATACCCCAGAGATGAAATCACAAAAATGACACAAAATTAATTTCAAAATGATCGGAGGACATTGTTTATCTACGCGTGCAATTTTGAAACACCGCAATTCGGTTTAGAATAAAACTGCAAACGAAAAAAGCAGGCAGGTATTGTGCCATAAATACATAACTGAATTTAAAAAGGAAGGGGTGAGGTTATTCTGTCTCCGATCCCTGTTCTGTGGAATCTGGGGCAACCCTTGACGACAACACAGAGAATTTCTGAAAATAGAAGATACGATGCTAATGTATTCAGGAAACGTCCCTGGTATAGGGGGAATACAGTTTTTAAATAAAAACTTTATTTGATGCAGTTTACATCGGTGTGTCGCTCTGTGGCCTGAAATTGTCTGTGCGGTTTGACAGTATACAGGTACCTTAGAAAGGGGGGTAAGGAAGGAAATGAGAGAGCGTAGCTTATATAATCTATATTAACATGAAATGTTTATGAACTAATGTATAATAATGCCGCATAGAAACTGTATTAGTATGTTGTTGCTAAAAACGTGCACTTGAAATGTGACCACGGGGAGTGGCCGCCAATGTATACAGGGACTAATGAAAATAACTAATGTTTATGAAATATTTCATTTAATAGTTTTACACTAATTAATTATGATTATGTTATTAAAGGTTTTGCTAATAAATCTCATAGGCCTCAGTTAGCATGAGTTGAGGCCTAGCTGCCTCAATCTCATATTAAATGTATTTTTCTAACCTGCAGTGTGCTGACTTGCTAAAGGACATGAACTCTTGTTTTCAAAAACTAGAAGCTGAATTAACCATAGTAGATCCCTTCCCATGAAATTCATTTTGCTTGTAGAAATGTATTAAGTTAAAATGCAACAGTGTAGACTAATGTTAAATACAAGGTCAACCAAACCGGTACAGACAATGGAGCCTCTGACCAAAGATGTGCAAAGAATTACCGGATGTTCTACCTCTGAAGACGTCAATTATATGGACCAATAAACTGCTTGAGAACTAATGCAGGGTGAAAGATTTAATGACATCATCTGTTTTTAATTGGCTAAAGATAGTGGGGTGTAACATTTGACCAATCAAGTGTTAGGGGAATGTTCAATGGAAAAGGGATAAAACCTATGACACAGGGAGCCATTTAGATTGGTTAGGGAAATGCTATCAATTTGATCCAGAAACTTTGTCACTCTGTTTCGTGATTTATTGGTTTTACTTAAACCATCCTCTTCATTAGATTGTCTATTTTACACTTTATCTCCTTATGAGGAAAGTGCCCCGTTTTTCCCTGTGAGCTGAGTCTCTGACTGATGGCGAATCAACTGATGTCCTGAAGACGAAGACTGAACCTGGGTGCTGACCCAAACCTTGGAGGGTAACTATGACAATGAAATTGTGATTTGTCTGTTTGCTTTTTCTTTCTAGGTACCAACTGCTTACTTTTGACAGAGACCATAGCTAGACGTTTTCCAAATTGGTGTTCAAAATTGTTTTGCATGAAGCCCAACATGCTAATGCTAATCAGTGGTTAGGACAGGGGTTCACTATACCGACGCAAATAGACAAATGACTGAATCTACGCTTTGTTGAACAGACGTATTAATGCCACTCTGCTAAAGTTGATTTATGTTGACACTGTGTTATGTTCTAATAATTGCGTTCCTCGCTTTGATGAAGTCTTATTCTAGTTGCCAAATTATGACAATGGTATTGAGTGTTTTGTTTCTGAAATGAACACACTTGCTCTTAGAATTGTAATCAATAGGGAGCAAAATTCTACTAAACTGGTGTGGTTATTCATGACTGCAAGGTCATGGTGGTGTCTTGAGTTGATTAATGTCTTTGACTAAAGTGAAATGCGTTATTGTGATAAATATTGATGACATTATTGATGTATTGAGTGACATGTTAATTAGCTATCTCGTCCTAAGGTGTCTCTCAACAGGGTCAAAATCATTCATTGGCCTAAAACGAATCCCAATGTGTAGAAATGTATCATAGAGGGACGCGTTAACAGAAACATATGTCTTTTTAAGAGTACAAAGCCACCTTCGGTGTTCACGTTTGTGTAAAGATCTCTTGCATCATGGGAAGCACTCTCATGTACGCCATAGGCAAACCTGCTATTTATTGAACAATTGTTTTGGTATTGTAACCCAAAGATAACCTAGCTTCAGTATTTGACCTAAACTAAGGTTATTCAGAGCAACTTAGACTATCCCCCTAGACTCAAATTGAAGTTCTGCTTCAATTATTATAAAGGCATGTTTGTACTATGTGTTGTCCAGTGCTGTCACATTTGTATTTCTCTAATAATAATGACTTCACCAAGACTCAGTCTTTGCATGTTCTTATTATTTTGGGTACTTCTGTAATTTAGTCTCTTAGGGCCAGATTTAATAGAAAATTGCAGTGTGAGGCACTGCGCCAAATATGGCAGCATCGCACGCTGTAATTTTCAAAACGCAGGGATGTGCCGTATTTACTCAAATACGGCGCACCCCTGTGTTTCCCCATGTGCCATCGCTAAGTTTTCTGCCATGCACCAACTCAGTCAGCCTTGCAGCATAGTGCAAGAAAGGCTGCGTTGAGGGGGAGATTGTTTTTATGCAGGAAGGAACACCTTCCTGCACAAAAACAATCTTAAATGGCGATTTCCTCTTTCTATGTGTGCTGCAAAATGCAGCACACATAGAAAGAGCAAAAATCGAGGAGAAATGAAAGCATTTCTCCTTGTGGCACCATGCTAACACCACCCCTGGGTGTTAAATTTTGGCATTGCCTCAGGTTTACGAAAAATCATAAATCTGAGGCAGCCTTAAAATGCAATGGCTGTTGCTGTGGCACGCCCACAGCAACAACCATTGCAAGCCTCTTCCATGCAAAGTGCTGCATGTGAAGGGGCTGTATTTACACATAAAGTGGCTTAATGCACCTTGTAAATAAGGCGCAGGGCATAAAAGTGATGCGCCATGGCACTAAGGGCTCTTAAATATACCCCTTAGTATATATGCTGATTTTGTAGGTCCAATATTTGTGTGAGAGGGTGTTCTCCGTGGTGTCACTTCATTTTGACTAACCATATTCTCCTGTCTTAAGTTATCTTTGGTGTTTTTTTCAAAGATTATTTTAATTTTCAATTTTCAATTGGACTCTATCATGCATTTGTAGTGACCCTATGGATTCTGGAGGTAGTGATATACACTTTCACACTAATTGACTCATTCTCTCAAATCCTAAAGTCACGATGTTGTGAACTTTAAAGGACTTTGAGATTGTTACATTGTTATGACACATTATGCTTGAGGAAGGTATAATAAATAAAACATTAGTGCAGTTTAAAAATTAAAAACTATAGATTGTGCTGTCTTTATTGGACTAGGTGAAAATATAATACAACAATATTTTTTAAAGCGTTTTCGCACCACAGACAGTAGTGGTGAAATAATTACACATTCCCTTCCAGGGTTAGTGTGGTTGCTCTTCATGTTCCACAGTTAATTTCATTTTTTAGTCTTCCTTTAAATAAACCAGAATCCTAAAAATGTTTCCATGAGAGTTGATGAACCTCCACCACAATATTGTTTTTTAACTCCCAAATTTCCAGTGCATTTCAGACTAACCACAGCCCCTTCGGCAGTACATCCATATGCGAGAACTGGAGATAAGCAAGAGATAGTTAGGCACATATTTAAGAAAAGTGGCGCTGCCCCTAGTGCAGCACCACTTTTTTTGCTCACCTTAGCTCCCCCCTACCACCACCATGTGTGCGCCGTATCTAAGATACGGCACACCGTGGTGCAGAGTAGGGGGCAATATTGTCATTTTTATTGACGCTATTGATGTACTCTGCAGGAGTAGCGCCAAAATATTGGCACTACTCCTGCAGAGTACACAGGGCCCCATTTTAAGTAATGGAAGCCCCCTTTTAACGCCTGGTCTGAGAAGCATTAAAAGTGCCGTAAAAAATGATGCAAGAAAATCTGTTAGATTTCCTTGGGCCATTTTTTCGGCCCGCCTAATGAATGAATGCCCCATTTGCATACATTATGTCTGACGCAGGCATAATGTCCCGCAAAGGCCACTTTGTAAATTGGCACGAGGATTTTGACCTCTTTGAGCCACATCAGCGTAAAATAAATGACGCTAATGTGGCGAAAGGTGGCGCTATGGGCTTATAGTGCGGAAGAATGAAAGAGCATTTGCAGAAAGAGGGGAATCCTCCTCTGTTTCTACAGTTGAGACAATAACGCCCTTACCAAGAGTTTCTTGTAAGGCCTAAATGCATTGGGGATTGGGGAGTTAAAAGACAACATTGTTGTGAAATTCATCAACTCCCATGGAATGTGTATTATCTATAGGGGCAATAAAAGAACATTGAAATGAACTGTGGAATATTGGTTTAATGTACTGAAGTAACCACATGAAAAAACGGAGAACTGGGAAACTAAACTATGAGATATTTCAGCAGGGAAGGGGTGCGGGAAGAGGGATGAGTCTCACCTCATTAGAGGAAGTGGTATTATCTGAATTATCTGAATGGAGCCCAGTGATCATTTGGGACTCACCCTTAAGTGCACCTAGAAGTAGATGAAACATGGGAGAATATAGTTGGAATATTTGAAAAACAAATTGTGGGGATAAAGTCTTGGGTAGTGAAGTGTCTTGGATATTCATTTTTTTAGCATGTATTTGTTTGCAATTCGGTTCCTATATCATACGCAATCTCAGAACCAGAAAAGTGAATAAAATTGGCTTGGAACCCATTGGCATATGTCAATGTAGCAAAGAGAGCAACATAAAATTGCTGGGTACTTGGTGGTCAAGTGAGAGAAAGCAGTATTTTACTACTGAAAGGTATGTTTAAAAATAAAATAACAGAGAGATACGTATTCTTACCCACTACATGTATACATCTCTGGAAGCTTATACGATTTGGCTTTGCCTACTCTGCCATGTATTTGAAACACCACTTTTCTTTTACTGCTAGGGCCTCAATTATGAGTGGATCATTAAACAGGCTATCGTTACCATACGCCCAGAGCTGCTGATACCAGGAGTGGAGAAAATTCTGGCCATTACCGGAGGAATTCTCAAAGTCCACTGTGAAACAAAATAATTCTAGGGAATCAGTAATCCTGGGGCTGATTTCCCAAGTAATTTAGAGTTTGGCCTGGGAATTCACCCAAAGATTTCGGCTGCTGAAAACACTGATTGATATGTCACACATTTGATATGTTCCTGCAGATTTCGTAATTGCTATGGGGTCCGTAACTAGAAATGAGTGGCCACTCTTAATGGAGGCCTATGTGTCACTTGCTCTGCAGATAACTGCAAAACCTGTACATTTCCACCACACGTAATAGCATCTGACCAGCCCTAACATTTGATACAGGATACATGTGTTACCTTTGTAGCTGTCACTTTTTCCACCCATAATTAACACTTGAATGCCGAAACGGTTTTGTGTTTTGCCCATCACAAACATGAATTCAGTGAAAACTCTGCTGATAATTGGCTTACCACCTGGAGATTTCACCTGCTTCAAGCAGTCAAAGTTTCTCAGTGAAAACCACTGAAAACATCTGAAAATTGTCCCTTTATGTCCAATTTCCTCAAGGTATTCCCAAAAACCCATAATTCACAATATTTCCCCAACCCAGGAATTATCAGGACTCCCACTAAATCCAGAGAAAGGAAACAACAGCAACAACTAATGACCACTGATGATGAGGGCCTAGGTCCATAATAATCTCTGTCACGGTGTAAGTGTCTTTTTGTCCTTTATTGTTATAGTTCTGCCTCAGTGTATTTGTTCTCCTCTCATAATTTGTGTATTTCTGTGCCTGATGTCTTTGACTCTTTGTCCCAGGCTGCAAAGTTGTGGGTTTTATTCAGTATATTCATGTATGTTGTGGTGGGAGTATCCGAGAATTCATATACCACCTGTTCCAGTCAGAGAACGCTGGCATTTAAGGTGGTGTGTCTCCATGATCATTGATAGAAATACTTTAGTCTCATTGCAAATGTAAGGGTTTTCTGATCCCAAAGGTCTTCTGTGTTTGTGGGTTCTCAGACCCATTCTAAGAATGTTTCCTGAGCATTACTGCCAAAAGTTTGCTTCGGATCTCTGATGAATCAATTCTCCGAGGCTGAAGATTGTGGGTCAAAGGAGATGGCTTTCCAGAGTTACATGTTAAAGATCAATAACAGAAGGATAGATAAGGTGGAGTACTAGGCAGTAGATCACTCAAAGACGGGAAACGCCCTGAACGCCGACTCCGTAACAACGAAGTTGTGGACAACGAAAGCGGAACAACGCTTTCGTTAACCACGACTTCATTATTTTGTGCCTTAATCACATATGCGTGGAGGGGTGGAGTGAGGGGGTGCGGTAATTTTAGGGGTGGGGGTTGGGGTGGTTTTAGGTTTTAGGGGTGGGTTGGGTAATTTTAGGGGGGGGTTGGGGGGTTTAGGTTTTAGAGGCAGGGTGGGGGGCTCGGGGTAGTTTTAGGGGGTTGGAGTATTTTTCATTTTAGGGTCAGGGGTGGGGGGTCGGGGTTTTAGTTTTAGGGGTGGGCTCGGGTATTTTTTGTTTTAGGGGCGGGTGGGGGGTTGGGTTTTAGTTTTAGGGGCGGTGGTGAGGGGTTGGGGTTTTAGCTTTAGGGGAGGGGGCATTGGTGTGGTTTAGGTTTAAGGGTGGGAGAGGGAGGGGAGGGGCATTTTTAGTTTTAGGGGTGGGGTGGGGGGTCGGGGGTTTTAGTTTTGGGGGTGGGTGTTGGGGTTTTAGTTTTAGGGGCGGGTGGTGGGTTTGGGTTTTAGCTTTATGGGAGGGGAAGTCGGGCGGTTTAGGTTTAGGGGCGGGGGAGGGTGTGGAGGGGTATTTTTAGTTTTAGGGGCGAGGGTGGGGGGGTTGGGGTATTTGTAGTTTTAGGGGTTGGGGTCGGGCGGTTTAGGTTTGGGGAGGGGTATTTTCAGTTTTAGGGGCGGGTTGGGGGGTCGGGTATTTTTAGTATTTGGGGGTGGGGGTCAGGGTGGTTTAGGTTTTTAGGGGTGGGGTGGGGTGGGGGATTGGGGTGGTTTAGGTTTTAGGGGTGGGGGTTGAGGTGGTTTTAGCTTCTAGGGGTGGAGTGAGGGGGTGCGGTAATTTTAGGGGTGGGGGTTGGGGTGGTTTTAGGTTTTAGGGGTGGGTTGGGGGTCGGGTAATTTTAGGGGGGGTTTAGGTTTTAGAGGCAGGGTGGGGGGCTCGGGGTAGTTTTAGGGGCGGGGTGTTGGAGTGGTTTTATGTTTTAGTGGTGGGGGTTGGGGTAGTTTAGGTTTTAGGGATGGGGTGGGGTTGTTTTAGGGGTGGGGGTTGGGGTGGTTTTAGGTTTGAGGGGTTGGTTGGGGGGTCAGGTAGTTTTCGGGAGGCTGGGGGGTTGGGGGTTTAGTTTTTAGGGGCGGGGTGGGGGCTCAGGGTAATTTTAGGGGCGGGTGGTTTTAGGTTTAAGGGGTGGGTTGGGTAGTTTTAGGGACGGGGTGGGGGGGTTTGGGGGTTAGGTTGTAGGGGCAGGTTGGGGGGCTCGGGTTGTTTTAGGGGCAGGGTGGGGGTCGTGGTAATTTTAGGGACGAGGTGGGGTAGTTTTAGGGGCAAGGGTGGCTGGTTGTTGTGGTTTTAGGGGAGGGGGTGGGAGGTCACAGTAATTTTTAGGGGTGGGGATGGGGGGCCAGGGGTGGTGCTTGCTGGAACCATGCATGCCTATCACTAATGCCTTTACCAGGAATGCCTTTACAACGATAAATGCGGTAAAGGCATTAGTGGTAACAACGCGGTCGTTGTTCCGACCTCGTTGTTCAGGCATGCGTTGTTCCAGCATGCGTTGTTCCGACATACATTCCTCACAGACATCCCAACTAGGAACAAGCAGTGTATCAAGGATAGTCAAGAAAAGAAGTGTACTAGACAATCTCATAGAGGATAGGTGATTAGAGGGAAACAAAAGCAGGCAGCGATGGCACAGTTATGTAGCATTAGACAATCAGACAGAGGATACAAGAGACCTACACTGAAAGCAAAAGTGAAAAGAATGCACTCTAGCAGGTGTAAAAGTTTAAATGAATTTTGTTAGTGAAGGAGGAGAAGGGTGTACTGTGTGCCCTCAGAATATTTAGGATGAAAGGAGAGGGTCGAACCAGGAGAGCCTAATGAGGAAGGATGACTGCACATTAGCAGTACCAAGTGCTAACAAATTGTGAGAGAGAGTAAAGTGAACTGAGAGACACAAAAGAAAGAGTAATCACTATGAAACCCCCAAACCCGTCCTCTACTGTGGAATGCAGCCAAGGCGGGTCACAAGGAAACATGACTTGTCCTATTTAGCCTGATGGTGGCAAATAAACTTCACTGAGCCATTGGGCTCAATCAGATCAGCTTTGCTTCTGCTCTGTCAAAATCATTTTGCAGGCATAAAAAAAGAAATGGAGTCAAAAATGTAGGTATAAAAAATCCATTATGTTTTCACAAATCAAACACACGAGAATTGTAAATGTTTCATTAGACCAAAGTACCACATTTGAGATAGTCCATCTTGGTACACTGATAAAATAGACACACTGCATTACATTCCCAGGCCCTGATCAAGCACAAGACCCGAAGTACTATGTTTTCATTTGCAAAAAGCGGTTGCAGATTTGTGTACTGGATTTTTACAAATGGCATAGGATTTTGTGAACAGACCTATGTAAAAATAGGTGGTTCACAAAATACTGGATCGCAGAACGCCCAGCATGAGCAGTCTATTAAATATTCATTTGGCAGGTGATAATTTGAAGGCCCCTTCAATTGGCCAGAGTCACTGGGATGGTGGCCTGCGAGGGTCAGCAGACCACAAAGTCTGTGATGGAGTATAAATAAACAAACTTTTTTCACTTTTAAATGCAGCCCAGGTTCCCTAAAGAAAACAGGAATGCATTAAAAAAAAATATATGATTTTTTTTTTAAAACGTGTCACTGAGAGTTGGCAGTGGTCCCGTCGACCAATTGTCTATGAAACCTTTTCAAAATTCACAAAGGGGAAGGGGACTGCTAGAGATTCCTTCTCTTTTCACCCTTTGCAAATCAGTTACCGCCCCAACTTGGGAGTTGGTAACTGATTAATATTTTCCGAAAGAACTTCCAGTCGCAATCTTGTGTTATGTCCGGGTGCAAATTACAAGTTGTAAAGGATGCCCATAAAATGGCCCTTCCAAATAGCGATTTATATAACTTTCTAAATTTATTTCTCGATTCTGAAATACGTTTCTATATAAGTAAATGTGTTTAGTGAATACAAAAGCTCAGTGTTCGCAAACACTCTGATTTTGCAAATCGGACAGGTTTTGAGACCATTAAAAAGTTTTGTATATTGAGCCCAAGGTCCTTTGCGTTCATGAAGAGCAATCCAAAAATATTTTCAGGGTGTAGATGTTAACTTTTCACGTGGTTGTTCAGTCTCCGGTGATGGATGGCCTCACGAAGGAGGTAATGATCCATGCACAGGACTTTTCATCCATCCCTGAAGCGGTGCCAGATGTATTTGCTTTTCACATAGACCTTGGCACATTTCACAACCACTATGAAACAAAGCAAACAGGTAATGTTATTGCACTGCCTGTAAAATAACTGCAGTGCTACTGTATGGGTAAAAGTATTTCCCTGTGACCGGCACTGCCTGTGACTTTTTGTTTATTTACAACCCGTTAGTGGTGTAGCACTACAGTATTTAAAATATGAACATTTTCTAGGCTAGATGAAAATATAGTGGTATACTATAAACGTGCTGAGTTGTAATAGTCATTAAAACGGCTAGGTAATTAAAGTACAGTAATCAGGTTCAGATGTTAATGACATGGGTGTGCTGACTTTTACATTTGGGACAGTAATTTTAATATATTTGTTTGTGAGAAAGTGTTTAGTTCAGATTGATTTAACTGTCTAAACTTTAACAGGCTGGTCCTGTCTTCATTCTGATGAGTGATGTATTCACACAGTTGGCTATGTTGTCAATCTTATTGGTATGACATCTGTCTCTTTTCCTTTCCAGATGGACTCAATTAAACATTAGTCCAATAAATCAAAATACAAATATTTCAAGGAACTTCAAAGCAGTAGCACGGAGGCGGGTCTTAAAAGGAATTTGACACGTCCAAGTTCATTTCTTGCTAGGGAGTTCATTCAATGCTATCACATTTTCAGGTCCCTAAAGCCGCCGATTGCAGAAATGCCATATGTTCAATAAACCCTTAGAATACATATTAGAGATGCATACATGGCCTACAAGTTCTGCTGTATCTACCCAACTACATCTTTAATACCAAGGCATGAGTTATCTACTTTCTAGGAGAATTATCTACAGGCATTCCCCCAGAGGTGCAGCAGGTTGATTTGCTTTGGCAATACGACCTGTAAAATGTATGTACCTAAAAATGTGATTATAAAATTTAGCATTACATAACAAATATTTATATCACCCTCCCATGAATGCATAACGACCAGACATATTTGTGTTTCATGAAAAACAGCAGGAACTTTACAAACGTTAAAATAGGTAACAATGCTGTGAATGATTTTAGTTGAGAAGGAAAATCAATAAATGCACTTTCTTTGTCAATTTACATATTTTAGTGGCCCACGTGCAACAATAAAGTTTAGCAAACGAAAAATTGATTTGAGAAGTTGCTTGCTTATCTCAAAAAGGTTAAGCCAACAATCCATCCGATCCCAGGGGCATATTTCTGAGAGGCTTGAGCCGCCAGAGCATCACTTTTTTTGATACTCCGGTGGCGCAAACTTCTCATCCCCATCTATGAGGCCACACAAAGCCACTTTGTGTGGCGTTGCATGGCCTCATAGATGTGGAGTAAGACAAAGCAGCGCAAGTCGCTGTGTTGCCTTACTCTGCACCAGGAAGGTATTCCATGGGTGTTGCTGTGGGTTTTCCCACGCAACACCCTGGATTTTGACACTGTCCTAGATTTACTTAATCAGGCAAATCTGGGGCAGCAGCAAACCTTACGCCTCCCCAGAGCAGGTGTAACAAGGAGAAATATTTTTTATTTCTGCTCATTGTTTCCTCTTTCCATGTGTTCTACATTTTGCAGCACACATAGAAAGAGGAAACCATCTCACTGGATTGTTTTTGTTCAAGGAGGTGTCCCTTCCTGCACAAAAACAATTCTGCATGCAACACAGGCAGCTAATTGTGCACTAGCGTAGGGGGAAAGGACAGGAATGCACCGTATTTCTGAAATACAGTGCATTCCTGCTCTTTCGCAGTGGCATAGGGCAGCACAGCAAGAAGACATGTGGCGCTGCCCTGCACCAATTCCCAATAAAAATTGACCCAGTCCTTATTGGTTTGAGGTAAATCATATTTGACAGATGTTAGACTTGGCCTCATTGGCATGGTCTTCCCCAACGTTTTGTCTCTACTTCCCAGGATGCTTCTGTGTGCTAGACTCTGTGTTTGCTGTTTTTGTTTGCTCTCGACACTTTACCACTGCTGACCAGTGCTAAAGTGGAAGTGTTCCCTACATAAACTGTATGTATACATTGGCTTATCCATGATTGGCATATTTGTTTTACTAATAAGCCCTTAGTAAGGTGCACTAGAGGTGCCCAGGGCCTGTAAATCAAATGCTACTGGTGGACCTGCCGCACTGGTTGTGCCACCCACATTAGTAGCCCTGTAAACATGGCTCAGACCTGCCACTGCAGTGTCCGCAGTTTTAAGCTGCCAATTCAACTTGGCAAGTGTACCCACTTGCCAGGCCTAAACCTTCCCTTTTTATACATGTAAGGCACCCCTAAGTTAGGCCCTATGTAGCCACATGGGCAGGGTGCAGTGTATGTTAAAAGTGGGACATGTACTGGAGTGGTTTACATGTCCTGACAATGAAATACTGCCAAATTCTGTTTTCACTGTTGCAAGGCCTATCTCTCTCATAGGTTAACATGGGGGCTGCCTTTAAATGTGATTAAAGCGCAGATTCCTTTTGGGAGGAAATAGGAATGAGAAGTTTAGGGTCTCTGAATTCACAATTAAAAAATACATTTTAAATTGAAGTTGTTTTTTAGATTGTGTGTTTAAAAGTGTCACTTTTAGAAAGTAGGCATTTTCTTGCTTAAACCATTCGGTGACTCTGCTTGTTTGTGGATTCCCTGTCTGGGCCAGTATGACAGTTGGGCTGTTTGCACCTCTCCTCTAGACAGTGACACAAAGGGAGCTTGGGTGTAGCCTGCATATCGTAATAGGCCATCTGGGCTGAGTGGAGGAGAGGAGTGGTCCCTTACACCTGAAAGAGATGCGCCTGACCTCACACAATGCAGTCTCCAACCCCCCGGTGTGTGTCTGGGGCCTGGCCTGGGCAAGGCAGGATCTTAAAAACAATAGAGACTTCTCTTTTGGCCTACTTCACAGGCAGCAAGGGGTATAAGAAGGGCACCCAAGACCCCTGAAAATCAGATTACTTCTGGAAACAAGAAGAACCTCTGCCAAGGAGAAGAGCTGGAGAAGCTGGGGGAGAAGTACTGCCCCTTTGCCTGTGACTTTGCCTTGCTGGGTTGGCCTGCAGTAGCTGCTTCTGCCCGTGAGAAGACAAAGACAGACTTTTCTGTGACTTCCTACTGGTGAAGCATCTCCAAGGGCTTGCTTGGACTGAGCTTGCCTCCTGTTGTTGAAGTCTCAGGGACAACAAAGACTTCTCTCTGCCAGCACATGGGCTTTCCGCTGAGAGTCCTGCCTGTCAAGTGGTGCCCTAACCTGTCTCTGAGCCATATAAAGGTGCAGCTGGTGGAAAAGGACAGAAATCCACGCAAAGACCGCTGTGCGAGGAAGCTTTTGACGCATCACCTGCCTCTTGGCTGATAAAGGATGCACCGCCGGCCTCGCGGCAAAAGAAATTGATGCTCCACCTGCTTTGCAGGTGGGAGATCGACGCAACGCGGCTGGAGTAACAACATGCAATACCTGCAGTGGCTGCTGTTAATGACTCAAGCCCCCATGCAGTGGAGTTTATTGACACTGTGCGACCGAATTTCAACACAACATCGCTGGGCGAGGAAAGCTGACGCAAAGTCTGCCCGAGCCCGAGGTGTCCGTCTGGGTCGACGCATCGCTCTCTTGTGGGAGAGAAGAAGCTACGCACACTGGCCTGACCGGAGGAGGAACGACGCACGTTCTCGCTTGCGGGTGAGAAATCAACGCAGCGCTGGCCTTTTTCAATGCACACTCGCCTGTGCACCTTTATTTTGATGCTACCTGGGTACGTTTGTGAAATAACAGCATTCTCACTGTTTTCTAAGGATTAAGACTCTTATTCTTTTTAATATTCATAACTTGTATATGTCGGATTTTTGTCATTTTGATCTTGTTTTGTTTAGATAAACATTACCTATTTTCCTAAACCTGTGTTGTGTCATTTTGTAGTGTTTTCACTGAGTTACTGTATGTGTTGGTACAAATATTTTAATCTTGCTTCTGAAGTTAAGCCTTCCTGTTTGTGCCAAGTTACCAAGGGGGTGAGCAGGGGTTCACTGAGGGTGATTCTCCTTTACCTCGACTAGAGGTAGGGTCCTTGATGCCACAAGTGGTAACCTGACTGCCAGCCAAAGACCCCATTTCTAACAACAGACAACACCATGATTTATAAGAACGTAGAAATCAGTCCCTTGGCCCTGCGTTCCCTCCTATAATTAGCCACTACTCCCGCAAATATCTCCTTTCTCCACATTTGCTTTGAAACAGATTACATAATATGTCTATTTCAAGGCATGAGAGTGGAGGAGAATCCTTCCTATCTTTGTGTTTTGGACCCCTGAGACATTCAACTTTTCCAGCTGATTGATAGTATTGAAGCTATGAAGAGGTGTCTAAAAACCTGAGTCCATGGGAGTTAGGCTTTACCCAGTACATGGTATTAGGATGTCTACATCCACTTTGACCACTGTAGGTTGCTGTATGATTCTAGAGACTTGTCAGCCGGCCTTAAATCTGCTTTTGTGATGCTCATGAAGGTGATGGCTCCAGTGATCATACTTTTTTATGGTATGAAGTTTATGGAAAATTAAAATTTTGGGGGTCGAAAACCAGACTGCTGCCATGACTTTACAAGTGAATAGGCTAGGTCAAATACCTGGTGCATGAGGGATTATTGATTCTGGTCATTTCTCGGGAGAATGCTTATTATTATTATTATTATTATTATTATTATTATTATTAGTATTATTATTATTATTATTTATCTACTGCACAGTATTCACTCCATGTGGAGTCCCTTGACACTATGGACCTGCAGTTCTGAGCACCAGCTTTCAAACCAAAGAGTACCTTATCACATTGCTTTTGGTTAGAGAAGATGAGTTTTAAGTGCATCTGGGTATAATGTTGACTTGTGCATACAAACAATATCAGTGCACAGTGCAAAAGAGTACCACAACCATCAATGGGACACTTACTCCTAGACGTTAGTGGATCTCAATTTATGGACAGGTCTCTGGACATGGAAGCACCACCTCTAGTTGTCAGGAATCCTCCTAAGATGGATCTACAATGTGGTGGTGGACTGCTTGAGTAACATCATCCCATCGCCCCAGTCCTTCCAGGCTTACAGTGAAATGTTCAGGGTCTTGTCATTAGATTTAGGGTCCAGTTTTTGGCATAATGTCCTATCTAGTGGATTCCTTGTCCTGTCTGACAAATTTCTGAGGAAGGTATCCACCATTAGAAGCTTGTGCTGTAAATACTTTTATTTGTCCTACCCTCTGGATGCTTTCTTTTGTTTTCCTCTTTTCTCACTTACCCTGATGCATGTAACTTGTACCAGTAAAGACAAGGTAATAGTGATTGCCATACTGCATGGTTGGAATTCGATGGTGTGGATTCCCTTTCTATAGCATTGGGGTATGTTTTGGCAAAGGGTCCTTCTAAGTTCCCTCTCTTCTTTATTTAGCACCTCTCGGTAGTCTTCACCCTTCCATGCCTATATTGAGATGAAGCCTGAAAAACCTGAATATCCCAATTGAAATGCCCTCAGATGTTGAACATTATCATTTGCATAGATCTTACAATTCCCCCAAGATTGGTTCCAGTTTGGTTCTTCTAACTCATCTATGAAGTACAATGGGTAGTAGGCATCAGAGCCTTTAAATCCTCATCTGGTGGTCTTTATTCCTAGCAGGCCTTAACTTATAGGCTACTTCATAGTTTCTATTTGGAATACCTGGCTATATGTCTCGTTACCACTGACTGGAATTTACTTCGGTATTGGCTTCCATGCAGGGGTATGTTTTTAAACCTTTGGCTATGGCATCTCTCCAGATCCTTAAAAGGAAAACTTTTTTTTTGATGGCTATAATGTTGAATCAATATTGAGGAGATATGGGCTCTTTGGCGATTAGTCAACTCTATTTTCACATCATCCCGGTTTGCATGGTTTTACCACTCATTCTGGGGGTTTTATCAGATAAAGCCTGCAAATAGCATAGGTAAATTGTTCTTCTGCATGACCCTTTTTCCTGTGAGCAGGTTGCTCTGCATTCTCTTCATGTCTGCAGAATGATCGGCTGGGATTTGAACAGAGAGGATTACTATGGGCAGTCACGAGTTCTTTGTGTAAAGGGTATGGAATGGGACAAGTAAACGGATGGGAAGGTAATGTCCTACAGAATGACTTTCAGGCTTTTATAGTAAGAAGTTGGTCTGCTAGTCATGAGATGTGGTCCAGTGGTCAAATTGCCGACTTTGGAAACCAAAGACCGTCATTTTTTAAAAATGCCTTTCAAGCACCGCCAAAAGGAACCACATAATGTAAATTACGTTATCTTTTTGTGCTTCCAAGGCTCACCCTTGCCGATTCTCCCTCACACTTTGCTCTGTCTTCTGGTTTCAGGTGAACTGCATATATCCTATTGCAAACAATAAAGCACCTTCTGCTGAAAGTGTAGTTTAATCCGGCCACAATGAAAACGGTCTCTTTAGAGAACCCCGATGCTCTCTGGTATTAGGTTTGCGCTATATCAAAAACCTAAAGTAAATACGTTGAAGGTATGCCCAGGGCTTCTTGTCTGCCTGCTTTGGGAGGTTTTCAACTTAATGAGTTGGAATTAGCTTTTTCTTTATTTTTCATTATTGAAAAATGAGCCGTCATTCGCTTCCAAGAGGAATGTCAGTATGTTTGAAAAAATGCCTGCTTCTTTCAAGGGTGAGCTCTATTTTATGTTCTAGCGCCTGTTAAGAGGGGCAGTACTATTCTGAATTGCAGAATTTATGGTGTAATGCTTTTCCCATCTCTTCAAAGGTTAACTGAGACATTACAGGAACCAAAAAGTGTGGCGCCTTAGTCATATCATTAATCCGGCGAGACGATTGAATGCGCCTAGGTTGTACTTTCACCTTAAAAACCATTAACAGTGAGACCCCTGTCGGTGTAAAGGCCTCTCTACATCCTAAATGAAGGACAACATTTGCTAAAACACAATTTGACCAAATGCCAATTCAGTGACACATGAAAGGCGAGAATAAAACCCTGCCAGTTGAAAGTGATTGTCTTTGTGATATAGCTTCCATTTAGAATATTATTCACATCCTGTCCTATTGTTCTTTCATATAGAATTCATGATATTTAGCACTGGCTTTTATATCAAGCGCTGTACTCCACCATGCATTTGCTATTAGTTCTTCTTCATGATTTTTGCTTGTAATGTTTGCAGCTGCTCTTTCATCAACCGGATGCTTTTGGAGGCCACCAACAGGCATGCATTGCTCAACTTGTTCGAAGACGAACATGTCAAGGTTTCTGTGGGCTGTGTTGTTTGTAAGAGGCATTTGCTTCCGCTTCCCATTTTGATGTTTTCAGCTCACTATAAAATTACATTTTCTAATTCGATTCGAATCTTATTTTTCCAAGTTCGATGACTGATTCCGCTCTTTTGTGATATAAACAGTGTTAGCCTTGAGATTTCTTGTGCTATTATTCAAGTTTTCCTGTACATTTTGTCAACACTTAGGGCCTCATTGCTGGTGCCTTTGTGTGCTGTGCAATAAGAACCACACAAGAAAAAATCGAGATGGAGCCTTTTGAATTTTATCCTGTGCAATAACGATCGCCTATTTGAAGTTCCGCACGCAAAATGGGGCATAACGTACATTGTGAGGCTTATAGCAGCAAAATCAACGTTTCAGTATTTCCTGGACATCTTTCTAAAAGGTGAATTTCGTCAGGTTCGACCTGCCGAAATGCATCCGTTGGATTCGGATCTTATCACACCCTTTATTTACCAGGTGTGGCAAAAGCCCCACAACTGAAATTCAGATATGTGAGGGAACAGACGTTGAGGCCCATATTGGAACTGCACAGGATACTTGTAATGAAGCCCTTAGAGCAAGCACCACCAGAAAGATATAGGATGAAGTGCTCCCAATTATTCATGGCAAAGCTGCTGCAAGTCATCAAGCGAATATGTGACAATATGGAGGCAATAGGGGACATGCAGATGCTGTAGAAGGGCACGGAATTCTAAGGTTACATAACATTTTTGTGGTGTCTCTTTGGATCTTTTTTATTAGCAATATTAATCAAGGGATGGAGGCAAATTGCTTTTTGTTTTTTTTCAGTCTCCTCACTTTTTATTTTACAAATATAGCTACTGGTAAATAATGTGCTTCCTCATTCTCAGCTCACTCTTAACTGCCTTTATCAAATCAAAGCTTCCACACATTCCCTCCTCACGTCCTAAAGCCATTTTATGCCCATCATTTCAAAACATGGCTTACTTTGAAATGCAACATGCATATTCCGAAATATTTTATTTAGAAAAACATCAACCCGTTTTCTCACTCTAACTCTAGTGCTTTGCACACTCCGATTTCCAAATGCAACTATCATTTCTCTTCAGGCCAGCACTGAGTTTTTATGTCAGTGCTGAAAGAATTAGGGCCGCAGAACTGCAGCAGTTTTTGGATATCCATCTTCCCTCAGATATTTGAACTGAGATGCTGTGGTGACAACAAAACAACAATCTTTGTGCTCTGGAACTGACAGGAATTGATCATTTATGTTTTTTCTTTAAGCTCAGGACCTAGAAAGACTGACTTATTCATCAGCACACCATCTTCTCCCCAGTTTCTGACAGTTTGAGGGTGCCAACCCTGTGCTGATTTGAGAGACAGAGTATTGTGATGTTACTACTCACTTGTAGCAAATCGACCAATGGTGCCACCGTTTCTATTATAGTGCAGTCTGACAAAGTGAAATATAAGTAATGGAATCTGTGAAAAAGACTCACTCATATATTATGCATTGACTCTGATGCCTCTGCAAAAGGAATCATCTCACTACTCCATTGTGGTTTGGGTACCCAACTGGACTGTGAAATAAAGGATTTGCCCTATCACTGCTTGGCACCTACCAGTAATTCCTAAAGTCATGAAAATATGTCATTTAACACAGAAAGTATTTGTTGCAAAAGATCGTGGCTTTGTATCACTTGGACTTCACAGGGGCTTTGAAGTGAGCAAAAGAACGTGCTCATGTAGCGTGCATTGTCAAAAAACGAAATTGAGCTGCTCAATTTCTAGTCAGGACAATTATTAGGGCAAATTAAGGTGTGGAATCCCAACTTCCCTGTGATCTCCACCACTACAAATCACAGGGCAACCATTTTACTTTGTCTATTGAGCAAAGATCCAGGGAACACAGTTCATGGTGAGGGCAAGTAAGAAACCACTCATTCAAAAAAGCCTGAGCAAAAGGTTGGTAAATACATCCATGATTACTTGCCACTCCATGAATACCATATTGATCAGAACACCTCTGAAAACAACATCTTATTCGGTGAATGGTGTGCCAGCATAAAGCTACCCGGTACAAACTGAACTACAACAATCAACAAAGTGCATTGAAAAAAGTGCCTATGCCTAAAACCTCAAATTGCATTCAAATGACATCCCTAGTAACAAACAATACCCACACACACATCAATCACTAGTATAAGCATGCATGCACCGTTGGAAATGGAAGGAGCACGTCAGTGTCAAGGACGATGATCCTTTTTCTATATCACATTTCCAGGGAAAAAGCACTTTCATCCATGCAAACATTTCCATAGATCGTGCTAAACACAACTGTTACATACCTGTCCGCCATTCCACTAATTATTATCCAAACATCAGGCAGTATTCACAATCAAGCAGGGCTGTGGTTGCACACACCCAACCCCTGTGAGAAGGCTGAAGAAGTATCATTTATTTTATGTATTTACTCTGTTTTATTTTATATAGCACGTATTGGGATCTAGAGCATTAGTGCACTTTACAAACTAACTGCAGAAGAATACACAGAAAATTAACCAACACAAGAAAAAGTTCAACAAGCAGAAAGGGGAAATGCACTGAAAAGCTGGAAGGCTCATCAGTTAAAAATTACAATTGGCCTGATTTGAGTTTGATGTACATGGTACTACTTCACAAACAGGGTAGAGTACCCTATCCATCAAACTAACACCCCCCTACCACTTTATTTAAAGCTGGGCGGATTGTCATGATGTTAATTGTGGTGCTCCCGCTGGTTCCACAGGTGGAACCAACCACCCAATGGCCATGTTTCATCCGTCCATCTCTTTAAGTACATCAGACTCTTTACCCTATTTAGAGAGGATGGTCTGATGAACTTTTTTTCTGTTCGGGACAAGTAGGCAAAAAGGTAAAATGACCTTCCTCACCCAAAAATATACTCCCAGGGTATCAGGATCGTTAGTATATTGTTTATGAGCAGCTCCTCTAAAAGCACAGAGGATCCTCAGGACTGGCAGAGATCTCTTAACAGGGTGGCCGATAATCCTGCTAGGATAACAAAGGTAATGACCTATGACAGCCTCGCAAACAGCTAGCGGTCTGCATAACTTTAAATTAGTCCCAATGTGTTTGTAAAAACGTGAGCTGATATATGCACACACTATCAAATCCCAGGATGGGATATCAGGAATTAGATTGCCATAGTCAAACAATGGTCACGTAATATTTTACAACTGAAACCTCACTTAGCACTAGGTGGGAGTGAGATTCAAGAAAAACTCAATCAGGAGAAAGTCTTTCCGTTTTTTAAAACCTGAATGTAACTATATAGTCCAGATGTGAGGGGTAAATGAATTTTAGGCATATGCCTGGAGAAGGACTGATTCAGTGTGTATATTTTCTTGAATGGAGGAAATTCAAGAAGAAGATAGCGCCATGAAGTTGACAATTGCTGCAACACAGCTTCAGCTTGTTGGCCAAGTAATGAGATTGGCCGGTGTGACTAATCTTGTAAGCAATACATGCAACTTTGCACATTGATATGCCTACAATAGGAACCCACCCTACGGATAATAGGACAGGGGAAACGTGGTAGAAGCGACCAGGTCCTCTGGGTAGGCAAGCTGCAATATTCAGTGAGGTTTTGATGGGGGCTAGATGAGTTTGGGAATGCTGGGAAGAATAGCATTCTCATAGGCAACTTTGGAAATACCCATGGCTTGAATGACCAATTTAATGTCATACTCATGTAGGATGTGTGTTATCCCAAACAAGTTTAAGTTCACAGTTTGTATTTGTAGCAGCAACATTAAAGTGACCAGTGAATCCAGTTTATTTTTCAGCGTGAAACCAATATATTTGGAATTCTCAGCAAACGAGAAAAGGGAGACAGGAATATTAACAGAACACAGGTACTCTTGAATTGTTGGAGAGGGTCACAGTGATGAAATGATGAGTAACTCATTTTATATCAGTTAAGCTTGAGACTGGTGTTTGCTCATCCAGAACTGACTCACCTGAGGCAATAAGGCCAATGGAGATATGTCAACAGAGGATGGCATTTACAAGTGAAGATGGGTATCATTAGTTTATTAGAAGCAAGGTAAGCCAAGATTTTTTATGAAAACACTCAGTGGATCAAGGTAGAGGATGAGCAGACTGGAGGCTAGCACAGATCCTTGAAGTGACACCTTGAGAGACAGCCACATGGTGCAACAGAACATTATCCACTTTCACCAGATGTAAGCGATTTTCTAGGTAAGATGTGAACCAATTCATTTCTGTTCCTCTGAAACCCTTGCAATCATTTATGATCTATATGAGATTTGATGGCTAATGGTATTAAATGTAATGAGAGATTAATGAGGCACGAGTCCTCATTGTCCATTATTCAGAGTGTGTCATCAATTATTTGCAGAATGGCTGTCTCTGCAATCCTTCCTGACCTCTGAAGTGAGAGGTGCTTTTGGAGAGGGGAACATGGTGGCTGAAGGTCGGCAGCGCTCACGCTGCTAGAACAGCCGCGGCGCTGCTCAACCCCTACCAGCGCGAAGCTAGTGCGCAAGGAGGAAGGTAGGAAGGAGAAGAGGAAACACGACACGGGGCTGGGGATGGGAATTCCTCCCGTATACTTACCCGACAGCGGCATGCCATCTCGCAAGCTACGAGATCGCATTCCGGCGAGGGTTAGGACGCCGGTAATGGAAACTGCAGCAGCGGGAAGAGAAAGTGGTGGACACTAGGAGCGCGCTCTCCCCTTCAGGGTCGCGCTGAGGGGAGCGACTGGAGGCAGACCAGGCAGGGGCAGCACAAGACGTTTTGGCAGCATGGAAGGCAGGATTGGTGAATTGCTGCCTCAAGCAAGAAGAAAGGACTCCCTCTCCCCCCCTTCAACACTGGGGCCTCTGAATCTGCATCAATGTGGCATGGAGGACGCCGTGGACCAGGTACCGGGAGAGGGGGGAGGACATGTGGAGCCCGAGGACTTTAATTGTTTAAGGGAGGGGGGTTCTTCTAATATGTTTTCATGTCAGGTCAGTAAGGACATGGTTAGTGGCCCTGAAAGCTCTATGGATACTCTACTAGGTGAAAGAGGGGTAATACTGCCACAGCAAAGGAAGAAACCCGAGGGGAGGAGAAAGCAGCCCTCCCCCCTCTCTCAGCAGAGAATAACCCCCTCACTGATGGCACATTTCAAGGCCAAGAGCTTAGATAACGTCATGGCCACTTCTAATTTATCCCCCCTCCCTGCCTCTCTGGGTACAACTCCAAATAAGACCTTATGGTCTGAATGTGAGGAGGGTGAGCAAGTTGTTGTGCATGGGAGCAATTCTTCTGTCTCATCTGCACCCCCTTTAAGTGAGGGGGGTATCAGCCACAAATGTGCTAATACAGAAGCAGACCACTCCTGGTATAGGAGAGGATACCCCCCGCAACAAAGTAATGATACCTCAGAGGGAAGGACATCAGACCCCTTGGGTTCCCATCATGACCCTTTACTGGAGTAGAATTCTACACATATCTAGCCATTGTTAGAATCTCTGCTGCATTCTTTGCCTAAGGAAGTTAGGCTGGGATTTGTGGTGTCACAGAATAACCAGAAAGGAATTCAAGATGTCTGCGAAGCTTTGGCGATGAAGATGGATATTCTAACATAGCGAACTCAGAACCTGGAAAATCAAGTGGCTCAACTTAATTAAATGGTGGAGAAACATACAAATGATATTGAAGTATTAAAGATAACAGGAAAGCAGAATACGGAGCGTCTCGAACTGTTAGAAAACAACGCCAGGAGGAACAACATTAAAATAATGAATCTCCCGGAGGGGGTTGAGGGGGACAACATTAAAATGTTTGTGGTAGGTCTTTTGAGTCAATGTGGGATGTGGGAAGGGCCTGAGGATTTGCTATTCCAAGATATAAAGAGGGTCCATAGGGACCCTTTTCGGAAATCATTAAATGCCGCTAAGCCAAGAAGGATACTGGTGAATTTTCTCACCTATGTTATTAAAGAGAAGATCCTCTCTAGGGCGTTGAAAACCGGAACTTTGAATGCGAGTGGTTTCTCTTTTGAAGCAAGATCCGATGTATCGTGGATGACCTCCAACCAACAATGGGAACTTGGTAAGAGGTTGTAGGAGTTTAGGAACCTGGGGGCCACTGCCCAGTTAAAATTCCCTGCAACTTTGAAAGTGATGAGAGAAAATCGGATGTATAACTTACGGGATCCCCACGAAGCAGACTCTCTCCTTGAGAAATTTAAGAACAACTAAGTCACGATGAGATACTTTTTTCCCTCCTTCTTTTCTTTTTTTTTGCATGGTGGGGGTCTAGCAGTGCTAAAAGGCTGGATAGCCAAAAATGGGGGGGTTCCCCAGGGAGGTGAGAGGGAGGATACAGGGGAGGGAGTCGGGAAGGTGGGAGAAGGATTTTGACAGGGGTGGGGTGGATTGGGCACTGGGAAAAATGTCCTCATTATAAAATGGTTCGACCCACAGTATTGTCTATCAGAATGCTCATTATCTCTGAAAAAATATATAAGAGGGATGGCTGCAGGTAATTTGCAGATTCATTCATGCAATGTGAACGGATTGCGAGTAAAGGCAATGAGAAGTTATATCTTGCAGTAAATCAAGAATTCCCCAGCACAAATTATAATGATTCAGGAGTCTCACTTGACATCTGTGGAAGTACATGAGATATTTAAACCTCAGGCTTGGGTTAGTCAAGTGACTTTTTCTAATAATACATCGCATTCTAAGGGAGTGGTAATCCTGGTTAAGAGAGCTGCCAATGCCCTGATCCTGTGCACTAAATCAGACACAAAAGGTAGATGGGTTATGGCGGATGTTAAAATTAACCAGGCCATGTATACTTTGGTATCCTATTATGGTCCCAATGTGGACGACACAACCTCTCTACAGGAAATATGTAATGCACTCTTGGAAACCCAGTACCCAATCATAATAACAGGCGATTCTAATGTGGCCCTAAACTATGTGTTAGATATGTCTTCTGGTAGTAAGGCCTGTGGGTCTCGAAAATCCTTGGCGTATATCAAAGTGATGATGGATCAGTATGCTTTGGTTGACATTTGGAGAGAATTGCACGGTCGTTCACGCAGTTTTACCTTCCATAATAAAAAATTCAGGCATCATTCTAGGATAGATTATTTTCTACTAGATAAGACTCTAAGGGCATGTGTGGTGGATGTACAACATATCCTCGCCCATTTATCTGACCATGCCGCAGTTATGGTTACTCTGAAGGAAGATGGCCCACGGCCAGCAAAGAGGTGGACATTAGATTGTTCCCTATTAAGGAACATGGAGGTGGTGGAATGTTTGTCGAGGGAAACTAGATGGTTTTTTTAAGGTAAAGGGAACTCTGCAGCACCTCACGTGGTGTGGGATGCATATAAAGCTTTTATTAGGGGGGGTTCTGATTTCCATCTCTGCCCGGAGAAACAGGGAGTACAGATCAGGCATTCAGGATATTGAGAAAGAATTAGAGGGCTTAGAAAAAAAATTGGTTGAGGCTCATTTGGGTGGGAGAGATGAAGATTCGATTATGTTAGAATTGATGACTAAAGAGAATCACTTTCAGAATTAATAGAGACGCGAGTAAGAGAGAAAAGGGACGCAAGCAAATTCACAAATTTTGAGTATGGGGAATGCACTGGGAAATTATTGGCGTGGAAAACAAAGTCTGATCTTATTAGAAATAAAATTTCAGAGATAAGGGACCCTGGTACAGTGGTGGTTGTAACAGACTCCTTAGCAAGTTAAAGAGCATTTCAGTTTTTTTTAAAGCTTTATATAAAGAAGATTTACCTGAAGTGGTGGAAGAAGAGATGCCAGAGGTAGAAGAACTAATGTCAGGGAGACTTGATGAGGAAGGGGTGTCTCTTTTGGACGAGGAGTTTTCGAAGGAAAAATTAGTACAGGCTATTGTCAAAGCAAGAAAAGGGAAGGCAGAAGGCCCGGATGGCTTACCTGCGGGGTTTTATGTACAATTAGGTAGTATTTTATCCCCTCTGCTCAAAGATCTTCTTAATGCAATTTGGAGGGGGAAATCTCAACTACCAGGGTCTTGGAATGAAGCAATAATAACTGTCATATTAAAACCCGGGAAAGATTCTTCATTTTGTGAATCACATAGGCCAATTTCCCTATTGAATAATGATTATAAAATATTCACAAGCATACTTGCCAGTAGATTGGGGGAGGGTATCGTGCCCCCATTCATGAAGATCAAAAGGGGTTTTAAAAAAATAGGCATATGTATCAATTATCCCGCAAATTAATTGGGGCAATTGATATGGCATCAGTATCGGGCCTTCCTTTGGCGGTATTACCCTTGATGCTACCAAGGCGTTTGACCGAGTGAACTGGGGCTATTCAAATTATATTCTAACACAGCTGAATTTCGGGCCAAGGTTCTTGGGGGCGATTAAAAGTATTTATGCCAATCCATTGGCAAGAGTTTTGATAAATGAGAGCTTAACCTCTCCATTTTCAATTGGTTGCAGAATATATTTCCAAGTATGTAATGTGTTGGGGGATTCTGTAGGTGAAATCTCTATAATTTAAAGGTTGATGCTCTTAGGGTCTCTGGTCAGAGATTTAGGTCTTTTAGGTTGACCACAAGTTACCGATTTAGAGTGAGACAGATAAAAAGGAATTTGATAGTGGCCAGACCAGTCAACAGGGATTCGTCTAAGCCCCTTTGATGTGCGTAGGTTTCAAGGAATGCTGTGTCAATTCATTGTCAATAAGGTATCATAAGAAGGCCTCCTTCACAGCAAGACCCTCAACATGAGAAGAGAAAAGGCTGGCTCAGCACTCAGCTGGGTCATCAGTGAGCAGACCTTCACAAAAATGCCTTAATCAACAGGATCACAGACACCTGCATGGGAGAAACGGGGGCATCTGGCGCATGGTTACAACTGGGAGGACGCAAGACGTCCAAGGTTTCTGAGGTGGATCTACACTTATAGGTCCAGGGTGAGGCTGATCCTTCTTGAGAACGGATATAAGGTTTCTTACACCAGAAGAGATTCACAACAGGTGTTCCTCGGTGATGCCGATGCCTGTCGTCATTAACTGCCATTGTATTGAGATAGCTCCACACAGCCAAGGCCCAAAAGGTTCAGCAAACTCTCCTCGCCTCTGGAAATTCAAATTCACCATAAGAACTTGGAGACAGGCACATCAATTCAACCCCAGATACCAAAAAGGTTTAAAAAAGAGGAGGAGGATGTTGGAGGGACTTGTCGTTGAAATGGTGCAGGGTTAGAGAGCTCCCCCAAAATCATAATCTGTTTCTTAAAGCACTTTGCTCACTGCCATCAAGATTTTTGGGGAGCACAATGCTGTGAAACAGGGAAACAAACAAGGGAGTTCAAGGGTCCCCTTCAGAATCTCACTCCTGAGTCTCACCAGTGCTGGGACTTAAGATGGCTGAGGCACAAAGTCATTGATGAGCAGTCCAGGAGTTATTTGGCTACTCAACATCATCAACTGCTAGAGGAGGAAGTGGCACTCGTTGCCATCAGGAGTTGTTTGACTATCTCATTCCAGGGAAAATAGAGCTGAACACATCATGTTCCAGTACCACCTCTTCAATCTTGGGACACAACTTGGTCAAAAGCGCAACCCATGGAGATGGATGGCATGAAAAGAGGAAGCTTGCAGAGAGGGCATATGGCTAGAGTAAGATCAGAATATAAGCAGGTTTAATCATGTGGTTTAGCGCTCAGTGAGAAGCATCCATGTTGGCACCCATTTTGCTCATCTTAGTAGTTGGAGACTCCTCGAACTTCTAACATATTTCTCCCTGAAAAAACTGACCACAGTAGGGTGAACATTTCCAGCTCAGGCACCTCACACACACTTGCAAACATGAACACAAATCTAATGCAAAATGCTTGTTTAACTCCCATAAAAAAGACTGAACAATGCACATTAAGGCCCTCATTTACATGAATTTGTCTTGCAGCAGCACAGCAAGTCACCTTGGTGCATTGACCTACATCAAAGTGAAAGGGAAAGAATGCACTGTATTGACCAGTGGTGGCTAGTGACATTTGAAAGTGGTGGGGTGTAAATGTTGGATATGATGTTTATGTAGCAAGTTAAGCGAGCAAGCTTAATGGACAAAAGTGGGGTTCAAGGTGAGTCCTCTGCCCAAAAAGACATTGGAAAAAGGTTTACAGCTGTTGCATTTGAAAGCAAACAAATTTAGTGAGAAAGGAAGGTTTATAAAGCAGTGGGAACGTATAGTATTGAAACATTAAACACAATAAAAACTGCCCCATATGTTACTGCATCAATATGTTCAACAGTTACTTTAATGTGCAAATTGTACAGCGCAACAACGTCCGGCCCTTTAAAGTGTTTGCTTGCCCATGGCTTTGCACTGAATGCAGCATCAGTTTTTGAAGAAAATTCTCTAACCAGTCATCAGGAAGCACCACCAGCTGCTGGCTACAATCAGTCATACAGAAATATGTTCAGACACGTCTTTAAGTGAGATGAAAAAAGTGGGCTCTCTAAAAGGGAACACGTAAAATACATTTCTGGGAATCCCATAGTATGCCACCAGGCCTGTATTTTGGTTTCTCTCTGAGATGTTACTGCATCCAGAAATATAACAACAACTGGCATACACCTAAAACCTGTCTATTCTATGGGTTTTGCCAATGGTTGTTAGCTGTTTAAGATAAATGAGTAACAACTATGATTAGTTATAAATAGTTAACATGGGAAATGTTTAAATTCTGAAATTGTGAAACTGTGAATTAAATTTTATTGAGGCCTATGGAAGGAGTATGGTCTTCAGTTATGTGTGCTTTACGTTAGACATGTCTGTCCTTTTTCTCTTCACATCTCATTCATCTGCACATTTTCAACCTCCTCTCTTTCCTCTTCAGCACCCTCTTTTCACTCTCCCCTAGAATACACTTCCTTGCATCTCTCTCATTTTACCACCCCAAACATACACAACATTCATTTACATTGAAGCACTTTGTTTCATTTTGATTTTGCCTTCTAAATATTTTGACCTCTGCGCCCCCCTCCACACACAGTTACATTGAATTTCACTTGCGACTGGAATACTTGACCATTGTTCTGTGTGCTTTGCAGAAAGACCAACCCACTGACAGGCACTTTGCTTTGACTTCAGCCTCAGCACCAGTGCACTCAATCAAAGCCCCTCATAAACACCTGGCATGAGTCAAGGTAATGCCATTATGCAAGAGTAATACAATGCCTAGAAACATAGCATGATGAAACAGCTAACTCTCTTGGGGTATGCAACATTAAGTAAAACGTAAAATAAGAGGAACAAAATCACTGACACACATTGCACACATTTTAACATTCATTGATCGCATATCAGTCCATTTTTTGGCCGTTAATGTTAAGGGCATGAAGTGAGGGCCAGTTTACCATAAAGCAGAAAACTGCCTTTACAGTAAGCATGTATTTCCCCCCTTTGCACTTGATGCTGATCTTTGGATCAATTTGCAAGGGAACAAGAACTCTGTATGTCTTTTGGAACAATTTTACAAGGAACAAATACAGCAGCTCCACTACTAGAGGAGTCAGTGCTCTGTAGCCAGGGCCTGGGGTATCAGATGGGGGAGGTTAGCGTAACAAGCAATATTATAACAATAACCCAAGATGAGAGTTATAACACTTACCATTACCGAAGACAAGGCACCAAGGGTGTCATTACAACATCGGCGGTAAAAGGCGCTTAACGCCATGCAGAAGACCGCCAATACACCGCCGCGGCCGTGGAATTCCGCCACAGCTATTATGACACACATCTCGGAATCTGCCGAAATTCAGTCACCCACACAACTCCGCCACACCAAAGGTCAGTGTTAAACTGGCAAAAACAAAGCCTCCACCTCCCCGCCAACAGAAACACGCCCATGCTATTACGACACACGAATCCACGCAGCGGTCTTTCAACCGCAGTATTCCATTGGCGGTACACACCGCCGTGCTCAAAATACACACACATCTCCAAAACACCACCACATTGGACAATTCCAAATACACACACCTGATACACATACACACACCCCCCCCACACACCCATTACAATATAAAACACACACCCACATCACCCACAAACCCCTACGACCAAAAATTAGTTATGAAGGCCAGAGAGACAGCACAGAATAGACAATCCCACCACACAGAGGCACACAACACCATCACCCACACAACATCCACACACAAAACACCACACACCACTACACATCACTACACTCATCACCACATACACCACCTCACACATCACCCACACCGCCCCATGGCACACCAAAGACACCCCCGCTTTTCCGAGGAGGAGCTCAGGGTCGTGGTGGAGGAAATCCTACGGGTAGAGCCACAGCTATTTGGCTGACAGGTGCAGCACACATCCATAGCCAGGAAGATGGAGCTATGGCGCAGAATAGTCGACAGGGTCAACGCAGTGGGACAGCACCCAAGAAATCGGGAAGACATCAGGAAGAGGTGGAACGACCTGCGGCGGAAAGTGCGTTCAGCGGTCTCCAGGCACAACATCGTGGTACAGCGGACTGGCGGCGGACCCCCACCTCCTCCCCCACAACTAACAACATGGGAGGAGCAAGTCTTGACCATCATGCATCCAGAGGGCCTCGGAGGAGTCGGTGGAGGAATGGACACTGGTAAGTCAAATCTTAACTATCATATCCCCCACCCTTCCTGCATGCTATCACACACCCCCACCCTCATCCCCTCCCCTATCACTCCAGCTCCTCACTAATGTACTAATAACACAAACCACACATCCCAACACCAAGCCCTGCATGACACAAC
Source organism: Pleurodeles waltl (assembly GCF_031143425.1). NCBI lineage: Eukaryota > Metazoa > Chordata > Amphibia > Caudata > Salamandridae > Pleurodeles > Pleurodeles waltl. Next base: position 717,927,844 of record NC_090449.1, on the reverse strand, counting down.
TAAGCATGGTCACCCCTCACCAAAGCATGCTCACTGCACATACCCAGAACAACCCCCTAACCATCATCACACAAGCCCCCACACAGGAATGCTAGCACTGGGGTACACAAACACCCACCTATTGCACACCATCACACACACACATGCAATAATCATGCTCTTATGCCCCTGCAGGGTCACGAAGGACCGTCACCACACCGGAGGGTCCAGACATCTCCACTCCACCCACAGAAGATGCCCACAGTGACGATAGCAGCTCTGCCCTACTGGAGCCTGATGAACAGCCCGGACCATTGTGGGCCTCAGGACAGTCGGTTCTCCTCGCAGAGGCACAGCCCAACACTGACCCACCACCATCTGGTAACACCAGCACAGCACCCACCCAGCGGGCCCAAACCTCCGTCCCCAGGACACGTCAATCAGCTGTGTGTCCACCACTACAGGGAACCCAGGATAACCCACCACCCCAACAACAACAGGGACCTGGGGACAGTGGTAGTGGGCACACAGTCCAGGGGACGGAGGCACAGGAACACAGGGGAACTGGGATGGCTGCTGTGCAACAGGGGACGGACAGGCCAAGGGAACCCACTCTCCACGAGGCCCTCTCCTTCATCATGGGAGCATACCACCACTCCCAGGATACGATTGCGATGGTCCTGGAAAAGTTTCAGGAGACCCAGCGCATGCAGGACGAACTGTATTTGGGGTTCAGGGAGGAGCTCAGGACCATCAGCTCCACCCTGGGCACCATCGTAGGGGTGCTGAAGGACATACAGCAGACCTTGAGGGACACCGTGGCACTCCAAGGGGCCCCTGACACTAGCCAGGGAGATGAACTACCCACCACCTCTGCCGGCGCTAGTGGACAGGACGCCCCGCCACAGGACCACCACACCAGCACCCCACCCCCTACAGACGGACAACCACCACGCAACCGGTCCCTGAGATCCAGGAACAGGACAGAGCAAGATGGCAAGACCCCCGCCGGGAAATGAGACCACCCTGATTGTCCCCCCACTGTCTCACTTTGTTACCCTGTCATACTTAAACTGCCCCAGCTCCACTTCCGATGCCCAGATGGGCAGTGCACCTGTGAGACTAATAGACTGGACTCTGCCATGGACATTCCTCCACCATCACCCATCACCATTTTACAACCCCCCTCCATTTTTGAGCACTTAAATAAACACCCTTGAACCACAAAACATTCTGGACTCAGTCTATGATATTGTAAAATGTATTATCAATGACATTGTCAAAATCCTTTTATAGTTGTTAAGGCTACATACCAATGTCACACATCACAAGTCCTTGAAGGATGCATGCAGATGACCCACGTTGGTAACCACACCTGTGAAACCGTAATGGAAAGGAACAACTCAGTTACCAAATAATCCCAGTAAATTACACACAGGATAGAGTAAGATGTGTGACAGTGAATGTAATGTTAAAAATTAAAATGTTCTCACCTGTGTGTCACTGGAAATATTGCTGTATGACTGACTCCCTGTTGTCGTTGTATTCTTCCTCAGCTTCCTCCTCATCACTGTCCACAGGCTCCACAGGCTCCACAGCTGCCACAACACCGTCATCTGGATCATCCTCCTGCAGAAAAGGTACCTGGCGTCGCAAAGCAAGATTGTGAAGCATTGAGCAGGCGATGATGATCTGGCACACCTTCTTCAGTGAGTAGAATAGGGAACCACCTGTCATATGGAGGCACCTGAACCTGGCCTTCAGGAGGCCGAAGGTCCGCTCGATCACCCTCCTAGTCCGCCCATGGGCCTCATTGTAGCGTTCCTCTGCCCTGGTCCTGGGATTCCTCACTGGGGTCAATAGCCAGGAAAGGTTGGGGTAACCAGATTCCCCTAATAGCCACACACGGTGCCTCTGGAGTTGACCCATCATATGAGGGATGCTGCTATTCCGCAGGATGTAGGCGTCATGCACTGAGCCAGGGAACATAGCATTAACCTGGGAGATGTACTGGTCTGCCAAACAGACCATCTGTACATTCATCGAATGATAACTCTTACGGTTCCTGTACACCTGTTCACTCCTGTGGGGGAGAACCAGAGCTACATGGGTCCCATCAATAGCACCTATGACGTTGGGGATATGTCCTAGGGCATAGAAGTCACCTTTCACTGTAGCCAAATCTTCCACCTCAGGGAAAATGATGTATCTCCTTACGTGTTTCAGCAGGGCAGCCAAAACTCTGGACAGTACGTTGGAAAACAAAGGCTGAGACATCCCTGATGCCATGGCCACTGTTGTCTGAAAAGACCCACTTGCAAGAAAATGGAGCACTGACAGCACCTGCACGTCAGGGGGGATTTCAGTGGGATGGCGGATTGGTGACATCAGGTCTGGCTCCAACTGGGTACATAGTTCATGGATTGTGGCACGGTCAAACCTGTAGGTGACGATTACATGTCGCTCCTCCATTGTCAACAGGTCCACCAGCGGTCGGTACACCAGAGGATTCCGCCATCTTCTCAAATGTCCAAGCTGGCGGCGCCTAGGAAGGACAACAGCGTGGATCGGGTCAACTTTTTTCCAGGTATGTACCCATTGTTACACAGAAGACGACACCAAACACAAAACCCTTCCTGTATGTGTGTTGAGTGTAGGCCTAGCTATGTGTGACGCAGAAGTAAATGAAGACATGTGGGCCCCTGAAATTGCGGCTGCCTGACCTCTAAACTAGGACAATGGGATTGTGGGGTAACTGCGTTGCCGTTGCACACCGTCGCGGTAGGCGGTAGTAGACCGCGGCGCAATGCTGCATTGGTTAACATTGGACCCTATGGGTCCCACGAGCCAATGAGGAAGTGTGCCGGCGGTGATGATACGCACCGCCATGGACGTCACCGCCATTTTCTATCTGTTCAATCACTAGATACCTGTTCTTCGACAGGAGAGGACCTCCACTGCAAGTGCTGCTGTGACCTCGGTCTGGAAGAGAAAATGGCTGCTGCGTCTGGTGAAAGGGCCCCTGCCTTCACTGCTCATGAGTTGGAGAGACTGGTAGACGGGGTCCTCCCCCAGTACACGCTACTCTACGGTCCTCCAGACCAACAGGTTAGTACACAGGTAGCACGTTGTATGGGCTAGGCCTGGGTGGAGAGGGCTGGTTGTAAGAGGGAAGGGGGCAGAGTTCAGGGAACATTAATGCATGTGAATGAATGTGCCACATGGCTAGGGTAGGGAGGGGGGCCACGCACATTGACGGTGCGGTTGTTAATGACTTCTCTTCTTCCCTTGTGCATGTCATGTAGGTCAGCGCCCACCAGAAGAAGGACTTTTGGCATGCCATCGCCAAGGAAGTCCGGACCCTGCGGGTCCACCAGAGACGGGGCGCCCACTGCCGGAAAAGATGGGAGGACATTCGCCGCTGGAGCAAGAAGACGGCGGAGGCTCAGCTGGGGATGGCCTCCCAACGTGGGAGGGGTGCCCGTCGCACCATGACCCCCCTGATGTTCAGGATCCTGACGGTGGCCTACCCTGAGTTGGATGGGCGCTTTAGGGCATCACAGCAGACACAAGGGGGTGAGTACAACATAATTCTGCAGACTTTGCGCGCAGTGGAGGTGTCTGGGTGGGGGAGGAGGCCTGTGGGTGTACCTATGCCAGGCAGAAATAGGTAGACTAGGCCCCTCCGTAATGCAGGCCATGTGGCACCCTACCCCACCGCAGTAGAGTGCCATGTACAGGTATAGATGCCCCTGTGGCATCCATGTGTGCAGATGCCCACCATAGCCATGTAGGCCAGATCCCAGGAATTGCATCTGTAGAGGCCAGGAGCACGGCGTGGTGCAGGGGGCTGCTGTGTCTGTATTGTCCGCCAATGGTCGCGGTATGCCATGCACTCAACCTGTCTTTCTTCATTCTCCCCCCCCTTTTTGTGCTCTCCCTGTTCTTTTGTGCATCAACATCATCAGGCAGAGGTTCAGTGGGACCGGGGCACGAGGGAGCTGCATCTCACATGGGCATGGAGGGCCACACCACGGACTCTGAATGCAGCAGTGGGACGGAGGGCGAGGGGAGCTTCATATCGGCCATTGGATCACCAAGCAGTGACACGGACTCGTCCGCCGATGGGAGCTCCCTTGTGGTGGCGGCACCATCTGTGCGCCCCACTTCTACAGGTACAGCCGCCACCCTCCCCTACCAGCACCGCCCTCCCAGCAGCCCCTCAGTGTTCGCCCCGTGCCCGCTCACCCAGGAGGGTGGGCATCACCTTCGCCCCAGGCACCTCAGGCCCTGCCCCAGTCACCCCTGCTGCCCTCAATGAGGAGGCCATTGACCTCCTCAGGTCACTCACTGTTGGGCAGTCTACCATTGTGAATGCCATCCAGGGTGTAGAAAGGGAGTTGCAACATGGTAATGCATTCCTTCAGGCTGTCCTTCAGCGAACCCTGCAATCTCTGGCCTCAGCACTGATGGCAGCCATTGTCCCTGTTTCTAGCCTCCCCCCTCCAACCTCCTCCACCCAGACCCAGTCCACTGTACCCCAGCCTATCCCAAGCATACCATCAGACCAGCATGCACACACCTCAACACACAAAAGTGGCTCAGGCAAACATAGGCACCACACAACCCAGAGGCACACACACAAGCATCACCCACGTGCAGACACAGCAACATCCACTGCCTCCACTATGTCTCCCTCCTCGTCGTCTCCCTCCTCCCTCCCAGTGTCGTCTTAACTCTCACCTGCATGCACTACATTTACAGGCACTAGGACTCGCAGCATTACACCCAGCACCACACCCCGCTCACCTGCACTCACCGCCTCCACTCCCATTTACACATCCCCTGTGTCCTCTCCCAGTGTGTCTGTGACGCCCCCTCCCAAAGTACACAAACGCGGGCACCCACACACCCAACATCCATCCACCTCACGACAGCCTCCAGTACCTGCACCTGCACCCAAAACAGCTTAAGTGACACCTCCTACAAACACCTCCTCTTCCTCCACTCCCAGACACCCTCCAACTACCCACCCCAGTGTTTGTCAGAAACTGTCCCTGTGTAAAGTTGACCTTTTTGCCCCCCCCTCCAATCCATCAGTCGCGCCGTAGCGCCTCAGCCAAAAAGCCTCCAAAACCAGTGGTGCCTGTTCAAGGTGTATGGAGTGCACCGGCCACCAGGGCAGGCAGTGTGACCCGGAGCCAAGGCACTGGCAGCCCACCCCCTGTAAAGGCTCTGAAATTGGAAAGTGGGTGACGGGACCCTGTGAAGGCTCCTGGAGGCAAAACAACTCACAGGGGTTCCAGGGGGATTGCAGAGTCAGCTGTGACTCCTCCAAAGGTGGGGAAGGGCCAGAGGAAGTCTGCACAGCCTAGTGTGAGCAGCATGGCAGAGAAGGGCACCATCCTTCCCGGCGGTCGGGACGCCACCGCCAGCACCGTCCTCACTGGTCAGGAGACCACCGCCAGAGTCATTGCTCAGGAGGGCCCAAGTATCGCCACTGGTCAGGAGACTGCCGCCACCGCCAGAGTCAGTGCCCAGGAGGGCCCAAGTATTGTCACTGGTCAGGAGACCACCGCCAGAGTCATTGCCCAGGAGAGCCCAAGTATCGTCACTGGTCAGGAGACCACCGCCAGAGTCAGTGCCCAGGAGGGCCCAAGTATCGCCACTGGTCAGGAGACCACCGCCAGAGTCAGTGCCCAGGAGGGCCCAAGTATCCTCACTGGTCAGGAGACCACCGCCAGAGTCAGTGCCCAGGAGGGCCCAAGTATCCTCACTGGTCAGGAGACCAGGAGACCACCGCCGGAGTCAGTGCCCAGGAGGGCTCCAGCTGCCACAGCCCCGCTGGGCAATGAGGGAACGTCATGCCACACACCAATGCCCAGTCCAGATACCGCCAGGGCAATGCACCGCTGAACTGTCCAGAACCGCCATGGCAAAGCACAGCTGAACAGTCCAGAACCAACATGGCAAAGCACCGCTGAACAGTCCAGACACCGCCATGGCAAAGCACCGCTGAACAGTCCAGACACCGCCATGGCAAAGCACCGCTGAACAGTCCAGACACCGCCATGACAAAGCACCGCTGAACAGTCCAGACACCGCCATGCCATAGCACCGCTGATCAGTCCAGACACCGCCATGGCAAAGCACCGCTGAACAAGGCATGCACCGGGGAAGAATGAAAAGGCCACTACTTCAAGCAACATTATCCCATGTGCAGGTGGGACAGTGACGGGACAGGAACTTCCACGGGGAGACCAATCCAGTCTGGGCACCAGTCCCCCTCCAGAAACCAGTGGAGAATGTTATCCACTTGAGAGACTGTGGCTTTGCACTCCCCAGGATGGTACAGTGGGCAAACCACCCACTGTAGAGACTTGAGAGACTGTGGCTTTGCACTCCCCAGGATGGTACAGTGGGCAAGCCACCCACTGTAGAGACTTGAGAGACTGTGGCTTTGCACTCCCCAGGATGGTACAGTGGGCAAGCCACCCACTGTAGAGACTTGAGAGACTGTGGCTTTGCACTCCCCAGGATTGAACAGTGGGCAAGCCACCCACTGTAGAGACTTGAGAGACTGTGGCTTTGCACTCCCCAGGATACATCAATGGGCATGGAGCCCCGTCGTCGATATGGCTTTGCACTCCTCCGCCTGAGGTGCCCCCCATTCCCTTCCCCCTGAGGTGCCTGTAGTATTTCGATCTGATGCCCCGGCAGTGTCCTCTCCGTGTGTGGACAGGTATCTTTTGTGGGCCTCGCCCATGCATATTTGGACTAGTGGTGCACGGACATTGATATGTGCATAGCTGCACTACTTCTCGGAATGTATATACTTTTGTTTACATTTCTAATATATGTGTATATTTTTGAGACATGTATATTGATACATTACAATGCTTGGACTGATTTTGTTTTGTCTTTGCATTCTTCCGGGGGGATTGTGGGTTGTTACTGTGATTTTTGTGAATGCATTGGTGTGTGTGTTGTAATATGCGAGGGTGGGGGTGAGGGCGGGGGTGTTGGGTGTGTGTCCCCCTGACTTTTGCCTCCACCCTCCCCTATGCCATAGGTGCAGTACTCACCATAGTCTTCGGCGCCTATGTAGATGGTGATCGTAGAGGAGCAGAAAGACAAGCGCAGGGAGTATTTGGAGTTCCGGCTCCATGGAGTCCTCCTTCCTCGTGGGATGTGTTAAGGTGAGCGTTTTCCCATTGAAATGGCTGTTTCCGCCGTGTTTTTATCCATGGTGAATCCGCCCCGGAAAAGGTGGCGGATTGGCGGGTTGTGATACTATGGGCCTGTCTGTTGGCGGTGACCGCCGCGCTGCTTGTCTGTACCGCCGTGGCGGGCGGTGTGTTAAAGTTGCTGTCTTTGTTGGCGGTTTCCGCCAGGGTCATGATTCCCTTTTTTGCTCCACCGGCCTGTTTGCGGTATTACCGCACCTTTTACACCGTCCGCCAGGGTTGTAATGACCCCCCAAGTCACTGAATGACAATGGAGAAAGGGTGGGATGTATGCCTGTGAATGACAGATGGCTCCGCTACCACAGATATGAAGATTCCAACACCAAAAATCATGATGCTAAAATCGTCGCTGGCCTATAGTGAATACTGCTTTTGACCACAATGGAAATGAAGGGCTTTAGAGCAGTCAGCCCTGCATTATATGTCACAGTGTAGAAAGTTGATTTACTGCATGGATTCCGTTTTGTGCTTCAAAGCGAGGTGGGGCAGGCTGCCTGGCACAGATAGCCCAGACTTAAACGCTTCAGTTTGTTTGGATATACAATCGTATCTCTAAACAAAATGATCTACTTAATTTTGTTTTACATAAATGTGTAGGAATTTCAGAGGGGCAGATCCCCTCACCCCTAAAAGAGAAACCTCCCCTGTACAATACATTGGATTCCTGTCCTTTCCCCCTGTGCTGATGCCATTTCAGCAGCCTAGTGCCAATGCAGGCTCCTTGCACCATGGTGCAAGTGTCCCTGTGTTGCTGTCAGGAATGCCCTTGTGCAGGAACAGGCACTTTCCTGCACAGAAACAATTCATAGAGGCGTTTCCTCTTTCTATATCTGCTGCAGAAAGAGGAAAAAAAAAGGAGAAACACAAATATCTCTCCTTGTTGCTCCTCCCCTGGGTTGATGTAAGGTTTGGCACATCCCCAGGTACAGGCTCTCATAAATCTGTGGATGTATCAATCTCCATGGGTTGCGCTGCTTTGCATTACTCAATGTCTATGAGGCCATTCAAAGCCACGAGAAGTGGCTTTGTGTGGCCTCATAGATATGATTTTGTAGTCTGCACTTCTGGAGCATAAAAAAGTGGTGTGGTGTGGCACGGCACGGCTCAGAAATATGCCCCCACATGTGTGACCAAATCTAAAGGTACCACTGCTATGGAAAAGTGAGAAAGCATATTCCAAAAAACCTAGCCCACATCTGCTGCACACGCAACAAAAAATCCAGCTCACAAATCATGTGTACACTTCATACAACTAGTAGCTCAAAGCTCACATGTTGCTTCAACTGACAGGAAAAAGCCACATGGAACAGCACCTGTAACACAAAATCCTGCACTTGTGAGCCACAACCACTATCCAAGAAGGGTTGAATAATGAGAGCAGTGTGAGGTGGAAATATGGCTAAGTTCATGGTATCCAATGTTCTCATCTTTATGAATGAGTTTCAACTATTTTTGAAAATGCAGTACCATTCTGCAAAGCCTAGATAACCCTGCAGAAGCCCACCTTAGAGACTGTATGCAGGCAATCCCATGTCCATTTGAAGTTTAACTCAAGAGCTGGTATCAGTACATGATAGTCAAATTCAAGCAGCACCTAATTTAGAGATTTCAGTTCATCAACTGGGGTTGCAACAAAGAAAAGAACTCTAACAACATGGAAATGGTGGTATGGTGGTATCTAGATGCGTGTCAGAGTAAACTGAAATAGACTGCAGGTAGACAGTCGAGCACCGGCATGGGAACAAAACATGCTTTTTTACATAGCACAAACTCGACCCAACGGCATTTGAGTGCTTTACATGAGCACCAGTTATGTGACACATTCATTTTTTGATAGGCACAGGGAGATAAGGGATTTGCCCAGAATCACAGAATGTTGAGCTGACGCCAAGACACAAACGTGCTTTGCCAGATCCAAAGTCAGCAGCTTTGTCCCTTAGGCCACATCCTCTCCCAAGTTCCTTTTCATGTCAGAGGAGGAGGTCACTAGGACTTGTGCAGAAAGGTTGAAAAGTTGCATTCCTCATAGAGGAAGCATCAACTCAATCGGACAGATTACTATGGAACTGCTTAGAGCGATTTAGATGTGCTAGGTCCACTCATGCTTTGCGAGCTTTGAGACCCTGTTGAAGTTTGTTGCACTGTAAACAGATTATTCATAGCTACTCGGTAAAAAGGCTTATGCTAGCTCACAGGTCTGTGAATACCATGAGTTATAGGTTCACATGGACTATATAATAAGAAAATAACTATGTGTAAATCATTTTAGTGGGTTATACATCCAGAATCATGCTATGCACACAGCATTGTAGTTGGAACATTGAAGCCAGTTGGACGCGTTATATTTTTCATGCACTGACATGATGTTACATGTGCTTTGAGTCATATCTGCTGAAATGTAAAACAGAGCAGGCAATACCACCCTCACCCAGAATACAGACAGGACAATGTATCTTCATATGTTTGTCAAATTAAATCACCCATTATGCCACTGTATATGATAAACACAAAAAGTGAATACACCTATGAACTCAGCACCAAGCATGGCTTTGCACAGGACAAGAACAATATCTCCCTTATCCACTGAACAGGATGTCCATGAAAAGGAGGTGTGGCAGCACTCGCGAGAAAGAAACCTATTAGGAGCACAGTAAGCCCCCTTCTCTGATATTTGGACACATTGGAGAAAACTGTTGAAAGGGTCGCTTCTATTACCATTTCTATATTCTTTAATAGCTGTGTAGCCAGTTCAAACTACCCTGAACCGAACGATAACAGTGTTAGCCACTGGTAGGGGCAGCTCCTCTGCAATGGTGGAGGAGCGTCATCCCCTTGGCTAAAAGCCATCAGCTGTGAAATATATATATATTTTTTATTATTGTTTTGTTTTACTGCTGCTGGCTCAGCCTAACAGCATATGCCAGGTGGGGCGGATCTGGGCCACTGGAGGGGGGAGAGGGGAGGGGGAGTGGAGTCTGTGCATTTTGGGATGCTCTAGTGATGCTGTGAACTGCACCGTATTTACAAGGCGACATTAAGCCACTTTTTGTAGCTTAACGCCACCTTGTAAATATGGCACCTTCACACACGCACTTGGTGCGGAAGGGGCATGCAATGGGTGTTGATGTGGGCGTTTCACAGCAACACCCATTGCATTTTGATGCTGTCCCAGATTTACGAGATTTCCTAAACCTGAGGCAGCACCAAATCTAATACCACTTCAGGGTGGTGTTAACATGGCTCAAGAAGGAGAAATACTTTCATTTATCCTCATTGTTTGCTTTCTCTATGTGTGAGGAATTCTGCATTGAAGATTGTTTTTGTGCAGGAAGGCATCCCCTTCTGCACAAAAACAATCTCCCCTGCAGCGCAGACATTCTTGGACCATGGCGCAAGGGTGGCTGTGTTGGCACTCAGCAGCTAATTTAGCGCCGGCCTGGGGGAAACACAGGAATGTTTCGTATTGTAGTAAATACGGCACATCCCTGTGTTTTAGGAGTGACGCAGGGCGGCACTGCCAATTTTGGCGTAGCAACCGTGCTGCACCCCTTCTTGTAAGTATGAACCTAAGACTGCATTGGTGTGTGGCGGACAATCTCAGGTCAGCCTAACACACATGCACACTTAGGCTTCTCCAACCTGGCTGTGTTACACGGGTTGGAGAAACTGCACAGGATCCAATGTGCTGTCTGAGTGGCAGACTAAGCCACTCAGGCCAATCCTAGCGCTGCTGTCATGCTAAGTTTAACATGAGAGCATCATCAGGTTTGCTGGGGAGCCTGTTCTGGGGTCACTGAAATGCCGGGACACCAGAAGAGAAGCACAGCGAGGCGGCGACGAGGAGAACAGTACGTTTTTAAAATTAATATTTATTTCCCTTGTCCCTGTCATCCCCTCATCCCCTCTTGAGATTTATGATGGCCGCCGCTGGCCACTGGTTACAATTGCTTGTTGATTGAAAGGAATCTTACCTAGGATCCTGCGGCTATCATACTCACCTGTTCAAAAGTTTCATGAGACTAATAGGCATCATGAGCTCATGTATTCACCTATGTTGAATAACGTCTTTTTACAGAAGTTAACCAATTTCTAAGGAGCAAGATTGTGAATTTCCCTTTTCATATGCAATCAACTAAACTGTGAGCCAGGGTTATTGAGGACTTGCTTTATCCTTGCCTCATGTAAGTTGACTCCAGGCATTGCAAGTCCTTAAGTGGGATGTCCAAAGCCAAGCAAGGGGTGATGTCTGCAACCTTGTGTGACTTTGTAAAGTAATGTAACACAACACAGCAGGTTGCGCTGCATTACATTTCGTAGTAGTATGCATTCCAGGGGTGGAGCACTGTCATTTCTGTTCATCTACCCATGCAATCTCTTGCAATCCCAGATTTCCTAAAATCAGTAAACTTATAAAAGACAGGAGTCATGCCCACCACCGCAATGGCCAGCACAGGGGACCAGTGTCGCCTGGGCATGGCCACTGCACCCAATGCCATTCAGGGGGCCCCATATCAGGGGCCCCATTGGCACTTAGATGATTTATTAAAAATACTTACCTATACTTACCCTACTTACCTGGGATGTGGTTCCCCATCCTCTGGTGTCCCTCTGGTGTGGGTGGGGCTGTTCCTGGTGCTTGGGGTGGGCACCTGTGAGCCCATTCCATGGTGTTTGGCCATGGAAATGGGTCCACAGGTACTGCAAGCTTAGCGCCACTGTTTAGGCCCGGCTCCCACCTGTGCACCATTTTTGCATGGGGGAATAAATGTGATGTTACGGGCTTAGAGTCAATTTTTGGACTGCAACACCTACCTCGCATCTCATTGATGCAACATGAATTCACACACTCAAAAATGATGTGAACTCCTATATGTTGATGATATGCGGGTCTAGCATAAAAAAATTAATCTGGAGTTAAGTTTGCACCGTTTTTGCGTAAAAAACTGACGTACACACGACGCAAACAGAGTATAAATATGCCCCTTAGTGTTTTGAACAATTATTATTTAATTTGGTGTTTGGGTGTGTTTTATGATTCATATATTGTTAATGAGTTGTAAAAGTGTAAAACCCAGAAATTCAGATGTTTAAGTGTATTAATATGTTTTTTTGCTAATCTTTAAAGTCATTTGTTAAGAAAAATAATTTTAAAAAATGTAAATATTTTTTTATGCTTAGATATTTTTTTATTAATAAATGTAGAGTTTACATTTTTTAGCAGTATTTTAACAAAAATGTTCAAAATAATAAAATATCTATTCTGCTTTTTAATTAAGATGTTATAGTCTGCACAATATTGAATATTCAACATTAGCTTGCAGAATAGGAGTTAGGCATTTGTAATAACTTCCCCCTTATTCAGTCAACTACATAAAGTTCATGTAGGAAACTGCCTGTTTTGCATGGTTACCCCATTTTTGTTGCCTGATGCTGCGGTTTCTTTTGACTCTGTCTCTGGGGATCTGCTAACCAGACCCCGACAGATGGTCTGTGGCCACGAAAACATGCCGAAATTGTCTATTCTCCAAATTGCATGTTTAACTTAAATTTAAGTGCCTAGTATATGGTACAAAGAGTACCCATGGCCTGTACGTTATATGTCACTAGTGGTGTGCAGCACATATTGTGCCATCACTGAAGTGGCAATGCAAAATATGACATCAGGTATGCCGCCGTTAACTTGACTGTGCAGGTTTAAACTGTAAATTCAACCTGTCAAAATAAACCCTTTTGATAGGCCTAAGCCCTCCTTTTAAATATTAATAAGTCACTCCTAAAAAATGAGTGCTGTTGCCCAAAGCTCTGCTCCACAGCCTGTGGCCAGTGCTATTAAACGTCACCATCAACACACTGAATACAATGGCTGAGCAGTCCTAAACCCAGCTCATGGCTCTTTAATCCCTTACCAGGCATGTTTTTCCCCCATATCTCACTCTTGCTGGTTCCTGCTCTTTACCTCTGTGACAATTTTCCCATTTTCCTCTTCCTCTGTCCTTCCCTCGTGTGTTTTTCCCTCACTAACTGTAGGTCAAAGTCTAATAAGATTAAATAAGTTCCAGTTTGCATAAGTGTACTGGTGGCCTCTACAGCAACCACTAGCCCAAACAAATCACTGGTCATCCTTAAGTAGGTTTTAAATGCCCATATACCACTGTAATTGATATTTAAAAGTGCAGCATTTAAAAGTTTAATGTTAAATACATCCTTACAGTAACAATGCTCTAAAAGCTATATTCCAGCTGTGGCAGAGATAGCCGTTATGTAGGAAAGCATTGGGATACTTTATTGAGGTTAATAAAGCTATCTCCTCCAAGTAATCAGAGACATTTTCATTCTTGGACTTTTTAAACTTTTTATTAAAAATCCAGCTCAGTGGTAAAGTCAGATTTGTAACAAATATTTCCCAAAAGGCACCTTTTAAAAGTTACCTTAAACCTTCTTAAAGCCTGTAGCATCCCATTTGCCTGAGTCTCCAACTGTCATACAGAAGTTTAATAGCTTTTTAATTAGAAGTGAATTGGCTTCCATAGCTGAGACAAGGGTGTGGGAAGGTATCATACTTCATGTGCCCTCTGGCAGATTGAGAATCTGGGCAGGTTCCAGGAACGTAATGATCTTCAAAGGGCTGCCCTGTCACAGGCAGGTGGAGCTCACATCTGGGCCTGCCCCTTCAAACGTCTGTCTAACCACCAGGCACCACTCCCAATAGTAGAGACGGTTCCCCAGGAACTGGTTGTGAGTGACCGCAGGGGAGGGTTTGCTCATTTTCCTGCCCATACCTTTGGGCTGGGCATAGGTGCTCTGAGTAAAGGAGGAAAGGTTCTGCCATGTTGGATTAGGTAGAGAGGGGCTCTGTGGCATTGTTTTCATTAAGCCACACAGGAACTGCTGTAAAAGTGAGTGGGGATACCCCTCGGAACCTTTTCCCTATTTTTCAGAGAGGGGCCAGGAGTCACTCACACCCACATGCTAGTGTCAGATATAAATGTGGCACCCCTGAGAACCTTATTCAGAACACTATTGGACCAGTGGAATGCAGAAGGACTCAACGTTTTGTGGTGACCTGTGATGAGATGCATAAGGGCTGCATCTGCTCTCTCTTGTACCTAGGACAAGATGTGGATTCCAAGGTCAGTTGGCTGCTACAGAGACACACAAGCTGCAAGAAGCCTACTCTCTTTAAGGTGCCAGCAGACCAGTTTTAACTGGACGTGCAATGGACCATGGTGGTGGTTTCCTAGAGTAAGTCCACACCATAAATGCCTTTTCTAAGGTCCTGGAACTCTTAGTTGGTGTCAGATTGTACTCATCCTGCTTAATCTTACAACCTGGGACCTAGACACTTTTCCAAGGATTGTTGGACTTTTCCAAGGCTTGTTGTCTGGAGACTGACAGAAGACCAAGAACAACCTGCTAAGCTGATGCACTGAGGGTGCATCGCTGGTAGGCCTGACTTTGCTGCAGCTCCCACTACATACTTCTCCTCATCAGGAAACCTGTTCCAGTAGTTCCCTACTCAATACAGAAAAACTTCACTTGCAGATCAGTTGGGGCATACAAATCATGTCTGTTAGTATTAACCTAAACCAAGTGGAAGGTGCTGCTGTAGCCACTGGACAATAAAAAAGGTGACTTCACAATCAGACTGTGATCAGGCACTCTGAATCCCATCGACACCAAAACAATAGGTGTAAATTAAATTTAAATGTGAGACCATATATTCTGAAATAGTATGTGGCTCACTATATACAATTACCATTCTCTGAAACTGATATTGTGGCTACATGAAGATTGCATGAATACATTTCAGAAACCCCAAACCATAACTCTCATGCTCTGTCCCAGACAGCTTCAGTATCATTAACTTAACCACATCAATAATCAAAAATACAAAAAAATTCCATCATGCAAGAACATCTAGAAACCCTTACTGTGGATACTTACACTAGCCTTCACATGAAGATCACAAAGAAGATCCTTTTCCTCTCATGCAACCTTTAAGCATGAAACTAAATGTTTCAACTGAAACTTAGCATGAGAAAACAATTTGTCATTCAGTGGGACTCCAGAGACGATGTTCCCATCTTCAAAGGTAAGCCCAGAGCACTCACTCTGAACATCTACAACAACAGAACAATGCTAGTTCAGGACAAACAGAAGTTTCTTCTATCATTCAAGGAGATATTCCAGCATCTCAAAAGCTCAAATCAACAGTATTCAATATCTCTATGGTCCACAAAACTTTAGCACATCCTCACTCACGGTTGGCCTCCCCCACATATTCAGTGGCATCACAATCTACCATGTCACCAAACACATTCTCCTATGAACAAATGAGAAAACCTTCCTGTCTCGGGGCACCCTAGCAGAACCTGAAAGGTTTGATGCTCCTATCTTATTTGATTACATCAGTCTTGTTGACCAGTTTGGTGCTGAGGACAAAACAGTTCTGTCCTCAGCCACGGTGCTCGTGTGCTGAGTATGGAACCTTTCTGTCCTCAAAAAATGACCACCAAATCACTCTGCAGTAAACAGCAGAGAGATTTCATTTTTTTGCCTCAGAAGCTGGGGAAGAGCTTCCCTAACTAACTGACATATTTATTTTTGTTTCAATGTAGACTGAAAGTGGAAGTGAAATGAGCTAATTGGCTCATTTCACTTTTACTGCTTTGGTGCTTGCAGGGCTCGGTCCCCTGAGGACCAAAACACACAGGAGAGGTATTGTTGCAAAGGGGAGACTCTGCACTGTCCAATGGTACCTGTCCCAAGTGGATCCTTGCTTAGGGATCACACAAGGATGGTGATCCCCAAGCAGAGATCCACTCCACTAGACACCAGGGATTGTTTCTGGGAGCAGGGAGCAACCCCTTAGGCAAGGGCTGCTCCCAATATTTGGTAATAAATGTTAGCCATTTTCTGCCCCCCAAGGGCATACTGGCTTTAAGTGTAGGCCAATCTGCAGAATACAACTAGACACCAGGGAGTTAAAAAAAATATAAGTTTAGGAGTGGTCCTTTGGGCAAGGGCCGCTCCCCATTATGGGGTGATTATTGTGTCTGTTGTCTGCCTCCCTTAAGGGCACATTGGCCTTACATTTAGGCCAATCTGCCCCCAGGGGGCAGAAATCCACTCAGCACTAGGTATTACTTTTTTTTATTTGTAGGGGTGGGGGCTGCCCAGCATGGCTATGCCCCCTCCCAAAAAGGGGAATCAATCCTTCTGCCACCCTGAGGGGGCATAGGGAAACAATGATACCCATTAGCCCATATAGCTCATTAGACAGCAGGGATTACTTTTTTTTGTAGGGTGTAGGCTGCCTTGCATGGGCATGGCCATGCCATGCCACCCACCCCCACAAAAATGGGGAAACAGTCTTTCTGCTCCCCTCTGGACTAAAGGACATCATTCAAATGGGAAGCAAGAGGGTATTTGATTATTTTGGTTGTTGTTTATACAAGTGGGCTTTGGAAGGCTGCCACCTAGAAAAACCTACCAGACCAAGACAGTTTGGGAAACTAGACATCTGGGGGCATCCAGGGTGGTGTGCTTCCCAGGGTGGAAGGGTGTTTGTGACTCTGTGCAGATTCCAGAACTTTCTATCACAGAAATATGAGGAAAATGTGTTTTTAGTCAAAATGTGAGGTTTGCAAGGCATTCTGGGTAACATAACCTGGTGAGAGCAATGCAAGTCACCCCATTCTGGATTTCCCTTAGTATCTAGTTTTCAGAAATTTACTGGTTTGCTAGGTTTCACTAGGTGCCAGATGAGCTAGGGCCCAAAAAATCACAGCTACCCACTTTGCAACAAAACGGTGAGTTTTCAGTGGAGAAATGTGATGTGCCCATGTTGCGTTTTGGGCCGTTTCCTGTCACAGACAATATGCCTACCCACTCAAGTGAGGTACTAATTTTATATGGAGACAGGGGGAAATGCTGGGAGAAATTAAGTTTGTGGCTGCCTTCAGATTCCAGAACTTTCCATCACAGAAATGTGAGGAAAATGTGTGTGTGGTTTTTTTACAACTTTTGAGGTTAGCAAAGGATTCTGAGTAAAAAATTATAGTGAGGGTCACATAAGTCACCATGTTCTGGATTCCCCTACGTGCCTAGTTATAAAAAATCTACAGGTTTGCTAGGTACCCTAGGTGCTGGCTGAGCTAGAGCTCAAAATCCACAGGTAGGCACATTGCAAAAAAAGGGCCACTTTTCAGTGGAAAAATGTGATGTGTCCATGATGCATTTTGGGCCGTTTCCTGTCATGGGCACTAGACCTACCCACACAAGTGAGGTATCATTTTTATCAGGAGACTTCAGGAAATGCTGGGTGGGAGGAAGTGTTTGGCTCCCTTAAGATTCCAGAACTTTCCATCACCGAAATGGGAGGAAAATGTGTTTGTTTAGAAAGTTTTTGAGGTGCGCAAGGGATTCTGGGTTACAGAACCTGGTGAAAGCCCCACAACTCACTCCATCCTGGATCGCTCTTGGTGTATAGTTTTCAAAATTTACAGGTTTGCTAGGTTTCCCTAGGTGTCTGCTGAGCTAGAGCCCCAAACCTACAGCTAGGCAAAAATGGATCGGTTTTCAGTGGAAAAATGTGATGTATCAATGCTGCGTTTTGGGCCATTTCCTGTTGCAGGCACTAGGCCGGCCCACACAAGTTAGGTACCAATTTTTATTGGGAGACTTAGGGGAATGCTGGGTAGAAAGATGTTTGTGGCTCCCCTCAGGTTTCAGAACTTTTCATCACATAAATGTGGGGAAAATGTGTTTGTTTAGACACAGTTAAGGTTTGCACGGGATTCTCAGTAACAGAACATGGAGGGGGAACACGTCACCCCAACCTGGATTCCCCTCGGTGTCTAGTTTTACAAAAATGCACAGGATTGCTAAGTTTCCCTAGGTGCCAGCTATGCTAGGCCCAAAAGCTACAGCTAGGTACATTGTAAAAAACTTGCCAGTTTTCAGTGGAAAAATGTGATGTGTCCATGTTGTGTTTTGGGCCATTTCCTGTCATGGGCACTAGGCCTACCCACACAAGTGAGGTATCATTTTTACCAGGAGACTTGGGGGAACACAGAATAGTAGAACAACGGTTATTCCCAAGTGTCCTTCTCTCCGTTTGCACCTTCTAAATGTAAGACAGTGTGTAAGAAAGAAATCATTTTGAGAAATGCCATCTAATTCACATTACTGCGGGTACCCACAAACTCAGAGATGTGCAAATAACCGCTGCTTCTAAACTCCATATTTAGTGCACATTTTGTAAATACATAGGTTTCCTTCATATCTATTTTTCACTCTCTATAGTTTTACCAAATGAATTGTTGTATATCTGGTACAAAATGGAAAACCATTGCAAGGTGCAGCTCATTTATTGATTCTGGGTACCTCAGGTTCTTGGTGAATCTAAAAGCTCTTTATATCCCTGCAACCAGAAGGGCTGAGAGGGCATAACAGTATATTGCTTTTAAAAATCTGCCATAGTTAAAAAAAAGTTACAGATTAAAACATAGACACAAACAGCTGTTTTTCTCAACACAATTTCAATATGATTTTATTTCAACTGTTACTTTCTAAAGGAAAACCTAGAAGGATCTACACAAATGATCCCTTGCTGAATTCTGAATTGTTTCTAATTTTCAAAAATGTATAACGTTCTTGGATCCACCATTGGCTTCACACTCATTTCTCCCACTAACTGGAAGGAGGTTGAAACCACTAAAATAAGAAAAATCGACTATGTCCCAGTAAAACGTCAAAACCGTGTTGAACAATGTGGTTTTCTGATTCAAGTCTGCCAGTTCCTGAAAGCCAGGAAGATCATGATTTTAGCACCACAAACCCTTTGTTGCTGCCATTTGCAGGAAAAAAACAGATGTTTTCTTCTGCTGCACTTTTCCCCATTTTTCCAAAAAAACTCAAATTGCAGCTCTATTTTGGCTATTTTCTCAGTCCCCTCCAGGAGAATTCACAAACCCTGGGTACCTTTAAAATTCCCAGGATGTTAGGAAAAAAACGATGCAAATTTGGCATGAATACCCTATGTGGACATAAGTTATGGGCATCTAAGTGCAAACTACCCGAAATAGCCAAAAAACTTCTTGGCACTGGGGGAAAAGGCTTAGCAACAAAAGGGTTAATACCCACTCAGTCATGAAACATGACGTAGAAACCTGTGTCCTCGCATCCTACTCCAACTTCTGGATATTTGATACTACCCAGACATATTTGGTGTTTTCTCCAATGTTTCTCTAAGAGTTTATCTCCAATTGCAGAATCATCTGAAAGAACAGAGGGAGCAAGAGAGAGGAAGGTGTAGCCTGAGCCCATGCCACTTAGGCCCTCATTATGACATTGGAGGTAAATCCCACTTACCGCCATACTGATGGCCGCCAACTTACCGCTGCCGCGGCGCATATCCATTCACCATATTATGACACACACATACCAATCCAACAGAATTCAGCCACAGACACAAATCCACCACACCAAAGGTCAGTAATAAAATGGTGGTATCAAAACCCACACTGTAACGCCAACAGAACAACACCCATCACATTATGACCTAAGAATCACCACAGTGGACATTTAATGGTGGTAAATCATTGGCGGTACATACCGCCGTGCTCACAATGGACACCCACATACAAAACAATACCACATTGGACAATTCAAACACACACCTGACACCCATACACATACCACACCCACACCAGTATAAAACACACACCCACATTACCCACAACCCTTTACAAATATAAATCATTACCACCAGAGAGACCCCAAGACCGCTGAGACAACTACATACACACACTACTCACACTTATACACCACTCACGCACTCCACATCACACACCCTAGCACATTACCCAACACACCCTCACCAACACACCTCACATAACACCCCTGGCACCACAAAGACACCCCCGTTTCACAGAGGAGGAGTGAAGGGTCATGGTGGAGGAAATTGTCAGGGTAGAGCTACAGCTATTTGGAGCACATGTACAGCAGATATCAATAGACAGGAAGATGGAGCTATGGTGGAGAATTGTGGAAAGGGTCTACGCCATGGGACAACAACCCAGAACAAGGGACAACATTAGGAAGAGGTGGAACGACCTACAGGGGAAGGTATGTTCCATAGCAGCAAGACACCAGCTCGCTATCCAGAGGACTGGGGGTGGACCCCCACCTTCTCCCCTACAAATCACAGCATGGGAGGAGCAAGTCTTGGCAATACTGCATCCTGAGGGCCTGGCCGGAGTTGGAGAAGGACTGGACTCTGGTAAGTCAACTATCTACTATTATCACCCCCCTACCTGCATGCCATCACATACCCTCACCCTCACTCCCATCACTTAACTACATCCCACACACTCCACCATCACATCTCACTAATCCCAAAGCCAAGCCCTGCATGCTTTACCAATGCATGGACACCCCTCTCAGCCCTGCATGAACACTCATCACTGAAGCATGCACAGCATAGCAAACTAACAATCCCACCATACACTAACAATCAAAAGTAAAAGCTGTCAGGGCAAATCCAACCATAGAGGGGAAGACAGGGATTTTCAATATGTCATACACATTAACCATAACACATAATTTTCATCCCCACAGGTACCCCAGCCAATGTTACCAGAGAGGATGTGCCAGCACAATGCAGTCCCCCAACAGAAGAGGCCCACAGTGATGACAGTAACTCTGGTATTCAGGATCTGGATGATCTACCTGGCCCATCAGGGACCACTGGACAGCCGGTCACACACCACCACAGAGCCTCCCCCATCAGGATGCAACACCACAGCACCTACCCAGTGTACTTACACCTAAGTCCCCAGGACACGTCAATCAGCAGTGTGTCCACCTCTACAGGGACCCCAGGCCACACCTCGCACACAAGACAATCAGGGACCTGGGGTCAGAGGTAGGGGGCACACCAATCAGCGGACAGAGGCACAGACCAACAGGGAATCTGAGAGGAGTGCGGTGCGCCAGGAGGAGGACAGGCCCAGGGAACAAACTCTCCAGGAGGCACTGTCTGAGATCCTGGGAGCCTACCAACATTCCCAGGACACGATGAGCAAGATCCTGGACAATGTGCAGGAGAACAGGCGGCTGCAGGAGGGACAGTACCAGGGGATCAGGGAGGACTTGCAGGCCATCAACAACACTCTGATCTCCACAGCAGGGGTGCTGGCATTCATGGCCAACATTATGAGGGAGGCAGTCTCACACCAGCGGGCCCCTGCCACTAGCCACACATCTGAACAGCCTTCCCCTTCCGCTGCTGCTAGTGGCCAGCAGGCCCCGCCACAGGACTCACAGGCCACTAGCACCATTCCCCCTGCAGAAGGTGAACCACCCCCCAAATGTTCCCTGCTATCCAGACAGAGGCCAGAGACACATGCTAAGACCCCCTCCAGGAAATTAGACAATCCTGAGCGTACCCTTGTGTCCCACTCAGTCACCCTGTCCACCTTGAACTGCCATTTCTCCCCTTCCAATGTCCCCTTGGACAATGCACCTGTGCTACAAACAGACTGGAACAAAACCCTGGACTTTCCTCCATCATAACCCCATCCCATTGCACTTTCCCCCTATAAGTTAGCACTTCAATGAACACCCTTTGAAAAAGATCCATTTGGAGATTGTCATGTATATCAAATATGTATTTTTAAAAACAGGTACAAACATTGCAAATGAACTGTACATAGAATAAGCATAGATTAATGACCTGTAGCTGGCTGTAGTGATCACACCAGGAGTATTTGTGAATTCACCAACATCTGCAAAATGAATTGCCAGAGGGAACATTAAGTGGGCATGTTAGTGGGAAATATCAGCATGCCATTGCCACACAGATTACAACCAAAGTCATTAAAATGTAAAGTTACACTGTCTTACCTGTTTGTCATTGGAAGTATTGATGGATCACAGATGTTCTGTTGTCCTCAGCCTCATCCTCTGCCTCTGCATCCTCACTGTCCAGAGGGTCTACTGCTGCCACAGGGGCATCTCCAGTCTCCTCATCCCGCAGAAAAGGGACATGGCGCCTGAGGGCCAGGTTGTACAACATGCAGCATGCCACTACTATCTGGAAGACTTTCTTGGGTGAGTTGCACAGGAATTCACCTGTTAGATGGAGGCACTGGAACCTGGCCTTTGGGAGGCCAAAGGTTCTCTCAATGATCCTTCTTGTTCACCCATGTGCCTCATTATAACGTTCTTCTGCCCTGGTCCTGGCATTCCTCACAGGGGTCAGCAGCCATGATAGGTTTGGGTAACCAGAGTCACCTGCAAATATTGAGGGACAACATTTAGCCACACACTATCCTATATGGCCCATACCATACCCATACACCAATATATACTGGGTGGGAACCAGGGCTCACCTATTAGCCACACTCTGTGCCTCTTTAGTTGGCCCATCACATTTGGGATGCTGCTATTCCTCAGGACAAAGGCATTATGCACCAACCCAGGATACTTAGCATTGACGTGGCAGATGTACTGGTCTGCCAAGCACACCATCTGAGCATTCATGGAGTGGAAACTCTTATTATTCCTGAACATCTGTTCATTCTGCCGGGTGGGGGACAAATGCAATATGTGTACCATCAATCGCCCCAATTATGTTGGGGATCTGTCTCATTGCATAAAACTCGGCCTTCTCTGTGGTCAAGTCCTCAAACTGGGGGAAAACAATGTAGCTGCACATGTATTTTATCAGGGCAGACAACACTCTTGTCAGCACTATTGAGAACATTGGCAGTGACATTCCTGCTGCCAAGCCCACTGTCACTTGGAAAGAACCAGTTGCCAGGAAATGGAGAACTGATAGCACTTGCACAAGATCCCAGTCAGATGATGCATTGCAGATGTCAGGTCAGGCTCAAATTGGACACACGGCTCTGTGACTGTGGCTCTGTCAAGTCTATAGGTGAGGATAATGTGCCTGTACTCCAGTGTAGCCAAGTCCACCAGGAGTCTGTACACGGGGTTTGTCTCCATCTCCTATTCATCCACAGCGATAAGTATCTAAGGGACACAAGAGTGAGGAGGCTGCCACAAACTGAACATTGGAGCCACAACAGTAGTTTGCATTCTGTAAACATGTAAAGGCTCATTGTGATTTGCCCAGCATGTGCCTATTTCTCCTATGATGCAACATGATGCCATAGGGCTGCCCCCCCCCATGAAGTGGCATCCGTCTGTCCTGTGTGGAGTGGCCGGGAACTGCTGTGCAACTCTTCATTGGTTAATATTGTGTCCTATTGGTTACAGTGGCCATTGGTGATTTATGGCAGCGGTGACGATATGCACCGAGGTGGACGTGACCACCATTTTCTATCTGATTCCTCACTTGCTACCTGACCTTCCATAGGAGAGGACCTACACTGCATGTGCTGCTGTGACCTGGGTCTGGAACCTACCATGGCCTGTGTGACTGGTAAAAGGGCCCCAGCCTTTACTTCAGAGGAGTTGGAGAGACTGGTGGATGGGGTCCTACCCTAGTACAGACTGCTGTATGGGCATCCAGACCAACAGGTGAGTACACTATGGGCATGATGCATGTGGCATGAATGCATGGAGTTGTCTGCTTGAAGGCGTCATTTAGGGGGAGTGAATATCCTCTTTGCGGTGTACACGTTGTGTGCTGGGCTATGTGTGTGCCAATGGTGATGGAAAAGGGTATGGTGCGCCATATGTGTAACTGGCTGGACTATTTGTCTAATGGTGTTTTCCTGTGTGTATTGCCTCTGCAGGTCAGCGCCCATCAACAGAATAGTATATGGTATGCCATCACAAAGGACGTGTGGACCTGGGGGTCTAGAACAGGCGGAGCACCCCGCTGTCGCAAACGGTGGGAGGACCTGAGACGCTGGGCACGGAAGACGGTGGAGGCCCAGCTGGGGATGGTCTCCCAACGAGGAAGGGGTGCCCGTCGGACCCTGACCCCCCTGATGGCCCGCATACTGGCAGTGGCCTATCCAGAGCTGGATGGGCGCTTGAGGGTATCACAGCAGCCACAAGGGGGTGAGTACAGTGGCTATTGTTACAACTTACGGCTGGTGGGGTGGTATCCTGTTGGTGGATGTGTGTTAGTGGGTGCCCTAGGCCAGGCCTGACATAGCAGCATAGGTCCTCTGGTGGTTAGGGTTCTTAAGGGATAATCCTGCCTAATTAGCTTGTACGCATCCAAAACTGGTCAGGGCTGCGTGGGTCCCACGTGAGCTGCAGTTGGAGGTGTGTGCCCCTCCTCATGCCTTTGTGGCTAGCAGTATCAGTGGTGGTGCAACGCATAGTGTGTAGGCCTGTTCCCCGTGTGTGAGGGTGCTGTGTACGCAGCGGTGGTGTTGGTACAGCCATTGACCCAGTGTATCCTTTATCTCTCTCCCTCCCTTTCTTGTTATGTCATCCTGTCCTTATGTGCATTAGCATCATCTGGCGGAGGATCAGAGGCACCGGCGACAGAGGGAGCTGCATCCCACAGGACCCAGGAGGTAGAGTCCTCCGACGCTGAGGGCACCAGTGGGACGGAGGGCAACAGGAGCACCATGGAGGAGACTGGAGGGGACAATTCAGACTGAGATACCTCCTCTGATGGAATCTCCCTGGTGGTGGCGGACACTTCTGTGATCACCCCAGCTACAGGTACAGCCACCACCCCCGTACTAGCACCGCCCTACCAGCAGCCCATCAGCGAGTTGCCCATACCCGCTCACCCAGGAGGGTGGGCATCTCCTTCTCCCCAGGCACCTCAGGCCCTGCCCCAGTGAGCCCTGCTGCCCTAAGTGAGGAGGCTATTGACCTCCTGAGATGCATCTCTGTAGGGCAGTCAACCATTGTGAATGCCATCCAGGGGCTGGCAGCCCAGATGCAACAATCTAATGCATTCCTGGAGGGAATTCACACTAGATTGGTGGCCCAACAGAGATCGATCCAGGCTTTCGTCTCCTCTCTGATGGCAGCCATTGTCCCCATTTCTACCATCCCCCCCTCCAACTACCACTTTGCAGTCCTATTCCCCTCAACCCCAACCCATCCCAAACACACAACCAGACGAGCATGTACACAGGACAACACCCAAGAGTGTCACAGACAAACAAAAGCACCACACTTCATCTCACAGGCACTCACACAAACACCATCCAGTTGCAGACACAACATCCACTATTTCCACTGTCTCCCCTTCTTCCTCCTCCTCCACCTCCCACCCATTTATCCAAACTCATACCTGCATGCACTACATCATCATCCACTACATGTATCATCGCAACACCAAGCAGAACATACACCTCAATGGCAGACACCTCCAAAACAGCCATGCACACATCCCCTGTGTCCTCTGCAGCTGTGTCTGTCCCCCTCCTAAAGTACACGAACGCAAGCACTCAGACACCCAATAGCCATCCACCTCACAGCAGCATACAGTCCATGCACCTGCACCCAAATCCAGCAGACAGACACCTCCAACAACCACTCCCTCATCATCCACTCCCATTACTTCTCCCTCTTCCTGCCCCAATGTCCCTAAAAAGCTTTTCCTTTCCACCATTGACCTCGTCCTTACCCCTCCCCCCATCCTGCACGTATGGCCAGGGTATCACAAACCCAGCCAAGCACCTAAGCCACACAGTCCACAGGCCCAGTTACATCCGCACCTACTTGTGGTGGAAAGGATTCCAGGCCACATATACAGAAGGGGAAAGAGCCTGCACCAGCAGGCAAGAACGGCAAGGAGCCTGCACCAGAAGGCAAGAACGGCAAGGAGCCTGCACCAGTAGCTGTCATGGAGCCCCCACCACCAACCGTGGTTGTGCAGCCATTGCAGGGTGCAGGGGCTGTGCAGGAGCCTTCCACCACCAGCAACATCACAGTGCAGCTGTACGAGGGTGCAGGGCCTGTGCAGGAGCCTCCCACCACCACCACATTGCAGCCATCCGAGGGTGCAGGGCCTGTGCAGGAGCTTCCCACCACCACCACTAGCACCACCACAGTGCAGCCATTACCGCTGGCAGACACAATGTGATCCAGTCTCCATGGGCTGCTGTGCAGCCTGTCCCCACCAGAACCAGTGGGGAAGACACCCACTCAAGAGGCTGTGGCCTATCACTCCCCAGGACCAAGCACAGGGCATGTTGCCCCCTTCATAACCAGTGGTGTTGTTTCCGCTTCCGGCTGGGGTGCCCCCTCCCCTCCCCCTGAGGTGCCTGCCTATTTGCCAACTGATGCCCCTGCAGTGTTCTCTCCGTATTCATGCAGGTTACAAGTGGGGCCTTGGACTTTGCCCAGTGGCCATATGGCCCACGTGAACTGAGGACTGGGCAATGTCCCTTTTTCGGGACATTTGTAAATATCTGTAGCATTGGCTAAATTATTATTTCTACTGTGTTGATCTTATTACAATCACTTTGGTACATTCCTGTTGTCCTTGCATTATTTGGCCGATTTAGGGAGGGTGTACCTGTTTTCTTGTGCAGCTGGTTGTGTGTATGGGGTGTGTGTGGGGGGTGTGTATGGTGCGTGTGTGTGTCACTCTTATTTTAATCCCCCCTCCCTTGTGTGCTAGGTGGCTGAACTCACGGTTGTCATCTTCGCTGGCGTTGGTGTTCGTGGAGAAGCAGAACATAGAATATCATTAGAAATACTTGCAGTTCAAGTTCCATGGCAGCATGGTTCTTCCCTGTGTCTCCAATGGTGAGTCCTTTTACTTCAGTGCAGTGTTTCCGCCAGGCTTTTGATGTTGTTGGTACCGCCCCGGAAAAGGTGGCAGATTGTCTAGTCATAATATGGTGGGCGGAACTTTGACTTCTGCCTGGTTGTAGGAGGCTACTGCTGTGGTGCCTGTTGTTTCCACCATGGCGGTCGGTGTGGTACATTGGCTGTCTTTCGGCGATCTCTCCGCCATGGTCATAATTTGGCGGTAGTTACCGCTGGCCTGTATCACTTTATCACCGACCGCCAGGCTCTTAATGAGGGCCTTATTCTGCACTGTCACCCCTGAAACAATTGTTTCATGATTTGCAGGTGTGCTCAGATCCATTAATCATGCTCTTTCTTTATTGAAGTACTATAATGCCCCACAATCCAAAACTCCAGCTTCATAGGCAAACTCCTTAAACTAACACTTCTCCTCCAGAACAAGGCCAACAACATTGTGATTATATATATATATATATATATATATATATATATATATATATATATATATATATATATATATATATATATATATTCACTTAAAAAAACAAAGGTTACAGCGACGTTATAATTAGGCTCACATTTCAAATGTACAAAGCCATAGAAACTAACCTGTTATAGTTAAAGTTATCTCAAGTAACTATAACTTGTGCCCTAAGATTAAAATAGCTTGCACCTCCAACATGCACCGTTTTTTATTTAAAAATGTTACTGCAAATATTACATTGATATTATCAATGATGTTATCAAAGATGTCATGAGTGGCATTATTTGAGGGATAATTAGCACTGCATGGCGAAGGCGCAAGTTATAGTTCCCTTAGGGCTTGAGCTGTAGTAATTCTATTTCCTAACATTATCGTCCCTGTAACCTTAGTTTTTTTCTGTGAATTTCTATGTTTTTTTTAACGTATAGTAATTTTCATTACAATACATTAATTCAACCACCACCAAAAGCAGTGCGCAGCGGGAGGTGGCCGCAGGGGCTAGCCTGCAGCCAAGCCCTGTAGATTACCCCCTATAACCACACCAACATTGCACCATGCAAGGTCTTCGGCAATGTGTGGTAGGGTTGGCTGCAGGGCCTGGCCAGTCCCTGTGATCAACCCCCCTAGCCACCCTACCCTGAGACAGAGAGAGTGAAAGTGAGAGACTGAGAGAGAGAGAGAGAGAGCAATTTAGCCTTAGTTTAATGATATACTGTACTTAGAAATAGATATTTCTGGACAAATTTCTGTTGCCAATTAAAAAAGAGTGATATCACCTTTCAGTATGTAACTTAAATATTTATAGTTGAAAAGAAACCAAAGCAGTAAATGATTGCATATTCACCTAAACCTGAACCCTTAACCTTTAGTGTAGATGACTAAGAACTTAACCACTAGGCCAGAAGTGGCTCCTTATTGTACACTGTTCAGATTTAGCTATGACATTCAACCACAGATTTTGAGGGTAAAAAGACTTCAATGTTCCATCCCTAGGAATGTTTAAAAGTGAAAACATTAGAAAATAGACACACTACCAAGCGATACTAGGACTTGAACCTTCAGCCTACTGAGTGACAGCACAAGACAATGACCATTAGGCCAGACTTTAAAAAAAAAAAAAATCAGTGGATTTGTGACGTCTTGGCAAAGAAAAATGTAAAAGTATTTTTAGCTCTGGCGGGATCCTTCTGGGACCTATCATCAGAGAAAAGGGGTCAGGGTGTACGTACCCCAGCCCGTTTTTTTTTTACACTTTTTTTTCTGGGACTCGGCTGAAGCCAAGTCCCAAGATGCCTGCCAACACTTCCTGCTTTGAAGTGTTGGCAACCAATCAGAGTTCTGCAGCTCTGTGCAGGAGCTCTTATTATTCACAAATTTGTCAAGGAAGATCCGCAGCCCTAGATATTCAAATTTATTTTCCCTTTAATATCTCAAAAACTACTGAATGGATTTACCCCAAATAACTGAAAGCACAATCTGTCAAAAAATAATTTTTCTATGGAAACATGGTGCTAACTATATGTGCGTATATATATATATATAGATATATATATATATATATTTATCTATATATATATGTATAGATATATATATATATGCATATATATATATATATATATAGAGATAGATAGATATGGTTCTAAGGATGATTTTAAGGTTTAGGCATGGCTGTTAGTACTGGGTGGTAAAGGTGTTTTTAGAGCTTGGGGTGGGTGGAGATTGAGGGTGTTCTTAGGGTTTAGGGGTGGGTGAGGGGCTAGAATGATAAGTTTGTTTTAGGATTTAGGGATAAGGGAAGCGGGTGGTAAGGGTGTATTTAAGGTTTGGGTTGGGTAAGGTAATTAGGTGGTAAGGGTGATTTTAGGGTTTAGGGGCGGGTAATGGTATAAGGTGGTAGGCGTGTGTTTTCACTGTTTAGGGTTTAGGAGTGGGTAAGAGTATAGGATGGTAAAGGTGTTTTCAGGATTTAAGGGTGGGTAAAGGAATTTGATGGTAAAGGTATTAGTGTTTAGGGGTTGGTAAAGGAAATTCGGTTCCTCCAATTAAAAAAAAAAGAAATATACATATATATTTATACATATACTTTCCTTGTGTTGTTGTGTTGTAAAACTGCGTGTCATAAAGGTATATGTACAGGAAAGAATTGCCTGGTGAAGGCAATGTGTGGTAAAGGCATTGCTTTGTAATTGATGCATGGTAAAGGCAAGCATTGTAAATGCATGTGTGATAATATTATAAATCCACCTGACATTACCTCACCACCTCCTACAGATGATTTAGTGAAGAGTAAAGGGGTCAGGCTCATAAACGCGGTAGGGGTAAGGAAATGGCTGGCTCTTCCGCACTGATCACATAGATGGCTCTCATTGCGGGTGACTTGTGGTGAGAGCTGTTGTAGGATTAGTTGGAAGAAGCTTTTTGTGACCTGCCCTCAGCCTTAACACTAGATTTGCACAGCATCTCCTTAATATTTGTCCGACACCCAACACTGGCTCTTTGTGGATCTTGGCATATTCAGCATCTGCTTCACTGTAACTTTGTATGTTAATTATGCTACCGACTTAATTGCTTTTCCTTCCAGGTTGTGCGATGATTCTTAAACTGAAATGGTGCATTCTAATTTCCTGACGTGTGTCCCAGATTATTTAAGAAGTCATACTTATTATTAAGCTTGAAATGCAGCAGCTCTGGTCTACAGAACTGCTATGTTTCAGGAATCATATACCACCCAACTAAAGAAAAGTTTCACCATCCATCCTCCTAATCAGTACATTACCACTTACACATGACACACTTCTGGTACCCCATAGAGTGTGTTTCATCAAATATCTAAGAAATCTCCCCACTCAACAATATCACCAGTGTCCATCATTCCAGACGCATCAACAGTTATCCTCAATCAGCATGTGCTCGACATAACCAAATATATGGCAATGTAATGCCAGACGAAGAGCACTGGTACTCCTATACAAATATGCCCTCCAGACCCACCCCAATGAAGCCAACATAAATATACCAAAACTTAATGTGCAGAACACCACACAATACTTACTCCCCTTCTGTATGGTATAAATAGAATTAGTACTTTATTCCAGCATAGCAAGGTTCAGCCAACCACTCAATCCAGAAAAAAACGTAAAAGTGAACACTGAAAATGCTGCACTAACCACACACAACCAAAGACCAACAAAAAAACAGACAAAGGGGCTGACAATGAGTTTGGAGGTCAGAAATACCCGACCACCAAACACATGATGAGGAGACCACCATGGTGCTGGTGGTCTCCCCACCGGCCCCATTACCAGTTTTCCACTGGCTGACCGGCTGAAACCAAGGTTTCAACCGGTCAGCCCAGTGGAAGACATGGGGTGGCATTGGATTCAGCTCCACATGGAGCCGAGAACTTTGAGCTGTCGCAAAAAGGGCCTGCCTAGCACCCTTCGAATGTGCACTTTCTGCACAGCAGACAGTGGGCATTTGGACGGTGCTGAGGAGGAGGGGCCCTTTCACTGCCCATGCATAGGTATGCATGTGCAGTGCAGGGGTCCCCCTGTGGCCCTCTGCACTTGTTCTCTGCCAGCCTTTTCACATATACACAGACCCATATTTATAGAAAAATGACTGAGTGCGACGCTGTGCCAAAATTTGGCAGTGCAGCGCTCCGTGATTTTCCCATCGCAGGGATGTGCCGTATTTAATTGAATACAGCACAGCCCTGTGATGTCCCCTGCAATGGCGCTAAATTTAGCTGCGAGCCCCAACGTAGGCATCCTTGCACCATTGTGCAAGGATGTCTGCATTGAGGGATGTGATTGTTTATATGCGGAAGGTGTCCCTTTCTGCACATAAACAAACACTAATGGCGATTTGGCACTTCTGTGTGTGCTGCAGAATGGAGCACACACAGAAGTGCCAAAGCGTAATTTTGAAATTATTGTTCATGTGCAGGAAGAGACACCTTTCGGCATATAAACAATAATTTCTGGCATTTTGCTTTTACTATTTGTGCTGCAGAATGCAGCACGCATACAAAATGCAAAAAATGAGGAGGAATAAAATGATTCCTCCTTGTTGGTCTTTGCTAATGCCACCCCTGGGGTGACGTTAGATTTTGGAACTGCCTCAGGTTTTTGAAATCTCGTAAATCTGAGGCAGCATCAAAATGCAATGTGTGTTGCTGTAGCACGCCCACAGCAACACCCATTGCACGCCCCTCTGACACAGAAAACTGCATCAGAGGGGCCCATATTTACAAGGAGGCGCAATGTCACAAAAAGTGGCATTACACCTCCTTGTAAATATGAAGCATAGGTTAGCGCCACTGGACCGTCACGTAAAGTGACGCTCCAGTGGCGCTAGGGGCTCTTAAATATGCACCACAATCTCTCTCTCTCTCTCTGGCTCTCTCTCTCAGTCTCTGTAATTCCACTTCACCAACTGACATAAACAAGTGGAATAGGTGTGTCAAAAACATTACCCCTAATCAGCCCTTTCCTATTTCAAAACTCTGGTCTCTTTTGCACCCCTAGATTTCCATCAGACTACATTTGAAAAGCACTTATGCAATTTTTTTAGTTAATGTCTCCGACATTAAATTACATTTTTAAGCCTGTGAAATCATTAATTGCTGCAACCGTCCTCGATCGGTTCTGCATTAAAATGCCCTACTGGATTTCGAGGCAATCCCTCATAATAAATTAAAAGCATTAATTGAATTTTTCAAGTGCTGAAACGGTCTAATGCAATATATCCCTCTGCAGCCCTGCCCGGCTCCCAGTGATGTTTTCGAAACAGCCAGACTCAGTCAGTCTCTTCAAATCCAGTTGTCCATTTGCAGGAGTTTCTTTAATAAGGAAGCAAGGTCTCTTCAGCTGCCAGCCCATTATCACCTCAGTAGGCTGCTTCCCACTCCAGTTCACGATTAATCTGTCTCTAGCCATTGGCAATCTTCTGGCAGTGTTGAGGAGGGCTGCGTTCGTTCTGCTTTTAACAATCTTCTCCCTGGTCCAAACATGCTAGATTAAACTAGGCCAATTAAAATTATTTTGTACAGCGGAATAAGCTTGGGGAGGCATGTGCGCTTCTATTGTCTAGCCATCTGGCATCTTTCACTTTGATTTTCATTCAGACTGATGCGCCGACAGCCCAGTGTTCGGTGTAGTCACTAACAGATCTCTACATTTATTTACTTTCCTTGGTCATCGGAAACGTGCATTTTGACAACATTTCTTGACATTCCACCACCTGTATGCTGGGTCCTTCCAAATGGGGTCTCCTGGCCTGCAGATATTATCAGCATGGAGGCATTCACTATCCATAATAACATCCCTCTTGGAATGTACCCAAAGGTTCTCTGAAAAAATCGTCCAGATGATAGTTTTTCACATTTATTCTGTTTCTGCCATGTAGTTGATTTTTTCCCCAAATATAAAACATTATTATCTTACCATTACTTGTGTTGCAATCAATATCAGCCTCAGACCAGATTTGCGTACATTTTTTGTTCCTACATGTATTTATGTCAAAGAAAAGAGACATTCGAAAATAATTCCTAAACAACACAAAGCAAAATACATTGCAAACAAAATAGGATGTTAAGACTTTTTAGGGCATATTTACAAGAAGCTGGTGCATCATTGTTCATGAGCCAGTTTTCTTGCATCACCCCTGCCCCCCCTAACAACACCATGGGTGCGCCATATTTACAAGACGGTGCACCATGGCACACATTAGGCCAATAGCATCAACATTTTTGACTAAGGACTTTGTTATCAGCTGATCCCCAGGACTAAGATGAGTCTCTTCAGAGCCAGTGGGGCTGACACTATTATGAGGACCAGTTGAGAGAAAGTTCTGGACTCCACTGCTCCCACAGGTGCTATAAAAGACATCCAATAGCATTGGGGTCTACGGAGTGCCAGCTGGATGGTGCTTTGCTGGCTGTTTGCAAAGGGGCTGCACAAGATGCCCCCACCGCTGCAGAGGAGCCCCAGTAGCCATGCAGAGGAGAAAACTGGTGCAAATAGACAGGAAATGCAGTTCCCTGCAAATGTGCCCCTTTAGATAAGAGGAGGGCTGGTGAGGATGCTTGTGGTGATAAGGCCTACTCATCACTAGCAACATGAGCCCAGGGTAAAGGAAATTGTCCCAAAGAGGCCAGACAGGTGTCTTTAAAGATTTGCCATTTTAATAAAAAAGAATGAAGAAAAACATGAGGGTGGTGCCCTGCTGCTATTCTCATAACCACCCCTCTCCCCCAGGGTGGGCTAGTGCTCATAGGATTGGTGCACTATTAAACATTCTACTCACCTTGGGAGGGGTATGCCCCTTCCCCATACAAATTTCTTTCCTTAGCAGCTTCTCGTGAGACTCTTACTATGGAGGCAAGACTTTTGGTTTTGGGCAGCAGTGCCACCATGTGTAGTGGACTGAGTTGATCCCACACTGCGTCGTAGCTGTGGGGCTAACCCTTTCGGCTAGCTAGCAGCACCTCACCCAAACCTAAAACGTAAAGGTGATTTGTGTCAGCCTAAGGCATGGCACTCTGACTCCTCAGGAAGAAAATGCTTGTGAGATCCAGCTCCTTTCTTTCATTTGCACAAGTCTCACACAAGCAGGCAGACAAAAAGATGCAGGACAGGTTTCAATGTATTTGTTGAACAGACTGCAATCTATGATAAAATATATGAGTTGCGATTATATGAAGATGAAAGATATCACGGTTAGACTTGTGAACATAAGTGTAGGACAAATAAACAATCCCAGCATATTATAATAAACAAATACCTACAAATCTCTACCTACAATTCTAGCACCTATATTAGAGCATACCAGTCATAGCCATTCTCTGCCTGTACTAGTCCATGGAAGGAACACCTGCCCACACCTGAAAAACAGGGGTCTGCCTGCCATCTCTTCGGTTGGTTGTAGCAACCGGGCTGAGGTCAGCAATGTGTCAATGAAACGGCACACAGCATGGGAAGGCTCTTTGGATTGGAATGACCTTTCTAACCTTCTTTGGCCTCCGAGATGTTTTTATAACAAAGCACCTTGTGTTCTGGGAAATATGCCTCACATGGTAATGTGTTGAGGTTGTGTGCGCACTGTTGTGGCAGCAATACTAGATAAATGATCATGTACAGCCTTGGGCAGAGGTAATGGTTGAAATGTTGTGCGAGAAAAGTAATAACAACACTTTTGCAGAACAGCAGCTGATTAAAAAAATAAAACATTCACACTAAAAGCAATCAATGCTAAAATGAACTAAAGTGAATAAATGAAAATGAACCATGTAACTAGGTAAAAGGGCACAGAACGCAGGCCTAAGCTAAAATAAGTGTGCCCAAGCAAGCCCCTAAAATGAACCCACAACAGGCTCTCATCTCCTTGGGGGGGCTGACATAAACACTCTGGCTGCTGCGTGAACCCCATAATCGAAGGGAAGTCACTAGGCACTCTGCTGCAGTCATTCCCATGTCTGGGAACAGGTGCAACCAGCATCTAACTGCTGCTCCTGCCACCACAGGAGCAGAAATCACTATGCCAGCATCTGTGCAACATAGGAGCTGAACACAGGGATCTGGCCAGTGTGTGGGGGCCCTGGAGCTTCCCTGCAGTCGCCAACAAGAGGTGAAGCTGGGGGTGCCTGGGGTAAAACAGGGGCACCCATTCAAAAAAATAAAAAAACTGAAGGTAACGCTTTATTTTAAATACTTTATTGACGATGTTAATAATGACTATGTTTATTGTCTCCATTAATTCTAATAGTGTTATATTTGTGAATAATGACATGTGGCAGTTTGTTAAATATGGTAACACCCTGACAAAGCTAGTAAGGATGCCTTATTCAAAATGACACCCCATATTGTGATGTTTCATGTGGTATAGGAGAGGATTTAGATTTTGAGGTTAAGGGCCCACTAGAGGTGACATGTGATATGGTGTATCACCAAAGGTGTTTTCATCTACCTGAATGCATGTATTTGTAGCTTAATGCATACTATTTAGTATTATGTTTGTAATACAGGTATTTTTATTTTCAAAAGAAAAAGTACAAATTGGACAATAGTTTAGTGAGTGTTGTTGTTGCATGTAGCATGCAATCGTTTTGTGATTTCTAGTCCACACCAAGTCCCTGGGTAGGTCTTAGACTGCTCTGCTACCATGAGAAAGTCAACTGCCAGAATGGGGTACTTGGTTCCCAGTAAAAAGACAAATGTGGAAATATTACGTGTGAAGGACTCATGTCCTTTGCAACTAATAACCAAATTTCTTACACTTGCCCTTAGATGAAAGTTCAAAGCAGTCCAGGTTCATTCTTGGCAAATAACAGGAAATCTGTCTTGGTTGAGTTGAACCTCAGGTAGATGCTGTGCATCCAGGTCTCAATAACATGCAGGTAGTGGTACGCATTTGGTCCCTGGAGCGGAGGTGAATTTGAAGTAGAGTTGTGTATGATCTGCATATTTTATCATATTGAGCAGCATGTGGCTAGAGCCAAAGTCAGAAGTTTGTAATATATACTTTACCCCATTGTTTCTTGATAGGACTTCTCCATGACAACCTTCTTCTGATTAGCAACAATTTATTTTAACTTGCATGTCCCATGTTTCCTGGAAATAGTGCATGGTTCCTTAAGTGCAGCTTTAGCCTACTTCTCCTGTCCTCCACCGGGTGGTTACATATTCCAATCCTGTGTCTATCAGGAAAAATATATGGTTCTTTCAATGTCACACAAGAGATTGCTTTTTCATTCTCAGGTCAATTAAGTGGTCAGAAATGGTGTTGTTTAAATGGAGGCAAAAGCCAGGCTCATAAAACCTATGAGGCATGTCTGCATTAGAGTTCAAACACAAAGAACATTCATAAACCATGGACTTATACATATACATTCAGTTTCAGGCACCTGTACATAGTCCTACACTTAAACAACTTTCACTGCTATTTTTGTCTCACTCTCTCCCACATGCACCTGTTACACCCTTAGACCACATTATCACCATTTTAAAATCTGAAGAGTCACCCTGCCTCCAAGTCTAATCTCACAGCCATATCGAAATGGTACTTTTGCCTTTGTATCAGCTGAGGCAGCAGAGTGGGACACATCTCATCTGAAAAAAAGAGATTCTCCACACAAAGTAACACCTTCTGTGGTGTTCTTCCTATCAATGAGAGAAAAGCTCTACAAACTGAGCCCTCCTTAAATCTATGGCAGACCTACTCCGCCCTTAAGGAAGTTGTCCTCAATATCAGACACACTTTGGATGCCATTTCAATCTTCTAGAAATTGAAGGTGTATCCCACTCACCCTATGTATATCCTTGTTACTCACCAAAATGTTTGCATGGACAAACAATCTTATGGATTGCTAAAACATCTAATGTCTGATCTCACCTGTTCCCTCGCTATGTGAAATTCATCCTGATTGCTGGCTCCATTTCACAACATTATTGGTAGTAAGCAAAATCATGCTAGCGTAGGTGTCAGTCCCTGTCCCTTAGATGTTTTTCCTCTTCCATTACCAATCAAGAAACTTCATTTATATTGGCTATAGAATACATAGACTCTTTTTCTAGTTGAAGCTCACACACTTATGGAGTATTCTTTCACTCTGAATTACTGATCCTATGGGTATCAGTAGTTCAGTGTTCAGACTTACCCCCTTGCACTAACATTAAAAGGGGTAATTACTGTAGTACTAGGAGTTATTTCACTTAATTCCTCAGGTAGTTAACTTTTTCTGGACCGTTATCAATCAATGTTATATTTCCAGATTTAGCCAATAACTCTATTAAGGCTGAATCTGGACACCTGTGGAATTTAAAAAAAATAGAATTTCAACAACTTCATATTTACAAAATTACACTTCATAATGAAAATCATAACAATTAATTAAAATACTGTAAGCATAATTTGGTGATATACGTATTGTCTATTGAAAATACTTTTTTAGGAAAGCAAATTGTAAGACTCCAATTGGGAAATAAATTACAGGTGTAATGACACTTGGGTTAAGCTATACATATATAACAAATCAGTGTTAGCAAATGTTTATACAGGGCTACAAAGTGAATGAGAGAATAAGAATAAAGTGGAAAAATGGTTTCATTACTCATTCCTACTCGTTTCCTAACCAGCTGAAAATGACAGGTACAATGCTGACAGGTTGTTTTTGTTGCCAATAATATGGTTCCTACCCACTATCAAATGTACGAATCTTTCAACCAAAGAGGTAATATTTCATAGTTTTCAAATGTTTACTTTAATTTATCCTTAGAAAAAGTTCCTTGTAGAAAGGAGGTTCATGTTTCAACTCAATACTGTTCATTTGATTCTCACCAGTATGCAATCTTCACAGTTATTTCTTGAGAAACATCAAATGTAATGCATTAAATAGGATTCTATTTAAGAATACACTTTGAAAAAAAATTAACTTTTCACAGCGCTAGTCCTGTTAGGTATTTCTACATGTTTTCAGCCAAAGGTAGACCCAACAGAGAAAGTCTTATAAGAGTTTCAGTGGGATAGTGGAGCTTATAGACCCCAGTGGGTATGCTGCCATTACTTCAGCAGCCTTCCTTTGGGAGGCATAGCATTACAGTTATTACAACTCATGCTAAATGTTCCTGCCTTTACATGAGGAGCTTTTACATTGTAGATAAATCAATATTTTCAGGTTTAAATGTATACAAACATATATATCTATGTTATGTATTTAGAAATGTATACCTATGTTTAGATATATGTTTGTATTAGAGATTCATCAATTACATGTACATAATACAAAAGTGAAATTTAACATTAAGCAGTATTAAATAAAAGGTAGTTATTTAAAAATTTTGAAACAATAATTACACAACGAAGATATTAATGAAATAATTGTAACTAACAAAACATTTTGGCCCTCATTTTGACCTTGGCGGTCTTTTTGGAAAGACCGCCGAGGTACCGCTGCGCTGAAGACCGCCAGTGCAGGTGGTTTTCCGCGCAGCGTATTATGACTGCTGGCGGCCCTCTGTCCTTTTTCGGATGGAGAGCCGTCAGCAGCCATACTGGCGGTCGGCGGGGAAGTGGAGGCTGCTCCACCACCCGTCATCAGAACACCGTCCACCAAATAACATCCCATGATTCGGTGTGGCGGTGTTCTGGTGACGGGGTGCTGGGGGGGGGAGCAGCCCCCATGGATCCCGTCCCCTCTCGGAGGATCACAGGTAAGGTGATCGTCCGTTAGGGGACGGGGTGGGGGATGTTGTGTGGTTTGTGCGTACATGGGGGTGTGAGTGTGAGTGTGTAGAGGGGGTGTGTGAGTGCGTGTATGCATGCGCGGGGTGTTGTGTGTTTGGAAATGCGTGCGTGTCTGTCTGTATGTTTGACTGTGAGTATGTGTGTGTGTATGTCTGTATGTATGTGTGCGTGTATGAATGTGTGTGTCTGCTGTCATATTTGTTAGTATGTGTGCGGGTATGTGTGGTGGTGGTGTCTGTGTACGTGAAGGGGGTGTGTGTCGATGCGATGTGGGGGGGTGGGGAGTGGGGTACTACCACCTTTGGGGAGGTGGTAGGGGGGCCAGGCGTGTGGGGGGAGGACTCGGGTGGGGGATGAGGGGGGGAAGACCCCTATCAGTGCCAGGGAAGGAATTCCCTGGCACTGATAGTGCCTACCACCATGGATTTTATGTCGGTTCCAAACCACACGAAATCCATGGCAGTATGCAGGGTCATGATACCACCGGCGGTCTTGTGACGGCCGCCGGGCTGGAGACCGAAATCTCCAGCCCAGCGGTCGTCACCGCCCTAGCAGTCGGAGTGGTCATAATTCCATTTTTTTTCTGAGGGCCTGTTGGCGGTATTACCGCCACTTCTCCCCCGTCCGCCAGGGTCGCAATGTGGGCCTTTGTTTTTTTTAATTATGAAGACAATATAAAAATGTGTTACATGCATAAGTGTGTGTGTGCCTGCGTGTGTGTGTGTGTGGATGATGTGGCGGTGTAGAATATAAAACATACATTTTAATGAAAAAAATGAAACAACTTAATGAATGTCACATTTCAAAAATAGGTAATTTTAAAACTAAATGGAATGAAAAAATAAAATAACAATTAATTTAATGTTTAAAACAAACATATTATTAATACATATATGTTAATCCCCAAAAAAAACTTCTGCTGCAAAGTAAAAACATTCCTGATTTAAAATGCCTCCAATGTTTTTACCACAATGTAATTGCTCCATATATAGGCCCTCATTACAACTCTGGCGGTAAATCCCGCTTTCCGCTGTGCAGAAGGCCGCCAACATACCGCTGCAGCTGAAGAATTCCACTACAGGTATTACGACTCACAGCTCGGAATCTGCCACAATACAGACACCCACACAAGTCTGCCACACCAAAGGTCAGTGATAAACTGGCGATACCAAAACTGACACCGTCACGCCAACAGGAATACACCCACGGTATCACGACCCATGAATCAACGCAGCGGTCTTTCAACTGCGGTATTCCATTGGCGGTACACACCGCCATGCTCAAAATACACACACATTTACAAAACACAATCACATTGGACAGTTCGAAATACACACGCCTGATACACATGCACACACCACACCCACACACCCAATCCAATATAAAGCACACACCCACATCACCCACAAACCCTTACAACCAAAATTGAGAAAGAAGACCACAGAGAGAGACTCTCTAAAACAACACCAGCATCCACAGACACACAACACCATCACTTACCCAACATCCACGCACCTCAAACAACACACACCAACACATCCCCTCACACATCACAACAGACACCACCTCACACATCACCCACACCACATCATGGCACCTCAAAGACACCCCGAGTTCTCTGAGGAGGAGCTCAGGGTAATGGTGGAGGAAATCGTCTGGGTAGAGCCACAGCTATTCGGATCACAGGTGCAGCAGACATCAATTGCAAGGAAGATGGAGCTATGGCGCAGAATTGTCGACAGGGTTAACGCAGTGGGACAGCATACAAGAACACTAGATGACATCAGGAAGAGGTGGAATGACCTACGGAGGAAGGTACGTTCTGTGCTATCCAGACACCAGATTGCTGTACAGAGGACTGGCGGTGGACCCCCACCTCTTCCCCCACAACTAACAACATGGGAGGAGCAAGTCTTGGCTATTATGCATCCTGAGGGCCTCGCAGGAGTAGCAGGAGAACTGGACTCTGGTAAGACATATCTTTACTACTCTATCCCCCTCACCCCACCTGCATGCCAACACATACCCCCACCCTTACCCTCACACCCATCACCCCAACAACCCACAGATACCCCACTAACACAACCCACACATCCCAAAACCAAGCCCTGCATGTAACACCAATGTATGGACACCCATCACCAAAGCATGTCCAGTACAGAGACTCACTCATGCCCCAAAATCACCAATCACACAAGGACCAAGCCAATAATGCAGGCGCAGGAGCAGAGGGTACCTCACCCATTGCACAAGATGGCACACACAGATACAATAACTGTGCATTTACACCCCACAGGACCCATACCCAACGTCACCGGACAGGAGGTACCAGACATATCCAGTCCCCCCACAGAAGAGACCCACAGGGATGACAGCAGCTCTGCACGCCTGGATCAAAATGACCAGCCCGGCCCATCAGGGACCTCGGAACAGTCGGTTCCCCTGACATAGTCACATACCACCACAGAGTCTCCCCCCTCAGGAAACACCAGCACAGCACCCACGCAGCGGCCCATCCTTCTGTCTCCAGGACACGTTAATCAGCAGTGTGTCTACCACTACTGGGAACCCAGGCAACCCCACTAACACAGAACGATCAGGGACCTGGGGTCAGTGGTTGTGGGCACACAGTTCAGGGGCCAGAGGCACAGGATAACAGGGAAGCTGGGAGGACTGCTCTGTGACAGGGGAGGACAGGCCCAGAGAACTCACTCTCCACGAGGCACTCTCCAACATCATGGGAGCTTACCACCGTTCCCAGGAGACCATGGGCACCTTACTGGCCAAGTTTTAGGAGACCCAGTGGCTGCAGGAGGAACACTACCTGGGGATCCGGGAGGACATGAAGTCCATCAACACCACCCTGGTCACCATTGCAGGGGTGCTGGCAGACCTTCTCAACACCAGGAGGGACACAGTGGCACACCAATGGCCCCCTGACACTAGCTTGGACGATGGACAGCCCTCCACCTCCACCGGCGCTAGTGGACAGGAACAACAGGACATCAGCACCCCACCCCCTTCAGATGGACAACCACCGCAAACGGGCCCTGAGATCGAGGAACAAGACAGAGAACATTGTCAAGACCCCCGCCAGGAAATAAGACCCCCCTGAATGTCACCTTTCTGTCCCACTATGTCACCCTATCCATCCTTAAACTGCCATTGCTCCACTTCCTATGCCCCTTTGGACAATGCACCTGTGAAACAAATAGACTGGACTCTGCCAGGGACATACCTCCACCATCACCCCAGCCCATTTTACAACCCCACCACTTATTTGCACAGGAATAAACACACTTCAATCACAAAATAATCTGGAGTCGGTCTGTGCTTTCACTAATGTGTAATTGCAACATCTCTGAAATATAGCAATGTCAATGTACTTGTGTACATACCAATGTTACACAGCTGTAGGCCAGGAGTAAACATAGCAGAGGGCACAAAGTGGGGCCCAGATCTGTGAAATGGAAAGTCAAAGTGACAAGTCAGTGTCCATACACTGAGTGAAAATGACAAACTTATGCTAGCTCCAACAATAGTATGAGATGTGGGAAGCAGTGACATCTTCTTACCTGTGTCTCACTGGAAGTACTGCATGATGATGTTGTTTCGGTTATCGATGTCCTCTTCTTCTACCTCCTCTTCTTCACTGTCCACAGGCTCCACAGGTGCCACAAAACCACCACCTGGCCCATCCTCCTGCAGAAAAGGCACCTGGTGTCACAAAGCCAGGTTGTGCAGCATACAGCAGGCCACGATTATCTGGCACACCTTCTTTGGTGAGTAGTATAGGGAACCACCTGTCAGATGGAGGCACTGGAATCTGGCCTTCAGGAGGCCAAAGGTGCGTTTGATTATCCTCCTAGTTTGCCCATGTGCCTCATTGTAGCGTTCCTCTGCCTTTGTCCTGGGATTCCTCACTGGAGTCAGTAGTCATGACAGGTTGGGGTAACCAGAGTGACCTGCAAATGTTGAGGGACAACTGTTAGACACACACTTACCCTTAGGGCCAACCCCCATACCCAGACACCTATGTCAACTGTATTGGGATCTTGGCCTCACCTATTAGCCACACACAGTGCCTCAGGAGTTGCCCCATCACATAAGGGATGCTGCTATTTCTCAAAATGTAAGCATCATGCACAGAGCCAGGATACTTGGCTTTGACATGGGAGATGTACTGGTCTGCCAAACACACCATCTGCACAATCATCGGATGGTAACTATTCCGGTTTCTGTGCACCTGTTCATTCTTGCGGGGGTGGACAAATGCCACATGTGTCCCATGAATGGCACCAATGATGTTGGGGATATGTCCCAGGGCATAGAAGTCACCTTTCACTGTGGGCAAATCCTCCACCTGAGGAAAAACGATGGAGCTGCACATGTGTTTCAGCAGGGCAGACAACACTCTGGACAACACATTAGAGAACATTGGCTGGGACATCCCTGATGCCATGGCCACTGTTTGAAAACACCCACTGGCCAGGAAATGGAGTACAGACAGGACCTGCACTAGAGGGGGTATCCCTGTGGGATGGCAGATAGCTGACATCAGGTCTGGCTCCATCTGGGCACACCGTTCCTGGACAGTTGCATGATCAAGTCTGTATGTGATTATGATGTGTCTCACTTCCATTGTCGACAGGTCCACCAGGAGTCTGTACACCGGAGGATGCCGCCATCTCATCACCTGCCCCAGCAGACGTGCCCTATGGAGGAGAACAGCGAGCAGAGAGTCATCCAACACTGAGGTATCACAATGTGTTATTTGCAGAAACTTTATTAATCCGCAATGTGCCAGTATCTGTCTGTGTTCCCGGCCTAGATAGGTGTGACGCAGTTATTATCCATCCCAGGTGGCCGCCGGAAATGGCGGCTGACTGACCTGTAAGGTGGGACAAGAAGATATAATGTAACTGCGCTGGCGTTGTACACCGTTGCGGTGGGCGGTCAAAGACCGCGGCGCAATTCAGCATTGGTTAACATTGGGCCCTCTGGGTCCCAGGAGCCAATGACGATGTACGCCAGCAGTGACGGTATGCACCACCGCAGACGTGACTGCCATTTTCTGTATGTTCACTCACTTGATACCTGACCTTCAACAGGAGAGGACCTACACTGCAAGTGCTGCTACGACCTGTATCTGGAAGCGACGATGGCTACAGTGTCTGGGGAAAGCGCCCCTGCCTTCACTACGGAGGAGTTGGAGAAACTAGTGGATGGGTTCCTCCCCCTGTACACGCAACTGTACGGTCCTCCAGACAAACAGGTGATAATTGCATGGGCAATGCTTGCTTTGAGTGGTGTGGATGAAGATACATGGGGGTGGGCCTGAGGCCTGCATGTGCGGATGGTGAGTGTATGTGCACCAGGGCATAGGTGGGAACTGGTGGGCAATGAGTATGACAGTCCGGACGGGTGAGTAATTTCCTTTCCCCCTGTACCATTCCTCTAGGTCAACGCCCACCAGAAGAAGGATATTTGCATGCCATCGCCAAGGACGTCCGGACCCTGGGGGTCTACCACAGACTGAGCATCCACTGCCGTAAAAGATGGGAGGACCTGTGCTGCTGGAGCAAGAAGACGGCGAAGGCCCATGCTGGGGATGGCCTCCCAACGTAGAAGGGGTACCCGTGGCACCATGACCCCCCTGATGTCCCGGATCCTGGTGGTGGCATATCCGGAGTTGGATTGGCACTTGAGGGCATCACAGCAGCCACAAGGGGGTTAGTACACTCTCATTCAGCTGTCTCTGCGTGCGTAACAAGGTGTCTGGGTGGGGGAGGTGGGCAGTGGGTTCCCCTAGGCCAGGGTGAACTTGGTAGGCAAGGTCCCCTATTGAGGCAGGCTATGTGGCACCCCAACCCCACTAGTGGTAAGAGCCATCTACATCTAGTCAGGCTCCTGTGACTTCCAGGTGTGCAGCAATTGGGCTTAGGCCTCGTACCCCATGGTCAGGAGAAATTTCTAGGAACTGTTAGTGCATGGCGTAGTGCAGAGGGCTGCTCCATGTGTGTTGTGTCCGCCAATGGAAGAAGTGG
Organism: Pleurodeles waltl; assembly: GCF_031143425.1. Taxonomy (NCBI): domain Eukaryota; kingdom Metazoa; phylum Chordata; class Amphibia; order Caudata; family Salamandridae; genus Pleurodeles; species Pleurodeles waltl. The sequence continues at coordinate 717,883,130 of NC_090449.1, read as the reverse complement.
TGTTGCATGCACTGAAAATGTTTTTCTTCTGTCTTCCCCCCCTTTTTGTGGTCTCCCTGTTCTTGTGTGCAATAGCATCATCAGGCGGAGGAGCATTGGCACTGGAGCAGGAGGGAGCTGCAACCCACTTGGCCCTGGAGGGTGAAGCAACGGAGTCTGTAGCCACCAGTGGGACAGAGGGCGAGGGGAGTTCCACGGCGGGGACTGGAGCATACACCAGTGACAGCGACTCCTCCTCTGATGGGAGCTCCCTTGCAGTGGCGGGCACCTCTGTGCCCACCGCATCAACGGGTACAGCCGCCACCCCCTCTACCTGCACTGCCCTCCCTGCAGCCCCTCAGCGTGTGTCCCATGCCCGCTCACCCAAGAGGGTGGGCATCTTCTTCGCACAGGCACATCAGGCCCTGTCCCAGTCAGCCCTACTGCCCTCAGTGAGGAGGCTATTGACCTCCTGAGATCCCTCACTGTTGGGCAATCTACAATTTTCAATGCCATCAAGGGTGTTGAGAGGCATTTGCAACAAACACATGCATACCTGGAGGGCATTCATTCTGGGCAGGCAGCCCAACAGAGAGCATTTCAGGCTCTGGCCTCAGTACTGATGGCAGCCATTGTCCCTGTGTCTAGCCTCCCTCCTCCAACTTCCTCCACCTAGACCCAATTCCCTGTACCTCAGCCTATCCCAAGCGCACCATCAGAACAGCATGCACACACATCAACACACAAGAGTGGCTCAGGCAAACATAAGCACCACACATCCCACAGGAGCTCACACAAGCACCATCCCCATGCAGACACACCAACATCCACTGCCTCCACTGTGTTCCCCGCCTCCACGTCCTCCTCCTCCCTCCCTGTCTCTTCTCCACTCACACCTGCATGCACTACATCCTCAGCCACTACCTCCAGCACCAGCACGCCCATCACCACACACCGCTCATATGCAATCACCACCCCCACTACCATTCACACATCCCCTGTGTCCTCTCCCAGTGTGTCTGTGAGCCCTCCACCCAAAGTACACACACGCAGGCACACATCCACCCAACAGCCATCCACCTCACAACAGCCTCTGGCCCATGCACCTTCACCCAAATTCAGCAGACGTACACCTCCTACAACCACTACCTCTTCCTCCACTCCCAAACCCCCTCCATCTTCCCATCCCAGTGTGTCTAAAAAACTCTTCCTGGCTAACATTGACCTCTTCCCTACACCTCCCCCCGTCCTTCTCCTAGGGCCAGGCTTTCCAGGTCCCAGCCCAGCACCTCAGCCACCAAATCCCCAGGCACAGTGGTGCCAGCAACTGTGGGGTCATCGAGTGTGCCACCCATCAGGGCTGCCAGTGTGCCACGTAGTGAGGGCAAGGACATTTTGCCACCTGCCAAGGTGAAAAAGTTGCCCACATCCCAGAGGGAGAAGCCGAAACTACCAGCCACCAAGGGCTCAGCAAAAACAAAAGGGGACAGTGGCAAGACAATTGCGGAACCATCAAAGGTGGGGAAGTGCCAAAAGCAGAAGAACAGGTCAGGAGAGGGCATGGTGGCACCGACTGAGGGACCAGTGTCACACCTTCTGTCCACGACCACACCACCCTGTACGGCGGTGAACACCGCTAGCTGCCCCACCACCACAACCACCACCTGCACCGCCACCTGTACCACCACTGGCACGTCTACAGCCTTAGCGACAGTCTCCAGCCTCTTTCCCAGTGGGCAACCGTCCGAGGCTGCAGGAGCAATCCTGCAGTGTTCCTCAGCAGGTGCTGACCCATGCACCGCCGCCAGCACCGGCGCCATAGATGCCAACGCAAGCGCCGACACTGGCCCTGCGACGTTCTCGAACATTGGCACCACCGCTAACATGGCTACCATCCCCAGTGGTCAGTCGTCCGAGGCTGGAGGAGAGTTCCTGGACCCTGGGCAGCTTCCATGAGACATGACTTCCATCACTGTTTGCACCTGCAAGTGGAAGGCGAAGCCGCAGCAGTGAGGGGTATGTCGCTGCCTCTATGGCGTATCATGCTACCTGTACCTCGCCAATCTCGTGACACGCACACCCAGGTGAGGGACTTGTACCGGCCACACTGCACGTGGAACACTCTGGGCACCATGCCCCCTCCAGAACCAGTGGAGAGATACATCCACTACACCAGTCCTTGGCAGGATGAAGCACTCTGGGCACAAGGCCCCCTCCAGAACCAGTGGAGAGATACATCCACTACCTCAGTCCTTGGCAGGATGAAGCACTCTGGGCACAAGGCCCCCTCCAGAACCAGTGGAGAGATACATCCACTACCTCAGTCCTTGACAGGATGAAGCACTCTGGGCACAAGTCCCCCTCCAGGAACCATGGAGAGATACATCCACTACCTCAGTTCTTGGCAGGATGAAGCACTCTGGGTACAGGGCCCCCTCCAGAACCAGTGGAGAATGACATCCACTACCTCAGTCCTTGGCAGGATGAAACACTCTGGGCACAAGGCCCCCTCCAGAACCAGTGGAGAGATACATCTACTACCTCAGGCCTTGGCAGGATCAAGCACTCTGGGCACAAGGCCCCCTCCAGAACCAGTGGAGAGATATATCCACTACCTCAGTCCTTGGCAGGATGAAGCACTCTGGGCACAAGACCCCCTCCAGAACCAGTGGAGAATGACATCCACTTAAGAGACTGTGGCTTTGCATTCCCCAGGATAATGCAGTGGGCAAACCACCCACTGGAGAGACTTGAGAGACTGTGGCTTTTCACTCCCCAGGATGAAGCAGTGGGAAAACCACCCACTGGAGAGACTTGAGAGACTGTGGCTTTGCACTCCCCAGGATAATGCAGTGGGCAAACCACCCAATGGAGAGACTTGAGAGACTGTGGCTTTACACTCCCCAAGATAAAGCAGTGGGCAAACCACCCACTGGAGAGACTTGAGAGACTGTGGCTTTGCACTCCCCAGGATAATGCAGTGGGCAAACCACCCACTGGAGAGACTTGAGAGACTGTGGCTTTGCACTCCCCAGGATAATGCAGTGGGCAAACCACCCACTGGAGGGACTTGAGAGACTGTGGCTTTGCACTCCCCAGGATAATGCAGTGGGCAAACCACCCACTGGAGAGACTTGATAGACTCTGGCTTTGCACTCCCCAGGATAAAGCAGTAGGCAAACCACTCACTGGAGAGACTTGAGAGACTGTGGCTTTGCAGTCCCTAGGATACAGCAATGGGCATGGAGCCCCTTCGTGCAGCAGTGGCTTAGTGTGTTCATCTGGCTGAGGTGCCCCCCTCCCACTCCCCCGAGGTACCTGTATATTTTCAATCTGATACCCCCTGCAGTGTTCTCTCCGTTTCCAGTCAGGTATCTAGTGTGGCTTCGCCCATGCACTTTGGGCCCAGTGGTCCACGGACAATGATTGGTACACTATCCGGACTTGTGTAGTTGGTGTACATATTTGTATATACGGAATTTTGAATTTTGACTATCTGATTTTTCATGATTATACGGGTTACAATCATTCACTTTTGTCCTTGCGTTCTTCCAGGGGGTGGGGGGATGTATATGTAATGTTGCTGCATGTATTTGTGTGTATGTTGTTGTGGGTGAGGGTGGGGGTGGGGGTATTGCGTGTTGCGTGTGTGTCACTCTCTTCCCCCCATGTTGTAGGTACTGTACACCGTGGTCGTCACTGCCACTGTTCGTACTCCTGGTAGATGAGAAGATACACCAACATGGGCAGGACCTGTAACTCGGCCTCCATGGCGTCCTGGTTCCTTGTTGGGTGTCGAGAGGTGAGTGTTTTCCCTTCTGTATACTGTTTCTGCCGTGCTTTTGATCTCATTGGTTCCGCCCCGGAAAAGGTGGTGGATAGGCATCTTGAAATAGAGTGGGCGGTACTTTGTCCTCCGCCTGTCTGTTGGCGGTTACCGCCACAGTGTTTGTTTCTACCGCCGTGGCGGTCGGAGTGTTAAAGTGGCTGTCTATGTTGGCGGTTTCCGCCATGGTCATGATCCCATTTTTTTTTCCGCCAGCCTGTTCGAGGTATTACCACCGCTTAAACACTGACCGCCAGGGTTGTGATGAGGGCCATAATGGTGTGAAAAGTAACTACTCACATTTCCCCAGTTGAAGCATAATCCACAGGACTTGCAAGTAGGTACAATGTGCATCCATGTCCCTTCAGACTACACCTCAATCTAGGGCACTTGAAAAAAACTTTGCTTGGTAGGCATCCAACGCTTCTGAGACCAATAGCTATTTAGACATTTTGAGGACTTGACATTGGCCATTGAAGTGTTGAACAAAGCGTTTCTGCTGTAGTCCTCCTGAGGGCCCCAATGATAAGTAGAGCAACATTCTTGAGGTTTACAAAACAAAACCGAAATACCTTGTACAGCCCCTCACTCCATTGAAAACACAACTGTTAAAACTAAGCCCTTTGCACTATAGTATACCCTGGAACGTTCTGGGAATAAAGTGCACAATTTGCAGAAAAGAAAAGAACCAGAGACAGACTAAGCTCACAATCACCTTGTTCAAATCAAAGCACTCTACCCAAATCATTCAGCACCACAAATAAATCCACCTTCTACAAGTCTATCATTAAAAAGATGTCACCTAAAGGATACGGTCTGTAAAGGTACTGGAGTAATTTTGGTAATTCTGTGTTACTTTTGGACACAGAATTACTGGTAACATGATTACTCCAGCTCATGTACACAAGATTCATTTGGGGGAAAAATCCTACCACAAGAGCACTTTAGTGAGCGTAAGTGGCTGCTCACACTCACTATTTGCATCCTGCTGCATTTAGCACTATTTCGTGGTGCAAAAAGCATGGTTTCACCAATTTTGGATGCCAGGGGCTATTTTCGTGCTAAGAAATAGTGTTGAACATAGAATTACTCTTCTTGCATAATTATGCGTAATCTCATGGAATTCTTAATTCTGTGTGATTATGCTACACTGAATTATATGAGGTACTTCCACCTCTACATCTTACACTGCTTCACTGAGAATCAAAATCAGATTCTACAATAAGATCATGAAAGAGATATTCACACTGCCTCCAATCTCCGGTCGCTCCACCTTTAAGTGGCCCACCTTCAACTTCTTAATGCATGCTGAATTCAACAACATCTACAATACTCTACTGACTTTCAACAATACCTCAAACTCTCCTCTACTATTGACTTCCCACTTTTCAAAACATGCCTTAAGTTTATTTAGACTTGGATGTCAGTTACATATGTAAAGCTGAACCTGCCAAAGAATGAGGTCTTCATGTTTGGCACCAGCTCCAAATGACCACACATTCAAATCTGTCTCTCCCATATGAACCTAGAATGCTTCAGTCTCCAGCTGACAAATAACATCATTAAATCACTAAGATTTTCCCTGATATATATGTCATATTAAAAAACATATCATCATTAAATCCAAGGTCTCATAGTACCAGTTCTCCTCCCAGAAAAAAAAGAAGAACCTACCTTCAAGTAGCTGATTTCATAGTTAATGTAATCCCTGGTCCTCTCCCACCTGAATGGAGACAATTTTCTGCTCAACGCTATTGCAGACTCCATCCTTGTATCCCTGAAAGACACCTTATGCACTGTGGTACAGCTCTTCCAGGGCTTGATCAAGTTTAATCACATTTTCCCAAGTCTAAGGAAATACAGTGTCTGATCTCAATGCATTTCGCTCTGTGCTCCTACATAGAACCCAAAAAGCACCAAGGTTTCTCCACAATAAGGCTAAAAAGTACTGCACATAATATTCATAGATTATAAATAAAAAATAGAAATGTGGCTGTCACATCCACAAAGAGAGCCAAAGCTAAATATGGAGCCTTAATTATCATTTGGTAGACAGGAAACTCTGTTACAGGCATGCGGGATATCCTGTCTTCTGAATTTCAAGTGCATTCTAGTCTATGACCCATACAGTACAGAGAATGGAATGACTGCTTTGACAGAGTATCACAGCTACAAAAGCTCTAAATCAGACTTATAACTTTTATCTTAACAAGAATGCTTGTGATTCTCCAATCACCTTGGCCATAATATAGTGACACACTTTAACATGGTTGTAAGTACCACAGTTGGAAGAATAGTCACACAGAGAGATCATTAGAGAAATCTTTGTTTCACTGGAAGAATTCCTCTGCACACAGGTTGATGGAGAGGCAACTGAGGTAAATAAAATGTGCAATGAAAAAATGATGAACTGCATCAGATATTAACCCCACCATACATCTAAAAGTGATTGCTTTGTTGGGGAAAAATCAATGGACTAACTAGAATTGTCATCATCAGTGCGCACCAGGTAGTGGTTTCTCGCACAATGAGAATAACTCTAGGAATAGGTCATGATTAAAATTAATCACAATTTAAAAATATTTGAACATTTCATTCTGTAATGTTTTACTGTGCTTTTTTAATCTTTTATTTTGTGCAAAAGATATGTGTCAATAGAACTGACCTTTGTGGGAAGCCATACAATTGATAAATGTGGTGTGGCATAAAACTCTCAACTCTGCAGTGGCCAAAACATATAGGCCTAGATGTACTAACATTAGGAATATTGATTTCCTAATTGTGATTCTCTCGTAATTAGGAAATTGGTATTCCTTGTGTATGAAACTTCTTTGAGTTTCATTAGTGATTCCTAGTGGGTCACAAATAAACCTACCTCAAGAATATTAATGATGTAGGGTGCACTATGCGACCCATTAGGCATCACAGCCATCACAGGTGTAGTGGTGGCTTGCTGGGCTCTGCAGGCCACCATGTCTGTGAAAAACCAATCTTTTTTTCTAAATGCAGCCTGTTTTCCTTAAAGTAAAATAGGATACATTTAGAAAGAAAAAATTAAACTTTGCAGTTTCTTTTTTTTACGAATAGGCAGTGCCCCAGGGACCACTGCCTGCTCTTGAAAAATCGTATTATTTGCATTCTCAAAGAGGAAGGCATCACTTGGGGATCCCTTTGCGAATATTTTACCACCAGTTTGAAACTGGTGGTAAAGTATTACTGTTTTGTGACGAGAATTCAGTCATACATACCATACTGATTCAGTATTTGGAAAGGACGCCCTAAACTCAACCTGTCCAATCACCCTGTCCAAATACCGAATCTCAAAAATAAAATGTGATTTGGTAACAAGATACAGAATCTCATTTTGTCTTTTGTACATTGGAAAATGCATTTTACCTGTTGAAAACGACCTGATGGGCCATTTGGGACCGGAAGAATGCTTTGTACATATGGCCCAAAACTTCTAAAAACGTTATTTCCCTGCCATTTCATACCATCTCTTCTGCTTCTCTGCCTAATCCATTCCTCAAGGAATAGGTAAGTTGATCAAATTGTTCTACAACCAATCCTTCAAAGCTTTTTTTACTCATTTAGACTTTGGTTTGTATTAAACAAATGTCACCAAAAGTCACCAATGTAAGATTACTTCTTCCTGTTACCTCTGTCTGTTAGCTCTAAATCCATGAAAGAGTCAAGAAATATTAATTGGAAGACTGCCTTAAACAGTTGCTTAAGAAAATTGCATATATAATCTTCTAACAAATTTCCCAGCAAATTCCTTAAAAGTACTGCAGTCTTTTCCATTCCTCCATCTTTGTTTTCTTCTTTTTACTAGTCTAAACTTCTTCATATGTCGCATTTCTACTAGGTGTGGGTGAAAAATTCTGCTCCGTCGATGGAGTTTATGGAATTAGGAGCTCTGTGCTAGGCATGTAATGCAGAGTTCCCATTAAATTCTGCCATTCGGCACGTAGTGCATTTTTTCTGTTTGTGCTGGCAACAGTTGATTAGGTGCACACTGACAAGGGCAACAAGATTTGCAGGCAATTAGAGAGCACACGTGAGATTTGCTGGACGCTTGCTCAACTTCCTGTTGCCACAAAGCCTTTTGGCATCATTTACATGACCCAGGCCAGTGTGAGTGGCCGCGGCTGCTTTTCCAGCAGAGTTTCCACTCGAGTAGCAGCTAAATCTACTCAAAATGGTGGTTTTGAGTGAATATTCCACTCCAACAGACAGTTCGGGTTGGATTTTTAGTGTGAGAAGCAATTTTTATTTTACTTTTTTTCTCAACAGGAAGGAAGTGCCCCATACACTCCAACTACCTGTTCCTGACCAGGAAAATCCTTCAAGTGATTTGTCCATCTCCTGGTCACTTTTTACTTAGATTTCAAGGTGGAAGGATCAGTCTCTCTCTGTCTGCAATTCCTGCTGCATATAAAACTTTGTATTATAAGCATTATGGATGCCAAAGATGCGGTGGCAGTCGGACCGCTGTTGTTGTGCCACATTACAAAGTTGTCAGTCAGACCCACCAACCAACTGTTGTCCCCACCAGGATCTTTGATCCCGATGGGTTGATGGTGGGCGTAGGTTGTAATCTGCTGATTGCAGCCTTGTTCTCTGCCAGCCTTTTCATGACAGTACCTCTGCCATGAAAAGGCTGGTAGAGAACAGGTCCATGGGCCACAAGGAGGCCCCTGCACTGCCGGTCAGCTCAATGGGAAATCATAATGGGGCAGCAGGGCAGCGACCACCCCATTGAGAGTTTGGCAGATGGTGTTCCTCTCCACCAAACTCATAATCGGCCCTATGTTTTTGTGATATCACAAGTAAGTTGAAAAACTTTTGTATAAGGGTGTTGTTTGTTTGATAGAGGGCATACACCAGTATTTATTTCTACTTTTATTCAATTTCATAATTTTATTGTGGTTTTGGTGGGTGGCCTGGAGTTTCAGTAGGGCCAATTTATTATTTTGCATTTAATTTTTTATCTTTTGTAATGGAAAAAGGTTGCACAGTTCAGTATATTTTTTCCAAGTTTGTTAAATTTGCACTATTCATTTATTTAACTTTGTGGACTAGTGGTCATCCAGCCAGTACTAGTCATGGAAACATGAAACAACTGTTCCTTAGGTATATATTTTAAAACATTATTTAGGCCATGAATGGCATTAGATTGAATTAATAATGTGGGGTTTTATTTTGTATTTCACTTTTTTTCTGCAAAAAGTGTACATTGTTAGGGTAATATTTGATCCCTTGGGAGGATGTGTGTTGTTGTAAAATTTGTATAGCACACTTAATTTTCGTTTTTTGCCATGGCTGAATTAATGGTAGTGTTTTCTTTATTGTTTCTACCATGCTTTGTTTGTCTGGCCAGTGTACATCTTTGCCATGTGCCACCATTTGTCTTTGTGTGTTCTCCATGCCATGTGGCCTGGTGCCATTTTATGAAGTCAGTGTCCATAGGCCTGCATACGTTCTTTGTTATCCATGCCTCCTTGCTTATTGTTTGACCATGTGGCCAGTGGCCATTTTGTCTAGCCAGTCAGTGTGCTTTTGCCAAAACTCTGCATGTGTTCTTTGTTCTCCAATAACTCCTTGCTTGCTGTTGTTGTTTGACCACGTGGCCAGCGGCCATTTTGTGCAGCCAACTGGTGTGCTTTTTCCATAGGCCTGCATGTGTTCTTTGTTGTACATGCTTCCTTGCTTGTTGTTGTTTGACCAGGGGGCCGGCAGCCATTTTGTGCAGACAGCCATTGTGCTTTTTCCATAGGCCTGCATGTGTTCTATTGTCCATGCCTCCTTGCTTGTTGTTTGACCATGTGGTCCACGGCCATTTTATGTAGATAGTCAATGTGCTTTTGCCATAGGCCTGTTTGTTTTCTTTGTTCTTCAATGCCTCCTTGCTTGCTGTTGTTGATATTGTTTGACTTTGTGGCCAGTGACCATTTTGTGCAGCCAGCCAGTGGGCTTTGCTTTTGTCATGGGCCTGTATGTGTTATTCTTTGTTGTCCATGCCTTTGCTTGTTGATTGACTATGTGGCTGGTAGCCATATTGTGCAGCCAGCCGGTGTGTTTTTGCCATAGGCCTGTTAATGTTTTTTTTTATACAATGCCTCCTTGCTTGCTGTTGTTGATATTGTTTGACTATGTTTTCGGTGGCTATCTTGTGCATCCAACCAGCGGGCTTTGCTTTTGTTATAGGCCTGCATGTGTTCTTCTTTGTTGTCCATACTTCCTTGCTTGTTGTTTGACCATGAGGCCAGCGGCCATGTTGTGCAGCCAGCCAGTGAGTCAGTTTTATTAATATGCTTTAGGATCTTTGAGGATCATTGTGGTATATGTATGAATTATGTTTAATAATGTATTTTTTTTTTATTTCACCTGCACCTCCTTGCCTCCCAAATCCCAACGGGCATCTCATAGTACAACAGCAATAAATTTAGTTTGTATACATTTATTTTTTATACTTTTTAGTTATGTATTTCTTATTTATTTTTAAAATTTATTAAATTTAGTATTTTTTAATACTTAAAAAAAATTGTGTTGGATCCCTCCATCCATCCCGTGCCTGTCATATGCCCCTGTCTCACACAGGTGTTCTTTTTTAAGTGTTGTCATTACCCATTTTCCTCCAGACCCCCTGCCTGCCCTAAGCACACACCAGCATTACTTTTTTAGGGATTATTTCATTTTTCCCTGGACCCCCTGTCCACCATAGTTCCACTGCACACCAGCATTCATTTTTTAAAGATTAATTTTCCCCTGGACCACCTGTCTGCCTCCAGTGTCTCCCCTTAAATACAGGTGAAGAAAAACGTTACATCTGTATGTTGTTATCGTGCTTGAAAATGAAATATTATATAATGGTGGTGTGGTTTGACTTCAGTGAATACACTAACCACACTTAATTATATTGTCTGTACTATGAATAATTAAAAGAAAACTGAAAAAATGCCACGTTTCACTAAAAGATTTTTATGCTTGTTTGCTTTTAGGTGCATAAAACCCACAGAGTAATACCAGACAGAAGGCCGGCACAAAGTGACATGATTACAACGTGTGAGTCCTCCAATGTCTTCCACTTGTGCCCCTAAGTTGCCTCTGCCAACTGACAGAGCATGAAGATGGCCCCAGAGAAAGGTGCTGCTAAGAATGCGGCCAGTGAGGAGGAGAAGAAGAAGCAGATTTCCACTGCTGGTGTGCTGCCCCAAACCTTTTTCAGGAAAAGTGTGCCTTACAGCAAGCTGTTAGCAGCAATCTCACATTAACGGCTTCACCACAACTTAAGCCCGAAGCCATGTCTCTGAGCGAAGCAGCCACTGAAATCATGGCGGCGAGCAGTGAATCTGAATTGGAGTTGTCTCAGCTGCATACTAGTATCCAATCAACAAGGAAACTGAGCAAAGTGACTAATTACAGGAGCATCAGCCGGAGCCAGCAATAGTCCTTCCTAATGTAGGACCAGAACAGGAGGTGAGCTTCCTGCTGAGCATCATGTACCTCTTCTTAAACCACTAGCTTCACGATCTACAGCAAGAAAAAGAAAGGCTACTCCATCATCTTCTCAAAGCCCCTCATGATGATCTTGACATGGATTGGATCCGGGCTGAGTCTGAGACCGCTGCGAGAGACATGGGAAAAGGAAAGTTCCTGAAAGCCTTAGAATTATAAAAAGGAGGAGGAGGTGGAGGACTGGCCAGTCATTGTCATGGAAGCTGTCTCAGAGGGCACCTACATTATGATTATCTCACTTATTCAACCTGCCCTGAGGGATGTGACATTCATACCACCACAGCCAACTTCTATATTTGTAAGGCCCCAGCTGTGACCTGCATCCACCACTGTCTTAGTCAAAGTGTGAACTGCAGAGAGGCCATTTGTGACACACCCACCTGCCTCTAGTTCTTTGGACATTGGCAGTGGCACCACTGGCCCACTAAACAGTTGTCCTCCCCAGTTTGGGACTTCTTTAGAATTAGCAGGTAGGAGGATAACATTGCAATATGCTCCATTAGCCACCCAAGAGTTCATTGAGGAAAGCCTGGTTGACACTATGATACTGGAGACCAAACTGCTCATATGATAAAAAACATTGCACAATCCGAAGGGAGGAGCACCTTAAAAAATGTGCTGCAAGTGGTAGTGGTGATGACAGAGGGGAATCAGCTCTGATCACGGTGGGAGGTGAAGGCGATGCTCAAGAAGAGGGTGACACCTTTACACAAATCGGCCCTGTCCCGAGCAGTGTGCCATTATCACATGCCTCAAGAACCATAAAATGGCACAAGAGACAGATGGAGAAACAACAGAATGCAGTGTCTGCCCTAAAATGCACATTGAGTCTACCACCTCCTAGCTCTCGAAGGTCACCTGCATCAGTGGCACCAGAGAAGAAAAAAGTCAAGGTTACCATTATGGGATATTTAGACAGGAGGGGCCCTGCGAACACAACTACCCAATGGCACATTTGTACAATGGGGGGAAGCTGGCTAAAATGTCAGCTTTTGAACTCCTTCCTTTTTCTTTTGTGTGAGCAGTGGGATTTTTAGAATTTGTTGTGGTCATATGCCCAAAATGGGGGGTCCCCTTCCTAACCTATTTTGCCAGAGTTGCTGTTCCGGTGCTCCATCATGATGTGCTGCAATTGGTTGGACAAGTTTTGCAGCACAGTGCTGTTCACACTATTCACCTGACGACAGACATGTGGACCAGTTGTCAAGCAACTGATTACATATGTATCACTGCACACTGGATCTCTTTTGTGAGTGTTAGGCAACAGCTATCTGCAGGTCTCAGTGCTGAAAAGCCTTTTAAGGGCGTTCAGCAGCATGCTATGGTAGGCATATTCGCCACTGAGAAATCCCATACAGCTGCAAACGTCTTGGAAGACTTTAACAGCAAGGTGTTTGAATGGCTGTGACCCATAGGTCTCAAAATTAGATTTGTTCCCATGGACAATATCAGTAATATAGTTAAGGCCATTGCAGATAGTGGCTACTTCAGGGTCCTGTGTTTGGCGCATTGCATCAGCCTGGCCGTGCAAGACTTTCACAAAAAAGAAGACATAGTAAGCAACATACTGACCATCTGGAGAAGAATCAGTACTTGTTTCAGCCATTCTTATAGAGCCCAAAAGCTGTGGAGGATTATTCATCATGCTACTAGAGTACCAGCTAAAGCACTCGTACAGGAGGTGCCACTCGATCTATTACATGTTGCAACATCTGTTTGAGCTGTACAGATCGATCAATGAGTATGTCATTCAAAGAGGAGGGAATGCAAAAGGGAAAAGCACGGCCATTGATGCAGACACATGGGGCCTAGTCAAATGACTGACACAGATGCTACTTCTTTTTGAGGTTTTTACATGGGAAGTCAGCAAGGATGACAGTATGATGGGCCAAGCCATTCCGTTATTGCATCTGCAACGGGACACGTTAAAAAAGGTCCACAGGTGTGAATGAAAATCCAAAAGCGCATGTCATGATTGAGAGCTTAATCCTTTGCTTAACTGTTAATACAAGGCTACAAAGAGACATCTGTGCCACAATACTTGATCCATAGTACAATAAAATACTGGTCACTTGTATTCCTTTTTTAGAAGGGGATGTTTCACAATACAAGACATGGATTGGTGAGCAAGCCAGAGACCTGGAAGAAGAACGGCTGGAAATTAGAGTCCCACTCCTGGGCAGAAGTTCTGGGGTGCCACCTCCAACTTCCAGAGAGGGCAGTCCTGTTGTCTCCCAACAGCCAACACCAGCAAGAATAACACCAGCAACAACCACAACAGGAACAGAATAATCAGCCACAAACTCAGCATTTGCTTGGTTTCAAGTGGCAGGTATTAAGTCCTGTGCAGAAGTGAAGACAAAAAAGGTCGAGCAAGAGACAGCATCAATGAATATTCAGAGGTTATTCCAGGAATGTCTGGATGACTCAAAGGAGGCCTATGTGGATCAAAACCCATTAGTGTATTCATACGGGAGGATGCACCAATGACCACAACTCAGCAGGCTGACAATAAAGTATCTCACTTGTCCTGTAGCCAGTTTTTCTGCTGAGCATCTGTTCAGTGCAGCTGGTACAGTTGTCACAGTGGGAAGGACCAGTCTCTCTTCTCAAAACGTGGAGAGATTGAACATGATCAAAATGAACCAGTACTTCATACCACATAATTACACTGTTCCTGAAATACCACAGGAGGAGGAGGATTGGTCAGACTCACATGTGTTATCTGACCAACTTTTGAGCTAACAACCTGAGTTTGAGGACGAACACTTCCTTCCTGACTGAGTAGGCCACCATAGAGCTTTTTAATTATTAATCACTGAACTGCTTTTCCCAAGTGGAACATTACAATCGTATCTGACGTATGCAGCCCTACCATGTTTAGGCACATGTATGGCCATATTAGAGTTGGACCAGTGTGCAGTGAAAAAGGCTCCCCATTCCCCTCAGATCATAGGATACAATGCCTGACTCTCTCCCATGCTTATCCTTCTTTTTTTAACACCTAGCAAGGTTGTCCCAGAAGATCATTTGATTTACAAAACTGCAAATTCCATTGTGTTGATTAAATCAAAGAGGAAATACATTTGTGTACCTACCTGTGCTTGTATTATAACAGGTAACAAGTGCATATTATTGAGTGATTGTGAGTGAACATTGACAATTTATTTGGTGTCAGACAGAGAGGGAGGGTGTTCAACTAATTTGTAAATTTGATTTTGATGATTTGCAATGTTTGGGGTTTCATGGGTGATCATTTTTCCTCAAAGTGATTGGCCCTTTCACACTAAGCAAAATTTGCTTGCAGGGTCCACTCCTTTTTCTGGCTCTTCATATACTAGACCAGTCACTTTAGTGAACAAACACAAATCTACAGAGAATATTCCAATTATCTTTCTCTTATTCTTCAACAGCAGCGCACTACAGGTCTATCTCACTCAGGTCCGGGCAGAGTTGGATTGATTTGTTAATCGTTACTCAGTGCCAGAAGGTGGATGGAAGTACTCAGGGTGGGACTCAGCTCTGTGGACTATAGAGAGGTGTGTTGATTTGGGAAAAGCTGCTGATTGTGTGCTGGCTCAAATATGAAACTCCTTACCTGGTTGTGATCAGGAGGGGTGGCTGTTGCTTGTAACTGGAGGCAGACGTATGATGCCACATCATCAAATTATGTGCATTTCTGCTAAATGTTATGATGACAGTTGTTAGATTGATCAGACCATTACATGCAGCTATTTGTCTGTGATTTGGTTGTAATTTGCTCTCACTTCCCAGTTAATCAATTGCCCATGAGCGATAATTAAATGAATACATGAATACATGCAGCAGTCTATACTCTTGCTCTACCTCTGACCCTTCTTGTTGCACTCCTCATGAATCTTACCTTGTGTCCTTCTCCTTGACTCTCTATAACACTCATGCTTACCTTACTGGACTAGTTTAGACAGGCATCCAAGAATGATTGATATTCTGAGAAGAATGCAGATGCACTGCCCATTTTGGCAATACAGTATCATTTGTCTTTTAACAATCATAATGTGAGAACTGGGTGGGTTCACTTCACTCCTCCATAATTTGTATTTTTCAAACCTAGTTGCCAGAACATTTAGATATCTAATAACTTTGGTCTCTGGGGCTGAAGGACTATTTGCAATGCATTTAACTTATCTGTTTCTTACTCATTCCTTCATTTCCATCTACAATGGATTGATAATGATGTACTGTTCATCATCCTGATGAACATGTTGTGTTGTTGTGTATTGTTTGTCTTTGTCCCAACTTTCCCCAAAATCCCTTTTCCCATCCAGTCAGCAAACCCCTAACCCTCTTCCCCAGGGGTGTGTAATTTATTGAGGTGTGTCGTAATTTACACCATAAATGGATTACACTCTTTGTGGGGCAGATGTGGTGAAAGCGACACCAACTCACCGTGGGATCTTCTATTACCTGATCAATAGCCCATACCAGTCCCAATTACCCACCTACGTATAAAAAGGATACATATTTTAGATGTACAAAATCAACATCTTTCAGGCCTTGATTAAATGCTTAACCTTGCCCACTTCAGACTTTGAGTTCACTTTTCCTGACTCCAGGATCTCGTAACTATAGTTTTAATTAAATGTTGTGCTTACCATTGCTCCCCCCGTTGCTCTGAAAAAGTTAATATTGCTAGTTTTTGTTGTAATGTCAGATATTGATTATTGTGTCATGGTGGTAGTAATCTGTCTCAGTCTTTGTAAAGCTATGATATGAATAAATAAACAACCCATTAACTCTGTGTTTGTCTTTCAATTCAGTTGCCTGTGATGGATAATCCTTTTGATTAATCCTACAGTTAGAGTCCATTCCCACTTAAGTGGGAATGGGACTTTGCTTGTTGTGAGTGTGATGCCTTACCTGTTAGCACACTAGCCTGCTAGTACTATGACTACCATTAAGAAGGCACCTTAGGAAACCCTGCAGGACATTTTGGAAGATTGAGAGATGTAGCAGCCATCGCTTCATCTGTTCAGGTAAGAGGACTAAGGAGTGAAGTGAGCTAGTTTAGTCCGTAACTTTTACTGCAGAGTCAAGTACTTTAATTTTCCTTGTTTATCTAGGTTGTTGTGGCCAGTATAGGCAATGACAGCATACCTTACTTCCCAAATTGGTCATTCATATAGTTACAGAGGGTAGTAGGAAATGGGTGTAACTAACTACAATTAACTATATAGACACTTTGTCTAAGTAGATTTTAAAAAACTGATTGTGTGAAAGGCAGAAGTGCAAAGTAAAAGTAAAACACAAAAAACTACTTCAGGCATTGGAAGAATAATTTGTCCCTTTACTTTAAAAAATATACACAAACGTTTTAAAACCCACCCTCTCCACCCATAACAAACCCATCCCTCTCTCAAAACAAATCATCCCACCCCCAACCAATGTCCCAACTAAATGTCCAAGGAGCAATAGTGCAACAAAGTCCAAAGTCCAAACTCCCGATCGCTTCCTAATTCCCACCCTGTCCACCCACAACAAAAGTCTCTCCCACAAAAGAAAAAATTTAAAATGACTAAGAAGGGGATGCAAGTCCTGAGCTCCTCCTGCTTATCATCCACGTGTGCCACCCGACGGCTCACCTGCACCAGCTAGTGAAGGATATGGCATTG
Organism: Pleurodeles waltl; assembly: GCF_031143425.1. Lineage (NCBI taxonomy): Eukaryota > Metazoa > Chordata > Amphibia > Caudata > Salamandridae > Pleurodeles > Pleurodeles waltl. The sequence goes on along the minus strand of NC_090449.1, from coordinate 717,866,153 downwards.
AAATTAGTGGTTTGAGTAGGAAGGGAGCAGGAGTGGTAGATGTACAGGCAGCTGCCAGCAGTGCTGGTGATGTTGTCATCGGGTGCCCGGAAGTGCTGGTGACTGGCTGGAGAAACTGAGGCTCGGAGCCACGTCAAATACCTTAGCTGCCTCCAATTCCTCCTCCAGATCTACCAGCCATTGGTACTCAGCTCAGCTAACTTCCAACCTCTGCTGCCACAGCTAAACTCCTGTGTTCTGCCATTTAGGTGGTGGGCCAGTACAGGTAGCTGTAGCAAGAAGGAAAAAAAATAAAGACAAATTGTGAACAATTGTTTGTGCAAACTCTTCTTTAAATGTGTGATTACAGGTCACAGAGCAATTGTTTACCCACACATTCCTGGCTGAAAAGAAAATAAGGCAGAATAACAGAAAAGCAGGTTTGAAAAAACAATTATTTCTTCTTTTAAAGGATTTTCTAGTAAAAAACTAAACATACACTTTGTGTGGAAAAAGAAAAAAAAAATACCTCTCATTAATGAGTAAGGCATTATGCATTATGAAGTTCAAGTATTCTTGTTGTCCTAAATTAATGGAGGCATGCTAGATAGTGTGTTTGGTACTTTGGTACTCTCTGCAGTTGGGGCAGATATAATGGGCAATTATCTTAATTTATTTCTAATGGCTCTGCTCTTATCCAATTGCCTTTCAATTATACCCTGACTCAAAAGAGGCAGATGAATAATACTGATACTACATCCCAGATGTCATGTATAAAATACAGATATACTGTCTGCCGCAAGTACAATGCACTGCAATACAGGGAAAGGAACATGATATATAGATTATATTTGGCACATTCTTCACAGAATATCCCATCTGCAAAACTCAAAATCAGGCACTTAGTCCCACTTTATTCCCTGGACTCGCCCTCCACCACAAATTACTTCCAACAAATACATTTGCTTGGCAGTAAGGGAAGGAAGCTTAACCTATTCTACTGCAAGGTAAGTTAGAGGGATTAGGCAGGCGTAAGAAGAGGTTTAGCTATAGAATAGTGAGGTGTCACTGATCATCATCATGTGCCTAAGCTCTGGCTCAGTTAATCAATGAAGCTGACGAATATTGAAAGGGAAAAAAATTGAACAAGTGTAAATCCATTATGGAAACCAAGACATATATGAATGACTTGGTCAGAAAAAAGTGGCTCATGCCAAAAATGAATTCTTTTTTTTTGGTAGATTGGGACAGAAATTAGGAGAGAATAAAGGCCTGAAGTAACATGAGGTGAGGTTACCGAGTGGACTCTGGGAGGGAAGGGAAACACACCTTGTTTTAGGTTTGCAAATTGCAACTCATTGAAAACTTCATAAATGCCACATATAAACACTGCAGTGCTGAATTGAACCATGCTGCAGTTAGGTCATGAGTGGCGAAATGGCATGGCCAGGGCGGAGATGAATGACGATAGGTGGGATACACATCTGCCTCACTTAACAAATACATTGAGTAAAGGGAGTAAACGTTAAATTAAGAGACCCTCCACTTTGAACAAAAGCTTTGATAAAACCAACCAAGCAAAGTAGGTGAGCACGACTCTATCCAGAAGAGCTCCCTTGTTTCTTCATCCAAGCAAATATCCATTCATCCTTTCATTGTTCTATTCACCCTTTGATACCCGCCATTTAAGCTTTACATTGTCTCATCCAGTCTTTCCCCATTCCAGTCTACCCATCCATCCATCCATTCATCCATCCATCCATCAATTCACCTATCTGCCCTTTCAACCATCCTTTGCTTTCACCCATCCATCCATTTACCCACATACTCATCCTTTTATCCATCCACACTTTCATCTACCCTTTCACCCACCAGAGCATCCTTTTCACCCAATCACCCTTTCACTCACCCAGGCATCCTGTCACCCACATACCCTTTCATCCATCCTTTAACCCATGCATGCATCCTATCACCCACCAACGCATCCTTTTACTCACCCATGCATCCTTTCATTCATATGCTATTTCACCAATCACTTCTTTTATCCTTCCATGCTAATTTCCCTTTTCCATCAACCCATCATTTTTAGTGTTCATTATGATCTTTTGTCTGCTGATTTGCAGATAGAGGAAGCCATTAAGAACTCAACCCGTACTGTAGCTGCTAAAGCAGGGAGTTCACTACACATTTGCAATGAGTATACTAGTAGTTGTCAATAAGCAAGCAATTTGACTTACCACCGCCCATCGCCACTGGGACTCCCCCTCCAACCACTGCAGCGCCCCTGTTCTGGTGCTGCTGCTGGTCCCAGCACTGATGGTCTGTGTGGCTAGGAAAAACATTACACATTTTAGATGCCAGATACGCCTCACTTATTTTATCTTTAAGAAAATACAACCATCACACATCACTGCAGCTCGATTAGAAGTATCCTCTAACAAAAATATCACTTTGCCCATTTTGTTGGTTAACAATGTTAGAAACGTCAAGTAGTCAAGACAACTAAAAACATGTCTTAATGGAGGGTGAGAGGTATGATGACTCTGAGTCATTAAAGCACAGTGAAGGGGTGAAATAATTGGTCAATGAAGGACATATGGTCTAGGTTGGGAAATGCACTGGGTGACCTCATATACATTCCAGCTATGCTGCACTGTCATCACAACTGCTGGTATCCTATTGTATGAATACATGATAATACATACAATACAACATTGGGGGATCCACCATGACCAGAGCCACTCTCTCATTTTACTGCCTGAGCATGAGCAAGAAAAAGAAAGCCTTCTCAACAAACATACATAGAATAGCCTACTTGGGCATGCAGTCATCACAGTAGAGTATCTGTCCTAAAATCGGTTCTCCTAGTCATACAGTACCAGTCCAGAAGATATAGGCGGGGAGAGGAAAAGCTTACTAACAAAGCAGAAGAAAGCTAAGACTGGAGAGCGTAAGCTACAGAAACATGAAATGTAGAATAAACTAGGATAATACAGGGTTAACAAGAATTTAACAAACATTAGATAGAACAAACAGGAGTTGAGAAAAAAGAAGCGGGAGAGGAAAAGCTTACTAACAAAGCAGAAGAAAGCTAAGACTGGAGAGCGTAAGCTACAGAAACATGAAATGTAGAATAAACTAGGATAATACAGGGGTAACAAGAATTTAACAAACATTAGATAGAACAAACAGGAGTTGAGAAAAAAGAAGACAGGCACTTGAAAAAAAAGAAAGATTATTCTAAATTGGGAGAATGAAAAGTTAGCGAAAAAATAATAATACTAGCAAGAGAACTTACTGGGGCAAGCAGATCCGTCAGCGGTGGCTGTAGCTCTGCTGGTGGTTGCGGTACTTCCACCTGCTGCGGCACTGGTAGTGGCACCCCAGCTCCCTGACACACCTCCAAAGTCATCTCCCTGCCCTTGGGAGCTGATTTAATAAATAAAGAAGATAAAAAATAGATTAGTGGTACTGTTAGTCTCCGAAAAAATATTTTGACAGCCAAAGACAGTAACAATGTACTTTTCTAAAACAGATCGCCTATAGCCCTATTCCAAATTTCCTAAACTACATTTGGAACTACTAATGCATTGCAATGAATGATCTTTGTTACTCATCTTATTCTCAACCCCCTTTGATGATGGGCCAACTCAGTCTCCCTTTTTTCAATGCGTAAATGCATATTACACATTACTGAGAGATTGCTTGGGACTTTATGAGTTACATAAAGAAAGACACCAAGAAAGCTACCTCGTTGATATTACTACTCTACCACTATCTTAGTGACAAGACAGAGGAGTCTGCATGACTTCCTAAATAATCGGCCCAAGCGAACGACGACGAGTATGATTAGGTAGCACTGACCACCTGGCTAGCTCAAACTGGATCACATAATATTTGGAATGTAAATTTAACTTATGTCTGAGTGTGAGCAGCATGCTATTTAAAAAAAATATTAGCACTGTAGAACAAAACAAATGAATAATTACTCACTGAGCCCCTGCAACCTTGACGCCCAGCAGGTCGAGCAGGTCTTGCTCCCTGTTGAGGATATCAGCCCAGTGGTGTGTCAACTGCTGTTGGGTGCGCGGGACCCTAGTGTTCTGGCACACACAGTGGCGCACCCTTCCTCACAGAGGCTAATGCTCTTGCAGGGTGTACCCACAATTGCAAAGTGTGCGGCACTGGCACTGTCACTCCCTGTCTCACCCTGCTGTGTCATGGCACTGGATGGGAAAAAATGAAAAAGGAAAGGAAATAATTAATTGAAGAAGAAATAAGGAACTAAGGAAGTAAAGGAAATAAAGGGAAAACCAAAAGTTAGAACAATCAGGTACCTTTCATTTACCTTTATTTTATTAGCTTTTGTCTTTGTGATAGTTTATTTTACCTTTATATATTTATTTCTTTTTCAGTGTCCTTTTTGTTCTATTTTTTGTTTTTTCCTTTATTTCCTTTACTTCCTTAGGGCCAGATGTATCAAATGATTTTGCACTCGCAAACTGCGAAATCGGCCGTTTGCGAGTGCAAAATCGTGGGCTGCAATGCATCAAAGGCATTCGCAGACCACAAAATGAAAATCGCAAAAATTTCTATTTTTTGCGTTGCAACCTGGATTTCGCAAAATCCAGGTCGCAAGGCAATTCTGCAAAAAATCGCAAATTGCGATTTTTCGCAGAATGGTATTTTGCACATACAAAATACCATTGTCTGCAACCATGTGGTAACCTGGTGCAAAATTAAAAAATGCAGTAAAACTGCATTTTTAAATTTAATATGTAAAGCACACATGCCCTTTTGGCCCCCAGCACCCTGGCCTTTTGCATTTCCCAAATAGCGATTTCTGTTTCAGAAATCGCAATTTAGGAAATGCAAAAAATTTGCAGCTATGGGCCTACAGGCCCATAGCTGTGAATGGGGCCAGTATCTCAATTTGCGATTCGGTAATTGCATTTGCGATTTTTAAGAAATCGTAATTACCGAATCGCAAATGTGATACATGGCCCTTTGCGAGTCGGTAATTGCGATTTCTTAAAAATCGCAATTACCGAATCGCAATGGGCCAGATTCATAAATCTGGCTCTTAGTTCCTTATTTCTTCTTCAGCAGTCTAGTGGCAGGTGCACTGCCGACCTGTTACCTCCCAGATGACCACCTCGATGACCAGATAAGGTGACCATCCGAAAGGAGAGGGGGGGTTGTGAGTGTGCGTGTGTGCACTTGTGTGCGTGTGAGTATGGATTCTGGCAGAGGCGGGTGTTTTGTGTGTGTGCGTGTATGAGTTTAAGAGTGTTGTGAGTGTCAGGGTGTGTGTGTGGATGCCTGATTGTCAGTGTGTAGAAATGTGCGTGTTTGGATGTGTGCATGTATGCGGGGTGGGTGATAAGTCCAGGGGGGTGGGGGGCTACTACGGTGAGCGAGGGGTGAGAATGTTGTAAGGGAGGGGGTGGAGGGCTCTTGGAGGTAGGGAGGTGGGGGAGTCATATACCAGCAACATGAATGCAAATTCCTGTTACCAGTAGCCTTTCCTGCCAGGGTTTTTGTTGTGGTGTTACGGCCACGAAAACCATGGCGGAAAGGGGACTTAGGTGGACCGCCGGGTCAGAGATGCTTATCTCCGGCCCAGCGGTCCAATCTCCCTGGTTGTAGGAACAGGAAAATGGTGTTCAGGCCAAACCGCCACACTCGTAATAGTAATGGGAACGCCACCGCAAGTCAGGCGCTCTGAAGACTGTCAGTCTCAAAATGAGGGCCTATATGTTTCATGGGGAGCCAAATTACTTTTCAAATTTGTGTATGACTGTGGTTTGATCTATGAAACACAAGTGCTTCTTACATTCCTCAAGGTACCATTCCATATGTATCATGGATGAGACATGTAATATCATAGCATAACACTGGGAGTTCCCAAACCTCACTCCTTGACTGGTCAATACATTTTATTGACAGTTATTCTGAGTTATTTTTCAGCCCGTATAAAATTGTTGAGCAATCATTCATGGAGAGATGTGTCTCCTTAGGGGTTGAAGGAGAAGCATCTGTTTTTAAAAAATAAGCTTTGGTAACACTGTCATTTTTACTGTCAGCTCTGTCGAGCTCCATAGTAATCATGGATGCCAAATTTCAATTTTCACTGTAAGTCCGCAGAGTTTCCAAACTGTCTTCACTAAAGATTGTAACATTTTCAGCCCCAACTATGGGATGCTTTTTTTTTTTACACCAAAGTGAAAACTGGGAATGGAAACTCACCTTCCCTGCCAATTGCAGGGATTCACTAAGGACCTCATTAAGGGGGTGATTCTCACCCTGGCGGGCGGCGGAGGCCGCCCGCCAGAGTTCCCCCCTCCAGAATACTGCACCGCGGTCATTAGACCGCTGCGGGTATTCTGGGTTTTACACTGGGCTGGCGGGCGACCGCCAAAAGGCCGCCCGCCAGCCCAGTGTAAAACAACCTTTCCACGAGGACGCAGGCTCCGAATGGAGCCGGCGGAGTGGGAAGGTGCGACGGGTGCAGTGGCACCCGTCACGAATTTCACTGTCTGCAATGCAGACAGTGAAATTCATTGTGGGGCCCTCTTACGGGGGCCCCTGCAGTGCCCATGCCATTGGCATGGGCACTGCAGGGGCCCCCAGGGGCCCCACGACACCCCATACCGCCATCCTGTTCCTGGCGGGCGAACCGCCAGGAACAGGATGGCGGTATGGGGTGTCTGAATCCCCATGGCGGCGCAGCGAGCTGCACCGCCATTGAGGATTCAGAAGGGCAGCGGAAAACCGGCGGGAGACCGCCGGTTTTCCACTTCTGACCGCGGCCGAACCGCCGCGGTCAGAATGCCCTGCGGGGCACCGCCAGCCTGTTGGCGGTGCCCCCGTCATTTTAGCCCTGGCGGTCGTCGGAATGACCCCCTAAGTCTTAGGACCGCCAGCCTTGCGGTGGTGGTTAGGACCGCCACAGCTGTGGTGGTCCGACCACCACATTAAGAACCTGGCAGTCAGACCACTGGAGTTCCACCGTCTCTGCTGGGATCGGTGCTCCTAATAGTTTGAAGGCGGGTGGAGATCGCAATCAACCACAGCGGCGCTGCATGCAGAGCCGCCCTGCCGATTACAACCTCTCTTTCCACCAGCCTTTTCATGGCAGTTTACCACTATGAAAAGACTGGCAGAGAACAGGTGTAAAAGGCCTCGGGGGGACCCCTGCACTGCCCATGAACATTGCAAAGGTGATTGTGCACCCTGCGGCAGCAGCATTGCCACCAGCTCGAATTGCCACCTGTTTCCCCCTAGGCTGGTGGGTGGAAACCTCAGGTTCCACCCCTTAGCCTAGCAGAAAACTCTTAATGAGTCCAGCATGGAGGTAGCCAATGTGGCGGCAAACTCCCCGTCGGAAGTTCGGCGGACGGTTCAAACCGTCTGCCGACCTCCTAATCAGGCCCCAAGTAGTAAAATATATTGTAAGGATTTCTATTTATTATTGGATTTAATTTTGTTTTATTTAATTACCATTCCAATGCTATTATTGTTTTATTCATAATTTATTTTTATTGTTTTGGGGTTTGTGTGTTTTTAAAGATACACCAGTGTATTTTGTGTAATTTCTAGAATTTCACGTCACAATTCGTATGTAATTTCCAAAATTAGGCCACTACTCCACTTTTCACAATTGTATGGCATTAGTTGTAAAAACTGACAGCAAATTGCATTATCTGTGGTAAAAATATTACCAAAAATGGTGCAAACACTTGGAAACAAAAGAATGCAAGCAGCTGTTGTTTGAAGTGTTCTTATTTAAATTCATCCTTGTGCCAAAAATATATGCAATCATGCTTTTTACGGTAACCTACCGCAAGAAACAAAAGATTTGCATTTCAAATAATAATGAGTAATTTTGTCTTGATTTCAATAATCACGCAAAAGGGAATAACACCATTTTTGCACACCCATAGAATGCAGGAAAGGGTATTTTTTTTAATGTGTTTTTTTTTTTTTTTCATTTTTGAAATTATTTGTGTATTTTATATATTTTTAATAATTTTATATTGTTAGGTATTTAACCCCTTCGCTGCCAGGCCTTTTCCCCCTCCTGTGCCAGGCCTTTTTTTGGCTATTTGGGGCAGTTTGCGCTTAGGCACTCATAACTTTTTGTCCACATAAGCTAGCCAAGCCAAATTTGCGTCCTTTTTTTCCAACATCCTAGGGATTCTAGAGGTACCCAGACTTTGTGGGTTCCCCTGAAGGAGGCCAAGAAATTAGCCAAAATACAGTGAAAATTTAGTTTTAAAAAAAAAAAAATTAAAAAGTGGCTGCAGAAGAAGGCTTGTGTTTTTTTCCCTGAAAATGGCATCAACAAAGGGTTTGTGGTGCTAAAATCACCAGCTTCCCAGCTTTCAGGAACAGGCAGACTTGAATCAGAAAACCCAATTTTTCAACACAAATTTGGCATTTTACTAGGACATACCCCATTTTAAAAATTTTTTGAGCTTTCAGCCTCCTTCCAGTCAGTGACAGAAATGGGTGTGGAACCAATGCTGGATCCCAGAAACCTAAACATTTCTGAAAAGTAGACAAAATTCTAAATTCAGCAAGGGGTCATTTGTGTAGATCCTACAAAGGTTTCCTACAGAAAATAACAACTGAAAAAGAAAAATATTGAAATTGAGGTAAAAAAAACAGCAATTTTTCTCTACGTTTTACTCTGTAACTTTTTCCTGCAATGTCAGATTTTCGAAAGCAATATACCGCTACGTCTGCTGGACTCCTCGCGGATATATAGGGCTTGTAGGTTCATCAAGAACCCTAGGTACCCAGAGACAATAAATGAGCTGCACCCTGCAGTGCATTTTCATTCTATTCCGGGTATACAGCAATTCATTTGCTGAAATATAAAGAGTGAAAAATAGCTATCAAGAAAACCTTTGTATTTCCAAAATGGGCACAAGATAAGGTGTTGAGGAGCAGTGGTTATTTGCACATCTCTGAATTCCGGGGTGACCGTACTAGCATGTGAATTACAGGGCATTTCTCAAATGGATGTCTTTTTTACACACTATTATATATTTGGAAGGAAAAAATGTAGAGAAAGACAAGAGGCAATAACACTTGTTTTGCTAATCTATGTTCCCCCAAGTCTCCCGATAAAAATGATACCTCACTGGCTAAAAAAACACATTTTCCTCACATTTTGCCTACCTGTAGATTTTGGCCTCTACCTCAGCCGGCACCTAGGGAAACCTACCAAACCTGTGCATTTCTGAAAACTATAGACCTAGGGGAATCCAAGATGCGGTGACTTGTGGAGCTCTGACCAGGTTCTGTTACCCAGAATCCTTTGCAAACCTCAAAATTTGGTGAAAAAAACACATTTTCCTCACATTTTGGTGACAGAAAGTTCTGGAATCAGAGAGGAGCCACAAATTTCCTTCCACCCAGCATTCCCCCAAGTCTCCTGATAAAAATGATACTTCACTTGTGTGGGTAGGCCTAGCGAACGCGACAGGAAATGCCCCAAAACGCAACGTGGACACATCACATTTTTTTAAAGAAAACAGAGGTGTTTTTTGCAAAGTGCCTACCTGTAGATTTTGGCCTCTAGCTCAGCCGGCACCTAGGGAAACCTACCAAACCTGTGCATTTCTGAAAACTATAGACCTAGGGGAAATGCAAGATGGGGTGACTTGTGGGGCTCTGACCAGGTTGTGTTACCCAGAATCCTTTGCAAACCTCAAAATTTGGCTAAAAAAAACACATTTTCCTCACATTTTAGTGACAGAAAGTTCTGGAATCAAAGAGGAGCCACAAATTTCCTTCCACCCAGAGTTCCCCTTGGTCTCCCGATAAAAATGATACCTCACTTGTGTGGGTATTCCTAGCGCCTGCAACAGGAAATGCCCCAAAACGCAAAGTGGACACATCAAATTTTTTTAAAGAAAACAGAGGTGTTTTTTGCAACGTGCCTACCTGTAGATTTTGGCTTCTAGCTCAGCCGGCACCTAGGGAAACCTACCAAACCTAAGCACTTTTGAAAACTAGAGACCTAGGGGAATCCAAGATGGGGTGACTTGTGGGGCTCTGACCAGGTTTTGTTACCCAGAATCCTTTGCAAACCTCAAATTTTGGCTAAAAAAACACATTTTCCTCACATTTTGGTGACAGAAAGTTCTGGAATCAGAGAGGAGCCACAAATTTCCTTCCACCCAGCGTTCCCCCAAGTCTCCCGATAAAAATGATACCTCACTTGTGTGGGTAGGCCTAGCGCCTGCGATAGGAAATGCCCCAAAACGCAACGTGCACACATCACATTTTTTGAAAGAAAACAGAGGTGTTTTTTGCAAAGTGCCTACCTGTAGATTTTGGCCTCTAGCTCAGCCGGCACCTAGGGAAACCTACCAAACCTGTGCATTTTTGAAAACTAGAGACCTAGGGGAATCCAAGATGGGGTGACTTGTGGGGCTCTGACCAGGTTCTGTTACCCAGAATCCTTTGAAAACCTCAAAATTTGGTGAAAAAAACACTTTTCCTCACATTTTGGTGACAGAAAGTTCTGGAATCAGAGAGGAGCCACAAATTTCCTTCCACCCAGCATTCCCCCAAGTCTCCTCATAAAAATGATACCTCACTTGTGTGGGTAGGCCTAGCGCCCGCGACAGGAAATGCCCCAAAACGCAACGTAGACACATCACATTTTTTGAAAGAAAACAGAGGTGTTTTTTTGCAAAGTGCCTACCTGTAGATTTTGGCCTCTACCTCAGCCGGCACCTAGGGAAACCTACCAAACCTGTGCATTTCTGAAAACTATAGACCTAGGGGAATCCAAGATGCAGTGACTTGTGGAGCTCTGACCAGGTTCTGTTACCCAGAATCCTTTGCAAACCTCATAATTTGGTGAAAAAAACACATTTTCCTCACATTTTGGTGACTGAAAGTTCTGGAATCAGAGAGGAGCCTCAAATTTCCTTCCACCCAGCATTCCCCCAAGTCTCCTGATAAAAATGATACCTCACTTGTGTGGGTAGGCCTAGCGAACGCGACAGGAAATGTCCCAAAACGCAACGTGGACACATCACATTTTTTTAAAGAAAACAGAGGTGTTTTTTGCAAAGTGCCTACCTGTAGATTTTGGCCTCTAGCTCAGCCGGCACCTAGGGAAACCTACCAAACCTGTGCATTTCTGAAAACTATAGACCTAGGGGAAATGCAAGATGGGGTGACTTGTGGGGCTCTGACCAGGTTGTGTTACCCAGAATCCTTTGCAAACCTCAAAATTTGGCTAAAAAAAACACATTTTCCTCACATTTTGGTGACAGAAAGTTCTGGAATCAAAGAGGAGCCACAAATTTCCTTCCACCCAGAGTTCCCCTAGGTCTCCCGATAAAAATGATACCTCACTTGTGTGGGTAGGCCTAGCGCCCGCGACAGGAAACGCCCCAAAACGCAACGTGGACACATCAATTTTTTTTTAAAGAAAACAGAGGTGTTTTTTGCAAAGTGCCTACCTGTAGATTTTGGCCTCTAGCTCATCCGGCACCTAGGGAAACCTACCAAACCTGTGCATTTTTGAAAACTAGAGACCTAGGGGAATCCAAGATGGGGTGACTTGTGGGGCTCTGACTAGGTTCTGTTACCCAGAATCCTTTGCAAACCTCAAAATGTGGCAAAAAAAACACGTTTTCCACTCATTTCGGTGACAGAAAGTTGTGGAATCTGAGAGAAGCCACAAATTTCCTTCCATCCAGCGTTCCCCCAAGTCTCCCGATAAAAATGGTACCTCACTTGTGTGGGTAGGCCTAGCGCCCACAAAAGGAAATGGCCCAAAACACAACGTGGACACATCACTTTTTTTCATAGAAAACAGTGCCTACCTGTGGATTTTGGCCTCTAGCTCAGCCGGCACCTGGGGAAACCTAGGAAACCAGTGCATTTTTGAAAACTAGAAACCCAAGGAATCCAAGATGGGGTGACTTGCAGGTCTCTGACCAGGTTCTGTTACCCAGAATCCTTTGCAAACATCAAAATTTGGCAAACAAAACACATTTTCCTATCATTTCGGTGACAGAAAGTTCTGGAATCTGAGAGGAGCCACAAATTTCCTTCCACCCAGCGTTCCCCTAATTCTCTCGATAAAAATGGTACCTCATTTGTGTGGGTAGGCCTAGCGCCCACGAAAGGCAAAGTGCCTACCTGTGGATTTTGGCCTCTAGCTCAGCCGGCCCCAGGGGGGGGCAGAAATGGCCTAAAATAAATTTGCCTTCCCAACCCCCCCCGGGAGTGACCCTTGCCTACGGGATCGCTCCCCACCGTGACATTGGCGCCAAAGAAAAAATCCCCGGTGCCTAGTGGTTTCTGCCCCCTTGGGGGCAGATTGACCTAAAATCTGCCAAGGGGGGAAGAAATGGTCTAAAGACCCTTGCCTAATGGGTCGCTCCCCATCTCTAAACAACAAACAACAACAAAAAATTGCCCTTGCGCCGAGAGGTTTCTGCCCCCCCCCCCCGGGGGCAGATCGGCCTAAAATAAATTCCCCCCCCCCCCCCGGGAGCGACCCTTGCCTATGGGGTCGCTCACCCTGCGTGACATTGGCGGCAAAAAAAAATCCCTGGTGCCTAGTGGTTTCTGCCCGCCTTGGGGGCAGATTGACGTAGCAAAAAACGGCCGATCTGCCTAAATACAATTTTCGCCTCCAGGGGAGCGACCCTTGTCCAAGGGGTCGCTCCCCATCTGTAAAACAAAAAAAATAAAAAATCCCCAGTGCCTCGTGGTTTCTGCCCCCCTTGGGGGCAGATCGACCTAATCAAAATAGGCTGATCTACCCCCCAGGGGGGCAGAAATGGCCAAAAATAATTCCCCCCCCAGGGGAGCGACCCTTGCCTAAGGGGTCTCTCCCCTTGCGTGAAAGTCACGTAACCAAAAAAAACTCCCTGGTGTCTAGTGGTTTCTGCCCCCCTTGGGGTTAGATTGCCTCATCAAAATAGGCCAATCTGCCCCCAAAGGGGGCAGAAATGACCTAAATATAATTTGCCCCCTAGGGGAGCGAACCTTGCCTAAGGGGTCGCTCCCCACCTAAAAAAATAAAATGATCCCTGGTGCCCTAGAGGTGCCGGCCGAATAATAGGCCGAACTGCCCCCAGGGGGGGGGCAGAAAAGGCCTTCCTAAAAAATGCCCCCCATTGGGAGCGACCCTTGCCCAAGGGGTCACTCCCTTATGTCTATTTCACAACAAAAAAAAACATCCCTGGTGTCTAGTGGGCGTTTCAAAAGCCGGAAACGCTTGGAGAGACTTCAAAGGGAAGGAAATACATTTCCTTCCCTTTCAAGCCTCTCCTTGCCTCCCCCATGTGATCGAAAGAGAAATGCAAAGCATTTCTTTTTCGATGGGGGAGGCCCTGTGACAAATCGCGTGCTGACGTCACAGGGGGGGTGGGGGGTTCGGGGGTGGAAGGGGAAGGGCTTCCCCTTCTATCCCTGCCTTGGGGGGGTGGGTGGGGAGCACAGGGGGGCGGGAGCGCTAGCGCTCCCCCCAGTTCCTGTGACTTGGACGAGGTGACCTCGTCCAAGGCACACGGGAACTGGAGCCTTGGACGAGGTCACCTCGTCCAAGGCACAGAACCGGTTAAATCATTAAAAAAACATTAGTAATTGAAATGGTATATCTAAACTTTCTTAACTCCAACAACTTCTTTCATTTTCTTACACTGGAGTGGGAATTATAAATCTAACCCCTCCAAAGTCCAATACTTTCCCTGATTTTGCTCACATGGGAGTAGGAACAGTAAATGCAATGCCTGCAAAGTCTAACATTTTCCCTACTGGACTTTAAATTGGAATGGGGATAGTAAATCTAACTCGTCCAGAGTCCAACACTTTTCTTACTGTTGCTTACGTTAGAGTGGAAACAGTAAAATGTAACACATGAAAAACAACACATTCCTTGTTTTTACATATGTTGGAGTGGGAGCATAAATTCTAAAAATAACCCCTCTAAAGTCCAACACTTTGCCTACTTGTGCTTAAATTGGAGTATGAATAGTCAATCTGACTCATTTGAGGCCCAACACTTTTGCTAGTGTTGCTAGTGTTGTTCATTTTTTAAGTGATTTTTTACATGAGTTTTTTTCAATGTTGTATTTTTTTAACTTTTGGATTTATTTTGTGTATTAATTTCATTTTTAATTATTTGTGTGATACATATTTTGTTAATATATGTTTGTTAATTCTAATTTTTAAGTTAATATTGCTAGCGTATTTTTAAGAGTGTTTTCCTATTGTGTTATATTTAAAAAAAAAAATATATATATATATAGATATATAAAACACTTTTATAATTAGTTCACTGCAATAATACTATTTTAATATTGTTCTCAATATTTACAATGTGTTGCGGGCTACGATCACTGGCCTTCGACCTGGGAGACACAGAAGAGCTTATGCATCTCACCCCGATCCCCCTCCCACCCATCTGGGATGTCAGCTCACCACGAGGCACGCTGACACCACACATTCCCCACCGGAGCAGCGGAGCGGGCAAGGTAGGAGTCCTCTCTACTGGAGAAAAAAGGCCAAGACGGCTTCCCCAGATGCCAGGGAGGCATTGATGGAAAAAGGAGAGTTCCCTTTTCCATCACTGCCATCCTGGCACCGTTTTCACGGCCAGGAAATGTCACTAGCCCCTAGGGATTGCTTCGGGGGGTGCAGGGCGACACCCACGTAGGTGGGCTGTCCCACCCCATGGGGTCATATAAAATTCAAAAATTCAAAACAGAAAGGTTACCCCCTGGGGGTCGAGTGCACCCTCCCGGTAGATCATTCTTTTTTAAAATAGGAATTAAAAAATGGCAGTTCAGCCCTCCTGACCCGGGCCGACCCCCTGAGGGTCATCGTACACAAGTCCTCACTAAGTGTCAAGACCGTCCCAGAAGAACAATTTATCACCATGGAACACCTTCACTTCCTGGTCCACTCCAATCACAGCTCCCTCGTCTGTGGCACCCTGGTGTACAGGCCACCCAGCTTTCATAGATGACATTGTAGACATCGCTACCCCCCAGGCCCTGGTGTCAGATGACTACCTCCTCCTCAGCGACCTGAATTTCCACCTCTAGGACCGTGCTGATTCAAATACCGCCGCTCTACTCGACAACCGCGCCACCCTCAGATTCAGACAGCTGTTGTCTGCACCCACACACATCGCAGGACATACCCTGGATATCATCTTCACCTGAAGCAACCGGATCACCATTGAGACCATCTCCACCCCAGACTGGACCGACCACCGCTGCATACACTTCACAGTCACTGCAACCAGAAGCCACACCCACACCTCCAGGGTCCCCCACAGTAAATGGAATGAAATCGCCAACAAGCAACTAACCTCATCGCTCTCCAACTCCCTCCCTTTAATGACACCAACACATTAGCACGCAATCTCAAGGCATGGATCACCAAATGCGCCAACACTCCAGTGCCCCTCCGGCTGACATCGGCCTAATGCGTACCTAAGAAACCCAGCTGGTTCACCACCGAACTGCAAGAATAAAAGCATTCCCACAGACATCTAGAGAAAAAATGGAGAAACAGCCATACCAGCGAAGACCTCACCTCATTCAGAACCGCTATCGCGGCCCACTGCTGAAAAATCAAGAATGCTAGGAAGGATGCACTCTGGGAGCGCATTAACTCCTGTGCACACAACTCTAAGGAACTCTTCTACAGTCATTAACAAGTACACAGATGCCCCTCTGAAGCCTTCAGCATCCCCCCCGTCACATGACCTCTGTGACAAACTTGCTACCTTTTTCCACTGCTAGATTCAGGACATCTACGACAGCTTCCTCCAACAAAATGCTGCACTGTACTTGTGCCCAAGCCTCCCCCATAACCCACCCAGACCATCCACAGTTGGTCCACGCTCTCCACGGAGGAAACAGCATCGTGAAGAGCACACACTCCGGAGCCCCTATGGACCCCTGCCCGCACCACACATGCATCAAAGCCAGCGCATCCATCGCCCTTAGCTCCAGTACATAATCAACTGTTCCATCAACACTGGCACCTTTCCCGAGGACTGGAAACAAGCCGAAATAAGCCTTCTCCTGAAGAAACCTTCGGCCGACCCATCAGAACTAAACAATTTCTGGCCCATCTTGAAGCTATCCTACCCTGCCAAAGTACTGGAGAAAGCAATCAACATACAACTACAGAATTTCATCGATGCCAACAACTTCCTGAACAGCTCCTAGTCTAGCTTCTGCAGCAACCACAGCATGGAGACAGCTCTCCTGGCAGCCACCAATGACATCTGATTATTCCTAGACCGCGGCCACACTGCAGCACTCATACTCCTCAACCTCTTAGCAGCTTTCAACACGGTCTCCCATAGCACCCTGTGCACCAGACTCCACGACATAGGAATCCGCAGAAGAACCCTGGAATGGATCCACTCCTTCCTCTACAGGAGGGTACAGAGGGTCAGACTCCCACCCTACACATCCAGACCCACTTGAGTCAAATGCGAAGTCCCCCAAGGATCCTCACTCAGCCCCACACTGTTCAACGTATACATGGCCCCTCTCGCAGCCATTGACAGATACCACGGTATGAACTTTGGGTCATATGTTGATGACACACAACTCATCATTTCCCTCACCAAAGACCCGGACACTGGCAAAAGGAACTTCCACTCAGGAATGGAAGCCATCGCCACCTGGATGAGAGAAAGCTGCCCCAAGCTCATCTCCGACAAGACTGAGCTCATCATTTTTTGACACGCCACCTCAGCATGGAAAGACTTGTGCTGGCCCACATCCCTCAGCGCCCCCCATGTACCAACTAAGCATGTCCGTGAAAGTCACGTAACCAAAAAAAACTCCCTGGTGTCTAGTGGTTTCTGCCCCCCTTGGGGTTAGATTGCCTCATCAAAATAGGCCAATCTGCCCCCAAAGGGGGCAGAAATGACCTAAATATAATTTGCCCCCTAGGGGAGCGAACCTTGCCTAAGGGGTCGCTCCCCACCTAAAAAAATAAAATGATCCCTGGTGCCCTAGAGGTGCCGGCCGAATAATAGGCCGATCTGCCCCCAGGGGGGGGCAGAAAAGGCCTACCCAAAAAATGCCCCCCATTGGGAGCGACCCTTGCATCATCCTCGACTCCTCCCTATCCATGACCCACCAGGTAAACTCAATCACCTCCTCCTGCTCTCACACACTACACAAACTTCAGAAGATCTTCAGATAGATCCCAGGAGACTGTCACAGGACAGTCACCACCCCTTAGCGACAAGCAAGCTCAACTATGGCAATGCCCTCTACACCAGCATCTCAACTAGAAACATAAAAAAACTACAACTCATCCAGAACGCAGCCGCCAGAGTCATTCTGGACCCTCACACCGAGTACACATCTCCCAACACCTGAGGACCCTCCATTGGCTACCTGTCGAAAAGCGAATCACTTTCAATCTACTCACCCACACCTACAATGCCATACACAATGCAGGACCTGCCTACCTGAACCTCTGTGTCTCCTTCCACACCCCGCCATATCCCCCTGCTCCACCCAGATGGCCCCGGCCACCATCCCTCGGATACGCAAAACCACCACTGGAGGTTGATCCTTCACCTACATTGCAACAAAGAGCTCGAACAACTTCCCCCTGCACCTCAGACAAAGCCTGTAGCTCACCATCCTCAGGAAGAACCTCAAGTCGTGGCTCTCCAGATGAGGCCCCCCCCAGTACCTTCAGACCCTCGCAGGGGAGTAGTCGCGCTTTACAAAAACAAATTGATTGATTGTGATATAAAAAGGTAATTTCAAAACTGGAAGTTGTATAATAAAGCTAGAGAAAGTCAATTAATCACTTCTCGATTTTTCTAATGATGCATCCAGGATCAAATAGTGATCAAGTTCTCACTCTACGCTTATCCCAAAGTTTAGTTTATCAACATATTCTTAAAGTTGACACAGTACTGGCCCTCAAATATTCATACTTCATACAATCATTTGAAACTGCCACTGAAACCCAGAGCAAAATATGTAAAATAGAGTATATAGTTGACATTATTAGTTTCCATTTCACCTAATAAAAAGACTTTTAGCAAACTCCTATGTATAAGTGTTGGTATGGAATCCAACAAAAACGTGATGAATTAAACACAATTTACCTTTTTGATTTTATTGACAAATTGCACAACATTCTTTCAAAATCCTCCTTCCATATTGAGTGGTATGTTTACTTTAAAGCGATTTGGGTATCTATCTGTGATTACTAGAGGTGCATTTGTGTTGCCCTTCTTACATTCAATGCTTGATGACCCAGTCTGAAGCCAACCAAGTACATGGTTGTTTTTTTGCATCACACTGGTTGTTTTTACTCTTTTGTATCTCTCCATACAATCATTACCTACATTTTTACAACTTTGTCATGCACATTACACTGTGATATGAAGTCAGTAGATCAACTTATTCCTTACAAGGAGATCCCTTTTCATTATGAACGACATTGACAATCATTTGAAACTGCCACTGAAACCCAGAGCAAAAAATGTAAAATAGAGTATATAGTTGACATTATTAGTTTCCATTTCACCTAATAAAAAGACTTTTAGCAAACTCCTATGTATAAGTGTTGGTATGGAATCCAACAAAAACGTGATGAATTAAACACAATTTACCTTTTTGATTTTATTGACAAATTGCACAACATTCTTTCAAAATCCTCCTTCCATATTGAGTGGTATGTTTACTTTAAAGCAATTTGGGTATCTATCTGTGATTACTAGAGGTGCATTTGTGTTGCCCTTCTTACATTCAATGCTTGATGACCCAGTCTGAAGCCAACCAAGTACATGGTTGTTTTTTTGCATCACACTGGTTGTTTTTACTCTTTTGTATCTCTCCATACAATCATTACCTACATTTTTACAACTTTGTCATGCACATTACACTGTGATATGAAGTCAGTAGATCAACTTATTCCTTACAAGGAGATCCCTTTTCATTATGAACGACATTGACATGAAATCAAGAACAACACACAAATTGAATAATTGTCTAGTTGCACTTTTACCATCCTCTAGTGTGGATACAAAATATTAAATTTAGAAAAACAAGAGAAAGGTTATACTGGTATGTTTACAGAATAAAGTAGTCAAAAGAACACTGGCCGATGGATAGAAAACTATAAGGCTTTTTAATAGCTTTAGGAAAGTCACTGGTGAAACCCTGAAAGAAGTATGGGCATTACCTTTGCTCCACCTTTAAGAACTGGAATCCCCATTTATTACTGAATGAAAATGTAATGATTGAATATAATTGGATGCAGATTTACTTTTGGGATATTCAACGTTTCTACAATCTGAATAAATGACTGTAGGAAATTGGATTATTATTTGGGTGGGTGACTACCCACCTCAAGGAATAATCACAACCACTGTCAGGGTGAACCCTCAAGATGTTCCAAATTAACCGGAGCTCAACCCTTGGTAGCTTTGTCACAGAGCAGACAGCCTTAACTTAGGGGAATCTGCAGCACACAAACAGTAGTAATGTCAAAATGCAAAACAATCAAAATTCCAAATTAAGTTAGAAAAATAGAGTACATTTTAAAAAACAAACACTGAAATAACAAAAATCCCACAGGGGAACCTAGAGATATGAATTTTGGATGTTCAAGAAAAAACCCTCAAAAGCACAGAGCACCAATGATAGCCAATTATAGCCGATGGTCACAGAAGACCGGGACCTATGTGCAGTTAGTGGGTAACCCTCATTGGGTGCAGGTCGGATACACCAATGAAGTGTACCCTGGTCAAAGATTTTACCTTCTGACTTAGGGCCTGAATTAGATATTGGTGGATAGGTTACTCCTTCACAACGGTGACAGACATCCTGTCTTTCAAAATCTAAATCCAAATGTATATAATGGGATTTATATTTCGGCGGACAGGATATCCATCACTGTTGTAATGAAGTAACCTGTTTGCCAATATCTTAACCAGGCCCTCAGTCTCTTAAGTCCCAAACTACCAAGTGATTATGCTTCTAAAGCCCACTAGGGAGGCACTTAGTGACTCATATGATCTCAGTCAGAGGCAAACAAGAGGACTCAGCTCAGGTCCAGTTGTCATTGGTCAGTTGGGGATTTGCAAAAAAAGGCCTCCTGTAGCTTGATTTATCCAGGTAGCTTGAAAAGGAGGTCAGCCTTATGACCCTTGATACACTCATCTTTGTCCTGGGTGCAAGAGATACACTTTCAGGGCTCCTCTCAGGTCATTGACAGCTGGTCCAGTCCACTTCTGTACTTTCTAAGATCCAGCAGTCTTCTGAAATGGATGCTTTGAAGTGCCTCATTTATGCCTGGCACTAGCTAGTTGATGAGAACGACTTCTGGACACAGCAGTCCATGTGCATTACGAGGGTGCTGGGCAGGGGGACCCCTGCACTGCTCATGCCAGAGTGCCAGAGTAGGCAGTGCAGGGACACCCATGTGACCCCCTGCACCTGTTCTCTGCCAGCCTTTTTGTGGCAGTTGCACTGCCATGAAAAGGCTGGCAGAGAACCAAGTCGTAATCAGCAGGGTGGTGCTGACTGTAGAGCTGCCCTGTCTGATTATGGCCTGCACCACCATCAGCCTGTCGGGAACATTGTTCCTGGCAGAGACAGCAATTGTTTGGTTGTCCGACTGCCAAACTCTTAATTTCTTAATTTGGCAGTCGGACACCAAACAGGCGGTGGGCATGACTGCCACCACAAGGCCAGGTGCATGGGGCATGGGCAATGCAGGGGTCCCTTTGCGGCTCCGGCACTAGTTTCCTGCCAGCCTTTCCATGACAGGATGACTGCCAAGGAAAGGCTGGCGGAGAGCTGGGTTGTAATCTGCACAGCAGGCGGAGTACAACTCAGACTACCGTGAGCCCAGAGGACCACCTGGAGTGCAGCATCTGACTGTCACCATGAGTGTGGCAGTCTTCGGACCGTCACACTCCTAATGAGGCCCTTAATGTGAAAACAGTTCTTAGAAGTCACTAGCAGTCAAAAGATTACTTGTGGTCGCGAGGGACCAGTGCAAATCCAAAATCTAGGCCGACAGCGATGGAGGGTAGGCCTGCTACAGAACCCACGCAGAGACTGCCTAAACAATATCTTTGATGTAGCAAAGTGTCAACATCAAGGGCACAATGTGTCAGAATTTTCCATGCAGTTGAGCCACTGAGCCATCATCGGGCTCCTCTAAAGTGAATGTGATGCGTTGTTGTTGAGGCACGCAGAGCGTAGTCATTGGGCCACAAAGGCTATGAATCAACCTCTCCATCATAAGAAAGCTGCACCGATTTTTCTCATACACTCGAGGCGATGCAGAAGAGCAAGGGGAAGCCAGTAAGCCCTTAGATAATCTTGGGTTTGAGGATGTAAAGAACAGGTCCAGTCCTTCTCATTCCAGGCAAGAAGCATCAGGCAAATACAGCAAAGCAAGTAGCAAAGTGGCAGTCCCTCCTACAGCACAGTACAATAGCAAGCAGTAGGCCTGCACAGCAAGGCAGTAGCAGAGTGGCAGTCCCTCCTGGTAGCACAGCAGTAGTCTTCCTTCCTGGCAGAATGCACTTAGTTCTAGTAGAGTTCTAGTTTGGTGGGGTTTGGGGGACAGTACTTATACCCAAATATGACTTTAAAGTTGGGAAGACTTCAAAAGAGGCCTTTGCAGATCACAAGGTCCCTGCCCTTCCTTCCCTTGCCCCAGACACTCTGCAGGGGATATGCAGCTTTGTGAGTTTGTGAGAGGAGAGGCACAGCCCTATTGAGGTGTGTCAGCTACTCCCACCCATCTAGCCCAAGAAGACCCCTTAGCCTGGTGGTGGGACATCAGGATGCAAATGTCACACCAAATCTTCCTTTGTGTGTGATTGTCTAGAGGGAATGCACCAAGCCCAGCTGTCATCTACCTCAGACGTGTATTCAGCGGTAGGCATTGGCACACTATGGTTAAAGTAAGAAAATGCCGACTTTCTAAAAGTGGCATTTTCAGACTTACAATTTAAAATCCAACTTCACAATAATTTGTGATTTTAAATTGTGAGTCCAGAGACACCAAACACAATATTTCTATATTTTCCCAATTAGAAATTACATTTAAAAGTTTTTTAAAGGTAATCCTAATGTTATCATATAGTAGAGATAGGCCTTGCAATAGTGAACAATGAATTTGTGAGTTTTTCACTACCTGAACATGCTAAACTTAAAAGTACATGTCCAACTTTTTAAATACCCTGAACACTGTTGTTCAGGGTTTACTAGGACCTACTATAGGGTTGACTTGCATGTAATAAAAAGGAAAGTTTGGGCCTGCTAAGTGGGTACACTTACCAGACCTACCAGGTCAACATGGCAGTTTAAAACAACACATCCATGCTCTATAGTGGCAGGCCTGAGTCATGCTTGAAAGGCTACTTATGTGAGTGGCACAAACAGTGCTACAGGCCCATTAGTAGCATTTCATTTACATGGCCTGGGCACATTTATTGCACTTTACTAGGGATTTACAAGAAAATTAAATATGCCAATTATTACCATGTTTACCGTACGGAGCACCTGCACTTTAGCACTGGCCAGCAGTGGTAAAGTGCCCGTAATCCTAAAAGCCAGCAAAAATGAATTAGAAAAACAGGAGGTCAGAGGACTAAAAGTTAGGGTAAGCCACACCAAGCGTGCCAGGTCTAACACTTACATTGCATATGAGTAACCTTTTAATGTACGTAAAATACCAAAAGGAAAAGTGAATTGTGCATCTGTGGAATATATATTTTTTTCTTTATAACTTACATTAGAAACCTGAATGGGATTGACAGTTATTCAAAACTTTCACTTGCATTTCAGCATATGCTAAAATAGTGTTGATGGAGATAGCTATCATGGGTAGATTTATGGACTATCTCAACCAATTCATTAATATTTTCCTTAACATGAAATGTACATACACTGTGTTACTAGGGGCAATTCATCATGTTCTGGTCACTTGGTATTTTCCAAGGTCCCTTGGGTCCGCATGTTAAGGTTAAGGACAAACCAGTATCTTGTTGCCTAATAGATAAATATAATTTTCTAGAGGGCTACTTAGTAAAAATATGGTACTATAGTAGTTGTCTCCCTGAAAATGCTTTAGCAATATTATTGAGTGTGGTAGACAAGCCTGATTGTTGTTATTCCTTGTCTAGCTTTAGCAATTTTATTTAAACCCCAGGGGTACTATTGGCATAGGTAAATTTGCACATGATTAGATCTAAATGTATAAATTAACTGTAGCACTTTGTAGTTACTACTACTTTTGATTGCTCACCATTTGCAAGTTTAGAGTTACTGTATGGAGCAGATTTACATATCTACACCCCCCTAGTATAGTGGGTGGTGTCTGACAAAAATCAGATCAGTAACGTTACACTAGAGAATTGCTGTTCAATATTTATTTAATATCTGGGACTGTGATAGCATTGTGAATAACAGTTGTTACACAAGTTTTCACTGGTATTCAGGCTAATAGCCTGCGGGCTGCAAACAGCATTTGATGTCAGTGGCAAAGCGTTTGATTCACAGAGCCAGATTGTTAGCAGCCTAGCACTACAAACCAACAGTCTTCACCCACTTAAAGTTAAATACACAATAGCTTTGCTGTACAAGTGCTTTGTTTAATAAGATGGAGGAACCCCAAGTCTTCTGATCTTTCATGTTTTATTGGTTTATAAGGGAAAGAAAATGTGATCATGTCAGTGATGTATTGTGTTACCATGTTATGAAAGCTTTATAATAATTGTGACTCCACAAATTTTGTGTTTCACATCCCTCATCTGACCAAGAGGTGCTGGCTCACTATGGTCAGATCTTCAACCACTAGCATCTTACCAATGTCATAAAGATACTACCATTCATCTGCTAGCAACATTTCTCACAATCATTTCTCTATTGTGAGACACTGGAGTGCTTGCTGAAGAGAGCATGAGTTGTTCTCAAGCAGCCACAATCCTCGTCATGGTGAACCATAAAAGTCCCTAAATTAACATGTGCTGAAACCTCTGGCACCATGGCACAAAAGCAGTCAGGCTTAACCTAGTGGCAATGTGCAAAGTATTTACTCAGCACACAAATAGTAGTAAAGTGAAAACACCAAACAAGAAAAATTGAGTTAAATTTAATAAATTGCTTGACACCAAAACATGAAAAATCCAATCAGATGAACTAGAGAACTGCAATTTCAAAGATTTAAGATAAGTTCAGGACCTAAAAGCACCAGGGGCCAGATTTACAACCATTTCATTTTGCGAGTCTTTAATTGCAATTGGGTCTCAAATGACCTGCCTCATCAACATTCATAAGGTAGATCGCAATTTGCAACCCATTGGGAATGGCCAGCACTCACAGGGATGGTGACCTACTGGTGACAGCAGACCACCATGTCTGTGACTGCTTTTTCAATAAATCCATTGAAAACGGGATGCATTTCAAGTGAAAAAATAAAGGATCTCTTTTCATTTTTATCAGAGTAGGCAGTGGTCCGTGGGACTACTGACTACTCGAAACAAATATTTTTGCTACCATTTACAAAGGGGAAGGGGTACCCTGGGGGCCTCTTCCTATTTGCGAATGGGTTAACACCAGTTTTAAATTTGTGTTAACTAGAATTGTTTTGCAACTGCATTCATCGTCACAAAACAATCATACATACCACTGTGACTCGCAATTAAGGAGAAACACGCTCGGGATGCCCCTTCCTAATTGCGAGTCACAATCCCTATTTTGAGAGTCAGTAATTGTGTAAGGACTCACAGAATAGGGATGTTAAATTGCACTTGTCCATTTTGCGGTCCAGGAAGGTGCTTTTTGGGACTGCAAAGGACATTGTACATTGGGTCCAAAAGTCACTCATGGTTATCTGGTCATGTGAGAAGGGGTGAAATTCACTGGCAAAGGCTGACTGCAATGGACCGTGGCTTAGATACAAGGACCAAATTACCTGCTAAAATCCTGCGCTAAGAGTCCATGGTGGAGATGAGCAGAAGGAGCAGTGAGAAAGTATGTATGGTCATCCAATGGCACAATGATCCTGTTGGCTGTCACAGATGGTCACTGCTGAAGCTTTGCGTTGATAATCACCCCAGTCTGTTGATGCTGTAGGGGAAGTGTAGATCTCGCATTTCTGGTCATCACTGACAGTCTCTGTAGTGCAAAGAGTCAGGTTCACCTGAGATTTGTGCTATAGTTGACGCAGACAGACATATATTAGTGTAAACAGGCCCATTCGACATCATGAAGAGTCCAAAACTTCAGGAGTTCTTCTCTTCTAGGAAGAGCTCAACTGATACCACACCTAGGAGGTCATTTACAAGAATCAGATTTCATTTGCTGCCCCACAATCCCCTAATGACAACATGGATGTGCTGTATTTACAATACAGAGCTCAAGGGCGCTTGTTTTCACAGTGCGTCAGAAATTTTTACTCATCTGTTGTCGCTAAACTCACACATTGCTGGAGTAGCCTCAAAAAATGACGCTCCTCCAGCAATGCGAGGAGACCAACATAGAGAAAAGCTTTGCATCAATTTTACACCTGCACTGAGCAGGCAGTAAAATTCGGACAAAGTGAAGTTGCAGAATGATGCAGTGAAATGTTGTAAATTTCACTGCGTCAGTTCTGTGTGGCTTCTTCCATGTGAACACCTACCCTGCATACATTATACATGGTGAAGATATAATATGACACAAGGGTTTACAAACTGACGCATTGGGCCCAATGCGTCAGTTTGTAAATCTGGAGCAGTGTAAAGCACTGCTAGTACCACAGCTGCTTCAAAAGAAAATGTTGCAATTGTTGTGCAAAGGCCTTGTAAATGAGGCCCCAGGTGTCCAAGTCCTGAGTCACAGGTCCAGTACACCAGATCAGCTAGGCAGGTGCAGAGACCTTTGGCACTTGTTGTATCCCTGCAGCTCAGAACAGGAGGTCAGTCATCTGGCCCTTGGACTCATTACAGCCTGGGATGAAAGGTGCAAGCTCAATCTTTTCCTAGACAGCACGGTTGGCAACAAGCAGCAGGGTAGTCCTCTGGCAGCATGGCAGTCCTTCTTCTGTAGTATCTATAGGTTCAGGAGAGTACTGAAGAGTGGGTCTTAGGGTGCCCTTTTGTATCTGGTGCCCAGTTTAAAGTGGAAGAAACCTCTGGAATCTACCCCTTCAGAGGCACCTGGAATTTCCTACCTCCACCCCTCTCATCAAGTCAGGATGGCCCATCCTGCCAACATCATGTGGCTGTCTGAGAGGAATACACAAAGGCCAAGTACCAACTACTCCTACTCATCTGACATAGGAAACAAGCTGCAGGTACCAATTGGTTTGGACAAGAAAATGCAACTTTCTAAAAGTGGCATTATAGGAACGTGGGGTATTGTGCAGTGAGGTTGGTTAGGCTTTCCTATGTCAAACTCTCATCTTACCCCCAACTATGTCTTTTGTATTCACACTAACAAATCCCAATCTGAGTGTGTATCCAAAGGACCCACATGGGTGTGACAGGAGAGTATCACATAGTAAAGCCTAACCAGCCTCACTGCATAATACCAAGCTTTTCTACATTGGTGGCAGTGGTGGGAATTATTAGTGTGAATCCAAAGCACCAAGTTGGGAGTAACATGAGAGTGTTACATAGTGAAGTTTAACCAGCCTCACTGCATAATACCCCACTTTCCTACATTTGTGATATAAAGGTGGGTTTCAGAACTTGTGTTTTGCAGTACCTCTTGGCCATAAGTGACTTTGCACAAGAAATCCCCTATTGACATTAGACCCCAATTATTCTTTAGATTTTTCTAAAACAGTTTTTTTTATTGGAATTGTTAGGTCCCTGTGTAGACAGCCATTCCAAAGTAGCTAAACAGTTAGAAAGTTAGGAAAATGTTTTAAATGTTTTTTTAAAGTTTCTAAAAGGTTCTCAATCTTCAAATAAAAAGTTTGCTGCAAATAGAGGCTGACAAGAACCTCAACCTGCTCATCCTCGCAGCTCTGAGGAAAGTGATCTAAGAACATTATGCAAAATTAGAGGAATTGGCTTCCCAAAGACAACCAAAAAGGAGAAACTTGAGAAATCCCTGCGCTCCTATGAGAAAAATAAACTAGAAGCCGGCAGGTCATTTCTCAAAAGAAGATCCTGAAGAGGATGATGTCTTGGCCCAAGTGGAACATGATGGGGAATAAGGTGAAGATCACAACTCTCCACCCTTTCCCATACCCCCTTCACCAGTAGGAAGTGACAAAAGTCACTTTAGCAACCACCCCTGTTGGTAAGATGGCAGTGACCTTTGAGGAAGAGCTTGACCTCCCCGCAGTTGAAGAGAAAATGCTTGAATTTAAGGAAAGGAGACTAGCCCTTGAAGAAAGAAGGGTCAAGTTGGGCTTCAAGCCCAAAGACAATGGTATCAGAAATACAAAAAGGGAAAAGGGATTGTCCCAACGTTTAATGATGTTGATGGCATTAACAAATGGTTTGCAGCCTTTGAGAGGACCTGCAAAATGAGGAAGATAGGTCATCTGCACTGGGACTCTCCAGTAGGGAGTTGTTCTCAGTCAAAGGCAGAGATAGACCTCTGATCCTTAGTGAAAATGTGTCTGAGTCCTACATAACATATAAAGTAAATGTTACTAGAAAGGTTTGAACTTACCACAGAAGAGTATAGAGTGAAGTTTAGGGGAACCCATAAAGAGCAAAACCAAGCATGGGTGGACTTTGTTGACTCCTCAGTCAAAATGCTAGATGACTGGATAAAAGGCAATGAGTTGGACCCTTGTGATGGGAGATATAATTTATGATGGAAGAGCAAATTTTGACTGCTTGTACCACAGGGAAATTGCGAAAGCATGTGGTGGGTTCTAAGTTAACATTGCCCAAAGAACTGGGGAAGATAGTTAACAAATGGGTCAGAACCAGGTTACATAGAAAGACCCATGATGGCAATGACAAAAAAAAGGGTGCTCAGATTCTGCAGCAGAGGAAAGATGCGAGCAACAACAAGGATGAAAATAAAGAGTTCTCTAAAGGCCCCTAAAGTTCTTCTCAGGAGGGTGGGTTTCAAGGCTCATCCAGTCCAAAGGTAGGGGGTATCAGGGTAAGAACTGGGATATTACAAATGCTGCTGGGATATGACATGACTGCAATCAGTCTGGGACAAAAAAGGGGATTGAGCATGCCCCAAAAGTCTGCAATGATGGACAATCTAAGGGATTGGCTTGCATAGGAGTGAGGATGGAGATATATTCTGGAAAGACCAGAGGTTACACAGAGACAACCTTGGTGACCGTGGGTAGAGTGGATATTTAAGCCCTGGGAGTCTTACTGCCAAGCATGGGAAAGAATGGACAAAGGCCAAAGATCAATTGGACTGAGCTAGACGCTCTGTGGGATAGAGATGCCAATGTCACTGTAGTGGCATCTAGACTGGTTTTCCCAGACCAAAAAATACCTGGTGTTACTCACCAGGGGACCAGTGCTGACAATTAGACTGAGCTACATCCAATGGTCATGCTGAGGTTAGATTGGAGAGTGGGTACTGACCCAAAGAAGGTGGCTGTGTCTCCTGCCATTCCAGTGGATTATCTGCTGGGAAATGATCTGGAAACATCTGCAAGGACCGAAGTGGAAAGTAGGAACCATGCAGAAATGCTTGGTCTCCCTCAGTGGATGTGTGTGGCACCAGAGCCAGCAGCATGATAGGGAAATCATGGGAATTTAAAGCCTAAAATGATGGCCCAAAAATCCCAAAACAAGGGCAAGAAGTCTGACAAGTCAGCTTGGAAGAGGTCTCCGGACCAGAGGGAGAGTTTGCCTGAGGAAGGTCCCTGATGCCTAAAGCAGAACTGCACCCGAGGGAGCCTGGCCTAACCTGCCATATTACCTAGGTGCAGGGGGACTCTCCAGAGAGAACCTGGGCCAAGGGAAAAGGACTTGTTCTACTCTTGAAGTCATTAGGCAGCACGTTGTAAGAACAGGAAGATGTTAGTGGGACCCACTTTGTCAATGGGGAAGATGGGCTTCTGTACACTGAGGACTGGCACCCCAAACTAAGGGCAGGCAGGAGAGTGGTGCCTCCCCCCAAAATGGTTTTTACAGAGAGTTAATTCTGGCCTTAGCTCATGACATCCCTCTAGTTCGACATATGGAACAAACCAAAACCTGGACAGATTGGTAGCCCATTTTTATTGGCCACAGATGTCTAAAAAACTCACAAACTTTTGTCACTCCTGTGGCATGTGGCAAGACAGGTGGACAACCAAATGCTCCCTTAATCCCACTTCCAGTTGTTGAGACTCCCCTTAAGAGGGTAGGGATTGATATTTGTGGTCCTCTTGATCCTCAAACTGCATCTAGGGACAGATTTATTCTAGTAGTGAGGGACCTTGCTTATCAGTACCCAAATGACATTTTCCTTAGGACTACCAATTCATCTGCACTGGCAATGACCCTTCTTGTCATCTTCACAAGAGTAGGATTTCGTAAGGAAGTGGTTTCTGAAGATCGACCCACTTCATGCCTGCATACCTAAAAGCTATGTGGGATAAATACGGTGTGGCCTACAAGTTCACTACCCCTTACCACCCTCAGAAAAATGGTTTAGTTGAGAGATTCAACAAAACCATAAAATACATGATAATGTGCTTTCCTGAAAAATTCAGAGGGAGATGGGGGTTTCCTGTTACTTTGTCTCTTGTCTGCATACAGAGAAGTGTCACAGAAGGGGGTTGGCTTTAGCCCATTTGAATTCCTGTGGCAGCCATCCTGCAGTTGTATGACTATGACTCATCCTAGACCAGAAACTGGCTCCAAACCAAAGATGAACAGTCCCCCTTAAGACAAAGGACACCCTAGATCACCCTTGGGCTAGAGGTACTAAGCCCCTGCAGTCCACAGGCAACTCACACTCCCAGAACCAAAGAATCACTGGCCATCAGGCCTACTGAGGGATCACGCAAAAGTAAATGGTCCAGTGCATTGTGGGAAACATAGTCCTGACCTCCAGCAAGTTTCAGGTGGCTACTGTTTTCCCCCAGACTCAATGAAGTCTAAATATCTAAAAGCTGATTTTGCTCCTGCTAGGGCTTGTTGTGGCTTCTGTTTCTCCCAGACTCAAGTCAAAATAACTAAAAGCCGGTTTTGCTCCTTCTAGGACTTGTTGGTGGCCAGTTGGTTACCACTAACTTTGGTTTATGCTGCATCTCAGGAAAACCCCAAAGCATCATCAACCAAACACCCCAGTGGCCCTTTTGTTGAAGCAGTGACAAAAGATGCCCTTTCTATGCATCTGCTGTGGTATTTACTCATATTTAGACAGCCATAGGCTAAGGGATTTGATAACTCCATATTGCTATTTATGCAGACCTCCATTTTCCCTTTACACTTGCCCTAGCATTGACCTTGCTACCCCTGGTTTAGGGCATGAAGGCAGCAGCAGAAACAAAAAGTGATTGGGATGGTGCGTGGCTCCATGTGCGTAACGCGTCTTTCTTGCCCTCTCCCAGAACGATGGCAGTTTCTACTGTTAATACTACAACCCAAGCAGAATAAATGGTGGAATTGACAGATGACTTATTTACAGGGGCTGCAAACTAGAATAGAGATTCTGACAGAGGCAGGTGTGAAGCTATTGAAGACAGCCTCCTTCTCTGGTGTGCAGCCAGGATGTTCCAAATCAGCCATACTGGGACTGGGTGGCAGTAAGTAGAGGAAAAAGGTCCATGTGCCTCTGTTGGGCCCTGTGATCTGAGGCAGTGAGGTTATAGCTATCTGTCCAAATAAAGAACCCTGACTTCAACAGAAACTATAGAAGTAGAACAGTAGCTTTAGGACAGGAGACAACCTGGAGTACTTGTACCCCAGCTTATGGGCAGGAGGCACTTTGGAGTACATGTAACTCTGACCTTTTTCATCTGGCCCATTTTAAAAGTAAAAACATATGATGAAATGAGCCCATGAGAGATTAGTTTGCACAACTAGGATCTGGCTATTGGCGCTGGATAAAATCTACATGTTATCACAACTTGTGTAGCTCTACACCTCAACATAGAGAATGTGTAGATCCTACTGTCAGCAGTGGCACTCCATGAAGTCAGAGACATGAATTATTCCACATAGACTCATTTTCTCTTACCAAATTCATTGGAGGTGAAGAAAAATTTAATATTGTGACCATTTATGACCTCGAGTGGGCATACTCTTAATTCTGTATGCACCAAAACAGCAAACAGAAAAGGATCTTTGGGGTTTATCTGGGTTCTCTAACATGGTTCATGTCTCAAGTTCAGAATCAATGCTTTCTAAAGGAAACCACCAGGTGAGGACCACGCCTGTCACGGCCCTTCCAAAAGTGAAGCTCATGGTGAAAATGTCCAGCTTCTAGAGGGTGCTCAGAGCAGGCTTAAGAGAGGAACTGGTGAAGGGTTTGCGATAATTCTGCAATGACTTGAACCCCATACCGCACAACCTGTGTACTTGAGCTTAAGCTTAAACAATCACAACCATCCTAAATGGTATTGAGAAGGAAAGTCAATTTTTTTTAAACTTCAACAAAAGTGACCTTCCTGAGTTGTGAGTTCATGTGAACTGTTCACAAGTGAAAACATTTAAATTGAGAGTATGAAGAATGAATAAGAGGGCATCCATACCTAGGCTGTTGCGGTGGGCTTGTTTTATGTCGTAGGGGATGATCACACTGAAGTTAAAATGAATAGAGGGTTGCACAGAATGGGCTCAAGACGAACTAGTTGTGGTCAAAGACATAGATACGTCTTGGATTAACTCCATCACTTTTCTGAGAAGGATGAGGACCTAAGAATTGTGAAGCATTAATAATAAATATTATTTCTTGACCAACCTTGTCAGTTGTTCCAAGACATCTCAGTAGCTACCATTCAAAGAAAAATCACATTAAAACCAAGCATGGAAAAGCTTAGTAGAGGGAATATTCACTCTAGGGGGACTGACTTTCCCATTTGATTTGATCTTTGAATAAGGGAATAAGTCCAACCACTTCAAAATCTTCTTAAAAACTAATGCATTTCTGAACACTGAACTCTGGAAACTGGATAACATTGAAAAAGACACTGCTGAAAAATCCTCCTCGAAACAAGTGATTTGAATGACTCAAAAAGAAACCAGAGGGATGATGGACCATGGCCCAGTGAGAGGAAGATCTGAGTAGCATCCAACCCCAGCAGAGCAATGAGAGTCAACAATGGACTGCATTCATTGCCTGTGTTCTGTTTTGTAAGATTAAATCGTTTTCTTGCATTTACTAAAATGTTCGGATGTTATCAATACCCCATTGATTAGAGGTCCTTTTGATGTAACAGATTCTCTCCTAAAGAGACAGACACTATAATAGGGAGTGACTTATATTATTGGGGGATATGCAGCAAGGTAGGGAGTGATTAAGGCAGATTTCCTACAGAAGCAGAGCAGATAATAGTCCTTGGTGACTCCATTTTAGGTGGGGTTCTTTGCCCATTTTAGTAGGTAAATAAAAATTTGTAGAGAATGCTAAGTATTCAGTTATGTACATTTCTATGCAGTATTGAGGTTAATAATAGTTATGAAGTGGTGTTTTGGGGGTTGGGTGGGGTCTTGGGAAATTCAGGTTGATGTTTACACCCACGCAATGTAACCGGGTGAGACCTGCTCACATTGCCTCGTTGGACACCGGTGGCCGTTTTGCCTGCCGGCACGCCTGGTTACTGAACCTTGATAAGTAATACTGCTGATGCCCATGGGAGAGGCCTAGTGTTCCCAATGAGGTCCCTTTCAACCCCAGTCCCGTGATGTTTTATTCCCAGCTGTTGTTTGGGCTGCCTCAACAGCTTGATTTCAGCCTCCCAAATCTGGTGAGTTCCGCTCTGCTGGTCTGACCAGCCTGCCATCTAATTGAAATGTCCTCTGGGGGCTGTTCCTTTCCCCTCGCTACCTCTGGCAGACCTACAACGAGGCGCAGAGTCAAGACAGGTCTGACGGGCTGATTCATGCCCGTGGCAATCATTCAAGGACCACCACTAAACTCCTGAATCCACTGCGACCCATGTGAGCCTCCTGTACACCTGAGCCCTAGTGATCCCTTGCTTGCCCTCTCAGACACATCCTACCTTCACCCCCAAAGGAATCAATGTAAAAAACCCTACATCGCTATCTGCATTCCACAAAACCAAGCGTGACTAGACATAACCAGAGCATGTGATTAAATACATCGTCATGGGGGCACTAACTGGGGGTCCCAACAGCTTTTGCACTTGTGAATTCTACCTCTGTGAACTATGGGTTGCTAGGGGGCTTGTTTGAGCCTTTACTCTATTTTGGGGTTGCATCTCTCCCATTAACTTTGTGAGGACTAAATCTCAAGACGGTAGCATGCTGAAACTGACATAGGACTCCTACCACATCAACAGGCAGAAAGTAAAAAAGGACTTCTATGCTACTTGCCTCCTACAATGGCAGAAAAAAATAACTCTTTACCTTGACACATATAGGGACAGCCATCTTTGATTGGCTTGGTACTGGGTTGTCTCTCATTCACCTCCACTCACTCTAATCTGAAAATCTCTTTAACACCACCCATGATACTACATTTCAGCTTGTCCTAAGCTGAATTCTCCTCTTTGCCACTCTTGATTCTGCATTTCTCAGACGAGTTTACCAGTCTCACTGACTCACTGATAGTTATTTAAATGTTTTTTGAAATTTCACCTATAGAAGGGATAGAAGGGAATTGATGAAAATTTCTGCTCATCAAAACTTCTAACAACTGGCAATCTTGCATGGTTGCCTCTGGGCCTGAACCACTTTTGCCTCATACTCACCACACCTTCCCCATCAGCTCTTTTCTCTGGCTTCAACTCCTAGTGTTCCTGCACCTGGCTGTCACCTGGGACATCTTCCAGTCAGTCTTCTCTGTATCCATAACTGACACCCAATCACAGCTACATGAATAAGTCTGGAACCCTCATCCCCACTAGTCTACACCTTCTGCCTTCTTCTTGTTTACCTGCATCACACTCAGGTATGGAGGCTATCCCAATAAGTGCAATGGACACCAGGTTGGAGCCATCAGGCTTCAATGCTTCTAAAATTAACTACCCTCCCAACCTAACAAAAAATGCAACCAAGAGCCAAGAGCTTAAAACATAGACTCCTCACATCCCACCCAGAAACCTCAATTTCGGACCCCTACTTTTGCTCAAATAAAGGAGCAATAATTAGTGACCTATTAATTTTACGAG
This sequence comes from Pleurodeles waltl, assembly GCF_031143425.1. Lineage (NCBI taxonomy): Eukaryota > Metazoa > Chordata > Amphibia > Caudata > Salamandridae > Pleurodeles > Pleurodeles waltl. The sequence continues at coordinate 717,831,896 of NC_090449.1, read as the reverse complement.
TTTCTAATTGTGACTTTTGGCAAGTCGCAATTGAAAACTCGCAAAACGAAATGTAGAAATGTGTCTCAAACATATTTAGCTATTCCCAATGTGGTCGCAAAGACCTACCTCATCAATACTCATGAGATAGGTCGCAATTTGTGACCCCATTGGACATGGTCACACTCAAAGGGATGGTGGCCTGCTGGGGACAGCAGACCACCATGTCTGTGAATGCTTCTAATTAAAGCAGATCTTTTAAATGTAGACCATTTTCCTTAAAGAAACAAGAATGCATTTAAAAAAAAAAAAAGTTTTATTTTCATTTTTTCAGAGTAGGCAGTGGTCCGTGGGGACATTTGGGGGCTTCCATTCACAAAGGAGAAGGGGTCCGGTGGGGCATTTGCAAATGGGTTACCACCAACTTCAAGTTTGTGATTGTTTTGCGACTCATTCATGGTCGCAAAACAATCTTACACGACTCGCTATTAGAAAGGGACGCACTTGGCATGCCCCTTCTGAATAGCAACTTGCAAAAACATTTTGTAATTCAGTAATGGATTACCGAATGGCAAAATGGGGTCTGTACAACCAGAAATGCTTTTTTTCTGGTGTTGTTTGCGACCAGGAAGAAGCACTGCACATCTGCCGTCAGGGCCAGACGTATCAAGCGTTTTTGCATTTGCAAACGGTGCGAATGGCCGTTTGCGAATGTAAAACTGCCTTTTCCGACGTATGAAAGGCATTCGCAGTGCGAAAATAAGAAATCACAAAAATAGTGATTTTTTTGCTAATTAGACATGAATTAGTGTGTCGCAAACAGCGTATCGCAAATAGCGATATGAATTACCGAATCGTTATTTGCAAAACGCAAATTGCAACATCGATTAGCAAATCGCAGATAGAGATCCGCTTCATTGTGACGCTATTTGCGATACGCAGTTTGCGACACACAAAAACGGATTCACAATGTGATGCATCAAAAAAAATCACAATTTGCGATTATTCGCAGAATGGCCGTTTGCACATGCAATTTACCACAAACTGAAACCAGGTGGTAACCAGGTGCAACCTATATAAAGAGGCCCAGAATGCCTCAGCTCCTCTTCCACAATGGCTTCACGCTACGTCATGGCGAGGAGAATGAGGACCTTGGAAGGTTTGAGGAGATGGAGGAGGAGACAGGAGTGCATATTTAGAGTGCGCATTACCCTTTTTGACCAGACTGAGGATGAAATTTATGAGAAGTACAGGTTAAGCTCAGCCATGATACTTGACCTGATAGCTGAGCTACAACCCATGCTGCAGAGCAAAACACACAGGACCAATAGCATACCCACCCATGTGCAGGTATTATGCTCCCTGCACCTACTAGCCTCAGGGAGCTATCATGGAGTCATATCAGCAGCTGGAAGGGTATCACAGAGTGCCCTCTCTAGATTTTTCAACGCATTTCTCAATGCCATGCTGAGCAGAATACAACTGTACATAAGATTCCCCAACACACCACAGGCATTACAACAAACTAAAATTAATTTCTACCAGATAGTACAGTTCCCACATGTCCTAGGTGTCATTGATGGGACACATGTAGCAATCTGTCCACCATCGGCCAGCGAGTATGTGTATTACAACTGTAAAAACAATCATTCTATGAACATACAGGTGATATGCAATGCCTCCTACATCATAACCGATCTCATGGCCAGAAACCCAGGAAGCACACATGACTCCTACATCTTTCGCCACAGAGGGATACACACAAGACTGCTATCTGAGGAGTATGGTGAAGGATATCTACAAGGTAATTTGATAGTTTAGAATAATGCATTGATGTAAGCATGACGTCAGACATCACATGTACTAATTTTACTCTCTGTGCATTCAGGAGACATTGCCTACGTTGTGCGCACCTATATGCTTACGCCCTACCTGACCCCTGCAACTCCAGCAGAGTGGAGGTACAATGCTGCACATAGGGCAACCCGCAATGTGGTGGAGCGCACTTTTGGGCTGCTGAAGAGCCGCTTTAGGTGCATCCATAAGAGTGGAGGTGCACTACAGTACAGCCAAGAGACGACATGCAAAATTGAGGCCACACTTGCACAACATAGCAACCACGAGGGGTATACCAGTGGAACTCACGGAGCCGGACTCAGATTAGGATGATGATCCCTTACCACCCCTTCAACCAGCAAACAGGACCAGTGCAGCAGAGGGCAGGCAAAGACGTGCTGACATCACCCGCAACCATTTTTGATGTAAGTAGTGACTACTCCATTTAAATGAATTGTATTTCTGTAGTTAGCATCTTTATTACCTTGACTTCAGGTAACCAATCTGTCAATAGAACATAGCTATTCACAATAGGCAGACATGAACAATTAACAGTGTCACACTATTAGAATCATAGCAGAACTGTATTGCTACATGTTTAGGTAGTCCCTGTAGCCCTCAACATCACTTCTTATGTCCACGCACTCCACTTGAGTGCTCAGTGCCTTCGCTGGCACCTCTTGAAGCCGGTTCACATGCAGTACTGTGTCTGGCACTGCGACGCCTCGGATCAATCACAGGGACTGTCAGACTGCTAAGGCTAGAGGACCAGTTTGCTGGTTGTGGCACTACATGCAGGTTGCATTGCATTGCATCCAGTACGTTGGTTATTTGTACCAATCCCTGTGCAATGTCCCGACTGCAATCTGCCATCTCCACCTGTTTGGCAACGGCACGCCGTGATATCAGGGCTGTTGAACTTGCGAGCTGATTGATGGATCTACAGAAGCTATCAAACCTTCCCAAATATCGGTGATGGCGCCTGCGCTGGCTGATGCGCTCCTGCCGTATCTTAGTGCAGAGTTCTCCAATGGCCTGTGTCAACTCCTTGGTGTTTTCAGCTGCTGTTTGCTGTCCCTCAATCAGAGTCTCCAACTGCTTGTGTAGTAACCCCATATTGCAGTGACTTAATTTGTTTGCATTGCAGGCGCTGCACCTTTAGCATGGAAGCTTCAAGGCCACCAAAGATTGATGGGCCCACTCCTTCATCTGTGTACTGTCTACCTACATTGTGGTGCCTCCTGAGGGGAGTTGACTGTCGCTGGTGCTGGCTCTGGGACTACTGTCTTCCTGTGGGACTAGCCTCTGGTGGTGGTGTGGGTTCCTGTTCTGGCATCTCATCTAAATCCAGGTTATACTCTGGCAGTGGTAACACCCTTGCCCTGCGTCTAGTCGGACCAATAGTGTAGGACTCACTGGTATTTGAGTCAGACTGTGGCTGTGTTTCTGCGTCCCCCACTTTTTCAGATCCTGCAGCAGCAGAGACCGGGTCATCTGCAAGGACAATGTGCAGCATGTCAGTTCTAGCATTTTTCACAGATTTCCGCAGTGTTGCTTTAAATGTACAATTAAATTGTGTCACCATAAGTCGTTTGTGGTGTTTCTTTATGTGGCTGACCACTGTGTTGCTATTTATGTTGTGTTTTCACCTTAAGGTTGTGTAATACCACTTCCATAAGGCACAGTTGCGTTGTATGTAAGATGTGACATGGACTACTTTTCACTGTGCATCAAGCTATTATCTATTTTCTAAGGGGCATTTGTACATGCACATATGGGGATACACATAATTACTGGCCCTACCTTGGCTGGTGCTGGGTGTCCCTGAGGTGTCAATGTCAGCAACACCACTGAGAGCTTCTGGAAGCAATGTGGACTCCACCAGGTCTTTCATAGGGGTGGACGGTGTGTGGGTGAATGACCCGCCTCGGGGTGCTCCTTGCCTCCTTTAGCCTGCTGCCCACCCTCTCTTTGGCACGGGACTGCAAGTCGTACCATCTCTTGAGTATCTCCTCCACAGAGCGCTGCACAACACCCATTGCGCATATTTTTGTCTGGATGTCAGACCAGAGTTTCCGCTTCTTGCTCTCAGGTACTTGGAGTGAGTTTTTGCCAAATAGTCTATCATGGTTCCTAACATCCTCCTCAATGAGCACCTCCAATTCTGCCTCACTGAATTTGAGCTTCCTCTTCCTGTCTCCCTTCTCCTTCCCATTTCCAGCATTGGCCATGTTGCTGTTTGGTCCTGGCTTAATCACAATGCTGACTCCCTGGTGCTGGGCTGTGACTCTCTCCCTGGTCTTGTGAGTGTGGCTCCTGGAAACAGCATGGGCTGACTCACTTCCTGGTTGTGATGTCATCAGGCTGTTCCAGTTTACCGTTTTCACTATTTGCGATTTTCAATTACCGAATCGTAAATTTTTGGGCGATTCGGTATTTGCATCTCGCAAATTGCGTTTGTGAATTTTAAGAAATCGCTATTAGCGATTTTCTATTTTGATACATCGCTTTTTGCATTTCTTAAATTGCAATTTCTTAAAAATCACAATTTGAGAATCGCTAACTGGAATCTTGATACATCTGGCCCATAATGATTTACACTAAAAGGCGGGCACAACGGAGGAAAGCTCTATACTCGTTGCTCTCAATCACCACATCCAAAAAAAATCCTCATGGTATAAGACTCTGGGTTACGCCCTCATCTGTTTACAGAATAGAAACAACCGTCCCCCTTTACAACTAATGGATTATACTCATCCAGTCATCAGACTGCAACCTAGAAATATTTGAGGACATTTTCCCACCCATCAAAAAAGTTGTGATCAGTACTGAATCTGTCTCCTCTCAAGGTTAACCTAACTCAGTGTGCAACTCAAACTGTTCACCATCACCCGGAGGGGCCGATTTCCCCGTCCATCAATCGCCAAACCAGATTACAGTCACAGCAAACATCCAGAGAAAATATGCCAGAGTTACGAAGCCACACAAGTAACACCTTCACCCAACCTACACCCCGACCCTCCCCATGGCTCAAATATGACATCCCTGAAACCCAAACTCCCATTCCCACCCAGCAACATGTCCCATATGACCCTAGCCCTCCCACTCAGCCAGGTCTCAAGCTCTCTATCTTCACTCTTTGAGTCTACCTCCATCTACATCCCAAGTCCCCCTTGGCTGTTTCTCCCAGGTCAGCAGCACTCCCACACCACTGCCTTGAACACCCCCTGCTCCTTGCTCTGAGACTTCACAACTTACTCCCACACCTCACTAGATTCCAGACTTGATGAGATCACACTTAACCTACAACAACTCAAAGCAGACTTACTAAGCCTCATTTATATCTGTTAAGAGGCAACCAACAATCGGTGGTCAATCATCACTCCAAGGAAGAACAATCATAACCATTACCAATCCACCAACCACCTCACTAGGCTCCCTCCTCCCCCCCCGAATCAGCATGATCTTGCCTATTTTGATGTTTCATCAAACAAGATGAAGATGTTTCCCCTACCCTGATGCACCCACTCTACCCATTAGACTAAAAGATCCTCTATCCAACAGGCATATCCAATCCCTCCTCCTGTCATGTAACTCAACACACTCTGATAACTCAAACAATCTGGGTCAAATACAATCTACTGTTGCAAACCCACACAGAAAACCTTGGCTCAACCCCAGAGGGATAAACTAGCACAACCTCAATCGAGTTACCCTTACTCAGACTACCCCAGCTGACTCCAAATCTAAGCTGAAATATATGCTACTAAATTGCAGATCAGCTGCACGACATGCAGCAGACATCGCCGACCTTATCTTCACATATGATCCTGACCTATTAATCCTAACTGAAACTTGGTTAAATGATTCCTGATTCCTCCGCACCTATCCCTCCTAGCCACAAAATCAATAGACAAGATATATCTAATAGACCGGGTGGAGGCATCACCTGCACACACTGTAACTGCCTTTCATAGAAACAGTCACAATCCCCTGTCTAACCTCATGTAAATACTTTTGCATCAATTTTGAAGGTAACGACAGGCCACTATGCAAACTGCACATAGTCTACCACCCACCAGGAGATACCTTTTTGTTGATTGAATATTAAGGAAGTCCTCTCAGCTAAAACTGGACAACACTGCACCTAGATCTTCCTCAGAGACTTCAACCTCCATTGGAATGGCCTGAAAGACCCTGCAGTTAACAGCCTTAAAACCTTCCTAGCTGCCCTCAACCTGACCCAATTCTATGACTTCCCTACGCACAAGGGAGCAACCTTAGATCTAAGCATTGTGAAGGCCAACTCCATTCAACTTGAATCTATCCTCCCTTGTGATTGATTAGACCATCACTACATCACCTGTGAGAACTAATACAGGTCAACCAAATAAATCCAAACACTGGAAAAGAAGCATAAAAAACATTAACCTGCATGATCTGACATCCCTGAGCAACAACATCCTGCCTCCTCCTGTGAACATGTCCGATATCCATACAGACCGCTACAACAGCTCCATGAAGAATATGCTAGACTTGATTGCTCCCCTACAGCTAAAATTTATTTCCACTAAAATTACAAACCATGGTACCATGGGAGCCTAAATGCTGAAAGACGTTATTTGAAACTAGCTGAATGATTGTGGAGATCCTCACCATCCGTCAACACCTCAAGCATTTGAGAGCACTTAGGAACACATAATTCAAACACATTAGAAGTTTGAAATTGAATTTCTTTAGAATTCAATTAGAACTATCTAAAAAACGAAACTTTTTGATCTCATCAAACTACAGTCAAATAGTCAACCCAACTTTTCCTCATCTAGAACTACTCCACAACCAAACTGTGAAGAATTTGACTCCTTCTTCCTTGGAAAGACGGAAAACATTGGAAATAACTTGCAGATGGCATTGAAGCATTGTCCGATCATACGTCACTCCAGCTTCTCCTCTTCCCAGATCGCGGTGCCCTCATGTACTCCTGGGCACACCCTTAAAAACAACGCGTCATGGAACTTTTTCAAAACCTTCAAAGAGAGTGATGTTCTCAAACTTCTAGCAACACTGAAACCTTCGAACCATTTCAATTACCCTGTAACTTCTTCAGTGAGCTCAAATTGTCCATACTTCCACTTTAGACCAAAGAGCCTCTCTACTTCAAGGCACTATCCTGGACTGCCTAAAGTCCCATTGTGAAAATACAGACAACAGAAACCACGAACCTAAATACCTTCTGACCAATCTCTAACATTCCGTTTCTGGTGAAGCTCCTCCAAAAATGTGTTCATGTTCAAATCTGTAACCACATCAAACAATTCCAACTTTTAGGCCAATTCCAATCCGGCTCCCGTCCGGGTCACAGCACCGAATTGATTCTTACACACATAGAGGATGACACATTAAAAATGTTAGATCAGAATTAATCCTACCTACTAATCCTGCTCGACCTCTCATCAACACTCGATACTGTTAAGCATGATAATCTACTAAACTTATTGGAACATAGGATGAGTCTATCAGGGTCCATCTTAAACTGGTCTGCCTTGTTTCTCCACAACAGAACTCAAAGATTTCAAGGTTAATCAGTCCCTGTCTAGGTCCACTCCAGTCACATTAGGGGGGTTCCACAGGGATCCTTGCTTTCACCCACACTCTTTAACCTGTCCATGGAGCCTTCAACAGAAATTCTGAGATCATGCAACATCCACTCTTACCTGTACGCCGGTGACACACAATTGTACCTGAAAGTCTCCTCCCCCGGTAGACATCAGGTCCCTCAACTTAATTCTTCCAAAAATCCATAATTGGCTGACATGCAACCACTTCCAACTAAAAACTCTCAAATCGTAATTTCTACTAATCCCCCCACCCAAAGAGACACCCGTTATTGAGGAATGGATCAAGCAACTAACAGCTCTTAACTGCTTGCCACTTGCTATAGATTCTGCAAAATCACGGAAATAACTCCAAACAAGAACCTGGACATGCAAAAACACATCAATGCTGCCAGTAAAGTAGTGAACATCCAATTGAACATCTTAAAAATAATAATACCCTTCATCCCACTGAATGACTTCAAGTCTTCCTCTTCAAGCCCTAGTAATTCCCAAGTTGGGCTATGGACGTACAATCCTTTGTGGACTGCCCAGGTCAAAGATGGCTCCTTTAAGGGTCTCTCTTAACTCAGAGGCAAGGCTTATCACTCGATCTAAAAGAAACAACCATGTCCACCCAACTTAAAATCGCTAAACTGCCTCCCGTATGAAGCAAGAATACCACTGAAAATTGCCTGCATGAATCTTAAAGCCCTACACTTCAATGACCAGATCCTCTAGAAGTTCCAGCTGCTTTCTGCTGAAAAAAACTAAAATTCTATTAAAAGAAAACTTACTACCAAGCCTTCTCTGACATCAGCCTGAGAATTTGGAACTCCTTGCCCCCCGAAATCAGACTGAGGGCCTGATTTGCAATAGAATCTATTCTATTCTTTCACTTTGCCTAACTCATCTTTTAAATTGGCCCATATGCTTGATAAACATTCTTGTGTATATGTCCAGCCAACTTGAAATCTCTAAACTCGCTCCCGTATGAATAAAGAATACCACTGAAAATTGTCTGCATGACTCATAAAGCCCTACACTTCAATACCCAGATCCTCTAGAAGTTCCAACTGCTTTCTGCTGAAACAAAAGAAATTCTATTAAAAGAAAACTTACAACCAAGGCTTCTCTGGCATCAGCCCGAGAATGTGGAACTCCTTGCCCCCTGAAATCAGACTGAAGGCCTGATTGCAATGGAACCTAAAGACCGCCAGACTGGCAGTGGAGGTAGGACTGCCACGACTGAGGTGGTCCGACCACCACATTACAGCCCTGGCGGTCCAACCACCAGGGGACTGCCATCTCCACCAGGATCTTTGATCCTAACGGGATGACAGCAGTCTTGGTTGTGATCAGCTAGAGCGGCGCTGAAGTCAGTGCCGCAATGCTCATTACAACTTTGTTCTCTGCTAGCCTTTTCATGGCTGTCTGACCGTCATGAAAAGACTGGTGGAGAACAAGTGCAGGGGACCACAGGGAGACATGTGCACTGCCCGTGGCATGGGCCATGCAGGGGACCCCCTGCCCAGCACCCTTGAAATGTGCACTGTCTGCTGTGCAGACAGTGTGTATTTCAAGGATGATGGTGCACCCTGCATGCGCAGCATTGCAGCTGGCTCAATTATGAGCCGGAAACTAAGCTGCCCACCTTTCCCACTGGGCTGACAGACGGGAACCTTGGTTCCCACCCGTCAGCCTAGTGGGAGAGTTGTAATGGGGCCGGTGGGGAGACCGCCAGCACTGTGGTTGTTTCCTTGTCGGAAGATTGGTGGTCGGATGTTTCTGACCGACAAACTCTTAATGATGAAGTTTAAAATACTACTTTCTGCCTTAGAACCCTTGAATTTATCTCTGTGCCTGTCATGGCACACTGATTTCACTCATGTCTATCTCTCACTTGTTATGATAATTTTTTGATTTGTTTGACTTTACTTTGAGGTGATTTCTCCCTCAAGTGTGAAGTTGGCACATCCTATATTGATCACAATTATGTTTTTGTTGGTTCTGTATGCCCCTTTTTTTGATCATGTGTAAAGCGCTCTGATATCTTCAGGGGTCATGTTCGCTCTATATAAAAGTTTTAAAATAAAAATTAAATATATAAATAAATAAATACGTGTCTTGGTGCCTCTATTGTACACCATGAGGAAGAGAGTTGTTTTGAGGAGGTGGCAGAGTAGACCAGTGCAGAAGGTATAAGATGTGTACATAGACCCAACACAAAAACTTGATATGGTAAACAAATTGTCTTTAATTGTATGAGGCCCTAATTCACCAACTAAAAAGTCCACTATGGGGAGATCCCTAACAACATAGCATCTCAATGTTATTAGTCTATAAGAAATATATCTCACATGAAGGATCAGATGATGATGAGATACACATATCCTGAAATGGTTTATTCCTCTTCAAACACTAAGCACAATGGCATTGCTACCTTTGTGCAAAAAGTAATATATTTTTCCGTATTAGATAGTAAAAGGGATAATGAGGGCAGGAATCTTATTCTAAATGGATTTCTGTGGGGTGGAAAGACCACTTTTGCAGTGGTCTACTCATTGCAGGAGCACTTTTATTGACCTATAATAGGCTTTAATCTTGCCTGGGTTACATCACTCAATTATCAGAAATAGGAAAGGGTCCAGTCAATACCTTCTTGAAACTCAGGATAGAGACTCTTCCTTTTGTCATGCTTACGTAGATCATTCTCCAGAATAGGTTATAATTCACTGGTATCCCTCATATGGCAGACAGATGGCCATCATTACAACCCTGGGGGTTGTTGATAAAGCGGCAGTAATACCACCTACAGGCCGGCGGTAAAAAAATGGAATTATGACCACGGCGGAAACGGCTCACACAGACAGCCACTTTAACACACCGGCCGCCACAGCGGTAGCAAGAAGCACCGCGGCGGTAACCACTAACAGCCAGGCGGAAGACAATGTGCCGCCCACACTTTTACAACAGGCCTATCCCCCATCTTTTCCGGGGCGGTACCAGTGTCATCAAAAGCACAGCGGACACAGTGCACAGAAGGGAAACGACTCACCCCTGGAGACTAAAGGAAGGACCATGCCGCCATGGAGCCCGAGTTACAGATGTTCCCCATGCTCGTCTATCTCCTTCTTCACCATGAATACCAACGCCGGCGAAGACGACCACGGTGAGTACTGCCGCCTAGCACACATGAGAGGGGGGAGGAAAAAGAGAGTGACACACACAGGCAACATGCAACACCACCACCCCCAACACCATACACAGAAACAGATGCAGAAACATTACATTTCCACCCGTACCCCTCATGAATAATGCAAGGACAAAAGTAATTGATTAAAGTAAGTGTAATAAGATAAAATACTAGAAATACGTCCTTCAAAAAATCAAAACAGTATATACATATATACAAAGGGAGGGACACTGCCCAGTCCACAATGTACGTGGGCCACAGGGCCATATCACATAGGCTAAGGACCCACTTGACTCCTGCAACAACACAGAGAGAACATTGCAGGGGCATCAGGTCGAAAATACACAAGCACCTCAGGGGGACGGGGAGGCACCTCAGCCGGAAGATGGAACAACACCATTGGTCCTGGAGGGGGCTACATGTCGATCACACTGTCCTAGGGAGTACAAAGCCACAGACTCTCAAGTGGGTGGTCTGCCCACTGCTTGGTCCTGGGAGTGCAAGGCCACAGTCTCTCAAGTGGTTAGTCTCCCCACTGCTTGGTCCTGGGGAGTGCAAAGCCACAGTCTCTCAAGTGGGTGGTCTGCCCACTACTTGGACCTGGTGAGTGCAAAGCCACAGTCTCTCAAGTGGGTGGTCTGCTCACTGCTTGGTCCTGGGGAGTGCAAAGCCACAGTCTCTCTAGTGGGCAGTTTGCTCACTGCTTGGTCCTGGGGAGTGCAAAGCCACAGTCTCTCAAGTGGGTGGTTTGCCCACTGCTTGGTCCTGGGGAGTGCAAAGTCACAGTCTCTCTAGTGGCTGGTTTGCACACTGCTTGGTCCTGTGCAGTGCAAAGCCACAGTCTCTGAAGTGGGTGGTTTGCCCACTGCTTGGTCCTGTGGTGTGCAAGGCCACAGTCTCTCTAGTGGATGGCTTCTTCACTGGTTCTGGAGGGGGCATTGTGCCCAGTGTGCTTCATTCTGGCAAGGAGGGGGTGAGTGGATGCCTTCTTCCACTGGTTCTGGAGGGGGCTTTGTGCCCGGAGTGCTTCATCCTGGCAAGGAGGAGGTGAGTGGGTGCCTTCTTCCACTGGTTCTGGAGGGGGCTTTGTGCCCTGTGATGCAGCACATGGGGAGTGCAAGTCTCTCATCTTGGTGTCACACCCACAGGATTTGCATGGGCCAGGATGCACTACAGTTCATGGAGGCAGGACTACACACTGCTCACCGGCAGTGACGGCTGCTCAGTGGTGGTAGTGGCGATGCTGGTGTCGGGGATGCTAGTGGTGGGGGAGGCACCTGCCTGTTCCCTACTGCCTCGGACGGCTGCCCACTGTGGCTTCTGGCGGTGCTGGCAGTGGTGGGGGGAGGCTCCTGCCTGTCCCCTGCAGCCTCAGACAGCAGCCCACAGTGCTGGCAGTGGTGGGGAGGCTCCTGCTCATCCCCTGCAGCCTCTGACAGCTGCCCACTCAAGCTGCTGGTGGTGGTAGTAGTGGTGGGGGGGCTTCAGCCCGTCCCCTGCAGGCTCGGACAGCTGCCCATTCGGGCTGCTGCTGCTGACACTGCTGCAGGCAGTGATGCTGTTGGTGGTTCTGGTGCCGGGAATGCCCGTGGTGGGGGTAGGCCCACTGGGGCTGCTGTCTGGCAGTGCAGGGGGAGGCTCCTGCCTGTCCCCTGCAGCCTCGGACGGCTGCTCACTGGGGCTGCTGGCGAAGCTGTCAGTGGTGAGGCAAAGCTCCTGCCCGTCCCCTGCAGCCTCGGATGGCGGCCCACTCGGGCTGATGCTGCTGGCACTGATGCAGGGAGTGATGCTGGTGGCGGTGCTGGTGTCGGGAATACCCGTGGTGGGGGGAGGCTCCAGCCCTTCCCCTGCAGCCTTGGACGGCTCAACCGCCAAGGTTGGTGGTGGGGGCACAGATTCAGTCCCTGCCCGTCCTGCCAGCAGGGGCAGGCCCCATGCCCTTCCCAGCTTGTGGTGCCTCTTTGTCCTTCACCATGGCAGCCGGTTTTGCCTCCTTGCCCTTCACAGCTGGTGGTGCCTCCTTGCCCTTCACAGCTGGTTGTGCCTCCTTGTCCTTCCCTTTGGCATCTGGTGCAGGCACACTGTCAGTGGTTATGGTTGGTTCCCTGGAGCCTCTCCCACCTGCAGTAGCTGCCAACACTACTGTGGCCGTGGACTGGGTAGCTGAGGTGCAAGCCTGGGTTCTGACCACCCTGGCTCGACGTGAAGGATGGGGAGTGGGAGAGGTAGGGAGGAAAAGCAGAGAGGAAAAGCTTTTTAGGAACACTGGGCTGGGAAGAGGGTGAAGGTCTGAGAGTGGAGGAAGAGGGAGTGGTTGTAGGGGGTGTCAGTCTGCTATGTTTGGGTGCAGGTGCATGGGCTGGAAGCCTATTGTGAAGTGCTTGCGTTTGTGTACTTTGGGGGAGGGGGCACAGACACAGTGGGAGAGGACACAGGGGATGTGTGCATGGATGTGCATGGATGTGATTGCCAGTGAGGGGAGTGTAGTGATAGGCGTGATGGTGATGGAGGTAGTGGATGAGGATGCAGTGCATGCAGGTGTGAGTGGAGATGCTGCTGGGAGGGTGGTGGACGAGGAGGAAGAGGGGGACACAGTGGAGGCAGTAGATGTTAGTGTGTCTGATTCTGGATGGTGTTTGTGTGAGTGCCTGTGGGATGATGTGTTGTGCTTGTGTTTGCCCGAGCCACTCCTGTGTGTTGTCTTGGGTGCATGTTGGTCTGAATGTGTGCTTGGGATAGCTTGGGGTCAGGGGAATAGGACTGGGTAGAAGAAGTTGGAGGGGGGAGGCTAGAGACAGGGTCAATGGCTGCCATCAGGGAGGAGGCCAGAGCCTGGAATGGTCTCTGTTGGGCCGCCATGCCAGAGGAAATTCCCTCCAGGAATGCATTTGTTTGTTGCAAGTGGCCTGCCAGCCCCTGGATGGCATTCACTATGGTTGACTGCCCAACATAGATGGGTCGCAGGAGGTCAATAGCCTCCTCACTCAGGGCAGCAGAGTTATCTGGGGCAGGGCCTGAGGTGCCTGGGGCGTAGAAGATTCCCACCCTCCTGGGTGAGCGGGCATGGGAAACTCGCTGAGGGGCTGCTGGGAAGGCAATGCTGGAATCGGGGATGGCGACTGTACCTGCAATTGGGGTGGGCACAGAGGTGTCCGCCGCCAGCATGGAGCTTCCATCAGAGGAGGTATCACTGTCAGAACTGTCCCCTCCTGTCCCCACCATGGTTCCCCCCTCCCCCTCCGTCCCACTGGTGCCATCACCGTAGGCGGTTTTGGCTTCCTGGGCCATGTGGGATGCAGATCCCTCCGTTCCCGGTGTCTCTGCTCCTCCGCCAGATCATGCTAATGCACACAAGGGCAGGGTGACAAAACAAAAAGAGGGGAAGGCAAAGGATACACTTGGTCAATGGCTGCACCAACACCGCCGTTGGCGTACACAGCACATTCACACAGGGAACAGGCCTACACACTATGCAATGCATTACAAGTCATAATGCTAGTCACCAGCCCTAGGACTGGCATACCTAAGGCCAATAGCAGCATACCTGAGGCGCACAGACACCTGCCTAGGCCTACTAGCTTGGTTGGAGGACTTTCACATCAGAACCCTGCCCAACATGGGACCTACAATGCAATCTCCTGCCTGGCATAGGGGTACCCACAGGCCCACATCCCCCACCCGGAGACCACCCTACCATGTGAAATTTGCAGATTTGGAAACTGTACTCACCCCCCTGTGGCTGCTGTGATGCCCTCAGGTACCCATCCAGCTCCGGGTAGGCCACCGCCAATATGCGGAACATCAGAGGGGTCAGGGTTCGAAGAGCACCCCTTCTTAGTTGGCAGGCCATTCCCAGCTAGGCCTCCGATGTCTTCCATGCCCAGCGTCTCAGGTCCTCCCACCATTTGCGACAGTGGGTGCTCCGCCTGCCATAGACCCAGAGGGTCCGCACCTCCTTGGCGATGGCACACCATATACCCTTTTTCTGATGGGCGCTGACCTGCAGACAAATCAACATTGAAAAAGGTCTCAGCCATACTGTCCGGCCTCTTACACTAATGGCCCACCATATCCCTCACATCCCCTTATGCACAGACATTGCCCACCATACATGCAGCACGCTGCCCAGGACCCTTCCACCCCCCCTTACATGAGGTCCTCACACACAGCACTCCATGCATTCATGCCCCATGCATCATGCTCACAGTGTACTCACCTGTTGGTCTGAAGGCCCGTACAGCATTCGGTACTGGGGTAGAACCCCATCCACCAGTCTCTCCAACTCTGCAACGCTGAAGGCAGGGGCCCTTTCCACAGTGACACGAGCCATGGGTGGTTCCTGACACAGGTAACAGCAGCATTTGCAGTGCAGGTCCACTCCTGTTGAAGGTCAAGTAGCAAGTGAGAGAACAGATAGAAAATGGCAGTCACATCTGCGGCGGTGTGCACCGTCACCTCCGGCGTCCATCACCATTGGCCACTGTAACCCATAGGGCCCATAGACAACCAATGAGGAGTTGCACGGCAGTACTCAACCGCCTCCTGCAACGGCGCACAACGTCAGTGGCATTACCTCATTTCCACCTGTCCATCCACACAGGACAGGCGGACTCCATTTCAGTGGGGGGGGCAGGCCATGGCACCTAACTGCATCACAATACACATAGGCACGATTTGGGCCTATCCAACAACATACTGTTTCAGTCACAACATGTAATGCAGTGTACAGTTTGGAAATGTGGAATACTGACCAGATGCTCATTGTTTTGCTCCCTAGATTGCAACCACTGCAAATGAATAGGAAATGGAGACATCCCCCGTGTACAGACCCCTGGTGGACTTGGCAACAATGCAGCACATTATCCTCACCTACAGACTTGAGAGGGCCACAATCCAAGAGATGTGTGACCAATTGGAGCCTGACCTGATACCTGCTATCCGTCACCCCAGTGGGGTACCCCCTCTTGTGCAGGTGCTATCTGTGCTCCATTTCTTGGCAACTGGTTCTTTCCAAATGACAGTGGGCTTGGCAGCAGGAATGTCTCAGCCAATGTTCTCAATAGTGCTAACAAGAGTGTTGTCTGCCCTGATGAAACACATGTGCAGCTACATTGTTTTCCACTCGGTGGATGACTTGGCCACAGTAAAAGCTGACTTCTATGCAATGGGAGACATATTCCCAACGTTATTGGGGCAATTGATGGTACACATATTGCCTTTGTCCCCCCCCCCCGGAGAAATGAACAGGTGTTCAGAAATCGAAAGAGCTTTCTCTCAATGAATGTTCAGATAGTGTGCCAGGCGGACCAGTACATCTCCCATGTCAATGCAAAGTATCCTGGCTCTGTACATGATGCCTTTATCCTGAGGAATAGCAGCATCCCATATGTGATGGTTCAACTCCAGAGGCACCGGGTGTGGCTAATAGGTGAGCCCATGGTTCCCACCCAGTATATGTTGGTGTATAGGTATAAGGTTGGCCCTAAGGGTTAGTGTTTGGCTAACAGGTATCCCCGATATTTGCATGTGACTCTGGTTACCCCAACCTCTCATGGCTACTGACCCAGTGAGGAATCCCAGGACAAGGGCAGAGGAACGTTACAATGAGGCACATGGGCAAACAAGAAGGATTATAGAGAGGACATTCGGCCTCCTGAAGGCCAGGTTTCGGTGCCTCCATCTAACAGGTGGTTCCCTGTGCTACTCACCCAAGAAGGTCTGCCATAGGGAGGAGGATGAGGCTGGAGATGGGTGTTCGGCAGCAGTGGACCTTGTGGACAGTGACGAAGAGGAGACAGAGGATGAGGACAATTGAACAGCAATCATACAACAGTGCTTCCAGTGACACACAGGTAAGACATTTTAACTTCACCTTCCATTGACAGTATTGTGTTGGATATTGTCACTGGCAGGCTGATTTTCCAACTACTATTGCCACTTACTGTACCCTTTGGCATGTCTATTTTCAGATATCTGTCCCCCACTCTGGCTCCTGGGGTGTTGACAGGTCATACCTATATATACATTACAGTACAGTTGAATTTCAATGTTTACAGCTTGTTCAATGAATACATTTGTCAATCAATTGACAGACTCCATTCTTTTATTTTTTACAAGGGTGTTTATTTATGTGCTAATAAGTGGAGGGGGCATTGCAATGGGCTGGGTGGTGGTGGAGGAGAGCCCAGGGTAAAATTCCAGTATATTTGTATCACAGGTGCACTGTCCAAGGGGGAATGGGAAGTGGAGCAATGGCAGTTCAAGGTGGACAGGGCGACAGAGTGGGACACAAGGGAGACATTCAGGAGAGTCTTATTTCCTGGCGGGGTCTTGGCAATATTCTCTGGCTTCTGCCTGGATCGCAGGGACCGTTTGAGGGGTGGTTCTCCTTCTGCAGGGGGAGGGGTGCTGATGGCCTGTTGTTCCTGTAGCGGGGGCCTCCTGCCCACTAGCATCAGCGGAGGTGGAAGGCTGTTCATTGGTTTGGCTAGTGTCAGGGGCTTGTTGATGTGCCACTGCCTCCCTCACGGTGTTGGTCATGTTTGCCAGCACCCCTGCAATGGTGACCAGGGTGGTGTGGATGTCTCTCAGGTCCTCCATGATCCCCAGGTACTGTCCCTCCTGCACCCGCTGGGCCTCCTGCAACTTGTCCAGTACCTGGCCCATCGTCTCCTGGGAATGGTGGTATGCTCTCAAGATGTTGGTAAGTGCCTTGTGGAGAGTCCGTTCCCTGGGCCTGTCCTCCCCCTGTCACACAGCAGTCCTCCCAGATCCCCTGGTGTCCTGTGCCTCTGTCCCCTGAACCGTGTGCCCACTGCCACTAACCCCAGGTCCCTGATTGTCCTGTGTTTGTGGGGTGGCCTGGGGTCCTTGTAGTGGTGGACACTCTGCTGATTGACGTGTTCTGGGGACAGTGGTATGGGCCCGCTGGGTGGGTACTGTGGTGGTGTTTCCTGAGGGGTGAGGCTCTTTGCTGGTATGGGACTGTGCCTGAGTAAACAACTGTCCGGAGGTCCCTGATGGGCCAGGTTGGTCATCCTGACCCAGGCGTATAGAGCTGCTGTCATCACTGGGAGCCTCTTCTAGGGGGGACTGGATGTTGCTGGCACCTCCTCTCCGGTGACGTTCTGTGGGGGACCTGTGGGGATATAAATGCATGGGATGGTGGAGTGATGGGAGTGAGGGTGGGGGTATGTGATGGCAAGCAGGTGGGGGGGGGGGTGAAAGTAGTAATGATTTGACTTACCAGAGTCCAGTCCTCCTGCTACTCCTGCCAGGCCCTCAGGATACAGTATTGCAAAGACTTGCTCCTCCCATGTTGTTAGTTGTGGGGAGGAGGTGGAGGTCCACCGCCAGTCTTCTGTACAGCTATTAGGTGTCTTGCTACCACGGAACGTACCTTCCCCCGTAGGTCATTCCACCTCTTCCTGATGTCATCCCATGGCGTTGACCCTGTCCACGATCCTCCGCCATAGCTCCATCTTCCTGGCAATGGATGTCTGCTACCCGGATTATTTCCTCCACCATGACCCTTAGCTCCTCCTCTGAGAACCTGGGGTGTCTTTGTGGTGCCATGGGTATAGTGTGTGTGATGTGTGAGGGTTTGTTGGGCGATGTGTTAGGCGATGTGTTGGGTGCAGTAAGGTACGAGGATGGTGTATGGGTGATGGTGTTTTGTGGCTCTGGTTCTGTGGGTGCTGTTGGTCTGTCTCTCTCAGTTGGCAATAGTTTTGAGTAGTAAGGGGTTGTGGGCAGTGTGGGACTGTGTTTTATAATGGTGTCGGTGTGTGGGTGTTGTGTGTGTATGTGTGTCAGGTGTGTGGAGTTTGAATTGTCCAATGTAGTGTTGTTTTGTTAGGTTGTGTGTATTTTGAGCGTGGCGGTATGTACTGCCAATGGTTTACTGCATTGAATGTCCACCGCAGTGATTCGTGAGTCATAATGCTGTGGGCGTAGTTCTGTTGGCATAATGGTGTGGATTTGGATACCGGCAGTTTATCACTGACATTTGGTCTGGTGGACTTGTGTGTGTGTCTGTATAGTGACGGATTGCTATGTGTGGGTCATATTATGGGTAGCGGTAAACCGCTGCCGCGCCGGTATGTTGGCGGCAGTCGGCATGGCGGTAAGCGGGACTTACCGCCAATGTCATAACGAGGGCCATAGAGTCAATATCCATATAGTCAACTATGCTCAGTTCTAATGGAGCAAAACCTGAGGAAAAAATGAAACGTTCACATGAGTTGTCATCCACACCCCTCATTATTTGGGGACTGAATATTTAGAATAGATATTATTGAAATGATAATTAGTGGATAATTTGAGCTCAAAGAGAAGTGAGAGCTCTTACCTCAGGGTTGTTGGGACGCCTTAACATTTGTAGTGAGAGGGAAAATTATTGCAGTTATGGCAGGCCTATGAAGAACACATGCAATAGAAATGCAAAGAACTGCAAAATACTGGAGGAGAATACAGAAAGTCCTCTTCATTCAGACGTCTTTTGCAAATGCCACTCCTTACGGGACAATTGAGGACTAGTCACTCAAAGAAAGCAAAAATGACCCTACTCATTCCTAAGGAGCATAAAATAGGAACAAGATTAGCTTGATAGGGAAAAATTGGAACACACATTTACACAAGACTGTCTCTCTAGCATATCGGCCAAATTTAAAAGATGAGTTAGGCTAAGTGGAAGAATAGAATAGATTCTATTGCAGATTATTTTCCGGAGAAACACACTCTGCCTGAACACAAAACATAAATTCAAATGTTTCTGCACTTTGCACAAACACATGCTAAATTGCTTGATGCTCCTATCAATAATAAATGTGCTTCATGCCATACACTCTCTTAACCCCAATAAAATTGTTCCACCTAACCTAATCCCTGTACCGTCAGATAGCACATATGCAAAGCCTGTCACCTTGAATGAGCCAAGAAAATGTAACTATCATACTTAAACCTGGGAAACGGCCGGTGAACTGTTCCCTGTATAAATTATTTTGCCAAATGTATTATAGATGCAACATTATACTTAGAACCCCTGGCCTCTATATTAGAGCAGTTGATAACAATAATGATCACCAAGACCAATCTGCCTGTGTTAGTAAGCGGCAGATGCATGACAATATTTAAAGAATAATCTACTTGATATAAAAATGCCTTCACATATCCTTAGACACACAGACATTTTTTGGCCAAGTGGTCTTTTTTGCATCTGGTATGAAGGAGTTTTGGTTGGGTATAACATTCATTGATATGGGAATAGACAGTTAGTATATTCCTACCACTAGGATAGAGTAGCCAAACGTCTAAAGGCATTACTTACAAAGAAGGGCACGACAGGGATGCCCCTGTCACCCATACTATGTGCACCAAGCATTCAATCATTGGCTCATCAAATTCACCAGGCACAATCTATACAAGGCATAACTTTAGATCAAATGCTGCTAAACCTTTCTGTTCCCTGATGATGCTCTTCTATCCCTCGGAGACCCAGATTATTCCAGTTCAGTCCTAATACATCAACTCTAGGTATTCTAGAATCTATCAATACATAAAATAAACATGGATTACTGAAATGAAAAATTCTAAATCTGACATTGCCTGAATATGCAGTAAGCCTTCTGAAGGGCACGTTTCTGTTTCAATGGACCCCTAAACACATTCGATACCTGAGAATTAAAAAAATTGTAATGTAGTCAAATTGTTTTGAACTAATTACCCATAAGGAGCGGTGTGAGGAGATGGACTTTCTCTTTGGGTGTCTTGGTGTACTAAAATGGATGTAGCAATGTCCTTTCAATAGTTCTATATGTTTTTTTAGGTGTGTTCAGTGAAGGGTTCAAGACACCGTGGAACAGACATATCCCATTATTTTTTAAGGCAATCCAGGTCCTCAGTTCTTGTTTAAAACATAGCAAATTGTTTGAGAGATTGACACTGCATATTACCTGGCAGCACAAATAAGGATGATGTTAGAGTGGGCCATTAAGACCTGGCAACATATGAACAGGCACGATGGGGAGACTCTTGTGGGATGTGACGTAGTTAAGGAGAAACTTGAGATATCCAAAGGTATACTTCAACATGGTGATTCATACTACACTAAGGCCCATATTTATACTTTTTTTGCGCCACATTTGCATTATGTTTTGACACAAAAGCAGTGCAAACGTACAAAATACAATTGTTGGAGGGGCTGTGGCTATACAAGGCATATCCTCCATTTCTGGTGGACCTGTCCTACAGTGTCAAATTTCCTGAGGAAAGTGCTCTCTGCTCTTGTTGACATTGTAGACTACACATTACCAGAAGTTCCAGGAACCATAATTTTAGGCTTTATGTGACCAGGATGTCTCAGGTTCAAAGCTCTGATTGAATGATTTTCTGGCAGTGTCTAGCCACAGAAAAACCTAAGAAAATAGACATGCTTTCATCAACATCATGTTACAATAGGCTTTGGGAAGATGATGGCCAGGAAGCTGCTGATTGTCAATCTGAAATGAGACATGGCAAATTTGATTTGATCTGGAAGATATCACTAGAATAAATGGCAAAATGTTACTCTGTCTTGGACTCAAAACCTAGGCTACATACCCTAGATATGTTCTCTTGATCCTCACACAGGTTTTTCTTATATCCATATGGCAATGTTTGCTATCATTAGGGGACTCATTGGGGCTGAGATATGGGGTTCCCAAAAGTGAGGGTGGGTTGGGTGGGAGGTGTTATTCACTTGAAGAAATGTCTTATTGTGAATCTGTACTGTACAGTATCAATGCATAGCTGTAATGACGAATAGTTTTGTACTGATGCATACATCTCAAAATAAAAGTAATCTAGGCTGAAATAGTCCTCTTTCCCTTCTGTATTTTCACTCTTTACCCTCCCCCTGGCCACTCTGTGCTAAATAAATGCGAAATCAACAGTCAGGTGGAGGGCAATCAGTCACTTTGATGTCTTTTGTGGCAAAGAGTGCATTGTGTCACTACCATCAACATTTTGGTGAGCAGGATCTCAGTAATTGTATATGCTAGCACCACAATGGGAAATTAACTCTAAAGAAGAAATACATTTTAGGAAGTTTGTAAGAGACCGAAGCTTCAACTTTGTCAACCTTGGTTATGGTTCTTGAGTGAGTTTCTTCAAAAGAACATTTAATTTATTGAATACTGTGGGGTAAAATTATTGGCCTTTGTGGAATGGGTTATGTAATCACAAATCACAAATTTGGGGGATATCTCGTCTATCTGATTATAAGTGTAGCATTTGTAAGAAACATACAGGTATATATCACATTTGTGATGCAGTAGCCATAGACTAAAGAAATGCACACAACACTCTGCAGCATCCACTCCCTTTTCATGGCTGCAGCTCTCAATAAAGGACAGTTGCTGTCAGACCTTTCAGACCAGAATGGATGTCTTTGTCAGCACCTGACTTGTCAGTCAGTCATGGTTGCGGTAGAAAAGAAGACAAGGCTTATGCAAGCCTTCGGACTGTTTTTCTATGTCTGTCTCTCTCGCTCTCTCTCTCTCTTTCTCTCTCTGAGCTCGCATAACTGTTTGTCTCCTGCACTATGGCAAGGCAGATAAAAACTGAGGGGCAATGAGGCATCTCCACCCTTCTAATGAGACTCTGGCTTTCACTGCAAGACAGAAGCTGAGTGCATGATAGAACTAGGGTTGGGGAAGCCTCTGCCCTTTCTTCTTTCAGGCATGACTCCTTCACTAACTTTCACAGATCCAACTGCCTGAATGCTAGGAAGAGGAGGAGTTAGAGTGTCAGAGTTTGTGATATTGTAATTTTGATGGACAGGGGCATGTACCTGCATTTATAGTTCATTGCTATGCTGTATGCTTTAAGACTGTCCATTGTAATATTTATATAATCAGATGGGCTATGGGCCTGATTCCGAGTCTGGTGGTCAGATCGCTAGGGGACCGCCGTCTCCACCAGGATCTCTGATCCCGATGGGCTGACAATGGCCTTGGTTGCGATCAACCAGAGCGGCGCTAAAGTCAGTGCCGCCTTGCTGATTGAAACAATGTTCTCTGCCAGCGGTTCAACTGCCATGAAGAGGCTGGCGGAGAACAAGTGCTGGGGACGACAGGGGGGCCCCTTCACTGCCCACGACAATGTTAGCGTGTGTGACCTTATCTGTTTATTTATTGGTAACTAAAAAGGGATATGAACACTTAGGCCAATGAACCTTTTGATTTGCTTAAGCTGATCACACCATCAACCCCGCACATCAAATGAATATCATCAAATAAACAATACAATTTATTAGAGTCAGTAACTTGACACACCATGACCCATTTGGCCACGAATAACCACACCTTTAGTATCAATTACAATGTTTATTTCCCTATATTTAAAAAGCTAGGGTTTTATTTAGCACAAGTGAAATTCATAACTTTTAACTGTAAGTATGACAGAGGAGTGCAGTTTCAGAAATATATGAGCTCTCAATACATTTTAATACATTATTAGTGAATATCTTATATGATGGTGGCCAATCAAGTAGGCACATTTTGTGTTACACATTAATTTCCATGTTAATACATTTTATATGTTAAATCGATTCTAGAAATACATAAAACAATTATTAATATTAATTTAAGCGCTCACAATTCCTCCTCTGATGACTAAATATGTCATCACACTTTCAACTCAAATACATTTATTTATTCTGTTTGACAATTTGTCTCAAAGTTTTGTCTCGTACATTTTTTTCATTCTTTCTCCATTTGAATTTTCCCTAAATAATTTCTCCATTCTTATATCTACCCTCCTCTGATCCCTTTTCAATCTTTTTGCTTCAATCATATGACATAACTTTTGTATTCCCCACACTCCAATTAAACAAATTATAATAATAAAAATTCACTGTAATATCTTCATTAAGATTCCTTTTCCCAGGTTACCAAGCCAATTCCCCAAAGATGCAAGTCCTTTGCCAGCCTTTTCCTAAACAGTTGTTTCAGTTAGTTCTGTTAATTCAATTTTATCTTTTGTTAGATTGTTAATAAAACCTCTAACTGCTTTGTTATTGTTCGGTATATATGAACAAAAATGTTGCGGACCAAGCAATTTACAAACTCCGCCCTCCTTTGCTAAAAGGATGTCTAATGCCAGGCGGTTCTGAAGAGACATAACTCTTACCGCAGCCAATTCAGTGTCCATGAGGACAATGGCTCCTGAAAAATCTGTCAGAATGTTATCCACAATAGTAGACAACTTTCGAATTTTAATGGCTTTCAGAACAACTCCCACTGAAGGAATTATTGCTACAACTATGTCGCCCACAATTTTAGAAACTGATTATCGTTTCAATCTTTTCGGTAATTTATTCACGTCATCAAGTTAGTACATTTTCAGGAAAACTGTCCCAAGGAACATGTGCCATAACATCCTTTAAGAAGATGGTAATACACATTTTTCCCACAAATGTAATAGATTCCAGGCACTCCTGGACCCTTACCATTCAACATAAATGTCCATTTATAATGAAACAAAAACACATGCCTGCATTCACTCGTTCCCACAAATATTTTATCAACTCTAGATTGTGGCCTATATATACAAAGCTTTCCTTCTTGTAGTGCATCTAAAGCTAATTTCCCTTGATTTGTGATGTCAGTAAATGCATATTCATTTCCAGGTTTTCGCAGAACTAATCCCTTGTCTATTTTTGCCTTTATTGCCCTTTTCTTATTTTCTGTGTGATCTAAGAAGCGCTTTTCTGCAGGTGTGAGTAAGCATGTTAAATTGTTCCGATGGGCAAATGTGGTACCAAAGGTTAAAGTAGGTTCAAAGAAATCCTTCACTATTACTATGTTATCTTTAGCTATTTTATTAAGATCTCTAATTATAGGAACAAACAAAAACACTATATCAAAATGGAGTAGAAATACTGGTTGTACTTCTGGTTATAAAACCGTTGTAGTAAAAGACTACAACTTATGCTGTAGGTTAATGGCAGACTATGATAGGTTACTCCTTCCTCAACAGAGGCTGGAATGTGTGTACAAACCTAACATTCTCTCGCATCTATAGTGTCAACATACTCACGCAATAAGCAATAGAAAACATTAGAAGAAAGTTCCCCCTGAGTATTATGTACATGCAAATACTTCTCATCTAACCCGAACCTATCTATTTGCGAGAGAGTAGTAGTTTTCTATACAGCTTTTGTATGGTTTGCCTCATCCTTGCCAAGAACTATTACACAGGACTTGAGTCACAGACTACGAATTTGTGCATTCCCCTAAAATTTCCAATTTTGGCTGGGACTGGTTCTGTGATTGGGTTAGTCAACTATTGGTTTGCAACTCCTACAATCAGGACTGTTTTCCCAGATAGTGGCAGGTCTGGAACTTCAGCAGTTTTCACTGTAGAGCATGTAGCTCCAGTGTCAAAGAAAAATAGGACTTTGTGACCATTCACCTTGTCTTTAACATAGGGAACATTCTGATCTACCTCTAGTGATGCAGCCCGCATGCAGTCTTCCTCATCCAAACTATCACTTATCCAATCATTGCTTATTCCAATCTCACTGAGAAGGGGGAATTGGTGTACGGAATTGTTACTCTGATTAAGTCTTCGACCTGTGACCACCCAAGAAAGCATCATCTGTTGCTGGTCCACAGGGGCTTGAGGTATTTGGATTGCTGTCCAGGCTCCATTTGAATCTGAGGTTGCATCTGCTGTAACTGGGGCATTTGTACCTGCAATGGCTGTACGCGTGGCATGGGCTGCATAGCTTGAAAAACTTGCATAGTGTTCATATTATTCTGAAAGTTTGGATTTGGACCCTCTCATGTTCTGAAAAGAATTGACAACACTCATTTGCTGAACAACACCTCCTTGATTTACCATTGGGCACTCCCATTTCCAATGTCTGAGGCCCCCGTAATTGTGACATGGCAATGTCTTTTTCATGCCTTGCACTTCACCGTGTATCACTACTGTACTCAAATCAGGACTAGGATTTACACTTCCCATTCCACCACAACCTTTACTTCTGCCTCCGTTCTGAAATTGCATGTTTCCCTGCTGCAGCTGCAGCTGAAACCTTCCCTGGATCCTTGTCTGGGCAGCCTTGATCTGCATCACCATTGCCTTCTCTTTCAACTTTTTCTGTTTCAACTCAATTTCATCACAATAGTACTTTGCATACTGCAGCACCTCATCAATTGGCTTTCCTTGCCAGAAAATCAAATGTTCTTAATCATCGGGCTAATTTGGGGTCTCAATCCTTCAACAAATATGAACACAAAATGAATCATGTCTTTCGGCTCAACTGTCTCTGTACCAGTGTAATGCTTAAATGCCTGCAACAATCTCTCGTAGTATGTGTGAATAGACTCGTTAGCTTCTTGTGCAGTCCTGTCTATGAGCTGCCAATCAATATTATTGGGCAAAATTCTGGTTTTCAAAAATTCAATCACCCTATAGTAATATTTCAGTACGTCAGGAGATGGTGCACCTGTTGTTGGGTCTCTCAGCAGCTCTTTTGTTGGCCAATCTATGCTCCTTTTGCATTCAGTCCATAAATCTGTTGGAACTACTATCTCTAAAAGAGTGTTCAAAGCCTCCCACAGGCACTTTGCAAGTTATACAAATCTGTCAGTGTGCTGATACCATTCTACTGGTTTCTCTCTCAGCCTGGGGTAATCATTTGTGAATGACAATGTCACTTCTGCTCCAGGGGACATGTACAAAATTCCCTCCTGGAATCTCCCTCATTGGTAAAAATTTTACAGGATCCGTAGCCTGCTGCATATTTGCAGAGGGAGCGTCAGTATCCTTTTTCTTTTCATCAAATTTCTTTACCTAACTACCTTCCCATTTGTCTAATGCTCTCCATGTCTGAATGCTTTGAAGCAACTCCCTAAGGTGTGTTTTCATCCCTGCCATTCTCATTTGTTCAAAATCTTTGGTGTCAATTTCTAACCTATAACTTCTCTTTAAATATTTAGTTTTCTCAATATCTATGTCTTCTTTCTCTGCCAATTCTGCTAACCTTTGGTGTACCTCACCTGCTTCCTTAGTCATTTTCAGACACATGTATCGCAATTCTGCTTCAGTGTAAAACTCTAGTGGATTTACACACAGGGTTCCCTCGACAAGTTCCCCCGCTTCCATTGAAAGCCTAGTACATTTGATATAATTCCCTCCACTAGAAGCATCTTGTGGAGCATTCAGTTTTTGTAACCACTCAGTTAATTGTTGACCTGTCAAACCCTGTAGTGAGATGTTGTTAGTCTGAGTACTAGATAACTCTTGTACGGTTAAACTGGGAGGTTGGTGTGTCAGTAATTTCATGTTGGTGCCAATGTGCAACCCAGTTTCAGTATTTGAAGGGGCTCTGAAAGGGCTCAGGCCTAACAGTGACTCTGTTCCATCAAAAGTCTGTCCCACAGGAGAGATTATCCTGGCATTTTCATTGATTCCTCCTCCCACCAGACTCTGATTCAGGATTCCCTGACCATTTGTGCCATTGTTATCTTGGGCAAACAATGGTATGACTGGACCAGTGGTAAAAGGTACAGACACAGCATCTGGAATTGGTCTAACGGTTACATTCTGAGACTGCATTAACCCTGTGTTCTGGCTCATTAATACTGAAATGTTTGTCTGCGTCCCTGTTATGGAAGTGCATTTCTGAATCATTTGTACCTGTATTTGAGGCAGTAATAGTGGTGTTGGCTCTGGCTGAACCAACATTGGTTTCTGATAAACCTGTCCTATTGGCACTATTCGATTGGTTGCAGCATCTACAATAGGTACATCTTGGTAAATCCTAGGAATACTCAGCTGTGGCTTCTGACTTTGCACTGCAGGTGCAGTAGCAGGTTAAAACTGCTCTACTTTGGTACCTGCGCGAAGTGAGGACCAGTCTGTACTGAGCTCTGTGTCATGTTAAGATTAACCTGTACGGAACTCTCAGTTATGTTAGGGTTACTCTGTATTGGACTCTGTGGCATGTCAACCGATGTCAGTGCAGAGGGGTTCACACTAGTACTTGGAGCGCTCTCTTGTGCCACATATGGTGGTGGTCAATTCCTCAACAACTGTGAAATAAATTTATCATCATCTGACTTTTCATCAGGAAACAAAGACTTCTTAGTCTATTTTGATTGCTGCTCTCCATCCTCAGATGGGCTCCTGTTTGATTTTCTAGTAGCTTTCTTTGCTTCTTTCTCATCGTCCTGCAAAATGGCAGGACACATTCTGAATCCCTGTAAGGTATCTAACCTCCAGTACTTCTGATCATTGTCTCACCTAGCTTCTACTAGTGTCTTTTTAGCCCTCCTCATTTTCCTCTTGAATTTCAACTGTTGTTGTTGTCTGGCTACTAGCTCCCAGATCAATCATGTTTCAAACTGAGCCGGTCTTGACGGAGGTTTTAAATCATACATCACTTGTTTCAAATTCTCTAAAATTCTTAAAGTAAAGGTTCCATTTTCAGAAAACGCTAATCTCCCTTCCTTCTCTGTGATTTTGCACCAATGTTTACCAAAGGCATGCTCCAGTACCTCTCTAATCAATTACAAACATATGCCAGAATACCTTCTGGCAGACAAATTTCTCCTACACTAGCCGGAATATAGTCATCTCCCGTAAGTGTGCTTTTTAAGGCTTTGAAAAACGTAATTTTCGAAAATCTGTGTTAAAAGTCAATAATCAGGAAGTGACTTTTAATCCTGAATTCCTCTTCGTCTACCTTCTCAACCAATTGCACCTCATGGTTGTCCACCAATCCGTGTGCAACCCTTCTCACTAACCGACCTATCCCAGCGCGGCTCCAATGACATCACACTCATACACACAGCAGCTGACAAAGTCTTACAGCTTGTCTCCCTACACGCCAAACTAATGCAAAATTATTGAGAGCACCTCAACAAAACCAAAAAATACAATTTGTCTGTTTACTACAGAAAGGGAAACACAATCGCTTCAGGAACCTTATGGATTTTTCACTGATAGCTTTCGCTCTAGCAGCTATTCGACCCGCAAATTTTACTCTCAACTGATCAATGAGTCTATCCTGGTGCACACAGGACTTGTCAAATCCCAGTCAAAAAGGCCTTTCACTCAACTCAGCACATAACCTCGACTTGCCAACCACACCCGATAGGCCTATTATACAGACAAATTACAACAAAAACCAAGTGTCTCAATACACTTTTTCAATATACTGCGGAGTCTTAGACCTCACAGAGCTCGTATACCAACAACAAAGTGGACAATTTTTGAGCACCAAATGCCACACACATGTGAAGTACGCCGACTTCCCTACTCTGACACTGCGGAGTACGCAAACTCCTTCTACAACATCATTTGGAGTATGCAAACTCCATAAATCCTCGCAAATCAATCACCTGCAATTTGCAAAAGCTGTGCAAGTGCTTTATCTACTCCATCCAACCGGTCAATAGAACGCAGAGAACATTTTCAAACAAGCATATGCAAGCTCCAAGGACCTGGAAAAGTCACTTAAGACGTTTAGGGGCACCTCTTCTCTCTATTATGCATCATTGTATCCAAAATCTTAACCAAAGTCATCCTATGTCTCCCTATTTTAACTACAGGACCCTCTGGTAATTTCTCTAAGGGGCAAACCTCATACTGTATATGATGATGTGGTCTTAAAGAGACAAAACATCATTCTCTGCTGCCATTTCTTGTTAGCGTGTGTGACCATATCGGTTTAGTAATTGGTAACTAATAAGGGATATGCACCCTTAGGCCGATTAACCTTTTGACTTGCTTGAGATGATCACACCATCAGCCCCGGACATCAAATGAATATCATCAAATAAACAATACCATTTATTAGAGTCAGTAACATTACACACCATGACCCATTTGGCCACGATTAACCACACCTTTAGTATCAATTACAATGTTTATTTCCCTATATTAAACAAGCGAGGGTTGCATAAGTTAGTCCCAAAACCACGTAAAAAGATACAGAAACTGCCCAGGTTGGCCAAAACGTCTACAGAATCTTAATTCAATCAAAGCAACTTGTACTAAAGTTTCAATAGCAACCTCACAGATTATTAGCAGAAGTAACTGAGCAATGCTAATAACATACATTTGATAAGCAATAGAAGGATGTCAAGGTCGTTTTTGTCAAACAGATAAAAAGAATAAAAACCTCACTAACTCCGGATTAGCATGTTGGGTTTAATGCAAAAGTTTTAGTAACATAAATTTGGAAACCTACTAGCTAAGGCACTATCAAAGGCAGCAGTTGGTACCTGTGAAACAAAAGAGAAAGCAATAATACATCATCTATTCAGTATACCTGTCCTTAAGGGTCAGCAAGCAGAATTTTCTTCATCAGGGGGACATCAGCATCAGGACAAGCGAATTCGGGAAATGGGGACAGTTCAGAATTCGGGGCTCTAAGCTCTCTGAGCCAACAGATTTAGCATCTAAGGAAGGCAGCAAAGCATTTTTGGTCTTTAAGCATCAAGCGCAAAAGTAAGCACCAGCATCATCGCATGGAGCATAAGAAAATCAACTCAAAATAATAAACTACCAAGACATCAGTAGATAGCTGGTAATTGTTAAAGAGACAGAGAGTCAAAGTGATGGGATGAATCACGGAATAAAGGATGAGAAACTCTAAGTGCAGTGTAGTTAAATTAAAGTTGTCCAACGTTGTCATTGGTCAGAGGCATTTTGCTAAGAAGATTGTCCAATTTCAAATTTACTACATATCAGAGAGATATTAGATAAAGTTAACATGTCAATGATTGGTTCTTCTCTGTCTGCGTGCATTCAGTCGATACAATAAGAATCAACTTTTGAGTCCTTCCGTTTATAACAGAGGATTGCAATTCATGTCCATGAGAACACCATTTTCCCATACGCTTCGAGTCAACAGTTACAATACTGTAGACACAATTCAGGTTATGAGGATTTCTTGAAAGAAGTAACATTCTGTTTGGACAAGTTTAAGTACCAAACAATGGAGTAGTCATACAGCAGACATGAGATCCTTCTACAAACTTTGCATTTTACAGTATTTGGCAGACATTCAGTTCTAGCTGCGGCCTTGCTAAACTTGAGGCCTTTTAGGTAGCACAAGTGAAATTCATAACGTTTGATTGTAAGTATGACAGAATAGTGCATTTTCAGAAATACATAAGCTCTCAATTCATTTTAATACATTATTAGTGAACAACTTTGTTTATGATGGTGGGAAATCAAGTAGGCACACTTCGTATTACATGTTAATTTCCACGTTAATATATTTTATATGTTAAATCGATTCTAGAAGTACATAAAACAATTATTAATGTTAATTTCAGTGCTCACACCCATCCCCTGCACCCTCGGAATATGCACTGTCTGCTCAGCAGACCGTGCGCGTTCTGAGGGTTCTGGTCAGCCCCCTCGTGCAACGGCAATGGAAACACATGTTTTCAACTGGTCTTACCGGTGCAAACCTTGGTTTCCACTGGTCATCCCAGTGAAAAAATACATAATAGGGCAGGTCGGGAGGCCGTCAGGTCTACTGCACTCTCCTCACCACGGGTCTGGCGGTCGGGTTTCCAACCGTCAAAATTAGGCTCGATGTTTTTTAGTTTTTTTGTCGTACTTCCTGGGTTGGTTTAAGGGGTTTTACCAGCTCTGTCAAAGTGACAGTTAAACTAAAAGTAATGAACTATGGTGACACATTCTAAATGGTGAGGCAATTCGGTGTGCTGTTGTTATAGTGTTTTAATAGATGCCTAGAATTGGTTTACGAAAAAACTGTCATTCGGTGAAAATAAAAGATGTGAAATGTTTCTCTATGGGAGCGAATCATTTGCACTATTTCTCTGCAAATGCTCCACTCGCACACAAATTTATAATTACATTACTTCTGTCAGTTAATCAGTTTGTTAATGTAGGAAGTATGAGACTAAAACATTCCATAAAATGTTCTTATCGGTTGGAAGGCCCTCTGCCCTAGGCGAATGCTATTTTAAACATTATGCTAATTCCAAAGAGCCTTACGTAATCAGGCATGCTCTTATACAATCATGTAATCATTTTATTTATGCAAACGTTAAACAGCAAAGGACCCACAGTGCCCATGTTCCCATTGTCTGCGCAAGGTGCACTCCAAAAACCACTGAGTGGCTAGTCTTTTTCTACATTGACATTAAGGCCCGTATTTATACTTTTTGACGCTAAACTGCGCTAACGCAGTTTAGCGTCAAAACATTTTGCGCCGGCTAACGCCATTCTGAAGCACCATGCGGGCGCCGTATTTATTGAATGGCGTTAGCCGGCGCAAGCAGACCGCCGCTGCCTGGTGTGCGTGGAAAAAAAACACGTACACCAGGCAGCGCCGGCGTAGGGAAAAATGGCGTTAGGGCGTCTTAAAAATGGCGCAAGTCAGGTTGACGCAAAAAAAAACGTCTTAACCCGATTTGCGCCATTTTAAACGACGCCCAGACGCCATTTACATGACTCCTGTCTTAGTAAAGACAGGAGTCATGCCCCCTTGCCCAATGGCCATGCCCAGGGGACTTCTGTCCCCTGGGCATGGTCATTGGGCATTGTGGCATGGTGGGGGGGCAAAAATCAGGCCCCCCTATGCCAAAAAAAAATTAAAAAAAATAAAAAATGTATACTTACCTGAACTTACCTGAATGTCCCTGGGATGGGTCCCTCCATCCTTGGTTGTCCTCCTGGGGTGGGCAAGGGTGGCGGGGGGGTCCCTGGGGGCATGATAGGTCAGCTGTGGGCTCATTTTGAGCCCACAGGTCCCTTAACGCCTGCCCTGACCCAGGCGTTAAAAAGTGGCGCAAATGCGGGGTTTTCTGCCCCGCCAACTCCCGGACGTGATTTTTGCCCGGGAGTATAAATACGACGCATTTGCGTCGCAGTCATTTTTTTGGACGGGAACGCCTACCTTGCATCTCATTAACGCAAGGAAGGCGTTCACGCTAAAAAATGACGCTCTTTACTCATACTTTGGCGCTAGACGCGTCTAGCGCCAAAGTATAAATATGACGTTAGTTTTGCGCCGAATTTGCGTCGAAAAAAACTACGCTAATTCGGCGCAAACGGAGTATAAATATGCCCCTAACTGTTTCCATCACTTGAAATCAATCTAATATTTTTCAGAGGCATTTTCATTTTCAGTAAATCCATCTGGACTTTCGATTTAATTCCTCCGTTTTCAATCCGCAAGGTAGCAATTTCTTCCTTCAATTTCAATTAGTCCTGTTTAGCATATTTTATTAGAAATGTAATTATAGCCTGAGAGAATTTCAAATGCTCTCTTCCCAATCTCATATTATTAATGGGTTAGAGCCCTCTTTAAATGGCAATGTGTGGCTGCAAAAGGGGTCAACAGAAATTTGCATATTTTAGTAACTCACATTTACTTTCTAAAATGTATATGATAATATATTGTATCCGCAATCTAATAGTAGTACTTGAATTTATAGGACGAGTAAACGGCTTGTTACTAAACCACTATTAGATTAAAATGTGAATCAACTCCCTGAGATTAAATCGAGTATTTACATCAGTTGTTTTATTTATATACTCAATCAAGGATTGTTTGGTTGGGCTGGGAAAAATTCAGAGTCGATAAATGTTTATTGGAAGTACTTGCAGACATTCTATAGACATGTCCAACCTAATTTTCATCATATCCAGACTCGTCTCTGCTTCCCAGACAAGCAACTTGCTTCCAACAGATTGGGACCCCATTTACACTTAAGTGGATAAATTGGTTAATTTAGGAGCAATCTGCTATAGTCTAGGAAATTCAAGAACAGAAACCATATTTCGAAAACAATAGAACGTGAGTGAGGTCACAATAGTATGCGGCTGGAAAACTGAAGAATGTTTCTCAACCTCTAGGCTACGGCAGCACCACTGAAATGATGCCACATGGAATTTCAACTAGCATGTTGATGCTGCCTATTTTTCCACAGAAATGACAATCACAATAAATACAACCAATACTAAAATTATGCCAGAATACTCAGGCTTGGGGTCAGAAGACCCTAGGCTTGATGAATAAAAATGTTCTACCACATTCGTAAACGAGGACATGCATTGGAACGTCACTTAAACTTTAAACTATATCATAAAAATCTGTGGAAGTGAAGGACAAAAAAACCCAACATCTCCCATGCATATAATTTTGAATAAATAGGCATATAGATATCAATGTCAAGAAGGCAATATCCAGGTTGATCTAGTTATTCCTTCCCTCTCACTGATGTTACATAGTGTATTTTTATCTGTCACCCATTCTAGATGGCCTAGCAAGTAAATGTTCACTGCTGGTGTTTGCATGTCATGAGTTCCAAAAGCGTCAAAGCCAAATCAGCCATTTATGCTTCTAAGATTGATACATTGATACCATTAAATTGGATAATAGTGACAGCTTTTATTTCTGATGCTTGAATATTTCATGAAACACTATATAAAATGTTATTGTCACCACAATATTGGCCTTCGTAGAATTATAGCTGAAGATACTTATTTAGTTATTCAACTGTTTTATTTAATTGCTGAACTAAGGTAGTATTAGTGTGCTTTACATTAAAAAAATACAATAATATTACAATACGAAATGGGTCATATTCACACAGACAATGTCAGTTGTAAATGTAACTTAATGGCTTAAATTACATTTTTATGCCTGTTGGGAATCTACAGAGCAATCCTGAGTGCAAAGTCATTTAGTAGTGTAGATATATATGCCACTAGAGTGGAAAATCCACTGTAGAAAATTCCATCAAGAGGTGGGGGTGGGTGTTCAAAGGTATGGTCTGCCTTTAACATATGTACACATCCACAAATCATGTACTTTTGTGGGCATTCCCAAACTCCTCTACCACCCCTCTCCACCCGAGAATGGTTATACATTTACTTCAGCCTAAGACTGGGGGATTAGAGGGAGGGCTTTCTACATTGGGAAAATGTTTTCCCAATCAAAGCAAAAATGGTTATTTGTATATGAGGTCCTATTCCCACTATCCTCATACCCTTTAAGAATAGTCACAAAACATTCCCAGAAATACTTCTGGAAACCTATGCATATAGCAGCTTTTTAGGTGTACTTCTTGGAATGTTTGTGACTAGAAACAAAACTAGTGAAAATATGTTCAGGTAGAGATGCATACCTCTGATCATACTTTTACAATTTATTGTCCTGAAAAGGACCCAGTGCTCATGAACTGGTCAGAGGGTGTAAAATATCAGCTATTATGAACACCAGGCACAATACAGACAGTGAACTGGGAATGTAAGTATTAGCTCAATTTCATTTTGAACAGGAGGGCCTTACACCTCTTCTAAAGGATAAAATGTTAACTTGAATTCTCATTTCGTTGACAAGGGAGTTCCAGATGATGTTTATTACTCCAATGAAATATTGCTTCATGGCTTGTGTTTATCTAAATTTTGGTTATTCCTGTGGAAGTGTGTCTTTGATTCTTGAAGCTCTTACACCTCCAGATATGGTAAGTAAATTGACTAGGTAGCTGGGTTTGTCCAAGTGAATGCCTTTGTGTCAGACAGGCTATGTTGAAAAAATCCTAAGTTCTAATGGCAGCCAGTAAAGTTACTGTAGACCCAGCATGATCTACTTGAATCTTTGGTGGCAGCCTCTGTGGCATTCCTAACCATCATAATAGCAGCTATGTAGGACATTGGTAGGCCTGCAAAGAACTGCAATTTAACAGTTAGTTCCAAAGTTACTAATATTTTATCAATTAATTTGGTGATAGGAAGGTTTCTTTTATCTCTGTGAGTCTATGTGAGAGAATGGAGATAGCAGTTTCCTGATTGGTTACTTGATGTTTGTATCTAAAAGGTATGTGTCTATGGCAAAACACATGTATTTTACCACATTGGATAAAGATGGAGAAAAAACATTTGAGTTTGAGATTTTGGGTCATTCCAACTTTGATTACTAACTACTACCTTTCACTGTACCTAGGACTTTTTCTGCCTAATACAGGTGCACATGTTTGTACTTGTGGCTGCATTGAGTCTTCTTCACAGTCTACCTCATAGGTTTTGTTTTGACTGTTGTTGTGGTTCTCAAACTTTGCTGGAGCATAACAAAATCTGTTATACCTTTATCAAACATCTAACAAATGCATACATATTTCTTGTACCTTTTTAAACGTACTTTCTTTTATGGATCTGATGTTCATGCAGAAGATGACTGATTAAACTGATCTAACCCTTGGGCCAAGAGCTCCATGTACATTGTTAATAGGTCACATGCAAGCTACTTACAAGCTATAAGAGGTGATGACTACCTACCGAAGATTTATCAAATTACTTTTCAGTCTCATGGGTTGTTATAACTAGATTTTATCTATTAGTTTCATTACTGTAAAACAGTGTAATCTTAGCATTAGTACTTCAACTGTTCTGACACCTGGAATTTAGTTGGGTTGTTTTTCTGAGCCTGTGTGAGAAACGTCTATAGAAAAAAAAGACTTGTCCGCAGTTTTTTGCAAGTTTTACTTTCAGGGTTTAGTGCAAAGTTTTAGTTTCAATTCAGAAGTCAAAATGAGTGATCTCTCTATTATTTTTAAAACAATTACCGTAAGAGTAAATTATTGGATGGTAAAAACATTTTATAAGTTCTGCTAGGATTCTGTCAAGTCCCACCAAACTAATAATTTCCCTGGTCCCACACTGCATGTTATCTTCAGAACAGTGATATTAAATTGAAGAAAACATTTGCAACCCTTTGCTTGAACAAATTTGGATGGACAAAGACAGCCTACACTTTAGAGATTGGTATCCAAGTACCCACTTTCCACTGGATCCGCTCCTTCTAATGGTAAAAAAAAAAAGCTGTCAACCTGGCACCTTCCTCCCTGGAAGACCACAAACACATCTGGGGACTGCATCAAGGTTTAGCAGTCGTCCATACCCTCTTCAACACATACATGATCCCTTTGGCCAAAATCATCCACACACAGAACATCAATATACTCTCCTTCCCTTTGTAAAACAATTTTTATCCAAAATTGGGAGTCGGACATGTATCAATGTTTTGCAATTGTATTCACAAACCATTGATACATAGGTTGTCATTTTTGTATTTAGAAAGGATGCACGAAACATGCCTGTTCCAAATACGAAACCAGATTATTGGTTGAGGAGGGAAGTCCCACTCAGGCAACAACCAAAATCCTTGTCAGGGCGAAGCACAAAAGTCATTAAAGTTACCTGTGCTTAACCCTCTTGACACAAAGCAGCGAGGATTAACTTAAAAGCAAAGCATAATATAGTCATGCACCACACAAACAGTAATAAAGTAAAAACACTACACAACAGAAATTCCAAACCAATTTATTAAAATAGAATCCATTTTAATAAATAAAATGATAACATAACAACAATCATTCAGTTGGTAGAACTGGAGATATACAATTTTATATTTTTAAGTAGCTATAGCGCCTACAGGCACTAAGCACCATTCACAGTCATCTAGGCGTTCTAGCAAAAGGGAAAGTACTAGGTCAGACCAACTGCTGAGGAGCACAGGCTGGGTGCAGAGACTAGGTTAGTCCAGCTGAAAAATGTACCTTCTCAAACTCTGGTGGGAATAGTCAAGTCCGCAGTGGAGGCGGCCATAATAACCAGGGAAAAATCACAGATTGTTGTAGTTGTAGCTCGAAGACCAGGCCTGGCATTGCGGATTGTCATTGTTGTAATGTTAAGTCCAGTTGCAGCAAGACAGCTGGATAGTTACTGGGAGGCCTCTAGAGCTTGTTGTGTTCTTGCAGCTCAGAACAGGCGGCCAGCCAACTGACTCTTGGAGTCACTCAGGAGCCTAGGATAAGGAGAGCAGGCCCAGTTTCCTTCTCAGAGATCAGGCAGGTCTAAAGCAGCAGGACATTCTTATGGGTGGCCTCAAGCAGCAGGACATTCCTCTGGGTGACAATACATGCCTCACCTGCAGGCAAGTCCTCTGGGGAACACAGCAGGCCTCCAGCAGGAGGGCAGTCCTCTGGGGAACAAGGCAGTCCTTGCTCTTGTTATATCCACAGGTCCAGAAGTGTACTAAATAGGTGGTTCAGGAGGGTCCGATTTTAACACAAGGTGCCAGCTTTTGAAGTAGGGGAGTCTTCCCCCACAACTGAGTCTGGAAAGTTCTTCCCTTCCCCTGTCAAGGATCCAGGAAATCTGGGGTGACAAATAACTAGTATCAGGTTCCTTTGTGTGTGCTGGAGGCAAGTCCTTTGAAATATAAGTGGTCCACGGAACAGTTCCGCCCCCAACAATCCAGGTAGGATGGCCATTCCTGCCAACTCCTAGAACATCTTTGTTTCACTGTTTGGAAGGAACCCTAACTGAAGGGTCATGTGACCCATGTTACTGTTAACATGCACTAATGGTTAGGACAAAAAGACGTTAGTTTTCTAAAAGTAGCATTTTCAGAATTGTGACTCAAAATATGATATTACCATAAAAGAGGATTTTAATTACAATTCAGTCTAAACATGACATTACTACCTATTTCCAAGCAAAGGTTAGCATGTAAGAAGGTAACCTAATGTTAACCTATGGGAGAGGTAGGCCTTATGGTGGTGAAAATTGAATTTAGGAGTTTTTCACTACCTGGACATGTACATTTTAAAACACATGTGTACTTTTTAAATACAGTGCACCCTGCGATATGGATTGCTTAGAGCTACTGTGGGGTGATACCTATGTATTACATAGGAAGGTTTAGGTCTGGAAAAAGGTTTATTTTTCCTTGTTATATTGGTAATTTTCAACTGCACTACAGGCTACAGTGGCAGACCTGAGCCATGATTTTGAAGGCGTATTTGGTGGGCTGAAATATGAGACCTACTAATTTACCGGCCCTAGATACATGTAGTACTATTTACTAGGGACTTACAGGTCAATAAAAATTGGCAATTATGTATAGGACACGTTTACCATATTTTAGGGCAAGAGCACAAGTACTATAACACTGGTAGCACAACTCCTAATGCCAACAAAAATGGATTCAGCAACAGAAGGCGCAAGTCTGGGAGAGAGCCTGCAAAAAGGGCCATGTCCTCCATGTTTTGCAACCAGAATTAGGTTCACAGACAGCTGATACATAGGTTACCATTTCAGAATTTGGAAGGGATGTCCAAACCCTGCCTGTTCCCAATAGGGAATCAGTAGACATTTCAACACCCGTTTCGCAATTCAGAAAAACTTTTCCAATCCCTCTTTTCCAATGGCTAAATGTATTTCGTAAATATGTACAAGGGGTTTTGAATTCAGAAATGCAGAGGACTTGCGTCCCCAAAGAACCTTAGTGCACCTGTTCCTATATGTGTTGAAGAGATTCAACAAACCTTTTCCGTTATTAATCCTTAAATTCGAAAAACAATTTAAATTATTTACTGACATGTCATGTCAAACGAATATTCGTTTTTTCTCTAAGGAGATCAGGAAAGTATGAGTAAGGCAAACCAAAAGAGCCCTTAAAAGTCAACATTTATATGTTTTTATTTTGCAAAGGTCAGTCTCGTTTTCAAAACTATAGAATAGAAAATAATGCGTT
This sequence comes from Pleurodeles waltl, assembly GCF_031143425.1. Classification (NCBI taxonomy): domain Eukaryota; kingdom Metazoa; phylum Chordata; class Amphibia; order Caudata; family Salamandridae; genus Pleurodeles; species Pleurodeles waltl. Next base: position 717,792,709 of record NC_090449.1, on the reverse strand, counting down.
TAATCTACCGCCTAGGAGTGCAAATGCAATACAAATTCAAAGGTACCCTATTGAGTTCATGTCATTTTTTCCTTCAAGCTGAGTTTGGAAAACAATTAAGAGTGGATTAGATGAGGAGGTTTGGAAAAGCCAACCTAAGTAGCAATGGAAGAAAAAATACAAACATTTGAGCTTGCATTGAGTCATCATTGCCACATTTTCAGTGCCCCTTCCAGAAATAGATGGAAGGTCATGAGAGACATCCGTGACGTCCAGTTAGAGTTTGATTGAGCTATTATCAGTACAGGGTGTAATGTGTACTCCTACTGTTCACAGGTGATGCAGCGAGGACCTATCCACAGGCCCATTCATAGCGTACATTAAGGATTTGTTATTCACACCTGGAAGCTGGCATGATGGATGCAGTTGTTAATGGAGCTGTTGGAAACCTGCTGCTCTAATTTTCCTCCCAGAGTTTTTTAGTTACAAGTAATGGCTCCATCGGCAATGCTTTGCGCATATGTCCTTTACCTTAAAGTGTGCTGCAGCAGTAAGTGTGTGCTTTTAAGCAAAGGTAGTCCTGGTATTTGCCCCGTTGCTATGTACCAAATAGCAGTTCCAAAATTAGAAAAAATATCATCAAACGTTGACCATATTTCAAGTTTTCCTGATTGTACCATACGCAGTGTATTTCAAAGTTATTCATGTAATGCATTTGTAGCTAAAGAAGTTATTACTGACTGACGATAATGGTAAGGGCATGTCCAGTCACACACAAATACCCACCATAGGCATCCATGAGCATTTTCTCAATGTTTCAACTCAAATTGTTTGTGATAGAGGAAACTCAAAATGACCTATTCTTTTCAAATCTGGAAGAAACAAATCCAAGTCAGTTCATGCAGCCCTCTCCACTAAAAGCTGCATGAAGCAGGTTATTTGTTTCGTGCAAATAGATGGCGATTTTAAACTACAAACCTCCTATAGGCCCTCATTTAGAGTTTAGAGGACAGGGTATTCTGTCCCTCGCTGCACACAGAGGCGAGGAAAACACCCTGTTTCGACAGTGCAGCCTCTCCTTGCTGCTTCGTTTAAAGGGATGTCAGACAGTGGGACATCAGTCGAAGTACCCCAGACCACCTGCTTTATTTAGGATGGACATTCTGATATACGTCAGTTCTGTTCCTGACTCCCAGGAAAGGCCTGGCTTTCACAAACAGGAAACCCAAAAAACTATCCATCCACCAGAAGAAAATTCTGAGCCTGCCAGGGTATTTTCGTTCAATAACAAACCACTGCTTTTGTAGTAACAGAGCCATATTCTTTTTGCTTTCATTTCTTCCATCTTTTCCACTGTGGCAAAACCAAATTTCAATCATGTGAGCAATGCTTGTTCCCCTATACTGACTCTTTCTGTTATGGAAGAAACCAATCCTGGGGAGAGGCGCGTTTATTTTTTAGGCATTTTTAGGGGGCATGGCTCTCCACCTCTGCCTGAACCAGCAATCTGAAAGCAAAAGTGCACTAAATTAGAAGAGAAAGCTCTTAAGCTTATTCTTGAAAATGGTCTCAGATGGACACAGAAACATTTGAGTAGAAACTGAGTTCCAAAGTTTAGCAGCTAAAACACTAAATGAATCACCACTAGCCCAGGCTGTCATGAATCAAGATACACAAACTAGCCTCAAATCTGCTGATCTCAGAGCCCTTGGCGGAAAACATCTAAAGGTCAACTAGTGAAGCTTTAAATGTAATTATCTTCCCAATCATCAACCAGTGCAATTGAGTGAGATAAGGGGAAACTGATGTATATTTTGAAAATCAAAAAACATGCTGCTGCATTTTGAATGGTCTGTAGCCTTCTCTTAATTTTTGCAAATTTTCAAGGTAGAGGACACCATAATAGTTCAGATGAGATTTTATGAAAGCCTGAACCTTCATTTTCTGTGTATGGATCAATAAATCACTGATACGTTTATTAAGGCTCCTAAGTATGTCAAACCAACATGCAGATACTTTTTTTCACTAAACAATCCATTGTCAGATTTTCACCTAACCAAATACCTATGCTTTTTACAATAGGATCATGAGCTGGTAGAGGACCTGGCATCTCAGGCCACTATTCAGGAGTCAATAGTTGGACTGATTCCCCACAATCATCACCTGTGTCTTGTCTACATTTAGTTTTAAACAATTAGCTTTCATAAAGTCAGTTACTGCTGTTAAGCCGTTCTTTAGTCGATTTGCATTCTTCTCTTCCTTCAGAGAAAGCGAGCTGACCAACTGCTTATCATCCAAATATGACATCAATATTAGTCCAACGGAAACTGCAATGCCAGCTTATCATCTAACGTACACATTAAACAGTGTGGAACTCAGGGAGGAGCGCTAAGGATCCCCACACAAAGTGGTATTAGTGGAGGTAAAGAATGGTTTCTCTCCCACCTGGAATCAATGCTCACTCTAAAACAATTTTATACGGTCCGGATTAAAGATTATCTATCAGTTGATAATATGTTGGTAAAAATTGTGAGCTTCATGACATAAGGAGCAATGGCATCGGCCAAGAGCTGAAAGTACTTTCCCTCCAGGCCTGAAGATCCATAAATTAAGGCTGCAGAAAATGAGAAATTCTGAGAGATTTTGAGAAACCTGCTGCCTCGCAAGTCACAACCCACTATCTTGAGTTCTGACCTATCTCAGATAAGTGGATCTTAAAACTTCACTATAACCATGGCAGACGAAGGAGTTCCTGCATGCCAGAAAGTAGAATTCCTTCCGGTATTTGTAGCCACATGGAATTTATGTTTTTATGTAGAGGTTTTAGAAAGTACTAAATGTCGCTTTGTGATCACCTCAAAGCACTAGTGAGGGGAAAGAAAAAAAGGTAAGAAATATATGATGTTTAGGGGGGTGCAACAAATGGCTAATGTTCACTGTCACCATATCACAGTGATGTTGCAAAGAACGAAAGCAATTGAAGCAAGAAAAACGTTAGAGAGGATGGAATAACCAATCAGTGATGATGACCTGATTATATGCCAATTCAAAGATGAGCCAGACCTCCAATTTACCAAGTTTCTTTGGGCTGAACGTGATGAGAAAGTTTTCTCATCTGGTTATTGGCATCCGCTTTTGGCAACTGTGAAGGACTTCAATGGCTTTCAGAGCAATCATTTGTAGTGGCAAAGTGGCCGGACATAATGGCAGGCATGTCTCTATCGGCTCATGACCAATTTTGGCAGCTTGAACTTAGCTCTATTATGGGCCGATGGAGCTAGAGTTTACTCTGCCATCAGATTTTCCCTTTACTGTTCCTCATAAAAGGGAGATAGGGTTCATGAAAAGGTGTACACAAATTCTGATATTTTTTGCTTGTATTTCTGTAGCTACGTACATAATCTGGCCAAGTGTTATATCATATAGCTCAAATCATCAACCATTTCACCGACAGAAATAAAGGCTCAAGGAGCTGAAGCTCAGAAAATGTTGTTGAACATTAAACAGGACCTGCCAGTATTAATAATGATGGCTGCCATTATTAATAATGCTGGTCATGTTTGTCAGCAAGATAAAAGAACACAGAGAGATCAATTGATGATTTCTTCAGGCATATAGGGGCATATTTAAGAGCCTCTAGCTCCACTGCAGTGTAACTTTTTGTGATGCTTCGGTGCCTCAATGCCCTTCACCGTATTTACAAGGTGGTGTTGAGCCACTTTTTGTGGCTTAATGCCACCTTGTAAATACGGCCCCTTCACACGCAGCACTTTGCATGGAAGGGGCGAGCAATGGGTGTTACTCTGGGCATTCCACAGCAACACCCATTGCATTTTGTTGCTGCCTCAGATTTACGAGTTTTCATAAACCTGAGGCAGCGCCAAAATCTAACCCCATCCCAGTGGTGGCATTAGCATGGCATAGCGAGGAGAAATGCTTTTATTTCTCCTTTTTTGCTCTTTCTATGTGTGCTTGATTCTGCAGCACACATAGAAAGAGCAAATTGCCATTTAAGATTTTTTTTTGTGCAGGAAAGCGTTCCTTCCTGCATAAAAACAATCTCCCCCTCAATGCAGCCAACCTTGCACTATGGTGCAAGGGTTGCTGCGTTGGCGCATGGCAGCAAATTTAGCGCCGGCCCAGGGTGCACCGTATTCTAGTAAATACGGCACATCCCTGCGTTTTGAAAATGATGGTGCGTGGCGCTGCCAAATTTGGCGCAGCTCAGCGCACCATCATTTTCTGTAAAATCTGGCCCCTAGTACTGGGATGGTGTGAATCTTGCTTATTATAAGGAGCTGAGTATTATATATCACCATCGTAAGCATTACCACATTTTTCAGCTTTAAAGGTGTCTGTTTCTGGACAAATCTGCCCTTTCGGAGATAATTTTGTCCTTAGTGTATTAACTAGCAATCATAAAGATCCATGTGATTATGTCTTAGGCATGTTTGTTATGTTCAGTTATATGTGCTTATTAAATTGATACTGCCAGAAAAACACAATTTTTCTGCTATTATGTAATGCCTTGCACAGCATCGCTTTGCAAAAACCTCAACAAATATTTATTGGGCAAAATGAGCACAAGGAAGTAGGCAATCACCACTTTCGTGATGCAGGTTGTAGTAGCCAATTACATGAGGTCACAAATGTTTTCTCTGTAGCACACTCCACTACCATAGTCGTTTTCTAGAGATACTTGGAGTCAGAGACAAGGGCTTGCTGTAAGAAGTCTGCAGTACCTTGGAGATAGAAAGGAGTAGTCTCTGAGTTTGCAGGGGAGATGAAGATAAAGTAGATAGTGCGTGTGAAATGCATAGAAGCAGAGTGGAAGGAAGATGTAGAAGCAGAAAGTGGAAATGGGGATTGAGGAACAAAGGGAGAAAGGAAAAGCAATGACATTAGAAAATGTGAATGGGGAGAGGAAGCGATGACGAGAGGGAAAGTAAAAAGGAAAGAAGCTATGGCAGTAAGTGAGGACTGGACTTTGAAAAAACAGCAAGGATGAGGAGTGGGGTGGAACAGACAGTGATGTAGGCAGGAATAATAGCGAAAGCGGGAATGCAATGACAGAAGCAAATAAGCAGAGGTCACGGGACAGGATCTCTAAAATCGCTCATATGATCACTCTTCACACAACTGTGTATAATACCGTCTCAGGGCAAGAGTGACATGTGTCCGTTAAAACTTGAGGAAGTTAGAGAGCTGAATGCGAGAAATTATCTGCAGCTAAAAAGTTCCAAGAAAGAGATAAATGTTTGTGGCAGCAGAGGTCGAGACAGGCTTTGCATTCTTTCGATTTCTGCTGCATTTGGTCACAAACTGCCAGCAACTTCCAAATGCTTGGGCATCTACCTATATTGTATTCACAACGTTAGATTCACAAATAGGAGGATCAGTCAGCAACTGTTTCCATCATTTCTTTATAGCACATATAGGCCTTGTAGGTGGAAGCAGCTATTTCCTCAAGACTTGACTATCGCAACAGCCTTTCATCGGTCTTCCCGGATAATAATATCCAAATCTTGCAGCGAACACAGAGGCCCATATTTATACTTGGTTTGCGCTGAATTAGCGTAATTTTGTTTTACGCTAAGTCAGCGCAAACCTAACTCCATATTTATACTTTGGTGCAAGACACGTCTAGCGCCAAAGTTATGGAGATAACATCGTTTTCTGGATGTGAAAACCTACCTTGCGTCAATGAGAGGCAAGGTAGGCATTCCCGTCCAGAAAAGGACGATATGGCCTTTGCGCCCTATTTATCCCCCTTGCTAAAATCCAGTACGAAGGGATGGGGGCTTTAAATAATGGCGCTAAGCATGCTTAGCACCATTATTTAATGCCTACGTATGGGCAGGCGTTAGGGGACCTGTAGGCATATTTCCATGGTCAGAGAACATGGAAAGTGCCCACAGGTGCCCTTCCCTGGCCCCAGGAAACCTCTACCCACCTCCACCCACACCTGGGGACACCACAGGATGGGGGACCTATCCCAGATAAGTCCTGGTAAGTATGTATATTTTTTTATATTTCCCATCTCGGGCCCTGACTTGGGTCCCCTTGCACGGCGCTGGCCCCAGTGGCCATGCCCAGGGGAAATTGGGGTGGAGGGCATGGCTCCTGTCTTTAATAAGACAGGAGCTATGTCCAGGGGGGGTTTGCGCCAGAAAATGGTACTACACTGCTTAGAGGTAATTTTTCTGCCTCTAAACAGTGTAGCGCCATAATTTGGCGCACATGCCACGGTTTCCCCGGTGCCTCCTCACCCTTTTAGCGTCCCTTCTGAGGACGCTCACAGGGCATTAGCACCAGCTAGCCGGTGCTATACTTTTTCATGCAAAACTGCGCTAACGCAGTTTTGTGTGAAGAAGTATAAATCTGACCCAGAATACTGCAGTCAGTTTAATTTTCTTCTCGCACTGTGCTGGTTGCTTAATGGGATTCTGGTTGAAAACCTTAAAAGCCTAGATGCCCACAACCCTCCAGCTTCTACCAAGAATGTAGGTGTCTATTTAGATTGTAATGTTATGCGGGATTCACAGATAGCCAGAGTGGTTAACAGTTGCTTCCACCCATTTTTTTCTAATACATATAGGAACTTGGGGTTTGAAGGAGCCATTAATTCACAACACAACTACTGCAACAACCTTTATGCAGGCCACAAATGATCCGATGAAACTGTACAGAGAGCACAGAATGCTGCATCCCATCTAATTTCTTCTGATGCTGACCTATCACTCTATTACGATTCCAGGTGGTAACCTCAGAATATGAGGCACGCAAGGTTATCCATCCCACAGCAAAAGCTTAATTCCAGAGCAGGTAGATCTTATTTCATTTAATCCACTGCAGAGTAGAATTAATTTCTATTGATATCAGACATTTATCCACACTGAGTGTTAGATAGACATTAAAATGCACATGTTTATGTTACGATTTGGTAAAACTTAATAAGTGAAGTGCAGGGTAGAGTAGAGTGCACAATATAAAGTACTAATTCATTCATTCTGTGCTGCAAATATTGTAGCAACAAAACAAGCAGCACAACTTAAGAAAATAATTTTAAATTTAGTTTTAGAATTGACAAAATGACGCTAAGCAAGCTGTGGGAAGTATTACTTTTAGGAACAGTACTTTCCTGAATTTCAATAGGGATGTGAAGAGCACTCTTGTATACCGAGACACCCTTTCCCAGTGTTTTTGCCAATTGCACAAGGATGCCTATTTCTGAGTCCTTACAGTATATTTTTCTAAATGTTAAAATATCCTTGAACATAACAATAAAACAGATGTCATCTCATTAGGAGTGGCTGTGCACGTTTATTGAGTGTCAAGATACAGGAGCCACCGTGAACACGTTCTGTCGCCTTTCCCCAACTGCCGGTCTCCCGTTTCCCAGACAACCCCCGCACGAGCCCATTCCAGGCCCGCATTCCAATCGCCCGCATTCCAATCATAACATAAACATATCAATGTCATCTCATTATTCCACAAAACCTACTTAAACTCCATGGTTCACAGATCTCATTCAAAATTACACTACACTACTTAAAAATGTAGACTTTAATTTCAAGTTGCAGAAGCATGTGGCAGCAAAAATGTGTTAATCAGTATCATCATAATCAATGACAAACTCACTAAATCTTCCAAATATCTTCCTTACATCAGAACATATTGAGAAATAAAATTGACCAGGCATCCCAAAACATTATTTCTGCATATACAAACCATTTTATGTTGATGCAGCATCTTAGATTTCCCTCTTAAAACTGATAGAGATTTTTTTTTCATTAATGATGGTGAATATTAACTTTTCTCATTATTTCATACCTAAGATGCATAAAGGGAAACTTTGCTCAGGTAGACCACAATGACTGTTATTGGACAGACTGTCTGTCAGAATGCATCAACAGTTACTTAGCACCACTAACATATATGTTGTCTTCTAACATTAAAGAAGCTATTGATTTTTTTAACCCTATGTGTGACATCAGTTGGGAATCTGAATAACATTTTGTTATGATGCATGTTAAATCCCTCTGTGCTTGCATCATTCATGATCATGTTAATGGTCTTGCAGCGATGACCACATTTTTAAACATGAAATCAGATTGTTTCATGTGACCAATACAATGCTGGTTGAAATAGCCTCTTTCATGCAACAAAATGTATTCTTCTATTATGAAAAACAACTGCATAAACAATCCAGAGAAACTGTCCTAGGTTCTAGATTTGCTCCATTTTATGCCAACCTTTTCAGTTTGGAGATACAGTCAGAGCCATTAAGATTTGGTTGTTAATAAACCCAAAAGGTTTAGTACAGGGATCCAGGTTAGAATATGATGATGATGATAATGATGATATGATGATGATGATGATTATTATTATTATTATTATTATTATTATTTTCATTATTATTATTATTATTAATTTGTTAGTATGATTAGGCTCCATTATTAACAATCATAAATAGTCTGGACTCTACCCATCCCTAGTTTAGTGGTAAACATCCTTGGTAAATTGAAGCATGTTGCTAATTTTTTCATGAAGATATTAAATAAGATAAGTATAACCCTGGTGTAGAACATTCTCTGTGGCCAAATTGCCACGGGCTGAGTTCTGGTCCAGTTTTATTGATGTAGAAGTGTTTGTATGGATCCTAGTTTCATCACCTTTTGTGAAAATAGATATCCTATTGATTGATTTTGATACATCCACTATCCTACATACATATCACCAAGTTTACAACATGTGTCTATCAAATTGTTCATACAAATCCATATATAATACAATTGTATGCTAAAAAAGTATAAATACGGGCCATGGTGTTTTTGTTTGGAGCACCTGACCTTTGCACTAGAAACATGTGCAAAACCACATTTGTCATTGTTGTACCAATTGTGGGCGGGATGGTCTTTACACAATGAGGTGGAAGAATTCCTGACAGGCGATTGGCAGAGGGTTTTAAAAAATGTATGCTCTGAAAGCAAACCGATTTATGCAAAGAACACATTACAAAGGAGGCTTGCATATGTAGAGAGCGGATGCAGGTGTATGCACATGCGCTTCTTTTCCTCCTTATTGATTATATCATAATACGTAATAATCCCACAGTAAAGTTCTTGGCTAAACCAACTCGGAATGTGTCTGGGTGTGGAGCAAGCAAATCCTCATCTGCCTAGTTCAAAACATGAATATCTTGATAGCAATGGTAATCACTCCCTTACTATTGTTAATTAGAAGAAAACGTTTAAAATAATGGACTCTTAACATGATTGTGCTTAAATCTAAAATGTTTGTTACTGGGACAAGACAGTCTATAAAAATGAGGTCTTTCAAAAAGTGGGTCTGTTGGTTAAAAAATATGAAGTGTTTGGGATCAGCTTTCCCTTCTGATTTTGTTCTGCGAACTGCAAGTTGACAAATTCGTATTTCACAATACAGTATATAGCAAAGAAGTAGTGAATTGCTGTTTCCTGAAAATCTTTTAGGGTGCTCTATTAGTAGATATGAAACTACTTGGGCATTGAAAAACTTGTAGACTAGAGCTTGTATGCAGGTGAAGTCACAATTGCATTTCTTAATGTTCCGAATCAGAATTTCGGGCTGTTAAGAAATGCAAAATGGCCTTTTCTGATGTACAAAGGCCTTTAGGAAATCGAAAATTTCTATTTCTACCCAGTAGAAATCTCAGTTTGTGATCCCCAGAATAGGAAATTGCAAATAGGGATTAACTATTTGTGACTGCTATTCTGATGAACAAAGCATTTCCTAAATGCAATTTGGACATTTTGGAAATGCTCTTCCCATCGACTTGAAGTTGAAGGTGACCATGTGCAATTTAAAGAAAGCACTCCAAAATGCATTTTTTAAATTGCAATACAGCACACACATGCCCCATTGGGCATATGTGTGCTCTATATGTGCACCACTATTTTTGGGATGCACCAAGGCAGGCCTTTTCCCATTACCATCCTTGGTTTTGTATTTCCCAAATAGGAAATCGTTAATTGGGAAATGCAAAACCTGCCCATTGACACAAATGCTATGGGATTCCTTATTTGCGATTTCCTAATAACGAGTCCTAAAATGTAGGAATCGCTATTAGAAAACCGGTATCTCTGTACATTGCATTTTGCATTTCATAAATACTGACTTTTATGAAGTCGCCATTTAGGAAGTGCAAAATTGCATTTTAGTACATCTGTCTCAATGTCTCTTCCCTGGAGAGATGTCACTTAGGTGCAAACTATCTACAGGTGTTTACAGGTTTGCTTAGAAGAAGAATGTCCCAGAAAGATGTAATTTAACTGCTCAGCAAATGTATCCTAACATAGTAAACTATATTCTAAAAACCCAAAGCAGGATTGCCAATAGAGCAGTTCGTGTGACAATACGTCTCAGCAGAAACACTATGAGGGTCATTCTGACCCTGGCGGCCGGTGGCCGCCAGGGCCACCGACCACGGGAGCACCGCCGACAGGCTGGCGGTGCTCCAATGAGCATTCTGACCGCGGCGGTTCAGCCGCGGTCAGAAGCGGAAAGTCAGCGGTCTCCCGCTGACTTTCCGCTGCTCATTGGAATCCTCCATGGCTGCGGAGCGCGCTCCGCAGCCATGAGGATTCTGACCCCCCCTACCGCCATCCAGTTCATGGCGGGAAAGCCGCCATGAACAGGATGGCGGTAGGGGGGGTCGCGGGGCCCCCGTAAGAGGGCCCCAAAATGTATTTCACTGTCTGCCTTGCAGACAGTGAAATACGCGACGGGTGCAGTAGCACCCGTCGCACCTTCCCACTCCGCCGGCTCGATTACGAGCCGGCATCCTCGTGGGAAGGTCGTTTTCCCCTGGGCTGGCGGGCGGTTTAACTGGAACCGCCCGCCAGCCCAGGGGAAAACTCGTAATACCCGCCGCGGTCTTTTGACCGCGGCGCGGTAATTTGGAGGGCGGGATCCTGGCGGGCGGCCTCCGCCGCCCGCCAGGGTCATAATGAGGCCCTATTTTCGAAGACCATTGTTCATTGCAAATGGATATTCCTCTCTTACTGTGTACACGTTTGAACGTCCATAGAAATTAATGTTTTAGTAGAAAGATGACACTTCACTTGCAAATGTGTCCTTATTTAGTAAACCTTTACTAAGTAGTTGATTACAACTACACCAACATGGACGTGTAACTTAAGAATCTGGAGCTCATGTAAGGCCCTCCCACTAAGACATGGCGAGACATAAGGCCCATCTGTCATAGTGCAATGAGTTACATCCACTCCTTCTCAAAGGAATGTATTCAGTCAGTGTTGATACATTTTAAACGTAATCGTGCTGTTTCTATTGGGTGAGAAATTTAATTATTTCTAATAGTGTTCCTGCTTTGTGGTCATTCCCTGAAATAAAACGATGAAATAGAAATGAATAGATAAATAAACATAAATAAGTCGCTGACCTTGTGCAATAAACAAGCATTTGCCAATTGATTTTATAAATTAATCGGTATATATTCATTAGTGACCAGCAGTGAAACGTATATATCGTCGAAATTGTTTCGGTGACCGAAAAGATTGTACCACGTAAGTCATCCCGATTTCACGTACCTGGATGTATTGAACATTTTGCCAGCCATTGTTGCACAGAATCACCCTGATCCCTCCAAGAAAAATGTCAGAAGCAAAAAACACACTATTCATTTAATCAAGTAACAGAGGACACATAAAAAACGCGAATTAATTATTATGGCGGTCATTCTGACCCTGGCGGTCAAAGACCGCCAGGGCGGAGGACCGCGGGAGCACCGCCGACAGGCCGGCGGTGCTCCAATGGGGATTCCGACCGCGGCGGTAAAGCCGCGGTCGGACCGGCACCACTGGCGGGCTCCCGCCAGTGTACCGCCGCCCCATTGAATCCTCCAAGGCGGCGCAGCTTGCTGCGCCGCCGAGGGGATTCCGACCCCCCCTACCGCCATCCAGATCCCGGCGGTCCGACCGCCGGGATCCGGATGGCGGTAGGGGGGGTCGCGGGGCCCCTGGGGGCCCCTGCAGTGCCCATGCCACTGGCATGGGCATTGCAGGGGCCCCCGTAAGAGGGCCCCTAAATGTATTTCACTGTCTGCTGTGCAGACAGTGAAATACGCGACGGGTGCAACTGCACCCGTCGCACAGCTTCCACTCCGCCGGCTCGATTCCGAGCCGGCTTCATCGTGGAAGCCTCTTTCCCGCTGGGCTGGCGGGCGGTCTGAAGGCGACCGCCCGCCAGCCCAGCGGGAAAGTCAGAATTACCGCCGCGGTCTTTCGACCGCGGAACGGTAACCTGACGGCGGGACTTTGGCGGGCGGCCTCCGCCGCCCGCCAAGGTCAGAATGAGGGCCTATGTCTTATTATTGAAGTTAAACAAGTGGAAAGGGATCACGACGCAGTGATCAGTATGGTAAACAAATGTTGTGTTGAGCAGTTATCATGACAGTCAACAAGACAATACTTAGGCCTAAGGAAAAAACGATTAGTGACAACAACCTAAATTAGGCAAAGAAAGTCTAGTGAATTTCGTGCGTGTTTACGATTTAACTGTTGGGTTCTACAGTTCATGCTAGTCACTGCCAATCATTTCCCTACTTGTCTTTTGTAGAGCTACCATAACCCGCTTCTTATAGCGATGGCCACTGGAATTATGTGATTCTGCGCCCGCAGCGATTTTTTCATAATTAGAGATTTGCCACATTTACCACACAATCCATCATGGGCACATAGGGCCTGATTCTAACTTTGGAGGACGGTGTTAAACCGTCCCAAAAGTGGCGGATATACCACCTACCGTATTACGAGTTCCATAGGATATAATGGACTCGTAATACGGTAGGTGGTATATCCGCCACTTTTGGGACGGTTTAACACCGTCCTCCAAAGTTAGAATCAGGCCCATAATCTGCAGATTTAAACAACAAAAAATGTTTCTAGCTCAAACGGTTCAAAAGTTATTTAAAATGCAGTTACACGTGTTGTTGCATGGTGCAAGGGCCTTTGCAAAACTGGACTGGTCAACTTTCTGTTGCTTATTGTTATATGTGGACGCTACATTGTTACTAGTGATGTGCAACCAAGGCCCAGACAGTGTGACAACGTTTTTAAATGATTTAATAATGAAGTAATACTATACCATAGTGTCCTGTATAATGCCGCATAATATGCCTTTTCTTGCGTCAGAATTTACTCAACCTTGCCACATAATTTAGCCCTTTTCTGCATCAGAATTCCAGTGGCCCTGCTTATAGCCTATACCCCTCGAGTCTCCCAGAACTTTATAATGTAATCCATGTATGGGCTTGGTTTTTGAGGTCTATTGTCTATATCTTGTCATGTAACACATTCTTTGGCATTGCTCTTAGATTATTTTCTACTTTCTGCATACTGACTAGTTGTTTTCTCCTTTTTAGACAATTTGTTTAATAGTCTTCTGTGCTTGATATTCTCAGTTCTGTACCTGATAGAAAACCGGGGAGAGCTAAGAACTCTATTGGTCATGCCTTATATTTTTCTTGACTATTTGCTATAGTCGATCTTCTATGTTCTTTCACTTTCACAATTATTTTTGACTTAGGGCCTCATTACAAGCTTGGTGGTCAGACCACCAGACCGCCATGTTGGCGGCTGCCAAAAGACCACCATGTTGGCGGTCATACAGACTGCTGTATTACGAGTGACACAGGCAGGCCTCCAAAAGCCAGCCAAAACTCAGACCCTGCCAGGACTCTGGATGGAGGGAAACAGGCAGGCCAAATACCGGCACTGCCAGCCTGTAAACCAACCACCGACCGTATTACAAGTCAAAAATAGTGATGGTGGTCCCGCCATGGCAGTCTTCTAATGGCAGTGCTCACCGTGGCGGTCGGCGGTCACCACAATACTATACAACACCACAATGGCTGGATTTGAAAACAGCATAGCTGACACCCCTCCCCTCACTCGACACACCTCCAAACCACACTATAAAACACACCCCTTCACACACCACAATCCTTTGCATCGCCACGCCAAACACAAGCCACACCACTGCCCTCTCACTTGCACTAAGCACCTTTCCCTCACCCTCAACACACACTCACCATACATATTTGCACCTCTGCACTCCATTTACTCCACGTCACCTCCTCGTTACACAGCACCTAACCAGTAAACACCACCATGTCACCACAGAAACATCCCCGTTTCACAGATGACGAGTTAAGAGTCATGATAGATGAAATCATCAGAGTAGAGCCACAACTATTTGGAGCCCAAGTCCAGCAAACTACTATTGCTGGGAAAATGGAAATGTGGCAAAGGGTAGTCAACAGAGTGAACCCTGTAGGCAGTTACCCATGTACAAGGAATTACATCAGGAAGAAATGGAAAAACTACAGGAGAAAGGTTTGTACCATGTAGTCCAGGCACCAGCTTGCGGTCCTGAAGAGTGACGGTGGTGCTCCACCTCCTCCCCTGCAACTAGCATCATGAGAGGAGAAGGTCTTGGCCATCTTGCATCCGGAGGGCTTGACAGGAATACTTGAGGGAGTGGCGTCAAGTTACTCACACCAACAAATATGTATTGGCATGCATGCTCCCTGATTACCTTTTGCCACCTACTATGACACCCCACTCAGCAGTCCAGTGTCTACCTGTACATAGACCCCTGTCTGGCCTCCAACACATCAAGTAGACACACCTGGGGAAACAACATCTTTGTATATTGGGTGTAGTACAGGGATTGACAGCACTACAATTCCTAGCAGGCACTGTTCCACATCACTAAAATCAGAACAGTGTAGCCTAATCAAAATTACCTTGTTTGTCAAATCCCCATTGGAGTGTTCTCACCTGAGAGGATGACATCAGTATAGTGTGTGTGTGGTACAGGCAATGCCAGGACTGCTCAGGCCAGGAGGCCCTGGGACTCACACTATACTCTGCCACAACTGTGTACTCTGCTACTATGACTATTCCCCATGTATTCAGCCATACAACTGTACTCACCTGAGGGGATAACAACTGCATAGTGTGTGTGTAGTACAGGCAGTGACAGAACTGCTAAGACCAGGAGGCACTGGGACTCTCACTATACGACAACTGTGTGCTCTGCTACTATGACCATTCTCCATCTATTCAGCCATACAACTGTACTCACCTGAGGGGATCCCAATTGTTTCGGGTATGAGTAGGACAGACAATGACAGGACTGCTATGGTCAGGAGGCAACTGTACTCTCACTACACTCTGCCACAACTGTGTGCTCTGCTACTATGACAAATTTCATCTATTTAGCCATACCACTGTACCCACCCGAGGGGATCACAACTGTATAGTGTGTGAGTAGTACAGGCAATTACAGGACTGCTAAGGCCAGGAGGTACTGGGACTCTCACTACACTCTGCCACAACTGTGTGCTCTGCTACTATGGCCCTTCTCCATCTATTCAGCCATACAACTGTACTCACCCAAGGGGATCACAACTGTATAGTGTGTGGGTAAGACAGGCAATGACAGGACTGCTAAGGTCAGGAGGTAATTGGACTCTCACTACACTCTACCACAACTGTGTGCTCTGCTACTGTGATGATTTTCCATCTAATCAGCCATATGCCTGTGATCACAAGAGAGGAGAATAACTCTATAGAGTGTGTAATAGAGGGATTGAATTGGTTAGTACTCATAGGAGTATCAATTTCTCAAAATTCAAGCAACAGTACACTGTACACCTGCAAAAGTACCTTTACCTGAAAACGCATTCACGACGAGTACGCACCTGGGAGAGTCTAACTGAGAAACTGCATGTAGTACAGGGAGTCACATGACTGTTGAGGACAGGAGGCTCTGTTTACCAGATCCAATTACTCAAACCACTCTGCATATTGGTCAATTATCCCTGTTGGTATACTTGTTATGTAAATCCACTCACCTCAGAGTACGGACTTTGTGAACTGTGTGTTGTGTCAAGAACAGTATCAGAATAAATTAAAAGAGGACCAGGACATGCAATCCCCAAACACTAGACCACTGTCCAGATGATATTGTGCCACAGTCCCTGACCCCACAATGAATGTTGCGCACCTGGGAGAGACAAGGATACAGGTCATGGTACACCCTGTAATGTGGCAACACACCCAGATCCATTGAGAGCTGACATACCAACATGACAATATTATAGACAAGAAGGACAGCTCAAATTGTCTGGTCAGAACTTCCTACACAGATCAAATGCCCGAAAATGCACCTGTTGTAGGGCATTGGCAGTACTCACTTCCAAAATGTACTGACCACAGAATGACAACTATCACACATCATCCAAGGTCGTGACAATGCCTGCATGACAAACCAATAGCTTTCAAGATGACTCATACAACATCCTGCCCAGTCAATGTACTTCCTGCACTGCTGGCAAGACATGAGCCTAATACCATCCATCCAACAGCTCAGGATTCCAGACAGTCTGAAGCTGGTCACTGAATTAAAATTTGTATGTGGCTACAATGTCAGCTCACTACTAATGACAATCTGTGTACCTGTCACATGAGGGAAATCAACAGATACAACATGAACATGGCCCTAGCTCATAGTCACTGTCAACTATTGGAGGTAGCTGCCACAGTACAAACACTAACATTATTTCTCCCCATCAGCAGGTTATGCTGCCACTGGACTTAGGAATGCCATCACCGACACCACAGAGGAGACTGCCACTACCCCCATTGATGAAGCCCTCAGTGAAATTAACACTCCTGAACCGCTGGAAGTGGAGGACGGTTCTGGCCCATCCAGGCAACATGGGGAGATGACACCAGTCAGCCTCAGCCTGACCACATCGACTCTTCCCAGCCTCATGGGCTAAACATCACAGGCAGCAAGTTGCCCCCAGACCTGCGTCCCTACAACAGTCACCTGCATCTTTAGCCCCCCAGTCCCGTTTCCTGAGTCTCAACCTGCCAACTTTGACAATGATGGACATGGAACCAGTGATAAGGGGTAGGCTGCACCAAGGGTGCAGGCACGTGGGGGTAGGGTGTGCAGGAGAGATGGTGTGGCCTAGCGGCATGAGGCTGCTAGTGATGCTCCTGGCCAGGATACCATCAGCCAGGTCTTGGCTGCCTGCCAACTTTCCCAAGACGTGATGTGCCCGGTACTGAACAAACTCAGGAAAATCAAGGAACTACAGAAGGATTTCCATCATAAGATGCGGGAACAGTGGGACAACCACAATTCCAACATGGCCTTCCTAACAGGACATGAACAGTACCATGAGCAGGGATAGGCAACAACATCACACCCCTTCCTTTGGCACATCCACACCAGGTCCTTCATTGATGCCAGCCACTGGAGGGGAGGCCCTACCAGGGGAATCACCCGCCTTAGACACTCCTGCCTGTTCTTACTGAGCACCCCCCACAAGCGAGGACATCCACCCAAGCATCAAGGATGTGCAGGTGGCACAACACCAACCACTGCCAGCAACTGACCACTTCCTAATGTCACTCCTTTGTGTGCCACAGACTTGCTCTGTTGACTGTTCCTTAACCACTTTACATATTCCATGCTAGTAGAACACCGGACTCTGGACCAAATGTTGTGGCCTCTACTCTATTCATTGCATCCACCATGATTGATCCCTTCACCTGAAGTACAGTGTTTTATCCAGTATCACTATTCATTTTTGTTTAAATATAAATAAACACACCCATTACTAAAAAACTGCTTCCTACCTCTCTTTTGTGTCTGTATGAACTGTTGAATGCTAATCACCTGTAATGTACATGCTGTAGACATTAGGAGACAATAGATGGAGGGAGATGTCTCAGCTAGTGTCATGCTGAGGATGACTAACAACCCCATGTCACAGGTGTGTGGTCACATCAAACTCATGTAGGTCAACAACCATCAGAAGAAGGGGATTTAGAGAGCCTATGCCAAGAAGGTGTAGACCCTGGGGGTCCACAGCCGGTGGAGTGCCCACTATCAGATGAGGTGGGAGGACCTGAGACGTGGGGCCCAGAAGACCGTAGAGGTCCAGCTGGGGCTGTGCTCCCAATGAGGACGGGGTGCCCATCAGACCAACACCCCTCTAATTGCTCGCATTTTGGCAGTAGCCAACCCTGAGTTGAATGGGCTTTTGTGGGCAGCACAGCCACCACAAGCGGGTGAGTACAATGCAAATTCATGCCTTATCCTTGGCCAGGTGATTGAGTGAGGGACAGACTGCTCCCCCTGCCAATGTGGGATGTGTCACGTGACAGAGGTGTAGAGGGGCCGTGTGTTTCCAAATGTGTTTCCAACTAGTGTGCTCATCTTTTTGGAGCTGGGACCTGGGACTAAACTGTGAGGCACCCTCAGTCCAATCGCACAACAGAGAGCACATATGATTGTGTTTAGTGTACAAATCTTTTGCTTAATCTACTCAGGTGGGTGTTAGTTTCCACCAACAGATCACTCTTCACAAATGTCACATACTCACTGTCTACTGCCATGTGTCTGGAGATGTGTACAGATTAACATCTTAAAACCATGTGCAGGTTTTCTCCATCGTGTGTTAGGTGCTGGTGCCTTACAGCAGTCTGAGACACATGGGTGTCCAACATACATGTGACATGACTTACATGACAAAATCTTGGCAGCTGTAACATACTATTTTTCCTTGGTAACTGTGGAATGTGCATTGTCATGGGTGATGAATCATCAGTGTAACCAACATTCCAGTTGCCTACATGTGTGCATGTGCTCCATTCCCACTAGGATACATGATTATGCATTAGATATAGGCATGTGCTAGCTATGCAGATAGGATGATGTCCAGAATGTCTAACAATAGCCATGATGGATATGACAGGTAGGGCCAGGGTGTGGATCCACTTCACAACCATTTGTAACCTTGATGTGGAATGTTGGTTGGAGGTGCGCAGCACCTGTGTGTTGATTGGAAATTGTGCACTGACTTTTGGGGTGCATCATGGATTGACTTGCAGTTATGTTTGCATCACATGTGTTTGGGCTCAAGGATTCACCCATAGACACATGGCATACTTGCCATGTCTGATATGTGGGTATCGATGTAGCTTCTCATTGTAAAACAATTAGGAGCCCTTCAGTTAGTGGTTGCAAGGTGTGCGTCCCACCTTCCTGAACAGTACAGTTGTCTACTACAAACAGACTCATGGAAATGGGTGAGAGACATTGTTCTGGGCCTCACAGGACCATTATTGTGTGTATACAGGAGACATCTCACCATGATGTTAAGGACTTGATTTCATTGTTGTTCATTGTAACCCGACATGTGGGGCATGTGTGAGTGACCTTGCTACTACCTCCTGGACTCATTTTGGGCAGGTGTCAGTTGTAGGACTCTACATTGTTGTGATCTTCCCATAGTGACAAAGATGTGTTCATGCCTCCTAATTCAGGCATAGCATGTTTGTACCAGTGTATTTCTCAGAGTTGTGATTGAAGTGTTTTCATGTCCATTTGATGACCCTACTTAACTTTCTTTTGGCATCATCAGCACCGGCAGGTGAAGGAGACAAGGCTGAGCTGAGTGGGGAAGCATCTGGCGGGGGGACCTGGGGTCAAGACACCACAGACACAGAGGGACCCAGTGGGCCAAAGGGTGAGGGGAGTGCCACAGGGAGACCAAACATTCTTCATCATCATCGGATTCCTCCTGCAGTGGCCAATCCCTGGTGGTAGTACCATCTTTGTCCACCACCCTTGTTCTATCACCGTACTCCCTGTTGCTCCCCACCCAGTTGACTGTGCCTGCTCACCCAAGAGAGTGAGCATCTTTTTTTCCGCAGGCACCTCTGCCCCAGCCCCTGTTACCCCTGCTGCAGAGAAGGCTATTGATTGCCTAAGATCGATATCTGTGGGTCAGTCCACCATCGTGAACGCCATCCAGGGACTGGCCAAATCCAAATCCAACAGAGCAATGCGTTCCTGTAGGGGCATTCACAGTGCAATGGCTGGCCTAGAGTGATCTTTTCAGGCTCTGGCCTCCACACTGATGGCAGCCAGTAACCCCTTGTCTTCTGTCCCCCTCCACCTTCCCCTTTCCAGTCAAAATCCCCCCTTCCGTGGCCCCCCAAAGCACACAGTTAGACTTGCATGCATCTACCTCAACAGACAAGGGTAGTGCAGACAAACAAAAGCACCACAAGACACACAGGCACACACACAGACAATATCCACCCACAGACACAGCAACAGTCACAACTTGCTCTGACACCCCCCACACCCAGCATCACACACACAACATCTGGCACACCTACATACACCACCTCAACAGTCACTGATACAGCTGCCACACCCATCCTACCTGCAAACATTACCCCAGTAGACCCTCAGATATCCACCCCAGTCACCACACCCACAGACACCACAGACACACCTACATGCAGCACACCCACCATACCTGCAGTCACCACCCAACAGACACCCACATGCCACAGCACCCCCTGCATCACTACCTCCCCTCAGCCCAAAACACATAAACACATAAACACCCTCAGTCACCCACCAAACAGACACCTACTACACACAAGCACACCCCCCACAAACAGACACCAAAGACATCAACACTTACATGTCAGACAACCACTCAGCCTCATGCCTCATGCCTCATGCCTCAACCTCCAAACCTCAACCCCCTTCTGATGACTGTCCCTGTGTGTCTAAAAAAGCTTTCCGTTGTGAGCTTGACCTTATCCCTGTTTGCCCCATGCCACCCCTATAAGTATAGTTTCCCTCCCAAAGTCCATCCCTTCCACCTCTAAGGCCGCATCTGCCCCCCCCTGCAAGTACCCATGCCTCTCCTGCACCAAGAAGCAGCCCATCCCGCCCCAGAAGGCTCCCCCTCCCAAGCCAAATGCAAACCCCTCCCTACTGCTCCCCCAGATAATCCCTGAGGTGCCCTCTTGCCCCCTTGTTGCCACTACCTGTGGAGGTTACATTGCATACAGGAGTTAAGTAGGGGCCCAACAATGTGCCTTTTGACCCAGTACTGTTTTTGGACTGGTCTATGGCCGTTGGTTTGCAGACCTTATTTTATAATAAAGCCACCTGTTGTTGGTTTATAGGATACAAGTTTGTCCTGCATTTTCTTCCCAAGCCTTCTGTTGTTACTGAGTTACATGGGTAGCGTGCCAGTAGTTGTGCGCGTTTGGGCTGCTTGCTGCTCCATGTGGTGTTTCTGCAGTATGTGAGTTTGTGTGCACTGCTGTTGTTCCCCAAGAGAAGAGTGTGTGTTATGTGTATCATGGCATTGTGTTGTGTTTGTTGTGGTATATGTTTCTTTTTGTGCTGTGCGATGTGGGCATGAATGGTGTAGGACTTGTCCCCCTGATATGGCTTTTTTTACATGTGGTGTGTTTTTGAGTTTTGTTAGTGCAGACATGGTGTGTGCTGAGCTATGTTAGTTTGCTTTGCGTTTGGTTTGCATGTGTCCATTTAGGTGTGTGTTCCTCGCAGCAAGTTTGGGTAGAGGTATGTCCCATGGAGTGTGAGTTGTGTGTGCTTTGTTGCCCTGCCCTTCCCCATTGTGTGTCTGTGAATGCAATTGGTATTGGTTGTCCCTGAGATCCAACTGCTGTCAATTCCTGTGTTCATGTTGTCTGTAGCCTTGTTCAACATGATATGTGTCCCAGTGCAACCTCCTTCCATGTATGGTGCTGATGCTACTATCCCAGTTGTGCAGGTATTGTTGTGGTGGTGCACTTTGTGTCTTGTGTCTCTGTGTAGTCTGTGCTTGCATTGTGCTTCCATTGTACTATGTGTGTGTGCAATGTGTGGGTCAATAGAACTGTTGTTTGATGGTGGAGGTGTGTGTGTGCCATGGTACATGTATGTATATGTGTGTTGCATGTGTGGCCAGCCCCTGGCCAGTGTTGGGTGTGAGTGTGCAGAATGTATTTGTATATGTGCATTAATTGTGTTGTTGTTGTTGCTGTGTTTGTGAATGTTGTGCAGCCTTCTGTGTCCCTGAGCCTGCACTTTGCAGCCATGCGTACATGTGTAGAATTAGCATGCAGTCTGTGTATGCTGGCTGACGTGTGCATGTTGTGACTGTGTAGGTGTCCGTGTTGCAGAATGTGAGTGTGTGCGTGTTAACCACTAGGTGTAGCTGCTGCCCGTTGCTTCCCATCCCCCTACGATTTGTTTCTTAGCGATGCAATTTGTTTTTTGCAATATCAATCATACAGGTCGGTGTTTGTATTTACGGTTGCTGTCGTCCACATCGGCGATGAATCCACTGTCTACCGGCAAGCAGGAACAGCAGCATGACGTTTTGGAATAGATGCATGGCGGCTCCAGACATAAATGGAATCTTTTCTATATGGTCACCGATGAGTTAACAATCGGTTTCAAACATATATATATATGCCAATTTTTGCTTTCATTACTATTTTGCAGCCTTGATGAAGTCACCTGTGTGACGAAACACGTGTTGGCTGTATATCTATGATGGCACATTGATCTTTAATACCCACGAATAAAGGCATCATCTACTAACAAGACTTGAGACTCTTCTTCAACCTCATACTTCCTCCAACCTACAACACACCATCAGGGATATTCATCCTTGTCATATTATTGGACAATACATTCTGTGTGCTGTGGCCAATTTGTTCCATTTTTGTCCTTGGGTACTTTGATACCCGATTTTGGTGCCTACTGGGTAGTAGGGCACTGGGCCAGGTTGCACCAGTCTTTGCTTTAACTTATATACCTGTTTAAAATTATTGTTTTACTGCCTAGAAGTGCGGCACTCTTCACCCTTACTACCCTTTTGTTTCTTTTTCCAGGTTATGTTCTGTCTGAATAGGGTGAGCCGCACTCTAGTAACACCTACTATTTGATTGTACTAATTGTATTTCTTCTGATCGGAAGGTATACCCCATCCTTAGGCTTTATAACATGGCTTCATTTGATGATAACCGGGACACCTTAGCTGCAGAGCTTTTCTCCAGGAAACCATTAGCTCTACGCACCACAGACCCTACACCTTCTAAGGAAGGACTGAGACAGAAATGTATTAAACTAGAGATACTAAGGAAACAAGAGCTAGCCCGCTGGTGGGACATCACTACTCTCAAACGTTACTTGGAACTTAAACAAGTCCCTAGAGGACTGCGAGTAATAATATTCCCATCCTTTGAAGACCTTGACCCTGACTTACTTGGGGAATGGGAACACCTCATCTCCTCCACCTCCTTTGGCATGATTAACATACTGATCAAACATGCTGATAGAAAACGCAACAAACTACTCCAGGACATTACATCCCTGGAGGAGGAGATTAAAAACCTCAACCTCCCTGAAGCTACTGATAAAAACTACACCATTATGAGGGAGATACTCACTGGGTATCAATTATACATAAAGGACAAAAAAATGCGTAAACTCATCAGAGATGACAATGATTACAACAATGGCAGGATTTACACTTTTGCACGGAGGTTTGATCAGGTCAACAAAGACTCCAGCAAAAGACCCATGAATTCTAACACGCCTGCTGGGTCTACCGCGGGCAGTTTATCTGACATCTCCAACTTATCCAGTGACTGCGGAGACCCGCCTATGGAGGGGTCCTCTGCTAGTACACATCAACAGAACACAACACAACAAACAAGTTCTTTTTTAGAGGAACTTGGCCGATACAGAAAGGGATTACGACAGAACTACAACAGGTCAGGCATAAACACAAACCCGCCCGCAGGGGGGGCAGGAAACACCACATTAAACACCAGGGAGGGCGTGACAACTCGCTCGACCGCGAAAACCCAGAGATCCTGAGTGGTCCCCCTCAACAGCTTACCTCCCAGTTTTCAGAGGACACAGTACAGGTTATGAATCTTTCCAGTTTGCAATTATCTGTACATGAAATAAATGTCTTGAAAAAAGGTCTGGGCTTTTGTCCTACTTCTAAACCTGACTACACCACCATACACATAGATTTCTTCAAGTTCATACGCAATCTTAAACTAAAGAAGTTTTTCCACAACAAACCAGACACTAACAAAATTGCTCGCACTTCATTACCAACTTGCAATCAATCCATTAGGGACTTGCAGGACATTCAAACGGTTCTCTCCCTTGATAACACTTCTTCGCCACCACTCAGCTTTGACGAACTATTGACTAAACTTAACATTATACCTAACTTGGAAGTTGACAGTGGGCTCAAACCCAGCTCCATGTTTGTCCCCACTTTACCTCCGGACAATCACATCGACGTCTTCTACAAAGCCGTCAGCACAGAACTATACAATTTAGAGGATAAGATGAACACCTGTACCCACAGACCAAACAAAAATCTCAACCCCAATGAACTCCGAGCGTTGCACAAACTCTCAACATATACAGACAGTTATTAGGGAGGCGGACAAAGGGGGTAACGTTGTCATGATGAACAAGACTGACTACATTGCAGAAATCAACAGACAACTCAATGACACACAGGCCTATTCTGTGGTTCAAACCAACCCCCTTCCCGACATCACCAACTTGATCCAAAAGAAACTGACGTCTTGGAAGAATCTTTGTCTCCTAGCTGATTTAGAATACAGATTTCTGTACATTGAGGCGCCCCAGGCTCCCTGCATATACATTCTACCCAAAGTCCACAAACCAGGAGGATTCCCTCCGGGCAGACCCATTATCTCAGGGATTGGTTCTCCCACGGAACATATTTCTGAGTACATTGACTCTTTCCTCCAACCCTTGGTACATAACTTACCCTCGTACATACAGGATACTAGGGATTTGTTGTGTCAACTTGAAGACATCGAATGGACGGATGATTGTGTGTTTGTCTGTCTCGACGTTAGCTCCCTCTACACGTCCATTCCCCTGGAAAGGGGTCTCGAAATGCTCCAGCACACGCTCAGTGCCCGAGACGCCACACTCTATGAACAAACACACATGCTTCTTGATCTCACACGACTAGTGCTAGAGAACAATGTTTTTCTACATGATGGCAGGTGGTTTCGGCAGTGTCAGGGTGTAGCCATGGGAGCTAAGTTCTCTCCATCATACGCCAATCTATACATGGGCCAATTCGAGAAAATACTGTCCGACACATCTCACCCAACACATACTTTACTGGGGGAGGTATATTGATGATATTCTTGCTATTTGGACTGGCAACATCCCTGACCTCAGTTTACTTATAGAACACCTCAACACAAATGAATTCAACTTAGCGTTCACTCACAAGGTGGACACTAATCGAATTGAGTTCTTGGACTTACTGCTGTACATCACCAACAATAAGATCACGTCTAGACTTTACAGGAAACCCACTGCCTGCAATTCTATTCTGCATGCGCAGAGCGCTCATCCCCTCACACAGACCAGGGCCATCCCATACGGAGAAATGATAAGGATTCGACGCAACTGCACTGATACTCTTGTTTTCAAGCAGGAACTCAAGAACCTGACCCAGCGCTTCCAAGCTAGGGGTTACTCCAACAAACTTATCTCGGGAGCAAGTAAACGTATCTCTAACAAGGACCAACACGATTTACTAATCAAAAGCCCTAAAGAGCCTGGTACCAAGAGTTCCTCCATCAGGAGACCGGTCTCCTTTATTACCCAATACAGCCCTGCGAGCAAGGCGGTACTGCGCATTCTCAAGAAACACTGGCACTTGCTAATGCTGGACACGTGTCTCAAAGACTCAGTAGGCAGGTCACCCACCATCGTTCACTAGCTTTCTCTGCCCCTCCCCTCTGACACGCCCTCCGGGGTGGATTCCAGAGAAACCGATTGTTTTTTATAAATGTGGCTGCTGTATATCCTGCCAGTTAGCCCTTAACAAAACCTTATCCTTTTCCTACAACACCGGGAATACGTACCACATCAGGACTTTCATGAATTGTAACATGAAATACACTGTTTACTGCCTGATTTGTGTATGTGATCTGATTTACATTGGAAGCTCTATACGCTCACTGAAAGAACGCATTCAGGAGCATGTCAGAGCCATCAGAAATGTCAACATTAACTATCCCCTTGCTGTTCATTTCAATACTGTACACGGGGAAAAAGATCTTTTGAACATTAGATTCCATGGCATCACTCAAGTCTCCAACTCACCAAGATGGGGAGACAGAACCAGGGACTTGCGCAGATGCGAGGCCAAATGGATCATAAAACTCCGCGCAGTTGAGCTAGGCCTCAACACGGATCGTGAGTTACACTTTGTTCTGACATGACTGCTCTGTTCTTCTGTCCTGTTCTGTTAATCTCACATTGCATCCTATTTACTCATGGACAACTTTATGTTTAAGCCCAACAGTGTACACAATATCATCATTTTGTTTTTACAATGTTGTGTTTATTTCTGTATTCATCTAATGTATCTATGCATTTATGTAAAGACGTTTTTGTTGCATTTGGTTACTGTACTCCGTGGTCTCGGCCTACTGTATTCCATGGTCTCGGCTTTGCTATGCACCATTACTTTTGACATGCTGGACGTAACGTTTCTACTGTTGTATTCGGTAAACGGTGTATCATCACATTCCTTAGACAACCTATACAATGACTTTCCTTCGGCACATCTGTCACAGTACCAACCATTCTTCTCACTTCACCTCTATCCGTTTCTTCCAGTATTTTGATTCACTGTACTGCTGTCTAGAATATATGACACCACTGGTCACCGTATCACCGTTACAATCCCTAGCCTACTTTTACTAGGACGCGCCTTCATCTCACTTTACATCCTCAACTGTCTACCATCCTGGCCGCGGTGCCCTTGCGTTTCCTTTGTTTTTCTCTCTTTTTTTCCTCTTTTTCTCTACTTACGGCTTTTTTCTGTTTGCCTATGGTCTAGGCATTTACCCTGTGACTTATTCCAATACAAAATGGCCGCTTCCTTTCCAGCTCCTCACCTGCTTGGTGAGCTAATCAGTTTCTTGTTCTCCTCTATACACTCAAGATGGCCGCCACATTGCCCATTATACCTAATCTTTCTAGTCCCTCTTTTATTTCCATCACACTCCCACTATCTATATCAATACATGAGCACTGGTCCTCATCGACCATCAGACGCTCCTAGACTGCGTGCCGCGCTCCTCTACTCGGATTTTCAGGTATTTCTTAGTTTTCTTACATCCAGTCCACACGTCTGTCGTTTACCCTCACGGGTATTCCGTCTATGATTAGTACTTAGTATTACTAGTTCTAACTGCCGAGTCTTCGCTCACGCTCGCGTTCGCCTGGTGTGTACTTTTGGTTAACACTACCATTAGATTTACATGCTGCTTTTTAAACTTGACACACGCCTCTGCCCTTCTGTTGCCACTAATCCTCACGGCTATTCCGTCGGTGCCAATATATAGTGCCACTAATCCTTATTGCTGAATCTTCGCTCGCGCTCACAGTTGCACCCTTCGCTCGCATTCGCCTCCCGTCCACTCTTAGTTTACACTACCATTAGAGTTACGTGCTGCTTCTTTGACTTGCCGCATGCGGCCACATTGTCTCTCCGGACTTGCATCTGAAGCACTTTTTAGTCCTCTCGCCTCACAGCTAGTTCTGACTACACAATCTTTTTGCCGCATGGTTTTATCTTTACTGGAACTACGACCGCGATAGCAATTGGCAGACTAATTCATGTTAACAACTGAGTTTTAATTGGCCTTCACGCTAGCGTTTTGTTTTACTTAGACCAGTGTTACCAATCACACTATTTAGTGACGCTTTACCTGAACTTTTCTGGCGAAATTTTACCATTTAGTTTATAATACATTTCTCACCACGTCAGGATCACCTTGCCGTCATGTAGGACTAAACTCATACTGGTCTCTAATCACGTAACTACAGATACACTTCCCATAGCTTGGGTCTTGTCCATTCATTAATACATCCCCTTGTTCCCTTTATCCAGGTTTACCTATTCACTATTTTTCCTTTTCCCATTTTTTATCTGACACCTCTGTAGGTTTTGACTCAAAGCTTATCAGGGCTTTCTATACCTGTCTTAACCTACGTGCTCAATACCCTGTTCACCTGCTGCTGCTTGGGCAGCCATACTACTCTCAGGTCTACTAATCTAATAAGGTATGTACACAGTGACTCACTTTTGCTCTTCAGTCACACTACTTATTCTTTTAACTTCTCCTCCAGACTACTTTCTTTTTGATTATTCCTATGACTATTCTCTGATCTTGTTTCACTATTGGCTACTCACAGCCAACTATATCATATATAATCTTTCTTCTCTCTTCCCAGATCATTTTCACCTAACCCACTTAGCTGATTATTACCTACCATTCTGGCCGGACGGCCCAGGTAGGAGTTACTGACTTTGGCCCCCTAGGGCCCCCTCACCTTACTGCTTCTCGTCACTTTTTTATTATTATGGCTCTGTATCTCCCCTTTTGTGTTCTTACTCACCCATATGCCTGGTCTTTCTCAGTCCCGCTATAGTCTTCTACTTGTCGCACTTCACTCTACAGTCTCTGTACACGCCATTTACAATTTCAAAAATACACTGTCCGGGATTTTTGTTCTCACCATGATTCGCATGGGGTCGTTGACTCAATTTGTCTTGCATGCTCTTTAGTTTGGGTCCCTATCACCTATTTTTGCTTGCCATGTTCACTCAATGCTCACTTACTTAAGCTCTTACACTAATCACCGGTCACTGGTTTCTGGTTTTGGAATCTTTTCTATATGGTCACCGATGAGTTAACAATCGATTCCAAACATATATATATATGCCAATTTTTGCTTTCATTACTATTTTGCAGCCTTGATGAAGTCACCTGTGTGACGAAACACGTGTTGGCTGTATATCCATGATGGCACATTGATCTTTAATACCCACGAATAAAGGCATCATCTACTAAGAAGACTTGAGACTCTTCTTCAACCTCATACTTCCCCAACCTACAACACACCATCAGGGATATTCATCCTTGTCATATTATTGGACAATACATTCTGTGTGCTGTGGCCAATTTGTTCCATAAATGGTTCTCTGCAGGTGAGCATCACCCTTTATGCTGTGTGTTTTCACCTTCTGCTACGTGGTGGTTAGACCGCAGCGGTCACATTGGCAGTGTGCAACCTCCTAATAGGTCCGGGAGAAACATGGTCTCCGCCAGCCTGTTTATGCTTCCAGGGGACCATGGAAATTTTATCTGCCTGGTTGTGGTAGATAGCTGGCGGTCTTCTATTTGCTCAACCGCCAAACTCATAATACGGAAGTCTGCTTCACCAGTCCATTGGCAGTCTGACCGCCAGCGCCAAACTGGTGTTCCTCTGACTGGCAAACTAGTAATCAGCCCCTTAGTCCTTTATGTCCATTGCAGTTATTTGTAAAAAAAAAGGACAGGTTTTTTTTTTTTTTCGCAGTCAGGCACACTGTGGCCCTCATTCTGACCTTGGCGGTCTTTTCGCAAGACCGCCGAGTTACCGCCGCGGTGAAGACCGCCGACCGCGGCGGTGTGCCGCTGTGCGCATTCTGACCGCTGGGAGCGTTCCGCCGGAAAACCGCCAGCAGCCACACTGGCGGTCGGCGGAAAAGTGGAGACTGGTCAACCTCCACCGCCACGCCAGCAGAACACCGCCCCCAGAATTACGACCCACATTTCTGTGTGGCGGTCTTCTGTTGGCGGTCTTCTGTTGGCGGTCACGTCCCTATGGCTCCCGTCGCCTCCCGGAGGACCAACGCACAAGGTAAGTTGATCGTCCGTGAGGGGAGGGGGTAGGGGGGTGTTGTGTGATGTGTGCGTGCATGGGGGTGTGCGTGTGAGTGTGTAGAGGGGTGCTGTTGTGTCTATGGGTAATGTGTGCTGTTCGGCAGGTGCGCATGTCGGCATGTATGTGTGCGGGTATGTGTCCCCGTTGTGTATGTGTGTGTAGGGGGTGTGTATATGTGCATGTTGGGGGTGTGTGCATGTCGGGGTACATGTATGTGCATGTCGGGGTGGGGGTGGGGGGGGGGTTCGTACCAACTCTGGGGGGTGGCAGGGGGGTGGAGGGTGTGGGGGGAGGACTCGGGTGGGTAGTGGGGGGTGGGGGAGACCCCTATCAGTGCCAGGGAAGGAATTCCCTGGCCCCGATAGTGCTTACCGCCATGGTTCGCACGGCGGTTCCCGCCCGCAAGAAACCGCGGCGGTAGGCAGGGTCATAATACCCTTGGCGGTCTTGGGACGACCGCGGGGCCGGAGTGCGCAAACTCCAGCCCCGCGGTCATGACCGCCGCGGCGGTCGGAGCGGAGAAGTAGCGGTCGGTCGCGGCGGGGACCGCCGCGGTCAGAATGCCATTTTTAATACCGCCGGTCTGTTCGCGGTCCGACCGCCGTCTCTCCGCCGACCGCCAGGGTCAGAATGAGGGCCTGTATCTTGCTTCTGAGTGGATGTGGTCACAAGAACCCTTATGCTGGCTATTTTGGATTTAAGCACAACTTTCACTCTGCACAACTCTCTGGGTTTGGACTGTGACTCTTACGCCACCTTACTGGTGTCTGAAATTTTTTAAAGCCTCA
Source organism: Pleurodeles waltl (assembly GCF_031143425.1). NCBI lineage: Eukaryota > Metazoa > Chordata > Amphibia > Caudata > Salamandridae > Pleurodeles > Pleurodeles waltl. The sequence continues at coordinate 717,762,224 of NC_090449.1, read as the reverse complement.
TTCAGTAGTCAAATACTTAGAGCATGCCACATGTTCAGCACCACTCTCTGACTTCCGTTAGTAGGCTAATTTTGCGAGCACACTTCTTACTCAGGGAACTCACTAGCTTACACATAGGTCAGAAAGATCTGGACAGTTCAATTCCTGTATGTTAAAAACTGTAATGGTCGTACTAGGATTGAGACCAAATCCATAGGATCCAATAAAGTTATTAGAAATTCATTGCTATAGGTACTCATAAAGATGAACATGAAGTTTTGGATAACGCACAATATTGCTCACTGAAACAAAGTTCAGGCCGGACATTATCGGGAACAGTGACTACAATTAATGAAAATTATTTAACAAAAACCCATTCACCTACACGTACATACACGCATCCATTCACACGCATTCATGCAAGCATTCATAACAATATCCATACACGCACTCACAACTCCATTTAATGCATGCATTCATTCACGAATACTCATACCCATCCAAACATGTATACTCACATGCATACACACTGACATGCAGACACGTACTTACTTCAACATTCAGTCATGCATCCAACCAAGCACACATACATTCATACACACACACAGACACCACAGACTCATACACGCACACACAATACCTCCCATTCTCCCACCCTCCCCTGTTTGATGATAACCTTACCTGTTCCAGGGAGAATGTTGTCCGGCACTGACTGGGATGAGGTGCTTCCACTGCCGGCAGCGCCCTGCAGCAGGACACCATTAGGCCATATTATTTTTCAATAATATGGCAGCAGTGTCCTACTGGCACGGTGGGCTGGTGGTGGAACTGCCAGAGCGCCTCCACCCCCCAGCATGACTGCTGCCATACTTCTGTCCAAAGTGTGGCAGAAATCCGTCAGTACCCGTGATATGGCGGGCGAGAGACTGCCAGCACTGGTGGTCTCCTGGAGCCCATGGTTTTGGCAGTCTTGCAAAAAGACTGCAAAAGTCATAATGAGGACATAAGTGCAACTGACAGAGCTTGAAGATGGCCCCAAGGAAAGGTGCTGCCAAGAAAGTAGCCAGTGAGGAGGAGAAGAAGCAGATTGCCACCACTGGCTTGCTGCCCTCCTCATTTTTCAGGAAACCCTGTGTACCTGCCACACCATCCTCTGGACAGGAAGATGGGAGAACCACTCCGGCATCAACAACAGCATCATCACACCCTAAGACCATGTCCCTCTGTGAGGCAGGAAATGCAATCATGGTGGCAAGCAGTGAGTCTGAATTGGAGTTGTCTCAGCTATATACTAGTACCCAATCATCAAGGAAATTGAGCAAAGTAAATAACAAAAGGAGCAGCACCGAGAGCCTTCCTGAAATAGGAGAAGAACAGGAAGTTGAGGTTTCTGCTGAGCAAGATGTGCCTCTTCTTGAACCACTGGCTTCCCAATATCCAGCAAGAAAAAGTAAGGATACCCCATTGTCTTATCAAAGCCTCCCCATGATGATCTGGACATGGATTGGACCCAGGCTGAGTCTGAGACTGATATGAGAGACAAGGGAAAAGGAAAGATCCTTAAAGCTTTAGAATTATGGAAGGGTAGGAGGATGATGATCCAGTCATCGTCTTGGAAGCTGGCTCAGATGACACCAACATTACCCCTCCTATTCAACCTGATCAAAGGTTTATGACACTGGTTCTACCACCACCACCATTGCCAGCTTCCATATTTGTAAAATCCCCAGCAAGACCTGCATCCACCCCTACCTCATTCAAAGTATGCCCTACAGAGGGTCAATCGTCAACCCATCCACCTACCTCCAGTTCTTCAGGTATTGGCAGTGGCACCAGTGGTACACTAAAATATTCTTTTCCCAAGTTTGTGACTTCTTTATGATTAGGAAGCAGGATGATAGCATTGCAATATGCTCCATTTGACAAGCAAGTGTTCATCAAGGTAATCCTGGTTCACACTTTGGTACTGGAGGCCAAGTGAGCTGTATGAAAAAACATCACAGAATTTGTTCGGAGGAACACCTTAAAAATTGCTGCAGATTGTGGTGGTGGTGGTGATGAGAGAGGGAAATCACAGTGGGAGGTGAGGAGGAAGAAGAAGGTGCCAGCTTTACACAAAGCAGCCCTGCCCCCAACAGTGCACCAGCAGCATCACCCTCATTAGCAACCTCGAAATGGCACTCAGATGGAGATGCCACTGCATACAATGACAACTACCCCAAGACACACATTTAGTCTACCAAATTTGGTCCTTTCTAGACATCACCTGCATCAGTGGCACCACAAAAGAACAAAATACAAGCTACTATTGCAGGCTTGTTCAGGCAGGAAGGGCACTATGAGCGCAACTGTCCAACGCCACATTTGCACAACACAAAGATGGCTAAAATATTAGTGCTGGACCTCCTCTCTTTTTCTTTTGTGGAGAGAGTGGGATTTTTATACTTTGTGGTGGCCACTTGCCCAAAATGAAAGGTTCCCAGTCAAAACTATTTTGCTTTTCTAGCCCTCCATCGTGATGTGCTGCAATTGGTTGGACTAGCTTTGCAGCAGAGTGCTATTCATACTGTCCACCTGATGACAGACATGTGGACCAGTTGTCAAGCAACTGATTACATGTGTATCACTGTACACTCGGGCCCAGAATTACTAAATTCTCATGTAGTGCAATGCAGCAGCAACAAATGCTATGCTGTGCTGCATGAGAAGGTGAGAGCAGGAGAGTACCATATTTACAGACATATGGTACTCTCCTCCCCTCCCGTTAGTATCGGATGCCGAAAATTTCTGCTATGCACCATGCATATAGCTTTGCACTATAGTGCAAAAGTGTATGTGTGGTCTTGAATAGGTTTTGTACTGGAAGGATAGCCTACACAACTAAATTTAAAACTTTCCCCACTTTCTGTGTGTGATGTATGGTGCAGCAGACATGCAAAATCAGCAAAGAAAGGAGAAATGAAACCATTTCTCCAGGATAGCATCTAGTTGAAATGAGTGCTCTTTTTAAGGCAAACCCCTACATTTTTTGGTGAATAGGGTTTTGGAATGTCCATACACTACCCATGCCACACCCCATGGCGCTGAGTGATACAGAGCAGCGTTATGCCCTGCTTTGTGTTTCTTTTAAATGTTTTTCCAGATCAAAACAAGTTTTATGCTGGAAAGTAAATAGGTAAAAAAAGATTTGCATCAATTTGCAACACTTTTGTGACACAAACATGACACAAAATCTTAGTAAATATACCCATGGATCTCTTTTGTGAGGGTTAGGTAGCAGCTATCTGAAGATCTCAGCGCTGAAGAAAATTTAAGAGCGTTCACCAGCATGCAACAGAAAGAAATCACAAACAGCTGAAGACATCTTGGAAGACTTTAACATCAAAATGTTTGAATAACTATGACCCAGAGGTCTCAGAATTGGATTTGTTTTCACAGACAGTGGCAGCATTATAGTCAAGGCCATGGCAGATGGTGGATATTTCAGGGTCCTGAGTTTAGCACATTGCATCAACCTGATTGTACAGGACTTTCCAATAGAAGAAGACATAGAGCCTGATTTAGATCATGGTGGTATTACAGCCGAGCCTAGGCTGCAGCAGGCCCAAGTACACTGTCAACTCAGTGGTGTTCTGTCCTCCGTATATGGATGTAACAGTCCTGCAGATGGTGTTCTGGCAGCGGTCTGCTTACAGCAGGAGACAGGGTTGGGACTCAATGGACTTCATACAGTGGCAGTGGCTATTAAAGGAAGGGAAGTGAAGCACACGCACACTGTCCCTTAGCCATAGGTGCACTCCTGCACTGCACACTGTACAACACAACACATACACAAAATTACCCGTTGTCAGCCCAACACACAACAACCCGTACATGCTGAAAATACACATTGACACACATCCCTGACATTGCATACACACACTATTGACACTGTATCCACACACCATACACTCAACAACAAACACAACTACACACTCAGCTACACAAACACACTCACACATACCTTCACCTCACTCAGCCAATCAGATTGCATCCACACAGACACGTACTGACTCACACTTACAACACGCAGCACATAACAGTCCCCTGGCAATGTGCACACATGCCCACAGTTCACAGGTGTGAATGTACCACCATTGCAGTGCCAGCATTCACTTGCCAATGAATACTGGCAACATAATGACTGTTGTGTATTTATGTGACATGTGTTGTGTACCAGTGTGCCTTCTACCCGTGTCTGACCCACCTGTGTTCCCGACATATGCACATCTCAGTGATTAAAAAAATTACTGTGACATGGATATGTCTCCACTGGTCCCCACCTCCTGCGCAGTGCCCACCCAATGTACCCTGGAAATGTGGCATACCTAACCTTGTAGTATGTCGATGGGGGGTAGGTTTTCTCTGTGGATCGGTGAAAGCAGCGATGGCAGGTGTTAGTGTCCAGTCGTAGAATGGGGGGAACAGTAAAAAGGTGAGTTTTCCTCCTTTCCCCCTGATCCTAAAATTTAGGAGTGGAGGTTGGACCACCACTTTTTCTTTGGTGGTAAGGCACATCTGAATTTCCACAACAGGAAAGCTGGCTGCAGTCCTGTCGGCATCCCCCTTTTCTCTTTCTGACCATTGACACGGCCAGTGTTTCTTCGAGGAGACAGCAGTGCAAATGCGGTCTTTCATCTATGCAACTGCAACATCTAAATACAGTGGTTGGACTGTCATGAAGGCGGGTGGGTCTAGAGTCAAAAAGTTGATGGCGGGATCGTTACCACCAACATCTAAATCAGGCCCTTATTCGGCAACATACTCACCACCTGCAGAAGAATCTGCCTTCATTTAGGTAATTCTTTTAAAGCCCGGAATCAGTTGAGGATCATTCAGTGACCTAACAAAGCACCGGTGAAAGCCCTCGTATAGGAGGTGCCAACATATTAGAACTCAACGTTCTATGTCACAACATCTGTTTGAGCAGTACAGATTGATCACCGACTATGTCCTTGAAAGAGGAGGGGATGCAACTGGGAAAAGCATGACCATGGAGGTAGATAAATGGGCCCTAGTCAAGTACCTGAAACAAATGCTGCTTTCTTTTGAGGGTTTCACATGGAAAGTCAGCAAAGAGGACATTATGATGACCCAAGCTATGCCATTGCTGCATCTGCTACAGGACCAATTTAAAAAAAGGTGTTGCAAAGGTTCACTGGTGAGAACAGCAGCAGAGAAGTCTATGAGCTGGTTGAGAGCTTAATCCTCTACTTGGCTGTTAATCGAAGGCTGCAAAGAGAGATTGTGCCCTCAAAAGAGTAACTCTGTGCCAGAGTACTTAATCCATGGTACCCAAAATTACTGGCCACTTTCATTATTTTTTCAGATCGGGATGTTTCACTATACAAAACATGGAATGTTGAGCAAGCAGGAGACCTGGAAGGAAAACTTCTGGACATTACAGTCCTGGTCAGAGGTTCTGGGGTGCAGACTTCAACGTGGGCAGTGTTGTTACCTCACAGCAGCCAACTCCAGCAACAGAACCAGCAGAAACACCAGCAACAGAAGAATCAGACCCAACCTCTGCAATGGTTTGGTCTCAAGTGGCAGAGCTTAAGTAGAGTACAGAGGGGAAGGCATCAGAGGTCGAGCAAGTGGCAGTGCAATGCCCACTTAGAGGATAGCCCAAGATTATGTTGGTCTACTGGAATGAGAAGATGTGCCAATGGCCAGAGCTCAGCAGCCTGGCAATAAAGTGTCTGGATTGTCCACGAGCCAGTGTTTCTGCTGAGCATGTGTTCAGTGTAGCTGGAGCAGTTGTCCTAGTTAGAATGGCCAGTCTCTCTCCTAAAAATGTGGGGAGATTGACCATGATTAAAATGAACCAAAACTTCATACCACACAATTACACTGTTTGTGAAACACTACAGGAGGAGAATGAGAGTGATTGGTCACACTAAAGTGTTCTAGCTGATCAAAGTCTGGGCAAACCCCCTGGGTTTGAGGAGGAACATTACTTCCCTAACTAAATAGGCCACCATGAAACTTTCAGATTGTCGCATTGAACTGTTTTGTCACAAAAAAATGGATATAGCTAGAGTAACATTATTTTGTGTCTGACGTATGTAGCCTCACCATTTATTTACATGTATGGATGGACTGGAGTTGGACCAGTTTGCAGTGAAGAAGCCTTCCCATTCCCTTCAAGTACATTGGAGACAATGCTTGCCACCGTCCCATGCATATCCTTCTTGTTTTCATTCCCTAGCAGTAAAGATCATTTAATTTACAAGACTGCCAATATGTTGCTTCCAAGGGAAAAGGGGAGATACACAACAATTGTGTACCATCGTGCTTGGATTGGAACAAGTAACTATTGCACCAATGAGTAATATATTACTCAGTGAGTGTGAGTGATTATGATTGCTGAGTCATATGGTGGCAGACAAAGAGGAAGTGTGTTCAACTACTTTATAAACTTGATTTCAATTATTTGTAATTTTTGGGGGCTGATGGGTGATTTTGCCTGAAGGTGATTGACCCTTTCTCACTTAGCTAGATTTACTTGCATGGTCCACTCCATGCTGCACTTTTTCTGGTTCTTTAGAGACCACACAAGTCAGTTTCGTTAACAAATAAAAATCTATACAAATTATTTTTATCTTCTTGTTTATCAACTGCAGTGCACCACAGGTCCCTCAATCTCATTTGAACCAGGAGTAGGAATGATCTGCTACTCAGAATCAGGGCAGGACTAACTAATCAGCCAAGAGAATGATGTTGTGAAATCAGAATGATGATAATGACTCTAAGAGGCCTACTCCGTCCTGTGGACTAGAGGGAACTGCATTGATATGGGAAATGCTGCTGAGTAGTGTATGCTGGCTCAAATGTCAAACTCTTCTATAATGTGGTTGTGGGCAGCGTGGCTGTAACTAGAGACAGACATCTGATGATGGACACATGTTATGACAGTTGTGAGATTGAACAGCCAGGTATATACAGTTACTTGTCTGGGATTGGATGGAGACTTGCATTCACTTCTCAGTTAATTGCACATGAACCATATTGAATGATTGTAGCAGTCTATGCTCTTGCTCTGCCGTTTGGTCCACTCCTCCTGAAGCTTACCTTCTGTCCTGCTCCTTGACTCTACAATATTGTTTCTGTGTTATAATTCGCAGGCCTTCTCTTCTCCTACATGAAAGGCAAAAGCTCCATAAATCTCCTGCATTCCTGACAGGACCGATTCAGCCAGGGACCTTAGACAGACATTCCGAGAAGAATGCAGATGCACCACCCACTATGGCATTTATATACTGCATCATTTTTCTTCTGTAACTATCATAATTACTTGAACTGTATTGGCTCACTCCTCCATAATTAGCATTTTTCAAATCTAGATGACATAAGATTTAGATATAAATTGGTTCTCCGAGGCAGAAGTACATTTTGCAATGCATTTAACTGACCTGTGTCATTACTTCATTCTCTCCCACAACAGATTTAATGATGATGTGCTGCTCATTGCTGTGATGAATATTGTTGTTATGTGCGTTTTGTATGTTATTGAAGTGTGACATATGAAATTACAACGTAAATGGATCACACGTGTGGTGGGGCGGATGTGGTGAAAGGGACACCAAGTTACTACATGACCTTCTCTTATCTGAGCAATAGCCCACACCAGTGCCACTTACCCACTCACACATAATAGTCATATATAACAGCATTCATCAACATCATCATTCAGGCCTTCTGTTGCTTATTTTCCCTTGAAACAAGTATGTTGCAGGTTTAGTTTTAATTGTTTTCATAAATTAATTATATAGCTCCCTGTTGGTCAGAAGTCACAACTGCTAGTTTTATAACAGTTTTTTTTGTATCATGGTAGTCGTCTGGTCTCAGCCTTTGATAAGGTCTGATATAAATGACCCATTAACTCTGTGTTTTCTTGCAATTTAGTTACCGGCAATGAATAAGCCTTCAGATTAATGCTACAGGTGGGGTTGACCAAGGTGGCTGTAGGACCTCACTTGTGATAGCTTGTCTTCCCCGTTATCATGCTAGCCTTCTACTATTACCACTGCCATTAAGAAGACACCTTGGGAAACCCTGTAAAGGTTTTGGATGATTGAGAGTTAGTAACCATTGCTTCATCTATTCAAGTAAGAGAACTATGTAGTACATTTTTCTAGTTTGTTAGTAAATATTAACTTCTACTGACCATTACGTTGTTATGTATATAACATGACACAAGACAATATAAGCATAGGCATACCCTCTAGTGGTCCATATGGTTACAGAGCGTAGTATGGCAAGGGTATAACTAACTGACATATACACTTTGATAAATGTGTCTTGATGCTGCAAAAGTGGCAAAAGTAAACATAATCATGCAATAAGGTAGACCTAGTCGGTGTTGTTCCCACTCTGTTAGGGGGGATTATTTGGGCATAACTAAAGCATGAAACCTAGCAAATAAGTAATTCATTATATGGCGAGGTACTTCAGAATCAGCTAGGGAAAGTCTAAGGGGACAATTTGATGTGTAGTTATGTTACTGTTCAGAGGGCAGCATTTTTTGTCAATTAGGGCTGCACTAAAAGCAGTGCAAAGATAAAAGGCATGAATAAACATTTGCCATTTATTTTTAACAAATAAAACCCACTCTCTCCACCCGCAACAGGCCCACCCCTCCCCAAACGAATAAATACCACACCGACCAATGTCCAACAAAGTCCAAACAGTCCATAACAAAATCTAAAATTGCCCAGCCTGCCCTTCTCGATTCCCACCCTCTCTACCAACAACAAAAGTCCCCCCTTCAAAGGAAATAATTTAAAAAAGGGTTCAGAGGGTATCCTTTAGCTGGGTGTGGATGCCAGCTCCCACAAGACATGGCGGAGGAGGCGGTCTGTGGATGATGATGATGATGATGATGAGGGTGGGCAGCAGTGGTGGATCCTAAGTGCCAGCAGCGCTGCTGATGGTGTGGCCAGAATGGAGGCACTGGTGGCTAGTTGGAGATACTGTGGGCTGGGGAGTATGCCTCAGCCTGCACATCCTCCTCCAGAACCATTAGCCAGCTATATTAAACTTGGATGGCCCGATCCGGTGGCACTGAAGCTAGGCTGCTATCTCCTGACAAGATGGTGAACCAGCAGGAGTATCTATATCAAGAAAGAAAAAAAAAGAAAAAAAAATAATGCTCAGTGCAAACACAAGTTTATATAGTGCACAGTAGAAAAACATTGCTGGTCCCCTTGGACCACTGGGATTTTTTATATGTTAGTCATAGGGTCAAGCTTTCCCTACATGTGCATCAGAGAAAACATTGACTGCAAAGAATTAAGACAGAGTACCACCAGAATAAAAAGTGATTTTTTTGGTCTGTTTAGAGGATTTCAAAATAAAAATTAAACAGACACTTTGGCCCTCATTACAACCTTGGTGGTAAATCCCGCTTATCGCCGTGCTGAAGACCGCCAACATACCGTGGTGGAAATCCACTACAGGTATTACAACCCACATCTCGTAATTCGCCATTATACAGACACCCACACAAGTCCGCGACACCAAAGGTCAGTGATAAACTGGCGATACCAAAACCCACACCATCACGCCAACAAGAATACGCCCACACTATCACGACCCGCAAATCAACACAGCGGTCTTTCAACCGTGGTAATCCATTGGCGGTACACACCACTGCACTCAAAATACACACACACTTACAAAATGACACCACATTAAACAATTCAAAATACACACGCCTCATACACATACAAACACCAGACCCGCACACCCACAGCATTATAAAACACACACCCATATTACCCACAGCCCCTTACAACGAAATTTTTGGAAGAAGCAGAGAGAGAGAGAATAGCAAACACAACACCAGCATCCACAGGCACACAACACCATCACTCATACAACATCCACGCACCTCAAACAACACACACCAACACAACACATCACACAGCACAACAAACATCACCTCACACATTACCCACACCACATCATGGCACCTCAAAGACACCCCAGGTTTTCTGAGGAGGAGCTCAGGGTCATGGTGGAGGAAATCATCTGGGTAGAGCCACAGCTATTCGGATCACAGGTGCAGCACACCTCCATTGCAAGGAAGATGGAGCTGTGGCAGAGAATTGTCAACAGGGTCAACGCAGTGGGACAGCATCCAAGAACACAGGATGACATCAGGAAGAGGTGGAACGACCTACGGGGGAAGGTGCGTTCAGTGGTATCCAGACACCAGATAGCAGTACAGAGGACTGGCAGTGGACCCCAACCTCCTCCCCCACAACTATCAACATGGGAGGAGCAAGTCTTGGCAATACTGCATCCTGAGGGCCTCTCAGGAGTAGCAGGAGGACTGGACTCTGGTAAGTCATTGCTTTACTACTATATCCCCCCACCCCACCTGCATGCCATCACATACCCCCACCCTCACCCTCACCCCATCACTCCAACACCTCACATATGCCCCACCATCACAACCCATCCATCCCAATCCCAAGCCCTGCATGCAATACCTCTGCATAGACACCCATCACCAAAGCATGTCCAGTACAGATACTCACCCAGGCCCCAAAATCACTAATCACACAAGGGCCAACACAATAATGCAAGCACAGGAGTAGAGGGTAACTTACCCATTGCACAAGATGGCACACACAGATACAATAACTATACATTTACACCCCAAAAGGACCCATACCCAAAGTCACCGGACAGGAGGTGCCAGACATATCCAGTCCCCCCCACAGAAGAGACCCACAGTGATGACAGCAGCTCTGCACGCCTGGATCAAGATGACCAGCCCAGCCCATCAGGGACCTCCGGACAGTCGGTTCCCCTGCCACTGTCACAAACCACCACAGACCCTCTCACCTCAGGAAATACCAGCACAGCACCCACCCAGCGGGCCCATCTCTCTGTCCCCAGGACACGTCAATCAGCAGTGTGTCCACCACTACAGGGACCCCAGGTAAACCCACCAACCCAAGACAATCAGGGACCTGGGGTCAGTGGCAGTCGGCACACGGTTCAGGGGACAGGGGCATAGGATAACAGGGAATCTGGGAGGACTGCTGTGTGACAGGGGAAGGATAGGCCCAGGAAACCCACTCTCCACGAGGCACTCTCCAACATCATGGCAACATACCATCATTCCCAGGAGACCATGGGCACGGTACTGGCCAAGTTTCAGGAGACCCAGCAGATGCAGGAGGAACACTACCTGGGGATCAGGGAGGACTTGAAGTCCATCAACACCACCCTGGTCACCATTGCAGGGGTGCTGGCAGACCTGGCCAACACCATGAGGGACACAATGGCACACAAACGGGCCCCTGACATTAGCCTGGATGATGAACAGCCCTCCACCTCCGCCGGCGCTAGTGGACAGGAGGTCCCGCCACAGGAACAACAGGCCACCGGCACCCCACCCCCTGCAGAAGGAGAACCATCCCGCAAACAGTCCCTGAGATCCAGGAACAAGACAGAGAACATTGCCAAGACCCCCGCCAGGAAATAACACTCTCCTGATTGTCACACTTTTGTCACACTTTGTCACCCTGACAACTTTGAACTGCCATTACTCCACTTCCTATGCCCCCTGGGACAATGCACCTGTGAGACCAATAGACTGGACTCTACCATGGACATTCCTCCACCATCACCCCAGCCCATTTCACAGCCCCATCCACTTATTTGCACAGAAATAAACTCCCTTGAATCACAAATGAATCTGGAGTCAGTCTGTACTTTCACAAATGTGTAATTGCAACCTCTCAGAAATATAGCAATGTCAATGTTCATGTACACATACCAATGTTAGACATTTGTTGGGCAGCAGTAAACATAGCAGAAGGCAGAAAGTGGGACCCAGATCTGTGAAATGGAAAGCCAAAGTGACATGTCAGGGTCTATACAGACAAGTAAAAAGGCAGATTTATGCTATGTCCTACAATAGTATGATATGAGAGAAGCAGTGCCATCCTCTTACCTGTGTCTCACTGGAAGTATTGCATGATGATGTTATTTTGGTTGTCTATATCTTCTTCTTCTGCCTCCTCTTCTTCACTGTCCACAGGCTCCACAGCTGCCACAAGACCATCATCAGGCCCATCCTGCTGCAGAAATGTCACCTGGCATCGCAAAGCCAGGTTGTGCAACATACAGCATGCCACGATGATCTGGCACACCTTCTTCGGTGAGTAGTATAGGGAGCCACCTGTCAGATGGAGGCACTGGAATCTGGCCTTCAGGAGGCCGAAGATGCGCTCTATTTTCCTCCTAGTTCACCCATGTGCCTCATTGTAGCATTCCTCTGCCCTTGTCCTGGGATTCCTCACCGGGGTTAGTAGCCATGACAGGTTGGGGTAACCAGAGTCACCTGCAAATATCAGTGGACAACTGTTAGACATCCTCCAACCCTTGGGTGGTTTCCCATACCCAGACTCCTAAGTCAATTGTGTTGGGACCTTGGGCTCACCTAAAAGCCACACACGGTGCCTCTGGAGTTGGCCCATCACATAAGGGACAATGCCATTCTTCAAAATGTAAGCGTCATCCACTGAGCCAGGATACTTGACATTCACATGGGAGATGTACTGGTCTGCCAAACACACCATCTGCACATTCATAGAATGGTAGCTTTTGCGGTTTCTGTACACCTGCTCATTCCTGCGGGTGCGGACAAATGCCACTTGTGTACCTTTAATGGCACCAATGATGTTGGGGATGTGTCCCAGGGCATAAAAGTCACCTTTCACTATGGGCAAATCCTTCACCTGAGGGAAAACGATGTAGCTGCGCATGAGTTTCAGCAGGGCAGACAACACTCTGGACAGCACGTTAGAGAACATTGGCTGTGACATACCTGATGCCATGGCCACTGTTGTTTGAAAGAACCCACTGGCCAGGAAATGGAGCACTGACAGGACCTGCACTAGATTTCTGTGGGATGGCGGCTAGCTGACATCAGGTCTGACTCCAACTGAGCAACTGTAGGTGATAATGATGTGTCTGTCTTCTATTGTCGACAGGTCCACCAGGGGTCTGTATACCAGAGGATGACACCATCTCATTACCTGCCCCAGCAGAAGTGACCTATGGAGGAGAAGGGTGAGCAGTTTTACAAGGCTGTTTAGAACAATCGTGATGTAAGAGGTGTGTGGTGCTGTCTGTCCGTATTCCTGGCCAAAAGTGCTGTGACGCAGTTAGTTGCCCTGCCATGTGCCCCCCTGAAATGGTAGTTGCCTGACCTGTAAGGAGGGACAAGGGGAAATGAGGTAACTGCGCTGGCGTTGTGCAGCGTCGCGGTAGGCGGTCGAAGAACGCAACGCAATTCAGCATTGGTTATCATTGGGCCCTATGGGTTCCAGGAGCCAATGACGATGTACACCAGTGGTGACGGTACGCACCGCTGCGGACGTGACTGCCATTTTCTATCTGTTCACTCACTTGATACCTGACCTTCAACAGGAGAGGACCTACACTGCAAGTGCTGCTGTGACCTGAGTCTGGAAGCGACAATGGCTACAGTGTCTGGGGAAAGGGCCCCTGCCTTCACTGTGGTAGAGTTGGAGAAACTGGTGGATGGGGTCCTCCCCCAGTACACGTTACTCTACGGTCCTCCAGACAAACAGGTGAGTACACTGTGAGCATGTTGCATGGCACATGAATGTATGGAGTGTCGTGGATGGAAGAGAAGGGGAGGGCAGAGGCCAGCATGTGAGGATGGTGAGTGTATGTCCTTCTGGGCCAGGGTGGGAGGTTTGGGGCCAATGAGTAAGAAGAACCGGACGGGGAGTAACATCCATTCTTACTTCACTATTCCTCTAGGTCAGCGCCCACCAGCAGAAGGGTATTTGGCGTGCCATCGCCAAGGAAGTGCAGACCCTGGGGGTCCACCATAGACGGAGCACCCACTGCCGCAAAAGATGGGAGGACCTGCGCTGCTGGACCAAGAAGACGGCGGAGGCCCAGCTGGGGATGGCCTCCCAACATGGAAGGGGTGCCCATCGCACCATGGCCCCCCTGATGTACCGGATCCTGGCGGTGGCATGTCCTGAGTTGGATGGGCACTTGAGGGCATCACAGCAGCCACAAGGGGGTGAGTACAGTCTCATTCAGCTGACTCTGCGCACTGTATGAGGTTTCTGGATGGGGGAAGTGGGCTGTGGTTCCCCTAGGCCAGGGCAGACGAGCCAAGGTAGATCCTTTGTTTTGCAGGCTCAGTGCCAATCCAATCCCAAAAGTGGTAGTGGCCCTCTACACCTAGTCTGGCTCCGGTGGGTTCCAGGTGTGCATCAAATGGGTCTAGGCAGAGTCCCCCATGGGCATGTGCTTTTTCCCTGAACTGTTAGTGCATGGGCTAGTGCATAGGGCTGCTCCCTGTGTGTTGTGTCTGCCAACGGTAGTTGTGTTGCAGGCATTGACCATGTGTCTCTTCTGTCTTCCCCCCCTTTTTGTTTTGTCACCCTGTCCTTGTGTGCATTAGCATCATCTGGTGGAGGAGCATTGGCACCGGAGCAGGAGGGGGCTGCAACCCACATAGCCCTGGAGGGTGAATTAACGGAGTCTGAAAGAACCAGTGGGATGGAGGGCGAGGGGAGTTCCACAACGGGGACAGGAGGAGACACCAGCAACAGCGACTCCTCCTCTGATGGGAGCTCCCTTGTGGTGGCGGGCACCTCTGTGCCCACCGCATCAACAGGTACAGCCACCACCCCCGCTACCAGCACTGCCCTCCCAGCAGCCCCTCAGCATGTTTCCCGTGCCCGCTCACCCAGGAGGGTGGGCATCTCCTTCGCCCTAGGCACCTCAGGCCCTGCCCCAATCAGCCCTTCTGCCCTCAGTGAGGAGGCTATTGACCTCCTGAGATCCCTCACTGTTGGGCAATCAACCATTTTGAATGCCATCCAGGGTGTCAAGAGGCATTTGCACCAAATAAATGCATACCTGGAGGTCATTCATTCTGGAGGGGCAGCCCAACAGACACCATTTCAGGATCTGGCCTCAGCACTGATGGCAGCCATTGTCCCTCTGTCCAGCCTCCCCCCTCCAATTTCCACTACCCAGACCCAATCCCCTGTACCTCAGCCTATCCCAAGCACACCATCAGACCAGCATGCACACTCATCAACACACAAGAGTGGACATGGCAAATATAAGCACCACACATCTCACAGGCACTCACACAAGCACCATACCCATGCAGACACACCAACATCTACTGCCTCCACTGTGTCCCCCTCCTCCATGTCATCCTCCTCCCTCCCAGTCTCTTCTCCACTCACACCTGCATGCACTACATCCTCAGCCACTACCTCCATCACCAGCATGCCCATCACCACACACAGCTCATGGGTAATCACTACCCCCACTACCATTCACATGTCCCCTGTGTCCTCTCCCAGTGTGTCTGTGAGCCCTCCTCCCAAAGTAAACAAACGCAGGCACACACCCACTCAACAGCCATCCACCTCACAACAGCCTCCAGCCCATGCATCTTCAACCAAACTCAGCAGACGTACACCTCCTACAACCACTACCTCTTCCTCCACTCCCAAACCCCCTCCACCTTCCCGTCCCAGTGTGTCTAAAAAACTTTTCCTGGCTAATATTGACCTCTTCCCCGCACCCCCCTCATCCTTCCCCTAGGGCCAGGATGTCCAGATCCCAGCCCAGCACCTCAGACACCAAATCCTCCAGCACTGTGGCCCCTGCAAGTGCGGGAACATCAAAGGCTGCACCCATCAGGGCTGCCAGTGTGCCACCTAGCGAGGCCAAGGATCAGCCCATTCCGTGACCTGCCAAGGTGAAGAAGATGCCCACATACCATAGGGAAAAGCTGCACCAACCACCCAGCAAGGCCTCCTCCAAGCCAAAAGGGGACAGTGCCAAGGTCCCAGCAGCCATTTCCAAGGTGGGTAAGGGACACAAGGCTAAGGGGAAGTCAGCACAGGGCATGGAGCCTCCGGCTGAGGGACTGGTGTCACCCCTTCTGGCAAACAGAGCAGCAACCTGTACAGCGGTGGACACCACCACCTGCACCGCTACCTGCCCCGCCACCTGCACTGCCACTTGCACCGCCACCTGCACGTCTGGTGCCTCAGCAACAGTCCCCAGCATCATCCCCAGTGGGCAGCCATCTGAGGCTGCAGGAGACGTCCTGCTGTCTCCCTCCACAGGTGCTGACACATGCACCACCGGTGGCATCACCGCCGCTGCCACCGCCACCAGCCCCGCAATGTGCACAGACAGTACCACCACAGCCGGCATGGACAACATTCCCAGTCGACAGCCGTCCGAGGCTGCAGCAGCTGTCCTGGACCCTGCACAGCATATGTGAGGCACCACAACCAGCACTGTTAGCACCAGCAGTTGGCAGGCAAAGTCACAGCAGGGTGGAGTGTGTCTATGACTCCATGGAGTATCATGCTACCTTTTCCCAGGCAACCTCGTGGCATACACACCCAGGTGATGGAATGGGACCTGCCACACAGCATTTGCAGCACTCTGGGCACAAAGCCCCCTCCAGAACCAGTGGAGAGATACATCCACTACCCCAGTCCTTGGCAGGATGAAGCACTCTGGGCACAAAGCCACCCCTCCAGAACAGTGGAGAGATACATCCACTCACCCAGTCCTTTGCAAGGAACCACTCTGGGCACAAAGCCCCCGCCAAAACCAGTGGAGAGATACATCCACTACTCCAGTCCTTGGCAAGATGAAGCACTCTGGGCACCAAGCCCCCTCGAGAACCAGTGGAGAACAGCATCCACTACCCCAGTCCTTGGAAGGATGAAGCACTCTGGGCACAAAGCCCCCTCCAGAACCAGTGGAGAGATACATCCACTACCCCAGTCCTTGGCAGGATGAAGCACTCTGGGCACTAAGCCCCTCCAGAACCAGTGGAAAACAGCATCCACTACCCTAGTCCTTGGCAGGATGAAGCACTCTGGGCACAAAGCCCCCTCCAGAACCAGTGGAGAGATACATCAACTACCCCAGTCCTTGGCAGGATGAAGCACTCTGGGCACTAAGCCCCCTCCAGAACCAGTGGAGAACAGCATCCACTACCCCAGTCCTTGGCAGGATGAAGCACTCTGGGCACAAAGCCCCCTCCAGAACCAGTGCAGAGATACATCCACTACCCCAGTCCTTAGCAGGATGAAGCACTCTGGGCACTAAGCCCCTTCCAGAACCAGTGGAGAACAGCATCCACTGCCCCAGTCCTTGGCAGGATGAAGCACTCTGGGCACAAAGCCCCCTCCAGAACCAGTGGAACATGTCACACACTTGAGAGACTGTGGCTTTGCACTCCCCAGGACCAATCAGTGGGCAAACCACCCACTTGAGAGACTTTAGAGACTGTAGCTTTGCACTCCCCAGGATGAAGCAGTGGGCAAACCACCCACTTGAGAGACTTGAAAAACTGTGGCTTTGCACTCCCCAGGATAAAGCAGTGGGCAAACCACCCACTTGAGAGACTTTAGCGACTATAGCTTTGCACTCCCTAGGATAAAGCAGTGGGCAAACCACCCACTTGAGAGACTTGAGAGAATGTGGCTTTGCACTCCCCAGGATAAAGCAGTGGGCAAACCACCCACTTGAGAGACTTGAGAGACTGTGGCTTTGCACTCCCCAGGATAAAGCAGTGGGCATGGAGCCCCCTCGTGGAGCAGTGGCGTCGTCCCTTTATCTGGCTGAGGTGCCACCCCCACTTCCTCCTGAGGGGCCTATTTATTTTCGACCTGATGCCCCAGCAGTGTTCTCTCCGTTTACAGTCAGCTATCATGCATTTTGGGGCCACTAGTCCACGGACAATGATTGGAACACTATCCGGACTTGTGTAGTTGCTGTACATATTTGAATATACTGATCTGTTACAGGCCTGTTTCCATATCTGAATTTTCGATGATTACACTTGTTACAATCATTTCCTTTTGTCCTTGCGATCTTCCAGGGGGTTACGGGGTGTTTATGTAATTTTACGGCATGTATTTGTGTGTATGGTGTTGTGGGTGAGGGTGGGGGTGGGGGTGTTGCATGTTGCTTGTGTGTCACTCTCTTTTTCCTCCCCCTCTCACCTGTGTGCTAGGTGCAGTACTCACTGTGGTCGTCGCCACTGTCATAGCTGCTCCTGGTAGAAGAGAAGGTAAACCAACATTGGTAGCACCTGAAGTTCGGGCTCTATGGCGTCCTGGTTCCTCGTAGGGTGTCGAGAGGTGAGTGGTTTCCCTTCTGTGTACTGTTTCCACCGTGCTTTTGATGGCGTTTGTACCGCCCCGGAAAAGGTGGCGGATTGGTGCCTTGTAATACAGTGGCCGGCACATTGTGTTCCGCCTGTCTGTTGGCAATTACTGCCACGGTGACTTTTTCTACCGCCGTGGCGGTTGGAGAGTTAAAGTGGCTGTCTATGTTGGCGGTTTCTGCCATGGTCGTGATCCCATTTTTTATGTTGCCGGCCTGTTGGCGGTATTACCGCCGCTTTAACACCGACCGCCTTTGTGTGTAAAAAGAAATGTTACCTCTCATTCATTAGTAAGGCATATTGAGCACAATAAGCAGTATTCGATTTTTGATGTGCAATATTAATGGAGGCTAGTGTTGGGTGTGGTACTCTCTGAAGTGTGCAGCTGGGGATGCGGTAATGAACAATTTTCTTACTTTACGTCCAATGGTCCTGTTCTTCTCCAACTGCTTCACAATTCTACCCTGGCTCTGAAAAGGCACATGAATATTAATACTACTCTTTGACACATGTGACACATTTAAATGGAATATGTGATGGAACAGCTAGGTCCTAAACAACTACTTGCCTAAACCACTACTGCTAAACAACTAAAAAGTCTCTACAACGAAGTTCTGAACAACTACTGTCTAAACAACAATTTTGCCTGAATAACAATTGTCTGAACAACGAATTTTAAGGCAAGTTTTTTTTTTGTATTTGTTATTAGTCCTCTAGAATTATATATATATTGGAGTATGTTTGGTATATGTAGCGGGGTGCTCCGTCCCCGCAGCGCTGAGGCCGCCCTGTTGGATTCTGGCTGCATGCAGAGAACTATATGTCGGAACATATATATATATATATATATATATATATATATATATATATATATATACATTCTAAACAATTCAGTTGTTTAGGACCTAGTTGTCCAAGATGTTTCCCATATAAATGCAGATATCCTGGTGGCCTTAAGTAGACAGTGGGAAAAATGAGTACAGGGAAAGGAATGGGATATATATTTTATTTGGCATGTTCATCATAGCGTATCCCATCCACCAAATTCTAAATACATCGCTTAGTCCTACTTTTATCCCTGGCCTCAGCCTCCACCACAAATTATTTTCAACTAATATCTTCAGTTGGCATTAAGGAAACAGTTACTCGACTGAATGGGAAGTTAGAGAGGGTAAGCTAGGTAGAGGTTTTGCTATAGAATAGTGGGGTATCACTGATCATCATGTACTAAGCTTTTGCTTAGTCAGTCACTATAGTTGATGAATGATAAAAGGGTAACGTTTGAATAGGTGTAAATCGATCATGGAAGCCATGAAATATATATACATAAATCACTTGGCCAGAAAAATGTGCCACAAATTGATTTTTACTTGTTTGGTATTCAGGTACAGAGCTTAGGAAAGAAATGAATAATGGAGTGAAGTACTGGTAGGAGGTGACTGAGTGAGCACAGGGAAACACACCTTGTTTTTGGTTTGTAAATGCATTGAAAACTTTGTAATGCTGCATTAGCTGAAACAGATGCACATTGCACAACCAGCACTGCAGTGTAAAACTGAACCATGCTGCAGTTAGGCCATGGGTGGCAAAATGCCATGGGCAGGGAGTGGATGATGATGGGTGGGATAGCTACCTCGCTTAACGAATACCAAGCCAGATTTGCTAAACAGTGGTGCAGAGTGGTGCTGTACCAAAATTTGCAGTTCTGCGCTGCGCCACTTTAGAAATGCAGGGATGCACCATATGTACTGAAATATGGTGCTCCCCTGTGTTTCTCCCGGTGTGAGCGCTAAATCTAGCTGCCAGTGACAATGCAGGGACCAATGTGCCATAGTGCAAGGGTGTTTGCATTGAGGGGATTGATTGTTTATGTGCAGGTAGGTGTCCCTTCTTGCACATAAGCAATCTACAATGGCAATTTGGCAGAATGCAGAACACATAGAAGAACCAAATCGTCATTTTTGAGTGATTGTTTATGTGCAGGAAAGTACACCTTTCTACACATAAACAATTATTCATGCCCTTTTGTTCTTTCTATGTGTGTTGCAGAATGAAGCACACATAGAAAAAGCAAAAACGAGGAGGAATAAAAGTATTCCTCCTCGTTGTGTCATGATATTGCCACCCCTGGGGTGGCGTTAGTTTTCGGTGTTGCCACCGATTTACGCCTTCTTGTAAATCTGTTGCAGCGTCAAAAGCAATGGTGTTATGGTGGAACACCCACAGCAACACCCAATGCACACCCCTCTGATGCAGAAAACTGCTTCGAAGGGGGCCCCATTTACAAGGTGGTGTTAAGCCACAAAAAGTGTAAATATGGTGCTTGCATAAAAAGTGATGCTTTGGTTGCTCCTAAGCCTTGTAAATCTGGACCACAGTATACTTAATTTGTCAACAAACAAGCAATGTAACTTACAACTAGCACTTGTCCCTGTCACTGCTGGGACGCCTCCCCACCAAGTTCCAGGGCCACCTCCATCTCACTAGTGTTACTGGCCTAGACATTTTGTTACATATTTTAGATACCAGATTTGTCTCCTAAGTAATTATTATTATTTGTTTTTTTAAAGTACGACTGCATTACCTCACTACAGTTCGGTTAGTATTCTATTGAAACTATCATTGTGGGAGGTTTGTTGGATGACAAACTTGACATGTTAGAAAAGCCATGTAGTAAAGCCAACCCTAAACATTTCGTAATCGAATGACAGAGCTATTATGACTCTGAGTCATTGAAGCACAATGAAGGGGTGGAATGGTCAAGAAACGATGTGTGGTCTTGGTAGGCAAGTGCAATGGTATTGCACAATGTATTTTCTTGCCATGCTGCACTGTCATGGAAACTATTGGTATACTGTATAATTGAGTAATAAGACACCATTGTGGAAGGGTCCATGACCATGGCCACTCCCTCGTTTTGATTGTTTGAGGATGAGTAGGAAAGCCTTCTCAATAAATGTGTGGGGAATAATAGCTTACTTGGACCTGCAATCTTCACAGTACCAAACATCTGTTCTCTTAGTTTTACAGTACCACAAGACATAAAAGGGGAGAGGGAAATGTTACTAAAAAAGAAGAGAAAAACTACAGACAGGATAAAATCAGCTACAGAAACATGAAATATAGAAAAGAAATGCAGGGATAACAAGATTTTAACAAACATTAGATAGAGACGTTGAAAAAAGGAGATAGTATAACAAAAAAAAACAAGCTGGAATTATTCTAATAGTGGGGGTGAGGTTAAACTTAGGGAAATAATAATAATAGGACTTACTGAGGAAGCAGAACCATTGGCCGTGGTGCTGTTGGTTCAACCCACTGCATACTGGTGGTGGAAGCCCCTTCACCCTGCTGTGATGCCCTATTGCCCTTGGTTGCTGACGTAAGAAATAAAGAAGATAAAAAGTAGATTGGTCATACAGTTAATCTCTGAAAAATATTTTTACAGGCAAAGTAACATTGTACTTTTCTGAATCAGAAAGCCTATTACCTTATTCCTTCTTTCCCAAACCTAAGCCTTATTTTAATTTCCTAAACCTAACCTGCAACAAATGATCTTTGCTTCTCCACCTACTTTGATGGGTAAACTCAGTCACCTTTTTCAATTCATACTACGCATCACTGGGAGATTGGGACTGTATGAGCTACAGAAAGAAAGGCACATAAAAAGCTAACTCCCTGATGTACAACTATCATTATCTTAGTGAAAGGACAGAGGAGTCTGTATCACTTCTTAAATAATCAGCCCAAGCAAGTGCTGATGAGTACAAGTAAGTAGCACCAAGCACCGGACTAGCTCAAGCTGGATCAGATATTATTCAGAACATAAACTAAACTTACCTCTGAATGTGAGCAGCATGCTATTTGGAAAAACAAATTAGCATTCTTAGAAAACAAAAAATAAAAATTACTCACTTGAGCTCTACAACCTCGACACCCAGCAGGTTAAGCAGGTCCTGTGCTCCATCTATTAGGTCCTCCGAGCGTTGCATGAGCTGCTGTGTGCTGCACCTCTGTGCTATGGCACACGCACTGGCACATTCTCCCCCACAGAAGCCAAAGCTCCCTCAAGGAGACCCCTGTACTAAGCCTGCTGCCAGCATGGAGGGGTGGCGGAATTGCACAAAAAAGGCTAGAGCGTTCACCTCAGCCTTTGTAAAAATGGGTTGGGACGTCAGAACAGTGTTGGGAGCCTTAAACTGTGCAATTTGCACCCGCAGCTCCTGCTGCAGTGCCACAGCCACTTACTCCCTGTTCTGCCATGGCGCTGAGTTAAAAGAAAAGTAGAACAAAAGCAAAGCAAAAATGAAGAACTAAAGGAACAAACAAAAGGAAGAAAAGTTAGACAAAAAACGCACAAAACGTCATGAAAAAGTTTTTAAAAAGACAAAAACGTAAAATACACACAAAGAACAAACACTGATAAAAAAAGTAGATAAGGGTGGATAAATGAGGTGGAGGAGGATTGGAACAGATTGAGAGAAAGGCCCAGCACCATGCACAGAACACTGAAAGCAAGTAAAGCAAATTGGCTGCACCCATGCACATTGTCCGGTGCTGGTCATGCTGATTTTCAGCTCGGAACATGCTACTGGCATGAAAAAGCAGCGCAAACAGGCGGACAAGCATTCATCCTCCCATTTATGGAGTTCTGAGGAATCTCGTGGAATGTTTTGTAACTCAGCAGAATTTTACAGATCAAAACTGCGAATTCCACCCAGTTCTAAAGAATATGTTACAGAAATGCAGTACATTGTCTGATATTAGTCAAATTTTGAGTTTGCAGAGCATTCTGTGTAAGAACATTTTAGGGGATCATTAGAGAGACACACCACCTTGTCTAGGTGTCTAGTTTTCAGAAATTCCAGGGTTTGGGGGTTTTTCCAAAGTGGTTGCCAATCTCAGGCCCAACAACTGCAGCTACCTCTTTTGTTGCTGTTGCCACATTGTGTATAGGAGTCTGTAATTTTGCAGGCACTAGGCCCACCCACACAGGTAAGGTACAATATGTGGGAACTCTGGGTGGCAGGAAGTTTGAGGCTTCCAGCATATTCCAGTCCTTTGAGGGGTCCATGCAAGCCACTCTGGAGTCCTCCAGGTGTATAGTTTACAAAAATATCTGAAGTTGGTAGAAATGTCCTTAGAGACAGTGTACAAACTGACACAGGAACACAGAAAAGACAAGTATTACTGGGCAATCATGTGCTCCTCAGGTACATACACTTACTGGTTGGATTTTGCACAAGGGTGAGTGAAAGGTTCAAAATATAAATGTTGTTAACAATACATTTTACAAAACAGAAATATACTTTTAATAATTGAAAGTTCAAAATAGTGAACTAATGACTCACAGTTCATGAGCTGTAAAGCCATGACAAGGCACCAACTGCATCATAGGCCAGTCACACACCTTCCATGTGTGACACACAAAAAAAACATTCACACTGCCAGCCCCATGCCAGGCATATTACAACATTCACATAAAAAAAACAGTGCCATTAAAGGGCCCGTCACTTTCATACACCCACAGAAGTGGCCCCGTGATCATACAGCCTGGCAGCTGATGGTGTGTGTTGACTGGCGTTTGGCTGGCAATATGTGTGTAGTGACCACCAGCAAGTCACTACACACACCAATGGCCAAGTGCCAGTCCACTCACACATCCAGCCAAAAAAGTCCACAAACACCGCCAGCCAAGCACCAGTCTGCACATACCACCAGCCAAGTGCCAGTTCACACACACTGCCAGCCAAGTGCCAGTCTGCACACACCAAGAACCAAGTGCCAGTCCACATACACATCCAGCCAAAAAAGTTTGCACACACCACTAGCCAAGCACGAAGCTGC
This sequence comes from Pleurodeles waltl, assembly GCF_031143425.1. Taxonomy (NCBI): domain Eukaryota; kingdom Metazoa; phylum Chordata; class Amphibia; order Caudata; family Salamandridae; genus Pleurodeles; species Pleurodeles waltl. The sequence goes on along the minus strand of NC_090449.1, from coordinate 717,738,127 downwards.
ACACACTGCCAGCCAAATGCCAAACCACACATACTGCCAGCCAAATGCCAGTCCACACACACCGCCAGCCAAGCACCACATATTTTTTTAGCAAACCAGGAAACACAAACCAATTTGAAGGAGATGAAAAAACAACTATAACTACAAACACAACAGGTCTCACTAAATAGATCAAACTACCACCAATCGTGAGCCTAAATAAAAAATGTAAAACAATACAGACCAATCAGTTCAGTTTTACTCTCACTGCTGCTCCCAATAGTTGAGTTTCATGTGGTACAATTTAAAAAATGCAGACACAAATAGCCCTGGATTACAAGGACACTTGGGCAGTACATACAACTGTCTTTTCACAAGCCTCTTTAGAAACTGTCTCTACACCTGCAGCAGGGAAAATCTTTTTTGGGTGTTGGAGGAATATAATCAGAAAATGGCAATCTTTCAAACTAGCCACATTCTCCACTACTCAAACTCTAGGAACACTTGTCTGCTCAACCACAACAAGACTGCCTATTACACCGTACGGAACAAAAGTCATCTTTGTCTCTGGAGAACTATCCTTGAATACAACAAAAGCATTGAAGGTTGCCAAGTTAAACAAATGTACAGCCAACATCTCATAACAAATGTATGACTTACGAACAGCACTGTAAGTCTCCAACCTTTGATCTACACACAGGTTCGCGCACTTTAGGAGCCTGACCGCAAAAAGTCACAGGTGAAGTACTTTAATCGTGAATGGTCATAAGCATCTCTCCTACCTATGTCACAGCTAGGAGTTCATCGCTACGCAAGGCACTGCTCTGTCCCCCCTGAAGTTTTGTTATATACAAGCTCCTTAGGGCAACCGTTATGGTTAGACTGGATTGTGCCATGTACAACAGTGTCTAGTTTAAATAATTCCTTGAACAACTGCACCCCAGTGTAGAAGTTATCTACATATCAGTGGTGACCACTGTTAAAAAAGTGTTCTGCCAAGTTTCCACACAATTTTCTCACTGACTCCAAAAGTGGACAGACAACTGGGGGTAAATAAAAGAATCCTTACCAGTGTACACCCCATACTTATAGACCTATTCAGTAGTACTCTCACACAGCATATACAGCCTTAATCCACAAGGTGCCCTCTTGCTAAGAATGTACTGCCTAAAAACCAAAAGGACATTAAACAGGACCAAAGACTCATCCACAGCTATTTCTTTCCGTGGAAATAGATCTCTGAAGAGTGATCTAAAAAATAAATCAAGAACAGGGCTAATCTTGAAGAGGTGTTCACAATCAGGATGATCAGTAGCATTGCTGAAGCATCATCAACAAAATGCAGCGTACGAAGCAAAAGCAAACATTGATCGCAACTCATGGTTGCAGGACATATATCAGTTGCCATCAAGAGACTACTAGACTAATATGAAGATGGCAGCAGCTTCCTTATCATTTCCATCAACAAAAACAAAGTTAAACCCAAGAACTTCTTCAATGCACCCTGATTTGTGAAGTCTACCAGCTAGCTCTAGAGTGGGGCTTAGGTCTGGCACTGTTGTTTCTCAAACACTGTTCAGCAACTTAGTCTGGTCAACAATCTCATCAAAAAATACATCGTCAATAAAAGAACTGAAAAAATGTATAGACCAAACATGTTCAGTATTGACTTTACGCCCTGTGAGACCACTGAAGTCAGGCAGCACAGGCTCAACACAGGCTGTACCATCTTTGGGGCTACCGAGAGTTCAGCACTTCCAGCCAGAAGCCTTTCAGCCCCAGGCTGTAATCCAGATTTTTTCTGCTGCACTATTGACATGTAAGTGCCCTCCTCTAAAAGAGGCCCTTCCTCACGCTGATAGTGGCTTCATCATCAAATGATTCCTCTCAGACAGGGAATTCACTGCCAGAATATTGAACTTCCTCCTCTGCCTCAGATGCAAAGTCAGTCTCAGAACCATGGTCAGAGGAAAATTCAAAAAGCAAACCAACAACCTGCTGAGCGGTAATCCTGCGGTTAGCCAAAATCCTTACCAATAAAAGTAACACAACAAATAAGTCAACATTAAGCAACACTGTTGCAAATAAAACATACATAAACTACAGCTTTATGATGCAGAATGTAAATCTACTGGCATATAATAACATGGAAGAAAAAGTCAATCAAGACAAAGCACACAAAGACCTCTATACCCGAATACAATACCGCTCACTTGCCAGAAACAGCAAGGCTGAGGATCAACTGCATCTACTCTGCACAGACACAGCAAGCACCAATGATATCTCACTGGAAAGGGTATTCGGATAAGAAATTGAATAAAAAATATTGTGCAACATATATATCATGTCAAGAATATTGTGACACATAAATATCTCTGTAGTGAATATCGTCAAAATATCCATTTTAGGTGCTGTATTTATTATCAATGTTTTAAATATCTATTTTATTGATATATTTGTTTAGAGTATCAGTTTCTTTAGTGATAAATACTGATAAATATATTGTATTTTTTTTCATTTATGTTAATTTATAGTAAAAGTTTATAATTTATTTAGGACCTGATTACGAATTTGGTGGTGCGAGGACTGCCATGGTGGCGGTGGTCTGACCACCATCAACTTGGCAGTTGGACCACCGTATTATGATGCATGTGGTCCCATAGAGGAAAGATCGCTGTGATCCTGCCAGCACCACCAGGCAGCACACACCGCCGCGGTGATGAGGCAGGCCAAACAGGCTGACAGAGCCAGTGTTTCCACCAGACACATATGATGTTGCCTACCGCCAACGTGACAGTGGTGGTCCAACCACCACATTCCAGCAGGCAGAAATGGAGAGCATAAACAAAGCAACTCACCTTCAGGCAGCATTACATGTCCTGTGCTACCATGCAGCCCATCACACATTTCCTGCTGCTGCTGCTCATCGATTGAGCCCAAAATCCATGCCAAAGTGGACGCAACGGACGTGTCACTAAGCTCAACAACAGATTGTCGCTCTGTCATCCACATGGTATAGGGCTTACGCAACGGGCACCAAGTACACTGGCATTGTGTCCCGCGTAAAGTCATTCACAACGAATGAGTCAGGTCAGTCAGGTCAGTCAGGTTACCCCCTGTCCAAGCAAGGACCCTCACTCTAGTTAGGGTAAAGGAGAATCACCCTCAGTTACCTCCGCTCACCCCTTTGGTAGCTTGGCACAAGCAGGCAGGCTTAACTTCAGAGTCTAGGTGTAAAGTATTTGTACCAAACCACACAGTAACTCAGTGAAAACATTACAAAATGACACAACACAGGTTTAGAAAAATAGAAAATATTTATCTAAACAAAACAAGACCAAAATGACAAACATCCAACATACACATGTCAAGTTATTCAATCAATCAATCAATAGTTTATTCGGTCCAAATTTAGGCCATTTTTAAAAGTAAACATACATACATAGAAATAAAAACCATAAACCAATGTATAGTAAAAGAAAGGATAAGAAGGGGTCGTATAGCTAAAATATTTCCATAAATAGTTGTAAAAAGAAGAATACTCAGGGTGGTCTCCGGATCTTGCCCTGTACATAATGCTGGACACTAAAATAATACTAATCAATTATTAAAAAGATAAAAACTGTTCTAGAACCAATCTAATCGATTATTAAAAAGATAAAAACTGTTCTAAGACCAATCACTATATAAAATCAGACATTAAAACTCCAGAAAATAGCACAGATTAAAAAAAAAGAAAGTTAAGAGGTCGGGCCATAAGGAATGGTACCCATGATTGGTCAGTTCTATTAAATAGATTGGTCAGAATAGGATATAACTTAGCATTTATAAAATTATATAGTTGTGGTAACCCACTAAACAGCATACTCGGGGATACAATCTAATATCCACGATAGGTCTCGGTTTTCGTTAGAGTCCCAGACTAATATGATCGAATGCTGGTTTACTGGCTGCTAGACCGCTCTTCAACTGATGGATTGGGATCTGAAATAATCCTGCTGCAAATTTTCCATGCTGCTGCCAAATATTTGGAAACAGAGCACACTGTCAGTATGGAAGTATCATATTTACATATTCTGAGTACACTATTGCGAGATGGCGAGGGCAGTGTTCTGCACAGAGGGGTAATCCACTTCCCTCGAGGACATTTATACAGAGGGCAAAAAAATAGAACGTGTTCATAAGTTTCCTTACATAGGTGACAGTTTATACATTTGTCCGATGGAGAACTGTTAGTCGACCAGCCGGCCGTGAAACTGTTGACTGCCAATGTTCCGTACCTAAGTTGGAGTAATAAGGAGCGAGCGTGGGCTGGTATAGGGAGGTCCAGGAAGCTTTCAGACAGAGGAACATGCTTTACCAGCAGGAACTCTGCTGTCAGCCGACCTGAACTATTTGAGCCGAGGGATTCCTCATAGATCTTTTCCCAATAGTGGTCTTTGATCAGGCGTTTAGCATTGCCAGGAATCATCTCGGGATTCTCCCAATAATGGGATAGACTCAGTTTGGTCCATGCTGCTTTCATCTCCCTAAGCCACCGTACTTTTTCCCATCCATGACGAGGTGGCAGTAGTTCTTTAACTGCTGCCCTGTAGGGTTCGAGTTCATCCGTTTTCCATAGTCTGACCCAGTACAGGAGTGGTCTTAGATATGCTATGTCTTTGATACTGTGTAGACCCAGGTCCAGTCTGAGGGGGAGCATTGGTGTGCCCCTCCCCAGTCTGGCTATGTGTCTGAAGAAGTTATTTTCTTTGGTTTGAAGAGTATCCATTTGTCTGTGGGATCCCCAAAGTTCTGCTCCATACAGGGCCGCAGCACGGATTTGTACTTTGTATATTTCAGAGATGAGGATCAGAGGGGGGCTTGTTGCGGTGCTAGCTTTACGTCCTATTACTCCACATCTTTGGCTGATTGTTAATGCCCCTTTCCTTATAGCTGGATCCCAACCGCCCTTGTCAGATAGTCTGATGCCCAGATAATCATATTCCGTTACTCTCTCCACAAGGATTGAATCCATCTTTGTGTTTGCACTGAGCTTCTTTTTCCTGGCGCTGTATATCATGAGTTTGGTTTTCTTAAGATTAATGTCTAACCCAAAGTCTCTGCAGTATGCACCGAACTGGTTGACCAGATTTTGTATTCCCATAGATGATTTAGACAGAAGAATAGTGTCGTCTGCATAGAGTAAGCAAGGGACTTTGGTTCCAGCCTGCATGGGGGAGTCATTTGTGCAATTTACTAAGTACTTGATACAGTTATTGATATATAAAAGAAAAAGAGTTGGGGCCAACACACACCCCTGTCTGACTCCTCTCTCGATAGCCACTGGTTCAGTAAGATCACCATTCTTGCCATTCCTAATTTGGGCATAGGTATTCTCATGTAGTCGGGCGATAAGTTTCAAAAGGCCATGCGGGACACCCATGTTGGCTAGTGTCAGCCATAACTGATTTCTAGGGACCAGATCAAACGCGGCTCTAAGATCGATAAAAACTACATAAAGGTTACCCCCTCCTACTTCTACAGTATTCCATTTTATTGTTAGAAATCTTAGTACTTGATCTATGGTACTGATTGCTGGTCTAAACCCTGCTTGTAAATCAGAAATGGCATTGTTTTCCAAAATCCATTCCTCTAGACAAGACAAAGTTTGCTTTGCAAAAACTTTTTGGAAGTTGTCGAGTAAGGAGATTGGGCGGTAGTTAGCAGGGTTAGAGGGGTTGCCTTTCTTAAAAATGGGAACTATCTCTGCTCCTAACCAGGAGCTCGGAACAGGTGCTCCTGCAGCTATCACATTAGAGATGAGGTTTAAATATGGAGCCCAAACATCTGGGTCAGTCTTGTAGAGATCACCTGGTATTTTGTCAAGGCCGGGGGCCTTTCCCCATTTAAGTGAGACAATCGCAGCCTTGGTTTCTGCCAGGGAAAATTCAATTTTGGGGGTCTCAGTGGTCATGATGTGGGTCAGTTCCCTGGCGGTGGCACCAATGGTCCCAAGATATAATCGGGAAAAATGATCGGTCCACTCTACAGGGAGTATTGAGGCGCCAGGCAAACAGTTAGGTTCATCGCTGGCATCAGCCACCAATTTCCAAAATTTAGAGGTGTCGTTTATTTTAGCAGATTCCAGAAGGGAGACCCATCTTGATTCGTCCCATTTCCTACGGGCTCTAGCTTGTTCCTGTTTATAGGCTTTCCTAGTTTCCCTTATAAAGTCTATCTGACCTCCTCTTAGAGCTCTCAGCAATTTGTGCTGTGCTTCTCTACATGCGGCGTTGAACCATCTTGTATTACATTTCTTTTTAGGTTCTCTCACCGACTCTTTGGTAAATAGATTTTTTAAGGAGTTAGAAAATTGTGTGTGGGCTGCTATAAGCCCACCACTATCTTCTGGAAATTGAGATATATGGTCCATATGATCTGCCAGCTGCCTATACGCCGTTGTCAAAATGGTTGTGTCAGTGTTCAGGGATTCCCATCTGACATTACGTCTATTGTTGGACAGTGCGAGCTGTTGTCCGTAGGTCTTGGGACAAGAGACTTCAGGAAGGGGTAATAAATTCCTAAGAGATAAAATCAGTGGTTCGTGGTCACTTTCCTCATGTTCTACAATGTTCATGTCGACCATATGGCCCCACAAGCGGATATCGAGCAAGATATAATCTATTTGGCTCTTCTGTGACCCGCGCCTAAATGTAGGGTGGAGATTAGGGTCCGAACGGGAGCGACCATTACAGGCCCGCAAGCCATGTGCCAGTGTAATGTCCATGACCTGGTGAGATAATGTATTAATTTATGGTCTTTTTCTTGACACCAGCTGGGGAATACCCCAATAAGCGTCTTCATCTTTATATAATTCCTGGGCCAGTGAGTAGGGTTCAAAAGTGGCATTAAAATCTCCAGCAATGAGAATAAAATGAGAAGGTGATTTATAAGTAAGAAAACTATCCAAAATAGTCAGTGCGTCGGACTCATACTTGCTGCCCAGACTCCTATTGTAAATATTAATTATTAAAAATGGTTTCTCTCTAAGGGATGGTATTAATAAACCCATTAAATCAGGGCAGCCCAAGTCAATTATTTCAATCCGACATTTAAAAGAGCAACTGAGCCATATTAGCAGGCCGCCTGAGGGCCTCCCTGAATTCGTCTTAATTGCTGGGACCCAGTAGCTTTTATAGCCAATTCTATATTTGGGTTCCAGTGCCCATGTTTCTTGGAAAAGACATAGATTGTGTTCGTCTATAAATTTGCCCCATTCAGGGTTATTCATTTTGTTCTCCAAGCCTGCAATATTCCAACTAAGGATGGTAACTAGGCCGTCTATTTTGTCATGGGGAGATCCAGCCACAGAGTTCTCTCTTGGAGATCGGGTACCGTGGGGAAATTTTATACCCTTTTCAATCGAATTTGGAATTCCTACTACGTTAATGCCCGGGGTGTTTCTTGCCCCATCTGAATCGGAGAGTAACCTGAGCTGTTCGGATGCCTGGAGTGGGGGCGGGTCTCTGTGTTTGCTACAATCTGGTAAGTCTGTGACTAAGTTAATCTCAGTCACCATACGCTCCTTGTCTGCACCCCCGATAAGGATTTCAGAACTCTTGGATGGATCTAACTGAGCAAGTGCGGGAATTGGGATAGGGTCACTAGTGTCGATGGTAAAAGTATGTTCAGCCGCATGATTGTTTTGCCCAACTTCATAAGTTTCAATTTTCCCAGCTATAGGAGACTTTTTATCCCGGTTGTTTGGGCCTTGGGAGTAGGGTAAACTGTACATAGTGCTTACTTTTAGTCAGTCGTTTTCAGAAAGTGTGGGCGAAGAAGCATTGCAACTTGGCCGAAAATCAGGTGACGTCTGTGCCCTAGAAGGACCTCTGGGTGAGATTGTCACCCCCTTAGTGCTTGGTACAGCTATATGAGGGTAGAAAGCCTGGAGCCTACAGAGTGAGATTACCCCCCCTAGGGGGTTAGAATGACACACATTTAGAGAAAGCTGTTGGACAAGGGAAGGCGTATCAAAATTAATAACGATACAATCCCCTGTACCAGGGTTTTTGAGTGGGCCCACCCAACCCACCCTCCTCACCATCAGTATTGTCAAGTTATTCATTTAACAAGCAAATGAGTCCTAAATCCTTTAGTAAACATTAAAACACTGCTAGCATTGAAAGTACCTGGGTAGCGTCAAAATAACATGCACGGGCAAAAAAAAGGTTAGCGATGCGTCAATTTGTCACCCACAAGCGATACTGTACGTCCCTTCTCCTTCTCCAGTTGGGTCGGCATGTGTTGTTTTTCCTTTCTGCAGGAGACCGATGCGTTCATCCGGGCAAGCACTCGGGTCCAGGAAGGCGTTGCATTGTTTTTACCATGCCCAGCAGTGTTTTCGACAAAAATCAGTTCTGCCTTTGAAGTAGGCCTACTTCAAAGGAAAGTCTCTCTTGTTTGTAAAATCCTGCCGTGCCCAGGCCAGGCCCCAGACACACACCAGGGGGCTGAGACTGCATTGTGTGAGGGCAGGCAAAGCCCTTTCAGTTTTAAGTGACCACTCCTCCCCTCCCTCCTAGCACAGATGGATCATCAGGATATGCAGGCTACACCCCAGCTCCCTTTGTGTCGCTGTCTAGAGAGAGGTGCAAACAGCCCAACTCTCAAACTGACCCAGACAGGGAATCCACAAACAGGCAGAGTCATAGAATGGTTTAAGCAAGAAAATGCCCACTTTCTAAAGGTGGCATTTTCAAACAAACAATCTCAAAACCAACTTTACTAAAAGATGTATTTTTAAATTTGGGGGCTCAGAGAACCCCAAACTCCACATGTCTATCTGCTTCCAAAGGGAGTCTTCACTTTAATCAAATTTAAAGGTAGCCCCCATGTCAACTTATAAGAGAGATAGGCCTTGCAACTGTGAAAACCAAATTTGGCAGTATTTCACTGTAAGGACATTTAAAACACATTAGTATGTGTCCTACCTTAAACATACACTGCACCCCGCCCATGGGCCTACCTAGGGCCTACCTTAGGGGTGTCCTACATGTAAGAAAAGGGAAGGTTTAGGCCTGGTAAGTGTGTACACTTGCCAAGTCGAAGTGGCAGTTAAAAGCTGCACACACAAACACTACAGTGGCAGGTCTGAGACAATTTTACAGGGCTACTAAAGTGGGTGGCACAACCAGTGCGGCAGGCCCACTAGTAGCATTTGATTTACAGGCCCTGGGCACTTCGAGTGCACTGTACTAGGGCCTTACCAGTAAATCGAATACACCATTCATGGAAAGCCAATTACATACATATTTTATACAGGAGCACTTGCACTTTAGCACTGGATAGCAGTGGTAAAGTCCCAGAGTAACAAAAGCAGCAACAGAGTCCAGCACACATCAACAACCTGGGAAACAGAGGCAAAAAGTTAGGGGAGACCACGCCAAGGATGCCATGTCTAACAATTACACATGCACAGTTATTAAATGCCCCTTTGGGCAGGTCATTGACACTGCACTCCCACACTTCACAATAACACATGTCGGCTCATCTTAGGCTCAGGGACAGTGAAGGGTACAGAACATTGTGTCACACAACAGCAACACCACAGCAACATTACATCTACCAATTCAACTGACACCCTCATATTGCTCACATGCCATGAACTGTTGTCAGATTGAAAACACATATGTATGGATGTGTCATAGAACACAAACACCCTCCAATTGAACAGCCCTGTAATGGACCCACACATCACCCACATTACAACTCAATGGAAGGACAAGGGGATGAACAATAGTCAGAGAGACAAATATCCAAAACTCACTATGCAAACAATACCTGCACAATAGGGATAGTGGTATCAGGAGCACTCAGGGAAGGAAGCTGCCCTGGGACATATCACTTTGCACACGGCCCTAAAGCAACATGTGCACAGGAACTGGCCCTTCAGGTATCTCAGGGAGAAACAATACTAGTGTCAAGTGACATGCCTATCTGCAGAATGTGGAAGTACAAGTCAAGTAAGCAAATACAATAGCAACATCATGAGTCATACATCTAGTTGAAGTAGCTGCAAGGTGCACACAGCAAAATGGAAACATGCACAGTCAAATGCAAAGAAAGGCAGTGCAATGGAAGGCCTCCATGTCTGCACAAAGAACACTCAAGCTGCCACAAATGAGACAAATCTATAATCCATATTAGGGGGACAAGTCCAACATCATACATGCTCACATTAGACACTACAGGATGAAATACTTACCATACCAAACATGACACAATGCAATGACACTACAATTGCATTACAAACACATACCCATACAATCAGCATCTACCCTGGGTGACACCAGCACTGCCCACAAAGTAAGATTTTTCAAACAACAGCAAATGGATCAGCAATCAGGATAAAACACAGACAACTGTAGGCATACAACACAAATCACTAAGGAACAACAAAAAGGTAGAAAAGAAATTGCAGGACAAATGTGTACCCAACAAAACAACAATGTGGGTTTATTAACCCTTTTCCGGCCAAGGACGCAATGGTTATGTCCTTGGCTGCGGCCCTGAGGTGCCAAGGACATAACGTCCTGGGACAGGCACATTGGGGGAGCGCTAGAGCCTCTCACCCCCTCCCATGGGCAGAGATGGAAGGGGAATCACTTCCCCTTCCACCCCACCCCACACCCCAGTGACGTCTAATGACCTCATTAGAGGCTGCCCAATCGCACTGGAAGCTCAGTTTCCAGCAGGACCGGAAGAGAAATGCAAAGCATTTCTCTTCCGATCCTGGGCTGGGGGTGACACAGAGACATGAAAGGAAAGGAAAGGCCCACTAGATTATGTGTTTGTTTGTTTTGATGTTGTAATTGACATGAGGAGAGCGACCCCTTCGGCATGGTTCGCTGCCAAGAGGGGGCATTGAGGGGCATTAATAATTAGGACATTTCTGCCCCCCCCGGGGGTCTGAAACCACTAGACACCAGGGATTGCTTTTTACATCAGTTTCATACAAGAAGAGCTACCCTGTAGGCAAGGGTCGCTCCCCGGGGGACACATTCATTTTAGGCCACTTCTGCCCCCATTTTAATTAGGCCGATCTGACCCAATGGGGGCAGAAACCACTAGGTACCAGGGATTTTTTTATTTTTTTATTTTTACATATGGGGAGGAATCCCTTAGGCAAGGGTCCCACCCATTGGGGGTAAATTTATTTTATGCCATTTATGCCCCCCTTGGGGGCAGATCAGCCTATTTCGATAAGGCTGATCTGCCCCTGGGGGGCAGAAACCACTTAGGCACCAGGAATTTGTGTGTGTGTTTTGTTTGGGGGGGCAGCCCCTTGGGCAAGGGTCGCTCCCCGGGGGCACATTACTGTTGGCCATTTCTGCCCCCCTTGGGGGCAGATCAACCTAGTTTTGGAAGGTCCATCTGCTCCCAAGGGGGGAGGGGGCAGAAAGCCCACCAGAGGCCAGTGAAGATTTTTTTTTTTTTTTAAAGAAGGTGGGGGTATAGCCATACCCCACCCTAAATAAATCGGGACAAAGTTGTTCTGCCCACTGGTGGGCGGATGGGGCAATTACCCCACATACAATCCCCAGTGGGGCAGAAAGCCTACTAGATGCCAGGGAATTAGAAATAAAATAGTGGGGTGGTGGCTACCAACTAATATAGGCATAGCTATGCCCCACCCCAATTAAAGGGGGTAACAGTCTTTCCGCTCTCCCCCCGCACACTAAAAGATCTTATCCCAATGGCAAGCAAGAGGACATTTGATTATTTGGGGTTTTGGTTTTATATTTGGGCCATGAGAGCTTGTCTAACTCTCAAAATCATCGTATTTGGAATGGTGAGGGCTTTTCTTTTTGGACTTTGAGACGCTGCCATGTAGAAAAATCTACAAGATACAGACACATCTGAAAACTAAACATCTGGGTGAGTCCAGGGTGGTGTGCTTTACATGCACTCAGCACCATTTTCTTACCCACAATGCTCTGCAAACCTTCAACTTTGCTGGCAATCACACATTTTTCCCACATTTTTGTGATGAAACCTTCCAGAATCTGCAGGAATCTACATAATTCCTATCACCTTGCATTGTCGCATCTATACAGATAAAAATTCTGTCCCACTTGTCAGTCTAAAAACAATTTTTTCAAACTGCCCTTTTGGACCCTCTTTCGTTTCCCCTCCATTTCGACATGATTTTGGATCTTCCCTGTCACCTACACAAGTGAGGTATCATTTTTATCGGGAGGCTGAGGGGACCATTGGGTGGTAGGAAATTTGTGCTGGTGCGGTGATCCCACACAGAAATGTAGGAAAAATGGGATTTGTTTAGCTAAATTTGAGGCTTGCTGAGGATTCTGGGTAAGAAAACACTGAGGGATCTATGCAAGTCACACCACCCTGGACTCCCTTGGGTGTTTAGTTTTCAGAAATGTCTGGGTTTGGTAGGTGTCCCTAGATGGGTTCTAAGCCCAGGACCAAAAACGCAGGTGCCCCCACCTGCAAAACAGGTAGATTTGTATTAGATAATTTTGATGTGTCTTCGTAGTGTTTTGGGACATTTCCTGTTGTGGGCACTAGACCTACCCATGCAAGTGAGGTACCATTTGTATCAGGAGATGTGGAGGAATGCTGGGTAAAAGGAATTTGTGGCTCCCCTCAGATTCCATAACTTTCTATTACCGAAATGTGAGGTAAAAGTATTTTTTTGCCATATTTTGGGGTTTGCTAAGGATTCTGGGTAACAGAACCTGGTGAGAGCGCCACAAGGTCCCCCATCCTGAGTTCCCCTAGGTGTCTAGTTTTAAAAAATGCACAATTTTGGTAGGTTGTCTTAGGTGCTGGCTGAGCGACAGGCCAAAATCCACAGCTAGGCATTTTGCAAAAAACAGGTCTGTTTTCGTTGAGGAAATATGAGGTGTCCATGTTGTGTTTTGGGGCATTTCCTGTCTCGGGCACTAGGCCTACCCTCACAAATGAGGTACCATTTTTATCGGGAGACTAGGGGGAATGCTGGGATGAAGGAAATTTGTGGCTCCTTTCAGATTCCAGAACCTTCTGTCACCGAAATTTGAGGAAAAAGTGTTTTTTTGCCAAATTTTGAGGTTTGCACAAGATTCTGGGTTACAGAACCTGCTGAGAGCCCCACAAGTCACCCCATCTTGGATTTCCCTAGGTGTCTAGTTTTAAAAAATGCACAGGTTTGGTAGGTTCCCCTAGGTGCCGGCTGAGGTAGAGGCCAAAATCCACAGCTAGTCACTTTGCAAAAAACAGGTCTGTTTTCTTTGGGAGAATGTGATGTGTCCACTTGTGTTTTGTGGCATTTCCTGTCACAGACACTAGTCCTACCAACACAAGTGAGGTACCATTTTTATTGGGAGACTTGGGGAAATGCTGGGTGGAATTAAATTTGTGGCTCCTCTCAAATTACAGAACTTTCTGTCACCGAAATTTGAGGAAAAAGTGTTTTTTGGGCACATTTTGAGGTTTGGAAAGGATTCTGGGTAACAGAACTTGGTGAGAACCCCACAAGTCACCCTATTTAGAATTCCCCTTGGTGTCTAGAAGACAGCCACTTTAACACTCCGACCGCCACAGCGGTAGCAACCAACACTGCGGCGGTCACCGTCAACAGCCAGACGGAAGACATTTTACCGCCCACCACATTACAACCCGCCTATCTGCCAGCTTTCCCGGGACGGTACCAACGCCATCAAAAGCACAGCGGAAACAGTGTTTGGAAGGGAACCACTCACCGCTCGACACTCAACGAAGAACCAGGATGCCATGGAGCCCGAGCTGCAGGTCCTGCCGATGCTGGTCTACCTCCTCATCTACCAGGAACACCAAAGACGGCGGCGACGACGAAGGTGAGTACTGCACCTAAAACACAGGGGAGGGGAGGAGGAAACATAGAGTGACACACACACACAACACGCAATACCCACACTCTCACCCACAACACCATACACACAAACAGATTCAACAACATTACAGATACACCCCGTAACCCCCTGGAAGAACGCAAGGACAAAAGTAATTGAGTCAAACCAGTGATATTTTAGAAATAGGCAGATATACTATAGAATTTGAAAAACAGTATTTACACAAATATACCACATGTACAGAAGTCCGTACATTGTCCTTCACAAATGTTCGTGGCCTACTGGGCCCAAAATCATGGGCCAAGCCAACACTTGATTCTTGTCTCAATGCGGAGAGAACACTGCAGGGGCATCAGGTCGAAAACACACAGGTACCTCAGGGGGATAGGGAAGGGGGGGCACCTCAGCCGGAAGATAGAATAACATCACTACTCCTGGAGGGGGCTGCATGCCCACAGCGATGTCCTGGGGAGTGCAAGGTCAAAGTCTCCCAAGCGGGTGGTTTGCCCACAGCAATGTCCTGGGGAGTGCAAAGCCACAGTCTCTCTAGTGGGTGGTTTGCCCACTGCTTTGTCTTGGGGCGTGCAAAGCCACAGTCTCTCTAGTGGGTGGTTTGCCCACTGCTTGGTCCTGGGGAGTGTAAGGTTACAGTCTCTCAACTGGATGGCTTCTCCACTGGTTCTGGAGGGGGTTTTGTGCCCACTGTGCTTCATCCTGCCAAGGATAGGGTGAGTGGATGCATATCTCCATTGGTTCTGGAGGGGGCTTTGTGCCCAGTGTGCTTCATCCTGCCAAGGATAGGGCGAGTTCGATGCATAGCTCCACTGGTTCTGGAGGGGGCTTTGTGCCCAGTGTGCTTCATCCTGCCAAGGAGAGGATGAGTGGATGCATATCTCCATTGGTTCTGGAGGGGGCTTTGTGCCCAGTGTGTTTCATCCTGCCAAGGAGGGGGTGAGTGGATGCATATCTCCACTAGTTCTGGAGGGGGCTTGGTGCTCAGTGATGCAGTACTTAAGGTGTGCCAGTACACATTCTCTCACGTGGGTGTCTGAGGCATGAGATTTGCAGGGAACAGGTAGCATGATAGTTCATGGAGGCAGGGCTAGACTCCATCCTGCGGTGGCTAAGGCTGCTAAGTGGTGGTAGTGCTGGTGCTGGTAGGGGTGCTGCCACTGGTGGTGGTAGGCTCCAGCTCGTCTCCTGCAGCCTCGGGCGGCCGCCCACTGGGGCTGCTGGTGCTGTTAGTGATCCTACTGTCAGCGGTGCAGGTGGTAGTGCTAGTGGCGGGGATGCTGGCGGTGTTGCCCGTGGTGCAGGTGCCGGTGCTGCCAGTCGTAGAGGGAGGCTCCAGCCCTTCTCCTACAGCCTTGGAAGGCTGCCCACTGGGGACACTGTTGCTGACAGTACTGGTGGCAGCGGCGGTGCAGGTGGTGGTGCAGATGGCGGTGCTTGCGGCGGGGCTGCTGGCATTGCTGCACGCGGTGCAGGTGGGGGGGCTGGTGGTTCTGCTGGTGGGCACCAGGCCTTCACCTGCATCCTCAGTCGGCTGCAGTGCCTTGTCTTCGATTTTCTTCCCCTTCCTCACCTTGGCAGATGCTGTTGTGCCCTTGGCTCTGTCAGCTGGAGGTTTGGAGGAGGCTATGCTGGGTGGGTCGTGCTCCTTGCCCTTTCTGCATGCTGGCCCCTTCTTCACCTTGGCAGGTGGCGGAATGGTGTGATCCTTTGCAGGGGTTGGTGGTACACTGGCTTCCCTGACGGGTGCCCCCTTTGAGCCTCTGGGAGTTGCAGGTTCCACATTGGACGGCGACTTGGTGGCTGAGGTGCTGGGCTGGGTTCTGGACACCCTGGCCCAAGGGGAAGGATGGGGGGGAGGGGTAGGGAACAGGTCAAAGTTTGCCAGGAAAAGTTTTTTAAACACACTGGGGCGGGAAGATGGAGAGGGTTTGGGAGTGGAGGAAGAAGGAGTGGTTGTAGGAGGTGTCTTTCTGCTGAGTTTGGGTGAAGGTGCATGGGCTGGATGCTGTTGTGGAGTGGATGGCTGTTGGGTGTGGGGGTGCTTGTGTTTCTGTACTTTGGGAGGAGGGGTCACAGACACACTGGGAGAGGACACAGGGAATGTGTGCATGGTTGTGGGGGTGGTGACTGCCAGTGAGGGGTGTGTTGTGATGGGCGTGCTGGTGATGGAGGTAATGGATGAGGATGTAGTGCACACAGGTGTGAGTGGAGACGATACTGGGATGGAGGTGGATGAAGAGGAGGAGGGGGACACAGTGGAGGCAGTGGATGTTGGTGTGTCTGCATGGGTATGGTGCTTGTGTGATTGCCTGTGAGATGAAGTGTGGTGCTTATGTTTGCCTGAGCCACCTTTGTGTGTTGATTTGGGTGAATGCTGGTCTGAAGGTGTGCTTGGGATAGGCTGGGTTTGAGGGGATTGGGTCTGGGTAGAGGAAGTTGGAAGGGGGAGGCTAGACACAGGGACAAGGGCTGCCATCAGTGCTGAGGCCAGAGCCTGAAATGCTCTCTCTTGGGCTGCCACGCCAGAGTGAATGCCTCCAGATAAGCATTTGTTCATTGCAAATGCCTCTTGACACCCTGGATGGCATTCAGAATGGTTGACTGCCCAACAGTGAGGGATCTCAGGAGGTCAATAGCCTCTTCACTGAGGGCAGCAGGGCTGACTGGGGCAGGGCCTGAGGTGGCTGGGGCAAAGGAGATGCCCACCTTCCTGGGTGAGCGGGCATGGGAAACACGCTGAGGGGCTGCTGGGAGGGCAGTGCTGGTAGGGGAGGTGGCAGCTGTACCTATTGTTGGGGTGGGCACAGAGTTGTCCGTCACCACCAGGGAGCTTTCATCAGAGGAGGAGTTGCTGTCTCTGGTCTCCCCTCGTGTCCCCATCGTGGTGCTCCCCTCGCCCTCCGTCCCACTGGTGCTCTCACACTCGGTCGATTCCGCCTCATGGGCCATGTGGGATACAGCTCCCTCCGTCACTGGTGCCTCTGTTCCTCCACCAGATGATGCTAATGTACACAAGGACAGGGTGAGAAAACAAAAAGTGGGGGGAGAGACAGAGGATACACTTGGTCAATGCCAGCAACACCACTACCGTTGGCGTACACAACACACAGGGAGCAGCCCTATGCACTAGGCCATGCCCAACCATTTACTAAGACAGCCACCAGCCCATGGGGTTCAATGCCTAACGCCATTAGCTGCACACCTGAAACCCACAGGACCCTGCCCAGGAGTAGATGGCTGCCAATACTATTGGGGTAGGAGTGATTCTGAGCCTGCCCAACAAGAGACCTACCCTGTCATGTTCGCCCTGGCCTAGGGGCACCCATATACCCCACCCAGGTACCTCCTAACATGCGCGAAGTCAGGTTTCAGATTCTGTACTCACCCCCTCGTGGCTGCTGTGATGCCTTCAAGCACCCATCCAACTCCGGATAGGCCACAGCCAGGACGCGGAACATCAGGGGGTCGTGGTGCGATGGGCAACCCTTCCTCGTTGGAAGTTCAGCCCCAGCTGGGCCTCCGCTGTCTTCTTTGCACAGCGGCATAGGTCCCCCCACCTCTTGCGGCAGTGGATGCTCCACCTGCGAAAGACCCCCAGCGTCCGCACCTCCTTGGCGATGGCACGCCAAATACTCTGGTGGGCGCTGGCCTGCAGGGAAAAGACAGCAGAAAAGGGAATTATTTACCTATCCGGACCGTCATACTGATTATCTACCAGATCCCACACATCCCCTGACGCACGTACATTGATCACCTTACATGCTGCACTCTGGCTAGGACCCCTCTTGCCCCCCCACATGTGGCTCACACACACAGCAGTCCGTACATTCATGGCCCACGCATCATGCTCACAGTGTACTCACCTGTTTGTCTGGAGGACCGTACAGTAACGTGTACTGGGGTAGGACCCCATCCACCAGTTTCTCCAACTCCCCCGCAGTGAAGGCAGTGGCCCTTTCCCCTGACACATGACCCATTTTCGCTTCCAGACACAGGTCACAGCAGCACTTCTCCTGTTGAAGGTCAGGTAGCAAGTGAGTGAAGAGATAAAAAACGGCAGTGACGTCCGCGGTTGTGCGTACCGTCACTGCTGGCGTACATCGATATTGGCTCCTGGAACCCATAGGGTCCTATGATAACCAATGCGAATTTGCGCGGCGGTCATTTCCCGCCTACCGCGACGGCACACAACGCCAGAGCAATTACCTAATTTCAACTTGTCCCTCCTCACAGGTCAGACAGCCGCCATTTCAGGAGGGCACAGGGCATGGCACCTAACTGCGTCACAGCAGACATTGGCACATCAAAAGACTCTCGACTTCACATACTGTTTCTGTAAAGTCAACAATTCATCATTAGTGCAATATAAGTGTGAATATGACCCTCTGCTCACCATTCTCTTCCAAAGGCTTTAATCGTTGATGTAGAATATGATATGGCGGCATCCTCCTGTGTATAGACCCCTGGTGGACCTAGCGACAATGGAGGACAGACACATTATCATTACCTACAGACTTGATCGTGCCACAATCCAAGAACTGTGTGCACAATTGGAGCCAGACCTGATGTCTGCTATCCGCCAACCCACAGGTATCCCCCCTCTAGTGCAGGTCCTGTCAGTGCTCCATTTCCTGGCAAGTGGTTCCTTTCAAACAACAGTGGCCATGGCATCAGGGATGTCTCAGCCAATGTTCTCCAACGTGTTGACCAGAGTGTTGTCTGCCCTGCTTAAACATATACGCAGATACCTCGTGTTCCCCCATGTGGAGGATTTGGCCACAGTGAAAGCTGACTTTTATGTCCTGGGACATATCGCCAACATCATTGGTGCCATTTATGGTACACATGTGGCATTTGTCCCCTCCCCTGAAGAAATGAACAAGTTTACAGGAATAGAAAAAGCTATCACTCAATGAATGTCCAGATGGTGTGTATGGCGGACCAGTACATCTCCCGTGTGAATGCCAAATTTCCTGGCTCTGTGCATGACACCTATATCGTGAGGAATAGCAGCATCCCATATGTGATGGGTCAACTCCAGAGGCACTGGGTGTGGCTAATAGGTGAGCCCAAGGTCCCCACACAGTATGAGTAGGTGTCTGGGTATGGGGTTGTCCCTAAGGGTTAGTGTGTGTCTAACAGTTGTCCCTCGATATTTGCAGGTGACTCTGGTTACCCCAACCTCTCATGGCAACTGACCCCAGGGAGGAATACCAGGACGAGGGCAAAGGAACATTACAATGAGGCACATGGGCGTACAAGGAGGATTATAGAAAGAACCTTCAGCCTCCTGAAGGCCAGGTTCTGGTGCCTCCATTTGACAGGTGGATCCCTGTACTACTCACCCAAGAAGGTGTGCCAGATCATCGTTGCATGTTGCACAACCTGGCCTTGAGATGCCAGATGCCTTTTCTGCAGGAGGCTGTGCCAGGAGATGGTCTTGTGGCAGCGGCGAAGCCTGTGGACAGTGAGGAAGAAGAGGCAGATGAAGAATATGTTGACTACAGAACCAATATTATTTGGCAGTACTTCCAGTGTCACACAGGTAAGACACTGTAACTTCACTTAACATTTCAGTTATCTGTTGGACATTGTACAAGGCAGCCTGTTTCCCTATGTTTATGGCCACCTACTGTACCCTTTGCCATCTCCACTTTCAGATCTCTGTGCCCCACTCTGCCTCCTGCTATGTGTACTGCTGCCCACCAGAGGTTATCCTAAAGTATATTTCACTGTACATTTGATTTGCAATGCTTTGATAATGTTGTACTAATACATATTTGAATCATTTGACAGACTCCAGATTGGTGTTTGTTCCAAGAGTGTTTATTTAGGTGCTCATAAGTAGAGGGGGGGTGCAATGGGTTGGGCTGATGGTGAAAGGAAGTTCAGGGTAGAGTCCAGTCTCTTGGTATCACAGGTGCATTGTCCAATGGGGCATAGGTAGGGGATTAATGGCAATTCAAGGTGGACAGAGTGGCAGAGTGGGACACAAGGGTGACAATCAGGAGAGTCTTATTTCCTGGCGGGGGTCTTAGCAATGTTCTCTGTCTTCTGCCTGGATCGCAGGGACCGTTTGTGGGGTGGTTCTCCTTCTGCAGGGAGTGTGGGGCTGGTGGCCTTTTGGTCCTGTGGCGAGGCCTCCGCCCCACTAGAGCCGGCAGAGGCCATTATCGGGCCCATCATCTCCTGGGAATGTTGGTATGCTCCCAGGATGTTGGAGAGTGCCTTGTGGAGAGTGGGTTCCCTGGGCCTGTCCTCCCCCTGTCACACAGCAGTCCTCCCAGCTTCCCTGTTGTCCTGTGTCTCTGTCCTCTGAATCATGTGCCCACTGCCACTGACCCCAGTTCCCTGATGTTTTTGGGTTTGTGGGGTTGCCTGGGGTCCCTGTAGTGGTGGACACATATTGCTGATTGACGTGTTCTAGGGACAGTGGCATGGGCCCACTGGGTAGGTGCTGTGGTGGTGTTTCCCGAGGGGGAGGCTCTGTGGTGGGTTGGGACTGTGGCAGGGGAACCGACTGTCCAGAAGTCCCAGATGGGCCAGGTTGGTCATCGAGATCCAGGCGTGCAGAGCTGCTGTCGTCACTGTGGGCCTCTTTGGTCGGGGCTGGATGTAGCTGGCACCTCCTCTGTGGTGGCGTTGAGTATGGGTCCTGTGGGGATACAAATGCAGTGTTATTTTATCTGCGTGAGCCATATTGTGCATGGGTGTGTTTTCCTCTATGATTGTGATTTCCCTGCCAGCTTGGTCTTGTGTGAGTGGTGATTTAAAGGGCATGCTGCGGTGATGGGTGTCCATGTAGGTCTGTATTGGGGGTCCATGCATTGGTGTTGCATGCAGGGCTTGGTATTGGGATGGGTGGGTTGTGATGGTGGGGTATATGTGAGGTGATGGAGTGATGGGAGTGAGGGTATGGATGGGGGTATGTGATGGCATGCAGGTAGGGTGGGGGATATAATAGTAAAGATATGACTTACCAGAGTCCAGGCCTCCTGGTACTCCTGCAAGGCCCTCAGGATGCATTATTGCCAAGACTTGTTGCACCCATGTTGTTAGTTGTGGGGGAGGAGGTGGGGCTCCATCGCCAGTCCTCTGTACGCCTTCCTTGTGTCTTGCTACCATGGAACACACCTTCCCCCGTAGGTCGTTCCACCTCTTCCTGATGTCATCCCTTGTTCTGGGGTCCCACGGCATTGAACCTGTCCACTATTCTAATCCATCAAATCAAATCAAATCATTAACATTTATAAAGCGCGCTACTCACCCGTGCGGGTCTCAAGGCGCTAGGGGAAAAGGGGGGGTTATCGCTGCTCGAACAGCCAGGTCTTTAGGAGTCTCCGGAAAGCGGAGTGGTCCTGGGTGGTCCTGAGGCTGGTGGGGAGGGAGTTCCAGGTCTTGGCCGCCAGGAAGGAGAAAGATCTCCCACCTGCCGTGGAGCGGCGGATGCGAGGGACAGCAGCGAGTGCGAGGCCAGAGGAGCGGAGGAGGCGGGTGGGGACATAGAAGCTGAGGCGTCTGTTGAGGTATTCCGGTCCCTTGTCGTGGAGGGCTTTGTGTGCGTGGGTGAGAAGTCGGAAGGTGATCCTTTTGCTGACTGGGAGCCAATGCAGGTGTCTCAGGTGTGCGGAGATGTGGCTGCTGCGGGGTACGTCGAGGATGAGGCGGGCCGAGGCGTTTTGAATGCGTTGCAGGCGAGTTTGGCTGTGGTCCCGGCGTAGAGGGTGTTGCCGTAGTCCAGGCGGCTCGTGACGAGGGCGTGGGTCACGGTTTTTCTGGTATCGGCGGGGATCCAGCGGAAGATCTTGCGGAGCATGCGGAGGGTGAGGAAGCAGGCAGAGGACACGGCGTTGACTTGCTTGGTCATGGTGAGAAGAAGGTCCAAGGTGAAGCCAAGGTTGCGGGCGTGGTCTGTGGGGGTCGGTGCGGTGCTGAGGGCCGTGGGCCACCAGGAGTCGTCCCAGGCGGACGGGGTGTTGCCGAGGATGAGGACTTCCGTTTTTTCAGAGTTCAGCTTTAGGCGGCTGAGCCTCATCCAATCTGCGACGTCCTTCATACCCTCTTGTAGGTTGGTCTTGGCGCTGGCGGGGTCCTTGGTGAGGGAGAGTATAAGTTGGGTGTCGTTGGCGTAGGAGGTGATGATGATGTCGTGCTTGCGTACGATGTTGGCGAGGGGGCTCATGTAGACATTGAAGAGTGTCGGGCTGAACGATGAGCCTTGAGGTACGCCGCAGATGATCTCGGTGGGTTCTGAGCGAAACGGAGGGAGGTAAACTCTTTGGGAACGGTTTGCGAGGAAGGATGCGATCCAGTCCAGGGCCTGGCCTTGGATCCCGGTGGAGCGGAGGCGGGTGATTAGGGTGCGGTGACAGACGGTGTCAAAGGCAGCCGAGAGGTCGAGAAGAATGAGGGCGACTGTTTCACCGTTGTCCATCAGGGTTCTGATGTCGTCTGTGACTGAGATGAGGGCGGTTTCAGTGCTGTGGTTGGTTCGGAATCCGGTTTGTGAGGGGTCGAGCAGGTTGTTGTCTTCCAGGAAGGTGGTCAGCTGTTTGTTGACGGTCTTCTCTATTACTTTGGCTGGGAAAGGCAGAAGAGAGATGGGGCGGAAGCTCCATCTTCCTAGCTATGGACGTCCGCTGCACCTGTGATCCGAAAAACTGTGGCTCTACCCAGATGATTTCCTCCACCAATAACCTTAACTCCTCAGAAAACATGGGGTGTCTTTGGGGTGCCATGGATGTGGTGTGAGTGATATGTGTGAGGATGTGTGGGGTGATGTGTTGTGGTGTATGTTGTGATGTGCATGGATGGTGTATGGGTGATGGTGTTGTGTGCCTCTGATTGAGTGGGTGCTGCTGCCTTGTCTCTCTCTGTGTGCTATCATTTTGTGTTTTATAGTGGTGTGAGTGTGTGGGTGTGTGTGTGTATATGTGTCAGGTGTGTGTAGTTTGAATTGTCCAATGTGGTGGTGTTTTGTAAATGTGTGTGTATTTTGAGCGCGGTGGTGTGTACCGCCAATGGGTTACCGCGGTTGAAAGACCGCTGTAGTGATTTGTGGGCCGTGATACTGTGGGTGTATTCCTGTTGGCGTAACGGTGTGGGTTTTGCTTTCGCCAGTCTATCACTGACCTTTGGTGTGGCAGACTTGTTTGGGTGTCTGTATAGTGGTGGATTTCTCAGAGTGGGTTATAATACCCGTAGCGGAATACTGCTGCGGTCATGGTATGTTGGCGGCCGTCAGCATGGCGGTAGGCGGCATTTACCGCTAAAGTTGTAATGAGGGGCCTAATCTTTTGCCCATTTTGGAAATACAAAGGTTTCCTTGATACCTATTTTTCACTCTTTATATTTCACCGAATGAATTGCGGTATACCCAGTATACAATGAAAACCCATAAAAGGTACAGCTCCTTTATTGTCTCTGGGTACCTAGATGAACCTACAAGCCCTATATATCTCCGCAACCAGAAGAGTCCAGAAGACATAACGGTATATTGACTTTGAAACTCTGACATCCCAGGAAAAAGTTACATAGTAGAACGTGGAGAAAAATGGCTGTTTTTTTACCTCAATTTCAAAATTGGTTTTATTTCAGCTGTTACTTTCTGTAGGAAGACCTTGTGGGATCTACTCAAATGACCCCTTGCTGAATTCAGAATTTTGTCTTTTTTTTATAGCAATGTTTAGCTGTCCGGGATCCAGCATTGGTTTCACACCCATTTCTGTCACTAACTAGACAGAGGCTAAAAGCACAAAAAATAGTAAAAATGGGGTATGTCCCAGTAAAACGCCCACATTGTGTTGAACAATGTGGTTTCCTGAATCAAGTCTCCCTGTTCTTGAAAGCTGGGAAGAAGGAGATTGTAGCACCACAAACCCTTTGTTAATGCCATTTTCAGGGAAAAAAACACAAGCCTTCTTCTGCAGCCCCTTTTCCCTTTTAAAAAAAAACAAACACATTTTTTGCTGTATTTTGGCTAATTTCGGGGTGTCCTCCAGGGGAACCCACAAACTCTGGGTACCTCTAGAATCCCTAGTATGCTGGAAAAAAAGATGCAAAGTTCGCCTGGGTAGCTTATTTGGACACAAATTTATGAGGGCGTTTGCGTGAACTGCCCCAAATAGCCAAAAAAGGCCTGGCACCTGAGGGGGATAAGGCCTGATAGCGAAGGGGTTAATTGAAAATGCATAAGAACAAAGGGGGTCACTTCTGGGATGGGTGATTTAAGTTTGAGAGGGTTGGATTTTTTGTTAGGAGGGGTGGGCTTCTTCTTGAGGAAAGGGGCATGGGAGCTTGAAGTGGGGTCAGGTGTGACGGGGGAACCTGGATGTGGAAGGGATGGTTTGGGATGTGGGTGGGGGGCTCTTGGGTTTTGGGGTTGGGGAGGGGGATTGGAGGTAACATGGGAAAGGGCTAGGTTGAAAAGGAAACTCTCCATCGGAATACAGGGATGACCATCAGAAAGGGTTGGGGATGTGGAGGTTGAGGGAGTAGTCATCTGGTGTATGGATGTAAGCCTTGGGTATGTGCATGTGTGAGGTATGCTTCTTTTTGGGAGGTGCCGGTTGCATGTGTGAGTGTGGGTGTTTCATGTCTTGGGGGGCTGGGAGGTGGAGGTACTGGGTGATGTGGGAGTGGTGGATGTGTGTATGTGTCTGTTGGGATAGTGTCTATGGGTATGCTAGATGTTGTGGATGTCTGTGTGTCTGTTAGGGTGGTGTCTGCAGGTTTGGCGGATGTGATAGATTTTTGTGTGTCAGTTTGGGTGATGTCTGCGTGTATGGTGGGTGTTGTGGATGTTTCATTGGCTGTGGTGGTGGTGTGTGGGTATGCTGGATGTAGTGTGTGGCCAGTGGGGGTGTCTTGAGAAGTGGTGGCTGATGTCATGTATGTGGGTGTATGTTGAATGCCTGCGTGCAAGTGTGTCTTGTGGTGTTTGTCTTTATGTGTGCTGCTTCTGTGTGTATATCTGGGTGCTTGCAGATGTGCCTGTGTGCTTGGGATTGGTATGGGAATAGGGGATTTAGATTGGGAAGAGAGAGGAGGAGGGGGAAGAATGTGGGGGGTGACTGGCTGCAGTCATTGAGAAGGCCAGAGCCTGAAAAGATCTCTGTAGGCCAGACATGGCACTATGAATGCCTTCCAGGAAAGCATTGGTCTGCTGAAGTTGGCTGGCCAACCCCTGGATGGCATTCACAATAGCAGCCTGACCCACGGAGATGCTCCACTGGAGGTCAATAGCCTCCTATGGGCAGCAGGGGTAACAGTGGCTGGGGCGAAGGTGCCTGGAACAAACTCACTTGGGTGAGTGGGCACGATCAACTGGGTGGGAAGCAACAGGGAGGGTGACGATAGAACTGGGGGTGATGGACAAAGATGATATAGGAATATGTCCCAATGGGTCTGTCACCACTAGGGAGTGGCCAATCGATGTTGAACCTGATGATGAGAATGCAGATCTGGTGTCCTCTGAGGCACTCCCCTCACCCTTCGGGCCACTGGGAGCCCTCAGTGTCAGTGGTGTCTTGACCAGAGGTACTGTGGCCAGAAGCTTCCCCACTTGGTTGTGCCCTGTCTCCTTCACTTGCCTGGGCTGATGCTGCAAATACAAAGAGGAAAAGGGTCACCATGTGTTCCTGATCACACTTGAACAACAGTTATGATTAGCAAACATAACCATGATGTCAAGTAGGCCCCCACAACAAACTCCACCAAAGTGGCCCCTACATGTACCATGCCATATGCATGCATGCCGTCTGAAATGTCAACAGTTGCCCTCAGGAAAATCAGGATCTCAGACAACTACAATTGCATGGCTGATTTACAGCAATCAGAGTAATCATTGAACAAGTAGGAGACCACACCACCTTCAATGCTTTGTATCGT
The DNA here is from genome assembly GCF_031143425.1 of Pleurodeles waltl. Lineage (NCBI taxonomy): Eukaryota > Metazoa > Chordata > Amphibia > Caudata > Salamandridae > Pleurodeles > Pleurodeles waltl. The sequence goes on along the minus strand of NC_090449.1, from coordinate 717,712,364 downwards.
GGAGCATACCTTGGATACCTGCTGTCATACAATAGTAGCCCAATGCTAACTTTATTCCGACAGATCCCACACAAGGTCATGCAGACATCTATTTGTCACAAACACAATAACACAACAATGTGAAATGATGCTCCCCAAACACGCCATGTTGCTGACAACAGTACAGTAGCCTGGAGCAGGTAACATGGAAAAACTCATGTCACACTGGAAACTTATCAACAATGCACACTTCACCGAAATTTGTTATGGAGGTAGTACAATTGTTGCTCAGATATCCCACACATTTGGCATGGAAATGTAGGGACATAGGGCCAGATGTAGCAAGCCGTTCGCATGTCGCAAACTGCAAAAATCGCAGTTTGCGGCATGCAAATGGCCGAACCGAATGCTCATTCCCAAATTGCGAGTCGGTACCAACTCGCAATTTGGGAATGCGACTCGCAAATAGGAAGGGGTGTTCCCTTCCTATTTGCGACTCGCATCACAATTCAGAGTCGCAAACCAACTTGCAGTTACCACCAGTGTCACACTCGTGGTAACTCATTCGCAAAATGGAAGGGGTCCCCATGGGACCCCTTCCCCTTTGTGAATGTCGGCAAAAATATTTTTTCAGAGCAGGCAGTGGTCCAAATGGTTTTGGTTTATTTTTCATTTTGCAACTCGTTTTCCTTTAAGGAAAACGGGCTGCAAAATGAAAAAAAAAAATTCTTTATTTATAAAGCAGTTACAGACATGGAGGTCTGCTGACTACAGCAGGCTACCATCCCTGTGAGTGCAGGGACTCGCTATGGGGTTGCAAAATGCGACCCACCTCATGAATATTGATGAGGTGGGTCTTTGCAACCCCATAGCGAGTCGCAGAAGGTGTCTGAGACACCATTCTGCATCCGATTTTGCGACTTGCAAATTGCGAGTCGGTCAGTCTCGCAATTTGCAAGTCACAAAATTGGATTTTCCTACATCTGGCCCATAATGTGCAAATTAACAGGGAAATATGTTATTAAAAAAAACAACACAATGAATCAGCAAGCCCCAGGGAAATCACCACTACGGTTTGGCACCCCTTACAATGACATGCTCTGATTGCATCAGTAAACACCAATAGCCCTTTGTATGTTGAAGAAGCACAGAGATTTGCAAGTATGTGTAAAAGGCCCTCAACGTGTTGCCCAATGGGAAGCTAAATCACTGTCTCCATTTTGGTTCTACAAACACATATGATTCCAGCATACCTGCAAGTCACTCCATGATGCATGCCAAGTCAGGTTACAAACCTTACGCAGTGTACATGTCAAGTTCACTTTGCTGCATGATGCCACATCAATATAATGGAAATGCACATTTTGGCTAAATAATCTAGTCTTACATGCCATGCCCCTCATTGCTACTGCAGTTGTACATGCAATGACAGATGAGGGTATGTGGGAGGCAACAATCAATGGCGATACACTCCTGTCTGAGGCACCATATACAATGTATCCCAATTGCAAATGTCTATTCCAAACACAGGTTGACATGCACATATATGAGGGAATACAGAAATCATCCCATTAACAGAGGTAGACCATGCATGAAACAGCAGTGTGAACATTTTGTCAAAAGAGAAAGGGGCACATGCTATCATGTAGACACAAAGAATGTAGACAACAGTGATGATACACAAATAATGTCAATTGACATTCCTAACTTACCTAGGGATAGTATTGATCTGTAGCTGACCCAAAGAACAATGTATGCTCTGTCACATGTATGATGACCATCTTCACATTACAGAGAGTAGTGAGGCAACAGCACCCATCACACGCTGAACACAAGTAGCTTCTGGGTGGCAGATGCCAATATACTAATTTGACTAGACACATGTCTGAGGCAGTGATCCATTACTTCCTTTTCTTTGGCCTGTTACACTAAGGAGAAGTGGTGTGTTGCATAGAATGTACACCCACAACAGCAACAAACATCACTTGATTGACCAATGTACACAGCCATGTGGAGAGAAAATTGTTTGTGGAGTGTACGCAGTTGTGTCCTAGGTCCCTGGGCCAATAGACAAGGCACATCAGTATGCACCACATGACATAGCTACACAAACACTCACTCATGGCTCATCCCCAATCGCCAGGGGGAGATATCAGAACCTAACCCATCAACTTGGAAATGTGACAGGCAGGAATATGCCCAGTACTCATCCCCTTGTGTATGCTGTGCTCCCCTCAAATGCCAATCAAGGTCTGGGTATGCCCACGCCAGGATGCAGGACATTAGGGAGGTCATGGTCCAATGTGCACCCCTCCTCTATTGGGAGGACAGCCCCAGCTGAACCTCTGTGATCTTCCAGGCCCGGCATCTCAGGTCCTCCCACCTCATGCAACAGTGGGCGCTCTGCCGGCTGTGGACCCCCTAGATTCTCACCTTCCGGGAGATGACTCTACAGATCTCCTTCTTCTGATGGGCGTTTACCTGAATGGATGCAAGAGACAAATCAAGAGATCACAATCACAAGTTTTGCCACAAATGTTTGTCACACACATGTAAGAAACACCAAGTTAGAAATTTTCAATATGTCAACACGCCACAAGTGTAAAACACACAACCCAATAAGTAAAGAGGCATGATTATAGATGTTTGTAGCCATCCGCGGACTAACCAACTACCATGCTTAGGCACTACAATGCCTAAGCAAGCCTACTCACATTAGGTAGCTCATACTCCGGCAACATGTACTGTGATGTGACCACAATGAAACACTACACACATATGAGGCTTCTAAAATGTAAACACTTTAGGACTGAATGGACTAACTCATTCACACTCTGCAGGATTGAGTCACTGCCTACAGTCCCTACAGGCGACGTCTATAGACCAGACTTCACCATTACACTTTAGCGACAATAAAGGGGCTGGCTTGACGGATACAGAAAGTGTGCTCCCTGTGCATGTGTGGGCATATGGCCTAACACATGCAGACTCATGCCACTTCAGAGGGTGGGTTCTGTGGTATGTCCTGTGCCACAGAACACTCATTTGGACATATGTGTCTATCCTACAGATATGGCATCCAACATACAAAGGTATGCAAAATACAATTTCTACTATGTGACCCAGCTACTGGTTCACATATCATGGCCCCCCCAGGAATCAACACGCTCTCTGCACTGTGTGACTGTCATTCATGAAGTAAGCCTGTAAAGGGCAAATATGGCATGTGAAGGTGACAACAGAGCTGTGTGGGTAAGGGACCTGTCATGAGTCAAAGACACAAATTGGCAATGAAGCAAAATGCACATATAGACTACTTCTGGGATGTACTTCGGTACCTATTCCTAATCTAGTCAATAAACTGAGGCATTCAGGGTCAAGTTTTGCCAGTAGAGCATCATATTGTCCACATCCCAGGATGTGCTGGTGTACAGGGAGTGGGAACAGTGCCACAGTTGCATAGCCACAGTCACTCTCCCCGGGCCTGGACTAGGTCCCATACTGCAAGATTCATTTGACAGGCCCTGGTCTCCAAACTACATGTCACTCACATGTCCATCATTTCCATGCATGACAGTAAATCATGTGGCCATCAGCAATTTGGAATGTGGCCCACACACGTTGTCCAACATTTACAGCAATCATGAGGGAAGAGATGTCAATGGATGACAGTAAAGTATCCTTGCCTAGTTATGTGCATCCAACACAAAGAAGATCAAGGACCACAAAAAACCTCACACAGCACAGTGTGAATGAACTTAACACATAGTACTGGCCGCCAATACCTGCACAAGGTACATCCCATTGATGCCACACAGACTGCAACTACAGGCACACAAGAAGTCTAACCGGCACACAGGGACACATTATAGCCTGTAAGGAAGAAAAGGATGGTGGCGAACAGATTGTGCTAATGAGGTACTAACCTCCTCCTCTGGTGAGCCAACGAGCTGTCCATGCAGGGTAAGCACCTCATTAACAAACCTCACCAGCTCCCCTGGAGAGAAGGCAGGGGACCTATCACCTGCTGGACATGGCATGACTGCTCCCAGACGTGACACACAGCAGCTCAGGTAGTGGAGGTATTGCGGGCAGCAGTGTCAGGAGTCAAGTGAGTGAATGTGCACAACATGGCGGTCACATCCAACATATACGCGATCATCACCGCCGACTGACACAGCCATTGGGCTGCAACCACCACAGGCAACAACCTTAGCCTATGGCTGTGTTCGCCACGGTTGGAAGTGCCTTCTGCTTAGACAACTTCTGCCGGAGGTCGCGGGTGGTTACTAATGTCCAGTGCAGTAGGTCAGACATCAGCCATTTTGGTGGCCGGAAATACTGTATTTGACTTTGTAAACTGCATTACACCTACAATATATGTGTTGTAGCCTCAGAAACATTGCTATTTTGTCTTGTTATGTAGGTCCTTCTACACAACCGCAAGTGTAGTGTGCTACAGGGCATAGAGGGCATTTGATGGCGTTGCATGGTCCACCACCGCCAACTGTAATTTTGGCCATCGGAAAACACAGTTACATTTTGAGGGGCGATTGTGTAGAAGATAGTTGGGTGGCACCTGAATCTATGTTGTGGACACGTGTTCACAACCATTGGGGTCACATTTTACTCTTGTGTAGATGCTAGCTGTGATGTGTACTGGGTGTTATGTCTATCCAGTCAGAAATGCTTTGTCACATGATATTGTTGGCATGCATCATGTATTTTGCTGTGGACCGAATGACTAATGTTCCAAATCATGGTGGTCATTACAACCCTGGGCAGCTGGGCTTGTGCTGGAGGTGGCCTCCTGGGCAGCGGGATGATGTTGGTCTTCTCCGCCGTGCTGCTCTTCCCAGACTTGCCTTGTTTCTTGTGGCCCTTCCCCACATTGGAAGGTGTCACACCTGACTCCACACTCCCACCGGGACCCCTGGGAGCGGCTTTGGTGGCTGGAGTTCTCCCCCTCTCCCGTCGGTCACTGGCCAACTTCTGATGCTTCACAGGTGGGGGACAGTCTGTGCTATGGCTCCGTGCCACACTGGCTGCCCTGGTGGCCGGTGCACTCCAGATTCCGGTGACTACAGGCACCACTGGTCCCGGAGATGTTGTGGCTGAGGTGCTAGTTCGGGACCTAGGAGACGGACGGGGTGGGGGAGGTGTGGGAAAGAGGTCAAGGTTGGACAGGAAAAGCTTTTGGGACACACTGGGACGGGTAGCTGGAGGGGGTTTGGGAGTGGAGGAAGAGGTGGTGGTTGTAGGAGGTGTACGTTTGGTGCCTTTGGGTGAAAGTGCATGCGCTGGAGGCTGTCGTGAGGTGGATGGCTGTTGGGTGGGTGTGTGCCTGCATTTGTGTATCTTGCGAGGGGGCATCACAGACACACTGGGAGAGGACACAGGGAACGTGTGAATGGTAGTGGGGGTGGTGACTGCACGTGAGCGGGGTGTGGTGGTGGGTGTGCTGGAGAGGGACGTAGTGGCTGTAGAGGTAGTGCATGCAGGTGTGAGTGTAGACGAGACTGGGAGGGGGACACAGTGGAGGCAGTGGATGTTGGTGTGTCTGCATGTGTGTGATGCTTGCGTGAGTGCCTGTGGGATGTGTGGTGCTTATGTGTGCCAGAGCTTCCCTTGTGTGTTGAGGTGTGTGCATGCTGGTCTGTAGGTGTGCTTGGGATAGGCTGAGGTACAGGGGATTGGGTCGGGGTGGAGGAGGTTGGATGGGGGAGGCTAGACACAGGGACAATGGCTGCCATCAGTGCTGAGGCCAGAGTCTGAAAAGCTCGCTGAAGGGCCGCCTGACTAGAATGAATGCCCTACAGGAATGCATGTGTTTGTTGCAACTGCCTTTCTACACCCTGGATGGCATTCAAAATGGTAGACTGCCCAACAGTGAGGGACCTGAGGAGGTCAACTGGGGCAGGGCCTGAGGTGCCTGGGGCGAAGGTGATGCCCACCCTCCCGGGTGAGCGGGCACGGGGTGAAGGCTGAGGGGCTGCTGGGAGGGCAGTGCTGGAAGGGAGGGTTGTGGCTGTACCTGTAGATGGGGGTGGCACAGATGTTGCCGCCACCACAGAGGACGAGTCTGTGTCAGTGGTCTCAGCTCCTGTCCCCGCGTGGAGCTCCCCTCGCCCTCCGTCCCACTGGTGAAGTCCGATTCCATAGTGTGGCCCTCCATGGCCATGTGGGATGCAGCCCCCTGGTGCTCCGGTGCCACTGCTCCTCCGCCTGATGATGCTAATGCACACAAGAACAGGGAGACCACAAAAAGGGGGGGGGGGCGATGTTGAGTGCATGCATCACCGCTACCGTTGGCGGACACGACAGACACAGAAGCCCCCTGCACTACGGCGCGCTCTTGGCCTCCACTGTTCAATTCCTGGGAAATGGCCTACAAGGCTGTGGACGACATCTGCACATATAGATGACACAGGGGCATGAGTAGGTGTAGTTGTCACTCTTCAGAGTTGGGGTGGGGTGCCACATGGCCTGCCTTATGGAGGGGCCTTGCCTACGGAACTCGCCCTGGCCTAGGGAAACCCACAGCCCACCTCCCCCACTCAGACATCTCCACTGCGCGCAAAGTCAGCAGAATGAGACTGTACTCACCCCCTTGTGGCTGCTGTGATGCCCTCAAGCGCCCATCCAACTCCGGGTAGGCCACCACCAGGATCCTGAACATCAGGGTGGTCAGTGTGCAACGGGCACCCCTCCCACGTTGGGAGGCCATCCCCAGCTGAGCCTCCGCTGTCTTCTTGCTCCAGCGGCGAGTGTCCTCCCATCTTTTCCGGCAGTGGGTGCTCCGTCTGTGGTAGACACCCAGGGTCCGGACGTCCTTGGCGATGGCACACCAAATATCTTTCTTCTGGTTGGCGCTGACCTACATGAAATGTACAGGGGAAAAAGAGAAGTTATTACCAACTGCACGGTCAAACTGATTGGCCCCCATCCCTACCCTTGCCATGTGACACATGCATTCACCGTCTTTCATGCACGCAGCAATCTCCCCCATTCCTTCTTACATCCAGCCCTCTCCACACAGGCACAGCTCATACAACATGCTCCCTGTGTACTTACCTGTTTGGCTGGAGGACCGTAGAGTAGCGTGTACTGGGGGAGGACCCCATCCATGAGTTTATCCAACTCCTCCGATGTGAAGGCAGGGACCCTTTCCCCAGACACTCGAGCCATTGTCTCTTCCAGACCGAGGTCACAGCAGCACTTGCAGTGTAGATCCTCTCCTGTCAAAGATCAGGTATCGAGTGATTGAACAGATAGAAAATGGCGGTCATGTCCGTGGCGGTGCGTACCGTCACCGCCGGCGTACATCGTCATTGGCTCCTGGGACCAATAGGGTCCAATGTTAACCAATGCAGCATTGCGCCGCGGTCTTCGACCGCCTACCGCAACGGTGTACAACGCCAGCGCAGTTACCTCACATCCCATTGTCCCACTTTACAGGTCAGGCAGCCGGCATTTCAGGGGCCCACATGGCTTCATTTTCCACTGCGTCACACATACCTAGGCCTAGACTCAACAAACATACAGGCCACCTTTTGTGTATGAATGGTGTTCTGTGTAAACTGTGGGTACGTACCTCTGACTTTTTTGACTCTGTGCTCGCTGTTGTCCTTCATAGGCACCGTCCGCTGGGACATGTGAGGAGATGGCGGCATCCTCCAGTGTACCAACCGTTGGTGGACCTGTCGACAATGGAGGAGCGACATGTGATTATCACATACAGGCTTGACCGTGCCACAATCCAGGAACTGTGTACCCAGTTGGAGCCAGACCTGATGTCAGCAATCCGCCATCCCACAGGAATCCCCCCTCAAGTGCAGGTGCTGTCAGTGCTCCATTTCCTTGCAAGTGTGTCTTTTCAAACAACAGTGGCCATAGCATCAGGGATGTCCCAGCCTATGTTTTCCAACGTATTGTCCAGAGTGTTGTCTGCCCTTCTGAAACACATGCGGAGCTACATAGTTTTTCCTCAGGTGGAGGATTTGCCTACAGAGAAAGGTGATTTCTATGCCCTGGGACACATCCCCAACATCATAGGAGCCATTGATGGGACCCATGTGGCTTTGGTCCCCCCCCCCCCACAGGAGTGAACAGATGTACAGAAACTGGAAGAGTTATCATTCAATGAATGTACAGATGGTATGTTTGGCAGACCAGTACATCTCCCATGTGAATGCCATGTTCCCTGGCTCAGTGCATGATGCCTACATCCTGCGGAATAGCAGCATCCATTATGTGATAGGTCAACTCCAGAGGCACCGTGTGTGGCTATTAGACAGTGGGAATGGCTGTCTGGGTCTGGGGATATCCCTCCAGGTTAGTGCGTGTCTAACAGTTGTCCCTCACCATTTGCAGGTGACTCTGGTTACCCCAACCTGTCATGGCTACTGACCCCAGTGAGGAATCCCTGGACCAGGGCAGAGGAACGCTACAATGAGGCCCATGGGCGAACTAGGAGGGTGTCGAGCGGACCTTCGGCCTCCTGAAGGCCAGGTTCAGGTGCCTCCATATGACAGGTGGATCCCTTTTCTACTCACCAAAGAAGGTGTGCCAGATCATCGTGGCCCGCTGTATGCTTCACAACTTGGCTTTGCGACGACAGGTGCCTTTTCTACAGGAGGATGGTCCAGATGGCGGTGTTGTGGCAGCTGTGGAGCCTGTGGACAATGATGAGGAGGAAGCAGAGGAAGAAGACATGCACAACAGGGACTCAGTGATCCAGCAATACTTCCAGTGAAACACAGGTAAGAATACAATCCTGCCTACTACATGTACTTTTACACTACTACCTCTCTCCTGTCTGTCGTTTTCACCCAGTGTATGGTCACTGAGTTGTCACTTTTCCTTACGGTTTCACAGATGTGGGCCCCACTGTGTGACATCAGCTTAGATTCCTCCTGGACTAGAGCTGTGTGACATAGGTATGTTGACATTACAATTGAAAGAGCATTTTGTCACTGTAATTGCTAATACACTATTTCGAAATCACAGACAGATTCCAGATTGTTTTGTGCTTTAAGTGTGTTTATTTAAGTGCTCAATATTGGAGGGGGTAGTAAAATGATGAAGGGTGATAGCGGAGGAATGTCCATGGCAGAGTCCAGTACAGGTGCATTGCCCATATGGGCATAGGAAGTGGAGCTGGGGCAATTTAAGTATGGACAGGGTGACAAAGTGGGACAGTAGGATGACAATCAGGGTGGTCTCATTTCTTGGCAGGATCTCAGGCACCGTTTGCGAGGTGGTTCTCCCTCTGCAGGGGGTGGGGTGCTGGTGTGGTGGTCCTGTGGCGGGGAGTCCTGTCCACTAGCGCCGGCAGAGGTGGTGGGCAGTTCATCGTCCATGCTAGTGTCTGGCGTCCCTTGTAGGGCCACAGTGTCCCTCCTGGTGTTGACGAGTTCCTTCAGCACCCCTACGATGGTGCCCAGGGTGGAGCTGAGGGTTCTGAGTTCCTCCCTGAAGCCCATATACTGTTCCTCCTGCAGGCGCTGGGTCTCCTGAAACTTGGCCAGTACCGTTGCCATCGTCTCCAGGGAGTGGTGGTAGGCTTCCATGATGGAGGTGAAGGCCTCGTGGAGAGTGGGTTCGCTTGGCCTGTCCGCCCCCTGTCGCACAGCAGACCTCCCAGTTCCCCTGTGTTCCTGGGCCTCCGTCCCCTGGACTGTGTGCCCACTACCACTGCCCCCAGTTCCCTGTTGTTGTTGGGGTGGTGGGCTAGCCTGGGTTCCCTGTAGTGGTGGACACACAGCTGATTGACGTGTCCTGGGGACGGAGGTATGGGCCCGCTGGGTGGGTGCTGTGCTGGTGTTTCCAGAGGGGGGAAGGTATGTGGTGGCCTGTGACTGGATGAGGGGAACCGACTGTCCAGAGGACCCCGATGGGCCGGACTATTCATCTAGATCCAGTTGGACTGAGCTGCTGTCATCACTGTGGTCCTCTTCTGTTGGTGGTGTGGACATGTGTGGACACTCCTGTCCGGTGACGTTGGGTAGGGGTCCTGCAGGGATATAAAAAGGATGGTTATTACATCTGTGTGTGTCATGGTGTGCAATGGGTGGTTGACCATGTACCCCAGTGCTTGCATTCCTGTGTGGGACCTTGTGTGATGATGGTTTAGGGGGTTGTATGGGTATGTGCAGTGGGCATGCTTTAGTGATGGGTGTCCATGCTTTGTTTTTGCATGCAGGGCTTAGTGTTGGGATGGGTGGTTTGTGATGTTGGGACATATGTGAGGAGTTGGAGTGCTGGGGGTGAGGGTGGGGGTATGTGATGGCATGCAGGTAGGGTGGGGGATGTAATAGTTAAGATTTGTCTTACCAGAGTCCATTCCTCCACCTACTCCTGCGAGGCCCTCAGGATGCAGAATCGCCAAGACCTGCTCCTCCCAAGTTGTTAGTTATGGGGGAGGAGGTGGGGGTCTGCCGCCAGTCCGCTGAACCGCCAGGTGGTGTCTTGAGACCACAGAACGCACCTTCCCCCGTAGGTCATTCCACCTCTTCCTGATGTCCTCCCGATTTCTTGGGTGCTGTCCCACTGCGTTCAACCTGCCCACTATTCTTCGCCATAGCTCCATCTTCCTTGCAATTGAGGTGTGCTGCACCTGTGATCTGAATAGCTGTAGCTCTACCTGGACGATTTCCTCCACCATGTCCCTGAGCTCCTCCTCCGAGAACCTGGGGTGTCTTTGCCGTGCCATGGGGTGGTGTAGGTGATGTGTGGGGTGGAGTGTGTGGTGATAAGTGTGCTGATATGTAGTGGTGTGTTGTGTGAGGTGCGTGGAAGTTCTGTGGTTAAGGGTGTTGTGTGCCTGTGGATGCTGTTGTTCTTGCTGGTGCTGTCTCTCTCTGGCCTTCTTTCGGAATTTTTGGTAGTAGGGGTTTGTGGGTGATGTGGGTGTGTGTTTTATATTGTATTGGGTGTGTGGGAGTGGTGTGTGTATGTGTATCAGGTGTGTGTATTTCGAATTTTCCAATGTGGCTGTGTTTTGTATGTGTGTGTGTATTTTGAGCGCAGCGGCGTGTACCACCAATGGAATACCGCGGTTGAAAGACCGCCGTGTGGATTCGTGTGTCGTGATAGTGTTGGCGTATTGCTGTTGGCGTGACGGTGGAGGTTTTGTTTTCTCCAGTTTATCACTGACCTTTGGTGTGGCGGACTTGTGTGGGTGTCTGAATTTTGGCGGATTCAGAAATGTGGGTCATAATAGCTGAGGTGGAATTCCGCGGCCGCGGCGGTGTGTTGGCGGTCTTCTGCACGGCAGTAAGCAGCTTTTACCGCCAATGTTGTAATGAGGGCCCATGTCTTTTCTCACATAGGTACCCTGACAGAGGGAATATGCGAGAATCTCCTGTCTACCACTCAGACCATGGGGGAATGCCAAGTCATCCAGCTGCATCATCTGAATAGGCAAACAATTGTGGATTTATGCCATCAGTTGGAGCCAGATCTGATGCCAGCTAAAAGTAACCCATTCTGCGTACTACCCATTGTATGTAATGCTTTGTCACATGATACTATTTGCATGCATCATGTATGTTGCTGTGAACATACTGACTAATGTTACAGACCATGGGGGTCATTCTGACTTTGGCGGGCGGTGGACGCCGCCCGCCAAAGTAACCCCGTCGAAACACCGCTCTGCGGTCAAAAGACCGCAGGGGTCATTTCGACTTTCCCGCTGGGCTGGCGGGCGACCGCCAAAAGGGCGCCCGCCGGCCCAGTGGGAAAGACCCTGGAACAATGAAGCCGGCTCCGAATGGAGCCGGCGGAGTTGCAGGGGTGCGACGGGTGCAGTTGCACCCGTCGCGATTTTCACTGTCTGCAAAGCAGACAGTGAAAATCTTTATGGGGCCCTGTTAGGGGGCCCCACGACACCCGTTCCCGCCATCCTGTTTCTGGCGGTGTAAACCGCCAGAAACAGGCTGGCGGGAAGGGGGTCGGAATCCCCACGGTTGATTCTCCAGGCCAGGGGAAAACCGCCGGGAAACCGCCGGGAAACCGCCGGATCCCCTTTTCTGACCGCGGCTTTACCGCCGCGGTCAGAATGGCCCTGGAAGCACCGCCAGCCTGTTGGCGGTGCTTCCGTGTCCCTCCACCCTGGCGGTCGATGACCGCCAGATTTAGAATGAGGGCCCATGTCTTGTCATATAAAGGTACCCTGGGAGAAGGAGGATGCAACAATCCCCTGTCTACCATCCAGTGACAGACCTTCAGATGAAAGAGCAACAGCATATAATTATGTTATACTAACTGGATAGGCAAACAGTAGTGGATTTAGGCCGTCAGTTGGAGCCAGATCTGATGCCAGCTAATAGTTATCTAACCTGCATACCACCCATTGTACAAGTCATGTCAGTATTGCACTTCCTGGCCACAGGGACCTTCCAACATATAGTGGCCCAATCTGCTGATATGTCCCAATCTATGATCAGTCTCGTGTTGAAGGATTTCCTCTCAGCAATGGTGAAACACATTAACAGCTATATCAGGTTTCCCCGATGTGAGGATTTAGTCAGTGTTAAGGCTGCCTTTTATGGTTTTGCCCACCTCCCACATGTTGTGGGGACCGTTAATTGCACACAAGTTGGCTTGGTGCCACACTAGCCACTGAACAAGTCTATCACAACAGAAAGAACTTCCATTCCTTCAACGTGCAAGTTGTCTGTTTGGAGGATCTCTACATCTCACATGTGAGTGCCCGTTATCAGGGTTCAGCCCATGATTCCCTCATAATGCGGAACAGCACCATAACCCAGCTGATGGCACAACTGCACCCAGAGAAGGCCTAGCTAGTTGGTAAGTCACATCTGTCCTGATTGTGTGTGAGCAATGTCAGGTGCTACAATCATGAAGTGAGGGACTCATTGGTTCACTTATGTCTCATTCCTTAAAAGGAGACTCAGCATATCCAAACCGTCCTTCGTTGTTGACGGCACTGAGAAAACCAACTACGCCAGGGGTATGCCAGGGGAAGTCTGCTTCATTGAGGTCCATGGAAGAACACAGCAGGTAGTGGAGCTGGCTTTGGGCTCCTGATGGCCAGATTTTGGTGTCTGTACAGAACTGTTGAAGCCCTCCTCTAACCTCTACTCACCCAGGAAAGTGTGTCAGATCACTGTGGCATGCTGCTTGCGTCATGCTCCACAACATCACCCTGGGGAGGAATATCCTGTGCAACCCAGAGGAGGGGGAGCCTGCAGTGCCACAGATGATAATCCTGAAATGCCATGTGAGGATGACAGTGGTGAAGAGGAAGGAGCTGACTTGCGAGACGATCTTAACCACATATACTTCTCATGAGTGTAAGCATGTCTTGTGATGTCATGACTGTGACTATGCGATGAACTGTAGTTGTGAGAATATTTTGAGTTGAGTGTTTTGCATACAGATAGGGAGCTAATACTCTTCAGTAATCAGCCGAAAGCTGCTTTATGAGATAGCTTTTGACACATCCCCACCTAGATAATGTTGCTTTGTTTGTATCAGTTTCCTTGAAATGTACTTTGTTTTCCAGATGCTTGCTATGTGAGTTATGTCATATGTTTGGTTTGAAGCCTATACCCCTTGTTTTGCACATTTTACAGATACCTTCACCATGACATCTTCATGTGGGCATTTCAGAGTTGTGACTGTGGCAGGTATGTGATGATGTTCTGACATACAACGTGGACATAGACTGGTCCGGGTAATGTAGCTCACAGTGTTTGGGTGTATGAGACCTGTGCCAAGACAGCTTGTACAGTGTTTGGGTGGAAGGTCAGAAGTGCCCATTGGACTTGTGTTGTGTGCTGTGGTGGGCCGATTACATCATGTGTGTCACTATGTGGGCATGAAATTTGTAGTCCAAGCTTACAACCAAGTCATTTTCCCATCACATTTGCTAAACACACTTTTTGACCTGTATCTAGCTATAGATGTTTTTTCACAGTGCCCGTGCCACAACACTGACATGTGTTTTTGTCATACCACCAGATGCATGGGCATTAGATTTTGATTGCCCTGGGATCAGGGACTGTTGTTTGGCCATCTGTCTTTATCTTTGATTATGTGATGTTGGATTACTTTGCTGCGGTATGTGATAAGGGTCAGGATGCTGGCATCAACCACATCAATGTTTGCCTATTCTACAGGACAATGTCTGAAAAATCCCTTCCTACTGTGGTTTGGAGGTCTGTACCTGTCAACATGTTCATTTACTCAGTATGAAGTCAATAATTTTTTCTTTCCAATAGTTATGACAGATTGACAGCCTATGTGCTGCGTACTGTAATAAAATATTTTGTTTGAGCAGTCACTTGTATGTATGTGTTTGTGTGGGAGGGTTTTAATCCTGAGCTGGATATTGTGTACATGCAACATATCCCATCTTGGACAAGTACATTGGATCATCATTGTGTGGTTCACATGGTCTGACATATCTACATGGCTAAATATGAGATCAAAATCAGCAGACAAAGAGTCATTGAAGGGCGATTTCATTGCGCAGCTATGACTATTAGAAACACTATGTGAAATGACTTAACAAAAAATCAAATGTGAAGGGGTCAGTCATGGTGAATGAAATCATTGGAGAAGATGCCACACCATTTGGAGTCCAATATCCAGAGTACTCCTCCTGTTGTAAATGGTAGGTGGTTCAGAATCAGTCCAGAGTGATTGTGTAACACACAAAGGAGGTCCTTAAGGAAGAAGGTTATTACTGGCAATGGTGGGTGTCTTGCCATCTGCATCTCCTGGATTCTTTGCTGGATATCCCTATTTGTGGAGGGGGGATCTGCTGCTACAGAGACACGGGTGTCCGGGTCTTGGTGTTCGCCTGGTTGGGCCTCCCGTTGAGTGGCTGGCACTAATGTTGCTGGGCCTGCTGTTGATTGGCCAAAAGACGGGGTAGACTGGTGTTGAAAATCCCTGCTCAGGGTGGTATGAATGGCTCACAACAGCCCTATCAGGGAGGACATGTTGTTATTGTGGGCCTCCATCTGTTCCCGCACGTCCGGATGCATGTCCCTCTGTAGCTGCTTGATTTCCCGGAGTTCGATCATCACCTGGCCCATTATTCCTTGGGACTCGTGATAGACCCCACACATGATTGATGGTGTCCTGGCCAAGAGCAGCCCCAGTGGCCTCACCCTGATGGCCCACAGCATCCCTCCCACGCAGGGCTGCACCATTGCCACAGGGTAGCCCTCCAACTTGTTCCTGGACACTTATTGTCCAAAGTGTTGCACTGCACTCAGGATCCAGGACAGGGGGGAACGAGATAGTAGACACTGTGCTATGGACACAGGTTGGGGGGCAAATGGTTGCCTGTGATGTTGAAGCAACAGGAGTGGGAGGTGATGTGGTGGGTACAGTGAGACTCACTGTTGCCATCTGACCAGGTTGCCCAGATCGACCAGAACAGTTCTCCACATCCAGATGTCAAGGAGTGTTGTCTTCACTGAGGGCTTCATCCGGGGTGGTAGTGAAAGTCAGTTCTGTGGACTCTGTGTGCCCAGCGGGTCATCCAATTGTTGATGTAAAACGTACATTGTTGCTGGTTGTATAGTGACATCTACATCCAAAGGTTTAGAGTTACAGTAAGCAAAGAGCTTGTACAAAGTGAAGTCGAAATTAAACCAATTGTTGGAAGTAGCCAAGGTACTGATGCATTGACATGCCATGTGTGAAGCATGACAACTCATTTAGACTCAAGTGGCTGCTGAGATGTGCAGATCAGTTGTACTTGGGAGGATGGCCTGGAAATGACATATTGCCACCAGTGAAGCCAACACAGTGGAGAGGCAAGAAATGGCTTTGTCCATTTGGAGGCCTTGTTGAGTGTGATCCAGACAGACACAGGACTTGGTTGCATTTGTGACTGGAGTTATCATGTGCACAGAGCTATGTCACTGTGTCTGCTGCAGCTGCCAATCTGGCGATGCATCCTGAGACCTTAGGAATACTTCTTGCACACACTGGGTAAGCTGTCCATCCTGTCCTCTTAGTTTCATATTGGGATAGTAAGTCAAGATGAAGCTAGGTAGACAGACACGTCTCTTATTTGAGCATGAACTGTGCTTGCTCACTCCTGGGTGAGTACACTGCATTTGTGAGTTGTCAAACATTTGGACCAGAGAACACTGTGCTGGGGTTTGGAGTAACAGAAACAGTGCCTCCTGGGAGTTGCAGTAAGGTCAGTCCCTGAACTACACACACTATACATATGGTATCCTCCCAGGTGAATACACATCAATTGAGAGTTAAGAAACAGGGATATTTGGACAAGTGAACACCGGGCTGGTGGTTGGAGTGAGTGATAATGCCTACTGGGACCTACAGACAGGCCACTCTCTCTACTACACACATTATACACATGGCATCCTCCCAGTTGAATAAACTTCAATTGAGATTTAAGACACAGGGGTGTTTGGACAGAGCAGTAGGTTGGTGGTGAGAGTGAGAGAAACTGCCTGCTGGTAGTTGTAGTCAGGTCACTCTCTTCATTACACACACTATACATATGGTATCCTCCCATTTGTGTAAACATCAAATGATAGTGAAGACACATAGGTATTTGGACAAGTGTACACTGTGCTGGTGTTTGTAGTGACAGACACAATGGATGCTGGGAGTTGTATTCTGGTCACTCCCTATACTTCACATACCTGTAAAATGCCATCCCCCTTGTTGAGTACACTTCAATTGAGAGTAAAGACACAGGGTTATTTGGATAAGTGAACACTGGGCTGGTGTTTGGTGTTGAAGACACAAGGCCTCCTGGGAGTTGCAGTCAGGTCTCTCTCTGTACTACACACACTATACACATGGTATCCTCTCAGGTGAGTACACTTTAATTGAGAGTGGAGGAACAGGGGTATTTGCACAAGTGAACACTAGGCTGTTGTTTGGCGTTACAGACACAATGCCTTCTGTGAGTTGCAGTCAGGTCACTCTCTCTACTACACACACTATACAAATGATATCCACCCAGGTGAGTACACTCCAACTGACAGATTACAAACAGGAGTATTTGGTCAAGTGAACATTGGTCTTTTTTTGGAGTTACAGACAGAAGGCCTCCTGTGAGTTGCGGTCAGGTCACTCTCTCTACTATACACACTAAACACATGGTATCTTCCCAGGTAAGTACACTTCAGTTGAGAGTTAGCAAACAGGGGCATTTGGACAAGTGAACACTGGGCTGTGTTTGGAGTTACTGAAACAGTGCCTCCTGGCAACTGCAGTCAGGTAACTGTCTCTAATATACATACACTAGACACATTACATATCTGTAATCAGGCTGCATTTACATTTGGTCATACATTTACATGTTGAGACATGCCATGAGTCCTGGGATGATTTGTTCATACTATAAGACTTACAGACACCATTTGGACATATGGTATGTGATGAGCCTTGGTAGCTGGGTTGTTGGGTCCAACAGTACACATTAACAGTGTTAACATTCAGATACTCTGGGCATTGAATGTTGATTAAGTACATTAAGAAGCCAGGGGTAAAAGCTGAGTTGTGAGAATGCATGACATTGCAGTTTTGTGACAGTTTTTGTGTTGTGACTTACCATACTGCACTCCCCCAAGTATTCCTATCAAGCCCTAAGAATGCAGAATGGCAAAGACCTTCTCCTCCCAGGCTTAATGGGGCAATGAGAGAGCCACCACCAGTCTTCTTCGCTTGTAGCTGGTGCCTGGAAATGAGGGAATGCACCTTGCCCCTGGGGTAGTTGCACCTCTTCCTGATGTCCTCCTTTGTGCGCAGGGTGGTGCCTACAGTATTTACTCTCTCAACTATCCTATCCTACATTTTTGTTTTCCTACTGAGAGAACTGTGCTGGACTTGGGCTCTAAATAATTGTGGCTCTACTCTAAAGATTCCATTCACCATCACTCTCAACTCATCCTCTTAAAAAGCGTGGATGTTTGGACCGTGACATGACTGAAAAATAAAGGGGGTGATAGTGACTAGGCAAGTGAATATGGACAAAAAATAGACGATGTGTGTGAATGGTAGAAAATGTGATGGTGGAAAAAAGGACTACCTTATAAAGAAAAATGGATGACAAGATGTGTGGTCTGTCTTGCAGTGGAAATGCAAAGGATTGTTATCTCTGAAGGGGTGTGCTTTATAGTGTGATTTGCTGGTGTGTCCACTTGGCAAACGTGTGTCAGCTGTGTCATTTTTTATTTCAGCCAATGTGCCCCTGTGTGGTACTTTGGTGGAAGGGGACCACTGCGTTCGACCGCCATTGGCTGATTGTCTCAAGGAGACCGCCACAATGACTATGTGTTTGTAATAGGCTCGGTGGATGGATGCAGCGCTGATGCCACTGCAGGTCGGACCGCCTAGTAACAAGTCGCCGCTGATGGTAAACTTTTTTGCTTGGCGGATGGAGGTCCTGCCTATAAAACTCGTAATACGGAGGTCTTGGGACCGCTGACGTGGTGGTATTTTTAGGACCCCCAACATGGCAGTTTGGCGATCCGACTGCCAAACTCATAATCAGGCCCTTAGAGCAGATTATTTTAGGTGTAACCATATACTTTGGTTAAAATGATAGTAACTTCCCTGCATGGCTGTGTGGGGTATATTTTGAGTATAGATTGTATTATGGCTTGTTCAAAGTCAATAATGATTTTTGGGAGATATGAGTGTTTGTTTTTGCTTTATATGAGTTAGCACTTCTATGTAGGTAATACCTTGTTTGTTTGGGAGTAATGCATACAATAAAGGTATATTTGTGTTTTGAAATTCACCATGTATGGTGTATAGTCGGTAGAATTTTTGGGCACATGTTTTAAATGTGCCATCTATCATCCATGCTTGACATTGGGCTAGTTTTAGTAAGTATCTAGGGGTAGCAAACATAAGTGTATGTTTGTCATAGCTTTATTATCACAGAACAGGAATTCTTCTTCTTTGTGGGTTATTGTAAGTCCTGGAGGGATGATTATTTCCGTGAATGTTTTTGAAGTAGGTGGTGTTTCCCTGGTAGCTCTTTTAGTGGGTGTTATAAGGTGTTTTCAGATGGGTATTGATGGTAATTGGCCTGTTATGTGTTCTGATATGTGTGGTAGTATGTCTTTAAGCATTTGTGATGTTGATTCTTGGGAACTAGTGCTTGTTTCCATTATATTTTCTAATACTTCTCTTACTTGTATTTGAGTTAGGTTGGGCGGGTGATTATGCTCTTTAACATTTAATAGTACATAGTCTTTGGTAGTTACCCTCCGATAGAATGTGTTTGGATAATATTTTGTACACTTCCAATTAATATGTTGAGAAGAAGTATTTTCTTGGCTGTATGTGTATCCCATGTAACACAGTAAAAGTTTTCCCTTCAGTGATGTTGCAACTTTTGCAACTTTTGTCATTTTGTCTTTTTTTACTATTATAAAGTCATTATATAAAAATAAGTATGAACAATTGTTTACAGTTCAAATACATTTAAATAGAAGTATTGTCTTCTCGGCAACTTTTTTTCTGGAAGGTTCTTTTTGAAACACGTGTTTATTTCTGTTGGATGATGAAAGGTAGTTTTATTTTTTGCGTATATTACATTTTTGCTGTTTAAGGTTGTTTAGGTTAATTTGGTGGTTGCATCGCCGTACACAGCAGCAAGTAGACCACTGACTATGCAGATGGGGAGAGGCTGGCGGTGGAGGTAGCACTGTTGCGGTCTTTCGTCTATGTGACAGCATTAATCATAATACGGCGGTCGGACCACCAACACTGCGGCAGAGATTGCGTCGATGCCGCCATGGCGGTCCCAAGAATGCCAAACTTGTAAACAGGCCCTTAATTCTTAAAGATGAATTTAATTGAGTTGACATTTATTATATAATTGATACTTACTTGGATAAGTGGATCAACAGTTGGATATGTTGTAGGCTTCTCTTTTGTAGGGAAAATCTGGCAGAGTTTCTTCCTCTTGAAAAGTTTGGCATTTTTGGGTCTATTTTTCTGGTTAAATTACTTTGGCTTTTATATTGTTTGTTTAACTGGTGAGGCTATTTGATTGTTTTTTTTAAATATACTTTTATATGGTTGGTTGCTTTAGTTTCCTTTATTCTTTTAATGATGTCCTTATTTGGAAAAAGCTAATTAAGGTTTTTGTTATGTTTGTATTCGATGTAACATTTATTTTAAGGTTATATGTATTTATTCTAAGTAAATAAATATTTTATTTGTATTTAAGTGGGATGTAAATATGTGTATTTATAGGTGTTTTATGTTAATTTATTTGAAATCTAAAATGTTTATGTCAATAAAATATTATATTTTTTTGTATAAATTAATTTTATTAATGTGAGATTTTTTTGTTGTTAATCAGTTTATATATTATACTTTCGTGTTTTAAAATACTATTGATTATCTGTTTAAACAATATTTTTGTTGTTGATATTGTTGGTTATGATATTTTTAATATAGTCTATGGTTAGGTATATGTCACAATATTTTGTTTCTGATATTTTTGTTTTTGATATATGTGTGTATGATATTTGTGCTTTTTTAAATTAAGTGTAGTGTTTCAGTATTTTTGTTAATGATATTAATGTGTGAATAATTTTGTACTTAGACATTTGCTGTGTTGATATTATGTCACTGAACACTGGAAAAAAAATGACACATTCCACAAGGCAGTACAGAACATGCACACGTCAATATGTTCATTTGAAAAGACAATTAAAACACAAATACAAATATCAGACCAAGACACTTATATTCCCCAGAAAGGAGGAGTGACAAAGGCAAAAAAGACACCACCTAGTAGAAGCAAATCCTAACCCAGAATTAGATCCTCCTCCACATGTATAACCTTATTCCCAGGTGACCCAAGTGCTACCAATCACCCTGAGTCCAAATCCACTCAAAGAAATAACAATAATTTGGGCTCATGGGGGAGGTCAGAATGCAAACATAATATGGCCCAAAGGAGATTGACTCTTTCCCAAGGGGATGCTCTCATGCAATATCCCTAGTATATAGGAGAGCTTCCCTCACACCAAGAGGGCAGATCGGCCTACAAACACCCCACCTGACCTTGGGGAGCAGAGAGGGTGGAATGAAAATAAATACAGCCCCCCCAAGGAGTGCGGCATTTGCCCAAGTTGTTGCTCCCTTTCAAAACATAATTATCTGGTGTCTAGTGGGCTTCCCCGAGGGCAGATTGGCCTATAAACGGTTAGTCTGACCTCCAATGGGAGGGCAGAACACAAAAAGCATTGCCCCTAAGGTGCGTTACCCTGGTTGAAAGGCTTGCTTCCTTTCTACACTCATTTCCTTGGTGCCTATTGAGCTTATGCCCCCCCCCACAAGGTAGACCAGCCTAAAAACAGCCAATCTACCCCCTGGGGTGGGCCAGAATTCTGAAAACAAATTATCCCCCAAGGGGAGTGACACTTACCCAAGAGGTAATATTCATCATACCTGCATCTATTGGATTTTGACCCCCCTCTCCCCCCTGTGGGAAGATCAGCCAAATAAAATGATTGAACTACCCCCAGAGATGGACGGAACATGGATATCTAATTATTCCCCATTGTGAGTGACCCTTGCTCAAGGGGTTGCATCCCCTATCACAAAACAAATCCTTGGTGTTCCAGTGGTCAGTTTCCTGCTCCATAATCATGGCCCCCACTGCATTCCTGGAGCAGGAATCCATTACAAACAGGAACAGGGGGAAAGGAAAAACTCTTTCCTTTCACCTTGTGCCTGTTTTAACAATGTGTTTCTACAAAAACCAAACCCCCAGGTAAGCACTTACCGATGGGAAGTCCTCCTTGCTGACTCACTGGAAGCAAATGGCTTCCAGTGTGTCGCCAACACCATTTGATGACATTATCAGATTGCGGTTGAGGGAGTGAGAGTAGCAGAAGTGCTTCCGCTGCCACCCCCAGTGGAGCCATGGGGGGAAGCACCAGCACTCCCAACAAGCGTGGGTTCCGGATGGCTTGGAGCCATCCTCAGCACATGACCACCATGTCTGAGGACGGCTCCAAGGGGTTAAGCCAGTCCATCAGTCTTCCTTTTTTCAGCTAGCTTTCATAATTGAGTAACAAAATAATAGCTTCAGATGATATGCAGAGAAGACGCCTCCTGTCTAACGAACAAATGCCTCCATGAAAACCAGCAAGTAAGAAACTGAACATGGCTGCCTGCTGCCGCTTATAATAATGATCTCTCTCTTGGCTGTCAGTAGCAAAGAACACACATTTAGGACCAGTCTGAGCTTGTACTAAATTCACATTGTCTAAACGAGCCATCATTTGAACTCTGCAGCTCATACACTAGCTAGTAATAAAGGAACATCGGCTAATGTACTCGCTTGTCACTAATGCAGCCATTACAACAGAAAAGTATGACAAGTTACGGTATTATAACATCTACGACGCTTAGAGAGGCCTTAAACACTACAATTACACAGTAACCCCCCTCATCACTCGGGACTGGTAAAAACATAGGCAGTAAAATATATCAGAACTATAAAATAGTATGGCTGAGCAGCTTCAGATCTATAAATAACTCAGTAGGCTCTAGAAAAAGGCCTGGTGAAAGAACTACGGGCTGCATGAGATTTCAGAGGATGCAGAATTCTTACATGCAGTTTACAAAAGAGGTTGCAAATGTGATTATGTGATGCAATTCGGAATCTAATAACTCATAGTCCACTACTTACTTATAGAGTAACTGCTGCATCTGCGACTTCTGTCACAAATTAAAAATATAATAATCTTCACATTGTGGACAAAAAAATTAAAATAATGGATTCTTGTGTGACAGTGTGTCAGTAATTTTCAATTGTATTTGTTTTTCTCAAGTGAGTTGAAACTGACATTTTGACACAAGCACAGCTGGTACCTCTAAATTGACACAATCACGTTCTATAAATAATGGGAAGGTGACCACTAGTATTAGATCAAACTAATGACATATCACTCAGATAAGTTTCTAAAATAACTTGTATGTGTGTCTTTTAGACGTGCCACCATTAGGTTGCTGCAAGGCACTCTGCAAAGCATTATAAAGGTGACGGTAGCTATTGTTTTGGCATTTAATCAAAAGGGTAGAAAGAGAGAACTAGTTACAAGCAACCTCTTAGTGGGAAGAGAGAGTTCTTTTTTTTGACCTTGTACCTCCCTTCTTCACTAATTGGATTTTAGATGGTGAATGCCAATCTATGTAAATTGCCAAATGACTGTTGGGGCTGTTTTCAGGTGGTCAATAGTCCTTTATACTACTTGTCTTTCTTTATTGGTCTATTTGCTATTCTGACTATTGGCCTGATTTATAATTTGGTGGGTGGCCCGCTCTCTGCTGTGATGCTGGAGTAAATACTCCACAGCCCTGACAGAGGTGTTGCCAGGCACATTAAGAAATGTCTGCTGGCCCACCGGACATTTCTATCATTGGCAGGAGCTGCCATTACTAACGTTCCTGTCAATGTATTGTAAGTTTGCTTTATGGCTCCATCAGGATGACAGAGTCATATAGAAAACTTACAAACATTTTTTTATTTTTCAAAAATAAAATCCTCCCATGGCAAGGTGGGCATTGAGTGCTTTTCAATGCTCCTTAACACCATGTTTTCCCTTGTGGTGAGGGTGATTGAAAAAAGGCTGTACATCAGCCCATCTAAATTAGATGGGCAGGCATACAGCTATATCTCCAATAGCCCTTACTCTGTTAGGTCATAAAAAGAGTAGGACCACAGGGAAGATAGGGTGGTCTCCACCATTATTAGGCGCACTTTTAAATCTGGTGAGTCAATGGACTATAATGTGGCCAAGGAGGAAACTCTTTGATCATTGAAATGGAGTTCCCACTCCATCAACGTATACATCAGGCAGTATGTCACTTTATATTTGTTGCTGTGCAGCTGTCCTCCCATCTGTCACAGACTGGCAGTGGATGCATCTCTTGTGATCCCTTATTACATGGTGGGTATCTACTGTTGTATTACCTCTTCTGTATACTTACTTGCACTTTACCTTTTCAGAGTTGGCATGTTAACTTGTGTGACAGCTATTTTATAGTAACTTGTCTGTGGCATGACTTGCATCCCTATTTACTCCATTTCCACTCATGAGTGGCACAATTGGGTCACAAATTTGTTATTCGAATACTGGAACAATAGCTTACTCAGTGAAACTCTCACTGATTACATTTTGTCCCATGAGTATGTTGGTACTTCAAATTCTTGTCCTGTAGTTCAGCCTTTCATGCTTCTGAGATTGAAAGAAAGAATGATTTTTGGGATAGAATAGAGGTGATGTCATCTGTTGTTTCCAGAACTTTGAAACAAGAAAGATTAAATTCTCTGTGAGGACCAATTTATTATCATATATGTATTGATTTCTAAACCCTGCATATTGATAGTTAAGCAATGAGTAACTCTGACAAGGACATCTTTCTTCTCTGCCATCTGATTAAGTCAATAGCTGGGTTGTTTTTCTGGTGCTATGATTCAACTTTAGCATTATACGTCACCCATGACTCCTCTGAATAACTTGATTGGGGTAAACCTTGCTATGGACATAGACAAAGTACTGAGGTAGATCTTCAGGCCATCAAGTATGAGGGACTACCAGCATAGCTGCTACTTTTGGATTTGTCTTTGGCCTTTGGTATGATCGATCATAATATCTTGATCATCTGCTTGGCATTAGTGTGGTTAGATGGCTTCATTTTGGGCTGTATTTTACCTTTCTCAGAGACAAGAACCAGTTAAGTTCATGACAGAATTTCCTGTGACCAGTGGATTCCAACGGAATCAGCTCTATACCACATTACCATATATATGTTCAACCTTTGAAGGAACTGATCAGGTCATTTGCATTCCACATGTTGTCATATGCTGACAATGTTTATCTACTCTTGCAGTGTGTCTACCAATCAATAGACTTTCTAAGCCATCTGAGAAATGGTTTGCTTTTGATTCAGGACTGGATGGCAACCAATTTCCTTAAGATGAATGTTGGGAAGATGGGAATCATGTTGATCAAAAGAAAATCATATTAATAGTCTAAAATAGGGTGACCTGAGAAATCAGGAGTACCTTCGATAATTGGAAGCATGACCAAGAATCTGGGTGCTGTGTTTTACAACAGATCATCTTGCAAAGAACATATTCAAAAGGCCTGGTCAGCCCATTTGTAATTTTTTTGCCTGCTACAGAAAGTTCATTCATTTCTGCCAGCCTCTAAGCATGTCATGGTGGTAGTGGCTTGTGATCTAGGCCTCCTTGACTATAAAAATGTGTTCTATCTTAGACTAATAGCTTCCATGATGAACAAATTCTGGAGATTATAGATTAAGGTTATAAAACAGGTTGGAGGGTGTTGCAGGTGTAAGCATGTCTTATTTACCTTATGGTTACTCCACTGATTTACCTTACAGTCGCTTCACTGTATTCCTATAAAAAAGTAAATCCATTTTAAGGCCCTATGTGTTGCATAGAACATTTGACTAAACTGATCGTGTTTCTCTCCATCAGGATGTTCTTTAAGTTCCTTCATTGACTTTGAGATCAGGACGAATGCTGATTTAGTCCTTGATACAAGCACAACAGCTATGGCAACAGAGTTTTTCGGAACTTTGGTTCCAATTATTGAAAACTCTCTTATTGGCCCTTCGCATTATCCATGATCTCACCCACTTTCGTAGATCCCTGAAAACATATTTGTTTTCCTAGGTTTGACTCATCTATTACTATTTTTCTCTGCTGATGGTAGGGCCTCCATGTGCAAAGATAATTTGTGGTGTATATTGCAAATAAATAAATCAATAACTTAATAAATAAATAAAAGGGCAGGTTGTTTGGTTTCTCGGCAAGTGCAACTGTAGTTTCTGTTTTCACTGTAGACACCCAGGTATGGGTTTATGTTTAACTAGAATTTACTTACAGTTATGTGTTATGTTCTAATGATTGTAACAGTGCAGCTCAACAGTATAAACAGTATAAAAAGCAACTTCGTCTTATTTAGGGAAGTATGACTGTGAATGAATATGTCAAAATCTCCTATGTTCATAGAGCTTGCCATGTGACACCAGATAATTCTATTATTTGCAAAGGCAGACCTTATAGATATGCCTATTGGGTCAGACCATGCACTTCTCCAGATCTGGGAGAGATCAATTACACTGAAAAACTGTAAATGCATAGCTCATGGAAGTGGAAGGTCACCCTCTATCTAGTCTTTCTGATCGAGGAAGGATTAGCTGTTGTGTGTATCCTGTGTGGAACTACGGTTTGATTCAGAATTTCAAAGAGTGTTTTCTTCGGTAAGAGAATAGAAAGAACTTCATCACAATTGCAGCTGAAAATGTGGGTCACAATTTGTGGCCAGTGTTTTCATAACCAGTTTTGAATTTTGTGATCCGACTTATGTACTAATAGGTCAGTTCGTTAAATTCCAAATCAGACCGAGTCACAATCAGGCTTTGCAATCAAGCTCAACTAAATAACATTCATTAGATAAGTCACAAGTTGTGACTCACTTTGAGTGAATACAATCGCAGGGATGGGAGCCTGCAAGAGTTAACAGACCACTGTGGGCCTCATTATGATTTTGGCGGACAGAAAAGCCCATCTGTCGAAATTCCGATGGGCATTGTGGCCACCTCCCTGCCAGGCCCATTACGAGTTTCCTGCTGGGGCAGCGGGCGGAACCTCAGTTTCCGCCTGCTGGGCCAGCAGGAAACAGCCTGTAGCATTGTTTGCAGCTCATAATAGAGCCAAAAGCAATGCTGTAGTGCGTAGGGTGCACCAGCACCCGTTGCAATGTCCCCTATCTGCAAAGTAGACAGTGAACATTGCAACGGTGCTGGCCAGGGCGGCCCCCTGCACCTCTTCTCCACCAGCCTTTTCATGGCGGTGTTACTGCCATGAAATCGCTGGTGGAAAAAGGGGGTCGTATTTCCCAGCGTAGCGCTGCTTGCAGTGCTGCCCTGGAGGATTAGAACCACCACGATCACCAGACCACCGGGATGACTAATCCTGATGGTGCTGGTGGTCTGACCGCAGCACAATCACCATTGTCATAATGTGTCACTCGGGCAGCCGCATTGGCGGCAGTATGACCGCCACCGCAAGTCTGGCCGTCAGTAGACCGCCAGACTCATAATGAGGCCCTATGTCTGTATTTGAACCTAAATAAAGAAACTTTTTTATGCAACCTGATTTTCTTAAAGGAAACAGAGCTGCTTTTAAAAAAAGGTTTTTTCAAAGGTGCTCTAAGAGTTGGCAGTAGCTCCCCGAACCATGGCTACTCCTCCAGAAACTTTGTTCACAATTCACAAATGGGAAGAGGTCCAAAAGAGACCCCCTCTCTTTTACAAATGACTTACCTCCTCAACTTGTGTGTTGGTAACTAATTGATGATTTATGACAGTAATTCTGGTTACAAACCATTGAGACATTGGGATGGATTCAGTATTTGGAAAGGATGCTCAATGCAAGTCCCTTCCCTATACCAAATCTCTATACAGTCGCAATCCCAGTTTTAGAGTCTGACTGACTCATAAAAAAGGGTCTCTCTATTTAGCCCTTATGGACCTAGCCACCACTTTTTATCTGGTAAACTGTGCAAAACTTTGGTCTGTGATGGAAGAGATGGGGGTGAAGGCTGACCTAATTTTACTACTCAAACGCTTACACCAGTATCTAACTATGAAGGTAAGATTTGGCTTGCAGGACAAATTAACCCTCCCAATAAAATCCATCAGGGAAGTAGGACAGGAGTGCATTCTTGCTCCCTTTCTATTCCTGCTTTAAATAAATGGTACGTCTTAATACCTCGTTGAGTCAGGAAAGGACATCCCGTGCATGGGGGGCAACATGTTCCTATTTTACTTTATGCAGATGATGCAGTGCTTATGGACAGCATGGCAACTGGTCTCCAAATTTATTAGATGCATTATCCAACTCTATAACTGACTTAGGTCTCAAAATAAATCATGCTAAGTCATTGATAATGACCTGTGGGCCACGTAGTACCAAATCTAAAAATTTTACGATGGGGACCTCGGTTCCGGGGAAAGTAACTGATTTTAATTATTTAGAATTGTTGTTTAGCTCATCCCTGACTTGGAAGTCCCTTTTTACTGTTAGAGCACAATATTTAAAAAAGTAACTCCGGGTTGATTTATAGATTTCCTTAAAAATTGGGCCAGATTCCAGTGAAAGAAAAGATCTACCTTTATAAAACTAAATTCATTGTAGCAGTCACACACTGAGCAGGCATATGGGGATATGTACAAGGGGATTCCCTACAAATTTTTGCAGAGACTTCAGAGGGTTCCCAGGGCACAGCAACTATGATTTGTCATGAAGAACTGGGTCTCCCTCATATAACTGACTCTCTTAGTTTAGCCCCTTTATTGCTATGGGTTAAAACATGGCAAAACCCTGAGGCACTTGCATTTCTGAGTGCTTAGCTCTGTCAGGGGTGGCTTAGATTGCTTGATTGTCCTATCTGAAGAAATCCTTTGACTTGATAGGTTTGAAAGAGCTGTATGATAATTCAGCCTTAATCACTTCTAAGACAAAATAAATAAAATGTAGCTTGTTAAGCCATAGATCTAAAGAAAGGTAGTAGAAGGTTCTTACCAAGACCGCCATATTTAGTTATGTCCCACTATCAACAACCACTAAGGTAGAGCCATATCTAACCCAACTTATTGTCATTTTTAACACTTTTTAGATTTAGCATTATACAGTTCAAGGTCATTTTCCTATTCCATGTTCATGGTCTCTCTAGTTGCCCCCATGCCATTGCAACCACACAAACCCACAAAGCACATGCCACTTTACCTTGTTTTGTCCTCTTTGTGATGTTTCCAGGTGTCAGTTTAAGACAGTTGCTAGGCTGTTGTAAACTTTATAATGACATCAATGGCAATAAGAAAGAGAAACAAATTGGTCCTTCTGTGATAAACGTTCACAGTCCAGGTCCTAAATTAAAGAGG
The DNA here is from genome assembly GCF_031143425.1 of Pleurodeles waltl. Lineage (NCBI taxonomy): Eukaryota > Metazoa > Chordata > Amphibia > Caudata > Salamandridae > Pleurodeles > Pleurodeles waltl. Next base: position 717,683,399 of record NC_090449.1, on the reverse strand, counting down.
TATATGCTTAACTAGATGTTTGAAGTAGTACATTTTAAACTGATCTCCTTTTACTAGAAACCTTATGTAATCTATCTTTGGAGTTGGGTCAGCCTTGTTGAGTGTTTTACCACCTGAACTTTTTGGTTTTATTTTTTGTATATTTGCACATATTCAGGTTGCATTATAACACTTTCCTTGTATTTTTTTATCCTATAAGAAAATTTTTGCCCTAGCAATATGCTAATAGTAGCAAAGTGTTTGTACTATTGTGTTTGTAATGCTCTTTTATGGATTTATTTTAAATCCGAATAAAGTTGTATATGACTATGCTATGACTCCTAAAATAGGAATAATGCATTAGAAAACCCTTTACCACTGTCACAAACACTGAGTGTTTGCAAACGTAAAAAAGGTTTATACAAAAGGCCCTAAAATCACGATGTGAAATATGGCCTGTCCAGATAGATCATTGTTCGTTTATGCTTTCTTGTTTACTGAGTTAGCACTGTTGTGTGTCAGTCTCATGGCATTACACATGTTTTATTGGTTTGCTTGATTTCTATGTGTGTCTACTGTATCATTTCGATTTTTGTTGCTCCTCCTTCAAAATGAAATTCTTCCTGCTTATTGTTTTACTTTATGTTTCAGTTGCTTTTAAACACATACTAGATCTAAGGGTATCGGAGTACTTTAGAATAGTTGATAGTGACATACGCAAGTCAAGAAAAGTACACTGTTCCTGTGAGGGAGAAAGTCAGTAACAATGGGAGGGTCCTATTTAGGAGCAAAAACCTCACACACCCAAATAGGTGTCATGCTTCATCATCGGAGTTGCTCCTCGTCAGACTGGCGCTGCAATGTCTGACAGGCTCCACCCCAGATGGGGGGGCTCTTTGCCGGAGTTCTTATCTGAGATGATGCCCAGACCCTTACTGTGTGCATGAAGAAAGGAGATCAAAAAATAGGAATCTAAAATTGGCTCACTGTACTATAAAGACAAATCTATTTAATCAGAATATATAGGTCAGAGGCCAAGGTTAAAACTAAACATAAGAGTGAAACAGAGTTCATGGTCAATCACTCTAGAGAGGGGTGGAGAATTTCCACGTCATCCCCTATTAAGGTCAACATGTTTCGCGTCTAAAAGAGGCCCAAAAGGGTCCAGTGACGCTTCTTCAGGACCAAAAAAAATATATGAGCTATATGTGTCTCCTATTTACGTAAAGTACTAGTAAACTTATACCTGAAATTGTCAGGACAAACTGTATCCAGTCACTCACACTAATATGAAATTGCTCTTTCTGTCTGTCGCCCTCGTCCCCATTGTGGAGCGGGCTACCTGGGACAGAGCGGACTAATGGTCAGGTCTGTATATCTCCTTGATATTAGCACAGCCTGCCGGCAGGTCACCTACCCGGGTCCGCGTCTCCCGCTCCTCCTTCAAAATGAAATTCTTCCTGCTTATTGTTTTACTTTATGTTTCAGTTGCTTTTAAACACATACTAGATCTAAGGGTATCGGAGTACTTTAGAATAGTTGGTAGTGACATACCACATTATTGTCTGGCACAAAAGAAACTGTTAGTAGACGGAATGCACACAGTCACCAACCATTAGAAAGACACACACTCGAGACTATGGACAAAATCATATTGAGACAAGAACATAGTTAGGTATTGGTATATCAGTAGAATTTCTAGGTCTTTTTTGGAAGTCTTGAATGAGGATTAGTGCATATGTCTGAGGGGACCGAGTTCCAAATTCTGGATGCAGTTCCCAAGAAGATTTGTGAGATTTTTTTGTGTTTCCTAAACCTGGCTGGTTTTAGAAGTAATGAGTTAGCAGTGCAAAGAGACTGGCTACCCAAAAGATAAAATTAGTTTTTGAGCCAGGGAATTAGGGATGCCATGATGCAAGTTATTGTGACTATGGCAGGCTTCATTGAAGATCATCCTCACTTTGAGTCAGTATAGGTGAGAGTAAAGAGCACTGAAATAGTATATTATGGAATAATATATGATTGTGCTGTCTCACTCCAGAGATATATCGTGCAGCAAACCTGAGGATTGCCTTTTTTGATGCAGAGTGTATCCAGTAAGTGGTACATTTCAATAGTCAAACCTAGAGATGACTAGAGATTTTACTGCATTTTCAATATCTGATTCTATGGTAAAGGGTTTGATATTCCTGAGAAGTCTGAGATGGCTTTGAGCACTCTTAGTTTTGGATTTTATGTGGGCTGAAAGATGCAGGTTCTTCTTAAGGGTGAGCCTAAGAGGTTTAGAGCATTAAATGATTTTTGGTTTGTAGTTTAGGAGAGATAATGTGGAATTCCATCTTCAACGTGTAGAGTTTGGGAGGTTGAGAGATGGCCAAGTCTGCATCTTCTCTACAAATTGATTTAACAATAGGATATCTTTTTGAGACAATACATTTAGATGTAACTGAATATCATCCATGTAGAGACAGATGGGGATGTTGGACTGTTTTTCGATTGTGATCAGAGGTTTTATATACAGATTGAGATGTTGGATCTGACTGCGTACAAAATTGAGGATCAATTTTTGGAATGCTGATAATGTTCATTTGGCAAGTATGTTATCTGCCTTCATGGCAGGTTTGTCTCACATCACCAGACTGCAAGATTTTCCATTGTTTTATTGTGTTCTAAATGTTCTTTGGCTCTACACATCGGGTTCCTAACTATTGCTATGCTTGAAGTCCCAGCCACTTGTGCTGTGTTTAAAATATATGTGCTTTTTTGTTCAATATTCTGTACCTGTAATTGTAGTAAGAAAGATTGCTGTGTGCAGTTCCACTTCACATCTGCCATGAATGTTTATATAGGAAATGGTACTAAGTGATAACTTCAGACAAGATACTTCTAACATTAAAACACTGTCTTAAACTACTTTTAACTATGCTAAGTTGTGCTGTGGAACACTCCCTTTTTTAGTGAAATGAAATATTGCCATCAATTTGCAACCTTTCAACAATAGATGTGAATCAATTTTTCAGGATAAAGGTATAATGGTGAATTTAGGTTCCAGTTACCATGTATGTTATCAGCAGTTGTGGCATGTAGAAAAATATCTTCCTGAACTCATCTAAAATGTTAAGCAGATGAACACAATTGTGTCTACAGTTTCCAGCACTTTACACACCATAACTGGTATAGAAGCCACTTCAAATGGATCTCACACAAAGCATGGGAGACATGAAAGAACAACGCTGGGCCTGCCTTGAACCCTCTTGTGGTCAAATAGAACTAGAGACACACTCCTCTTTTCCGAATGCAGGCTAACTATTCTTTCTGATGCCTTTACCGTATGGAAGTCTTAGGCCATAGAGCGGCTGGTAGAGAGATTTTCTTTGAAGTTTGAGGGCTGAATTTAGAGGAGGTGGAGTTGAATTAAGGACCACAAAAAATATTTATTTAGTTTATATCTGCAAAGACCATGCTTCTGCTACTGCAAGAGGGGACTACTTGGAGCAAAACAGTAAATATATCTCTGATTATTGTTCCGCAGAGGGAATTTCCACTGAGTGGCTTTAGTGCTGTGGTGGAGTGAACATTTGGAGACCAAAGGGTCTGAAGATTGTGCCCGAGCACACAGTAAGAGAAAACCCTGAAAGTGCTCGGTTTAAAGCACAAAATAGAATCTAAGGCTGTAGTGATCTAGCATATAAAAGTGTTGTTGTAGTCATTAGGATCAGTCTCTGAAACAGACAATAGGCACAGAATCAAAGTCAGCAAAAGGAATCTTGGATTTTTTTAACTTCTACCACTGGCACCCACTGATCACAGTGGAAGCAAAGTGACTGATAGTTTATTATAAATGTTGGCAAAGATGTTCTAATACAAGAAAAAAGACACAGGGGCCCAGTGAGACCAAATCTAATGGAGCATTATCATAGACTGAATATTATTGGACCCAGCTGAGAAAGGATGTGATTCATCACTGATCCATGCTAGAAGAACAGCTGCATTCTGGATCTGGTATGTAGGAGACCTAATTTTACTGTCCTAGGTGATTTTATCATCCATGCCGAAAACCCTGCGCAGTTAGCAGCAAGACTTCTTTTGGGAGATATGGAGGCGCTGGGTCTAAAGCAATTGGTGAAAGGCCCTACACATGAACATGGCCATATTATCGACCTAGTGTTTAGTAACTTGACCTCCCGCACCACTAAACCCCCCATACCTCTGGCTTGGTCAGACCATTTCCTAGTCACAATCGAACTTGCCACCAGTACCAATTGGAATAGCCCTAAGCCTCCTGCTTGGGTAGATGTTGGCATAAGATCAGCATCATGGATTGGACTAGGGAATTGGAAAACAATAAACCTTTGGCCCTTGATAAAAGGAGCTTCGATGTAAAGACTTTTAATGATTGGATCATCGAGAGCTTGGACACAGTCTTTACCTTTAAGGGCTAAAAATGGCACGCGTAGGAAAGACAGTACTCAGTGGTATACCTCCAATTTGCACCTTCTCAAGAAAAATTGTAAAAGGTTGGAAAGAAGGTGGAGAAAATCATATGCCTTAGAGGACAGGGATGGTTATAGGAAAGCTATCAGAGTGTATCAGAAGGAGATAAAAATAGCTCAGAGCTCCTACTATGCTGACAGAATTGGAGAAGCTGCCAACTTCCCCAAACAGGTGTTTCAGGTGCTAAAAGAAATTCTTCGAGTACCGGTTGAAGAGAATCCTATTAAAGCTTCTGCAGCATATAGCAATCAGTTAGCTAGTTTCTTCCACATACAATTTTGGATATCTACTCCAACTTTCCTAAGAATACACCAGAGCGGACCACAAGCACAAGGAAGGGTATAGCTACGATTACTCAGTTTACTCCCCTTCTTCAGGAGCAAGCGGACATGTTGCTCAAGTCACTTAAGTCGGGATCCCCCTTGGACCCAGCTCCCCCACAGATAACTGCGCAGGGTTGGACAGTGATTGGTCCAACCCTGACGGGCATGTTGAACGCCTCAATATCCAGAGGTTTGGTTCCAGATCAGTGGAAGCAAGCTGTGGTTAAACCACTATTAAAGAAGGCTTCCCTGGATATGGCAGATCTCAAGAACTACAGACCAATATCTCTGCTACCCACACCGGCCAAAATTCTAGATAAACATATTAACACTCAACTTTCTGCCTTTCTGGAAACATATAACTGTTTCCATCCCACACAAACGGGTTTTAGACCCCGGCACAGTACAGAAACTGCATTGATTGCAGTTATGGAAGAGGCAAGGAAAGCCATGGATCTTGGTCAGACAACTGCAGTCATACTTTTGGATTTGAGTGCAGCCTTTGATACCGTTGATCATTAAGTGTTGAGTATAAGGATGAGGAACACGGGAATAGAGGGACACGCTCATGCATGGCTGACCTCCTTTTTGGAGGCAGAACTTTTCAGGTCCTTGATCGATCTTACTATTCAGATAAGTTCTTTTCCAGCTGTGGTGTACCCAAGGGCTCGTCGCTTAGCCCCGCGCTTTTTAATATATATATGGCTCGTCTGGCGGACATAGTTGAATCTTTTGGCCTATCTATGGTATCTTATGTGGATGACACCCATCTGGTGGTATCCTTCTCAGACAACACCAATACGGATAGCTCCTCACTGACTTCTTGTATACAGGCAGTCACAGGATGGATGAGGGATAGCAGACTACAACTTAACAGTGACAAGACAGAACTTATGATCCTGGGATTTGACCCAGGCCCGAGTAAGTCACTCACGATTCCTAGTGTTCTAGCTGAATTTCCATCCCCGAAGAAATGCATTAAGAGCTTAAGGATATGGCTGGATCCCGGGCTAACGTTGGATCAGCATGCCAAGAATATGTCGGCCTCTTGTTTTGGCATGCTGAGACTTCTGAGGAAGGTGTTCACAATCTTTCCCTTTTTGGCAAAACGACTCATCATTCAAGCCACCATCCTTTCAAGACTTGATTATGGTAATGGCATATTTCTTGGTTCACCACTCTATGTGATAAAGAAGCTGCAGCGGGTACAAAATGCAGCAGCACGCCTTCTGTTAGATATCCCTAGACATGTCTCAGCAAAACCAGCATTAGTTTCCCTGCATTGGCTGCCAGTTGAACAGCGGATCAAATTCAAAGCTTTATGCTGTATTCATAGGTCACTCCACAATTGTGGGCCATCGATCCTAAGAGCCCTCGCATCTTTCTACAGGTTGAACAGGACTCTCAGATCAACCTCCTTAGCTTTGGCCTCCATCCCAAGATTTTTAAAAGTTAGATGGGGTGGGGCCACAATGTCCTATTTGGGGGCCAAGCTGTGGAATTCTCTTCCTCTTAGACTCCGGCTTTTGAGCCAGGAATTTAGCTTCCGTAAGGAACTTAAATTTGGCTGTTTTAGAATTGACTGTCTTCTATGTTAACCTTTATCTCTGATCTGGTCCGCTAGTGCTGGGAAACCTCAGGGCAGCCATGCGCTTTACAAATTGCATAATATAACATAAGATAACATAACATTTGATACTAGAATGTTAATAAAAGGGGTTTCCTACCTCCAGACAGGTCTGGATGAGGCCAAAAAAAATCAGCAGTCTTTTCTATATGCCTGGTCTTAAAGCAGACAGACAGCACTTTCTTACCTTTGAACCGTTTTCAGCACACCCACTATGCGCCCATGTACTTTTCAGGCATAGATGGCTGATAGTAACAAAGTAACCGGAAGAGAGGGGTCAGGTGGGAGTGCTGATTATAAGGAGAAATATAATTTTCTACAGATTTAGATTGCAAAGATTATTGTCTGAATCAGCTCCTCTACATGGAATTCTAGAGCAGGACACCTTACAGTCATGTAATTTCTTTAAAACAAAGTTGGGTCAATCCCAATTCAGGGGCAGTTCTATTAATATGAAGAACATTTCCACGCTGTTTCTCTACTGGATACTATTTCTTTCAATGCTAAATATAATTCAGCAGCATGTACAAACAATATAGTGTCACCAGCAAATCACCTTTTCCCCACCTATTAAGTACTCCTACAAAGACAGCTCAAAATAAATACACCGTACATCTTTCCCGTACCATTCAATTTGCTCTCAGCACGTCATCTCTGTCCACAGTCATAGACAAAACTATCTATATTTATCCTTTCCAGTGCTTTCTGTTTTTTCAAGTCAGTGCAGAAGCTCGCAGTTATTGTCCAGGTGTGTGTTTTCTGATATGACAGCTGCGCAACTCTCGCAGCAATAATGTTTTTGCTGTTTGCATTTTAAACTTTTGGTATTATTTTTCCCCCATGTACAAAGGATGCAGCATGTACACTTTAAGAGGTTGAAGACAATAAAATATGTTGTTCTTTTGACAATGTGTGAATTTTCATATTTTGAGCCTTCCCTGTTTTACCATTTATTTTTCCTTGGCTTTTGCTTCATGTTCCTTTCTTATCTGTGCTTCTTGACATCCTTCTTAGTAGGTAGTCTACCACAACCATCAACAAACTCAAGCTAGACCTGTCATACAATTACAAAGCGTGCATTCTCCTAACCCTTTTTAATTTCCTCCGAAATATTACATTTGTCAGTATGCTACCTTAACTGCTTCCACACAATGGACTGTACTGTGCACATACTCTGCTACATGTCTCAAGCATTGCTCTTTAACTTTCAGTCTAATGGCCCGATTATGAGTTTGGTGATCGGACCTCCATACTGCCGAGGCAGTGGTCCCAAGAAGACCACTGAGTCAATGGTCTCTCGCTCACCGTATTATGATGTTCCCGATGGGCAGGCGGTCCATGCCTCAGTGGAGTGCCGGCAGAGTGATGTTTCACTTCAGGAAAGACAGGTAAGTGCAACTTGTGTACATCAGAAAACTCATGTGTATTTTGTGTATGTGTACTACTGTGTATGTAGTCATGTGCTCTGTATGTGCTGTTGTATGTTTATTATGAGGTGTTAGCATGCATTACATTAGAGAAGTGATGGTGTATCCTACCACGGATTGCAGTGACAATCGGGTTACAGAGCTTCATGGTCAGCTGGCAGCAGCACAAGTGGGACCTGGACAAACAGACTCTGAAGTGGAACCTCCGAAAAAGGTAACTTCTCATCTCTTTTTCTGCCTTTCCGCTGACTTTTGCATGGCGGTGTCCCCGCCAGGAAAAGATCTTCTGCAGAAGGGCAGATAATAATCCAAACAGTGGTGACCATGTCAGGACTTCCTCCCGCAGCCGGCTCTGTCTTTAGCGCCATCCATTCTTTAGGAGGAGTCTTGGCGGCAGCAGCGGTCCAGCGGCAGTCTTGTAGGCATGTTTCAGACAGGACAGGGGACTGCCAAGGTAGAGGTCGGGTAGACCCCCCAAAACTTGACAGCAGTGTCTTTCCGCAAACTCCTAATCAGGCCCTAAGTAATTACTGATTTAGAACTTGGTGGAGTGAAATACTCCATCACAAACATGACAGATATCCCCTCCGCCATATTACAATCCCATTATATTCTATGGAGATCGTAATACGGTGGACAGGATATCCGTCATGTTTGTGATGGAGCATTCCATCCACCAAGTTCTAAATCAGACCCAAAGTGTATAATATTGCAAAGGAGTTTTCTCAAACTGTGTCTTTGGGGAAATATGTTGATGCATACTGCCCCAATTGGCAGATTTACTAAACGTTGTGTCTCACAAAAGTGCAGCAACCTGGAGAAAATTGCAGATTTGGGATTTGCTTTCTAGTGCAAACTTTTATTTGCACTGGAAAGTAGTATTAAAGTGACACAAAGTAGTGCTCACGCTGCTATGTGTCACCTTGCATCAAGGGGATGTGCCATGAGTGATATATGGATATTCCCATGCAACCACTCCTTGGCTTTGATACTAGGGGCCAGATGTAGGTAGGAAAAAAATTGCGAGTCGGAAATTGCGAGAACTTTGCGACTCGCAATTTCCGACTCGCAAACATGTATCCAGCAAGAAGAAGCGACTCCCTTTTGCGACTCGCAAATGAAGTCGCACCGCAGATTGCGAGTCCGCTGTTTGCGAGGTCGCTTTTCGCGACCTCGCTAAAAACGAACACGCAGATTGCGAGTGGGTGTCGCAAATTGAGACTGTGCTGCAAATTGCATGCAGGTGCAGCAGAACACTCTGGAAAACACTTCCTGGCTCTTGATGATGACATCACAGCCAGGAAGTTTACAAATACACCTGGGAGGAGGGAGGACCACACCCATTTCCAACTGCTGAACAGCCAACAGGAGGAACAGCAGCAACAATGGAGGAATCAGCCAGAAAGAGGAAAATCACATTTTCTGAAAAGGAACTGGAGGTGCTGACAGATGAATGCTGCCAGCACCATGATCAACTTTTTGGAAGAGCATCCCTCAGTGTGCCTGAGTTGGAGAAAAGGAGGATTTGGACAGAAATCCAGGAGAAGGTGAATTCAATGGGGGTGAGCCACAGGAGCATAGATGAACTTAAAAAAAGATGGTATGACCTGCACTCCAGGACCAAGGAGAGGGTGGCAGAGCGCCTCCGGGAGATGTGGGGCACTGGAGGAGGCCCATCTACCGTCCCACCACCCACACCCATGAAGGAAAGAGTGCAAGAGACCCTGGAGCCAGAGGCAGTGTCTGGAATAGGAGAGCTGGACACGTAAACCAGTGAGTACCATGATACATGCATGTACACCCATATCTGCCATACCCCCACCCACCTAGTACACAGCAGCATGCACAACCAAAATAGCTCCATTTCAGAGTAGCAACCACCAGAATGGTGCATTATGGGCAATGTAGTCCAGTAGGCAGCTGATAGGCAACAATTTATTAGGAAGCATACAACAGATGGTAGATACTGACAGTGTGTTCCCTATGCCCCACAGGTCTCCCACAAGACACCACCACCAGCCACACCGTCCAGGGTGCAGAGGTCAGCCACCAGGCAGCACAGGACCCAGGAGCAGCCACCACAGGGACCTGCACCACCAGACCACAGTCCCCTCCAGATGCACCAGTGGCAATGGTGGAGATAGACCCAGCACCTAGTCCCAGCCACAGTGCCAGCCAACATGACACAGATGCTCCACCGCGTCGCAGGCGACGTGTCCATGTCCCTGCAGTGTCCCAGGGAGATGTAGGGGACTCCTCCATGTCCGCCGCCGAGGCAGCACTCATCCAAGTTCAGCGCCTGCAGACAAGGCAAATGAGACTGATATCAGGGGCCAAGCGGCGAATGGAGAGGAATCAGACAACAGGGCTGGCACAGGTCCACACAGAGCTACAAAACCTTAACAGTAATGTAGGTGACCTTGCGCTCTCCATCAGACAACTAGTGACTGAACTAGTTACGGAGAGAGAGAGTGCAAGGCGCCGTGACCGCCAACTAATCCACCGACTAGACCACTTGGCTGCCTCCATCGTCCGCCTGGCTGTGAATACCACAGGGATAGCCCGCCGCACAGTCAGTCTACAGGTCGACATGGGCCACTTTGCCAGCGATGTGGCTCGCGGCCTGGGATGGATAAGCCACGATGTGGACATGATGGAGGCACGACAGGTGGCTAGGGGCGCGGCAGACACGTCGCAAGACAGTGAGGAGGGCTCTACTAAAGTAGTGCTTCTGCCACAGACACCAGGGTCTTGCGTAGTGGAAGTGCACGGCAGGGATCTGCAGACGCTCCAGGCACCAGCCATGCTGGGCGTCCCAGGCGTAGGATGTGAACTACGCTCTTACAAACAATGGAGGCACATGAGGTTAATGTGTCCTCATAGCAGTTGGACTTTTACAGCCCCTGATCAATAGTTCATTTCTATAGTTTTTTGGTTCACTTCATTAAAGTTCTTGTTTGTTCCACTTCACACCTGGGCTCTTTGTGTGTGACAATAGTGTGTGTGGTGACAGTTAGCACGTACCTTCCAAAGTATAGGTTTGCAATGTGGTCCCGTCTCTGTCTGCCTTGATTTGCAATGCTTCTATCCCTATGATGGCGATGTGGTAGCTCTTGCTCGTCATCCTCCGAATCTGGGTCTTCAGGGGTGAGATGTAGCCCACGTCTGGTGGCAATGTTGTGCAGTATAGCGCATGCACCAACGATCTTGAATGCTGTTATTGGGGCATACTGGAGGGCACCTCCACTTCTGTGGAGGCATCTGAATCTTGCCTTCAACAGTCCAAAGGTCCTCTCTATAACATTTCGGGTCCTCCTATGTGCACTGTTGTATCGCCTCTCTGTCTCATTGCTGGGTGTTAAGTACGGGGTAAGTATCCATGGTCGTAGTGCATATGCACTGTCACCTGTTTGGCAAAAATGAACAATGTTAGCTGGGCATGGATGGGTTCCACATTGACCTGTGTGTATGTCTGCAAGGTGTATTCAGCTATACCTAGGAGATATCCGTCTCCAAACTCCCCATGTTCTAGGCGTTGGTGTATCCCACTGTGCCTGAAAATGTAAGAGTCATGTGTACTCCCTGGAAATTTGGCTACCATGTCAGTTAAAACATAATGGGCGTCACATACCGCCTGGATGTTCAGTGAGTGGGTACACTTCCGGTTGCGGAACAGATATTCAAGATTTGCAGGAGGGCATATTTGTATATGTGTCCCGTCTACACACCCTATTACATGAGGGAAGTTGGCAATCCTGTAGAATTCCAACTTGGTGCTGTTGATTTCTGCCTCATTCCTGGGTAGGTATAAGTATCTGGACATGTGTGTGAGTATGGCATCTAGGAATGATCTGAAGAACCGTAAGAGTGCACTTTGGGATACCCCACCTGCCACAGCAATGACCCCCTGACAACTACCCGAGGCCAAGAGGTGCAGTGAGCATAGCACTTGCACATGTGTGGGGATGGCACTGCCGTGCACAGTCTGGCGTTGAAGCTGCGGATTGAGTAGATCAATTAATTCTAATATTGCTGCACTGCTGAGTCTGTATTTATCATAGATCTCCTCCTCAGTTTTTTGGAATAGTGTCTGTCTGGTTCTGTATATCTTCTCCTGTCTCTGGCTCCTCCTCCTCATCTGCTGTGCGGCGTGGGCTCTCCTCCTCCTTGCTATCACATATATCTCCGCCATCTTGAGTAACCCAGGTGCCTTCTGGGTCTCCTTTTATACTTTGGTTATGGTTACCACCTGCTCTGAGTTAGTGGTAAGTTGGAAGTGCAAAATGGGCTTTTTGCGACTAGTCGTAATTTGCGAGTGGCTTTTTCATATGGTTTGCGACTCGCAAATTGTGACTTCCTATTTGCGGGTCGCACAATGGGGTCACAATTTTTGCGAGTCGGTCATGGCTTGCGGCGCAATTTGCGATTCGGAAATGGGGTTTTTGCATCCCATTTCCGATTTTGCGAGGTCGCAAATTGCGATTCGGGCCGTATAAAAAAGAATGCCTCTTTGAGATAGGCTTTAAAACAGAGAATTGTTTTCATTTCTCCAAACGTTTTCAACATTGCATGTGTGCAGCACTGAAAAGCACACATTTAATGTGGGAAAAATGTTAGACCATGTCAAAGCATAGCAGTTTGTATTGCAAGTGTACCTATCAGTATAACACCTATGCAAGACATCACCACCTTGCACTAAGAGGTGTGCATGATGCAAATTGAAAGGGCATGTGTATGGTGCACAGCAATCTGAAAGAGCACTGGCTCAGTGAGAAAGAGAAACAGCACCATACCTTTGTAGATATGGTGCTGTTCTGCTCTTTGTTGCTGCAGGAAATGTCAGTAACCCTCCAGATGTCACCTTTCCGCCAGCCTTTTCATGGCAGTTCCTACCGCCATGAAAAGGCTGGCAGGAGGGGGACTCGTAATCCCTTAGGCAGCGCTGCAAGCAGCGCTGCCCTGGGGGATTACAACCGCCGGGACCAACGTGGCGGTAAACCGCCGGGACCAACGTGGCTGTAAATTGCCGGTCCCGGCGGTGTGACAGCGTCGTCGTAATACCAAGGATTGCACCACCAGCCTGTTGACGGTGCAATCGTCGAAACAGCCTTGGCGGTCTTTGACCGCCAGGGTTGTAATGAGGGTCAATATTAGGATTTCAAAGGTTATAGATAGATGACACCCATTATATCATCTGAAGCAGGAATCTCTATGGAAATATATCTATTAGGAGTGTTTAATTCTGGTTAAAGCCCACAGATAAAATAGTAGACCTTTGGAGTTTGAAACAAGTGGACCCATAGTAGTTCTACACACCATACTTCATTTAAATTTTACCCTTGTAGGAGACAGGTGTATCATAAAATAAAGCAGTTCAAACCATTCTGCCTCAACACAAATTTGATATTACACTCCACTAAAACACTCCTTTAAAACAATAAAATAAGACAGTTCAAGATGAGCCTGTCCTTCATCACTCCAGGGCTATGTTTATTATTTTTTTTTATCAGGGAAGCATTGGGTAATTAAAATACATTTTGAAATATGAAATCCAATGAGTTTTAAAGCATCTACTTCTTGAAGACACAGGACCACAGGGAATTGTTGAGACCTCTCTAGTCTCTTGACACACTGAGCACATCATCTTGTGGTATACATTTGTAACAGTATTGAGAGGTGGAACTGGAAGTGCCTCTGTTAGATACCTCTCCCTCCTCAAGTGTGGGTATAAAATTCTGCAAAAAGCTCAATGTATTGCTGTCTCAGGGCTCCTAGGAAAAGCTATAGGTGCATCACTTTTTTCCCCACAAATTAAACATTCAGTGCCAGTACAGGTTTCAAAACATTTGACCACATCATAACGATAAATACATTGTCTATGTTTATTAGGCATTAGTTCTTCATTATGTAACTGTATTTTCTTATATGTAACACTGAAAACCTTCAGGTAAATACTGCTGTCCCACTTCACCAGAGGGGTTTGTATTTTATGAAAACAAAGTCAGCCTGTCCTAGCTTCTTACATGGGAGTTCCATTATTAACTCATGGTTTGTGAATTGCAAAAAAAATAGTAAACTTATACAAAAAGTGTAAGTTTACCTTTGTGAATAAGACCCACAATCATGTGTTCTCTGCACACATAAATGCCTGTGCACAAAGATCAACTGCCCTCAATGCTTGGCCATAATACAGATGAGAAGTCATAAATGTACATATTGTCAGTGAGAAGGTTGCACTCAGGCAAGATTTCACTATTAACATTATAATGCTTCTTCTATTTGACAAAATAAAAATATCTATGTTTTATTTGTAATAAAGGTACAACTCTTGCGCAGCAGGTCATTGCAGTTGTAAGCGACTGTTACTTTTAACTCAGGAACCTGAAGCGTACCCTTCCATTAGTATCGGAAGAACACTTTAGGGGCATATTTAAGAGCCCTTGGCACTATTTCACTGCCATAATAATGTCATTTTTTACGCTAATGTGGCGTTAGAAGGCCAAAAATGCCAAGCCATATTAACACAGTGGTTCAATGCATGCATTGCGCCACTTTGTAACCCTTTGTGCTACATTATGCCTGTGCCAGGGTATGTAAAGGGGGCATTCCCACATTAGAGGAGCCAAAAAAATGGCAAATATTTTTTCCGCACTGCTCAGAGCTGAGGGGCGCAAGAAAAGTGGTGCTGCACTGTATGCAGCACCACTTTTCTTAAATATGCCCCTCAGTATTTGGATTTGAGGTCAGCAGCTGTCTAAACAACTGCAACACACTTGATGAAGAGTAACATTAAAGGTTATTTTTGACTGGAAACATAGCAGCATTGAGGGCCTCATTATGAAGGTGGCAGTCTTGAGACCACCAGCCTTGCAGTGGCGTTCAGGACCACTGCTGCTGCGGTGGACCGACCACAGCATAAAGGCCCTGGCGGTCAGACCGCCATTGTTCCACCACCACCACCAGGATCCATGATCCCGATGGCCCGGCAGTGGCAGAGATCATAATCTGCCAGGGCAGCATTGCATGCAGCGCTGACCAGCAGTTTAGGACCTTGTTCTCCGCCAGCCTTTTCATGACAGTTTCACCTCTATAAAAAGGCTGGATAGAGAACAGGTGCAGGGCCTTCTGCCTAGCACTGTCTCAATGTTCACTATCTGCCTTGCAGACAGTGAACATTGCAAGGGTGCTGGTGCTGGTGCAACTCTCCAATCCGAAAGCCAACTCCAACGACATCCCGCCCTCCCAGAAACTCTGCGACGACCTCTCCACCTTCTTCCACCAGAAAATCACCACCATCCACGACAGCTTCATCACCGGTCCACCGCCAGACCCCACCCCCGACGTCTCCTCCCGCGACTGCCGCCTCACCGCCTGGACCCACGTGGACGAGGCAGAAACCATAGTAACCATGAACACCATCCACTCAGGCTCCCCCACGGAACCCTGCCCCCATCATGTTTTCAACTCAGCCAACGCCACCATCGCCCCCGAACTCCGCAAGATCATCAACCTCTCCTTCACTTCTGCCACCTTCCCGGACAGCTGGAAACACGCAGAAATCCAACCCCTCCTCAAAAAACCCAAGGCTGACCCCAACGACCTCAAAAACTTCCGTCCGATCTCTCTCCTCCCTTTTCCAGCGAAAGTCATCGAGAAGATCGTCAACACTCAGCTCACCCACTTCCTCGAAGACAATTCCATCCTGGACCCCTCACAATCCGGATTCAGACGAAACCACAGCACTGAGACCGCCCTCCTCGCCGCCACAGATGACATCAGACATCAAATGGACAACGGCGAAACCTCAGCCCTCATCCTCCTCGACCTATCAGCCGCTTTTGACACCGTCTGCCACCGCACCCTACTGACCCGCCTCCAGGAAGCCGGCATCCAAGATAAAGCCCTTTACTGGATCTCATCCTTCCTCTCCAACAGAATGCAGAGAGTCCGTCTCTCCCCTTTCCGCTCCAAAGCCATCAACCTCATCTGCGGCGTCCCCCAAGGATCCTCCCTCAGCCCCACGTTGTTCAACGTCTACATGGCCCCCCTCGCTCAACTGGCCCGCCAACATCATCTCAGCATCATCTCCTACGCCGACGATACCCAGCTCGTCCTCTCCCTGACCAAAGACCCGCTCACCGCCAAAAAAAACCTCCACGAGGGACTAAAATCCATCGCCGATTGGATGAACAACAGTCGCCTGAAACTCAACTCCGACAAGACGGAAGTCCTCATTCTCGGACGCACTCCCTCGGCCTGGAACGACTCATGGTGGCCCTCCATCCTCGGACCCCCACCCACCCCTGCCAGCCACGCAAGAAACCTCGGCTTCATCCTGGACTCCGCCCTCACCATGTCCAAACAGGTCAGCGCCGTCTCCTCCTCCTGTTTCAACACCCTTCGAATGCTCCGCAGAATCTTCAAGTGGATTCCAACAGAAACCAGAAAGACGGTGACCCAGGCCCTCGTCAGCAGCAGACTTGACTACGGCAACGCACTCTACACAGGCATCCCAACCAAAGACATCAAACGCCTCCAACGTATCCAAAATGCCTCCGCCCGACTGATCCTCAACATACCCCGCCGAAGTCACATCTCCCCTCACCTAAAGGAACTCCACTGGCTCCCGGTAGACAAGAGGATCACCTTCAAACTCCTGACCCACGCTCACAAGGCACTTCACAACACCGGACCCTCCTACCTCAACACCAGACTCAACTTCTATACTCCAACACGTCAACTCCGATCCGCCAACCTCGCTCTCGCCATCGTACCCCGAATCCAGCGCAAGACATCCGGCGGCAGATCCTTCTCCTTCCTCGCCGCCAAGACCTGGAACTCTCTCCCCACATCTCTTCGCCAGACCCAGGACCTCCTTGCATTCAGAAGGCTCCTCAAGACCTGGCTCTTCGACCGCTAAACCAGCAGCGCTCCCCCCCCCCCCCCTCAGCGCCTCGAAACCCTGACGGGTACATAGCGCGCTTTATAAATACTATGATTGATTGATTGATTGATTGATTGCGCGCTACAGCATTGCCGCTGGCTCGATTAAGAGCCAGAGACAATGTTGTAGCCTGTTCCCCGCTAAGCTGGCAGGTGGAAACCAAGGTTTCTGCCCACTGGCCTAGTGGGAAACTCCTAATAGGTCCGGCAGGATGGTCACCACAAAGGCAGCGGCCACCCTGTTGGGAGTTTAGCGGACATGGTTTCCCGTCCACCAAACTCTAAATTAGGCCTTCAATGTCACATTGAAGATAAACTACAGAATATAACACATTAGCACAGAGCAACATAATAACATAAAATATGAAAGGGCACAACAGAAAAAGTTCACAGAACAAAATACAACAGCCACAGTACAACATAATAACACCAGAATGTAATATTGTAACACAAAAACACAGCAGCACGAAAAACTACAGAATAAGCCACCCTCTCAACAAAATGCTAGACAAGAAATATGTAAAAACATTCTTGTCATACATTGCAACTTCCACAAACATACTTTCATGATATGGCCTTAAAAGGTGTTTGGACTTAGTACTGTGCAATTGTGATTGTTAATTAATTGTGCATTCATTACAGCTATTTTTGCTTGTTTAAGAAGCCAAGGATTGGCCATTTATTTATTATTTGTGTGTGTTGATTTTCTAACCAATGCAACCTCCTAATCAGCCTCAACTTGCTTGCCTTATTATCTATGCTATTCAAGAACTAACAGAGGTACTTGGTACTTGGTGTTTCCAGGTCAACTCTGGTTTTACATACAATAGTAAGGGATATTACATTGTGAACACTGACAAATACCACAATAGCAGGGTTTGGATGGCAAAAACTCAAACACAATAAAGTCGACTGCAACATTGTGAACTCTGACAAACATAACAAAAAGTGGGTTTACATGGCAAATTCTCTAGCTAATATAACAAGAAGAGGATTTATATTGTGAACTCCAGGACAATTAACATAGGAAGGGATTTTCCATTTAGAATTATCTGATAAATATAATATGAAGGGGAAGTGTATTGTAAACTCTCTAACAAATGTAATAAAAAGGGATTTAATGTAAGTAAAATATTTGGTCTGGCGCAAGAAAGTGTTTAATAATTCCAAAGGGAGATCTAAGGATAAAAATGGGGTATACTTTGAATCTTATTACTATGTTTGCGAGATCTCTCTAAGCACAGATCTCATGGTCATGCCTATTTATGTATTTTTTAACAACTGGATTTCTTTATTGATTATCATATATGATGGAAAAGACAGTAGCTGCCTCATTTTACATTGCAAATGACTTGAAAAAGGCTGCAGGCATACCTTTTTTGATTATCATAAACCTCATGTTTACCTGCAGGCTAGTACAGGAGCATTGCTTGATAACTTTCAGGTGCACAAATTGCCACTTGGTACTGTATCATCTTGCTTTGATGCAACCAGTTATTCTTTGGTGGAACCCTGTGATGTGAAAATTCATGTGGAAGCCTGATTTGCTGAGGGACTTTTCTGATGCAGTTCACTAGTGGTTCCCTCCTTGGAAAGATCAATCATTAAAACCCTCCCGAGCTTCTTAAATTTGTTTAACTGGAGAAAAAGCATGACCACCAGGTAGGGGAACACCTCTAGGAGAACATAAACAGGTCCTGAGAGAGGCCAAAAAATATATATTTATTGGGGGTGCCATGGGCTACCTTGGAGATAGATGGTCATTTGCATTACTATTGTACAGAACAAAGCTCTTTTGCTGGCTGGCAAGTATAGACTTTGGTTAATTGACTTATTCACACATGGTTTGGCATTGTAGGACACACAAGCTGTCTGCAGCCAATGTGAAACACTGTTGTCTGGTGGCATCACCCTGTTGATTTATCCAGCATAAAGTGTCCACAAGTAGCAGCTGCACCTTTTGAAAAGTTCATGACAGGCTCATTTAACTCCGAAGCATGCCAATCTGAACATCAGCGTCCAAGTGCACAACAAAGTGTGGTGCACACATGCAGGCACAGCTATGTCATTTCCTGCAAATTCGCCTATTGACCTTACAGGAATACCTTTGAGGATGATTGGACAAAAGATTGAATCACAAATTTGGGAATACCTTAATATTGTGTCAACAATATATTTGAAAACGAAAAGATTGTGAAACAGAACATTGTTGTTTTTTAGGTATTTAATACCATTTAAAGTACTTCAGGTTTCTTTAATGTAGTTTATGCAAACATAGTTGTTAATAGCATCACTTTCACATCATTTTATTATATGATGGTTCCAATATTAATATACATTGTTAAAATGTTTACAATAATTATTTTTTTTTAACATTAAAGTTTCACATTTAAAAGTGATTACTTTTTTAGTTAAATTAGTAATTTATAATGTTGTAGCAAGTTGTTGGTTTTGTAGGGGAATAGAGTGGGAAATGAAATAAATTATAAATAATTAACTTTTTAAATACATTTTACAATGTATTTGTTTTATTTCTTAATCATGTAAATCATTTTATTGTTTAATAGTTATGTTATATATTATGTTTTTTTATTTTTAATGTATATTACATTTTTAACATTTCTGGGTTTCTTTAGTTGTGTGGGGCAAGGCTATTTAAATTAACTATTTTTATATTAATATTTATTATTTTTTCATCATCTTTGATGTAATTAATTATGCATGCTTTTATTTTTATATTTGTTGCTTTACTTTTTATGGTTTATTTGTATCTTGACAATCTTTAAGTAATTGATATTTTCAGTAGTGACTTGTTTGTTTTTAGTGGTATAAGATGGGAAGGTATATTTTTTCTAATTTGTGTTGTTATTTGTTAATGACATTTAATTGATTATTGTTAATTATTCTGTAATGTAGGAGATACGAAGTTACTAATTTTTAATGTTTTCATTTTTTAAATTTACTTTGATGTGTTTTTAATATTAATGTAATTGAAATGTATCAATAATATACTATATTCAAAAGTTGATATTTTTTATATGTATTTTCAAAACAAAAATTTGTGTTTATTTCTTATGGAAGTTAACATTTTCAGATATTTACTGTTTTTGTTTAGGTAAGGAAGTACATTTTATTTCAGTTTTAATTTTTTACAAGTTTACCTTTATTATTTGCCTTGATTATAATTCAAATATGATTTCATTTTTTTGTACAATTGCTGATTTTCTGCATTTTAGAAAACTGAGAAGGTAAAATTATATTGTAGTTCCTTCAAAGCCCAACATTATTACTACTTTTGTGTCGATTGGAGAAGGCAGAGTAAATCTAGCCCCTCTGGAGTCCAACACTTTCACTAGCATTGCCTTGAGAGGAATGAGAATAGTAAACGGAATCCCTCCCGACTCCAACACTTTCACTGCTGTTGCACAGACTGGAGTGGGAAAAGTAAATTTAACCCCACCCACACCAACACTTTCCCTGCTGTTGCTTGGACTGGGATGGGAGTAGTACATCTAAACCTTCCAGAATCCAATATTCCCTATTGTTGCTTAGACTGCAGTGGAAAGGTAAATCTAAATGCTGTGGAGTCAGCATGCTCCCTACTGTTGCATAGACTGGATTGGGAATAATAAATCCGGCACTTTTGGAGCCCAACACTTTCCCCACTGTTTTAAGGGATGGAGTGGGAACAGTAAATTCAGATATTTCCAGGTACATACTTGTATAATGTTTGTAAATTATTAATTGTGCACATTGATTTTACTGTTGTTATTTCATATTCTATGTTCTAATTTCTATTCACTCGCAGCTATGTCACTCTCCATTACCTATTATTTCTTTCTATTGTGTATTTTATAGGTGAGAGTTTTTCTTTTAAATTTAAGTTATTTAAAATTATTCTGTTTGTTCAAGTATTTATTATTTGCATATATATTTTTTACATTTAATTTGTGGTTGATAATGTTTCTAAGTATATATCATAAATTGTCCATTTTTGATAATACATATATATATATATATATATATATATATATATATATATATATATATATATATATATATATGTACATGCATATATACACTATATATATATATTATATATATATTCCAATATATTATATATATATATATATATATATATATATATATATATATATACATATATTTATTTCAGTGAGGCAATTACTTAAATAAATTAAATAAATTAAAACTATATAGTTTACATTACAATAGGTTTTGCAGTATGTGATAAAAGGCAAAAAACCCTGCTCCATATTATATGTTTATGACTTGTACTACTTGAGCACTGAAGGTGGTTACTACACTAACAGTTTAATCTCATGAGTGTTCAAACATGTGGACAAACTGGTATAGCAGCCATGAACCCAAAAAAGTACAATCTTGACTATTAGGCCTGTCGAGTTTCTGCCAATATTCTCTTGTTAGGTAAATGCCACATAAGAGTAAAGATAAAGTGCACCTGCTGTCAAGTGGGCAATGATTGTAAAATGCAAGTTCAAGTTTTTTTTAGAAACACTTTACTGCTCATACTGTGTGAGTCTCTCAGCATTTACTTCATGGCTTAACAACTCCTGTTACTGCAAATTCAGTCCAATAGCACAATCAGTTTATGATACCTGCATACTTTGTATAACCTTCAGTTTACATCAAAAAATCTTCTAAAATATTTTATGTACTTTTAAAAAAATGTTGCCACCAGTTTGATGGCATTGAACGTATTCTGTTGTAATACACATATGTTGGATTGCAAAGGTTTTGATTAATCATGCATTTATTAATCATGCAATAACAATTCTAAACCCTCTAAATATTACAATAAGCTTAACCATAATATTGTTTCCAAAATATTATTTTAAAGTTTATATTTATCAAACTAACAATATTCTTACTTTGTTTTTGATTATATTGTTCTTCATGATATTCTCACACAATATTTCTATCATTTCTATCATAAGTACAGGAGGACAATATTTAGGTTTACAATATTTAAAAAAACGTAGGCCTCATTATGTGTTCCGTGGTCCATGCACCATCATGATGACAGTGGCAGTCCAATTGCCATCAGCTTGGCGGTTGGACCATTGAAATACAAGTCATGCAGGCCTCTGGGGCAAAGACCGTCGCGGTTCCGCTGGCACCGCCAGGCAGCACAGAATGCTGCAGTCATTAGGCAGCACAAACAGGACGGCGGAGCCTGTGTTTCTGCTGGACACATTATGAAGTTGCACACCGCCAATGTGACAGTGGCAGTCCAACCACCATGTCTCAGCAGGTGGAAACAGACAGTATAAAGGAAGCAACTCGCCTGCAGGCAACATTACATGCCCTGTGCCGCGATGGAGTGTTGTTCTTAGGAGGGGTGGATGTCTTCCGGGGGGAAGGGTATGGGTGCTTGTGGGGGGAAGGTGTGACTGGGGAGAACTTGGAGGTAGAAGGGATGGGTTGACATGTGGGTCAGGCCTTTTGGGTTTGGGATGGAGTGGAGGGAACAGGGGAAAGGGCAAGGTCAAACATATAACTTTCCTTAGCAACACGGGTCAGTCATCAGAAGGGTCTGGGGATTTGGAGCTAGAGGGAGTGGTTGTCTAGTGTGTTGGAGTAGATGTCTTAGGTGTGTGCGTGTGTGAGGTATGCTTGTGTTTGGGTGGTGTCTGTTTTGTGTGTGAGTGTGGAAGTTTGCATGTCTTGGGGGCTGGGAGGTGGAGGTGCTGGGTGATGTTGGAGTGGTGGATGTGTGTGTCTATTGGGGTGGTGTCTGTGGGTATGCTTGTAGTGGTGGTTGTGTGTGGGTCTGTTGAGGTGATGTCTGCAGGTATGTGGATGTGGTGGATATCTGTGTGTCTGTTGGGGTGGTGTCTGTGGGTATGGTGGGTGTGTCACTGCCTGTTGTGGTAGTGCCTGTGGGTACGCATAATGTGGTATTGTGGCCAGTGGGGGTGTCTGGGGACGTGGTGGCTGATGTATGTGTGGTGCCTGTTGAGTGCTTATGTGCCGGTGTCTTTTGTGGTTTTTGTGGTTTTTGTGTTTATGTGTGCTGCTTTTGTGTGTTGAGGTGGGTGCGTGCAGGTGTTTCTGTGTTCTTGGGATAGGTAGGGGAATTGGGGATTCGGATTATGAAGATGGAGGTGGAGGGGGACGGAAGGCTGGGGGTGACTGCCTACCATCAGTGAGGGGGTCAGAGCCTGAAAAAATCTCTGTAGGCTAGACATGACACTATGAATGCCTTCCAGGAAAGCATTGGTCTGCTGAAGTTGGCAGGCCAATCCCTGGATGGCATTCACAATGATGATCCTCAGCAGGTCAATAGCCTCCTCACTCGGGGCAGCAGGGGTCACAGGGGCTGGAGTGGAGGTGCCTGCAGCAAAGGAAATGCCCACCCTCTTAAGGTCAGAAGGCACGGCCAACTGAGTGGGGAGCAACAGGGAGGGTGCCGTTAGAACTGGGAGTGGTGGCAAAGATGGTACAGGAGCATGCCCGATAGGTCAGCCACCACTAGGATTGGCCACTGGAGGTAGAATCCGATGATGAGTATGTAGATCCTATCTCCTCCGTGGCACTCCCCTCACCCGCCGGGACACTGGGCCCCTCTGTGTCAGTGGTGTCCTGTGGCCAGGTGCTTTCCAACTCAGCTGTGCCCTGTTTTCTTTGCTTCCCTGGGCTGCTGCAAAAACAAAGTGAAATAGGGTAATCACATGTCCATGATCACACTTGAACAACAGCTGTGATTACCAAACACTACCATGATGTCAAGTAGGCCCCAGCAACAAACTCCACCTAAATGACCCCTGCACACTTCATGCCATATGCATGCATGCCATTTGAAGTTTCAACAATATCACGCTGGAAAATCAGGATCTCAGACAACTACAATTGCATGGCTGATCACATCACTGTCTTCATTTTGGTCATGCAAACCCAGATGTCTGTTGATGAATGGCTGTACCCAAGCACGTTCTTTCAACATAACTGCAAGTCACTCCATGATGCATGCCAACAGTCAGGTTACAAACCTTACCCATTTCACATGTGCAGTGCTCTATACTACATGATATCACATCAATGCCATGGAAATGCACATTGTTGCTACTATATCTAGTCATACATGTCTTGTCCCTCATTGCACTACAGTTCTACATGCCAAATGACATGCTATGACAGGTGAGGATAAGTGTCAACCAATAATCAAAGATGACACACTCCTGTATGTGGCACCACATGAAATGTAGCCCCATTTTAAATGCCCAATTCCACACACAGGTTGGCAGGCACATGTATGTGAGGGTATATGGAAATTATCCCAGGTAGACATTGCATGAAACAGAAGCTTACAAATGGGACTCATGCTGGCATGTAGGTACAAAGAATGTTGGCAACAGGGATGGCACATAAATCATGTCAATGGATATTCCCCACTTACCAAGAGAAGGCTTGATCTGTAGCTGACTCAAAGAACAATGTCTGCTTTGTCACATGTATGATGGCCATCTTCACATTTCAGAGAGTAGTGATTCACCAGCACGGTCACAATCTGAAAACAAGTAGCCTCTGGGTGGCAGATGTCAATTTACTCATTTCACCAGACACATTGTTGTGTAGGCTCTCATTATTCTAATAAAACTACTGGACTTTGAGTGGGAGAATCGTCCGCTGTGTGGGTGACTAAGTCAGACCCACTGCAGGTGACACCTGTCGCTCCAATCTGGGTTTTGCTCCGGCCAGCTAGCAGTGGCTCATCCCCGCCCAAGGGCAGGGATGACTGTGCAGCCGAGCGCATGACGTAATTGGTTACTCAGGGAAGCGTGGTCACTCAGGTCTCATCTGTTTCTCTCAGTTACCTTAGACTCATATATGAAATGACAAACAGAGGCAAAAACAACTGCATCTTAGATAGCAAAGCATGAGCTACAATAACCAAGACGACACAGCATGACAGTATTAAAACTGTGACGAGAAGAGTGAAGCATACAAATAACGCTATCATATTGTCACTACAGTTGATAGACTAACTCCTACCTAAGCTATGATAGAGCACAGCACGTTAAGCTCCAATTCTGCCCTTCAGGTTCCCCTGGGAAGACATCATCCCCCATACCTGAGCAAGGACCTGCAGTCTGCGTTAACATCTGTAGCGAAGCATTCGGCAATCAGCATACAGTCGTGGTTCTTTGGCTGGAATCTCCCTCTAACTTGTAAGGGATAGGGAAGTGTTTTTATAATAAAACAGCTGATGTTCTGAGAAAATGTCCCTACGTAAGGATGTGTGTTTTCTACGAATGTCGTTGACTAAACTTATACCATATTCACCGGCAGTGTACCGTGCTGTAGCCTTGAAAGAAGCACAGAGTGAGCATGAATGGCTTGTTTGAAAACAGAGTGCTGGCCTAGGCAAAAACTATTAGATAAACAGAAAATAAAACAAGACCGTAAAAGTGGCTACTGTAACAATAAAATAAAGCCAAATAAAATATATCTAGGATAAAGTGCACAGCGGCTTGGCCTAGTGTGTTAAAATAGCGTGCATGGAGCTATAGCTAAAATGCCTACACAACACCCTCCCCTTGTCGGTTGAAGGAATTTCAAAGCCTAATGACATATAAGCTGGCTACTAAAAGCTCAACCTAAGATATACATGTAAAAATTAACATCAATTATGACAAGTCGAAGGGACACATTGGCATATAAAAAGGACAATTTAAAACATAAACATGTGGCATTAAAGACCGAATTTTCAAGAGTCAAAGTTTTTTTTTTAAAGTTCCAATCGATTCTGGGACCATAGATGACAGGAAATCATCCACTTCGGCAGATGTTAAAGTTGGAAAGGCATCGCCAAGAAGGGCCAAGGAGCAGTTGTGTTCCATACCTCATCCTCAGCCTCAGCCTCAGCCAAGGCTGCATTCCGTGGTGTACCAAAGATGAGTTAAGAGCCACATCCTCCAGGAAGGGCAACTCATAAGTAGCTTCCCGTAGCAAACGTGACCTCAACACGCATGTCTGTTGATGAGCCCTCAGTGAGAACATCAACAGATCAGCGTCCAATGAAAGCAAGCGCTGCGTAGAAAGACAAACTTGCAGTGCGTATTCTACAGAGCACCAGAGGCACCGAAACACGGGCTGCACACAATGTAGAACCGGTCTGAATGACAGAGACCAGTCACACTCCAATTGCTCCAGGAGTGTTGCTCCAAAATACTGCATCATGCGTTCACGACACAGCTGCGCTGATGGGAGTGCTTTCATTCCTTCTTGTTGCGACGGGACAGCCATTCCACATGAAAAAGAGCAACAGCAAAATGCCAGCTAATAAAACCAAAGTTATTGGAAATCCCCCGAAAATACTAGAGAAAATTGAGAGGATGGCTGATGGCATTAGACCGAATATAGAGGAGAAGGTGAGAATGAAACCAGAACCAACCGCCTTAAAAAAGTTTGCGATTCCAGTAGTGCTGGACGCATTAAATATCCGTCCCATGAGTTCACCAAAGTGTCTCGGAAAGTTTGTCCTTAAAAGGGCTGCTGACGACCTTGCCACTTGAAGTGCGTAGGTCTCACATGCAGATGTAAGAGCCACGTGTTTTTTAAACAATAAAGCCTTGAGTCTGCTCAACCTGTCAAAATTCACATTCGAAGTAGCAATGTGAGGCCAAATGTCAGCTACCTCTTTTATCTTAGTCGGGGGAAAAAGTACGTTCCCGTAGCATTTAACGATCTTAGAGACCGAAACAACATAAACTATTCCGGCTCACATCCCACAATAGTCTTCATAGTTGAGGAGGACATAGCTGCCATTTGAAAGCACCTGGAACGTAGGTCTAATCAAGGGGACTGGAACTCCCTTCAGATAACAAGCCAAGTTCGCTGCAGACACGTTACACACTCCACGCAAGGACAGCTGTTTACAAGTCATCGAATGGCTGACTAAATTCTCACATTCACTACAGCTAAGAAAGACTTCTTTCATGCCAATGAGACATCTGTATGAGAAGGGAAGCTCCCACACCTCATGGATGTAACTATCACCCAGCCTGTCATATCTACCCTCTGCAATGTGTTTAAAACAGGAGGTGAATTGAAGTGTAGAAAAAGGCAGATTAATGACCCCGTGTATTAGCCACTCAGCAGATAGTATTTCAGCCACATAAAAAGGCATCTTTTCGAATTTCTTGATGTTTAGCATGACATGTTGCTTCTTTCTTATCCATTAGTTGTTGTTGTCGCGTTAAATTAAAGGAAGAAACTATTTCCCTCCAGCTGACATGCTGCCAGGGAACGTGACCCGCCTTCAGTGTTTGAAGTGTCCAACCCAACTGCATAATGGACCTTAGCTGACTCTGTCCACGGTGTAAAGAAGACATATCTGTTTGTATAATGTCTATAGCAGAAGCGACAATGTTATTTAAGGTGTATATCCGGTCGGACAGTGTATTAATCCCATTATCCACAACAGCTAATGCCTTTTTTAGATTTTCCTGGTCTATTTGCCTTAACCAGGCAGCTGCTTCTTGTTGGGAAAGCTTCCAAATTTCATTATATACTTCATATAAGAAACGCTTTCTGCAGTGTTTTCTGGGGCCTAACAGGAAATCCTGTAAGTCAGTATTATTAGACAGGAGACAGAGGTGTTCTCTAACAGCATCTAATGAGGAAGTTCTTAACCATTGCTGGCATAGATTCCCTACACTACATGTTGTAACTATACCCACATGTTCAGATGATATATAGTGAGTGTCCGTCCTATTAGTTCTAAAACCCCCAGAGTACTTAATAAAAAGTTGGTGACACCCATTTGTATCTACTGGCCACAATAACCACCCTCCAGGACGGGGCAGTGAAACATTAAATGTACCATTCTGGACCCATTCATGGAGCTGATCTTCCATTGCATTGGTATATTTTTGCCATTTGTATAAATGTTCAGGGGCAGGTATACTGGGCGTGTTTAATTCTTTGATTTTTGCTAAGCCTAGACAACTTGTTTATTATACTGTTTCATTTAAGAATACCATTTGTACATGTATCAGGCATGCTCTGAATAAAGCTTCCTTCCCCCTTATTTGCTAATGTCTAGTTCCCCACACACTTTGCAAGTCAATCGACTTCAGCCAATATTCATAGCGTTCTATAGTCAACTGGGAAACAAAGGATTCCGAATATATTAATTTCGTATTCGTCAATAATATGTGTATGTTTTTAGTAGGTGGCAATTCAAAACAATACGACTCAGCATTTCTAACATAATGCCCAGAAAAATATGTAAACTTTTCAGAATAAGTTTTGGAACTCCCTTGTGGTGGAGTCAGACAATGTTCCCATTGTGTATAATTAAAAACAGTTTTGGGACTGCTCGCTCTATGTATGAAATGGTGCCCATAATAATTATGGCAAAACATGTTACCATAATTTTCTTTAGATTGATAAACATCTTCGTTTTCAAGTACAGTATAATACTGCAATTCAGTCATAATAGAATCACTGTTTTCACATCCCAAACATCAGAAACAATGCCTGGAATTATTATATCATTCATGGAAAGTTTGAACACATGGTATTTGAATAACCTCCGTGGGACCGTATATATCAAATGTTACTCTGTCCCAAACAATCCCATCAGGAATTAGTATTGCGGAAATGTTCCCAAAGTACAAGTCTCTTCAGACCTTGTGTGATGAAAAATTTGGTTTTATGACCTCATCCACCAATTCAAGTGTCGACTTTACAGGAAGAAAATGACCATGTATTAACAAAAAGAAAGTGATGACAAAACCAATCCAGAGTAGGAAAGCTAGTACAGTCAAAGAAAGCCACAGATAGTATCATGGAAAAATAAAGTATGTTATTTTAAGCTACTTCATTAGCTTACATGTTTTTGACAGTTCAGGTGTTGAAGAGGCAAATGAGTCTGAGACGTCATCATTGATGTCAGCAAAATATCCAGAAGTAGTTCATGCAAAAACTGAAGCTGTGTTAGTTGGTGAAGTTGGTGTTTTTCGCGGTGGCACCGAATAAATAGCACCATCTGTTTGTGTTGAAGCTGTATCAAATCGATCAACCATCTCTGTATTATTTGATGTTAGTGGAACCAATGCAAGATCATTTTCCACCCTCTCAAGGCTCGGCTCGGAGAGGTGTCAGTGTTGCTGCTTACAACTTATAGAGGAACTTCTTGACCAGTAGTGAGAGTGATTCGGGAACTTCTGGCTGTTCCTCTTGGTCTGCTGTGCAGGATCCGCCACATGGTGTAGTTTGACATTGTCGATGGAGACAAAACTATTTTCTTTGGCACCTGTTAAAGGCAGTAGAATTACAGTTCTGGTACCGTGTATCCCCAAGACTGGGACTGGTGCATGATAAGAAGGACCAAATTCCTTTTTCACAGCGACCATTTCACGTACTAGATCCCCGACTCTAGGAATCCAGCCGGTAGATGTTACAGGTACTTCCTTAATTCCTACGGAGGGAGTACTGGCAGAAGAATTGTCATCACAGAACTGTTGTAATTCCTGTAAGACAGTGGCATGGTCATTTATGTCAAAAGGTCTTTCCACTGTTTTCTGCAAGAGAAGTTCGAGGCCCTCCACCACCCGCAGGCACCCGCCTGCGCCACATCCCTGGTGCCTAGTGGTAGGCGTGTCTAGTATTTCGTTCCATAGCTTGTATTTCATTTTCTGTATTTAGTTTTTCGTTTTTAGAACTGTTTTTTACTTAAACTGTGCCCATTTTGTGCTCCGCTTCGTATTTGTGCTTCAATTGTGCCCGTTTTTCTTTCCGAGCTCTTGCTGGTTCCTTAAACCCAGCTGTTGCATCCCCTGCGGCCCCACCCCCCTCGTGGCCCCATTAAACACTCCCTCCCGCCTCCTGCCTCCCAGCTGCTCCTCCCTCCCACCTCCCCTTCTTAATGGCAGCCGCTGCACGGAGCCTAGTGTGACCCCTTGACCTGCTTTGGGCCAGGAGTACACTTCGGCTCCACCAGCGTGCCTCCGTGCCCCTGACCCCGCCGTTTGCTGCAAGAGAAGTTTGAGGCACTCCACCACCCGCCTGCGCCTCATCCCTGGTGCCTAGTGGTAGGCGTGTCTTGTATATTGTTCCATAGCTTGTATTTCATTTTCTGTATTTAGTTTTTCGTTTTTAGAACTGTTTTCACCTAAACTGTGCCCATTTTGTGCTCCGCTTCGTATTTGCACCTCAATTCTGCCCGTCTTTCTTTCCCGGCTCATGCCGGTTCCTTAAACCCAGCTGCTGTGTCCCCTGCGGCCCCGTCCCCCCTCGCACCCCTGTTGGACACTCCCTCCTGCCTCCCACCCCCCAGCTGCTCCTCCCTCCCACCTCCCCTCCTCCCCTTCTTAATGGCGGTCGCTGTGTGGAGGCCAGCCCGTCAGCACGTGTCTACGCCTGGACCGCGCCCGTCCCCCTGGTCCACGCTTCTCCGACCCACCGAAACACCACTACTCCTCCACAGAACTCCTTGCTCTCAACCCAGGCCAGCAGCCCACCTGCGCCACTCATGCCATTTCTCCTGCACTCACACCAACACCAGCAATACCAACAAGCACCACAACAACACCAAACCCCGCAATCACCTTAACTGCATCCTTCTTAACACCCGCTCCATCCTCAAGCACGCCATCGAGCTTTGGGACCTGCTCACCACAAACTCTCCTGACATCGCCTTCCTCACTGAAACATGAATGAACCCCTCATCAGAACCTGACATTGCCATAGCCACCCCAGAAGGTTACAAAATCACCCGTAGAGACCGCATCAACAAACCAGGAGGAGGTATCGCCATAATACCCAAAAACACCATCAAAATTTTCACCAACACCAACAACAACCTAGACGACGTAGAACACCTACACTTTCAAATACACATCAACGCCAACTCCACCCTTAGAGGAACCCTCATCTACAGACCACCAGGACCCCGCCCCCATTCTGTGACACCATCGCAGATACCATCAGCTCCCACGCCCTCACCTCCACAGACTGCATACTCCTTGGTGACCTCAACTTTCACCTAGAAAGCACCCACGACTGAAACTCCACAGCCCTGCTGGACAACCTCACGAACCTCGGCCTCAAGCAACTGGTCACCTCACCCACCCACTCAGCGGGACACACGCTAGACGCCATCTTCACCTCCAGCAGTCACATCACCTTCACTCACACCACCGAACTCCACTGGACTGACCACCACTGCGTCCACTTCTCCTTCAGGAAACCCACCACTTACCATCAACAACACACTACACCCTACTGCAAGTGGAACAAGATCTGCAAAGAACACCTGATCTCCAACTTCACACAAGCTCCACCTCCCATCATTAACAACCGAAACACTGCCGCCCACAACCTCACACGATGGCTAGATACCTGCGCAGACTCCCTCGCCCCTTTGAAAACAAACAACAACACCCGCACCATCAATACTGCCCCCTGGTTCACCACAGAACTCCAGTCTTCCAAACGAGAATGCCGAAAAATTGAGAAAGCCTGGCGCCAAGAACCCTCAATGAGCAACTTCTCCGCCCTCAAAACAGCCATGCGCAAACACCACCAAGTCATCCGGACCACCAAACAGTCCTTCTACAAAGAACACATAGACAACAACACACACACCAGCAAGGAACTCTTTGCCATCATCAAAGAACTCACCAAGCCCAAATCCTGCACCATCAACCCTCCACACTCCCAAGACCTCTGCAACTCCCTCTCCAACTACTTCCACTGCAAAATTGCAGACGTACACAACAGCTTCACATCATCAGCACCAACCATCACCACCACTCACACAACTTACACCACAACACCCTGCCGCACCAACCAACTGAACAACTGGAGCCCTACCAACGATGAAGAAATTGGCAAAACCATCCACTCAGGCTCCCCAACAGACACTTGCCCCCACCACATTTTCAACAAGGCCAGCCAAATCATCACTCCCCAGCTCCGTGCCATCATCAACAGTTCCTTCGAGAAAGCAACCTTCCCAGATATTTGGAAGCACGCCGAAGTCAACGCTCTTCTCAAAAAACCCAAAGCAGACCCTGAAGACCTCACAAACTGCTGACCCATTTCTCTTCTCCCTTCCCCCGCAAAGGTTGCTGAGAAGATAGTAAACGCACGACTGTCTTGCTTCCTAGAAGAGAACAACATACTCATTGTCTCCCAGGCTGGATTCCGCAAGAACCACAGCACTGAGACCGCCCTCCTCACCTGCACAGACGACATCAGAACCGGAGTGGACAAGGGCGAGACCATTGCCCTCATCCTACTCGACCTCTCTGCAGCTTTTGACACTGTATGCCACCAAACCTTCCGCGCACGCCTTTTCGATGCCGGAATTTGCCACAAGGCCCTGAACTGACTCGCCTCCTTCCTCTCCGAAAGAACCAAAAGAGTTTGCCTCCCTCCTTTCCGGTCTACAGCCACCAAGATTATCTGGGGGGTCCCCCAAGGATCATCCCTCAGCCCCACCCTCTTCAACATCTACATGGCTCCTCTCGCCAACATCCTCCGCCCCCACAGCATCACCATCATCTCATACGCTGACGACACCCAGCTCATCATCACCCTCACCAGGACCCCAGCCACCGCCAAGATTAACCTGCACGCCGGACTCCTCGACATCGCCAAATGGATGACAACAAGCCACCTCAAATTGAACTCAAACAAAACAGAAATCATCATCTTCGGCCCCAACAAGACAGCATGGAATGACTCCTGGTGGCCCACCACCCTCGGACCACCCCCAACACCCACCACCCACGCAAGCAACCTTGGCATCATACTGGACTCGTCTCTCTCCATGACCCAGCAAAACAACGCCATATCATCCTCCTGCTTCAACACCCTTTGCATGCTACACAAGACTTTCAAATGGATTCCTTTAGAAACAGGAAGAACAGTCACCCACGCCCTCATTAGCAGCAGACTGGAATACGGCAACGCCTTCTATGCAGGGACCACAGCCAAGCTTCAAAGAAAACTCCAGCGAATCCAGAACGCAGCTGCACATCTCATCCTCAACCTCCTTCACCACAAACCCACCTCAGATCCCTACACTGGTTGCCCATCAACAAAAGGATCATTTTCAAAGTCCTGGTCCACGCTCACAAAGCCCTCCATGACACTGGACTGGCCTACCTCAACGAACGAGTAAACTTCCACATACCAACTCGACAGATCCGCTCCACCGACCTCACCTTCGCTACATCGAACGCACCACCTCCGGCGGCAGATCCTTCTCCTACCTCACAGACCTGGAACTCCCTCCCCACCAACCTACGCAAGACCCAGGACCTCCTAACCTTCAGAAAGCACCTAAAAACAAAGCCTTTCGAGCAGTAACCTCCCCCCCAAGCGCCTTGAGACCCTACCGGGTGATTAGTGCACTTAAGAAATTATTTGATTGATTGATTGATTGATTGCCGCCTCCACGCCAGGACCATCATTCGAGTTCCGAACAGGCACTCATATGAAGTACGAACCCCCTGGGACCTTCTAGGCAGATTGTTAAGTGCTCTCTGAACTCCATATAGGTGATTAAGCCAACTGCGACCCGTACCTAAGACTCTGGATGTTAAGGATTACTTGAAATCACGGTTTAATCGCTCCATGACACTACCTCTCTCGGGACGAAATGAAGACGAGTACTGGAGAAGGACCCCCAACGAAGCCATGGCGTCCCTGAATGCCCTTGAGGCAAAAGCAGGGCCCTGGGCCGTATGGAAATCCGCAACTGCATATGTACTGAAAAAGACTTGCAAATCTTAAATAACAGTCCGAGCGTCAGCCAAACGTTGTGGCCACACCCACAGAAATCTAGAGCAAGAGTCAAAAGCGATCAAAATATACTTGTATGCACTATCCGGTGTTAGGGGACCGCAATGGTCCAAGTACACACATTGTAAAGGTTTGTTTGAAATTAGGAGGGGTGTCTGCGGCAGGCGCTTAGCAGTAGAAACTTTAATTTGTTGGCAGTTATCACAACAAAGGACATACTGTTTGGCCTCCTTGAAGAGGCCTGGCCACCAATAGTGGGCTTGTAAGATTGATATTGTAGCCGCCACACCAGCATGGACAGATGCCACCCCTTGCTGCGCTGCTTTAATCAACTCTGGTCTTATGTCTTTGTTGGGAATATCTCCCACGCCTACACCTGGTATCCTAATCTCAGCGTTCAGGCAGTCTCCTATTCGGTAGGAATATTTAGCCGGAAATGTTTTAGGATAGGGTGTACCATCAGCTGTAGCTTTCACAGCAGCCCATATGTCTGCATCTGGTTTCGTACTTAAACGTGGTACTGCAGCTACAGCAGCCGTGGCTACTGCTGACTTTGTGGCTTCATCAGCCAGTGTATTTCCAGCCACATGTATTCCAATGCGCTGGTGTCCAAGTGTGTGTACAACATGGACATTTGGTAGCGTTTCTTTTAGATCCGCTACTTTTCCCCACAGTAATCTGTGTTTAATGGTATCGCCTTTAGAATCTCTGAACCCATTCAGGCACCAGTAATGCAGGTATTCACTGAAGGACTGGACACAATAGTACGACTCACCAACAATCAGCGTTGGCTGTGCAGGATCCGTATGTTCCAGTGCCATCAACAGAGCCTTTAGCTCTGCCAATTGTGCTGTACAATCCCCTAGGGTTTGTGTGAATGTGTGTAGGGGACAAAATGTATTGTCCTCCCTATAGCCGCTTACGACTGCGCAAGCAGCGGAATATTGGTGTTTCGTGCCAATTGCAGGTTGTGCAGAGCCATCATTGTACATGACTCTATGATACTGTTCAATAGGCAGTGAATGTGCTGGATCTGGGTATTCTAGTTCGTACTGCAAAAAATCTTGAGTTTGTAATTTTGGGTCAAAAATGTAGTCTACATCAGTGGCTGTCAAAGACGTGGCCCATTGTATCCAACGTGGATGTAAGGCTTTTGCATTTGGAATGTTGGCTTTTGTGACAGCCTTTGGGCTGGGATTGGGGAAACAACGATTATGCGTTTGCCCTGGGCTAGATGTCTTTCATAAATGACAGCCATCTGTACAGCAGTGAAAATTGTCTCTGTGGGAGCGAAACATTGTTCTGCTGCTGAGTATAAGTGTGATTTGTATGCAATCGGGACTGTTTGACCTTCATTAAATGTCACATATGTGAAACCGATGGCACCAGCAATTACTCTGATGACCAAATGTGTTTTGTTGTCCCTTGTGTGTAGATGTTGTGCTGCAAGCATATCTGTCTGCAGATCTCTGAGAATGTGTATATGTTCTATTGTCCAAAATTTACTTGAAAAATCAGGATGTATCAAGTCATATAAATGCTTTATGCGTGAGGCATAATCTGGGATGTAAGATCTGCCAAAAGGTAGAAAACTCAATAGAGATTGGAGTTTTTTTTATCGTATTTGGAGGTTGTAGTTGTGCGCATTTTTCCAAAAATTGTGGGGCTAGGCTCTTTCCATCACTTGATAGCTCATATACCAGGAACCGGACGCTGAGGAAGGCAATTTTTGTTTTTTTAAAGCTGAATTTGTAGCCAAATTCAGCAAATCTGTAAGATAAATATCCTCTACATAGGACAATGCTTCAGGGTCAATCTCATGCAAAATTGCAGTGACATGAGCTGCGAACAGTCCTGGGCTATTATTATACCCCCGGGTAAACAACAAAATGTTTTCTGGGAGCCTAGTGCACTGAAACTTGTTAATTCTCTACTCTCATGCGCTACATTCTGGCATAAAAAAAACATTGGAAATGTCCAGTGTTGTTTTGTATTTTCTACGCACCATGTTGTTCATTAGTGCTGTGCTATGTGAATTATGTATAGCATATGTGCGTGTATGACTGTTTAAGTGTCTGTACTCTAAGACTATCCTGTATGAATGGTCCAGTTAGGCTACTGGGAATAAGGGATTATTCATTGGGGAGACACAGGGTTCAATTACGCCCTGGTACTCTAGTTGTGTGAGCATTTCCCTCACAGGTGCTTTAGCATCATGTTTTATTGGATACTGAGGTTGTGGTTGGGGTTGATTTTTAATAGGAATTACATGGTAGGGGGATTCTTTATCCCATCCTACATAATTTCGATATAACGCAGGTGCCTGTGCCAAAGCCTAATCAATGGCATAGGATTCAGCGAGTTCCTCTGGAACAAGGGGCAAGAAAGAAGGTTTAATAACATCTTCTCCAGATAGGCAGGTACGGACAAATTCAGGTGGCCAATCCTGTTCGGCCAACAAAACATCATATATGTTTTCTACACGATCTCAAAAGATTGTGTCTATTTTGTGCTCAATGTCTCCTTCTAACTGTAGCATTACTTTACACACCCTATCAGGTGTGGAGACAAGCATGTCCACAGTTTTTACTTGTAGAAAGTCATCAGTTGCTTTTACCTCTAGATGCTCTCCAAGACTCCTGCGAACTATTGTGACCTCTGCCGCGCTGTCTAGCAGTGTTAGTGCCTACTTCCTGTTCTTCAAGAGGGCCCTATTCCTGAGTGGCATGTCGAACTGCGACTGCTGCCACTTTTTTCTTTTTGAATTGGGGTTTTTGTTGGGCAGGTTTCTCTTCCTTTTTAACAGAAACCTCCGATGAGCGTTGTGATTCCTGTCTCGGTTTCACGTACTCTGTTCTTCGCTCTGATCACCCACCTCTCTCATTTCGCTTTTCCAATGAGTTCTGAAAGGAACAAGATTGGCGTCTACCAACATATTGATATCTATCAGGCGTTTTTATATTATATCTATTTCTGAGATTATATCTATTCTGTGGGGTCTCCATATGCGGAGATTCTCCCCTCTCTTTTTTAGGAGTTTGTTGTTTTTTATCCCAGCCTTTCTTATTACCCTCAGGAGCTTGCTTAGAAAAATCCTTATTAGATTTGCCCTGAAATTGTGTTTTAGTTGGTCTGGCCCCTAAGCTATCTTGACCAATGCTAGAATAGGTCTCTGCGATAATCTTAGGCAGCTCGCGTTCCTGATCCTATTGAGGAACGTCAAGGAGCTGCATGCGTACTGCTAGTGCAACCGCTTCCCCTTTAAGATTACTTAAAATAATTGAGGATACTGTGGCAAAATTGCCCATTAGTTGCATCCCCAAGTCCAGGCAGCCCCGTATTCATCTTGTATTTGCTTCAACACTTCCGGCAAATTGTCAAGTGTTGGTGTACCGTGTGTGGTTGTATATAGGGCGGCAAATACGGTGCCACAGGTATTACAGTTATCCACTGTAGGGACCATCCCAAATGGCAAGCACATCTTTAGAATTCTATGTTTATCCTGAGATCCCGTATGGGGGAAATACTGCTTCCAGCGCATTTATTTTTTGTGCTAACCAAAATGGAGTTTCCTCTCATTTGGTAGGTACTTTACCCATGATAGAATGTACAGTTGCAGGGTTCATACCTGGCGTCACTGCATGTGGTTGTGCTGGCACAGCACATACTGGGTTTGTATTTAATGTTTGCATCACAAACTGTACTAATCGCCTATATGTCGCTGTTAATTCAGTATATAAGCGACAAACCTTAGCTACTGCTAAAGTCTCTACTGCAGGGTGTGGTGTATAGGTGGCCAATAAAGGCCAGGTAGGACCATCATTACTTAGAGGACCTAACCTAACTGGTAAAATTGTGTGGGGTAGGGCGCCATCAAGCCAATTATTATGCTCTTGATATGATAAGGGTATTTCAAAATATGCATATGCCCTGAATTGTCCAGGTACGTTTGCAAGTGTATAATGATGAAATGTGTTTGTGTTCCCATCAACTCTTGGATATATGACCCAAGAATAGAAAAGTTCTGTTCTATAAGCCAGATGGGCGTCTACCACAAACGTGACTGGACCCCCATGGGCCATTCACATTTGCTAATAAATCTAGAATAGATAGAAAATATGTTCAGAGAAGGCACACCAAATAGGGTTTTTCCTTTTAAAGTTCAAGCTTGAACAACCTCCAGCCTCAGATAAGATAATCTGCATAGCTGGGGTGGAAATCCTCAGTACCACGGACGTCTCCGTATATGGTACTGCGGTGACATTATATATAATGAGACAGAGATACTCTGGATGACCCGAAAATTAGAGCCTGACCAAACGTTGGGCGCCATGTCGCATAGGCTCTCGTTATTCTAATGAGACTACTGGATTTTGAGCAGCAGAATCGCCCGCTGTGGTGATTAAGTCAGACTCACTGCAGGTGACACCTGTCGCTCCAATCTGGGTTTTGCTAAGGCCAACTAGCAGTGCCTCATCTCCACCCAAGGGCAGGGATGACTGGGCAGCCGAGCGCATGACATAATTGGTTTCTCAGGGAAGCCGTGGTCACTCAGGTCTCATCTGTTTCTCTCAGTTACCTTAGTCTCATCTATGAAATGACAAACAGAAGCAGTATATGTTTCAATAATGATTTAATAAAACAACTGCATCTTAGATAGGAAAGCATGAACTACAATAACCAAGACGACACAGCATGACAGTATGAAAACTGTGATGAGAAGAGTGAAGCATAAAAGTAAGGCTATCATATTGTCACTACAGTGGATAGACTAACTCCTTCCTAGGCTATAATAGAGCACAGCATGTTAAGCCCCAATTCTGCTCTTCAGGTTCCCCTGGAAAGACATCATCCGCCATACCTGAGCAAAGGCTTGCAGTCTTCGTTAGCATTTGTAGCGAAGCATTCAGCAATCAGCATACAGTCGTGGTTCTCTGGCTGGAATCTCCCTCTAACGTGTAAGGGACAGGGAAGTGTTTATAATAAAACAGCTGATGTTCTGAGAAAATGTCCCTACGTAAGGATGTGTGTTTTCTACGAATGTCGGAGACTAAACTTATACCACGTTCACCGGCAATGTACCGTGCTGTAGCCTTGGAAGAAACACAGAGTGAGCAAGAATGTCTTGTTTGAGAACAAAGTGCTGGCCTAGGAAAAAACAATTAGATAAACAGAAAATAAAAGAAGACCGTAAAAGTGGCTATTGTAACAATAAAATAAAGCTGAATAAAATATATTTAGGTTAAAGTGCACAGCTCTTGGCCTAGTGTGTTAAAATAACATTCATGGAGCTCTAGCTAAAATGGCTACACAACAACATGGCTGAGGAGAGTGATCCATCACTACCTTTTTTTTGGCCTGTAACACTGCAGAGTAGTGGTCCATTGCATAAAATTTACACCTACTGCAACAACAAACAGTACTTGTTTGATGAATGTACACAGCCATATTTTGTCCATGGACAGCAAAATATTTATGGATTGTACACAGTCTTGTCCTAGGTTCCTGGGGCAATAAACAAGGCACACCAGTATGCACCACATGACATGTCTACACAATCACTCATCTAATGTGTTACACGTGACTCATTCATAATCA
This sequence comes from Pleurodeles waltl, assembly GCF_031143425.1. Classification (NCBI taxonomy): domain Eukaryota; kingdom Metazoa; phylum Chordata; class Amphibia; order Caudata; family Salamandridae; genus Pleurodeles; species Pleurodeles waltl. The sequence continues at coordinate 717,644,205 of NC_090449.1, read as the reverse complement.
TCAGAGGGAGCTCTCTGAACGTAGCACGTTCACTTGGCAATGTGACAGGCAGGAATATCCCATATACCTACCCCCTTGTGGCTGCTATGCTGTCCTCGAATGCCCATCAAGGTCTGAGTAGACCACCAACAGAATGTGGGCCATTAGGGGGCCATGATTCGATGTGTTGAGAGAATATGCCCAGCTCAACCCCAGCGATTTTCCAGGCCCAACATCTCAGACCCTCCTACCTCTTCCGACAGTGGATGCTCCACAGGCTGTGAACCCACAGGGTCCGCTCGTTCTGTGCGATGGCTCTCCATATCTCCATCTTCTGATGGGCGTTAACCTGCATGGATGCAAAAGACAAATCAAGAGTTTACAGTCACATGTTTTTACCCAAACGGTTTAGTCACATACATATCAGAAACAGCAGGCTTGAACTTTTCAATTTGTTAACACTCCTCAAGTGTAAAACACATAAGCAAATAAGCATAGGGACATGACCACAGACAAATATATGCCCTAGGAATTGCAGTCAAGTCACTCCCTCTACTTCCCACCACTTGTCAGTGTCAGATGGTATACTCCCAGCTGAATAAACCTCATTTGAGAGTTTACATATAGATGTATTTAGGCAAGGGGACACTGGGCTGGCAGTTGGAGGAAGAGAAACAAGGTCTATTGGGCTTTGCATTCAGTTCACTCCCTCTACTTCCCACCACTATACAAATGGAGTCCTCCCAGGAAAGTAAATATAATTTGAGAGTTCACTAACAGATAGATTTGGACTAGTGAACCCTAGTCTGGTGTTTAGAGTTACAGACACAAGGCCTCCTGGCCTTAGCAATCATTCAGCCCCTGTACTACACACTATACAAATGTTATCCCGCCCAGATGAATACACTTCATTTGTGGGTTACCAAACAATGGAATTTAGAGAAGAGAACACAGGTCTGGCGATGAAAGTAACTGTAACAAAGTCTCATGGCCTTAGCAGTCGTGTCACTCCCTGTACTACACACACTATACAAATGTTATCTCTTTAGGTGAGTCCACTTCATTTGAGAGGTACCAACCAGGTGTATTTGGGCAAGTGACCACTGTGCTGGCATTTGGAATCACAGGAACAGTGCCTCCTGTGAGTTGTAGTCAGGTCAGTCTCTGTACTACACACACTACACACATGATATCCTCCTGGTTGAGTACACTTTAAATGAGAGTTGAGGAACAGGGGTATTTGGGCAAGAGAACACTGGTCTGATGCGTAGAGTAACAGTAACAGAGCATCCTGGCCTTAGCAGTCATGTCAGTCCCTTTACTACCCACACTATACAGATGTGAGACCACTTCAATTGAGAGTTACCAAACAGATGTACTTGGGCATGCAACACTGTGCTGGTGGTTGGAGGCATAGTAAACAGGGCCTGCTGGGAGTTGCAGTCATGTCAGTCCCTGCACTATACAAATGTTATCTCCCCTGCTGAGTACAATTAATTTGTAAATTACCAAACAGAGGTATTTGGACAAGTGAACACTGGGCTGATGTTTGCAGTTAGAGAAACAGAGCCTCTTGGGAGTTGCAGTCAGGTCACTCCCTCTACTTCCCACACTTGACAAATGGTATCCCATCCCCCCAGGTGAGTACACTTCATTTGTGAGTTAACAAACAGATGTATTTGGACAAGTGAACACTGTGCTTATGTTTGGAGTTAGAGAAACAGTGCCTCCTGGGAGTTGCAGTCAGGTAAGTCTCTCCATTGCACACACTGGACAAATGTTATCCTCACAAGTGGGTACACTTAAATTGACAGTTACCAAACAGGGGTCTTGGGACACGGGAACACTGGTCTGATGTTTGAAGTTAGAGAAACAGTGCCTCCTGGGAGTTCCCACACTTGACCAATGGTATCCCCTGAGTGAGTAAAATTTAATTGAGAATTTAGGATCAGGGGTCTTTGGACAAGTGAACACTGTTCTGGTGTTTGGAGTTAGAGAAACAGTGCCTCCTGGAGTTGCAGTCAGGTAACGCTCTGTACTACACATACTATAAAAAATTATATGACAGCTCTGTATGCAGACTGAATTTAAGTTTGAGCATACATTTACATTGTGGGACATTCCATGGATCCCGAAATGTGCTTTTGTTATTTTGAGATTTCCAGGCCCCATTTGGACATATGGCCTGTGATGGGCCTTGGTAACTGTGGTGTTGGGTCTAACAATACAGACTGATAGTGTTTATACTCAGATATTCTGTATTTTGAATGCTGGTGAGGTACATGAAGAAGATAGTGGGTAAAGGTGAGCTGTAAGTATGCATGACATTCCATTTTGGTGAAATTGTTTTCTGTTGTGACTGACCAGACACCACTCCCCTAGGTATTCCTGTCAAGCCCTCAAGATGCAGGATGGCTAAGACCTTATTCTCCCAGGGAAAGAGATGTAATTGGACCCTGGGAGGGCCACCACCAGTCTTTTTGGCCTGCAGCTGGTGCCTGGAGACCAGGGAACGGACCTTGTACCTGAGGTCGCTCCATCTCTCCCTGGTGTCCTTCTTTGTGAGCAGGGTGGTGCCTACAGCATTTGCTCTGTTGACTATCTGGTCCCACATTTCAAGTTTTCTACTGAGAGAAGTGTGCTGGATTTGTGCTGCAAACAATTGTGGCTCTACTCTTATGATGTCATCGACCATGACTCTTAACTCATCTTTTTTGTAAGCGTGACATGGTGAAAAAAAAAACACGTGTGACAGTGACTCACTAAACAGAGGAAGTGTAAAAGGGTGTGAATGGACAAACATTTGTGCAGGATGTTCAATGGGGTGGTAAAAAAAAGATGTGCCTAATCTGTGGTGTGTTTGAGAAAAAAAGTTGTTCTGGCTTCTTTGTCATGCTGTGTAAGTGCAGAGTATTTTGGTCTATGAAGCAATGTGTTTTATAGTGTACTTTGCAGGTGCGTCTACTGTGGCAATGTGTGTCAGCTGTGTTGCTTTTAAGTTCATACATTGTGCAGTTGTTTGTTACTCTGCTGGCCGCAAACAGCTGTGGTTCAGACTGCCATTGGCTGATCTCCATGGGGGACCTCCACAACAACTGTGTGCTTGTATAAGCTCAGTGGTTGGTTGCGGTGCTGACAGCGCTAGAGGTCGGACTGCATATATCCAGCCCACCACACCAGTGGTGGTCTGCTGTTTTTGCTTGTCGGTTGGCAGTTCTGCCTGTACAGCTCATAATACGCCTGTCTAAAGACCACCAACATGGTGGTATTTTAAGGACTGCCAACATGGCGATCTGGCGGTTATACCACCAAATTCATAATGAGGCCCTTAGTTTGGTATTTCAATATTCCATTATACAAGCCTGCTTAGAGCACTTGAACACTAGCCCGAGTTCCACCACCAGTTAGATATATATTCCAGCAAAAAAAGTTTTTCATGACTATACAGTGTTATACAATGTTTACTTTTTATTCAAACCCATATCTCATTAATGTATCTGAAAATTGCCATTAAATATAACCAATCTGTCCACTTCATCATAACACTAAATATTTCTTTCTCCTTCTACTTTACGTATAATAATATCAAGAGGAGGGAATGGGACACCTCCCATGTTTTTGAAGAGCCCTAGAGAACTGTAGTATCAGGGAAGAAAGGAAAGATAGTATTGAGACCTACGTGGAGTCATTTGCGGGGAATACATTTACAACACCCAGGAAATTAGTAATGATCAGGTATTGTTTAAGGTCAGAGGATTGCAGAGTGTTAAAGTACCTTCCACTACCTTTTGTGAAGTTCAAATGATAAAGGGTACTTTATTAGATTCAGGGGGTCATTCTGACCCCGGCGGTCTAAGACCGCCGGGGCCAGGGTCGGCGGGAGCACCGCCGACAGGCCGGCGGTGCCCCGCAGGGCATTCTGACCGCGGCGGTTCGGCCGCGGTCAGAAGAGGCAAACCGGCGGTCTCCCGCCGGTTTACCGCTGCCCTTAGAATCCCCCATGGCGGCGCAGCTTGCTGCGCCGCCATGGGGGTTTCTGACACCCCCTACCGCCATCCTGTTCCTGGCGGTTCGCCCGCCAGGAACAGGATGGCGGTAGGGGGTGCCGCGGGGCCCCTGGGAGCCCCTGTCGTGCCCATGCCAATGGCATGGGCACGGCAGGGGCCCCCGTAAGAGGGCCCCGCAAAGTATTTCAGTGTCTGCTAAGCAGACACTGAAATACGCGACGGGTGCAACTGCACCCGTCGCACCCCTGCAACTCCGCCGGCTCAATTCTGAGCCGGCGTCCTCGTTGCAGGGGCATTTCCTCTGGGCCGGCGGGCGCTCTTTTGGAGAGCGCCCGCCGGCCCAGAGGAAATGTTTAAATGGCCGCCGCGGTCTTTTGACCGCGGTGCGGTCATTCAACGGCGGTACCTTGGCGGACGGCCTCCGCCGTCCGCCAGGGTCATAATCAGGCCCTCAGATACTACAATGTTACATTTCATATTTCTGCAAATGTATCAGTATTTATATTGTTGTGTCGTTACCTTTGTTTTACTACTATAATACTGTTCTCACTGTTTTATAAGGGACATGGATATGTTACATTTCAAATCTTATTTCATGGAATGTGAAAGGATGGTACAGGACAGCTGGAGGATGTACATATCATCTCAGAATAAATAAACTGTTACCAGATTTAAGATGTTCTGGAATTATGCTATTCACCAAGTCTTCGCCATTGGAGAGTGACATAGCTGCGAGTGAACAGAAATTAAAGCCGGCAGAGACAAACAAGTTAGACAAATCTGTGAGGGGAAGGAAACAAGGGAAGGAAGGTGGATGTTCCCACATTCTCTAAGGGATTGTTTCTGATTTGTCCTTTACCAAATCTAACCTGAAAGGCTTGGGTGCTGCCATTCTGCCCCATCTGCAAACCTCCACACACTTTTTAATCCTGCTTTTTCCCATTTATTCTGCCATATATGTCGACTGACTGTGTTGTTCTTCTGTTTGCCATTGCCTCTGATCCTGACACCTTTAGAAGAAATCATCAAAGAAGAACTAGATGATTGCAAGATGGCAATTGTGAAACTTGGCCAAAAGCTTAGAAAAAGATTCAAATTCATGAGGCGAGAACAACTACCAGGAGAAACTGTAGAGCACGTTGCAGTGGTTTTGAGGAATTTACCAGCTATGTGAGATTATAAAAGCTTTTAAGATTCTGTGATGAGTGGAGTTTAGGGATTATGAAGGGTTTTTAGGGTTCAGGTATGTGTGGAACGCAGGGTGGTGAAAGGCTTTAGGAGTCAGTGAAAGGTGGCTTTTAATGGTGGTGAGTTTTTTTAGGGTTCATTGATCGGTGGAGTTTAGGAACAAAAATTGGTATTAGCCTTCTGTAATGGGCAGGGTTTAGGTTTAGTATGGTGTTTTAGGGTTCTGGGCTCGGTGGAGAATAGGGAGAGGGAGGGCTTTTATGGTTCAGGGATGGGTGGCTTTAAGGGAGAGGAATCGGTGTAGTTTAGGTGTGGTGGGTTTTTTCAGGGTTGAGAAATGGATGGAGTTTAGGGACAGAAAGTTATTTTATGGTTCAGTAATTAGTGGAGTTGAGGGCTCAGTGATGAGTGTACTTTAGGCATAAAGAGGTGCTTTTAGGGGGAGGGACAGATGCTGCTTAGGGATGGTGAGGAGTCAGGCAATTAAAATCATCTAAAGTAATTGTTTAATTGTAATACAAATGTGAAATAATGTCCCCTGAAGTAAAGGACTGAAACAAATGCCTCTGTGAATATGTTTCTGAAATTGAGACCAGCAACCATTTTTTTCCAACTTAAAAACTAAGGGGCCTAAATATAAGGAACTGGAATATTGACTCTATTGAGCCAGTTACCTTGTACTGCATTGCTCCTTCCTAACGACACCATGGTAGTGCTGCATTTACAATACAGCACACCATGTGGCTCGTTAGCACAACAGCACTTTTTTCAGCGCAGCTGTGGATCTTTGTTGGACTAGAGCTAAAAATCTTGGTGCTAGTCCAGCAAAGCTTATAGAGGCCCAGAGGATATAGCATTAGCGTCACTATAACTCCTGCCCTGGGCAGGCGTTAAAAAATGACACTAGAGTGGCTCAGTGAAATCTTGCACATTTCACTGCACCATTGTTTTTAGCCTCCCTGCGGTGGAAGGCCTCCCGTGCATACATTACAACGGGCGCAGGTATAATTTGGCACAAGGGAAAGTGGCACAATGGTACCATTGCACCACTTTGTAAATGAGGCGCAGGGTGAGGGCCTGTTTAACGCTGCTATAATGTAAAAAATATGATGCTATGGCAGAGCTAAGGGGTGCAAGGGGCTTGTAAATATGCACCTAGGCATGCAACAACCAACTCTGAAAAAAAGTACATTCTTGAATTAGTTTCTATGTAGTATTAAATGTCATTCAACCTTTAGATTTCCATTAAACTATTTAGGTGAAATGATTTCTCAGAAATAACATAATTTTTTATTAAAATTACACACGACCTACCCAATGCAGTAACTAAAAATATGGCTTAACCAATGGTATTAATTGCACAGCACTGACAGGCTAAACTTAGGAAAAGTGAGCAAAACATTTAGGAATACCAAAACATGTAAAAAGCCAAAATGCCACAAAATAAAAATACCACAAACATAAAAATCAAGAATTTTGTTAACAAGGAAATGATCCAAAATTAATAAAGTCAAATTAGAGGTATTGGAGATATGAATTTTGAAAGTTAGTAAGCTAAAAGTTACCAATAAACAATATTGCATCTATAGGTGAAGTAGACTGGGAACTTAAGCACACATTGAGGCCAATTGTGATACGCTCAAGGATGCTAAGCCTAGTTCAAGGACCTGGCCAAAGACGTTTTCTTCTGCTTTAGCATTTATTTCCAGAAGTTAAACTCTTCCACTGGAGAAAAGTTGAAGTCCTCTCAAAGTTGAATACCTGATTATTGACAATCCGCAGATGCCCTTGTTTTTGGCAACTAATACTCTGAGCATGAAATTTCCAATGTTTTCCTCCAAATTAATCTTAAATATACGAGCAGGAGTAATCATGTAAGTATTGGAAGTTCAGGGTAAAAGAATATTGTGCAATTACCAATATTACTCTGATTATTCCGGCATAATAGAAATTCTGCCCAGGCCTAGTAACGACCTTAACGTCTCCACACAGGTCACAAACAGCAGTTACAATGCCCGTCTGTTCATTCACAGGTCCTGATGTATTCTTAGGAGCTGGGGGTGAAGTGCCACTTTTATACAGATCACTAGCGAGTAGTTGTGGGTGACTCTTAGACATTTCTTAACCAATGGTCACAAAGTTCCCATAGGTACTCCCTCATTTACAGCACATCCTGTTTGGCTTACTGAAATGTTCCCACAGTAACAATTCTTGGTGAAATCCAACTTGACAGAATCTTTCTGTAGCTGAAGAGGCAAGTAGCTCACCCAGGGGTTTGTCTAGGGAAATGAGCAGTCAACTCCTCCTATACCACACTAAATTGGTTTATTGATCACCCCTCCTCTCACTGGGATGAAGACTGGCGACAATGTGCTCTGGGATCAAAACACCCCTCCTTTATATGTCCTATTTTACCTTTAACTATGGAAGGGCAGGCTTCGCCATGGTCTGTTTCAAGTGAATGATGTTTCTGAACCCTCCCTAACTGCCTTTCATGAAAAACTTGTCCAGGTCTTTCTGCCAAACGTTGCAAGCCATTGTCTTTGATCTAGGAATAGATTTCACACTTAATTAAGGGAAAAGCACCCCCAGTGAAGGCAGGTGCAGGGCGGCTAATGTTAATTAGGGTGCAGGAGCTTCAGGCAAGAAAAGTGTAAATTTATCAAAGTTAACTTTCTTTTAGATTTACCAAACATCCAACGCCACCATTCAATGGCACTTGTAATAAGTATTAAAAACAGTGGCTTAACAAATCTGTCACTTATTTTAAACTAAAATTACAAAAATCACATTTTTAAATGTACTTCAGCTTTTTCATAGAAGCAGCTGCAGCCCTATACAATAAAATAGTTTTTAGTTGCTAGTCACTGTAGACAAATGTAAACCTTAACTTTGAAATGCCTTACACTCTACCTTGTGGCCTAGAGAGCCTACTTCTCTTTGACATGATTAATATTCAATGGTAGGGATCCTTACTGTCAAAATGGGTTATTTTGACACGTCTGCCTGATAGTTTAAAAGGTTCAGCAGTCAGACTACAAATAGGTTACCAGTGAATATATAGAACTTGTTTAATATACTTTGCAAGGCACTTGCTGGCCCTTGTCCTGAGTACTTCAGTCTTAGCGTCAGCCCTACATGCCCTTTCACCTTCATCATTCCTCTTCTTAACCACTCTTGTTTGATCTTATGTTTGATCCCACTACAGCAGGTAGATGTTCTTTCTTGGTTTTCTCTCATATTCCCAGAACATTAATGGTTAAAGACACTGCTCATGTGTGTTCAGGTTGAGTTGCGTCCCTGTGAGAGTGCTGGGTGCAGCACATCCCTACTGGCATTTTCATTGCGTATTGTTTCAATGCCTGTTGAGTTCTTTACGGCAAAAGTGGCTGATTGGATTGGTTGATACCTAATCATAAAAACATATTTTGGAACAAGCACTACCTTCTGTTCATAGTTCGCTCTACATTCTTTGCTGTAGAGATGAGCAAAAAGTCCTTTGGCAATTGAGAGCTGAAACCATGTTTTGAGCACCCCTCTTTTAATATTCCCCAATCTGGACTAATCTGCAGGAAACGTTCTAGGATCAAACTTGCATTCAAGTCATTTTTAGATCGTAAATTACCAGACAGTTTGCTAATGGCATCTTAGGGACATTCCGAAAACTGACCTAGGTATGCGTTCTGCCCATTGCTTACTATTGGCTTTGTAGTCTGTAGTTCACATTTTCTGGCTTTATTTGCTTTATGCTATCCAGCTTCAGTTTGTCCCTCCTGCTGCCTGAACCATGTTTACTGTATTCTTCCACAAACTGACTTTCTGTAAACAGGCTTTAAATCTTATTCTTATCTTGTCATATATGCTGTGAATTCAAAGACAGGGGTCAAACGTCTTCCAGGGAGCTTGGTTTTTGTATTTCTTTCTCTGACACTAAAGTGAGAGGACTTATGTGACAATCCTGCTGAGTACCCATGTAAGACGAGAAGGGATGTTCTTTTTTCTAATAGCAAACAACAACAAAAATTGAACTGTGCTGATGTTTCAGAATATGTAGGAATTAGTACAAATTAAGCACTTTTTTGTAATAAATGGTGGGAATAAATATTTGAATATGATCAAAACACATCAGTACAGTAGGTGATGACATTTGCACACATTATCGTTTGTGTGCAGTAAAACCATATTTTGGTGCAAATGTAATGATCATTTCAATTGAAATTTGTTTCTGTAATGGCATTGCACTACCACACTATGCACACTCCACACTATGCCACTCCACTCCGCTCCACTATATGCTCTTCCACTCTATGTCATGCCACTCCATTCTACAACACTCCACTTTATGACATGTCACTCCACGCCCCCTCACTCTAAGACACTGTGTGACATGTCATACCACTCAACTTCAAGCCACTACAATCTACACCACTCACTCCACGACACAACACTGTACTCCATTCTACGTCCTCCTGTCCACATTACTTATTCCACTCCATTTTAGCCCACTCCAATCTACCCCACTCCATCTCCAGTGCACTCCTGTCTATCCAACCCCACTCCGCTTCACTACAATCTTCCCCAATCTACTCCACTCTAACCTACTCCACTCTGCTCCTACCCCACCCAAATTTACCAACCCCACCCTAATCTACTCATCCCAATCCACCTCATCCCAATCTACCCCACACCACTCCAATCTACCTCACTTCAGTCTACCCCACTCTAACCCAATCTACCCCACTAAACCCCAATCCACTCCACCATTACCCAATTACCCCACTCCACTCTACCCAATTTACCTCACTCACCTCCAATTTTCCCCACTACACGCCAAACTACTCTGCACCACTTCACTCAGTTTAACCCAATCAACCCCATCCCACTCCAGCCCAATCCACTGCACTCCACTTAAATCTACCCCACTCTGCTCCTATCTATTCTAGTCTAACCCTCTCCACTTCAAACCACTCTAGTTTACCCCTCTACAACCTGCCCCAATCCACCTCACTCCGACCTACCCAAATCCACTCTGATCTAACCCACTCCAATCTACTCCTCTCCACTCCTATCTACCCCAGTCCAATCTACCCCACTCCATTCCAATTTATCCCACTCCACTGCAATCTATCCAGCTTCTATACACTCTATTCTACCCCCACTCCACTCAAATGTACACCATTCTACTACCATCTGCCCCTTTCTAATCTGCCACAATCTAGCCCACACCACTACAATCTACCACACTTCATGCCACTACAATCTACCACACTCCACTGTACCACACTCCACTCAACTCTATCCAAATCCACCCCATTCTACTTCACTCTAATCTACTCTACCTCAATCTACCACCCTCCACTCAAATCTACCCCACTCCAATCTAACCCGCTCCACCCCAATCAATCCAACTCCAATCTACCCCTCCCCAATCTATCCATATACTCCACTCCAATCTACCTTGCTCCAATTTAAACCACTTCACTTTACTCTACCCCACCCCACTTCAATCTACCCCACCCCACTCCACTCCACCCCACCCCAATCCACCCCATTCCACTCCAGTCTACCCCATTCCTCTCCTATCTACCCCACTCCATTCCAATATACCATACTCTAATCCACTGAAACTACCTCACTCAACCCCACCCTAATCTACCCCACTCCACTCCACTCCAGTCTACCCACTCCACTCTTCCCCAATCTATCTCTGTCCACACCTCCCTAATCTACCCAACTCCGCCTGGCCCAACTCCACTCTAATCTACCCACTACAATCCACCCAATCAACCCCACACCACTCAACCCCAATCTACCACACTTCATTCCACTCTATCTAATCTCCCCTACTCCAATATACCCACTCTAACCCACCTAATCCACCCACTCCACTTTACCCTTATCTGCCACACTCCATTCCACTCTAACCAATCTACCACATGCCACTCCAATCTACCCTACCCCACTCCACCGCCAAACTAACAATTTCAAATCTATCCCATCCAATCTGTCCCACTCCTACCTACCTCACTCCAATCTGCCCAAATAACTCTACCCCAGTCTACAGCAATCTTTCCCACTCCAAACTACTCCACTCCTATCTATCTCACTCTAAAATACCCCTTTGCATTCTAATTGCCACCACTTCATTCCAGTGTACCCCGCCATAACCCAACCAATCTATCCCACTCCAATCTGCCCCACTACACGGTACACCACTCCACCTTAACAAACGCCACTTCACTCCAATCTACCTCACTCCACTCTAATCCACCACAATCCACTCCACTCTTCCCCAGTCAAGCCACTCTGTTCCAATCAACCCCAATATATCTCACTCCACCCTACTTCATTCTACCACACTCCAATCTACCCCACTCCATACCAATCTACCCCACTTCACTCTGATCTACTCCACTTCACTCCATCCAAATCTACCCCAATTCAATCTATCCCACTCCACTCTACCCCAATCTACCCCATCTACCCCACTGTACCTCATCTACCCCATTCCTCCCCACACCATTCCAATGTACACTACCCTATCCCAATCTACCCAACACCACTCCAATCTACTCATTCCCCTAATCTAACCCACTCCATTCTATAACACTTAACTTCGGTCAAATCTATCCCACTCCACTCAAATCTAAGCCACCCCACCCTATCACCCCAATCACCCACCCTATCTACCCCACCCAAATCTATTCCACTCCAATCAACTCCACTCTAATCTACCCTATTTCAGAACACTCTGCCTCATCCACTGAAATCTACCCTACTCTACGCTACCCCACTTCAATCTACCCTAATCTAATCAACCCATCTCCAATGCAATCTGCCTTACTCTAATACTTCCAATCTATCCTGTTCCATCCTAATCTACCTCACTACACTCCACTCTTCCCCAATCCACCTCATCCCACTCCTATCTCGACTTCACTCCAATCTATCCAACTCAACTCCACTCCAGTCTGCTACACAGTCTCCCCAATCTATCCCACCCCAGTGTACCAAATTCAATCAAACCAATCAACCTCACTCCATTATACCCCAATCTACCACACTCTATTGTACTCTACACAACATACCACACTCCATTGTACTCTACCAAATCTACCCCATTTCACTGCACTCCATACTACCACATGCCTCTCAAATGTACACTGCCCCACCCCATCTAACCCACTTCACCCAAATCCACCCACTCCAATCTACTGTACCCCACTCCACCACAAATTAACCTACTCCCATCTACCACATCCAATCTGCCCATTCCAATCTACCCCAATCTACTCCACTCCACTCCAATCTACCCCACTCTATCTCAATCTACCCCACTCCAATCGAACCCACTTCATCCCAATCTTCCACAAACCACTCTAATCAACTCCACTCCAGCCTACCCACTCAACTCCATTCTACTGCAATCTACCACACTCCTGTCTATCCCACTCCATTCTACCTCACTCCATGCTAATCTACCTCACTCCACTCCAATCTACCTCACTCCTATCCCACCACACTCCAATCTATCCCACTCCACTCCACCCTACTCCAATCTACACAATCCACTGTGCTCCACTGTTTCCCAATCAACCCCACTCCACTCCAATCTACCCCACTCCAGCCTACTCCTCTCTAATCTACCTCAATCTACTTGACTCCAATCTACCCCACTCCACCCCAATCTACACCAGTTCAATCTGCCCCACTCCAATCTACCATGCTAATCTACCCAACTCCCCAACTCCAATCTACCCTTATCCACCCCATTCCATTCTACCCCAATCTACTCTATTCCCCTCTACCACAGTCTATCCCACTCCAATCTACTGTAGCCCACCCCACTCCACACCCCTAACTTCTAGCCATGATGAGCACCAGCCACACTGGTGTACAACATGGGTAAAACACAATTGCATAGGTGAGACGCATTGGCTTTGCCAATTCTATTTTTACTTCATGCCAGTTGGACAAAGGACCTGGAGTTGTTAGTGACCAAATCAACACAAAAGCTACAAACGATCCAACCCACCTACAACAACACCGTCATTGTCTCTGAGTTTATAGTATTTTATAGGCTTCCTTGTGTATGAATTGAGAACATAAAACATCTTGCAAAAAGGCGAAAGTTGGAAAAATAATTATTTCTTTTGTAAGGGAGTATTGTGAGCTAGGCTTTTTATCACTATTGATAAATCTTGCGAGATGATCGGAAATTCTTTTATTTCCAGACTTAAAATAAGTACTCTAATGCTGAACAATATGAATTAGTTACTCCGTATGATTTCGTCCCGGTAACTTTAATGTTGCGCCGTCAGTGCGTTCGAGAAAAAAATCCCACTGTTAGTCACACTGTGGTACCCACGAAATTAAAGCAAATGGCCCCTGCCATACTGTGTATTTTTGGAAGACCTAAATAGAGCACTGCAAAAATTCAACCTCCATTGGCAGTGGGGCATAAATATATTTTACGGAGATTCGCCTAAAAATTGACTCATTCAGATCTCACCTCTGCCTGAAAGGAGTCAGGGATTTGCCTCTCAGGTGGCAGACATTAGATTTTTCCATTACAGAAAAGACATTATCGAAAAATGTAATAACGATGAATACAAACCTTGAAGGACTCCTTTAGTTATATATACATTTGAAGATGAAAACTATGAAGCTCACTGTATATTTTTCGCTTGCATTGACCTATCAGGTTGAAGGGTTCTTGCTGAACTTCAAATCAAAATATAATCTTTTTTCAATACAGTGCAAAGGTGTTAACTGAGCAACTGAGTAGATGTAGATGTCAGTGCCTAGTCATCATGAAACATAAGGCAAAAACCGTGACTGATTAAAAAAAAGCATTTATGAGTATGGAAAGTAGTATTACAGGAGTACTCTCGCCCATGTCGATTCACAAAAGCAATGATGAGCACGGCAAGTAGTATTAAAGTATCACCCTTTTAAGTACTCTGACAAGCCATTCATCAGCTCTGAAATTGTTAACTTCCTAATAGTAAAAGTGTACAGGGAGCACAGAGTTTATCTAAAATGTCTAATTTTATTGCTATTGTAAGTACTTGGCCGCTAATTCTCAAAGGCATGTAATAGTATATAAAGGAGTGTTTCTGAAGTACTACTATATGTACTCTAAAGGCCTTTGTGAGAAGGGTCCCAGCGTATGCATTCACAACACTATTGATTCTTGAGCGTTATCAATAGCACATCTCAAGCACCGCAAAATCAGGAATGTAACAGGCATGAAAACTTTATACATCTCACCCCAGTTTTTGGACATTTCAGTCTTGGGCGTGGTCTTCTTGAGGTCATAAGGTCCCCTCCCCAAGTCTACTTTGGCAGCAGGGACCCCATCCCCGGGTCTCTATTGTAAATTGGTAGGTACCCCAGTGCCCACCCAAGACACCCACCACACATACATTTAGAGCCACGGGGATGTCCCATGGCCAGTGCGGCCAAACTCAGCTCTGCATGTTGCAGGAGTCGGTATTGCTCCTGCCCACAGGGAGCAGCTATTCATGCTGGTCTTCTGGGAGGGAACAATATCTTAATCTGTTTTGCTATTTTATAGCTTCTACCATTTGAGAGCAGACTTTGGGAGTCATTACGACCACGGAGGTCAGTGCAATAGTGGAGGTATTACCGCCAACAGGCTGGCGGTACATACCTCTACTATTATGACATTGGCAAGTTAACATACCGACCGCCACAGCAGTAACGATCACCGGGCTGAAGACTACAGTCTCCAGCCCGGTGGCCGTCACTAGGCCGCCCATGGCATTTTGACCCCGCTCACCGCCATGGTATCTGTGGTTTCTGTACCGCTACAAAAACCATGGTGGTAGGCACTATCAGTGCCAGGGAATTCCTTCCCTGGCACTGATAGTGGTCTCCCCCTCCCCAGAGTCCTCCCCCACTCTCACACTCCCCCCACATATACACACATACACGCACATACATACACACATGCATACACACATTCACCCACGCATGCATACATTCATACACACTCACAGCAACACTCACGAACATACATCCAGGCACCCACACAATCACACGACACAACAGGATCGTACACACACCCACTCATGCACACATGCATTACACACGCATGCACGCATTCACACACAGTCACACACACATGCACACAACACCTCCCACCCCCCTCTCCTGTCGGAGAACCTGACTTACCTGCTTGCAGGGGGTCCTCCGGCAGGAGATGGGATGCGGCGCTGATGCCAGCAGCAGTGTCAGCCAGCAAAACACCACCAGGCCGTATCATGGAACATGATACGATAGGCGGTGTTTTGCAGGTGTGGCGCTGCTGCTGGCAGCAGCGACACCTTACCGTCGTCTGCAGCCATGACCGTCGCCGGAATTCCACCAGCCTTGGGGCGGAATTCCGGCTACGGTCATAATTCCATAGACGGTAGGTAGCCACAGCGACGGTATGTTGGTGGCCGTAGTCATGACGGTAGGCGGCATTTGCCACCAATTTCATAATGAGGGCCTTTGTGTTTGCTCCCATTTGGCAGGAGTTTTAAAAATGCTTCCGCTAGGCAACACAAGTTTCCCTGCCTACGCCGGTGCAGGCAGGGAAACTACTGTGTCCTGAGGGTGAGCTCCCCGGGACACAGCATGAGAGCCAGCCCAAGGGGAATGGGTCCCTGGGGCCATTAAAGTCTCAGGGAGAGGGGCCATGTGCCCCTCTCCCTTTTAATGTAAATAGAGGATCTGAGGGATTGGGTCCAAAGGGACTTTTAAAGACTCTGGGAGGGGGGCATGTGCCCCCTCCTTTTTATTGGAAGCTTCGGACCTTGAGGTGGGCTTCTTGAGACCTACAATAGCTCAGGAGGGGGGCCCACAGACCCTTTTCCATTTACTCAAATAAAGTGGCCCCAGGGTTGGGGTCCCAAGGCCCTTTAAGGCTACGGGAGGTGGGGTCCTGCAGCCTACCTCCCATTTTGTATACATTTGAGCCCCAAAGATGAGCTTTCTGGGGTGTATAATGCCTCTGAGAGGGGGAACACGCACCCCCCTCTTCCCTTATAAAATGGAGCCCAGGGGTGGGCTCCCAGGGGCCTGTAATGGCTTGTGAAGGGTCCATCCAATACAGTAGCAGAATGCAGCACAGATAGAGAAAAAAACTAGGTGAAATATTGATATTTTTCCTCTTTAGCACCTCCCCTAGGGAGCCATACATTTTTGCCACATCCCCAGGATTACAAGGTCTTGTAAATCTGGGAATGCATCAAAATCCATGGGATTTGCGTGGGGACACCCAGCATAGTGCTCATGGAACACCTACCCAGGGCAGAGTAGCACAACACAGCAACTTGCACTGGGTTCATTCATGTACGGCCATTGGAAATACATTTTCATAGTCAATCCATGCAGTAACAGCCCATAGTCAATCTATACAACAACAGCCAATACGTGTTTTGTCACGAAGTGACTTTTTCAAGGCTGCAAAAAGATGAATACATATCCTTACTGGATAGCGGAGTTAAAGTGTAGGGACATGACATACTCCATACAAAGCATAATTGCCAAAAATAAATAAATAAAGGGAGGTTGTATATATGTAATATGACAAGGTAACTTGCACTTCTGGTCTATTACTCTAGATTAAATTACTGTACCTTATATCAGGCGCCACTAATACATTGCGGACATGATATCTTTTGATGACAATAGGGATGCAGTAGCTGCAGATCTTTTTTTCTTCCAAACCTTTGCCAAATAAAGAAAACAATACCACACACACGCAAGAGGGTCTAAGACACTGGGACGCTACAACACTAAAAAGATACCTAGAATTGAAACAAGTCTCTCGTGGGCTTCGAGTAATTATCTTTCCTTTATTTGACGACCTAGATACAGACCTTTTGGGTGAATGGGAACACTTAATTGCATCATCCTTGGTTGGTATGATCAATATTCTTATAAGACATGCAGACAGGAAGAGGGACAACCTACTGACAGAAATTGCTGTCCTAGAACAAGAAATCAAAAATATAAACTTGCCAGTTGCTACAGACAGAAACTATAATATTCTAAACGATGTATTAAATGCACATCAAATTTCCATCATGGATAAGAAACTTACAAAACTTGGGAGAGATGAAAACGACTATTGTAATGGTCGTGTTTATAGTTTCTCTCACCAAATTGATGATGTCAAAAATTATGCTCAGACCAGACCTCATAAAAGTAACAATGTGAATTTGTCTGCTTCCACCAGTACAACTGGTGTCTCCAATATCTCAAGAGTGGAAACTGATCCACCTGTGGAAGATACTTCACAAATGAGTTCAACTTTGGGAGGTACATTTTATTGAAGAACTAGCAAGATACAAAAAGGAACACAACTAAATTACAATAAACACACAAAAAAGGAGGAGGGGAGGTACAACAGACATGGACAAAAGAGAAGGCATGACCGTGAGATCGGTCTCACGCTACCTGAGTACATGAGACCAAGTTCCATTTCATCTTTCAGTAATAATACTGATGTTGTACAAGTTATGAATCTCTCTACCACTGCTTTATTCTGTGATGAAATAAATGTACTTAGCAAAGGCTTAGGTTTTTGTCCTTTTTCTAGGCCTAACTTTACAGACATACAGGTCGATTTGTTCAAATGTATACGTAATCTCAAAATAAAAAAATATTTCATAGACAAACCTAGCAATAATAATAGGATGAATACAGTGACTCCAAAACTGTAGCAGAACCGTTGGGGACATATAAGACATACAAATGTTATCTCTTGACAGCATTAGTTCATCGGTACACAAAATACAGGCTATTCTAGAGCACCTTGACATCCAGCCTAATCTAGAGGTGGACAGTGGACTTAGACCCAAATCTGCCTTTATGCCAACTCTATCTCTGGACAATCACATTGAAGTATTCTACAAAACAGTGAGTAATGACCTACACCACTTGGAGGACAAACAGAGGTCATGTAGGAGTATTTACAAAAACAATCTTAGACCCACTCAACAACAAGCTTTAAAGAGACTAGCCTTACACAGTGACATTGTGATCAGGGAAGCGGACAAAGGAGGCAATGTGGTGGTGATGAATAGATTTGATAACATGACAGAAATCAACAGACAACTAGGGGACATAAAAGCGTACGTACGTTTGACTGGTATCCCATTATTGGAGGTCACATGCTTGACAGAGCGCAAACTCTCCTATTGGAAAGAACTTTGTCTCATCTCGGACTACAAATACAAATACATGTATATCCCAGCACCATGACCCCTTTGCATCTATATACTCCCCAAAGTTCAAAAGCCAGGTACCTTCCCTCCAAGTAGACCCATCATATCTGGAGTTGGGTCACTGACAGAACACATTTCAGAATACATTAACTCTTTTTTACAACCTTTAGTACGTAACTTAGCATCCAACATCCAGGACACCAGGGATCTATTATGTCAATTGGAAGATGTCAATTAGACCATGATTGTAAATTTGTAAGTCTTGATGTTAACTCACTATGGCCCATATTTATACTTTTTTTGCGCTGCATTTGTGTCATTGTTTGTTGCAAAAGTGGCGCAAACTTACAAAAAATAATTGTATTTTTAAAGTTTGTGCTCCTTTTGTGTGAAAAAGTGATGCAAATGTGTGGCAAAAAAGTATAAATATGGGCCTAGATACGTCCATTCCTCTTGAAAAGGTCTCTAAACACTGACTTCCACACTGTCCTATAGAGATGCAACTTATTTTGAACATACTAATATACTTATAGATCTCAGAAGATTGGTTTTGGAGCACAATGTTTTCTTACATGATGGTAACTGGTATAGACAAGACCAAAGAGTGGCCATGGGGGCCAAATTCTCACCATCCTATGCAAACCTGTATTTGGGACATTTTGAGAAACATCATCTCTGGGTAGACTGCCAACCAAATATCTCACAACACATTCTATATTGGGGAAGATACATAGATGATATACTTTTCATCTGGACAGGTACCATCTCTGATCTGAACATCCTTATATGTCAACTGAATAACAATGACTACAATCTGGTTTCCACACATCAAGCGGGATCAGATCACATTGAGTTCTTGGATGTCATCCTATACACAGTAAATAATAAGGTATTGTCTAGGATATACAGAAAACCATTGGCATGTAACTCTATCTTGCATGCACACAGTGCACATCCAAGTGCTCAAATCAATGCAGTCCCCTATGGGAAAATGACCAGAACCAGACGTAATTGTAGTGATGATGCAATACTCCTATAAGAACTAAATTTGTTGGAACAAGTTTCCGAAATATAGGGTATTCGGGCCAAGTAATCTCCCAAGCCAAAAAATGTATAACATCAAAAGAAGGCAGAACTCTGCTAATTCGTAAAGTTAACACTAAGAGCAAAGAGTAGAAATTCTCTTTGATTACCAAATGTAGTCCTGTAAGCTCGTCAGTGTATCGCATACTGAAACATCACTGGCATTTGTTACTATTGAACACCTGTCTAGGCAGGATGCTAGGTAAGAACCTGTCTATAGTACATAGTAGGGGATTCACTCTGAGAAATATACTTTGTCCCAGTTATGTCGCCCCATTAACACAGGACAAACTTAAGACATGGTTGCCCAGCAAACCTACAAGTTTCTTTAAATATGGTGGCTGCATCACCTGTCAGTTTGTTCTGAAAAAGACAGTGACTTTTTCATACAATACACGTGAGATTTACCAGAGAAAATAACTTATTAATTGTAACACTGAGTAGACAGTATACTGTATTGTGTGCATCTGTGGAATAATTTATGGGGCAGCACCATCCATCCACTTAAGGAACGGATCCAGGAACACAGAAGACCTATCAGGAATAACAATCCTAACTATCTGTTAGCAGCACACTACAATCTTTCACACAAGGAGACATTTAGACACTTGTGGGAAGTTCTTCCACTTTACTATTACTACCATTTCTATGTTGATGTTCATACAAATTATGGAGGACTGAAATAAACCCTCCCAGTTCTAAACATTTGGATTGTGAAACAGAAAATGATACTATATTGCCAAAATTAGCCGGTGTATCTCCATTCTTCTTGGAATGTCATCACTCTTGTGTGCCTGGATGAACCTGTCTGGTAGGTAAGCTGTAGTCTTCACCAAGTTTTGTTAATGCAGGAGAGGGCCAGGAGAAGGCCTGCATATTGAAAAAAACAGTAACTGTATTATAGAGTAAAGAGAAGGACAAAAGGAAGCAATTTAAGCTACATGAAGAGTCAAAGGTACACCAAGAAGGCTCAGATGCAGAGCAAGAACATAATAGGGGTTTGAGCCAGCAATGCAGCAAACACATATTCAGCAGCATTTCCCAACAACACACCTCTCTCCAGTCCACTTTCTCCTTCTAGCTGTTGAGGTAGACCTGCCCTGAGTCTTTGCATCCTCCTCCTCCTGATTCTGAAGAACTCTGTCTCAGTCCCAAGCCGAGCGAAGTAGACCAGTGTAATCAAGTGCATTGCTTTTGAAGAACAAATAGAACTAATAGAGAAACCAAACTGTAGTATTTTGTGTAGATTTCTGTTTAATAACTAAAGTGACTGGTCTGGTCTGAGGAACCAGAAAAAGGGAATGGATCCTGCAGGTACATTTCACTAATTTTGAAAGACCAATCAAATGCTCACCCATCAGTCCCCAAACATTGCAAATCATCAGAATCAAGTTTGCAAACTTTCTAAACTCCTTCCATCACTGCCAGCCAACCACGTACATCATCAATCATCACTCACAATCACTCAAAATGTCACCACTTATTGGTGCAATAGTTAGTAGTGAACTCTTCCAATCCAAGCATGGTGGTTAAACAAAATGTTATCTCCTCCTTTGGTAGCAAGTAGCAACACATTGAAATTTGGAATTGTCACTGACAGCCCTTTAATCAATGATTTTCTGGGGCAGCCCTGCTTGGCGATGAAAAAAAAAGATAGGCAATGGCATGTGTTTGAGGCAGGCATTGTCTCCAATGTCCTGCAGGGAATGTGTTCTTCACTGTACACAGGTCCAACTCCAATACGGCCATATAATATGTGACTAAGAAATGGTGGGAAAACATAAATCTGACACAAATATAATGTTTCTCTAGCACTTTTTTTTACAAAGAAAGAAAGAAAGAAGTTCAATGAGAAACAATTAAAACATTACGTGGCAGCACTGACATACTCAGTCCGAGAAGTAGAAATCAAACTCAGGTGATATTCCACAAAGTTGGTCAGCAAAAACACTTGATTCTTACCAATCATCCTCTTTCTCCTCCTGTGGTGTTTCAGAAACAGTGTAATCAGATGGTGTAAAATGCTGGTTAATTTTTATCATGGTTAATCCCTCTATGTTTTGAGGCGAGAGACTGGTCCTTCTCACTGTAAAAACTGCACCAGCTGCACTGAACACAGGTTCGGCAGAGACACTGGCTATAAGACAGGACAAGCCAGATTCTTTATTGCCAGCCTGCTGAGTTTTGGCCATTGGTGCATCTTCCCATACAAATACACTAATGGGTTTTGATCCACATACACCTCTTTTGGGTCATCCAGATACTCCTGAACCATCCTGTGAAGTGTCATTGGTGCTGCCACTTGCTCAACCTCTTTTGTTTTCACCTCTGTACTGGACTTAAGACCTGCCACTTGAAACCAAGCTAAAGCGGTGGTTGGGTCTGATTCTTCTGATGCTACCGTTTCTGGTGTTCTTGTTGCTAATGTAGGCTGCTGTGAGACAAGACTTCCCTCTCTGGAAGTTTAAGGTGGCTCCTTAGAACTGATGAGTGGGACTCTAAGTTCCGCCCATTCTTCTTCCAGTACACCAGCTTGCTCAACAATCAACCTTTTGTATATTGAAACATCTCTTACAGAAAAAAGAATGAAAGAGGAAAGAATTTGTTTGTAGCTTGGATCAAGTAGGTTGGGATAGATGTACTTTTTTGACAAGATAATATCATTTTGTAGCCTTGCACTACAAGTCAAGGGATAGATTAGGCTCTCAACCAAGGCATGCGCTTCTGGATTTTTGTTCACTCCTCCGAGTATAAACCTTTCAGATACCTTCTTAACTGGTCCTGTAGAAGATGCAAGAACGGGATAGCTTGGCCCATCGTACTGTCCTCCTTACTAACTTTGTGTGAGAATACCTCAAAATGGAGCTACAACTGTGTCAAGCATTTGACTAGGCCCCATTTGTCTGCATCCATAGTCACAGCTTTCCCAAATGCATCCCCTCCTCTTACTATGACATAGTCATTGATCTGTCTATACTGCTCAAACAGATGTTGCAACATATAATAGGTTGAGCTCCAACGTGTTGCCACCTCCTGTATCAGGGCTTTAACTGGTACTCTGTTACCACACTGAATAATCCACAACTGTTTCTGGGCTTTAAAAGAATGGACGAAATGAGTGCAGATTCAGCTGCAAGTGGTCATTATGTTACTGACTATGGGGGTCATTATGACTCCGGCGGTCTGCGGTAATATGGAGGAAAGTACTGCCAACAGGCTGGTGGTACTTTCCTCCATATTATGACATTGGCAATTTGGCTGAAGCCAAACCACCAATGTACCACACCGACTTCCATGGCGGTAACGGCCGCGGGCTGGAGATATCAATCTCCAGCCCGTCATCTGTCACTTTACCGCCTGTGGGATTATGACCCCGCCTACCGCCATTGTTTTCGTGAAACCACAAAAACCATGGTTGTAGGCACTATCAGTGACAGGGAATTCCTTCCCTGACACTGTTAGGGGTCTTCCACACCCCACTCCTTCTCCACAGGTTCCCCCTCTCCCCCCCTTCCTCTCCAGACCCACCCTTCATACACGGCCCTCCCTTCACACACGCACACATGAATACACACACCCATTCGCACATTTATCCACACATGCTTACATCCATTCACACACATCGGCACACACCTTCATACATACACACACACACACAGTCACACAACTTAACATACACGCACTCACACCCCCAAACATGCACATATATACAGAACGCAACACACACCCACATACATGCACGCACAGACATACATACACACACCCACACACACAAAACACCCCCCTTCCCTGTTGGAGCACCCACTTACCTGTGTCCAGGGGGTCCTCCAGCAGGAGATCGGACGGGGCGCTGCTGCCAGCAGAACACTGCCATGCCGTATTAATTCTCACAATATGGCCTGCGGAGGTCTTACTGTCATCCGTCGGCATGGCCACAACTGGATTTCCGCCATTCTTCTGGCGGAAATAGGGCTGTGGTCTATTATGGCAGACAGCTGGTAGACGCGGAGACGGTCTTTTGGCAACCGTCGCCTCGGCGGTAGGCGTTTTTTACCGCCAATGTTATAATGAGGGTATCTGTTTTTTGGGAAAGTCTTGTGCAACCAGATTGATGCAGTGCACCAGACACAGAACTCTGAAATGCCACAGTCTCCCATGGCTTTGACTATGTTAATGCCATTGATCGTGGCAGCAAATCCAGTTTGGAGACCTCTGGCTTGCAACCATTCAGACACCTTCATATGAAATCCACCCAAGATGTTTGCAGCTGTGTGTGATTTCTCCATGGCAAACATGGCTACTTCTGCATGCTGCCTAACACTCTTGAAAATGTGTTCAGGTACAAGACTTGTAGATAGCCATCCAAACGCCACTACTCCTCCACAGAGCTCCTTGCTCTCAACCCCGGCCGGCACACTGCCTGCGCCCAGGCCAACCCCAGACACACACACGGACCTTTCACATGCCACTCATTCCACTTCTCTTGCACTCACACCAACAACACCAACAAGCACCACAACAAAACCAAACCCCCCAATCACCTCAACTGCATCCTTCTTAACACCCGCTCCGTCCACAAGCACGTCATCAAGCTTTGGGACCTACTCACCACAAACTCTCCCGACATCGCCTTCCTCACTGAAACATGGATGAACTCCTCATCAGAACCCAACATCTCCATAGCCATCCCTGAAGGATACAAAAGCACCCGTAGAGACCGCACCAACAAACCAGGAGGAGGAATCGCCATAATACACAGAAACTCCATCAAGATTTCCACAAACACTAACGACACCCTAGACAACGTAGAGCACCTACACTTTCAGGTACACATCAATGCCAACACCACCCTAAGAGGAACCCTCATCTACAGACCACCAGGACCCCGGCCCCCATTCTGTGACTCCATCGCCGACACTATCAGCTCCCACGTCCTCACCTCCACAGACTAGCTACTCCCTGGTAATCTTAACTTTCACCTGGAAAGCACCCACAACTGCAACTCCACGGCCCTGCTGGACAACCTCACAAACCTCGGCCTCAAGCAACTGGTCACCTCACCCACCCACTCAGCCGGACACACGCTAGACTCCATCTTCACCTCCAGCAGCCACATCGCCTTCACTCACACCACTGAACTCCACTGGACTGACCACAACTGCGTCCATTTCTCCTTCCTGAAACCCCCCACCCACCACCAACAACATCCTACCCCCTACCGCAAGTGGAACAAGATCTCCAAAGAACAACTGATCTCCAACCTCGCACAAGCTCCACCTCCCAGTACCAACGACCCCAACGCTGACGCCCTCAACCTCACACGATGGCTAGAAACATGCGCAGACTTCCTCACCCCATTCAAAATAAACAACACCCGTATCATGAACACCCCCCACTGGTTCACCACAGAACTTCAGTCTTCCAAACGAGAATGCCGAAACATTGAGAAAGCCTGGTGCCAAGAAACCTTAATGAGCAACTTCTCCGCCCTCAAATCAGCCATGCGCAAACATCACCAACTCATCCGGACCACCAAACGATCCTCCTACAAAGAACGCATAGACAACAACACACACAACAGTAAGGCACTTTTTGCCATCATCAAAGAACTCACCAAACCCAAATCCTGCACCATCGACCCTCCACACTCCCAAGACCTCTGCAACTCCCTCTCCAACTACTTCCACCGCAAGATCGCAGACATACACGACAGCTTCACATCGTCATCACTCACCATCACCACCACTGACACAACCAACACCACAACACCCTGCCACACCAACTGAACACCTGGACTCCCACCAACGACAAAGAAATCGGCAAAACCATGAGCTCCATCCACTCAGGCTCCCCAACAGACCGTTGCCCCCACCACATCTTCAACAAAGCCAGCCAAATCTTCGCTCCCCAGCTCCGGGCCGTCATCAACAGTTCCTTCGAGACCGCAACCTTCCCAGATATCTGGAAACAAGCTGAAGTCAACGCTGTTCTCAAAAAACCCAAAGCAGACCCTGAAGACCTCACAAACTATTGACCCATCTCTCAACTCCCCTTCCTCGCAAAGGTCATAGAGAAGATAGTAAACATACAACTGTCTCGCTTCCTAGAAGACAACAACTTACTCGATGTCTCCCAGTCTGGATTCCGCAAAAACCATAGCACCGAGATCGCCCTCATCGCCTGTACAGTTGACTCCAGGACCAGATTGGACAAAGGCGAAACCGTAGCCCTCATCCTCCTAGACCTCTCTGCAGCTTTTGACACCGTATGCCACCAAACCCTCGGCACACGCCTCTTCTTTGCCGGAATTCGCCACAAAGCCCTAGACTGGCTCACCTCCTTCCTCTCCGAAAGAACCCTAAAGTTTGCCTCCCTCCTTTCTGGTCTACAGCCACAAAGACCATCTGTGGGGTCCCTCAAGGATCCTCCCTCATCCCCATCCTTTTCAATATCTACATGGCTCCTCTCACCAACATCATCCGCCCGCACGGGCTCACCATCATTTCATATGCTGACGACACCCAGCTCATCATCTCCCTCACGAGGAACCCATCTACCGCCAAGAAAAACCTACACGTCGGACTCCTCGCCATCGCTAACTGGATGACAGCAAGCCACCTCAAATTAAACTCATAAAAAACCGAGATCATCATCTTCAGTCCCAACAAGACAGCATGGAACGACTCTTGGTGGCCCATCACCTTTGGACCACCCCCAACACCCACCACCCACACATGCAATCTTGGCATCATACTGGACTCATCTCTCTCCATGACTCAGCAAATCAACGCCATTTCACCCTCCTGCTTCAACACCCTTCTCATGCTACAAAAGACTTTCAAATTGATTCCTATAGAAACAAGAAGAACGGTCACCAACACCCTCATAAGCAGCAGACTGGACTACGGCAACACCCTCTATGCAGGGACCACAGCCAAGCTTCAGAGAAAACTCCAGCGAATCCAGAACCCAGCCGCAAGTCTCATCCTCAACCTCCCCTGTCACGAACACATCTCCACCCACCTCAGATCCCTACACTGGTTGCCCATCAACAAAAGGATAATTTTCAAAATCCTTGTACACGCTCACAAAGCCCTCCACGACACCGGACCGGCCTACCTCAATGAATGAATCAACTTCCACAAACCAACTCGACAGCTCTGCTCCGCCGACCTCACCCTCGCTACAGTCCCACGCATCCAACGCGCCACCTCCAGCAGCAGATCCTTCTCCCACCTCACCGCCAAAACCTAGAACTCCCTCCCCACCAACCTACGCAAGACCCAGGACCTCCTAACCTTCAGAAAGCACCTCAAAACATGGCTTTTTGAGCGGTAACCCCCCCCAGTGCCTTCAGACCCTACTGTGTGAGTAGTGCACTTAAGAAATTTGTTTGATTGATTGATTGATTGATAGCCTTTGCTTTACTGCCACAAAAGTGATCCAGTGTGCAGTGATGCACGTGCAATCAGCAGCATGACAACTGGTCCACATGTCTGTCATTAAGTAGATAGTGTGGACTACACTTTGCTGCAGAACTTGTCCAATCAATTGCAGCACATCGTGATGCAGCGCTGAAACAGCAACTCTGGCAAAAAGGGTCTGACTTGGAACATTCAAATGCAGGCAGATGGCTGCCATGAGCTCTAAGAATCCCACTCCTTCCACAAAAGAAAAAGGGAGAAGGTGCAGTGCTAACATTATTGCCGGCTTCCCATTGTACAAACGTGCAATTGGTGGTTGCTGTCATAGGGCCCCTCCTGCCTAAACGTTCCCATAATTATAGCCTAGATTTTCTTCTTTTCTGGGGCCACTGACGCAAGAGACTTTTGAGATGTAGGTAGTAGTAGACAATGTGCATTGTCATGCAGTCACCGAATGCCATGATGTCTCCATCTGACTCTGAGTTGTCCAGTGCCATTGTGAGGTCATGGAAGTTGGCGATTCTGGTGCACTGCTGGGGACAGGGCTGCCTTGCATGAGGATGTCACCCGCTTCTTCCTCACATTCCACTGTAATTTGACCAGTTGAAGCTGATGTTTCCCGTCTCTCTTCACCTTCACCACTGCGACCACGTTCAGCCTTTTTTTTAAGGTGCTCCTCCCACTGGATTGCGTGATGTTTTTTCATATGAGTTGTCTGGCCTCCAGTACCTTAATGTGACCCAGGGTTACCTCAATGAACACTTGCGTGGGCAATGGAGCATATCAATGTTCTCCTCCTGTTTGCTAATCGCAAAAGGTCCCAAACCGTGGAGGAATACTTTCTTATTGGGCAAATGCCTGTAAAAGAACTGGAGGTAAGTGGGTGTGTCACTTGCCTCTTTGTAGTGCATACTTCTACTGAAGTACAGGTTGGTGCAGGTCTCTGCTGGGGCGTTGCAAATATGGGAGTTGGTGGTGCTGCCTGTGCCGCACCCCTCGGAGCAGGTTGGATAGTAATGTTGGACTCCTCTGTGCCAGCTTCCACAATGACTAGCTCATCGTCATCATTCTCCTCATCATCACCCCTTTCCATGATTCTAGGGCTTTCTTTAACTTTTCTTTTCCTTTGCCACTCCTGGCATCTCCCCGACTCTGGTGTGGTCTATTCTATGTCCCTATCATCGTCATCAGAAGTGGTGCTTGGAGAAGATGGTGGAGAGGTACCCTTCCTTTGTCATGCTGGAGATCTGGGAGCCATTGATTCTAAAAAAGGAGGTTCTTGCTTGCAGGAAGCTCTACCTCCTGTTCTGCTCCAACCTTGTGCAGATCTACTATTGCTGGCTGTGGCAGCTGTCCACTTTGCTCTGTTTCCTGAAATGATTAGGGGCTTCTTTGCAAAAGGGACAAATCCAATTCAACATCAATGCTCATCGGTGTTGCCATGACTTGTGGCTGCCTCACTAACAGACAAGGTCCTAGGCTTAGGTTGGGGTGGTGATGTTGATGCGGGAGCACTGCTCTCAGGTTCCTATCTGGAGGCCGATGTAGCAGGCACACATCTCTCAAAAAAGGTTGCAGTTGGCATGCCACTGTTGGAAAGCTGCTTCTTCTCACTGACCACTTTCTTGGGAGCAACTTTCTTTGGGGCCATCTTAAGCTGTAAGTTGGAAGTGGCACTGAAATGCACAAGCAGAATAGTTTGGAGGACCAAAATAACTGTAAGGCCTTCTCTTTGGCAGTACTGTGGGTGATGTGAGGTCTTTTTTCTTGTGCACCTAAAAGCAACCAAGCAAGAAAAATATATAGTTAGTGAAACATGGCATTGTTGAAGGTTGAAATAGAACAGACAAATGAAATCTTAGTGTGGTTGGTTACTTATGTAACAAAGACCAATTTAATCAGACATTGTAAAGTCAAAACACACCTCCACACCATAAAATTTCATTTCAAATCAGGCAGCAAAACATGAAGATATATCTCTTTAATTTATCTCCATCTGCTTTAAAGGAGACACCTGGGATAGTCAGAGAAAGGTGCATGGGTAAATGGAATAATCCTTTAAAAACCTATGGTGGCAAGGTGGTCCAAAGGAAATGGAATAATCATTAAAAATATATATTATGCTACTGATTTGTCCGCAGTGCTCTGCAGTAGGGGTCTCCGGGAGGAAATGGAATTATTATACACCTAAAGAAATCTAATGCTGTAGTGCGAATGTGCACCATTGGTGGATGGATGGATGGAGGCATGGATGTGGATGGATGGATACATCAACACATACTGCAGAATTAAATACAATTAAATGCAAATTTTAAGCAAACTAACAAAAATGTAAAAAGAATTAGAATAAAAACGAGAAATAAAAAAACAAATTAAATAAAAATTAAATAAAAAATAATACAAAATTAAATAAAAATTGAATTAAAATCAATAGTATAAAACATTATAATTAAAATAGAAAATAAAAATAAAACCTTAAAATATAAACTTAAACTAAACAAATGATCAATAAATATAGTTTTTTGTATGTAAGCTTATGGCACACCACACAGGCTGCATGCACAAAATGGCTGCCAGCCACATGGTAAAACAGCAACAATGTGCAAGGAGGCATGGCAAACAAAGAACACATGCAGACCTATGGCAAAGGGACACTGGCTGGAAGGACACAATGGCCACCAGCCACATGGTCAAACAGCAACAAGGAGTAAGGCGGCATGAGGAACAAAGAAAGAACATATGCAAGCCTATCTCAAAGGAAAACTGGCTACATGCACAAAATGGCTGCCAGCCACATTGTCAAACAACAAGGAGCAAGGAGGCACTGGGAACAAAGAAAGAACACATGCAAGCCTATGGCAAAGGAACACTGGCAGCATGCACAAAATGCCTGCCAGCCACATGGTCAAATAACAATAACAAGGAATAGGGAGGCATAGGGAATAAAAAAAGAACACATGCAAGACTATGGCAAAGGAACACTGGCTGCATGCGCAAAATAGCTGCCAGCCACATGGTCAACCAACAACAACAAGGAGAAGGGAGAAGGGAGAAGAAAGAAAAGAAGAACACATGCAATCCTAAGACAAAGGCACACTGGCTGGATGCAGAAAATGGCCACCAGTCACATGTTCAAACACAACTTTGAACAAAGAGGCATGGAGAACAAAGAACACATGCAAGCCTATTGACACACACTACACAAAATGGCCCCTGGCCACACGGCATGGAGAACAGAGACAAATGGTGGATGATGACAAAAAACACACATACACACACACACAAACACACTGGCCTTACGGAGGCATGGTGGTAACACTGAAGAAACCATTAACATTAATTTAGCAATCCAAAACACAAAAATTAACTAAGCTCTAAAAATTTCACAACAACAGTACACACATCCTCATATAGCATCAAATATTTCCACACAACATATACACTTTTTGCAAAAAATGAAATGCAAAAAAATCCCCAACAGTTTTAATTTAATCCATTGCCATCCCTGCCCTAAATGAAGTTTTCAAAACATGTATCACAGAAATATTTGTTTCATTCACTGATGACTACCTGTCCTTTGCAAATCTAGGCCACATAATAAAACAATATTGCAAATGTTACAAACATGTAGAAAGGGACAGGTACTGAGCTATGCAACAATTTTCCTTTATAAAAGATGAAAAATTAGTGGAATGCAAAATAAATAACTAGGCCCATACTTATACTCCAGGCCACCACCACTATGATTTTTTAAATCAAATTAAAGTACAAAGAAATATTGGTGCATGCCCAAGCAAACAAACAATACCTTTATTCATAGTCTTGGAACTTATTTGTGTGATTTCACAAAACAAAGTCCTTAAATCCAAAAGTATATCCAGGAGACAAAGAGAGACACCTCAAAATCCAAGTGAAAACTGACCAGGAGATGGGCAAAGCACTGGGAGGAGCCTGCTGGGCAGGAACAGGAAGTTGGAATATCTGGGGCACTTCCTTACTGTTTAAAGAAAAGGCTAATCAATCTAAAAAATAAATAATAAAGGGTCCATTGGAGATGTAAATTCACTCAGAAACCACCTTTTGAATAAGTTTAGATGTATCTGGAGCAGTAAATCTTTTTCAGGTGCATTTGCGCTCGCAAGCGGGACTGTTCTGGCAGCCATCATGGCTGGAAGCAGAATGAGTAAATGCTAACCCTTGCGCACGTGACTGGAAACAGTGCAATTGAAAGCAAAGTCCCGGATGCGCTCACTAGCGACCCGGGAGTGTAGCTTGCAAGAGAGCACCAAAACTCAACCTCATGCATTCAAATGAACTCCGCTCCGTGTCAAATTGCAAAATTCAGGAACTCTGCGCTACACCGGGTACCACGAAGTGCCTGAATTCTACAAACTCTGCAGGTGGGGGAATTTCGATGCCCAGACCTAGTCTCTAGTTGGCAGTGGTTTGCATCTGGTCCAAGTAGGGACCCTCACTATAGTCATGGTACGGAAGTCACACAGCTAAGTTAACCCCAGCTCACCCCCTTGGTAGCTTGCCTCAAGCACTTCGGCTTATCTCAGAGACTATGGCCCTCATGGCAATGGCGGTAAGTACCACATACCTCCATGCTGACTGCCGCCAACATACCGCCACGGATCTCCGCTACCCATATAATGACACACACATAGCAATCCGTCACTATACAGCCACACACACAAGTTCGCCAGCCCAAAGGGCGGTGTTAAACTGGCGGTAGCAAAACCCACAGCGTTATGCCAACAGAACTACGCCCACAACATTATGACCCACGAATCACCACGGCGGACATTCAATGGCAGTAAACCATTGCGGTACATACCGCTGCACTCAAAATACACACAGACATACAAAACAACACCACATTGGACAATTCAAAGTACACACACCTGACACCCATACACACACCCACACCACTGTAAAACTCACACCCACAGTACGCACAACCCTTTACGACTACAAATAAGTGCCACAAGAGACATAGCAAGACCACAGACAAGACCACAGCCACAAACCATCATCACCAATACACCATCCACGCACCTTACATCACACACCCCAACACATCACCCTACACACTCTCACCCACACCACTCACACTACACCCGTGGCACCACAACGATACCCCAGGTTCTCAGAGGAGGACCTAAGGGTCATGGTGGAGGAAATCATCCGGGTAGAGCCACAGCTATCTGGATCACAGGTGCAGCAGACATCCATTGCAAGGAAGATGGAGCTATGGTGGAGATTTGTGGAGAGGGTAGACGCCATGGGACAGCACCCCAGAACAAGAGATGACATCAGGAAGAGGTGGAACGACCGACAGGGGAAGGTGCGTTCCGTGGCAGCAAGACACCAACTAGCTGTACAGAGGACTGCGGGGGACCCCCACCTCCTCCCCCACAACTAACAACATTGGAGGAGCAAGTCTTGGCAATCATGCATCCTGAGGGCCTGGCAGGAGTAGAAGGAGGACTGGACTCTGGTAAGTCTAATCTCTATTACTATCACGCCCCTATCTGCATGCCTCACATACCCCTACCCTTACCATCACTCCACCACCTCCCACACACCCCACCATCACAACCCACCCATCCAAAATACCAAGCCCTACATGCAACGCCAATGCATGGACACCCATCACAGACCTGCATGGACACCTATCACTAAAGCATGCAAACTAGAAGGAAACAGCTAGCCCACCAAATAACAATACACACAAGGAAAAGCTGCCAGGGCAAAAACAACCTTTGGGGGCAACACACCCATGCACAAGATGTCACATGCAGAACCCCCATTACATCCCCACAGGTCCCCCAGCCAACGTCACCAGAGAGGAGGTGCCAGCAACATTCAGTCCCCCCCAGAAGAGGCCCACAGTGATGACAGCAGCTCTGGATGCCTGGATCTGGATGACCAACCTGGCCCATCAGGGTTCTCCGGACAGTGGGTTACCCAGGCACAGTCCCATACCACAACAGAGCCTCCCCCTCAGGGAACACCAGCACAGCATGCACCCAGCAGGCCCATACCTCTGTCTCCAGGACACGTCAATCAGCAGTGTGTCCACCACTACAGGGACCCCAGACCACCCCACAAACACAGGACGATCAGAGACCTGGGGTCAGTGGCAGTGGGGACACGGTTCAGGGAACAGAGGCACAGGACAACAGGGAAGCTGGGAGGACTGCTGTGCGATTGGGGGAGGACAGGCCCAGGGAACCGACTCTCCAGGAGGCACTCACCAAGTTCCTGGGAGCATACCACTTTTCCCAGGAGATGATGGGCCAGATACTGGACAAAATGCAGGAGAACCAGCGGCTGCAGGAGGAACAGTACCTGGGCATCAGGGAGGACTTGAAGGACATCAACACCACCCTGGTCACCATTGCAGGGGTGCTGGCAGACATGGCCAACACAATGAGGGGCGCAGAGGCACACCACCAGGCCCCTGACACTAGCCAAGCCGATGAACAGCCCTCCACCTCTGCTGCCACTATTGGACAGGAGGCCCCACCACAGGACCAACAGGACGCCAGCACCCCTACCCCTGCAGAAGTAGAACCACCCCACAAATGGTCCCTGTGATCCAGGCAGAAGCCAAAAACTATTGCCAAGATCCCGCCAGGAAATAAGACTCTCCTGAATGTCACCTTGTGTCCCACCCTGTCACCCTATCCACTTTGAACTGCCATTGCTCCCCTTCCTATGCCCCCTTGGACAATGCACCTGTGATCCACATAGACTGGACTCTATCCACCATCACCCCCGCCCATTGCACATCCCCTTCTACTTATTAGCACTTAAATAAATACCATTTGAAAAGTAATACAAGTATGGAGCCTGTCAAATGATTTAACTATGTATTTGTTTAACAAGGTATAAACACTGCAATACAACTGTACAGTAATGTATACATAGGAATGACCTGTAGTTGGCTGCAGTCAACACACCAGGAACGATAGTGGGGCACAAATATCTGCAAATAGAGATGCCAAAGGGTACAGTGAATGGCCATAGAACTGGGTAAATCAGCCTGCCAGTGACAATGTCAAACACAAAACTGTCAATTAAAAGTGAAGTTACACTGTCTTACCTGTGTGTCATTGGAAGTATTGATTAATTATTGCACTTCTTCTATCCTCATCCTCTGCCTCCCCATCTTCACTATCAACAGGGTCCACTGCTGCCACACGCCCATCTCCAGCCTCATCCTCCTGCAGAAAAGGCACCTGGCGATGTAAGGCAAGGTTGTGCAACATACAGCATGTCACAATGATCTGGCAGACCTTCTTGGGTGAGTGGCACCGGGAACCACCTGGATGGAGGCAATGAAACCTAGCCTTCAGGAGGCCGAATGTCCTCTCTATAATTCTTCTTGTTCGCGCATGTGCTTCATTGTAACGTTCCTCTGCCCTTGTCCTGGAATTCCTCACAGGGGTCTGTAGCCAAGAGAGGTTGGGGTAACCAGAGTCACCTGTAAATATCGAGGGACACCTGTTAGACCCACACTAACCCTTAGGGCCCATACCATACCCACACACCAACATCCACTGGATGGTGCTATTCCTCAGGATAAAGGCACCATGCATAGACTCAGGATACTTTGCATTGACATGGGAGATGTACTGGTCCGCCAGGCACACTATCTGCACATTCTTTGAGTGAAAGCTCTTTTGATTTCTGAACACCTGTTCATTTCTCCTGGGGGTGGGGACAAATGCAATATCTGTACCATCAATTGCCCTAATAATGTTGGGGATATGTCCCATTGCATAGAAATCAACTTTCACTGTGGCCAAATCCTCCACCTGGGGGAAAACAATATAGCTGTGCATGTGTTTAATCAGGGCAGACAACACTCTGGTCAGCATGTTTGAGAACATTGGATGTGACACTCCTGCTGCCAAGCCCACTGTCACTTGGAAGGAGCCAGTTGCCAGGAAATGGAGCACAGATAGGACTTGCACAAGAGGGGGGATCCCGGTGGGGTGACAGATAGCAGATATCAGGTCAGGCTCCAATTGAGCACACAGCTCTGCGTTTGTGGCCCTGTCCAGTATATAGGTGAGGATAATGTGCCTGTCCTCCATTGTTGCCAAGTCTACCAGGGGTCTGTACACAGGTGGAGGTCTCCATCTCCTATTCATCCGCAGCTGTTGCAATCTATGGGGCAACACTGTGAGCAGCTGGTCAGTATCTCATATTTACAAACACTACACTTCATTGCATGTTGTGATTGTAACAGTATATTGTTGGATAGGTCCAAAAGGTGCTTATGTGTACTGTGAAGCAGTTAGGTGCCATGGCCTGCCCCCCCGACATGTCATCTGCCTGTCCTGTATGAAGGGACATGTGGAAATGAGGTCATTCTGCTGACGTTGTGTGCCGTTGCAGGAGGTGGTCGAGAACCGCTGTGCAACTCCTTATTGGTTATCATTGGGCCCTATGGGTTACAGTGGCCAATGGTGATGTGGGCCGGCAGTGACGGTACGCACCGCCGCAGACGTGACTGCCATTTTCTATCTGTTCACTCACTTGCTACCTGACCTTCAACAGGAGAGGACCTACACTGCATGTTCTGCTGTGACCTGTGTCTGGATTCAACCATGGCTCGTGTCACTGGGTAAAGGGGCCCTGCCTTCACTGCGGTGGAGTTGGAGAGACTGTTAGATGGGGTCCTACCCCAGTACTGAATGCTGTATGGGCCCCCAGACCAACAGGTGAGTACCCTATGAGCACGATGTATGGGGCATGAATGCATGGAGTGCTGTGTGGGTGAAGGCCTCATGTAGGGGGGGTTGGTGGAAGGGCCCTGGGCAGCGTGCTGCATGTGCGTTTGGCCATGTCTGTGCGCAAGGGGATGTGAGGGCTATGGTGGGCCAATGAGTGTAACATGCAGGACGGTCTGTCTGATACCTTTACCTATGTGTATTTCTCTGCAGGTCAGAGCCCATCAGAAAAAGGGCATATGGCGTGCCATCGCCAAGGATGTGCGGACCCTGGGGGTCTACGGCAGGGAGAGCACCCACTGTCAGAAACAGTGGGAGGACCTGAGATGCTGGGCACAGAAGACGGTGGAGACCCAGCTGGGGATGGCCTCCCAACGATGAAGGGGTGCCCCTCGAACCCTGACCCCCCCCTGATGGCCCGTATTCTGGCGGTGGCCTATCCAGAGCTGGATGGGCGCTTGGGGTCATCACAGCAGCCACAAGGAGGTGAGTACAGTGCCCCAATATACCACTTGCACGTGGCAGTGTGGTATCTGGGTGGGGGATGTGGGCCTGTGGGTGCCCCTAGGCCAGGCTGGACATTGCAGGGTAGGTCCCATGTTGGGCATGGTCTGATGTAAACTTCCTCCAACCAAGCTAGTAGGCATCCATTACTGGGCAGGGGTCTGTGGGTGTCAGGTATGTTGCAATTGGCATTAGGTGTCCATGTCCATGGGCTGGTGACTAGCATTGTGACTGGTGGTACATTGCTTAGTGCTAAGGACGGTTTCCTGTGTGTGTGTGGGTGTCGTGTACTCCAACGTGGTGTTGTTGCAGCCATTGACCAAGTGTATCCTTTGTCTCCCCCCCTTTTTGTTTTGTCACCCTATCCTTATCTGTATTAGCATCATCTGGCAGAGGAGCAGAGGCACCGGCGACGAAGGGAGCTGAATCCCACAGGGCCCAGGAGGCCCAATCCACCGATGGTGAGGGCACCAGTGGGACGGAGGGCGAGGGGAGCACTACGGCGGAGACTGGAGGGGACAGTTCGGACAGCAATACCTCCTCCGATTGAAGCTCCCTGGTGGTGGCGGACACTTCTGTGCCCACCCCAACTACAGGTACAGCCCCCACCCCCGTAACAGCACTGCCCTCCCAGTAGCCCAGCAGCGTGTTTCCCATGCCCGCTCACCCAGGAGGGTGGGCATCTCCTTCGCCCCAGGCACCTCAGGCCCTGCCCCAGTTAGCCCTTCTGCCCTGAGTGAGGAGGCTATTGACCTCCTGCGATCCATCTCTGTTGGGCAATCAACCATTGTGAATGCCATCTAGGGGCTGGCAGCCCAAATGCAACGGACCAATGCATGCCTGGAGGGCATTCACACTGGCATGGCGGCCCAACAGAGATTGTTCCAGGCTCTGGCCTCCTCCCTGATGGCAGCCATTGTTCCTGTTTCTAGCCTCCCACCTCCAACTTCCTCTACCCAATCCCATTCCCCTCAACCCCAACCTATCTCAAGCACACAGGCAGACCAGCATGCACACAAGACAACACACAGGAGTGGTTCAGGCAAACACAAGCACTACACATCATCCCACACGCACTCACACAAACACCATCCAGATGCAGACATACGAACATCCACTGCCTCCACTGTGTCCCCCTCCTCCTCGTCATCAAATTCCTTCCACTTCCTTCCCAGTGGCGTCTACACTCACACCTGCATGCACTACATCCTCATCCACTCCCACCATCATCATCACGCCTATCACTATAGGCCCCTCACTGGCATTCACCACCCCCACATCCATGCACACATCCCCTGTGTCCTCTCCCACTGTATCTGTGCCTCCTCCTCCCAAAGTAAACAAACACAAGCACTCAGACACCCAACAGTCTTCCACCTCACAACAGCTTCCAGACCATTCACCTGCACCCAAAATCAGCAGATAGACACCTCCTACAACCACTTCCTCTTCCTCACCAACCTTCATCCTCTTCCCGCCCCAATGTCCATAATAAGCTTTTCCTCTCCACTGTTGACCTCTTCCCTACCACTCCCCCCATCCTTCACGTCTGCCCAGGGTGGTCAGCATTGAGGCGAGCACCTCATCCACCCAGTCCACAGCCACAGTAGTGTCGACAGCTACTCCAGGTGGGAGAGGATACTGGGTACCAGGCAGCCACATTGAAACGGTGCCTGCACCTGGTGCTGCAAGGAATGCTAAGGAGGCACCACCAGCTGTGTCAAGGAAGGGCAAGGAGGCACCCCCAGCTGTGTCAATGAAGGGCACGGAGGCACCCCCAGCAGCTAAAGGGAAGGGCAAGGAGACACCCCCAGCTGCTACAGGGAGGTGCAAAGAGCAATCCCCGGCTGCTAACAGGAAGGGCAGGGGGCATACACCTGCAGACAGGAAGGACAGGAGGCCTGGTGATGGGACTCATTCGGAGCCCCCACCACCAACCATGGTGGTTCAGCCATCTGAGGATGCAGGGGAAGTGCTGGAGCCTCCCCCCACCACTGCTAGCACTGCCACCAGCACCACTGCCAGCAGTAGCAGCCCCTGTGGGCAGCCATCCGAGGCTGCAGGGGATGGGCTGGAGCCCTCCCCCACCGCCCCAGCACCACTGCCAGCAGCAGCCCCAGTGGGCAACCGTCCAAGGCTGCAGGGGAAGGGCTGGAGCCTCACCCCACCACTGCCAGCACCACCACCAGCACCACTGCCACCACTGAGCAGCCGTCACCGCCGGCGGACAGCGTGTAGTCCTGCATCCATGGGCTGTTGTGCGGCCTGGCGTGAGAGACTGTGACCTTGCACTCCCCAAGATCTGCACCACAGGGCACAATGCCCCCTCCAGAACCAGTGGAAGAAGCCCTCCACTCACCCCATCCTCCACAGGATGAAGCTCACTGGCCAAATTCCCCCCTCCAGAACCAGTGGAAGAAGCCATCCACTCACCCCATCTTCCACAGGATGAAG
Organism: Pleurodeles waltl; assembly: GCF_031143425.1. Taxonomy (NCBI): domain Eukaryota; kingdom Metazoa; phylum Chordata; class Amphibia; order Caudata; family Salamandridae; genus Pleurodeles; species Pleurodeles waltl. The sequence continues at coordinate 717,605,572 of NC_090449.1, read as the reverse complement.
CTCACTGGGCACAATGCCCCCTCCAGGACCAGTGGAAGAAGAAATCCACTCATCCCATTCTCCACAGGATGAAGCTCACTGGGCACAATGCCCCATCTAGAACCAGTGGAAGAAGCCATCCACTCACCCCATCCTCCACAGGATGAAGCTCACTGGGAACAATGCCCACCAAGAAACAGTGGAAGAAGCCATCCACTCACCCCATCCTCCCCAGGACGAAGCTCACTGGGCACAATGCCCCCTCCAGAACCAGTGGAAGAAGCTATCCACTAGAGAGACTGTGGCCTTGCACTCCACAGGACCAAGCAGTGGGCAAATCACCCACTTGAGAGACTGTGGCATTGCACTTCTAAGGACCAAGCAGTGGGCAAACCACCCACCTGAGAGACTGTGGCCTTGCAATACTCAAGACCAAGCAGTGGGCAACCCACCCACTTGAGAGACTGTGGCCTTGCTCTTCCCAGGACCAAACAGTAGGCAAATCACCCACTTGAGAAACTGAGGCCTTGCACTCCCCAGGACCAAGCAGAGAGCAAATCACCCACTTGAGAGACTGTGGCCTTGCACTCCCCAGGACCAAGCAGTTGGCAAATCACCAACTTGAGAGATTGTGGCCTTGCACTCCCCCGGACCAAGCAGTGGGCAAACCATCCACTTGAGAGACTGTGGGACAGTGCACAGGGCATGTAGCCCTCTCCAGGACCAGTGGTGTTGTTCCATCTTCCGGCTGAGGTGCCCCCCCATTCCCCGTCCCACTGAGGTGCCTGTCTATTTTCGACCTGATGCCCCTTCAGTGTTCTCTCCGTGTTGTTGCAGGAGTGAGGTGAGGCCTTGGCCTATGTGCTGTGGCACTGTAGCCCACGGACATTGAGGACTGGACAGTGTCCTTACATTTGTAAATAGGTATATACGTTTGGATTTTGATGCACTTATTCATAGTATTTTATCGTATTACACTCACTTTCTTCAAATCATTTGGTCCTTGCATTATTCCTGAGGGGCACGGGGTAGATATTTATGTTGCTGCTTTTGGTTGTGTGTATGGTGTTGGGGTAGGGGAGTGTGTGTTGCGTGTGTGTGTCACTCTCTTTTTCCTCCCCCCTCCCTTGTGTGCTAGGTGGAAGTACTCACCGTGGTCATCTTCACCGGCGTTGGTGTTCATAATGAAGCAGAAGGTAGACGAGCATGGGGAAGACTTGCAGCTCGGGCTCCATGGCATAGTGGTCGTTCCCTGATTCTCCACAGGTGAGTCCTTTGACTTCTGAGTTATGTTTCCGCAGGCTTTTGATGTTGATGGTACCGCCCCAGAAAGATGGTGGAGAGGCCGGTCATAATAGAGTGGGTGGTACATTGTCTTCCGCCTGGCTGTTGGCGGCTACTGCTGTGGTGCCTGTTGATTTCGCCCTGGTGGTCGGTGTGTTAAAGTGGCTGTCTGTCTGAGTGGTTTCCGCCGAGGTCATAATTTCATATTTCTTATGGCAGGTCTGTTGGCGTTATTACTGCAGCTTTATCACCGACCACCAGGGTTGAAATGAGGGCCAATGTGTAAAGTATTTGCACATGCACAATAATATAGTGAAAACACCACAAAACTACTCTATCCCAGTTTAGAATAACAGCCAATATTTATCTGAGTAAAACAAGACCAAAACAACAAAAATCCAACATACACAAGTAAAGATACATATTTTCAAAGATTAACTTTAGTATAGCACTTATTTCACTGTGTCTTGACGGAGTTGCTTCCAACAGTCCGACGCCCATCATGAAGGAATGCAGGCCTGTCACAAAGTTGCATGGACCCCCGGTACATTACCTTGGAAAACGATGAGGAAACAAAGATGTTGCACAGCGTCAAGGAGGTTAGGCATCACAGGAGCTAGTGTGGCTTTGGTACCTTACTGCTAACGGAGAGGTGAGGTGTTTGTTCCTTACTGCTAGGCAGGGGCGGTGAGGAGTTAGTTCCTTATGGTTGCAGGGGAGCGGATGCAGTATCGGTGGCAAGGCATCAGTTCCTTATGTGAAGGCGGGGTCGATGAATCCAGCAGGACAAGATATGAAGCATCAACTTGGCGGTGTTCCGATCACACCACAGGGCCAAAGGTGCTGCTGTGGTCAGGTGTCATGGACGTCAATGACACGCACTCAGGACTCACGCTGTGGCAGGACTTCAGAGGTTCTCAGCGGGGACCATGGCACCATTGCAGGCAGCAGTGCGGAGTCAGAGAACGGTGCCAGTTCCAAAATCTATCTGGAGTTAATGTACTTAGTTTCATCTTAGTTGCAACTGAGCTCACTTTCAATGACCCAGGAATTGGATTTGGCACCACTTGGAAAGTCAGGACTCTCAGCAAGAGAGCCAAAGCACTGGCAGGTGAGATTTGTAATGTCCCTGAGACATCTTAATAGAAGGTGTTGTGTAGACATTTTAGTTATAGCTTCATGCAAATACTAGGCCTGGGGCTGTGCACTTTAACCTAGATATATTTATTCGGCCTTGCTTTATTATTGTTATAGTAGCCACTTTTACGGTCTTGTTTTATTTATTCTCTATCTGACTGTTTTTGCCTAGGCCAGCACTCTGTTCTCAAACAAGACATTCTTGCTCACTCTGTGCTTCTTCCAAGGCTGCAGTAAGATAGGTTGCCGGTGAACGTGGTATAAGTTTAGCCTCTGACATTCATAGAAAATACACATCCTTACGTAGGGACATTTTCTCAGAACATCAGCTGTTTTATTATAAAACCACTTCCCTGTCCCTTAGACGTTAGAGGGAGATTGTAGCCAGAGAACCATGACTGTATGCTGATTGCCGAATGCTTTGCTACAGCTGTCTTTACAGACTTCAGGCCTTTGCTCGGGTATGGGGGATGATGTCTTCCTAGGGGAACCTGAATGACAGAATTAGAGCTTAACATGCTGTGCTCTACCATAGCTTAGGTAGAAATTAGTCTGTTGACTCTAGTGACAATATGGTAGCTTTACTTTTATGTTTTGCTCTCCTTGTCACAATCTTAATCTTGTCATGCTGTATCGTCCCGGTTATTTCAGTCCACGCTTTGCTATTTAAGGTGCAGTCACTTTATTAAAGCATTATTGAAATACATACTGCCTCTGTTTGTCATTGTGTGTGTGAGACTAATATAACTGGGAGAAACAGATGAGACCTGAGTTAGCACGGCTTCCCTGAGAAACCAGTAATGTCATGCGCTCGGCTGCCCAATAGTTAGCTGGAGCAGAATTCGGATTGGAGCATCAGGTGTCACCTGTAGTGGATCAGACTCAGTCTCCCACACCACAGGCGATTCTGCCACTCGAAATCCAGTAGTCTCATCAGAATAATGAGAGCCTACACGACAAAGGTAAGCTCCGTTCAAGCCCTTGGAGAACCTTGGAAAACAGGATGTAGAAAGCCAAGTCCAGTCCTTTCACTCTCAGGACAGAAGCAGCAAGTAGTAGGCCAGCACAACAAAGCAACAGGCAGAATTGCTCCTACAGCAGCCAGCTCTTCTTCCTGGCAGAATGTCCTCAGACCTGAAGTGTCTACGTGGTGTCTGAGGTCCAGTACTTATACCCATTTCTGTCTTTGAAGTAGGCAAACTTCAAAGTGAAGTCTTTGTAGTACACAAGACCCTTTCTTTCCCTGTCCTGGCCCAGACACACTCCATGGGGTGGGAGACTGCTTTGTGTGAGCCCTATTTAGTTGCAAGTATCAGCTGCTCCCACCGCTCTAGCTCAGAAAGACCCATCAGCCTGGTGGTGGGCCATCATGATATACAGGGAACACCTAATCTCCCTTTGTGTGACTGTCTACAGTGAATACACAAACAGCACAATTGTTATCCTGACCCAGACATGTATTCCTCAGACATACTTATTATAACTGTCGAAGCATCATTAATATAAATGTGTTTTTATCAGAAAGGATAAAAAAATTGTAGCACTAATGTTCAAGTTCTTTCCTTGTACACTCCTTGTTCAGCTCCTTCCTCCAATCTCTACCACCAAGCTATCCTCCACCTTATTATGGATGGGTAAATCTTTGCTGCATCTGTCTTTGTGCCTTGTCCTCACAACTTTCCAGGTCTCTTTATACAATTCTCTGTGATGATTCTCCATGAAGAGGGGAGGTAAAGCTGTTGTGCAGTCTTTCATACATGTGCTGTAAAGAATCGAAATGTCTCTGTCAGAGACACTCTCAAAAGGCAAGCATTTGAAACCAATTCTGATTTATCCTTTGTTCCAAACTTGATCCGTTCTTGGCGTGATCCCTTTCAGTGTTAATCACAACACATAATTCTTCAGACAGCAAAATGGAAGATTTCTCTTTGCCTTGTTATGAAGGATTCTTATGATACCAGCACATAACCCTCCTAGTGCCACCAACACAAGCATTATTGGTCTACCAGGGATCTCAAGCTGTTTTGCAGCCCTGACAGATATAGATTGACTTTTTCAGGCCTGTTGTAGTGATTCTTACCATGACTCTGCTCGGAAGGGTGGATGCCTAGCCAGTGAAAGTTCTGCCACATCTTACAAGCTGATTTCTGGGAATGTTGAAGGGTTACAGTCAAAGTTAACCTGCCAAGAGTGGTGCACATTTATTGACACCTATGATGTGTGTTGAATCCACGAAACCTGGGGCCAGATGTAGGAAGCATTTTGCACCTCGCAAACAGCGATTTTCACTGTTTGCGACATGCAAAATGCACTTTGCAATGCACAAAACTTGTTTTGCGATTCGGTAACCTGGTTACCGAATCACAAAATGGGTTTGCGAGTCGCAATTAGGAAGGGGAGTCCCCTTCCTAATTGCGAGTCGCAGTGCAATGCAGGATTGCTTTGTGACCGCGAACGTGGTCGCAAACCAATCGCAGTTTGCACCCATTTGAAATAGGTGGTAACCCATTCGCAAAAGGGAAGGGGTCCCCATGGGACCCCTTCGCCTTTGTGAAGGGAACTGCAAAAATGTTTTCAGAGCAGGCAGTGGCCCTATGGACCACTGCCTGCTCTGAAAAAATGAAACTTAAACGTTTTTGTAATGCATCTCATTTTCCTTTAAGGAAAACGGGCTGCATTACAAAAAAAAAAAAAAATTGTTTTATTAAAAAGCAGTCACAGACATGGTGGTCTGCTGTCCGCAGCAGGCCACCATCCCTGTGAATGCCGCTACTCACAAGGGGGTCGCTAATTGCGACCCACCTCATAAATATTAATGAGGTGGGCCTTTGCGACCCCCTTGCGAGTCGCAGATGGTGTCAGGGACACCATCCTACATTCCAATTTGTGACTCGCAAATTGCGAGTCGCTCTGACTCGCAATTTGCAAGTCGCAATTTGGAATTTACCTACATCTGGCCCCTGTGGTTGCTTACAGCTTTGTACCATGTAGGATACCATGCATATTCCTGGGAAGCTGGGTTGATGTCAGTACTAGAACTGTCATTAGAGCTGGGGAAGGTCCTGACTGACATTAGTACCCCACACAATCAGTTGTTTGTTAGACTTAATTGTTATTTTTATGTGGAAATTAGACATCAGATAGGAAACGTACTGTGCCCACCTGGTACAATAGTCAGTGCAGCGGAGCTAGAGTGACCCTTACTGAAGCCATCATACAGCAGGAGAGGCCACTGATAAAAGTAGCACGGAGAGCATACAAACATGCCCTTCAGGAAGCAAAAGGAGAGTGGGTGCTCAGGAAAGGGGAGGGCTTGTTGGTACATTTGGACTCCTTGCACATAATCAATCATTTCTGTCATTTTGCTCTTTCTATGCGTGCTGGAGAATGCAGCATGCACAGAAAAAGTAAAAAACAAGGAAGAATAAAAGTATTCCTCCTGGGGGTGGTGTTAGATTTTGGCACTGCCTCAGGTTTACGAAATTTCAGAAGTCTGAGGCAGCATCAAAATGCAATAGGCAGCACACCAACAACAACATTCATTGCACGCTCCTTCCACGCACAGTGCTGCGTGGGAAGGGGCTGTATTTACACAAAAAGTGGCTCACGGCCAACTTGTAAATAAAGCGCAGTGCTTAGTGCTAGGGGCCTATAAAATCACCCCTTAGTTCTTACTGAGTACTTGCGCAGGAGCAGAAAGATGCTAGATCCCAATGCCGCCATCAGAACCCCGCCCGTTCACCAATATGACTGGGAGACAGGGAAGCTCCAAGGGGGGAAAGTGGATGGTGAGAGAAGAGACTGTTTTGCTGCCTTCGATATTCAGTTGCCAATCTGGTTTGAATCTGTGCTTCTGTTCTATCTGCAGATGTTGAGATTTCTCTATTGCGAAGACTCACTCTACTGCGATAAAACACATATAAAAATTACTCTTCTAAGTACCATTATACTATCTACATTCTCTTATAACAATTAATTAGCCCCTAAAATCTTTACCTATTCTTTACTGCTATGACTTTAGCTCCTCTTCTAATATGTGTGGATTTTTTAACACTTTTATTTTACTGGTATTTCAAAAGTTGTGACATAAAATATATTGAAACCAATGGAGGAGCATCAGACAGGAATAAGCAGTCATATCTGAGATCTGGTTTCATAATACATGCATTTTGTTGGCATGGCCCATTTAACAAACACAGCGTACTGTTTGGTTAGCATCATGTAGTAGTCCCGTTAGCTGAAGATCAGGCATTTTAGACCCGACACCAAGGTTGAATAGTCGGGGATCCATCGCCATTCAATATTGTATGCCAAAAGCAGTAATAAACAAGTGTGCTAAAGTTTCTTTACATTAACTGCAAACCAACGGAAAGCCTTGCCCAAACATATGGTCCTGCTTCTTGTGCAGGTAGAGCAAAGTTACACCCACTGATTGGGCCATGAGTCCCCGACTGCGGTGATCCCTTTCCTGGAGGTGCAGTTGGGGTGGGGGGAGGAAACCAGGGAGGAATGGAGCTTCATAACACCGCTTATGTGTGTGCCACACTTTGATTTATGTATGCTCGACTAGAAGCAAATTATTGGGATGTGAGATCACTCTGTGGCTCTCTCTGTGGATCCCCAGTGGGCGTTCTGACTGGGTCACAGTTAGCAGCAACCACATCTACTGCCTCTCATGTCTCAGTCACGTTTGTCCATAGGGGTGCTATGGGTCTACGTCTGATTACTCTCAGTTCTTCTCTCCGCAGTGCCCTCTCCTAGGCCCATGCTCAATGTGACATCTGCTACCCATGTTTCCAGCTTTGGTCCGAGTTTGTTTTTCCAAGCCATTGCTACCCTTCTCCGTGCCAGAACCAGACCTAAATCTATGAATTTGTTGCCCATTTTCTTAGGAGTCTTTCTATTAAAGATGCCCAGCAGACACAGAGCTGGTGTATTCTCTAGTTGTCTGTTCAGGGTATGATTTATTCTGGAAATGATCTCGTCCGAGTAGTGGCACAGGTTGGGGCACCTCCATGTCATGTGGCAGAAGTCTGCATCTAGCAACTGGCAGCTGGGGCAAGCCCCTGATGTCCCCCCACATATGAGGTTAATTCTATGTGGAATGAGATAGGTCCTGTGGGTATAATTGTATAGTATATTTCAGGCGGGTGTTGCGCAACATCTTATGTGTGTAGGCAAGGAGTTTGGTCCACTCTGGGGCCAACAGCTCCCTCTCTAGATCCATTTCCCACTTATGGCATAGGTTGCCTAGTGACCTTTCTGTCATCTCATTCAGCGCCCGGTATATCGAAGTGACCAAACGTGATCCCCCCACCAACTCACAGCATGGTCTGGAGGACAGCAGTCCTGGGGGATTCCTCCACACTGCTCTCCCAGAGTTCTTGTACGGCCCACACCATAGCCTCGTACCTCAAAAATTGCCCTTGAGGCAGGACCATCTGATCCATCAGGTCATCAATAGATGGCAATATGACCTCCCAGTAACAGTCACCGAAGGTCAGTAAGCCCATGTCTGTCCAGGGTTCCATCTTCCCAGCTGAAAAGCAGGAATAAGAATCCCTGTGTCGTAGGCCAATTAACGGTATTGCCGGTGTGGTTATGTGTGTTTTCTTAAGCGCTTTGTGCCAGACGGCCAGGGCAATCTTCATCAGTACATTCGGTTTGGGGTCTCCACATCTCAGTCTAAGTAACTGTGTCATAAGGCTATAGCCATGTCGTGTCCCACTGTCTGGGCCCATTTCTATCAAGCCTCATCCATGAAACCACCACGCTGACCATTGCAATTGAGTCGCTATGTAGTAAAGTTCGAAATCGGGAACCTCCAGTCCCCCATCCTCAGGGGGGAGGCGGAGGGTTGACAGTGCCACACTGTGTTGTTTCCCATCCCCCATTAGCTTCCACAGGAGCACATCTAACGCCCTGAACCATGATGCCGCCAGAGGTCTAGGGAGCATCACCATCCTGGAATGGGATATTCTAGTCATAATGGGGAGCTTTATGGAGCGCCAGAAAGCCACTGCTGTCTTCAGGGGACAGCATGCATCCCCCAAGTGTCTCTCCATGAGATGTTGCAGCCTGTGGTATATTTGGATTCCTAGATAATGAAAGGTGTGCAGAGCACAACACAGGTCGTCAGGACAGTAAAGCGGGTGGGAAATGCCCTCCACCATCGGGAAGACACAGGTTTTTTGTCGATTTATATACGGTCACTTGTGGTTTGGAGCATCATGTGTGGTGCACCTTCCAGGGTGCTAACCATGGAATCTAGGTCAGACGCGTCTTCAGATTCAGGGACATCTGGGTTGTCACTTTTCTCCCTGCCAGAATGGCCAGATTCCGTCAAGGAAGCTGCAGCCTGGAGAGCCGCCCTTTTCTCCTGAATCACTTGCTGAAGTGTGGGTTTTGTCATTCCTTCTTCCTGGACCCGGTCCCTCAAGCTTCTTCTCTTCCTGCGACGTTGGGGCACAAGTGGCCCGCTCAAGTCATGGTCTATCAGTCCTGATGTGTGTGATTCCAGCCAGGCCAAAGCTTTATCAGGGGCCTGGCATAAATGTGAATGACCATCAAGCATGATTTTAAGTTTTGAAGGAAACAATAGGGAATACCGAATCCCCTCTGCATGCAGGACCTTCTTCACCTCCAAGTAAGATGCCCTCTTAGCCTGCACTTCCGCTGTAAAATCAGGGATCATGTTAACCTTCCCATTACCCACCGTGAAAGGATCTGCCTCTCACGTGCATTGCAATAACATGTCCCGGTAGAGCAGGAGCCTGGCCTAGGCAGTCTCCCTGGAGCTGGGGGTTGGGCTGGGACCCTGTGCGTCCTTTCCAGAGCAAAGAATTGCGAGAGTTGTTGAGGGCCTATAAGAGACCGCAGCCAGGGCTCAAGAAAAGCCTCCAGGTCCATACCTTCTACTCCCTCAGGGAGTCCAATAAGTTGTGTGTTGTTGCATCAACTGCAGCCTTCCGTGTCTTCACTATGTTGTTCCAAGTGCAGTACACAGTCTGTAGGGTGGGTCATTTGGGTCTGTGGAGCCTGTTGTGAGGGTTCCAAATCCACCAAGGTATTCTCATTATTTTTCACTTTGTCTGAAAGTTTTTGGTGATCCCTTCTTAGGAGACGTAGGTGGTCAATATGACCTTGGCGGTCATGCACCGCCAAACTTGCGGTTGCGTTTAGACCGCTGACAGCGTGACAGTGCAGGTCCATAACAGGACTCCCCAGGACTCCCCGGGACTCCCCAACCCCCCTCCTTATAGGAGCCCCCCCACCCCCAACACCATCAGAGGCCCCAACTCCCCCAAGCAGCAACTTCCCCTAGTCCCCGTACTGACCCCTCACTCCCCATCCCCGTACTGACCCCCCGCCTCCCCGATTCACGCATGCACACACCACACTTACATACATACACGCACACATCCACAATCACTCATTCACTCACACATGCACACACGGCCACGACAAACACATATACTCCCCCACCCTGCAGACACGCATTCACACTTGCACAAACACACACACTAATACACACAACACCCCCACTCCCCTTCATTCACACGCACACACCCCCCCATTCACACACACAACACTCAACACCCCCTCCCCTGTCCGACAATCACCTTACCTGGTGGTCACAGTGGTCGCCCGGGAGGGAACGGGTTCCATGGCGCTAGCTCTGCGGCCAGCGCACCATCAACACCATTTACAATGTAGTAATACGATGAGGGGTGTTGTGGTGGCGTTGCGGTGGCATCGGAGTAAGCTCCACTAGACCGCCGACCGTCAGTCTGGCTGCTGGCGGCTTCACCCCCAACAAGTGGCAGAGAGGAGCCAGCAGCCATAATATGGCGGTCATATGGTAGCGGTGACTTCGGCGGTCTACTTAATAGATCGCCGAAGCCATAATGAGGGCCGTAGTTTCTATTGATACCTTCCCTATTTCCTGTTGTAATGTGTTATTTGGGTCCTTGATGGCCTCAAGTATTTTAAGCATTTGAACTGGGGAAGAGTCTGGCTGCATCATCCTTCTAGTAGACTGATGTCTGGCTTCAGGTTTGGTTGTCCAGGACCTCAGAAGCCTGGTGTGCTGTTTCCCCATGGATACAGTAGGTGGTAGCATGGGCCAGGCACCTCAGTCCTAGGTCAGCGTGGTGTCCGCAGTGGCCTCTTGCCCCAACACTGGCAACTGTCAAGTAAGTAGTGGTAAAAGGGTCCAGCCTTGCTGAGCGCCAGCTGATCATGGAGGTCCCTGGTGTCTCCTATGGCGCACCCTGGTGCATATGCAGAGGCTTCAACAGGATGTATGAAGGGGGTAGGGATGGCCAAGCCATGACACCCCCAAGTCGCTGCACTCGCAATGTTGACCCCAGGGGCCTCCCCGCACTAGACCACCTCTCCCCTCCCTCTCTCTTCACTCACTGCAGAGCTGCAGTCTCTCTCTGCAGGTGACACTTGGTGCACTCTCAGGCTCCAGAGGGTGGGGGCACCACCACCCAGGAATTTTAAAGTCCCCTCAACTATTTACTGTCCACTCTTTTTAATGTGGTAGAGGGAGCCCCCACAGCCAGCAGGGACAGCACCAAATAAGGCAGGGCCAAGAAGTCAGTGACAGTAGTGCAGTATATGGGGCAATCGCAAGGGCCTCCAGGCCTGCCCAGTCTCATCACCGCCGCAGTCCCTCCTCACATTGTAGCGCAGTCCCTCATTTGGGATCGATTGTTTGCTTGCGCTGCCGCCAAGCAGCCCGCAAGAGCTTGCACCGCTCTTCTGGCCTCTCTGGCTGCAGTCAACTCATCGCTCTGAGTGCCCGGCCCCCACTCTGCAGCATATCTTGTCAGGCCACTGGGCCACCCAGTCCTTTTGCAGGGTCACCACTCTCTCAGGCCCAGGCTCTGCCAGGTCACTGCTGCTCCTGCCTGTGTGTGTGTCAGTGGGATTTCTCCCCGCAGCTCTCAGGGCAGAACCACATCCTCTTCATTGTGAGTTCCCCGTGCCTGATTGTGTCGCCTGGGCTCTTTTTTACTCATTTTATCCAGGATAAGTGTGGGTCCTCCAGAGCTTCAGAATCACACCTCCACCATCTTCGACGGATAGCTTCGCCCCATCATCTTCTATTATATGTTTACTCTTGTATTCAATGTACTCTCTCAAGTTAAATATATTTTTATTTCATTCACAGTTTTTATTGTTTTCTCTTTATCCTTTGAACATTAGTACTCAGATGATTCATGTATTTTCTTATGGTTTCTTTTAAGGTAACCAGTGGTTGCATGTCTAAAGGAATATCAACCCCTCCAGAGAAGAGGAATATAAAGAGACCCACGATCTTTGCTCCTGTCATGTAAATATAATGTTTCTTGTAGAAACTCTTTTTTAAAAATGCACTTGTAATTTTGTTTCATGCGAGGTGTTGTTTGTCAGTTCTTAAATACAATTTTATGTACTTCCTTAGCTGTTATTTTTTATTTATTTTCTTACTGAAAAACCTGCTTTTGCTTATCAAAATCGTCTTGTAAATAAACACTTTTTCACCTCTCATTTAGACTCAGATACAGAGACACTAGTTACTCTAATAGTGGCTCCAAAAACTCCAACTCTATGAATAAACAGGAATGCTCTGTTATGAGACACTACTCACTGTTCTCTCACATGATGACTCTGAGTTGAGACACTACCTTCTCTGTGCTGTCTCAGAGTAACTTCTTCCATTGAGCTCAGGACCCAAAAGGAGGACTAAAACAATGAAGTAACTCAATGCCACTACCCTAACTAAACTTCCAGGACAGAGCATAATTAAAGTGTTGAGCGTCATCGGGCTGCCACAGTAAAGTGCTCTTTCTTGAATGAGTGCGCGCTTCACATTCTATTCAGCGCTGTGCGGGTGAACAACTAGAGCACAATTGGGAAGGCTGTTTTGACAACCATATTAAGGTTCCTCCAGTGTCAACTTAGGCCCTCATTATGACATTGGCGGTAAATCCCACTTACTGCTGTGGTGAAGGACGCCAACATACCGCCAGGGTGGCGAATATCCATTCGCCATATTATGACAAACACACACCAATCCGAAAGAATACAGCCACATACACAAATCCGCCAGCCCAAAGGTCAGTGACAAAGTGGCGGTACCAACACCAATACCGTTATGCCAAAAGAACAACGCCCATCACGTTATAACCCACAAATCACCACAGTGGACATTCAGCGGCAGTAAACCATTGGCAGTACATACCGCCGCACTCAGAATGGATACCCACATACAAAACAAAACCACATTGGCCAATACTAAAGACACACATCTGACAGTCATACATACACCACACCCACACACTCACAGCACAATAAAACACACACCCACATTACCCACAACCCTTTACAAATACAAATCATTGCCACAAGACTGATACCAAGACCACTGCAACAACTAGACACACACACCACTTACACCCATACATCCCTCATGCACCCCACATCACACACCCCACCACATTACTGAACACACGCTCACCAAGACACACCACACAGCACCCATGTCCCCACATGGGAACCCCTGTTTCACTGGTGAGGAATTAAGGGTCATGGAGGAGGAAATTGTCAGGGTAGAGCCAGAGCTGTTTGGAGCACAGATACAGTAGATGTCCATTGCAAGGAAGATGGAGCTATGGCGGAGAATCGTGGACAGGGTGAATGCTATGGGACAGCATCCAAGAACAAGGGATGACATCAGGAAGAGATGGAATGACCTACGGGGAAGGTACTTTCCATAGCAGCAAGGCACCAGCTCGCCATACAGAGGACTGGCGGTGGACCTCCATCTCCTCCCCCACAGATCACAACATGGTAGGAGCAAATCTTGGCAATACTGCATCCTGAGGGACCCACTGGAGTAGCCAGAGGACTGGACACAGGTGAGTCAACAGTTACCACTTATCACCTTCCATACCTGCATGCCATCTCACACCCTCACCCTCACCCTCACTTCCATCACTCCATCCCACATACTGCACCTACACATATGACTAACCACAATGCCAAGCCCTGCATGCTATACCAATGCATGGGCAGCCCTCCCAGCCCTGCATGGACACCCATCACCAAAGAATGCACAGCATAGGGAAACTAACAATCCCACAATACATGACCATACACAAACAAAAGGTGGCAGGACAACACCAACGATAGAGGAGAAGCCAGGGATGTACAATATGTCACACAAATAAAGCATAATACATCACTTACATCCTCACAGATACCCCAGCCAAGGTCAGCGGAGAGGCGGTGCCACGACTATCCAGCCCCTCAACAGAAGATGCCCCCTCTGATGACAGTAACTCTGGACTTCAGGGTCTGGATGACCTACCTGGCCCATCAGGGACCACTGGACAGCCGGTCACCCATGCCCACTCAAAGTCTACCACAGAGCCTCCCCCATCAGGATCCAACACCACAGCACCCACCCAGCATACCCACACCTCTGTCCCCCGGACATGTCAATCAGCAGTGTGCCCACCTGTACAGGGACCCCAGGCTACACTTCATACCCAAGACAGTCATGGACCTGGGGTCAGTGGCAGTGGGCGCATTGTTCAGGGGACAGAGGCACAGGCCAACAGGGACACTGGGAGGCCTGCTGTGCACCAGGGGAGGACAGGACCAGGGAACTTACTCTCCAGGAGGCACTCTCCGAGATCCTGGGAGCCTACCAACATTCCTGGACGCGATGGGCCAGATCCTTGACAAAGTGCAGGAGAACAGGTTGCTGCAGGAGAGACAGTATCAGGGGATCAGGGAGGACTTGCAGGCCATTAAAACCACCCTGATCTCCATAGCAGGGGCGCTGGCAGACATGGCCAACATCATGAGGGAGGCAACAGCACACCAGCGGGCCCCTACCACTAGTCAGTCAATTGACAAGCCCTCCACTTCTGCTGCAGCTAGTGGGCAGGAGGCCCAGCCACAGGACCCACAGGCCACCAGCACCCCTCCCTCTGCAGGAGGTGAACCACCCCTCAACCATTCCCTGTGAACCCGGCCGAAGCCAGCAACACTTGCCAAGACCACCACCAGGAAATGAGACTCTCCTGATTGTCCCCCTTGTGTCCCACTCGTCACCTTGTCCACTCTAAACTGCCTTTGCTCCCCCTCCTATGGCTCCTTGGACACTGCACTGGTGCTACAAACAGACTGGAACAATACACTGGACTATCCTCCATCATCACCCCATTCCATTGCACTTCCCCTCAATTTCTTAGCACTACAGTAAACACCCTTGAACACAACTTGACTACTAGTATTTTATGAATTGAAAATGTGTATTCATGGAAACAGTCACAACTAGTGAAAATGAACTGTACACTGTGAGAGCATAAACCTAATGACCTGTAGCTGTCTGTAGTCAGCACATCAGTACACAGTTGTTATATCACCAACATCTGTAAAATGACAAACCATAGGTGACAGTAAGTTGAGATGCAAAGGAAGTTAATGCCATCATGCTACAGCCACACAGAAAACACCAATAGTCATAGGAATGTGCAGTTGCACTGTCTCACCTTTGTGTCATTGGACGTACTGACGGATAACTGATGTTCTGTTGTCTTCATCGTCAGCCTCTTCATCCTCACTATCCTCAGGGTCTGCTGCTGCCACAGGGGCATCTCCAGTCTCCTGCAGAAAAGGTACATGGCGTCTGAGGGCCAGGTTGTGCAACATGCAGCGTGCTACTACTATCTGACAGACCTTCTCGGGTGAGTAACACAGGGATCCACCTATCAGATGGAGGCACCTGAACCTGGCCTTCAGGAGGCCGAAGGTCCTCTCGATGATACGTCTGGTTCACCCATGTGCCTCATTATAAAGTTCCTCAGCCTCTGTATTGGCATTCCTTACAGGGGTCAGCAGCCACGAAAGGTTTGGGTAGCCAGAGTCACTTGCAAGTATTGAGGGAGCACATTTAGCCTCACACAATCCTATTGGGTTAACACCAGAAGGCATACACTAACATGTAGTGGGTGGGGACTAAGGCTTACCGATTAGCCACATCCTGTGCCTCTGTAGCTGGGCCATCACATTTGGGATGCTGCTATCTATTCCTCAGAACAAAGACACCGACCCAGGATACTTAGCATTGACGTGGGAGATGTACTGGTTCGCCAGGCACACCATCTGCACATTCAGTGAGTGGAAACTCTTACCTGTTCATTCTGTCGGGGGTGGGACAAACACAATATGTGTACCATCAATCGCCCAATATTATTGGGGATATGTCCCATTGCATAGAATCCAGCCTTCACAGTGGCCAAATCTTCCACCTGAGGGAATGAAATATAGCTGCACATGTGTCTCACCAGGGCAGACAAGACTCTTGCAAGCACACAGTTGGCAAGAAATGGAGCACTGATAGCATTTGCTCAAGAGGGGGCATCCCAGTCAGATGACGGACAGATGAGATCAGGTCTGGCTTCAATTGGGCACACAGCTCTGTGATTGTGGCCCAGTTCAGTCTATAGGTGAGGATAATGCGCCTATCCTCCAGTGTAGCTAAGTTCATAAGAGGGCTGTACACGGGGGTATGTCTCCACCTCCTATTCATCCACAGCAGTAGATATCTAAGGAACCCAAGAGTGAGTAGGCTGTCACAATTGGAACAATGGAACCACAACTTCAGTATAATTGGTGCACTTATATGATGGGACAGTGTTAATGACAAGGCATGTGCCAATCTCATCTGTGACGTAGTTAATGTTGATATGACTGTTCCCCCCCCTGAAATGGTGACCGCCTGTCCTTTATGTAGGTACAGGTGGAAGTGAGGTGTTTCCACCGACGTTGGGCGTCGTGGCTGAAGGCGGGCATCCACTCATTGGATAATATGGGGCTCTATGGATTACAGTGGCCAATGAGGATCTGCGCCGGCGGTGATGGTGTACACCACCGCTGACGTGACCACCATTTTCTATCTGATTCCTCACTTGTTTTCTGACCTTCAACAGGAGAACACCTACACTGTGTGTGCTGCTGTGACCTGTGTCTGGAACCCACCATGGCCCCTGTGACTGGGGAAAGGGCCCCTGCCTTCACTTCAGAGGAGTTGGAGTGACTGGTGGATGGGGACTTACCCCAGTACGGACTGCTGTATGGGCCTCCAGAGCAACAGGTGAATACAAATTGGGAACAATGCATGTGGGAAGGACGCATGGGGACGTGTGTGCAAGCATCGTGTCATCAGGGGGCAGGGGGAATGTCCTGTGGTGGTGTACATGGTGTGCGCTGGGCGATGTGTATGCTGATGGTGATGGAAACGGGTATGGTGGGCCATTTGTGTGACAGGCTGGACTGTTTGTTTAATGGTGTTCTTCTGTCTGTATTGCCTCTGCGGGTCAGCGCCCATCAAAAGAAAGGATTATTTAGTGCCACCGCCAAGGACATGCGGACCCTGGGGGTCTATGGCACGTGAAGCACCAACTGTCGGAAACCGTGGGAGGACCAGAGGCACTGGGCACGGAAGACCGTGGAGACCCAGCTGAAGATAGCCTCCCAACAAGGAAGGGGTGCCTATCGGAACCTGACCCCCCAATGGCCCTCATACTGGCGGTGGCCTACCCTGAGCTGGATGGGCGCTTGAGGGAATCAAAGCAGCCACAAGGCAGTAAGTACAGTGGGTATCATTACATAATTTGGCAGGTTGGGTGGGATCCGGGTGGTGGATGTGAGTTGGTGAGTGCCCCTACGGCCAGGCCAGACATTACAGCGTGTGTCAACTTTAGGTTAATTGCTGTATATCAAATACAGGTAACCTAGCTTGTTAGCATTCCATTTCAGGCAGGGCTTCGTGGGTCCCAGGAGGGGTGCATTTGGCTGTATGTGGCCCTCATCTTGCCTTACCATCCAGCCATATCACTGGCAGTGCAATGCATAGTGCTTAAGCCTGTTCCCTTTGTGTGACGATACTGTGTATGCCAACTGTGGTGTTGGTGCAGTCACTGACCCAGTGTTTCCTTTGTCTCTCTCCCCCCCTTTTTTGTTCTGTCATCCTGTCTTTGTGTGCATTAGCATCATATGGCAGAGGAGCAGGGGCACCGGTGACAGAGGAAGCTGCATCCAACAAGATCCAGGAGGCAGAGTCTACTGATGCCGAGGGAACCAGTGGGACGGAGGGGGAGGGGAGCACCACGGTAGAGACAGGAGGTGACAACACAGACTCAGATACCTCCTCCAATGGAAGCTCCCGGGTCGTGGCGGACACCTCTGTGACCACCCCAACTGCAGGTACAGCCACCACCCCTGTATCAGCACTGCCCTCCCAGTAGCCCCTCAGCAAGTTGCCCGTGCAAGAGGGTGGGCATCTCCTTCGCCCCAGGCACTTCAGTCCCTACCGCAGTGAACCCTGCTGCCCTGAGTGAGGAGGCTATTGAACTCCTGAGATCCATCTCTGTAGGGCAATCAACTATTGTGAATGCCATCCAAGGGTTGGCATCCCAGAAGCAGCAATGCAATGCATTCCTGGTGGATTGGCGGCCCAACAGAGATTGATTCAGGCTCTGGCCTCCTCTTTGATGGCAGTCCTTCTCCTTGTTTCTACCATCCCCCCTCCTACTACCCCTTCCCAGTCCCATTCTCCAAAACCCCAACCCATCCAAGGCACACATACTGATGAGCATGTACACAAGACAACACCCAAGAGTGGAACAAACAAACACAAGCACTACACTTCATCCCACAAGCACTCACACAAACACCAGACAGTTGCAGACATGACAACATCCTCTGCCTCCACTGTCTCCCCCGCCTCCTCTTCCTCCACCACCCTCCCAGTGATGTCCACACTCACACCTGCAGGCACTACATCAACATCCACCAACAGCATCACCACACCAAGCAGCACACACACCTCACAGCAGACACCTCCACAACATCCATGTACGCGTCCCCTGTGTCCTCTCTCACCCTGTCTGTCCCCCCCTAAAGGACACAAACGCAAGCACTCAGAAACTCAACAGTCATCCACCTCACATCAGCATACTGCTCATGCACCTGCACCCTAATCCAGCAGACATACACCTCTTACAACCACTCCCTCAACCTCCACTCCATTCACTCCTCCCTCCTCCTGCCCCACCATCCCCAAGAAGCTTTTACTTGCCCAACTTGACCTCTTCCCACCCCGTCCTGCCATAAAGAGCAGGGTCCCAACGACCCAGCCTACCACCTCAGCCAAACTGTCCACGGGGATGTGGTGGCACCACCTAGTCGTGGTGCGAAGGATACCACACCCCCCTGCCAAGAAGGGGAAGGAGCCTGCACCTCCAGCCAAGAAGGGGAAGGAGCCTGCACCTTCTGCTTTGAAAGAGAAGGAGCCTGCACCTCCTGCTTTGAAGGAGAAGAAGCCCTCGACTCCTGCCCAGAAGGCTAAGGACCACGTACAACCTGCCATAAAGGGGAAGAAGCCATCAACCCCTGCCAGGAAGGGTAAGGAATCCACACCCCATGTCATGGAGAGGACGAAGCCCTCTACTCCAGCGGAGGCTGTCAGGGTGACACCTCCACTACTACCAGGGGTCACGGGCCCCCAACGCCAGCTGAGGAAGTGCAGCCATCACCACCTGCAGAGGCTGCCCAGGAGGCACCTCCATCTGCCACCACATTGCAGCCATCACCACCTGCAGAGGCTGCTCAGGTGGCACCTCCATCTGCTACCACACTGAAGCCATCACCACTAGTGGAAGCCATATAGGTCACCCACCAGGGGCTGCTGTACAAGGGGCCCCCTCCTGAACCAGTGGGAAAGTCACCTACCTGAGAGACTCTGGCCTTTCACTACCCAGGACAGAGAAATTGCCATGGAGCCCCATCCAGAACCAGTGAGCTTGTTCCTGACTTCAGCTGAGGTGCCTGCCCACTTGCAAACTGATGCCCCTACAGAGTTCTAACTGGATGAAGTTAGGATTCGAGTTGAGCCTTGGAATGTGCCCTGTGGCCATGTGGGCCCTTTGAACATTGGACTGGGCAGTGTCCCTGTGTGTACATGTGTACATATCTGTTTCAATGACAATTTGATTATTTGTTAGCTGTTGATATTAATACATTCACCTTGGTGCATTCCTGTTGTCCTTGCATTATTCTGCTTTGTATCGGGTGGAAATTGTTTCTTGCGTGCAGCTGGACGTGTGTGTGGTGTGTGTGTCAGGTGTGTGTTGTGTGTGTGTGTCACTCTCATTTTCCTTCCTCCCTTATGTGCTAGGCAGCTGTACTAGCCGTTGTCGTCTTCATCAGCGTTGGTGTTCCAGGTGGAGCATAACGTAGAAGATCATTGGAAAACCTTGCAGTTCGGGTTCCATGGCGGGAATATGTGACAGAACAACTATGTCCTAAACAACTATAGCCTAAACCACTACTGCTTAACAACTAAAAAGTCTCTACAACTAAGTACTGAACAACTACTGTCTAAACAACAATTGTGCCTCAATAACAATTGCCTGAACAACTTACAATATATATATATATTCTAAACAACTAATAAACCATAAAAAAACAAAAAGGAAACCTTACCTTAAAATTAGTTGTTCAGGCACTTGTTATTCAGGCACAATTGTTGTTTAGACAGTAGTTGTTCAGTACTTAGTTGTAGAGACTTTTTAGTTGTTTGGCAGTAGTGGTTCAGGCAAGTAGTGGTTTAGACCTAGTTGTTCAGGATGTTTCCCCCATCAATGTCCAGGCCATTTTGCATCAGCTGAATGGGCTAGCAAAATTCCCAGGAAGCTCATGCGATGCATACATCTTCAGGCACAGCATGAGAGCTTCCAGAATTGGCGATATAGGAATGGCCTACTTGTTAGTAAGTTAATCTAAACAATGCAATACACCAACTAAAATGTAAAAATGTTTGCCAGAATAGCCATATCTGTGTCTGTTGATGAAGCTAAGGTCATCTGTATGAGGGGTGTACCTCAAATGTCACCATGCATCATGATACATGTGTAATGCAATTCCATACCTCTGATATGTCAAGGCAGACAAAGCACCTTTAGGTGGTTTCTATGTCAAAGCATGTAGGAAAAATGCAACCCTGTGCAAAATGCTGTGTTCCTCACTGTGTGCAACAGAGATGTCCCAAGTGTGTTATGTTAGTGTTTCCATCAAAATGTCATGGTTGTTGACATATCTCATCTATACCAAACAAAGGAAACCTGGGAGTGTGTTCAAAATAGTGCTCCCCTGCTGATGTATAAGAAGGATAAATAACTGTCGTCTCTAAAGTCACTTACTGCTTAGTATGTGTGCTTCATTGCATGGCACACATACATAGTTGACTATGATTCTAAGGGTTATATATTGCAGAAATGTTTATTTTCCTTCCTGCACAAAGAGTAATCTGCATACAACACTTGCACCCTTGCACCATTGTGCGGTTGATTATGTGCCAGTGCAGGGTGAAAGGGCAGGAAAGTGCTATGTGTCCAAAATATCGTTCAACATTGCCTTTTCCCAGTGATGCAGTGCAGTGTAGATAGGTGACTTTATGCACTCCACTGTGTCACCTTCCAACATTTCTAGCCACTAGTGTCATGTGCACATAGTGAGAACAACATACAGCAACATGTAGCTATTCACATACTGACGTCCCTACACTAATCTGTCTATGTCAGTAGTTACAGAAAATCTGTGAGCAGTAATGTGTCACTTTACTCTTTGTGAATGAATGGAACCACATCATCTATACTGGTTAACGAATCACATCAAAACCCATGTGTGTGGCAGAAATGTCCACATGAGTACAAAGACTATACAACAGATAATTGTAAGAAGAGTGTCTCCTCAATGGTGTACCTACTCTTGGGATCAGTCAAATGTCCACAGTTTGAATGGTGTGATAACAAATATTGTCGTAATGAATAAATGTGTCACAGATCAGAATATGCATGTATGTAGTCCGAAGTTACAGGACCAACACTGGAAGACAACTATGCAAAGATCATGTGGGGTATGCAGTGTAAGTGTAAGCACCAGAAAGGCTCAAAGTTCTATATTGCGTAACTTTATGATACCAACAGCACAAAGCAGATGCATGTCTCACCCATACTGACAGTGTAGATACACACATGTACACAGTGATTAAGCCACATTGACCTATGTAAGCAACGTTATAATTCACCAGTTTTGTGGTGTGATTCACCCAAATGAAGTACATATCAGTACCGCAATGTGAAACTCACAGAGCCCAACACAATGCTGTGAAAAATGCCAGGTATCAGTCGTTAATATATGTTAAGCTGCAACCTGTTAAAGGCATTACAGTGTACTCAGGATGCCAATGTCAACATTCAGTGGTCACAGCAATGATGACAGAGTTAAGGCATAGAAGGGAAGATTGCCCTACAAATTTGAATCATTTACACACATGTTAAAAACTAAAGTATTGTTTCTGGGTTTTTAGTAGACTGGCACTTGTCACTACACCAGTGGGTCCCAGACAAAAATGGCCCACATTGCAAGACAAAAGTGTCAATCAAAGTGTACCATGACAACTCCCAGTCAAAAACAATAGTTGAAGCCTGACAATAAACTGGACAACAATACATGTTACATGTCTAGACTGCACCACGTGTATCCACCAAAATCACATGAGAAAGAAGGTGAGCTATTAAACGGCTTTGTCAGTGTCATGTAGGCCACAACCTCAGTGGTTTTACATGGACATATGTATGGGTGGGACAAATGTCTAAAAAATCTGAACAATAATTTGTCACTTAACACGTAGTGAGTACACATAAAATGGGTTGAGCAAGAACTTCTCTAACTACCCATCACAGTAAGCTACTGGAGAAAACATGAATGTCTGGATGTGGAA
Source organism: Pleurodeles waltl (assembly GCF_031143425.1). Taxonomy (NCBI): domain Eukaryota; kingdom Metazoa; phylum Chordata; class Amphibia; order Caudata; family Salamandridae; genus Pleurodeles; species Pleurodeles waltl. Next base: position 717,583,323 of record NC_090449.1, on the reverse strand, counting down.
GTGTTCAAAGTATCAGGTCATGCTCATCATTTACTATTATACAGAGAACTGGAAGAGACATGTGTTAACTATGTCAAACTGTAAATGTAATACATGATGTCAAATACTGTAAGAAACATGTATATGTTCATCAGTACACATAACACACAGGAGCAGAATGTTGTTGAAACAAATGGCAAAATCATGCAAATAGGTCAAGTCTTTTTCACTTTCAGCTGACCAAGGATCTGGCCTTTAGCCTTGGTACATGACTCCAATAGCACATCTTCAGACTGACCCTGAAAGACACTACAATCAGGGACTGGTAAAGACACGCAATTTTGGGGAGTGCACTTTTAGTGTACTCAAGTCTAGGTTTTAATGTCTAGACATTTGAGGAGACAGATTGCTATACTAGTTTGTGGCATCCTCCACAACATCTGCGTAAGGACAAATGTCATGTCGGACATCTACCCAGATGAGCAGGAGCCAATGGATGAGGATGATGGAGGCAAGATAAAGCACACAGTGGCCGGCAGTCGGCGACACAGCCACATAGTGCAACATTTTTTGCTTAACAAAGTTGAACTTTGATGGACAAAGAAATGTTAAACTGTTAAACGTTCAACATGAAAATAAAGGTTGTTATCCAATATTTGTGTATGCTTTTATGTCACAGTGACAGTAAACATCAAGGCACCGACATCTGAACAACTACAACTAGGGCTGAATAGGTTACAATCTTGTCATCAGACCTATGGAGTAACATGGGGCCATTTCTCTCATCAATCAGTTCCACCTGAACAGAAATACAATGTGATATAGTGTGGTGCATTAAAGCAACAGGGCAGGCATGCCACATTAACAAACATAAATTTAACATAAGTTTCAACATGCACTTACGCAGTGCCAAGATTCTCCGCTAGCAGTCTTGCTGTGTTCTGCATCAACAAAGTGTCTTACAGATGGCACTTCATGATGTTTGGAACACAAACCAACAAGTTCTATACCTTTGACAAACCTCACATTGTAGTGTATTTCATCAGTATGGTAACATGCAGAATGGCTGCATTTTGCCTGAACTGATATTATTGCAGACACTATCAGATATAATGAGTGACAGTTGTCTTGTACAAACAGGGCCAACCCTAAATCATATTGACTGGGACAGCATCCTGGGCAGAAGGAAAATGTGGTGTTTGTTGTGGTAGTGGGGGCCTTTGCTGTGTGGTGGTAGGAGGTGAGAGGAAGATGGGAGGAGAGCAGGGGTTTAATGGTATGCTAACAATTAGGCTGTGGTACATAAAGGGATGATTACAGAGTCTTGAATGGGATTCAGACCAAGTGGGATGGATGAGCTGCTGTTAGCATTACATTGTCAGGTGACTCCCTGCTGCGCCCTAGGAATATTTGTGCCCCAGGCTCAGCTCGTCGATGCCCAAGGACGGCCATGTGGACAAATGCCTAGTGTCATCTGAACATGTCAAAACTTTCACTTGTAAAGAAAACATCCATGCATGTGGGGATTTCCTCAGAAACAGCATATGGGAACTAGTTCTTGGCTACATTGTCACATATACCACATCATGCTACAGTAGATAATTGTCATAATAGTCAATTAGGAACAAAGGCGTTTAAAAACAATATGAGATTATTACATTGTACATTGAAAAAATAGCCAGAACTATATGAAATTGGAGATGTTTTTTGTTAACATTTGACCATCTGAAGAATGCTGAGTTTGATTTCACCTGGCTCAAAAGTTAGACAAAACTGAATGTGCATACACACTGACAGATTGCACATGCTCAGAGTGACTGATTTAGTTATGAATTTACCTTTGCACGGAAAAGAGTTGTTTACCTTTGACCTGAGTGTACAAGTGCATAGTTGAGGGGCTCACAAATCTCATAACACAGATCACAGGTATCATAACAAAGGGGAAATGCAAGTAGAATGTGTGCCATTACATACATCGGTGTCAGGGAAAGCAGTATTCTTGTACCAGAAGGTACACAAAAAGGCTCAGCCTAAGAGTAGATGTACTGCTACCAACATTGACAGGAGTAAGACAGAGCTTGTGTGTATGACGGCATGATGTTATTTGAACATCACCAGTTAAATTGACTATTTGACCATGTTACACTGCAGTGATGCATAAGAGGTCAATCACCTATTCCAAAGGTCTGATGCTGTGTGACACACTCACCCTTGACCAACATCATGTTTTCTGAAATATGTGTGCTTGATAACACCATGTGCAGAACACGTGTGCCTATGCAAGACATACACAACATAAAGTGTGCAATGTGTAACTGTGTGATCATGCTGAGATTCTGTGTGCTGCTACAGTGTGTTCAGCTTCAGACCCTCTACCACAGTCAAAAGGGAGTGTAGTTCCAAACAGTATGTGTGCTGTACCTTATAATGTTTGTTTCCCTCAGGGATGTACGTTTCATTGACCAATATAGCTTAAATCATTGTATCTTGAAAGTGCCAAGATTTATATTAAAAAATGATGTTTCTCTCACACATATATGGATCACAGTATAGTCTACATTCCCTCCCGTAAGTGTAAACAGATGCCCATATAATGGACATGGCCACACAGTGCAGCATGGCTATCACTATGTCTGCAGGCAAATTGCACAAAATGTCCTGTATCGTAGAAAACACTTTCAAATCTTGCTTTTTGCTGTGCGCCGGTGATGCATTGGCTGCCTAGGACAAATGCAGGTACATCTGCACCATGAGGCAAGGATGCAAATGTTACATGCAGAAATGCATGTGACCACAATGGTGTGTATTTCTGCTAACCACTATATGTTGTGAGCCATGATGCTTCGTCTATGTGGGCTGCTGTACACCAGACACTACAAAAATTAAAGTAAGGAGAAAATGTCAAGATCTAACTCCATGTAATGCCACTTCTGGGAAGGTACTACTTACTGAAGCATTTGTGGATTTGCGTAGTGTTGTCTCTTTGCAAATGCATTGATCATCAACTGATGTGAATGGCTACCCACATGCAAAGGTCAATGAACCTCTCTCTGGTGCCAATTAAGGCAATTCAGTGATTTTCTATATATTGTGGCACTCTTGGTTAATCATACTAGTCAGGGCTACTTAAGCAGGACTTTTTAAGCTCAAACTATAGGCAAACAGATTTCCAAAACACATTTAGCAAAGAGCATTGTGTATTGTTTCAGACTTATAGGCCAGACTGCAGATAGGTCTGTCCCACAACAGGGTGGGTGTTGCCTAGTTTAATGTGCATAGTAATGTCTGCCGAACAGTCAGAGGTGTCTTAACGGTCTTATCCAATTTCTATTGTAATCATCCAGTTAATCAGTAAGCTGAATGCCACATACACTGTAGACTGACTTAACCAGGCAGTCTCTGTGCCCCCTCAGTATGTATAGAAACTGTAACACATCTTATTGCAGGAAGCCAGACAGATGGTCTGTATGTAGATATTGTACATAATAGGGAATACGATAGTGTTGATCATAGGCATGGCCCTCATTTCACCCTCAACGGTCTTTTTCCAAGACCTCTGAGGTTCTGCCAAGCCGAAGACCGCCAGTGGTGGCGGTCTTCCGCCAACCGTATCATGACTGCTGGCAGCCCTCTGCCCTTTTTCAGACGGAAAGCCACCAGCAGCCATACTGGCGGTCAGCGGTAAAGTGGAGGCTGCTCCACCGTCACCGCCACGTCATCAGAACACCTTCCACCGTAATACGACCCAGTATTCGGCGTGGCGGTATTCTGGTGACGGGGTGCTGGTGGCAGAGCAGCCCCCATGGACCCCATTCCCTCCCGGAGGATCACCGGAACAGGTAAGGTGATCGTCCGTTAGGGGAGGGGGGGTGAGGGGGTGTTGTGTGCTGTGTGCGTGCATGGGGGCGTGCGTGTGAGTGTGTAGAGGGGTTGTGTGAGTGCGTGTATGCATGTAGGGGATATAATGTGTGTATGGGAAATGTGACATGTATGTATGTGTGCATGTATGTGTGCGTGTATGTGTATGAGTGGTGTGAGCATGCGTGTAGGGGGAACGAATTCCCTGGCACTGATATTGCCTACCACCATGGATTTCGTGGTGGTACAAAACCCCACGAAATCCATGGTGGTATCCGGGGTCCTGATACTGCCGGCGGTCTAGTGACGGCCGCTGGGCTGTAGACCGAAGTCTCCAGCCCAGCGGTCGTTACCATCCAGGCGGTCGGTGTGTTAAAGTGGCGGTTTTGGATGGCGGTAACCGCCATGGTCAAAATCCAATTTTTTTAACCGCCGGCCTGTTGGCAGTATATCCGCCGCTTTAACACCGACCACCAGGGTTGTAATGAGGGCCTATGTATTAGAAAAAAAATCTGCCTCTTCGGCAGCTACCTATATTCATACAAACATACTACAAACCGCCAAATAAACAAAAACTTTGAACTATATCTACAGATTTAAATATTTATGTGTTATCCAAATAAATATTTTGTCAATCAATATGTTAACACTAAGTAGGTACAAAATCACACATAGGCATACTATAACCACTGATAAAGCACGCATTAGAAAAAAAACCTGTCAGGTAGACAAAGAGAAGGAAGTAAAGTGAGCCCAGGATGTTTTTCCTGCATTGCACAATTCCCTACATTTTATCCCAGAAAATAGGCCAGTTGCACGGGTCAGAATCCACTCACTTATCCATTTGCACGTCGCATTACCCTTGTTGCACGGTTCATAAGCTCTGCATCCATGCCAATGCTTTGGAAACATTGCATCGAGGATAATGCGTTGTGTGTTAATCACACAGTGGCAATTTCTGTATCGACACATCATAAAAAATGAAGCATTTGTTAAAAATAGACGGGATCCTTCCAGGAAGTGATGCAATGTGTGCGGCTGCAAACTAGGAAGTGTGAAGTTACTTTCACTTAATCTCTTTTAGTCTGTGCTTGGTGCTGGAGGTGTTTTGAGAGTCTGTGTGATGGTCTCCAGTGATTTGGTCTTGTCAGTGTGTGTCTGTCCATATTTTGTCTCTGTGTCTTACATATTTGTTCAGTGTCAGTGTGTTGTAGTAATATTTGACTTTGTATTGTCAGGAGTTGGTCTTTTTGGGGTTTTCTTGTTGGGGTAGTTAGGGTTTGTTGGGGTTTTTGTTTCTGGGTGTAGTGTATTTGGGAAGGTGTAGAAAATGTCTTGGAGGGTAGGAATTTCAGTGAGGCCGAGTTGGGAGGGCTTATTTGGCTAGTTGTGCATTATCTGCCAAGGATGCTTGCAGCTGGTTTCGGGGTGAACAGGGCTGCCCTGCCAAGGAGAAGAAAGACAGATGGGAGCATGTGTGTTGGCACCATCAGAAAATCTTTAAAATCAAATTAACTACCATCCAGATGAAGCACCGATGGGCAGGTATAATAGCCCAGGAGGCCGATGAAATTGACTACCTTGGACTAGAAACCTGTGGATCCGTAGGTCTGTATGCATGTTCTGTCTGCTTTTTGTAATGTACCTTTATCAGTAATGTCAAACATAAACATGGAAAGTACCTAATTTGTGTTTTTTTCCACATTGCAACGTGCAAGAATTATATTAGGATAAATTTATGATGATGTAAAGTAAGGGAACTTAGTGGGCCTCGGAGTGCCTACATCAATCAAACTTTAAAGAAGCACTGGTTAAATTGCACAGTTCTTATACCCTGCCACAAGGGCTAATGCAGTGTTTAGTGGGCTCTATGTATAACTGAAATACCAAGATTTAGGGGCATTTCCTTAGTTTAAATGCAGAATTGACCAGGGAATGCTAACAAATTCCCAAAACACACAGTGCTGAAGGCTAAGCTGCAAATCTGTTTTGGTAAGGCTTGTATGGGTGCTCCTCAATGTGTGCTTGTTAGACCTGTCAGCTTTTTGGCATGTCTTCCCTGTCTTTTTGCCTTCTGACCTACTATTTTTGTGGTATTCTGGACTCTGTTTTTGCTGGTTTATTGTCTCTGCGCACTTTACCACTGCTGATCAGTGCTAAGGTGCAAGTGCAAGTGCTCCCTATGTAAATTTTATTTGTGATTGGTTCATCCATGATTGGCATATTTGATTTACTAGTAAGTCCCTAGGACAGTGCACTGGAGGTGCCAGGGCTTGTAAATCAAATGCTAATAGTGGGCCTGCAGCACTGGTTATGCCACCCACATTAGTAGCCTTGTAAACATGGCTCAGACCTGCCACTGCAGTGTCTGTGTATGCAGTTTTCAATTACCAGTTCAACCTGGCCAGTGTACCCACTTGCCAGGCCCAAACCTTCCCTTTTTATACCTGTAAGGCACCCCTAAGGTAGGCCCTAGGTAGCCCCCTGGGCAGGGTGCAGTGTAATTAAAAGGTAGGATATGTACTAGTGTCTTTTAGATGTCCTAACAGTGAAGTACTGCCAAATTTGTATTTCACTGTTGCAAGGTCTATTTCTCATAGGTTAACATGGGGTCTGCCTTTAAATAACTTTAAAGCGCAGATTCCCTTTGAGGGCAGATAGAAATATGGAGTTTGGGGTCTCTGAGCTCACAATGTATGTATGTATTAAGTATTTATAAAGCGCGTTCCGGCCCGAGGGCATCGAAGCACTAACTGGATGAGGCTATGTCCGCAAGAGGGAAGATTCCAAATCTTATCGCGGGAAGAGCCAGGTCTTAACCAGTCTCCTAAATGTCAGATAGTTATGTTCCTGCCCTGGTTCCAGTGGAAGTGAGTTCCAGATTTTGGCAGCTGCAATAGTAAACGCTCTGTCGCCCCACTTCGCCTTTTTGGTATGAGGAGTTTGAATTTGATGGGCGGTGACAGATATAAAAATGCATGTTTTAATGAAGTCGGTTTTTAGATCATTCGTTTTAAAATGCTACTTCTAGAAAGTAGGCCTTCTCTTGCTTAGACCATTCTGTAACTCTGCCTGTTTGTGAATTCCCTGTCTGGGTCAGTTTGACAGTTGGGGTGTTTACACCTCCCCTCTAGACAGTGACACAAAGGGAGCTGGGGTGTAGCCTGCATATCCTGATGAGCCATCTGAGCTAGAGTGGAGGGAGGAGTGGTCACTCACACCTGAAAGGACTGTGCCTGCCCTCACACAATGCAGTCTCCAACCCCCTGGTGTGTGTGGGGCCTGCCCTGGACAAGAAGGATCTTACAAACACTTGAGACTTTGCTTTGAAGTTTGCCAACTTCAAAGGCAGAAAGACCCCAAAGCCCAGACTTTTAGAATCTTTCTTGAATCAAGAGGAACCTCTGCCAAGGAGAAGAGCTGGAGGAGGAGTACTGTCCCTTTGCTATGTTGCTTTTCTGGATTAGCCTGCAGTTGATGCTTCTGCTTTAAAAGAGAGCAAAGGGTGAACTATCTTAGTATCCTGCTTGAGAAAGTTCCCTAACAGTTTGGAGTTAGAAGTCTCAGGGATCTCAAAGACTTCAGTTTAATCTTCCTACAGCCCTGGGAACTGTGTGTTTTGTGCTGTTCAAGGAGAAAAATCAGTGCAACCCTGTCAATAACACGGCTGGCCTGCACTGTGACCTGCTGACGCTGCACATAGCCGCACTGCCCTGCTTTGCACTGTGACCCTAGTCTCACCTACGCTGTCATCGGATGACTTCACCGAGCCGCTGTTCGCATCACGACTTGTGGGCCCTGCACTCCGGCATGACCTGCTCACACCGCAGCCTGGGCATCCCCAACAACACTGTTCCTACTGACACCAGTACTGCTGCCTGCACCGTGGCCTGTGGACACTGCTTGTGAGGAACATGAAGCACCATCCCATCGCGCACCGCAACCCCAGTCCACTGATGCCAGCACCATCGACTCCAGTGTTGTCAACAGATGTCCCTGTTGGCACCACGGCCCATAGACGCCGCCCAGAGCTGTCCCACGCCGCACCGCCAACATGGGCCTACCGACGACAGCACTTCAGCAATGACGACAATGCTGCCTGCACCATGACCTGGTGACACTGCACGTCTCACCGCCCCGCTTCACACCGCAGTCCTGGTCCCACCGATGCCACTGGACACCATCACCAAGCTGCTGCCTGCACTGTGACCTGTGGGCACCACACGGCGCATCATCCTGCTTTACACCGAAGCCCTGACGCCATCCACGCCAGCGCTCCTGACTTCATCAGCTAGGAGTTCGATCCATAATGCATGTGACTTCAAGGGTCTGATGACCCCTGCACTTACTCCGGAACCAACAACACAATGCCAGTGACGCCACTCTCTGGAGCTCTCCGTGAGGATCATAATGCCCTGCAAATTCAAAGATACTGTTTCCTTGTCTTGCTGTCACCGTAGCTGGCCCACTACACAGCGGCCGACATGAACTGTTGGTTTTGTTGATCAGGATGCCGTGATAGCCCCAGGTGGAGCTATCGACTTAAAGGAACTGTAATTTTAAGTTAAATCTTAGAAAAGTCATATCTTTGGCACTGTATGCTGGATTGTTCTGGTTCTGGTCTTGTTTTACATATATAAATATTGGCTATTTTTCTAAAACTGGTGTGGTGTCCTTTTGTAGAGTTTTGACTGTGTCACTATGTGTTATGTGCAAATGCTTTAAACAATGCTTCTGCGATAAGCCTGACTGCTCGTGTCAAGCTACCAAGGGGGTGAACAGGGGTTATCTGAGTGGGTATCTCCCTTATCCTGACTAGAGTGAGGGTCCCTACTTGGACAGGGTACAAACCGACTGCCAACTAGAGACCCCATTTCTAACATTGGTGGGAGCAGTGGGATAGGACTCACATTGGCACTTGACCTACAGTGATTGGTGTACACTACTACCATTTCTAACAGTTTTGCTTTGTGCTGCACATGTAGACAGATTGCTATACCTCTTCAACATCTACATGTTCAGAACTGTGTGTTTTTCAATCCAAAGAAACAACATTATACAAACTGAGAAGCCATGCAGCCGTACACAAAGTTTGAACATACAAACGCTTACTACTACTCAGCACTCTATGCATCAGTGCAAGTACACACTTATATATTTTCTATGTTGTTATATATGATGTATGCCTGTCCTTTTCCATCATAACTACATGATAGGTAGCCCTGACTAGTACTCCTAGGGTCAAACATGTCACCCATATTTCATGGTATACTGGAGTTTGACATTATGCTGGCTAGCCTTACTAAAAAGATCATATCCTTGAGTCATGCTTCAGGCATGTCATGAACTATACATCTAAATTTCTGCATCCAGCCAGGTCAGGCCTGGAAGCAGACTAGATGCGTTTCATAATCTGGGCATATTGTGTACTTCTGAAATACTGGAATAACATAATTTGTTTTTTGAAAATGTAAACATTTGGGAAAGCAATATTTATAATGCTATGTCCTCATTCATGTCTCCTAGGTGGGTATCTTCCATTCACCAGGGGAGAGGTGGACACCTTCAGGACCCCAGTGCCACCAGTAAGTGTTATCAGTATATGTATGTACCATTTTGATGTCTGTGTGTGATCTTTGTGAAATGTTACATTGTGATGTGTGATGTCAGTCTTTGAATCAGGACACAACCTGGCAACAGATCACTGACTAAAATCTTTGAGACTGTAAGGTATATGTAAGCAGGCCCACATGAACTAAACACCTATACATTTTTGGATAGTGACATTTTTGGATAGTTATGTTGCTTTGGGGACAGTGATCATCATATGGCACATACTCTGCATGTGTTCCACGTGAACACATGATATTGTACAACAAATGGCAGAAATCCAGATAGTCTGGGGTCAATGTAGGTTGTAGCACAGTGATTTCTGTTTTGCTAGGCAAGTTTGCAGGGATCAGTTGTATATGTCTAAAATTGTGCCTGCCACGGGGCAGATGATGTGCAATATTTCTACAGAGGCACTGATACCAAATATGGACAGCATCGGTATCATGGAATCAGATTTACACGCTGTGTGATTATACAACATATGTACCATAAACATGCAGCATAATAGCTTCAGATATGCTGCGTTCTTTTGTGCTCTCCAGATAAGACGTTGCAGTTTTACTGACCATAAGATGTCTTTGGCCTATGACAGACAATAAATAACATACCTACATGTGTGTCTGTTAATGTGCTTCTTCATTACTGTATGGACATATAGATCTTCAATCTGTTAGCCTATCCCCAAGGTCTGACTGTTGTACTCCAGCCTCAGTGGTACTTGAGCCTCCCTCAGAGTTATGGTGCAAGGGTCCAAGCATCATAGCAAACCTTTTAGGCCAGATGAGTAGTCCGATAAGCATCCACCCTCTTTACTGAGATGCTATGTAGACTTAATGATGTATGCATCCAAATGCAGCCTTGGGAGGATGTGTGTACATAAGCATGTTTAAGTATAACTCCTCATGATTGTCCCTACAAGTCTGAAGCCAGAGATACTTGTTACATTTCTGTACAAATACCTGAGGCTAAATGTTAGTAATGTTCCCCAATCATGGTCTACAGGAGGTGCATGACAACCCTCTATCAATTTATTCACAGAGAGTGTGTGAAGCCAGCAATGTGTGCAGGCTTTTGACAATCCAGATGGGGTATGCAAAGCCAAGCCACACTGCCTGGACTGTATCTCCTTATTCACTTACAGTTATGTTGATGATCAATGATTAGAACATGTGCATCATGCAACTCTAAATCCGTAATTTGGTCAAACAGGCCCATGTGTCCATTTTTAAATATGGACATGCACATGAGTGTGATTTTTAGTCCTGTATGATATGGTATTTATGTCACCTTACTCAGTGTTCCGGGCTCAAGTAGTGAATCCCGATGTAGTGATAATATATTGTCAATTTACCCATATCTATTGCTGGTAAAGGGTCTAGTCAGGGACATATGATTGTGTTACAATGTCAGACTATTTCTCACACACGTCATGTACATGTACTGCATGTGCTAACTATTTTTTCTTACATTTTCACCCTAGACAACATTGCAGCTGAGGAAACACATACTTACGAGATGCAAAGTGATTGTTTCCACCATGTCATGAATGTTTTTAAGGCACACAGACCGATGCACAAACTTTATGAATGTGCGAAGGCAGTGGGGTCTCGGGACATCTCTCAACCAACAACACCTGCAATGCCTACATCTGCTAGTATCCAGGACAGATCAGGCCCAAGCCACCAACAGACACCCAGCCACCAGTACCACTGGCTATCCATGCAGCCACACTGCAGAGACTTACACAGGCCACGAGGCCTGGAAGACGTTAATCGGTGTTCCACTACATCATCATTAAGGAACTGGTTGATATTTGGCAGGGCAGACCTGCTTGCATGTGGGAATGACGAACCTTGAGGAATCAATGAAGCAGCTCGCCCAACTTGTCTGAACATTTTTAATTAGCATGTTTTATTCTGTTTTTATATTGTAGTATTTTAATAGTTAAGATGATAGTAAGTTGATAGGATAGGTTTAGATAAGGTAGGGTTTATATTTTCAGGATATTTTATGTGTTCTTGTTTTTATAACTATTTCTGTATTTATAAGATTTTAGGGGGTGGGGGAATAAAGTTTAGGCTGTGTTAAAAAAAAAAAAACTACAAAAAATACCAAATAATATATATTTGTTTAGATTTTAATATGTAGTTAGTTTATGTATAGGTAAAGCTTATGTTTGTATTGTGTCACTCTATGTATGTTAAGTGGGGTTAAAGTTTAACATGTTATTTGTGCTAAGTAGTTACCTAAATGTATGATAAGATAAGTTAGTGTTAGGCAGGGTTAAAGATAGTTAGTTTGGGATACCTAGATGTAGTTAGATAAGGATAAGCGTAGATATTTTTTAGGGAGTGCTTAGGTAGGGCTTAGGTTAGGCAGTGTAGTTTAGGTAGTTTTTTTTTTTTTACATTGATATATATTTTGTAAAACTTTTTACTTTCACAACCTCATAATTATTGCACTTTCTAACATAGACTACGTTGGGTTTAGTACATGATGCTGTTATTGCCCTTTTGTCTTTAAATGTATATGTGATTTTGTAAGAGGATTATGGTTAATTGGTAGAGTACATCACATATTAGTCGCTTAAGGACTATGGGTCTGATTTAGAGTTTGGCAGACAGGTTACTCCATCACAAATGTGACAGGTATCCTGTCTGCCCTATTACAATCTCAATAGGCTATTATAGGATCATAATACAGTGAATGGGACATAATTCACATATGTGATGGAGTTTTCCCTCCGCCAAACTCTAAACCAGCCCCTATATTAGACAATCTTAATTCATTCTAAATGGTTGTCTTAGTGTGATTTTACAGACAGGCCAAGACATATACCCACCCCCTGTACCACTGGGTGAAAAAAGATGCACCATGTATAATTTGGAAGGTTTTGAGGCAACATATTATAGAATCTGGGCTGTGCTAAGACACACACTGGTGCCTTCCACTGGCACACACACCCTTGCAGCATTCTGCACGTAAGCACCTTTTGTTAACTGGTTACAAATCATGAATGTGACCCCCACCTGCCTGGAGAACCTTTTTTTTTCTTAAATCCTTTTTTGGGGTATTTACAAATAAATACAATTAAATCATCATTAGTACTTTTATTAAAATAAATTACTACAAACCGCGGTCCACAATCACTGTCTTATTGCAAGTGTGGTGTTAAGATATGGCATGTGTAAGTGGGGTGCTGAGGAACAGATGAAAGGAAGGGAGAATTGCATCTTACATTGAAGTGCTGGGTCTTTGGCTTTGGGGGTACCATGCCGGGATTCTAATGATGGTAGGTCAGTCTACTTGTTAGGGCACAGTTTGTCAGTATTGAGGTTCCGGGTGGGATATTAGTGGGTTGGTCTGATGAGGTTATGATGGTAGGATGACCAGTTACAAGGTGGGTTCAAGCAGTGACATTGTCGGTAACCCTCCCTTTTGGTATGGATGTGTCTCGGAGGGGGAAGGGAAAAAGGGGGGACCCATGATGGATTGAGAGCACAAAACTGGGAAAGAGGAGTAGAACAGAGGGCAAGGTGCAAGCAAGAAAAATAATGTGCATTTATTGATTGTAATAGTGTGTTGTGAGCCTGAGGACTAGTGAGCGGGGAGTGCTTTATGGTATTAGGGTTGGAAAGCAGGGCAGGTGGGAGGTGGGGAGGGGACATCTCCGGAGCTATTGTCTGGATTGAGAACAACATGTTGTCCCAGGCCGGAGCAATTGGGCATTTGTGGATTCAACATGCTTCCTACCAGTGGAGGGCTGAGCTTTCACCCTGCCCCCAACTTATAGGCATGGACTGCCATTGGGAGTGGGTGGGAGGTTGAGGAGAGCACCAGTGTATGGTGAGGAGACATTTAGCTAGAAGTAGTGCAATGTCAGCAAACCGGGCTCTAACCTTTTGGGATGTCTATCGTGGGTATATATGAAGGGCAGTAGATCCCCATCTGTTGAGATTTGGGAAGTTGGTTGCGGTTGCTAGGGTGGAGTGCATGATGCACTACACGGCGGTTATGACTGGACATGTTCATAGCATGTGTTTAAGGACTCCTGTGGGAGACTGGCACAAGGGGGCATGTCGATAAGGTCGTGGGGGACATGCAAGTTAGGCATGCTGAGGTTAGGTATGCTCTGTGTAGGAAGGTCTACTGTATATTTTTGAATTGGGCAATCATGGAGACCTTGTGTGTTCACTCTGTTGCTCCCGACCATTCTGAATCATGAAGGGGCCTACCAAGGTCTTCTTCTCATAGCTGGTGAAGGGATGATAAGGAATATCCTGTGTGGTCCCTGAGTGCTGCGTGTAGCAATGTAATAACATGGCATCCTTCCCCCATATTCTATAGAGTGTGTACCACTTGGTGGGCTGAAGGTTCACTATTAGTTATGTTCCAGACAGAATCGAGGGCCGTTAATAGGTGCCTGTTTGTTACAAATTGGCCCAGTGACATGACATAATCTTGCTGGGGTCTGTCAAAGGAAAGGGGCTCTGAATTGTGGAAGAGATCCCCCACTGTGAATAGGGATTTTGTGTGCCATTCCACAAGCTGGGGTCAGTGGAGGGTTCTAGGGGCCCTGGTAGGTTCCTAGAGGGGGGCTTTGGGGGAGTATAGGGTGACCTGTCTTGTTAATTGTGGTGCTCTTGCAATGCATTTATGTGCCACCCACATGTAGAGTGACCGTGACAGTGAGTGATGGGTATTAGGGTGGAGGAGTTGGCATAGGATATGGAAGGGGGGTGTCTTATCACCCATACTGGTCTCATATGTGTTCCTACCTGCAAGCCAGTGAGAAAACCATTGAAGTTGGGCAGCCAGGTAGTTGTATTCGAAGGATGGGGAGCCCAGTCCAACACAATCCACTAGTAGCTGCAATTTACATAATCGTCACCTCCCATCTCAAAAAAGATCACCAAGCAATTGATCTAGGTACCAAAAGAAGTTCTGGTTTGGGATCAATGGTATATTGGTGAAATGGTAGAGCAGGCAGGGGTGGGCCATCATTTTGGGCAGTGTGATTTTACCTGTAAGGGCCAGCTGCAGTTTTTGCCAAAAGCCCATCTACGCTCTGACCCTGGTTAGGGGACGTCTTAAGTTTCCCTCAAATAGGTCTTCTTGACTATGGTAGATGCCTATTCCCAGATACCGAATGGCTGTTGCAGTCAAGGCCAAAGAGGTCCCATCAATATGTGTGATGTGGGTGGTCACATCACTACGGAGTGGGAAAGCGTATGATTTTTGCCAATTGACGTGTCGCCCAGATGCAGATGCGAATTCTTGGAAAGTCAATATAATGGAGGAGAGGTTGATCAGTGTATCTCGGACGTACAGGAGGCGATCATCTGCGTATAATGATACTGCATGGGTGGTGTCATTCAGGAGAATGCCCCAGGATTGGCCTTTCCAGCGGAGTCGAAGGGCTGGGGGCTCCATGGATATGGTGAACAATATGGGTGAGAGCAGGCAACCCTGTAGGATTCCCACTCAACGGGGAATGCAGGGGAGACTAATTATCCTATTTGGATTCTGGAGGTGGGATTGGTGTAAAGTAGCTTGGTGTACGCAATAAGTCTGGGGCCTATGCTGATTGCCTTGAGGACTTCAAAGAGGTAATCCCAGGATAAAGTCTAATACTTGGGATAGTGCCCAGGGGGATTGCATCGGGCCTGGTCCATCATGTACAAAAGGTATCTGAAGTTATTGGATGTGCTTCGTCCAGGGATGAACCCTTTCTGGTCAGGATGAACCAGACCAGAGAGGACTCACACGTAGCAGTGAAACCAGGATTTTATCTAGAATTTTATAGTCCGTTACCAAGATCACTAGTGGTCAGTATGATGACAGTAGGGTGGGGTTTGCGGTCTGGCTTGAGGAGGGAGATCAGAACCAATTATCTAAGCAACATTGGAAGTGTTCCACTTGTGAGGTTGGACATGAGGTTTTTTTTGCTATCTTATGCCACCCCATTGCTGTACTGAGAGGTAGCTTGGGATAGCTTTGTAGTTGTCACTTAGGGTCACAGTAGCTGGGAAGGTTATTAGATTGGGGGCTGTGCAGTTACGTTTGTGTATTAGGCATCCACAACCAAGGTCTGTGTCTGGTGAAACTTGAGTGGTGTTGGGTCTGAGTCCTTGGCCTTCCCATGTCCTGGCACTGGTTGGTTGTTGTCTACCATGGGGTATCATTCCTAACACATATGTAAAGTGCGGTAACATGACCATTCTCACCACCTGTACTCTACCTCACATGTTGTCAACTCAATTCCATAGTTGTTTCCTGTCCTGCGCGTGTGGTGGTATGGGACAGGGACACCAATTGCGATCCTTTGGCAGAGGTCATGGGTTGTGAGTGTTGGAGGGCTTTGGAGAAGAGAAGTTGTCTTGCTGGCTAGAGGATCTGCCTGCCGTTTTGCCGTTGGGCATCTCTAGGACCGGTTACTTGGGTTTAGACCGCAGGCTTGAATCCTAGAATCCACTCTTCTGTCAAGTTCTCGTGATTCAGTATCAAAGAAGGGGTGATGTAGGGGGAGGGGGTTGGGATCTGACTCTCATGTCCAGCTATATATTCTCCCTCAGTAGCGATACGGGCGCGGTCGGTGGTCCGAGCCTGTCTGAGGATGTGTTATCGCCCCGGGCAGGGGAGGTGGTCAGTATCTTCTGCTACAATTGGGAGTGGCTGCACTATTGATATATCACTGCAGGGTCCACCGGGCCACCTTGTCCATCACACGTTCAGTATCCCCTTGAAAAAGTAGGGTGGGGAGAGGGGTGGGAAGAGGTCGTTGGCAGACCAAAGTCTCCAGTTCCTGAAGGGTCCCCTTTCATGGGTTCCACCTCCGCCCAGTCTAAACCGCCGAAGAGCCCTCACCTTTTCTCTGCGTCCCACTGATGGCGTTGCATGGGAGGGGGGAAGGTGGGGCCGGCAGGCACAATTATCGTAGAGCTCTCACAGTTGAGGGTGCCCCCACTCGAGGGTCCATGCCACCTTCGGTAGTTTATGCCCGGACCTCACCAATATGGTCAGTGACTCTGTTGGTGGCGGTTCCTCCAGGTATCCGCGTGCTGGGCCCTTGTTGTGGCCACCCGCTAGGTGCAGATATCGAATGTCCCTGGTGGGGGCAAAGAGGGGGAGGACAGTGAGTGCTGGAGGCAAAAAGGTGGGACAAGGCAGGACATAATAAGGCAAGTTACAGTCTGCAATACTGAGATTCTGAGTAGGGGGAGCAGGGAGCATCTACAGGAGTGACAGTGGAGGGGGCTCCAGCCCCGTGGTGTCTCCCTCGCTCCCTTTTCCGTTCTCTCTAGTACCCCAGTGGGGCTTCAAACAACGAGTCAGGACTCAGCTGTCAGTCCGCACTGCTCTCCGAGCGCCTCTGTGCTCGTTCAGAACCTGCTGCCTTGTGGAGCCTCAAGATCAGGTGGCTATCTTCATCCGTGGCCAGACCATATGGATTTTAAGAAGTGACACTACAAACTGGCTGGTGTTTGCTCTATCCAGATATCTCCTGAAGGCTTGGGAATTTAGACGGAAATATCTCATGATCCATACAACTTAAATTTGTATATTGAAGTGGTTGTCACAAAGTGATAGGCTGGCACTGAATTGATTGGTCGATGTTGTAAGCTCTACTAATAATTGATAGAGATTGCTTCAAGTGGTCATGATGAAATGTGAATTTTGAGCTACGGGGTTTTAATGGATATTATTTATTTTTCTATTTATTAGAACCTTTAATGTAAATAGAGTATGATTTTACTAATTTGTATTTTATTATTCCTTATGAGAAATTTATGTATTTTATTGTTATTACTTTCATGGATTTTTGTAGCCGAATAAAGATTATTACTGCCACTAATGTATTTGCCTTGTAGAAGAAGTTTTCTCAAGGCTCACTCCATCTCTTCAGCTTGTTCTTCACTGCTGTTAATCAACAGGAGTGGACTTCCTTAGAAGAGGGAATTCTTGTTTTCCGGGGAGAGAGCTAAAAAATTGAGAGAACAAGTAAGTAGAGTACAGTGAGCTACTAACAGTAAACCAATTCTAAAAGGCACAAGTTCTTTGCTCGTGGGGTTTTCATATATTTTAAGGCAGCTTTTTACATATTTTTTCTAAAGATTTTAGGGTTTATTACAAGATTGGGTGGGTACTGTCTTAATGTTAGGATATTTTCGGGTATTATTTTTAGCTTTCAAGTGTAAAATATTGGTTTTGCATTGTATTTGACATTTTTATATTTTAATGGAGTGGGAGAATTGTAAATTTTGGGGTACATTATATTTTGTGGTCACATATTTTTATTCCTTTGACTATCTAATATTATATTTCATTTTCATATTTTAGGGTTCATATTGCTTGTAAATATTGTGGGTGCCAGGTTTTGGGGTTCATAATTATTTTATCATATACTTTGGTGTTTTCGATTTGTATAGACAAATGTTTCTCCTATGTTTTTGATTTTGGAGTACAAATGATAAATTTCACTCCCCTTTAACATATGTTTTTTTAATGTTTTGAACATGTGCTGTAGAGGTATGAATTTGTGGATTTGTGACTGGGTTATCTGGTATTTAGTTGTTCATGATCAAGCTGGGAAATATTTTTATGACTTCTGCTACAAATAACAAGAGTGTAAGTACCCTAAATGGAAATACAAAATAAAACTTGATGATTTAAGTTAATCAAAGGTTTTAACAAAATCACAGATCTGGTCATAGGATAAGAATTTTGGTTTTCCTTTGGTATGTCAGGCTCGTTTATCATTAGTTGGTGTTAAATTGTTTTAGATGGTTTGGTTATATTATGGTGTGTGTTATTGATTCCAGCTAATCTAGACCGTGTATCGTTTTGAATGGCAGAAATGTGTCACCTAGTTTGTTGTGTTTGCATTAAGTCTGCTTGTGAGGTAAGATATTTTCAGCTAGGGGTCGTTATTTTGCTTTAGCTCTTGATAGCAATGCTCTTCCTTCAGAATGTCAATGCATTTTTAAGTGTTGGGTGGTGTATCTTTAGGGTTCCCTGGAAATGGTTGTGCCCACCTTCTGTTGTCTTATTTGTTTTGGTTTATTTGTTTATCATGCTTTAATACATGTTTGTCGATGGAAAATGGAAGACTATTTAAATAAAGTGTTTGTAATACTGTCCATGTATTGTGTAGATTTCAATAAAAAGGGGAGGGGCATAATTTGAAAAAACCATCCATTAGCCAAATTGGTTTCTCCGTTAGTATTTGTATGTTATTCACAGTACTGAAAATTATGATTCTTTTGTCATTATTATTATTATTATTGTATATGATGAAGACTTAATGGGAATTGTAGCAGTGGGATGGGTATGGAAGCCTTCATACCACTTAATTGTTAATTAATTTAGTTTTGCTTGTTAACCTTTGTTATTAACCATTTCTTGAATTTGAACCTGAAAGGTTTTATAATTATTTTAGGTTTTGTTGCGGTATATATATCTATATATATATCTATCTATATGAATTCTGCTTTGCAGCAATGGGTCAAAAAAACTTAGATGCTCCTTATTTAGTGTACAGCGCACCATGACGTAAGGTCCTGGGGTACGTAAAAAATGTTGACGCATCACTGGAAACGATGGCGCACAGTGTTGTAGTGCATCCGCTCCAAAAGTGACGCAAAGCTCATTTGCTGCACAGAAAGCAGTGTTTACGTGCTGCAAATCAGATTTGTGTCACATTTTACTGCTTTGTGCATCAGAAAAGCCTAAAAAAAAATCTGCAAACAACAAATGCAAGACCTAGAAGGAACTACAAGCACAAGCAGTAAGGTCAAGAATCCCAACACCAGTCAAGATGTCTAGACAGAAGTCCAAGGGAAGAGTAATTTCAGTGAGGAGGAGAACCAAATATTAGTAACTGCACTTACAAAAAATGAACACCCTCTCTTTGTCACCTCAAAATTGCCATTAGGGAAGAACAAAGCCATTTGGCAGTCCATAGTGGATAAGATTTACAGTGTTGGCCAAACAAAAATGTACTGTGTCTGAGCTGAAAAAAGGTTGTATGATTTTAAGCGAAGGACCAAGGAGAAACTGGCCAAGAAACTGAGGTCAGCTGTGCATGATACCCCTCCAGGTCCCCCTCTCGATCCTCAGACTGATAGATGCAGCGATATGAGCCTTCGTGGGGGGATCCACTCGCCCCTGCTTAACGTCAGCAAAACTTATAGCACGCCGCTCATGTGGCGGCATGTGGCTCCCTTCGGTGTAACATTACGCCCTTGCTCTCCATCTGTCCCAGTTGGCATACATGCTCCCCGGATTGCCAGATCCACCACAAAGGGTGGTAACGGAAAGGCTGCTACTCTCCCATTGAGGCGGACTAAGTGGCCTGTACTGCACCGGCCCCCATCTAATCTGCCCAGCCAACCTGATACTAAAGGTGATGCGAGCAGCCTTGTGTAGGGTGCACCACCTCTTTGGAATACATCCCTTTTTACACTCTCTGGCCCCTCTTTGTGGAAATGACAGTCCACGTGCTGGGGGAGACACCCTCAGCTGGCCACAATGGAGTGCAGCTGGCACTGACAGTCTGAACCAGATCATTGAAGAAGGAGTACTTAAACAATTTGAGAACCTAAGTGAGGAATGCGATCTCCACCCTTGACAGGAGTGGGGTTGCCTACAACTTAAACACTGCCTTCAACAAAGTATAGGAGCACCCCTTGGGTTGTCCAGACCT
The DNA here is from genome assembly GCF_031143425.1 of Pleurodeles waltl. Taxonomy (NCBI): domain Eukaryota; kingdom Metazoa; phylum Chordata; class Amphibia; order Caudata; family Salamandridae; genus Pleurodeles; species Pleurodeles waltl. The sequence continues at coordinate 717,563,168 of NC_090449.1, read as the reverse complement.
AACCCATAGTTGCCTATCTTAAGACATGGGGCTGTCACAAGGGTGTACTGGCTGGTCTATATGAGGTAATTACACAGCACCTATACTCGCAGCCCCTCCTTGAAACATTATGCTCTTAATTGCAGACCGCCTTCAGAATGCCTACGACACGGAAGACTGGTCAGAAGTAATAGATGTTCTAGATAGGGGTACCGAAGAAGCCCGCCTGCAGTTCTGTCTCTTTAAAATAATCCATGACTGGTATTGGACAACTGTGAAATTACACAGATCAGGACTCCTGCCACAAGCGGACTGCTGGCGATGCTCGGAGACCCAGTGTGATTTGACTTAAATCCTCTGTGATTGCCCATCGGTCCAGCCCTTGTGGAAAGCGATGGGCTCCACCATGGGCACCTCCTTGCCGCTTCAGCCATGGCTTTCCCCCCTCTCTCATACTCCTGCATGACACAGGACATCTCCCTGATTTGTCACGGCCGCAACGGAGAATGCTCAATGCGGCGCTGGTGACAGTAAAGATTTGCATCCTCTGCCACTGGAGGTCGACCGCCCCCCCCGCCCGGAAGAGTGTATAATGGCAATGGTCCGGATAGCCACATATGAACATGTAATCTATAATATGCAGGATCAAGCAGCTCTATTTAATCAGACATGGACACCCTTCCTTAAAGGAGAATCATAGACCGCTTACTACCTGCCTTCCCCACTGTTCGTCACTGCTTCACCTCACCTGACATCATCTGGACTCACAGCATACTATTCTTCTTCAGTCCAACTGCCTCAAATGAGTAATCTTATTTATCATCAGTACCTCTTTTAACCCCATTGCCCCCCCTTTCTTTCTTCTCCTTCCCTCATCCCCTGTGCCCCCGCCAACTCAGATGTGGGCCACCCGCCCTACATACCAGAAGCAACAACCCGATGGCACATTCCGACGACTGTCATTACTCCCCCACATTCCTTTCTGCCTCAAGTGTGCCATAACATGCCGACCTACAGTCCTCTCCCCCACGGCCCACAGCATTTGGCCTGACAGACGGACAGCTCAGCCCACACACTGACCATCATCCGACAGACGTACTGCACGGTTGTAATAGAGGGAGAGAAATCTCCAGGACTCTCCGGAACTCTGCGGTATTATGGAATCTAGACTGTTACTCATCAGTCGAGACGCACAACTCCCTGAATCCTATGTTACTATGCCTCTAACACGCCCTTTGAAGGTCCCCCCTCTCTCTTCCTCCTTTCCTATCTCCCTCCTCTCTCCTTAGGTATTACAGCCGTTGACCACCTTTGTCAATTACAAAAAGTATGACGGTGCATTGTAATATGTTCTAATTTAAACTATTTTTGTACTATTGCAATTCTCTAATAAAAAATTGCAACAACAAAAAAAATAATACGGAGCTAAGCATTGAATTTAGGCTTTTTTTTGGGAGTGTTAGAAAAACACCCAATTTGCTTTGACATAACTACGCAACATTTCAGGAAAAGGAATCATAATTATGTGTAACACTGTGAAATGCAAATTATCATCATTTAGCACTATTGTCTTGGATTGCACACTTCCCTCAATTTTTGAACAAGGATGCATTTTTCTCTGTAAGTAGTTGGACACTCTAATCAACCACAGTCTTGTAGTGGCAATTTTTGAACCTTTGGATGATGCAATAATCATCCTTAAGGGCTAATCTGTCGACAATGTGATGATGTCTTTGAAAACAGTAAGCTTCATTGTCTAGATGTCAGTATGAAAAGCACCATTACTATAGCAATCCTTTAACACAGATATTTCACCCATAGTGCGAGTTGAAGATAGATTTACTGACACTCTTCATTGTGATCATTGTGGCAAATACACAAACTGTGGTGGATAAAGTAGTGAAGAATAGGGTTTCTTTATGGGTGAACATCTACGTGAATATCCATAAACAGGTGTAAATTTGCATTTTCTGTATTTTCTCTAACGTTTAACCCTTTTCTGCACTGTTGTATAATGTGAGCATTTCTTTGCCACATCCTTATCTAAGGTACTCTCTGGTGGTCAAGACAATGGTTTAAAAGTAGCTGAGAACAATTTACACCACTAAAGTTTTATTTAAACTGGGTTTACAAAACAGAAATAAAGGATCACACACATTGAAAATGCTTTAACAAACAAATAAACTTTCAAAACTTTAAAAAGTAAAAATGAAAATGTTTCTCTTTAACCAACTGAAGAACTTTGTGGAGGGATAGATTCCTATACTTATTGGTTAGTTTTAATGGTCTGTGTTGTGTGGCGTGCTTTAAAAACAGGCACTCCTTATATAACACCTTGTAAAATATTTGAAACATGCTTTGACTCAGATTGAATACTATTGACAAATATTATCATAATTTTAGAAAATGCTACAAAGAACTGTTTTAAACATATTTCCATCTAAATAGTCAAAGACAAACCTTGCAACTAATTTACATGATACATGTGCTTTTCAACATCAAAAGCTCACAATTAAAAAAAAAAAAAATATATATATATATATATATATATATATATATATATATATATATATATATTTCATTCTTTATAAAACAAAGCTTTAAGAAACAATGGAGAAATATATTTGTCTATGTTTCTTTTCAAACTGCGAAATTATGTATATCATTTAAAAAAAACTAAAACAAAGTACTGTGTCTTCCTCTCTTATTACAGCCAGTCTAACTGACTGCATTGCAATGTGCTACTTTGCAGACTGTGTGATTAATTATAAAATACTTGATTGATTCTTACTAGATTGTCTGTACAGAAGGAGAGAACACACAAATTATGTAAACTGTAACACTTCTAAACACTTAAAATATAATAAAACATATCAACTTTTACACTATTTAAATAACCTATTTAAATAAAAAATAAAAAATTAAAACATCAAGTAAATTCCGTAAAAATCTTAAGTTGAGAGGGAGTTAAGGTTAATTCATTTGTTTGCCATGATAAAAGTTATGAAATTCCTAAGTTAGGGTGGCACCTTCACCTTGTGCCCCGCAGACCTTAAATTAAATATCTTATCCACAGGAAAACATATGTAAAAATATCTTCTAACTCTTAAAACTAGAGGAATAATAAAGCTACTTTCTTCAAAAATAAAATACTATTGAAGGGGGTTTGGCACTTTGCTGTAGCATGGTCTACCATATTCAGACCAGAAGGAGGAAGAGAGAAGGAGGAAGCACATATAACCCATGTCACAGGTGTTAAATGCTACCAAGCACAAAGGCTTTATTTGATTTTTGTATTACTCACACATAGAGGTTTAGGCTCTGCTGGATTGTAGGCACTTAACCAAAGTGGAACTCTTTTGAATATTAATGAGGAACATCTCCATAGCCTGGCCATGGCATGGCTAATGTTGGTAGCAGGTTATTGATAGCCATGGGGTACCTGCCTTTTAACTTCTCCCTAAATTAGGGAAAATGCCTACTGGCCCTTCCAGGACAAAGTGTATAATGTGTCATGGCTAGGACCTATAATTCACCCAGGTGAATGATATGTGTATGAGGAGTTCATGGAAACATGAGGGAAGTAGTACTCCACTATGGAGTACAACATGCCTTGAGTATATGAGTGACCCAAAGTTTGTAGGGTGCACCATACTGATAAAAATAGCCAAAAAGTAAGTTATTTCTTCTATTGTCCATGCCCCTCTGTGCTGCTTTCTCCTCATTCTGTGATCTTGGTCATTGTAATCCCTGTTTGTACCTTGTTCTCAATTTACATCCACCTTTTTGAAGGAATACATAAAGAAAGGCCTGCAGCTAAGAATGGGATCACTGCTGGAACTGTTTTGCCCTTTGAATTTAGAAAGCTCTGAGCACCAGCATAAAGAAAACTGAACCTATGGCAGACGCTTTGGCTGTTCCACCTGCCTAGTAACAAAATATACCCAGATCCAGGAAAAGAAATGGCCAACTTCTGTTCAGACCTCCTGAAAGAGAAGGCAGTTGACTGGTGTGCTGTGATCATGCCTTACTTATCCTCAGAATGTAGCTCAAGGTGGCCCATGTGATGACCTCTGCCTGAAAAGAGTTTCTGATATCAGGGGCTTTTTGTTGCTGTTTATCCTGAACTAATAGCATTATCATCTAGTGTGGAGCTCTCATTATTGCCACCCATTTCCATGAATGAGCACTGAAACCATTGTAGCAGCAGCCACCAGGTGAGAACAAGTGATCAATTCAATTTCTGTGGTGGACTGGTGCTAAAATATGAATTGCTTGAGGACTTTTCTTCACAGATATTATGGACTTTCTCCATTTTTATTGAGTGCTGTGAGACGTGCAGTGAGGCAACAATTATCACCCTGACAGTCTGAGGCTACTGAAGCCAAATGAGAAGGTTTTATTTTTGTTTGCAGCTACCACCACCCCTGTTAATTGTTGCAGGTAATCTATGTGCTGTCTCCTCACAGCTCCAAGAATTCAAGTTCAGAAAAATGACATCTGTAAACCTTATGATGATTTGAAAGAACTTTACGCATTACCTATGGCATTGAAAAGGATTATTTATTTTAGTTATGGTAGGGTCTGTAAGATAAGACTATTGTTTTCTATGTCTTAGGTTAGTTTTTTCTAGGAAAAGATGAGTAAGCTGATCTCCAATGGCCATTATCCACATGCAAATTTTGAAGATCAAACATATATTCTTTACATGCTTTCTTCTACATTTTGAGTAGATTCCCTTGAGTAGAGATACAGCATTACCCTTAAGCAAAGTGCTCTTGAGAAGGAAAGTCTATATCAATAGACATAGTGACAGTGGGCATTTACACATGAATTTCTAAAAAAAAAGTACAATCCCATAGTGTCACTGCTCTTTATCTCATCCCTTTTGCATGTCTGGTGGAACCCCTTGAGCACTCCTTTTCCATGTATTCAGGTGATACTGTGATCCTCCTCAAGGTTGTGAGGATTGGATGCAACTATAAATAACTTTGAGTCATGCTATGTAGTCTTTGATTCCTGGATATGCTAAAGTTTCTTGAGGTAAGCAGCAACAAGTCTGGCTTTGATCAATCTTTTCACTTCACCCCATGTTGTCCCACCATTGTTGGCATATACAGGTTAAAGCATGTCTTTTTGATATAAGGTGGAACTGGTGTAGCATCACAGTGCTGTTTCCTAGCGTGGCAGGGACTGCAAGTCAGAATTTACATATTTGGTTGGACCGAACACTCATGAGGCTATGCTATTGATAAAATAATAAGATGTAGTGGTATTCCTAGGTGAGCTGCCACTCTGGCTGATCCCCAATCGCCCAGTCTTACTTCCATAGTGACATTACAACGTGCAGGAACTCCAGACCTGACAGACTTAAAAAGCTGGCTAGTGAAATAATATTTGAGTCTGGACAAGGGCTGCAGGCACAAGTGCTGTCTAGCCTCTGCCTGACACCCTGCTCTAGGATGGTAGGAGCGTGCAACTTTCCACCAACTAGCCCAAGCATTCCCTTTCCCCTGCACCAGCTATTCCCCCATTTTTATTTACAACCTGGTGAAAGCTGGTAGCAAAAGAAAGTAAAACGTTCCCCAAAAATTAGGGATACCAATGCGAATTTGGACCTGGTAATTCCAGGTCCACATATATATGCAACTTTCTGTGGACATTAAGGTAACTTGTAGTTGATCTTTGTAGGGGTGCAATTGCCATCTGGATTCAGTAATTTCAGCACCCCTGCACCATGCAACCTGCAGTCGAGGTCTACATGAAAAGAGCTGGATATAACACAATACGCCTGGAATGTGTTTCAATCCTGCTACCAATGATGGGTATTTTGACTTAACCATGGTATTTTCTTTTAATAACTAATACATCTTTTGTAAAAAAAAAAAAAAAAAAAAAAAGAACACTAAATAAAAACACCAGCTTGCTCACCCAAGGATAGTGAATATCCATCTTGGTGAATTACCAAATCTGAAATACCCATTTCTACGAATTGGTCAATTTGTTTAATGGAAAAAAACAGACTTGCTAATGAATCAGGCATACCAATAATGGATGTCTAGAATTACTTAAACTAATGATGGTCATACAATGAAGTGTTGAAGGCTTATTGCATGAGTGGTAAACAGGCCTTTGCAGTGAATACACATTTTCTCACTGAGCAACCACGCCATATTATAGTAAGCTTTCCACAAGTTCCCACATAGAATTCTCTTTCATATGTATCATGCTTTTAAGGGGTACCTATGCAAAGGAAGAACGGTGGACAGGTGTTGCTCATGTCAACAGGCATCCCGCTATTTGTTCACTTAAATGAAGGGGACACCATTCCTTGGATGACCACTAAAAGGAAGTCCAGCGAAATGTTTGTGATTTCAATTCTACCTCCAAGTTAGGAATGGAAGATAAATTCCATACACAATGTCCTTGCACAACCTGGACATTAGTGTATACTGGCCCACGATGGACACCTAGATCATATTTTTCTCTGGTCTGCATTTATGTCTCCTATACCATGTAAGGAAATGTAAGGTAGCTTTGAGTGCAGAACGTGGTACTTTTCTTTGAGTATGAGGGATCTGTTTGGCTCCACACCTGGCACACTACTGACATGACCACAATGATCAAGCTTTGCATGTGGCTCTTCTGTGGACAATCTCGGTTGTAAACACACAGCTTCATTTGCACCATTGTGTTTTTGGGAACTTAATGTAAGGAAGAGGTGACTAGGGAGGAAAGAGAGCAGTCTGTATGATGGTGAGAGGTTGAGGTGTCAAAAAGGTAATATAGATAACAGTATAAATGTTGTAGTAGTGGCCTTTCTGTACAGATGGAAGAAGAAGCAGTCAATGAGAAAGTAGAGAATGGGCACCGTTATTGAATTATTGATACCTAAATATTTCTGCATCCAGTTATACTTTGCAATGTTTTCACATCAGTTGTTTTGCTGTCCGCATATATTTTATTTGAGCATTGTTTCCAGTAAAGTGACACCTCATTGTGCCCACGAATGTTTTAATATTTTTCATTGGTAGGAGCAAAAGAGCACTTTATGTAAACAGTTTTATTGTAGAAAGTGCACCTCCAATATGAAGTTAGATAGGCCAGTAGAGAATGTTGGGCTCATAATACAAAAAATAAGGATGTCATTGGGTTGCTGCTAATGTGTAATTTGGCAGTGCAATATATATTTCTATTTTAAATTACGCAAATGTGCAACTGAAGGCCCTAGGGGAAATGTTATTTACACAAACTAACATGAATTTTGCACAGGTATAATGCTGCATTGAAAACCCAGGTCTGAAGGCCCCAACCCCAGCAAATGAGCATGTCCAGTAACCAGTTGGTAGCTGTGCTTTTCTACTATATTTCTAATGAGCTGCAGTAATGCCCCATCTTGTGTGCAAGGGATGGTGTGCAGCTGAGTATGTAGGTGACTGCCTGTCTACTGGCCCTTGAGCCTGCATGTATACATTTACTGTGTCCAACCCTTGCCTATTGACTAGGAGTTACTGAGGCCTCAATGGGGGCCAGCTGGGGAAAGGCTACATGATCCAGGATTCTTTGCCGGGAGGAGACAACGAAGAATTACCAACGCACAAAGGTGCCGCTCTTACCGGGGCATGGGATGACTGTTATGTGGTCCTCAACTGAGGCCTGTGGGGCAAGGTAACATTCCCAGGATTCCCTGCCATGAGGAGGAAGCAGAGACTTACAAGCACACAAAAGGGGCTGCTGTTTCATAAGGCATGGGAAAACTGTTACTGGGGGCTCAATGGGAGCCAGTGGGGGAAAGACTACAGGCCTCAGGATTCCTTGCCAGGAGGTGGAGGTGGGGACATACCAGCACACAAAAGGCTTTGCTATTTCCATCAACTGTCCACAGCTCATCGAGCCTGGGCTGTGCCCCATCTCTTTGGCCTGAGGATCTCCACTATTCCATGTTGTTGTGATCTTGTTGGCTGATCAGTATGGGTAAGGACAAAATTACAACAAACTCTGCTCCTGAGGTGACCCAGAGGACTAAACTGAATAGTTCCTTCTTGATCATATCATTCTTGACCTTTGCTGTGGAAGCTCTGTCAAGGGAGATCACCATGGTAGAGGAGGAGCTTGGCATTGGGCAGGTAATGGAGCTCCTGTTGCTGCTGCTTTGACAACCCTTTGCATTGCTGCCATCACTAGGAGATGCCCCTTTGCACTGCTGCCATCACTAGGAGATGAACTCCACACTGTAGGAGAAGGCCCAGTTAGTCTTATGATGATGGCAGATGTCCATAATTCCAATGTTTCTATATTTCCTGAACCTATAGTCCCTGCTCCAGCATGCAAAAGGAAAAAGATGCATGGAAAAACTCTGAGTAATCATTACAGGAGCTAGGTTGATGGTGAGGATCACAGAGGCAACATAAAATTATACATATGGTGATAAAGGGGCTGATGATGCTCTGCAGAGACACCCTTATATTTCTGAGTCTTTAGTGTTGATATTAGCTGGTTTGTTTGCAAAGGTAGTGCTATTACTGAAGAGCTCTCTGGACCCTATTTACAAAAGATTATTGACTATTGAAAAATCTCTTGCAGGATTGAAAGGTAATTTGGTTCCCATAGTTGGGAAGCCTGGTAGGCAGTCAAAGCCCCTGGCTCTTGATTCTGACCCACAGTTAACTTTTAAAGTGAAGGTGGGCCAAGAAGGAAGGAGGGTAAGGAATCATTGTTTGCCTTGTGCTCAAACCAATTGTCTGTCTGGATCCTCTGAGCCTATGGGCTCTGTTGATCATGCAGCTCCCTAATTTTCTAACAATTTGTTGAAGGTTAATACCTCTTCTAAGCATGGTATCTCAGCTCCTCTAAAGGTCTCTAAGAACTCTAGGCCCATTGATTCCAATAGGTTTTCATGTAGGTTGAATTTGTTCCCAGGAGACACTCCTTATTCAATCATTTTGACCAATGTGCCACTATTGCAGAAAGGTGTGATGGAAAGCACTCAGCAATTGTTGAATAAAGTGCTTAATTGGTGTATTAGAAAGCTAGCTAAAGATCTGGGGAGGGTCCCAAAGTATATAATGTGGTGATCGGTTTTGATAAACCAGAGGTTGCAAGGAGTTTGCTTATGTGGTCTTCATCTGCCCATATCCCCAATTTGTCACTACATTAAGGCTATCTGGGATCTTATCCCTCTCCCATCCCCAAAGTGCATCAGGATCTCTCTGATCAGGAAAATTGGTGCATTGTGGGGCTTCGCCTTTTTCCTCTTCAACTTCAATCTACTGATTTCAATATTTTTTGGGCCCCTTCACTCTTTGGCTGGTTATGATTGACTGGAAAATACTTTTCTTGTCTTTAATACTGAAATGACCCCGAGGAAGCTGTCCAGATAACACTCTAAACAATTTGGCTAAAGACTCTATTAACATAGGATTTATAAGCTGGAATATAGCAGGCCTTGGTTCTAAGCAAACTATTGAGTGGCTGCAGTTCATTGGTAGATATAGTTTTATCTGTTTTCAGGAACCTTGGGTTGTGAGCAATACCTTCTTTATAAAGGGTTTTAAACCTTATTTTTTCCCAGCCACCCATCCTGTTTCTGGTAGCTATATAGGTGGCTTAATTATGTTTGTCTCCTTGAAACCTGACTGCTTGGTGCCTTCTTTAGAATAGGGTTCTCACACTATATTAGTGGTTCTTTTGAGCTTCTGGTGGAAATAAAAAACTTCTTGTGTTAAACTTTTGGAATCGCCCCCTGGGCACGCAACAAGTGTTTGCCTGCAGTCTATAAAGGTTTTCTTGGAGGATTTTAGAGCGGCAAATAGTCTATTTTTCCCCTTTGTCCTTATGGGTGACTGTAATTTACACTTGTGTGAATCTATTGATTGTCCTTTGGAGCTATGGTGGGACGTATTAGATGATTGTACCCCTCATTTCGTCCATTTATTTCAGGGGAAATTCCTCATCAGCATTTTTAACTAGTTCAATCTAGTTTTCACATTGTCTGTTGAAAATCTATTCACTTACCCCAAATGTGCCCTAAATGTACCTGCAAGGTGGCATCTGCAGTTATTGGCTATGTATTTATTTCAGTTCCTCGTGTTCCAATTCAGCATGAGTTTAAAATCATGTGGAGTGAGTTTAGTGACCATTATCCCATACAGTTGGTTGTACGTCAGAGGTGGCTACACCTAAGCAGGCCTCGAAAAATTATAAGAATGTTACTAGACCTGCAGGTTGAATAACTTGAATAATCTACTCAACCTAACTGTAATGTAGTTAACCCATAAATAGGTCTCAAATTGTGTGATCCTAAGCAAATATTTCAGTTTACGGAGTCAGATTTTTCTTAATTTTCATACAAGTGCACCTTCAAATATGTGAGTTTAGCAATCCTGTTGTAAAAACCTATTTTGTTTGATTAAGTAGACTAAATGTTTGTTCCATGTATTATAAGATTCTAGCCCACATATAGGGGACATATGATCCATGACTTGCCTCTTAGTTCACTAATAACATTGCCATCAGGGAAGAAGTGTTCCTCAGTTTATGTTTAAACACTCACTTTTAATAAATATATTACTAAAACATGAAGTGGCAGCACACTGTCATTTACAGACAGTAAATTTCCAAAAGATGTCCTAAAACCATTCCACTAACTTGCAGCTTTACCTATAGAACTATATAGTGTATTAACAATAAACAGTGAAAATTGGGTTTTGGAAAACATATTTATCATTTGCAAATCATCAAGGTAAGTGTTGTGATTTGTTTTCATCCTTTTAAAATATTGTTTTCATCACACAGGGTACAAAAAATGGGTTTTCACAACTGCAGAAATATATTTTTTAACGTTTGCACACACAAAATTTAAATAACTATTTGTAGGGCAGGTCAGAGAGCTCACCTTATAAAATCCTGGAACTCTGCAGTCAGAAGGAAAATTAATTGTGAGATAAACTGACTTTTGACCTCTGTCTCTGAACACAGAGCTAATATAGCAAGATCACAAGATGTAAAGGCATCTTTATTACTCCTGCACTTTTCTTACTGAACACAACATCTGTTCTTTGTCTACTAGCAAGAAGGGGAGATTAGGTCCTAAAAATAGTTCAACCTGATAAAATATGACTTGCCATAGTGAGGAGTGGTCAGTAGAATGTTTAAGGCCTGCTAAGCCTGTACTTCATGACCATCTTGCAAGGAAGCTATTAACTCCTGTTGATAAAGGGCAGAGGATTAGGTGGGCTAAAGTTACTTTCAAGCATTTTAGGTCATTTAATTTCTTGTAAAAAATAGGAGGTTAACGTGTTCTCATCTAGTGTGATTCAATATGTGATATTCTTACTACCCGAAGACCCCATAGTTTTGCCCCCCAGTGCAGTTGGTTTGATAATGAATGCTCTAGGGCAAACAAAGCACTATGTAGAGAATTGACAAAGGTTCCATGGGACACAGATGCTGTTAGGGCATGCCACATCAAAGAGGAAAAAACACAGAAGAGATGAAGCCTGGGATCAGCTAGCTAAAGCTAGTATGCTTTCCAATGGCAGAGTGTTTGAGACATCGTAAATCACCCTATCTTCATACAATTTGATGTGAGTACGACTTGTTTGCATATTTCACCTGGCAGATAGGTCAATGCAGTTACTGGCCCCTATGTATTGACTGAGAGCCGGAGGACCACTTGGTTATCATCTTCAAGTAAGAAGAAGATGATCTAACTTGGTTGTCTACAAAGCTCTGGATCTATTGGGGTCCCTACAGATTTATTTAAAACAGTTGTTCAGTTATGGGCCCCTATTTTAACTCAAGTTATTAACACAGTGGCAAGAACAGATATTCCTCATATTTGATCCCAGTCGACCTTTATCTCTGTTTTTAAATAAAAGGAGACAAGAGTGACCTTTGCTGCTAAAGACCAATTTTATTATTAGATTTCATTGTTAAAGCAGTTGGATGGATGGTTTTATCAATGCTTTTAGAGAGGGGAGGGGACAACCATGTTATCTTTGATTCACAGTATGGGTTTCAGTCAGGCCGAGAGGCACTTGGCCAGTGTTTGTCTCTCTATCTTCTTATAAGTAAATACATTGCTGTCACGAAGGGATGTCTATACCTAGCTTTTATGAATATTACATCTGCATTTGACAAGGTTAATAGAGGTAAGTTTTTAAGGGATATTCATAAGGATACAATCTGTGCAGAAAGATATGGTCATGTGGGTCAATGCACAGTGAGTTTTAGCAACAGAAGGGGAGTAAGACACGGTGGTATCTTAGCCACTTTTTTATTTATATAATATATTGATACGTTGAAAGAGGTACTCTGCAAGGGGCTATGGATCTCCCACTAGTAGGCCAAAGAGCAATTCCAACACTTCTTTAAGCAGATGATGCCATTTTGATTACTCGTACTGTACTTGAACACAGGAACCTCATTGATTCATTTGTTTTTTTAATGAATTCTTGGACCTCTCTCCTAATTTTAAAAGTCAAACATGGTGGTAATTGGCCTTATTGGACCTGACATCCTTTTTTTATGCTATAGGTAATTCTATTTGTACAGTAAAAAAGCATTTTAAATAGGTCTTGTGATGATTGTATTTTATGAGCTTGCTGTATGAAATGAAATAAATAAATAACTGTAGCAACAACAAATAATACTTAATAGAATGACATTTAGTGAAAACATCAAGCAGTATGCAATTTGTTGGCAACAATTTCAAATTCGGATGACAAAATGTGATCCTTATGTTTTTTATGAAGTGCTTACTGCTAGTTCTGGCCCGTCATTGTATTTGAAAAATAGGTTTCATTCTTATCTGCTTCATAATGCTTCATTTTCAAAGGATGAAACGATCAATTGGTCCTTCCATGCTGTGTACCTATGACCTGCAAGTCACTACAGATGTCCGAAGCCTTCTTGCTGAGTAATTTCACCACCTTAAGAGGTCTCCCATTTATTTCTATGACTGCATTGGTTAGCCATATGATTTCAGCATAGAAATATAATAGATTCGATCCTATTTCTCTGTATGGATTGTCAATCTTGAGCAAGACAGTTTTTTCATCATTATCTCGGTTAAATAAAGTCTATTTAACAATTTCTCGCAACTGTAACTGCTGTGATACATATTACTATGCCAATCTATTTTCCTCTGTCATTTCCTTTCACAGCATGTACTTGTGTGCAATCCGAATTACCCTTAGTAGGTGTAATTTATTTTTTTAATTTTTTTATTGGGATCCAAAAGTGCAATAAAAACATTGCAGCATGGCATTCACACTCCTACAATAATATATAAGTACAGTAATAGATCATGTTTCAAAATACTTCAACAAAGAAGCAATAAAATATCAGACTTCATAATATCAGCAGGAAGCATCAATAGAGCCTAATCCCGCAGCACCAATAACCTCTTTAATACTCCAAGGCGTCTTTTATAAACGTCCCCAAGATTTTATCAAATCTCCTAGTCCCCCAACATTGTAGTGCATGCAGCCACTGCTTGTTTCCTACATACTTCATTTTTGTCACCCATTCCCCTAAGGTGGGGATTGTCTGAGCTTGTCACCTTTGAAGTAATAAAAACCTGGTCACCGCCATTGCAACATAAAATCGTTTTATGAATCTAGGAGCTAATCGACTAGAAGGATCATATCCCAATACTATCCACCAAGTACTAGGAGCTAATTTTATCTGCCAGGCCCTCTCTAAGTACTTGAGTATTTCTTCCCAAAAGATCTATGACCTGTGTCCAATATGCGACGACCCCCACATTACATCGAAAGCAGTGCCCAGAACAATTAGATTTGACCTAGGCTAAGAATCGTGGGGTTCTATAAAGAAGCCATTTACTGAAAAATAACATTCTATTCCAATTGGCTCCTCCCAGAACATTGAAATTCAGCATATTGATTTCATCCCATATATTTTTGTTAATTTGAACACTTCATACTTTCCCCATGTTTTAATAGCTTTCAAATAAAGGTCCGAGCTCTTTAGAGATATAGAGATGCAAGCAGTCTTTTCCATTCTCCTTCTCTCTTATAGTCTGGGGTTTCCACCAGACCTATTGTCACTTCTTGACTATCCCAAATCTGTGCATAATCTAGGTTACTATATAATATATTGAGTACTGCTCTAAAGGAGCCAAGGAGCAGGAAAACACCTTGCATCACTTCACCAATTCTTCCACCTATCGCCGGACAAAAAGACTGCTACCTTTCTATATTCAGCTCTCTCCCATTTTCTCACTCCATCAGGATCCAGCCTGGTGTTAGAATCCCTCGCCAATTCTGACAACGGAGAAGGAACATTGATATAGGGAATCGTGCATCTCCTATAGAGATCTGCCCGCTTCCTAAAAAACACCTTAGGCTCTTGTAGTGAACTATTTTAGTGATTGTCGTTAATTTTAACACGTCACGTATACCATGCTCCTTAAGAATCAACTCCCAAAAAATCATTCTGAAATTAACACTATATGTCATCTGGCAATGGTAGGCTGAATATCAGTATTCTGCCTAATTGCTATCGCCAATGGCTCAATAAAGAAAGCAAACAAAATCTATAACAGAGGACACCCCTGCTGGGTCCCTCGACAAACTCGTGATTTACCCACCTCTGCTGTGTTTATTATAATATTGGCTTTAGCATTCAGACACACCCTATGTAGCAACCCTGTGATCTGGGAAGGCACCCCAAATTGGGCTAAGATGCCAAATAGTGTTTCTCAAACCATGAGATCGAAGGTCTTTTCTACATCCAATTAAAGAACTATGGCAGGAATATTGTTGGCACAAGATTCATGTGGCTGCTAATAGAGTAAGTCAATTGGTCAGAAGCTTCATAATCATTTTATAATCAGAGTTCAATAAAATAATTGGGTGGTACGAGTTAGGATCTTCCCCATCTTTTTCTTTTTTTAAGCAGCAAACTTATATTCCCCGCACTAAAAGACGTCAGAATAGTGCTACCCTTCAGCATTGTATTGGCTACCAATAAAAAATAGTCTGCCAAAACATTGAGGAAAGATTTTAAAAATTCCCCAGAGAAGCCGTCAATGCCACAGAACTTACCATTTGGGAAGCTTTCAACCACCTCTACCAGTTCTTCCTTGGTAAAAGGACAAGTAATACTTTCCATGTCCTCCTTGGGTAAAGTAGGAATAGTGAGCTCTGCTAGAAATTTCTCCAATGCATCTGTGTCTACCACTTGACTCCGACTATATATCTGTCTATAATGCTCTAACATGATTTCACCGACTTTCCTTTGTTCTGTATACCTAACCCCGGAGACTGGGCATTTCAGAGCATGTATCATATTGCTAGCAGCCTGCTCATGTGCTTGCCATGCTAGGAATCTCCCTGTCAAATTACTCTCCACTTACACCTTCTGCATATAGGTGCGATTCACCACATCACACCTAGTATAATTAAGATCACTTAATGTTTGATTGGCTTGGTCTTGCACTTTCCTTTTCACTCTTGAAGAATGCCTTAAAGATGTATCAAGACTATCATGAACATTCTCTTCCAAGGTCCGCTTTTGTTGTTTTTTGCTCCTAATATTAGCAGCATCTTTTGCTACTGTATTCCCCCTTATATACACTATCAGGGCATCCTACACTACACTAGGAGGAGCCAACCCATGGTTCCTAATTAAAAACTCCCTAATCTCCTCTTCACATATCCAAACCCATCCCTCTTCATGTAGGTAGAGCATGTTAAAAATCCATCTCCAAGCTCGGGTGCACCTCTCTCCACCAAGACCTCCGGGGCAAGAATTGTATGGTCTAAGAGTAAAAAATAAATTCAATCCAAGACGAGCTATGGAATCGACTGGAGAAACATGTATATTCTGTTTTGGTCAGAAAAGCCGCTCTCCAAGGATCATTAAGTGCCAAGGTTCATTGGTAATTTTGCAAAACTTTTGCAGGTCTAGGCTTAACTGTTTTTTCATCTTTACTGAGGAGTTTATTCTGGGTTCTGGAGGAAGTTAAAATCCCCTTCCATAACAATTTTTCCTGGAACTTGTAATAAAGACTGGAAAAGCTCCTCAAAAGTCTCAGAATTATCGTATATGGGAGCGTAGAAGCTTAGGAATGAAAGTTCTCGAAAGCACTGAGAAGTTCACTGAGAACCAACATCCATTTTTATCACTTGAGAAGTCCAAGACATCAGCTCCTAGCCTTTTGGACAGAAAAATTGCAGTACTGCGATGCACTGCTTGGGCTGACAAAAACCCACTACAGTCAGCCCAATTTTTAAAAATGGAAAATTCCAGAAGCTTCTTGGCCGGAATGAGTCTCTTGCAATAAAACTACTAAAGGATTCTCAGCTCTAACCCATGCTTCTATTGCACACCTCTTCTTCTCATTATTGAGGCTTTTGGCATTCAAGTAGACCACCTTCAGTATGCAATTAGACATTGCCCCTACTTTCCTTTCTCAAAGGATCAACAGAGAACATTCCAAAGAGAGTGAAAACATGCTTAAAAGTGCCTAATGTGCATAAAGTGACCACAGCAAAAAAGTGCGCTTACTTGACCAATATTTAAAGTGTAACCAGAAGTAAAGTGCCGCCTAAGCTGTCCATTACCTTGGACCACATCTCCCCATAGTGCATAAAGTGCATAGGTGCTGAATCCGACCCATGGCTAAGCAAATGTTAAAGTGCATATAGTTCCTAAAATGCAGCCCCAGCCTGTAGCCAGTACCTTCCCTGCTGACGACTCATCCCACGCATCCCACACAGTCAACCTGAAATCGCACATCATTGGAGTCCAGCCAACAAAAATATTCTTTCTTCCCAGCCTTCCATACAGGTGTATATTCCAACAATTCATTTCACTACCCTCCTTGCTCCCCCCGGACATCCTATAACTAAGGACCCCTCACCAGGGTATTCTAGGAGCACTCCCCTCCCTCACACCCCCAAGTGACCTAGGCTCTTCCCAGATGAGTGGAATTTCTGTGCCTCGGGTGATTACTCATTAATTCCAAAATTTCCACTCCCCCATGGTCTGCCGTTCGTTTTTGTAGTCCGTCTCCACAGGCTCACCAGGGCCAAGGCACCATGATGACTCTAGGCCAGAAAGCAGGGAAGGCCAAATCAGTGAAAGGAAGGAGGAAGGGGAATCGTAAGTCACCGTCGCACTGCGAGTGGTAAGCAAAAACAACCTGGAAACCTGCAGGCAGTTTACAAACTGCGATCCACTTGCAGCGTGCTAGATGGTTTGGGTGGTTTCAGCACGGCTCATCTAATGTGCGCACAAGCTCACAAGCTCCGAGAGGCCGGTGGAGCTGCATCCTTGCAGCAGCGCACCATCAACACTCCCCTGGGACACCATCAGTGACTAGTCACAGAGCATGATGGGAGCCACTACTACTGCTACTCTACTACCCTTCTACCCTGCTACCTGCTGCACGTCTACTCACCTCCTGCTGCCCTGCTTACTGAGAAGGAGGCCTGTACCCTTCATCCCAGGCTGCAGTGACTCCAAGAGCCATTCAGCTGACCTCCTGTTCTGAGCTACAGAAACAAAACAACTCCAGATGTTCCCTGTGCCTGTCCAGCTGACTTGCACACTGGACCTGCAACTGGACCTGAAATTGGAGCTGCCTGAACCCTACTTACCTGTGCTGGAGTGAGTTCCTGACCTCCAGGTGGTGCCCCTCAGTTACTGGACCGTTGGTGTGGCCTTGATGTAAAATTCATAAGGTCTGACTCCATTCCATTCAGGACCCTCAAATCCATCTGAAATAACACTCCATCCAGTCATACCTGTCATAAACAAAAATACAGTGAATGTCATTCGCCCTTATCATTTGTTGAACTCAGAAAGGGAAAGGGACAGAAAGTGTCAAGGCATTCCAATAATGATCCAGATATAACACTTGATGAGCCACTCAGTCCTGAACAAGTATTCTCTTATCAATAAGCCAAGGGCATCAAGAAATATTCCTAGGTAATTCATCAATGAGCTGTAGTTCAATGGCATCCCCATTTTCAAGATATGTCTCAGCCCCTTTCTCTGGTACCTGTAATCTATACACTGCATTCCTAAAACTATGCCAGAGGTCTTCCTCCTGTTAATTTTTGGTATTTAAGGACCACCACTCGACCACTTTCATAGATCGGTCCTTAATTCTAGGTGATCCTGCAAGATACCTTCCAAATACAGGTGTGGTTATTTCCAGGATTTAGAGAAATTGATGCATCCTCCTTGAAGCTGATAATAGTTGAGTACCCAGGGAGAGCTGCTGCCACAGCGCATGTTTGCCTTGTGCTGGAAACATTTCCTCCGTTGATCGTCTGTTAACAATAACCTGAGCAGTCAACTAGGCACGCAGCGCACTGTTTCTTCCCAAGAAACTCTAGTCTACACGTTGCTCTAACACATGCTCTTCTAGGGTAGAGCATAGAAATAGGTGTAGGGTGTTAGTCTTTAGAGTACATTTTAACCATCTTAGAATTGTTCATGTTATTTCTTTATTTTTAGCAACATGCCATCCTGCTGTTTTTATGATATCTTGCGTGAATATTTTAGGTGTCCTAAGAAATAGGTTAACCCTGTTGTGATAAATACTTTTAGTTAAAAGTGTCTCTTCTTCATTGTGCTGCGTGTGTGTGATACTGTGAAAAGCTAAATAGGTTTTCTATTACCCCAATGCCCCTTTCTGGGGATTGCTAGTAACCCAAAAGCAATCATTTCACTTTGACCATATTTTGAGAGGAGTTTTGTGAGACTGCAATAACCTGGCTTTCATATTCAGCACTGGTGTGTTGAACTAAATTCACTTATGTAACCCACATAAGGGAATGCAACCCTAGTAGAACTATACCAAGTCAAAGCTTACACGTCAGTTGGCACGAACATGGGGTTCATATCTTATGGTTATGCCTTAAGTCATTCTCTCACAATCCACACACACTTAAACCATTATTACGTTTATACGGAGACATCCTTAGTACTCATGGTTACTTCCTACTGGTAATAAGGAACCACAACTTTCCATAGGGTAGTCAAGCTTGAATTTTAAATGTGTTATTCCCCATTCTGTGAGTTTTCTAGTTCTTTGATTCCCTTTTTTAAATAGAACTCATTCATAATTGTGTCACCTATAGTAATAGGAGCCAATTACAGGGAAGCAATCACTTAAATCTCCTAGTGTCCCCAAAGTGGGAGGGACAATTCCTTTTGTAGCTGTTTCACATATGGAATATGCCTTTGAGACATTTTACTCATAGGTAGAGTTTGGACCTATCAATGCTGCTTCAGGGCAGTTTTGAGAATATATAGAGGTAGAGCTGCCAATACATTATAGGGCTCACCAAGACTGGGAAATCCCTTTGACTTGCGAGGAACACCAGAACTGTTCTTCCAGTCAGTTACCACACACACAGAAATGTCTGCCTGGGATGCCAGAGTACAGCCACAAATCCCACACCACTAGGGTAAATGATGGCGGGAGAGAGGCGGTAGCACCCGCCACACTGCCATGCCAAAAACAGACCACCCACCATATTACAAACCACAAATCACACAGCGGTTCAGGAGCTGCTGTAAGCCAATGGTGGTGCAGACTGCCGTGATCGAAAAGGAACCTCCACAACAACCCCACACCACATTGGCCAATTCGAATACTCCACACCTGATACACATACAAACACAACATCATCCCCCCAACACCACCATAAAACACACACCCACACAACCCTCTGCTTCAACTATTAGGAGACATTTGATGACCACTCAGATGTACGTACCCCATACACACAACACAGCCACCTGCACACCCCTCATGTATCACACTTCACATTACACAGTTACACACAAACACACACCTCACCATCACCATGTCCCCACAAAGGCACCCCGTTTCACAGAAGACAAGTTGAGGACAATGGTGGACGAAATCATCAGAGTAGAGCCACAGCTATTCGGTGCACAGAGCCAGCAGACATCCGTAGCCAGGAAGATGGAGATGTGGCCGCGGATCATCAACAAGGTGAACTCAGTGGGAAGGCATCTGCGCACAAGGGACAAGATGCAGAAGAGGTGGAACGACCTGAGGGTGGAGGTCAGATCCATGGCATCCATGGCATCCAGGCTATATCTCGCGATCATGAATACTGGCGGTGGGCCTCCACCTCCTCCCCTCCATCTGACATCATGGGAGGAGAAGGTCTTGGCAACCTGCATCCTGAGGGTCTCAGCAGAATCCCCAGAGGACTGGAGACTAGTAAGTCACTTACAGTCATCTTGTAGTTAGTATACCTGTATCGCATGAGTCCCCTGCGTGCCTACTCAACCCTACCAACCCAGTCCTAATGTCTGCACCGACAAATGTACCTAATGCATGTTCAGCATGAAGCATTACCAATCCCGCAATGCCTCACACTTAATCAACCTAACAATGCACACACACCCACCTAGTTAGCCCTGCAGACTGCAGCATGCCAAATAGCACTCACTTAGCAGCCTATGTGATACAGATGAGGTAGATGTCTCTGACAATCCCTGCCATCCACAGTTACACTGATAATATCACCCGTCAGCAGGTGCCACAAACACCCAGTCTTCCACCAGAGGAAGACCCCAGTGATGACAGCGACACAGGATGTCTGAGACTGGATGACTGGATGACCTCCCTGACCCATCTGGCACCTCTGGGCAGTCTCCCTCCACTAACCTCACATGGGCCACGATAGAGCCCCCCACTACCATAGCAGCCACAAAAGCAGTTGCCCAATGCCCCCAAACCAGTGTCCACAGGCCATGCCAATCAATGGTGTGCCCACCTGTACAGGGGCCTGAGTCATAATCCACCATTAAAGATGATGAAGGTCCTGTTGTGAGTGGAAGTAGGCACACTGTGCAGGGGACACAGGCACAGGGGGCTAGGGCCAGTGGGAGGGCATCTGTGGGACAAAGGGAGGGTCAACCCAAGAAGCCACTTGCCAAGGAACCCATTGCCTAAATTCTGGCTGTATTCTACCAATCCCAGGACAAGATGGGTCAGATAGTCACCTTGTTGGGGAACACCAAAGGCTGCAAACCCATTACCACCAGGAGGCCATGCAGCAGTGGCAGGAGCACAATGCCTCCATGGCCTCCATCAAAGGCTTCATGCCAGAGTTGATATCCGTCCTGCATGAGTCTTCCACCTACCAACAGGCCCCTAACAGTAGCCACAGAGATGAGCACCCCTCTACATCTGCTGCAGCTACTAGTATGGTGGCCCTGCCTAAGGACTCACAAGCCACAGGAGACCTCCCCTGGTAGATGAGGAACCTCCACACAAATGTGGACACAGACCCAGACCCAGACATCCTGCAGGGACAGGAGCCAAGACCAACCCCACTGACAGAAAATGAGCTCTCCAGAACAGTCCCCCTTGTGTGACACAGAGACACCTTGGAGACTGACTACTGCCACATCCCCATTACCTGTCACTCCTGGACACTGGAGCTGCGGTACCGAATGCTTGGACTAACAACCTGATGATTTCGAACAACACTGCCACACACCTTAGCACCAATCCATCCGATTGTTATCACAATAAATATACATCAACACAACAATTGGTTTTGTGTGTGCCATAAGTGACAATGAACAAACAATTATGTCATGTAGTATTCAAGTTTTGTGCGAAAAGTAAGAACTGTGAAGCCTTTGTCCATATAGCATGTTGTCAGATGCACAGGGTCAATGTCAACATATCCCTGGGTCCACAGGTAGCAGAGAGGAAAGGGAACTTAGCATCCAGAGACAGTACCCCTGTGTAAAGGTGTCAACAAACAATCTATTATGATAGGTCACCATAGTAAAGCAATACCACATGCACCTGTAATAGTAAGTGTCAACTAACATACCTATCAACAACAACACACAGAGGATTTATTTTTGATCAAAACTGAACACATCACACTTTTCCTGTCTTGGAGACATGACACATAAGTGAAATGCTGTCTATCACAATTATCTGTGTGCTATCCTCCACTGATAGTATGACAAAACTGGGAATATAAATCTGGTAGACTGTACCATAAGGTGATGTATGAGGACAGCTGTGAAGAAGGTACATTCCATTGTCACTTCAAACTTATACATATGATGTGTAGCACATAAGGGATTTGAGTAGTCAGTGATATCAATTCATATAGACTTATAATAGCAATGGCAGAAGTACTTCAGCTCATAAATACCTACCTATCAGGTACACAGTACTGCTGTACCTAACTCAGACATGACACTGCTCACATCACAGATGGATTACAAATAATACCCATACTATAGTTCAACATGGTAAGTTGTATTGTGAGATGGAAACCTACCAGAATGTTACTGTAAGTATTGCTGGAAGATTTGAGTCCTTGAGACAACATCATCCTCGTCCCCTTCCTCGTCACTGTCCATTATCCCCTCCACTGTTACCGGTACATCCTCCACACCCTCCACTTCCAGCAATGGCTCATGCCTCCTTAGTACCAAATTGTGCAGCATGCAGCAGGCCACAATAATCTCACACATCTTCTGAGGTGAGTAGAGCAGGGAACCTCCAGACATGTGCAAACACCGGAACCTCACCTTCAGAAGACCAAATGTCCCTTCAATGACCCTTCTCGTCCTCCCATGAGCATCATTGTACCGATTCTCTGCCCCAGTCCTTGGATTCCCCACTGGTGTTAGTAGCCAGGACAGATTAGGATACCCTGAATCACCTGTGGATAGTGGAAACATCTATCACAGTCATGCTATGTTCAGAGTGGAAGGTGTATGGTTGCTGTGGTCATAGGTGTAAGGTTGCTGTAGGTGCATCAGCATATGTGGGACACTACTGTTCCTGAGGATGTGGGAATCACATACAGAGCCAGGAAACCGAGCTGTCACCTGTGAGATATATTAGTCTGCTAAACAGACCATTTGCACATTAATAGAATGATAGCTCTTCCTGTTTCTATACACTTGCTCGTTGTCCTGGGTGGTTCCAATGCAATATGTGTACCATCTATGGCCCCTATTACATGAGGGAAATGCCCTATTGCATAGAAGTCAGCCTTCACACGGGGGAAATCTTCAGGATGGGGATTTTATGTAGATGTCAGCATGTTTTAGCAGGGCAGGCAAGGCTTTACACAACACATGATTGAACATAGCTTGAGACATACCTGCTGACAATCCCACAGTCCCTTGGAAAGAGCCAGTGGCCAAAAAGTGGAGGACGGATAGCACCTGCACAGTGTGAGGAATGGCTGTAGGTTGTGGGAAGGCTGGCAGCAGATCTGACTCCAGCAGGCTACCAGTCCATGATAGTTCCATGGTTGAGATGATAGGTGAGTATGATGTGCTGTCTTCCATGGTGGCAAGTTCAACCAGGGGCCGGTACACAGATGCATGTCTCTGCCTCCACAGTGGTCACTGTAGGAGGCTGGACTGGCTTGTAGTGAGTACCAAGGGGTACTTACACCTTGCACCAGGCCCAGTTATCCCTTATTAGTGTATAGGGTGTCTAGCAGCATAGGCTGATAGATAATGGTAGCTTAGCAGAGCAGCTTAGGCTGAACTAGGAGACGAGTGAAGCTCCTACAGTACCACTAGTGTCATATGCACAATATCATAAGAAAACACAATACACAGATATACTAAAAATAAAGGTACTTTATTTTTATGACAATATGCCAAAGTATCTCAGACTGTACCCTCAGTATGAGGATAGCAAATATACACAAGATATATGTACACAATACCAAAATATGCAGTAATAGTATTAGAAAACAGTGCAAACAATGTATAGTTACAATAGGATGCAATGGAGACACATAGGGATAGGGGCAACACAAACCATATACTCCAAAAGTGGAATGCGAACCACGAATGGACCCCAAACCTATGTGACCTTGTAGAGAGTAGCTGGGACTGTAAGAAAACAGTTAGGGTTAGAAAAATAGCCCACCCCAAGACCCTGAAAAGTGAGTGCAAAGTGCACTAAAGTTCCCCAAAGGACATAGAAGTCGTGATAGGGGAAAGACACAAATCAGCAATGCAACAACGATGGATTTCCAGTCGAGGGTACCTGTGGAACAAGGGGACCAAGTCCAAAAGTCACAAGCAAGTCGGAGATAGGCAGATGCCCAGGAAATGCCAGCTGTGGGTGCAAAGAAGCTGCTACTGGACAGTAGAAGCTGGAGATTCTGCAGGAATGACAAGGGCTAGGAACTTCCCCTTTGGAGGAAGTATCCCACACGCCATGGAGAGTTGTGCAGAAGTGTTTTCCTGAAGAAAGACCGCCAACAAGCCTTGCTAGCTGCAAATCGTGCCTTTAGGGTTTTTTGGTGTTGCTGTGGCCCAGGGGGGACCAGGATGTCGCCAATTGCGTCTGGGGACAGAGGGGGCATCGAGCAAGACCAGAAGCTCTCTCAGCAGCAGGCAGCACCCACAGAAGTGCCAGAAACAGGCACTACGAGGATGCGTGAAACGGTGCTCACCCAAAGTTGCACAAAGGAGTCCCACGTCGCCGGAGAACAACTTAGGAGGTAGTGAAATGCAGCTTACAGTGCCGTGGACCCAGGCTGGACTGTGCACAAAGGATTTCCGCCGGAAGTGCACGGAGGCCGGAGTAGCTGCAAAAGTCGCGGTTCCCAGCAATGCAGTCTGGCGTGGGGAGGCAAGGACTTACCTCCACCAAACTTGGACTGAAGAGTCACTGGACTGTGGGAGTCACTTGGACAGAGTTGCTGGATTCAAGGGACCTCGCTCGTCGTGCTGAGAGGAGACCCAGGGTACCAGTGATGCAGTTCTTTGGTGCCTGCGGTTGCAGGGGGACGATTCTGTCGACCCACAGGAGATTTCTTCGGAGCTTCTAGTGCAGAGAGGAGGCAGACTACCCCCACAGCATGCACCACCAGGAAAACAGTCGAGAAGGCGGCAGGATCAGCGTTACAGAGTTGCAGTAGTCGTCTTCGCTACTTTGTTGCAGTTTTGCAGGCTTCCAGCGCGGTCAGCAGTCAATTCCTTGGCAGAAGGTGAAGAGAGAGATGCAGAGGAACTCAGATGAGCTCTTGCATTCGTTATCTAAGGAATCCCAAGAGACAGAGACCCTAAATAGCCAGAAAAGAGGGTTTGTCTACCTAGGAGAGAGGATAGGCTAGCAACACCTGAAGGAGCCTATCAGAAGGAGTCTCTGACATCACCTGATGGCACTGGCCACTCAGAGCAGTCCAGTGTGCCAGAAGCACCTCTGTTTCCAAGATGGCAGAGGTCTGGAGCACACTGGAGGAGCTCTGGGCACCTCCCAGGGGAGGTACAGGTCA
Source organism: Pleurodeles waltl (assembly GCF_031143425.1). Lineage (NCBI taxonomy): Eukaryota > Metazoa > Chordata > Amphibia > Caudata > Salamandridae > Pleurodeles > Pleurodeles waltl. The sequence goes on along the minus strand of NC_090449.1, from coordinate 717,537,879 downwards.
GGGGAGTGGTCACTCCCCTTTCCTTTGTCCAGTTTCGCGCCAGAGCAGGGCTAAGGGGTCCCTGAACCGGTGTAGACTGGCTTATGCAGAAATGGGCACCATGTGTGCCCATGAAAGCATTTCCAGAGGCTGGAGGAGGCTAGTCATCCCCTCCCTTCACACCATTTTCCAAAGGGAGAGGGTGTAACACCCTCTCTCAGAGGAAGTCCTTTGTTCTGCCATCCTGGACCAGGCCTGGCTGGACCCCAGGAGGGCAGAAGCCTGTCTGAGGGGTTGGCAGCAGCAGCAGCTGCAGTGAAACCCCGGGAAAGGCAGTTTGGCAGTACCAGGGTCTGTGCTACAGACCACTGGGATCATGGGATTTTGCCACCCATGCCAGGATGGTATAGAGGGGGTAATTCCATGATCATAGACATGTTACATGGCCATATTCGGAGTTACCATTGTGAAGCTACATATAGGTAGTGACCTATATGTAGTGCAAGCGTGTAATGGTGTCCCCGCACTCACAAAGTCCGGGGAATTGGCCCTGAACAATGTGGGGGCACCTTGGCTAGTGCCAGGGTGCCCTCACACTAAGTAACTTTGCACCTAACCTTTACTAGGTAAAGGTTAGACATATAGGTGACTTATAAGTTACTTAAGTGCAGTGTAAAATGGCTGTGAAATAACGTGGGCGTTATTTCACTCAGGCTGCAGTGGCAGGCCTGTGTAAGAATTGTCAGAGCTCCCTATGGGTGGCAAAAGAAATGCTGCAGCCCATAGGGATCTCCTGGAACCCCAATACCCTGGGTACCTCAGTACCATATACTAGGGAATTATAAGGGTGTTCCAGTAAGCCAATGTAAATTGGTAAAATTGGTCACTAGCCTGTTAGTGACAATTTGAAAGAAATGAGAGAGCATAACCACTGAGTTTCTGATTAGCAGAGCCTCAGTGAGACAGTTAGTCATAACACAGGTAACACATTCAGGCACACTTATGAGCACTGGGGCCCTGGCTGGCAGGGTCCCAGTGACACATACAACTAAAACAACATATATACAGTGAAAAATGGGGGTAACATGCCAGGCAAGATGGTACTTTCCTACACAACCCCCCCAAAACGAAGGACAATAAGACTAGCCATGACCTGATGAGTCTTCATTGTCTAAGTGGAAATATCTGGAGAGTCCATCTGCATTGGAGTGGCTACTCCCAGGTCTATGTTCCACTGTATAGTCCAATCCCTGTAGGGATATGGACCACCTCAACAATTTAGGATTTTCACCTTTCATTTGTTTTAGCCAAAGTAGAGGTTTGTGGTTTGTCTGAACAATGAAGTGAGTGCCAAACAGGTATGGCCTCAACTTCTTCAGTGCCCAGACCACAGCAAAGGCCTCCCTCTCTATGGCAGACCAACGCTTTTCTCTAGGGGTCAACCTCCTACTAATAAAAGCAACAGGTTGATCCTGGCCCTCAGAATTAAGTTGTGATAGGACTGCCCCTACTCCTAATTCAGATGCATCAGTCTGGACATAGAATTTTTTAGAGTAACAAGGGCTTTTCAGGACAGGTGCAGAGCACATGGCCTGCTTCAGCTCCTCAAAAGCTTTAGACAGTTTGCTGTCCATAATACCTTTTTAGGCATTTTCTTGGATGTGAGATCATTAAGAGGGGCTGCCATGGAGCCATAGTTCTTAATGAACCTCCTGTAATACCCAGTGAGGCCTAGGAAGGCTCTCACCTGAGTCTGAGTAGTAGGGGGAACCCAATCTATAATAGTTTGGATTTTCCCCTGAAGTGGTGCAATCTGTTCCCCACCAACAAGGTGTCCCAGATAAACCACCTTCCCCTGCCCTATCTGGCACTTTGAAGCCTTGATAGTGAGGCCTGCGTTTTGCAGGGCCTCCAAAACTTTCCATAGGTGGACCAGGTGATCATCCCAGCTGGAGCTAAAGACAGCTATATCGTCCAGATATGCTGCACTAAAAGCTTCCAGCCCTTGCAGGACTGTGTTCACCAACCTCTGAAAAGTGGCAGGTGCATTTTTTAATCCAAAAGGCATTACTGTGAATTGGTAATGACCTCCAATGGTTGAAAATGCAGTTTTAGGTTTAGCATCTTCTGATAATTTGATCTGCCAATACCCTGCAGTCAAATCAAAAGTGCTTAGATACTTGGCAGATGCCAGTGTATCTATGAGCTCATCTGCCCTGGGTATAGGGTGAGCATCAGTTTTGGTTACCTGGTTGAGACCTCTGTAGTCTACACAAAACCGCATTTCCTTCTTTCCATCCTTGGAATGAGGTTTTGGTACAAGTACCACAGGAGAAGCCCATGGACTTTCAGAGTGCTCAACCACTCCCAGTTCTAACATTTTCTGCACCTCTTGCTTTATGCAGTCCCTGACATGGTCAGGCTGCCTATAGATTTTACTTTTGACAGGCAAGCTGTCTCCAGTATCTATAGTGTGCTCACACCAAGAAGTGGTACCTGGCACAGTAGAGAAGAGTTCAGAAAACTGACCCAGGAGATTTATGCAATGGTCTTTCTGCTCAGCAGTAAGACAATCAGCCAAAACTACACCTTCCACAAGAGCATCTTGTTCTGTGGAAAAGAAGAGATCAGGTAGAGGATCACTGTCTTCTTCCTGTCCCTCATCAGTTGCCATGAGCAGGGTGAGATCAGCCCTGTCATAGTAGGGTTTAAGGCGATTGACCTGGAGCACCCTAAGGGGACTCCTGGCAGTGCCTAAGTCAACTAAGTAGGTGACTTCACCCTTTTTCTCAACAATTGTGTGGGGTCCACTCCATTTATCTTGGAGAGCTCTTGGGGCCACAGGCTCCAAGACCCACACTTTCTGCCCTGGTTTGTACTGAACCAAAACAGCCTTCTGGTCATGCCATTGCTTTTGGAGCTCTTGGCTGGCCTGAAGGTTTTTACTGGCCTTTTTCATGTACTCAGCCATCCTTGATCTGAGGCCAAGTACATAATCCACAATATCTTGCTTTGGAGCTTTTAAAGGTTGTTCCCAACCCTCCTTGACAAGTGTTAGTGGACCCCTAATAGGGTGTCCAAAGAGGAGTTCAAAGGGGCTGAAGCCCACTCCTTTCTGGGGTACCTCCCTGTAGGCAAAAAGGAGGCATGGTAACAGGATATCCCATCTCCTGCGGAGTTTTTCAGGGAGACCCATAATCATGCCTTTGAGAGTTTTGTTAAATCTCTCCACCAGTCCATTTGTTTGTGGATGATAGGGTGTAGTGAACTTGTAAGTCACACCACACTCCTTCCACATGGCCTTTAAGTAAGCAGACATGAAACTGCTTCCTCTGTCTGATACTACTTCCTTTGGGAAGCCCACCCTAGAAAATATTCCCAGGAGGGCCTTTGCCACTGCAGGTGCTGTAGTGGTCTTTAAAGGAATTGCTTCAGGATATCTTGTGACATGGTCCACTACCACTAAGATAAACCTATTGCCTGAAGCAGTAGGAGGGTCAAGGGGGCCAGCTATGTCAACCCCTACCCTTTCAAAGGGAACTCCAACCACAGGCAGTGGGATAAGGGGTGCCTTTGGAGTGCCACCTGTCTTGCCACTGGCTTGACAGGTTTCACAGGACTTACAAAATTCCTTTGTGTCCTCTGACATTCTAGGCAAATGAAACAAGGGAACAAGCCTGTCCCAAGTTTTCATTTGTCCCAGATGTCCAGCTAGGGGAATGTCGTGGGCTAGAGTTAGGAGGAACTTTCTGTACTCCTGAGGAATCACTAACCTCCTGGCAGTTCCAGGTTTAGGATCCCTTGCTTCAGTGTACAAGAGGTTGTCCTCCCAGTAAACTCTGTGAGAGTCACTGACATCCCCATTAGCTTGTTTGACAACTTGCTGTCTTAGACCCTCTAGTGTGGGACAGGTTTGCTGTGCCACACTCAGCTCCTCCCTGGCAGGCCCCCTTCACCCAAAAGCTCAGCAGTGTCTGCTTCCAGCTCCTCTGGTGTAGGTTCTGCACAGGGTGGAAATTCTTCTTCCTCAGAATTAGAATCCACTGTAGAGGGAGGAATAGTAGGAAGTGCTTTACCTCTACTAGCCCTAACTTTAGGGAGCACTTGGTCCATTGTTCCAGGATCCAAGTTTTCCTGTCCTTTTTGCTTTTTGGCCTGAGCCCTGGTTAAAGCAAAAATATGCCCTGGGATGCCCAGCATTGCTGCATGGGCCTCCAACTCCACATCTGACCAAGCTGATGTCTCCAAATCATTTCCTAGTAGACAGTCTACAGGTAAATCTGAGGCTACCACAACTTTCTTTGGACCAGTACCCCCCCCAGTTGAAATTTACAACAGCCATGGGGTGGCTAAGTGTGTTGTTGTGAGCATCGGTTACTTGGTACTGGTGACCAAGTAGGTGTTGTTCAGGGTGGACCAGTTTCTCTATGACCATTGTGACACTGGCATCTGTGTCCCTGTAGGCCTGAACCTCAACACCATTTACTAGGGGTAGCTGCTTGTACTTATCCATATTAAGGGGACAAGCAACTAAGGTGGCTAAATCAATAGCCCCCTCAGAGACTAACACAGCCTCTGTGGTCTCCCTAACAAGACCAACCCCAACTAAGTTACCAAAAGTGAGCCCAGCTACTCCCTTGGATTGGCTATTAGTAGGTTTGCTCCCACCACCACTGCTATTAGTAGGGACACTAGGTGTAGCAGTAGGGGTTGTAGTGGTAGGAGGCTTGGTGCTTTTCTTTGGACAACTGGGATCTGTTGTCCAATGGCCTTTTATTTTACATAAATAGCACCATGGTTTCTTTTCTTTGTTTTGATTAGAAGAGGATTTGGGCCCACCACCCCCACCAGAGTGTTTTTGTGGGCCTGATGAAGACTCATTTTTAGATTTGTCCCCACCCTTGTCAGAAGACTTACCATCCTTCTTCTTGTTGCCATCTTTGTCACCCCCTGTATGAACTTTCCTGTTCACCCTTGTTCTGACCCATTTGTCTGCCTTCTTTCCCAATTCTTGGGGAGAGGTCAGATCAGAGTCCACCAGGTACTGGTGCAACAAATCAGACACACAATTATTAAGAATATGCTCTCTCAGGATCAAGTTATACAGGCTGTCATAATCAGTAACTTTACTGCCATGTAACCACCCCTCCAAGGCCTTCACTGAATGGTCAATGAAATCAACCCAGTCTTGTGAAGACTCCTTTTTGGTCTCTCTGAACTTTATCCTGTATTGTTCAGTGGTTAAGCCATAACCATCCAGGAGTGCATTCTTAAGAACTTTGTAATCATTGGCTTCACTTTCTTTCACAGTAAGGAGCCTATCCCTACCTTTTCCACTAAATGATAGCCATAGGATAGCAGCCCACTGCCTTTGAGGGACATCCTGTACAGCACAGGCCCTCTCAAGTGCAGCAAACCACTTGTTAATGTCATCCCCCTCCTTATAAGGGGGAACTATCTTATGCAGATTCCTGGAATCATGCTCTTTTGCAGGATGACTATGGGGAATACTTCTGCCGCCACCATGGGTTTCTAAACCCAGTTTCTGTCTCTCCTTCTCTACTTCTAAGGTCTGTCTATCCAAATCCAGCTGTTGCTTCTTGAGCTTCAGTCTGGTTTGTTCCACTCTCAATCTATTGAGCTCCCTTTCTAACAATCTGTCATCAGGGTGGGTGGGAGGGACATGCCTTGAAACAGAAGTATGATGAGAATGGACAGAAGGAGTCCTGTCCCTTACAGAAGGCACCCTAACAGCTTGGTTAACAGAAACATCACTTCTACTGTAGTGAGAATGAATGCTCTTGCTATGATGTGAGACAACACTATCTGTATGGTGTGACTCAACCTCAGTACCAACTATGCTAGACTGTCTAGTAATGGGCAGGCTATGAAGTTTCTTTCCTGAATCTTTTCCTAGGGGTGTCCCTGGATCAGATTGGGAACCATTAGCTACTTTTTCAACAGATGGGGCCCTTTTGGCCTTATCTTGTTCTCTAAGCATGTTAAGCAATAATTCCAAGGAAGGATTCTTCCCTACACTCAAACCTCTCTATGCAGAGACTCCTTGTTCCTTTCCAGCTAAGGTGATCATATGCAAGTTTGGACAGATCAACATTTTGGCCTGTGCCAGACATTTTTAGAGAGAGTTAAAGTGATAGAAAAAGAGAAAAAAGTTTTCAGAACTTTTAGAAAGACAGAAAAAAAACTTTTAAAACTTTTAAGAACTTTTTAGAAAGTTTAGAGGTACTTTTCAGCACTTTAGAAAAGAGGTGAGAAAAGAAATGCAAAACTTTTTGGTTAGGTGTACATACACTGAACTGGTTTTGTATATTTTTCGCTTATGAAAAGTACAATGACAAAAGTGGTAAGTAGTCTCAAAGCACTTATCCCACCGCTGCCACCAATGTAGGAGGCTGGACTGGCTTGTAGTGAGTACCAAGGGGTACTTACACCTTGCACCAGGCCCAGTTATCCGTTATTAGTGTATAGGGTGTCTAGCAGCATAGGCTGATAGATAATGGTAGCTTAGCAGAGCAGCTTAGGCTGAACTAGGAGACGAGTGAAGCTCCTACAGTACCACTAGTGTCATATGCACAATATCATAAGAAAACACAATACACAGATATACTAAAAATAAAGGTACTTTATTTTTATGACAGTATGCCAAAGTATCTCAGAGTGTACCCTCAGTATGAGGATAGCAAATATACACAAGATATATGTACACAATACCAAAATATGCAGTAATAGTATTAGAAAACAGTGCAAACAATGTATAGTTACAATAGGATGCAATGGAGACACATAGGGATAGAGGCAACACAAACCATATACTCCAAAAGTGGAATGCGAACCACGAATGGACCCCAAACCTATGTGACCTTGTAGAGGGTTGCTGGGACTGTAAGAAAACAGTTAGGGTTAGAAAAATAGCCCACCCCAAGACCCTGAAAAGTGAGTGCAAAGTGCACTAAAGTTCCCCAAAGGACATAGAAGTCGTGATAGGGGAATTCTGCAGGAAAGACACAAATCAGCAATGCAACAACGATGGATTTCCAGTCGAGGGTACCTGTGGAACAAGGGGACCAAGTCCAAAAGTCACAAGCAAGTCGGAGATGGGCAGATGCCCAGGAAATGCCAGCTGTGGGTGCAAAGAAGCTGCTACTGGACAGTAGAAGCTGGAGATTCTGTAGGAACGTCAAGGGCTAAGAACTTTCTCTTTGGAGGACGAATCCCTCACGCCATGGAGAGTCGTGCAGAAGTGTTTTCCTGAAGAAAGACCACCAACAAGCCTTGCTAGCTGCAAATCGTGCGATTAGGGTTTTTTGGTGCTGCTGTGGCCCAGGGGGGACCAGGATGTCGCCAATTGTGTCTGGGGACAGAGGGGGCGTCGAGCAAGACAAGAAGCCCTCTCAGCAGCAGGCAGCACCCGCAGAAGTGCCAGAAACAGGCACTACAAGGATGCGTGAAATGGTGCTCACCCGAAGTCGCACAAAGGAGTCCCACGTCGCCGGAGAACAACTTAGGAGGTTGTGCAATGCAGGTCATAGTGCCGTGGACCCAGGCTGGGCTGTGCACAAAGGATTTCCGCCGGAAGTGCACGGAGGCCAGAGTTGCTGCAAAAGTCGCGATTCCCAGCAATGCAGTCTGGCGTGGGGAGGCAAGGACTTACCTCCACCAAACTTGGACTGAAGAGTCACTGGACTGTGGGAGTCACTTGGACAGAGTTGCTGGATTCAAGGGACCTCGCTCGTCGTGCTGAGAGGAGACCCAGGGTACCGGTGATGCAGTTCTTTGGTGCCTGCGGTTGCAGGGGGACGATTCCGTCGAGCCACGGGAGATTTCTTCGGAGCTTCTAGTGCAGAGAGGAGGCAGACTACCCCCACAGCATGCACCACCAGGAAAACAGTCGAGAAGGCGGCAGGATCAGCGTTACAGAGTTGCAGTAGTCGTCTTCGCTACTTTGTTGCAGTTTTGCAGGCTTCCAGCGCGGTCAGCTGTCGATTCCTTGGCAGAAGGTGAAGAGAGAGATGCAGAGGAACTCGGATGAGCTCTTGCATTCGTTATCTAAGGAATCCCAAGAGACAGAGACCCTAAATAGCCAGAAAAGAGGGTTTGGCTACCTAGGAGAGAGGATAGGCTAGCAACACCTGAAGGAGCCTATCAGAAGGAGTCTCTGACGTCACCTGATGGCACTGGCCACTCAGAGCAGTCCAGTGTGCCAGCAGCACCTCTGTTTCCAAGATGGCAGAGGTCTGGAGCACACTGAAGGAGCTCTGGGCACCTCCCAGGGGAGGTACAGGTCAGGGGAGTGGTCACTCCCCTTTCCTTTGTCCAGTTTCGCGCCAGAGCAGGGCTAAGGCTCCCTGAACCGGTGTAGACTGGCTTATGCAGAAATGGGCACCATGTGTGCCCATGAAAGCATTTCCAGAGGCTGGAGCGACCTCTGACCTGTTTTGGTCCAGAGCTCGCCCCCCACGTCCGCAGCACCAACCTGCTGTCTCCTGCCTCTGACCCCCTCCCACGCTGCTGCTAGCGTTTTCGAGGCCCTGGTAAGCCTCACTTGACCCGTGTGCCGCTTTCCGCCGTCTTGTAAGTGTTTTTCCGATTTTTCAGCGCCTTGCCTCCTTTCGCTTCTGCCCCCGTTGTGCCCCTCTGATTGCTGTACCCCGATTGTATTTTGTGCCATTAGTGTATTTTGTGACTGTTTTTCTAATTGTGCCCAACTTTTTTGTGCCTTGTTTTTCGTGTTTTCGCCCCTTGGGCACTCCCCCTTGCAGTTCTCTCCCTGCCGCTGCCTCCCTGCGGCCCCGCCCCCCTCGCGCCCCCATTCGCCACTCCCTCCCACCTCCCGCCTCCCAGCTGCTCCTCCCTCCCCCCTCCCTTCTTAATGGCTGGCGCTGCGCGTCGCGAGTGAGCGACCTCTGACCTGTTTTGGTCCAGAGCTCGCCCCCCACGTCCGCAGCACCAACCTGCTGTCTCCTGCCTCTGACCCCCTCCCACGCTGCTGCTAGCGTGATTGAGGCCCTGGTAAGCCTCACTTCACCCGTGTGCCGCTTCCGCCGTCTTGTAAGTGTTTTTCCGATTTTTCAGCGCCTTGCCTCCTTGCGCTTCTGCCCCCGTTGTGCCCCTCTGATTGCTGTACCCCGATTGTATTTTGTGCCATTAGTGTATTTTGTGACTGTTTTTCTAATTGTGCCCGACTTTTTTGTGCCTTGTTTTTCGTGTTTTCGCCCCTTGGGCGCTCCCCCTTGCAGTTCTCTCCCTGCCGCTGCCTCCCTGCGGCCCGCCCCCCTCGTGCCCCCATTCGCCGCTCCCTCCCGCCTCCCGCCTCCCAGCTGCTCCTCCCTCCCCCACCCTTGTTAATGGCTGGCGCTGCGCGTCGCGAGTGAGCGACCTCTGACCTGTTTTGGTCCAGAGCTCGCCCCCCACGTTCGCAGCACCAACCTGCTGTCTCCTGCCTCTGACCCCCTCCCACGCTGCTGCTAGCGTGTTCGAGGCCCTGGTAAGCCTCACTTGACCCGTGTGCCGCTTTCCGCCGTCTTGTAAGTGTTTTTCCGATTTTTCAGCACCTTGCCTCCTTGCGGTTCTGCCCCCGTTGTGCCCCTCTGATTGCTGTACCCCAATTGTATTTTGTGCCATTAGTGTATTTTGTGACTGTTTTTCTAATTGTGCCCGATTTTTTTGTGCCTTGTTTTTCGTATTTTCGCCCCTTGGGCGCTCCCCCTTGCAGTTCTCTCCCTGCCGCTGCCTCCTTGCGGCCCCGCCCCCCTCACGCCCCCATTCGCCGCTCCCTCCCGCCTCACGCCTCCCAGCTGCTCCTCCCCCCTCCCTTCTTAATGGCTGGCGCTGCGCGTCCGCGCCGCTGGCGCGCCAGAGGCAAGCCCGTTTGCGCCCATCCGCGCCTGGACCGCGCCCACCACCACCCCCCCTGGTCCTCACGCCCCCGCGCCCCATGCCTTTGCTACTCGGCCAGCGAACTCCTCGCCCTCAACCCTGGCCCCTCCTCAGAGTGCTTCCTGGCCACCCTGAAGCACACCAAAGGACCTTTTTCCTGCCGCACCTGCAACTTCACCTGCAACAAAACAACAAAACCAGCAACAACCAACACCAACCACCTGCACTGCATCCTCCTCAACACACGCTCCGCACGAAAGCACGCCATCGAACTCTAGGACCTGCTCGATACCACCGCCCCAAACGTAGCCTTCCTGACCGAAACCTGGTGGAACGACTCCTCGGCCCCTGACATCGCCATCGCCATCCCTGACGGCTACAAGATCACCAGAAGAGATCGCACCAACGGAATCGGCGGAGGAATAGCCATCGCCCACAAATCTACCCTTAAGATCCACACCCACACGGACGACACCCTCAAGACAGCCGAACACCTCCACTTCCAGATTCACACAGACCCAAACACTACCCTCAGAGGAACCCTCATTTACCGCCCTCCAGGACCTAGAGCCCTCTTCAGCGACGCCGTCTCCGACCTCGCAAGCACCCACGCCCTCGCCTCTTCAGACTACATCCTCCTGGGAGATCTGAACTTCCACCTGGAAAACAAGAATGACGTCAATACTGCATCACTGACCACCAACCCTTCAACCTCGGACTCCGTCAGCTGGTCAAAACTCCCACCCACATCGCCGGCCACACCCTTGATCCACTCTTCACTTCAAGCAATCACATCTCTTTCAGTCACACCTCCGAACTCCACTGGACCGACCATCACTGCGTCCATTTCTCCTTCCAGAAAAACACCGAACACCACCACACTCCTCTACCGCCGCACCGCCGCTGGGGAAAAGTCACCGAAGATCAACTTACCAACACCCTCGCCAAAAACCCACCACCCAACCCCACCGACCCGGACTCCGCCACCACCAACCTCCAACAATGGATCCTCGACTGTGCCAACATCCTAGCCCCACTTAAGAGACCCACCGCCAACCAAGAAAAGAAAAAACCAGCCTGGTTCACAGACGAACTGACCACCTCCAAACGCACCTGCCAGAAACTCAAGAAAAAATGGATCCTCGAGCGCACACCGAGAACCTTGCTACCCTCAAGGAAGCCAACCGTGAACACCACCAACGGATCCGACTCGCGAAGCGCTCCCACTTCACAGAACGCCTCAACAACAACGCTCACGACTGCAAGGAACTCTTCGGCATCGTGAAAGAACTCGCCAACCCCAACGCCATTGTCAACGACATCCCTCCATCCCAGAAACTCTGCAACGATCTCTCCAACTTCTTCTACCAGAAAATTGCAGCCATCCACGACAGCTTCAACACCTCACCTCCGCCAGACCCCACCCCCAACAACTCCTCCCACGCCGACCACATCACCACCTGGACCGAAGTAGATGACGCCGAAACCCTAAAGACCATGAACTCCATCCACTCAGGATCTCCCTCTGACCCCTGCCCACATCACGTGTTCAACAAAGCCGAAGCCACCATCGCCCCCGCACTCCGAAAGATCATCAACCTTTCCTTCAACACCGCTACCTTCCCGGACAGCTGGAGGCACACAGAAATCCAACCCCTCCTCAAGAAACCTAAGGCTGACCTCAACGATCTCAAAAACTTCCGACCGATCTCCCTCCTCCCTTTCCCAGCGAAAGTCATCGAGAAGATCGTCAACGCACAGCTCGCCCACTACCTAGAAGACAACTCCATCCTTGACCCCTCCCAATCTGGCTTCAGGCGAAACCACAGCACAGATACTGCACTCCTCGCTGCCACAGATGACATCAGACTACAAATGGACAACGGCGAAACCTCAGCCCTGATCCTCCTAGACCTATCAGCCGCCTTCGATACAGTCTGCCACCGCACCCTACTAACCCGCTTACACGAAGCCGGAATCCAAGAAAAGGCCCTCAAATGGATCTCCTCCTTTCTCTCCGGCAGAACCCAGAGGGTCCGACTCTCACCTTTCCGCTCCAATGCCACCAACCTCATCTGCGGCGTACCCCAAGGCTCCTCACTAAGCCCAACGCTGTTCAACGTCTACATGGCCCCCCTCGCACAACTGGCCCGCCAGCACAACCTCAGCATCCTCACCTACGCCAACGACACCCAACTCGTCCTCTCCCTGACCAAAGATCCTCTCACCGCCAAAGCCAACCTCCACGAGGGACTGAAATCCATCGCCGACAAGACGGAAGTCCTCATCCTCGGGCGCACCCCCTCGGCCTGGAACGACTCGTGGTGGCCCACCGCCCTGGGCCCCCCACCCACCCACCCGAGCCAGCCACGCACGAAATCTCGGCTTCATCCTCGATTCCACCCTCACCATGTCCAAACAGGTCAACGCAGTCTCATCCTCCTGTTTTAACACCCTCCGAATGCTCCGCAGGATCTTCAAGTGGATTCCAACAGGAACCAGAAAGACAGTGACCCAAGCCCTCGTCAGTAGCAGACTCGACTACGGAAACGCACTCTACACAGGCATCCCAACAAAAGACATCAAACGACTCCAACGCATCCAGAACGCATCCGCCCGCCTGATCCTCGACATACCCCGCCGATGTCACATCTCCCCTCACCTGAAGGACCTCAACCGGCTCCCCGTGGACAAGAGGATCACCTTTAAACTCCTCACCCACGCACACAAGGCTCTACACAACACCGGACCCGCCTACCTGAACACCAAACTCAACTTCTACGTTCCCTCACGACAACTACGCTCTGCCAACCTTGCCTTCGCCATCGTCCCCCGAATCCAGCGCAAGACCTCTGGCGGCAGATCCTTCTTCTACCTCGCCGCCAAAACCTGGAACTCACTGCGCCAGACCCAGGACCTCCTCACCTTCAGGAGACTCCTCAAGACATGGCTCTTCGAACGATAGCAGCACCCCCCCCCAGCGCCTCGAAACCCTAACGGGTACATAGCGCGCTTTATAAATTATTGATTGATTGATTGATTGGGGGAGGCTACTCCTCCCCTGCCTTCACACCATTTTCCAAAGGGAGAGGGTGTAACACCCTCTCTCAGAGGAAGTCCTTTGTTCTGCCATCCTGGGCCAGGCCTGGCTGGACCCCAGGAGGGCAGAAGCCTGTCTGAGGGGTTGGCAGCAGCTGCAGTGAAACCCCGGGAAAGGCAGTTTGCAGTACCAGGGTCTGTGCTACAGACCACTGGGATCATGGGATTGTGCCAACCATGCCAGGATGGTATAGAGGGGGCAATTCCATGATCATAGACATGTTACATGGCCATATTCGGAGTTACCATTGTGAAGCTACATATAGGTAGTGACCTATATGTAGTGCACGCGTGTAATGGTGTCCCCGCACTCACAAAGTCCGGGGAATTGGCCCTGAACAATGTGGGGGCACCTTGGCTAGTGCCAGGGTGCCCTCACACTAAGTAACTTTGCACCTAACCTTTACTAGGTAAAGGTTAGACATATAGGTGACTTATAAATTACTTAAGTGCAGTGTAAAATGGCTGTGAAATAACGTGGACGTTATTTCACTCAGGCTGCAGTGGCAGGCCTGTGTACGAATTGTCAGAGCTCCCTATGGGTGGCAAAAGAAATGCTGCAGCCCATAGGGATCTCCTGGAACCCCAATACCCTGGGTACCTCAGTACCATATACTAGGGAATTATAAGGGTGTTCCAGTAAGCCAATGTAAATTGGTAAAATTGGTCACTAGCCTGTTAGTGACAATTTGAAAGAAATGAGAGAGCATAACCACTGAGGTTCTGATTAGCAGAGCCTCAGTGAGACAGTTAGTCATAACACAGGTAACACATTCAGGCACACTTATGAGCACTGGGGCCCTGGCTGGCAGGGTCCCAGTGACACATACAACTAAAACAACATATATACAGTGAAAAATGGGGATAACATGCCAGGCAAGATGGTACTTTCCTACAGTCACTATCTAGGTTTAGCAAACAAAACATGTGTGAGCACAATTACACTTCACTTGTCCTATATTGTGACAAGACAACGCCAATGTGTATCACACCTGAGAATAGGTTCCTGACTCAGACCTGGCTATCTGATGAGAGACTTTTCAAACAAAATGGCAACCCACTGATGTCATCTGGAGTGCATACACCAAATATTAGTTGTATCTGGTGTCCTGGCATTATTAATGTACAGTCACCAGTACACCTACTACACAATCATTGGCTGTTCATGAGACTGCAACATATTCCTCATTACTCTGAAGGTACAACTGACTAGATATGACTAACATGGTACACCACCATTTCTGCTTGGCATGTACATTGCCTGTACGAGCTGTGACGGACATGTGTGACTGTAAACTGGGCAATAGATGTGTAAAATGGCTGCTGCCTGTCCTGTATGCAGAGGATTATGGCAGTGAGCTTATTCCACCGGCGTATGCCATCATGGCGGTACACAGTTGAAACCTCAGTGCAACTCCTCATTGGTTAACATTATTGTCTATGGGAAACGGTGGTCAATGATGATGACCGCTGGCTGTGACGGTGCAGACTGCAGTGACCGCTATTTTCTACAGCATCTCTCACTTGACTCCTGACTCTCCAGCCAACCAAACCTACACTGCATGTGCTTCTGTGTCCTGCACCTGGAAGCCACAATGGAACTTGGTACAGGGGAGAGGGCCCCTGCCTTCACACAGGAGGAACTCCAGAAACTTGTGGATGGGGTGGAACACCTGTACACAAAGCTGTATGGGGCTCCAGGACAGCAGGTAGGTTACTTATTGGTGTAACAGTAGCAACATGGTTGTGTGTGGATGGTAGTAAGTGTATGCTGCATACCCTGTGGAGGGTGATGCATCAGACACCCATGTTGGAATAGGAAGTGTACGTGTCTTTTAGCGGATGGAAATGGGCGAATACTGTTTGTGGTTCTTTCATATGTCTGCCTGATGTCTCCACATGACTGCACTTCTTCCTGTGTTTCCCATCCAGGTCAGCGTCCATCAGAAAAAATCCATGTGTAAAGCCATTGTCAAGGAAGTGTGGACCCTGGGTGTCCATAGCCGGCAGAGCACCCACTGCAGGAAGAAGTGGGAGGACCTGAGATGCTGGGCCCAGAAGATCACAGAGGCCCATTTGGGGACGGCCTCCCAAAGTGGAAGGGGTGCCCATCGGACCCTGACCCCCCTAATGGCCCGCATTCTGGCGGTGGCATACCCGGAGTTGGATGGACACTTGGGCGCAACCCAGCAGCCACATGGGCATGAGTAACAGAGTGTAGTTCTTGTATTATTTCACTTGGAATGGAAAGGATGAGTGTGATGGTCAAAGGTAGATGTCCAGTGTATATGTGATATGGAATGTAGCTAGGACATTGGTGTAAAAGGTGTGTAGGTATGTTAGAATGGTAGTGTATGTACCTAAGGCTGCCAGGCATGTGTAAAGTTGTGCTATCTGGGATTGGACTGGGGAAAGTGACTGTCAGGTACAGTTCTGATCCTGGAAACTTGGTTCTGTGAGGGCATACACAGGTTGGCATCACATTGCAAGGTTGTTACTCTGGGATTCCCTTAACATTGCTCTGATGTGGTTTCATGGAGGCATGCCAGTATGCAGCAGATCCAGAGTTGTGCAGTAGCTTTTGCATACCTATAATTGCTATGCTTATGTCTAATGATGTGTTTATATATGCTTGATGTGTAGATATTGACCCTGTGTTCCCTTTCATGCTCTCCCACCCTCCCTCCTTGTCCTCTTCTTCCCACATGTGCATTATCATCAGCAGGTGAAGGAGTGGAGACACCAGCAAGGGGGGAGGCTGCATCCCACGGGACCCAGGAGGTAGAGAGCACAGACGCCATGGGGACCAGTAGGTTGGAGGGTGAGGTGAGCACCACGGGGGAAACAGGAACTGCAACATCTGACTCTGATTACTTCTCCAATGGAAGCTTTCTGGTGGTGTCAGACCCTTCTGGGACCATCCCAGCACCATCCTTATCTGCCACCAATCTTACCAGCACTGCCCTCCCATTAGCTCCTCGCCCAGGTGCCCGTTCCTGCTCACCAAAGAGGGTGGGTGTCTCCTTTGCCGCAGGCACCTCACCCCCTGCCCCAATCAACCCTACTGCCCTTAATGCAGAGGCTATTGACCTCCTGAGATCCATCTCTGTGGGGTAGTCAACCATCGTGAATGCCATCAAGGGCCTGGCATTCCAGATGCAATAGACCAGTGCCTACCTGGAAGGTATTCATGGTGCCTTGGCTAGCCTACAGAGATCATTTCAGGCTCTGGTTTCCTCATTGACAGCAGCTAGTTTCCCTACTAATTCTGTCCTCCCTCCAGCTACCTGTGCCCAATCCCAGACCCCTCTCCCCTCACCCATCAAATCCACAGATTCAAACAGTCATTCACTCAAAGCAACAGACAAGGAATGCAAACACACACAGGCACCTCAAGACACACCACAGGCATTCGCACACTCAATACTCAGAAGCAGACACAACAACAGCCACTGCCTGCCCTGTCTTCCTCACCACCTCCTGCCTTACAGTCAATTCACCACTCACAACTGCCAGCACTGCATCCTCACTCCCATATCATGCCACCACTTGTTTTGCCCACAGTCACCACAACATCAGACACACAGTCATGCACCCCATACACCACATCTGCACTCACCACAACCGCCATCACGACCACATGCAGCACACCAACATTCCTTTCAGACACCACCCCAAAATACATTCACATGGCCTGTTTGTCCTTCCCCCCTCCTCCCAAGACACATAAAAGCTCCCACCCAGACTATCAACATCCCTACACCTCACACATGTACACTATGCGTATCACCTGCATCCGTGTTCAGCACACCTACACATCCTACGAACATTCCCTCTACCTCCATTCCCAGACCTGCATCCAAGCCCATAACCCCTGTTCCTAAGAAGCTTTTGTCTGTTCCCTGATCCTGTCCTGCCCCGTGTTGCCCCTCGCCATCATGGTTCCCTCCCCACACCCTAAAAGTGACCCCAAAGGTTCTGTAAGAGAGAAATCTACACTGGAAGGATGAAGAAGCAGAGGGAGAAAATAAAAAGGAGGACTGGATCACCTGTATCTCAGGAATCTGGTATGGGTGGTTACAATTGGAATGACAAAGAAAAGATTGAAAGGCCTAAACGGTATCAATATTCTGATAGCTGCTCTTTACCTTCTTTTCAGGACACTGACAGTAAATGAACCAAGAGAGGGAGCCGATCTGATTACTGAAGAAAGGAGGACTACAGCAGGAAAGGTGAAGCCGGATGTAAGACTGACGTGAGAGGAAAAAGGGAGGAAAAAGAATCAAACTGCAAAACTCCAATTAAGAAGAAGAAAGCAGCAGGACATTCTAGAAAACACACCAATACAGGTACAAGTGCTCCTAAAACCAGGACTTGGGCACCAGCACATCTAGGCAGCGGAAATCACAATAGTGCATCAGACGTTTCAGAAATGTCTAGATGCAAACCCAACTGATGAATATCTATGAGTTGATACTTCAGATAAACATGTAAATATTCCTAATAGTGTTTATGACTTAGACATACCATGCACACCATTAAAGTAATTTTCTGGTCATATCTATCAGAGGATTATGATATTATCCTAGCCAAAGAAAACTGTCCTCCGGTCTTTGTTAAGGAAACACGCTGGGGGAATGAACTCATCAGGGTAGCCTTGTACACAATAGTAGCTGAAGATATCAGTGAAATGCACACCAGTGTAAAATAGGCCCCAGCCTTATATAGAAACCAAGCACGCTGGGATAAAGAATCAGTTCCACACATTATTCCCTTACATAGTGAACCGCAAGCACAGTCTCAACATTCTTTGAAGCCAAAAACAAGTGTGGTATTAAATTAATTAGATCAACTACATTATCAAGGTATAACAACACCCGGCCTTTTTTCCCGTCTCTAAACCTGACGGCTCTTTTATGATTGTCTTAGACTATGGGAAATTAAATTTGCATTTGCGAAAAAATGCAGTACAGAATGCTCAGAGTATGGGTTTAATTACTTGTGACAAAAATACAAAATGACCTTGGATATTTCAAATTGTTTTTGGTCAAAAGATAGTGCTTGAAAGTGAACATCTAACTACCTTGAGTTTCAACTGCGTACATTTTCATTTTGACATTTACCCATGGGCTATAAGAACAGACCTAGCTTGTTTTCAGCGCACATTACGGATATTTCACAACCAGATCCTGAGGTATCATCATATATTGATGATACCTATCTCACAGATGATGATTTAGATTTACACCTGACCCGAGTAGACAGGGTTATAAAATTAATTTTAAGAAATCGAAGATTGCTGCCTGATGGTGAACTTCTTAGGATATGAGTTATCAAATGAGAGCAAAAGTCTAGTTCCTGATTTCTTTTAGAAGTTTGCTACCTTGCAGCCTCCCAATACAATGAAGAAAGTGTAACCCTGCTGGGAAATCTTAAATTTGGGTGTAGTTACTTATCTCCATATGCTGAGCGGATAAAGCCTTTGTAGGACTTCTATTGTAAGAATCCTTGTGGCTGTTCAGACACCTATCTTAAAAGGAGCATCCTTTGGTGCAGGGAAAACCCATGATTGTTGTTTCTCCCCTACCTGCGCTAAATGCTGCCACCAAAGCCAGCATTTTGAATGCTTGTGACTTAAACCTTTGTGGGTGCTCTGCTCATCATTCTTAAGTGCTGTGGATGTAAAGCTCGAGTATGATCCTACTCTTTGCATGCCAGCGTTTCTCCAGTACGAACAACATGCCACTCCTACTGTGGCTATTTTATCCATTGAGTCTTTCCAGAGCAGTTACACATATGGCTCTGCTCAGCATGTGGTCGAAATGAAATGCAAGTACTTAGCAGCCTGCATGGCAGTGCGGGTATCGTGAAAGATGGTGAGTTTGAGCCCCAGCACAACCACACCAAGATATTAGGGAATAGCACTACACAACATGTAGCACTTCATGCCACGTTACTGGCATCACAGAATGCTGACACTAATAGTGTCCGATTCATCCTTCTGTGTGCAAGGTACAATGTGGATCTAAAACACTGGTGCTTAAATGGTTTTAGGAATTCAAAGGGAAAGCCTAATGAGAATACACAGCTCCGGGGAATGGTAGTGGTCTTACAAGATAAGCTGCCATTGGTCCATGTGAGGCACACTTTGGGCCATCAGCATGATGGCATTTAGGCTAAAGGGAACTGTGCAGCAGACTTAGCTGTGAATGTTGCAATTCAGACTGTTTGAGTAGCAGTTTTAACTAGATCTCAGATGAAGACCGACCCAGATACCATAACAGCCGTAAGCGTAGCCAAGCAAGGTGGGAAGCCTCCTGCAGGTTTTTCCCTAGAGGCAGGATAATTCCTATTATTCAGTGTCTCATAAAACTAAGCACAAGCTCAAAAGGGCCCAGAATCTGTTCATGCACGGGTCAACCCAACCATGGCAATGCTAATGCAACACTACGAGTGTCCTAGTTTATACCAACAGACGAGGGTTTATGTTAAGCAGCATGACATTTGTCAACAAATTAAGCCTTTCCCAGTCAAACGCCCCTTGCCAGCCCTCTCCTATTCTCTAACATTTCCTTCTGGGTGTTTTATTTGACCTACATTATCTATTTCATCAACTGATATCATATTAGTTGGAATTGATTCATGTTCCTGATTCCTATGGGTGTGTCACAGAGGGACGCATGCACTTCAGTAATTATAAAGGTTTGCAGTGTCTGGTGGTGATTGGTGAAGTCCATTCATTTATTTCAGATATTCATTTTACATTTGCCTCTAATGCTTACAGGAATTCCATGTCTGGTCTGGGAGCGCATCTGCAGTTCAGCAACCAGTTCAAAGCTGAATCAAACAGCGTTGTTGAAAGTGCCAATCATATGACTGATCAAGCTTTGGCTGCTAGGGTGCTAAGTTCAGGTCTTACTTGGTATCATAACCTATATGGAGTCCAGAAGGCATTGAATTACATGGCCTAGCTGAGTATTGCGAGGGCGCTCCGTGAGGTTCCCTTTGGAGTTCCTATGTATGTGTCCAGCTTAGATAATCCTGGGAAGGTGGTGGATAAATTAAAATTTGACTTGGAGAAATGTTTGAATGTTTTAAAAAATATCCAAGAGGTCAGAGACAAGCTGTTCGACGTGAAACTCTCTGATGCCACCACTTGTAAAGAGAAGGTTATAACTACCGCTGACTGATGGGTTCCTAAAGCTGGAGACCTAGTCTGGGAGAAAATCCCCAGCAAACAAGTCTTGAGCCATCCTAAGAACCACTCTTGACCGTTCTGGGGGTAAAAGGCAATAGAATTGTCATTCAGCTTCCTTTGCCTAGCTCAAGGAGAAACAGGCAGTTCCACTAATTTCATGAAAAAACACTGTGGGGGGCATTCTGACCCTGGCGGTCTTGGACCGCCAGGGCCACAAATGACGGAAGCACCGCCAAAGGGCTGGCGGTGCTTCAATCCCCATTCCGACCGAGGCGGTAAAGCCGCGGTCGGATTGCCGGGGCCGGCGGTCATCCGCCGTTTTTGCCCCGGCTGGGAGAATCCGCCAGGGCAGCGCTGCAAGCAGCGCTGCCCTGGGGATTCTGACCCCCGTACCGCCAGCCTGTTTCTGGCGGTTTTCACCGCCAGGAAGAGGCTGGCGGTAACGGGTGTCCTGGGGCCCCCTAACAGGGCCCCGGCCTGCTTTTCACTGTCTGCATGGCAGACAGTAAAAAGCACGACGGGTGCAACTGCACCCGTCGCACCGCCGCAACACCGCCGGCTCCATTCGGAGCCGGCTCCTGTGTTGCGGCCTCATTCCCACCGGCCCAGCGGGAATGTCAGAATGGGAGCCGCGGAATTTTGCCCGTGTGGCGGCCAAATGGCGGTTTCCGCCAGAGTTGAAATCACCCCCTGTGTGGCCAAACCTCTATAGCGAACTAGCCCAGACACCAAAAATGATTCAGAGTAACAACTCTCAGCTGCTCTCTACTCTGAATAGAACACCACTCAAACAACACAGCATCTCTAGCTTGAGTTCCCAGCGGGGAATTACTGAGCACAACAATACACAGAGAACATTAGGTTCCTCAAACTAACCTGATATTGCAGACCATTATCCCTCAACTGAACCTGATACTGCCATCACCACTGCTACTAATATTCAGTGTGACTCCATGGTCTATTATAAAATTCCACCTGTAGCAACATCATTTGAGACAATGCTCTTTCAACTAATTCAAGAGCCCATTAATTTTAAGGATGATTCTGAATATGCTTTAAATGATTTCACAACTCAGTCTACAGTCAATCACCGCTATAGCTTTGTTTGTGCTTACCAGTGAATCCATTACAGGTACCTGATTCTACCATGGTCCTATGTTTGGATCACCCAGGAACTTTTCTTTTTATTCTATGGCTAATAATGATGATCATCACCCTACTACCACTACTACCAAATGGCACTTTTGTCTCTGGAAGAACAACTGCATCCCCTGTGGTTCATGAGCTACAGCCACATTCTTTATCCCACAGAGCATGCAGAGATCTCTGTGCTGTCAACATCCAGCTTATCCTGTGCCTGAAGGCATAGCTTGGGAAGAGATCCCATATTTCAATATGGGGACAACTGAAACATTGCAGTTACTTTATTTAATTACGGTTCAATGAATGTTATTGGTTCTGTCTCAAATGACTGAGTCACAGAGATTGTTAAAAAAATGATGTCTGATTTTGCAGGCTTATTCTACTTTGAATGAGAATGATTGTAAGGAAATGCCTCCTTGGCATGGTTGCCCCCTGACTTTTTGCCTTTGCTGATGCTATGTTTACAATTGAAAGTGTGCTGAGGCCTGCTAACCAGGCCCCAGCACCAGTGTTCTTTCCCTAACCTGTACTTTTGTATCCACAATTGGCAGACCCTGGCATCCAGATAAGTCCCTTGTAACTGGTACTTCTAGTACCAAGGGCCCTGATGCCAAGGAAGGTCTCTAAGGGCTGCAGCATGTCTTATGCCACCCTGGAGACCTCTCACTCAGCACAGACACACTGCTTATCAGCTTGTATGTGCTAGTGAGAACAAAACGAGTAAGTCGACATGGCACTCCCCTCAGGGTGCCATGCCAGCCTCTCACTGCCTATGCAAGTATAGGTCAGTCACCCCTCTAGCAGGCCTTACAGCCCTAAGGCAGGGTGCACTATACCATAGGTGAGGGTACCAGTGCATGAGCATGGTACCCCTACAGTGTCTAAACAAAACCTTAGACATTGTAAGTGCAGGGTAGCCATAAGAGGATATGGTCTGGGAGTTTGTCAAACACGAACTCCACAGCACCATAATGGCTACACTGAAAACTGGGAAGTTTGGTATCAAACTTCTCAGCACAATAAATGCACACTGATGCCAGTGTACATTTTATTGCAAAATACACCCCAGAGGGCACCTTAGAGGTGCCCCCTGAAACTTAACCGACTGTCTGTGTAGGCTGACTAGTTCCAGCAGCCTGCCACACTAGAGACATGTTGCTGGCCCCATGGGGAGAGTGCCTTTGTCACTCTGAGGCCAGTAACAAAGCCTGCACTGGGTGGAGATGCTAACACCTCCCCCAGGCAGGAGCTGTAACACGTAGCGGTGAGCCTCAAAGGCTCGCCCCTTTGTCACAGCACCGCAGGACACTCCAGCTAGTGGAGTTGCCCGCCCCCTCCGGCCCCGGCCCCCACTTTTGGCGGCAAGGCCGGAGAAAATAATGAGAATAACAAGGAGGAGTCACTGGCCAGTCAGGACAGCCCCTAAGGTGTCCTGAGCTGAGGTGACTCTAACTTTTAGAAATCCTCCATCTTGCAGATGGAGGATTCCCCCAATAGGGTTAGGATTGTGACCCCCTCCCCTTGGGAGGAGGCACAAAGAGGGTGTACCCACCCTCAGGGCTAGTAGCCATTGGCTACTAACCCCCCAGACCTAAACACGCCCTTAAATTTAGTATTTAAGGGCTACCCTGAACCCTAGAAAATTAGATTCCTGCAACAACAACAAGAAGGACTGCCCAGCTGAAAACCCCTGCAGAGGAAGACCAGAAGACAACAACTGCCTTGGCTCCAGAAACTCACCGGCCTGTCTCCTGCCTTCCAAAGAACTCTGCTCCAGCGACGCCTTCCAAAGGGACCAGCGATCTCTGAATCCTCTGAGGACTGCCCTGCTTCGACGACGACAAGAAACTCCCGAGGACAGCGGACCTGCTCCAAAAAGACTGCAACTTTGTTTCCAGAAGCAGCTTTAAAGAACCCTGCAACTCCCCGCAAGAAGCGTGAGACTTGCAACACTGCACCCGGCGACCCCGACTCGGCTGGTGGAGAACCAACACCTCAGGGAGGACCCCCGGACTACTCTACGACTGTGAGTACCAAAACCTGTCCCCCCTGAGCCCCCACAGCGCCGCCTGCAGAGGGAATCCCGAGGCTTCCCCTGACCGCGACTCTCTGAAACCTAAGTCCCGACGCCTGGAAAAGACCCTGCACCCGCAGCCCCCAGGACCTGAAGGACCGGACTTTCACTGGAGAAGTGACCCCCAGGAGTCCCTCTCCCTTGCCCAAGTGGAGGTTTCCCCGAGGAAGCCCCCCCTTGCCTGCCTGCAGCGCTGAAGAGATCCGTTGATCTCTCATAGACTAACATTGCAAACCCGACGCTTGTTTCTACACTGCACCCGGCCGCCCCCGCGCTGCTGAGGGTGAAATTTCTGTGTGGGCTTGTGTCCCCCCCGGTGCCCTACAAAACCCCCTGGTCTGCCCTCCGAAGACGCGGGTACTTACCTGCTGGCAGACTGGAACCGGGGCACCCCCTTCTCTCCATTGAAGCCTATGCGTTTTGGGCACCGCTTTGAACTCTGCACCTGACCGGCCCTGAGCTGCTGGTGTGGTAACTTTGGGGTTGCTCTGAACCCCCAACGGTGGGCTACCTTGGACCAAGAACTGAACCCTGTAAGTGTCTTACTTACCTGGTAAAACTAACAAAAACTTACCTCCCCCAGGAACTGTGAAAATTGCACTGTGTCCACTTTTGAAATAGCTATTTGTGAATAACTTGAAAAGTATACATGCAATTGAAATGATTCAAAGTTCCTAATGTACTTACCTGCAATACCTTTCAAACAAGATACTACATGTTAAATTTGAACCTGTGGTTCTTAAAATAAACTAAGAAAATATATTTTTCTATAACAAAACCTATTGGCTGGATTTGTCTCTGAGTGTGTGTACCTCATTTATTGTCTATGTGTATGTACAACAAATGCTTAACACTACTCCTTGGATAAGCCTACTGCTCGACCACACTACCACAAAATAGAGCATTAGTATTATCTATTTTTACCACTATTTTACCTCTAAGGGGAACCCTTGGACTCTGTGCATGCTATTCCTTACTTTGAAATAGCACATACAGAGCCAACTTCCTACATTGGTGGATCAGCGGTGGGGTACAAGACTTTGCATTTGCTGGACTACTCAGCCAATACCTGATCACACGACAAATTCCAAAATTGTCATTAGAAATTGATTTTTGCAATTTGAAAAGTTTTCTAAATTCTTAAAAGACCTGCTAGGGCCTTGTGTTAGATCCTGTTTAGCATTTCTTTTAGAGTTTAAAAGTTTGTAAAAGTTTGAATTAGAACATAGAACTAGTTGTAGATTCTTAAAAAGTATTCCAACTTTTAGAAGCAAAATGTCTAGCACAGATGTGACTGTGGTGGAACTCGACACCACACCTTACCTCCATCTACAGATGAGAGAGCTAAGGTCACTCTGTAAACTAAAGAAAATAACAATGGGCCCCAAACCTACCAAAATACAGCTCCAGGAGCTTTTGGCAGAGTTTGAAAAGGCCAACCCCTCTGAGGGTGGCAACTCAGAGGAAGAGGATAGTGAATTGGAGGAAGATTCCCCCCTACCAGTCCTATCTAGGGAGGACAGGGCCTCTCAAGCCCTGACTCCAAAAACACTAGTCAGAGATGCTGGCTCCCTCACAGGAGGGACCAACACCTCTGAAATCACTGAGGATAACTCCAGTGAAGAGGACATCCAGTTAGCCAGGATGGCCAAAAGATTGGCTTTGGAAAGACAGATCCTAGCCATAGAGAGGGAAAGACAAGAGATGGGCCTAGGACCCATCAATGGTGGCAGCAACATAAATAGGGTCAGAGATTCTCCTGACATGTTGAAAATCCCTAAAGGGATTGTAACTAAATATGAAGATGGTGATGACATCACCAAATGGTTCACAGCTTTTGAGAGGGCTTGTGTAACCAGAAAAGTGAACAGATCTCACTGGGGTGCTCTCCTTTGGGAAATGTTCACAGGAAAGTGTAGGGATAGACTCCTCACACTCTCTGGAAAAGATGCAGAATCTTATGACCTCATGAAGGGTACCCTGATTGAGGGCTTTGGATTCTCCACTGAGGAGTATAGGATTAGATTCAGGGGGGCTCAAAAATCCTCGAGCCAGACCTGGGTTGACTTTGTAGACTACTCAGTAAAAACACTAGATGGTTGGATTCAAGGCAGTGGTGTAAGTAATTATGATGGGCTGTACAATTTATTTGTGAAAGAACACCTGTTAAGTAATTGTTTCAATGATAAACTGCATCAGCATCTGGTAGACCTAGGACCACTTTCTCCCCAAGAATTGGGAAAGAAGGCGGACCATTGGGTCAAGACTAGGGTGTCCAAAACTTCCACAGGGGGTGACCAAAAGAAAGGGGTCACAAAACCTCCCCAGGGGAAAGGTGGTGAGACAGCCAAAAATAAAAATAGTCAAGAGTCTTCTTAAGGCCCCCAAAAACCTGCACAGGAGGGTGGGCCCAGAGCCTCTTCACAAAACAATCCTGGGTACAAGGGTAAAAACTTTGATCCCAAAAAGGCCTGGTGTCGAAACTGTAGTCAGTCTGGACACCAAACTGGAGACAAGGCCTGTTCCAAGAAAAGTTCCACTCCAAACTCCAATCCAGGTAACACTGGAATGGCTAGTCTCCAAGTGGGATCAACAGTGTGCCCAGAGCAAATCAGGGTCCACACTGAAGCTACTCTAGTCTCTGAGGGTGGGGTGGATTTAGCCACACTAGCTGCCTGGCCTCCTAACATGCAAAAATACAGGCAGCAGCTCTTTATTAATGGGACAAGTGTAGAGGGCCTGAGGGATACAGGTGCCAGTGTCACCATGGTGACAGAGAAACTGGTTTCCCCTGGCCAATACCTGACTGGAAAAACTTATACAGTCACCAATGCTGACAATCAAACTAAAGCAAATCCCATGGCAATGGTAACTTTAGAATGGGGAGGGGTCAATGGCCTGAAACAGGTGGTGGTCTCCTCAAACATCCCAGTAGACTGTCTGCTTGGAAATGACCTGGAGTCCTCAGCATGGGCTGAGGTAGAACTAAAAACCCATGCAGCCATGCTGGGTATCCCTGAACTGGTGTGTGTAAAAACAACAGCACAATGCAAGGCACAGGGTGAAAAAGTAGAGCTGGAGTCTGGAAAAATGGCCCAGCCTACCAAGAGAAAAGGAAAGTCAGTTGGGAAACCAACTGCAACACAGTCAGAAAAAGAGAACCTCTCTTCTCAGGAAGAATTTCTGCCCTCTGAGGGAACTGAGCCTTTGGAGCTTGAACCTTATCAGGTTGAGCTCTTAGGCCCAGGGGGACCCTCAAGGGAGGAGCTGTGTAAGGGACAAGACACATGTCCCTCTCTTGAAGGCCTTAGGCAGCAAGCTGCTGAAGAGTCCAAGGGCAAGAAAAATGGAACACAAAGGGTCTATTGGGAAGATGGACTCCTGTACACTGAGGCCAGAGACCCCAAACCTGGTGCCACTAGGAGAGTGGTAGTGCCTCAGTCGTTCAGAGAGTTTATTCTGACCTTAGCCCATGATATTCCCCTTGCTGGGCATTTGGGACAAACCAAGACGTGGGAGAGGTTAGTCAACCACTTCTACTGGCCCAATATGTCCCAGAAGGTTAAGGAGTTTTGCCTCTCCTGCCCCACCTGTCAATCCAGTGGTAAGACAGGTGGGCACCCAAAGGCCCCCCTCATTCCACTTCCAGTGGTGGGGGTCCCCTTTGAAAGAGTGGGTGTGGACATAGTTGGTCCACTGGAACCTCCCACAGCCTCAGGAAATATGTACATCCTAGTAGTAGTGGATCATGCTACTAGGTATCCTGAAGCTATTCCCCTTAGGTCGACTACTGCCCCTGCAGTAGCCAAGGCCCTCATTGGTATCTTTACCAGAGTGGGTTTCCCTAAGGAGGTGGTGTCTGACAGAGGTACCAACTTCATGTCAGCATACCTAAAACACATGTGGAATGAGTGTGGAGTGACTTACAAATTCACTACACCATCCCATCCACAAACTAATGGCTTAGTTGAGAGATTCAACAAGACATTAAAAGGCATGATCATGGGGCTCCCAGAAAAACTCAAAAGGAGATGGGATGTCCTCTTGCCATGTCTGCTTTTTGCTTACAGAGAGGTGCCACAGAAGGGAGTAGGATTCTCACCCTTTGAACTTCTGTTTGGCCACCCTGTAAGGGGACCACTTGCTCTTGTTAAAGAAGGCTGGGAGAGACCTCTTCATGAGCCTAAACAAGACATAGTGGACTATGTACTTGGCCTTCGCTCTAGAATGGCAGAGTACATGGAAAAGGCAACCAAAAACCTTGAGGCCAGCCAACAGCTCCAGAAGTTTTGGTATGACCAAAAGGCTGCACTGGTTGAGTTCCAACCAGGGCAGAAAGTCTGGGTTCTGGAGCCTGTGGCTCCCAGGGCACTCCAGGACAAATGGAGTGGCCCTTACCCAGTGCTAGAAAGGAAGAGTCAGGTCACCTACCTGGTGGACCTGGGCACAAGCAGGAGCCCCAAGAGGGTGATCCATGTGAACCGCATTAAACTCTTCCATGACAGGGCTGATGTAAATCTGTTGATGGTAACAGATGAGGATCAGGAGGCAGAGAGTGAACCTCTCCCTGATCTTCTGTCATCAGACCCAAAAGATGGCTCAGTAGATGGAGTGATCTACTCAGACACCCTCTCTGGCCAACAGCAAGCTGATTGTAGGAGAGTCCTACAACAGTTTCCTGAACTCTTCTCCCTAACCCCTGGTCAGACACACCTGTGTACCCATGATGTGGACACAGGAGACAGCATGCCTGTCAAAAACAAAATCTTTAGACAGTCTGACCATGTTAAGGAAAGCATCAAGGTGGAAGTCCACAAGATGCTAGAATTGGGAGTAATTGAGCGCTCTGACAGCCCCTGGGCTAGCCCAGTGGTCTTAGTCCCCAAACCTCACACCAAAGATGGAAAGAAAGAGATGAGGTTTTGTGTGGATTACAGAGGGCTCAATTCTGTCACCAAGACAGATGCTCATCCAATTCCGAGAGCTGATGAGCTCATAGATAAATTAGGTGCTGCCAAATTCTTAAGTACCTTTGACTTGACAGCAGGGTACTGGCAAATAAAAATGGCACCTGGAGCAAAAGAGAAAACAGCATTCTCCACACCTGATGGGCATTATCAGTTTACTGTTATGCCCTTTGGTTTAAAGAATGCCCCTGCCACCTTCCAAAGGTTGGTGAATCAAGTCCTTGCTGGCTTGGAGTCCTTTAGCACAGCTTATCTTGATGATATTGCTGTCTTTAGCTCCACCTGGCAGGATCACCTGGTCCACCTGAAGAAGGTTTTGAAGGCCCTGCAATCTGCAGGCCTCTCTATCAAGGCATCCAAATGCCAGATAGGGCAGGGAACTGTGGTTTACTTGTGCCACCTTGTAGGTGGAGGCCAAGTTCAGCCACTCCAACCCAAGATCCAGACGATTCTGGACTGGGTAGCTCCAAAAACCCAGACTCAAGTCAGGGCATTCCTTGGCTTGACTGGGTATTACAGGAGGTTTGTGAAGGGATATGGATCCATTGTGACAGCCCTCACTGAACTCACCTCCAAGAAAATGCCCAAGAAAGTGAACTGGACTGTGGAATGCCAACAGGCCTTTGACACCCTGAAACAAGCAATGTGCTCAGCACCAGTTCTAAAAGCTCCAGATTATTCTAAGCAGTTCATTGTGCAGACAGATGCCTCTGAACATGGGATAGGGGCAGTTTTGTCCCAAACAAATGATGATGGCCTTGACCAGCCTGTTGCTTTCATTAGCAGGAGGTTACTCCCCAGGGAGCAGCGTTGGAGTGCCATTGAGAGGGAGGCCTTTGCTGTGGTTTGGTCCCTGAAGAAGCTGAGACCATACCTCTTTGGGACTCACTTCCTAGTTCAAACTGACCACAGACCTCTCAAATGGCTGATGCAAATGAAAGGTGAAAATCCTAAACTGTTGAGGTGGTCCATCTCCCTACAGGGAATGGACTTTATAGTGGAACACAGACCTGGGACTGCCCATGCCAATGCAGATGGCCTTTCCAGGTTCTTCCACTTAGAAAATGAAGACTCTCTTGGGAAAGGTTAGTCTCATCCTCTTTCGTTTGGGGGGGGGTTGTGTAAGGAAATGCCTCCTTGGCATGGTTGCCCCCTGACTTTTTGCCTTTGCTGATGCTATGTTTACAATTGAAAGTGTGCTGAGGCCTGCTAACCAGGCCCCAGCACCAGTGTTCTTTCCCTAACCTGTACTTTTGTATCCACAATTGGCAGACCCTGGCATCCAGATAAGTCCCTTGTAACTGGTACTTCTAGTACCAAGGGCCCTGATGCCAAGGAAGGTCTCTAAGGGCTGCAGCATGTCTTATGCCACCCTGGAGACCTCTCACTCAGCACAGACACACTGCTTACCAGCTTGTATGTGCTAGTGAGAACAAAACGAGTAAGTCGACATGGCACTCCCCTCAGGGTGCCATGCCAGCCTCTCACTGCCTATGCAAGTATAGGTCAGTCACCCCTCTAGCAGGCCTTACAGCCCTAAGGCAGGGTGCACTATACCATAGGTGAGGGTACCAGTGCATGAGCATGGTACCCCTACAGTGTCTAAACAAAACCTTAGACATTGTAAGTGCAGGGTAGCCATAAGAGTATATGGTCTGGGAGTTTGTCAAACACGAACTCCACAGCACCATAATGGCTACACTGAAAACTGGGAAGTTTGGTATCAAACTTCTCAGCACAATAAATGCACACTGATGCCAGTGTACATTTTATTGCAAAATACACCCCAGAGGGCACCTTAGAGGTGCCCCCTGAAACTTAACCGACTGTCTGTGTAGGCTGACTAGTTCCAGCAGCCTGCCACACTAGAGACATGTTGCTGGCCCCATGGGGAGAGTGCCTTTGTCACTCTGAGGCCAGTAACAAAGCCTGCACTGGGTGGAGATGCTAACACCCCCCCCAGGCAGGAGCTGTAACACCTGGCGGTGAGCCTCAAAGGCTCGCCCCTTTGTCACAGCACCGCAGGACACTCCAGCTAGTGGAGTTGCCCGCCCCCTCCGGCCCCGGCCCCCACTTTTGGCGGCAAGGCCGGAGAAAATAATGAGAATAACAAGGAGGAGTCACTGGCCAGTCAGGACAGCCCCTAAGGTGTCCTGAGCTGAGGTGACTCTAACTTTTAGAAATCCTCCATCTTGCAGATGGAGGATTCCCCCAATAGGGTTAGGATTGTGACCCCCTCCCCTTGGGAGGAGGCACAAAGAGGGTGTACCCACCCTCAGGGCTAGTAGCCATTGGCTACTAACCCCCCAGACCTAAACACGCCCTTAAATTTAGTATTTAAGGGCTACCCTGAACCCTAGAAAATTAGATTCCTGCAACAACAAGAAGAAGGACTGCCCAGCTGAAAACCCCTGCAGAGGAAGACCAGAAGACAACAACTGCCTTGGCTCCAGAAACTCACCGGCCTGTCTCCTGCCTTCCAAAGAACTCTGCTCCAGCGACGCCTTCCAAAGGGACCAGCGATCTCTGAATCCTCTGAGGACTGCCCTGCTTCGACGACGACAAGAAACTCCCGAGGACAGCGGACCTGCTCCAAAAAGACTGCAACTTTGTTTCCAGAAGCAGCTTTAAAGAACCCTGCAACTCCCCGCAAGAAGCGTGAGACTTGCAACACTGCACCCGGCGACCCCGACTCGGCTGGTGGAGAACCAACACCTCAGGGAGGACCCCCGGACTACTCTACGACTGTGAGTACCAAAACCTGTCCCCCCTGAGCCCCCACAGCGCCGCCTGCAGAGGGAATCCCGAGGCTTCCCCTGACCGCGACTCTCTGAAACCTAAGTCCCGACGCCTGGAAAAGACCCTGCACCCGCAGCCCCCAGGACCTGAAGGACCGGACTTTCACTGGAGAAGTGACCCCCAGGAGTCCCTCTCCCTTGCCCAAGTGGAGGTTTCCCCGAGGAAGCCCCCCCTTGCCTGCCTGCAGCGCTGAAGAGATCCATTGATCTCTCATAGACTAACATTGCAAACCCGACGCTTGTTTCTACACTGCACCCGGCCGCCCCCGCGCTGCTGAGGGTGAAATTTCTGTGTGGGCTTGTGTCCCCCCCGGTGCCCTACAAAACCCCCCTGGTCTGCCCTCCGAAGACGCGGGTACTTACCTGCTGGCAGACTGGAACCGGGGCACCCCCTTCTCTCCATTGAAGCCGATGCGTTTTGGGCACCGCTTTGAACTCTGCACCTGACCGGCCCTGAGCTGCTGGTGTGGTAACTTTGGGGTTGCTCTGAACCCCCAACGGTGGGCTACCTTGGACCAAGAACTGAACCCTGTAAGTGTCTTACTTACCTGGTAAAACTAACAAAAACTTACCTCCCCCAGGAACTGTGAAAATTGCACTGTGTCCACTTTTGAAATAGCTATTTGTGAATAACTTGAAAAGTATACATGCAATTGAAATGATTCAAAGTTCCTAATGTACTTACCTGCAATACCTTTCAAACAAGATACTACATGTTAAATTTGAACCTGTGGTTCTTAAAATAAACTAAGAAAATATATTTTTCTATAACAAAACCTATTGGCTGGATTTGTCTCTGAGTGTGTGTACCTCATTTATTGTCTATGTGTATGTACAACAAATGCTTAACACTACTCCTTGGATAAGCCTACTGCTCGACCACACTACCACAAAATAGAGCATTAGTATTATCTATTTTTACCACTATTTTACCTCTAAGGGGAACCCTTGGACTCTGTGCATGCTATTCCTTACTTTGAAATAGCACATACAGAGCCAACTTCCTACAATGATCCTTATTTAAATTTAGCTAATTACCCAGAAATGTATTGTTATAATTTTTATGCATATTATCAAATACATAGGACTAGTTATCCTAAGGAGGCTTATAATTACTCCACTGAATTCAGTCAGAATCTGGCAATCCAGTTATATGAGTAGTGGAAAATCCATATTGACGAGAAGACTATTTGGGGCACCAAATTTTGGCAGATACAAGGCAAGGAGGACTTGTTTTATTCATGCATAATTCAGACATTATTTTCTTGAACAAAACCATTCAACAGACTACTTTCTGGTCTGGGATTTGGAACAATGAAAGGCTTTGAAGAAATGCTCTATACCAAAAGTCACTTTGATTAGGGTCAGTAATTGTCAATTTCAAATTACTATGTCTGAATCAGACATACACAGCATGATACAAAATGGAATCTATAATTGAATCAGTTTTCTAATGAAGAGTTAGCCCTATGACCCTATGGTTTTCACAATTTGGTTTCTTTGCAATACTCCTGAACCCACAGTTAATAATCCTGAGCCATGTTATAACATATCGTGTAGGCAGATTATGCCAGAGATGGCTGAAACCTTCCAGTCTGTTGGTGGTGAAAGACCATGTTTCTCTAATTAAAGAAAATATGGATCTTTCTGTTTTTCTCCTGGGGCCATGTCCCAGCAGAACTAAACTGTTCATGGGAACAAGAATAAATGCAATCTATAATGAATTAAACAAATACTCAGAAAAGGAGCTGTAGAATATAGCAGGCAGATAGACAGAGAACATTTACAAGCTGTTTTTAAAGTTATTAATAATGGGATGCATACACTTATCAAAAGAGTATACTTGTTGAGACATATATTGCCCTCAACCATAGACCTTATGAGAGGAGACATAGATTTGTTACAACATGGGCAAACTCAATTGAGAGCCATACATTTTAACTTGGCATTATAAATACTCCGATCAGGATTTCTACCTTGGCAACTTCTAAACGAAACAGCCATCTTTGAACATTATAATTTGACATCAGCTCAGAGAACAATGGCAAAAAATGAGTCTTCATACAAACTATTAAAAATAGAACAAATGAATGAGGCCCCTTTCACTGTTAGTGAAATTCCCCATATCACCTTGTTAATACATGGTATAGTTTCCATACATATTACTACATTTCATTTTCACAATGGTCAGAAGTATAAACCATAGGCTTATATATAACAATGCATAGTACACAATTGTTCCATTCAGAGAAGTTTCCCTTTTTCCACATTTGTTTGAATGAAAACGAGGATGATTCTGTGTTCTTCAGTAGAGCGAATTGCAAAAATCCAATTGAAATCTCCCTCCTGTGTGTCTCTATAACCTTGCACTGAATGTTCAGTGCTCCTATGCTAGGGTTGAACTGTATTTCAACCTCCCTATGACCATCTCTAGACATCATGAACTGTTGTACAATGGTTTTTATTTACTTTTGACTAATGTTATATTTAGGTTGAAGTGACTCCAAGGGACAGTCATCTGATGTCCTGTTCTGAGCTACAGGGACATAACACGCTGCAGAGGCTCCCTGCAACTGCCCAACTGACCTTCTGTCTGGACTTGCAACTGGACCTGAAATTAGACTTACCTGAGCCCTGCTGGCCTCTGCTGAAGAGAGTTCCTGACTCCCAAGTGATGTCCCTCAAGTCCTGGATCCTTGATGTGGCCTCAGTTGAGCTCCCCAGAATTTTATGGGCTCCTAGTGAACATGAACGGTCCAGTTTGCACCAAAATCTTTCCACACACCCTGCCCACCAACGCAAAGTTCCGTTGAACAAGACTTTTAATGCCACAGTGACAACCAACAACACCCAGCAGCACAAGAGTGCCATGTCACGCTACAGCATTGACATCTCATGGGGACCTCCAATGCAAAGCTCCAGCTGCAACCATCTGCAAAAACAAACAGGAGGTTTGCACTACATCAATGACCATCCATGATGCCCGGTCAGCTTTTAACTCTACTTTGACAGCCATCCACAATGCTCTCACTGCTTCTCGCAGCCCCTTCCTCTGTGAAAGGAACTCTTTGAGCTTGACTGTGAAGGAAACTCTTTCCACAGGACTAACCTGGTCCCTGTGTCCGCCCACGTCCCATTTCGGTTGGCCTGAGTTTATGACTTTAACCCAGTCTCACTGAACGGCTCTTTATACTTTCTGCCTCTCACTTAAATCTTTAAAATGTCATCTCTCTAGTCCTACTGATTGCATTTTTGACATTTAGGTGTCAAATTATGTTTTAAAGTGTGCTCTGTTTTTCTAAATTGGTGTGAGATTGTCTTCTGTAATGTTTTCAGTTCATTAGTGTTTGAAGTGCTGCATAAATACTTTACACATTGGCTCTAAGTTAACCCTGACTGATTTTGTGCCAAGCTAAAAGAGAGTTAAGCACAGGTTAATTTGGGGTTGCTTGTGTCTTCACTCTAACAGGGAACTGTGGTTGCTGCTTGAGAAGGGTTTCACCCCCTCAACCTTTAACCCCATTTCTCACTAGCCTGAAATCAACCAAGACAAGGCATGTATTTTCAAGTTATGGAATTGTCTAAGGTAAGGATGTATTCATAGTGCGTTTTGATGAAAGTGGGACCTTGGTACAACTTTTGGAATTTAAAAACAATTTTAAGGTCCATTTCAGTCATCTCTTCTTTTTTGCTTCAAGAATGGCCAGTAGGCCATGAAAGATATGTTGATGAAATATCACGCCAAAAGCATCTCAACAATGTCCTATGGTAGTGACATCTGGAGGATAATGGACACTGCGACCTTACAAACTGTTAAAGATAATTTTGCTACACACTTGTTGTCCTTGCCCTGGACTACCCCAACCGTTGTGGCTGTGGATGCATTTTTCATCCTTCACAAGAATCAAATGCACAATGAGGTCGACAGACCTTTGGACCCAGAAAGAAGTATGATGATCCATTAACCGTATTCAACAATGTCTAAGCAATTTAGACACCATGACCAATATGACCACGGAAGGAGAACTCCAATCAGGAGTAAAGTTAAAAGATTTATTACAAACACAAACTCAAAGTCATATAGACAATGAGAAAAAACAGATTATAAAGATACATAATCACCAAGGGTTTCCCAAGGCGACAAAATAAATTATGACAAACTAGCATTAATAAAACTAGGTATTCATGTAGAATATTACATAAAGTCAATACGGATATCTGAGACACACATATTACATGATGCTCAGAATTTACAATCATTAGTCAATTCAAATTTAGCAG
The DNA here is from genome assembly GCF_031143425.1 of Pleurodeles waltl. Classification (NCBI taxonomy): domain Eukaryota; kingdom Metazoa; phylum Chordata; class Amphibia; order Caudata; family Salamandridae; genus Pleurodeles; species Pleurodeles waltl. The sequence goes on along the minus strand of NC_090449.1, from coordinate 717,502,443 downwards.
AGTCTATAATATTTGGCTGGGCACAGGTCTACTCTACAGCTAACCAAATCAGGGAAATACATGTGTGGGGAGGAACACCTATAGGCTAAATACAAAAAGTGCATAAAGACAAAAATAATTCAGAAATAAATAATTTTGGACGACTGCTGGATACTAAAGGCCTTATTACAACCCAGGCGGTCAGTGATCAAGCTGGGGTAATACCGCCAACAGGCCGGTGGTATCCAAAATGGAATTATGACCACGGCGGAAACCGCTCAGACAGACAGACACTTTAACACACCGACCGCCACGGCGGAATCAACAAGCACCACGGCGGTAACCGCCAACAGCCAGGCAGAAGATAACGTACCGCCCACTGTATTAAGACATTCCAATCTGCCACCTTTCCCAGGGCGGGTACCAATGACATCAAAAGCATGGCAGAGACAGAGCTCAGAAGTCAAAGGACTCACCTGTGGAGACTCGGGGAACATCCACGACGCCATGGAGCCCGAGCTGCACATGTTTCTGTAGCTTGTCTACCTTCTGCTGCATTATGAGCAGCAACGTCAGCGAAGACGACCACAGTGAGTACTGCCACCTAGCACACAAGGGAGGGGGGGAGAAAAAAGAGAGTGACACACACACGCAACACCCCCAACACCATACAAACAACCAGAAGCAGCAACATAACATACCTACCCCATACACCTCAGGAATAATGCAAGGACAAAATGATTTGAAGAAAGTGAGTGTAATACGATAAAATACTAGGAATAAGTGCATCAAAATACAAACGTATAAACATATTTACAAATGGAGGGACACTGCCAAGTCCTCATGTTTGCGGGCCACAGGGCCACAACACATGGGCCAAGGCCCCACCTCACTCCTGCAACAACACGGAGAGAACACTGCAGGGGCATCAGGTCAAAAATACACAGGCACCTCAGGGGGATGGGGAATGAGGGGCCACTTCAGCCGGAAGATGGTACAACACCACTGGTCCTGGAGGGAGCTACATGCCCTGTGCGATGTCCTGGGGAGTGCAAGGCCACAGTCTCTCTAGTCGGAGGTTTCTCCACTGCTTGGTCCTGGGGAGTGCAAGGCCACAGTCTCTCAAGTGGGTGGTTTGCCCACTGCTTGGTCCTGGGGAGTGCAAGGCCACAGTCTCTCAAGTGGGTGGTTTGCCCACTGCTTGGTCCTGGGGAGTGCCAGGCCACAGTCTCTCAACTGGGTGGTTTGCCCACTGCTTGGTCCTGGGGAGTGCAGGGCCACAGTCTCTCTTGTAGATAGCTTCTTCCACTGGTTCTGGAGGGGGCATTGTGCCCAGTGTGCTTCATCCTGAGAAGGATGGGGTGAGTGCATGGCTTCTTCCACTGGTTCTGGAGGGGGCATTGTGACCTGCTCAGTGGTGGCAGTGGCGGTACTGGTGGCGGTGCTGGCAGTGGTGGGGGGAGGCTCCAGCCAATCCCCTGCAGCCTCGGATGGCTGCCCACTGGGGCTCCTGCTGCTGGCAGTGGTGCTGGCGGCGATGCTAGCAGTGGTGGGGGAGGCTCTAGCCCATCCCCTGCAGCCTCGGATGGCTGCCCACGGGGGCTGCTGCTCCTGGCAGTGGTGCTGGTGGCAGTGCTGGCGGTGGTGCTGGTGGCAGTGCTGGCAGTGGTGGGGGGAGGATCCAGCCCATTCCCTGCAGCCTCAGATGGCTGCCCACTGGGGCTGCTGTTGCTGGAAGTGGTGCTGGTGGCGTTGCTAGCAGTGGTGGGGGAGGCTCCAGCCCTTCCTCTGCCACCTCGGACGGCTGCCCTTTGGGGCTGCTGCTGGCAGTGGTGCTAGCAGTAGTGGGGGAGGCTCCAGCCTTCCCTTGCAGCCTCGGACGGCTGAACCACCATGGTTGGTGGGGGGGTCTCCGAATGAGTCACAGCAGCAGCCCTCCTGTCCTTCCTGCCTGCTGGTGCAGGCCCCTTGCCATTCCAGTCAGCAGCTGGGGATTTCTCCTTGCCCTTCCCTGTCACAGCTAGTGGTGCCTCCTTGCACTTCCTAGACGCTGCTGGTGGTGCCTCCTTGCCCTTCCCTGTCGCAGCTGGTAGTGCCTCCTTCCACTTCCTAGACGCTGCTGGTGGTGCCTCCTTGCCCTTCCCTGTCGCAGCTGGTGGTGCCTCCTTCCCCTTCCCTGTCACAGCTGGTGGTGCCTCAATGCTCTTCCTAGATGCTGCTGGTGCTGACACCCTTTCAGTTTTGCTGACTGGTGCCCGGGATCCTCTCCCACCTTCAGTAGCTGTCGACACTACTGTGGCTGTGTATTGGGTGGCTGAGGTGCTTGCCTGGGTTCTGACCACCCTGGCCCGACGTGAAGGATGGGTGGGGGAGTGGTAGGGAAGAGGTCAACGGTGGAGACGAAAAGCTTCTTAGGGACATTGGGGTGGAAAGAGTGTGAAGGTTTGGGAGTGGAGGAAGAGGAAGTGTTTGTAGGAGGTGTCTGCTGATTTTGGGTGCAGGTGCATGGGCTGGATGCTGTTGGTAGGTGGATGGCTGTTGGGTGTCTGAGTGTTTGCATTTCTGTACTTTGGGAGGAGGGGACACAGACACAGTGGGAGAGGACACAGGGGACGTGTGCATGGATGTGGGGGTGGTGACTGCCAGTGAGGGGCGTGTAGTGATAGGTGTGATGGTGATGGCGGGAGTGGATGAGGATGTAGTGCATGCAGGTGTGAATGTAGACGCAACTGGGAAGGGAGTGGATGATAAGGAGGAGGGGGACACAGTGGAGGCAGTGGATGTTGGTATGTCTGCATCTGGATGGTGTTTGTGTGAGTGCCTGTGGGATGATGTGTGGTGCTTGTGTTTGCCTGAACCGCTCCTGTGTGTTGTTTTGTGTGCATGGTGGTCTGCCTGTGTGCTTGGGATAGGTTGGGGTTGAAGGGAATGGGATTGGGTAGAGGAAGTTGGAGGGGGAGGCTAGAAACAGGGACAATGGCTGCCATCAGGGAGGAGGCCAGAGCCTGGATTGATCTCTGTTGGGCCACCATGCCAGAGTGAATGACCTCCAGGAATGCATTTGATTTTTGCAAATGGGCTGCCAGCCCCTGGATGACATTCACAATGGCTGACTGCCCAACAGAGATGAATCGCAGGAGGTCAATAGCCTACTCACACAGGGCAGCAGGGCTGACTGGGGCAGGGCCTGGGGTGCCTGGGGCGAAGTAGATGCTCACCCTCCTGGGTGAGCGGGCACGGGAAACTCGCTGAGGGGCTACTGGTAGGGCGGTGCTGGTACAGGGGTGGCGGCTGTTCTTGTAGTTGGGGTGGGCACAGAGGTGTCCGCCACCACCAGGGAGCTTCCATCGGAGGAGGTATCACTTTCAGAACTGTCCCCTCCAGTCTCTGCTGTGGTGCTCCCCTTGCCCTCCGTCCCACTGGTGCCCTCACCGTCGGTAGATTCGGCCTCCTGGGCCCAGTGGGATGCAGCTCCCTCCGTCGCCGGTGCCTCTGCTCCTCCGCCAGATGATGCTAATGCACATAAGGACAGGGTGACAAAACAAAAAGTGGGGGAGAGACAAAGGATACTTTGGTCAATAGCAACAACAACATCACCGTTGGTGTACACGACACACACACAGGGAACAGCCCTACGCACTAGGCAATGCACTATCAATCACAATGCTAGTCACCAGCCCATGGACAGGGATACCTAACACAAATTGCTGCATACCTGAGACCCACAGGTTCCTCCCCAGTAGTGGATGCCTACTACCTTGGTTTACATCAGACCCTGCCCAAAGTTGGACCTACCCTGCAATGTCCGGCCTGGCCTAGGGGCACCCACAGGTCCACATCTCCCACCCAGATGCCACCCCACCACGCGCAAGTAGTATATTGGGGTGTTGTACTCACCCCCTGGTGGCTGTTGTGATGCCTCAAGTGCCCATCCAGCTCGAGATAGGACACCGCCAGTATGCGGGCAATCAGTGGGGGTCAGTGTTCGACGGGCACCCCTTCCTCATTGGGAGGCCATCACCAGCTGGGCCGCCGCCGTCTTCCATGCCCAGCGTCTCAGGTCCTCCCACCATTTCAGGCAGTGGGTGCCCCGCCTGCCGTAGACCCCCAGGGTCTGCACATCCTTGGTGATGGCATGCCATATACCCTTTTTTTGATGGGCACTGACCTGCAGAGAAATACACACAGGAAAAGGTGTCAGTCAGACCATCCTGCCTGTTACACTCATAGCCCTCACATCCCCTTATGCACAGACATTGCCCAACATACATGCAGCACGCTGCCCAGGGCCCTTCCACCAACCCCCCCACATGAGGCCCTCATACACAGCACTCCATGCATTCATGCTCCATGCATCGTGCTCACAGTGTACTCACCTGTTGGTCTGGAGGCCCATACAGCATTCGGTACTGGGGTGGGACCCATCCACCAGTCTCTCCAACTCTGCAGCAGCCAAGGCAGGGGCCCTTTCCCCAGTGACATGAGCCATGGTCAGTTCGGGACACAGGTCACAGCAGCACTTGCAGTGTAGGTCCTCTCCTGTTGAAGGTCAGGTAGCAAGTGAGAGAACAGATAGAAAATGGCAGTCACGTCCGCGGCGGTGCGTACCGTCACCACCGTCGTAGATCACTATTGGCCATTGTAACCCATGGGGCCCAATGGTATCCAATGAGGAGTTGCACGGCGGTTCTCTGCAGCGGAATTAACTCATTTCCCCATGTCCCTCCATACAGGGCAGGCAGACGCTGTTTCAGGGGGGAGCAGGCCATGGCACCTAACTGCGTGCCAGTACACATAGGCACCATTTGGGCCTATCCAACAATGTACTGTTACAGTCACAACATGCAATGCAGTGTAGTGTTTGTAAATATGGAATACTGACCAGCTGCTCACCGTTTTGCCCCTAGATTGCGACCACTGTGGATGAATAGGAGATGGAGACATCCCCTGTGTACAGGCCCAATGGAGGACAGGCACATTATCCTCACCTATAGACTGGACAGGGTCACAATCACAGAGCTCTGTGCCCAATTGGAGCCTGACCTAATCTCTGCTATCCCTCAGCCCACTGGGATCCCCCCTCTTGTGTAAGTCCTATCTGTGCTCCATTTCCTGGCAACTAGCTCCTTCCAAGTGACAGTGGGCTTGGCAGCAGGAATGTCTCAGCCAATGTTCTCAATAGTGCTGACCAGAGTGTTGTCTGCCCTGATTAAACACATGCGCAGCTACATCATTTTCCCCCAGGTGGAGGATTTGGCCGCATTGAAAGCCGATTTCTATGCAATGGGACATATCCCCAACATTATTGGGGCTATTGATGGTACACATATTGCATTTGTTCCCCCCCCTGAGAAATGAACAGGTGTTCAGAAATCGAAAGACCTTTCACTCCATGAATGTGCAGATAGTGTGCCTGGCGGACCAGTACATCTCCCATGTCAATGCAGAAATATCCTGGGTCTGTGCATGAATCCTTTATTCTGAGGAATAGCAACATCCCATATGTGATGGCTCAACTCCAAAGGCACAGGGTGTGGCTAATAGGTGAGCCCTGGTTCCCACCCAGTTGGTGTTGGTGTGTGGGTATGGTGTGAGCCCTAAAGGTTAGTGTGCAGCTAACAGTTGCCCTTGATATTTACAGGTGACTCTGGTTATCCCATCCCCTGTGAGGAATCCCAGGACAAGGGCAGAGGAACGTTACAATGAGGCACATGGGCGAACAACAAGAATTATAGAGAGGACGTTCGGCCTCCTGAAGGCCAGGTTTCATTGCCTCCATCTAACAGGTGGATCCCTGTACTACTCACCCAAGAAAGTCTGCCAGATCATCGTGGCATGTTGTATGTTGCACAACCTTGCCTTACGTTGTCAGGTGCCTTTTCTGCAGGAGGATGAGGCTGGAGATGGCCGTGTGCAGCACTGGACCCTGTGGACAGTGAAGATGAGGAGGCAGAGGATGAGGATGAGGACACCATAAGTGCAATAATACAACACTACTTCCAATGACACATAGGTAAGACACTGTAACTTCACTTTTCATTGACAGTTTTGTGTTTGACAGTGTCACTGGCAGGCTGATTTTCCCACTTCCATGGCCACTTACTGTACCCTTTGGCATCTCTATTTGCAGATATTTGTGCCCCACTATCTCTCCTGGTGTGTTGACTGCAGCCAACTACAGGTCATTCCTATGTATACATTACTGTACAGTTGTATTGCAGTGTTTAATGCTTGTTAAACAAATGCATAGTTCAATAATTTGACAGACTCCATACTTCTATTTATTCAAATGGTGTTTATTTAAGTGCAATAAGTAGAGGGGGATGTGCAATGGGCTGGGCTGATGGTGGAGGAATGCCCAGGATAGAGTCCAGCCTATGTGGATCACAGGTGCCTTGTCCAAGGGGGCATTGGAAGTGGAGCAATAGCAGTTCAAGGTGGACAGGGAGACAGAGTGGGACACAAGGGTGACAATCAGGAGAGTCTTATTTCCTGGCGGGAGTCTTGACAATAGTCTCTGGCTTCTGCCTGGATCGCAGGGACCACTTGCGAGGTAGTTCTCCTTCTGCAGGGGAGGGGTGCTGGTGGCCTGTTTGTCCTGTGGCAGGGCCTCCTGTCCACTAGTGGCAGCAGAGGTGGATGGCTGTTCAGTGGTTTGGCTAGTGTCAGGGGCCTGCTGGTGTGCCACTGCGTCCCTCATGGTCTTGGCCATGTCTGCCAGCACCACTGCAATGGTGACCAGGGTGGTGTTCATGTCCTTCAAGTCCTCCCTGATCCCCAGGTACTATCCCTCCTGTAGCCACTGGGTCTCCTGCAACTTGTCCAGTATCTGGCCCATTGTCTCCTGGGAATGGTGGTATGCTACCAGGATCTTGGTTAGTGCCTCCTGGAGAGTCGGTTCCCTGGGCCTGTCCTCCCTCTATCACACAGCAGTCCTCCCAGTGTCCCTGTTGTCCTATGCCTCTGTCCCCTGAACCATGTGCCCACTGCCACTGACCCCAGGTCCCTGATCGTCCTGTGTTTGTGGGGTGGCCTGGGGTCCCTGTAGTGGTGGACACACTGCTCATTGATGTGGTGTCCTGGGGACAGAGGTATGGGCCCGCTGGTTGGGTGCTGTGCTGGTGCTTCCTGAGGGGGGAGGCTCTGAGGTGGTATGGGACTTTGCCAGTGTAACCGACTGTCCAGAGATTCCTGATGGGCCACTTTAGTCATCCAGATCCAGGTGTCCAGAGCTGCTGTCATCACTGTGGGCCTGTTCTGTGGGGGGACTGGATGTTGCTGGCACCTCCTCTCTGGTGACGTTGGGTGGGGGACCTGTGGGGATGTAAATGCAGTGTTATTGTTTCTGCGTGTGACATCTTGGGCATGGGTGTGTTGCCCTCTATGGTTGTTATTGCCCTGGCAGGTTTGCCTTGTGTGAGTAGTCATTTGGTGGGATAGGTGATTCTCTCTAGTGTGCATGCTTTAGTGATGGCTGTTCATGCAGGTCTGTGATGGGGGTCCGTGCATTGGTGTTACATGCAGGGCTTGGTATTGGGAGGGGTGGGTTGTGATGTTGGGGTGTGTGTGAGGTGGTGGAGTGATGGGAGTGAGGGTGAGGGTTGGTGATGGCATGCAGGTGGGGGGGTGATAGTAATAGAGAATTGACTTACCAGAGTCCAGTCCTCCTCCTACTCCTGCCAGGCCCCTAGGATGCATGATTGCCAAGACTTGCTCCTCCCATGTTGTTAGTTGTGGGGGAGGAGGTGGGGGTCCACTGCCAGTCCTCTGTACAGCTATTTGGTGTCTTGCTGCCATGGAACACACCTTGCCCGTAGGTCGTTCCACCTCTTCCTGATGTCAACCCTTGTTCTGGGGTGCTGTCCGACGGCGTTGACCCTGTCCACGATTCTCCGTCATAGCGCCATCTTCCTAGCAATGAATGTCTGCTGCACCTGTGATCCGAATAGCTGTGGCTCTACCTGGATGATTTCCTCCACCGTGACCCTTAGCTCCTCCTCTGAGAACCTGGGGTGTGGTGCCATGGGTGTAGTGTGAGTGGTGTGGGTAAGTGGGGTGATGTGTTGGGGTGTGTGATGTAAGGTGCGTGCATGGTGTATAGGTGATGGTGGTGTGTGGCTGTGGTCTTGTCTGTGGTCTTGCAATCTCCCTTGTGGCAATTGTTTTTAGTCGTAAAGGGTTGTGGGTAATATGGGTGTGTGTTTTATAGTGGTGTGGTGTGTGTATGGGTGTCAGTTTTGTGTAGTTTGAATTGTCCAATGTAGTGTTGTTTTGTTAGTGTGTGTGCATTTTGAGCGTGGCGGTATGTAGCGCCAATGGTTTACCGCCATTCAATGTCCACTGCGGAGATTCATGGGTCATAATGCCTTGGGCATAGTTCTGTTGGCGTAATGGTGTGGGTTTTGCTACCGCCAGTTTATCACTGACCTTTGGGCTGGCGGACTTGTGTGTGTGGCTGATAAGTGACGGATTGCTCTGTGTGTATCATATTATGGGTAGCGGTAATCCGCTGCGGTGGCGGTATGTTGGCGGCAGTTAGCATGGCGGTAAGCGGTACTTACCGCCAATGTCATAATGAGGGCCTAAGTTTGTCAAAAGATAGCATATGAGAAGCTCAGACACAAGTCTTTTGAAAGGGCAAAATACAGGGTCACAAAATCTAAAAAGGACATTTCAAGGCTAAGGACAAGTAGCAGAGAGGAAGATATCTCTCCAAGGAAGACTACATTCAGGGAATCTCCATCAGCAAAATATAAGGATCAGCAAGCATAGGACAACCTCTGCAAGCAGGAAAGGTCAGCTCACGCCTGCTCAGGGAAATGCCTCAGACTGACTAAAGTTCAAATGTCCATTGATATATCAATTTACAAGAAATGTTCTGATTTGTCAAAGGCGTCAGTTCATGTTACATTGAATGGGCATCATCCATTTATAAGTCTTCACCAGACACCAGATTGCAACAGTTCGACAATTTCCCACGTCCGTCATGGGGACATCTCCTTTCTGTGTGACTCCATGCAGGTTTGAAACAAAAGTATACAATCTCATTTCAAATTCCTGCATTATGATGTTTCCAAACACAAATGGGTACATCTCTCCACCTTAAACAATTTAACACTTTTACAAACATGCAAAATGCAATCTTTGTAGGCCACACTTATGCTAACATACAAATGATACCATTACATTTGGTTAATACATTTTAATAAAACACCTTTAATATGCAAACGTATACATTCATTATTAATAATAATAATTCATTTAAATGATTAATACATTTCATTTTAAACGGAAAAGCTTTATTCTTTCATTTCATTAAGTATAACACAGAACTGCATTTCTCTCACTTCCACATATTTTTAAAGTCATTAATCTTTCATTAATCACAAGGAATTCAATATCATTTCTATATGCACTGTTAGCTTAGAGTCATTTCACCATCAACTTTAACCTTCTAACATATGATTTAATTCAAAAGGCACCTAAGCCGAAATTTGAAATACAAGCAATTACACATTTAAAATGCATGTCAGTGCAACTTTCTATGTTAGTTTTTTCACTCTTTACTTTCAGAAACTAAGGCACAGATTTAAGAGTGGCTTCTTGCGCCACATTAGCGTCATTTTTTTTTTAACGCTAATGTAGCCCCACAAGGCCAAAATAACCAGGCATAATGTGTGCAAGGGGGGCGTTCCCGTGTTAGGTGGGACAAAAAAATGTTGCAAAGAAATCTAAAAGATTTCTTTGGGCCATTTTTTGCAGCATTTTAATGTCTGCACAGACCAGGCATTAAAAGGAGGCACACCGTTATTTATAATGACCCTCAATGTGATTTGCAGGATTAGCGTCAGCATTTTTTACTCTAATCCTACAAAGTGACAAATAAGCGTCAAAATTTGTGATGCTAGTTCCCTACCTACCACCATTGTGTGCCATGTCTTAAATACAGCGCACACATGGAAGCATTGAGGCGCTGAAACTTGCCATATTGTGACGACTTTTTTGACACGAGGGACAGCACTACAAATTACGCTTTATCATGGCCCTTGAGGAATTGGTTACCTTTCAGATTTTTTCGCACTTCGTCCCTTACATAGATGACTTTCGATCTAGTCTAAGGTTGATCTTGTGTTAAACATTAACCTATTGAGGGATTCTTTGAAGCTTGAAGATGCTTTTAGAATCAAATGTTTGACTGTCTAGGTGGTTTAAATTATTTATGTTTGTAACTGTGAAAGACGTTTATGTGTGGGTTTTTTTCATAGTGCTATAATGATGAATTGTGTTATGTTATGCTGAATTTGTATTCTTTTGTTTGAGTAAATTTAGAACATAACTATAATGTCCCTGTAACCTTTGTTTTTTTCAGTGAAAAAAAATATCTATCTATGTATACATAAATATGTGTATATATATATATATATATCTATATATATATATATATGTATATATAGAGAGAGAGAGAGAGCAATAGGGAGAATGGGCATTCACATCAATTATTCCACTGATTTCCTGGTAGCAGCAAATATCAGTGAGAAGCAAAACAATCAAGAGCTGATGAACTTATTATTTATTCCAGCCACTTTGTAAGCAATGCATTTTGTTATTAAGAAACTTACTTGGATTTCGATGTGAATAAAAGCTCCATCACGGCTTTGTCCTGGAGTATATGTCATCTGATTGTGACTGATTCTCTGGTAAGGTTGATAAAATGCATTACAACAGTGATTTACCTGTGCATTCTGCTAATGAACACTCCCATGCTGTCATTTTACAACAGGAGAGATGCAACAAAAATGGTAATACCTTTGCTAAATGTACATCCAAAATGAAAGGCAATCACAATGAGTTGTGTGTGCTGACAACAGTGGATGGGACGTGGGGTCTAAGGGTAGATATAAATATCCATATTGAAGCGGAACACAATTCAGTAGTTTTGCCAGTGGACATTAAAGTAAATAATTCTGAAGCTGGTGAAATATCTGACCACCGATAGGTACTAATTACTAGATTCTCTTTGAATGTTGATAAATTATTAGTGGTTATCGCTGCATCGTTGCAAAGAAATGTTGAAATCTAGCAGTTATTTGCTACTGAAGCAAAGGTCGTTTTTCTCCTCCTACCTTTACTGACGATCCACAAGTTGGACAACAATAAGTCAAATTGAGGAGTTATAATGTCAATCGTTGGGGTTGCAATTATAGAGTTCAATAAGCAATAATATCACTAAAGCAGAAATCAATGACTGGATAACCTTGAAAGAGGGAGGAAAAAACTCTTTAGATAAAACTAGGACAAGGGGGGGCTGCAAACATCTTTAATGACATTTCTGGCATATTGACTGTCAGTGATTAAGTGTTATTCACTAAGGTTGGATTAGCCTTTGTCCAGTATATTGTTACTGAAAACAAAAGTTGTTTTTAATCTGACAAATGTGCATTAGAAGTTTTAGAAGATGATGAAAGGAGGAAGGATTTTGAAGTCTAAGTTTTTATAAATGGAAATTATAATCCATGTAGGTCACTGATTATTGAAACGTGGGGATTTTACCCTGGACTGGGACGTTTACATATGTTAATTACCCCCACTTCTGTTTTCTGCTTACAGATTCCATTTTATCAAGGGAAAATATGCAGGGAATAATCTAATGTATGTAATAACCAATACAATACAGACATCGGTAGCTCCTTTGCTATGAAGAAGAAGCATTCCCCCCACCCCCACCAGCAGCAGCAGCTGCAAACCTTTAACAATGAAACAGTGATAAAATAAGCTTATTATCGTTTTGTTGTTAAAAGGGGGGATATGGGGGATAAAGGGGACTATGCGAGTGCACTGTGTACTCCCTCAGTGTGCTTGTGTGTTTGGTCCGCTGTCTCGTGCCGGCCAAGCACACATGGGAACTGTACTCTCTCGAGCCTGGCACTGTGTTTCCGGGCTGGAGAGATCATGCACAGGCTCCCAGTCCCTAGCTGGGGGCTCTGGCCAATCATAATGCTGCTTTCATGCAGCATTAGGATTGGTCGCAGGGCAGGCTGGGAGCCTGTGCCTCCTATGACCAGGAAGATGGAGTGGCGGCACGGCAGCAGCAAGGCAGGTGAGTTATTGTTTTTACTATTTTTTAAAATTTTATTATAATTATCCTCTCCCCTCCAACCGCCACACGCCACTCTGCCCCTTTTAGCCCCCAGGAGCGGCGACTGAATACAGACCAAATGGGCATTTAATTCCCCTCTTTTTCCTGCAGGAAAGTTCAGATTAGGAAGTAATTGCATCATGTAAATGATCCACAGTGTTGAGAAGAATCACAAACATTAGAACCAGGGGAGAAACACTGACCAGCAGGACACTGAACACCACTTCTGTGAGGAGTTAACAAAGGACTGAAAGTGGTGAGGGCAGTAGAGGAAAGACTGGGAGTATTGAGGAGAAAGAACAATGGTGGCTACAGAGAGGAGAGATGAACCTTGGTGAGGTTGGGTCTACCAGTCATAAAAGAACAATTGTGAGAGTAAGGGCAACATTTATTAATAAAGATAGACTTCTGCAGTTGTGCTTGGTGTAATCTCTTTCATAATGTAACAATAGTATCAGTATTTACCAGTCCCTTATCCAAACTAGTATGTACCTTTGAATGTGATCCATGCCAGATTGGGTGTCGGAGGTGAGGTCTTTTCCTAACTATTGACAGCTCAGCATAAATACTTGCAGCGCCACTCTCTGCCAGTGGGAGCACAACTGCAGCACTTCCTAGATGTTTTTGAAGCTTCCGTACCATGGGTGTTGGATGTCATGTAACTGAGGTACTGGATACAGTATTGGGGAGACCCTTGGATTTTCTTTCAGCCAACCTCTGCTCCTCATTGTTTAAGTCCTCTTGCAGGGTATAAAGGTGTTATTGGAGAAGACAGCAACAGTCCCAGTTCTCAGCAAGTAGCAGGGGCATGGATATTATTACACCTTGTTTGTCTTCAGAAAACACTGTGGAAGATTCAGACACATCTTATATTTTAAAGTAGTGAATCAGTTCTGTCTACATGTAAAACATTCAAAATATTAACATTGCAGACTATCTTAGCTTTGGTGAATCCTGGGGATTACTCAGCTTCCCTGGTCCTTTTGGAATCACACCTCCACATCCCAGTTGATCGAAGCTCCCAGAGCTTCGCAAGATTTTCTTTCTGTGGTTTCATTACTAGTTCCAGGCCCTTGTGCTTGGATTGGCCTCAGCATCAGAGTCTTCGTGAAGATACTTCTGCCATAGGTGGCTATGCTGCATTTCAATGGGGTCCAAGTTTTTTCTTATCTGCTGGTTCACCTTTTCTTATTCTGTTTAAAAGAGAAGCAAAGAGGTTCAACTTTTCCTGCTTTCTCATGGCTTTCTACTAAACCAACAAGACTCATTTAAAACCATCTTAGTCCCTCCAGTTTATCAAGGGGGTTTTCTGGACAAACTTGGACGAGGTATTTGTTCCACAGTCAAGAAAGTTGAAGCTGGTTTTGTATGTCAATATTGCTAAGTGTGATGGGAACCTCGGCAAGAGATTGTCCAGGGAGATAGGTGGCATCTCTTGTGGTTGTTCCCTGAACACCCTGGAGTCTCTTTGTCTCCTCCAACTCAGCTAGTCTTGACCAAGCATGCTAGCAGCAAACAGTGTGGTCAACTTTAGTGGAACCAACTGCTTGTGATTAAGATTTATGATGGAATCCAACCAATTTTCCAATTGGAGGTTGCTATCAGCAATCCAGCAGACTCAAATATTCCTTTCGCCCATTAAGGGAATCTGTTTCCCTTAACTGGTCATATAGGCATCCAAGCAGGATGTTTTCCTTCCTCAATTTTGATCTTTAATACTTTCCCAGAGCTTGGAGAGTCTGATGCACCATCTCTGACCTGACTGAAAGGGTCTTCTGTACACTTTTCCACCCTACCCCCTTTTGATCCAAGTCCTTCCAAGGAGTCAGAAGGATACTCTGGAGGTTCTCATAGTACCTCCCTGGTGGCTAAGGAGACGTTGGTCCCCTAAATTCCGGCAGCTGTTAATCCTTTCTCTATCGAGGTTTGCTATCCACCATTCTGCCAAGAGATGCTCTATCTGTCCAGAATCTTCTCTTCTGCCACTATGATTGAGGATCTGGAGCTTGCAAGACTAAGGCACTCATTACAACCCTGGCGGTCAAAGACCGCCAGGGTTGTAATGGCGATCCTAATGCCAACAGGCTGGCGGTACAATTCACCATATTTTGACCACAGCGCTACACCGCCGGGACCGGTGGTTTTCCGCCATTGTTGTCCCAGCGGTTATAATCCTCCAGGGGAGCACTGCTTGCAGTGCTGCCCTGGGGATTATGACTCCCCTTCCCGCCAGCCTGTCCATGGCGAAAGGCTGGCGGAAAGGGGAGTCGCGGGGCCCCTGGGGGCCCCTGCACTTGGCATGGGCAGTGCAGGGGCCCCCAGGCACAGCCCCACCTTGCTTTTCACTGTCTGCACAGCAGACAGTAAAAGCGCAACAGGTGCAGCTGCACCTGTTGCATGGCCGCAACACCGCCGGCTCCATTAGGAGCCAGCTGCAATGTTACGGCCGACATCCCCGCCAGCCCAGCGGGATGTTGAAATGCGTCCGGCGGGTTTGCTGGCGCATAGGCGGCCGTTTGGCGGTTCAACCTTGGTGGGCAGCCTCCACCGCCCGCCAAGGTTGTAATGTGGGCCTAAATCTTGAAGCCCACTCTTGCACCAGAGAAGTCGCCTTTTGTGTTCAGGAATCATTGTGGTGAAATACTCACATGGCATATGTTCAGCATTGCTAAAGCTGTATTTAGCTAGGGGCCTTTAGAGCTGAGTCTTATGCCCTTCCAAGATTCTTGGTTTTCTGATGGGTGTTTTCTTTTAAGGGGTGTAATTAGACAATGTGGTATAGTGATATAGTTATGAAATTTCAGTTACAATTGCAGTGCAAAATTCCCCACATTACAGATATTACTCCAGTGTCATTTACATTTCACCCAGGCCTATCAGATAACCTTCACAGCCTTCTCCAACAACTAAAAACATATTTATCTGTGGTCCGGCAAGCAGCCAGGGAAGAAATGTGGCCTAATGTCCAGAAATGCCAACTTTGAAACTGGAAACTAGATGCAAATCCCAGCAACCTGAGGTTTTGGGAAAATCATTTAAACTCCATGTGCCTAAAATTAAAAAAAAGTCTGACCTTAAATAATGGGGTACTTAGACAAAGCACTCTAATACCTTTTGGGAAAGTTTACGGAATATAAAAATGCAAAACACAATAAAAAAATAAGCCCTTTATGTGGCTGTAGGATATTTTCTAAAATGACAACTCCTTAAAACTAGCAGGGAAAAATACAACAAGTGAAAGCAAGACAGAGCTCGGACATAACAGAAACTATAATATGTTATTTTTTAAGTCATCAAGGCATTGTTGTCGCTATGGTCTGAGCCCCACAACCACCAATTTATATCTTGGTAGACATCCCCACTTTCGTATAGAAGATAGAAAAAATAAAGTAAAAAACACTATTACTTTCCTTTAATCATCTTCTATAACATCACAAGAAGATAGATATTTTCCAAGAAGTCCTCAAAGCATTTCAGGACTTCACCTACGTGGTGTGAGAACCCCTCTTGGGAATTCACCAACATCATCAGAACACATGGCATTTCAATCATTTCCTACACCGATGACACCCAACTCATCTTATCACTATCTGCCAAATCTACCACCACCAGAACCAACTTCTCCCATTGTATGATCAATGTAACAGAATGGTTAAAAGCCTGAATTAAAATCCAACAACATTGAAGTTATGGTCTTTAGGAACAAGCACTCACTCTGGGACTCCACATGGTGGCCATTAGAACTCAGATCCATACCCACACCTACTAACCACACAAAAAACCTGGGAATCATCCTTATCCTCAAAGACAAAGGTCAACGCAGTTGGTTCCTCCTCCTTCCACGTTCTCTCCATGCTCTGCAAGATCTTTGAATGGATACCCCAGAAAACCAGACACACCATCACACAAGCCTTCACCACAAGCAGAATAGTCTACAGCAATCAGTGGTGGTTGCCACGGAATGGGGGTGGCGGAGCGGGCGATGAAACAAAAAAAAACACATACCTGTTAAGTTGGGTTCCGTCTCTCCTCCGTCCTCTTCCTGACTCCCAGCAGCACATAGGCTTCCTGGCTCCCCTAAGCCATTCATGAAGCATTTGTCACCAGCATGACAGCAGCTTGTTGATTAGTCTGAGTTTCCTGGTTAGATGGTCAGACAAGAAGTGGGAGCCTGCGCATGTTCTCCACCCAACTGAGCAATACAGAAGGGTGGAGAAATGCTAAGTGCATATGTCTGTTTGGCCAGCCCAACACGGCCGAGCAAACCATCATGTACACTTATGGTGCACATACACCTCCTCCCTGTGTCACAGCCCAGCCCACCCCACACTAACCTGGCTCCGTACTGAAAAATAAAATTATAATACCATTGTGTTATTATCATTTTATTTTTATTTTTTTGCATTGCTCAGAGCATTTGGGCAATGCTCCTTTGCCTTAGCAGAGGAGCTGCAGCTGACAGCAATGTGACTACGCATAAATCTCTAACCACCTCCTCCACCATCTCCAAATGAACCAGAACACTGCAGCAAGACTCCTCCTTGACCTCCCAAGATGTTCCCACTTCACACCACACCTAAAAGAACTCCACTGGCTTCCTATATACAAATGTAGCAAATTCGACTTCCTCACGCAAGCATACAAGGCACTGCACAACACAGGTCCAACTTACCTTAACAACTCCATTTCCACCAACCCACTAGACATCTGCATCCAGCCCTACTCTCACTCACACTTAGCCCCCCCGTATTCACAAATGCAGAACAAGTGGCTTAGCATTTTCCTGCATTACACAAAAAAACTTAGAATAGCCTCTCCCTTCTCATCAAGGCCTCCACCTTGCTCCTTGAATTCTGCATTAAACTAAAGACCTGGCTTTTCAACTAATCTTACCCCCAGACTGACCCATACACAGCTGCTCCAGTGCCTGGATACTCTACCAGGAAATAAGCCATGCTTTACAAATCCACATGACATAACATAACATAAGGATATCTAGCTATCCAGCTCACCACAACCCAGTGTCTTACTGGATTTTCAATTAATTTTCTAAATCACTTGGCTAATACCATGGCCAGGTCTATATCGCAGTTTTTAAAATTAAACTTATTCAGATCATCCATCATCCTAAATAAATATGGTTTTCCTCTCACCTCTGAAATCACCATACTTCTTTAACATTTATGTAGATACTCTTGCCAGAATATCTCAAGGCAGCAACATCCACGTGCGTCATTATGATGATGACACACAACTTTACGTTAGGGTCTTTAATCCATCATAGCCTATCTGACGATCTTCCTCGAAAAGCTAATCAAGTGTACACACTCTGTCTTTCTCTGAAACTGAATTCAGCTAAAACTGAATTTGTGCTTCTTTGCTTTGATGACTCTCCTTCCTAAATACATCAGTCATCAGAATCTTTTTTATCTTCTATATCCCCCAATCTAGTCCCTCATACCACATCGCTGACCTGTTTCATAGCCCAACATCTCAACCTAACAGACCACATTGCTAAACCCATAATATCCTCTTCTTTTCATCTTCAGCTGTTCATGAAACAAAAACCATACATTGTTCACTCACACTAAAGATCAACAGTACGAGGTCAAGTCCTGAGTCATTTGGTTAGAGGAAATGCAGTCTTGACAGGCCTTCCTGATTCCACATTGAATCTCCTCAGGTGCCCCTACAACCTGTTCTACATGCAGCTACTTGGCCCATGCTTTATAAATAGTATCCTGTTCCAGAAATGGGCTATTTCAAGGCATATCCACTACATGGTTGTTAGAAACGGCCCTTTCTGAAGGGTTATCCCCATACTTTTTGCCTTCCTCCCCCTATTTTATTTTTCTTACCTACTTTGTTTGGGATTTATGATTCTGGGCACTTTACCACTGCTAACCAGCGCTAAAATGAATGTGCTCTCTCCCATAAAAAAATATACTATTGGCTTACACCTATCAGATATATTTAATATGCCTGTAAGTGCCTTGAAAATAGGTATACCATATATCCACGGCCTGTAAATTAAATGCTATTAATGGGCCTGCAGAGCTGATTGTGCCACCCACAGAAGTAGCATTTCAAGCCTGTTGGAAGCCTGCCACTGAACGAGCAGTTTACTGCACACTGACTTGGCAAGTCAAACTACTTGCAAAGGGCTGAATTACCTTTTTACTACACCTAAGTCACCCTTAAAGTAAACCCTAGATAGCCCTATGGGCAAGGTGTTGTGTATGTAAAAGGTAGGTCATATATTTTTATATGCTACAGGTCCTAATAGTGACAAACAGCCTGTTTCATTTTTCACTGATGTCAGTGCCCCTGGTCTCATAGGTTTGTACTGGGAATTCCCATATACATGTCTAAGTAGTAATTTCTGACCTGTAAGGAGTAGTGTGGGCATGTTTTGTATGTTTTGAATGCTAGTGAGTAATCCTTTTTTCCGGTGTAGGTGAATTTTACATTACTATGTTAGAAATTAAAACTTTTAGAAAGTGGGCATTTCTCTGTGCTTGTAACTCTATGTGCTTTGCAGCCTGGTTACAATTCACATCCAGGGCAGGGTGTTAGCTACACTTTGTGCATACTTTCCAGGCAGGCCACAACACAGTAGGGCTGGGTGTGACAGGGGAGGCATCTTCATCCATCTGCATAGTAAGACTGATGTAAGAGCCCCTAGCACCATCTTAATGACACATTAGCGGCATTTTTTTCTGCTAATGTGGCATTAGATGGCCAAAAATGCTCCACCATATTTACAAAGTGGCGCAATGCATGCACCACGTTCTAACCCTTTATGCTACATCATGCCTGCACCAGGCATAATGTATGCAAAGGTGGCATTCCACCAGTAGGGGGGGCTGAAAAAATGGCAAAAGGAAATCTGAGAGATTTCCTTGTGCCATTTTTTTTGGCACTTTTAACACCTGAGCAGGCATTGAAAGGTGCATGTCATTGAATACAGTGGGCCCCTATGTACTCTGCAGGGGTAGCGCCAAAATGTTGGCGCTACTCCTGTAGAGTACATCAGTTGAGTTAGGAATTCTGACACTATTTCCCTCCAACCTGCGCCCTTGTGCACCGCATTTTAAATACAGCACACACATGGAAGTGATAGGGGGTGTTAAAGGGTGCAAAGAAAGTGGCACTGCACTGCGTGCAGTGCCACTTTCATTAAATCAGGCCCTAAGAGTCTTCCGGGGCTGGGAGAGTGAGATGGCGTTCACACCTTATATGTCAATAGGCTGTGCCCTGCCCTCACAAAAAGGATTGATTTACCCACTAATGATGTCTGTAGCCAAGGCTGGGTTGAGAGTGGGGGTGGGGGCATTTTTGAGTATAAGTACAAGGGCTCTGACCCCATGCTTTTAGAGCACTTTTGAACTGGGACTGCACCTCTGTCAGAAGGACTGCTGCACTGCAGAAAGGAGTCACCTGGACTGCTCTTCTGCTGTTGCCCTGTTACTAGCTAGTTTATGTTGTTTTGGTCTTATTTTGATCAGGATACTGAGCACCACCTTTGCAGATACAAAATTGGGAACCCTATAGTGTATGTTTGCCGTTTTGGTCTCAGTGTGGTGATAATATACTAAGATTCTTTTATGTACACTGTGTGGAGTCTCTTTTGTGGTGTATTCATTGTGTTACTAGTGTGAGTGTGTTGCACAGATGCCTTATACATTGCTGTTGGGGATGAGCCTGACTCCTCTGTGCCAAGCTAACAGGGGTTGAGCACATGTTATTGTTGGTGTTTTACTTACTTGCCCTGGCAAAAGTGGTGGGTTCAACCTGGCCGAGGTGCATACCCTAGCCAACCAGGAACCCCATTTCTGTCATTGGTAAAAATTTGCATTATCACAGCTATACCTGGGAAATCGAGAGTAGTAGTTTCATACATACTGTTTATCCACTCAGGTATTCTTGATGGAAAAAGTTGCATTGTAAGAGTTTAAAACATACATTTTGAGACATGCAAGCTACATGTTTCTTCCTCCGCCGGATTCTCGCTCCATAAAGTTTTGACCTAAGTTTGTTTCCCCCCATAATTTTAAAGACAACTAATCCTGAACAAACTATACTTGAGACAACTCTGCATAACTGAATTACAGCTTTACCCCTTGTAGCCAATGAAAGGATCAATTATAGAATCCCAATTATGGGTAGGTTTTAATTTTTGCATCTCCAGGTATCATGTTGGTGAGGTGGGCACGCACTGAGAATTGTCCCATGGGAAGACCACGATTTTGTCTAACCTCTTAAAACGACAGTAAGGAGCCAGCATCAAAAATTGTCACAACCATCTATGACTCTCCACAGTACCTTGCTGAGTTGTGGCCTGCTAATCTAAATCCAGTTAGCTATCATAGAGTAGCCTTAAGGTATATGGAATGTCCCCACCTGAATGCAAGTCACTCCACCACCAAGAGGCAAGTTCTGTCTGCACTGACTTAAGTAGGATCTGTTTGCCAGAGTTGTTGTACCACACAGGGGCTGAAATTATGTGTGGCACACATGCCTTGTCTATATACATTATCTCTTCCATCTTTCTCAGTGCAGCCATCATGCCATCCATTGCAGTTGTAATGCCAAAAAAAAAGTATTCTCTCTGCTACTGTCAGTATGAGGCTTTGCAATGCTGCTCTCCTCCTACCAGTGTTCGATATAAATTTGGAACAGTATCACCAGGAAAATCATTGTCAGATTCTGAAAATAATCTAACATCAGAGAGATGATGTAAATTTCAGAAGGTTATCCTTGATGTCACATACATCTGTATGACATACATTGATACCCAGGTATTTAAACGTGTCCTGTGTCACCGTCAGTTGTGTATTCGTGGGTAAGTAAAGGTGACCACTTTGTTTCAAGGAGAATAAGCAAGGCTTACTTCAGTTAACAGTTAGGCCCCACAACTGAGCACAATTTTCAAGTATATCAGTCATCAATAATAGGTAAAGTAGTAGTTCAATTAGATAAAATAGGACATCTCCTTCATGGAGAGAAATAATGTGTGATGTTCCAAACACTGCCTCATGCCTCATATTACCTTCCAAGCCTATTTGTCAAGCTAATAGTTCCATGACACCCATAAACAGAAGGGGCCAGCAGGCACCATTGTTTGGTGACCTCATGCCCTTGAGATTATTCAGTTACTATCCTCCCTTTCCTGACTCTGGCTTTTGGTTCAATGTTGTTAGCACGTCAGTTCTTATTTGGTCTTTTGATGTTCATTCATGAGAGGACACGTTATTGGGTTGATTAGAGTCATTGCACCATAAGTCACATTCAATGCCAATGTAACTATACAATCAATAAACATTAACAAATCTCTTCAGACTCATTAATTGTCATGCACCATGGCCCATTTGGTCATGAATAACCACACCATTTAGTAAAAGTTAGAATGTTAATTTCCCTAGATTAACAATGCCAATATCATGTAAATCAATCTTGAAATCAACTGATTAACATAGGCAAACAACACTGGTCGACCAAATCTTCTAAAGAATCTCAATTTAACTAAGGCATTGACTGTAAGCACTCCAGAATCACGGTACAAATCAACAAAAGAACAACTGTGCATTAGAAATAGCATACATTTATAGTCAGCAAATGAACTATAGACATTTTTTAACCCCCTGGGTGCCCAGGACGAGCTGGTCTCGCCCTCGGACATGGTTGCCCAGTGCCAAGCACGAGACGAGCTCGTCCTGCTAAGGGACCTCCGAGGGCGAGCGCTAGCACTCCCCCCGATGGCCAAGGCCAAGCACCCCCCTTCCCTCGGGGTGGGAGGGCAGGGGTATCGCTTCCCCTTCCACCCCCCGGTTCCCCCTTGTGGTGTCTGACGATGTCAGCACACGATCGCGCACTGACGTCATTAGAGGCCTACCCCTCCGCATTGGATACTCAGCTTCCAGCGCGGATCGGAGGAGAAATGCAAAAGCTATTCTCCCCCGATCACGTGGACGGTGCGAGAGAGGCATGAAAGGAGAGGAATGATCGGGCAGCAGAAATGCCCACTAGACACCAGGGAATTTTTCTTTTTTTAGGTAATTGAATAAGGGTAGCGGCCCCTTGGGCAAGTATCGTTCCCCAGGGGGGCAAATTAATTTAAGGCCATTTCTGCCCCCCTGGGGGCAGATTGGCCTATTATAATTAGGCCGATCTGCCCCCAGGGGGGCAGAAACCATTAGATACCAGGGATTTTTGGGGGGTTATCTTTGTAAGGGGAGCGACCCCTTAGGCAAGGGTCGGTCCCTTGGGGGGCAAGTTATTTTTAGGCCATTTCTGCCCCCCTGACAGGCAGATCGGTCTATTTTTATTAGGCCAATCTGCCCCCAAGGGGTACAGAAACCACTAGCCATTAGGGATTTTTGTGGGGGGGGCAATTTCACAGAAGGGATCGACCCCTTAGGCAAGGGTCTCTCCCCTGAGAGGGAAAATGTGTTTTAGGC
This sequence comes from Pleurodeles waltl, assembly GCF_031143425.1. NCBI lineage: Eukaryota > Metazoa > Chordata > Amphibia > Caudata > Salamandridae > Pleurodeles > Pleurodeles waltl. The sequence goes on along the minus strand of NC_090449.1, from coordinate 717,479,868 downwards.
CATTTCTGCCCCCCTTGGGGGCACATCAGCCTATTGTAATTAGGCCGATCTGCCCCCAAACCTCTAGGCACCAAGATTCATTTTATTTATTTTTTTGTTTTATTTTTTTAGCCTTAGGGAGCGACCCCTTAGCAAAGGGTCGCTCCACTGAGGTGAAAATTATTTTTAAGCCATTTCTGCCCCCCTGAGAGGCAGATCAGCCTATTTTTATTAGGCCAATCTCCCCCCAAGGGGGGCAGAAACCACTAGACACCGGGGATTTTTATTTTAACTCGTCAATATCACGCAAGGCGAGTGGCCTCTTATGCAAGAGTCGTTCCCTTGGGGAGAAAAATCCTTTTAGGCCATTTCTGCCCCCCTTGGGGCAGAACAAACTATTTTTATCATGCCTATCTGCCCTCAAGGGGGGCAGAAACCACTAGGCACCAGGGATTATTTTTGTGTCAATTTCACGCAAGGGGAGCGACCCCTTAGGCAGGAGTCGCTCCCCTAGAGGGCAAATTTATTTTAGGCCATTTCTGCCCCCCTTGGGGGCAAATCAGCCTAATTCTTTTAGGTTGATCTGCCCCTGGGGGGGGGGGGGGACAGAAACCACTTAGGTACCAGGGATTGGTGTATGTGTATGTGTGTGTTTGTTTGGGAGGTCAGCCCTTTGGGCAAGGGTCGCTCCCCATGGGGACACATTACTGTTGGCCATATCTGCCCCAAAGGGGGACAGATCAGCCTATTTGTGGAAGGCCAATCTGCCCCAAAGGGGGGCAGAAACCCCACCAAAGACCAAGGAAGATTTTTTTTTCCAAACAAAAAGGGTGGAAGTATGGTCCTACCCCCACTTCAAATAAATGGGGCCACACCCCTGATCCACTTCCCGGGTGGGCAGAAAGCCTACTAGATGCCAGGGAATTTTAAAAGAAAAATAGTGGGCTGGTAGCTACCAACCTGTATGGGCATGGTTATGCCCCACCCCAACTGCAGGGGGTAACAGCCTTTCAGCTCTCCCCTGCACACTAAAACATCTTATCCCACGGCAAGCAGGAGGACATTTGATTATTTGGGGTTTTGGTTTCACATTTGGGCCATGAGAGCTTGTCTAACTCTCAAAATCATCCCACTTGTGATGGTGAGGGCTCCACTTTTTGGACTTTGGGACACTGCCATGTGGAAAAATCCACAAGACCTAGACACATCTGTAAACTAAACATCTGGGTGAGTCCAGGGTGGTGTGCTTCACATGCACCCCACACCAATTTCTTACCCACTATGCCCTGCAAACCTCCAACTTTGCTGGAAATCACAAATTTTTCCCACATTTTTGTGATGGAACCTTCAGTAATCTGCAGGAATCCACAAAATTTGCACCACTTAGCAATGTTGCATCTATACAGATAAAAATTCTGCCCCACTTGTCAGCCTAAAAATATTTTTTCAAACTGCCCTTTTGGACCCACTTTGGTTCCCCCTCAATTTCAACATATTTTTGACTCTTACCTGTCACAGGCACTTGACCCACCTACACAAGTGAGGGATCATTTTTATCGAGAGAAGAAGGGGAATGGTGGGTAGTAGGAGATATGTCCCGGTGCGGTGATCCCACACGGAAATGTGGGAAAAATGTGATTTTTTTAGCTAAATTTGAGGTTTGCTGAGGATTCTGGGTAAGAAAACACTCGGGGAGCCATGCAAGTCTCACCTCCCTGGACTCCCTCAGGTGTCTAGTTTTCAGAAATGTTTGGGTTTGGTAGGTTTCCCTATATGGCTACTGTGCCCAGGACCAAAAACGCAGGTAACCCTTCACCGCAAAAACAGGTAGTTTTGTATTTGATAATTTTGATGTGTCCATATAGTGTTTTGGGGCATTTCCTTTTGCGGGCACTAGGCCTACCTATACAAGTGAGGTGCCATTTTTATTGGGAGACTTAAGGGAACACTGTGTGAAAAGAAAATTTGTGGCTCCTCTCAGATTCTAGAATTTTCTATCACCGAAATGTGAGGAAAAAGTGTTTTTTTTGCCAAACTTTTAGGTTTGCAAAGGATTCTGAGTAACAGAACCTAGTGAGAGCCCTAAAAGTCACCCCATCGTGGATTCCCCTATGTGTCTAGTTTTAAAAAATGCACAGGTTTGTTAGATTTCCCTAGGTGCCAGCTGAGCTAGAGGTCAAAATCCACAGCCAGGCACTTTGCAAACAACAGCTCTGTTTTCTTTGGGAAAATGTGATGTGTCCACGTTGTGTTTTGGGGCATTTCCTTTCACGGGCACTAGGCATACCCACACAAGTGAGGTACCATTTTTATCGGGAGACTTGGGGAAACGCTGGGTGGAAGGAAATTTGTGGCTCCTCTTAGATTCCAAAACTTTCTGTCACCGAAATGTGAGAAAAAAGTGCTTTTTTGCCAAATGTTGAGGTTTGCAAAGGATTCTGGGTAATAGAACCTGATGAGAGGCCCACAAGTCACCCCATCTTGGATTTCCCTAGGTGTCTAGTTTTCATAATGCACAGGTTTGGTAGGTTTCCCTAGGTGCCTTCTGAGCTAGAGGCCAAAATCCATAGCTAGGCACTTTGCAAAAAACAGCTTTGTTTTCTTTGGGAAAATGCGATGTGCCCATGTTGTGTTTTGGGGCATTTCCTGTCATAGGCACTAGGCCTATCCACACAAGGGAGGTACCATTTTTATCGGGAGACCTGGGGGAATGCTGGGTGGAAGGAAATGTGTGGATCCTCTCAGATTCCAGAACTTTCTGTCACCCAAATGTGAGTAAAAAGTATTTTTTGGGCCACATTTTGAGGTTTGCAAAGGATTCTGGGTAACAGAACCTGGTGAGAGCCCTCCAAGTCACCCCATCTTATATTCCCATAGGTGTCTAATTTAAAAAAATTGAAAGGTTTGGTAGGTCTCTGTGGGTGCCGGCTGAGCTAGAGGCCAAAATCCACAGCACTTTGCACAAAACAGGTTAGATTTTAATGTAAAAATTTGTTATTGCCCCTTGTCTTTCTCTACATTTTTTTCTTCTAAATATAAGGCAGTGTGTAAAAAAAGACGTCTATTTGAGAAATGCTCTGTAATTCACATGCTATTATGTGGACCCCGGAATTCAGAGATGGGAAAATAACCACTGCTTCTCAACACCTTTTCTTGTGTCCATTATGGAATACAAAGGTTTACTTGATACCTATCTTTCACTCTTTATATTTCACCAAATGAATTGCTCTATATCCGGTCGACAATGAAAACCCATTGCAAGGTGTAGCTCATTTACTGTCTCTGGGTACCTAGGTTCTTGATGAACCTACAAGCCCCATATATCCCCGCAACCACAAACGTCTAGCAGATGTAAGGGTATATTGCTTTCAAAAATCTGACATTGCAGGAAAAAGTTACAGAGTAAAACGTGGAGAAAAATGGCTGTTTTTTCAGCTCAATTTTAATATTTTGTCTACTTTGTGTCTACTGGAAGCACACAAAAAATTGTAAAAATGGGGTATGTCCCAGTAAAATGCCAATATTGTATTGAAAAATGTGGTTTTCTGATTCACATCTGCCTGTCCCTGAAAGCTGGGGAGATGGTGATTTTAGCACCACAAACCCTTTGTCGATGTCATTCTCAGGGGAAAAAACACAAGCCTTCTTCTGTAGCCCTTTTCTCCCATTTAAAAAAAAAAAAGAAATGGTGCTGTATTTTGGCTAATTTCTTGGTCTCCTTCAGGGGAACCCACAAACTCTAGGTACCTCTAGAATTCCTAGGAAAAAAGGATGCCAAAGGTCGAACAGCCCCAAATAGCCAAAAAATGGCCTGCCACCTGAGGGGGAAAAGGCCTGGCAGTGAAGGGGTTAAGTAATAATTTTAGCATCTCCAGTGTTTTCCTATCTAGCCTTCAGATTAGGATAGCATATTTGGGTTTCATGCAAAAACTGTTTTAGTCAAAAAGTTGATTTGGAAAGCATCTATCTATGACTCTAACAAAGTAGCGGTTGGTACATAAAACAACTAATAAAATCTATGATCGTGACAATAGCATTTTTGTTATACCTCTCCTCAATATGGATCGGCAAGCTGTGATTTTCTTCGTCAGGAGGACTTCCGTTTGGTCTTCTCCAGCAGAAGGGCAATGAAAGGGAATGGCTCCGACACAAGGGTCTCTAAGCAATCTGAACCATTTAAGAAACAATCTCTAAGGGGCAACATCAAATTATTTAGCCATCAAGCTTCAGGTTAAAGTTAAGAATAAAGTCATCAGGAACTGCTCAGGTCCTCAATCAGAACCTCTACAGAGGACATCAAAGTAGGAAAGGCGCACTTCTATGTGCAGTCGGGCTAAGTTAGGATCACCTAAAGAACTTCTGATGCTAACATTGGTCAGAAAATCATACATTTCCAATCAATACCATAAGAATCATACCCCAAATCTAGGATATAACTGAAATGTCTTTCACATGTCGATGATTGGCTCCTCTTCTCCTGTTCCCATCATTCGGCTCGTCAGGTAACTTTCTTGTATTCATCCATACTCTAGTCAGTGCGTCCAATGTTGGTTCCTTGGAACATAGCTGTCTCGCGCATCAAACTATACAAAGTAAGAAATACTAATACAGAACATTCTAGTAAGTAATTCTCATGCGAAAGTTAAAGAATTCTGCTAACGTTTAGTCAACCCAGTGTGAACAATACACCTCTATTTTCTGAACATGCATTCTCACGATTTTTATTCAGACATTGCAGTTTAATATAAGGCTGTGCAAAACTAGGCCTAAACCTCACTAACTTAAGGCCTACAATTAATAAGCAAATACATAACATCAAATCATTAATGTAACACGCTACTACAAAGTTCTCTACCCATATACGTTGAATAAACATTAATATGCATTCATTAAAAAGCATTACATATTGGATGACAGCCACTCAAGTGGGTACATTTTCCACGTAGCATATTATTTTCTATAATAACAAAATTCTATGCAAATTCCTAACTCATAACATATAAAATTCGTTAGTAATAAGTTCAGCCTTCACAATCTCTCCTCTGATGAATAAATATGTCATCACACCTTGCATTACCCGTATTTTTGTTCACCTAAAATTTGCCCTCCTTATAAATTGTATTTCTTTTATCCCTTTTCGAATTTTCCCTAAATTATGTTTCCATATTAACATCTTCCCTCCTCTGATCGTTCCTCAGTTTTCTTGTTTTAATCACATGATATTATTTACAAATTCCCTATGTTCCATATAGACAAATTATAATAATCAATATTACTTGTATAATTTTCAAAATCATCCCTTTCCCTAAGTTCCCAAGCCAATTTCCACCAGAAGCAAAATCTTTACCAACTTTTTCCAAAACTCCAGGTTCTTACAGCTCAGTTAAATCAGTGCTCTCATTAGTTAGATTGTTAATTAAGCTTTTAATTTATCTTCTATTGTTAGGTATAAACTGCAAAAATGTTGTGAGTTCAGCATTTTACAAACTCGGCCCTCCTTTGCTAAAATTATGTCTAACGCAAGGTGGTTCTGAAGAGTATTGGATCTTACTGCAGCCATTTCTCTATCCATTAGGATCATGGCTCCTGAAAATCTTGTCAGCATGTTATCCATAATAGTAGACAACTTTTTCAAATTCTCAGTGAATTTAGAATAACTCCCACTGAAGGAATTATCACTCCAAAAATATCTCCCACAATGCCTGAGGAAGATTCTCGCTTTTGTCTAACATTATGTAACTCAGTCAGTTTAGGTAATTTGTTCAGATTCTCAAGTTGAAAAATCTTTGGGAATACTATCCCCAAATAACATGTGCCATCCCATCTTCTCAGGAGACAGTAATACGCATATTGTCCACAGATGTAATAAACTCCAAGAATTGCTGGGTCTTGTCCATTTAACATAAACATCCACTTACTCTGAAACAAAAACGCATGTATACATTCACTCGTTCCCACAAACATGTTAGTTCTAGATTTAGGCCTATATATACAAAGCATCCCTATGTGTTGTGCATCTAAAGCTAATTTCCCTTGTGTCTTTATGTTGCTAAATGCATTATCATTTCTGAATGTTGGTTTCTCTAAGCCCTTTTCTAATTTCTCCTTTAGTGCCTATGACAGGGCACAGAAGACGGGCTTTTTCCGAGCTGAGCCAGGAGTCCCCCGGGGCACTCCAGAAAGGGAACCGACTGCGAGTACGACGGAGCGTGTGAATGAGGAGGGGACGGACGGCGGAAACCCGAAAGTACAAGAAGCAGGAGGACACAGGCAGAGGGTCTTTGGAAGTTTGTAGGAGACCACGAATGAAGGGAGATCGAGAGCACGCCACACAGAGAAGATGCCGCGAGGAACCAGAGGAGTTTCAGAGGACAAACAACGGGTTCGGCAGATGGAGAGGGCCGAACCTTGGTCTACCAGCAAAGAGGGAGACACGAGAAGTATGCCAATTACTAGGAGTCAGACAAATTAGAACATCTGTATATCATCCCCAAACTGATAGAAAGATATAATAAAACTATCAAACATGTTTAAGAAAAATCATAAATGAAATGGAAAAAGACCAGGACAGAAAACTCCTTCTAGTCCTATATGCAATTCGAACACATGTTCAATCATCTACAGGACATAGCCTTTTTGAACCGTTGTTTGGAAGACAACCCGGAACCCTCTTAGATACGACAGCTGAACATTGGGAGGAAACTAATGAAGAAGCTAAAAAGATATTCTCATTTTTACCCAGGAGTTGAAAGAAAAATTAAACACCGTGTGGGATGAGGTACATTACAATATGGACGAGAGTCGGGGAAGACAAAAAAAACACTACGATGTAGGGAAAAAACTTTGTGAATTAAATATTGGTGACAAAGGCCCTCATTACAACCCTGGCGGTCGGTGTTAAAGCGGCGGTAAAACCGCCAACAGGCCGGCGGGAAAAAAAATGGAATCACAACCATGGCGGAAACCGCCAATTTAGACAGCCACTTTAACACTCCGAACGCCACGGCGGTACAAACAAACACCACAGTGGTAACCGCCAACAGACAGGCGGAAGACAATGTACTGCTCACAGTATTACAACAGGCCAATCCGGCACCTTTTCCGGGGCGGATTCACCATGAACAAAAACACGGCGGAAATAGGGCTTGGAAGGGAAAACGCTCACCTCTACACACTCCACGAGGAACCAGGACGCCATGGAGCCAGAACTCCATATTCTACCTGCCTTTGTCTTCCTGCTCCTCTACCAGGAGCACGAACGCCGGCGGCGAAGACCACGGTGAGTACTGCACCTACGACACAGGGGAGGGGGGAGGGAAAAGAGAGTGACTCACACACACGCAACACCCCCACCCTCACCCACTACAACACACACACTAATACATGTTGACACATTACAGTTACACCTCCCAACCCCCCTGGAAGAATGCAAAGACAAGAGGAAATTATTGTATCGATTGTAATCAATTAAAATCCAGTACTCAAAAATATATATACACTATTAACAAATATATACACCAAGAATACAAGTCCAGGTACTGCACCATTTATAGTCCGTCGACCACTGGGCTCAAAATGCATGGGCAAAGCCCACACAAGAAACTTATCAAAACGGAGAGAACACTGCAGGGGCATCAGATAGAAAGATAACAGGCACCTCAGGGGGAAGGGACGGGGGGCACCTCAGCTGGATGAGTGCACAACACCAGATCCACAAGGGGGCTCCATGCCCACTGCTGTATCCTGGGGAGTCCAAAGTCACAGTCTCACAAATCTCTCCAGTGGGTGGTTTGCCCACTGCTTCATCCTGGGGAGTGCAAAGCCACAGCCTCTCAAGTCTCTCCAGTGGGTGGTTTGCCCACTGCTTTATCCTGGGGAGTGCAAAGCCACAGTCTCTCAAGTCTCTCCAGTGGGTGGTTTGCCCACTGCTTTATCCTGGGGAGTGCAAAGCCACAGTCTCTCAAGTCTCTCCAGTGGGTGGTTTGCCCAATGCTTTATCCTGGGGAGTGCAAAGCCACAGTCTTTAAAGTCTCTCCAGTGGGTGGTTTACCCACTGCTTTATCCTGGGGAGTGCAAAGCCACAGTCTCTCAAGTCTCTCCAGTGGGTGGTTTGCCCACTGCTTTATCCTGGGGAGTGCAAAGCCACAGTCTCACAAGTGGATAACATTCTCCACTGGTTCTGGAGGGGGCTTTGTGCCCAGAGTGCTTCATCCTGCCAAGGACAGAGGTAGTGGATGCCTTTCTCCACTGGTTCTGGAGGGGGCTTTGTGCCCAGAGTGCTTCATCCTGCCAAGGACTGAGGTAGTGGATGTCTTTCTCCAATGGTTCTGGAGGGGGCGTTGTGCCCAGAGTGCTTCATCCTGCCAAGGACAGAGTTAGTGGATGCCTTTCTCCACTGGTTCTGGAGGGGGCTTTGTGCCCAGAGTACTTCATCCTGCCAAGGACCGAGGTAGTGGATGCCTTTCTCCACTGGTCCTGGAGGGGACTTTGTGCCCAGAGTACTTCATCCTGCCAAGGGCAGAGGGAGGGGATGCCTTGCTCCACTGGTTCTGGAGGGGGCTTTGTGCCCAGAGTGCTTCATCCTGCCAAGGACAGATGTAGTGGATGTCTTCCTCCACTGGTTCTGGAGGGGGCTTTGTGCCCAGAGTGCTTCATCCTGCCAAGGACAGAGTTAGTGGATGCCTTTCTCCACTGGTTCTGGAGGGGGCTTTGTGCCCAGAGTACTTCATCCTGCCAAGGACCGAGGTAGTGGATGCCTTTCTCCACTGGTCCTGGAGGGGACTTTGTGCACAGAATGCTTCATCCTGCCAAGGACAGAGGGAGGGGATGCCTTGCTCCACTGGTTCTGGAGGGGGCTTTGTGCCCAGAGTGCTTCATCCTGCCAAGGACAGAGGTAGTGGATGTGATTCTTCACTGGTTCTGGAGGGGGCTTTGTGCCCAGAGTACTTCATCCTGCTCGTGGCGGCCTCAGTAGTGCAGGTGCTGGTGGCGTCGGTGTCCTTGGCAGCGGTGCTGGTGGTGGTGGTGTCCTGGGCAGCGGTGCTGCTGGTGGCGGTGTCCTGGGCAGCGGTGCTGCTGGCGGCTGTGTCCTTGGCAGCGGTGCTGGTGGTGGCGGTGTCCTGGGCAGCGGTGTCCTTGGCAGCGGTGCTGGTGGCGGTCTTGTCCACCATGCAGGTTGGCGGCCACTTCCCTTTCTTTCTGTGCCCCTTCCCCACCTTGGATGGTGGCGCAGCTGTCTTCCCACTCCCATCTGTAGTCCTGGGAGAGCCCTTGGTGGCAGGTGTTTTGCCCTTCTCCCTCCGGGCAGTGGCCAACTTCTTATGCTTCTGAGGTGGGGGACTGTCCGTGGTCTGGCTCCTTGGCACACTGGCTGCCCTGCTGCTTGGCGCACTCCAGAAGCCGGTTACTGCTGGCACCACTGCTACCGCTGATGTTGTGGCTGACGTGCTGGGTTGGGACCTGGAAAGGCGTGCCCTAGGGGACTGAAGGGGTGAGGGATGTGAGGGGAAGAGGTCAAGGTTGGACAGGAAAGTTTTTTTAGACACAATGGGACGGGTAGATGGAGGGGGTTTGGGAGTGGAGGAAGAGGTAGTGGTTGTAGGAGGTGTACGTTTGCTGACTTTGGGTGAAGGTGCATGGGCTGGAGGCTGTCGTGAGGTGGATGGCTGTTGGGTGGGTGTGTGACTGCGTTTGTGTACCTTGGGAGGTGGGCTCACAGACAAACTGGGAGAGGACACAGGGGATGTGTGAAGGGTAGTGGGGGTGGTGAGTGGACGTGAGCGGTGTGTGGTGATGGGTGTGCTGGTGATGGACGTAGTGGATGAAGATGTAGTGCATGCAGGTGTGAGTGGAGACGTGACAGGGAAGGAGGAGGGAGATGAGGAGGAGGGTGACACAGTGGAGACAGTGGATGTTGGTGTGTCTGCATGTGTGTGATGCTTGCGTGAGTGCCTGTGGGATGTGTGGTGCTTATGTTTGCCAGAGCTTCCCTTGTGTGTTGAGGTGTGTGCATGCTGGTCTGATGGTGTACTTGGGATAGGCGAAGGTACATGTGTTTGGGTCTGGGTGGAGGAAGCTGGAGGGGGGAGGCTGGGCACAGGGACAATGGCTGCAATCAGTGCTGAGGCCAGAGTCTGAAAAGCTTGCTGTTGGGCTGCCTGACCAGAATGAATGCCCTCCAGGAATGCATTTGGCTGTTGCAACTGCCTCTGTACACCCTGGATGGCATTCAGAATGGTAGACTGTCCAACAGTGAGGGATCTGAGGAGGTCAATGGCCTCCTCACTGAGGGCAGCAGGGCTGACAGGGGCAGGGGCTGAGGTGCCTGGGGTGAAGGAGATGCCCCCCCTCCTAGGTGAGCGTCCACGGGGCACATGCTGAGGGGCTGCTGGGAGGGCAGTGCTGGTAGGGGGGGTGGCGGCTGTACCTGTAGATGCGGGGGGCACAGAGGGGCCAACCACCGCAAGGGAGCTCCCATCAGAGGAGGAGTCCGTGTTGCTGGTCTCAGCTCCTATCCCCACCGTGGAGCTCCCCTCGCCCTCCGTCCCACTGGTGGCTTCAGACTTTGTTGTCTCGCCCTCCAGGGCCATGTGGGATGCAGCTCCCTCCTGCTCCGGTGCCACTGCTCCTCCGCCTGATGACGCTATTGCACACAAGAACAGGGAGACCAAAAAAAGGAGGGGAAAAGACAGAAGAAAGACATGTTAAGTGCATGCAATACCGCTACCGTTGGCGGACACTACAGACACAGAAGACCTCTGCACTACGCCGTGCACTTAGAGTTCCCTAATTAATCACAGGGACATGGGGTACAAGGCCTATGCCCGATTGCTGTACACATGGAAGTCACAAGAGCCTGACTAGGTGTAGTTGGCTCTGAACACTGGTGGGGTGGGGTGCCACATGTCCTGCCTTACGAAGGGACCTTGCCTCCTAAACTCGCCCTGGCCTAGGGGAACCCACAACCCACCTCCCCCACCCACACACCTTGTAATGCGCGCTGATTCAGCTGAATGAGAGTGTACTCACCCCCTTGTGGCTGCTGTGTGTGATGCTCTCAAGCGACCATCCAACTCCGGATACGCCACCGCCAGGATCTGGAACATCATGGGGGGTCACGGTGCGACAGGCACCCGTCCGACGTTGAGAGGCCATCCCCAGCTGGGCCTCCGCTGTCTTCTTGCTCCAGCGGCGAATGTCCTCCCATCTTTTCCGGCAGTGGGTGCTCCGTCTGTGGTGGACCCCCAGGGTCTGGACTTCCTTGGCGATGGCACGCCAAATATCCTTCTTCTAGTGGGCACTGACCTACAGGAATAGTACAGGAGAAAAGGAGAAGATATAACCGTCCGGACCGTCACAGTCATTGGCCCGCGTTCCTACCCTTGCCATGATGCACATGCACTCACCGTCTTTTCATGCACGCCTCATTTTCCCCCCCTATCTTCCATCCACACCACTCCACACAGGTATTGCCCATACTGCATGCTCACAGTGTACTTAACTGTTTGTCCAGAGGACTGTAAAGTAGCGTGTACTGGGGGAGGACCCCATCCACTAGTTTCTCCAACTCCTCCGTGGTGAAGGCAGGAGCCCTTTCCCCAGACACATGAGTCATTGTCTCATCCAAACTGAGGTCACAGCAGCTCTTGCAGTGTAGGTCCTCTCCTGTCGAAGATCAGGTATCAAGTGAGTGAACAGATAGAAAATAGGGTCCAATGTTAACCAATGCAGGATTGCGCCACGGTCTTCGACCGCCTACCGAGACGGTGTACAACGCCAGCGCAGTAACCTCATATCCCCTTGTCCCACATTACAGGTCAGGCAGCTGCCATTTCAGGGGGCCACACAGCATTATTTTTAAATGCGTCACACATATCTAGGCCTTGCATACACATTAAGACAGGGACATAGCAGATTGAAAAATGTGTGCAATAAAGTTGTGTTTTTGTACCTCAGTGTTAGCTGACCATCTGCTCGCTGTTCTCCTCCATAGAGCACGTCCGCTGGGGCAGGTGAGGAGATGGCGGCATCCTCCGGTGTACAGACCGCTGGTGGACCTGTCGCCAATGGAAGAGTGACATGTAATTGTCACCTACAGACTGGACCGTGCCACAATCCAGGAACTGTGTGTCCAGTTAGAGCCGGACCTGATGTCAGCTATCCGCCATCACACACGTATCCCTCCTCTAGTGCAGGTGCTGTCAGTACACCATTTCCTGGCAAGTGGATCTTTTCAGACGACAGTGGCCATAGCACCAGGGATGTCCCAGCCTATGTTCTCCAACGTGTTGTCCAGAGTGCTGTCTAAAACACATGCGCAGCTACATCGTTTTCCCTCAGGTGGAGGATTTGCCTACAGTGAAAGGTGACTTCTATGCCCTGGGACATACCCCCAACATCATTGGTGCCATTGATGGGACACATGTGGCCTTGGTCCCCACCGCAGGAGTGAACAGGTGTACAGAAACCGGAAGAGTTACCATTCTATGAATGTGCAGATGGTGTGTTTGGCCGACCAGTACATCTCCCATGTGATTACCAAGTTTCCTGGCTCAGTGCATGATGCTTACATTCTGAGGAATAGCAGCATCCCTTATGTGATGGGGCAACTCTAGAGGCACGGTGTGTGGCTATTAGGTGAGGACATGGACCCTGTACAGTGTGACTAGGTGTCTGGGGTTGTCCCTAAGGGTTAGTGTGTGTCTAACCGTTGTCCCTCGACATTTGCAGGTGACTCTGGCTACCCCAACCTGTCATGGCTACTGACCCCAGTGAGAAATCCAAGGACAAGGGCAGAGGAACGCTACAATGAGGCCCATGGGCGAACTAGGAGGGTTATAGAGAGGACCTTCGGCCTCCTGAAGGCCAGGTTCAGGTGCCTCCATATGACAGGTGGTTCCCTATTCTACTCACCAAAGAAGGTGTGCCAGATCATCGTGGCCTGCTGTATGCTTCACAACTTGGCTTTGAGACGACAGGTGCCTTTCTGTGGCAGCTGTGGGGCCTGTGGACAGTGAAGACGAGGAAGCAGAAGAAGAGGATATCGACAACAGAAACACGGTGATTCATCAATACTTCCAGTGAGACACAGGTAAGAAGACATCACTGCCTGCTACATCTGATACACTTGTTCTACCTCTCATATGTCTGTCACTTTCACCCAGTGTATGGACCCTGAGTTGTCACTTTCCCTTTCGATTTCACAGATGTGGGTCCCACTTTGTGACATCTGCTTTGTTTCCTCATGGACTAGAGCTGTGTGACATAGGTATGTTGACAATACAATGGATATTGCATTTTTCCTCAGTTATTGCAAATACACATTTTCGAAAGCACAGACTGACTCCAGATAGTTTTGTGATTTAAGGGTATTTATTTAAGCGCTAAATAGTGGAGGGGTTTGTAAAATGGTCAGGGGTGATGGTGGAGTAATGTCCATGGCAGAGTCCAGTCTATTAGTCTCACAGGTGCATTGTCCAAAGGGGCATAGGAAGTGGAGCTGGGGCAGTTGATGGATGGACAGGGTGACAAAGTGGGACAGAAGGATGACAATCAGGGTGGTCTAATTTCTTGGCGGGGGTCTTGGCATTGTTCTCTGTCTTTGTCCTGGATCTCAGGGACCGCTTGCGGGGTGGTTCTCCATCTGCAGGGGGTGGGGTGTTGGTGTCGTGGTCCTGTGGCGTTGCCTCCTGTCCACTAGCGCCGGCGGAGGTGGTGGGCAGTTCATCGTCCAGGCTAGAATCAGGGGCCCCTTGTTGTGCCATAGTGTCCCTCCTGGTGTTCACAAGGTCCTTCAGCACCGCTACAGTGGTGCCCAGGGTGGTATTGATGGTTTTGAGTTCCTCCCTGAACCCCAAATACTGTTCCTCCTGCAGCTGCTGGGTCTCCTGAAACTTGACCAGTACCGTTGCCAGGGTCTCCTGGGAATGGTGGCAGGCTCCCATGATGTTGGAGAGGGCCTCGTCAAGAGTAGGTTCCCTGGGCCTGTCCTCCCCCTGTCGCACAGCAGCCCTCCCAGTTCCCCTGTGCTCCTGGGCCTCTGTCCCCTGAACCGTGTGCCCACTGCCACTGCCCCCAGGTCCCTGCTGTTGTTGGGGTGGTGGGTTAGCCTGGGTTCCCTGTAGTGGTGGACACACGGCTGCTTGACGTGTCTTGGGGACAGAGGTCTAGGCCCACTGGGTGGGTGCTGTGCTGGTGTTTCCAGAGGGGGGAGGCTCTGTTGTGGCTTGTGCCAGTGTGAGGGTAACCAACTGTCCCGAGGTCCCAGATGGGCCGGGCTGGTCATCTAGATCCAGTTGGACAAAGCTGCTGTCATCACTGTGGGCCTCTTCGGTGGGGGGAGTGAACATGTCTGGAAACTCCTGTCCGGTGACATTGGGTAGGGGTCCTGCAGGGGTGTAAAGGCATAATTATTGCAGCTGTGTGTGCCATGGTGTGCAATGGGTGGGTGACCCTGTACCCCAGTTGTTGCATTCTTGTGTAGGACCTTGTGTGATCATTGTTTAGGGGTGTGTGTGGGTATGTGCAGTGGCCATCCATTGGTGATGGGTGTCCATGCTTTGGTATTGCATGCAGGGCTTGGTGTTGGACTGGGTGGGTTATGATAGTGGGACATATGTGAGGAGTTGGAGTGATGGGGGTGAGGGCGAGGGTGGGGGTATGTGATAGCATGCAGGTAGGGTGGGGGATGAAGTAGTTAAAGATTTGACTTACCAGAGTCCATTCCTCCAGCTACTCCTGCGAGGCCCTCAGGATGCAGTATAGCCAAGACCTGCTCCTCCCATGTTGTTAGTTGTGGGGGAGGAGGTGGGGGTCCGCCGCCTGTCCTCTGAACCGCGATGTGGTGTCTTGAGACCACGGAATGTATCTTCCCCCGTAGGTCGTTCCACCTCTTCCTGATGTCATCCCATGTTCTTGGGTGCTGTCCCTCTGCGTTGACCCTGTCCACGATTCTGCGCCATAGCTCCATCTTCCTAGCTATGGTCTTGTGCTGCACCTGTGATCCAAATAGCTGTGGCTCTACCCGGATCATTTCCTCCACATGACCCTGAGCTCCTCCTCAGAAAACCTGGGGTGTCTTTGCGGTGCCATGGGGTAGTGTGGGTGATGTGTGAGGTGGTGTGTGCTGTGATGTGTGGGGTGATGTTTAGGGGTGTGTGGTGTTTTGTGCGTGAATGTGTATGTGTGATGGTGTTGTGTGCCTCTGTATGGTGGGGTTGTCATTGCTGTGCTGTCTCTCTGGCCTTCGTCTACATTTCTAGTCGTAAGGGTTTGTGGGTGATGTGGGTGTGTGTTTTATATTGTATTGAGTGTGTGGGAGTGGTGTGTATGTGTACCAGGTGTATATTTTGAATTGTCCAATGTGTTAGTGTTTTGTAAATGTGTGTGTATTTTGAGCGCGGCGGTGTGTACCGCCAATAGAATAACATGGTTGAAAGACCGCCGCGTGGATTCGTGGTTTCGTGATAGTGTGGGGGTATTCCTGTTGGCGTGACGGTGGAGGTTTTGTTATCGCCAGTTTATCACTGACCTTTGATGTGGGGGACTTGTGTGGGTGTCTGGATTTTGGCGGATTCCGAGCTTTGGGTCGTAATAGCTGTGGCGGAATTCCGCGGCCACGGAGGTGTGTTGGCGGTCTTCTGCACGGCGGTAAGCAGCATTTAACACCAAGGTTGTAATGACCCCCAAAGTATTAATCCTGTTACCCACGTCCGCAAACAAACTTCTAGCCAAATGGCATGGTCCCTACTGAATTCTGGACAAGGTAACACCCCTTACACACAGGGTGGAGATACCAGAAGGTTCTAAGTCAGGCCAGATCTACCATATAAATTTACTTAAAGAATGGAAAGAGAGCAAAACCAATAATGTCTGTGAATAATAACACATTATTCATTTCAACCACCCAGCCCTTAGACATCCGGGTACTACCCCCCCCCCCAACAAAGGAGACCAAGTGACAGAACCTACATACGGGACACAGTTGTCTGACGTACAGAAAACTCAGCTAAAGTTAGTACTGGATGGCAATAGAGAGGTGTTTTCCAAAAGTCCTGGTAAAACTACCTTTGTTCAACACCATCTGAAGGAAGGGTTTCTAGACAAATACCCTATCAAATCCCCGAAGCTAGACAATTGCTAGTCGAAAAAGAAGTAAAGGAAACGCTAGAGGCTGGTATCATAGAACCATCTTCTAGTCCTTGGTGTTCCCCAGTGGTTTAAGTTCCCAAACACAATGACACGGTTAGATTTTGTATTGATTTCCATCAACTTAATTCCCTGTCTCAATTTGACACGCATCCCATGCCTCGAGTTGATGAATTACTCGAACGCCTAGGACAGGCCAAGAATCTGACCACTCTGGATCTGACTAAAGGGTATTGGCAAATCCATCTAAATCCAACCGACAAAGAGAAAACAGCCTTTGCTGCCTCTACCGGGTTATATCTCTTTACGGTGTTACCATTTGGACTATAAGGGTCTCCCGCTACTTTTCCAAGGGTGATGGACATTGTACTTTGGCCCCACCAAGACTATGCAGAAGCCTAGTTAGACGACATTGTTATCTATAGTCCCACATGGGAACATCACAAAGAACAAGTATCGAAGGTACTCCAAGCCCTAAAGGAAGCCGGGCTAACTGCTAATGCAGAAAAGTGTAACCTGGGGCAGACTACTCTTAAATATCTGAGATACATCATAGGGAACGGATGTATTAAACCCCAAATCAATAAGGTAGAGGCTATATGTCAGTTACCAGTACCGAAATGCAAGAAAGACGTAAGAGCCTTCCTAGGGATGATTGGGTATTATAGACGATTCATTCCTCATTTTTCCTCCATCGCTGCCCCATTAACTTCTTTGTTCGAAAAAGTCCATCTGAACAGAATAAATATACTATCTGATGACCAATTTCACAAGTATATGACCCTTAAACCCCTCCTCACTACTGAACCAGTTTTACAATGTCCCAACTTCCAGAAACCGTGTTGTCTTCAAACAGATTCATCTGACCAAGGTCTAGGGGCAGTGCTTTCACAAAATGATGCTACAGGTCAGCAACATCCTGTTGTATACATTAGCAGGAAATTGCTTCCTAGAGAAAGGACTTATCCAACATTGGAGAAAGAATGTCTGGCCATCAAATAGGCTTTTGAGGCTCTCCAGCACTACTTGTTAGGGACACCATTTATCCTTCTTACCGACCACGCTCCTTTGACCTGGTTGGCTAGACATAAAGATACAAATGCTAGGGTTCTTCGATGTTTTTTATGCCTCCATGCCATTATATTTCGGGTCCAACACTCTCCAGGTTTTTTGCTGATAATTTATCCCGGTATCTTACTGATTCATGGCTCCAAAAGCCGCTTTCTGGGGTGAGCGAGTTTGACAGGGCACAGAAGATGGGCTCTCATGAGCTGAGTGAGGAGTCCCCGGGGCACTCCAGAAAGGGAAATGAACGCAAGTACGACGGAGTGTACGTATGAGGAGGGGACAGACGGTGGAAACCCGGAAGTACGAGAAGCAGGAGGACACAGGGAGAGGGTCGTCAGGAGTTTGGAGGAGACCATGAATGAAGGGAGATAGAGAGCACGCCACACAGAGAAGACGCCACGTGGAGCAAGTGAGGAGCAGGAGGAGTTTCGGAGGATGACCAATGGGTTCCGCAGATGGAGAGGGATGAACCTCGGTCTACCACTAGAGAGGGAGACACGAGAAGACCTCGCCACATCTCAGGAAGGGCATGGCGTTTCCAGGTGCGGGACCGCGTATATGGTTCATGGGTTGACAGGTTCGGGATTGCGGGTGGAAGAGATAAGGTTTATTGGTCCACAAATGCGTCGTTTAGACCACAGATCTAACCATTTGCTCGTTCACCCAAACTATAGCACATGACAAGGATAAGTACACCATAAAAGGAAGACTACAGCATGGCATGTGGTGATTAGGTGTTATTTGGTTTTCTTTCTTACCCCCTCCTAAAACAATGTCGCTCCCACTTTCAAATTTGCACAATACAGAAAAGAAAGAGAAAACAATAAGATAAAAGAACTAACAAAAAAAATACAAACAAAACGAAAAACAAAAATAGGAAAACACATACCTGACGGAGAGTACCTGCTTTTGTTTCCCTTGTTTCTTTCTCTCTCTGGCAACACTGGAGCTGGGAAGTGACCAACCGGATACCTGTAAAAGACATTAAAGGAAAAGAGATTAAGCTGCATCAAAAGAAGCCAAGAACTGTATGAAACCAGTATAGATTGGAAAACCCATATACTTGTTGTGCCACGCTCATGCCATGTCTGGATACCAATAATAAAATGCATCGGGTGGACATCATTTCAGTGTAAAGTATCTGTGTATCCATTCAGACACAAAAATACAATGCATAGAGGGGCAGTTAGCGGCTTACCGCAGTTCCTTTCTCAAGTCATCTGTCTGATCTAAGAAACTCTTTTCTAAAGGTGCCAGGAACCATGTGAGATTATTCCTGTGTACATAAGCTGTGGCACATGTCAATGTAGGTTCAAAAAATCCTCTCACTAACTCTATATTATTTTACTTAGCTACTCTACTCCGGTATTTAATTATCGGAACAAATGAAAACACAACGTTGTGGTTTGAATAAAAGTATTGAATATACTCTTGGTTTTAGAATCTGGTTACTAAAAGACTACAACTTATCCCATAAGTAAGAGGCAAACTATGATAAGCAATTCCTTCCAATCTGGTGTAGGAATCTGTGTACACACACAACATTCTCTCACATTAGTCTCCACATACTCACGCAATAGGCGATAGAAAACATTAGAATAAAGATCTCCTTGATTATTGCCTACGTGCAGATATTTCTCATGTACCCTAAACTTCTCTACTGCTGTAAGTGTAGTAGTTGTCCCTAAAGGAGTGGTACATTGGCCCACAATCTTGTCAAGTAATGCCACACTCACAATCAATACCAAACACCGTATCATGCACGCAATTGCCAAACCAATACCTATGTATTTACAGCACCTTTTGTTCCTAACCTGCTGGCTTTGGTTACTCATGATCTGTAAAGAATCAGAAAGTAGAAGGGAAAAATGTATAGTTCTGGAGCAAAACAAAACAAAAACAAAAAAAATTCAATCTTCTTTAGCGGTTATTTACAGCTTTCAGTCTATCTTCCAGGACACTTTGTCAAAAACAGGTAGTTTGTCAAAATCAGTTTAGCAGCTTGTCAAATCAGGTTATTTCATAAACAAGTTCCAGATACTTTCAATTGTCTTTTTCTTTCTCAGTATACAACCTTACACAGTTCAGGTCATTGATCTTCTTCACATGCCAAAATATTGACCTGGGATTTCTTGACAAAACAAAAAGATAAAAACTAATTCTGCCATTCACTTGTTGTTACATATGCCCATTCAGGACATGCGTACCTTTGATTTGCAATTCTCTTTCTTTTCAATCTTCATTCTAAACATAATTCTCCATCACTCAAATCTTCTTTTCTTGTTGTGTCCACTTCTTTCTCAATTGTTGTCACTGGAATTGCTTCTTTCCTCTTTGGTTGTGATTTCAGCTACTTATCACCTTTCAGTGGACCTCTTGCCAATGCTCTTTTCAGGGTTGGTCTTGTGATTTCTTTCTGTGCTGCAGGATTTTCTCTTGATTTACCTTCTACTGGTTCCGGAGGAGTCAGATTGTCTTGGCTTTGATCTGGTTCAACTCCTTCCCCCTCGGGGTCTGTCATTTACTCTGTTTGTCTCTCAGTACAGATCACTGTACTGGGGGTGAATGTTTGACAATGTTCAGCATTCCGTCCATCACTTGTTGTTTTTGCATTTGTCGCCCTAGTGGGAAGGGTATGCCCAGACGTGGGTCCCGTGCTTCCCATGCCACTGGATTCAAACTAGCCTGGCTGATGAGGGGTGAAACCCCGAAACCGGTCCCAGGATGCTTGTTTCCAGTCCAGGGAAGACCTGGCCTAGCAGTTCGGGCTGGACTGTTCCCATGGGGAACAGGGTCAAGACTGATTTGCATATGGCTGGGTCCAAACTGGAATGGCATGGGCAGCAAAAAAACGATGGATTTAGGCCCAGATCACTGTACTGGGGGTGAATGTTTGACAATGTTCAGCATTCCGTCCATCACTTGTTGTTTTTGCATTTGTCGCCCTAGTGGGAAGGGTATGCCCAGACGTGGGTCCCGTGCTTCCCATGCCACTGGATTCAAACTAGCCTGGCTGATGAGGGGTGAAACCCCGAAACTGGTCCCAGGATGCTTGTTTCTAGTCCAGGGAAGACCTGGCCTAGCAGTTCGGGCTGGACTGTTCCCATGGGGAACAGGGTCAAAACTGATTTGCATATGGCTGGGTCCAAACTGGAATGGCATGGGCAGCAAAAAAACGATGGATTTAGGCCCAGATCACTGTACTGGGGTGAATGTTTGACAATGTTCAGCATTCCGTCCATCACTTGTTGTTTTTGCATTTGTCGCCCTAGTGGGAAGGGTATGCCCAGGCGTGGGTCCCGTGCTTCCCATGCCACTGGATTCAAACTAGCCTGGCTGATGAGGGGTGAAACCCCGAAACCGGTCCCAGGATGCTTGTTTCCAGTCCAGGGAAGACCTGGCCTAGCAGTTCGGGCTGGACTGTTCCCATGTGGAACAGGGTCAAGACTGATTTGCATATGGCTGGGTCCAAACTGGAATGGCATGGGCAGCAAAACAACAATGGATTTAGGCCCAGATCATTGTACTGGGGGTGAATGTTTGACAATGTTCAGCATTCCATCCATCACTTGTTGTTTTTGCATTTGTCGCCCCAGTGGGAAGGGTATGCCCAGACGTGGGTCCCGTGCTTCCCATGCCACTGGATTCAAACTAGCCTGGCTGATGAGGGGTGAAACCCCGAAACCGGTCCCAGGATGCTTGTTTCCAGTCCAGGGAAGACCTGGCCTAGCAGTTCGGGCTGGACTGTTCCCATGGGGAACGGGGTCAAGACTGATTTGCATATGGCTGGGTCCAAACTGGAATGGCATGGGCAGCAAAAAAACGATGGATTTAGGCCCAGATCACTGTACTGGGGGTGAATGTTTGACAATGTTCAGCATTCCGTCTATCACTTGTTGTTTTTGCATTTGTCGCCCTAGTGGGAAGGGTATGCCCAGACGTGGGTCCCGTGCTTCCCAATCCACTGGATTCAAACTAGCCTGGCTGATGAGGGGTGAAACCCCAAAACCGGTCCCAGGATGCTTGTTTCCAGTCCAGGGAAGACCTGGCCTAGCAGTTCGGGCTGGACTGTTCCCATGGGGAACGGGGTCAAGACTGATTTGCATATGGCTGGGTCCAAACTGGAATGGCATGGGCAGCAAAAAAACGATGGATTTAGGCCCAGATCACTGTACTGGGGGTGAATGTTTGACAATGTTCAGCATTCCGTCTATCACTTGTTGTTTTTGCATTTGTCGCCCTAGTGGGAAGGGTATGCCCAGACGTGGGTCCCGTGCTTCCCAATCCACTGGATTCAAACTAGCCTGGCTGATGAGGGGTGAAACCCCAAAACCGGTCCCAGGATGCTTGTTTCCAGTCCAGGGAAGACCTGGCCTAGCAGTTCAGGCTGGACTGTTCCCATGGGGAACAGGGTCAAGACTGATTTGCATATGGCTGGGTCCAAACTGGAATGGCATGGGCAGCAAAAAAACGATGGATTTAGGCCCAGATCACTGTACTGGGGGTGAATGTTTGACAATGTTCAGCATTCCGTCCATCACTTGTTGTTATTGCATTTGTCGCCCTAGTGGGAAGGGTATGCCCAGACGTGGGTCCCGTGCTTCCCATGCCACTGGATTCAAACTAGCCTGGCTGATGAGGGGTGAAACCCCGAAACCGGCCCCAGGATGCTTGTTTCCAGTCCAGGGAAGACCTGGCCTAGCAGTTCGGGCTGGACTGTTCCCATGGGGAACAGGGTCAAGACTGATTTGCATATGGCTGTGTCCAAACTGGAATGGCATGGGCAGCAAAAAACGATGGATTTAGGCCCAGATCACTGTACTGGGGGTGAATGTTTGACAATGTTCAGCATTCCGTCCATCACTTGTTGTTTTTGCATTTGTCGCCCTAGTGGGAAGGGTATGCCCAGACGTGGGTCCCGTGCTTCCCATGCCACTGGATTCAAACTAGCCTGGCTGATGAGGGGTGAATCCCCGAAACCGGTCCCAGGATGCTTGTTTCCAGTCCAGGGAAGACCTGGCCTAGCAGTTCGGGCTGGACTGTTCCCATGGGGAACAAGGTCAAGACTGATTTGCACATGGCTGGGTCCAAACTGGAATGGCATGGGCAGCAAAAAAACAATGGATTTAGGCCCAGATCACTGTACTGGGGGTGAATGTTTGACAATGTTCAGCATTCCGTCCATCACTTGTTGTTTTTGCATTTGTCGCCCTAGTGTGAAGGGTATGCCCAGACGTGGGTCCCGTGCTTCCCATGCCACTGGATTCAAACTAGCCTGGCTGATGAGGGGTGAAACCCCGAAACCGGTCCCAGGATGCTTGTTTCCAGTCCAGGGAAGACCTGGCCTAGCAGTTCGGGCTGGACTGTTCCCATGGGGAACAGGGTCAAGACTGATTTGCATATGGCTGGGTCCAAACTGGAATGGCATGGGCAGCAAAAAAACGATGGATTTAGGCCCAGATCACTGTACTGGGGGTGAATATTTGACAATGTTCAGCATTCCGTCCATCACTTGTTTTTGCATTTGTCGCCCTAGTGGGAAGGGTATGCCCAGACGTGGGTCCCCTGCTTCCCATGCCACTGGATTCAAACTAGCCTGGCTGATGAGGGGTGAAACCCCGAAACCGGTCCCAGGATGCTTGTTTCCAGTCCAGGGAAGACCTGGCCTAGCAGTTCGGGCTGGACTGTTCCCATGGGGAACAGGGTCAAGACTGATTTGCATATGGCTGGGTCCAAACTGGAATGGCATGGGCAGCAAAAAAACGATGGATTTAGGCCCAGATCACTGTACTGGGGGTGAATGTTTGACAATGTTCAGCATTCCGTCCATCACTTGTTGTTTTTGCATTTGTCTCTCAAGACCATCTGCTTCTGGGAGAGTCCACTTCCAACTAGACTCTCCTGTCACCTCGGTTGAGGCTGGTCCACTGTCACTCTCCTGTACTTCATCCACTTCGTCTCTCACAGGAGTATTTGCATTGCTTTCAGTTTGCTGAGAGTCAGCCTCTGATTCTCCTGCTACTGTCTCCAAATCTGGAGCTGGTCTGGAAGTTGTTGGTACTCTCAACAACCCTTCTTCATCGTCCAAAGGACATGGCACTTTCTGAGTATGACTTGCGTGGATTGAGATCAGAACTCCAGGTCACTTCACAGCTGTAGTACTAACCAGTACTACTTGGTAGGGGCCTTTCCACCGAGGCTCCAAGCACGACTTCTTCAAATGTTTCCTTATCACAACCCAGTCTCTCACTCTCAGGTTGTGGCTTTGATCTTGCAATGGTTGCAGTGTGGTGGCTTCCACCTGATGAGAGAAAGAGCGAACTACGTCAGCCAGGCCTTTGCAGTATCATCTGTTATGTTCACAAGAGTAGTTGCAGGAACCTCTGGCAATTTCATTGCTCTACCCATGAGGATAGTCCAGTTTTCCTGTAGGGTGTGTTTCTTATACACATCAGAACTAACAGCAGTGCGTCTGGCCATTTCAGATTCATGGACGCACACATTTTCGCCATTCTTGACTTCAAGGTACCATTCATCTGCTCAACAAGTCCTGAGGCTTCAGGGTGGCAGCTACTATTCAATATCTGCTCAATGTTTAATGCTGAACATAGCAATTTGATTACTTCATGACTAAAGTGACTTCCCCTATTCGATTCTAAAGAGACTGGAAAACCAAAACAAGGTAACAGTTCTCTAAGCAGTAACTTCGCTACTGTGAGGCTGTCATTTCTTCGTGTAGGGTAAGCTTCAATCCAGTGACTAATGATGCAAACAATCACCAGCACGTATCTCAATCCTCCAAACACAGGAATCGCAATGAAGTCTATCTGCATTCTGCTAAATGGACCTCCCACTCTTCCAGTGTGGCTCATGTTGTCCACAGACCCTTTAGCCACGTTCATCTGCTGACAGATGTTGCAGCAATGGCAAACTGCTTCGGCAACCTGTCTAAATTTTGGATTAAACCAGTACGGCTTGAAGGTGCGAATCATGGCATCCGTTCCAACATGTGCTTGACCATGATAATATCTCGCCATTTGAGTCAACAAACTGCTAGGCAGAACCACTTGTCCCACTCCTGATACCCATATGTCATCCTCACGTTGAATACAACTTTACCCAGTTTTTTTTTCCTCCCTATCAACATTTTCTTGAAGCACTTTTAATTAATCCAATGTGTCAATTACATGCAAAGCATAACTAGTACAATTTTCAGCCTCAAGTAACAATTCCCATTTGTCTTTGAACGATATACAGTTCAATGCACAAAACGCTGCACCTTGATCTGCGTGTCCATTTCCCATGGCACGAAATCTTGTGACTTCAGGTATACACTGCTTTTCACCACAGTAATCATTTCAGGCAGTTGTATGGCTCGCAACAAGTCATGGATTCTCTCTCCATTTCTAACCTGAGAACCAGAAGAGGTCAGGAAACCTCTCTGTGACCACAGCTGGCCAATGTCATGGACTATTTCAAATCCATACTGACTATCCGTGTATATGGTAAGTTTGAGCTGTGCAGAAGCCTGGCATGATCTAGCAAGAGTCACTAATTCAGCCACTTGTGCAGAATACCTTCCTTGAAGCCAGGATGCTTCAAGTATACCAGAAATCGTGCACACAGCATCTCCTGCTCTCAATGTTCCCACGCTATCTCTTAAACAGGAACCATCAACAAAAACAATTTGGTCATTTTCTTCCAATCAGGTATCTTTAATATCAGGCCCTGGTTTGGTGCACAAATTGGTTACCCCCAGACAGTCATGGTCAACCTCTTTCAATTTGTCAGCTTCAATATTCTCTTTTGGAAGCATAGCACTGTGCACCTTTTTAATGCCACATTTGGGGGAACCCAGGATGACAGTTTCATACCTCGTCAACCTGGTATTCATCAGGTACTGTGTCTTAGATTGGGTAAGCAAAACTTCTGTGAATGAGGGGCCATTACAGTTAACGGATGTCCCATCACAATGCTCTCACTCTGAGCGAGGCTCTGTCCAACCGCAGGGACTGTACGCAGACAACCTGATAAGGCTGCTGCAACTGGGTCCAAAGTAGCTGAAAAATACGCTACTGGGTGGTTTACACCACCATGGACCTGAGTCAGAACAGACAAAGAACATGCATCACACACATGACAAAACAACATGAAGGGTTTTGTGTAATCCGGCATTCCCAAGGCTGGGGCTTGGCACAAACTCTCGCTCAATTCAGTAAAGGCTTTCATGCATACTTGATCTAACACAAAGGGATCAAAAACTTCTTTGTGAGTTAACTTCTGGAATGGTTTTGAAATGATTGCAAAGTTGGGAATCCACTGGCCACAATAGTTCACCATTCCTAAAAACATTCACATCTCTCTGAGTAGTTGGGGGATTCATCTGCAGTATGACTGTAACCCTCTCTCTTGAAATCCTTCTAGCTCCCTTTTCAATTTGGTGTCACAAGTATTTCACTTCTTTCTGACAGTACTGTAATTTCACTGGGGATACTTTGTGTCCATTCTTCCCTAAGTGGTTCAATAAAGCAATAGTCTCATACTTGCATGTCTCTTTTGTTTTTGGACAGAACAAATAGGTCGTCAATGTGTTGGACTAACGTCAATTGGAAAGACAATTCCAATGACTACAGGTTCTTTTTTAGGATCTGGTAGAAAATTGAATTCTGCACCAACAGTACACTCAATCCAAAACTTTGAAAAAGAAGAGAAATTGGCTATCCCCATAAAGAGGTACAGAAAAAATGCTTGTGACAGCTCCACTACGGTGAGCCATTCCGCATTGCACGGGATCTGAAACAAAATCACTGCTGGATTTGGCACTTTGGGACAACATTTAAAGACAGTATCATTCATTTTCCTCAAATCCTGAACAATCCAAAATTTACCACATGGCTTTCACAAACCCATTATCGGTGAATTACGTGGACTGCTCATCACTTCTTTTAAAATGCCTTGGTTTACAAATTCTGCAATTATGGGAGCAATCAGGGGTCCTGAGTCATGCGGTATTGGGGTATTTAAAGGAAAAATCACGTTTGGACCTACTGGGAACTTAAATGGCTCAACTCCTTTAATTAGACCAATGTCTTTTCCTGTCAAATCCCACACTTTCATTTTAACTGTTCCCTGCAAGTCAGAAGAAAGGTCTCTTACTGTAAAAACTGGAAAGAAAATGATCAGAGTGTACTTTTTATTCACTGTATCACACTATTTTTCTGCAGGCAAGTCTTCTTCATCATCGCTATTTGTCTGGATGGCCATTCTATTGCTTGAACAAGTAATCAAACATCTAGTTTTGCAAAGCAAGTCTCTCACTAGTAAGGATACTGGACTTGAATCACAAACTACGAATTTGTGCAATCCCTCGAAATTGCAATTTTTAACCTGAACTGGTTTTGTAATTGGATTTGACACATACTGACTGGCAACTCCTATAATCTGCACTGTTTTCCCTGAAAGTGGTACATTTAGAACTTCTGCAGATCTCACTGTAGAGTGTGTAGCTCCTGTGTCAACCAAAAATGAGACTTTGTGACCCATCAATTTCCTTTTACATATGGACCTTTCTGATCTACTTCTAATGAAGCTACTAACACGCATTCTTCCTCATCTGAACTCTCACTCACCCAATCATCATTCGCTTCATCCTCACTGGGTAGTGGGAATGGTTGTACTGTGTTATTACTCTGGGTACACCTTTGACACGTGACCAGCTGAAGAAGCATCTCCTGCTGCTGCTCCACTGGGCGTGAGATATTTGGATTTCTTGTCTAGGTACCATTTGCACTTGAGGGTGCATTTGCTGCAACTGGGGCATCTGCAAACGTGGCATTTGCACTTGTTGGGGGGCTGGAAATTTTGCATTGGGTTCACATTATTTTGAAATTATGATTTTGACCTCTCATCCTTTGTCCTCTCATATTTGAGAAATAATTTATTTCATTGTTTGCTGAACAACACCTTCTTGACCCAACATCGGACACTCCTGTTTCCAATGTCCGAGGCCTCCACGAATGTGACACTGTAACAATCTATTCATTCCTTAGACATTACTTTGAGCAAACACAGAACTCAAATCAGGACCAGGATTCACATTTTTAACTTCCACCTCTACCTCTATCTTTCGCCTGGTTCTGAGACCACATATTCCATTGCTGCTGTTGCTGCTGTGGAAAACTTTCCTGCATCCCTGTTTGTGCCTCTTTAATCCTCATTACCATTGTCTTCTCTTTCAATTTTCTCTGCTTCAACTCAATCGCGTCACTACAGTACTTTGTGTATTGCAATACTTCATCAATCGGCTTTGCTTGCAAACAAATCAAATGGGTTTTAATTATCTGGCTGATTTCAGTTCTTAATCTTCAACAAATCTGAACATGAAATGGATCATGTCTTTTGGCTTAATTGTCTCTGTTCCACTGTAATGTTTGAACGCCTGCAACAGTCTCTCATAGTACGCATGTGTTGACTCCTCTCCTTTCTGAGCTGTCCTGTCTATTCTCTGCCAGTCGATATTCTTGGATGAAATTCTCGTTTTCAAAAATTCAATCACCTTATAGTATTATTTCATTACATCAGGAGATGGTGCACATGTAGCTGGATCTCTCTGAAGTTCTTTTGTTGGCCAATCTACACTCCTCTTACACTCGACCCATAAGGCTTCTGGAACCACTAATTCTAGCAGTGTATTCAAATCTGCCCACAGGCACTTTGCGAGTTTCACAAACCTATCTGTTTGTTGGTACCACTCCACTGGCTTCTCCCTCAACCTGGGATAGTCATTTGTAAAAGACAAACTGTCACTTCTGCTCCAAGGGACTTGGCCAAAATTTCCTCCTGTAATTTCCTTCATTGGTAATATTTTCACTGGGTCCTCAGTCTGCTGCACATTTATAGTAAGGATCTCAGAATCTCTTTTCCTTTTGTCTCATTTCTTTACCCATCTGCCTTATCACTTGTCTAAGGCTCCCCATGTTTGAATGCTCTGAACTAATTCCCTAATGTGAATTTTCATTCCCAGTACTCTCATGTTCTTGCTGTCTTTTGAGCCAAATTCTAACTTGAAACTTTCTCAATTTCAATGTCATATTTTCCCGCTAAGTCTGCTAATCTCTGATGTACTATTCCTGCTTTGTTGGCAATCAGTTGTCACAATTAACATAACTCATCTTCTCTGTATTAGTCAATTCTGTTTAATCCCATCGTTCCTTCTCTCAGTTCTTCTGCTTCTAGTCTAGGTCTGGTCAAATTCAGGGCACTTCCTCTGCTGGCATCACCTGTGTGCTACTCAGCTTCTCTAACCATTCAGTTAACTGCTGAGCTGTCAAGCCTTGTAAGGAAATATTATTGCTGACACTGGGTACTTGCTTGGGGTTTCTGGTATCACCATGCTTGGATTAGGACGTCTCGAGTCTTCCCTGACCATTTGGAGGAGTTCTAAAAGAATCTAAATCAATTAATGGAACTGATCCATCAAATGTTGGTCTCATAGGGGTCATCATTTTAGCATTCTCATTGATTTTCTCCCCTTCTACACTTGGATTCGGGGTTCTCTGCTCACTGCTTCTGTTATTACCCTGGACAAACAACGGTATGACTGGACCTATGGTGACCGTACTGACACTTCATCTGGACTGGGTCTGGCATTTGACTCTCTCTGGCACATTTCTCCTGTATTTTGGCTCATACACACAGACATTTCTGTCTGTGATCCTGTTATAGGGGTGTATCTTGGAATTGTCTGGGCTTGCATTGGGGACATCAAATTCTGTGTGGACTCTCTCTCGATCAAAGTCGGCTTCTGGTAAACTTGCCCTGCCAGTACTGCTATGTTTGTTTTAGTATCCACAATTGGCACATCTGGATAAATTCTCGGCATGTCAATCTGCAGCATAGACACATGAATCGCATAAGTATTCGGCACACTATAGTTAACCTGTATCTGGCTCTGGGTGGATTCAACTGGTGTCAGAGCTATAGGGTCTACACTGGTACTCAGACCTTTCTCATGTGCTGTATATGGTGGGGGACAATTTTTCAGTAACTGCTAAATTAATTCATCATCATCTAAGTCTTCATTGAGAGTCAAAGACTTTCTAGATTCTGTCGATCTCTACTCTTTGTTATGAGAAAGATGTGCATCCCCCTTATTTGTACTTTTTCAAGTCTTGTTCCCATGCTCTTGGGTAATTGCAGGAAACAACTTGATTCCCTGTAAACTCCCAGTTCTCAAATATTTCTGATAACTATCCCATCTTGCTTCAGCTAAAGTCTTCTCAGCTTTATTCATTCTCCTTTCAAACTTTAATTGCTGTTGCTGTCTGGCTACCATTTCCCAAATAGCTAATGTTTCAAACTGTGCTGTTCTCGGAGGAGGTTTCAAATCGTACAGTACCCGCCTCAAATTCTCTAAAATCCTCAAATTAAATGTTCCATGGGAAGGGAATGCTAAGCTCCCGTCTCTTTCTGTCTCTTTGCACCACAGTTTTAACCAAAGACATGTGGCAACACCCTGTTCTTCAAATGTGATATAGGCGGGTGTACCTTCTGGTGGTGTAACTTCTCCCATTCTAGGTGGTATAAACATATCACCACTTAGGGCACTTTGTTAACACATTGAAAAATTTCATTTTCAGTAATTTATGCTACTTTCAATCAAATCAGGAAGTGACTTTCAATCCCAAAATACTTTTCGCCTACCTTTTCAACCAATCATGCTTCACGGTTGTCCACCAATCTGTTTGCAATCCTTCTCACTAACCACCCTATCCCAGCACGGCTCCAATGACGTCACTATTACACATACAGCGCAACTGTTTGCACTGTGTCGAATGACGGCTCCCTTGAGCTAACGGGCTGACGAGCCTTGGTGAGGCACCTGCGCACCAGAGTGGTACATAAACCTGAGAAGACGTTTGGTGGCATTTCAAGCAACCCCACAAAATATGCTGCTCTCTGCTGATGACGGGCGAAACCCAGAAACACGTGTTCAGAGATACACAGCACTTGCTGCACCTACTAAGATGAAAGACTTTGATTACTTTTGATAATGTGAAATGAATCTGACTGCATTTACCAAGATGCATTGGGGCCAACTTTTTGCTGGAGTGTGAGGCAGTGTGCTCCCTTTTTTTTTTTTGCACTGTGTCGAATGACGGCTCCCTTGAGCTAACAGGCTGACGAGCCTTGGTGAGGCACCTGCGCACCAGAGTGGTACATAAACGTGAGAAGACGTTTGGTGGCATTTCAAGCAACCCCACAAAATATGCTGCTCTCTGCTGATGACGGGCGAAACCCAGAAACACGTGTCCAGAGATACACAGCACTTGCTGCACCTACTAAGGTGAAAGACTTTGATTACTTTTGATAATGTGAAATGAATCTGACTGCATTTACCAAGATGCATTGGGGCCAACTTTTTGCTGGAGTGTGAGGCAGTGTGCTCCCTTTTTTTTTTTTGCACTGTGTCGAATGACGGCTCCCTTGAGCTAACGGGCTGACGAGCCTTGGTGAGGCACCTGCGCACCAGAGTGGTACATAAACCTGAGAAGACGTTTGGTGGCATTTTAAGCAACCCCACAAAATATGCTGCTCTCTGCTGATGACGGGCGATACCCAGAAACACGTGTCCAGAGATACACAGCACTTGCTGCACCTACTAAGGTGAAAGACTTTGATTACTTTTGATAATTTGAAATTAATCTGACTGCATTTACCAAGATGCATTGGGGCCAACTTTTTGCTGGAGTGTGAGGCAGTGTGCTCCCTTTTTTTTTTTTGCACTGTGTCGAATGACGGCTCCCTTGAGCTAACGGGCTGACGAGCCTTGGTGAGGCACCTGCGCACCAGAGTGGTACATAAACCTGAGAAGACGTTTGGTGGCATTTCAAGCAACCCCACAAAATATGCTGCTCTCTGCTGATGACGGGCGAAACCCAGAAACACGTGTCCAGAGACACACAGCACTTGCTGCACCTACTAAGGTGAAAGACTTTGATTACTTTTGATAATGTGAAATGAATCTGACTGCATTTACCAAGATGCATTGGGGCCAATTTTTTGCTGGAGTGTGAGGCAGTGTGCTCCCTTTTTTTTTTTTGCACTGTGTCGAATGACGGCTCCCTTGAGCTAACGGGCTGACGAGCCTTGGTGAGGCACCTGCGCACCAGAGTGGTACATAAACCTGAGAAGACGTTTGGTGGCATTTCAAGCAACCCCACAAAATATGCTGCTCTCTGCTGATGACGGGCGAAACCCAGAAACACGTGTCCAGAGATACACAGCACTTGCTGCACCTACTAAGGTGAAAGACTTTGATTACTTTTGATAATGTGAAATGAATCTGACTGCATTTACCAGGATGCATTGGGGCCAACTTTTTGCTGGAGTGTGAGGCAGTGTGCTCCCTTTTTTTATTTTATTACACGTACAGCGACAGCCAAACCCTTTGGTTTTCCCTCCCAAACTCAGATCCGTACAAAACTAATGTAAAATATTGCCAGCACTAAATAAAACTAATACACACATTTATCTGTTTACTACAGATAGATAACACATTCGCTTCAGAAACCTTACTGATTTTTCACTGTGGCATTTCGCTCTGACAGATACTGCTTCTATCTCAGTTTTCCTGACTCGCAAGCAAAATTCAGCCAGCAAATTGTACTCTTTACTGATCATTGGATCCTCCTGGTGCACATAGGACTCACCAAATCTCAGTTGAAAACCTATAACTCACCTTAATACTCACTCTTGAATTTGTCAACCACGCCCGATTGACCTGTGAAACAGACAAATGACAACATAAACCAAGTGTCTCATATACTTTTCAACACTCAAGAGACTTAGAACACGCAGGGTCCAGATACCAGCAACTACGTGAACATTTTTTAAGCACAAAGCGCCACACACATGTGAAGTTTGATGACTTCCCTACTCTCACACTTCAGAGTACACCAACTCCTACAACAACTTCATTGGGAGTACGCAGACTCCCTAGACCCTCACAAACATCACAATTCATCTGCGATTTGTTTAAGCTGTGTAAGCACAAAAAACTATTACATTCACTCTGTCAGTAGAACGCCGAGAACATCTTTAAACAAGCATTGGCAGACTCCAAGGTTTTGGGAAAGTCATGGTAGGTTCTAAGAGAGTCATCTTCTTTTCTCTTTGTATCATCAAATCTGAAAAATGTAACCTGTACCAACTTCTTTACCAAATTTGCTAATTATATAGATCTCTTAAGGAGACTACCCATCCACATCAACTTTTTTATCTATTTCTAAGAAAGAAAAGGTCCTTATGATGGCCTCCCAAGGAGACTAACCATGTGAAGGACTTAATGATGGCCTCCTAAGAAGACAAACCATCCTCTGCTACCATTTCTGTTAGCTCGTTAGTCCTTATTTGGTCTTTTAATGTTAATTTAAAAGGGGACATGTTATTGGGATGATGGACCTTTTGACTACGCTTAGAATGATTCCACCATAAGTCACTAATCCATGCCAATGTAACTACACAATCAATAAACATTGACAAATCTCTTTAGACTCATTAATTGTCATGCACCATGACCCATTTGGTCATGAATGACCACACCATTTAGTAAAAGTTAGAAGATTTATTTCCCTAGATTAAGAATGCTAATATCACGTAAGTAAATCTCAAAATCAACTGATAAACAGAGACAAACAACAATGGTTGACCAAATCTTCTAAGAAATCTCAATTTAACTAAGGCATTGACTGCTAAACATTCCAGAACCATGGGACAAATCTACAACAAGAACAACTGTGCATTAGAAATAGCATACATTTAGATTCAGCAAATGAATAATACAAATTATTTTATTATTAATTCTAGCATCTCCAGTGTTTCCCTATCTATCCTTCAGATTCGAATAGCATGTTTGGGCTTCATGCAAAAAGTTTTTTTTAGTCAAAAAGTTGATCTGGAAAGCATCTAACTATGGCTGTAACAAAATAGCAGATGGTACATAAAACAACTAATAAAATCTACAAATGCAACAATAGCGTTTTTGTTATACCTCTCCTCAACATTGATCGGCAAGCTGCGATTCTCTTCATCAGTAGGACATCCGTTTGGTCTTCTCCAGCAAAAGGGCAATGAAAGGGAATGGCTCAGACACAGGGGTCTCTAAGCAATCTGAACCATTTAAGAAGCAAACTCTAAAGGGCAACATCAAATTATTTAGCCAACAAGCTTCAAGTTAAAGTTGAGAATAAAGTCATCAGGAACTGCTCAGTTCCTCAATCAGAATCTCTACGGAGGACAGCAAAGTAGGAAAGGCTCACTTCTTCTCTGTGCAGTCAGGCTAGGTCAAATTCACTTAAAGAACTTCCCACATTATCATTAGTCAGAAATTCTTACCTTTACAATCAATCCAATAAGAATTAAACCCCAAATCTATGATATAACTGAACTGTGTTTCAAACGTTGATGATTGGCTCCTCTTCTCCTGTTCCCATAATTCAGCTCGTCAGGTAACTTTCTAGAATCCATCCATACTCTAGTCAGTGCGTCCATTGTTGGTTCCTGGGAACATCGGTGTCTCACTTATCAAACTATACAAAGTAATAAATAATACAGAACATTCTAACAATCAATGCTCATGAGAAAATTAGAGAATTCTGTTAACGTTTGGTCAACGCAGTGTGAACAATACATCTCTATTTTCTGAACATGCATTCTCACGATTATTTATTCAGACATTTCAGTTTAATATGAGTCTGTGCAAAACTAGGCTCACACCTCACTAACTGAAGGCCTACAATTAATGAGCAAAAACACAACATCAATTCAAACACACTACTATAAAATTCTCTACCCATATTCTTTGAAAAAACATTAATATGTATTAATTAAAAAGCACTACGTATTTTATGATGGCCACTCAAGTGGGCCTGTCTCCCAAGTCGCACATAATTTTTTATATTAACTAAATTCTACTCAAATTCATAACTCATAAAATTCGTTAGTAAAACGTTCAGCTTTCACAGTGTAAAGTAGTTATATTTGTATGTATTAGGCTGGCAATAATGTGGAACAGCCTGGCTCATTTTTCAATATTTTCAGTCCAATAATCAAGATATCTAAAATGCTCAATCATGTCCTCAACCTATTTGCACATCATTGTTACTTCAGGTGCATTTCACTAAAAATGTCCTTTCATTTACGCCATTCCATTTACTCTAGAGTCTTTAGTGGCCTGCCGAAGTTGGTGGACCTTGTATATATGCTGCTCAGCTGGCCCTGTTGAAAGGCAATATATTATTAGGTTTTGCTCTGGAACACAATGTCTGAGAACAAGTCAACATCACTATTCGTTTGGTAGTGTAGGTCTTGGCTGTGCTTGGCTTACCCACTGCTAAGCAAGAAGGTGTTGGCATTATTGCCAGTGTCCTTGGTCTGAACAATTTTGAGGTGCACTGCAGGCTTCAATATGGATTACTAATCAGCAAAGGAATATAGAAGAGGGAGAAGCAGGGTGTTTTCTCTGCAAGAATATCTCCAGTCTCATCTGTATTTTCTGTAAAGTAAGTCATTGTTGGGCCAGATGCTTGTACACACGTTCACAATTTGTAGGAGACTAGTGCAAAACACCTTTCAATTACTTGATTCTTCTTTATTATCCCTTTTCCTACATCAGGAAACTCACAGCCTCTACGTGTAGGGAGGAGGTGAGAAGTAGATACAGTGGCTCTCTACAGTTCACAATGTTCAGTAGACCCAACTCACAGTTTGATGGAGGACGCTGCATAATACTCTTTCCCTTAATTCTGAATTGTCTGACAGTAGGAAACAGCCACTACAATGTGGTCACAACCATGATCATTACCACAACACCATTACCAGGCATATGCCTTTACCACTCATGCATTTGCCACACATGCCTTTGCAACAAATTTCTTTCTAAAGGGAAAAATGGTAAAGGCATATGTGTGATAAATGTTTTAAAGGTAAGTGTTAATCTTTTAATTTCTGGAAAGAGATGAATGGTAAAGGCATTTGTGTGCTAAAGGTTCTAAAGGTTTTACAGGTAAGTATAGGTACCTACTAGGGCCCACATTTACAAGACTCTAGCGCCAGTACTGATACGCCAGATTTCTTGCACCCCCCCATCACCACCTAACGACAACATGGGTGTGCCATATTGTAAATGGTGCATGTTAGGCCAATACAGTAAAAAATGTTTACGCTATTGTGGTGCTTTGCTGCACTAGCATCAAATTTCATTACGTTAGTGCAGCAAAGTGCACGGAGGCCCATTAACTTCAATGGGTGTGTCCTTTTAATGCCTGCGTTAAGCCTTCAAACCTTAACACGCGCAAAGTCATGATTCTGAATCTGTACTCACCCCCTTGTGGCTGCTGTGATGCCCTCAAGCGCCCATCCAACTCCGGATAGGCTACCGCCAGGATGCAGAACATCAGGGGGGAAAGCGTATGATGGGCACCCCTTCCTCATTGGGAGGTTAGCCCCAGCTGGGCCTCCGCCATCTTCCTTGCCCAGCGGCACAGGTCCTCCCAGCGTTTGCGGCAGTGGGTGCTCCGCCTGTCAAAGACCCCAGGGTCCGCACCTCCTTGGCGATGGCACGCCAAATACCCTTTTTCTGATGGGTGCTCACCTGCAGGAACAATACAGCAGAAAAAGGATTAGTCATACCGTCCGGACTGCCCACCATATCCCTCCCATCCCCTTACGCATACATTGACCACCATAATGCAGCACTCTTCCCAGGACACCTCAGCCCCCCCCTACATCTGGCTTACACACACAGCACTCCATACATTCATGGCCCATGCGTCATGCTCACAGTGTACTTACCTGTTTGTCTGGAGGACCATAGAGTAAAGTGTACTGGGGTAGGACCCCATCCACCAGTCTCTCCAACTCCTCCGAAGTGAAGGCAGGGGCCCTTTCCCCAGACACATGAGCCATTGTCACTTCCAGACACAGGTCACAGCAGCACTTGCAGTGTAAATCCTCTCCTGACCAGGGTCAGGTAGCAAGTGAGTGAATAGATAGAAAATGGAGGTCACGTCCACAGCGGTGCGTACCGTCACCGCCGGCGTACATCGCCATTGGCTCCTGGAACCCATAGGGCCTAATGTTAACCAATGCGAAGTTGCGTGGCAGTCATCGACCACCGACTGCTATGGCGCACAACTCCAGCGGAATTACCTCATTTCCACTTGTCCCTCCTCACAGGTCAGGCAGCCGCCATTTCAGGGGGGCACAGGCCATGGCACCTAACTGCATCACAGCAGACATTGGCTCAACAACTGACTCTCGGATTCACATACTGGTTCTGTTAAGGAAAAGATGCATCATTAGTTCAATAGATGTGTTAATATGACCCTATGCTCACCGTTATTCTCCCTAGACTTCAACCACTGAGGATGAATATGAGATGGAGACATCCTCCAGTATACAGACCCCTGGTGGACCTGGCGACAATGGAGGACAGACACAATATCCTCACCTACAGACTTGATAGGGCCACAATCCAAGAACTGTGTGCCCAATTGGAGCCAGACCTAATTTCAGCTATCCGCCACCCCACAGGTACCCCCCTCTAGTGCAGGTCCTGTCTGTGCTCCATTCCCTGGCAAGTGGGTCCTTCCAAGCGACAGTGGCCATGGCATCAAGGATGTCACAGCCTATGTTCTCCAACGTGTTGACCAGAGTGTTGTCTGCCCTGCTGAAGCTCATGCACAGCTACATCGAATTCCCACAGGTGGAGGATTTGACAACAGTGAAAGCTGACTTCTATGCCCTGAGACATATCCCCAACATCATTGGTGCCATTGATGGTACACATGTAGCATTTGTTCCCCCCCCCCCGGAGGAATGAACAAGTGTTCAGGAATAGGAAAAGCTATCACTCTCTGAATGTGCAGATGGTGTGTTTGGCGGACGAGAACATATCCCATGTGAATGCCAAGTATCCTGGCTCTGTGCATGATGCCTTCATCTTGAGGAATAGCAGCATTCCATATGTGATGTCTCAACTTTGAGGTCTAGGGTGTGGCTAATAGGTGAGCCCATGATCCCCACCCAGTTGATGTAGGTATATGGGTGTGGGGTTGTCCCTAAGGGTGAGTGTATGTCTAACAGGTCTCCCTCGAATATTTGCAGGTGACTCTGGTTACCACAACCTCTCATGGCTATTGATCCCAGTGAGGAATCCCAGGACAAGGGCAGAGGAACGTTACAATGAGGCACATGGGCGAACAAGGATGATCATTGAAAGAACCTTTGGCCTCCTGAAGGCCAGGTTCCGGTGCCTCCATCTGACAGGTAGATCCCTGTACTACTCACCCAAGAAGGTGTACCAGATCATTGTTGCATGTTGCATTTTGCGCAACCTGGCTTTGAGAAGCCATGTGCCTTTCCTGCAGGAAGATGAGCCTGGAGATGGTCTTGTGGCAGCGGTAGGGCCTGTGGACAGTGAGGAAGAGGGGGCAGAGGAAGAAGATGTAGACAACAGAAGATCACTCATACACCAGTATTTCCAGTGATACACAGGTAAGATACTGTAACTTCACTTTCCATTGCAGTTTTGTGTTTGACATTGAACATGGCAGCCTGATTTACCTATTTCTATGGGCCCTTACTGTATCCTTTGGCATTTCTATTTTCAGATCTCTGTGCCCCACTCTGACTCCTGGTGTGTTTACTGCTGCCCACTACAGGTTATACCTATGTTAATATTACAATTGATTAGAAGTGCTATGTTTACAGTTTGTGAAACTAATACATTTGTCATATAGTCCACAGACTCCATATTTGATTGTGTTCCAAGGGTGTTTATTAAAGTGCTAATAAGTGGAGGGGGTATTGCAATGGGCTGGGTTGATGATGGAGGAACGTCCAGGGTAGAGTCCAGTCTATTGGTATTACAGGTGCATTGTCCAATGGGGCATAGGAAGGGGAGCAATAGCAGTTCAAGGGGGACAGGGTGACAGAGTGGGACAGAAGGGTGACAATCAGGAGAGTCTTATTTCCTGGTGGGGTCTTGACAATGTTCTCCGGCTTCTGCCTGGATCGCAGGGACCATTTGCGGAGTGATTCTCCTTCTGTAGGGGGTGGGGTGCTGGTGGCCTGTTGGTCCAGTGGCGGGGCCTCCTGTCCACTAGCGCCGGCAGAGGTGGAGGGCTGTTCATCGGTGTGGCTAGTGTCAGGGGCCCGTTGGTGTGCCACTGCATCCCTCATGGTGCTGGCCATGTCAGCCAGCACCCCTGCAGTGGTGACCAGGATGGTGTAGATGTGTTTGAGGTCCTCCCTGATCCCCAGGTATTGTCCCTCCTGCATCCGCTGGGTTTCCTGTAACTTGTACAGTTTCTGGCACAAGGTCTCCTGGGAATGTTGGTATGCTCCCAGGATCCCTGCAAGTGCCTCGTGGAGAGTGGGTTCCCTGGGCCTGTCCTCCCCCTGTCGCACAGCAGTCCTCCCAGTGTCCCTGTTGTCCTGTGCCTCTGTGCCCTGAACCGTGTGCCCACTGCCACTGACCCCAGGTCAGGTCCCCGATCATCCTGTGTTTGTGGGGTTGCCTGGGGTCCCTGTAGTGGTGGATACACTGCTGATTGATGTCTTCTGGGGACAGTGGTATGGGGGGCGCTGGGTGGGTGCTACGCTGGTGTTTCCTGAGGGGGAGGCTCAGTGCTGGGTTGGGTCTGTGGCAGGGTAACC
The DNA here is from genome assembly GCF_031143425.1 of Pleurodeles waltl. Lineage (NCBI taxonomy): Eukaryota > Metazoa > Chordata > Amphibia > Caudata > Salamandridae > Pleurodeles > Pleurodeles waltl. The sequence goes on along the minus strand of NC_090449.1, from coordinate 717,440,955 downwards.
AACTCACCAGGGTCCCTGATGGGCCAGGTTGGTCATCGTGATCCAGGCGTGCAGAGCTGCTGTCATCACCGTGGGCCTCTTCTGTGAGGGGACTGGATGTGGCTGGCTCTCCAGTGACGTTGACTAGGGGTCCTGTGGGGATGTAAATGCAGTGTTATTGTATCTGCATGTGCCATCTTGTGCATGGGTGTGTTTCCCTGTAAGGTTGTGATTGCCCTGTAAGCTTTGCCTTGTGTGAGTGATGATTTTGTGGCCTAGGTGATTCTCTCTAATGTGCATGCTTTAGTGATGGGTGTCCATGCAGGTCTGTGATGGGTGTCCATGCATTGGTGTGGCATTCAGGGCTTGGTTTTGGGATGGGTGGGTTGTGATAGTGGGGTATATGTGAGGTGGTGGAGTGATGGGGGTGAGGGTAGGGGTAGGAGTTTGTGATGGCATACAGGTAGGGTGGGGGATATAATAGTAAAGATTTGACTTACGAGAGTCCAGTCCTCCTGCTACTCCTCGAGGCCCTCAGGATGCATTATTGCCAAGACTTGCTCCTCCCATGTTGTTAGTTGTGGGGGAGGAGGTGGGGGTCCACTGCCAGTCCTCTCTATGGCTACCTGGTGTCTTGCAACCACGGAAAGCACCTTGCCCCGTAGGTCATTCCACCTCTTTCTGATGTCATCCCTTGTTCTGAGGTGCTGTCCCACGGCGTTGACCCTGTCCACGACTCTCCGCCATCTGCTGCACCTGTGATCTGAATAGCTGTGGCTCTACCTGGATGATTTCCTCCACCATGACCCTTAGCTCCTCCTCTGAAAACCTGGGGTGTCTTTGGGGTGCCATGGATGTGGGGTGAGTGGTATGTGTGAGGGTGTGTGGGGTGATGTGTTGGGGTGTGTGCTGTGAGGTGCGTGGATGGTGTATGGGTGATGGTATTCTGTGGCTCAGATTGAGTGGGCATTCCTGGCTTGTCTCTCTCTCAGTTAGAAATCATTTTTTTCATTGAAAGGGTTGTGGGTAATGTGGGTGTGTGATTTATATTGGATTGGGTGTGTGGGTGTGGTGTGTGTATGTGTGTGAGGTGTGTGTATTTTGAATTGTCCAATGTGGTGTAGTTTTGTTAGTGTGTGTGTATTTTGAGCGCAGCGGTGTGTACCGCCAATGGTTTACCACGGTTGAAAGACCGCCACAGTGATTTGTGGGTCATGATGCCGTGGGCGTATTTCTGATGACGTAACGGTATGTGTTTTGGTACCGCCAGTTTATCACTGACCTTTGGGCTGGCAGACTTGTGTGGGCGTCTGTATGGTGGCGGATTTCTCTGTGTGGGTCATAATACCCATAGTGGTATACCACTGCGGTCATGGTTTGTTGGCGCCCGTCAACACGGCGGTTGGCGGCATTTACCACCAATGTTGTAATGAGGGCCTTAATTTGGAAAGGGACAAAATTTGGGGTTCATTTTGTCATAGAAATTATGGTTAGTGCTGTAGAACGAAAAATTAGGTCACGTTTTAAGAGTTCTAAAATATCTTCCTCTTCTACATTGGACAGGAGCAATCTATCAGATAATTCCCTTGAGTTCTACCTCAGCCTCATAGAATGTTCGAAAGAACATCTAGAGCACTAAAAGTCTTACTCATTAAAAAAGTGTGGCAAGGCTGAAGCTATCTTGATTGAATCACCTGGCGAGACTGTTAAAATGTAAAACATTTAATTTAGAAAGGAACAAAATGAGGGGGAGTTTATTTTGTCAAAGAAATTATGATTAGTGCTGTAGAAAGAAAAATTAGCACATTTTAAGTAAGTTCTCAAACATCTTTCTCTTCTATTCAATTAAAACTCTCTGACATGCAAACTGCAATGGGCATCTTAGTTAATGTTAAAAAATGTGTAAATTCATTGAAAAAACAAAAGGTGACAGGGATGTTATAGCTAGGAAATAGAACTTAAAAAAAACTTCGATATTCACTAAAAAAACAAAGGTTACAGGGACGTTATAGTTAAGTTCAGATTTCACACACACAAAACTATAGAATTTCAGTTGTTATAGTTAAAGTTATTTCAAGTAACTATAACTCATGCTTTAAGGTAACTATAACTTGCGCCCTCGAGATGCACTGCTAATTTCCTGAGATATCACATCACTCATGACATCATCTGATTTTGCTGTAACATTTGCAGTAAAATTATTGATGAGAAAACTGTGAATGACAGTTAGGGCTTGAGTTATAATGACTTGAAATAGCTCTAACTATAACAGCTGAATTTCTATGGTTTTGTGTGTGTAAAAATCTGAACCTAAATATAACATCCCTGTAACTTTTTAGTGAAAAAAAAAAAATATATATATATATATATATATATATATATATATATATATATATATATATATATATAAATAAATATATATATATATATATATATATATATATATATATATATATATATATAAATATATATATATATATATATGTCACTTTAAGAAACTATGTTATAGTTGGGTTGATGTTAGGTTGATGTTTTACCGATACAAAACTATAACCCATTGCCCAAAGTTACTTTGCAGCACGGGTTCTAGTTTCTTCAGATAAGTTTATGTACAACTATGACAGCTAGATTTCTAAAAGCTACCTTTCTGCAAAATTTGGTGAAAATCTGTTCAACAGTTCGGCCTGTAGTTGTGTTCAAAACCCCTACTGGAATTAACATGGGAAATGCACGTTTTTTGCCCCCCCTTTTCTCGGGGCCCGCTTGACTAATCTCCAAGAAACTTCCCATGTGCAACAAGAACCGCCAGCATATTTTGTTTTGGGAAAGATTTCGTGACGATTCGCCAAACCGAGATCAGAGATATAGGCAAGTCAAAAGATGCTTTTTCTATAGAAACATGGTCCTAACTATAATTCCGTACTGGCGACCGCCATTAAGTACAATATATATATATATATATATATATATATATATATATATATATATATATATATATTTCATGTATTTCATGTTTTATAATATATTTTGCACTTTTTACAAATGGACTCTGGTGCATCTAGAATGAAATAAAGTGACACAACATTAAATTAAATTGAGTCGCCGTTTGTGCCTGTGCCGCCATGCTGCTGCTCAGGAGGAGAGACCGTGCTTAATTTAAATACAAACATTTACATACATATATGCATAGATAGATATATGCATCTGTGTGTATATATATCTTCATATGTATGAAAATAAATACATATATATATATATATATATATATATATATATATATATATTCTCACCAATTAAATTGTTACCACACATATGCTTTTACCAACCATGTCTTTATGACGAAATTTCCATTGTAAAGGAATGTGAGGTAAAGGCATATGCGTGGTAAAAATGTTTGCTGTTAATGCTACATGGTAATGATGCATGCGTTGTAATGACAGTATTGTAAAGGCATGCGTGGTTCCATCATATAACACTGACAGTGTGTCCTCATTTATAACGTTCCGGGCCAGGTCTAACTAAACCCGTCCAGTCCTGATACGGTGTCCAAATGAGTGCTAAGTTCATTTCATATCCCAATTAAGCCTCAGAAGGCCAAGGAGATTACACTGCCAGTTCTCAACTTAATTCACTCCCACACCTCCCCTGCACACACACCTTTGCGTCTTGCCTCCACCTCATGATGCCGCAGTTGCACAGACGAAAGCCCAAGTACAGATCATGATGTTGAGTAAGCACTATAAATTTGCCTGCATCTTTCAGTCACACTTTGTTGTTGAACCTAAAACCAATGTCATAAGAAGGAGGGGAGCTTTGAGCAGTAGGGGTAGAGTCCAAAGGGGTTTTCAGCATGCACAGGTACAGTCATCATTGACAATATTGTGGAGGCAGTAGCTCATCTCTTCCAGCTGTCTCTGCCGACCTAGCCCTTCCCTTTCCAGATGGCCACTGGCCTTGTCAGGCCTTAAATGTATCCAGGGCCAGGACTCCTAGGGGCTTCTCACTTTAAGCCAGACAGAGCGCCTCATCTGCTCCTCACCTCATGGTTTCAGGAGCATGCACCCTACCTCTGGCCATAGATTTGCATTCATGAATTGCATAATATATCTACAGGAATAGGACTGTTTGGGATAAGAGCTGAATGCACATCTTCAGTCCACTCTGGCAAACTACACCTCTAGAAGTGGACTTTAGCTCTTGCCATTCCACAGCTCCATCCTCAAATGGGAGGCCTGATAAGTATATCAGCTTCTAACAGTTGCAAGCATGATTCGACCATTTTGAAGTCTCACTGAATTCCACATTTATACCATGGTGGTCATGTAAATTCCTTGTGATGGTCCTCCAAGGTCTCCATGGTAAGGGAGGACATTTATCTGACCACTGCCCTGCAGCAGGCCACCAACACTTGTTTTATACCACCATCCATTCTGGTAATTAATTGTTGATGAAGTGCTCCTGTCAACAGGGCAGTAACACAATGATCAGAAATGCATCTCAGATAGAGTGACTTATTATAATGACCTGCTAAAATACCCCCAAAGTGGGAGTTTATTTCTGAAAAACAAATATGCATGACTGACCCAGGTGTGGAAAATCTGTATTAGCTGATCTGGATATACAATACACCAAAGCTGGTGGCCTGTGGCTGATGGGTAACCACCAACAACTGTTCGCTGGCAAGAACGTCACTTCTAAATTGGAAAGGGGAACTGCTGATTTGACAAAGCAGATTGGTAGGTTCACTGTGCACCAAATCCTAAATAAGGCCCTTCCTCTATAAAAACAAGGCATCTTGAATGTGAAAGAGTGAGGCAGAAATTCAGGAATTAGATGAGAGAATGGTAGATAAAAGGGCACTGTAGTTTATGAAAAGAAGGAAAAATGGCGCAGAAACTACACAATCAGTTGTAGGTTTTCAAGGAAAGCCAGATCAACCAGTATCGGCATGGCTTTGCTTTATATAAAACTCTAATGCCAAGGGAAATGAGAAGCAAACCTAAGGCAAGCAGACTATCGAAAGATATTCACATGTAATTTGTAATTGTCGCAAAATTACAAATCTTATACGGCTTGCCCTTGGGTCGTAATAGTAAATGTGGTGTAAAATGTACACCGTTGTAAGGAAATGTTTGCTTATTGCACTAAGGTGTAAAATGTTTCAGGGCCATATTACAGAAGATTTGCACTGGTGTAGCACAATACACTAGACAACCATTTGCAACATGAAGGGGACAAGTGGCTTTTGCACCTAGGTAAAATATGGAGCAAATTTCTGTTTCAGATGTAGCAGATTTTCTGTACTTTTCAAACGTGAAATATTCTGCTTTAGTCCCAAAACAGTTTTTTTTTTCCATTTCCTATACGTTTTAGTCGTGGAATGGAAGTTTGTTGTTAAACTCTTTAGAACATATTAAGAATAGACGGAGTGAGGCCACGTAACGAATATCTCATTCATACTTCTATGAAATGAAGCTGTTCACTCTCTAAGTGGCTCAAAATGAAAGAAAGAACGGGAGACGAGATGGATGATGATGTTCATTTTATGAGTCTGGGGACCGAAGTCAAACTGAAGGCTGTGAAGCTGTCCTCACCCCTTCTTCATAGCCAGATGTCGGGGACTCTCAAACTGGCTCCCCGGAGTTCTTGTGATTGAGTGGTGTTACCGGATTGTGGCTCTGTCGGTGGCCTGGGCTCAACCAGTGGCCGGGGCTCAACCCAGGCCAGCCAGCTCTCCCGAGAACCACCCTTAAAAAGGTGGCTGGCTCTAACATCTGGGGCTCCTGTGAGGAAGGCAAAGGTCTATTTAGGCCTGCAGGGAATAACAAAATGCACATGAGCTCTAAGGGTTCATCGAGGGTCGGGTGGTGGTATTGGAGGATATGGAAGTAAGGCTGCTAACACCACAGGGAGCCTTAGTCCTGCAGATGCTGCACAGTATTGAATTCGAGGCTGCTCAGTTGGTGGACAGACTGCAAGGCTCTGTAATACCTGGGCCCGGGTTTACTAAAACTTTCCACTAGTTTGGCCCAATGTGTTGAACAATATTTGTCCTGTTGAAAAAATCTTCCTCTGATAGAGACTGCAGCTAAATCTGTTTTCCACACTCTGTATCAAACAAGCACTAAAATGGATTAACCACTTCCTTTTGTACCAGTGTTTAATTTCTGTGGTACGACCTTTAATGTTTTCAGCCACAGTACCTCAGAAATGTCAGCCCCTAAAGAGAATTTTTTTTTAAAACAGCGAGGAGCAGGGATATCATTAAATACACATTTCTGAAAATATTGCTCAGAGCAGACAAGAATAACAGTGAGATAACCTCCTGGGACTTGTAGTTGGTTCAGTTTAGAAGCAAAGATGGTAAAAATATAAAAAACAATCACAACTGACATCACTGTTATTTGAAACCTCCTTGGAAACCGAGCAACATCCAGAGGGGCAACCATCATCAGAACAAAACAGTTTAACAATCGACTGACAAGGAAGACCAACGAAAAAGATCGTTGAATAGACTTTAAAAATATATTTCCTGTTTTGAAAGAAAGTGCCTTTGAGTGGATGCTTGTTTCATGCACAGATCTTTGGGGACATGTGGTATTGGGCAAACAAATATGTTCAACAGACCGAGACAGTATTATTGAAGGTGACATATCAAGATATTTGCAGTAAAAAACATTACTATTGTGTTCACTACAATGAAAGAAGTAATTTATTAATAATCAAAACGTGTTTATGGTACTGTACAGGGCCTGCATACCGTTATTTGTTCATTTTTGGGCCTTAAAAAGGTTTTTAGTAAACCAATGCTTTATAATGCGATTCATGGCATATTTGTGTTTAACAGTAAACGTTCCTATTCGAAAGGAAAATATCGGAGTAAATGAAAAAGTGCCTTTTTGTCATTCTATTCAATTAAACACTGAAAAGATACTGGTGTAAACAGACACTGGAGCTGTAATTACAAAATAGTAGCAAACTAGTTAGTTTGCTTTCATTTTGTAAATATGAAACATTAAGGGCCTAATTACAAGTGCCTCATTTATTTGCGATCCCTGCGCAAACACATCCTTTTGAAGCAGTCGCAACTATAACCGGTGCGATGCTCATCACACTGGGTGATTATCTGTGTGATAAAGTTCACACTTCATGTTAGGTTTTGACGGGCCAATCATGCCGGATGTTAACGGGTGAAAAGGCCTGGACTTTAGCAGACCCTGAGGTTTTGATGTTATAAGCACCAAAATCCGCATGTTATTCCTCAATACAGAAAATATGCTTGCAATAGGTGCTGTTCATAACAGCCAATACATTGAAATCTTAATGTGTCGGAATACATCTGGTGCGACTATCTCTGTGGCCTTTGGGCCCTCGTTACGAGAGTCTAGTTAAATATGGTCACTGTGTAAACACGTTTGGGCAGGGATCAGAATTATACGTTTTGCCACATTTACTACATCCCACAAATGCTTCTCTGGGTAAATTTCAGCAAGTCATACCAGAGGAAATGTACATGAGGAAAAATGCTTTTTAAATCTCTGGAAATCCAGAAGTTGGTAAGAAAAGTTTGTATTCCTTATGTCCTTCCCCATTTTCTGTGGAAATCGAAATAAGAGGTATTTATTGCACATGACAAATTCTTAATTCTGAGTTATTTCATTCCACCTGATGTCATAATTACTTCAATCTCATCTGGGCCATTCCTAATGAGGGCCTTAGGTGCAAATAGATTAGAGGCTAAAGAGCTCCTCTTAGTCCGAAGTGATAAAAATTAACATTGGCAGAAATTCAAATAAATAATGCCATAGAGTATAATTTCAAGATATGGTCTCGTTCATTAGAAACACGGCATAGAATGCCATGGCACAAATTACTCCAATGACAATACGTACAATGATCTTCTTAATTACTAAGAAGCAGTAAGCACCATAACAAAGCAGAAAGAATGGAACTAGAGATGACACTAGCTATATTTCCATAAATCTCCAATTACGTGGCTATATTTATGCATCTACCAACAACAAATTCACACCATATCATTCCCGTCGTTGTCCAGTAATACTTATTTGTTTTGGAGTCACTTGCTCATTTTATTGTGACATGTACCATAGTTAATTTACCCATATTGTATCTATAGGCAGAGAGAGTGTTAGTAGGTGTTGTTTAAAAAGATATCACCAGCTGCTAAAAAAAAGGTTCTTATATTTGTGAACTGTTACTGAATTAACATACTTTTTTGGGGGGAATGTTCTGAGCAACCATGATTTCTGCCAAATGGCAACATGTCTCAGTCCAGTAATGGCTCTAGCTCACCTTCAAGGACCTCCATAGTACCTTGAACGGCATACAAAATGCAGTTCAACATATTTCATGAATCTCTATCCACTTGCTAACCTCACAAAAGACTGTGGCACACTGGGGTTACCTGTGACCTCATACCCAGAACATGTGTTCAAGGATATACTCATCAACAGCTTAGTAGCCACCCAGGCCAGAGTTAATGTCAATCAATGACTGTAGACTGGCATTTTCAAGGAAAAAAATGCAAAATCACCTCAATCAAAAATAGGCTCCAATCCAACTATATCATGTATTGTCCAATCTGGCATGGTCCTTTACTGTGCACGTTGATTGAAATAGTTACCAATATACAGCCATCATCATACGTTGAAGAGAATGATCTCTCTGGCTTTCAAAAACCATTCTGTGAGCATTGAATCAGCACTCTTGCTCTATTCCTCCCAATCTGCTGATTCTTATCCTTTTGATGCATAAGTCATTTAAGGATCTACAGTGGTCCACCTCCTCTTTAATTTATAAATCAAACTTCTACCAGAGCAGATGAGCACTTTAAACACAGCTGCTTAAAATATTAAAGCTTAAAAGGTCTTCTAAGTTAGAGTCATTTGCCACTCACTCATGCCTCTAAGTTGTATACCGTTGAATGTGAGCAATATACCTACAGCTCGACATATCAAAAACTGAGAAAATTAATTACATAGCACCCTTCACCATCTGGATAGAATAGCTTGACCAGCTTCTGACTATACTTCATTAGTGGTATATTACCTGAAGGTACCAGGCATGTGATCAGGAAACTACAGAGGGCCCAGAACAATGAGCAGAGGCTACTTAAGAAACATAGGGCTAGGAAATGGGCTTCGTGAATTTCTCTGGAATTTCTTTCATTTCACCATCATCACTTTGAACAATTAAGAGTTATTTCAAGCGACTGTCTTTGTTTGGTGACAAATGCTCGAACAGCAAGTCTAGACAATTTTACAATTCTAGAAGCAAAAGGCGACAAGATGCTTTGGGCAACCCTATAATCTGGAGTGATGTTATCATATGTATGTACGTACAGTGATTTATAGAGTACAAGCCTAACTAAAGAGCAATGCAGTGCTTATCAGTTATAGTAAGGGAGAATATTAAGAGGGATAGGTTGCTAATGATGGCGGTGGAATTGCTGTCTAGGGTAGAGTGCCTCCAGTAATTTTCTGAGTTGCCAGAAATGACAGACTTTAACCTGTGATAGCTTGGTGCTGTTTGCACTCAGGAGGTTTCGTTCTTTGGTGGGTTTAGTTTAAAGTCGGGTCTTGAAATCAAACAGATGAGTGATTACTGAAATGACAGGTCCTAACAACTGTGGTATAAGGATTTATGGGGCTAATTGGGTGATTGTCTATTGGACAACAACATGTTTGTCCACATTCCAAGTATATACTGCTTTGGCACCTATCAGAGCAATGTTAAGCTGAAGGTGAAAAGCAAAGCAAACACTACTTTAGATGACTACTTACAAAGGCCATGCATTAAGTACAGGCAACTGTAGCACCTCTCAGATCAGATGTGGGCCCTTTCCATGCTTAAGACAGATAGTATATGGCCTGGCAAGTTGGTCTTGAGGGTTTCTATTGGAGCAGAGTGCAGGATGGTTTCTCTCTGTACTGGCAGGCAGAATGGACAAAAAAGCATGAACTGGAATGTGTCCCAAAGTTCCAGTAGCTCTGCATTCCAAACACTAATTTTCATTTTTGGCAGATCATTCTTCAATGAAAGGTACAAATGACGTGGTTTAATAGAGAGCACTTGTGTAGGGTGACACAAACAACAGTTACACCTTTGACTAATAGGTCATTAGGGAGAGGGGTGTTGAGTTAGAACGTTGCAACACAAGTGTTCATTCAGTAACTGTTTACAGATTATGCATCTAAAAAAAGGTCACATAGTTATACTGAAAATGTGACACCCTTGCATCAAGTCCTGGCCACCTGTGAATTTCCTTAATGTAAAATCGATTTTGCTCCAAATTCATGATTTCACAATTTCATTTGATCACAATTTTAAGTTATTGTGATTTCAATTCTTGCTGGAGCGGGGATCTCAGTTAAGTTATAGGTTTACAGGAAGAATTTATCATTCATCGGAGGGAAATCGCCGCTGTTACACAGTGCCAATGGATCTTTGAAGTTGGCTGAGATTCCCCAGAGCTAGGCATTAAATTAAGTTGCCATCATAATCTCAATTCTATTTTCAGTCAACAATGTGATTTTAATATGAGGTTTAAAGGTTTTATTAATCAAATCTTTTAGTAATTCTTCTTTATTAAAATCATCATATAATTCCATCTTTATCAATCATTAGCTTTGTCAATGATCAAAAATAAGTATTCAATAAATCATCATAAATGCATTGAGCATGTTCCATCAGGGAAAGAATCCTTACTCAAGGAATGGAATAGAAAAGGTGTCAGATAGAACCCATTAAAGAGTTCCAATTAAAAAGAGAGATCATAAGCATAAAGCTTCAGCTTCTAAAATCAGATCAGTAATTCAATAATCAATCAAAGAAGAAAGAGAGGTTGAAGACATTCAGTAGAGCCTCTGCGTAAGCAGCATGGCTGTGGGTAAAGTGGCTATGGGGAAAATGTGCGGTAACCTCCTCTAGGAACACACACTATTATAGACAACACATATTTTCAATCCTGAAGTTCACTGTTTCTTCTTTCTTTAACCAGCCAATCATCTTCCGATGCTCTCATGGGAACAGGATTGCTTTTCGTCTTCTCACCTGGAACACAATGAACTGAAGTAGCAGTGTTGAATGAAACATTTTTTATCAACTACAATGTTATTTCTCTTGCATGTTCACATAATTCATTCCCTTTAGAAATGCTGCATCGTCATATGTGAATTTCTTCAACAACTCACTAAATTACAGATATTTATACATTAGTTGACAGTGATCTTTGTGTAGGTAGAAACATTTGCAGAGTTAAATGTAAACATTTATGCAAGTATTATTCATCAGGAAAAACGTCCATAGGGAGGTCGGGAAATAAACATTTGTAATAAGTCAGTTTTCTTTAGTCCTGTCAGCTTGTCAAGGAATGTAACTTCAACTATCCAGGCCTCATATGAGTAAGCATGATTGCCTACTATAGTTTTTGCATTTAAGCACATTGATTTCAATTAAAGCCTACGCATTCATTGTGCACATTAATGCATTATTTTCCTCAATAAGTAAAACACTTTGGCAACCTCCCCCTCTGATGATTATCAACTCTTATAATTTCTTCAAAAATGAATCTTTAAAGTACACTGTCTTCCTCAGTTGAGTCTTTCTCTTTCTTTTCAAACTCTCAAATTCGTTTAAACTCTTATACTCTCGATTGATGTGATCATTTAATTCTAATTCCCTTGTTGTCTGTTTTTCTCTCTGCTAGTCCTTTTTTCAAGGTAACATTGGATACCTTTGTAAAAGTCTCACAAGGGTAAGAAACACACATCAAAATTAGTATAGGTACTAGTACTGCTTTAAAATCCCTCCTCAAGCTGTTGTGAACCAATTGGGTATATCAGAGACTCCTGTATCCAAATTTTCTAAAACACTAGTAGTTTCAAATTATTGTAATTCAGGTTTCAGTGCAGAAATATTCTTTGTGATTTCCAAAATTCGTTACTCTTGCCAGGAATATAGGTGCAGCGATAATGAACTTTCAGCATCTTTTAGACTCCACCTTTTTCTGTAAGCACAATTACTAGGGCTAAGCAATAGTGTTAAACCATTAATCTAACATTCACTAATTCAGTGTTAACAACTGATAAAGCTCCAGAAGTACTGGTTGCCAATTTTCCTACTGTGGTTGAAATTTTTCTAATCTTATTGTCATTTAAACAATTCCCACAGGTGGGATGACTGCTGCAAAAAATGTCTCAAAGTAATTGTGTTCCATCACTTATGCTACGTTTGTGTCTATGTTATAGTGTCATTGTCAAAGCATCCATAATATTTGCATGGTATATCTTGGGAAACAGTGAAGCTAAATAGCAAATACCCTCCCGATCAGCTGGTGACTGGAAATAAGCATCCTGTCCACAAATAACATAAACTGCTGGTATGACTGTCACTCTTTTCCTTGTAAAATTTGCCAGGAACCTCCCAATAGCTCATCCATGTGTTCACAACTGCTTACTCCTACAGGACTCTTTCTAAGTTGTTTTCTCCTCCTGTAGAAACATATTTTTCCATTTTAACTTCTGTCTAATTTTAGTTTAGGATGCATTATTTTCTTTCTATATTCGTCTTCCTACTTCTTCTAAAAAAAAATCAAAATTTCTTCCTCTCTGTTTTTGCTATTTGAAATGTGTTCAGTCATCTCTTCTAAAATCATGATGAATGTCTTCTCTAATGGTCTCATTAGACAGGTCAAATTACTTTCATATGCCTTATCAGTATCTATAGATAAGAATGGCATAAAATAATACCAAGCTGCATCCATTTCTTTTGCTTGTGGATGTAGATTGATGCTTCTCTGTAAAAGAACGTTTGAAAGAATCATGACAAAATTAAAATAATAACATTCAAAGTCCTGCCTATACACTAAACAAAGTAAAAGGTATGTAATGATATGTCACCTCCTCTGCAGCTGACAAAGGTAAGTGTGCACACACATAACAATCCTTTTCATGTAAAGCCTGTGTGCATTCTTGAACTAACCTAGAATAAATGTTTGTTGTGGAGTCTTCGTTCATGTAATCCACAAAAGATGTCTTCAGTCTTTCCTCATCTATTATGTGTGTAGTTGTCATCGGTGTAAATGTTAGTTCTCTCTATTTCTGGTGTGAAGTGATTTTTTTATTAATATTGCTCTGACTACTAATACTACCACTAAATTTGACACCCATAATATTTTGCATCTAGCCTTCATTAGGAAACACATGCTTGTCTAAAGTCAAACCGTTATGTAAAAGTTTGCAGCAAGTAAAGTCAATAACCCTCACTCTCAGACTTTTGCACTAACAAGCTTTTCAATTGTTCTTCTTTTCTTTTACAGTTAGTTATTTTGGCTTTTTTTACAGTAAACATCATATAGTCATCTCTAACCCTACTCTGTAGTCTTCTAAAATGTTATCCCTACTCTTCTACTGCAGCCTTCTACTTAGGGAAATCTTCTTAATTCTTTTTATTTAACAAAGTATTAGCCTTCATTTTAGTCTTTTGCATATTTTCATTCAATAAATTTTTTCAAATTTGTTAGTTCTTTTAGAAATCTTTTTATCTTTTTCAGCAGCTTTTTCCCAACACTGTGTTCAGTGTGATATCATGGAGGTTCGAACACTCCTGAACTCAAATCACTCACGATATTGGTAAGTTTAACACTTGATTCACGTTGTAAGTCCATTCAGGTGCAGAATACGTCTGACAAGGTACCCTAGCTCTTTTTGACCTCCTTGGTGCCTCTTGATACTCTCCTTCTGTTTCACTTATACCATTTGATTCTGTCTTCTCAGCAATTGTTGGCTGTATGCCTTCAACTGACACATTTGATATCAATTTCCCTTAGCCATAGTTTGTATGGTAATGCCTCAACTGTTGCCTCAGTTTGAGCTCTTGTTTCTTCTTCTTCTTCACCAGGAACTTCAATGCCACTTTGTGAAATCACAAGAATTTGGATTGGTGCGACTGTCTGTGATTCTTCACCCCTTTCTCTTTCACGCTATTGTGCATCTTTCAATATTGCTCCTTGCGGCTGCACAGCTTGTGGTGGTACTGTCACCAGAGCTCTTAGTTCTGGCTCAAAGAGCACTATTTCTTCAAATGTACTTATTCCTTTCTTAGTGTGCGATGCATGCACCCAGTTTGGTATCCCAGCACTCTTAACAGCAGTATTTGTGACGAGAATTACCTTTCCATCTTGGTTTCAAACACAACTTTCACATGTGCTTCTTTATCAGGGCCCAATCACCAGGACTAAGGTTGTGGCACTGCTCTAGATGCAGATTTGCAGTGACTGCTTCAATCTGTTGAGAAACACAATGCACCACATCAGCCAATCCTCCGCAGTAATTAAGTATCATGTCATCTGTAATGTTCACTTTTGCAGGTACAGCAGGCAATCTCATGTTTGCCCCATCAGGATCTCATGCAGCAATAATCCTGTCTTACTGTCAGGTGTACTTCGATGGCTCATCAATAACAAAAGCAAATCATCAGGCCATTTCAGTGAACTGGATGCACAGACTTTCACCAATCTGGATTTTATGGTTCCATTCAGCTGTTCAACTATCCCAGATGCCTCTAGACAATAACTACAATGGAATCTCTGCTACTCTTGTACAGCTGCACACAGCATTGTCAGGACTTTATTGTTAAGATGAGTCCAATGGTTTGACTCCAGAGAAACCGGTAAACCTAACCTTGGTATTAACTCTCAATCAGTAGATTAGCTATAGTGAAACTGTTGTTTCTCCTTTGTGGGTAGGATTCCACCCATCGAGGAAAAATGCACACTATAATTAAAGCATATCTCAGCCCATTACAAGGAAGCATCTTGATGAAGTCCATTTGTAGCCTGTTGAAGGGACCACCTAATGTTCCTATGTGTCTCAATCTAACTGGTGTTTTTTCCCTACATTCATCTACTGACATGCCACACATCAGTGGTACAATTCTTCTGCAAGCATCATAATTCTGAGGATTGAACCAATTCTGCCAGAATGATTTTACCATTGAATCTCTCCCTAAATGTGTTGGACATGGAAATGACATGGCATACAAAACAATGGACTGTCTGGCATCATTGGTCTTCCATCTGTTGAAATCCAAATGTCATTTGAATGTTCCACATCCTGCTCTGATCCAACCCTGTTGTTTTGCCTCTGAAGCATCTTCCTGCAATTCCATGAGCTTTTCCCATGTGTCAACTATTGACTATAACATTGAAAAAACAGTGTCTTATCCAGATTCATTTGTGTAATCCCCTTTAGCTGTGCAAGCCACACATGCACCATCCTGTACATCTTCATCAGCAAATCTGTTTCCAACTGTCAAATATCCATTGCCACTCCAGTGAGCTGCAAATTTAACCACTGCAACTTTGGTAGGCATTTGCAATGGGTCAAGCAATTTTCCTACATGTTCCCATTTTGAATTTGTATACCAGATGAGGTAATGAAACCCCACTGTGACGATAAGTATCCAGTATCATAGACTACACCAACGCCATACTAATGCACTGTAAATATGGTCACTTTCAACTAGGCTGATAGACGCTAGCTCTCATAAGAGCAATCAGTTCTACAACTTGTGATGAAGTAACACCTTGAAGCCATGATGATTACACAACCTCTTGAACTGTATAGACAACATGAGCAGCTCTCAAAGGACCTTCATTGGTTCTCAAATATGAGCCTTCCACAAACATTATATAATCAGGCTCAAACAAATGTCCATCTTTTATATCTGGCCTTGCCTTATGCATAATGTTGTGACATCTAGACAATCATGTTCAACCTCCCCATCCTTAGTTTCATTTTCAGGAATGGGCATCAAAGTTGATGGATTCAATGTCTGACATCTTTTTAGGATAATATTTACAGTGGCAAGGATCTACTATCCATACTTTGTAAGTCTACTGTTTATCATATACTGTGTTTTCATTCAAGGAAGCAGGATCTCTACAGAGTGAGGGACCATAACAGTTAAAGGATGTCCCATCACTATGTTTTCAACACTCTCAACATTGATACCCACTGCAGTGACCTCTTTAAGGTAGCCAGGCAGGATTGTGGCTAGAGGGTCAAGGGTAATCAATAATAATGCCACAGGTCTTCGAGAAACTCCATGCACTGAGAGAGCACTGCCCTCCCTTTCACTGCCTTCCCAGGGCTAGGGCATGACAGAGACTTTCCCTCAGCCCTAGGAAAGCATTCAAGGACTCGTTATGCCCTGGAAGTAGAGACACATCTTTGTGTGTCAGCCTCAGTAAAGGCTTAGCCACTAGGGAAAAGCTTAGTATTCACTGTCTACTGTACCAAACCATTACCTGGAACATTCTGTTTTCTCTCTGTGTTCTGGGTGGATTAACTTTTAGAATGGTCTCTATTCTCTTGTGTTACCTATCGCATCCCTTTTTCAATGATATGTCCCAAGTATTGGATTTCTTTTTGATAGTATTTTAATTTACACTGGGACACTTTATACCCATTCTCAGTTAAATGATTTGACAAAGCAATATTTATTCTGCAGGATTCTTCTGTGCTCAATGCCACAAGTAGGTCATTCATGTATTGCATAAGAACTGAATCACAAGGCATCTGCAGAGACTCAAGATTTTTCTTCATGATCTGATTAAATATGGATGGACTCTCAAGAATACCCTTACACCATGCCATAACTCCCTCCTTGAATGCAAAAGAAAACATAAATTGACCCTCCTCATGCAATGGGATAGAGAAGAAGGCCTGGCACACGCCCTCAATGATACATCATTTTGCAGTGACAGAATATGGAAAAGGATGGTGGCTGGATTCGGTACCACGAGACAAGATGGAACAGCAGTATTGTTAATCTTTCGGAGGTCTTGAACAATCTAGTATTTACCTTTGGGCTACTGCAAGCCCATGATCATAGAGTTGCAGGGACTCTGTAATAAATTGGGTCTTTGGTTGGCAGTCAGGTTAACCCCTATCCAGGCAAGGACTCTCACTCTTATCAGGGCAAAGGAGAAACACACCTGGTTAACCCCCACTCACCCCCTTGGTAGCTTTGCACGTGCAGGAAGGCTTAACCCAGAAGCATTGTGTAAAGTATTTGTACCAACACACACAGTAATACAGTGAAAACACTACAAAAGGACACCACACCAGTTTAGAAAAATAGACAATTTGTATCTAAATCAAATAAGACCAAAATGACAAAAATCCAACATACACAAGTCAAGATATGAATTTTCCAAAAAATAAGAGTCTTACTCTATAGAAAACAATAGAACTGTTGATTTTACACAAAGTGCCTTGTTTGTATAAAAAATAAAGCCACATGAGTGGTGTGTGTTGGAAAAGTCAGCGATGCGTTGACTCCTCACTCACAGTGAGGCTGTGCATTGTTTTCTACTATGGTCGGGTTGGCAAAGTGTTGTTTTTCTCCATCGCAAGAGAGTGATATTGTTTTGCCATCTTCACCTTTCAAGGGCCCAGGGGCTGGATAAGACACCACTTAGCTGGGCAGGAGTCTCAGAAGAGAGTCCAGCTGCCATCAGAGGAAGTCTTTGATGGCCCTGAGACTTCAAAACAAGAGGCAAGCTCAGTTCAGGCCCTTGGAGATTCTTCTCAAGCAGGAATGCACAACAAAGCCCAGTCTTTGTCCACTTTCACAGGCAGAAGCAGCAACTTCAGGATAGCCCAAAAAGCACAGTCACAGGCAGGGGTAGAACTTCTCCTCATCTCTTCTCCTTGGCAGAGGTTCCTCTTGTTCCAGAAGTGATCTTGAAGAAATCTAAAGTATGGGGTTTTGGGTCCACTACTTATACCCCTTTCTGCCTTTGAAGTAGGCAAACTTCAAAGAAAAGTCTCTGTTGTTCACAAGATCCTGCCTTGCCCAGGCCAGGCCCCAGGCACACACCAGGGAGTTAGAGGCTGCATTGTGAGAGGGCAAGCACAGCCCATTCAGGTGTAAGTGAGCACTCCTCCCTCCAGTCTAGTACAGATGGCTCACCAAGATATGCAGGCTACACCTCAGCACCCTTTGTCTCACTGTCTAGAAGGGATTCACAAACATCCCAACTGTCAAACTGACCCAGACAGGGAATCCACAAACAGGCAGAGTCACAGAATAGTTTAAGCAAGGAAATGTCCACTTTCTAAAAGTGTAATTTTCAAACTAACAATCTAAAAACCAACTTCACTAAAGATGTATTTTAAAATTGTGAGTTCAGAGACACCAAACTCCATTTTTCTATCTGCTCCTAAAGGGAATCTACACTTTAAAGTTATTTGAAGGCAGCCCCCATGTTAACCTATGACCACCTTTGACATTCACTGCACCCTGCCCATGGGGCTACCTAGGGCCTACCTTAGAGGTGCCTTACATGTATGAAAAGGGATGGCTTGGGCCTGGCAAGTGAGTACACTTGCCAGGTCAAATTGGCAGTGCAAGACTTCACACACAGACACTGCAGTGGCAGGTCTGAGACATGTTTACAGGGCTACTCATGAGGGTGGCACAACCAGTGCTGCAGGCCCACTAGTAGTATTTGATTTATAGGCCCTGGACATCAATAGTGCACTTTACAAGGGACTTAATACTAAATCAAATATGCCAATCATGGAAAGCCAAGTACATATACATTTTACACAGGAGCATCTGCACTTTAGCATTGGTCAGCAGTGGTAAAGTGCCCAGAGTACCAAAAACAGCAAAAACAGAGGCCAGCACACAGTCAAAACATGGAAAGCAGATGCAAAAAAGACAGGGGAGACCAAGTTAAGATTGCCAGGTCTGACAGACTCCCGAGAATTTCTCTTAGAATTCCTTTCCTCAACATGTCTTTGATTATTGGTGTTATTCCTGCCACTGTCTCTGGGCTCAAATTGTATGGCGGTGTTCTAGGAATGATTGCATTGGACTTCACTGTACCTCTGGCTGGTTCTACACCTTTTATTACGCTGATGTCTTTCTCTGCAAAATCCCACACTTCTGGGTTCACGGTTTCTCTCAAATAATTGGTAATTCTTCCTACAGCTGCTTCTTGTCCAGCCATTTCAAATTCAAAATCATCATGAGTTTGGTGGGGGTGTGGCCAAGATGGGGTCCACATCGGACACGATGTTGCAACCTCCATCCTGGGCCTGCACAATATCCTGCATTTTCCTAGGTCCAGCGGCTTGGGGACACCAGCAAAAACCTGAAACCCCATTTCACAGAGGGTGCGTGGACCAGCAGTGGTGCATTAGCATGGATTCCCTGTCCTCAGAGGTACCGGGGAGCGATTGGTGCACCAGGCTTGAAGGGCATGCACATGCGGAGCATGGAGCAACAGGCTGCAGGGTGGACAGCTGCTCGATGTGTCCTGGCTCACTGTCAGTAACTACCTGCTTCCTAAAGGGGGCCTTGCTCAACTGGGAGCCCAGACCTGAAGTCCACATAGCAGGCAGACGCCACACCTCCTTTGGCCTCTTCAAAGGCGTGCAGGATCGGACGTCAGATCTGCGCATCAAGTGGGACTTTAGAGCAACATCCGCTTCCTCTCTCTCGAGGTGGGACCACTGGCGGCAGGCTTGGTGAATGCGGGAGCCTGCCATAGTCAACCTCGCTCACGAGGATCCTTGCTGGAGCAGAGAATGGGGCAGAAGTCCCAACACCCTGCGTCTGCATGTTGGGAGTCTACTGGGACTGACCCACATGAGGCCCCTTACCCGTGCTAGTCCTCAGCCTGTTCCTGTCCCCACCTGAGGAGGTCCACCTGGCAGCACATATCATACTGAAAGAGGGGTAACCTGACTACAACTTAGATGAACAAGACTGGCTGGGGGTCTCTGCAACTCTGACCCCTACATGGGGCATTCCGGCGGTTTACCCACATGGGGCTCCTAGCTGGTAGGCCACCACTGCCTCCCCCTGACTGCACTACAACACATCACACTAAGTGGGGGACTCCCAAGCTAAAGGGGTACCCAGAACTGCACACTTAAGGTCCGAGGTGAGTCGGGCACCCACTTCAATCTACAAGAAGCTGTTCAGCATGCTTTGCAACATGCCCTGTTGAGCGTTGCTCACTGCAGGGGGCTTCAAGCACTGCCCTGAGGCTCTGTGGTTGGGATCAGGAACCACAACATCCCCACCCCAGCACCTGCTGGGTGCAGGTGAGGCTGAGAGAACAGAGTATGTGTGCAAACGCTATGGGGTAGTTCACACTGGCACATATGAATGCACCATGATAGTGAAACCCAGAGCTATCAAGAACCCAGCCCTGGGCCTCACTAAAGTCATGACACACTCCACCTCTGCAACCTTGGCACCCTAAAGCACTTCTCAACACACACTTGGCCCAGTCTGAGAAAATGCTACAGGCAATCCTGGACATTAAAAACACATCGGAAGCCAAAATTGACACTGTCTCTCTGTATGTGAACTTACTGAGGGAAGATCATGTAAAACTAGCTGACTGCGTGGACGAGAATGATGTCGAGTCCGCCTTGGTCTCTGTGACACCCATGATGCACGACCTTCAAGAGCAGCAGAGGGTCATGAGAGAGGAGGTATTTTTGCTCCACTGCAGTGCGAAAGATGCCGAAGGGCATATTAGGCACAACAACATCCATCTTCTGGGATTTCCTGATCAGCCAGAGGGCCCCAGCATGGAGCTCTTCCTTGAAGACTGACTGATGAGCATGGTGTTGGAGAACAGAGTCCTCAAATTATTTTCTGTGAAATATGCACACCGTATACCTGGCAGACCACAACCCCCAGCAGCACCGCCACACCTAGCCATTGCCCATCTCCTCAGCTACTGTGATCAAGACCTGATACTTCAACTCTTCCAAACCAAGTGCCACGGGTGCTATGAAAACATTGTGATCACAGCATACCCTGATTTCACAGTGGAGATACAGAGTCTCTGTAAATATGCCCTTCTGTACATTTTATAATCTCCTGAGGATGCATGGACCTAGATCCAACGGGCTGGTGACTAGCTGATGCCCCTGATCTAGGCTTAAGAAATGGAGGAACTCCTAACACCACCGGACTCCAGACCAAACGGCTGAAGGGCTGTGGTGGAGGCCTTGCAGCACTGCATGAACCCCTTTGCGCTTCCAAAGCCTGGTAGCACCTCAGAATCCGGCTCCAACACGGGCAGCTTTGGGGCCTCCATGGCAAGCATGAACTGTGGACCAATGCTCATGCCATGGGCATTGGATGACTTAATCTGATCACTTTCCAGTGCCTATGAACAGGTTCATGTTGCTGTGGTACACCAGTAGGGGGCATGTTTTGCAATACTGCTCATCATGATGGCCGCACAACCGGGAATTCTCATTGTACTCCCATGTTCACAACATACACATCAGACTGGACCTCTTCCTGTGTACAAAACAATTGATCATACAGATTGTCTGGTCAGAGCACCTGTCACACTCCGTCTCAGCGAATGCCCCCTATAATTAACTATGCAGTGTGGCAGATCACATCCCAGTTATGCAAACTGGAGACCAGAGGCTCTCTTAGATCCCCCATTTAGGCATGATCTGTCGACCTGCATCTCTCAATACTTTGACATAAACAAGGGCACCACCTGGACCAGGGCACTGGAATGGGAGCCACACAGGGTAGTGATGCAAGGGCATTGCATGACCTCTACCTGAGGGGTTCGCTGTGCCCTGCAAGAGGAGCTATTGGACCTCAAGTGGGAAATGTACCTCCTCAGGACAGAAGTGGCTGACCAAACCACTTTGGTTGGGTGACTCTGATTGTTGTATAAGCAACATAGAGTCAGAAACGCATTTATGGAGACATGACTATAAGCGATGTATGGTGCTGCTTCCCACCAAGGGGGACTGCTCGGATACATCACTGGCATGGTGAAAAGCAATCAGTGGTGTGCACCTATATGGGCAGTTAGACTGGATAACCACACATTGGCGACTACGCAGAGTTTACTATAGGAACTTATACAGGGCTGAAGCTGCACCGCCGACAGATCAGTTATGCAGTTTCTTGAGAGGAATCCCACTGACCAAATTTTCCCTGCTCGAACAGACTGAATTAGACAAACCCCTCCAACTTCAGGAAATACAGACAGCAATTGCCCAAATTACCTGGAACAAAACACCAGGAACAGACAGGCCCCTGAATGAATATTATGCCACGTTCACTGTACAGGTTACTCAGCACCTACTGAAAGTGTTCAAGGAGGCCAGTGAGATGGGCCAGCTCCCGGACTTACTCAGCGAGACACTGATCATGGTCCTTCCCAAACTGGCCAAGACACTTTAGATGTCCATTCTATCACCTGCTATCCCTTCTAAACTTAGATTATAAAATATTGGGGAGGGTGATAGAGAACTGTCTGCTCCTTGTCATCAGCACTTTGGTACATGATAACCAATAGGGGTTTATACCTGGATGCAGCACCTTCCTCAATGTCCCCCAGCTGTTGCATCTTATTCGGGCCACCCCTGCAGAGGCTCACAGATGGGTAGCAGTTTTCCTAGACATTGAAAAAGCATTCTACACCCTTGGGAGGGACTTCTCACTGTTGACCCTTGAGAGAATGGGCTTTGGTCTGGGATTCATCAGTTGGAGCTGCATATTGTACAAAAGCCCAGCAGCATGAGTCCAGATTGACCAGTTGATCTCAGACAGCTTCCCAATACAGAGAGGAACCAGGCAAGGTTGTCCTCCTTCCCTATTGACTTCACCCTGGATGGAGCTGCTGGTGTGCCACCTGTGCATGACAATATGGGAATTTAGGAGCTGGAAACAAGCCATATCATCTTGCTTTATGCGGATGATGCCCTCATTTTCCTGTGGAACCTCTGTGCCTCCCCCCAGGCTTGATGCTCTTATTGGAGGAATTTGGGGATGTAGCAGGACTCAGAGTCAACTGGCCCAAACCGTGCCTGTTCCCTCTAGCCCCAACATGGAGCTGGCTAAGGACGCCAAGACGCTATGATTTGTTTCAATACCTAAGAGTCTAGATATACCACACTGACAGGGACGTAAACGAGGGCAATATGTATAAAGAAATGGGGGTCAATCCATACATTTCTCCCTTTCTGGCTATTGCTTCCTCTTTCCCCACTGAGTCAAGTGGCAATCTCCAAGATGCGCATACTGCCCTTCTTATCATATTTCTTCACTGCATTTCCAATCACGTACCCCAGTGTTTTTTTCAAGAACTACACTACACAGCCTCCTGCTGGAACTAATATGGGGCTCAGGCAGTAGATGAATAGAGCTTGCCACTCTTCAGTGACCCTTGCTCAAGGGGGGACTTGGATTGCCCAAATCACTTGGCAGTACAATATGAAAGAACTGTTTCAAATCAGTCCACAGCACCTTTGAAATCTGTCAACTTGTGTGTACCATTGTACATGATTATGTCAGTTTTCAAAAATTATTCCTAAATGCTGCAAGATCACCTCTACTCCAAGATACATGAACATACCCTCCACCTGGTATTTCTCTTATCGGAAAATCTGAAGCTTTTCCTTCATCGGGGCCTGGTGGTTGCTGATGATTTACTTCAGGACTTCTAATTGTTTCTTTTTGTCTCATGGTTCTTTGCCCAATTGCCCACTAAGTTCTCAAATTTGCTCCACTTATGAATGCATTTTACTAATTCATTAGTATGTAATCACATTCCTGACAAATGTGTTGTCTCAATAGCTTCATCGTCTAATCGTGCCCTGAAACTTTTCTCCAATGGGACACTTTTTGAAAGCTCGACTTCATGTTTTCTGCCCACTTCAGTTAGTGTATTATGTGTAGGTACTGCAGGCCTAGTAATCTCTTTGCTCAAGTAAATCAGCTCTTTTTCTTGGTATTGATTCACATGTTCAAGATTGAAACATCTTCTAATGTTTTCTTTTAGCTCTAATTTTAATCTCATGACATTTACATTTAAAGGTCTTTTCTTCTCTGTCTCCTGTGTAATGACCACCTGATTTTCAGCCTTTCCTGTCTTTTTGTTTTCTACAGTTTCTGGAAATCACGGAGGAAAAATCCCATCTTCAAATAAATTGGTCTTGCCTTGTGCTATTGATGTCATAAGGACAATCATTCTCCCTTTTCTCAATGACTGAACAGTTTGTGATGGTGTCCAAGCAACAATTTGTGAATTCAGCAATGTCGGGATGAACCCTGCTGCAGGTGTTCCTCCAACAGCTCCTTGAACTATAGCAATTGGGACAATATTAACAGAGCAGTTACTGTGCAAACCTCTGATGGGTGTGCTGTCATAAATCTGGCAACAGGTGCTGGCACATTCACACTAGAAGCAGTAACACCTGGAGGCATCAAAGTAGGAGCATTATCAACTAAAGCAGACACAACATTAGATATAACAGATTGTACAACAGGATGTGTCACAACAGACTGTGTCATCTGTAACAGTTTCTCAAGTTTTTTAGTGGTAATTGCTGTGTATGTTCTAGCTCCTTCGACTATCCCTCTCCTGCTCCTCTGCTGTATCTCATCCCATGTAGCATCTGCATAATCCGCATAATTACGCATTGGTCTCTTAGCCTTGTGCTGATATTTTTCTTTTTCTTCATGTTATGCTGTTTTCTCCCAAGCATTTAATGCTTCGTACTGTGTAGGTCTAGGTGGTGGCTTCATTTCATATAGTTTTTCTCTCAGACTTTTGATAATTCCTAATTTCAAATGTACCATATCTCGGAAAATTCAAAGAACCCTCATTTTCAGTCCTTTTGCACCATTGATGAAGCAACACACATGTATACAATCCTATACTCGTTGCCATATGGTGTGCTGGTGTACTCTTGGGAGGTGCATCTTTACCTTCCTGGACTGGAATTGTCACATCACCTCTCACAAAACCTTAAAGAGCTTTAACACATTTAGGGGGTCATTCTGACTCCCGTCGGCCGCGGTATCCGCAGGGCCGGCGGGAGCTGCCAGAATACCGCTGCGTGGTCACAAGACCGCCGCGGGTATTCTGTGTTTCCCGCTGGGCTGGCGGGCGACCGCCAGAAGGCCGCCCGCCAGCCCAGCGGGAAACACCCTTCCACAAGGATGCCGGCTCCGAATGGAGCCGGCGGAGTGGAAGGGGTGCGACGGGTGCAGTTGCACCCATCGCGATTTTCAGTGTCTGCATGGCAGACACTGAAAATCATGGTGGGGCCCTGTTACGGGGGCCCCTGCAGTGCCCATGCCATTGGCATGGGCACTGCAGGGGCCCCCAGGGGCCCCACGACACCCCATACCACCATCCTGTTCCTGGCGGCCAAAACCGCCAGGAACAGAATGGCGGTATGGGGGTCGGAATCCCCATGGCAGCGGAAAACCGGCGGTACACCGCCGGTATTCCGTTTCTGACCGCCTTAATGTTTTCTGACAATTCAACAAATGGTAAACAGTGTAGTTCCAAGCTTCAATGTTTTCCTTTTATTCCATATATATCTACTTCTTAGTATGCCCATCTTCCAATCAGCATTGTTCTGCACACAGACCATCCAACCACTGCACAGCATTTCACACTAACTGACCAATCCCAATTCAGCACAAACGGTGCACCTCTATACTTCTTGCAGCAGTTCACCCTCCTTCACAATTTTTTACGCAACTGTAAGCGAACACACCATAAACAATCCTTGTCTGCTCCACTAAAGAAAAACAAAGGAAATTCTACCAATCAATGTTTAGGTTTTTACACCCTCTGAATTTTCTCACACACAATAACAAAAACTCAAACAAAAACCTCACTAACCAAGACAATTGCGATGCATAACCCTAGTTATACTCACACCTCCAATTCTGCAACTGCCTTTGAAACCTCCCTCCATCAATCTTCAAAGTTATGGCTTTGGGCTACAGGAAATGGGCATCGCTGTAACTCAGCTTCTCTTTCTCATAGTGTAAACCATCCTCTTGCTATCAACTTTGCTTAAGTGGGGATCTCAATTCAGTTATAGGTTTATTGGGAGAATGTATCATTCATCAGAGGGAAATCTCAGTCGTTACTC
Source organism: Pleurodeles waltl (assembly GCF_031143425.1). NCBI lineage: Eukaryota > Metazoa > Chordata > Amphibia > Caudata > Salamandridae > Pleurodeles > Pleurodeles waltl. The sequence continues at coordinate 717,414,985 of NC_090449.1, read as the reverse complement.
ATGGCCAATGGATCTCAGACATTGGCTGAGATTAACCAGGAATTGTACTTCAAATTAAATTGACTTTACGATCTCAATTCTATTTTCAGTCAATAACGAGGATTTAATATGTGTTTTGAAGGTTTTATTAATCAAATCTTTTTAATAATTCTTCTTTATTAAAATCATCATACACAATCATCAATATCAATCAGATCTGTCAATGATCAAAAATAAGTGATCAATAAATCAAAATAAATGCATTAAGCATGTTCCATAAAGGAAATAATCCTTACTCTTCGAATGGAATAGAAAAGGTGGCACTTAGAACCCGTAAAGAGTTCAAATTAGAGAGAGATATCATAAGCATAAAGCTTCAGTATCAAAAATCATATTAGTTATTCAATAATCAGTCAAAGCAGAACTTTCCATAAAGAGAGGTTCAAGACACTCAGTAGAATTTCAGCATAAGCAGCATGGATTGGGGAAAGTGGCTATGAAGAAAATGTGTAGCAACTTAGTCTTGGAACATGCACTGTTATAAACAACACATATGTTCAATGTTGCAGTTCACTGTTTCTTCTTTCTTTAGCCAGCCAATCATCTTTTGATGCTCTCCTGGGTACAGGCCCGCTCTTCATCTTCTCACCAGGTACACAATGAACTTATTTAGCAGTGTCTAATGAAACATTTATTATCAAATACAATGTTATTGCTCTTACATGGTCCAATATTTCATTCCCTTTAGAAATGCTGCATCTTCATATGTGAACTTCTACACTACCTCAGTAAATGACAGATCGCTATTCCTTAGTTAACAGTGATTTTTGTGCAAGTAGAAACATTTGCAGAGTTAAATGAAAAGATTTACTCAACTATTATTAATTATGAAAAACATGTCCTCTGGAAGATCAGGAAATAAACTTTTGTGTTGAGTCCTAATACGAGTAAATATGGCTGCATACTACAATTTTTGCATTTAAATGGATTTATTTTCCCTAAAGTTTATGGCGCTCGTTACAACCCTGGCGGTCGGTGGTAATTTGGAGTAAGGTACTGCCAAAAGGCTAGAGGTACCCTTTCCCAAATTATGACATTGGCGGTTTGGCTTAAGCCAAACCGCCAATGTACCACACCATCTGCCAGGTTGGTAACGGCTGCTGGGCTGGAGACTTTGGTCTCCAGCCAGGCAGCCATCACAATCCCACCCTCGGGATTATGACCCTGCCTACCGCCATTGTTTTTTTGGCAAGCGTACTGCCACAAAAACCATGGCGGTAGGCACTATCAGTGCCAGGGAATTCCTTCCCTGGCACTGATAGGGGTCTCTCTCGCCCCCTGTCCCTTCCCAGAGTCCTCCCCAGGCCCCCTCCTTCTCCTGCCCCCGCACATTTTCACACCCACACGCGCACACACATACACACACGCATGCACACATGCATACTCACACACCGCAACACACACCAACATACTCAGCCGCACACATGAATTTACAACACCCAACATATATGTACACTCACAGTCACATTAAGACATTCACGCACTCATTCAATGCGACTCACACCCGCATGCACGGAGTCCTGAACAGACATCTCCCCACACACACAACACCCCCCCACCCCCTCTCCTGTCAGAGCACCCAACTTACCTGCATACATGGGGTCCTCCGGCTGAGGAAGAGACGCGGTGCTGCTGTCAGCAGCAGCATCCGCCAGCTAAACACTGCCAGGCTGTATCATTGCTCATGATACGGTAGGCAGCGTTTTTCTGGTGTGGCGCTGGTGCCAACAGCAAGGGCACCTTACTGCCGTCCGCCGCCATGACTGTCAGCGGTATTCCGCCAGCCTTCTGGCAGAATTCCGTCGAGGGTCAGAATGCGGGTGGGCAGCTGTTAGCCATGGCAACGGTATGTTGGATGCTGTCACTGTGACGGTAGGCGGCAGTTACCGTCAATGTCTTAATGAGGGCCTATGTGTTAATTCTGCACGTTATTCTGTGTTTTCCCTCAATATGAAAAATGCTTTGGCATTGTCATATTCTCATGTTTTAAATTGAGTACCTCCATAAAATTACGCCACAAGCGTGACTCCATTCCACGGCAATAAGGGCCCGAGAAACCCATAGCTGGGATCTTTTTTTTTAAACAGGGCATAGGTTTTCTGGCTGCAGCCTTGTGACCTCTTCAGCAATAGGAATGGCCGCATTCGACAAATTCTTTAGCCAGTGTCTCTGCCCCTGAGTTTTCTCTGCCCCCCCCGATGTTCCCAACTTTTCTTGCAGAAATTGTTACGCCCCCCCTGGCAAGCCTGGGGAATGCCAACACTGCTGAGTTGGCTGTCGTGACTGACACAAGATCCAAGGAAAACCAAGCTGGCTCCCTGATAAGGCTGTTCCAAACTTTGGTTAAGCCTGTAGTGGACTACTAACCTTATGAAAATCTCATTTCAGCCACACTTTGGGCAGACCCACTGTATACCCCGGGCTCCTATCTCCCTTAGTACCTCCAAGAGGCCAGAGCAGAGGACTGAAGGCCCAGCTATGTTAGAAAGCCCTTGTAATAATTATTTTCCTCCAGCTTTTCAACATCACAGGAGATTTGCTCCAGATCGCATAAGGCTTGGCCCTCCCCATTCCACACCGAGTAATGGACCAGGGTTAATGAAACAGTTTTCAGCTCGACTCCCTGTCCCTTTAGCTGCCAGACCTCTGCTCCCTCTGGGTATGTGAAACTTGGAGAATCTAAATATCATCTTTATGCACAAATTCCCAAGGTTACCAGAAGGGGCTAGAGAAGATCAAGACTCACCAATCAATAAAGCCATTCACTGGCTTCATAAGGTGAGAAAATGCCTGTCTGTTGTTCATCAGGACATTGTTAGAATGAAATGCATACCATCTTCATTGAGTGGATTAGACACCCTGGTTCCTCGTAGCATAGTAGAAAACATCCTTGGCCTAGAGCTGTGAACTCAAACTCCAGTATTGTCTAAGATCTGCCTGAAACTCAATGCACCCAGTGCCACAGTTGTGTACAATCTGATTCCATCGCAGCTCAGGAGCACTGACTTACTTGAGGTATGAGAGTGAATTCCTTCAGTGGAGCCATCTTCATTGTTCCCTGTTCCAAGCCCTCAACCTGCAAACTGGAACATATTGCCATAGAACATTGTTGGCCTTAATTCTAAAGTGGATGATCCGGAATGTTTTTTTTTATTGATTAATTTGAGCCAGCGCACAGATCTGAGTATACAACCATTTTTTGCCCAGCCATCACACGGGGTAGGGGGTGGCCTTCAGGTGGTTTAATTACATGAATCAGGAATTTCCTTGCTTGTTCAATCACTGGTCTTGAACTAAATTCTTCTGATGTTTTTGGGTTGTCTCTTGCCAGGGGTGTTTTTTCCTATTACCTTTTCAATGTCTATAATAGGCTGAACTTGACAAATAGGCCATCTTGCACTCTTCAAGCTCCAGAGACACCGTTGACTCCCTCATAATGACCAGGTAATTGTTGCTGGCGATTTTAATGTAACATTTGAACCCTGGGGCTCTAGTTCTCTCAATATAGCAGAGGAAGAAGATGTTCCACACTTAGCCCTGGGTCCTGTTAAAAGGTGGATGGTGGCCGGTAACCAGCTGATTGGCCTATCTTTTCAACTTGGCCTTACAGCATGTAATGGCCGGTCCATCTCTGATCATGATGGTGCCTACACTTTTAAGTATCTACAGCAAAAGACCCATATTGATGGTATATGCGTATCCATACAGATATGAACTTCACTTATAGACATAGTGGTGATCAAGCACCATGACAGCGACCATAACACCCTCAATTTGACTTTCAGGAGGTTTGGGCCTCGAGCCCATCGGGTGGTAGTTCCAAGCTAGAGGGTGAATTGGCCCTCTAGAATAACAAGCAAGCCTTAAAATGGGAGTCTGTTTGCAGTGACCCAAAGGTGCTATCTGTGATCTATGGACAGGTTGCTGACACCATGGAATTACTGATTTCCAGTGGTTTGTGTGCCCCTGACTTTGCTCTTGTATCTAGCTCCCATAAATAAATTGTTCATTCATCTCCAAAGTCTTCTTACCAAGAAGGGTAGCAAGGGTACCAAACCTAATTTTTGCTGTCCATGGTTTGATAGCCACTATGGGAAGTCAAGGACCATTGTTATACAGATACTAAAAGTAGGGAATAGAATTGACATCCTTAGGGCGAGGAAAACCTATCAAAACTCTCTGTTGCTGGCTAAATCCACAGGGCAATGCAAGGTCTGGGAAGACCTGGTAGAAGCTCCTAGAGCAGGGGATGATAAATCATTCTAAGGTATAGAATTCTTGGCAGTCGTTATGCTACTGCTTGGGTGGATTATAACTTACAACCTGAGACCTGGGTAATCCATTTCCGGAAGGCCTATGCAGCTAAACCAAATGCTGCTTGCAGTGATACAGTAGTACCCCTTACTCCTTTAGGGAGAGTAATCACTCCGTTCATTATCCAATTCAAAGATATTGCGGATATCATAAAGCTGACTCCCCTCCGTAAAGCTCCTGGCCCCAATTCCATCCCTGGGGACCTGTTTCAAGCAGAACCTCATATTTGTGCTGCCTACTTCTTCCTGCTCTTTCATTCCAACTTGGATGGCAGCCCAATCCCTTGTTCTTGGCAGTCTCCCGAGATTGTTCCAATATTTAAAAAGAGGTGCAAAGATGATCCTGGGAACTTCAGGCCCATTAGCCTGACTGATGAATCCCAGAAAATATTATCCTGTCTTATTTTAGCGAAACTGACAGAGTGGATTCAGGGGAATACTACCCACTCAGATATGCAGGTGGGATTTAGGAGCAGGGTTAGTAGTCTTGAAAAAATTATATGGTTCTTTAGAATATACTGGAAAGCTGTAACCCTAGGCAAAGACAACTAATATGTGGTCTTTGATGATTTAAGATCAGTTTTTGATTCAGTTCTGAGAGCTAAGCTTTGGGAAGTTTCAAAGAAAATGGGTGTCCCTGCTAACTTCATGTCTGTTTTAGTTAGGTTGCATGCTTCCAATTGTGCCCGTGTTAGATATGGGAGTAGTGGAGCGCTCATAGACCCCTTTAAGATTATAAATGGTGTCAACCAGGGGTGTGTACTGGCAATGACACTGTTCAAACTTTACATTAACGATCTATTAAAGGAGGTTGACTTCCCTGGCAATGATGCACCTAAACGGGGCCCTTATCACATTTCTATACTGGTTTTTGCAGATGACACACTTTTAATTTCTAAAACCCGTGTGGCCTGCAGGCAATAATTAATTGCTTTTAAGTTTCTGCAGTGCCTGGGGCCTTAAACATAACATTTTAAAAAAACATAATTCATTGTGTTCAATCCTTATAAAACACTGAGGGTGAATATGTTGTCTCAGTGCTCTTAAAGCAAGTCCAGAGGTTTGTGTATCTTGGGGTCAAGATGAGTTAGACTATGAACATTGGCAAGAGCTCACTGAAACTTTTGCAAGAATCGGGTGCAGTGATTAAAATGCCCAAAATTCCCTGGGTTCTCTCATTTGCCCAAACAGTGGAAATCTATCATTTAAATGTGAAAAACTCAGCTATGTATGGTGGGAAGGTCTGCAGTCTTGTGAGGATCGATGACCACCTCTAGGTAGAAAACAGATTTGTTGGGAGTCTTTTTAATCTCCTGCAGAGTGTGCCTCACCTTCCCCAACTTATGGATATTGGTATACATCCTGATGCTCTGACCCAATATGTATTGTCATAGATTCTGGTCCACAGATGGGCTAGACTCATTTAGAGTCACAACAAAGGTGGTCTTAAGGACCCTGGGTTGATAGAGGATCCCTTGGTTTGCATACATCAAATCAATTCTTTATGAAATTGGTTTGTCATTTCTTTGGGACATCCCAGATCTAGAGATCACGCTCTTTGCTTAAAGAAGTACTTTTAGTTGCAAGAACAGAAGGGTATGAAGGCAGGAAGCTTGACTGATCTGTTTTTAGACATTAAGATTATCCCCACATTTGAACTGTTGCTTGATATTGTTCTGGGCTGCATCTTGCTGCAACATTATTTAAAATGGAGGTATGGGGTCCTGCCTGTGAACAGTTTTTGTGCCAAATGGGGTGAGAGATATTACAGTACAATCAAGTGCCCTTTCTACCCTTTAGTTGAGGAAATCTTACATCTCTTTCCCTTTTTCTGCCCCTTATGCTCAACTTCGTAAACAATGTCTCATACCTGTATCCAAGCTCTTGGGATTACTCAATTTATGCCTGTATTATCTATTTTACACACTGATACAAGAGAATTGATTGCTATTTCAGTGGGTACATTTTCATTGTAATAGTATTTATATAGCGCTTACTACCCCTGACGAGGCGTCGAAATATGCTGCTTGCCTCATCCAAAACCAGATCGCCTCCAGCTGAATATGTGATATGTGGTTCACAGTATTGGTTAATCAGCACGATCTTTTAGTACCAGTTTTATTGTACTTGCACTTTGTTTTTTCTTCTACCTGATCATTGTCACTACTTCATTGAATTTACAATTATCTTATGACTTTCAGGTATTTTGTGGAACTTCTCATAATCAGTGTGTTTAATGAATTTAAAGATGGTTTTAATGCCTAGTTTGTCTTCTGTTATAACAACGGTCCTTTTTCCCAAAAGTGCTGTCAATTTGCATGTGACTGTTGGTATTTTGCATTATATGTATCATTCCATAGCACTGTATTTTTTTTATTCTGCACATCTGTGCATATACTGTGCTTTATGGATTGATTTATCCAAAATAAACCAATAAAAAAACTCTTATGACTCAATGTCAATTTTGTAAATGTTATGATATTTTTTTCAGATTAAACAGCAATTTTGTCAACTGCTCCATAGAAATATAGAGGCTGATGTATCATTGGATGGTGCCCACTCTAAATGTCAGAATATCAGTGGTACTAAATATCCAAGCCAGAATATTGTGAGCATAATTATATTAATGTAAATATGAATCACTCTCTCACAATGCACTACTTTTGACTTTACATATTACATCACTCAACATTTTCTGTGACATCATTGACAACATCACGTGGGAACGGATGCCATTGACTCTATTAAATGGCTTCTGTGCTTCTCACAAGGACAGTTTTCCTTCATATATACTTATTTGCCCATGTGATAAGTCGTCCCTGTAGACCTTCTAGTACTTTGTCTTTTTCTGCAAGTATTAACTTTTTCTTCGGACCAGTTTTTACTCCCTTTTCTATGTAAACACAAGTCATGCAAGTGCAGAGTTGCATTGATTTGTTTTTTACAACAGCTAAAAGGTAATCATATGTGTTATGCAGTTGGTTCCTTTCTAAAAAAATCACTTTACCTGCGCAAATCTATTGTGTTTTAATATTTATGCTCACAGCTCACTTTTAACTTTGAATTTGTAATCTTTTTTGTGGTGCTTGCTGGTTGCCCCATTGTGCATTTTATTTGGTAAAAAGTATTATCATTTTAATTTCAAAAATGCGGGTAACGGCATTCTCTTTATTCACATTTAATATGTGACGTGACAAACATTTAGGGGGTCATTACAACATTGGCGGTAAAAGCCGCTTACCGCTGTGCAGAAGACCGCCAATACACCGCCGCGGCCGCGGAATTCCGCCACAGCTATTATGACCCACATTTCGGAATCCGCCGAAATTCAGACACCCACACAAGTCCGCCACACCAAAGGTCACTGATAAACTGGCGAAAACAAAACCTCCACCGTCACGCCAACAGGAACACGCCCATGCTATCACGACCCACGAATCCACGCGGCGGTCTTTCAACCGCAGTATTCCATTGGTGGTACACACCGCCGCGCTCAAAATACACACACATCTCCAAAACACCACCACATTGGACAATTCCAAATACACACACCTGAGACACATACAAACACCACTCCCACACACTCAATACAATATAAAACACACACCTACATCACCCACAAACCCCTACGACCAAAAATTAGAGACGAAGGCGACAGAGAGATAGCACAGCAATAGACAACCCCACCACACAGAGGCACACAACACCATCACCCATACAACATCCACGCACAAAACACCCCACACCACCACACATCACCACACTCATCAACACATACACCACCCCACACATCACCTACACCGCCCCATGTCACGCCAAAGATACCCCAGGTTTTCCGAGGAGGAGCTCAGGGTCATGGTGGAGTAAATCCTACGGGTAGAGCCACAGCTATTTGGAGCACAGGTGCAGCACACCTCCATAGCCAGGAAGATGGAGCTATGGCGAAGAATCATCGACAGGGTCAACGCTGTGGGACAGCACCCACGAAATCGGGAGGACATCAGGAAGAGGTGGAACGACCTACGGGGGAAGGTGCGTTCAGTGGTCTCCAGGCACAACATCGCGATTCAGCGGACTGGCGGCGGACCCCCACCTTCTCCCCCACAACTAACAACATGGGAGGAGCAGGTCTTGACCATCATGCATCTAGAGGGCCTCGGAGCAGTCGGTGGAGGAATGGACACTGGTAAGTCAAATCTTAACTATCAGATCCCCCGCCCTACCTGCATGCTATCACACACCCCCACCCTCCCCCTCCCCTATCACTCCAACTCCTCACTAATGTACTGATAACACAAACCACACATCCCAACACCAAGCCCTGCATGACACAACTAAGCATGGACACCCAGCACTAAAGCATGCTCACTGCACATACCCATAACAACCCCCCAACCATCATCATACAAGCCCCCACACAGGAATGCTTGCACTGGGGTACACGCACACCCACCCATTACACACCATGACACACACACATGCAATAATCATGCTCTTATACCCCTGCAGGACCACTACGTAACGTCACCACACAGGAGGGTCCATACATTTCCACTCCACCCACAGAAGAGGCCCACAGTGAAGACAGCAGCTCTGGCCAACTGGATCCAGATGACCAGCCCGGACCATTGTGGGCCTTGGGACAGTCGGTTCCCTTGCACAGGCACAGCTCAACTCTGACCTTCCACCCTCTGGTAACACCAGCACAGCACCCACCCAGCGGGCCCATACCTCCGTACCCAGGACACGTCAATCAGCAGTGTGTCCACCACTACAGGGAACCCAGGGTAACCCACCACCCCAACAACAATAGGGACCTGGGGGCAGGGGTAGTGGGCACACAGTCCAGGGGACAGAGGCACAGGAACACAGGGGAACTGGGAGGGCTGCTGTGCGACAGGGGGCGGACAGGCCAAGGGAACCCAATCTCCAAGAGGCCCTCTCCTCCATCATGGGAGCATACCACCACTCCCAGGAGACGATGGCTACGGTCCTGGCCAAGTTTCAGGAGACCCAGCGCCTGCAGGACGAACAGTATTTGTGGTTCAGGGAGGAGCTCAGAACCATCAGCTCAGCCCTGGGCACCATCGTAGGGGTGCTGAAGGACATACAAAAGAGCATGAGGGACACAGTGGCACTCTAAGGGGCCCCTGACACTAGCATGGATCTATGAACTGCCCACCACCTCCGCCGGCGCTAGTGGACAGGACGCGCCGCCACAGGACCACCACACCAGAACCCCCCGCAGACGGACAACCACCCCGCAAGCTGTCCTTGAGATCCAGGAACAGGACAGAGCAAGATGGCAAGACCCCCGCCAGGAAATGAGACCACCCTGATTGTGCTCCCACTGTCTCACTTTGTTACCCTGTCCAGATTGGAACTGCCCCAGCTCCAATTCCTATGCCCATATGGGCAGTGCACCTGTGTGACTAATAGACTGGACTCTGCCATGGACATCCCTCCACCATCACCCATCACCATTTTGCCACCCCCTCCAATAATTAGCACTTCAATAAACACCCTTGAACCACAAAACAATCTGGAGTCAGTCTGTGATTTTGAAAATGTGTATTAGCAATGACAGTGACAAAATGCGTTTTCAAATGTAATGCCAACATACCTATGTCACACATCACAAGTCCATGAAGGATGCAAGCAGATGACACACGTTGGTAACCACACCTGTGAAACCGTAATGGAAATGTAGAGCTCAGTTACCATATACTGGTTGAAATCAACAGACAGGATAGAGGTAGAAGTGTGAAAGTGAATGTAACAGTAAAAAAATTATTCTCACCTGTGTGTCACTGGAAATATTGCTGTATGACTGACTCCCTGTTGTCTATGTCTTCTGCCTCAGCTTCCTCCTCATCACTGTCCACAGGCTCCACAGCTGCCACAACACCGTCATCTGGACCATCCTCCTGCAGAAAAGGCACCTGGCGTCTCAAAGCAAGATTGTGAAGCATCGAGCAGGCGATGATGATCTGGCACACCTTCCTTGGTGAGTAGAATAGGGAACCACCTGTCATATGGAGGAACTTGAACCTGGCCTTCAGGAGGCCGAAGGTGCGTTCGATCACGCTCCTAGTCTGCCCATGGGCCTCATTGTAGCGTTCCTCTGCCCTGGTCCTGGGATTCCTCACTGTGGTCAATAGCCATGACAGGTTGGGGTAACCAGAGTCCCCTAATAGCCACACACGGTGCCTCTGGAGTTGACCCATCACATACGGGATGCTGCTATTCGGCAGGATGTAGGCGTCATGCACTGAGCCAGGGAACATAGCATTTACCTGGGATATGTACTGGTCTGCAAAACATACCATGTGTACATTCATGGAATGATAACTCTTCCGGTTCCTGTACACCTGTTCACTCCTGCGTGGGGGGACCAGAGCTACATGGGTGCCATCAATAGCACCTATGATGTTGGGGATATGTCCCAGGGCATAGAAGTCACCTTTCACTGTAGCCAAATCCTCCACCTGAGGGAAAGCGATGTAGCTCCTTACGTGTTTCAGCAGGGCAGACAACACTCTGGACAACACGTTGGAAAACATAGGCTGGGACATCCTTGATGCCATGGCCACAGTTGTTTGAAATGAGCCACTTGCAAGGAAATGGAGCACTGATAGCACCTGCACTTCAGGGGGTATTCCTTTGGGATGGTGGATTGGTGAGAACAGGTCTGGCTCCAACTGGGTACACAGTTCCTGGATTGTGGCACGGTCAAACCTGTAGGTGATGATCAAATGTCGCTCCTCCATTGTTAACAGGTCCACCAGCGGTCGGTACACCGGAGGATTCCACCATCTCCTCAAATGTCCCAGCTGACGGTGCCTAAGAAGGACAACAGCGACCACAGAGTCAACAAATTCCCAGGTATGTACCCACAGCTACAAAGAACACGACACCAAATACAAAACTCTTCCTGTATTTGTGTTGAGTGTAGGCCTAGGTATGTGTGATGAGTAGTAAATGAAGCCATGTGGGCCCCTGAAATGGCGGCTGCCTGACCTCTAAAGTGGGACAATGGGATGTGAGGTATCTGCGCTGGCGTTGTACACCGTTGCGGTAGGCGGTCGTAGACCGCAGCGCAATGCTGCATTGGTTAACATTGGACCCTATGGGTCCCAGGAGCCAATGATGAAGTGTGCCGGCGGTGATGATACGCACCGCCGCGGACGTCACTGACGCGGACGTGACCGCCATTTTCTATCTGTTCAATCACTTGATACCTGATCTTTGCCAGAAGAGGACCTACACTGCAAGTGCTGCTGTAACCTCGGTCTGGAAGAGACAATGGCTGCTGCGTCTGGGGAAAGGGCCCCTGCCTTCACTGCTCAGCTAGTCGATGGGTCCTCCCCCAGTACACGCTACTCTGCGGTCCTCCAGACCAACAGGTAAGTACACAGGGAGCACATTGTATGGGCTATACTGGGTGGAGAGGGCTGGATGTCAGTAGGAAGGGGGCAGAGTTCAGCGACCATGAAGGACTGTGAATGCATGTGCCACATGGCAGAGGTTGGGATGGGGGCCACTCACTTCGACGGTGCAGTTGGTAATGACTTCTCTTCTTCCCCTGTACATGTCATGTAGGTCAGCGCCCACCAGAAGAAGGACATTTGGCGTGCCATCGCCAAGGACGTCCGGACCCTGGGGGTCCACCACAGACGGGGCACACACTGCTGTAAAAGATGGGAGGACATTCGCCGCTGGAGCAAGAAGACGGCAGAGGCTCAGCTGGGGATGGCCTCCCAACGTGGGAGGGGTGCCCGTCGCACCATGACCCCCCTGATGTTCCAGATCCTGGCGGTGGCCTACCAGGAGTTGGATGGGCACTTGAGGGCATCACAGCAGACACAAGGGAGTGAGTACACTCTCATTCTGTGGACTTTGCACGCAGTGGAGGGGTCTGGGTGGGGGAGGAGAGCTGTGGGTTTCCCTAGGCCAGGGCGAGTTACGTAGGCTAGGCCCCTCCGGAATGTAGGCCATGTGGCACTCCACCCCACCTCTGTAGAGTGCCAAGTACAGGTAGACATGCCCCTGTGTCACCTATGTGTGCAGATGTCCACCATAGCCATGTAGGCCAGATCCCAGGAATTGCATCTGTAGAGGCCAAGAGCACGGCGTAGTGCAGGGGGCTGCGGTGTCTGTATTGTCCGCCAACGGTAGCGGTAAGCCATGAACTCAACCTGTCTTTCATCTGTCGTCCCCCCCTTTTTGTGCTCTCCCTGTTCTTCGGTGCATCAGCATCATCAGGCGGAGGTACAGTGGCACCGGAGCACGAGGGAGATGCATCCCACATGGCCATGGAGGGCCACACCACAGACTCTGAATACACCAATGGGACGGAGGGCGAGGGGAGCTTCACGTTGGTCACCGGATCATCAAACAGCGACACGGACTTGTCCGCCGATGGGAGCTCCCTTGTGGTGGCGGCACCATCTGTGCCCCCCACTTCTACAGGTACCGCCGCCACCCACCCTACCAGCACCGCCCTCCCAGCAGCCCCTCAGCCTTCGCTCCCTGACCGCTCACCCAGGAGGGTGGGCATCACCTTGGCCCCAGGCACCTCAGCCCCTGCCCCTGTCACCCCTGCTGCCCTCAGTGAGGAGGCCATTGACCTCCTCAGGTCACTCACTGTTGGGCAGTCTACCATTGTGAATGCCATCCAGGGTGTAGAAAGGGAGTTGCAACACACAAATGCATTCCTGGAGGGCATTCATTCTGGTCAGGCTGCCCTTCATCGAACCCTGCAATCTCTGGCCTCAGCACTGATGGCATCCATTGTCCCTGTGTCTAGCCTCCCCCCCTCCAACTTCCTCCACCCAGACCCAGTCCCCTGTACCCCAGCCTATCCCAAGCACACCATCAGACAAGCATGCACACACCTCAACACACAAAAGTAGCTCAGGCAAACATAAGCACTACACAACCCACAGTCACTCACTCAAGCATCACCCACATACAGACACAGCAACATCCACTGCCTCCACTGTGTCCCCCTCCTCGTCGTCTCCCTCCTCCCTCCCAGTGTCGTCTACACTCTCACCTGCATGCACTACATCTACAGGCACTAGGACTCGCACCAGAACACCCAGCACCACACCCCGCTCACCTGCACTCACCACCCCCACTACCATTTACACGTCCCCTGTGTTCACTCCCAGTGTGTCTGTGACACCCCCTCCCAAAGTACACAAACGCGGGCACCCACACACCCAACATCCATCCACCTCACGACAGGCTCCAGTACCTGCACCCAAATCACCTAAAGTTACACCTCCTACAACCACCTCCTCTTCCTCCACTCCCAGACCCCCTCCAGCTACCCATCCCAGTGTTCGTCAGAAACTCTTCCTCAGCAACGTTGACATCTTTCCCACCACCCCCACCTCTCCAATTCATAGGTCCAGTAGTAGCACCTCAGCCAAACAAAGTCTGGTACCAGTGGTGCGTGTTAAAGGTGTGTGGAGTGCACCGGCCACCAGGGCAGCCAGTGTGACACGGAGCCAAAGCACTGCCAGTCCACCCCCTGTAAAGCACCTTAAGTTGGAAAGTGGCCGACGGGAGAGGGTGAAGCTCCTGCTGGCAAAACAGCTCACAATGGTCCCAGGGGGAGTGCCGAGTCAGCTGTGACTCCTCCCAAGGTGGTGAAGGGGCAGAAGAAGTCTCCAAAGTCTGGTAGGAGCAGCACGGCGGAGAAGGGCGCCATCCTCCCCGCCGGCCGGGAGGCCACTGCCAGCACTGTCGTCACTGGTCAGGAGACCACCGCCAGAGTCAGTGCCCTGGAGGGCACCAGTATCGTTACTGGTCAGGAGACCACCGCCAGAGTCAGTGCCCTGGAGGGCAGCAGTATCGTCACTGTTCCGGAGACCACCGCCAGAGTCAGTGCCCTGGAGGGCAGCAGTATCGTCACTGGTCAGGAGACCACCGCCAGCGTCAGTGACCTGGAGGGCCCCGGCAGCCACAGCCCCGCTGGGCACTGAGGGACCGTAATGCCACACACCGATGCACAGGTCAGAGACAGCAAAGGCAAGTACCGCTGAACAAGGCAAAGACCGCCATGGTGAAGACCGCTGAACACGGCAAAGCACCACTGAACAGGATAAAGACCGCCATGGCAAAGCACCGCTGCACAGGTCAGAGACAGCCAAGGCAAGCACCGCTGAACAGGGCAAAGACCGCCATGGTGAAAACCGCTGAACAGGGCAAAGCACCGCTGAACAGGGCAAAGACCGCCATGGTGAAGACCGCTGAACAGGGCAAAGCACCGCTGAACAGGACAAAGACCGCCATGGCAAAGCACCGCTGCACAGGTCAGAGACAGCAAAGGCAAGCACCGCTGAACAGGGCAAAGACCGCCATTGTGAAGAACGCTGAACAGGGCAAAGCACTGCTGAACAGGACAAAGACCGCCATGGCAAAGCACCGCTGCACAGGTCAGAGACAGCAAAGGCAAGCACCGCTGAACAGGGCAAAGACCGCCATGGTGAAGACCGCTGAACAGGGCAAAGCACCGCTGAACAGGACAAAGACCGCCATGGCAAAGCACCGCTGAACAGGTCAGAGACAGCAAAGGCAAGCACCGCTGAACAGGGCAAAGACCGCCATGGTGAAGACCGCTGAACAGGACAAAGCACCGCTGAACAGGGCAAAGACCGCCATGGTGAAGACCGCTGAACAGGGCAAAGACCGCCAAATCAAGCATCGTTAGCCCATGTGCAGCTGGGACAGTGACGGAACTGGGACCGTCACGGGGAGCGTGATGCACTCTGGGCACCAGTCCCCCTCCAGAACCAGTGGAGACCTGCATCCACTTGAGAGACTGTGGCTTTGCACTCCCCAGGATGCAGCAGTGGGCAACACATCCACTGTAGAGACTTGAGAGACTGTGGCTTTGCACTCCCCAGGATGCAGCAGTGGGCAACCCACACACTGTAGAGACCTGAGAGACTGTGGCTTTGCACTCCCCAGGATGCAGCAGTGGGCAAACCACCCACTGGAGAGACTTGAGAGACTGTGGCTTTGCACTCCCCAGGATTGAACAGTGGGCAAACCACCCACTGGAGAGACTTGAGAGACTGTGGCTTTGCACTCCCCAGGATACATCAATGGGCATGGAGCCCCGTCGTGGATCTGGCGTGGTGCTGTAATCCGCCTGAGGTGCCCCCTCTTCCATTCCCCCTGAGGTGCCTGTTGTATTTCTATCTGATGCCCCTGCAGTGTTCTCTCCGTTTGTGGGCAGGTATCTAGTGTGGGCCTCGCCCATGCATTTTGGGCCCTTTGGTCCACGGACATTGATATGTGCATACCTGCAGTACTACTCGTGATGTATGATTTTCAAATGTTTATAAATATCTGTATATATTTGGTTACTGTATTTTGATACATTACAATGTTTGAACTGAATTCCTTTTGTCTTTGCATTCTTCCGGGGGGGTTGTGGGTTGTTACTGTGCTGTTTGGAAATGCATTGGTGTGTGTGTTGTAGTAGGTGAGGGTCGGGTTGGGGGTGGGGGTGTTGCGTGTATGTCCCCCTGACTTTTGCCTCCCCCCTTCCCTATGTCGTAGGTGCAGTACTCACCGTTGTCTTCGGCGCCTACGTTGCTGGTGATCGTAGAGGAGCAGGAAGTCAAGCGCAGGGAGTATTTGTACTTCGGGCTCCATGGTGGCCTCTTTCCTCGTGGAGTGTGTTAAGGTGAGCGTTTTCCCATTGCAAAACCTGTTTCCGCTGTGTTTTTATCCACGGTGAATCCGCCCCGGAAAAGGTGGCGGATTGGCGGGTTGTGATACTGTGGGCGGTACATTGTCTTCCGCCTGTCTGTTGGCGGTGACCGCCGCGCTGCTTGTCCGTACCGCTGTGGCGGTCGGAGTGTTAAAGTGGATGTCTATGTTGGCGGTTTCCGCCACGGTCATAATTCCCTTTTTTCGTCTGCCGGCCTGTTTGCGGTATTACCGCAGCTTTAACACCATCCGCTAGGGTTGTAATGACCCCCTTAATGTTTTTATCATGTCTTATTATGAGTAATCTCTCTGTAGAAATGTTATATGTTTTTATGCTTAATGTATTGTGTTGTATAATAATGTATATTTTATGATCTGTTTTTACGAGATCGATTAAAGATTATTTTGAATATTTGGATAACATCACTTATGACATCTAGAATTAAATCACTGATGGCAAAATGGCATTTCTCTTTCTGGGTACAGATCTAGCGTTCTGTTAAGTTTGGTGTAATTCTGTTCAGCTGGTTTGGTCTGTAAAATCCCTAAAGGGATTGCAGGAGGAAGTGTGTTTTGTGACTCCCTTTATTATAGGCCCCCTTTTGATGGTTCACCCTTAAACATTTTAGGTGGATGAACTTGTTTGTTGGTTAAAATCCATTTTCCCATTTGTCCATTTTTGACTAATCAGCAGCTATAAAGGTGCTCAGGGTGGAAGGGGTTAATTCTGGTTAAAAGATATTTTGATCATTGGTGTGCAAATAAGATATGACTGCCCACTTCAAGGTGGATGGGTGGATACGGATTGGCCGGCCACAACATAGGGAATATGTTATATCAGCCATTACCAAACTCAGAGGTGCTGTCATTGAGTTTCGGAAATAAACCAAAGGCCACATAGGGGTGCAGGGTGTGCATGCCCTGAACACTGGGCCAAGTGGGATTCCTAAAAGGACTACACACCATGGTGTGCTTGCAGCCTTTACCTTTTATAACACTGAGTACTACTAACCCCAAGGTTGGTAAATGGTGTACTTCATAACTTTCAACCCACACAACTACACTTGACTCCTGGGCTTACACTTTTTCGATTCTATGCAATCACACATGTACACACAGGAACTCTATGCTGTGTATGATTATAGACTGTTTACTAAAAAAGTTTATTTTTTAAGTGAAGTAAGGTTTTATGGAGTAATGTGAATACAGTATTAATGATGAGGTCATATGAGAGATCATCATTGATGTCATCAAAGATGTCATTTGATATGTCACCAGGGGTGTCATCAATGATGTCATTTAACATTTCATGAGTGATGTAATATGTGAGGTCATAAACAATGCATGACGGGGTGGGACATGTTATAGTCAGTTTTCTAAACTATAACTGGTGATGTATGGCATAATATTTGTTTGTTCTTCACAATGACAGCGCCAAACCTTTCAGCACAGTTTATGAATATCCTTTGTGTAATCAACATACTGTTTGTGTAATGTAAGCAAGGCCTGAATGTTCTAATTCCAGTTTGTGCTCATTGCTGGCTTGTCAATGCAGAGGACAGTTATATAATTTCCACCATGCAAATTATGCAAACACAAATTACTTTCTCTGAAATGTTACCTTTTGAGCAATATAATTATGTTTGTGTTTTTTTCTACATACTAGAAGACAGTGTACTCCAATATTTCACTTACAGTTGTCCAAACACATTTCCATGTTTGGAAAAAAACATTGTTTTCAAGCAAACGGCCTCACATATTACCTCACTCATGACATGTTCTATAACATCATTGATAACATCACTGCAACATCAGAAATGACATCATTGATGACAACACTGTGCATCGTTGTGAGTTATGATTACTTTAGGGTACAAGTTATATATAATTTAGATAACTATAACTGGTTAAATTCTGTGGTTTGTTAGTATAAAGAGGTATATTTTAACCATAACATCCCTCTAACCTTTGTGTTTTTCATTCAGCGAATTTCTAAGTTTTTTTAATGTCAAGTAAGACATTACATTCCTAATTGTAATGTCACCTTTAACTTTGTTTTTCTTCAGCAAATATAGTAACACACGGACACCCACACACACACAGATAGAGGTCCAATGTTGTGATCAGATGCCCCTTCTAAAATGTGCCATTTTGTATAGTATTTTAAACCCTTGACCCTTTAAAGAAAAATGAATGCAAAGCCACAGCATTCAGAGACGTATGTCTGCGGCAGGGAAAACCACAGCAGATTCACAACCCATTAATATTTTTCAAGTAGGCGCTGCCTGATTAATTGTTTGTGCATAGCCCTAACCGAATTGAAGAAATAGAGCACAGTGCGCTGTGCAAACGGTGAGACTGTTCATAGCACATAACAACCCATATAAGGAGGAGATGAGACTTACTGGCTAGTGCTGACAATCTTGGAATGTGGGGGACCACGTTCGAATTCTGGCCTCGACTCTGCATCCTCTGATTCTAGACTCACTGAGGGGCATATTTATACTCTGTTTGCGCCGGATTTGCGTCGGTTTTTTTAACGCAAATCTGACGCAAAACTAACTCCATATTTATACTTTGGCGTTAGACCTGTCTAGCGCCAAAGATCTTGGAGTTTGCGTCATTTTTTAGCGTGGACACCTTCCTTGCGTTAATGATATGCAAGGAAGGCGTTCCCGTCTAAAAAATGACTCCGAGGCATGTGCGCCGTATTTACACTCCCGGGCAAAAATGACGCCCGGGAGTGTGCGGGTCAAAAAAAATGACGTCCAGCCGCTTTAGCGTAATTTTTTAACGCCTGTCAGGGCAGGCGTAAAGGGACCTGTGGGCTCGGAAGGAGCCCAGAGGTGCCCTCCCATGCCCACAGGGACACCCCCTGCCACCCTTGCCCACCCCAGGAGGACGCCCAAGGATGGAGGGACCCATCCCAGGGAACTAAAGGTAAGTTCAGGTAAGTATTTTTTTTTTTTTTGTGGCATAGGGGGGCCTGATTTGTGCCCCCCTACATGCCACTATGCCCAATGACCATGCCCAGGGGACATATGTCCCCTGGGCATGGCCATTGGGCAAGGGGGCATGACTCCTGTCTTTGCTAAGACAGGAGTCATTTAAATGGGGGTTGGGAGTCAAAATAAATGGCACAAATCGGGTTGAGGCGAAAATTTTGCCTCAGCCTGACTTGCCCCATTTTTTGACGCCCAAGCTCCATTTTCCCCTACGCCGGCGCTGCCTGGTGTAAGTCATTTTTTTTTACGCACACCAGGCAGCTCCGCCGGCTAACGTAATTCCATAAATAAGGCACCCGCATGGCGCTTTGGAATGGCGTTAGCCGGCGTTAAATTTTTTGACGCACAACTGCGTTGGCGCAGTTGTGCGCCAAAAAGTATAAATACGGCCCTTAATCTCCATGTGTCTAAAAATATATATTTAATATAGCCACATGTTGTTATGAAGCACTCCAATTCCCTTTGCCCACTTTCCCGCTATAACAAACTGAAAACGTTGTACTGATGAGTCTCAGGGTAAACACGTTTCAAGCCTTCAACACCATAGAACAATTAGGAGGCCTTTGCTTCTCTCTTTTTAGCTTGAAAAGGTTTAAGCATTATTACAGCAGGGATTTAATTCCTGTTTCCCACACGTTTCTCACAATCGGTTCTCCTTGACATCCCTAAATTTTCACATGGTTTCCATAGCAACTCTTCCTGATGGAAGTGCTACCGAGGTTTAATGCAGGCTCACAGACGTACCACCCCATATCATTTGCAACAATGGCTGTTAATATTAAGTCCAGAGCTTTAAAGCAGCGAGGGCCAGAATACACTTACCCCACCCTATTTATTATAAGTCAAAATGGGTGTGTAAAGATACATACACAAACAAGCTTTTTACGTTTATTTTTGTGTTGTGAACATCACATACTTGCTCAATGCATCCTCCTACTTCTCTTTTCTCATAACAGCATTTATGGTCGACTCATTCCCTTCTCCAAAAGAAGGCTTTGAACAGTTCAAAATCACACTTCCCCAGAGGCGGGCTGTGTCATTTCAGTAATGTTTTAGCCCCAGCTGCGTAGCTGAGAAAGAGTTCAAAGGTCACCCTGTCAGAGCATCACTTGTAAAATTACACAAGAGCACTGTTCATGAGGTCACGAGGGTGGCGTTTTTACTGTGTGGAGCACAATCACTTAATGGAATGATCTTCAGATTACCTTTCTCCGTTTGTCTTTCTTAGACCCCTTGACGAAAGTATGTAACAGCGTTCAGGGCTCTGCTTGACAGCACGTTAAGCATGCCACATCAGTGCCTACTGTTAATCATAGTGTTGCTTTACTTGGACCATAAGCTTATGCTGGGAAATGCAGTCTCCTGAGTGCAGCATTAACTAACATCTGCTTGCCAAGCATAATCCACGTTATTACCACGCCTTCTCCTTTGTAGCTTAAAACAATGACAAGCCATAACAACATATTTTCCTTAAGTGCATCACAGCCAACCGGATTGCAGAAATTGTACTAAAACAATCACACCTCCTGATGCTATTAGAGCATAAACGATTATCCAATTATGGGATTTTACGAACAAACAAAAAAAGTTCATGAAAAATCCCAGCTAAGTACACTGAATGAGAAAATTGCTGGTTCCTAAATATGGTCAGACAAAAGTACAGTTCAAAATACTAATTGTGTCTGCTCGAACAGTGGGAAAGTAGGCCTGTATATCTCATCTAGAAAACCAACATGAATGATCCATAAATACACCCTTGGAAGCATCACTTACCCTAGCTAATTTGGTGTGTAATTGCTAGTTCTGTGGTGGAGAGGTTGGTGTGCTAGCTGCCAAAACCCTAAAAGAAAAGAAAATGTTAGCACCACTTTCCTATACATCCAGCTTTCTTATTACAAATCAAATAATAAATGTAGCTTAGCTTTACATCAACACTACCAGGTTGGCTCTGTTTTGTTTTGGAATTTCTATGTGCTAACTTCTGACAGCTCCTCGAAGCACCTGTAAGTTAGTGTTTACTCTTAGTAGTAGGATTTATGACAATTTTAAATGAAACCCCCAAATCTTAAAGAGCTCTCTGCCACTGTTGCATAAGTCAAACGCTATTTTGCACTTTTTCAGAATGACTATAACCCGTTCGATTTTGCCCGCTCTTGAGGTCTATCGCGCTCAGACCCTGTTTACCTCCATCTATGGAGCTGAAATTTGGGGGTACACTAAATCTCACAAATTAGCGGTTGCCGAAAATAACTTCTTTAGGGTGCTATTAGCTGTTCCAGTAAGTACACCACTTACCCCCTTGCCCTATGACTTGGCTGCATTGAGTTTACAGACCTTGTCCAGTTAAAACCTCCACTTTACTGGGTTCGTATTTGGTCTACCCACGAAAAGGCCCGCATAGAACCTGTTTGGCCATTTATTAAGATCAGATGCAGCCATGAAAGTTCCCTGGCTGAGTTTTATTCACTCCTGGTGTATGAAGCTGAAGCTCAAAGCACTTTGGTAGGATCCTGGCAAAATCCGTAATTCAGATAAACTGTCTGTAAAGAAGGCATTTTGGCACCACATTATGGAGCAGAAACACACAAGGGCCAAGCAGGGCCATTTAACTGAAAAGTTGTTGAGGAACAAACAAGTGCTGAGGTTTGAAGACTTCCTAGATACTACAACTCTCCCAGGACGAAAAGCGTTTACCTGCGCTTTAGATACAGTTGCCTACCACTGAACGCTTTTTGTAGTTCTTGGCAGAAAGACGGCACACATGTTTTCGGTCCTGTTTGTAACTTAGGGACAGATTTATGGAAAAGTGGCACAGTGTTGTGCTGCGCCAAAATTGGCAGTGCCGCACTGCATCACTTTAGAAACACAGGGATGCACCATATGTAGGTGAATACGGCGACCCCCTGTGTTGTCCCCTGCACTGGCGCTTAACTTAGCTGCCAATGCTGGCATCCTTGCAGGATCGTGCAAGGATGTCTTCGTTGAGGGGCGTGATTGTTTATGTGCGGGAAGGTGTCCCTTCCTGCACATAAACAATCACTAATGGCGCTTTGGCTTGCTACACACTCACAGAAGTGCCAAAGCGTAATTTCCAAATGATTGTTTATGTGCAGGAAGGGACACCTTCCCGCACATAAACAATCATTTCTGGCATTTCGCTCTTTCTATGCATGCTGCAGAATGCAGCATGCATAGAAAAAGCAAAAAAACGAGGAGGAATAAAAGTATTCCTCCTTGTTGTGCCCTGATTAGACAGGTTAGATTTTGGCGCTGCCTCAGGTTTACAACATTTCATAAATCTGAGGCAGCGTCAAAATGCAATAGGTGTTGCTGTGGCACGCCCACAGTAACGCCCATTGCACGCCTTTTCTACGCACATTGCTGCGTGGGAAGGATACGTATTTTACAAGGTGACACCACCTTGTAAATACGGCGCAGTGCTTCGTGCCACAGGAGCTTCACGTAAAGTGACCCTCCTGTGGCAATAGAGGCCTATAAATACTCCCCTAAGTGCCTGAGACAGTGAACCATCTTGTTGTTGTATGCCCAGGGTATCAAGCCACAAGACGGCGCTGCCTTAGGCCCATCTGTCTAGCTCTGAGAATTAGAGATTATCAGGTGGCAGTACGCATATTTGCAACAAGCACTGAAGAGCCCATAGTCTACTCAGTAAGCCACTTTTTACTCAGTGTCTGCCATAAGCGAGCTAGATATCTACCCAGACAGTGTAGTTAACCATTGCCCAATCAAGGGTTGGGCAAGGTAGCGCCACTAGCCTTATCCATGGTGAAGTAATTTGGATTCCTATCTACTCGTTTAGAATGCACCCTAGTGAATATTCTAATTGAAGAGTAGGGCAGGCTAGAGATGAAGGCAAGGTGGTGTTCTAATGAGATTGTAAGGGTAGCACTATCTGTTTGTACAATCAATTATGGTACTAAATATAAATGTGGTGGTAACAAGTATTCCCTGATGAGAGCCCAAATGAATGGTAGTTAATCTTTTTATTATAATGTTTTTTACCAAGTGAATATTTTAATTGCACACTAGTTAGAGGGGCAACCATGGTGGATTCTACTGTTTTTTTCTGGAATCATGGATGGATGTTTTTCTTTTTTAACTTTTGTATTTTTGCCCAGTGACTATTTATTAATGTGCATGTTTTTATTGAATCTTGATGTAATGGAAGTTGTAACACTGTTAAAATGTTTTTGTGCTTTTATGGCTATAGGTGCCAAAATAAATAATTTTTTATTCTTGATGTTTTTATAAGAGATACTCCACTACTGATCAGATTAAAAGAGGAGTCCTTCTTGCTGAACATTCACCAAACCATGGGAGGTTGCATTTCAGCAAGGCCCAAACGTTTCCATGAAACCTCAGGGTCCACAGATGACAGGTGGAGTTATGGAGTCTGCCAGTGACAGTGATTCCACTGTAAGTAACACATATATATTTTGCACCTGGAGAGTCTATCTATTAAGCACACTTATACTAACCCTCCCACCACCCTCTCGGGCTAAGGAGCTATTTTGGGGCATACCACAAATGGATATGTGGTATGAGGGCTTGAATGAGGGTTGCTTCTCCAGATATGATGTTGTGATCACCATCCTCTACACTGTGAATTATTACTGCTACAGTGGTTAAGAGTGCACAATGGTCATCCTGGTAATAAACCCAGATTCACCAGAACAATCAGGCAACATACTGCCTCCTTAACTGGTGAGTGGAAACTTACAGGCATTCTATTGCCAACATGCCCAAAACCCTGTATTAGGAAGAGGTCAGAATGAATCAATTCCTAATTGACCTTGAGTAATCACTCCAATTCAATCTAGATTCTCTTCTCTGATGAGGTCCCCAATATTGCTAACTCCAGGATCTTAAATACCATGCTCTTTCCCTCAAGATAGAGCACCTGACAATCATTATCCTTGGCCCTCTGAGGCCTTCTGTTTCTGTGCAATAAACACTTCAGACATTAGTGGTTTCATCAGCAAATGCTTCCTCACTTACATCAATGAAAATGTTAACCTCAGTTGGCATTTTTGCAGGATACTCACCTCTCCCTGCAACCCTCTTCTCTGCACAATCATTCCCACCCTATTTGGTGTTAAAGTTGTTCAAGCCCTTTGGCCATGACTTGGAACAGTTTTTCTGGGGCTTTGCTGGGAGGAAGGACACAGCAACAGGGTTAGGTGAGGTATTGGATGGCAGTTTGCCAAGATCAAGAGTCTTATCTTCTTAATTAGGAGTTCCTTTAAAACAAAGAGAGAACAAGTTGCAATCTGCTCAGGCAGAGGAGATGCTCACCTTCACTTACCTATCATGCTTACATTTTCTTCTCCATATTTGAGTGGATATTTCACCGTAAGACCCACAAAAGCACAGTAGTAACACTTTTGGCAAAAATATAATACCTGTCATGGCAGCTTTAACAGCTTATAATACATCAAGGTGACCCAATATTTCATATTGGATCTGGGTATATATATTAAAAGGACTAGGTTCTCACTGAAATTACACAAATAAAAATCCATTTCATATTGCTGTGTATGAGCATCAGTAACAGTTCACTAATTCATCATTATGACTGGCATGTCAAAGTACTTGTTATTTCCTCATGCTAGGATCCTAGTACTTACTGAAATGGGAAATAAAGGAAGTTACATGTTTAGAGGGAACAACATGCAGCAATTGATGTTTACATATCAATTATTGCATGCCATCCCACGGAACGTCACATGTAAATTCTGGCTGCTTTCTACAGCTGGAATCTCTTTGTGAAAAACATAAACTTGAAATTTCAGTGGGCCATAAATCCCTGATACAAGGCCCTTTGGCTTTTACAGGGTACTCCTAATGAAGGCGTAAAGAGTGGGTGGGAGGATTGAATGGTTTAGCGAAATAACCAAATGAATTCTATTCTTCAAGGGCTTTGCTGTGAGGGACGAAGAGAATCATTCAACATTCAGTGAATGGTTATGAAAGCAGTGCAATATTTGCTATGGTCTTGGAGCATAGTGATCAGAGCATTTGCACCCGCAAAATAGATTATCTGGCGCAAAGTTAACAATACTAAATAAAAAGTGTTGACCTAAAAATACAAAGGTTTCTTAAAATTTTAAACTATACCTATCCCACAAATTTTATTGAAGATTTTTACACAACAGTTAATCATTGCAATACAGGATGACCATGTTATTAATAATGTCCTTCTAACTCTGGAAGTATAACTGACTGGACACAGGACACAGTTCTTGTAATGAAAGGCTTGCATATTTTACTCTCCACAAATCAAACATGAATCCTGGAGGTCCATATCAGAGTTTTTGTTCACAATGTTTGGCTTAAGAATGTACATCCTTCCAAAATGAAACGGCCCTGTTAAACAGTTCTTTAAGAGTCAAGGTTGTAGAGTTAAAATTAGAGATGAAAAATGATTAGGACTATTCTAAATTCTATGTGCCCTTTTGAATGAATTGTTGATTTCAGAATACTGTGATATAGAATAATTTGCCATGAGTATTTGAAACAAAGTTGCTCAGGTCAAGAACAACTCATTTGTTCTAACATTTCTGAAACCTATTCACATATGTGTTAAAGATTTTAGTAGAAAACAAAAACTACTATTTAAATAACACGTAAGAGTGTTAACACAGAAGAGGTCTAGCCAAAAGCCTAATTTAAATGTGCACCTTCTTTTCTAAACTTTGCATGGCCCACATTTCGCTAGACTTGCTAAAGTTAACAAATTCCAGCATATTTTAATTTGACAGAAATGTTTCCATTGTAATCTTTGCTATTGTAACACAAATGTCCCCTTATAACAAAGAAAGTGATATTTTTTTATTCTTTCTGTCCGACTGACCTGCATTTGAATTCCAAAACTTGCTAAACTAATCTAAAACTTACTTCTTATGAATAGGCCTATGGTGTTAAGTTGTGTGAGAGTGGAAATGACAGAATGAGGATAAGCATAAAACCTATACAAGTGTCTTGTTTTTCAGAGAGTGAAGCACATGGTAAAATATCCCAATGTTTTCCGGATTAATGTTGAATGAAAATAAAATGTGTTGCATGTTTAGCTCTCTCTTTGTTAAAATCTACTATCTCAACAGAAGTTGTTCCATCCTCATGAAACCACTGCTCCGGACTGGCTGTCTAATATCTTGGGTGAAACAGATTTGCTAAAATGTATTATTCATATTTCATGTATTAAAGGTGTTCCCGGGAAAGAACAGTTATCAGTTCAGCTACGTTTAGCTGAGATTAGCTCAGCAACAGCTTTTTGCTAGGACCTTGAGACTCACTTTCTAAACTGGACTATCAAGGTCTTGACACAGAAAGATTTGATTTCTGCCTAGACTATTCTCTATCAGAAGTTTGTTACAGTGTTCTTTATGAGTATTGATATCTTCGATTACTAAACTACGTTTTTAAATCTGCTTTCTGTTATTCATTGAATAAAATGTTTTACCTTAACTGATTTTAGAATACTAAAATAGGAACAAATTGCAGGACACGCTTTATACAATGTTCTCTACTTTCTAATTGACTAATAAACAGAAACTCAGAATGCATAATAAAATAAAACTTTAAAACTGTAACTAAAATTCTCATTGTTGGCTCCTGAAATCAAATTCAAAGTTGGTTCATGAGAATTGAAGTTTGTACCTGTTATCCATTCCCAAGATCCTCCCCTGGGGTCCTAAGAGGTGTGGAGTATTTTATAATTTTAGGATTTGCCGCTCTTCCATATGCAAGGTTTTAACTTCCATCTGGATCATAAAGCATTTCACAGTGAGTTTACCAAGAGATGCTTACAGCATGTAGGCTAATTTCTCACCACCTTAATGCATGAATGCTGATGAAAGATGATCAGTAGACTTTTGACATATCAGGAGGTGATTTTGTTTCTAAGAAAAGTATTTTTAGTCATCTACCTATTTGAGCTAGCTGGAAAGTTACATTTTTAGAATTGCAGCAGATGATTTAAGCAACTAATGAAGGCACTCAACAATTATCTGAAAAACATCTGCTGTAGAATCTCACTTTTATAGGAAGAGGCCAATATTCTGTAGTTCAATCCTTTCCCCTGAATGTCACAACTTGAAACACAAACTGCAGGACTGAGAAATTCACCATGTTGCAGCAAATATAAATGAATCATCCATTCTAATGAGAAAATCTCAGGCTTTTATTATCTCAAATTTAGGTTGCGGAAATAAACATGCACAGTTGTGGGTTTTAATTCTCTATGGCAGGCTATGCACTGAAAGAAAGTTTGGCATGTATGCTTTTGTGTTTCTTTACAGTTTCTTTTTTTATTTCATAATCTCGATGGTGCCAAGATGGGTATATTAAAAGTCTTCCAGTAAATTCTAAACCCTAGCACTTTTGATCTAATTCCGTATGTAATTGTTTCTTTTTTTTCCATATCTGACTTTTACACGCTTTTCTTGTTTCACATTATCCCTCTAGGTATAGTTAACCTAATTTATCCTTTTAGCTGTTGAACATTTGGCTTGCCATCCCATCGCTGCTTTCATACATTCACCCTTGGGCCCATCTTTTGGCTGCCTAGCTATAGTAATCCTTTCTTTTTATTCACTTTCTCGAGTTATTCAGTGTTCAGCGTATTTGTCTTTAGTAATATCTGATATATGGTTTGAAGGATAAGTTATGTGACTATTCTGTTACACTGTAATCCATAACCTCCATGGTTCATGCCTCTCTTCCTCGCTGGGGCTATGTTTGCCAGGTCTTACTCTCAGTTGCCTGTTGTGAATATGTTTTAATTTATTGTGTCATTTTTAACTTTCTCTCTGGTCTCCCTTCATGTTTTTTTTTTTTTTAAATAAACCATGCTTGAAATACATGATGTATTATATGTTTGCTTAGTGTTTTCTAGAAAGTCTTGTTTCCTGGTAGATGGCCTTCCCAGCTCCTTGCGTGGTTATTGACAGCCTACAAAATTACTTCAGCCAGCCGTGTTTTATTTTTTCATGTGCTTCAATAATTGGTCATTCATGCCATTCTGCCCCAGGTTATAGGTCGTCACAAATGGCACATGGCGAATGTACAGTTACTTTCTCATTGAGTTAATGAGGCAATATAACTGCTGTGTCTGTAGCCTCTACAGGCACACGCATGTGTACTGTTTTTAAGCCGAAAAAGTAGTTTCAATTTGTTTCAATGAGAATTTATCAAGAGTATAACACCAGGACACTGACTACAATATAAGTGTAACATGTTTACAGATTATGGAACTGATTAATAAATATGTAGCATGTTACTCTTAAAATATGCCTGCATTTGTTGTTAAATTATGCTTGTTGATGCATTCAATAATTGCTTCTTCTCAAAAAGCCATAATTTACAACTGGTATGAAACAGTTTTTGGTGTACTGGATTCACTACAAATACACCTACAATTGAACTTTGTACATTTCATGAATATGCATAAAGTGCATCAGTTTAGGATTGCCAATTATACAGGTTAATACTGGCATAGAAGTCATTTCACCTCTTTCAAAGGCTGTACTGATTTGTAAGGTAAATTGAACAGTAATATGGAGGATGATGCCATCGTTGATGCGATCATTGGTGTCATCAACTATGTCATCTGTGATTTAATATGTGAAGTCATAAGCAGGGCATGACGAAGAAACAAGTTATAGTTAGCTCAGTAAAATATTTCGTCAATTTTTGTGAATTTGTTTCTTTTTTAAACATTCGCTTTTTGTATTATTTAAAGTTCTCACCATACCATCACCTTAACCTTTGTTTTTAGTGAAGTTCAAGGGTTTTGTTAACATAATATAACATATTATTACCGTAACTATCTATAACATCACATTGACCCTTTACCACTGAATTTCTGAGGTTCCTTAGAAGAACAGAAGATCTTATCACAATTCCTGAGTATAACATCATAAAACCCATTGTGTTTTTTTTCTGTGAATTTCGGGGATTTATTTAACATTAGGTAACAGCTTGTTACCAAACCTAAATGTAACAACATTTTAACCTTTATTTTTCAGTGAATGTGTTTAATCATATTCATCTAACCCCCATTTGGTTCTGTGTTGCATGGGTTTGGTTGTAGGTCCGGTGCCTAGACACTCATGGGTTCCTAGTTCTCCACTGTGCACTTCCTTAGGGCATTCAGGGCACCCAAAGCCCTGCAGGCAGCCAACCCACTACAACACAGTGCTTTCAGGCATGTGCCCAACCTGATATATAGAAAACAGTGGATATTATATTTTTGCTTGTGTTTTTTGTTGTTTTTCTGGTGTTTTGGCTTTCACATTTTTTTACAGTCTTAAAATAATGCTTATGTAATTTTTTAACGTTATCTAATGTTTTTGCCATTCAGTGATATAATTTAAAACTTTTTAAATGTATTTTATGACTAAGTTATTCTTTTACAAAAGTCTTTGTGCTCTGTCTGGAGATGCTGTTCCGTGGTCCTTGTATACATACTTTTATTAACTTCATCACAAGCCATACCTTTTTGACATTGTCTGCAGTATATGCTGAAAAGTTGCATGTTGTCATAATTTTCTTGATCTTCTTACTGCAGCACTTTGGGGCAGTGGGATCTTTTGCTACCATTTGATGCTTCTTCTGAATGCTGCAAGTGCTATGCTCTTTGGATGCACAGCCCTCAGGTGCTTCCACATTCCAATGATTTCCAAGGAATACTGTATACTCTTCCCTGTATGCAGCACCTTCTGGCACAAAGTGAAGAAAACCTTCTGTGCACTTTTTTCCCCTGCAGGAAGTTTGTAAAACTACCACAACAGTGATTCCTTCACTGTCTTCCTTGTGTTAGACGAAATGTCCAAAGTTAGACCAAAAGTCTAACTTTACTCCGAAATTAATAGCCAAAAGAGTATACTCTTATTGGAGCCTGCATGGTGGATTTGCCATCAATTTCCTGGACTCTAAATCAGTGTTTAATCAAGCTCTTGCTGTATTTAGTCTCCTGTTATGTTTATGAAGTATTATTTTATATCCTCCAAAACTAGGTTATTGTGATGGATCGTTTTATGCAGACTGGACCCCTGGAAGGCATACAATTTCTTTAATTTGGAACACATTTGGAAAAATGCAGTTTTAGCTCACATAGACACGCAATCATGTTGAGGTTCCCAGCTCATTCTGTGACTCATACTACTCCAAATGGCCGCCTCAGAGCCCAGAGAGAGAGTTATAATCATGACCCTCCAAAGGATGAGTAACTAGAGCTTTTCAATTCCACAGTTAGTGTATGTGGGTCAACAACTGCCCAGAAATGCAGCAAGGCATTGTTACTCCAGCCTGTGAAAGTAGGAGTATGGATATGTCTTCTACCATTAGAATAGGTTCACTCCTTCAATTTTATCTAACGGTCAGAGTATAGTGCAACATTTCTCATACAATATCGACAATCTAATTCCATGTCCATGACCTCTGTACTCAACCTGAAAACTTGGTTCACAAGAATTTAATCTGTGTTTCAGTGATGTTTGGTGTGACTGGTATCCTTCAAGTAGTCATGAGACCAGGCTTTCAATACGTTTATCTGATACAGCAAACTCAGTTTTCTGTAGAGACCTTGGGCTTTTACTTGGGGGTGAAGCTTTGTAGCTGAGGTGACAGAGAATGAACCTTAGGTAATTTTCCATGTGCATGTTATCAGACCTGTTTAGTAGTTCTTCCCTGACAACTCAACATATATTTACACTTGTGGTGCAAACCTTTAGTATCAGTTATTTTAAGTAATGAAATGGAGGTTCTAAACATGCAAACTCAATGTGTGTTTGCCTACAAGTGTGTGTTTTTGTCTGTGTGTTAGTATTTTTAAGGGGCCCATCGTGAACCAAGAGAAATGAGTCCAGGCCATCACATCAAAATGCATGGCAGCTACACGAAAAAACAATGTCACCAGTAATATGATAATCTGATTAATTAATAAATGTTTGGATTATAAACGTATTTCTTCAGGACCACGTTTTTGGGAGAAGTGGTGTGAAAACTGGTTTGAAGAACTGAACACCTCCGACTGCACACAAGCTGTACAACTAGAGACACCTAACATTTCAGAAGTGTGCTTGAGTCGACTGCTTTCTCAGGACCCTCAGGTTAGTGGAATCCACCCCTCCCTCCCCCCAGCCCCAGCAAGCAAACTTGAAGAGATCTGACCACACACTGCTGCTTTGCATTAGGAATGTGCAACAAGCTGGGTTCAGAGCACCAAGATGTGTGCAACAAGTGGTTGAGAGAAAAGAGTAGTATTATAAGTCATTTCCTTAACCACAACCTGGATTAGCACCAAGAACTAAACGACCTCCTAGGAATGTAATAAATTACCCTTTTGGTAGCCCTTATGTACGCCAAATG
This sequence comes from Pleurodeles waltl, assembly GCF_031143425.1. NCBI lineage: Eukaryota > Metazoa > Chordata > Amphibia > Caudata > Salamandridae > Pleurodeles > Pleurodeles waltl. The sequence goes on along the minus strand of NC_090449.1, from coordinate 717,383,502 downwards.
TAAGTATGAAATAATGAAATAGACTTGTTCACCAATGAAAAACCAACTTTTATCTTTGACTAAATCTCGGAAAATGAATGTCTCACAGCTTTATACTGGCGTTTCTGTTCTTGATCTTTCATTATGCCATCAAAGTTTCCTTGCCGAGAGACACAGACCACATATGGCAAAAACTGCTTGTAAAGTAAAACCAGCCACGTCGGTCTGCGTGCCATTTTACAGTACCAAGTAAGCACATTGTAATGCAGTAAGCACATCAAAGTCTAAACTAATTGAAAGAAAGGTAGTATGGAAAGAGGCGAACATCTTTTGATTTGTTTTGGTAATACACACAGCATGGTTTCTTCTTCAAAGTTATGTTTTCAAATTAAATCATGACGCGAATTCTGTGCATAGCAGTTCTGTTGGCTTGTTTAAAGACAATTTTCTCTGAGAGAATCTGACATCAATTACCATTATATTCTATATAAGCTCCTTGTTATTTTAGACGTTTTGTCTTTTCTGTTACTGATTTTTAGTGTTTAGTATTCACTAACTAGCCGGCACATACCCCAGCAGGGATATGAAAAGTTTGGCCATGAAGTTAGACATCAAAGTTTTAAGGGTAATTCCACATAGTTATGCAAAATATAAACGGGTTAATTGTTCTGCTTTATTTATTGTGATTAGATGTCTCTGTTTCATGATTACCCTTTCCTCCTTTGCCATCATTAGCATGGCATGGTAACTTGTGTTTGATTGCCTTCATCGAAGGATATGTGATATATCTGGGGATCTGTGCAAAGACAATTCAATGAAGGAGCAAGTAAATATATGATCCCGAGCTACTTACCAGATGAAGCGTTGCCCAAAGTCTGCACATTTGAGCAAACAGGGAATAATATATACCTGTACACAAGAAGACAGCTGAAGACAGTTTAAAAAGAGAATTGGATTCTTAATGAAAGCATTGCCACCTTTTATATGTACATTTTTCAATTTGTGCAATTATTCAGATTTAAGAACCCGCATCCGCTGATGAATACAAAGAGGAACACTAGCATTAGTGAGTCGGGCTAGGAGGGGCAGACTAGCTATGATGAGCAAAAGAAGTAGCATGAAATAGTCTGACCAACAAAGGGGAAACTGGTTTCAAAGTTATTTGAAGTGAGAGGCTTTGGACAAGGCCCAAGATAGTAGTTTCTCTTTGACAGCAACTGAACCATAAGTAAGGCAGAATTTCATGCCAGAAGTAGGTGGTAGACACGTCAGGACAGTAATCACAGAACATGTTATAGAACTTTAAGCCTGGCATGCCCTAATTTACCAATTCCTCACCACTTCTATCAATTTTGGGAACCTGCATAGCTGGCTTAGCTAAGACACGGGAAAAATGTGTGAGTGTGAATGAAAGAGAGGGTGAGAGAAAAAATGAGAAGAGATAGGGAAAGAGGTAGAGAAAGAGAGGGAGAGAGAGAGGCATGTCTGTAATTTGTCATTTCTCTGCCCAAATTAAAATGTCCCTACTGTGCTGTTAATTCTGTAGATAACAATCACAGGCACTATATCACTGATAGATTCACAGGACACTGGCCCTACTGCACCGTCGTAGATGACTCATATAGCATGAAGATGATGTTGCTGTTAAGAAAATCCTGCTGTTGGGTCCTGTCCACAATGATAGCCAAAGAACGGGATTGAAGAAGAGGGAGCCAAATTCACAGACAAAGGTACACACACATACACTGACCACTTATCTGCATGGTTACACAAAACACCCCACACGTGCACATAAATGCACACACACACATATGCACACACACACATGCACACACACACGCATACACACTATAGTCATACCTTCCATAAAATGTCACTGCCGAGTGTTTTTCAGAGAGAAGTGGAAAACCATTAAGGACATACAACATTGGCTTACACGGTACTGCCATGCCAAGTACATCACATCATGGCAGACATGGTACGGCCACGCTGGTGATACCATCGCAACACACCAAGTATCGATCAGTACTGCCAGTGCGGTATGACCATGGACGATGGTGGTAGCCATCACCAGGCCGACAGGAAAGCACAGTAGCGCCCACCCTATAACGAGTCAGCCGACTGCCACGATTTCCGGGGCGGTACGAACGCCACAAAAAGCTGGCGGAAATGAACTGAAAGAAGGAAACACTCACCTCCAGGCATACAGACAAGTCAGCGGACTGCATGGAACATGCACTACAAGTCTTCCCAGCGCTATTCTGTGCCATCCTCATACAGGACCAGCAACACCAATGAAGGCACAATGGGTAAGTATACCCGCCTAGCACACAATGGAGGAAAGCGGGAAGTCACACACACACATGCCACACACACACCCGGCATGGACTGCAACACTCACACGTGATACAACACCGGTACCAATACACACACACACACACATTAACAGAGACACACATCACACACACGCACAACCAACATACACCAAGCACAACACACACGTCTCACACACACACACACACAGGCGAAAAACATCCCAACGGGACCACAGATACACCCACCCACAGCAATCCCACTCAACAGGCCACAAAACATAACACAGGCACCCTAATCTTGTAGCAGACAGAGCCAGCAGGCAAAACAAAATGTCAATGCAACCTGCATGGAATAGAAAACATACAACACAACCAATTATTGACGTACAGACATCCATGCAAAGGGAACATACGCACATCATGGACACACACACTCATACTTCCACACACATCAGAAAGACTCAACCATTCAAATACCACAACCTAGCACACACAAAAATACCAATCCATATCCATAACAATACCAAGTCATGTATCCAGCCAATGCAGTCATGCAGACACAATGCACAGATATGCTAAGTAAACAGTATCCCAATACATTAGTACATCAACTATGTACTGAGAAAGGCATGGCAAATGTTTTAAATTGACACCAACATGGTCAGTTGGGCAGCTATAATTCAAAAGGACACTGCCCGAACTATTTACAGAAGGGGGCAATAGGCCAGTCCAACTTGTCCACAGTTACACAGTGACAGGCAATTGCCCCAACTTGACTCCTGACAGCCTCATGGCCTCCACAGGCTAGGGACATCAATGGGGCAGGCATGCACCTCGGGGGTCAGTGTGTGGGGGTGGTGGTGGAGGTTTAGGTTTGGGAGGTGTGTCCCTTGGCTTTGGTTTGGAAGGGGGTTCCTTGGATGCTTATTGCGAGGGGGTTCCTTGGCCTTTTTTCTGGTTGGGGGGTCTTTGTCCTTGGTTTTGGGTGGGGGTGAGCGGACACATTTCTTTTTAGACTGACAAGGAGGCTGTTTGGACTCAGCCACAGGTCCAAGGAAAGGCTTTTTGGTGCAGGGAGGGGTATTGGAAACAGAAGGGGGGTCATGGGAGGACTTGGAGATGGAGGGACTCGTTGTGGGGAGGGAACCGTGATGGCAAGGGGCAACACGGGGTGGGACAGGATCAGGTAACAGGTCAAGGCGGGCACAGAAAAGCTTTTTCAGACAATGGGGGATGGGCTGGGATACAGGTCTGGGAGTGGAGGTAGACGGAGTGCTCATAGGACGTGTAGGTGTGCTGGATATGGATGCAGGTGTATGCATAGTGTGCATGTGTGAGGTGGAGGAATGTTGAGTGTCTAAATAAGAACGTTTATGTGTTTTGGGAGGACGGGGGAAGAGAGGGTGAGAGAGGACAAACAGGTCATGAGAATGTATCTTGGGGTGGTGTCTGCAAGGCAGGTGGGTGTGCTGCATGTGATTGTGATGGTGGTTGTGGTGAGTGTGGATGTGGTGTATAGGTTGCATGTCTGAGTGTCTGCTGTTGTGGTGAACGTAGGCTTAACAGAAGTGGTGGCAGGATCTGGGAGTGTGGATGCAGTGATGGCAGGTGTGAGTGGTGATGTAACTGTAAGGCAGGAGGTGGTGGCGAGACTGGGGAGGCATTGGCTGTTGTTGTATCTGATTCTGATTGTTGAGTGTGTGAATGCTTGTGGTGTGTCTTGTGGTGCCTGTGTGTGTGTTTGTGTTCCTTGTCTGTTGCTTTGGGTGAATGAATGTCTGAATGCGTGGGTTGTATGGGTGAGAGGAGAGGGATCAGGGTTTGGGAACAGGTAGTTGAGGGAGACAGACAAAGAAGGGACACTGGCTGCAATCAACCAGGACGACGAGGCCCGGAATGATCTCTGTAGGCCAGCCAAAGCACCTTGAATGCCTTCCAGCTATGCATTGGTCTGTTGCATCTGGGATGCCAGGCCCTCAACGGCATTCACAATGGTTGACTGCCCAACAGAGATGGATCTCAGGAGGTCAATAGCCTCTGCATTGAGGGCAGCAGGGCTGACTGGGGCACGGACTGAGGTGCCTGCGGCAAAAGAGATGTCCATCCTCCTGGGTGAGCTGGCACCAGGGCAGGGAGCTACTGGGAGGGCGGTGCTGTAAAGGGGGGTGGTGGACAAGGATGTTGCTGGGTGGGTGCAGAAGGGCCCGCCACCACCAGGGAGCTTCCATCAGAGGAGGAATCAGAGTCAGATGTTGCAGTACCTCTCCCCAGTGGTGCTCCCCTCGCCCTCCAACCCACTGGTCCCCTGGCGTCTGTGCTCTCAGCCTCCTGGGTCCCGTGGGCTGCAGCCTCTCCAATTGCCAGTGTCCCTACGCCTTTGGCTGCGGATGCTAATACACACATGGGAAGAAGAGGACAAGGAAGGGGGTTGGGAGAACATGGAAGAGAGCATGTGGTCAATATCTACACATCAAGCACATATTAACACAGTTTAAGCCATGAGCATTGCAATTACAGGTATGCAACATCTACTACATAACCACATTTTCAACACTCCCAAATAGCTACCCAGAAGTAAGTGAGCACAACCATCACATTTTCAACACTCCGAAATAGCTGCCCAGAAGTAAGTGAGCACAACAATCACAGTTCGACAGCACACCTCAGGATCTGCTGCATGCTGGCATGCCTCTATGACTCCAGCTTAGAGCTATGCTGAGGGAATTCCTGAATAACATCCTTGCAATATGTTGCCAAACTGTGGATGCCCTCACAGAATCAACTTATCATGATCATAACTGTACATGACAGTCACTTTCCCCCGTCCAATCCCAGATAGTACAACTTTTTACTTGCCTGCCATCCTTAGGTACATACACTACCTTTCTTACATACCTACACATCTTGTACACAAATGTCCTAGCTACATTCCCTATCTAATGTACACTAGACATCAACCTTTGTCCATCACACTCATCCTTTCCATACAGAGTGTAATTACACAAGAACTGCACTAAGTTACTCAACCCTTTGTGGCTGCTGTGTTGCCCCAAGTGCCCATCTAGCTCCAGGTACGTCACCGCCAGTATGCGGCCCATTAGGGGGGTCAGGGTCCAATGGGCACACGTTCCTCATTGGGAGGCCTTTGCGGTCATCTGGGCCCAGCGTCTCAGGTCCTCCCACCGCTTCCTGCAGTAGGTGCTCTGCGGGTTATGGACCACCAGGGTCCACACTTCCTTGATGATGGCTTTCCACATGGCTATCTTCTGATGGACGCTGACCAGGATGCGAGACGTAGTAAGAAGGGCACAGTCATGTAGACACATCATACAGAAATATGATAGGACCACAAACAGTATACACACACTTCCATCCATGACAGGACATGTACACTTCCCATTCCAGCATGCATGTCCGATGCATCACCCTCCATAGGGTATACAGCATACACATACTATCAGCCACACACAACCATGACCCTTCAAATACACCAACATGCAACCCACCTGCTGTTCTGGAGCCCCGTAAAGCTTTGTGTACAGGAGTAGGGCTCCATCTACAAGTTTCTGCAGTTGTTCCTGTGTGAAGGTGGGGGCCCTCGCCCCTGTTACACGTGCCATCTTGGCTTCCAGTAGCAGGACACAGGAGCACACGCAGTGGAGGTCTGGTTGGCTAGATAGTCCGGAGTCAAGTGAGAGAGGCTACAGAAAATGGCAGTCCCGGCTGCGGTGGTCTGCACCGTCACCGCTGTCGGTCATCATCATTGGCCCCCGTTTGCCATATACAACAAGGTTAACCAATGAGGAGTTTCACTGGGGTTTTGTCCGCCTATAGCCATGGCGACATACGTCGGCTGAATGAGCTCACTGTAATATTCCTCTGCATACAGGACAGGCAGCAGCCATTTTACTCATCTATTGTCCATTTTACAGTCACACGTGTCTGTCACGTCTCGTACAGGCAATGTACATGCCAAGCAGAAATGGGGGAGAACAATGTCAGTCATATCTAGTCAGTTGTACCTTCAGAGTAATAAGGAATATGTTGCTGACCCATGAACAGCCTATGATAGTGTAGTAGGTGATAGGGTAACTGTACATTATCATTGCCTGACATCAGACGCCACTAATGTATGGTGTATGCTCTCAAGATGACAACAGTGGGCTGTCACATAGTTGGAACAGCCACTCATCAAATGTCCAGGTCTGAGTCAGGAACCTGTTTACATGTATGATGTATATTGGCGATATCTTGTCACAATATGGGACATGTGAAGTGTAAACATGCTCACTCATATGTTGCTTCCTAAATCTAGATACTGACCACTACGGAGGCTGAGACATGCATCTGTGTACCGGTCCCTGGTTGACCTTGCCACCATGGAAGAAAGACATATCATACTCACCTATCGTCTCAACCGTGCAACTATCATGGAACTATGTTGCCAGTTGGAGTCAGATCTGCTGCCAGCCATACAACAACCTACAGCCATTCCTCACACTATACAGGTGTTATCCATCCTCCACAGGCTCTTCCCAAGGGTCTGTGGAATTGGCAGCAGGTATGTCTCAACCTATGGTCAGTTATGTGTTGTGGAAGGTCCTGTCTGCCATGCTGAAAAATGTTGACAGCTAAATAAAATTTCCCCATCTTGATGATTTCCCCCATGTGAAGGCTGCCGTCTACGCAATGATGCATATCCCTCATGTGATAGGGGCCATAGACGGTACCCACATTGCATTCGTACCACGTTTCCTGGCTCTGTTCATGATTCCCACATCCTTAGCAACAGCAGTGTCCCACCTATGATGACGCACATACAGAGGGAGAGAGGCTACCTCCTTGGTGAGTATCACGAGTGTGTGTATCATCACTGTGACCACACCCACCTTACACTTACCACTATGAACATAGCAGGACTGTAATAGATGTTCCCACCCTCCACAGGTGATTCAGGGCATCCTAATCTGTCCTGGCTACTGACACCGGCGATGAATCCAAAGACTCGGGTGGAGAATCAATTCAATGAGGCTCATGGAAGGACGAGAAGGGTCATTGAGCGGACCTTCTGTCTTCTGAAGGTGAGGTTCTGGTGTTTGCACGTGTCTGGAGGTTCTCTGCTCTACTCACCACAGAAGGTGTCCCAGATTGTCAAAGCCTGCTGCATGCTGTACAATTTGTCACTAAGGAGGCGTGTGCCATTGCTGGAGGTGGATGGTGTAGGGGACATACCGGTAGCAGTAGAGGGAACGATGGACAGTGACAAAGATGGGGACGAGGAGGATGTTGTAAGGAGAAATCTGCTCATCTAGCAATACTTCCAGTGACCTTCTGGTAGGTCTGTGTCTCGCTTTACCACTTATCAAGCTGAACTACAGAATGAGTGTTAATTGTCAGCTATCTGTGATTAGAACAGTGTTATGTATGAGTTAGGTACAGCAGTACACTGTACCTGGTAGGTAGATATTAATGGGCTGAAGTACTACTGCCATTGCTATTGTCATTCTGTGTGAATTGAAGTCACTGACTATCCTAATCCATTAAGTGCTATATGTTATATGAGTAAGTTGGCAGTGACAATGGAATGTACCTTCTTCACATATGTCATCATATATCACCTAATGGTACAGTTTACCCAAATATTTATTCACTGTTTTGTCATACTATCAGTGGAGATTAGCACAATGATAATTGTGATAGACAGCTTTTCACTAATGTATCATGTCTCCAAGACATAAATCATGTGATGTGTTTAAATTGTTCCCAAAAAATCCTCTTTGTGTAGTTGTTCATAGGTATGTTAGTTGATAAGTACTATTGCAGGTGTAGGATAATGGCTCCTTGTTGCAGTCACCCCCCACCCCACTTTTTGCCTGATATTGATGCTGACTTGACTGAGAGTGTGCCGGTATCCAGCTAACCAGGACCCAGCACAAGTGTTCTTTGACTAAAAATGTACCATTATTTTCACGATTGGCACACCCCTGGCACACAGATGAGTCCCTTGTAAAAGGTACCAGTGGTATTGAGGGCCCTGTGACCAGGGAAGGTCCCTAAGGGCTGCAGCATGTGTTGTGCCACCCTAAGGGACCCTTCACCTAACACATGCACACTGCCATTGCAGATTGTGTGTGTTGGTGGGGAGAAAAAGGAAAAGTCGACATAGGTTCCCCCTCAGGATGCCATGCACACAAAATACTGCTTGTGGCATAGGTAAGTCACCCCTCTAGCCGGCCTTGAAGCCCTAAGGCAGGGTGCACTATACCACAGGTGAGGGCATAGCTGCATGAGCAATATGCCCCTACAGTGTCTAAGTCCATTCTTAGACATTGTAAGTACAGTGTGGCCATATTAGGTATTTGATCCGGGAGTTTGTCAATACAAACTCCACAGTTCTATAATGGCTAAACTGAACAGAATAACAAACCCACATTGATGTCAGTGCTGGATTTATAAAAAAATGGATACAGAAGGCACCTTAGAGATGCACCCTGTATTTTACCCAATTGTTCAGTGCAGGGCTGACTGGTCTGTGCCAACCCATCACTGAGAGATGAGTTTCTGACCCTCTGGGGTGAGAGCCTTTGTGCTTTCTGGGACCAGAAACAAAGCCTGCACTGGGTAGAGGTGCTTCACACCTCCCCCCTGCAGGCGCCTCAAAAGATCAAGCTTCGTGTTGCAATGCCCCAGGGCACTCCAACTAGTGGAGATGCCCAGCCCCCGGACAAAGTCCCACTTTTGGCAGCAAGTCCAGAGGGATAATGAGAAAAACAAGGAAGAGTCATCCCCTCAGCCAGGACCACCCCTAAGGTGTCCAGAGCTGAAGTGACCTCCTCCTTGAGAAATCCTCCATCTTGCTGTGGAGGATTAGGCCCAATAGGGATAGGGATGTGCCCCCCTCCCCACAGGGAGTGGGCACAAGGAGGGTGTAGCCACCCTCAGGGACAGTAGCCATTGGCTACTACCCCCTGACTCTAACAAACCTGTAAATTTATTATTTAGGGGTAACCCTGAACCCAGATCATCAGATTCCTGATGACCTCAAGAAAGAAGACACACTGCTGAGCTGAAAAACCCCACAGAGAAGAGGAGACACCAACTGACTCGCCCCCAGCCCTACCGGCCTGTCTCCTACTTCAAAAAGCTGCAAGAAAAGAAGCAACGTGTTCTGCAGGACCAGCGACCCCTGAAAAGCCTCCAGGGGACTGCTGCCTCACTGAAGACCCAGAAACTCCTGTGGACAGAGGACCTGTCTGAAAAGAAGATCAAGAAACCAACTTTAAAGGGACTCTCACCTCACTCCAGAAGAGTGAGTCCCACCACTCTACACTGACGCCCCCAGCCTCTGTCCAGAGAAACCAACTACCCAGAGAGGACCCCCAGGCAACTCAGACGACATGTCCACCCTGGGCTGACCTCTCTGCACCCCCACGATGATGCCTGCAGAGGGAATCTGGAGGATCCCCCTGACCACGACTGCCTGGGATGAAGATATCCGATGCCTGGAGAAGCACTGCACCCGCAGGCCCCAGGCCCGTGAGAAACCGACCACCGGTGCAGTAACGACCAGCAGGTGGCCTTCACCCCCTTGCCCACTCTGTAGCTTGCCCGAGAGGCCCCCCTGTACCCTGTGTGCAGCACCTAAGTGACCCCTGGGTCCCTCCAACGTGTACATTGGTAAAAAATCATGCAGAGTACTCAGACTAAAGACAAGAATATACGTGCTTATTCCAATTGAGAATCCGGCGCCCTGTTTGCACACTGCACCCATCTGCCCCGTGCCGCTGAGGGTGTGGTCTTTGTGCCTACTTGGGGCCCTTCCAGTACTCCTCCAAAAAGCCCTGGTCTGCCCTCTGAGAATGCAGGTACTTACCTGCCAGCAGACTGGAATCAGAGTACCCCCTATCTCCATAGGTGCCCACATTATTTTGGCTCCTGTTTGGCCTCTGTACTGACCGCCCTGTGTTGCTGGTGCTGGGTGTGTGGGGTTTCCTTGAACCCCCAACAGTGGACTACCTATACCCAGGAGATTGAACCCATAAGTGTGGTACTTACCTCTGAAACTGTACTGTACTTACCTCCCCCAGGAACTGTTGAAAATTGCAGTGTCCACTTTTAAAAGAGCTTTTAGCCATTTTAATGAAAACTGTGTACAATATTGAATCTATTCAAAGTCTCAACTATAACTCTGCACATTACCTTTCATTTAATGTGCTTACCTGTTAAATTAATCTTGTGGTTCTAAAAATAAATTAACAAAATAATATTTTTCTATGGGAAACCTATTGGCCTGGAGTTGTCATTGAGTGTGTGTTTTGACTTATTGCTTGTGTGTGTACAACAAATGCTTAACACTACCCTCTGATAAAACTAACTGTTCAACCACATTACCACAAATAGAGCATTACTATTATCTATTATTGCCCCTATCAAGCCTCTTGGGGAGCCCCTGGACTCTGTACACACTATGGGGGTCATTACAACATTGGCGGTAAAAGCCGCTTACCGCCGTGCAGAAGACCGCCAACACACCGCCGCAGCCATGGAATTCCGCCACAGCTATTATGACCCACACCAAAGGTCAGTGATAAACTGGCGAAAACAAAACCTCCACTGTCATGCCAACAGAAAAATGCCAACACTATCACGACACACGAATCCACGTGGCGGTCTTTCAACCGCGGTATTCCATTGGCGGTACACATCGCCGCGCTCAAAATACACACACATCTACAAAACACCACCACATTGGACAATTCGAAATACACACACCTGATACACATACACACACCACTCCCACACACCCAATACAATATAAAACACACACCCACATCACCCACAAACCCAAACGACCACAATTACAGAGAGAAGGCCAGAGAGAGACACCACCATCAACAAACTAGCATCCACAGGCACACAACACCATCACCCACACAACATCCACACACAAAACACCACACACCACTACACATCACCACACTTATCACCACACACACCACCCCACACATCACCTACACCACCCCATGGCACGGCAAAGACAGCCCAGGTTCTCATAGGAGGAGCTCAGGGTCATGGTGGAGGAAATCGTCCGGGTAGAGCCACAGCTATTTGGATCCCAGGTGCAGCACACCTCAATTGCAAGGAAGATGGAGCTATGGCGAAGAATAGTCAACAGGGTCAACGCAGTGGGACAACACCCAAGAAATCGGGAGGACATCAGGAAGAGGTGGAACGAACTACTGGGAAGGTGCGTTCCGTGGTCTCAAGACACCACCAGGCGCTTCAGCAGACTGGCGGCGGACCCCCACCTCCCCACCCACAACTAACAACATGGGAGGAGCAGGTCTTGGCGATTCTGCATCCTGAGGGCCTCGCAGGAATCGGTGGAGGAATGGACTCTGGTAAGTCAAATCTTAACTATTACATCCCCCACACTACCTGCATGCTATCACATACCCCCACCCTCGCCCCCACCGCTGTCACTCCAACTCCTCACAAATGTACCAATATCACAAACCACACATCCCAACACCAAGCCCTGCATGCAACAACAACGCATGGACACCCATCACTAAAACATGCCCACTGCACATACCCATACACCCACCTAAACCATCATCACACAAGCTCACACATAGGAATGCCAGCACTGGGGTACACGGTCACCCACCCATTGCACACCATGACACACACAGATGCAATAATCATGCCTTTCCACCCCTGCAGGACCACTACCCAACGTCACCAGACAGGAGGGTCCAGACATGTCCACTCCACCCACACAAGAGGCCCACAGTGATGACAGCACCTCTGTCCACCTGGATCTAGATGACCAGCCTGGACCATCGGGGGCCTCGGGACAGTCGGTTCCCCTCCCACAGGCACAGGCCACCACAGACCTTCCCCCCTCAGGAAACACCAGCACAGCACCCACCCAGCAGGCCCATACCTCCGTCCCCAGGACACGTCAATCAGCTGTGTGTCCACCACTACAGGGAACCCAGGATAACCCACCACCCTAACAACAACAGGGACCTGGGGGAAGTGGCAGTGGGCACACGGTCCAGGGGACGGAGGCCCAGGAACACAGGGGAACTGGGAGGGCTGTTGTGCGACAGGGGGCGGACAGGCCAAGGGAACCCACTCTACACGAGGCCCTCTCCTCCATCATGGGAGCCTACCACCACGCCCAGGAGACGATGGCAACGGTACTGGCCAAGTTTCAGGAGACCCAGCGGATGCAGGAGGAACAGTATTTGGGGTTCAGGGAGGAACTCAGAACCATCAGCTCCGCCCTGGGCACCATCGTAGGGGTGCTGAAGGAAGTACTCAAAACCAGGAGGGACACTGTGGCACTACAAGGGGTCCCTGACACTAGCATGGACGATGAACTGCCCACACCCTCCGCCGGCGCTAGTGGACAGGAGGCACCACCACAGGACCACCACACCAGCACCCCACCCCCTGCAGAGGGAGAACCACCCCGCAAACGGTCCCTGAGATCCAGGAACAAGACAGAGCACGATGCCAAGACCCCCGCCAAGAAATGAGACCACCCTGATTGTCATCCCACTGTCCCACTTTGTCACCCTGACCATATTAAAACTGCCCCAGCTCCACTTCCTATGCCCATAAGGGCAATGCACCTGTGATACTAATAGACTGGACTCTGCCATGGACACTCCTCCGCCATCACCCCTCACCATTTAACTTCCCCCTCCAATATTTTTATATTTAAATAAACACACCTAAAGCACCAAAAGATCTGGAGTCTGTCTGTGATTTCGAAATTGTGTATTTGCAATTACAGTGACAAAATGTTCTTTAAATGGTAATGTCAACATACCTATGTGACACAGCTCTAGTCCATAAGGAATCTAAGCAGATGAGACACGTTGGGACCCACACCTGTGAAACCGTAAGGGAAAGTGACAACTCAGTGACCATACACTGGGTGAAAACGACAGACAGGATAGAGGTAGAAGTGTAAAAGTACATGTAGTAGGCAGGAATGTATTCTCACCTGTGTTTCACTGGAAATATTACTAGATCACTGAGTTCCTGTTCTGCATGTCCTCTCCTCTTCTTCCTCCTCATCACTGTCCACAGGCTCCACAGCTGCCACAACGCCGACATCTGGACCATCCTCCTGCAGAAAAGGCACCTGTCGTCGCAAAGCCAAGTTGTGAAGCATACAGCAGGCCACGATGATCTGGCCCACCTTCTTTGGTGAGTAGAATAGGAATCCACCTGTCATATGCAGACACCTGAACCTGGCCTTCAGGAGGCCGAAGGTCCGCTCGATCACCCTCCTAGTTCGCCAATGGGCCTCATTGTAGCGTTTCTCTGCCCTTCTCCTGGGATTCCTCACTGGTGTCAGTAGCCATGACAGGTTGGGGTAACCAGAGTCACCTAATAGCCACACACGGTGCCTCTGGAGTTGACCCATCACATAAGGGATGCTGCTATTCCGCAGGATGTAGGATGCACTGAGCCAGGGAACATGGCATTCACATGGGAGATGTACTTGTCTGCCAAACACACCATCTGTACATATATGGAATGATAACTCTTCCAGGTCCTGTACACCTGTTCACTCCTGTGGGGGGGGGGGACCAAAGCCACATGGGTCCCATCAATGGCACCTATGATGTTGGGGATATGTCCAAGGGCATAGAAGTCACCTTTCACTGTAGGCAAATCCTCCACCTGAGGGAAAACGATGTAGCTCCACATGTTTTTCAGCAGGGCAGATAACACTCTAGACAATACGTTGGAAAACATAGGCTGGGACATCCCTGATGCCATGGCCACAGTTGTTTGAAAAGACCCACTTGCAAGGAAATGGAGCATTGATAGCCCCTGCACCTGAGGGGGGATTCCTGTGGGATGGCGGATTGCTGACATCAGGTCAGGCTCCAACTGTGGACACAGTTCCTGGATTGTGGCACGGTCAAACCTGTAGGTGATGATCAAATTTCTTTCCTCCATTGCCGACAGGTCCACCAGCGGTTGGTACACCGGAGGATTCCGCCATCTCCTCACATGTCCCAGCGGACGGTGCCTTTGAAGGACAACAGCGAGCACAGAGTCAAACTGTTACGACTCGGTCGTCCCATTTCCTGGGGGCGCTGTAAGGGGGCTGTCAGAAGACTGGGAATCACCTTGAACACCTATCTAGAGTCCCTTGCTGACTCCTGTTTGTTTCTCTTTTCTCCATGGTACACTTGTGTAGGACTACATTTGCTTCTTGGGACTGCAAATCCCATAATGCACAGCTTGGTAGTCAGGAAAACCCGGATTCTGTTTCCCATTGTTTTCAATGGGAGAAGTCCAGTTGCTCCTTTTCACTGGATCCTCTCCTCCAGGACTTGCAAGTGTCCGAAACCACACACACCTGAAACCTCTCCTGTGCAGCCCAGCTTGGAACTGCTTATAAGCAGCCATTTCCTCAAGCTCCCCGTCGTGCATCGGACTTCGATTCCTTTGTGTTACAGACCCTTTGTCGGATGGTGTTCCAGTTTTTGTTCCTGTTCCTGTTCCTGTTCTGTTCCAGCTTGATCCTGTTTCCTGTTTCTCTGCCCTGTTCCTGGTTGTTCCAGCCAGAGTCTGCTCCCTACTTCTTAGCCTTGTACCTGTTTGTTTCTTCCAAAGCCTGCTCCCTGTTTCTCTGCCCTGCTCCTGCCTTGTTTCAGCCTGAACCTTCTCTCTGTTTCCCAGTCCTGTTTGCTGCTCATTTCCTACTCCCTGTATTCCAGTCCTGTCCTTGCCTGTTCCAGCCAGAGCCCGTTCTCAGTTTCTCAGTCCTGTCTGTCTGTCCCAGCCAGAAGTTTGCGCCCTGTTTTCAAGTCCTAGACCCGCCTTTGCTTCAGCCTGAGCCTGTTCCTAGTTCTTGCCTCTGCCTCTTTGTTTGTTCCCTTCTGTTTCTGTTTCTTCTTGGTTCTTTGTGTCTGGTAAGTGTTCTATCAGTCTTCACCAGTGTATGCGTGTCCTCCTGTGTACTGGGGTTGGCTCCTGGTTTCCAGGAGGCAATTCCAGCCCCCATCCTTGTCCAGTGTTATACATTGTATTTCGTGCCTAACAGTGACAGTGTGCTATTGCTGTTTTCTCAGGAATCGCCACTGTGTTTCCTGCTGGACCCACAAGAGCGTGTCCTGTGTATGTAAGTACTATCCTTGTTTGTGCTCTAGGGTCCAGAGACAGAATCACTTCTGCTGCCTCCTTTCTATGGGGCTGGCAGGGTGACTATCTGTAAGAGCAAACTGCACAGAGGCATTGAGATTCCCTGTCACTGTGGGAGGTTCTGCGCCTTACTCTGTGTACAACCCCAGCGTGTTTGTCCACTGGTAATCCGTTTCCTGTTTGTTCACACAAGGGTTGCTCTGCTTTTACTTTCCTGTTTCCTGTGCCTATCCATAGCTGTCCTTTCCGTGTATGCCTTTAGCTGCTCCTCTGCCCCAGTGTACTACCTCTTTAGGATATTCGGTGACCTCAAGGGGTGTCCCAACCAAAGTCCTGATCAGACCCGCCCGAAACCGTGACACAAACAACTCAGAGGTATGTACCCACAGTCTACACAGAACACCATTCATACACAAAATGTGTCCTGTATGTGTGTTGAGACTAGGCCTAGGTATGTGTGACGCAGTTTGTTATTAGGCCATGTGGGCCCCTGAAATGGCGGCTGCCTGACCTGTAAAGTGGGACAATGGGATGTAAGGTCACTGCGCTGGCGTTGTACACCGTCGCGGTAGGAGGTCGAAGACCGCGGCGCAATGCTGCATTGGTTAACATTGGACCCTATGGGTCCCAGGAGCCAATGACAATGTACGCCGGCGGTGATGGTACGCACCGCCGCGGACATGACCGCCATTTTCTATCTGTTGAATCACTCGATACCTGATCTTCGACAGGAGAGGACCTACACTGCAAGTGCTGTTGTGACCTCAGTCTGGAAGAGACAATGGCTCGTGCGTCTGGGGAAAGGGCCCCTGCCTTCACATCGGAGGAGTTGGAGAATCTCGTTGATGGTGTCCTCCCCCAGTACACGCTACTCGACGGTCCTCCAGACCAACAGGTAAGGATTCAGGGAACATGTTGTGTGGGCTATGCCTGTGTGGAGAGGGCTGGTTGTAAGAAGGAAGGGGGCAGAGTTCTGCGTGCATGAAAGACGGTGGGTGCATGTGCCACATGGCAAGGGTAGGGATGGGGGCCACTTACTTTGACGGCGCAGTTGGTAATGACTTCTCTTCTTCCCCTGTACATTTCATGTAGGTCAGCGCCCACCAGAAGAAGGATATTTGGCGTGCCATTGCCAAGGATGTCCGGACCCTGGGGGTCCACCACAGACGGAGCACCCACTGCCGGAAAAGATGGGAGGACATTCGCCGCTGGAGCAAGAAGACGGCAGAGGCTCAGCTGGGGATGGCCTCCCAACGTGGGAGGGGTGCCCGTCGAACCATGACCCCCTTGATGTTCCGGATCCTGGCAGTGGCCTACCCGGAGTTGGATGGGCGCTTGAGGGCATCACAGCAGACACAAAGGGGTGAGTACACTCTCATTCAGCTAACTTTGCGCGCAGTGGAGGTGTCTGGGTGGGGGAGGAGGGCTGTGGGTTTCCCTAGGCCAGGGCGAGTTCCGTAGGCTAGGCCCCTCCGTAAGTCATGGCCCTGTGGCCCTCCATCCCAGCTCTGTAGAGTGGCAAGTACAGCTATTCATGCACCTGTATCATCTATGTGTGCAGATGTCATCCATAGCCTTGTAGGCCATTTCCCATAAATTGCACTGTAGAGCCCAATAGCGCGACGTAGTGCAGGGGGCTTCTGTGTCTGTCTTGTCCGCCAACGGTAGCGGTAATCCATGCACTCAACATGTCTTTCTTCTGTCCCCCCCCCCCTTTTTTGTGGTCTCCCTGTTCTTGTGTGCATTAGCATCATCAGTCGGAGGAGCAGTGGCACCGGAGCACGAGGGAGCTGCATCCCACATGGCCATGGAGGGCCACACTACGGACTCAGAATACACCAGTGGGATGGAGGGCGAGGGGAGCACCACGGCGGGGACAGGAGCTGAAACCAGCGACACGGACTCATCCTCCGATGGGAGCTCCCTTGTGGTGGCGGCAACATCTGTGCCCCCCGCATCTACAGGTACAGCCGCCACCCCCCCAACCAGCACCGCCCTCCCAGCAGCCCCTCAGCCTTCGCCCCGTGCCCGCTCACCCAGGAGGGTGGGCATCACCTTCGCTCCAGGCACCTCAGCCCCTGTCACCCCTGCTGCCCTCAGTGAGGAGGCCATTGACCTCCTCAGGTCCCTCACTGTTGGGCAGTCTACCATTTTGAATGCCATCCAGGGTGTAGAAAAGCAGTTGCAACAAATCAATGCATTCCTGGAGGGCATTCAATCTGGTCAGGCGGCCCTTCACCGAGCCCTTCAAACTCTGGCCTCAGCACTGATGGCAGCCATTATCCCTGTGTCTAGCCTCCCCCCTCCAACTTCCTCCACCCAGACCCAATCCCCTGTACCTCTGCCTATCCCAAGCACACCATCAGACCAGCCTGCACACACCTCAACACACAAGGGAAGCTCAGGCAAACATGAGCACCACACATCCCACAGGCACTCACGCAAGCATCACACACATACAGACACACCAACATCCACTGCCTCCACTGTGTCCTCCTCCTCGTCGTCTCCCTCCTCCCTCCCAGTCTCGTCTACACTCACACCTGCATGCACTACCTCTACAGACACTACGTCCCGCACACCCACCACCACACCCCGCTCACGTGCAGTCACCTACCCCACTACCATACACACGTCCCCTGTGTCCTCTCCCAGTGTATCTGTGACGCCCCCTCCGAAGATACACAAACACAGGCACACACCCACCCAACAGATATCCACCTCACGACAGCCTCCAGCGCATGCACCTGCACCCAAAGCCACAAAACGTACACCTCCGACAACCACCACCTCTTCCTCCACTCCCAAACCCCCTCCAGCTACCCATCCCAGTGTGTCCAAACAACTTTTCCTGTCCAGCCTTAACCTATTTCCCACCCCCGTCCAACTCATAGGTTCCGAACTTGCACCTCAGCCACAACATCTCCGGGACCAGTGGTGCCTATGGTCACAGGTATGTGGAGTGCACCGGCCACCAGGACAGCCAGTGTATCACGGAGCCACAGCCAGTCCCCCCCCTGTGAAGCACCAGAAGTTGGCCAGTGCCCGGTGGGAGAGGGGGAGACTCCAGCCACCCAAGCCGTTCCCAGGGGTCCCGGTGGGAGTGTGGACTCAGCTGTGACTCCTCCCAAGGTGGGGAAGGACCACAAGAAACCCGGCAAGCCTGGGAGTAGCAGCACGGCGGAGGAGACCGCCATCATCCCCGCTGCCCAGGGGGGCCCCGCCAGCCCCATCCTCACTGCCCAGGAGGCCACCGCCAGCCCAATCCTCACTGCCCAGGGGGGCCCGCCAGCCACAGCCCAGCTGCCCAGGAGGCCACCGCCAGCCCCATCCTCGCTGCACAGGAGGCCACCGCCAGCCCCATCCTCGCTCCCCAGGAGGGCCCCTCCAGCCACAGCCCAGCTGCCCAGGAGGGCCCCACCAGCCACAGTCCAGCTGCCCAGGAGGGCCACGTCAGCCACAGCCCAGCTGCCCAGCTGCCCAGCTGCCCAGGAGGGCCCCGCCAGCCACAGCCCAGCTGCCCAAAGAAGGACCGCCAGCCCCAGCCCAGCTGGGCAATGAAGGACCGCCAACTCAGGCACCGCTGAACAGGGCACTGCCAACTCAAGCACCGCTGAACAGGGCACCGCCAACTCAAGCACCGCTGAACAGGGCACCGCCAACTCAAGCACCGCTGAACAGGGCACCGCCAACTCAAGCACCGCTGAACAGGGCATCGCCAACACAAGCACCGCTAGCCCATGAGCGGCAGGGGCACCAACGCAACTGGGACCGTCACGGGGTGCGTGATGCACTCTGGGCACCAGTCCCCCTCCAGAACCAGTGGAGACATGCATCCACTACCTCTGTCCTTCACGGGATGAAGCACTCTGGGCACCAGTCCCCCTCCAGAACCACTGGAGACTTGCATCCACTCTGTCTGCCCTTCACAGGATGAAGCACTCTGGGCACCAGTCCCCCTCCAGAACCAGTGGAGACTTGCATCCACTATCTCGGTCCTTCACAGGATGAAGCACTCCGGTCACCAGTCCCCCTCCTGAACCAGTGGAGAATGTTATCCACTTGAGAGACTGTGGCTTTGCACTCCCCAGGATGAAGCAGTGGGCAAACCACCCACTGTAGAGACTTGAGAGACTGTGGCTTTGCACTCCCCAGGATTGAACAGTGGGCAAACCACCCACTGGAGACACTTGAGAGACTGTGGCTTTGCACTCCCCAGGATTGAACAGTGGGCAAACCACCCACTGTAGAGACTTGAGAGACTGTGGCTTTGCACTCCCCAGGATTGAACAGTGGGCAAACCACCCACTGTAGAGACTTGAGAGACTGTGGCTTTGCACTCCCCAGGATAGAACAGTTGCAAACCACCCACTGTATGGACTTGAGAGACTGTGGCTTTGCACTCCCCAGGATTGAACAGTGGGCAAACCACCCACTGGAGACACTTGAGAGACTGTGGCTTTGCACTCCCCAGGATTGAGCAGTGGGCAAACCACCCACTGTATGGACTTGAGAGACTGTGGCTTTGCACTCCCCAGGATAGAACAGTGGGCAAACCACCCACTGTATGGACTTGAGAGACTGTGGCTTTGCACTCCCCAGGATTGAACAGTGGGCAAACCACCCACTGGAGACACTTGAGAGACTGTGGCTTTGCACTCCCCAGGATTGAGCAGTGGGCAAACCACCCACTGTAGAGACTTGAGAGACTGTGGCTTTGCACTCACCAGGATTGAACAGTGGGCAAACCACCCACTGTATGGACTTGAGAGACTGTGGCTTTGCACTCCCCAGGATACATCATTGGGCATGGAGCCCCCTCGTGGATCTGGCGTCGTGCACTCATCCGGCTGAGGTGCCCCCCTTTCTCTTCCCCCTGAGGTGCCTGTTGTATTTCTATATGATGCCCCTGCAGTGTTCTCTCTGTTTTGATCTGGTATCGTGTGTGGGCCTCGCCCATGCATTTTGGGCCCAGTGGTCCACGGACTGTAAATGGTGCAATACCTGGACTACTATTCTTGGTGTATATTTTGTAAAGAGTGTTTATATGTATATTTTTGCCTACTGCATTTTAATATATTCCAATGGTTACACTCATTTCCTTTTGTCTTTGCATTCTTCCGGGGGGGTTTTGGGATGTTACTATAATGTATAGATATGTATTAGTGTGTGTGTTGTAGTGGGTGAGGGTGGGGGTGTTGCGTGTGTTTGTCCCTGTTTTTTGCCTCCCCCCTCCCCTGTGTCGTAGGTGCAGTACTCACCGTGGTCTTCACCGCCGGCGTTGGTGCTCCTGATACAGGAGCAGGAAGAGTATTGCGGGTAGGATTTGCAGTTCCGGGTCCATGGTGTCGTCGTTCCTCGTGGGGTGTGTAGAAGTGAGTGTTTTCCCTTTGAAATTCCTGTTACTGCCGTGTTTTTATCCGCGGTGAATCCGCCCCGGAAAAGGTGGTGGATTGGCCTGTTGTGCTACTGTGGGCGGTACTTTGTCTTCCGCCTGTCTGTTGGCGGTGACCGCCAAGCTGTTTGTCTGTACCGCCGTGGCGGTCGGAGTGTTAAAGTGGCTGTCTTTGTTGGCCGTTTCCGCCACGGTCGTAATTCCACATTTTTTACCGCCGGCCTGTTGGCGGTCTTACCGCTGCTTTAACACCGACCGCCAGGGTTGTAATGACCACCTATATCTCATATTGATATAGTATATACAGAGCCAGCTTCCTACAGCAGGTACATGTGGTATTGCTTTGATCTTCTGATCTATCATAATAATTAGTTTGTTGGCACCTTTACACAGGTGTACTCTCGTTGGATGCTGAGTTCCCTTCCCTCTCTGCTACCTTTTGACCAAGTGATGTGTTGACATTCACACTCTGCATCTGACAAAGAGCTATATGGTTTTCAAACAACACTTGAACACAACACAACATCATTGTTTGTTCATTGTCACTTACTGAACACACAAAAACAATTGTGTTAATGTATGTATAATGTGATTAGAACAGGATGGGTTGGTGCTAATGAGTCGGGCAATGTTGTTCGTACTCATCAGGTTGTGAGTCCAAGCATTTGGTAGCACAGGTCTAGTTTCCAGGAGTGATAGGCAATAGGGATATGGCAGTAGTCAGAATCCAAGGTATCTCTGTGTCACACAAGGGAGACGGTTCGGTGAGGCTCATTTTCTGGCAGTGGGGTTGGTCTTGGCTCCAATCCCTGCAGGATGTCTGGGTCTGTGTCCACGTTTGCGTTGTAGCAAAGGGTTGTGGGTTGTGTGGGTGTGTGTTTTTTGGTGGTGTCTGGGGGGGTGATGTTTGTATGTGTCTCAGGTGTGGGGTATTTGAATTGGCCAATGTGGTATAGTGTTGTTGTGGAAGTTCCTTTTCTACCTCTGCAGTCCGCACCGCCATTGACTTACCGCCGTGATTCTACCGCTGTGCTGATTTGTGGGTCGTTAATGGTGGGCAGCTGTTTTTGGCGTGGCCATGTGACTGGTGTTACAGCTTCTCTCCAGCCATCGTGAAGCCTGGCGGTGTGGGATTTGTGGCTGTACTCTGGTGTTTTGTTTTTGTGAGCCGTATTAGGGAGGGCGGATTACCGTCGTCCCTGCCGTATAGTGCCGTCCACCGGCACGGTGGAATTTGGGAGATATCTCCAAAGTAGTGATGAGGGCCTTAATGTCAATGAGTGATTTCAGCTTGACTCTTGGAGACACATTGATGAGGTATGGAAGCAAACACACACCGTCAGTAATTATTAGCTTTAGGCATACACTAATGATCAGAGTACACCCAAAACATAACGGTGAGACAGAATGTTGGGGTGCATTCAATGGGAAGTGACCAGAGGTGCACATGTGCAGTACCGTATGTGGGCTACTCTTTGACCTCCTAGAAAAACCCACATAGTTGTCACTCATGGTACAATTCTATTCATTATCCGCTTTCATAAGCATGTTGTTTAGCTACGAAGACACCCTTCTTAAAAGACAGAGGCATTCCACCATAGCTTAATCCATGTTATGCTCTTTGTGAAAGCCCTTGAAACGTATATACATAAACAAGTATATATTTGCTGACAAATGTGTAGTTTGATATTCTATTGGTGGGTTTGCAAAATATTTTTGGTCACCTCTGGTAGTTTTTTGAGTGCTAAGACAGCCTCCGGAACTAATCAATGTGATCTAACTTTCTTTCAACATGTTTATAACTTGAAAATCCATGGCAAAGAGACTATACTCTAAAACCTCTCTTTGATTTTTGCACAATTTCAAAGAAGACAAATCTATGAAACAGGATTTAGAACAAAGTTAGCATAAGCGCTAATCAGAGAAAGCACAGCCTTGTTACACTCAATGCTTGCATCACTTCAACATGTTGGTAAAGAAAATAAAAAAGGAACATTATTATATGAAAATTCTGAAAGATCCATCTGTCCAAAGACAACTCTTTCAAATCATCAATGAGTACCACCACCATTAGCTTTGAATAATCTCAAAGATAATGGTGCCTTGGCAGATCTGTGATGATTTCTCACTGGTTGTCAACAAACACCTACCCCTTTTACAAGGAGATTGTTATCAAAGATCAGCAACCATTGCATGATAAAACTGATATCGCCATTGTACATGGACAAAGACATAGACTGTGAGTACATTCATTATAGTTTGCAACATATGGCTCATTTTCAATTGTGAGCCCTTCTACCTGTGATTTAACGGGCTTTTGTTTTCATCAAATCAACACAACATGCTTCTTATGGACTGCATATGCTTCCCACCTGAAAAGTAGTTGGTGACACTAGTGTTCCTCTTGCTCTCCCACCATTTGCTTAACAATTACCTTGTCAATGTCCATTGGACGAGATAGCCTAATCATGATGGTCTTCTTCTTAAAACTGAACATGGATACTCTCCTTTATGGCCATGTTGTGTCATAGCACATGAGATAATGACTTTGCTGCACTGACTTCCCTCTCTATACGCATCTCAGCCCCATACATAACATCAACTGTGATTGTGTAGAGTTTAGGAGGGCTTAACAGGCCAACATAGATCACTGCTGCTTTCCTCAAGGAACTTGTGTGCCCTCTCACTTAAAATGATCCTTGTTTACATATCCTGTTTGTCTAATAGTGGAAGTGAGATAAGAAACAAGTTATATTACAGGACTCTTTTTTAAAAGACCTTTGTTTTTTTATATAATTCATGGCCCAGATTTAATCCTCAATGCTGTCTATTAAGAGCAAGGTTTCAGCTGCAGATAAACGACCAACCTCTACTGCCTAAGAGAATACTGTAGACTCTTATTACCCTCTTTCTCCAACCAGGTCAACTGCCACTCTATGACAGATGGCTCTATGCTGAGTTCAGACATTATAACATACATGGCTCGGAATTAAACTGGGCTACTACTGTGAAATAGTCAATTAATGTGAATTAACTAGGGAGAAGAGTGAATCTTTACTCTTTCATCTAAAATCTGAATATTTTAATTTACAAATCTGAGGCACTAAATTGTTTTAAGGCATCTCCCAATCTTGCTTAATTTTTAGAGACGTGTGTGTGGGGGCAGGTGTTACACATCTGAACTTATTGTGTTTTTTTCTTTATTTGTGGTGGTGTTTTGCCGAAATAAAGCCACCATAAGCCTTGGGCACTAGATAGGTGCCCTTCCCATTTCACTTGTATACATGTTGGAACCAAGTAATCATTAAAACTACATAAATCCATATTTACTGAAACTGAAAAAGATAAATACTGCTCAGAAAACTGTCGTCTGAATTGTTTATTCTATAATACAACCATCATTTTTCATGCCTGATATTTCATAATAAAAGCAGTTGAAATGCCATTTTAGCAAATGTGCAAGGCCTTAATCATCATCATTATATTTATCAGATAACTTACTACACAAAGGTATAAGGAGCTATGAGGATACAACTGATGTTTTAGCATTATCCTGGCAGAGAGAATTGGGCAGAAATTAGGACGTTGTACCACACTGATGTAACTAGACAAGGGATGCTCTTGCCATAGCCCTGGTTAAATCTGTTCTGGTATGTTTGAGGAAAATAAATCCCTTTAGATCTTGAGGCTATTTCAAAATGGTATATCAGCAGCTGATTTCAAGTATTCAGGAGCTGAGTCTTTAACTTCTTTGTGCACTTCTGTGGAAATCATGGGATGTCCTGGTTCCCTAGTGTTTGCGCATTATTGAATTTGACTAGGACATCATGTAAAATGAAGAGCCAGATTTACAAGGCCCTTGTGCCCTTTAGCATCACATCTGCAGCAAACTTTTTGCCGCAAATGTGACTCTAATGGGCCACTACCATAGCGTCATATTAACAAGGTGCCGCAAACTAGGCTTGCGCCACCTTGTAAACCCTTTCTGCCACATAATGCATAATATATGCATGATGTATTCAAAGGGGGTGTTGCCTTGTTAGAGGGTCACTAAAAATCGTACAATGGAACCTACAAGATTCCATTGCGCCATTTCTAGCATCATTTGTAACACCTGCTCAAAGCAGGCATTAAAATGAGGCTCTCATTGATTTCAATGGGCCTCTTAACACTATACTGGATTAGCGTCATTTCTTTAATGCTAATCCAGTATAGCGTTGCAATAGCATAAAAAAATACGCAATTGTCCCTAACATGCGCCATGGTGTGCTGTATTCTAAATACGGCGCTACCATGGTGGCGTTAGGAGCCGCAGGGGGCCACAAGGAAAGTGGTGCATCACTAGTGATGCACCACTTTCTTGTAAATATGGCCCTAAATTACACTACCTCAACAGTTATGGCTTGATAAGGAAGTCCACGGGTGTTTGCACTATTTCGACCACCTTATGCATGCTTTGCTCCGATACAGTGGCGTAACATTACCTCCCCCCACCCCCCTCCGCAGCCCCTGTGGTGTTGGGGCCCTGAGTTACAGCACCCCCCTCACAGCAGTCATACATCGCGCACTGGGCGGCACTATGCACAGGAGGGGAAGGGAGCTCCTTGTACTTTGCAGGGGGTGGGGTCCTCAAGTTTACGCCAGTTTATTGAAGATGGCACCTGCAACACAAAGCGATTTTGAAACGATTTATTTCTGCACAAAATGCCTTTTCAGTGCGCATGTCGAATGACACTGCTGTTTGGGAAGCATTGCAGCGTAAAGTGCTGCTTAGCATCACGTGAGCGCACGCACAATTTCTTAATAAATAAATGGCCCTGGGTGAAAATTGGAATATTCTTTTTTGTAGTATTTGAATTGAACGTCGCACATTTAAAGCGTTGAATATTCTACTTTAGTACCAACTATAGCTCTGGCAGTGATGGCCCCTGTGCTTTTTTTATCCAGAAGTGATTTAATGAGTTCTGTCAGTTTCAAATGGTAACTAGGCGAGGAAATTAAAAATTTTGTTTGAGTATCCCGGGACACTAGTGGAGTTAGATTTTCTTCAGAAAGTTGCTGACTGATGTTTGTCCTCAAATCACAGTGTGATCTTTTGCAAAAACATGAGTAATTGTCTACAAACTGGGCATATCATCCGGTTGAAAATAATAAGAAAAAAAATTGTGTCAATGCAAACCATTGCAATCTATTCACAGCTCGCCACTTAGAAAAACCTGTGTCTAATCAGCACGAAGACAAACAGATGCACTTTGTTGGGTTTTAGGAATTATCAGGGAAATGAGAGTCACACTGGCGACATTCTCGAGTATGGAGTTAAAAAATGTCATTTTCTTGTCTGCAGCCTTCAGAGGAGACAGTGAGTCTGAACATGGCTTATTTCCCTTGCATGCTCTCTGGCACAAGGACTTCATGTCGCCTTGAGGTCTGTGTCTTTTGAATTAACCCTGCTGGGGTGGGACAGCCTGTCTCAATGGTGATGTATAATCACATTACATGGTAACGAGCCAGTGTACGCATAACTTTAGCACCAGCTGTGTTTGACCAGCATATGCAGCCTTTGATATAAATATAAACTTGCAATTATAAATGAAACAGATGCCATTAAATATTAAACAAGATCTGTCAGTGTGTTACGAATGGCACGAATAAAATTAACCAAGGGAGGCAGTCATTATTGTTTGCATAGGACTGGTGGGGTGCAAATACCTGTACATCATGGAAATACCCCAGAAATACAATGAAATTAGGAGTTACTCACCACCCAAAGAGGAATAACCACGGAGTCACGTTTCTCCAGTTAAAATTATGCATGGATTTCCTACTTCAATGGCCAGCCACGCTCCGATTTAGTACCTACTCGGAGCAGATAGTTAAGGAGAGTGTGAGGTGACGAGGGGGTTAGTGAGCAGCAAAAGTAGGAGCCAGGCAGGAGGGAGCCATATGTGCTACCCCATGCTGAGGGTCTGGTGTGGGTTAGGCTGTATTTGTGTCCACGGGCCTGGCTCTGTCCTCCTGCAGTTCCACTGGCTGGAGTTTCTGGCGGGTGAAAATGGACATGATGGGCCACTTTTGATTGGGCATAGAGGTATCCATCCATATGGCCAGGGGCGTGGCTTGTTCAGTAAGATTGTGGGGGGTGGGGCGGTGTGAGCTTGAAATTTCCCAACAATGGAGCTGGCATAGAATGTTAGAATACATTATATAACAAGCAGGGCGCAAGAGGGGCTTAAGGGGCAGAAAAATGAAGATTGGTATGGGTCAGAAAGAGAAAACACATTATTTTGTAAAATAACCAACCTTGTGGAAGGCTTTCAAATCAGAGAGGGAAAGCAAATGTATGTGCATTCTTGTCTGTATGTATGTAAACATTACTGTTGAAAACCGACAGACAATTGACCATACCCCACTGAAAGTACCTGTACCCAACTTTCTAGCAGAAAATACATTTATTTTGGAGGTGGACGTCTAACAAACCATGAAGCTAAGCCCCTGCCCATGGGACTATTCTGGTTGACTAGTAATTTAGTCATAGAGCCTTTTTCACTAGGATTTTCATGGGTGAGCTATAATGACCTAAATGTTTTGAACTGTGCTGATCGTTCTTGCTGTTGCCTGGATAATTTTTGCTAACATTTTCTGTTATTTGGCCCTTACATCGCGCACAATCAGCCATTAATATAGCATTGCAGTGAGTTGGATATTACGGGATTCTTATTCACATTGAAATCTCACTAGCTAATTTTGTCAGTAGAATAAGTAATATGCATATGTTAAACGATTGTGCTATTATTAAGGAGATACATTTTATTAATCTTAAGATTATGAAAAATGTACCATCAGAAGGCTTTAAAAAGATGGTGTAAAATTCCACTGAGGCATACCTGTAACTTGATGTGTATATAGATATATAACTTGTGAATGGAAAGTATGTGAAACATTAAAAATCTGTACAGTCCATGTGTAGTGAAATAGACCTATGTCTTAAACCATATCAATGCAGAGCAACCACTAGTTTGCCATTTTCCACATTATTGTAACCAACAACGTTGTAAGAAAGCCTACCCTATGCAAATACCACTCCCTCCTTGAATTGGATGTTCAAATAGCATACCTATGCCAAGGAAATACATTTGCACAACGTTATGACTCATGAAACTCAGACAGTGTTTTTTAAAGAGAGTAAGCTTACATAAACTCCAACTATTGTTTTTTCATATGTCACATCATTTTTATTTTTTTCTTCTACTTTTGCTTTACATGTAATTTCTGCACATGGTGGGTGTTAATGCAGAGAAACCTTAGCTGTATTATTGGTCACCAAGGACTGGATAGTGGATTTCACACGCTAGGGCGATGAATTAAACCAAATCTGTTTGGAAAAATGTCATTCAAAATATGTCATAAACACCACATATAACATATGATAATCAATTCATCCTCAAAAACCACACCAGTTTATTAAGAAGTTAATAATTTATTTTCCCTATATTAACAACACTAAGGTCACAAAAATAATTCTCAAACACAAATGATACATATAGAGAAACAACAAAGGCTGATTCGAAAAACGGAATATATCTAAGTTTAATCAATGCAAACAGAGAAATTATCTCAATGGTTATTACACAGAACCAAAGCAAAAGAAACTGAGCAAGATAAATTGGATACATCTGATAGCGATAAGACAAAACTATCAACAACAATTCATGAGCATATGAGTCACACCTCACTAACCATCAACATGTTGAGCTTCATGTAAACGTTTTAGTAACACAAATTTAGAAAACATCTAGCTATGGCGCCACAAAAATAAACAGGAGTAAATAAACTTTTGCAGCTGGTACCTGGAAAACAAAAGACAAATAATAATTCACATCTATACCTTTACCAAATCACTACGAAAATCAGCACCAACGTCTACTTTGTCAGTGGGACAGCAACATCAGGCACCAACATCAGGACAGGAACAGAAATAAGGGTAGGGGTAATGGTTTAGAATTTGGACTCTTAGATATACTAAACCATCCAAGCATATATTCAGTATTGAACAGACATTAAAAAAAAATACCAGAAATGTCAATAGATTATCTGGAAAACATGAAATGTCAAAGTGACAGATCATAAGGTTATAGAATCTCCAGGACTCAGGATACATGAAAATCCCAAAAAAGAATGACCCACCAACATTGGCGACTGAACATTAAATTAAACTTGCTAAATGAAAATGATTAGATAAAGTGTGAGGTGAGAAAGTTATGACCTTTAACAGATATCAAAATTATACAATTAGTTTATTCCAAGCTCTTCTATTTGCTGTTATTCCATTGACAAAATCTAAACTAATACTTTTGTATCCTATACTTCCTCTTCTTCAGCTTCATCTGTGGATCCATTGTTTCCACTCCACTGGAATACGGGAAAAACAATTACAAAATATGTTACCACACCATGTATTTTCCCTCAAGGAAAGACATACAAGTTAAAAACATATCTACAAACAATGAAGTCAGTCAAACTACGGAACACACTAGAAACATTTTATACAGCTTGCATTGCACAGTGACCTTGCACACTTCTTCTACCTTAGTAAAGCAGGGGCCACTAAATACACATTTAATTCTACCATTTATTTTAGTTAAGAAACTCTCTCTCTTGTAAAGACAAAATAATTTCATCAGCTTAAGTTAGCATGGACAAAATATAGGCCTTGCATAATATGATAGCCATTCAGTTAGCCACAATTTTCGTAAACACAATATTAGCATTAATTCAATTCACACATTAATCTGGAAGTATAATTATGTAAGGACTCAACAGTTAATCAAGAAAATCTCAGCTCTCACAGGGGCAGATGCTAGTAGAAAATGTAATACACAGATGACCATCCAGTACATAAAAAATATATATTTCATTTGTCCAAAAGGGCAGCTTTTGCATAGTATTTTCAGGCAGCCCACTGCCTGAGCATAATTTTCATAGTAGGCATACCTTTAATTTAATGTTTCACACATGGAAAAAGATAAGTCAATTTGGCCATCACTACTCCCCATCAACGAAGTCAATATCTTTTGAAAAGTGCCATAATTCACTTGATATGTAAATTATTGGGAGTACCATGGAAATTCAGCTGAAATGTGCTCCGTGGGTAAGTATTTAGGACAGTAGTTTCAAGGGTGCCTATAACAACAGTCCCAAGACTCCTGGGCGTCAAGATGAGCAACGAAGTGCTCACCTCAACCACCGCCTCTTGGCAGTACCTTTTTGTTGGTTGTAAGCTGGCCTTAAACAGAAGAAGATTAGTGATGGTCCCTGGTTGAAATCACTAGTGGAATCAGTGTCACATAAGTAGAAACATTTTTACTGCAGAAAACTCATCTGAAATTAAATTGTAGAACCAATCCACATAATATATTTGACCTGACTCCAGGGGGCATGCCCCAGGATTAGCACTCTGCTACATGGATATGTCACTGACAGTGATACTCTATATTACTGATGGAAGTATGGCATTACCACCAGTGGTAAGTATTGCCAGTGATAATCACCACTGCAGATTAACAAAGAAGATACATAACACAGCAAGACAACTTGCTCTGCTACATTGTGTGACAAAGAGGGAGCAGAAATGCACCATATGTACTAAGAAATAATGCATTTTTGCTCTCTCCCTGTGCTAGTGCACAGTATGTTGCCTGGCACCAACACAGGTACCCTTGGGCCAAAGTGCAAAGGTTCCTGAATTATGGACAGCATTGTTTTTGTACAGTAAGGGACACCTTCCTTCACAAAAACAATCCTAAGAGGCATTTTTCTATTTCTATGTCTTCTTCATATGGAGTAACATCCCTTAAGCACTTGTGTGGCCTTGTGTCACCTTGTGTAATGCAATGGCAACCAAGGGCTTAGTAAATTTGGACCTAAGAGTACAGATAATTTTTTGAAAGAAGAAAATCTGAAATTTGCAGATTGGATTGATGGAGCTGAAGCTGTTACTCCTTGACGATCCAGCCACAAGTATAGCATAACGAAAGAGAAAATTTGTATAAAGGTTCAACAGTACAAAGTTTAGAGCAGACTTCGAAGAAAGTCATTGACAAAATCAACTCTGAGTTAATTTTTGGTGATAAATATTGTTATTTTTAGACACTTATGTCTCTTCTAAAGGGACCGCCACCTTGGGCTGTTATATGGAAGTGCCCCCGGGGCTCTCTGCTGGTGCACATATAGCACCAGTGCTATCACTAGAGGGTATTCCCTCATTCTCATGGGGGTGTGGCCCTATGCAAATGAGGGAATCCCTTTGCGTCTGCACCCATGCCTTATTACAGACATTGGCCCAGAGGCAAAGAAGACGTCAGGAGGCGCCTACTAAAAGGTGCTGTAGTGTCAGAGCGCCCATTGAAGGCAGCCCTCTGATGGGGGCTAAAGGGGTCCCATAGACCCTGCCAGACATTCCCTTGCAGGCGGATAGTCACTCACAGCACCCGCCTGCTAGGGGACCTCTAATCACCCTTCAAAGTGCAGGCGGGTTGCCGCTGGCGCTGTGAAACAAGGAGCAGCTTTAAACCAGGCGCTCGTTTTTCATATGAATACACTGCCCCCAGGGCAGCACGAGTTCACTGCTGCCCTGCCAGAGCATTCATGCTAATACTGCAAACTTACCTTGTTTGTCACAGGCTCACCTTTTAAAAGGTGCACCCGGTGCAAACAAGGAAAATGTTCCGTACGTGCGATACTGCCCCCCAGGAAGGCATTTACAACAAGTGGGATTCCTAAAGTAATCTGGCCATAACCCGCGGTGTTTTTCACCCATGCATCTTTTTTCCTATTTTGGAATGGCTGAAGTGCAACCTAAAATTATTTACCGTTTTAAAAACCTACATTGCTTTCAGGATGTGGCTCTTTAACACTTGAGCTCCGGAAGAAAAAAATCTGAATTTCCAATAATTTTGCAACGCAATTTTTAGCAGGAATAGCAGCACTTGTGTGTTGAAATTCAGAGCTATGACTCGAGTTCACTGGAGCTTCGGTACGCTACCTACTGCAGAGCTGATGACAAACTAAGACTCAACTGAGACCAGTAGATCCAATTAGTGCCAGGGGGGACGACTGCTGAAGACTTCCACAGTACAAATTACCAGTGACATGTCCAAATGTAGATTGACAGCTGAGGGCTGCCCATGTGCTTCCCATCACTGAATACTACAATGTGGATGATCAGATGCGTGTGTAACCTTCTCATCTCCAACAGATGCAAAAAACCTTCGGGTGTTTTTAACCTCTGCAGTTTTTCCTTTCCACTCTTTCCGTGACATTATGTGGCAGAATCATATTAGGAGCTCGACTTCCTACCGCGAACCAGTGATTTATATCGCAATATGACTTTCATATTCGCGAACATAGTGTGACGTGAATAACAGTTTTCCTTTGCAAGGACGTTTTCTGTACATCTTTCTTTGTTAATGTGTCTTTTTGCTCAATCCGAATATGTGCCCTACTTATGCTGGCAGCGCCATTTTAAGGCATATTTCGGGGATAACAAAACATTTCTCCTGACTTAATTACATGACCTTGGTGGTGAGGAAAGTAGTGCTTACTGCAAAACCGTATTATGAAAATAAATATGTGGAGATAGTTACTTGGGGTAAGAATACGTGCTTATATTTGTAGCGTTAGATTTTGCTTTGGTGGTGTATTCTGTTGTTTTGTCATGTTATTTTTGTGGGGCGTTATTGCTTTCTGATATTATTGTACTGTTGTTGCTAGGACGAGTTTTGTTTTGACTGATTTGTTGTTTTGTGCGCTGTTATTTGTTTGGTTGTCATTTTGCCTTGTGTTATGTTATTGTCTTGTGTTATGTTCCTATTACTTTAATTATGTCAAAAATGCTGTTATACTTGCAGCCAAAACACAATACTCTTTTCAGCTTCAGTTGATAAGCACCCACTTATAATTGTTTAACGTGGTAAAATACCACTGCTCCAGCGCTTCCTCTATTTAAGACACCAGTCAGACGAAAATGTGGTAGAAGCCAAGGGCAGGATCACAAACATTTTTTACTAGAGCTAGTTCATGTCATGAGTAAAATAAGGTAAGTATTTTTGCAATTATTTTTTGGACTGTTTTGTTGTATTGTGTCCTGTTACGTTTTGTTGTGCTGTTATTTTTGTTTGTGATATGTTGTTTTGTTGTGCTCTGTAGAAACGTCACGTATGTCAAGATATGCTGCTGGCTTTACACCACAAACAGCCAAAAGCAGCAAATTCCTTCAGAGTTCGATTAACCCCTGTATACGTTGGTAAATAACACTGTTACAAATATTCAGCTATTTAAGACACCAGAGGCAGGATAACAAAAATAATTGACTGGCAATATTTCATGTAGTTGGTGGTAAGTTAAGGCGATGCTTTACCCCAACACTTGTTCATCAATGTACTAAGAGCACAGTATTCTGGTGTTGGTAATCTTTGGCAAGAATGTTTGTGCATGTTTGTTCTGTGGCATTTTGTTGTGGTGGTGACGTCTTCTGTTGTTTCTTGTGCTACTGTGTTTTGTGGTGCACTATAGGAATGTGATTTTGTTGTGTTGTACTGAAGATCTTGTGTTGCATTCTGTTTTGACGTGATATTCCTGGCATGTTTTGTAGTTTTACCCTGCATGCGTGATATTGTGTTAGATTATGTTGTTCTGTTTAGATATGTCATTTAGGCTACATTTTTGGCCAAAAGCAACACATGCCTTGAAATTTTCTTTTTCAAGCCACTATTTACAATTGTCCAAGGTGGTAAAATGATTTTCCACTTATCCCAAAATTGTTGCAAGACCTGCCTTAAATAATCACTTTCAATGACCACATTTCAGTGCTCCCATTATATAGGAAGTCCCAAAACTCTGTACTAGGTGTCAAGAAAGTTCAGCCTATGAGATAGAAATAATTGAAAAGGGATTCTCGATGAGATAACCTGCATGGCTGGAACTTTCAAGTTCAGATATTCATATCCCACTCTAAATTTAACTCAGCAGGTGAAACACCTGCAAGAAAACAACATTTGTGAGTAATCTTCCGGTTTCAACATTAATACAATAAGTAGAACTTATCTTTGTCATGGGCCCACTCCAGCTCCCTGCATCTCAAACAGCCAATCCACACACACAAACATATACTCACTCACATACAGAACAGATAGCAGAAACCTACCTGCACAGGGCCCCTTGCAATGCGCAAACATGGACACCATTGTGCATTGAGAGTGTACCGTTATTGTGGTGCCAGCATTCATTTTTCAAAGAATGATAACACCACAATGACAGTTGTGTATGCCTGTGATACGAGTGCTGTGCCAGTGTCTCTCCAGCCATGTGTGTCACAATAGAAGAAGCATGTCACAGTGATTTATAAAAAATACGGTGACATGTATGCCTGCAGTGATCCCGATCATCCATGCAGTGCCTACCCAACGTAACCTGGCAATGTGGCATCCCTACATTCGAGTCTAGCGATGGGGGGATTGTGTTTTCTCTGTGGGTCAGTGGCTGCAGTGAAGGCAGGTGTTGTCCAGTTGAAGAAAGAGGTGGAATGGGAAAAAAGGTGAGTTTGCACTCCTCCCCCAATCCACCAACTCAGAAGTAAAGGTCGGACTGCCACTTTTTTCTTGGCAGTAAGGTATATCCAAATCTGCACGGTGGGAAGGGTTAGTGGGCTTTTGCCAGTATCAACTTTTCCCTTTCTCGCTGTTGACGAGGGTGGTGTTTCTTGGTGGCGACGATGCCTCAAATGCAGGCTTTTGGCTGTGGGACTGCCAACATCTAAATTTGGCGGGGGGACCATCAGGGAAGCGGATGGGTCTTCAGTCGAAAAGTCGATGGTGCAGCTGTTACCACCAATACCTAAATTATCCCCCTAGTCATCCTGAAACACAAAGCGATTTTGGTTTGTGTGGTGGTAACATTCTGCTACTCCAACATGCAAAAAAAATGATATTTTTCTGTTATGTTGAACGCAATACAAACTTCACCACTCAAACATTTGCCTATTAGTTATTTTCTTTCTTCAATCTTAGTGTGTGTTTTTAATCTTACTTTGAAGTAATACATGTAATCTGCATACTTCCCAATAGTAGCCTGACTTTAAACAAAAGACTGTAAAGAATATTTCCACAAGAATTCAGTGCTTGGATTCACTTTCAAGAATATTCCCACAGGAATTCAGTGCGTGGTTACACTTTCAAGCTATCCTTTGAATCTCCTCGTTTGTACTGGAATGGTAAATGGAGCAAGCATATTATTATTTCTCCTCCTGAGGAACGTGATGCCTGGAAAGAAGGTGAGGCAACAAGGCTTGGATGAAAATCCCCACAAAATTAGAGAGTACTGTAGAGATCTGATTCTGTTAAATTAGATTAACATAAAGTTGGCTGACAATTGTCTAGATAGTGCCAATTGAGGGTGGACACTGATTTAATGTTTTACTGAAGAATGGTTTTATGTAAAAGACCAATATCATGCAAGGAGTAAAATGGACCATTCTTAAGCATAGTAAGCATAGTAAACATAGTGGTGATTATTACAGGCACAACTGTCAACATAAGGACAGTGTGCCCTCTACGGGCGACAAAAATGCAAAAACCCAGTCTTTATGCAAGAGCATAATTCATGCATTGTGTTTATATGCAGTATGTTAACCTTTTGCATTGCAGAGTTTAACCTTGAAAAACACTATTAATGATATTTGCAATAACTGTTCATTTGCAAGGTATTGCTGCAGGCTTACTGAGTGTGTTGGGTGTGGTCCCTTTCTAGGACCTTCTAGAAGCTTTCCCTGCGCATCACTGGGTGTGGTTTGTGGGCTGGGCCAGACTCTATATAAGGGAGCCATCCCAGCTCCACGTGCTCACTATTCAGAGGTCCCGGTGCAGAGCAGCAGCAACTTCCTGAGCTCCTGTTCCGGAGGTCTACCTTGATGTTCCAGGCCTGCCCTCATTATATTGGTGATCCTTGAGCAGGGCGGTAAGGTAGATGTCGGGCTGGGCCCCCGACCCCGTTCTCAAAGACTTTCGAGTTTTGGGCCTAGTTGTGAAACTTTCAGTGTGTGCGATCGTTTCATGACATTTACACATTCTTGTTCGAATCAGCAGTGTGTGGGATTCATTCCTGGCATGTAAACCGTGACATTCAGATCGGCAACAGTGTGCGCGATCATTTCATGGCATTTGCATATTCTTGTTCGAATCGGCAGTGTGAACGATTCATTCCTAGCATGTAAACCTTGACATTCCGATCGGCAACAGTGTGCGCGATCATTTCATGGCATTTGCATATTCTTGTTCGAATCAGCAGAGTGCGCGATTCATTTCTCTCATGTAAACCTTGGCATTCAGATCGGCAACAGTGTGCGTGATCACTTCATGGCATTTGAATATTCTTGTTGGAATCGGCAGAGTGCGCAATTCATTTGTCTAATGTAAACCTTGGCATTCAGATCAGCAAAAGTGTGCGCGATCACTTCATGGCATTTGCATATTCTTGTTGGAATCGGCAGAGTGCATGATTCATTTCTAACATGTAACCCTTGGCATTCAGATCGGTAACAGTGTGCGCGATCATTTCATGGCATTTACATATTCTTGTTCGAATCGGCAACAGTGTGCGTGATTCAACCCTGGCATAAAATTCTTAGCTTTCAGATCTGCAGTGTGCGCGATCATTTCATGACATTGAAAACTTTGGTGTGCCGTGTTTGTTGAGGCGCACACATTTATCCTGAGCTTTTGGATTTCTTTGAAAATGCTTAATTCAAAGTGTGACATTCTTCGTGCATATTAAGTTCCTAGTACAGTTCCTGTTGTTTCCAGGGAATGTTCAGATGGCCTTTGTCCTCATGTAAAAATGCAATGTTTATTCTGAAACATTATTCAAGGAGGTTCTTGTATTCTAGACATTATGTGGTATTTCATGAAAAGCTCATAAGAAACATTGTATTAACCCATTCTTGATTTTTCCAGATACCTAGATTTCTTGAGGTCTAGTTATAGTCATTTCTTAGGTTATCCATGATTACAGTATAAGAACTCTTAGAACCATAGTCTATTGAAAGTCAATGTGATTATATCTTGATATTGTGTTGTTTAACCTCTTGCTTTCTACAGGTCTTCTTCCCAGTTGTTCCCTACCTAATCCCCTTTTCCCCCACTTGGACTCTCTCAGGCTCTGTGGTATTTCTAACGGAGCTTTGGAGCTGTCTAGTGGTGGACATGTTGGGAACGTGCGCAGACCCCGAGGATCTGGTCTCCCTGACAACAACTATTAGACACTGTCAGCTCATTCTGGGGCCATGGGGCAAGCAGGGCTGACTGGGTCTTAGCCCTGGGACTGGGGTAATTTAATTCCAGTGTCCCAGAGTCCGTCCTACTACATCTCTGCAAAACTGTAGACAACGTTTTCAGCACTAGACTGTCAGTGGTAGCAATGTTCATCAGTCACAGGCTTCTCAAAAAGGAAGTGCGCAAACTCAGAACTCAACAATCACCCAGCAGTGGAATGATTGTCCCACCCACTGCTTTACTTTGGTAAGTAACAGTACCTAAGTACACAATAAAACAATACTACAAACAATAGTATGCCAACAATCAGTTTACTAGTGCTTGGGCTACTGAGCCACATCCTGGATCCCTACTCCCCCTTCTCCAGGGTGTCCATCCTTCTTGGTACTAAGGAGTCCCTCTCTTTGGGTTTGATTTGTAGGGCTAGGTTCAGGTGCAGATTATCCTTGCTATAGTTTGTGTGCTCATTTCTTTCAAATCAGTCCCAGTTTCTTAGCTCTCATCATAGCAGTGATACGTCAGTCTTTTTTGAGCATCTAGGTAGAACTAATCAAGATAAGTCACAACACAATCCAAATTTTCCTGTGCTCACTCTCTGGTAACTTGACACAGAGCAGGCAGGCAGGCTTAACATAGAAGGCAATGTGTAAAGTATTTGTGCAATAACACAGTGAAAACACCACAAGATCAAAATGACAAAGATCCAATTTGTACAAGTCGCAATATCACTTTTTAAAAGTTTAAAAGAGTCTCAATCCTTAAGGATCAGTGGTTTTATCCTTGTAACACACAGTACCTGGGATATATAAAAATTGCAACACATGGGAGGCGCAGGGGAGGAGATACTGAAAAATAAGGCGCTGTGTTGGATTTTCCTGCATGATACAGACAATGCGTAGTTTCTTTCCCAGCTGCAAGGTGATGCGTCTATTTCAAGGTGTGCAGCCTTGATTTCTCACTGCGAAGCAGGGATATTTTGACGTCCAGGGATGATGCGTTGAAAATCCTTGACGTGCTGGTAAGAAGGAGCAGGCCCTGCTTTGATCTGGTAGGCGATGCAGGCAATTTTCATCTGTGAGCCAGGTGCTGCGTTGATTTCTGCAGGCATTGCATTGATTTTCCAACACACAGGGATTTTCTACTCTGGGGTGAAGTCTTTGTGGCCCTAGGACTTCAGAAAAGGAGACAAGCTCAATCCAAGCCCATGGAGAACACTTGTGGGGAAGGCAGAGTCCTTCCAGCAGAGGCTAGCAGGCAGTAGGGAAACAAACAGGGAAGCAATCCTTCTCAGCAAAGCAAGCAGTCCAGATGAGTCATTTGGGCAGCCAGGAAGTCCCTCTGACAGAGTCCAGGTGTAGATCCAGAAGTGACTGATTTGGTGGGGTCAGAGGCCCAGTATATATACCTCAAAATGCCTTTGAAGTGGGGGAAACTTTGAAGAGTGGTTTTGAAGTGCAGAAGTTCCCCTTTCAGCGCAGTCCTGTCTGCCAGGATGCCTGTGCGGGGGTTATCAGTCCTTTGTGTGAGAGTAGGCCACTGTCCTTTGAAGTGTAAGAGAGAGCCCCTCCACCCTTCGCTGACCAGAGAGGCCAATTCAGTGTGCAGGTGAATGCCAATGTGACTGAGTGTCCTGTGTTTATGGCTGTCTCAGTGGAATGTACAAGGGGAGCTGCAAACCTGCACAAACCAGACATGGATTGGAGACAGGCTGTAAGGCACAGATGGCAGTAAGTGCAGAGAAATGCCCACTTTCAAAAAGTGGCATTTCTAAAATAGTAATATTAAATCCAACTTCACCAGAAACAGGATTTTCTGTTACCATTCTGGCCATACTAAACATGAGAGGGCTACTCCTTCCAGATCAGAATCTACCACTTAAAAGTATATGAGGGCAGTTCTAATGCTAGTCTGTGTGAGGAGCAGGCCTTGCAGGCGTGGAAAACAAATTTGTGAGTTTTTCACTACCAGGACATGTAAAACGCATGCGTACATGTCCTTCCATATACATACATAGCACCCTGATCTAAGGGTTACCTAGGGCCTACCTTAGGGGTGACTTACATGTAGAAAAAGGGGAGTTTAAGGCTTGGTAAGTAGTTTTAAATACCAAGTCGAATTGGCAGTGAAACTGCATACACAGGCCTTGCAATGGCAGGCCTGAGACATGGTTAAGGGGCTACTTATGTGGGTGGCACAATCAGTGCTGCAGGCCCACTAGTAGCATTTAATTCACAGGCCCTTGGCACACGTAGTGCACTTTACTAGGGATGTACAGGTAAATTAAATATGCCAATTGGTTAGGTACCAATGTTACCATGTTTAGGGGAGAGAGCACATGCACTTTAGCACTGGTCAGCAGTGGTAAAGTGTGCAAAGTCATAAACCCAGCAAAAACAGTCAGAGAAATTGCGGGAGGCAGGCAAAAAGTTGGGGGATGACCTCCCTAAGGCTGTCAGGTCTAATAGCATCCATCTCACTCCTTCTTGTGGGAGAAGGCACACCAGCTTGAGGTTTCTCCAGAAAATGATATTGCCATGGCAGGCACAGTGGAGGTCACCATTTAGAGTCTGATAGGCATTCAGGGCATTCAGGGCTCCAGCAATGATGTAGTTCTTCTATGCGAAACAAAACCCCACTCCAGGGCTTCATTGAAACGGGATGGGCTGCAGAGTTCAAAGGTCATGTTCAACCTCTGCACAGCCCTTGCAGTGCCATACCCCTGCCTTTGAGACAGTCTTCAGAATGTATTGGTACAATCCATTTGGGCTCACTTCTCTGCTGTAGCAGTTAAGAACGCTCTGGCACAGTTCTCTGGTGCAGTAGTTGGGTCCGCTCTGGCACACTTCTCTGGTTTATCAGCTCAGTCTTCTTAGGCAGAATTCTTTGGAATGGTGGCACAGCCCACTCAGATGTGCGGGTGGGGAGACTGCCCTCTAGTCTTCTATGGAGCTGAAGATCATTCTCCTTGAACTGAAAGCACACAACCGTGGGTTAGGCTGCTTTGGTACTTCAGATCAGTTTTACCTGTACAGGGTTGGCAGCCTCTTTCCTTCTCTCAGTAGCAGGTTAGAATAAAATAACTGAGGTCAGAGAATCAGCTCCTTCTAGTAAGGTATGGCAAGGTTCCAGGTGATGTCACTGCATCTCTTGGTAGCTAGATGTCATGCAGACACATGCTCTGGTTGTACATCAGTTCTCTGAGTACTCTGTGAAGGACTCCATTCTTTGGAATTTGGTATAGGAACTATGGGCCAGATGTAGGAACGCTTTTGCGCCTCGAAAACGGCGAAAAACGCCGTTTGTGAGGTGCAAAAGCCCTTACGCGATCCAGAATCACATTTTGCGAGTCGGTACCGACTCGCAAAATGTGATTCCGACTCACAAATAGGAAGGGGTGTTCCCTTCCTATTTGCGACCGCATCGCGATGTAGAGTTGATTTGTGACCGCGAAAGCGTCGCAAATCAACTCGCAATTACCATCCACTTGAAGTGGATGGTAACTCATTCGCAAACGGTTTGTGAATGTAAACAAAAATATTTTTTCAGAGCAGGCAGTGGTCCTATGGACCACTGCCTACTCTGAAAAAACCGAAACAAATAGTTTCGTTTTTTTTTCTGTTTGCAGCTTGTTTTCCTTTAAGGAAAACGGGCTGCAAAAAGAAAAAAAAACTGCTTTATTAAGAAAGCAGTCACGGACATGGTGGTCTGCTGTCCCCAGCAGGCCACCATCCCCGTGAGTGCCTAGACTCGCTATGCGACCCACCTCATAAATATTCATGAGGTGGGACTTTGCGACCCCATAGCGAGTCTCAGATGGTGTCTGAGACACCTTTCTGCATTTCCTTTTGCGAGTTGCAAATTGCGTGTCGCTGGGACTCGCAATTTGCAACTCGCCAAAGGAAACCTACCTACATCTGGCCCTATACGTGGATTATTGGCTCCCACATTTATCCATTCAAAGCAAACAGAGGATGTGCAGTTTATGAACTGGGTTGGACTTGTTCTCTTTTCATTTGTCCCCTCTAGGCTGTTCTCCACACACAGCCTTTTTTATAGAGAGATACTTGTCACAACATAGTAGTCTACAGCATGGACTACCTACATCAGAGGCACAAAGAGATGTGAGCTTTTTGCACCTCATTCGCAACAACCATGCTGACCCTTCTCACTCTGAACAACTGAGGCTGGAGATCCACTCTTTAGATCCACCATCTACTGTATGGTAATGCTCAGGAAGACTAATCAGCAGTCTCTTTCAACAAAAAAACTAATCAGACTTCTAAAGGAGCCCTGTCTCCTCTCTCCTCACTTTAGTTTCTAGATCTCCTCCCTCAAGCTTAAGAATGTCAGCAATCTACTTCCACTGTCTGGGAAAATAACCTCATGTCATGCACAGGAACAGGCCGGAGGCTTCCAAAATGGAATCTGTAGTCCTCTGTTACATTGGCTCACACACAATACATTTATAACACAGGCCACATACATACACATGCTAAAATACATTCAGAATGGTCGCTCTACGGATCTGGGTTCGCACAGAAAAGTGGAACCGCACAGGAGTCGGCCAGTAGACATCCAAATCAGTCACACAGATAAAGAAATCTGGTCACAGCTGTAGATTCACAAACACAGGATGCTGTCACCACTGCTCCACATGCTAGTAGTCCACTGTCAGACAAATGAGGGCACACTTTTACACCCTCCCAGGTCACAGTTAGGTACAGGATCTTATTCATGGGACAGACCCAGGCCTCTGTGTACTAATTTGATCAATGTGAGGCTACAGCCAAAATGAAAAACCAGGATACCAGGTACTCGTAGTTGACCAATCAGGGTAGAAGAGCATGATTGTACAGCATGGAGACCTTCCTAACAAGTGTGCTGCATCAACATGTTATACTAGAAGAAAGCAATTGCACTCACAACACCTATAATTGTTTTAGACTAGAAAGGAATAATGGATGCTTTTAGTTAGGTGGAAGATGAAAGGTAATTGCAGGGAGGTACAGGAACCACAGAAGATGGTGACAAATAATGGGGTATAAAGAGTGGCAAAGAATGAGTAACCCAAATATGCAAATGTGAGAAATGTTGCCAAATAAAATTGAGTCAATAACAGATGCTTTGGTGGCTGTGAATTCAAACAAAATAACGCAACACTGTCAGCTGAAGATTAGGCCAGGTTTGCAATGTCTAATCTTCACTTAGATCTACAAATGAACTGAAGTGCAAATTCACTTTTGTGATTCACAACACTCTAGTTTACACCTGTAGATAAATTTACAGCTACTTGCTATTACTCTAGTAACGTAATATTCAAGGCAGGATGGGTTGTAGCGGGCATCAGGCATTTCCCTGGGAGGTTGGAAGGATAGGGGACTGCTTTTGTTACCGGGGAGTTGGTTTGAAGTAGTGCAACAGTTTTAAAAGCACTGCTGATTTCCTTGTATATCCAACAGTTTTCAAGCAAAAATAAAAATAAAGATAAGTCTGGTGATTTATGTATCTACTGGAGAGAGATGGAGTTTTGTCTTGTGGCAGTTTTGACTCATCCAAAAGAGCACAGACAGTTAATGTGCCTGCTGCAAAGCATGTGTACTATTCAGATCACAGAACAGTATTTTATGTGCAGTGCTCAATGGGATGCTGCTTTTGTCACAGATATCCTCTTGTTACGGTGCAGTTCATGAGTTACAGTCTTAATCTATCACTTAGAGCTATGAACTGCCATTAAAGAGCTGCATGCAAACTGAATTGTGCAGATTAGAAAGTTATGTTTTTCCCACTCTTTGAGTATCCTGATTTTGCTAAAAAAGGTGTGTTTGGGTAGAAATAAATTATCATTAGTAAAGTCAACCCTAACCATTGTGTTACATTCTGAATCCTCAGTTTATGTTTCCCCAGACCAAACACTCTTAAAAAAATGCCTGCAAGTACAGAGCACATGTGAAATTACACCTTGTACTCCCCTTTGACTTCTGTAACATTTTCTATACACTGATTTACACATTCATTGTCTCTGCGTGTGCGTGATGTAAAGTGCTCCAAAACCCTACGCTCGAAAAGAAAATGCTCTAAAACAAATTAAATACATGTGAGAGAGGGGCTATGGAAAGATGAGACGCAGTGTTAGAGGGTGATGGCGAGGGAATCATTAAAGAGCCCTAATAAAGATTGCTGTACCCTGGTGCACTGTCAGGTCATCATTTACTATGCTTTAAAAACGAGTACAATTGGATATAAAATGAAAAATGTGTTGTAGAGTGCATCGTTATTGCCATTTTTCCCCAAATTATCTTGGGTGGAGGACCCCCCAACCCACATTGTAGTGGGCAGTCTTGCTCTCTATGCACCCTATGGTGGCTGGTCTGACAGATTTTTCCAGGGTTGCTTTGGGTTTCCAGTCTGGCCCTGGTAATATTACATGGAAAAATCACAAACCTATGGATTACTAAGTGATCACAGAATTTCACAAGGCACATACTGTCAAAGATTAGCACCTGTAAAGGTTGGGAGAAAATCCCTGTCCAGGGAGGAAATAAGGAGCAAACAGTACAATATTGAAGGAGTTTTGATTGAAGGGGTTTCTCCAAGCAGAAAACATTTTTCTGTGAAAAAATATGTTGGCACATGCACATGTACTATTGGTAGAAATGTGCACGTGTATTTGTACACCAATACAAGAAGTCATGTGTAATTGTTTGTGTTTGTGAATACTGCTGGAAAGTTGTTTCTGATGTGGCCTACCAGATGCATTACTAAAATGCTTTGAGAAGTACGGAAAACTGTAGAGTGACAGCCAAATTGATCAGTAAACTGACACGTGCAGATTTATTAATTGTTTTGTGAATTGGGCCCAATTGACTCCCGTACCTGCTATATAGGTCCCAACTCGAGATACAGTGACAGTTTGCGGGAACTGAGTAGCGTCTGGGACACACCTAATCTTCCTAGCCAGTATTGGTTGTCGCTCTAAAAACATTTATAGCTACTTGCTTTTGATATTCATGAGCCTGAAATTTATTTTTTGGCCTTGTTTGCATTACCCTGGCAACTCAAACATGTCACAAAAAAGAATGAAAGGTCTGTGAGAAGGCGAAGGTTAAGAGGAAAAGATGTCAATTAGCAGTACCCTCACATTCAGAAGATTCTATCAGGAACTGTCTTCGTTCACTAATTTCCTCGGATGTGACTCTTCGCCTCAAGAAAGGCAGATAATCATTAAGGCTCAAACTGGACTAAAAATTAAAATGCATTTAAATCAGTTTTCACCATGAGAGTGGTCAGCGAGCTCTAGCTTTCTCGGCGGGTTTGGAAGGTTTTCTCCCTAAAATTCTTGGTGCAAATTCAGCTAAATGGTGTATTTGATAGTGCAATTTTCCAAATATTTTTAGCTGAAGTTATCAGACTTACAACACAGGCCAATACTGTAGGGTCAGGTACAGTAGCCAGGAGCATTAACTCTCCCGACAGATCCAGTCTATACTAGCATGAACATTATCTGCTGCTTCCTTCAGCGCTAAAAGCAGAGCATCTACCACGCAGCACACTCGTGGATTTCCCTGTGTTACATATGGTCCTTTTATAGCATACTTAACGTAATAAAGTAATCAACATTGAGCACAAATGAAACCTTACAGCTATGCAGCAATGGGTGAAGTCACGCCTGCGATTCTGCTGACACTTGCTGTAAGGCTATTGGAACGTAATTCCACAAACCTAACAACCAGCAGATTCTTTGCTGGAGAGAAGCGCAGAAACACCTTTTCATTCAATTGCCTTAGCAAAGTAG
Organism: Pleurodeles waltl; assembly: GCF_031143425.1. Lineage (NCBI taxonomy): Eukaryota > Metazoa > Chordata > Amphibia > Caudata > Salamandridae > Pleurodeles > Pleurodeles waltl. The sequence continues at coordinate 717,338,517 of NC_090449.1, read as the reverse complement.
ATTGAAGAGGGAACAGAATTGATGAACTTGAGAAGTTTAATAAAAAGCATGAGGCACAAAGGTAAACCAGGATATTGGGGTCAAGAAGGTGAGACACTCGGAAATTCCCCAGAGCAGGATCTCATGAAGTCATTAGAATGCAGTTCGGGCTTGCCTAAATGAATGTGCACAGGTATTAGGGAAGTATTATCCTTTGAGGAAATGATAACAACCTGCTCAGTCTTGATGGAAATTCTAAACTTACAAAAAATATTGGAACAACCTATTAAACAAAATATGTTGATTCAACTTTATATGTACACAAGGCGCATTGAGACTTCTTACTAATGTCTGATGAATTCTAGATTTGAGTGTTGAGTGTTATGCTTTTACAAACAAAAATACCACGCTTTGAAAACAGCTAATGTCTTTATATTATTCAGTGCATTCAATCCATCTTCTAAAATGCTACCAGTAAAATTTCTTTAAGAACGTTAAGATCTTATAAACAGAGCTAAACATTACTAAACTGCAACCATTGCTTATTTCAGTGAATTTCCTTTTTATTAATCATATGCCTGAGAAATGGGTCCCCGATTAAATTCTCCTGGATTTTTTGCTTTTCAAACCTCCTGGTTTATGGACCTCTGCTGTGACTGAGTCTCACTACCCAAATCTCACTCACTGTAAGCTCTGTTATAATGGATTGGGAGTACTAACCACCTTCTAAGATAAGCCCTGACGTTGCGAATCAAGGGTACGCAGGTCTGGGTTGGTTGCAAGTGAACACAAATGCACATGTGTGCATAAATGTGTGGGCTGAGTGTGTGAGAGAGAAATATCTAGCTCAGCCCAGAACATGCGCACAGGTAGCCTATTGCAGAAGGAACACTTCAGGGATGGCTGCTGACAGGGTGAAGGCCTTAGAATGTGAGCTGCATTAATAGTGTGAGAATGTTGTTGACATGTATTAATCAATGCACATGACAAATTGACACCTTTTTACACGACCAGTACATTTTCATACACAGATAAATTTGAATCACCCCTGTTGGATTCCCCCCGTCATGAACTCTCCGTCAACCAGTAGGTATGTGGTCAAGCAGGCTCTGCGACCCAGGCCTGAAGGCTAATGACTGACAAGTCACAGGTTGGGTAACAATTAGCTGACAGCCAAACACACAAACTTAGATCAGATCCCACAGATTAGCAGCAACACTACAATGGTCCCTGGAGATTGCCCCAATAAAGCACAAATGGCCAGACAGACGCATTCCCAAAACACCATAGAGTTAGATTCCACATGTAATTAGGTACACTTTGGTAATCAGGACACAGCATGCAGAGTACATGCAGTGACCACACGCCACTCAGGCCAGACATCTGGACACGGATCCACTGGCCCACATAGTGTCCAAGCCAGATCCAGGCCCACCTGTATTCCCTATCTGAAAATGGCATCTATGACTCCTTGCCAAGTGTTTGCATATTTCACCAGTGAAAGAATGCTTTATGGGTTTATTGCTCCTAGAGAAATGTATAAAACATGCTTAATTTCAATGTACTACAAGAGACAGTCCTCAGACCCTGGTGCTGTAACTGTTCTCCCAGCTGTAATGTTTAGTTTAACCGTTTCCTATTTTGCCAGATGCCTCTTGTCTTTTAAGGTAAATTCTTATTTGAGCAACATTTTGGTGAGTCAGCCAGGAGCTGATTGGTTCTTCAAACTCCACTGTAACCAAAGGAAGAGGACCCCGTCCAGACTGATTCACATTTGCGCAAACAAGGAAGGTGAGCAGATGGCACAATTGACTGAAAGTTTTGCAGAATCCTCAGGGCGGATGTCCGCCCTGAAGCACCTTTACAAGGGTAAAAGACTACAGCAGAACCCTAGTATTTGGCATGTGGTAAACTAGAAAAAATCATAATCCACTGAAGTCACTTTCTTGATTGTCAGCATCGGGAAGGGTGATCACTTTGACCTCTGGGCATAACACAGACAGTACGCTTGACCCCTGGGTTTAATACAGGGTTGTTTGGGTTGCTGGCCTCTTGGACTGCTGGTGATACACAGATGGTCCCCATAAGGCTCTGAGTGTGACATAGGGCCAACTCTCTGTTTTAAGAGGTGCTTTCGCTTGGACCGCTGGGCGTGATGCACTCGGTAAGCATAGGCCCTAGGTGTTATAAAGGGCCCACATCTCAATCTTATTAGGCTATCCTAGTTTTCTCAGTGCCACCGTTCTCTTAACATTGGTGGCATTTGAAATAAGTGAGAGGTGTGCTTTGCTTGGACCTCTGAGCATGACAGATGGTACGCAGGACCCCCAGGTATGACATAGGGGGAATTCAGACGCTAGGGTACTACAAGGATTGGGATCCCAGAGATTAGGCATAGCTGTTTTGCCAATAAGGGCCTATGATGATTGATGTAAGTCTTTCTTTCTCCACATAAATTGTTGAAATCTTTTTCCTCAGTTGGATCAACAGGATTATCAGGGTCCCCTAGTTTCACACAGCGCAAAGCTTCCCTTGGTCATAGGATAACGTGAACTAGAAGTGGGCAGGGCTAAGATATTGCTGGTGAGCCATTTCCCTGTTTCTTTGGGGCCTAGTCAGCATCCTCCCTGCCAGTTGAAATTGTGTCATTTTGATATTATGATGCTGGTAGACCAATGTGAATGTGTCTGTCTTAAATGTTTATTTTTGTGTTCATTGTCAATGTTTAACGTATAAATAAAGATATTGTTGATTTGCACAAATTGTTGTCTGAAGCCAAAGTATGGCTTGATATTTTATTGCCAGATTGCAGGCAGCTGTGAACTAACAATTGCAGTTTTCCTAGGATCGGGAATCTTCCTGCATTTGTTTGTTGAATGTCTATTTTGATGCATCTGTGAATAACATTGAGCTCATTTCCCCGTGTATATCCTTTCCCACCAGATTAGATTCGGCAAACCCCCTGTATGTTTACATATTTCACACTACTGGATTGATCAAGTAGCTCCCTTGTTCATACTTCTTGTTACCAGGATAAAAATTTAGAAATCTATAAAAATGGAATCGTAGCAACTAGAAAAAGAAAACCCTATGAAAATAGAAAGTTGGTACACATGCAACATAAAAATCCCCTAAAGAACAAACCTAGTAGAGTAACTATGCCCTGAAAAGGATACCCAAACACCACCATGGGATCACCTTTAGAGGACATGCAGAGTGGGTCCCTATTCAGGCTAAAAAGCTTAGCAAGCTCTTCCACAAGTTACATGCACGTACCAAGACTCAGACGTTCCCCTGACCGAAAGAGGGAAACTTCAACACTAATATAGTTGCACACACAAGGACATATATACAAACAAAATAAACAGGTCAAAAGAAGGACAAAAAGGAAGCATTGCTAGAGTTCTGGACCATTTTTGAGGAAGCCCAGACTGGTAACCTTGACCCATCACCAGCAAGCAAGACGCCCGCACTGCGCCTGCCATATGTAAGTATTGAGATATTCTCCTAATGCCTGCTATACCTCTGTTAGGGTACACTAACCCACCTACAGAACAGCAGGCCTTTAGGTCCAGGCATGGAGGACTGACAGGCCAACAAGCCCGACAACAGCTGCACCACTCCAGTCCAGCACTAGATCACCCTGATGTTCAACCTTCCATCTGTCACAGCCGATGGACCAAGCCTCCGCAGCACAGCAAATTCGCACCTTTGCTGGTTGCAGGGAGCAAATGTGAGTTAAAGGGAGATTTCTAGTGGTCCTTGACAGCGAGACATCTAGCAAGAGTGAGGGAAGAGGTCCCAGTCCTCTGAGATCTGGCAGTGAGGAGCCACAGGGTATGCTCCGGTAGCAGAGGAAATCACAGAGAACGAGCATGAGAGCAGTTTCCAACCTAGGACAGTGCATAATTCCAAGCAAAGAAGACAATTAGATGGGAGTCAGAGGAAAGGCACAAACTGAGAAGAAAGCGAGAGAGAGCTTGCACCCTGGAAGCCCAACAAGAGACCAGTGTAGCGCGCCCTCCACTTGAGGAAAGCGGGAGTCGGTAGAGAGCCACTGTCACTGCAGAATCCAAGATAGAATCAGAAGGGAAGCTTTTGACTGGGGTCCGTGCCTCGCCCAAGCACCAGCTAAGAAGAGGAGCAGACCAGGAAATTAGGAACCAAGGCAGCCTGGTGCGGACCCAGCTTAGTCATAGGAGGACCAAAATGACACCACTGCGTGCACACAAGGAGAGCATTAACGAGGATGTCCGCTACTCCCCCTGAACTCACAGGGCAGTAAACTGACCCCAAGAGACATAGGCCCTCATTACAACTTTGACGGGCGGCGGAGGCCGCCCGCCAAAGTTGCGCCGCAGGAATACCGCACCGCGGTCTGAAGACCGCGGCCGGCATTCTGAGTTTCCCGCTGGGAGGGCGGGCGGCCGCCTTAAGGCCGCCCGCCAGCCCAGCGGGAAACAACCTTCCCACGAGGACGCCGGCTCGGAATCGAGCCGGCGGAGTGGGAAGGTGCGACGGGTGCTACTGCACCCGTCGCGTATTTCACTGTCTGCTATGCAGACAGTGAAATACAAGCGGGGCCCTCTTACGGGGGCCCCTGCAGTGCCCATGCCATTGGCATGGGCACTGCAGGGGCCCCCAGGGGCCACGCGACACCCCCTACCGCCATCCTGTTCCTGGCGGGCGAACCGCCAGGAACAGGATGGCGGTAGGGGGTGTCAGAATCCCCAAGGCGGCGCAGCAAGCTGCGCCGCGTTGGAGGATTCCAACGGGCAGCAGAAAACCGCCGGGAGACCGCCGGTTTTCCTGCACTGACCGCGGCCAAAGCGCCGCGGTCAGAATGCCCTGCGGGGCACCGCCGGGCTGTCGGCGGTGCTCCCGCCAACCGCGAGCCTGGCGGTCACAGACCGCCAGGCTCGTAATGAGGGCCATAGTAGCTCAGGAGGGAGGTAAAATCTTCTCCTGAACCTTTTACCACCTGCTAGCCTGCTGAACCAAGAGAAGTGATCTGTGCGATAGGTTTTGGCCAGAGGAGGGATCCTTTAAACCAGAGGACATAGCGAGTTCCGAAGACTGCATCCGGCAAGGAGGGGGGAACGCTATGTAGAAGGAAAATCGCTAAATATGTCCCAAACATCCTCAATAACGGTCTGCCCACTAAAATACAAAACGGTCTGGACAGTGTGGTAAGACTGGACACCAAACTCTGGCGAGAAATACAAGCACATATATTGCATTTCCATAAGAGGAAACAAGAAAAGGATAAGGACAGGCCCGGAGGGACAGCGCTAAGTTGATCCAACAGAAGCTAAGGAAGACCCCACTCAAGGGGGCCACATTGGCTGAAAGTGTGCAAATGGCATCAGTTATGAAGGGAACACCACCACAGGACCTCAAAAATGGCTTCAGTGATGTAAACCAGGAAGGATAGCAGCAGCCAAACCCCATACAATGCTACTTTTGCCATAAAATAGGCCATATGACTCACAAGTGCCGACTAAAGGCACACCATGTACATAAGTCCGTAATCCAAAGACAGGCCCCATAGAACTCCCATATACATAATCAGGCCCAAGAAAACCTAGTTGCACCTTATACACATCCGCATAGAAGTGAGTCCACTGCTACACCATCGCAGCAAGGTCAGGTGATTGGACAAGCGAATAGCATCAGCAGCTGCAGCCAGAGAACAAGTCCCAGCTTGGACGAGGTCACAGCTGCAGCAAGGAGGGGTAGCTATTTGGGGAAGCAATACTTTCACACAGACCCAGAACCCAAATGGACAGAAAGAGATTAGAACCGCTGATTAAAAAGTATAAATTTTGAGCACATCTTAAAATACACTGCAGTGGAATTCTCAATAAAGACAAATGAGAATAATATTAGGGATTTCAACATTTACTTATATTTGAGGACATTCAGGGTTGTTGCCAATCGGGTGTCCTCGCTAGAGTTTGCCATCCTGGGCTGCTGTGTGGCTGGTGTTTGGGATTCTTCACCTGAGTTAGTCATTTAAGGTGCCTGCCAGAGTCAGAGCCCCACTCTGCTATTGGTCCCCAAGAGTGGGGCTAGCTAGCCACACTGCAGGGGGGGGACAGTCACACTGAGCGGGACAGGGTGGCTCTCCAACCACCGCTTAAGAGGCAGGCACTCCAGGTCCCAGAACCCGTGACCAAATGAGATGGGTTCCAGTTACCAAATTAAAAGGTCCCCATTCTCAGGCCCTAGCTGGGGTCCAAATGTCTTTGTCACATAGCCCCAGCAGCAATAAGTGCCCCCAGCAGCCCCCTAGGCAAATGGGGGCCCCCAGTTTCTCTTCCAAAACAGAGCAATCCTCCAGTGTCAAGAGTCAGGCTTCTCTCTGGGCTCAGGGAAATGGAGACCATAACACTCACAGTGCACACATGAGGTCCAACGAGGCACCACACGGCATTGAGTCATTAGAAAGGGGATTCACTTGGACTTCAAATTATCCCAGTCCTTTACCATAATGCAGGTGAAACTCTTACCCTCAAGGTTTCCCAACTGTATCCAGGAACAGTAGGCCCAAGAAGATATGGTCTGGGGGGCAGGGAAGTGATCCTGAAACACTGAGTAGCTCACCCCCACAATCTGGCATCAATTCCCATATCGAGCTCCAGAAAAGTCAGAGGGCTGGGGAAATGCCCAAGAGCCAAACAACAAAGTCCGAAGCTAGCCCAAGGGAAACCCCAAGAAAAAGTGCATAGTTAGAACACCTGGTGCCATTTGAGAGGGTTATGGGGCACACCTCGTTCTAAGACCAGATGGGTGCACATGTGACCTCAGGGCACGTCATGTTTACAAACCAATTTTCAGTGTGAGATGCCTCCTCTTCTGCATCCCCCACACATGTAGGCTAGAAAAACTGACCTATGCCGATGGCACTGCCCCGTGCACACACAAGGGCACCAAAGGACTGGCAACATAGTACCAATTAAAAAGTTAGAAACTACCTGTATGCACAAGAATCACCCTATATAGCAAACCACTCACACAAATATTTGATTAAGCATGGAGAAGGGGGAGACCCAATGATGTGTAGGTATAAAATATTGATAAAAATGACCTATTTCATCCAGAACCAGGATCGCGATTGGGGGCCACCCTCTGGTGCCACATCAAAATACATACAGAACACAGAAATCCTTAAGGATTAATTGGCTATATACATATATGCAATGTTTTTCTTTCCAACAACCAAACCTAGCTCCTGTCCAACAGGTCTCTACTCGAGCTCCTAAGTGCACCACCTCTACAGTGAACCACCACCTTCTCTGTGGCTGCACCAGAATCCCCAGCAGGATCTAGAGCCACACAATAGCCCTAGGAGCTCTTGCACCCAACAGGATCAAGAGCCACAAAACACTCCAAGGACTTTTTAACATCCATACCCTCAACGGGATCCCATACCACTTCTTGCCCCAAAGACTATCCAACCTGTTTTTCTTGACCCAGAAACTCCCATCACTGAGAAAATGGTTTACACCTCAGCCGGAATCACCTCAAGATCTACAATGATCCCTAAGTTATGAGTTTTCATAACTTTATGCATTCTGTGGCTGCTAAGGATGCTACACCATCCATGTTTTTCCAAAAAACAGTCTGATCTAATAGAGTCTATCCGAAAAATGTCACCAAAATTACAAAGGGAACCCACAACACCAGCATCCCACAAGCACTACACAGTTTTCTTTTACACAACACGTGGTATCAGCACATGAACACTGTGAGCTCTAAGACATCAATCGGGTCATGTTATGTCTGTTCACTGATATCACATGCAGTAGGCACAGTCAGATTGTACTTATCCCAAGAGGTAGCCCCTTAGAAAGCAAAATGCCTCCTCCATCTGTACCTGTGAAGAAATGGGCCAAGTTACAACCTAGCAAAGTGGAGCCCCATAGGTAGTAGTAAATCTGACCTGCTATGAGACCAATCCTACACCACTGTACCTTCTGACTGACCCTAGCGACATCAAAATTGAGCTGGACAGGATGCGCAGTAAGGGAGTCATGGGTGAAGACACTGTTTGGCCCTGAGATTTTCATTAGAAGAGATTCTTGGAGGCAGCTAAACCACCTAACAAGTACACAAACACTTCTGCTCCCACTCCCATCTGCGCTCCCAGGGTGGCCCTTAGTGTGTCTGGGGCTGTCTTTGTTAACAACAAATAGACCCCAGTCAGGGAGTTTCAATGCAGGGCCATCCACCTCGATGACATGAGGGGAAATGGGTTTTGTAGGGGAGGGTTAAATAACAGCATATATACTCCGAGTCAGGAGATCTGGGACACTGAGATAGGAAGATACACATGGATAGAAGGTATGGGACAACCCCTAATTGTACGGAAACTCACATACCTTTCTTCACCCTGTAGACAAAAGCAAATGCCCACTCGTTGCAAATAACACAGTGGGAAATGCTAAAAATGATGAACAGTACAGAGCTCGGCCTTAGTGCAATCAGGGAAGAACTGAGTGCCATCCGCCTCATGGTGATGCAACATCTGTATGTCTTGGACTTGATTATTGCAATGAAGGGTTGAGTGTGTACCCAAATAGGTGCATCCTGCTGCATGTTCATACCTGGCAATTACATGGACAATGGAACTTTGACACTTGCCGTTCAAGAGCTGTACCAACTACAGAAGGGCATGTGTGAAGATGAAGGTGCCCCTAAGCATGAGTGGTACACAAACTGGTTCTCTTGGCTTCCACGGTAGCTGAATAGTTTGTGCATGTCATTATTACCTGTTTTCATTGTGTTACTGTTTTTGTGTTCTCTCCTGCAATTGGGGCTTTCCTGCTGCAAAAATACAGTCCCCAAATTGTGTAGGGTACAAGTAGTGAGGGAGGTGGAACAACAAAGTGCCAACAATGTGACTGTCATGACTTATGGGTTTAATAGTGTAGTTCAACTACAGGGGGAGTGTTGACATCGGATTAATCAATGTGTACAACAACAAGATATCTATTTACACAAACAATACATTTTCATACACAAACGAAGTCGCGTCAGCCCTGTTGGATTTCCCCTGCAAGAACTCTCCGTCAACCTCAGCACGTAGGTACGTGGTCAGACAGGATCTGCAACCCAGGCCTGAAGGTTAATAACTGACAGGTCACAGGTGGGGTAACACTTAAGCAACAGCCAAACACACAAGCTTAGATCAAATCCCACAGATAGGCATTAACACTACGACGGTCCCCGGAGATTGACCCCAATAAAGTACAAATGGCCAAAGGGATGCATGCAATCCCAAAACACCATAAAGTAAGATGCCACATGTAGTTAGGTACACTTAGGCAATCAGGACACAACACACACAGCACACGCAGTGACCAATCGCCCCTCAGGCCTAACATCTAGACATGGACTCACTGGCATACATAGGCCCTAATTATAACCTTGGCGGTATTGACCGCCTACCACCGTGGCGACGGCAGCCAAAACACTGTCGCCTTGGCTACCTAGCGTCTGCCATATTATGACCGTAGCTGGAATCCCGCCAGAAGGATGGTGGAATTCCGGCTGCGGTCATGGCGGTAGACGGAGGCGGACGGCGGTAAGGTGGCTCTGCTGCTAGCAGCAGCGCCATGCCAGTAGACCGCTGCAGACCGTATCATGACCCATAATACTGCCTGGTGGTGTTCTGCTGGCGGACGCTGCTGCTGGCAGCAGTGCCCCGTCCCTTCTCCTCACAAAAGAGAAGTCGGGTGCTCCGACAGGGGAGGGGGTGGGGGGTGTTGTGTGTGTGTGGGGGGTGTGGTGTATGTGTGTGTGTGCATGCATGCTGGTGTGTGGCGTGTGGAATGTGTGTGTGCATGCATGGTTGTGAGTGTGTGTGTATGTTGTGTTGTGTGAATGCGTGGGTGCGTGTATGTATGTAAGTGTGTGTGGATGTGTGTGTGAATGGATGTATGGATGTATGCATGGGTGGGTGAATGTTGTATGTGTGTGTATGCATGTGTATGATGGTGCGTGAATGTGCGTGTATGTCGTGGGGGGTCTGAAATGGGAGGGGGATGGTGGGGGAGGGCTCGTGGAGAGCTCTGAGGAAGGGGAGGGGAGCGGGGAGACCCCTATCAGTGACAGCCATGAAAACAATGGTGGTAGACAGGGTCATAATCCTGCAGGTGGGACAGTGACGGCTGAAGTCTCCAGCCCGGCGGCTGTTACCACCCTGGCGGACGGACTGGTACATTGGCGGTTTGGCTTGAGCCAAACTGCCAATGTCATATTTTGGGGAAGAGTACTGCCAGCCTTTTGGCAGTACTCTTCTCCAAAATACCGCCGTCCGTCAGGGTCATAATGAGGGCCATAGTGTCCATGTCAGGTCGAGACCAACCTGCATTCCTTATCTGGAAATTGCATCCACAACTCCTTGTCAACTATTTGCATATTTCACCAGGAAAATAATGCATTATGCAGGTACTGCTCCGAGAAAATTAATTAAAACATGCTTCATTTCAATGTACTGTGCGAGACTGTCCTCAGAACCCTGTGCTATAATTGCTCACCCGGCCGCAATGTTTAATTAAACAAACCATTTAGCCTGTTGTTTCTTGTTTTTAAAGGTAAATCCTCACTAGAGCAACAAGGTACATCTGTAGTGATTACTCAAAAACATGCATACTTCACTATAGTATACACTAAGGCTCAAATCTGCACCAAACTACAGTTTTACCATTGTGAGCTCTAGAGTCTAGCGTGACACATTGATCATATGGCAAAAAGAACTCCAAGTGTAGAGCCAATGTCACTTTTGTCATATCCAAACTTATTCTAGTGTTTGAGGTTTTGTCATATTTCTTGGGCTCAGCTTCTAATGACTTTCCAGGCCATTTTTCTTATGCTAGGCTAAGTTTATTACTCTGCGGGACAGCTGAAGGATCAAAGGTCTCCCCACACAATAGGAACTCTAGCCAGTAGTTAGACCTGATCGTAGGGGAGGTTAGGTGGGGACGGAATCTGCTTGTGCTGCACTTGACCTAGGTAGCCTCACTTCCATTGAAACAGAGCTAAATCTCAGAAAACCAAACATGTGGGGGGCACCCCATTGAAATGTTGTTTTGAAGTGAAGGGACCAAGCAGATGTGCCAGTTAGGCATGGTCCCAGGCTCCTAGGAAAGACTACAGCAGACCACTTCAACTTGCCATGTTGGGTGGAGAGATAATGTGTCACCACAGAGCTGGGCAAACTGCCTACCTTTTACAACTTTCCACCCTACTTAAAAAACCCTGCTCCAGGAAGAGATTTTCAAGAACAGTTGGGAGCTGGGGAAAGCGACGCCAGAGGAGTGCAGAGCTGGATAAGGGAAGACACTTGACCTAACTGCAAAGATGTTCTCTCAGACTTCTGATTTTCATTTACATCAAGGGACAAGGACTTGATCCTCCAGGACACAGTAGAGGGATAGACCTTGGGGACACTTTGGAATGTTCCCCTGGATCTTCTGTGTACTGGTCCTACACGTGTGCGACCTACAAAAGGAAGGGCCCGACTTCATCTGACCCAAGTGCTCTGCACATGCCAAACAAAGCCAGAGGACTTGAAGGGTGTGCAGGCAAGGAGGGCATTCTGTCTTGGAGTATTTAATAAAGGAATCTCCACAGTCTGCATTCTGCCTCAAGTCAATTATTTACTATATGTTGTAGTGGTGGAAAGGACACGTTCAAAAAGAGTACAGGCCTACTACTCCTCTGCATTTAGATCATAAATCTTAGCCACTCTAGAGTTACATTTTTTGGGTTTGAGCAAGTCAACAAAAAAACTTGAAAAAATGGTGTGGATAATCAAGAATATTCCAGTTTATTGAATGCACAGCAAAGAAAACAATTACAGACAGCCGACGTGTTTCATCTCTGCTGCGTGTAGGTCTGAGGCTTTTTCAAGAGTTCTTAGGTATTAACAGGTTGAACTTGTCCAGAAAAAGGTGTCTGCTTTTTTGGAGTACCTCATTGAACCCTGGTGAATCCATTTAGGACCACTGAGTAGGTGTAAAGCAGTTAATCAAAATCTGTATTGGAGGGTAAATATCTCTGCTCCTGCGTGTTGTATTGCTTAAACTAAAACAAGGGTCTCTAATTTCTGTGATCTCAGTTCTGTCTCAGAGTCCAGTGGCTCTACTGATGAAGGCTCTGGGCCTAGGAAAAATGGAGAAGTTGCAGGTGCCAGACAAGGGATAGGTCATTTGTGAGGAAGGACAGCAATAAGTATCAGGCTGCAAAGAATTGCAAAATTTAGAGTCAGGAGGCCTGAAGAATCAACTCCTGGTGGCACAAGTGCTCCATTAGGAACAAAAAGTTCCATGTGCAGTCAATCATTAAAGATATTAATGAAGGCCATGAAAAGGCTTTAAAGGTTATCAGTGAATTAGTTCATGTTTTAATACAGGTCATTGAAATGCTTTCTGGACAACACAAAGTTAATAGTGAGCCACTAAATGTCACAATGGATGTTAAACTAAAAGCTCTGGATGCACAATGATTAGTCATTGGGTATTATTTGTTGCTCGCCTGTAGACTGGGGTACTAGTACTCACCTCCTCCCCTGAGTAGGCCTTTTGCTGCTCTCTTTCACAACCCTAAGAGAGCCAAGTTCTACAATTGGGAACTTGGTTCTCAGTAGATGGAATGTTGTAGACCTATTATTTGTGAAGGACTGATGTTCTTCACAACTATTAACCTACTTTCTTACAATTCACCACTTCCAACTGTTCTTTGTGTCTGACTTTCTTTTTACAGACAACGCCCACTGTGGATGACCTTCGGCTGTGCAGAGCAGGGGCTGGCTACAGGGCCTGACCTTTGTCTAAGACCTGAACTCAACCTGCTGAGGACATTCAGCCCTGGCCTACAGTAAGGCCCTGCTCCCAAACCATTGTGGCACTCCTAGCCCATGCAAACTATGAACTTTATCAGCAGCGCAGGTTTTCCACACCTCTTGCACCCAACCTGTTGCAGGCAGCCTTCCTCTGCTGCACTTGGACTGAAGGTTTGTGTAGTGGGATTTGGCTGCAGTTCCTAGCATTCTGCCAATCTCTGCACCCAACTCATCTTGAGTGCATAATACCCATTGCATATGACTATGTTCATCTGCACATAGCAGAGGTGGACTGCTGGGCTTATCTTGCGATGGGCGCTATGTCCAAGCCTGCTCTTAACCCACCATGAAGGACCAGATCCCACTAGTCACTGCCTTTGGCTGTTCAGAGTGGAGGATGATAGGCACTGTCATCAGCACTCAATTGACTCTGAGCTTTCACAGTGACCAACCCCTCGGGCTTCAATATTTTTTTTTTGGGGGGGGCTTTTGTGGATCCTTTTATTGGATTTGCAAACCGTCACTGGATTTGAACATATGTTGGACCTTTTATGGAGTCTGCTAACCTGATTTCCTGTTTGCAGTGCCTGCAAATGGGTCAACAGCGAACTATAAAGGTTGCTGTGGGTTTGTCGTTCATTACCCATTAGGCTACCACCAGGTTCATGGCATGCAGCCCAGATTCATGGCCGTCAGGGGGCCACTCTTTTGGTTGCACACCTGCCTGAGGGCCTATGAATTTTATGTCAAAATAAATTTTTTTATTTTTTTATTCTTGTGGAACCCTTTCGAGTTCTCCCACTTGGGGCATAGGATTAGTGTGTATTCACCATGCCCCTTATGAGTCCTTTCATTTTGTTTTTCGGAATGTGCAGATCAAGACCCCATGTCCTGGCTCCAACATAATTTCCATGTTGCAGCCAGCCAATCAGATCATTCAATGGTTGAGGGCCTGGGTATGAATTTGTGGACCTCAAATAGACGACCAGAAAAAGATCCCTCTTCCAATCAGATTTGTATATTTTTTATTTTTGTGTCTGCAGAGGTCCAGTAAACTAGAAAATTAATACTCAAGATATTTCTAAAATGTAACCTTTCCATGTCCAAATCAGAACACTATTTAAGCACTGATGTCTCCACAAATACTGAATGGGGTTAAAATAAACTAAGCTAAGGCACTTCCTTGAGTAAACGTCTACTTTCATGCCAAGTTTGGTGTCATTTTGTTCAGTTATTTTTTATGTGGAAATATTCTATGACGTTCATTTGGAAACTCCCTTTTTGGCATGCACCAGCACGAGGCTTGTGAAGAAAAAGAAAGCCAACTGAATAAAAAAATATTTATTTTTAGGTTTGCTAATAACTTTGACACTGTTTGATGAATCTTGATGAAACTTTTCACAACAAAAGTTCAGCCAACTCAGCTTCTTCTTCAAAACTTTCTGGGTGATCTATCAAGCAGGGGCATAATTGAGGGGGGGGGTTCAAAACACATTTTCACTATGCAATTGTTTCTAAGAAAATTTAACAGCAAAAAAGCAACAATTACTAAATGGAATTACACCAAATTTGGCAAAAAAATAGATGTTAAACCAGAGAGTGTTCTTTTTTGTGATTTGATGTAGATCTGTTCACTTTTTGGGGGGAAACTAAGGTGCATAATTTATGTAACTATAGAGACATGGTAGTACTGCAGGAGAGGCTGATCAAAGATAAGATCTGATTGATTGCCTCAAATTAACAAAAATGTTTGGCAGCCATTTTAAGTTCCAAGACTGAATGTCCATATCTTTAAGCAGAAATAGAGATATAGGTTGGCAAGGTGGGGATAACGTGACCCCCTAGACCTTGGGAAGGATCCTAGAGTGATTTTCACTGGGGTCAAAATAATTTGTTTTTTTTTGGTGTGCAGTACTGCGGTTAAAAAAAAAGTGGGCCCGAGACTATTTTAAATATAATCCCCTCATGCGAGCCATAGATGCAGGTGCATGTGTGGGGCTATCCTGAACTTTATCCTGCCACCGGGGGGCCACATCTCCTGGAATCCCAAGGCACTCATATGTGGGGAGGTACTGCTGCACACCCCCACATTAGATGTGTCAGGCAAAAACAAAACGTGCAGCAGAAAGCCACATTAACACAGAGCAGCAGAAGAAACCTGCTCCTACAACATTCACTGCTCCAGTGAGAGAGCTTCCGATAATAATTAACTGGAAGGGCTTCCTGAGCCATTTCTCACTCCTTGTGATCCCCTTAGTAATGGGAGGAGCACCACAAAGTTACTGTTGTGGAGGGCAGCAGAAGGCACAACAGCTTCATAGGAAAAAAGAACTATCCATAAGTCTCCTGGTCCATTGAATTTATGATCTCAGGGGAGTTTTTCAATATCCTCAAAGCATTCCAGAGCTGAAGCTTTTGCTTTACAGCTCAGAAGTGCAGAGACTCCATGTAGTATGGTTCTACAGTTGTATTTTGTTGCCTGAAGAGTGTTAAAAAGGAAGAAAACAATCCCATTTGGTCTGTTTTACATACATTGATATGGTAACCTACTGATAAATAGGCTTGGCTTTCAAATGTTGGTGCTGTGATCCACTGGAATTCATCAGTTATAGTTAACTAAAGGAACTAAAATGTACAACCATTCAATGCTTAAACTCTCACATATTACATCATTCATGACAATACAGGTGTGTAAGTTACAGGAGAAGAGCTTTTTCCTCTAAGAGATATATATATATATATATATATATATATATATATATATGTATATATATATATATCCAATGAAAACGAAAAATAGAAATAGCACGCTCAGGATTCAGGAAAAGTGAAAAACATGTTTAATCAAAGCACAACGCGTTTCGGCTGACACTGCAGCCTTGGTCACGTGACATTCACCACCAATCCACCATCATTAAATACTATTTGTTCATAGACATAGAATTAAGACAAACAGCAGATACCAGATACAAGAAAGAAAACCTAAAATTACATCCACATAAATATTATTACGTCTGGGTTATAACAGTTGATAAGATCTGAACCAGCTCACACAATTGTCAAATATATCAATAAATAAATAAATGAATATATATAAATATATAAATATACATATACATAACTATACAGTTTTATATTTATACAATCATGTGACCATATATATAGGGACATGTAATGGGGTGAGCCAACAGGCAGAGGGGGAAGGAAAAATTATACCATATAATGGCAGTCCACCAGACTAAATTATCATAATAAAATATTGTTACTTATAAGCCAAAGGGTGAACAAAATCACATGATGTAAAGAATAATTCAAATAATTAAACCTTAGCCACACTGACTGCGATAGTAACACCCCTATTTCACCTCTTGCACAATTAATATTAATGGGACAAACCAACATATAAAAGGAATTCTATTAAACATTTTCTTATCTCATAATCTGCACTGACAACACCCAATGACGTGCAATGCGAAAGAGAGCGGTGGCAAGTGGAAATCAGTATTAATTCCATCCGACCCATTAAATCTGAAAGACATATAAATAAATAAATACATTTAATAAATGACCATATCTCCCCAATCTAATCAACTACTAAAAAACGTTATAATAAAAATCATACTAATTACAAAATTGAAAGGACTGAGAAAAACAACTCCTATGTACACAGTCTATTGGCATTCAAAGAAAGGGTTTACGTTCTTTAGAATACTTTTATTTTCTTATGAATTCATTGATGGTAATCACTACAACCAACTGTACCCTGTTGTGATTGTTTTTCAATTATCATATAAATGGGTATTCAATTCTTCCCCAATATTCAACCCTTTGGGTATCTTAGTCTCCAAGTCTAAAATGTATTTAGACTCTTTTTTCCTTAATGTAAGTTCCCTATTGCCCCCTCTATGGAATGGAGGGACATGTTCAATGCCAAAGTAAGACAACTGGGTCCAATCAGAGTTATGTTTTTCTTTAAAGTGCCTAGCTACTGGATAATGATCATTGACTGAAGTTATTGCCCGCATGTGTTCCAAAATCCGTTTTTTAACACTATGTTTAGTACTCCCAACATATCATCTTTGGCAAGGGCACTCCAATATGTAGATCACAAATGGGGTACTGCATGTTATAAACTAATTAATTAACCTGTTTTTACCGGGTTTGCATAGTGCATATTGTTTACGCATAACAATGTTACAACATGCTTTACAGTGCCCATAGGGAAAGAAACCCTGTAAGCCATGTTGTCTGAGTTGTAACCTAGTGGTAATATCATTAGATCTTAACATATCCCGTAAGCTACGACCTCTTCTGTACGTAATCTGAGGTCTATTTAGTATTGAATCCCCAATAACGGGGTCACTTTTCAGTATCTTCCAATTTTTTGTAATGATATTCTTAATTTGTTTTGTATCATCACTGAAAGTCATAATAAGTCTAGTGTCATCATTGTCATCCATTTTTTGTTTGGGAGTATTATCAAATAAAATATCAGTTCTTTTTGTTCCCTTGATTTTATCCATTGCTTTTTTGATAACCCAATCAGGGTATCCCCGCTATTTAAATCTCGTGATCATCTCTTTCTGCTCAATTTCAAAGGCTTCGTTGGTGCTGCGAACTCTTTTAGCCCTTAGCAGCTCTCCATAGGGGATACTCCACTTTAAATTTTCTGGGTGTCCACTTGAAGCACGTAATAAACTGTTGCCTGCTGTACACTTGCAGAAGAGTTCGGTATTAACCTTGTGTTCATCAATCTTTATGAGAGTATCCAAAAACTCAATTGAAGACCTACTCATTTTATACATCAAACCTATATTCAAATCATTATTGTTTAATTTATAAACAAAATGAGAAGCTTCTTCCCTAGAGCCTTTCCAAATAATGAAAAGATTGTCAATATATCTTAACCATAAGATTGCCTGACTGGTTTCTGGATATTTTTCTTCATCTTTAAAGATATTCTCTTCCCACCAGCCTAAAAAGAGGCAGGCGAAACTTGGAGCAAAGCACGTGCACATCGCAGTCCCAAGAATCTGCTGGTAAAGGACCTCATTGAACAAAAGGAAATTATTCATCAAGCAATATCTTATCATATCTATTATCATTCCAGTATGTGCCAGATATTTAAGTGATCTAGCATCTAAAAAGTGTCTGCAAGCTGCAATACCTTTTTTATGGTCGATAATAGTATACAGGGAATTGACATCCAAAGTTAATAATAGGAAATCATCTTCCCATACAATTCCTTCAAGCTTACCAAGAAAATCCTTAGTGTCACGAACATACGATGGGAGATTGACAACAAATTCCCTCAAAAAGTAATCCACATATTTGGAGACATTTTCCAATACACTACCACATGAGGATACTATAGGTCTTCCTGGTGGATTGGTCCTATTTTTGTGAATTTTAGGAAGAATATACAATACCGGTAGTTTGGGAAAGTCTCTATTTAAAAAACAATACTCTTCCCATAATAATAAGCCCTTGTCTTTCCATTCCATGAGTAGCTGCCAAATCCCCACAATGCTATTGGTGTAAGTTTCTTTGGAGGTAACCTTATACAAATGTGTGTTATTAAGTTGACACATAACTTCCTTAATGTACTTTAGTTTCTCCATAAGTACTATATTGCCGCCCTTATCCGCAGGGCAGACAATTGTGTCTGTATCACTTGCCAAAGTTGTAATTAATTTTTTTTGCGATTGTGTTAAATTATAGTTACATTGGGATTTAAACCATGTTTTATGGCGAAATTGAGTCAAATCTTTTACCACCAAATCATAGAATGTATCGATATTATTGTGGTTCATGA
Source organism: Pleurodeles waltl (assembly GCF_031143425.1). NCBI lineage: Eukaryota > Metazoa > Chordata > Amphibia > Caudata > Salamandridae > Pleurodeles > Pleurodeles waltl. Next base: position 717,319,873 of record NC_090449.1, on the reverse strand, counting down.
TAGGAAAGAATGTAGATCTCGGTTTAAAACCAGTGGGAACAGATAAATCATAAGTAATATTTAAATCATCAAGAATTTGATAGACATTCCTAGTTGTGGTAGAATCTACAACATTGTTCTCCAATTCATGCAATGCAATCAAAGAGTCCACATCACTAATATTAAGCACATCATGGGAAACATCCCTATGGGAACCTCCAACCCCCACATCAGGGGAATTCTTTTGTTTAAACCACTTTCTCAACTTCAGTTTTCTAATAAATTTGAAAAAGTTAATCCTAGTCTCAGCATAGTTAAAACGTTCTGTAGGGCAGGAAGAGAGGCCTAAGCATAATGTGGATTTATCACTATCAGATAACACAAAGTTGGATAAATTCACAATAGTTTTATTCACCATATTTTCATCCATTATGTTTGTTGGTTGGAGCTTCTTGTTGTTTTTCCCACTTGCCCCATATCGAAATTTGTTCTTGTTACGATTTCTGATTCTCTCTCGCCTCTTCTGATTCCGCCCGTCTTCCTCTTCGGCCTGCTGCCATGCCTTTGTAATTGGAACTCTGTCCTTGTTGGTTCTTGGATGCCTGCCTGCTGCGTCGCAGCAGGCGATATTCATCTAAAAAAGTTGCTGGTTTGTTGGTGACTTCTTCAATAGATTTCTCACTCTCTGTGGAACTGGGGGTATTGGATTCCTTTGCACTTTCCACATCGGTTTCCAAGGAAGATTGTCTCTCCTCCATGGGAAGACAAACAAGGGATGATTTGTATAAGTGATCATATTTCCTGTTGAAAGTCAAAATTCTTCCGCTTTCATAGTCTCCTATGTCTCTATGAAGTTTTTGTTGTTTTTTAATTTTGATTTCCTCCTCATATTTTTTCAATCTAGTATTCATTGTCTCCACAAATTTTAATATTACTTCCTTTTCAGGACGCATATTTTATAAGTATCTGAAGCATATGTCTGGAGCTCAAAGCTGAATTTTCTGCCCATTCCTTTAACATCTCAGAATTGGGTGTCTCATATGATGGTGTAATAAAAATACGTAGGCCCCTTGGAACCATCTTTGATCAACATAATTTTGCAAAGATGTAGCATCCCACCATTTAGATATTTCAGCATTGCTCAATGTGGACTTTCAATACAGCTATATTAGTATTTTTTTGGCTCACTTTGGCAAGGGGAACTAGGAACTTTCCTAGGGGATTCACAGTATTTGTGTTTTTCATTTTTGATCTTATTCATTGCAGTAATTCTGTATCATGGATGATGACATAGAGAATGAGAGGCGGTTGGCAGCACAAACATTATTTTCCAAGGATATAATTAGGAAGAGTCCTTACTTATATTGTCAGGAAAGTAACAATGATTTAAATGCTACGCTACAGAAATTGGAGAAATTGAGCAAAGCTGAAATATCTAAATGGTGGGATGCTACATCTTTGCAAAATTATGTTGATCAACAGATGGTTCCAAGGGGCCTACGTATTTTTATTACACCATCATATGAGACACCCAATCCTGAGATGTTAAAGGAATGGGCAGAAAATTCAGCTTTGAGCTCCAGACATATGCTTCAGATACTTATAAAATCTTATTAGGGGATATCAAGAGAACAAAAGATGATTTGGATTCACGACTTGAAAAGGAAGTAATATTAAAATTTATGGAGACAATGAATACTAGATTGAAAAAATATGAGGAGGAAATCAAAATTAAAAAACAACAAAAACTTCATAGAGACATAGGGGACTATGAAAGCGGAAGAATTTTGACTTTCAACAGGAAATATGATCACTTATACAAATCATCCCTTGTTTGTCTTCCCATGGAGGAGAGACAATCTTCCTTGGAAACCGATGTGGAAAGTACAAAGCAATCCGATACCCCCAGTTCCACTGAGAGTGAGAAATCTATTGAAGAAGTCACCAAAAAAACAGCAACTTTTTTAGACGAATATCGCCTGCTGCGACGCGGCAGGCAGGTATCCAAGAACCAACAAGGACAGAGTTCCAATTACAAAGGCAGGGCAGCAGGCCGAAGAGGAAGACGGGGCGGAATCAGAAGAGGCGAGAGAGAATCAGAAATCGTAACAAGAACAAATTTCGATATGGGGCAAGTGGGAAAAACAACAAGAAGCTCCAACCAACAAACATAATGGATGAAAATATGGTGAATAAAACTATTGTGAATTGATCCAACTTTGTGTTATCTGATAGTGATAAATCCACATTATGCTTAGGCCTCTCTTTCTGCCCTACAGAACGTTTTAACTATGCTGAGACTAGGATTGACTTTTTCAAATTTATTAGAAAACTGAAGTTGAGAAAGTGGTTTAAACAAAAGAATTCCCCTGATGTGGGGGTTGGAGGTTCCCATAGGGATGTTTCCCATGATGTGCTTAATATTAGTGATGTGGACTCTTTGATTGCATTGTATGAATTGGAGAACAATGTTGTAGATTCTACCATAACTAGGAATGTCTATCAAACCCTTGATGATTTAAATATTACGTATGATTTATCTGTTCCCACTGGTTTTAAACCGAGATCTACATTCTTTCCTATCGTGAACCACGATAATATTGATACATTCTATGATTTGGTGGTAAAAGATTTGACTCAATTTCACCATAAAACATGGTTTAAATCCCAATGTAACTATAATTTAACACAATCACAAAAAAAATTCATTACAACTTTGGCAAGTGATACAGACACAATTGTCTGCCCTGCGGATAAGGGCGGCAATATAGTACTTATGGAGAAACAAAAGTACATTAAGTAAGTTATGTGTCAACTTAATAACACACATTTTTATAAGGTTACCACCAAAGAAACTTACACCAATAGCATTGTGGGGATTTGGCAGCTACTCATGGAATGGAAAGACAAGGGCTTATTATTTTGGGAAGAGTATTGTTTTTTAAAAAGAGACTTTCCCAAACTACCGGTATTGTATATTCTTCCTAAAATTCACAAAAATAGGACCAATCCACCAGGAAGACCTATAGTATCCTCATTTGGTAGTGTATTGGAAAATGTCTCCAAATATGTGGATTACTTTTTGAGGGAATTTGTTGTCAATCTCCCATCGTATGTTCGTGACACTAAGGATTTTCTTGGTAAGCTTGAAGGAATTGTATGGGAAGATGATTTCCTATTATTAACTTTGGATGTCAATTCCCTGTATACTATTATCGACCATGAAAAAGGTATTGCAGCTTGCAGACACTTTTTAGATGCTAGATCACTTAAATATCTGGCACATACTGGAATGATAATAGATATGATAAGATATTGCTTGATGAATAATTTCTTTTTGTTCAATGGGGTCCTTTACCAGCAGATTCCTGGGACTGTGATGGGCACGTGCTTTGCTCCGAGTTTCGCCTGCCTCTTTTTAGGCTGGTGGGAAGAGAATATCTTTAAAGATGAAGAAAAATATCCAGAAACCAGTCAGGCAATCTTATGGTTAAGATATATTGACGATCTTTTCCTTATTTGGAAAGGCTCTAGGGAAGAAGCTTCTCATTTTGTTTATAAATTAAACAATAATGATTTGAATATAGGTTTGATGTATAAAATGAGTAGGTCTTCAATTGAGTTTTTGGATACTCTCATAAAGATTGATGAACACAAGGTTAATACCGAACTCTTCCGCAAGTGTACAGCAGGCAACAGTTTATTACATGCTTCAAGTGGACACCCAGAAAATTTAAAGTGGAGTATCCCCTATGGAGAGCTGCTAAGGGCTAAAAGAGTTAGCAGCACCAATGAAGCCTTTTGAAATTGAGCAGACAGAGATGATCACGAGATTTAAATAGCGGGGATACCCTGATTGGGTTATCAAAAAAGCAATGGATAAAATCAAGGGAACAAAAAGAACTGATATTTTATTTGATAATACTCCCAAACAAAAAATGGATGACAATGATGACACTAGACTTATTATGACTTTCAGTGATGATACAAAACAAATTAAGAATATCATTACAAAAAATTGGAAGATACTGAAAAGTGACCCCGTTATTGGGGATTCAATACTAAATAGACCTCAGATTACGTACAGAAGAGGTCGTAGCTTTCGGGATATGTTAAGATCTAATGATATTACCACTAGGTTACAACTCAGACAACATGGCTTACAGGGTTTCTTTCCCTGTGGGCACTGTAAAGCATGTCGTAACAGTGTTATGTGTAAACAATATGCACTATGCAAACCCGGTAAAAACAGGTTAATTAATCAGTTTATAACATGCAGTACCCCATTTGTGATCTACATATTGGAGTGCCCTTGCCAAAGATGGTATGTTGGGAGTACTAAACATAGTGTTAAAAAACGGATTTTGGAACACATGCGGGCAATAACTTCAGTCGATGATCATTATCCAGTAGCTAGGCACTTTAAAGAAAAACATAACTCTGATTGGACCCAGTTGTCTTACTTTGGCATTGAACATGTCCCTCCATTCCATAGAGGGGGCAATAGGGAACTTACATTAAGGAAAAAAGAGTCTAAATACATTTTAGACTTGGAGACTAAGATACCCAAAGGATTGAATATTGGGGAAGAATTGAATACCCATTTATATGATAATTGAAAAACAATCACAACAGGGTACAGTTGGTTGTAGTGATTACCATCAATGAATTCATAAGAAAATAAAAGTATTCTAAATAATGTAAACCCTTTCTTTGAATGCCAATAGACTGTGTACATAGGAGTTGTTTTTCTCAGTCCTTTCAATTTTGTAATTAGTATGATTTTTATTATAACGTTTTTTAGTAGTTGATTAGATTGGGGAGATATGGTCATTTATTAAATGTATTTATTTATTTATATATCTTTCAGATTTAATGGGTCGGATGGATTTAATACTGATTTCCACTTGCCACCGCTCTCTTTCACATTGCACATCATTGGGTGTTGTCAGTGCAGATTATGAGATAAGAAAATGTTTAATAGAATTCCTTTTATATGTTGGTTTGTCCCATTAATATTAATTGTGCAAGAGGCGAAATAGGGGTGTTACTATCGCAGTCAGTGTGGCTAAGGTTTAATTATTTGAATTATTCTTTACATCATGTGATTTTGTTCACCGTTTGGCTTATAAGTAACAATATTTTATTATGATAATTTAGTCTGGTGGACTGCCATTATATGGTATAATTTTTCCTTCCGCCTCTGCCTGTTGGCTCCCCCCACTACATGTCCCTATATATATGGTCACATGATTGTATAAATATAAAACTGTATAGTTATGTACATGTATATTTATATATTTATATATTTATATATTTATATATTTATATATATTCATTTATTTATTTATTGATATATTTGACAATTGTGTGAGCTGGTTCAGATCTTATCAACTGTTATAACCCAGACATAATAATATTTATGTGGATGTAATTTTAGGTTTTCTTTCTTGTATCTGGTATCTGCTGTTTGTCTTACTTCTATGTCTATGAACAAATAGTATTTAATGATGGTGGATTGGTGGTGAATATCACGTGACCAAGGCTGCAGTGTCAGCCGAAACGCGTTGTGCTTTGATTAAACATGTTTTTCACTTTTCCTGAATCCTGAGCGTGCTATTTCTATTTTTCGTTTTCATTGGATATATATTTACCGGCTTGCTCGTGCCGGTCTCAGCACCACCCCTCTCTGGCCACATGAGTTCATTTGGAGCATTTGCAGTTTGTTATATATATGTATATATATATATATATATATATATATATATATATATATATATATATATATATATATATATATATATATATATATATATATTCAAACAAAAAAGTCCTCTCACGGCGCGTTCCACAGCTGGTGCTTTCGTCAGGGATGGACAATTTCCCTGCATTTAATTTTCTTCCAAAACAAAGCACAGCACTCCAAAAGACTTTGTTTAATTCTTTAATGTATTCCAAAACAGCCCAGCATCACCAACAACGCGTTTCAACTGTCGCAGTCTTGATCACAGTAAGTTTTTGGAAGAAATATATATATATATGTGTGTGTATATATATGTGTATATATATATATATATATATATATATATATATATATATATTCCTCACTCGGTCGCATAGATCAGCGCCCTCACGGCAGACAGAGACAGGGTTGCGAACCCCATAAATATTCTTCCAAATGTTTCCTCCTCTCAGAAAAAATGCCGCTGTCACTCGATGTCCTCTAACAAATCCAGTTTATTTTGGAAAAAACAAACAACCAACGCGTTTCGGGAGTCAAAGCTCCCTTGATCACGAGCAATTTAGTCCATACTTTCTCTAAATACCCTCCACCAACTAAATAAACATAAAAAACGGTTCACAGTTCGTATTCAAAATATGGCTGCCATCTTTAAACGTGTTTTTCATGCAGTTGAGCATACATATTTATACTTCCCTTATCTTTTCCCTTACTATTACTTTTACAGAACCGCAATTATCTCATGTAATCTGCTATCCTATATTTTATAATACATATAATATATATATTGTCAGTCATTATAATCTTTATGTCCCCATTTGATTTCCACTTCTATACATCCTGTCTACATATTCTCAAATGCTACCTATTGTCACAATGGTATGCTATAAACATTACTATTTTTGTGGAATTTATTCACCTCCCACTTACTATCAGTTTCAAACTCTTAATTCAACTCTGATCATTTTAGCATTACCATCTATTCCTTACCACCTAATAAATACTGGTAAACTAGTCCCAGTGGGCAATTGCAGTTCAAGCAAAACCATGAAAAACATTATTTCTCCATTCCAACAGGAAATCCTAAAATTACTTTTTCTCCTAATTAATTACATATTCCAGAATAATCCAACTCAGATCCTGCAGAAAATCATGAGAATACAATATCACCAGATGTTATTTATGCAATATAGTATCTCCTCTGCATTTCCAATGACCGTTCACATTTTTCTTCTTTTTTCTAAAAAAACAAGATAAACATCTCTTTTTAAAATCAGATTATGAAAAAAAGCTCTCCTTTAAAATTCATCTACATATCCAATGTTATACTACATTGTGCATAATCTCCTGACAATATTAATTCATTTAATTTTCAATACATCAAATGTACGGCTAATTTCTCATCCTTATTTAATCTTTCCGGTTCCATAGTGTTACAGTGAATAATTAACCGTGATTCTAACTTCCTTAACTCTAATGTTCTATTTCCTCCTCGTATATTCAACATAATTTTATCCAGTACCACAAATTAAAACATTTGGAAGAATATATATGTACATATATATATATGTATATATACAAACAACGCGTTGCCAAAAACACACAAACCACCTTGACATTAACAAAGCAACGTACTGCGACTCTTTTCTCACCAGCGTGTTTATTCTACATGCAGCAAAGAAAAATCCTTATGCGTTTCGGAGCCTCCGCTCCTTGCTCACAGGTTACAAATGTGCCATTATGATTCAGTGACTATATAAAACAAACTATTGCATTTTCAATAGAGACATCAACAACGGACTAACAAACTTTTCTTCTATTGCATGTAAACATTTCGGCCACCTTTGAAAGTACTAAGATCCCATTATTTCTACCTCAGCATTATATACAGAAGCGGCATAAACATCTTCTTTGCGCTTCTTTATCATTATTAATTCAGAAAATCTACTAATTAATTACTTTTCGTAAAACTACACAAATTTGAACCAAAATTAGTATAATAATGTCCTCATAAATCATATCATTCTTTATCAAAATGCTAAGGATCACACAGCTAGCATGGGTTCCCCTTTATACAATATAACCTAAGTGAAGTAAAAGCTTCTAAATATACCGACTATAAATAAGTAGATACAAAATATAGATTTTTTTTACCTTAATCATTCTATTTCAAAATCGATCTCGTGCAGCACTTGACCAGTTCTTCGATCTAATAACTCTTTTGCCTCTATCAAAATGGCTCCATTGTCACGATGTCATCCTGATAAATAAAAAGAACAAAAATAATAAAATTTTGAACTTACACCTATGAGCTAATGTGCACAATTATCCCAATCAACTATCTACCATGACTACCATCACTTATAAAATCTAAAAAAGTTTTTTTCTAAAAGTTTTTTTTCAAAATTCAAAAAGTCTGTAAGAAAGCTTAGCTGATAAAAATATTTAAATTATTCAAGGTACATTCGTATTTTATCCCAAATGTACTGATAACTCTTCATCCAGATTTAATCCTCCCGGATAAGTTGTTCTATACTTAATAATACATTTTGGGGCATATTTATACTCTGTTTGCACCGAATTTGCGTCGTTTTTTTCGACGCAAATTCGACGCAAAACTAACTCCATATTTATACTTTGCCGTTAGACGCGTCTAGCGCCAAAGTTCATGGAGTTAGCGTCATTTTTTTGCGTGAACACCTTCCTTGCGTTAATGAGATGCAAGGTAGGCGTTCCCGTCTTAAAAAATTACTCCCAGGCATGTGCGTGGTATTTATACTCCCGGGCAAAAATCACGCCTGGGAGTGGGCGGGGCAAAAAACCCCGCATTTGCGCCTCTTTTTAACGCCTGGGTCAGGGCAGGCGTTAAGGGACCTGTGGGCTCAGAATGAGCCCAGAGGTGCCCTCCCCTGCCCCCAGGGACACCCCCTGCCACCCTTGCCCACCCCAGGAGGACACCCAAGGATGGAGTGACCCATCCCAGGGAAGAAAAGGTAAGTTGTGGTAAGTATTTTTTTTGTTTTTTTTTTGTGGCATAGGGGGGCCTGATTTGTGCCCCCCTACATGCCACTATGCCCAATGACCATGCCCAGGGGACAGAAGTCACCTGGGCATGGCCATTGGGCAAGGGGGCATGACTCCTGTCATTGCTAAGACAGGAGTCATGTTAATGGCGTCTGGGCGCCCCAAAAAAATGGCGCAAATCGGGTTAAGACGATTTTTTGCCTCAGCCTGACTTGCCCCATTTTGGGACGCCCAAACGCCATTTTTCCCTACGCCGGCGCTGCCTGGTGTACGTCGTTTTTTTTCACGCACACCTGGCAGCGCCGGTCGGCTAACGCCGGCTAACGCCATTCAATAAATACGGCGCCCGCATGGCGCTTCAGAATGGCATTAGCCGGCGCTAATTTTTTGGGCGCAAAACTGCGTTAGCGCAGTTTTGCGTCAAAAAGTATAAATATGGGCCTTTGACTCCAATCTCCTAAATTCCTGTTCTCTGTTCCCTCCTCTCACACAGATAGGGATGTATTCTTTTGATGATATAAGGCGAAATGCCTTGCAATAGGGTATGCTTTATCCTCCTTAACAATAACTCTCATATGTTCAAGCACGCGTTTTTTTGCTTTATGGATTGTGCTGCCGATATAACATTTGTCACATAGACAACTCAAAGCATAAATGCAAAATTCCGTATTACAATTCAAATGTTTTTTGATTATAAAAGGCTATGTTTGTTGTGATAACTGGATTTGTTGACAGTTTGTTTGTGGTATGTTGGGCATATTAAGAAAGGAGGAGCATTTGGTGGATGTTATTGGGCAAAAACCTCAAATTACTTTTAGGGATATATAGGGTTTGCAGATTTTGCCAGAACCAAAGGTATCCAGAGCAAACAACTGAGCTGCACCAAACAAATGTTTTTTATTGAGTACCGAGTGTAGACTAATTCTTACAGCAAAATGGGCGAGTGAAAATGGGTATCAAGGAAACTTATGTATTTTTTTTAAATGGGCACAAGATATAGGTGGTCATTATGACTTTGGTGGTCTTCCTTGAAGACCACCAAAGCCACAGGCGCCAGAAGACCGCCATCTTCCACCCACCATACTACGGGTACTGCTGGATTTGTATGCGTATGAGTATGCATGTTTGTCTGCATGTGAGTATGCATGTCTGGAGGGGTGTGAGTCTGCATGTTTGGATGGGTGTGAGTATGCGTGTTTGGATGGGTGTGAGTATGCATGGTTGAATGTGTGTATGAGTGCTGAGGTGATTGCGAGAAATGGATGTGGGTGAGTGAATGCGTGTATGTAAGTGTAGGTGAATGAGTGTATGCATGGTGCACGTGGGTGTCTGTGTGCCTGTGCATGTATTCAGGGAGGGGGGGGCCGTGTCTGGATGGGGGTGAGTGGGTGTAGTGCTTGCTGAGGGGGTCAGGGAGTCGTCTACCGGTGACAGGGAAGAAATTCCCTGTCACCGGTGACTGCCGCAGAAACCCTGGTGGAAAAGGTGGCTCCTAATACTGCTGGCAGTCTTCGGTGAACCGCCGGGTCGGAGATCTCCGGCCCAGTGGCTCTGACCGCCATGGTGGTATGAGTGGAGATGTGGCGTGTTTGCAGAGGCCAACCCTGAACATTCATAATGTGGCGGTCTTCACCGCAAGCCTGTTGGCGGTGAAACCGCCGCCTTTGCCCTGGTGGTCAGGAGACCGCCAGGTTCATAATATCCCCCATAGAGTGTAGGAGCAGTGGTTATTGCTCCATCTCTGAATTTGTACGTACCATACAAGATCATTTTTCTTATACACTGGCTTAAATTAGAAAGGCACAAATGCAGTGGGTGCCACCAATCAAACGTGGTGGGGTAGGAGGTTGTGGGGCGGTAAAAAATTTTTTAAAGTACCTGCTGCTCCAGGCCCAGCACCGGCCACCATGGTGCTCCTCGTACTTCCGGCAGGCACTGGGGCACAAAGCACAGGCTCCCAATTCAGGCTCTGCTCCCATGCTATAGCAAGCATGAGAACAGCGTTGGGATTGGCCTGAGTGGACTGGTCTGATGCTCGCTCAGGCAGAGGGAGCGTGTGACAATTCTCCACCCCACTGTGCAACATAGCTGGGTTGGAGAAATGTATGTGTGCATGTAGGTTTGGCTGTCCTAAGACGGCCAGCCAAACCAACATGCACACTTTGCAGTAGCCCCAACTCCTCCTCCCTATGGGCCTGCCCTTAATTCCATGGCGATCAGCGAGACAGTGACAAATAAAATGATAATAAAATTGTTTTATTATCATTTTATTTGTCACAGCCTGATTCTGAATAGGTGGCAACGCTCCTCAGCTATTACGGAGGAGCCGTCCCTGCACAAGTGCAGTGAAATCCAATGGGTAATAACAAATGTTCCATTACTCTATGCTCCTACAAGTCTCCCGATAAAAATGGTACCTCACTTATGAGGGTAGGCCCAGTGCCCGCAACAGGAAACAACCCAAAACGCATCATGGATGCAGCGCATGTTTCCACCGAAAACTGACCCTCTTTTTGCAATATGGGTACCTCTAGATTTTGGACCCTAGCTCAGCTCGCACCTAGGGACACCTAGCCAACCTGTACATTTTTTTAAACTAGACACTTAGGAGTATCCAGAGTGGACTGACTAACATGACTCTCGCCATGTTTTTTACTCAGAATCACAGGCACAGTTGGAGGTTTGCAAGGCAAAGTAGGTAAGAAAATTGCAAGTGTGGTGCATGTGAAGCACACCACCCTGATGTATATTATTAAGTAATGTCTGGGTCTGCTAGGTTTTTCCAGGCTACAGCCTACCCAAGATCCAAAATACAGCCATTCACCATTGCAAGTGCACCGATATTAGCAGTTAGCCACCTTTCCTGGCCCACATGAAAAATGAACACCCAAAAGAGTCAAATGTCCTCTTGCTTGGCATTGGGATGAGATGCTTTAGTCTGCAGGGGGAGCAGAAGGACTTTTGCCCCCTTCATCTGGGGTGGGGGCATGACAATGCCTAGGGTGCTGAGCAGCCCAACCCCTCAGTTTTTTTTTAAGTCCCTGGTGTCTAATGGGCTGTCTGCCCCCAGGGAGTTAATCAGTGGTAATTACCTCCATGTGCTTCCCTGGGGATGGGGCATAGCCATGCCTCTGTTGGGTAGCCCCCATCCCTCTTTTTCTTTTTACATATTATTAAATGGCATCACGTGGGCTTTCTTCCCCTCAGGGGGCAGAAGGGGGTAACAACTCTCATAAGCCACCAGGGGGCAGAAAAGCTTTATCCCCATTTATATTGGGTGAGGGCATAGCTCATGGTGGGCAGCCCCCACCCCTCTTTTGTTGTAAATATTCCTTGATGTCTAGTGGGCTTTCTGTCCCCCCCACCCCCGGGGGCAGATCAGAATTAATTATCCCATCTTCCACGCAGGGGGGGAGAAGGTGCCCATTTTTGGGGGGCAGATCAGGGGCTATTACCTCACCTGCTCCCTAGGGGGAGGGGGGGTCTTTGGTCTCTATTTGTGTGGTGTGGGGGCATGGCCATGCCCATTGTGGGCAGGTCCCACCCTCTTTTATATAGACAAAAACCTCATGTCTAGTGGGCTTTCTGCCCATCACCGACATCTGCCCCACCATGGGGGGCAGAAAGAATGTGCTCATTTGAATTTGTGAGGGTGGGGTCTTTGGCATGCCCATTTTGGGCAGCCCCTACGCATTAAAAATAAGCAGTCCATGGTGCCTAGTCTTGCCCCCATCTGCCCCCAGGGGAGACAGAAAGACTTTAGTCCCCATTTATTTAGGGTGAGGTTGATATCTGACCTTCAACAGGAGAGGACCTACACGGCAAGTGCTGCTGTGACCTGTGTCTGGAAGCGACGATGGCTCAGGTATCTTGGGAAAGGGCCCCTGCCTTCACTTCGGAGGAGTTGGAGAAGTTAGTGGATGGGGTCCTCCCCAGTACACGCTACTCTACGGTCCTCCAGACAAACAGGTGAGTACACTGTGAGCATGCTGTATGGGCAATGCCTGTTTGGAGTGGTGTGGATGGAAGATACAGGGGGGGAGGTGAGGCCTGCATGAGCGGACGGTGAGTGTATGTGTGTCAGGGCAAGGGTGGGAACGTGGGCCAATGACTGTGGTGGTCCGGACGGTTAAAGTTTTTCCTTTTCCCCTGTACTATTCCTCTAGGTCAGCACCCACCAGAAGAAGGATATTTGGCGTTCCATCGCCAAGGACATCCGGACTCTGGGGGGCCAACACAGACGGAGCACCCACTGCCGGAAAAGATGGGAGGGCATTCATGCTGGAGCAAGAAGACGGCGGAAGCCCAGCTGGCGATGGCCTTCCAATGTGGGAGGGGTGCCCGTCTCAACATGACCCCCCTAATGTTCTGGATCATAGTGGTGGCATATCCAGAGTTGGAAGGGCGCTTGAGGGCATCACAGCAGCCACAAGGGGATGAGTACTGTCACATCCATCTGACTCTGTACGCATTAGGAGGTGTCTGGGTGGGGGAGGTGGGCAGTGGGTTACCCTAGGCCAGGGCGAGCTTTGTAGGCAAGGACCCTTTGTGAGGCAGGCTATGTAGCACTCCAACCCTACCAGTGGAAGAGCCATCTACACCTAGTCAGGCTGCTGTGACTTCCATGTGTGCAGCAATCGGGCATAGGCCTTGTACCCCATGTCCCTGTGATTAATTGGGGAACTCTAAGTGCATGGCGTAGTGCATAGGGCTGCTGTGTCTGTAGTGTCTGCCAACGGTAGAGGTATTGCATGCACTGAACATGTCTTTCTTCTTTCTCCCCCCCCCTTTTGTGGTCTCCCTGTTCTTGTGTGCATTAGCATCATCAGGCGGAGGAGCAGTGCCACCGGAGCAGGAGGGAGCTGTATCCCACATGGCCCTGGAAGGCGAGACAACAGAGACTCAAGTCACCAGTGGGGCGGAGAGCGAGGGGAGCTCCACGGCGGGGACAGGAGCAGAGACCAGTGACACCGACTCCTCCTCTGATGGGAGCTCCCTAGCGGTGGCGGGCCCCTCTGGCCCACCGCATCTACAGGTATAGCCGCCACCCCCCCTCCCAGCACCGCCCTCCCAGCACCCCCTCAGCGTGTGTCCCGTGGCCGCTCACACAGGAGGGTGGGCATCTCCTTAGCCCCAGGCACCTCAGCCCCTTCCCCAGTCAGCCCTGCTGCCCTCAGTGAGGAGGCTATTGACCTCATGAGATCCCTCACTGTTGGGCAGTCTACTATTCTGAATGCCATCCAGGGTGTAGAGAGGCATTTGCAAGAAACAAATGCATACCTGGAGGGCATTCATTATGGCCAGGCAGCCCAACAGCGAGCATTTCAGGCTCTGGCCTCAGCACTGATGGCAGCCATTGTCCCTGTGTCCAGCCTCCCCCCTCCAACCTCCGCCACCCAGACCCAATCCCCTGTACCTCAGCCTATCCCAAGCACACCATCAGACCAGCATGCACACACCTCAACACACAAGGGTGGCTCAGGCAAACATAAGCACCACACATCCCACAGGCACTCACACAAGCACCATACCCATGCAGACATACCAAGATCCACTACCTCCACTGTGTCCACCTCCTCCACGTCTCCCTCCTCCCTCCCTGTCTCGTCTCCACTCACACCTTCATGCACTACATCTTCAGCCACTACCTCCATCACCAGCACGCCCATCACCACACACTGCTCATGTCCACTCACCACCCCCACCACCATTCACACATCCCCTGTGTCCTCTCCCAGTGTGTCTGTGAACCCTCCTCCCAAACTACACAAACGCCTTCACACACCCACCCAACAGCCGTCCACCTCACAACAGCCTCCAGCCCATGCACCTTCACCCAAAGTCAGCAAACGTACACCTCCTACATCCACTACCTCTTCCTCCACTCCCAAACCCCCTCCATCTACCCATCCCAGTGTGTCTAAAAAGCTTTTCCTATCAAAGGTTGACCTCTTCCCTACACCTCCCCCCCGTCTGTCCCCTAGGGCCCGCCTTTCCAGGTCCCAACCCAGCACCTCAGCCACCACATCACCGGGCACAGTGGTGCCAGCAATAGTGGTATTCTTGAGTGCGCCAAGCAACAGGGCTGCCAGTGTCCCAAGGAGTGAGGGCAAGGACATTCCCTCACCTCCAAAACAGAAAAAGTTGCCCACATCCCGGAGGGAGAAGGCGAAAACACCTGCCACCAAGGGCTCAGGCAAAACAAAAGTGGAAAGTGGGAGACAGCTGCGCCACCATCCAAAGTGGGGAAGGGCCAAAAAATCAATGGCAGGTCCACGTCGACACCAACCTGCACGGCGGACAAGACCGCCATCAGCACCGCCACCTGCACCACTGCCACCAGCGCCGCCTCCAGCACTGCAGTCAGTGAGTCCACCACCAGCACCGCAGTCAGTGAGCACGCCACCAGCACCGCCGCCAGCACCACAGACACTGAGCCCGCCACCAGCACCGCCACCAGCACCACCGCTAGCACCGCAGACACTGAGCCCACCACCAGCACCGCTGTCAGTGAGCCCTCCACCAGCACCCCCGTCAGTGAGCCCGCCACCAGCACCGCCGCAACAACGACCGCCACCAGCACCAATGCCCCAGAGTCCGCCGCAAGCACCGCCAGCGGCCCGCCACATCCTGAGCCAGTGGCACCACCACAAACATGGCTGCCATCCCCCGTGGTCAGTCGTACGGGGCTGGTGGTCAGTTCCAGGAGCCTGGCCGGCTTGCATTTTGCACCACCGTCAGTGGAGTGTCGCATCCACTACCTCAGTCCTTGGCAGGAGGAAGCACTCTGGGCACAAAGCCCCCTCCAGAACCAGTGGAGAAAGGCATCCACTACCTCAGTCCTTGGCAGGATGAAGCACTCTGGGCACAAAGCCCCCTCCAGAACCAGTGGAATATCACATCCACTACCTCAGTCCTTGGCAGGATGAAGCACTCTGGGCACAAAGCCCCCTCCAGAACCAGTGGAGTATAACATCCACTACCTCAGTCCTTGGCAGGATGAAGCACTCTGGGCACAAAGCCCCCTCCAGAACCAGTGGAGAAAGGCATCCACTACCTCAGTCCCTGGCAGGATGAAGCACTCTGGGCACAAAGTCCCCTCCACAACCGTGGAGTATCACATCCACTACCTCAGTCCTTGGCAGGATGAAGCACTCTGGGCACAAAGCCCCCTCCAGAACCAGTGGAGTATCACATCCACTACCTCGGTCCTTGGCAGGATGAAGCACTCTGGGCACCAAGCCCCCTCCAGAACCAGTGGAGAAAGGCATCCACTACCTCAGTCCTTGGCAGGATGAAGCACTCTGGGCACAAAGCCCCTTCCAGAACCAGTGGAGTATCACATCCACTACCTCAGTCCTTGGCAGGATGAAGCACTCTGGGCACAAAGCCCCCTCCAGAACCAGTGGAGTATCACATCCACTACCTCGGTCCTTGGCAGGATGAAGCACTCTGGGCACCAAGCCCCCTCCAGAACCAGTGGAGAAAGGCATCCACTACCTCAGTCCTTGGCAGGATGAAGCACTCTGGGCACAAAGCCCCCTCCAGAACCAGTGGAGTATCACATCCACTACCTCAGTCCTTGGCAGGATGAAGCACTCTGGGCACAAAGCCCCCTCCAGAACCAGTGGAGAAAGGCATCCACTTGAGAGACTGTGGCTTTGCACTCCCCAGGATCATGCAGTGGGCAACCCACTGACTGAAATGACTTGAGAGACTGTGGCTTTGCACTCCCCAGGATAAAGCAGTGGGCAACCCAGCCAGTGAAAATACTTGAGAGACTGTGGCTTTGCACTCCACAGGATAAAGTCGTGGGCAAACCACCCACTGAATAGACTTGAGAGACTGTGGCTTTGCACTCCCCAGGATAAAGCAGTGGGCAAACAACCCACTGAATAGACTTGAGAGACTGTGGCTTTGCACTCCCCAGGATAAAGCAGTGGGCAAACCACCCACTGAATAAAATTGAGAGACTGTGGCTTTGCACTCCCCAGGATAAAGCAGTGGGCAACCCACCCACTGAATAGACTTGAGAGACTGTGGCTTTGCACTCCCCAGGATAAATCAATGGGCATGGAGCCCCCACGTGGAGCTGGTGTTGTGCACTCATCCGGCTGAGGCGCCCCCCCTTCCTTTCCCCCTGAGGTGCCTGTTTCATTTCGATCTGTTGCCCCAGCAGTGTTCTCTCCGTTTGCAGTCTGGTATCGAGTGTGGGCCTCGCCCATGCATTTTGGGCCCAGTGGTCTACGGACTTTGAATGGTGCACTATCCGGACTTGTCTAGTTGGTGTACATAATTGTTTATACCGTATTTAAAGTTTTGACTAATGGATTTTTATTGATTACAATTGTTCAACTCATTTCCTTTTGTCATTGCTTTCTTCCGGGGGGGTTGGGGGTGTAAATCTATTGTTGCAGCATGTATTGGTGTGTGTGTTGTTGTGGGTGAGGGTGGAGGTGGGGGTATTGCGTGTTGCGTGTGTGTGTCACTCTCTTTTCACTCCCCCCTCCCCTGTGTTGTAGGTGCAGTACTCACCGTGGTCGGCGCCGCCGTCATTCATGCTCCTGGTAGAGGAGCAGGAAAACTATTGCAGGGAGGATTTGGAGTTCTGGCTCCATGGCGGCCTGGTTCCTCGTGGGTTGTGTAGAGGTGAGTGTTTCCCCTTCCAAGTCCTGTTTCCGCTGTGTTTTTGTTCGCGTTGAATGCGTCCTGGAAAAGGTGGCGGATTGGCCTCTCATAATAGTGTGGGTGGTACATTGTCTTCCGCCTGTCTGTTGGCAGTGACCGCCATGCTGTTTGTTTGTACCGCCGTGGCGGTCGGAGTGTTAAAGTGGCTGTCTATGTTGGCAGTTTCCGCCATGGTCGTGATTTTTTACCGCCGGCCTGTTGGCAGTTTTACCGCCGCTTTAACACTGACAGCCAGGGTTGTAATGAGGGCCTTAATTTTCTTTAAGGCATGGAGGTATACATTTTTTGCTTTTGAGATAAATTCTGTTTATTCAGAGCATCATTGATGAGTAGATATCCAGTGTGAAACAGTAGGTGAGACTGACAAGTAGACTTCAGGAATATTCAACTAATTCAGGAGCTCAGGTTTAAAAATATTTTTGTGTTTGGGAAAGAGCTGAAGGAACTCATTTTTGGGGGGCGGTAAGAGTGAGGAAGTTGTTAGACATCCAAGTATGATTTTTTATAATAATATTGCAGAGCATGATGATGTTTTGGGGCTTTAAATTAGATGAGGGTGTTGTCTGTGTTCCCACACAGCTTTCAAATAAGGTTTCTATATGAGAGTTAAAGAATGGGGGGAGGCAACATTGAGCCTGAATGGACCACACAAAAACAGGAGCTTGCTTGTAGATGTTGCAGTTAATCTTTTACAATTTCAGGATGCCAGACTACTTTAGAACTTACTTGTGATCAATCGGGTCAAAGGCTGTTGTGAGGTTAAGCACAGTGAAAAGCCAGGAGACCGCATAGTTGAGGATTAAATGGATATCTTACAAATAAGTTGTAATAAAAAACAATTCTCCAAGATGCTCCCTAACCAGGGAAGGTCTGAGAAGGGACAGTGTTTTGATGCAGTGTCATCTAAGACTAACTGGAGTAGAACATCTGTGGTTGTGAGAGAAGGGGAGCTGACGGCCGAAGTGTGGGGAGCTCCTCCGCCTGCCTTGACTCCCACCGATGAATTACTGAGGAAGCTGTCATTACCACTACACTTGCTGCTCCTAACCCTACAGCTGATCTAAGACTGTCACAATTGACTATAATTTAGTATTCACACTATTTGCACTAGAATAATCCATGACCACGTAAATAGTTTTAAAATGATTTTTGCACAAATGAATGAAACATTTAAAAAAATTTATTCCTTATGTGACATTTTCTGCAGACACAAGACATGTCAAGAAAATAATAAAAACTGTATTTCCACAGAAATGTGTGGTGCATTAAATGTATGTAGCACAATTAGATTTGTTTTCATGAAAGATGGTTAATTGACATAATGTGGCCACATGAGATTTGGACAACAAATTGCACCAACAACAATAATTTCAGTAGCCCTGCTCTTTCCCTACATTACTTCCATGGGTAAAGAAGGGATACTTTAGCAAATGCAGGAGTTGTTATTGAGAATGGAACTGCGCTTATCTCTTGCCCAGCAGCTTAATGCTTCTACTGTCCCTCCTAACTCTGTACCTTCGGATCCTCCTCCTCTGATTCAGCCTGGGCAGATTCTAGAAACAAACAAAAGGCACTTATTTAGCTAGATCACAAACAACTACAGTATATGTAAAGTAAACATAAACAAGTTCGGAAGGCTGAAGTAGGCTGAGCAGGAGTGCTGCACTCTATTCAAATGGCTACTCACATGTGCAGGAGCGTTTACAATAATGAAACCTTTCCCATATGCATAGATTTCCTAAAATATAACAATGTATTAAAATGTTTAGTTTAATTTCCATAGAATGTTTCATATGTTCAAAAAAGTATTTAGTTTAGAATGGATAGGAAACATATGATATCATATTGTAATGTAGAGGCCTAACTATAAACTGTTTTTCTCTCATTAAGTGAACGCTGGGAATCTTACTTCAACTTGCAAATTGTACATAAAATCGTTCTTTCTAAAAACTAAATTTTGTCATTGTTTCAGACTCCTTAGAGGATGGGAGTTTTCCTGTTCCCATGATGACACCATTGCCTGTTTGGAGGAGCTACTGAGTATTACAACTAATGGTAGTAAACTTCAGATCGGTCCTGACCCAAACTGTTTGCTAACGCTTTTCAGATTCATTCTGAGAAACCCTTAATTTCTCTAGCCTGAATCTATGCTGCTTTGAGACTCTACTGACAGTGGCAGCCAGTATGTCTAAATGAGAAGGGAGTGGGGAGGTACACATATACATGCACACTGACATACACCCATGCATTCACTTGCGAAGAAGCACACACACACTCATTCGCAGCACTCACAAATACACATACATTCATATAGACACACACACCAAACAGTCAATAAAAAACAATACTTAACTGCACTGCAGCTCAGGTAGAAAAGCCTTGATGGTGCTAGGAGCAGCGTTTAATTTGTAAATAAAAAGGTGCTGGTGCCCAAAGCCCTCCTATTAAACACGCGGCTGCTGCAATTAAATGTGCAAACACGGAATACAGAGGCAGGATAATCCTGAAGCCATCTCAGGCCTCTTCAATCCATATAAAGCCACTCCCTGCCCCTTCAGCTTACTCTGGCAGCTTTCTACTTTCTCCCTTTGTGACGCTTTTTCATTTTTCTCTTCCTCCGTCTTTCCCATTAGTGTCTTTTGCTCACAGTAAATGCTTGAGGCAGAAAAATAAGCGCCGGCCCTAAAAAATAAGTGACGGTGCACCGCACCGGAAGCAACAAGCACAACTTAAGCACTGCTTGAACCTCTCTTTATGGGAAGTTCTGCTTTATAATTTGAGTTTATATGCTAAAAGCTTCGTGCTTTCGCCTCTCAAATTTAGAGCTCTTTCTGAGTTTTAACTGATACTTTTCTCTCATTCTCCACAGCTAGAATAGGTATTTTTCCTTTATGGATTGCACTTAACTGCTATTGATTTTTTATGGATCATTTATGATTACTTTAATTGGCCTAATTGAACTGATGAGATTTAACATTGATTCTGCTAATAAAGATTTAAAGATTTTGAGACTTTAACAAAGCTTTGAAACTCACACCAACTCTCATCATTTATTCCCAAAGACTGAAGTTTAAACTGTGGTGACTAGTTATAGCTTTTGGTGGCTCTTATCTACAACCAAGGTCTGTTGCCCGGGCCCAGATGGGAAGGTGAGGACTAGTGATTTGATGAGTTGGTAAGACTTACACTGTAAACCAAATATTTATTTTAAGATCCTGCTTCACCAATGGTATCATATCTCATGTGATTTCACTGTATTTTGTTAGCACAAAATGAATTCTCTCATATATTTTGGATGCCAGGTGCCAGAAACAGCCTTTCACATAATAGGGTGCACTGTTTTGTCATCTTCCAGATATTTCACATAATTTTCGAAAGAAATTTGCAAGAGTTTCAGCTGGGTTTAATTGCAGGTGGCTTTTACATCAACATCTCTACAGGGTTTCAACGTCCATTAAAATGTTTTAGTATTTAACCCTAGGCAACATATGACTCTATTAACCACGAATCTGACCCAAATTGCCCATTTCTCTATAGTTATCAACTAGTCCTTTCAGCAAAGACAGATAAACAGCTTGCAGGTGTTGTTCAGCTCCCTCCTAAGGTGATTCCTAAAGTTTGGTACATTAAGAAGGAAACAATTTGCAAATGTGTAGTTTAGTACATTACTATTGTGCTTGAAGATATCTACGGGTGTACTGGATTGGATATTCCTCCTTCAATCTCCCACTCCTTCACCAAAGGTGTTTTTAGATGCAGAGGTTTCACTAATCAGAGACTTATGGTGCTTATTTTTTAACTCCTGAAACCCCACCCCCTCCCACATTATGAAATTGTAGGTGGTTACAGTTAGGACCTAGTTTCCATAGGAAGAGCATTTTTTGTTTTGCCGATAACTTTGGCACCACTTGATGAATCTTCATGATATTTCAAAACTTAAGCCCTCATTATGAGTCTGGAGGTCTTAAGACTGCCACATTATGACCGTGACAGAGCCACCGCGGTCTGACTGCCGACACCGCCAGGTTGCCGTCAGTGGACAGCCTGGCCGTCTTGGCAGTTGTAATCCGCCTGGGTGGCGCTGCATGCAACACCACCCTGGGGAATTACAACTCCCCAGTCCGCCAGCCTTTTCATGGCGGTTGGACCACTATGGAAAGGCTAGCGGAATGGGGTACCTTGGGTCCCATTGGGGCCCCTGCACTGCCCATGCATTTGGAATGGACAGTGCAGGGGCCCCAATGGACAGACCCATTGCTCTTTCCACTGCCCGAATTACAGGCATTGGAAAGCACGATGGGTGCTGCTGCACCCGCTGCACCGCCACATTGCTGCCAGCTCGATTACGAGCCTGCATCAATATTAAGGCCCTGTTCACCACAGGGCCAGTGGGCGGAAACCTGCGGTGAACTTGTAATAGGGCCGGCTGTGTTCTGGCCACACTGGCAGTCAGGTGGCTGTACAAGTTTTGCCGGTGACCTCCGCCGCACGCCAAACTCTTAATGAGGGCTTTGCACTTTGGTCAGTTCAGCTGCTGTCTTAAAAGTTTTGGAGTGATGCATCAAGTAGGAGCTGAGAAAAATGGTGGTCTCAAAATGTGTTTTACCCATGCATTTGCCACTAGGGATTTTGACCATGGATACAGCCCGAACCGCTGGATGGAATTACACCAAATGTGGCAGACAGCTAGCTCTTGGTCAGGAAATATTTTTTTTTATTATTTGGTGTAAATCTGTTAAGTAGTTTTGGAGATATGAAAGATCAAAAATATCGATACCTAGGAAAGCCAATCCAATTGTCCCGTGCTGATATCTGATTTGCTGCCAACACTTCATCAAGGAAGTTTTAGCAGACATCTTGGGACTCGGCTTTAGCCAAGTCCCAGAAAAAAAGTGAAAAAAGAAAAGGGTCCTGGGTAGGATCACCCTGAGCTTCTAGCCTTGGTTTAGGGGCCCTCTTACAGACTCCTCCAGGACTAAAAAGCATTTTATTTTTTTAGAAATCTCAGAAAAATCAGCAGATCTGGATCTGCAGATTTTCCAGCCATTTTGTTTGTAAATAGGGCGGTCTCCTGAGCATTTTTTCTTTTTTTGCCCCCGGGTGGGTAGGCAAAGTCACTGAAATAAACAAAGGTTGCAGGGATGTTATAGTTAGGCTCACGTTTCACTTTTGCAAAAAACAGTAAAATTCAGCAGTCATAGATACCTGAGCTAATTATAACATACGCCCCCACAATGCAGTGCTTATGACCTCACATATTACATCACTCATGATATGGTCAGTGACATCACTGATGACATCTCAAATGACATCACTGATGACCTCATTGTTGACATCATCCACAGGAGCACTCACACGCCTATACAACCACACACAAACCCATCGACAGACCCATGCAAGTACTCACACACTCACACACCCACAAAACCACACACAAACCCATTGACAGACCCATGCAAGTACTCACACAACCACTCACTTATCCAAAGAGCCACTCACACACCCAATAACTCACTCATACGGGCACTCACACACCACTCACTCACCCATACAACTACTCAGACAACCAGTCACTTACCCATACAGCCACTCACAGAGCCACACACTGAACAGTACAGCTACTTACACACCCACTTATTCACATATACAACCACTCACCCACCAACTCAATCACCCAAACAGCCTCTCAACACAGCCACTCACCCACCCATACAAGCACTCACACACTCACTCACACACTCACTCACACACCCACACAACAACTTACATACCCATTCACACATCCACACAAGTACTCAGACATCCACTCACACACCCATACATCCTTTTACACAGACACTAACTATAACTGCTGAATTTCACTGATTTTGTACAAGTGAAATGTGAGCCTAACTATAATGTCTCTATAAACTATGTTTTTTTTCGGTGAATATATATTTATATATAATAATATATATATATATATATATATATATATATTACGCTGGAGTCATTTCAGTAGTTTTGGTAATTCCCCATTACCATTTGAGTAGTTTGGTAATTTACAATAATTATGCAATTACACCTGCTTGTGTAATTAAAAGTAATTTTGGGAGAAGATCAGCACAGAAACAACTAATTTAGTGAGTGTGAGCTGCTGCTAATGCTGCTGTTCATGTTGTTTTGCATTTAGTGCTATTTCCTTAGCACAAAATGCATCCTCGTTTCCATATTGGAAGTGCAAATAGCGCTAAATGCCAGAAGTGAATTGGGGGGAAAATCATGCTGCTATTCATATTCTGTTGCTTTTAGCAATATTTCTTAGTGTAAAATGCATACTGCAAGTCCATTTTGAATGCAAGGGGGCATCTTTTAGTAACACAATAGTGCTGAATACTCTTCTTACATAATTATGCAGATTCTTATGTCATTTTGGGGTGATTCCGCATAATTACACTACAGAAAATTGCGTAAGTTACACCTATCCTTAATATCTATCAAACAGTGACTTTTCCAAATTATTTGCAAGTAAGGGAAATCACGAATGTTAACATGCATATCCAATATCTACATTAAAAGGAAGATACACTTTTTATCAATTTCTGTACCACTTCTTTGACCAACGCTTGGGTATTGACACCAGGGCCTGAAGGACAAGAGCAACTTTAAAATTTTAACATACTATTTACGACTTGTACGAACCTACTTATTTATGAAAGATGGGGAGGTGCCTTCCCAAACCTTGAGCTTTATAGTGGCTAGAAGGCAACATGTAAGTGCAATATTAAAAGTCTGATAACGTCCAATTAATACATACATAATTTACTTTCAGAAACAGCGGAATTCAAGCATGATGGAGCAGTCTATTGATATAGGTAGACCATTTGTATTGCAGGAAGATCGCATTGACGACGAAATGCTGTACATAGGACAGTATATGATGTTTGTGATTTGCTAAAGGCTTCATTACAGAAACCAGAATGTTATGGAGTGGGGTGGGGTACTGGCTGTTAATGTGTGACTGGGACAGCAGACTGTACCTTGTTTTATCCATAAATACTGAGGGCGTAGCTATCAGGGCAGAAGGCAGAGGTGGCCTTTGGACAGACAGCAAACTGGGCGAAACCACATTTTGAGTCCATTCCTACACCCGTCGTTGGTGTGTTGACAAAATGGGAAGAGTGAGGGTAGGTGATAAGTATGACTGAAAGGAGGGCTATGAGAAGAAAAACAGACAAAATGTGGACACTTTTCTTTGCAGCCAGGTCAGAGGGAGACTGGTGCAGGAAGCTCCTGTGCCCCACTGAAGGTCGGCATCCTGGGTTTGGGTCCAGCTCACCCACGCTAAAGGACGAGCCTGGCAGTAGTATTGCCACTAGGCCCCAGCAATGTGAGGGGCCCAGTGCACTTCAATGATGGCGCAATGTGCCGTTACTATGCCAGCTCTAGATGCATTTACATTTTCGGTGCAAGGAGTTAAATTGATATACCTAGAATAGAATAATTGTAGGGCAGCAAATGTACCAATTTAGAAATTAGACAGTATGTCACTTGTAGCCAGGCTCCAAAAATAGAATCTGCATGCCATGTATGTCAGAATATTGTTTGCAAAAACCCTGTCAGATAGAAGTATCATGTTTTAAATGTTGCTTTCTAAAGTATCATTCGTCTGGAGTTATTACAAAAATAGCATCTCATTGACAGCAGAATTTGTATTATTAACTTCACTAGGGTGACACTTTTGTAAACAATATTTCGAATGTATCTTGGTTAGAATAGTCTGGTACCATAGTCCATAAAGGAAGCTGGCGAATAAAGTTGGCATTGAAAATTCAAATTTGCATTCCAGAAGCATGTAAAGCAAAGACTGCAGAAACAAGGACGACACGATTAACATGCGAGCATTCACTTTATTTATTAAGCTTTGACTGTTCCCTGTTTTGACTGAAATCTACTTTTCAGGCATAATGCCACTCTCAAGGGACCTTTTTTCCTATCTCTGTTCCCTCTAATGAAAGAAATGCGTTGCACTTTTCACTTTCTAAAATTCCCGACTGGTTCTGTGGTTCACACATCTCCTGAAAGTTATGATCATATTCCAAGCATTAAATTATAAATATTGTATCACACATCATAGACTGGCAGCCATATGAGAACCGCAGTTATGCTTCCATCTAGTTTCAAATTCACAAATAAATATTATTCAACTACAGCAGATATTGTTGCCTTATCTATGTGGCATATATACTGGCTGGCACAGGCGGGAAAAGAACTTGAAGTGCATGATAAAGCTGAGCAGATTGGCAGAAAACGTGATACTCTGATTCGGCTTAATTTAAAATCCCATGATTTTATGAGGGCACCAGGCAGCTAGCTGCCAAACTGTTCCCTGTTTTTTTCCATGTTCTCCCTTCTTAACTCATAAGTTTATTTTCCATGTTATTTGTGTCCCACTGGTGCCTTTTACACGCTGGTTAGGATGAATTCTGACATCAGCTAGGGGGTCTCTGTCACCCTACTTGCTGCAGCATGTATGGCATATTTGCTGCATTTTCTTAAAATAGTACTATGATTCCTTGGTGTTGTGCACCGTATCATATCCCTCTGGACCCATCTTGGAGTTTGTATGTTGTCTACTGTAATCTCCACAGTTTCTCAGAGTGCAGCTATTACAATTAAATGAGGCAGCTCCCGAGATTTGTCTGTCATAGCTTGAGTAGACAAGCCTTTGCGGGTAGCCCAGTACCAACCACCAAGGTCTGAGAGGCAGGCCCGACTGACCTGTTACCTCATCAGGCCTTCCCTCGGTGGGCCATGGCCTTTGGAAGCAGGTTTTTAAAGTCCCAGCGCAGCTGCTGGTTTTCTGTCACTTTACTGCAACAGGCAGAGTGAGACGCATATGGAAAGAGAGAGAGGAGGGAAAGGGCGAGGACGGGGAGAGGCCAGAGCGGGAGGGCGAAGAGAAAGTGAGCTACAAAATGGATTAATGGAAAGAGAGAGAATGAGGAAGGATTTGGGGTGGTGGGGCCTGTTTAAACATTTTTGCCGAGGCTGTATTTGGTTCCCTGCCTTGCTCTGCACTGAAGACATCTCAAGGTGTCTTCTGTAGCCCTCTGCCAGGTGCTTCCTACTGTCTGACCCTTTTGCAGGCCCAGATCAACTTCAGAGATCCCTAATACTGAATTCAGGGCAGGTCGACCTACACACTACGAATCGCTGCCCTTCACCCAGTCAACTAGAAATCGAGTCAGTGCAACGTATTTTCAACATTTGTGTGTACCTCAATAGACAAATGTATGGCTTACTCCTGAATACACCTGAATAAGGCACACATATTCATGGAAATAGCTTTCTGAAGCAGAATTACAGGCCGCATACTGGCATGGGGCTGGTTATATGTAAACGTTCTTTCAGCCCGGTGACAGCCCTTCCATAAACTCAATACCTTTGCTGTATTTTATCTCTGTTGCATATGTGGGCTGCACGCATTCATTTTGCTTGCACTCCACATCTCATCACTATGTTTTTTCTCTGATTCATTCATGTTTGTGTGCCTCGAGCTGGGCTTGTTACCCAGAAGCTAAACCTGGCCTTTTCTTCAATAGCTTTATTTTTTGATTCATATCGGCTTTCGCCACAGTAGAATCCTCTCTCTTTGTATTCAGAGGGAAGCTTTTTTTTATTACATTGGCATCATGTCAAATCAGGAAATAATCAAATTTCTTAGAGCTCATATTAAAAAAAGCTGAACATCACAATGTACCCGTTTGTCAGTACTACCTCAAAAGAACACCCAAAGTGATACATCTCCCAGCCCTCCAAGTGTGTTGATGCTATTTGAATCACACAACCATATAAAATCAACCCCCCCCCCCCCGAAAACACAGTTTCTGTTGATTTAGTTATCCCCTTCAAAACTTCTTATACACAATTGGATGTCGGTCATGACTGCCAATGATATCTCTTCCACACCTGCAGAAAGAAGTGAAAAATTCCTCTGTGACCTTCAGGATATCAACCTAGAACTCGACAACAAGTACAAAACGTAGTAACACAAGCACAAGTCCAGCTATATTTCTTTAGCAGTATGTAAATCTAAATGTTACAACAACCTATTGGTAGTGGTGTAAGTTTTTTGACAGCGCCAGATTATGCTATTGCAATGCCCTTCAGATAATACTCCACAAATTCCAGTTTGCCCAATTGGAAGCAATACAGCTTGCAGATACAGAGCTGAGCTCAGGACCCTCCACATAAAACTACAAAACACAGAGAAAACTAAGGGCCAGATTTACAAAGCCCGTCTCCTTGTGCCACACTAGCGTCATTTTGATTTACGCTAACGTGGCTCAACGTGGCAAAAATCACCCACCATCTTTACAAAGTGGGGCAATGCATGCATTGCCCCACTTTGTGCCCCCTTGCCCCATATTATGCCCGCACCAGGCATAATGTATAAAAAAAGGGGGGATTTCGGTGCTAGGAGGCCTGCAACAATGGCGCAGTTAATTTACAAGATTTCATTGCACCATTTTTGGCATCATTTTTAACTCCTTATCAAAGCAGGCATTTAAAGGATGCACCCATTGAAATCAATGGGCCTCTTTGCACTCTTTCCACTTTGGTCCACTAACATTTTTGAAGTTAGTGGAGCAAAACACCAGAATCGTTGAAAGATTTTGACTCTATTGGCCTAACGTGCGCCGTGGTATACCATATTGCAACTACGGTGAACCCATAGTGTTGGTAGGTGGCGGTGGGGGATTGGTGCGTGATTCTTGTAAATCTGGGCCAGAGTTCTCCTTAAGGTAGTCTGACTCATGACCAAAACAACCGATCTACCGATGTGAGTTACATGATGGAAAACTCAGCAATTCTGGGGACCTGCATGTGCTATGATATAAAGATGATCTCTGCTCAGGAATTTTATGCTCCAGGAATATATATTGTTGACAACAATCAATTTCAGAGTGTTTGCCAAGACTTTGGAATGCTCTAATTCCTCTGCTGTGCCTAGCATGATCTCTCGGCTCTCTCAAGAAACATCTTAACACTTTCATATTTAAAAGAGATCTCAGTGAGTATGATGAACCTGTACCATGACTACGTCCCTGTCTTTAAAGAAAAGCTTGGTTAAGAAAACCTATTAGTGAAATTGTAAGCTTTACATATCCTCTTCCCCATTGCATACACATCGTAGGAAAACCTATCCTTGCTACACACAACTCTATAACTGTGATTGACACACAACTTGTAGATCCTTTACAATCACGGAATTAAGGACATGTTCATTATGTTGTGGTCTCTAGTTACAACATAAACAGTGGCCTTTCACCCTTGGAAGATTGATATGAATTTTATAAGACTGTTGAAGCTATTGTGACATGACAATCAACACTTTAAAACACACCCAGTTAAATAAAAAAAGAAAGAAACAGACATATGTCTTTCAGCACTGAAGGAATTCAGATAATAGGTTCAAATCCATTGTCCTACAATCAAACCGTTTATGTTGTGCAACTAAAATTCCTAAAGACAACTAAAATCTATAGTACGCCCAATCAGCCATAATAAAGTGAGGTTAAAACTGTTGTGATTTACCCGGTTATTAAACAGTTGGGAAATAAATTACATATTATGCAATGTGAGTTTATTCAGCTATGTTTTTACCACTTTCATCAGTACCTACGTGGAACCTGTGTAAAAAGAGACATTTCTGGACACGTTTTTCAACGTGAATGCTCAACTTGATGAGAAAGAGTAGAGGTTTTAGCAGGTTGGGAATGGTGCCATCTAGGTAGATCACCTTACGACTCCACATTATCAACAGTTGGCCTTCATAATGGACCACAAAACACAAACTGGAGGAACAACAGTAAACATGTACAATAATTAAGTTAATAATGTAAGTGTGTGCGCAGCAAACCCTGACCCAGGAAGTGATGGAGCTTCATGCCGAACACAGATGGATCAATGAGAAGAGGGGATTTCATGAATCTATTTTGGAAAGAACTGTGCTAAAACCTCTCACATTTTAATTTGTACATCATGTGAAGAAACAGAGCAGACAACAATTGTATCATGTTGTGTGAACTCCAATTCCAGGGTCGTAGTCTGAAATACTTTATGTTGCCAGCACATATGGGCTTACTGGAGGATGTTGATAGTCTCTGTCAGCTCCTGCATTCTAGTCATGAAATTTTTATTTATCTGGATTCCTTCACATGAACTTACAAATCGTATGCATAGCTCTGGAGGTTTTTCTTGGATACTCTGGTATCCAAAGTGAAATTTAAATTATTACATTTTATTGAAGAAATTATAGTGTCATTTGAGATCATTCTAGTTGTTGGGATCAATATAAGAAATGCTGTCACTGAGTGAACAGCCCCTATATTTCTTGACAGTCCCTTCTGAAAGGAGTCAATACATTCACTACCATACTCCATTACTGATTGATAGCACTCATTCCCTGTTCAAGTTATTGAGCCTTATCCTGGTAATTTGTTGATAATTGCTTTTTTTGATATTTTATGGTTCTGTGGTTACTCCTGCTGATATTTGACACTGCCATCATTCACTGTCTGCAACACTTTCATATTTCTTGTGTTTGATTGATATTACTTTCTTCACAATTCATTCAGTGCTAGTCTCTATTTCTTTAACAGTTTCACCATAGTAGTGTTGATAGCCACTGTCCTGCATTTTACTGCTTTCCTTAGTGCCCTGAGTGTATGCTGTTTCTATTTTCTGACTGCATCTACACATTTCTTACAGCACTTTTGACAATGTTGACTTCTTACTGAATATATTTAGTGAGTTTATCATATGAGTCCCAGTATCTAAGAATGTTGTGGTCCAGTCCTGAGTTTTTTGGTTTTCTTTTGGATCAACTGGGATGAACCAAGGTTATAACACTCAGAATGCATTAATTTGTAAAAAAAATAGCAATCCAGGAATGGCGCATCATGGAGTCATCCAGTATCCTTAGAATTAATCTCTTTGCGTGCTCAATTTATTGAAAATAATGTGATATGAGAGGGTACTTGAAAAAACATGTCAAGAGTGTTGTTCTCCTCCAGGTAGGGTGGCCTCCTTCCAATATTAAAATAATTTTAAACTTTTAATTGTACTTCGATGGGGACATAAACATCTAGCCCGTATCTACAGTGGGGAATATTTATTTGTTTATTTACTTATTAGGAGGCGGGCTATTTTTAGGTAAAGGGTGCGCATCCGCACTGGACTCGGCTCCCTTAAGGAGTGCTTCCATGTAGCTACTCTGTAACAAGAAGGAGCTACATCGTTCCTTTGATTTCTTTGTACATGGCAAGACTGCGCTGGAGGTGCCTGACTCCAACATCTTGGGAGCCATCTTGGAAGAGACTGCCCAAAGTGTTTTAATAGTTTGATGCTTCCTTACCTTTATCCTATCATTTGTTTATTGTTGTGTATTTTCCAGTACTCCCGTCTGGAGGGGAAGCCTTCAAGGAAGGCGGGGAGGTGCTCGGCTCCAGTTGGATTTATTTGCCCTCCCCAGCTTTCTGTGTGTTGTCATGCCATAGCCACAACCCCTTTTTGGATGTGGCCTATTTTTAGAGGAAGGGTGCCTGTCCGCACAGTGGACATGCCACTGGAACACCAGGGGCAATCCCGTCTGCACCTGTCCATGCCTGGATGGGGCCAGGGGCTAGCCCCTAACTCCTATACCAGGCAGGAGTTCTTACATCTCTCTCCAGCCTTGCCTGATGCCTGCCACCACTTCTTGAACCCTGGATATGTGAATTCAAGTTGCAAACAATGTGGTTTCTGGTGCAGTCCCCATGCTTCTGCTAGGTGAAGCAAGTATGATGTTATGACCTCAATGCCTTTCCAAACTTTTCTCTCTGATTTGTAGTTTGCTGGTCAAGCACAAACAGGAGATGTATGACTTGCTTGAGAAACACTTGCTGGAAACAGCTTTTTTGACTAAGTCATGGCATATTGAGGACTCTTCTCCAGATATATTGCAAGCCATTCCGCAAGGCTTTGCTACTGTTAGGCAGAACAGGCAGTCTCAGAGAGGGGGTGAAATTGCCATAATTTTCAAACAAGACTTTCAAGGCACCCTCTCCAAACTCTCTTTCAAAGGATGCGAAGCATCCTTCTTTTCTCTGTCCATCACACATAACTTTATTGTGTCAAGAGCCTTGATCTACTGCCCGAGGTCCACTGTCCAATTTTT
Source organism: Pleurodeles waltl (assembly GCF_031143425.1). NCBI lineage: Eukaryota > Metazoa > Chordata > Amphibia > Caudata > Salamandridae > Pleurodeles > Pleurodeles waltl. Next base: position 717,288,239 of record NC_090449.1, on the reverse strand, counting down.
CCACCTCAGTGGCAGACACTCTGTCCCCCTTAGCCTTACGCTATTCCAATCTGCTGTTGGTAGGTGATTTCAACATCCATTTTGACAATACTAGTTGTCTAACTGTTAAAGCACTAGTAGGAGATTTGGAGAGTCTGCAACTCACTCAATTAGTTCTTGCACCTACCCACCAACTGGGGCATATCCTTGACCCCATGTTCTCCAATCTTACCTTTCTTGAAACCAGGCCACCTTTTCCGAATGGCCTGGTCAGATCATTTTGCGATTGTTATCCATATGTTTTATAATAAGGCACCAGTGAGTCATGTTCTTGCCTCATCATAGGTGAGGCAGTGGGCTAAAGTGACTCAGGAGAGATATGCAAGCCCTTGAGAACTGCTGTACCACATTGGAAAACTGTGTAGATAAGGCCAGCGTACAACTGGCGACTGGATTAGAGAAGCACTCGACCAAATTGCCCCCCTTGTAAAGCAAGTTCCACTCGGACAAAAGCCTTCAGCAGACTGGTTCAATAATCAAGTGCTAATCAGAACAAGAAGTGTAAGCGCCTTGAGCCCCTTTGGTGCAGAGACTATGATCCATGTTGTAAAGTGTTCTATATGGCAGCATTGAAAACATCAGCTTACTATTTATGCTTGCTGTGATTATTATGCCAAGAAAATTAAATCCACCAATAACACCTCACGTGAAATTTTTTGGATCGCAAAATTGCTTATTTTGTTGTCCTCAGTCTCACCTTTATCTCTTCCTTCAGAAGAGAGGTGTAACTCTCTGGTTTCCTTTTTCTTTGAAAAACTAGAGAACATCTATGCCTCCTTTCTTGCTGAAGCTGGAAGATATCCATGCGTGAATACTTGTTTTGACTCTTCAGTTGGCAGGTCCAAGTTATTATATTGACCGAGCGTAGCTCATATAATCTATATTAACATGAAATGTTTATGAATTAATGTGTGATAATGCTGCATAGAAACTATAATAATAATAATTTTTCTTAAAACGTGCACTTGAAATGTGACCACGGGGAGTGGCCGCCAATGTATACGTAGACTAATAATGATGACTGAAATGTTTATATTGTGTTAAAATAAGTTTATACTAATGATTGCGTTATTGAATCTGTGCTGAAATCCTCATAGGCCTTAAGTTAGCATGAGCCGAAGCTTAGTTGCTTGGCTCTCATATTAAATGTATTGTTCTATTTTGCAGTGTGCTGACTCATAAAAGGACACGACCCTGCATGTTCTTTTTCCTTCAAACTAGAAGACGAATGTAACCATGTTAGATCCATTCTCATAGCCTTTTTCTTGTTTGCAGAATAAATGTTAAAAACAAACTGAAACAGTGTAGATTAATGTAATGTACAAGGTCATTCAAACCGGTGAAGACAATGGAGCTGCTGACCAAAACATGTGCAAAGAATTACAGAAAGGTGAAATCATACCTCTGAAGACGTCAATTATGGAGACCAATCAAAGACTTGTAAAAATATGGGGTGAAGAGTTAGGTTACCTAATGTATTTTCTGATAGGTTAAAGATAGTGGGGTATAACAAATGTCCAATAGAGTTTTGGGGGAATGTACAATGGAAAAGGGATAAAAACCCATGTCACGGGGAGTCATTTAGGTGGGTTAGGGAATGCTATTGATTTTATCCAGAAACTCTGTCACTCTGTTGGTGACTTGTTGCTTTACTTAAAACCATCCTCGCCCTTAGATTTGTTCATGTTACACTTTACCTCCTTATGAGGGAAGTGCCCTTTTGCCCCGGAGCTGAGTTTTGACTGATAGCGAATTGACTGATGTCCTGAAGACGAAGACTGAACCTGTGCGCTGACCTAAACCTTGGAGGGTAATTATGACAATGCATTTGTGATTTGTCTGTTTGCTTTCCTTTCTAGGTACCAACTGCTTACTTTTGACAGAGACCTTAGATAGATGTTTTCCAAATTAGTGTTCTAAATTGTTTTGCATGAAGCCCAACATGCTAATCAGTGGTTAGGACAGGTGTTCACCAAAACTGACGCAAATAGACAAATGACCGAATCTATGCTTTGTTGAATTGACGCATTATTGACACCCTGCTAAATTGATCTATGTTCACGCCGTGTTATGTTCTGATGTTTGTGATTCTCACTTTAATGAAATCTTACCAAAGTTGCCATATTGTGACCATGCTATTATGTTTCTTGGTTTTGAGATTGACGTACCTGCTATTAGAATTGTAACCAATAGGGAATAAAACTCATAAAATTCTACTAAACCGATGTGGTTATTCATGGCTGAAAGGTCATGGCAGTGTCTTGAATTAATTAATGACTTTGACTAAGGTGAAATGTATTGATGTGATAAATATTGATGACATTATTGACGTATTGATTGATATAGCTATCTCGTCCTAAGGTGTCTCTCAACTGGGTCAAAAGATTCATTGGCCTAAAACGAGTCCTGATGTGTAATAAATTATCATAAAGGGAAGCGTTATCAGTTCTGGTAGCAGAGCTACGGTTAGGCCCTTTGGGGCCCTAGGACGGAGAATTATTGTTTGGAGGTATGATGTGTTTCTAAATTCACCATGACTTTCCTGGGATCTCGGAGCCTGCCTAAGTGAGTTGGGAATGTTCTCGACGTCATAGCATGTATGGTGTAGGGTTTGCTCAGCTTATGCATTTTGCAGGTGAATTATGAAGTTTGTGTGTATCTAGGCCAGGTAAATGTTGTCTTAGTAGGAGTGGGCATACTCCACAGAATGAGAGTAGGGAAGTCGGCGTACTTCATATGAGTATGGCGCTTTGTGCTCAAAATTATCCACGTGGTTGGTTGTTCATGTACGGACCCGTCGTGGTCTAAGACTCCGGAGTATATTGATAAGTGAGGAAGACACTTGGGTTTATGTTGTAATTTGTGCAGTTTAATTAGGTCAATCGGGCGTGGTTGACAAATCGAGATTGAGTCAAAATGTATGTGTGAAACCTTCGATGGAGATTTGACAAATTCTAAAGTGCACTAGGACAAACCATTGACAAGTCGAGAGTAGGATTTGCGGGTCGAATTCTGCTTGCGGGTGTGGGAACTGAGAAGGAGAGAGTAGCGGCTGAGGCTTCAAGTGAAATCTCTGTAAAGTTCTGAAGCGAATGTGTTACCCTTCCTGTAGTAAACCGGCAAATTTGTGTTGTTGTTGTTGTTAAGGTGCTCGCAGTAATTTTTGCATTCGTTTGGTGTGAATCCAGTGAGGGGCACGAGCCGCAAGACTTTGTCAGCTGCAGTGTGTAAGTGTGACGTCAGTGGTGCCGTGCTGAGATAGGTTGGTTGTCGAGAGGGGTCGCGCACGGATTGGCTGCCGTCCGTGAGAGGCAATAGGTTGAGAAAGGTGGGTGAAGAGTGTCCTGGGAATTAAAAGTCACTTCTTGATTATATACAAACAAAAAGAAAAGTCGTAAAAATGAACTTTGTCAAAGCTTTTAAGAGTGCTCTGAAAGGAGACACATACATTATGGCGAGTGAAGGGGAGCCTACACCGCCTGAGGGAACTCCAGCTTACATAGTCATGGAGGAAAAAGGTGTTGCGCCTTGTTTATGGATGAAACAGTGGTGCAAATTGACAGAAAAAGAGGGATGTTTGGCGTTCCCAGAACACGGGACGTTCAATACGAGAGTTCTAGAGAATTTAAGGTGGATGTTAAGTGTACAGAGGCCAGCTCAATATGAGGCTTTAGCAATTTGGGATCTAATGGCTATTAAACAGAGACAAGAAAAATTCCTAAGAAGAATAAAAAGGGCAGAAAAGACTTTAGCAGAAGCTAGGTGGGATAATGAGAGCAAAATGTGGAGACGGGGAATAGTTGATGGATTAAAATTGTTCCCAGCAATAACACAGGGAGATGAGGCACAGGGGAAGAAAGCCACATGCAAAACAGACAAAGACTCTAGTAAGCCTAAAGAAACTAAAAGATATTGGGAAGAAGAAGATGATTCAGATAACGAAGAATTTTTAAATCAGATATTACATGATCGCCCACCACCTTATGCAGTAAACGACAATGTCCCGAGTACTAGCGCGGGTCCTGGGAACCAGACGCAGGAGAAGGGAATTACTGATACAGTACAGACTAATAATACGGGTTTGATACAGAATGGTGTCAGTGTACCCACTGCGCCAGACATGCAGATACAGTTGCACCTCCACCGCAGATACAGAGAATCTATCCAGACGTCCCAGTACTAGAGACTACCACAAATCTGATAGTGCCGCCAGACCCGATATATACAAAATTGAGGTTAGTGCAGATCGAGCCAACTCTGCAATTGCTGCACCAGCCGCAGCCACAACTGATACAAAGGTATAATCAAGCCGCAGGTCCTCTATGAATACCTACACCGGCTTCAGAAAATCAGACCTTTGGAGTTGCTACTCCACGAGGTTTGGGACCAGGTCAGACACCAGCTGCCATATCATTGATGATTACTGTTGGTCCACCGGTGCCATTGTATGCGCAAGGTAAGCCTGGTATGTGTGATCAGGGAGTAATGACCCAGGATGTAATAAGAGGAGGGTCAATAGGAACTCCCCAGCTAATGGCCCCGGGAGAGCAAGCGGTTGAAAAACCGTGGTCTTTGTTAGACCTTAGCCCAGTTGAAACACCATTGGAGGCAATGAGACAGGCAGAGCTAGGAGAGCTAACCCCACAGACAATAAGTACGAATGCTTCACAGTCGCCAATGATGCATGCAGGGAAGATTTCATTGCAAAGTTTTACGGTACAACAGTTAAATGAGTGGTTAGAAAAGACCTATACTACGCAAAAGACTACAGTAACTGCAGTGGAACCGGAAAGGTCGGAGAAAGATGATTACCTGAACTTTGTGAGACTGGGCGTGGAAGCGGCTGAACTAGTGGATGGAACAATGGGGGTAAACAGATTAGAGTCATACACAGAAGCAGAATTGAGATATCTGTGCCCTAAGATTACTAAAGAAATAGACAAGATACATCAGAAATTAGCAAACCTGGCAGACAAATACAATACTGATATTGAGAATACTAAACATTTGAAAAGAAGTTACAGGTTAGACTTTGATTCAAAAGACTTCGAGCATATGAGGTCTGCCGGAATGAAAGCGCATTTAAAGGAAATATTGCAATGTGCGCAAATCTGGGGAGCGTTAGAAAAGTGGGAAGGCAGATGGGCTAAGAAAAGAGACAAGGAGAAAGGTGACAGCCCAGGATCGAGTAAAGCTAAAACTACACCAGATATGGAATCAGTAAAGATGCTACCAATGAGGGAAATAGCTGGTGGGGTTCTAATTCATGTACCGGGGTCCAGGGGAGATATCTTATCCTTCACTAATGATGATCCCAGATTGAGGGAGAAACCGATCGAGTGGTACCAACAAACAGATAGGTTTGTGAAGCTTGCGAAGTGTCTCTGGGAAGACCTGAATACCTTGTTTGAGATCATTGTCCCTCCTGACTTATGGCTTGAGTGTAAGCGAGGGGTAGACTGGCCGACGCAGGAGCCGGCAAGGGATAAGGTGACCGGAGCACCCTCTGAGGAGGTGATGAAGTACTATCATAAAGTGATTGAGTTTTTGAAGCAGAAGGTGTCGCCGAAAGTGACTGATTGGCAGAAAATCGACCGGACCTCACAGGAGGTTAAGGAATCAATACATGCTTACTATGAGAGGTTGTTGAAGTCATTCAAACATTATAGTGGTACTGAGACCATTGAGCCGAAAGACATGAACCATCTTGTGTTCAGATTTGTTGAAGGGCTGAGACCAGAGGTTAGCCAGATGATTAAGAATCATTTGATCTGTTGGCAAGCGAAGCCGATTGATGAGGTGTTGCAGTATGTGAAATACTGTAGTGATGTGATTGAGCTGAAGCAGAAAAAGTTGAAGGAGAAAGTGATGGTGATGCAGATAAGGGCTGCACAGGCAGGAATGCAGGGAATTGAGATTCAGCAGATAATACAGCAGCAACCGTAAGGGAATGGTGTGTTTCAGACACAACCAAGAGGTCGAGGTCGAGGTTTTGTGAATCGCGGTCCATACTTGAATACTGTTGTAGTTCAAAATGATGTACAAAAGATTAAAAAGATGTCACCATGCCACGCGTGCGGGGCGTGGGGCATTGAAAGTGGGAATGCCCAAATGTGGTGCAGGATGGTGTCGTTCAACAAAGCACTAATGTCAGTACATTGCAAAATATGAGAGGTCCAAAATTGAGAAATCAAAACCCGAACTTTCAAAATAACATGGTCCAGATGCAAGGGTTACAACCCATGCAGCAAATTCAAATGCCGCGTGTTCAACCAGCGCAAATGCAGCAAGTACAACAGCAGGTTCCCATGGTACCTGGACAGTAAATGCAACTACCAATGGCTCCAATGGGACAGCAACAGGTGATGCTTCCTCCGCAGGTCACAGGTCAAGTGATGAGCCATAATAATACAGTACAGCAATTCCCATTGCGTGGTGAAGATGGAATGAATGAGGAATGGTCGGATGACAGTTCAGACAGTGAAGAGTGCAGGCTTGCAGCATCCCTAGAAGTAGATCAGAGGGGACCCTATGTAGAGGAAAGGTAATGGGTCACAAGGTTTCATTCTTGGTTGATACTGGAGCTACACGCTCCACGGTCAGAAGTGCAGGGGTTCCGAAATTGCCACTTTGGGGCATACCATAAGAGTGGTCGGAGTAGCAAACCAGTACTTGACAAATCCAATTACAGATCCAGTGCAAGTTGAGATTGGCAACTTCCAGGGACTGCATAAGTTTGTAGTCTGTGATTCAAGTCCGGTATCCCTATTGGGAAGAGACTTACTGTGCAAAACAAAATGCTCGATTACCTGTTCCAATGATGGAATTGAGGTGCAGACAAACAGTGATGATGAAGGGGATGATGGTCAGATCTCAGAGTTAGAGACAGAAACTGCGAATGAAGATTACCCTTTGATAACATTATTCCCAATGCTCACAGTGACTGACTTACCAGCCGAGTTACAGGGAATGGTGACAGAGAAAGTGTGGGACTTGACAGGAAAGGAAGTGGGACTGATAAAAGGTGTAGAACCAGTTAAAGTTCAAGTGAAACCAAATGCAGTATTCCCCCAGGTGCCGCAGCACCATATGGCACAAGATGTCCTTATTCAGGTGTCGCAAATAATTGCGGACTTTGTGAAACAGGGAGTCCTGAAGGAGGTATTGAGCAGTCCATGTAATTCACCAATAATGGGTCTGAAAAAGCCTTGTGGGAAGGTTCGAATTGTGCAGGATTTGAGAAAAATAAATGAGATTGTGGTGAAGTGTTGCCCCATAGTGCCAAACCCGGCAGTAATCATGTTTCAGGTTCTGTGCGATGCTGAATGGTTCACCGTTGTAGATTTGTCACAAGCTTTCTTTTCAGTGCCTGTTCATGAGGACAGACAGTTTTTATTCAGTTTCAAATTCCTGGACAAGGTGTACAGTTGGTGCAGAATTCCTCAAGGGTTCTCTGAGTCACCGTCCATCTTTAATCAGATATTGAAGAAGGACATAGAATCCTTAGTACTGCCTTTCAATTCGAATCTAGTGCAGTACATTGATGACTTGCTGATTGCGTCCAGGACAAAAGATGACTGTAGGTATGACACAATTGCCTTACTGAATCATTTAGGAAAGAATGGACATACAGTGTCGCCAAAGAAGCTGCAATACTGTCTGAAAGAGGTGAAATACTTAGGACACTTGATTGAGAGAGGGTCCAGGAGAATATCGAAGGAAAGGGTGACAGCCATTTTGCAAATGAACCCCCCCGACAACAAAGAGAGATGTCAGGATTTTTTTGGGAATGGTGGGCTACTGTCGCCAGTGGATACCCAACTTCTCAATTATCTCAAAACCATTGATAAAGCTAACAGGCAAAGAGATTAAGGATGAACCGTACATCATAACCCTATCCAAAGAAGAGCTTGAGTCATTCATGGAATTGAGAGAGTGCATGTGCAAGGCACCAGCTTTGGATATGCCTGATTACACAAAACCTTTTCCACTGTTTTGTCATGAACGTGATGCTTGTTCTTTATCTGTCTTAACACAGGTCCATGGACGTGCAAATCGCCCTGAAGCATATTTTTTAGCTACCTTGGACCCTATCGCAGCAGCCTTACCGGGTTTTTTGCGCGCAGTTGCAGCAGTTGGTCAAAGCCTCACGCAGTGTGAAGGCATAGTGATGGGACATCCCTTGACAGTAATGGTTCCACATTCAGTTGAAATTCTGTTAACTCGAACCAAAACCCAGCACATGACAAATGCCCGACTTACCAGATATGAGACAATCATTTTGGGGTCGCCTAATGTCTCACTGAAGCGATGTACTGTATTAAACCCTGCAACTCTACTTCCTGTTGAAAGTACCGACATTAATAATGAAGAGGAAGTGGAGCATGACTGTCTTGAGGTAACAGAACTATGTATCAAGCCCCGACCTGATATTCAAGATACGCAGTTAAAAGAAAATGACTGCATTATGTTTGTTGATGGATCCTGTTTGAGAGATTCACTCGGAATGCTGAGAGCTGGTTACGCTGTGTGTACTATAGCTGGTATCATCGAAGCTTCCTGGCTCGAAAGAGTGTATTCCGCACAAGTGGCAGAGCTAATTGCCCTTTCTAAGGCATGCCACGCAGCTGAGAATCTGAGAGTCACTATCTATACCAACAGCAGATACGGATTTGGAATTGTACATGACTTTGGCCAACTGTGGTCACAGAGAGGTTTTATGACCTCTTCTGGTTCTCCTGTGAAAAATGGTGAACAAATTAAGGATTTGTTACATGCGATTCAGTTACCTCTTGAAATTGCTGTGGTGAAATGCAATGCTCATGTTAAGTCACAAGACTTTGGGGGTCATTCTGACCCCGGCGGTCATGGACCGCCGGGGCCAGGGTTGGAGGGAGCACCGCCAACAGGCTGGCGGTGCTCCACAGGGTATTCTGACCGCGGCGGTTCAGCCGCGGCCAGAAAGGGAAAACCGGCGGTCTCCTGCCGGTTTTCCGCTGCTGACACCCCATACCGCCATCCTGATCCTGGCGGTTCGCCCGCCAGGAACAGGATGGCGGTATGGGGTGTCGTGGGGCCCCTGGGGGCCCCTGCAGTGCCCATGGCAATGGCATGGGCACTGCAGGGGCCCCCGTAAGAGGGCCCCACTTTGTATTTCAGTGTCTGCCTTGCAGACACTGAAATACGCGACAGGTGCCACTGCACCCGTCGCACCTTCCCACTCCGCCGGCTCAATTCTGAGCCGGCGTCCACGTGGGAAGGATGATTTGCACTGGGCTGGCGGGCGGCCTTTTGGCGGTCGCCCGCCAGCCCAGTGCAAATCCCAAAATACCCTCAGCGGTCTTTCGACTGCGGAGCGGTATTTTGGAGGGGGGAACTCTGGCGGGCGGCCTCCGCCGCCCGCCAGGGTGAGAATCACCCCCTTTGTGTCCATGGGAAACGGCTATGCAGATCAAGTCGCAAGATTTTGCGCATTGAACTGTATATCGTTCAAGGATCAGTGGGAATTGTTACCGCAAACCGAAAATGACACATGTTTGAACCTTGCAATAAGGGTGGTTGATACACTAGATGAGCTAAAAACACTACAGAGTCGTGCTAGCAAGGAGGAAAAACGCTCCTGGCAGAGAATGCAATGCGTACAAAGAGCTGATGACTTGTGGGTCTCAGAGGAGGGGAAACTGATTTTGCCAAACAGTCTTCTGTCACAATTTGCAAGGCTTTACCATGGACAGGCACATCTTGGGAGAGATGCAATGATCAGGTCATTCAAGATTGACTGGTTTAACCCAAAATTCAGACATGCCGCAGAGGTTACTTGTCACAGGTACATCATCTGTCAACAGATGAATGCCGGAAAAGGGACTGTGGTAACTTTGAGCCACATAGGGAGAGCTGGTGGTCCATTTAGCAAGATGCAAATGGATTTCATTGAGATGCCTGTTTGTGGCGGATTGAAGTATGTGTTGGTGGTTGTGTGTGTTTTCAGCCACTGGATTGAAGCTTACCCCACACGTAGAAACGACAGTCTCACAGTTGCAAAACTGCTGCTTAGGGAACTAATACCCAGGTTCGGGTTTCCGGTCTCTATAGAATCAGATAGGGGCAGACACTTTGATAATGAGGTGATTAAGCTCTTGTGTGCCGTATTAGACATTGAACAGAAGCTGCATTGTAGCTACCGCCCTGAAGCAACAGGACTAGTAGAACAAATGAATGGTACCTTGAAATCGAGAATGGCGAAGATGTGCGCAGCTACCAATATGAAATGGCCAGATGCATTGCTCTTAGTGCTGATGTCGATGAGGAACACCCCTGATAAGAAGACAGGACTATCACCCCACGAGATCCTTATGGGTAGAGCTATTAGGCTGCCCGCAGTCCCTGCAAATGCTCTTGTGAATATCACGGATGATATGGTTTTGGACTACTGCAAAGGCTTGGCTGATGTGGTTCGCTCTTTTTCTCACCAGGTGGAAGCTAACACATTGCCACCGATCAGTGATCAGGTCACACTCTGCAAGCCGGTGACTGGGTGGTTGTCAAGAAGCACGTGAGAAAGTCGTGTTTGGAGCCACGCTGGAATGTGCAGGTGTTCCAAACTGGATACACGCCAGTCACACAAAGAAGGTAACGTGTCCAACTGATGAGGAACTTGATACGGGTTAGAGCTTGAACCTGTTACAGACCCAGAAGAAGAAGAAGAAGGGGAAATAGTAGAGAGAGACCAAAGCACCCCGGCATCCCCCGAGCCAGTTGCAGGCCCATCAAGAGAAAACACCATAGCACAAGAGGAGGGTGCTGTTCAGCGTCCTGAAAGAACAAGCAGGAAAAAGACGCATAAGGGATGATGGAGGAACCTCTTAGTCAGTCCATTGCTGGAATGATACGAGACCTGGCGGTGGAGGTTAGAGGCAGTTTGAGATTTCAAGCAGTAACCAGAAAGCGATAAGAGGTTTATGTGAAGCCCTTGGGCAAAAATTTGATGATATTGCAGAAAGGACGCTGCCCTGGAAGTAGAAGTAGAAGTCAGTGATTTGAGGAGAGTCACAGAAGATAACAGGGAGGCAATCCAACATCTGAAATTAGGGTAGGAAAAGATTTAACTAAAGCTCGAGTTAATGGAGAATAAACTGAGGAGAAATAACTTGAGGTTTTTAAAAGTCCCCAAAGGACTGGAAGGTAAGGATCTGAAGCGTTTGGTGGTCCATCTGATTAAACAAGGGGTCCAGGTCAACGATGAAGAAGAAGAAGAAGTAAAAGATATCCACAGGGTACATAGGGTTCATTTGGAACCCCACCCCCCCAAATGGAGACAAACCTAGAAAGGTTCTGGTCTGCTTTCACACTTATGCCATTAAAGAGTGTATCTTAGCTGCTGCATTGAAAAAAATACTTTAATGGCTGAGGGTATCAATTTTTAGATTAGATCTGAACTATCTAGTATGACATTAAATAAACAATGGGAACTTGGAAAAAGAATCGAAGTTTTGAAGCGGTTAGGGGCTAAGCCCCCAATTGAAATTCCCGGCTTCCTTGAGAGTTATGGCTAACAATAAAATGTATACCTTTAGCGATAGTAGAGATGTAGATGGTTTGATTAAGCTGTTAGACAAGGGCAATCAGCCGTTTGGTTAAGGAGCGCTGACTCATTACCGTTAATATTCAAGGATCTGGAGGAGACTTCCCAAGGCGATCTCACCTAGTGAGGAATATAGGGTGGGTTCTCTCAGGGATATGGAGGTTGGGTCACAGGAGTGTATGGGGGGGGTTGGGGGGTTGGGAGGTTGAGGGGTGCACAGGGTAGGGAGCAGGGGGAAAACCCCCAAAAAACATGTCCTTATTCACATGTTCTTCATACAAATTGTTTTTTGCCAATCTCTAGGGTCATTGCGGGCACATTGTGTGCAAAGGGCAAAAGATAAAGGATAATGAGCTGAGGCTACAATCATGGAATGTTAATGGTTTAAGGGTTAAGAGCAGGCAAAATAGGTTATTGCAGTATTGTAGGGATGCCCAAGCTATGGTGATAATCTTGCAAGAAACGCATCTATCTAATGAGGAGTGTATTAAGTTGTTCAAGTCACATCAATGGATTCAGCATACTTTAAGTTCCATACAGGCAGGGGGTAGAAAGGGGGTGGCTATATTGGTTAAAAATCACCCTGAAATTTATTTTCAGGGAGGACCAGTGGCTAAAGCAGGCAGGTGGGTAATAGGGAATTTGGTGGCTTTCAATCAGGCGTTAACTTTAGTGGGTTATTATGGCCCGAACAGGGATGATGTTCAACTCCTGCGAGAATTGTACCAGCACTTGTTACAATTTCTGGATCCCATAATATGGGCAGGAGATTTTAATATAGTATTAAACTATGACCTAGATAGGTCGGCAGGAAGTAGATCAAAACCGAATGAGAAGATGTGATCTCAAGTAATTAATATGATGTCTCATTTTGGGTTCCATGATATCTGGAGGGAGATGATGGGAATAAGGAGGGGGTATACGTATAATAATAAAAAGTATAGACATCAATCTAGGATTGATTATGTGTTAGTAGATGGGAGGCTTAAAGAGAGTGTTGAAGAAATTTCTCATGTTGAAGTGCACTTAACAGATCATTCAGCAGTGAGTGTGAGTTTTAGGGTTAGGGGGAACATTGCACAGAGTAGGGGAGATGCTACACATAACCCTCCTTCTAGATGAAGCCATTGTGGCAGGTTTGAAAACTAGATACGGAAGAATTCTTCAAGCTGAACACCAGTTCATCGCCACCAGAGATGGTGTGGGATGCCTTTAAAGCTTTTATGAGAGGTGGATTGATTAGAGTGGCCTCCTTTAAGAGGAAAATATGCAAAAACAAGATTAGCGCCTTGGAAGAGCGCATACACTCAGTGGAAAAGGAGCTGATAGACAAAAGTGGCGAGGAAGAAGAAACTGAAAGATTTGCCAGGGTCCTGCAAGAATTACAAAATGAGTTTGCAGCTGAATTAGATAAAAGAGTTAAGGAAAGATGTGAAGCCAAATCAGATGATTTTTTTTTTATATGTGGAAAACTGTGGGCAACTATTAGCTTGGCAAATACAGTCAAAACATGGGGAGAAATAAGGTGGTGGAGATTCAGAGCAAAAATCCAGGGGCTACCTGAGCGGGAATGAGGAGATAGGAGAGTTGTTTTGAGATTTTTTTCGGGATCTCTATACAGAGAGGGTAGAGGTGTCTCCAGTGACGGTCCAGAAATGGCTGGAAGATGTAGATCTTATCAGCCTGGAGGACGAAGATAATTTTTTTTTTAATGAAGTAATTTAGCGGGTGAGGTGGTGGATGTGATTCGTTCGGGGAAACCAGGGAAGGCGCCAGGTCCTGATGGGCAACCCCTTGAAGTCCATAAAATATAAGGTGCAGTATAACAAATGTCTTTGCAGGGTTATGTGACAATATTTTGATGGAGGGGGCTGTGGTAGAGTGTAATGATAGAATGCAGCATTAGAATGAGAGGGATCTCATCTCTCTCTGGCACTGATGTGGCACTGATGTCATATCTGACATCAGAGTAGAGTGTGAGAGAGAAAGGATTCCGAGGAAGCTGTTGAAGCTGACTGTTGGCTTGACCAGATCTGTATGTGGCTAAGATACTCCTATTAAAGAACCTACATTTTGTACCATCAAGATTCATCTTTATTACACTTGGCGACGAGGAGGTGCAGGAGTATCTTAACACTATATTTTTGGGACTTTACTTTATCCAGCACTTCTAATCCAGCCTTCATTTCCAGACAATTAGACCGTTAGGATTTCTACATCGAGGGAGCTGGATATTTAATTCAAGACGGTGAGACACAAGATTTCCTACCTTACAGTGAAGCGTGCAGAATCTGATTTTCAGCCAAATCTTCTTCGTCTCTAACTTGTTTTGTTGTGGAAGGTGCTTAATTCCAACCTCCTCTAGAAAACAATCTGTTGGTTTATAAATTCATACAATGAAGTGAATAGGAAGGTGCTTAACTCCAACCTCCTCTAGAAAACAATCTGTTGTATTATAAATTCATACAACGAAGTGAATAGGAATATAATCCCATTTTTGGTCGTTTTCAAGCTTTATAGTAAAAGCATATTTAACACATATTTTTCAACTTTAAAATCGTTTTGGAAATAAATCACAAGGAAGTATGCAAAACATCTCGCCCCCACCATTTTTCCTCACTACACCAGGGGAACCTCCTATAAAATGGTCTAAATGGAAAAAAAACTTTCCTACACTATTCCAGGGTGTGTGGAACTAATCTTTCTAATGAAAGAAAAACAGCTCTCCTGATGCATTGTCTAGGATGCGAAGGACAAGAAATGTTTGAGAACTTACCTGACACTGGTGATGAGGGAACAGATCTGAACGAATTTGAAATTTGTTTAAAAAAATTAGATTTGCACTATTTACCAAAAGTCAGTACCATTTTGGAAAGATATCACTTTGGCATGAGAGAGCAACAACCAGGAGAAAGTGTTTAGGATTATATTACAGTTTTGCGGAAACTTGCATCTACTTGTAAGTTTGGAGTAACCATAGAGGAACGTATAAGGGATCAATTTATGCTGAGATGCTCGAGTGATAAAGTTCATCAGGAATTGTGGAGCAAGGACGATCCTTCTTTGCAAGAGGTCATTGTATTAGCAAAGGGTGTCGAGCACACTTTGGCATGTGTAGAAGAATTAGACTTTGCTTCATATAAGAAATGTCCAGCGATCAACAGCATATGTAAGTTGTGTTATAAAAAGGGACATTTTGCTAAATGCTGTAAGTCAAGCAAAAGTGCAACATCGGTGAAAGTGGTGGAAGATTGCATTTTGTCGATTTCAGCAAATGCTCAAAGGAAAAATCATCCGAGGGACACAATTTCGATCATAAATGAAGATGTGGAAATATTGTTTGATTCTGGAGCGTGGTTGACTCTAATTTCAAATAAGTTTTTTGAAGAAAATTTGACTCACAAGATCCATTTAAAAGATCCGGATGTTATCCCAGGAGGATATGGTGGCCAAACCATTCAACTGAGGGGCTAATTTGAATCAGAAATTTCATTCAGAGGAAATACTATTTTTGGGAAGATTTATGTTCCAGTTAAAGGGGACAGTGTGTTAAGTTGGCCGCACCAACGAGACTTGAATGTCATTTTAGATCCTAACTCAACTTCTCCGATAATGTTGAGGGATGAATTCATCAAAAAACTGCAGGATGGTGGTGAATTTCCTGTGCAGGAAATCAAAGGAAATGTCTGGCCAAAGTTTGTTAAGGACTATGAGGATTTATTCAGTGACAAATTGGGATGTCTTAAGAAATATGTCCACCGCATTAGAATAAAGGAAGGATCAGTTCCTGTAGTTTCCAAAGTGCGTCCTGTACCAATTGCCATGAAAGATGATGTCGAAAGAGAAATACAAAGATTGTGCAAAGATGGAATCATTGAGCCTGTGGAGTCATCAGAATGGGTATCACCAATTGTAGTCACACGGAAACAATCAGGTGATATTAGACTGTGTGTCGATTTGAGGAATCTTAATAAATGTGTAGTGAGTGACCAATTTCTTTTGCCTAATATAACAGAAATGGTGACTTTGCTACATGGGTCCAAGTATTTCAGTAAGCTGGATCTCAGGTCGGCCTACCATCAGGTCATGTTACATGAAGACTCAAGGGACTATACCACTTTTGTCACACCTTTTGGGACCTTTAGGTGCAAAAGGATGCCTTTTGGTCTGGTTTCAGCTGCTGCTGTTTTCCAGCGTTTGATGTATAATATGTTTGGCTCAGAACCAGGCGTTAAATGTTTTCAGGATGATATCTTGATACATGCTCAGACTGAAGAGGAACATGAAAGAATAATCAGGAAAGTTTTGGGAATTTTAAGAGAACATGGTTTGACTCTTAAAATTAAGAAGCGTTCATTTGTTAGACCGGAGGTAGAATATTTAGGTCATAGAAAAAGGAGGAACTGTTAACATTTTTGGGAATGGTTGAATTTCAGGCAAAGTTCTTGCCAAATCTAGCATCCAAAACCACAAACATGAGGAAATTGTTGAAAAAAGGGAAGGAGTTTGTGTGGGATGATGAGTGCAGAGTGGAGTTTGAGAGTATAAAGAAAGAATTGACATTAGTTGGAAGTTGAAGCTCATTTGATCCTAAGAAAATGTGTGTGATCATGACCGATGCGAGTATGAAAGGGTTAGGAGCGGTACTTTTACAAGACCTGGGGGAGCAAGATTTAAGACCTGTGGTGTACTGCTCTAGAACTCTGCGAGGAGCAGAAGTGAATTATTCGACAATAGAGAAGGAAACTTTGAGAGTGTTCTGGGCAATTAATCAATTTAAAAATTTCCTGTGGGGAAAAGAGTTTCAGATTTTTACTGATCACAAACCCCTGGTAGAAGTGTTCATGAAGAGAGGTCTGGATATGATCTCTGGAAGAATCAGTAAGTGGATTGTTGGCCTACAAGACTTTGCTTTTAAGGTGTTTTATGTACCAGGTCCAAGCAATAGGATTGCTGATTGCCTATCAAGATTGATTACTGAAGTTGAGAGCAGTTCAGAAGAAAGTCAAGATGATATCATTAGTGTGTGTAATGTGACAAGAGGTATTGTTGAACAAAATGAGTGGTTGAGAGCGGTTATGGAAGATGCTGTGCTACAACGCATGTGTAAGGAACATATTGAGGGATGGAGTTCATCTGTCAAGGGGGATAAAGAGTTAGGCGGATTTTGGAAGGTGAGAGAGGAATTTATCTATGGAGAATGGAATTTTGCTGCGGGGAACAAAATTGGTTGTCCCGGTATTGTTGAGAGAAAAAATTATCGAACTAGCACATGAGGGTCATCAAGGGATGAGTAAAACTAAAGCAAGAATTTGCCTTAATTATTGGTGGCCAGGAATGGATCTTATGATCAAAAGGAGAGTAAGGGAATGTTATGATTGCTGTAACAGTGATAAGGTTTATAAAACCAGAGTTCCGCCGATGTGTACTCGTGAATGTTCCTCTAAGCCGTGGGATGTTGTGGCAGTGGATGTAGTAGGACCTATATTTGGTAAAGGTGGTTGCAACTATATTCTAGTCTTAGTGGACCAATTTTCAAGGTGGGCAGAAATAGCGATTGGTAGTAGCATGGAGACTACTAAAGTGATTCATTTCTTTAATGAAATTTTCTGCCGTGAAGGTTTGCCGAACACCATTCTCACGGACAATGGGCCCCAATTTGTTTCAAATGAGGTGGAAGAGTACTGTAAATCCAGGGGTATTGTGCATAAAAGATGTTCCTTGTATCATCCTGAGGGTAATGGGACAGTAGAAAGATTCAATAAGTGCATAAAGGAATGTATACAGTGTCAGAGTCACCAGATCCTCTGGGTTTCCGCACGTTCCCAACACGTCCTCTAATGAACAACTCCAAGACTCTGATAGACAATTCACAGAGACTGTGAGAGTTCAAGAGGGGAAGAGGGGAATACGAAGGGTACTGCTGGGAAGGAGACCTTTAATGGGAAAAAAGGTTAGAACACACAATATAACCTGAAGTAAATATTAATAAACATAGTCTTTCTGAAAATATGAGCAATCTTGAATTGCAGTTTTAAAAATGAACAGATTTTGTGATGATCAGATACCTGTAATGGAATCAAGATTAATTGAAATAAAACTTTTCTTATTCAAGCATGAATTAGAATAACAAGAATATGCATAATAGGAGCATATAATGTTGCATCTAGAACTTCTGATCCTATATATATTTTCCTTGAAATGTTTTCAACACAGATTACACTCTTAAAACACTAGAGAAGAAATATTTTTCAATGGGTTCAATAGTTCAAGAAATATTTCCCATACTTGTCAACTCAAATTGTACCAAGCAATTATCCTGGAATGGTAATATGTAGTTCACAACATAAATAAAATTGCATGTCCTGCTGACTCGAATGCCACCATGCAAAGTCAAGAAATGGTTGCACAATAAATAGCGACAGGTTTTGAAATTATCTTAAATTGAATTATACATCGTGCCACTTCAAAACCTTCTTTTAAATGTCAATAAATAGTAACACACAATGTTCCACAAGCTTTTAAAGCTTCATAAACGAACCGTGCCTCTTGCCGATTCGTGATCAATCATGTATGTGTCAATAAATGCCAGCGCGCAATGCAATTCAAGATTTCAAAGCTTTTCAAACGAATCGCGCCTCCTGCTGATTCATAAATATCCACGTGTATGTCAATAAACACTGGCGCGCAATGTAACATGAGTTTCAAAACTATAAACGAATCGTGCTTCTTGCCGATTCATAAACATCCATGTACACACTTTAACAAAAATACTCGAGTGCACTTTTTTTTACTATGACCTTAAAACAAATTGTTAACATAAATAAACGATCAGATCTTAGAATGAGATCATTCTAGATAAAATAAACGGTATTGGGAATAAACCCAACTACCTTCTTACCACCCAGGAACAAGATGCACCAATGAAGATTTCAAAGCAGAACTGGGAGATCAAAAAGGCCACTGGAATTGAAGTTCTGGAAATAGCTGCTCTTCTGCACTGGAACCTCTGAATAGTGAGCACTGGGAGTTGGGCTGACTCTCCTTATATAGAGTCTTGGCCCAGCCCAGAACCACGCCCAGGCATGTTGCAGGGAAAGTCTCTGGAAGGCCCTGGAAAGAGGCCACACCCTAACCCACTCTGAAAACCTGTAGCAATACCTTGCAAAGAAACAGTATTTGTAAACATATTAAGAATAAGTGTTTAGGATTGAACTCTGCAATGCAAAAGGGTAAAATACAACATATCAGCACAATGCATGAATCATGTTATTTTTAAAGTGATGTTTTTTTGCATTTTTTGACGCCAATAGAGCGCGTACTGTTCTGGTGTTGACAGTACTCCCCTCTCCCAGACGCGCTCTAGGGCCTGGTTTGCTTGGATTAAGACGATGGAAGTGTCTCACAAGTACTGGAGCATGAACATCAGATGCGGAAACCCATGAGTTACTTTCAGGACCATAACCTTTCCATGAGATTAAATACCAAAGATTACGTCCTCTCAGTTTAGAATCCAACACTTTCTTGACTTCATATTCTTCTTCCCCTTGTACTAAAACAGGAGCTGGATGAGGATGGGCCTTTTGGAATGCCTTTTTCAAGAGGGAAGTGTGGAACACTGCATGAATCCGTAAGGATCCGAGCAATTGTAGTTTATAAGTCACTGGATTGATTTGCTGAAGGACAGTGTAAGGACCTATGAATTTGGGGTTAAACATGTGCTTCTTCTTAAAGTCTATATGTTTTGTGGAAAGCCACACTTTGTCACCTGGTTGATATTGTGGTCCCTCACAATGTTTCTTATCATAATGTCTTTTATATTTTTGTTTGGCTTTTTCTAGATACTGTTGAATCAGCTTCTGGGTTTGATGTAAATGCTGAATGGTTTCTGACACAGCTGGAGTAAGAGAACTTTCTTGAGGAATTGTGATGGGCAAGGTGTCAGGATGATAACCAAATAAACCAAAAAAGGGTGTAACGCCAATGGAAGTGTGGAATGAGTTATTGTAAGCTAACTCAGCTAACCAGAGCATAGATGTCCAAGAATGAAGCGCCTTTTCAGCGTAGGCACGTAGGTATAACATGTAACCAATGGAACACTATCTTGCGAAGTTTGATAGTGGGTGTGAATAAACGAGCGTCATTAAAGGGTAAACCTTGTTTGATTGATCTTTTGGGATCAGCTTGGGCCCATGTTTGCCATTTTTCAACAGTGAAGGAATTGCGAATTTCTTCAAAGAAATCTTCAGTTTTTATGATACTTAGAACCTTGTCTGGAGCAATGATAGCTCTGGAGGCTTGAAATGCAGGCAACGTGGTAGACTCTTGACGGGACTAGGCGTCAGCCTTGCGATTATCTTTACCAGGCCGGAAGGTTACTACAAAATCTAATTTGGCAAAAAAAAGCATCCAGCGTAATTGCCTAGGGGTCAAAAGTCTGGCGGAACTCATGAATTGAAGATTACGATGATCAGTATATACTGTAACAGTGTATTTGGCACCCAATTAATGATGTCTCCATTCTTTAAA
Organism: Pleurodeles waltl; assembly: GCF_031143425.1. Taxonomy (NCBI): domain Eukaryota; kingdom Metazoa; phylum Chordata; class Amphibia; order Caudata; family Salamandridae; genus Pleurodeles; species Pleurodeles waltl. Next base: position 717,268,090 of record NC_090449.1, on the reverse strand, counting down.
GGCGTCCCGAATTGCCAGAAGTTCTTTTTCAGCAATGACATAGTTTTGTTCGGCTTCGTTCAACTTCCGAGACATATAAGCTACAGGATGAAGTTGACCAGTGTCTTTATTTCGTTGTGATAAGACGGCTCCTATTGCTACATCTGAAGCATCAGCTTCCACTATAAAAGGTTGATTTGCATCAGGATGAGTTAAAACTGGGGCAGTGGAGAAAGATTTCTTTAAAGTCGAGAAGGCTTGATCAGCTTCTGGGGACCATACAAACTTTTCTTTCTTTCTTAGTAGCTTAGTGATTGGAGCCACTGTCTGGGAGAAATGACTTATGAACCTCCGGTAAAAATTTGCAAACCCCAGGAAGCACTGTACATCACGAACAGTTTTTGGAATGGGCCACTCAGATACAGCTTTAACTTTCTTTTCTGCCACCACCATACCCTGAGGGGTAAGAATAACCCCCAAAAACTCCACCGTGGTAACATGAAACTCACACTTGGTTAGTTTACAATATAAATGGTGTTTTCGAAGGGCTGCAAGAATTTTCTTGACATGTTGTACATGTTTGTTTTCATTGTCTGAGTAGATCAAAATGTCATCGATGTAGACTATGGCAAATATGTTGAGGTACTCTCTAAGAACGTCATTCAAGAAAAATTGAAAAGCTGCTGGAGCGTTACACAGACCAAAAGGCATGACGGTATATTCAAAAAGGCCATATCTTGTCTTGAACGCTGTTTTCCATTCGTCACCCTCTCTCATTCTGACCAAATGATAAGCACCTTGAAGATCAAGCTTCGTGTAGATCTTTGCTCTCTTTACTTGTTCCAATAAAACCGGAATTAGGGGTAAAGGATATTTATTCTTGATGGTGACTTTGTTTAAACCTCTATAATCAATGCAAGTTCGAAGTTCTCCATTAGCTTTTGGAACAAAAAATAAAGGCGAAGCTGCAGGAGACTTAGAGGGGCGAATGAAGCCATTCTCCAAAAATTGATCTAGGTATTTTCGTAAATGTTGGTTTTCATGTTCTGACAGAGCATATACACGACAGTTGGGAAGTGTCGCACCTGGGGTTAGGTCAATTTGACAGTCATAAGATCTATGAGGAGGTAGAGTCTCTGCTCCTTTCTCATCAAATACATCTTTGTACGATGAATACTGTTTGGGCAACTGAGTTTCTTTCTCCGCAGCAGTAGCTATGTTAGAGTTACAAACTGTTGGTACTTGATTTTTTTGGAGACATTGTTCATTACATAGCGCAGATGAGAACACGATTTGTCGTTCTGCCCAATTGATTTCTGGATTGTGATGAGTTAACCATGGCAAGCCGAGGATAATCCCATATTGGGGAGCATGGATCACATCTAGAATGATTTTCTCTTCATGTTTCTTTCTTAGAATCTTACCTTCACAAATCATTGACAAGGGGATAGTCTGAAGAGTTACCGGACCACCAGTCAAGAGTTTTCCATCGACTGCCTGGATGATTTCTGGGTTTTTCTTTTCAATACATGGGATCCCCCATGCACGAACCAATTGGACATCAACAAAATTCCCAGTAGCTCCAGAATCGACTAGAGCTTTTTTGAAATAGATCTCTTTCTTGACCTGAACTCTTATTTCCAGTTTAAGATGTCTAGATTGTGAAGGGTCCACGGTGACACCCAAGAGCAACCCTTCTCTGCATCTCGGGAGTTTTAGTTTTCCAACTCGACTGGTGCATTGGCTGCGACCTTCTGAACTGGACCTTGCTTGTTCTTTGGTTTGATGGGACAATGTTTGGCAAAATGACCTTTTCACCCACAATAAAGACATTGCCCATTTTTTCTGCGTAAGTCCTTTTCATCTTTAGTCAAAGGTCTTCTGATGGTTCCAATTTCCATCGGTTCCGACGTTCTTTCTTTCGGAGTTCTTGAATCTCTGTTATCATGAACGCGCCATGAATATTTTTCAATCTTTTTGTGCGTTCCTTTACATTCTGCTAAATGATGGTCAAGTCTCAAGGCAAGATTTATTAACTCTTGACAGTCTGTAGGTTGTGGATCGATTTGCGCTAAGATATCTTTTAATTCCTCTTTGAGTCCCTTGTAAAACAAGACCGCTTGTTTTTCTTCAGGCCAGGAAGTCTCGGCAACCAGCCGGTTAAAGTTGGCTAAATACGACACTAGGTCTTGATTTCCTTGGCGTAAGTTTAATAATTCATGATCTGCTGACTGTGTTACAGCTCTACGATCAAAAACTCTCTCAAATTCACGAACATAATTTCTCCAATTATACAACAAGGGATTATTTTTACGCACAAGAGGAATTGACCAAGTAGCTGCATCTCCAGTCAGATATGATAACAAGAAAGCTACTTTGGACTGGGCATCGGGAAAGGTATTTGGTCTGCAGGTGAAATGTAGTTCCACTTGAACCAGGAAAGATTGCGCTTGCAATGGGTCACCTGATAAACGTTCTGGGGGAGCTAAAGGAATAGCAGCAGGAACATTTAGGGAAATTGGACTACTTCCAGAAGCCTGAGAAGAAGTACCTGGCCAAAACACCTCTGTGGGACTTTGCTCCTTCTTCTCTACTTTATCTTGCAACTGACTCACTCTCTCTGCTAAGCTGGTTGTCAATTCTTTGGATGATACCACCTCTGCTTGGAGCTGGGTGATAGCCTTAACTAACTCGTCTAGCGTGGCCATGCTGAGAACATACACAAACCAGGAGGATAATAATTTGTGGGCTCACTATTCTGTCAGAGTCACCAGATCCTCGGGGTTTGCGCACGTTCCCAACACGTCCTCTAATGAACAACTCCAAGACTCTGATAGACAATTCACAGAGACTGTGAGAGTTCAAGAGGGGAAGAGGGGATTAGGAAGGGTACTGCTGGGAAGGAGACCTTTAATGGGAAAAAAGGTTAGAACACACAATATAACCTGAAGTAAATATTAATAAACATAGTCTTTCTGAAAATATGAGCAATCTTGAATTGCAGTTTTAAAAATGAACAGATTTTGTGATGATCAGATACCTGTAATGGAATCAAGATTAATTGAAATAAAACTTTTCTTATTCAAGCATGAATTAGAATAACAAGAATATGCATAATAGGAGCATATAATGTTGCATCTAGAACTTCTGATCCTATATATATTTTCCTTGAAATGTTTTCAACACAGATTACACTCTTAAAACACTAGAGAAGAAATATTTTTCAATGGGTTCAATAGTTCAAGAAATATTTCCCATACTTGTCAACTCAAATTGTACCAAGCAATTATCCTGGAATGGTAATATGCAGTTCACAACATAAATAAACTCTAGTAAAAAATTGCATGTCCTGCTGACTCGAATGCCACCATGCAAAGTCAAGAAATGGTTGCACAATAAATAGAGACAGGTTTTGAAATTATCTTAAATTGAATTATACATCGTGCCACTTCAAAACCTTCTTTTAAATGTCAATAAATAGTAACACACAATGTTCCACAAGCTTTTAAAGCTTCATAAACGAACCGCGCCTCTTGCCGATTCGTGATCAATCATGTATGTGTCAATAAATGCCAGCGCGCAATGCAACTCAAGATTTCAAAGCTTTTCAAACGAATCGCGCCTCCTGCTGATTCATAAATATCCACGTGTATGTCAATAAACACTGGCGCGCAATGTAACATGAGTTTCAAAACTATAAACGAATCGTGCTTCTTGCCGATTCATAAACATCCATGTACACACTTTAACAAAAATACTTGAGTGCACTTTTTATGACTATGACCTTAAAACAAATTGTTAACATAAATAAACGATCAGATCTTAGAATGAGATCATTCTAGATAAAATAAACGGTATTGGGAATAAACCCAACTACCGTCTTACCACCCAGGAACAAGATGCACCAATGAAGATTTCAAAGCAGAACTGGGAGATCAAAAAGGCCACTGGAATTGAAGGTCTGGACATAGCTGCTCTTCTGCACTGGAACCTCTGAATAGTGAGCACTGGGAGTTGGGCTGACTCTCCTTATATAGAGTTTTGGCCCAGCCCAGAACCACGCCCAGGTATGTTGCAGGGAAAGTCTCTGGAAGGCCCTGGAAAGAGGCCACACCCTAACCCACTCTGAAAACCTGTAGCAATACCTTGCAAAGAAACAGTATTTGTAAACATATTAAGAATAAGTGTTTAGGATTGAACTCTGCAATGCAAAAGGGTAAAATACAACATATCAGCACAATGCATGAATCATGTTATTTTTAAAGTGATGTTTTTTTGCATTTTTTGACGCCAATAGAGCGCGTACTGTTCTGGTGGTGACATACAGTTGGAAGTTGCAGCTGGCAGGAATTGGAAAGATGGTCTTAAGAATTTTCTCCATGCATATAGATTTTCTCCTCACGTCACTGCAGGGAAGGTACCGTTTGAACTTTTCAGGGGACGGAAAGCTAACACACGTTTGGCACCAGGTTGGGTGCGTTGGGGTAAGAATGAGTGTGTTACATGGTGTGACGGAAATAGAGAGGAAAGGGCGGAAGAGGAAAAGTGCTTAGTGAAAAGAAAGGAAAACTATGATAGGAGGAAAAGCACATGCAATGTTGAGGTGAAAGTGGGTGATAAGATTTTGATTAGAAACCCTAGATTTAGCAAGTCTGGAAGTAAGTTTATGGGTCCTTTTGAAGTGGTCAAACTCTTCAGGAATGCGGTGAGAATTAAAGATGGTAGAGTCTGGAATCTCAACCGTGTGGTTGTTTCAAAGAAAATGTAACCCAATTTTCTTCCAGTTTACAGTTTGTTGTTTTGGTATTATATTTTCTTCCTGTATATAGTTTCTTTTGTTCTCATGGGTTTTGTAATTGTTCTAAAAAAATGGTAAGGTGTGTGGTAGAGTGTAATGATAGAATGCAGCATTAGAATGAGAGGGATCTCATCTCTCTCTGGCACTGATGTGGCACTGATGTCATATCTGACATCAGAGTAGAGTGTAAGAGAGAAAGGATTCAGAGGAAGCTTTTGGAGCTGACTGTTGGCTTGACCAGATCTGTATGTGGCTAAGATACTCCTATTAAAGAACCTACATTTTGTACCATCAAGATTCATCTTTATTACAGGGGCTATGCTTACCCCCTTTTGGAAGGAGGCAACAATTACTCTAATATTAAAGCCAGGAAAATAACCCACATGTTGCAACTCATATAGGCCAATTTCTCTATTGAATAGCGACTATAAAATGTTTGTAAAAATTCTGGCGAGAAGGTTGGGTAAGGTGCAGGGTAAACTGACCCATGTAGATCATAAGGGGTTTATAAAGGATAGATACCTGCATGAGTTAACTGAAGGCTTGATAGGTGAAATAGATTTGGCAAGCATGTGTAAGGCACCTTTAGCAGTGGTGATGATTGACGACGCCAAGGCTTTCGATATGGTTAATTGGTCATATCTGACCACTCTCTGTGAGTCACTTAACTTACGAAGGAGGTTTATAAGGGTATTACGGTCAATATATCACAGCCCAGTGGCAAGAACTTTAGTTAATGGCTCTTTAACTCGCCCCTTTAAAATTGGGAGGAGGATCAGGCAGGGATGTCCACTATCCCCTCTGTTATTTAACTTATACATGGAACCCCTGGCCTGTAAAATTAAAAGTGAGTCAACGATATTCCCTTTCCAGTGTGGGAATTGGTATAGGAAAGTAGCCCTATACGCAGATGATCTGATGGTTTCTACAAGCAATTTGAAACAATCTTTGCCTGTTTTGGAAGATTTGATGCTGGAATTCTGGGAGATTGCAGGGTATGTGGTTAATAAAGGTAAAACGGAAGCCATGACTTGGAATATGCCAGAGGGTAGTGTTACGAACAACAGAGAGTTGAAATATTTGGGCATCACAATAACACATGATATGGGGGAAATTGCAGAAAGAAATTTAGACAGAGTTATGATTGAGGCTTGTAAGCGGATGAAGAGCTGGGCTGATCGATCCCTTACGATGTTAGGAAGGGTTAATTTGTTTAAAATGATGATTCTACCCAAAATGTTATTCATTTTTAATGCACTACCTTTGAGGTTTGATAAGGGAAGAATGAGTAGATTTCAAGGCAAGATTAGTAGTTTTATATTGGGCAAAAAAGGAGAAAGTATAGCATGGAAGAAGTTGAGGCGGAGGAAAGAGAAGGGTAGGTTAGCGCTATCAGATCTACAACTTTATGCATGGGCATCCTTTATAGAAAATATGAGAGGGGCTCTGGGTGGGTCTACTATCTCTGAATTGGGGCAGATTTTAAAAGTAATGATGATATTTGAGAAGGTTGCAGAGGTGGTTTTCTTGAATACATTTGGAGATCCCAATTTTTTTAAGAAGGTGAGATTAAGATTATTGTATGATTTGGCAAACATTTGGGGGCATATTTATACTCTGTTTGCGCCGGAATTGCGTCTTTTTTTTACGCAATTCCGACGCAAAACGAACTCCATATTTATACTTTGGCGTTAGACGCGTCTAGCGCCAAAGTCCATGGAGTTTGCGTCATTTTTTAGCGTGGACACCTACTTTGCGTTAATGAGATGCAAGGTAGGCGTTCCCGTCTAAAAAAGTGACTCCGAGGCATGTGCGCCGTATTTACACTCCCAGGCAAAATTCACACCCGGGAGTGGGCGGGTCAAAAAAAATTACGTACGGCCGCTTTTGCGCCGTTTTTTAGTGCCTGGAAAAGGCAGGCGTTAAGGGACCTGTGGGCTCGGAAGGAGCCCAGAGGTGCCCTCCCATGCCCCCAGGGACACCCCCTGTCACCCTTGCCCACCCCAGGAGAACACCCAAGGCTGGAGGGACACATTCCAGTGACATTAAGGTAAGTTCCAGTAAGTATTTTTTTTGTTTGTTTTTGTGGCATAGGGGGCCTGATTAGTGCCCCCCTACATGCCACTATGCCCAATGACCATGCCCAGGGGACAGAAGTCCCCTGGGCATGGCCATTGGGCAAGGGGGCATGACTCCTGTCTTTGCTAAGACAGGAGTCATGTCAAAGGGGGTTGGGAGTCAAAAAAAATGGCGCAAATCGGGTTGCGGCGCAAATTTTTCCTCAGCCTGATTTGCCCCATTTTTTGGCGCCCAAGCTCCATTTTCCCCTACGCCGGCGCTGCCTGGTGTACGTCATTTTTTTTAACGCACACCAGACAGCGCTGCCGGCTAACGCTGGCTAACGTCATTGAATAAATACGGCGCCCACATGGTGCTTCAGAATGGCGTTAGCCGGCGCTAATTTTTTTGACGCAATACTGCGTTAGCGCAGTTTTGCGTCAAAAAGTATAAATATGGCCCTTGGTATGAGGTGAGAAGGGCCACTAACTTTCCTTATTATAGTAAATATGCCCCCATATGAAACTCACTGGGTTCGCCAGAATGTACTAAAGATGTTCTAGCTGTACCTTTGAAGGAGGCCGGTTTTTGGCAATGGGGACCATTGTGTACAGCAGAGGGCTTGATTTCCTATGAAGATCTTCTCAGGGAATCAGCAGGAAATTTCTCTAAATTTAAATACTTGCAAATAAGGAGTTGGGTCAGATCAAAGGGGGAGTGGGTGGCTGGAACAAATTGGAAAGGCTGCTTCAGAAGGTTGATATGGATAAAAAAAGAACCATCGAGATGGTACTGGACACTCCTGGACACGATAGATGGCGAATTCCTTGTGCCAGAAGAAATTTGGAAAGAACATTTCCCAGGAGCAGAGATAAGAGAGCTATGGCAAGTATCTATAGCTTTGCTGTATTCTACAGTTAAACCGGCCTGTTTAAGAAGGATTCCGTTGTTTTCAATCTACAGGGCCTGCTCGACCCCCAAGAAGTAAACAAGATTGAAGCTCAGTAATAAGGTTAGGTGCGGGAAATGTCGTTCGGAATCTGCAGGTGATATGCATATGTTCTGGGAGTGTCCTTGACTCAGCCGATTTTGGAGCAAGGTTGGTGGCTGTATTAAAAAGTTTTACCTATGAAGTGTAAGGTAAGCCTTTCTCTGATTATTTTTGGTTGTACACAGGGAGATAGTGGGATAAAAAAAGGATAGCGCCAAGTTGCTGTTTTATATGACATTGTTGGCCAGGAGAGAGACACGTAGAAGATGGACTAGTCCGACCCCCCCAACTCGTGTGGAATGGAAAGACTTGTTAATGTATAATTTAGCATGCAATACAAGGGGAAAGGAAATAACTGAGAAGAGATGTGAGTTCTGGGGGCCACTAATAAACTGGCTTGCAACAAAATAGTGTCTGTCCTATGTTTACACAACTGCGAGTTCAAAGGAACGCGATGTAGTAGCGTTCCAGAGGGCTAACTTAGCCCAGAGACATAGATCGCTCCCTGGTCTGATAGCCTCACACGGGTACTGAATTGGAGGGAATCCACTTTTCAGAGGTGTACCCAACAGATGCTTCAGACTTTGGAGTTAAGTGAATGACAACAACAAAAAATACTACTTGTCTAACTGTTAAAGCACTAGTAGGAGATATGGAGAGTCTGCAACTCACGCAATTAGTTATTGCACCTACCCACCAACTAGGGCATATCCTTGACCCCATTTTCTCCAATCTTACCTTTCTTGAAACCAGGCCACCTTTTCCCAATGGCCTAGTCAGATCATTTTGCGATTGTTATCCATATATTTTATAATAAGGCACCAGTGAGTCATGTTCTTGCCTCAACATGGGTGCGGCAGTGGGCTAAAGTGACTCCGGAGAGGTATGCAAGCCCTCGAGAACTGCTGTACCACTTTGAATAACTGTGTAGATAAGGCCATTGTACAACCGGATGACTGGATTAGAGAAGAACTTGACCAAATTGCACCCATTGTAAAGCAAGTTCTACTCAGACAAAAGCCTTCAGCAGGCTGGTTCAATAAACAAGTGCTTAATCATAACAAGAAGTGTAAGCGCCTTGAGCCTCTTTGGTGTAGAGACTATGATCAGTTTTGTGAAGTGTTCTATATGGCAGCATTAGAAACATTGGCTTACTATTTATGCTTGCCGTAATTATTATGCCAAGAAAATTAAATCCACCAATAACACCTCACGTGAAATATTTTGGATTGTTAAATCACTTATTTCGTAGTCCTCAGTCTCACCTTTATCTCTTCCATCAGAAAAGAGGTGTAACACTCTGGTTTCCTTTTTCTTTGAAAACCTTGAGAACATCTATGCCTCCTTTCTTGCTGAAGCTGGAAGCTATCCATGCCTAAATATCTGTTTTGACTCTTCAGCTGACAGGTCCAAGTTATCATACTTTAATCCCATTCAATCTGAGGAGCTGACGTCCCTACGCCAGGTCATCAAATCTGGCTCTTCACTTGAATCGAGTATCTCCTAACACCTTAGAGCTGAGATGTGAGACAATCCAACCGGTCCTTTGTGAACAACTGGAATGCTCTCTGTCCTCCGGTTGTGTTCCCCAGCATTGGAAACACGCTATGGCAGTTCCACTTTAAAAAAAAAAAACTTTACTGAAGCCCTCTATGCCTGAAAACTATTGAGCCATCTTGCTGCTACTGCTCTTCTCTAAGATGATAGAGAAGCATGCGAATGGGCAGCTCTCTAATTTCTTGGAGGACAATGATCTTCTCCATAGGATGTAATCAGGCTTTCGCCCTTCATACAGCACTTAGTCTGCCCTGCTACTGGCCTCTGAGTCAATTCAACAGATTCTGGACGATGGCGATACCCCAGCAATTTTAATATTAGACCTCAGTGCCGCTTTTGACATGGTTTCACATAACATCTTGTTAAAGAGAGTCTGGAACTGTGGTGTGGACAGTGAAGCACTGCTTTGGCTTGCCTCATTTCTGCAGGGTTAGTCATTTGAGGTCTCCCAAAATCCTTTCCACTCAAAGGTGCGCCCCTTGCAGAAAGGAGTGTCTCAGGTTTCGTCACTTAGTCCAACCCTATTTATTTAATATCTACGTTCTCCCTCTGGCTGAGGACATTGAGCACTATGGGGGTCATTACAACATTGGCGGTAAAGCCGCTTACCGCCGTGCAGAAGACCGCCAACACACCGCCGCGGCTGCGGAATTCTGCCACGGTCATATTGACCCACAGCTCGGAATCCGCCAAAATTTAGAGACCCACACAAGTCCGCCACACCAAAGGTCAGTGATAAACTGGTGAAAACAAAACCTCCACCGTCACGCCAACAGGAATACGCCCACACTATCACAACCCACGAATCCACGCGGCGGTCTTTCAACCGCGGTATTCCATTGGCGGTACACACCGCTGCGCTCAAAATACACACACATTTACAAAACACATCCACATTGGACAAATCGAAATACACACACCTGATTCACATACACACACCACTCCCACACACCCAATACAATATAAAACACACACCCACATCACCCACAAACCCCTATGACAACAACTGCGACTGAAGGCCACAGAGAGACACCACCATCTACAAACGAGCATCCACAGGCACTCAACGCCATCACTAACACAACATCCACGCACCTCACACAACACACTACTAAATATCACCCCACACATCACAACACACACCAACCCACACCTCACCCACACCACCCCATGGCACGGCAAAGACACCCCGGGATCTCTGAGGAGGAGCTCAGGGTCATGGTGGAGGAAATCATCCGGGTAGAGCCACAGCTATTCGGATCACAGGTGCAGCACACCTCCATAGTTAGGAAGATGGAGCTATGGCGAAGAATAGTGGACAGGGTCAACGCAGTGGGACAACACCCAAGAAATAGGGATGACATCAGGAAGAGGTGGAACGACCTACGGGGGAAGGTGCGTTCCGTGGTCTCAAGACACCACCTTGCGGTTCAGAGGACTGGCGGCGGACCCCCACCTCCTCCCCCACAACTAACAACATGGGAGGAGCAAGTCTTGGCTATTCTGCACCCTGAGGGCCTCGCAGGAGTAGCTGGAGGAATGGACTCTGGTAAGTCAAATCTTTACTACTATATCCCCCACCCTACCTGCATCCCATCACATACCCCCACCCTTACCCTCACCCCATCACTCCAACTCCTCACAAATGTCCCAATATCACAAACCACCCATCCCAACACCAAGCCCTGCATGCAACAACAAAGCATGGACACCCATCACCAAAGCATGGCCACTGTACATACCCATACACTCCCCTAAACCATCATCACACAAGGTTCCACACAGGAATGCAAATGGCGAGGGACAACTGTTGGACACACACTAACTCTTAGGGATATCCCCAGATCCAGACAACTATTCCCACTGATTTGGTTCCAGGTGCTCACCTAATAGCCACACACGGTGCCTCTGGAGTTGCCCCACCACATAAGGGATGCTGCTATTCCGCAGGATGTAAGCGTCATGCACTGAGCCAGGGAATTTGGCATTAACATGGGAGATGTACTGGTCTGCCAAACACACCATCTGCACATTCATCGAATGATAACTCTTCCGGTTTCTGTACACCTGTTCTCTCCTGCGGGAGGGGACCAAGGCCACATGGGTCCCATGAATGGCACCTATGATGTTGGGGATATGTCCCAGGGCATAGAAGTCACCTTTCACACTACGCAAATCCTCCATGAGGGAAAACGATGTAGCTCCACATGTGTTTCAGCAGGGCAGACAACACTCTGGACAACACGTTGGAAAACATAGGCTGGGACATCCCTGATGCTATGGCCACTGTTGTTTGAAATGACCCACTTGCAAGGAAATGGAGTACTGACAGCACCTGCACTTGAGGGGGGATTCCTGTGGGATGGCGGATGGCTGACATCGGGTCTGGCTCCAACTGGGCACACAGTTGCAGGATTGTGGCACGATCAAGCCTGTAGGTCATGATCACATGTCTTTCCTCCATTGTCGACAGGTCCACCAGAGGTCTGTACACAGGAGGATGCCGCCATCTCCTCACATGCCCCAGAAGACGGTGCCTATGGAGGAGAACAGCGAGCAGAGAGTCAACCAACTCTGAGGTACGTACACACAGCTTACTCAGAAAACTATTCATAAACCGAAATGTGCCTGTAAGAGTGTTGAGCCGAGGCCTAGGTATGTGTGACGCAGTAAAAAATAAAGCCATGTGGGCCCCTGAAATTGCGGCTGCCTGACCTGTAAAGTGGGACAATGGGATATGAGGTAACTGTGCTGGCGTTGTACACCGTCGCGGTAGGCGGTCGAAGACCGCTGCGCAATTCTGCATTGGTTAACATTGGACCCTATGGGTCCCAGGAGCCAATGACGATGTGCATCGGCGGTGACGGTACGCACCACCGCGAACGTGACCGCCATTTTCAATCTGCTCAATCACTCGATACCTGATCTTCGACAGGAGAGGACCTACACTGCAAGTGCTGCTGTGACCTCAGTCTGGAAGAGACAATGGATCGTGCGTCTGGAGAAAGGACCCCTGCCTTCAGCACAGAGGAGTTGGAGAAACTCGTGGATGGGGTCCTCCCCCAGTACACGCTATTCTACGGTCCTCCAGACAAGCAGGTAAGTACACTGGGAGCATGCTGTATGGGCAATGCCAGTGTGGAGTGGGGTGGATGAAAGATAGGTGGGGGGAGAATGAGGCGTGCATGAAACGACGGTTAGTGCATGTGCCACATGGCAAGGGTAGGGATACGGGCCAATGACTGTGACGGTGCATTTGGTAATTACTTCTCTTTTTCCCCTGTACAATTCCTGTAGGTCAGCGCCCACCAGAAGAAGGATATTTGGCATGCCATCGCCAAGGACATCCGGACCCTGGGGGTCTACCACAGACAGAGCACCCACTGCCGGAAAAGATGGGAGGACATTCGCCGCTGGAGCAAGAAGACGGCGGAGGCCCAGCTGGGGATGGCATCCCAACGTGGGAGGGGTGCCTGTCGCACCATGACCCCCCTGATGTTCAGGATCCTGGCGGTGGTGTACCCGGAGTTGGATGGGCGCTTGAGGGCAGCACAGCAGCAACAAGGGGGTGAGTACACTCTCCTTCAGCTGATTCAGCGCGCATTGTAGGTGTCTGGGTGGGGTAGGTGGGCTGTGGATTCCCCTAGGCCAGGGCGAGTTTGCTAGTGAAGTCCCCTTTTTCAGGCAGACCCTGTGTCACCCCACCCCACCTGGGTACAGTGGCAACTACACCTAGTCAGGCTCCTGTGACATCATGTGTGCAGAAATCGGCCATAGCCTTGTAAGCCATGTCCCAGGGATTAAATAGTGGACCCCAAGTGCGCGGCGTAGTGCAGGGGGCTTCTGTGTCTGTTGTGTCCGCCAACGGTAGTGGTATTGCATGCAGTCAACATATCTTTCTTCTGTCTTCCCCACCCCCTTTTTGTGGTCTCCCTGTACTTGTGTGCATTAGCATCATCAGGCGGAGGAGCAGTGGCACCGGAGCAGGAGGGAGCTGCATCCCACATGGCCCTGGAGGGCCAGACTACGGACTCCGAATTCACCAGTGGGATAGAGGGCGAGGGGAGCTCCACGGCGGGGACAGGAGCAGATACCAGCGATACGGACTCCTCCTCTGATGGGAGCTCCCTTGCGGTGGCGGGCCCATCTGTGCCCCCCGCATCTACAGGTACAGCTGCCACCCCCCCTCCAGCAACGCCCCCCAGCCTCCCCTCAGCCTTTGTCCCGTGCCCGCTCACCCAGGAGGGTGGGCATCACCTTCGCCCCAGGCACCTCAGGCCCTGCCCCTGTCACCCCTTCTGCCCTCAGTGAGGAGGCCATTGACCTCCTCAGGTCCCTCACTGTTGGGCAGTCTACCATTTTGAATGCCATCCAGGGTGTAGAGAGGCAGTTGCAACAAACCAATGCATTCCTGGAGGGCATTCATTCTGGTCAGGCCCGCCAGCAGCATCCCCGCTGCCCAGGAGGCGCCCGCCAGCAGCCCCACTGACACAGACAGGACCGCCAGCAGCAGCCTGCTGCCCAGGAGGCGACCGCTAGCAGCCCCACTGCCACAGACAGGACCACCAGTAGCAGCCCCGCTGCCGAGGAGGTGACCGCCAGCAGCCCCACTGCCACAGACAGGACCGCCAGCAGCAGCCCCGCTGCCCAGGAGGCGACCGCCAGCAGCCACATTGCCCCAGACAGGATCGCCAGCAGCAGCCCCGCTGCTCAGGAGGCGACCGCCAGCAGCCCCACTGCCCCAGACAGGACTGCCAGCAGCAGCCCAACTGCCCCAGACAGGACCGCCAGCAGCTGAACCGCTGCCAAAGACACCGCCGCCACAAGCACCGCTGCCAAAGACTCCGCCGCCAAAAGCACCGCTGCTGAGGACACCACCGCCACAAGCATCGCTGCCAAGGACACCGCCGCCACAAGCACTGCTGCCAAGGACACCGCCGCCACAAGCACTGCTGCCAAGGACACCGCCGCCACAAGCCCCGCAGGCCCATGAGCGCCAAAAGCTCTGACGCTACTGAGGCCGGCACGAGCAGGATGAAGCACTTTGGGCACAAGCACCCTCCAGAACCAGTGGAGTATCACATCCTCTACCTCAGTCCTTGGCAGGATGATGCAGTCTGGGCACAAAGCCCCCTCCAGAACCAGTGGAGTATCACATCCACTACCTCAGTGCTTGGCAGTATGAAGCACTCTGGGCACAAAGCCCCCTCCAGAACCAGTGGAGACTGTTATCCACTTGAGAGACTGTGGCTTTGCACTCTCCAGGATTGAACACGTGGGCAAACCACCCACTGTAGAGACTTAAGAGACTGTGGCTTTGCACTCTCCAGGATATAGCAGTGGGCAAACCACCCACTGTAGAGACTTAAGAGACTGTGGCTTTGCATTCCCCAGGATTGAACAGTGGGCATGGGGCCCCGTCGTGGATTTGGCATCGTGCACTCAACCGGCTGAGGTGCCCCCCCTTCCCTTCCCCCTGAGGTGCCTGTTTTGTTTCTATCTGATGCCCCTGCAGTGTTCTCTCCGTCTTGTTCGGGTATCTTGTGTGGGCCTCGCCCATGCCTTTTGGGTCCAGTGATCCACGGACTATGATGGTGGAATACCTTGGACTTGTGTTCTTGGTGTATTTAATTGTATATAGCATAAATGTATATATTTGTAAATATTTTTGAATCATGTTTTTGAATATATCACAATAATTCGACTCATTTCCTTTTGTCCTTGCATTCTTCCAGGGGGGTTTGGGGGTGTAGCTGTGATGTGTCATGATGTATTAGCGTGTGTGTTGTAGTGGGTGAGGGTGGGGGTGTTGCGTGTTGCGTGTGTGTGTCACTGTTTTTTTCCTCCCCCTCCCCTGTGTCGTAGGTGCAGTACTCACCGTGGTCTTCGCCGCCAGCGTTCATGCTCCTGGTAGAGGAGCAGGAAGATAAAGGCTGAAAAAATCTGGAGCTCTGGTTCCATGACGTCCTGGTTCCTCGTGGGGTGTGTAGAGGTGAGCATTTTCCCTTCGAAGTCCTGTTTCCGCCGTGTTTTTGTTCGCTGTGAATCCGCCCAGGAAAAGGTGGTGGATTGGTGGGTTGTAATTCTGTGGGCGGTACATTGTCCTCCGCCAAGCTGTTTGTTTGTACCGCCGTGGCGGTCGGAGTGTTAAAGTGGCTGTCTATGTTGGCAGTTTCTGCCACGGTCGTAATTAATTTGTTTTTTACCGCCGGCCTGTTGGTGGTCTTACTGCCGCTTTAACACCGACCGCCAGGGTTGTAATGACCACCTATGTGTTTACTATCATCTCATATGCGCATGACACACAACTTGTCATCACTCTGTCTCAGAACAGTAAACACATGGCTTCTTCCCTCTTTTATGTTTGGCAGAGGTTGCTGCCTGGATGAACTAAAACTGCCTAAAGCTGAATGCAGGGAAGACTGAAGTGCTGGTTCTGGGTAAGCACGCAACATCTGGTCCTCTACCCTCCCTAAGACCAAGGTCAGAAATCTGGGCATCTGGTTTGATGATAAACTCTCTTTCGATAACCAGATCACTGCATTAGCAGGGAAATGCTTAGAGAAGCTGAGATATCTGAAGAAAATTCACCATCTTCTGCCGCCAGAGTCTGCTCAAAACACTGTAATTCAACCCTGGTTATATCCAGGCTGGACTACTGCAATGTTCTGTGTTTAGGAGTGTCTCATTCTCGTCTGAGCAGGCTCCAACCGGTTCAGAGTGCTGATGCACAGGTACTGCTCAACCTGCTCAAGCATGCCTCTATTGGAACGGCACTAAGGAAATCCCACTGGCTTCCAGTGAGGCAGAGAACCACCTTTAAAGCTCTCTGCTATTGCTTTAAGGCTCTATCCTCCCAGGGGCAAGTCTATCTCCGGACAATGGTCAAACCATATGTGCCATCCAGAAGCTTGATATCTGTTGAAGTGAAACTGGCCGTCATTTCAAAATTAAAAAAAAATCAGAACTGAGGCAGCTACTTTGGTTACCTTGCACCTCAAGTCTGGAATTCTCTCCTCCTCACTATCCAGCGGGCTCTATCTGAAACTCTCTTCAGGAAAAAATTGAAAACATGGCTTTTTATGTCTGGTTAAGAACTGGTTCAGTAGGATGGGCAATCTCTTTTCAGCAGCCAGGATCCTAGTGCTGGGACACTTCACAAGAAGTAGCTATGCGTTCTATGAAACTTATTATTATTTGCATTATTATTTGTATTATTATTATTATTAGGGACTTTTGTAGAGCAGTACATTGCCTCAGAATGCCACAAAAATCTATTAAAGGCAGGTTGAAAAGTTCAGTTGCAATTAATTTCTTAACCATATGTAATTATTTTTGTTCTCATGTTTAGGTGCAGGGCATTCATGACCTAAAGCCAGTGACTCGCAAACAACTGTCCTGTGTCAGTCGTTTAAAAGTTCATTGGGTGATGAGGTATGCACAGAGGGAGCAAAAATTCCTGATAGGGGAATAGTGGGTGCCCAAAAATGTAATTATTTTGAGTGTTTCCTTTAGTTCCTCTTCTTGCCACAGTAGAGGACCATGACATTGATCCTAACATCCACAGACAGCGAGTAAAGTATATTAGTGCTGGTTTGATGTGGCCATCTCTGCAAAAGTTCAAGTACATTTCTTCTGTCTGGTTTTGCTGGCTTTGGAATCTATCAACATGTTTAGATGAGGGTAAGTAGTTTTGACATGTCATAATCAAGGGTCATGAACTCTGTATATAGTGATCAGTCTGAAGAAGAGGCAGAGTTTTTGAGAGGGTAGAGAGCTTCATTTTGACCTCTGGACTACCTTTCCTTTGGGAGCAAGCAAGCGTATGGTACTGAGAATGATCGATTAGTATCTTACTATTGATGAGGATGATGTGATGTTCCAAGATATAAGGTCCAAGGGAAAGTTAATCTGTTTGTTTCAGTCCCTCTCAACTCTATGATTTAAATTCTAGTTCCATGAATGCAAAAACTGCTATCCTGCATCAAGTGAAACAATTGTCTTGTCTATTTTCCGGTTAGAAGTGGAGTTGTGCGTCATAAGTATACATTTAGAAATTGACCTGGTTTTGATCAAGGAGCTGCACCAAAGCATAAACATCAACATCAAAGAACAGGAAAGTTGGACATACATGATTAGACCCATGCAATGGCAACTCCAGAAAAACCTTCCCACATCTCTAGACTTTCAAAGCTTATAAGGAGTAGTAAGGCTGATTTGAGTGATTTAAGTGTGCTAATGTTACACTAGGGGAGAATGGCTAGTTTGATTCTTGTGAGGACACTGTGGCCTAAACCCATTTCAGCACCACAAGAATAGCGTTTCACTTCTTTTCTTTTTCAGGGTCACCAGTTTGGCAATGGAGTTATTCCTTCTCCGATTACACAAATTGTTTAAGCTCTGTTACTGATACATTTATCAGAGATAGTTAAAGCCAGTGGTGGTATCATCTTTAAACTCTTACCACCATTCCAGCATGGAGCCCAGCACAGTCTACAGCAAGGCCCCTGTCTAACCAGCCATCTAAACTTGTTATCTCAAGAGATTGTACATCTAAGTCCAACACACTACAAGCATATTGCAGATTTGTTGATCATGTAAAAGAGGATGGGGAGGTGATGCATGCCAGCATTCAAGACTACACATCATCTGGCCCCACATCTGGTTATTTTCTGTTTTATTCTATTCCTTCATCTGTGGCTCCATTGTGCTGGTTGCCAGCTACTGGCCCAAAGAGAGTACTGAGATTGACATTCAAGCTGCCACTGACTCTTAAAGTGGTGGAGGAAATGTTTGTTATTAAAGAGGATGCAATGGGCATTTAAAAATTCCTGCAATGATTTAGAAGGAAGCAGTCTCATTGACCCAGTGGTAACAAGCTCGGAAACAGAAACTGTCACTTTACAAGGAGCCCATAACACTGAAGATTAGTCCCTTTGTACACCTCCCAAAATCATACACATATTTAAAAAAATGTAACAGTCTCGTCCAGCCCTAAATACTAGAGTGCTCAGTTATGATCGGTGTGGCCACTCCCATGACTCCAAAGCATAACTCTTCTTACAATCACCTGATTACTCTCTCTGATTACTCTCTTGAACGTGACCAAGCTTATTGCACTGCATGCCATAGGACCTACAAACAAGTATCTTTGTAATGGTCAACTCATAATCTATTGGAAATGGCATGTTTTCCTTTTGAAATGATACAATGCCAGTTGTTAGGTTAAGAGGTGATATTAGGTATACTTGCATCACTGAGCACAAAGATTGTGATGCCCTTGTGTGTTTTTTAATGTTCTTTTAACATTTTGTATGGCTGTATGACATACATTGCGAAACAAGTCGATGAGGAGGACATTGGAATTATTTAAAGAGGTTGAGATATCTGTTCATATAGCCATACTCTTTGTCATACAAAATGTTGATGTCAGTGGGGTAGGATAAGGAAACCCTTAACTGAGTGGGGGAGGCTACTAGAGCCTTTAAGGGCTGTGGATTTCCCTAACCAGAAACTGCAGTACAGCAAGGGAGCAGCCCTGACTTTTATCTTTGGCAGTTTTTTCTCTTTATTTTTGTATATTACTTTCCAATGTATTTTGTTGCCCTTCTTCCTGCTCTATGAGCCTAATGGGAATGATACTGGTGCCAGTGATGAAATGTGTGTCACACCCTGGCAAGACAATATATGTGTACTCTCAATTCTGGAAACATGGTTATCTGGTCCCAGTGCTACTGGCCCTTACGATAACTTTCACAAGGTGCAGGTTCGCTCGTACAAGACAGGAATATCTTTTCTGCTCTTGTTGGAAAAAGGATCCACAAACTTCAGGAGGATTTAAAGTTCACGATCTACAGTTGGAAATTTTTATGCAATCCAAATTTCTGAAAGATTAATAAAGTAACTGCTAAGAAATGTCCAAGAAATGCATTAGCAAAAATAGGCGGGAGTCAGAACGTATTGAAAGAATTCATTCTAAATGTCCCCCCCCTCAAGACATTTCTTCCTTATTCTGCTTGATCATTTTAGAGCTCCAGGCAAACAGTTTCACTGTCATCAAGTTTTTTGTTTAGTTTAGATAGAAAAAAAAATTTTTGATTCAAAAACGTATGCCAACATATAGGGCCTCAGTACGACCCTGGAGGTCTTAAGATGGTGGTGGTCCTCCACTGGTGGTGCTGGTGGTGCTGGCGGTGCTGGTGGTCCTAATCCACCAAGGTGGCGCTGTAAGCAGCGCTGCCCTGGGGATTACGAGTCTCTTCTCTGCCAGAGGTTACATGGCGGTAACACCGCCAGGTAAAGGCTGGCGGAGATGGATGCAGGGGGCCCCATGGCCAGCCCATCATGCTTTTCACTGTCTGCTCTGCAGACAGTGAAAAGTGCGACAGGTGCTGGTGCACTCTACGCACCGCAGCATTGCCGCTGGCTTTATGATGAGCCGGCGGCAATGTTGTGGACTGATTCCCGCTGACCCAGCAGGACACTTGTAATAGGTCCCATGGGAAGGGGACCACACTGGGGGTAACATGAACGCGAGACTTTGGCGGATGGCCTTTTCTGTCTGCCAAAGTTGTAATTAGGCCCATAGTTTTTTATGCGCTTCTGGCAGATGTTTTTCAATCCAGCTAAGGTGGCATGTGACACTGGTCATTCCAAATGGTAACATATGCCAAAGCTTTATGGAATAGAAGATAGGAATGTTGCTGATCAATGGATACTAACAACCATTGGCGAATCAATTTCCTCATAATAGGATTTCCTCGATCATCTGGTTACCAGTAGTAATACAATAACCAGTAACAATAATTGAATCACCACCATGACCCCCACACTTCAGGCTGAAGTACTGAGATGGTCTAAGAATGGACAAAACTCATTAACAGTATTCACATAATGAAAGGGTAATTAAGTGTGGTGACTGCATAGTGGATAATGATGCACTAGTGTTTTGCCCTGTAGGGGGCTGATCTCAGCCCCTGTAGTTAAAATATATTCTGGTCCAACTGTGTAATCACCTGTTTGTATTTTTTACTTCCTGGTAGTTTAGTTTCCCTTTCCTTCAATACTAGTTTAGCTGCTAAAAGCACAGGCATACTTATCTTGTCAACTGTATTCTATGACAACAGGCACCAAACAGTCAGTAGTTGTTTACACCAGGCAATAACACGTGCCACTGATGGTAGTACAAAAATTAAATACCACAGGGTTGGTAATCCTGGCAGAGTATTAACCTTAAGAGTATTGTAATTTTCTATCAGTGGCAAGTGTTACTTATTAAGCTCCTACTTTAGGATCACAAAAAAGTGAAAAGTCTAGAAGTCTGGGGATATAGCAAAATTGCCACAGGCTGCTTTCAAATAATGCCAGACACTACGAATACAAATTAAACAAGAAATGATTATCGGAATTGCAACCAGAAGTTTTCAATCCCTCTAATTCTAATGAAATAAAGACCCCAAGTTTCTGGATTGACCTAACGATATCAATGTCACTGTAGACCGACAGCAAAGTAAAAAGAGTCTGAAAGAACAACTCTATTGAAAAAAAAATATATTTTGTTTGTCGAACTCCTTTCTCTAAGTGGTCCAATCTCTTGTAATCACCCATATTGTTTACAGAAATGACGTTCCCAAAGTCCACTTTGTACCCTCTTACTGCGGGTCTACATACAGCAGCAAGATTAGTATCACGAACCAGGAGATTTCAACACATCACCAGTGGCGGCTCATGGGAGCGAAAACGGGCATGGTGGCAGGGTGAGTGGTGGTGGTGGGGTTGGGAACAACAAAAGAAAACAACAATAATAATGAAATAACTTACTTATCCACCGAGCCGGTGGTCTTCTCCGCTCCGCGCCTCTCTTCTTTGGCAGGTGCAGGCTCCCAGCCTGCCCTGCAGGCAATCCTAAAGCTGCTTTCATGCTGCTGGCAGCAACCTGGCAATGCAATGCCTGCGTTGCTGGGTTGGAGAGAGCCCAGTGTGCATGGGTGTTTGGCCGGCCCAAGATCGCTGGCCAAACATACAATGGAACTGAGGGGGAGTGCTGTGCACTCCACTCGCGAGCGTCACAGCCCTATGGCCCGCCCCTTTTACTGTAAACGATAAGAAACGTAGTTTATTATTGTTTTATAGTGCAAGTTTTGAGGCTGCTGCTGCTGGTGCAGGGAGAGGAAGGAGACGCTCCTCCGCCATAGCGGAGGAGCAGCCCCTGCACATCACAGCAGTTTTTTGTGAAGTAAACTGGCTCCCCACTAGAAATAAGAATCCCATTTAACTGCTATGCATAATAATCTAAACCATTAACTTCGAAAAACAGTATATGATCAGTCTTGAAAACCTTCGAAGTAGTTAAGGAGTAGAAATATATCACTTTTTGAGTTAAAAAACGAAAACAAGCATTGACAAAGCCAATAGGTCTCATCTATACAAGAGATATTGGCTTGGCAATACGTT
Organism: Pleurodeles waltl; assembly: GCF_031143425.1. Classification (NCBI taxonomy): domain Eukaryota; kingdom Metazoa; phylum Chordata; class Amphibia; order Caudata; family Salamandridae; genus Pleurodeles; species Pleurodeles waltl. The sequence goes on along the minus strand of NC_090449.1, from coordinate 717,246,254 downwards.
TTTGCCATGCTGTACACCAGTGTGGCTGCTGTTCAGCATGGCTAAAAGTTAGTTGTGTGGAGTGCAGTAGTGTTGTAGAGTGGATTTGTAGGAGTACAGGGTCGTAGGATGGGATGAGGGGGAGTAGAGTGTCATAGACTGGTTAGAGGGGAGTAGGGTTCAGTGGTTCAGTGGCAGAATGTCATAGAGTGCAGTGTCGTTGAGTCAAGTGGCTTAGAGTGAAGTGGAGTGGGGTGGAATAGGGTGGAGTGGGTTGGAGTGGACTAAGGTAGTGGGCTAGATTGGATTGGAGTGGAGTGGCATGGATTGGATTGGGTTAGAGTGGACTAGAGTGAGGGGACTGGGCTGGAATGGAGTGGGGTGGATCGAAATAGGATTAGATGGATTGGATTGGGGTGGATTGGATTGGGGTGGATTAGAATAGTTTGGGGTGGGTGGATTGAACTGGAGTGATGGGCCTGGGGTGAGCTAAATTAGATTGGGGTGGGTGGGGTGGGGTGGTTTGGAGTGGGGTGGATTAGACTGAACTGGATTGGGTGGAATGGATTTATTGGATTGGAGTGGGGTGAGTTGGACTGGAGGGGTGGGTGGATTGGAGTGGTGTGGAATGGGGTGGAGTGGAGTGGGGTGGATTGGAGTGGAGTGGATTGGAGTGGGCTGGATTGGATGGGCTGAATTGGATTGGAGTGGGGTGGAGTGAAATGGGTTGGGGTGGATTGGAGTGGGGTTGGGTGGATTGAATTGGAGTGGGGTAGGGGAGGTAGATTGGCTTCAGTTGGTGTGGGTTGGATTGGGGTGGAGTGGATTGGGTTAGATTGGTTTGGGGTAGATTGGGTTAGAGTGGGGAGGCTTGGTGCAGGTAGATTGGATTGAGTGGGGTGGATTGGATTGTGTGGGGTGGATCAGACTGGAGTGGGGTGGAATGGAGTCTGTGGATTGAATTAGAGTGGGATGGGGTGGACTGGATTTGAGAGGGCTTAGTTGAGGGGGTGGATTGTGTGGATTGGATCGGAGTGGGGTGTATTCAAGTGGGGTTAATTTGATTGGATTGGAGTGGACTGGATTATTTTTATTGGAGTGAAGCAGATTGTTTTGGATTGGAGTGGGGCAGATTGTTTGGGATTGGAGTGGGGCAGATTGGAGTAGGGCAGATTGGAGTGAGGCAGATTGGCGTGGAAGATTGGAGTATGGCAGATTGGATTGGGGTAGACTGTTCTAGGTTGGAGTGGATCAGGTTGTTTTAGATCAGAGTGAGGAAGATTGTTTTGGATTGGAGTGGGACAGACTGGAGTGGGCTGGGGCAGATTTTTTTGGGTTGGAGTGGGCAGATTGTTTTTAATTGGATTCGGGTAGATAGTTTTAGATTAGAGTGGGGCACATTGTTTTCAATTGGCATGGGAAAAATTTATTTAGATTGTTTTTATTAGAGTGGGGCAGATTGTTTTGGATGGGATAGGGAAAGGATGTTTTAGATTAGAGTGGGGTTGGTTGTCTTGGATTGGAGTGGGGCAGATTGTTTTGGATTGGAGTTGGGCAGATAGAGGTGGGGCAGATTGGAGTGGGGTAGATTGTTTTAGATTAGAGTGGGTTAAATTATTATGGATAGGTGTGGGGAAGATTGAGTTAGAATGGAATGGTGCAGATTGTTTTTATTGCAGTGGGACAGATTGTTTTTGATTGGAGTGGGGCAGTCGTTTTGGATTGGAATTGGGCAGATTGGAGTGGGGCAGATTGGTTTAGATTGGATTGGGGCAGATTGGCTTTGTACTAGAGTGGGGCAAACTGGAGTGGGCAGATTAGAGTGGGGAAGGTTGAAGTGGGGCAGATTGGAGTGGGGCATATTGGAGTGAGGCATTTTGTTTTGGATTGGAGTGAGGCACATTGTTTTGGATTGGTTTGGGGCAGATTGGAGTGGACAGATTGTTTTGGATTTGGATTGGAGTGAGGCAGATTTGAGTGGGGTGGGTTGGGAGGATTGAAGTGTGGTTTGGAGTGGATTGAAGTGAGTGGTTTGGACTGGAGTGGTGTGGGGTGGGGTGAATGGATTGGCCAGGAGTGAGTTGGATTGGTCTGGGTTGGATTGGATTGAGTGGGTTGGATTAGAATGGGTGGGGTGGATTGGTCTGGACAATGTAGTGTGCTTTGACATGGATTGGAGTGGGGCAGATTGGACTTGACTGAGGCAGATTGGGGTGTGCTGCATGATTACGCGTTAAAACATAATTTCAGAAAATGCACATAAGAAGGAAACAATATTTAGAACAAGATAATCGTCATCGTCAGCATCATCAGCAAAATAAAAGAAACAAGTTAACTATAGAAAATAAAACTTTGCAGCTCTGTTTTTCCTGCTTGGCACATTTTTGCCAGTAACACACCTTCTATTTGCAGGGCCCTAGAATTTAAAAAGAAGATCGTCAATCATGTCAGGAGCAGCAGAAGGTCACTGATTAAGTTGAATCAATCAGTGCTTGGTCTCTTCTTAACAGATAGGATCAGAAATGATGCTTGGCCTGCAGTGACCAATTGCGAGGCTGTAAAGACGAGGACCGCGCAAGCCAACAAATGGTAAGCAACAGCCGTGCTCTAAGCCCACTGAAAGATTACAGTATCCTCGAAAAGCCAGCACATGCGCTGTCTAGCTGAGACCTAAAAACTCTCATGCTCTTTCTCTGGCACAGACCCAATACTCTGGAACTTTCTCCCTTAAGATATTGAAAATACTTTTTTTCATTATCAGTTGCTGCTTGCACTTCCAGCGTCTCCTACTTTATCACTGCTCCTCCTATATTTAACACTTTACTCATTTTCTTCTGTCCACCTCCCTCGCTTCTTCACCCTCCTTTTCATTCTACTATACATCTTTTCATTATTATTTTCCAACCTGCCTGATAAATCACCTACCTTCTAAATTCAAATACTTATTTTCTATTACTCTTCTATCCCTTCTCTGCTTGTCTACTTACCCTCCTTTTCTTCTCTCCCAAACTTCTCCTTTCCTCACCCACTCAGGTATGGTGTAATTCATTTCTTAATTTGTTATTCCACCTACCTCTCAACATTTGCTTCTAGTCTAAAAATGTTTACACTAAGACATATAACTGCATGCTATATTTCTTTACTTGTAAAGCACAATGGTGCCAATGTAAAATATAATGAGAGGCCTATGATTTTTATTATGTTGGAAATAACAGGTCTTCAGGAATTTAAGTTGCAGTATAAAATCAACACGTACCATAATTATCTGTACACTACTTCCACCATGCATCCTTTTACTGAGTCACTGCACCTCAGTATATGAGCACACACAAGGGATAGGAATGCATGTATTTGCTTAGAAAATGAAATTGAGGTAGGAAAAATGTCAAGAAAATGTTGAACTGTGCATTATTTGCCACAAACAGCCTTATACGTCCTACATACACGTCCCATTGATATTTCACTTTCATAGATCTTTCTATGACATTTGATACAATGGAGTGGGACTCCAACTCCCATTACTACTAGTGGCAGAATAGGGCGCTTGAACCAGATGAGTACCCAGAGGCGCTATATTTGGGATGCTCTTGCCCTGCGGCATGGGATGCGCTGCCTTGTACCTGGGGTGGGGTGGAGTGGGACTCCAACCCCCATCATTCCTAGCGGCGGGGGAGGGTGCTCGAACCAGCTGAGCACCCGAGGTGCTATATTTGGGAAGCTTTTGCCCCACGGTGCGGGACCCGCTGCATTGTACTTAGGGTGGAGTGGAACTCCAACCCCCACCGTTCCATGTGGCAGAGGAGGCCACTCGAACCGGCTGAACACCCGGAGGCACTATATTTGAGATGCTCTTTCCCCGCGTTGCGGTACGTGCCCAGGCGCGTGACCGGGCCAAGACTGCGCCAAGAGCGAGCCCGTCTCTGTCCGTCCGCGGCAGACAAGGCTGGGCCCTCCCTTTTGGTTTTGCCTTGCAGTAGAGACTCGAAACCTCTCGGCTGGTTTTATGGTCCCGGAAGCAGTGAGTCTACTGGTTTACCTTGATCTTAACTGTAGCTTCCCTTGTGGTATGTTTTGCTGTTTACCTTCATCTTTTTCTATCTGTTATTGTTCTGATCTGGCCGTGGCCATTTAGATACTTTTCTGTTGAAGTTTGGCCATGGTTAAGAGAAAGGCACCATTAAATTGGGGGAATAAAAGAAAGTCACCTGTTAAATCTTGCTCAAGCCTCTTAATTATAACCCTGGTGCAATGGGAGCACTGGAAAAGCTCATTTCTAATATAGACGAATCTCTTTCGGGTGTCAGGGAAGGGTGACGGACAACCCCCCAGGCCCAGGTGACTCCCAGTACCCTAATTCGCCTGGTTGTTTAACAAACACTTCTCACATGTCTTTGAACAGCTGTGTACAAGATCTATCAGACTATGGGGGTTATTCTAACTTTGGAGGAGTGTTAATCCGTCCCAAAAGTGACGGTAAAGTGACGGATATACCACCAGCCGTATTACGAGTTCCATAGGATATAATGGACTCGTAATACGGCTGGTGGTAAATCCGTCACTTTTCCGTCACTTTTGGGACGGATTAACACCTCCTCCAAAGTTAGAATAACCCCCTATATAACTACATATGATTCTGATACGCAACCTCCCCCTAAGCATCCAAAGAATCCTGTGGCTTGTCTCCCTTAAATTAACCATGAGTCTGAGTTAGCCACATGGTCACAGGCTGTTTTGAGCCCAGCTACAGTAAATCCAAGACGTAAGAAGGCACCTACAAAATCCCTTAGCAGCGTTTCTCCTGACAATATTAACTCTGTGATTTTGGCGATACAATTTTTGGACTCTGCTGTAAGACTTCAAATGAGAGCCCTACTTAGGAAAATGGATCAGGTCGAAAGATCAGTTTCTGGGTGTCTGGAATATATTAGGGGGGAGGCCTGACATAACCCAGCCCTCTGTAGCTCGTAATGTAGATATTACAGCAGGAGGATCTGCTTTACCCCATTCAAGAGACAACATACGCCCCAGGGAGGTCAATAATTCTGGATCCATTCCAATATCTGCCATCAGTGCAACACAAAGTGATATTAGAACTCTAGAGAGTGATATGATTCTCCATTGGGAAAACAAGTATACAGGCAATAGGATTTCTTGCCCCACAGCTCCTCCTGCTTCAGTAAATGGTCACCCTACAAGTAAAATTGCATTGTCTTCTATGGACTATCTTGAGTTTCCTCCAGATGCAACCCACTACGTAGTAGTTTTAGCTAACGTCCCCACCCTGCAATCAAGTGGTCAAGAATCCTGGGACACACTTAGAAATAAGTCTCTGCATTGAGTAGGGAAACATACGTGTTTAACTGAAGTGTTGTCTTCAGATTTTAAGATGGTCAGAAGAGTTATATAATGGGTGGGACACGGGAGGAAAAGCATGGGGACAGTGCTGTTTTCTTTTTTTAATCCCCACATTTGGTTTAGACGGATTTATCTTGTTTAAATGTCTCTAGGGTATTGGATAACCACACTATGGCACTTCTCCCAGCTTTCGTTTACCAACCCTTTTTGCCGCAGAAATTCACAGGGGTAAATAATATTTCAAATTCTAGTTTTACACAGGGTCCTATGTTTACAGTCCCCAAAATGAATCGATTCAGCTGTTTGGCTCCCACTGACGGAGTTGACTGATTGTATTTTAACTTGGTCTCGGGCTCCGATGAGTCTGACAGAACTGTCTTGAATCCTATTACGGAGGCTGTCTGCAATTTGCACACAAATTGTCAATTATGTAGTCCAGAATCGATCCCATTTTTCAACAATGGAACATCTAATCTTTCAGTAATCTGGAATGCCCTCAATATTCGTAAAAGTTCCGGGAGGTTCAAGATCTCTTTTTGAAACATAGCTGGCTTAAAAAGCAAACTAAAGATTACTGAATGTCTTGAGTTTATCATATGATTTAAACTATTGTGCTTCCAAGAGACCTGGCAAGTGTACCATATACATTTAAATGGTTGTAAAACATTTTATACCCTGGCCACCCCATCCACTTTTGGAAGAGCAAAAGGGGACCATTGTACCTACGTGGCCGCGCTTCTTCTGGCCGTGGTAAAGTTTTATAAGAAGTTAGGTATGATGGAAGTATGCAGCACATTAAGCAATTAGATTGTGAACCTATGACATTGCTCAAGAGACCTAGGCCCTCATTCCGACTTCCGCCGCCCGCCGGTCGGAAACCGCCGAAAGACCGCATCGCGGTCATAAGACCGCGGGGGTCATTTTGACTTTCCCGCTGGGCCGGCGGGCGATCGCCAGAAGATCGCCCGCCGGCCCAGCGGGAAAGCCCCTGCAACGAGGAAGCCAGCTCCGAATGGAGCCAGCGGAGTTGCAGGGGTGCAACGGGTGCAGTGGCACCCGTCGCGATTTTCACTGTCTGTAAAGCAGACAGTGAAAATCTGTATGGGGCCCTGTTAGGGGGCCCCTGCACTGCCCATGCCAGTGGCATGGGCAGTGCAGGGGCCCCCAGGGGCCCCATGACACTCGTTCCCGCCATCCTGGTTCTGGCGGTGAAAACCGCCAGAAACAGGCTGGCGGGAAGGGGGTCGGAATCCCCATGGCGGCGCTGGATTCCCTGGGCCGGTTCCCCTTTTCTGACCGCGGCTTTACCGCCGCGGTCAGAATAGCCCTGGAAGCACCGCCAGCCTGTTGGCGGTGCTTCCGCTGCCCTCCGCCCTGGCGGTCAGAGACCGCCAGGGTTGGAATGAGGGCCCTAATGTGGACCTGATAATTCTGTGGAGTGGTGATTTCAACATTAATTTGTGTCAATCTTAATCGGCTAAAATATGTGGGTTTCCTAATTATAATGATGGGGCGTTATCACATTTTATTCACTCTGGATACGGTGACCTCCTTAATGATTTTTTAACTCAGTACAATCTGGGTTTCTGTAATGAACTTTGTTGTCCACTCGTTACTTTTACTAGCACCCTTAATGGTAGGGGGGCCAACACAGTTATATACTACACACTATTTCTGTTGCGCTATTCCAGGATGATACAGGAGTTTGTCAATCATGGGATTGCCATGAGTGACCATTATCCCCAGAGTTTCCTTGTAGTGTGGGGTGATGATTAAATTTTGCCACATAGTTGTAAACTGCACATCGTGGATAATATTGAAACCACCTGTACTAGGAGCTGTAACCTTCAGTGGACCCAGATTGACTCAGATAAATTCTTAAAACACCTGGTGGCTTCCCACAGAGACACATTAAAAGTGACTTATCTGGGCATACTAAAACATATTCTGTAAAAAGAAGAATCTGGTTTGACTTGTTGTGCTCACAAGAGATTAAAATTAGCCTGTCAAAAGGTGCCCAGGTGCAGAGCCGAGGCGCAGATCCTCAGAAGAGACCGTAAGAAAGCTTTGGTTTGGAGAAAGAAAAACTTGCAGGATGAGGCCTGGGAGTCACTCTTTGAAGCTAGCCTGACAGGAGACACTAGGGCATTCTAGTGAGCGGTAAATATCCTTTTTGGAAAGCTGATGATTCCTCTTGGTTGGAGATTGCCATTAAGAAATCCAAATGGGTTGACTACTTTTCAGGTATTTATAAGTACCCTGGGGGGACATCACCCCATTTGGCTATTGACAAGTCTTTCCTTCGTAAACCACCCTCAAGTTTAAGTGAAATTCTATTCACAGTGGAGGAGATCACATTGCTCTAGAATCTAGTAAAAGCACAAAGGCCCCCGGTCCTGATTCTATCCAAGTAAATATTTACAGGGCCACTATCCCGTTATAGGCTTCATTGTTACCTTAGTGCTGCTAGCATGCCCAACTCTGGGTTATTAACTACCTGGTCTGAATCCCTCATAGTCCCAGTTTATAAGAAGGGAGACAGTCTTAATCCCACCTGTTATCGCCCAATATCCCTATTGAATTCTCCAGTGAAAGTTGTGGGGCGTGTGTTATTCAACAAACTGGAGGACTGGGCTGAGTCACAGGGGATTTTATCTGAGCTCCAGTATGGGTTCCGACACAGTTATGGTATGGTTGAACAGGGTTTGCATCTGGCCCTTATCGTAGGGAAATATATGCAGATTGAAAACAGCAATCTTTCTTTCGCCTTTGTAGACTTATCATCTGCTTTTGACTGTGTGGTTCACAGTGAATTATGGCGTATATTGACAGAAATTGGAGTGGACACCCCTTTGGTTGATTTCCTGAGGTATTTGTATGTGGACAACACAGCCATGGTAAAATATGGGATTAAGGGAGAGTGCTTGTGCTCTCACATAGAGAAGGTGTCAGGCAAGGTTGTGTCTTAGCACCCTTTTGATTTACCCTATGTATGAATAACTTAGGCAGGCTCTGACCAAGCAGTGTATTGATATCCCTTTTGTCGGGCGTCGCCCTATTCTGGCCCTTCTCTACGCGGACAAAGCTGTACTAATGGCCCACACCCCCATTGGTCCACAGCGCTTGCTGAATGCATTTGCAAAGTACATGCGTAACATGGGCCTTTCTATTAACACTGGGAAAACATTTGTCATGAAGTGTGGCAAAAGACCTGTAAAAATGTAGTAATCCATCTATTGAAGGCACCCATATTGAGTTTACCAAAACCTTTGCCTACTTAGGCATAATGATTGATCAGAGGGGTGGCTGGAAGATGCCTGTACGTACCAAGGATGTCCATTACAGTAAATCTACCACGGCACTTTGTGATTTTTCTAGAAAGCTCGGGAGGAAACATATGAAGGAGCTTTTAGCCATTTATAACTCAAAATATATGTCCACAGCTACGTACGGTGCTGGTGTATGGGGTTATTCAGATTGTCAACAGCTGTAAGTGGAAGAAAATTTGTTTCTACGGCTCGTTCTCGCAGTTCCTGACAGTTGCTCGACCTATGTGTGTCATGCTGAATTGGGGCTCCCATTCCTTAGGGATATGGTGAAAATCCAACCTATTGTACTATGACATAATATTTGGACTATTGAGCAAGCTGTTTTAAATAGGGATATCGTCAAGGATTGCCTAAAGCTAGAAGCTGCCTCTCAGTTTACCTGGCTAAGATATGTCAAAAATGTTATGATAGACTTGAAACACGTGGAATATTTTGACCGGCTGGAACATTTAACGTCCATAAATAGAAAGCAACTTAGAGCAGACTGCCTGGTTTTGTGTGATGATCAAAGTTTAACTTATGAACTGATGAAGCCCACTGTTCGTAATCATGTAACTACCTTGATTACATCTGATTTGCAACCATACTTATCATCTGTATTCAACAATCAGCATAAATTTATTTAGGCACTTTTCAGGCTAGATATATTTCATTGTTTAATCAGTTTCCCATTAACCAATGACTGGTCTAGGAATTTATTTAAGTAAATGCCCCTGTGACCACATCTCTGAACAGAATATGATGCACTGTGTTTCATTTTGTAAATTTTATAAGGACTTGAGGAAGTTCTGGATTTTACCAATTTTAAAGTCCTTTGGTTTTAAACAAGGTCGCCCACCTATTTATTCCTACGTTTTCTATTGGACATACATATTTGTCATTGTATGGCAAAGGCTTTATGGGAAGTGCTTAAATGTAGGAACTTATTGATGATTTCTTAACCTGTAATATATTTTTTATTTTCTTTATACTGCTGTATATGTTTTAGTATTCGATTAATGTATATTTGTATATATGACTTTGTGATGAATGGCTGTTATGATTTTACTATATGAAATCGAATAAAGCTTTATAAATTGAATTGATACAATGAATGACCAAATTCTGCTGGTTAGTTTAGACCTTGGTTCTCAGATTTTTTGCCACGCAGAACCTGTCAGGTACGGCTGCGACCTTTTACTTGTCAGTCAGAATATCATGATAAGGCACTTCTCAGATATTTATCGTTCCCCTCTATTGTTTAATCATTATATCATCTCTTCGGCGCATTTGATCCGGTCCTCGATTTTAGCCTCTTCTTCTATGTAGGTGACACTCAACAATCTCAGGGGCTCCTGCAGAGTAGCCTCTTGGTTGTTTGAGTGTCTCTCCCAGGTTTAAGGTTCAATGAATTGTAACCATCTTAATCTCAATGGGGATTAGATTTAAGGTCTAGTTGTGAGCTTGATGGGTGATTCTCCATCTGTCAGGGTGGGGGAAGACTTTAACTCCACCCTCCTGATGGTCTATCACCAATCATATTTAGAGATGACTTCTGCCTCAGCAGTCTTCTCTGTGCATTGAAAAGAACCACCATATCGGCGATTCCTTTATTGTACAAAAAGTTTGGTAGATCACCATCATCAATTTTGATGGCCATGTTTTTAAAGCTTTTGTTTTTCAGAAACAAACTCTCAAAGGGGGAGTTTGTTTCTGAATAACAAACCACTAATGACCCCATAACCATGTGGGTTTTCTCCCAGGCTGTGGAGATCATTATTTTTTACCTCACTGCCAGATTTTTCCTGGAGGTGATCAAAAGAAAAAAAAAAACAATACCATTCACACTAAACGGTATGGGCAGTGTAATATCCTTCCTCTGATAGGCCCTATTCCATCAGGTCATAGGAGGAAGTTGACGGAAACCGTAAGGGACACCTGTCTACTAATAAGTAACCAGGGTTTGACAAACAGGGTACTCTCTCTCAAAGTCTATGGAATACTCTGTCCACCCAACTTTAAGTCAGGCCTTTGTACGCTAAGCCTGATTTAACCTTTACCGTTTTGGAATCTTTCGTTTTGGTTTCCATCACTTTTTCACAAGTCTGTCCCACTGACTAGTGTTAGGAATTCAGGCTTTACATTTGGTTCAATGCTGACTATGGCAAGTTAGTTTTCAGCTGTGGCAATTGCTTGCTTTTACCAGCATAAGTTGAAACATATTTTGCATTTGTTTTACTTTTCACTTAAGGTGTTAATTCTGAATGTATTTATATTATTCTCACTTGGATTACTGCAACTCTATCTTGATATTCCGAGGTATTTAATTTAGAAGTTACCCAGAATTATGCTGCCAGGCTGGCATTGTGTCTAAATTGAAGGGGTGATATCTCCAGAGCCTCGCTACATTGACTAATGATACCTGAACTAATCATGTTCAAGTCTCCTTGATTGGTGCATAGATGATTTTCTCTCTCATCTCTTTTCTTCTTCACTGCCATTGTACTTGGCATAATCTAATTCGTTTACTCAGATATACAGATACATTTCTTCTTGTAGTCCCGAGATTTCAAAGAAATGTGCTATGTGGTCAAATGTTTTCCAAAAGAATCCACTGGCATGTGCAAATTGAATTATTACCTTTGCATCCTTGGCAGGAGGCCAACCTATGTGTGTGTATATATAGGGCTCCTTTAGGACTGGATTTTTCTCAAAGACAGGCTACAGGGAACTAGTCACGAGAAAGATAGTATGGCAGGAAGTATGCTCTTTGAACCTTTCTCAGAGCTATCTCCCATGGAATTTCAATACTTTATGACCTCTTAAAGTGTGAGGACAAACTTTCCTCCTTCAAGTACTAAGAGAGGGTCTTCACCACCAATGAGTGACCTTTTGTCCTCCTCCAAGATGCCAGGGAACTGTAGTGCATAAAGACAGATTGAAAGCTGACACAGAATCTTCTGCCAATGTGTATTATCATCAGGATTACCAGGTAGGCATAAAAGAGACGGATAATGGGCGATTAGAAGCAGCGGTCACTGTGTACAGACAACCATTCCTTGCACACAGCATACATTTTCACAATAAATCCCCAATATAATTTGCCATATTGCCTTTATTACACTGTGAAATGTCATATCATTGATATTAGGTATTATAATAAAATGAGTCATTATTTTTATGTGATGTTTTGCTAGCAATTGGATAGTGAACGTCTGAAGAATATAAACCATCCAACCGTGAAAGATGGTGATTTTGACTCATTGTAATATTAATCATTCATCACTTTCTTGGACTCATGTATTATTATAGATACATTTAACTTAACAGACTTAAAGGTAGGAGCCCAAAGAGGTAAGGGATTTGTCACCCATAACAACTACCCATTACCTGTTAGTTAATATTGTGTTTTTAGGGGAACGCAATAAGGCGTTAAAGAGACTTTCCCAAAAAGGTTGTCCTACATGAGGATCAAAACACATCTGTCAAGGTACCCTATGAAGCATCTGACTTATGAAAACAATGTAAAGAGAGAACAGAGAAATTCAACTTGGTAATCAAAAACGTGTTTTGTCCTAACTTTCAGCCCACCAGAAAGGACACATTTTAATAATTATTTGGATTGTCACAACATCAAAAAAATATTCCCAAAGTGACAATCAAAAAAAGCCCCCTACGGAGGCTTGTGTTAGATTTGTATATGTGATTATTTATTTAAAATTCAACTCCTGAGTGAACAAACTACACAATTTGATATGTTAGAGATGTTGGTGGAGGGAGGTGTAGACTTGTAACACATCGAATTGACCTTTGATAGTGTTTTCCACATAAACTCATTTTTCCATGCTAAGTGATGTTTTGGCTTCCCACAGAGTCATACCTGAACCTTCACTGTAAACCACAGTATGTGAGATGTTCCAAGACCTTTTTTAGAATGTAAGAAGTTCACAACAAACCGAGACATAGGAGTTGGTAACTCACTACATTGTAACAGATTCAAATGAATGAGTTTGCTGTAAGCTAGCATATTCAAATTAGCTGAGACGAGGAGTCATCTTATATAACAACCAAGTTATTATTACCATGGCAGCTATAAAGGGTGACTCTTATTTTTCTTTCAAATAATAACAGGCCAAGTTAAAGGATGATCTAAATACCGCTATTACCAACAACAAGTGGTAAATGAGGTGAAGGAAGGATGACAGATATTCATGTATGAGTAAAGACTTAAAGAAATCTGAGTTGAACATTTAAAAGAATGATGGGCAGAAGACTCAGATTCATTGACACAATTGGTTCCAATGTTTTGGGGCAGAGGTATGAAAGCCTGGTTTCTTGTTTTTCATTGCTTTTGAAATTTGAATCATGAATCTCAATTGGCATTTTCTGTTAAGTGAGCTACATTTAATCATCTACTTAAAATGGAGGTAGAAAGGTAGATCGAGAACGATATTTTTAGTTGTGATGTAGCACGGTTTGAAAGTAATTTCTCTGCTAATGGGGAACCAATTTAGGTTGATTAGAAGAGGAGATACGGTCATTCTACTTAGTGCCTGTAAAAATTCGAGATGCTGTCTGTACTGTGGACTGAAGCAGAACTAAAGGTGATTTTGGAGTCCATTCGGGTTTGCTTTCCCTAGTCCTAGACAGACATCACCAATTCCTGCACAGCTGTTAGCAGTTTCCTGGTCGTTCTTTAGGTTGATTTTTCTTAGGAGATGTAGCTGGTAGGAGGTTGTACTGACATAGGTATCAAAGGTGTAGCAGGTGCAGTGGTGGTGGGATGCAGGGGTTTGAGGGGCCCATTATACCCCAATTATGACAGTATTTTAATACCTAACCAGGGTTAAGGGTGAAAGGGTATTTATCTTGTCAACATTAGGTCACATGGTACCCTTGCTGCGTCACAGGGAAGTTGTTTAAGCAATGCATATGATGTGATTTTGTAGCTTGATGTTGTAATTGCTCATGTAGCCTAGAGTACTGAAATCAGATCCAAAGTAGGGGATATTCTCAGTGGCATTAAGTGATCTGTACAGGTTTGAAATTTATGGTCGGGGGAGGATCCAGAAAATCGCAAGAGGGACTTTCATTCATATGTGTTTTGGGCTAATCTATGCTCTCCAGACTGCTGCAGTTAATCAACTTTTAGTCCAAAGCAGAACGATAAGGCTCTGATTACACTGTTTTAATGCACTAACTGATCCAGTGCTCAAGTATTGTAAGGGCTCTTTCATATGCTTTCAACTGGACCGTTATATGCTCGTATGTTATGATCTGTGTTCATAGGTTCTACCTCAGAGGCAGCTGTGTGTTATCTATAAAGTATACTTTGATTTTGGGATTAGTAACTTGTGTTCTCTTTGTCACTTTAAATCCAAACGTGTTGCCGTAGTGTGTGCTAGAACCAAAAGTAGGGCCCGGGAGACGACCGATTGAAACGCTCTGCCAGGGCCACGCATCTTTCTCAGTGCAGGAATCTTGGTATGTGTAAGTCTGTACCAGTGAGGCCCCCTCGCACCTCTTAATGTTTTCCAGTCACCTAGAAAGCTTTCCTGTGGCTGGCATGGCCCGTTTAAGTCAGTGCTTTAAATGGGCAGGTGCTATCAGGCACTCAGTACCAGCTAATTTTTAATTTAGCAGGGGTACTAGCCCCTGCACTTCTCAGCATCGCTTGAAAGCTTTTAATAGGTGACTACCATTACGTTTTTAGCAGCAAACAGGTACTCTGAGAGAAAGAGTACCTGCACTTCCATATGCCCAGTTCAACCCAATTATGAAATATGTCTGTATAGTATAAGCAGAATGATTCGTTCACCTCCTCTACAATTGTTCAATAATACAACCTTACGAAATAAACAATTATCCACTCTATGTTATATGTCCTGTGGTGATTTTAATTTAAAAAAACACGTTAGATATTTATTTGAACATTGTAATGAACATTTCTTTTACTGGGTAGCATTTAGTGTTAGATTAACCCATGATGCAGATGTTGGTAATGTGACCCGGAAGAAGTTTACAATCGCTTTCAGGATATAGTAGAATAACCAGGCCATACAGGAGAATGCTATTATCAGACAGTCTGGCATTGTCTCTGTGGTTCAGGTTCGCTGTATTTCTGTGGTGTGATTGACGTCCCGCTCGCTTGGTGCAGGAAGTTCTAAATGCTAAGAATGTGTGATGAGAATGATAATAGCCCTGGGGACTGACACACCGGTCTTCGTGGTCTCACCAGTCACACGCCTTTCTAGCTACTGATTTGGAAAGCACTCTGCATAGTGCAGATGTGCACGCAGCTGGATCCTGGGCTGGGATTTTGCCAACAGCATTCCTTCCTTAAAAATGTGATAGGAGACGCAAGACAGAAGTAGAAAAAAAAAAATATCAAAAAATTAAGAGAGCGAGGACGGAGGACAGAAAAACAGACCTGGAGCACACACAGGTGTTTACACAAATGAGAAAGAACAATAAAAAGACAAACGTAAACAACTAACTAAAGTGTGTGAAGTGTACTGGAAGTCCCTTGGACTAAAGTGTGCATGTCTACTGTAGCATATATTTGGAATAGCAGTATATTGTTTCTATTAGTCAATTTATTATATTTCCATTTCAAAAGTAAACCTATTTTTTTTTACTAGCCCCCATGGATTTGACATATTCTGCATACGTTTTGCTGTATCTGAGAAGTTTAGGAACGCTTTGGAACATTCTAATACATGGATGAAATATTGTAATTAGAATTTCGGTGATTGCACTCAATCGTCATCCCTGTTGTACATGACTAGCCGGTGTTCTTTACCAGACCAGACTCTGAGTTTTGGGTAATCCAAGCAGCCTGACCTCATTAGAGAATATTTTCCTTTATTTTACTTGCCCTACCACATTCAACCCACAGTCTGCCCCTTTATGCACAACTGGGCTTACTCAGCACAGTCCATCTATCCAGTTATGCCTCTTTAACTTAAAGCACTAAGGGGGTCATTACGACCTTGGCGGATGGCATCAGCCGCCCGCCAAGATCTGACCGCCATGCGGCCGCCAATGCGGCCGCACCCCCGCCACGGCCATTTGGAGATCCCCGCTAGGCCGGCGGGCGGAAACCTGGTTTCCGCCCGCCGGCCCAGCGGGGATCAGGGCCGCAACATAGGAGCCGGCTCCAAATGGAGCCGGCATTGTTGCGGATGTGCGACGGGTGCAGTTGCACCCGTCGCGCTTTTCACTGTCTGCACGGCAGACAGTGAAAAGCTGCATAGGGCCCTGTCAGGGGGCCCCTGCACTGCCCATGCCAGTGATTACGACTCCCCATTCCGCCAGCCTTTTCCTGGCGGTGCAAACCGCCAGAAAAAGGCTGGCGGTCGGGGACTCGTAATCCCCTGGGCAGCGCTGCAAGCAGCGCTGCCCAGGCGGATTATCACTGCCGGGGCAAAAGTGGCGGAATACCGCCGGCCCCGGCGGTGCGACTGCGGTGCTTCCGCGGCGGTCGTAATACTCCTGGAAGCACCGCCAGCCTGTTGGCGGTGCTTCTGTCGTTTTAGCCCTGGCGGTCCCGTACCGCCAGGGTCAAAATGACCCCCTATGTCTCAACCAATCCTTTCTTTGTAAATTTTTTGAGACACTGTTAGAGGTCTACTAGCTAGTGATGGGGCTACGTAACTGTCTTGATTCACTACGACAGAGATAAATAAGAAGATAAAGGGTAGGATAAAGAGAAGAGGGAAGAAAGAAGTGGTCTTTGATCAGTGAAGAAAAAGGAGGACTGAAATGAAGAACAGTTCTGAATATTTGAAGAGGAAAGTAGTCACTGATTTTAAACTGACTTCTCTTCTCAGTAAAGGAGACAAAGGGGGTCATTACAACCCTGGCAGTCGGTGTTAATGCGGCGGTAAAACCGCCAACAGGCCGGCGGTAAAAAAAATGCAATCACGACCGTGGCGGAAGCCGCCAACATAGATAGCCACTTTAACACTCCGACCGCCACGGTGGTGCAAACAAACACTGCAGCGGTCACCGCCAACATATAGGCGGAAGACAAGGTTCCGCCCACTGTATTACAACAGTCCAATTCGCCACCTTTTCCGGTGGCGGATTCACCGTGAACAAAAACACGGCGGAAGCAGGACTTGGAAGGGAAAACGCTCACCTCTACACACCCCACTAGGAATCAGGCCGCCATGGAACCCGAGCTCCAGATACTGCCAGCCTTTATCTTCCTGCTTCTCTACCAGAAACAACAAATACGGTGGCGAAGAACACAGTGAGTACAGCACCTACGACACAGGGAAGGGGGGAGGTAAAAAAGAGTGACACACACACGCAACACGGAACACTCTCACCCTCACTCACTACAACACACACACAAGTACATGTTGATACATTACATTAACAACCCCCATCTCCCCCTGGAAGAATGCAAGGACAAAAGGAAATGAGTCGAACATTTGTAATGTATTCAAAAACAGTAATCAAAAATAAATACATTCATATACATATATTTACACTAGAAACAAATATATACACCAAGAATACAAGTCCAAGGTATTCCACCATCATAGTCCATCGACCACTGGACCCAAAATGCATGGGCGAGGCCCACACTCAATACCCGATCAAAATGGAGCGAACACTGCTGGGGCATCAGATAGAAATACAACAGGCACCTCAGGGGGAAGGGAAGGGCGGGCACCTCAGCTGGATGAGTGCACGACGCCAGATCCACGAGGGAGCTCCATGCCCATTGATGTATCCTGGGGAGTGCAAAGCCACAGTCTCTCAAGTCTCTACAGTGGGTGGTTTGCCCACTGCTGCATCCTGGGGAGTGCAAAGCCACAGTCTCTCAAGTCTGTCAAGTGGATGGTTTGCCCACTGCTGCATCCTGGGGAGTGCAAAGCCACAGTCTCTCAAGTCTTTTCAGTGAGTGGTTTGCCCACTGCTTTATCCTGGGGAGTGCAAAGCCACAGTCTCTCAAGTCTCTCCAGTGGGTTTGTTGCCCACTGCTTTATCCTGGGGAGTGCAAAGCCACAGTCTCTCAAGTCTCTCCAGTGGGTGGGTTGCCCACTGCTTTATCCTGGGGAGTGCAAAGCCACAGTCTCTCAAGTCTCTCCAGTGGGTAGTTTGCCCACTGCTGCATCCTGGGGAGTGCAATGCCACAGTCTCTCAAGTGGATGTCTTTCTCCACTGGTTCTGGAGGGGGCTTTGTGCCCAAAGTGCTTCATCCTGCCAAGGACTGAGGTAGTGGATGTGAATCTCCACTGGTTCTGGAGGGGGCTTTGTGCCCAGAGTGCTTCATCCTGCCAAGGACTGAGGTAGTGGACATGAATCTCCACTGGTTCTGGAGGGGGCTTTGTGCCCAGAGTGCTTCATCCTGCCAATGACTGAGGTAGTGGATGCCTTTCTCCACTGGTTCTGGAGGGGGCTTTGTGCCCATAGTGCTTCATCCTGCCAAGGACTGAGGTAGTGAATGCCAATCTCGACTGGTTCTGGAGGGGCTTTGTGCCCAGAGTGCTTCATCCTGCTCGTGGCAGCCTCAGTAGCGTCAGAATCTTTGGCACTCTCTGGCCTGCAGTGCTTGTTGCGGCGGTGTACTGTTCAGCGGTGCTGATGGCGGCGGTGTCCTTTTCAGCGGTGCTGGTGGCGGCGGTGTCCTTGGCAGCAGTGCTTGTGGCGGTGGTGTCCTTGGCAGCGGTGCTTGTGGCGGCGGTGTCCTTGGCAGCGGTGCTTGTGGCGGTCTTGTCCGCCGTGCAGGTTTTCCCAGACTTGCCTGTATTACTGTGCCCCTTCCCCACCTTGGATGGTGGCGCAGCTGTCTCCACTCCACTCCCAACTGTACCCCTGAGAGAGGCTTTGGTGGAAGATTTGTTTCCTCTCTTCCTCCGGGCACTGGGCAACTTTTTGTGCAATTGAGGTGGGGGACTGTCCGTGCTCTGGCTCCTTGGCACACTGGCTGCCCTGCTGCCTGGTGCACTCCAGAAGCCAGTTACTACTGGCACCACTGTTCCCGCAGATGTTGTGGCTGAGGCGCTGGGTTGGGACCTGGAGAGGTGGACCCTAGGAGACTGAAGGGGTGGGGGAGGTGAGGGGAAGAGGCCAAGGTTGGACAGGAAAAGTTTTTGGGACACACTGGGATGGGTAGATGGAGGGGGTTTGGGAGTGGAGGAAGAGGTAGTGGTTGAAGGAGGTGTACGTTTGGTGACTTTGGGTGAAGGTGCATGGGCTGGAGACTGTCGTGAGGTGGATGGCTGTTGGGTGGGTGTGTGGCTGCGTTTGTGTACCTTGAGAGGCTCACAGACACACTGGGAGAGGACACATGGGATGTGTGAATGGTAGTGGGGTGGTGACTGCACGTGAGCGGGGTGTGGTGGTGGGTGTGCTGGTGATGGAGGTAGTGGCTGACGATGTAGTGCATGCAGGTGTGAGTGGAGATGAGACTGGGAGGGAGGAGGGAGACGAGGAGGAGGGGTACACAGTGGAGGTAGTGGCTGTTGGTATGTCTGCATGTGTATGATGCTTGCGTGAGTGCCTGTGGGATGTGTGGTGCTTATGTTTGCCTGAGCTTCCCTTGTGTGTTGACGTGTGTGCATGCTGGTCTGATGGTGTGCTTGGGATAGGCTGAGGTACAGGGGTTTGGGTCTGGGTGGAGGAAGTTGGAGGGGGGAGGCTAGAGACAGGGACAATTGCTGCTATCAGTGCTGAAGCCAGAGTCTGAAAAGCTCACTGTTGGGCTGCCTGACCAGAATGAATGCCCTCCAGGTATGCATTGGTCTGTTGCAACTGCCTCTCTACACCCTGGATGGCATTCAAAATGGTAGACTGCCCAACAGTGAGGGACCTGAGGAGTTCAATGGCCTCCTCACTGAGGGCAGCAGGGCTGACTGGGGCAGGGCCTGAGGTACCTGGGGCGAAGGAGATGCCCACCCTCCTGGGTGAGCAGACACGGGGCAAACGCTGCGGGGCTCTGGGAGGGTGGTGCTGGTAGGGGGGGTGGCGGCTGTACCTGTAGATGCAGGGGGCACAGAGGGGCCCGCCACCGCAAGGGAGCTCCCATCAGAGGAGGAGTCTGTGTCGCTGGTCTCAGCTCCTGCCCCCGCCATGGAGCTCCTCTTGCCCTCCGTCCCACGGGTGCTTTCTGACTCCGTTGTGTCGCCCTCCAGGGCCATGTGGGATGCAGCTCTCTCCTGCTCCGGTGCCACTGCTCCTCCGCCTGATGATGCTAATGCACACAAGCACAGGGAGACCACAAAAAGGGGGGGGAAGACAGAAAGAAGACATGTTGAGTGCATCCAATACCGCTACCGTTGGCAGACACTACAGACACAGAAGCCCCCTGCACTACGCTGTGCACTTGGAGTTCCCTAATCAATCACAGGGACATGGGTTACAAGGTTATGCCCGATTGCTGCACACATGGAAGTCACAGGAGCCTGACTAGGTGTAGTTGGCTCTGTACACAGGTGGGGTAGGGTGCCACAGGGCCTGCCTTAAGAAGGGACCTTGCCTAATAAACTCGCCCTGGCCTAGGGGAACCCACAGCCCACCTCCCCCACCCAGACACCTAAAATGGGCGCTGAATCAGCTGAGTGAGAGTGTACTCACCCCCTTGTGGCTGCTGTGATGCCCTCAAGCGCCCATCCAACTCCGGGTATGCCACCGCCAGGATCCGGAACATCAGGGGGGTCATGGTGCGACGGACACCCCTCCCACGTTGGGAGGCCATCCCCAGCTTGGCCTCCGCTGTCTTCTTGCTCCAGCGGAGAATGTCCTCAGGTATTTTCCAGCAGTGAGTGCTCTGTCTGTGGTAGACCCCCAGGGTCCAGACTTCCTTGGCGATGGCACGCCAAATATCCTTCTTCTGGTGGGCGCTGACCTACAGGAATAGTACGGGGAAAAGGAGAAGATATAATGGTCCGCACCGTCACAGTCATTGTCCCGCATCCCTACCCTTGCCATGACGCACATGAACTCACCGTCGTTTCATGCACGCCTCATTCTCCCCCCCATCTTTCATCCACACCACTCCAAACAGGCATTGCCCATACAGCATGCTCACAGTGTACTCACCTGTTTGTCTGGAGGACCGTGGAGTAGCGTGTACTGGGGGAGGACCCTATCCACTAGTTTCTCCAACTCCTCCGTGCTGAAGGCAGGGACCCTTTCCCCAGACACACGAGCCATGGTCTCTTCCAGACTGAGGTCACAACAGCACTTATAGCGTAGGTCCTCTCCTGTCAAAGATCAGGTATGAAGTGATTGAACAGACAGAAAATGGCGGCGACGTCCACGGTAGTGCATACCATCACCGCCGGCGTACATCGTCATTGGCTCCTGGGACCAATAGGGTCCAATGTTAACCAATGCAGGATTGTGCCGCAGTCTTCGACCGCCTACCGTCACGGTGTTCAACGCCAGCGCAGTTACCTCATATCCCCTTGTCACACATTACAGGTCAGGCAGCCGCCATTTCAGGGGGCCACATGGCATTATTTATGACTGTGTCACACATATCTAGGCCTGGCTTAAACACTAATACAGCCATATGTCGTGTTTAAAACATTTTCCGATTAAGTTGTGTTTACGTACCTCAGTGTTGGTTGACTCTCTGCTCGCTGTTCTCCTCCATAGAGCACGTCCGCTGGGGCAGGTGAGGAGATGACGGCATTCTCCGGTGTATAGACCGCTGGTGGGCCTGTCGACAATGGAGGAGCGACATGTAATTATCACCTACAGACTTGATCGTACCACAATCCTGGAACTGAGAGCCCAGTTGGAGTCAGACCTGATGTCAGCTATCCGCCATCCCACAGGAATCCCCCCTCTAGTGCAGGTGCTGTCAGTACTCCATTTCCTGGCAAGTGGGTCTTTTCAGACAACAGTGGCCATAGCATCAGGGATGTCCCAGCCTATGTTATCCAACGTGTTGTCCAGAGTGTTGTCTGCCCTGCTGAAACACATGCGCAGCTACATCGTTTTCCCTCAGGTGGAGGATCTGCCTACAGTGAAAGGTGACTTCTATACCCTGGGACATATCCCCAACATCATAGGTGCCTTTGATGGGACACATGTGGCCTTAGTACCCCCCCCACAGGAGTGAACAGGTGTACCGAAACCAGAAGAGTTACCATTTTATGAATGTGCAGATGGTGTGTTTGGCAAACCAGGACATCTCCCATGTGAATGCCAAATTTCCTGGCTCAGTGCATGACGCTTACATTCTGCGGAATAGCAGCATCCCTTATGTGATGGGGCAACTCCAGAGGCACCGTGTGTGGCCATTAGGTGAGGACATGGACCCAATACAGTGTGACTAGGTTTCGGGGTCTGGGGATGTCCCTATGAGTTAGTGTGTGTCTAACAGTTGTGCCTCGACATTTGCAGGTGACTCTGGTTACCCCAACCTGTCATGGCTACTGACGCCAGTGAGGAATCCCAGGACAAGAGAAGAGGAACGCTTCAATGAGGCCCATGGCCGGATAAGGAGGATTATAGAGAGGACCTTCGGCCTCCTGAAGGTCATGTTCCGGTGCCTCCATATGACAGGTGGTTCCCTATTCTACTCACCAAAGAAGGTGTGCCAGATCATCGTGGCCTGCTGTATGCTTCACAACTTGGCTTTGCGACGACAGGTGCCTTTTCTGCAGGAGGATGGTCCAGATGGAGTTACCATGTTAGATAATATAGTCACTGAAGTAGTTGTTGTCCCTTGCACGTTTCTGTACTGCTCATGCCTCTCTTTAGTCCATGCATTGGTCACTGAACACTTGTAAAAGTGTGCCTGCTTTTGATCAACTAGGTTTTCAACAGAACAGGAAAGCACTCCTTGCTCAGCTCAATGGATATGAACAGTTTGGTGGTTGACAAACAGAGCCAATATATTCACAAAGATTGTTCCCAATAACATGGCTACTGCTCCACCGTTTTATAAAATACATTTGTGGACTACTAATCTTTAGCCCATGTGCCGTCCCCCCCCCGGCAGAAGAGAACTGAAGGCTAGCGAATGACCCAGATTGGCTGAAGGTGAGAGAAATATATAGGGCCTCGTTACGACCCTGGCAGTCCACTGACCACCACATTACAACCGCAGTGGAAATTCTGTGGTCGGACCATCAGCACCACCACTTTTTCATCGAAATGACAGTCTGGCGGTGCTGGCAGTGCTAATCCGCCAGGGGAGCGCTGCAAGCAGTGCCGCCCTAGGGATTACGACCCACTTCTCCACCAGCGGATTCATGGCAGTAACTCCACCATGAAAAGGCTAGTCGAGACAGGAAACTCGTAATGGGCCTGATGGGAAGGCCACCACACTGGCAGTAACCTACCCGTCGGACTTCGAAGGGTGAGCTTTTCCATCATCATTCATAATAATCTCCATAGTGTCTTGTGATGTATTGGATCGTCAGCTATCACCAGTAAATCAAAGACACTGAAAACATTTTGGGATATTAGTTACCCAGATACTGCATTGTCCTTTTAGAAAAATGTCCTTGAAGTTCGTGACATGTTTATGCATTTTATTCAAAATGTGAATGATTAAAAATGCAGACCAATTTATCTCCACCTGAATTCAAATGGTTATACTGACATAGAGCCGATGCAGTTGAAACAATTTTGCTGTGACCTCTTAAATGGTGTTTTTAAATGTTTATGCTAACTAGTCCTCAATTAGGCCTCTGTACCATCTTGTGTAAAATGGATGTCATTGCATCATATTTATTCTGTGCTTACTTCATGCTGTACATAGTTAACCCTTTCTGTGCCCAGGACGTAATGGTTACGTCCTGAGGCACAGTGCTCGTGTGCCCAGGACATAACCATTACGTCCTCGGCACAGAGCCCAGAGGGAGCGCTAGCGATCCCTCTGTGGGGCACCCCTCCAAGGCAGGGAGGGAAGTGGAAGCCCTTCCCCTTCCACCCCGACCCCCCCCCCAACACCCGTGACATCAGCGCGCGATCACGCGCTGATTGTCACAAGGCCTCCTCCCATTGCGCTGGAAGCTCAGCTTCCAGCGCGATCAGAAGAGAAATGCATTGCATTTCTCTTCCGATCACGTGGAGGAGGCCCGGAGAGGCTTCAAAGGGAAGGAAATGTATTTCCTTCCCTTTGAAGTCTCTCTCAGCGTTTTAGCAGCCGGATTGAAAGCAATCCGGCTGTTAAAACGCTCACTAGACACCAGGGATTTTTTTGTTGTTGTTGAAATTGGCATAAGGGAGCAACCCCTTGGGCAAGGGTCGCTCCCAGAGGGGGCATTTTTTTGTAAAGGCCTTTTCTGCCCCCATGTGGGGCAGAAACCTCTAGGGACCAGGAGGATTTTTTGTTTTTGTTTTCTTTTGTATTTTTGAGGTGGGGAGCGACCCCTTAGGCAAGGGTCGCTCCCCTAGGGGGCAAATTATATTTAGGCCATTTCTGCCCCCCTTGGGGGCAGATTGGCCTATTTTTATGAGGCCAATCTGCCCCCAAGGGGGACAGAAACCACTAGACACCAGGGAGTTTTTTTTTCCCGCGATTTTCATGCAAGGGGAGCGACCCCTTGGGCAAGGGTCGCTCCCAGTGGGGGCATTTTTTTTAAAGGCCTTCTCTGTCCCCCCCGGGGACAGATCAGCCTATAATGAGGCCGATCTGCCCCCAGGGGGGACAGAAACCTCTAGGCACCAGGGAGCATTTTTGTTGTTTTTTTTTTTTATTGTTTTCTTTTGTATTTTTGAGGTGGGGAGCGACCCCTTAGGCAAGGGTCGCTCCCCTAGGGGTCAAATTATATTTAGGCCATTTCTGCCCCCCTTAGGGGCAGATTGGCCTATTTTTATGAGGCCAATCTGCCCCCAAGGGGGACAGAAACCACTAGACACCTGGGAGTTTTTTGTTTTTTTCCGCGAATGTCATGCAAGGGGAGCGACCCCTTAGGCAAGGGTCGTTCCCCGGGGGGGGGAATTTATTTTAGGCCATTTCTGCCCCCCTGGGGGGCAGATCAGCCTATTTTAATCAGGCTGATCTGCCCCAAGGGGGGTAGAAACCGCAAGGCACTGGGGATTTTTTTTTTCTCGTCGTTTTACAGATGGGGAGCGACCCCTTAGGCAAGGGTCGCTCCCCTGGAGGGGTAAATTGTATTGAGATTGGCTGATTTTAGGTCAATCTGTCCCCAAGGGGGCAGAAACCACTAGGCACCTGGGATTTATTTTTTGCGCCAATGTCACGCAAGGGGAGCGACCCCGTAGGCAAGGGTCGCTCCCCAGGGGGGATTGGGGGGGGCAAATATATTTTAGGCCATTTCTGCCCCCCCTATTGTTATTAGGTCGATCTGCCCCCGGGGGGGCAGAAACCTCTAGGCGCCAGGGCAAATGTTTTTTTTTTTTTTTTGTTTTTTAGAGATGGGGAGCGACCCATTAGGCAAGGGTCGCTCCCCCAGGGGGCAAATTTTATTTAGACCATTTCTGCCCCCCTTGGGGGCAAATCAGCCGATTTCAGGTCAACCTGCCCCCAAGGGGGGCAGAAACAAGTAGGCACCAGGGATCTTTATTTTTTGCGCCAATGTCACGCAGAGGGAGCGACCCCTTAGTCAAGGGTCGCTCCCCGGGGGGGGATGGGGGGGCAAATTTATTTTAGGCCTCTTCTGCCCCCCCTGGGGCCGGCTGAGCTAGAGGCCAAAATCCACAGGTAGGCACTTTGCAAAAAACACCTCTGTTTTCTGTGAAAAGATGTGATGTGTCCACGTTGCGTTTTGGGCCATTTCCTTTCATGGGCGCTAGGCCTACCCACACAAGTGAGGTACAATTTTTATCAGGAGACTCGGGGGAACGCTGGGTGGAAGGAAATTTGTGGCTCCTCTCAGATTCCAGAACTTTCTGTCACCGAAATGTGAGGAAAATGAGTTTTTTTAGCCAAATTTTGAGGTTTGCAAAGGATTCTGGGTAACAGAACCTGGTCAGAGCACCACAAGTCACCCCATATTGTATTCCCCTTGTTCTCTAGTTTTAAAAAATTCACAGGTTTGGTAGGTTTCCCTAGGTGCCGGCTGAGCTAGATGCCAAAATGTACAGGTAGGCACTTTGGAAAAAACACCTCTGTTTTCTGTCAAAAAATGGGATGTGTCCACGTTGTGTTTTGGGGCATTTCCTGTCGCGGGCACTAGGCCTACCCACACAAATGAGGTATCATTTTTATCGGGAGACTTGGGGGAATGCTGGGTGGAAGGAAATTTGTGGCTCCTCTCAGATTCCAGAACTTTCTGTCACTGAAATGTGAGGAAAATGTGTTTTTTTAGCCAAATTTTGAGGTTTGCAAAGGATTCTGGGTAACAGAACGTGGTCAGAGCCCCACAAGTCACCCCAAATTGGATTCCCCTAGGTGTTTAGTTTGAAAAAATGCACTGGTTTGGTAGGTTTCCCTAGGTGCCGGCTGAGCTAGATGCCAAAATCTACAGGTAGGCACTTTGCAAAAAACACCTCTGTTTTCTGTCAAAAAATGGGATGTGTCCACGTTGTGTTTTGGGGCATTTCCTGTTGCGGGCGCTAGGCCTACCCACACAAGTGAGGTATCATTTTTATCAGGAGACTTGGGGGAATGCTGGGTGGAAGGAAATTTGTGGCTCCTCTCAGATTCCAGAACTTTCTGTCACCAAAATGTGAGGAAAACTTGTTTTTTTGGTCACATTTTGAGGTTTGCAAAGGATTCTGGGTAACAGAACCTGGTCAGAGTCCCACAAGTCACCCCATCTTGGATTCCCCTAGGTGTCTAGTTTTCAAACATGCACTGGTTTGCTAGGTTTCCCTAGGTGCCGGCTGAGCTAGAGGCCAAAATCCAGAGGTAGGCACTTTGCAATAAACACCTCTGTTTTCTGTCAAAAAATGGGATGTGTCCACGTTGTGTTTTGGGGCATTTGCTGTCGTGGGCACTAGGCCTACCCACACAAGGGAGGTATAATTTTTATCGGAAGACTTGGGGGAACGCTGGGTGGAAGGAAATTTGTGGCTCCTCTCAGATTCCAGAACTTTCTGTCACCGAAATGTGAGGAAAATGTGTTTTTTTAGCCAAATTTTGAGGTTTGCAAAGGATTCTGGTTAACAGAACCTGGTCAGAGCCCCACAAGTCAACCCAAATTGGATTCCCCTAGGTGTCTAGTTTTAAAAAATGCACTGGTTTGGTAGGTTTCCCTAGGTGCCGGCTGAGCTAGATGCCAAAATCTACAGGGAGGCACTTTGGAAAAAACACCTTTGTTTTCTGTCAAAAAATGGGATGTGTCCACGTTGTGTTTTGGGGCATTTCCTGTCGCGGGCACTAGGCCTACCCACACAAATGAGCTATCATTTTTATCGGGAGACTTGGGGGAATGCTGGGTGGAAGGAAATTTGTGGCTCCTCTCAGATTCCAGAGCTTTCTGTCACTGAAATGTGAGGAAAATGTGTTTTTTTAGCCAAATGTTGAGGTTTGCAAAGGATTCTGGGTAACAGAACCTGATCAGAGCCCCAGAAGTCACCCCATCTTGGATTCCGCTAGGTCTTTAGCTTTAAAAAATGCACAGGTTTGGTAGGTTTCCCTAGGTGCCGGCTGAGCTAGAGGCCAAAATCTACAGGTAGGCACTTTGCAAAAAACACCTCTGTTTTCTGTCAAAAAATGGGATGTGTCCACGTTGTGTTTTGGGGTATTTCCTGTCGCGGGCACTAGGCCTACCCACACAAATGAGGTATCATTTTTATCGGGAGACTTGGGGGAATGCTGGGTGGAAGGACATTTGTGGCTCCTCTCAGATTCCAGAACTTTCTGTCACTGAAATGTGAGGAAAATGTGTTTTTTTAGCCAAATTTTGAGGTTTGCAAAGGATTCTGGGTAACAGAACGTGGTCAGAGCCCCACAAGTCACCCCAAATTGGATTCCCCTAGGTGTTTAGTTTGAAAAAATGCACTGGTTTGGTAGGTTTCCCTAGGTGCCGGCTGAGCTAGATGCCAAAATCTACAGGTAGGCACTTTGCAAAAAACACCTCTGTTTTCTGTCAAAAAATGGGATGTGTCCACGTTGTGTTTTGGGGCATTTCCTGTTGCGGGCGCTAGGCCTACCCACACAAGTGAGGTATCATTTTTATCAGGAGACTTGGGGTAATGCTGGGTGTAAGGAAATTTGTGGCTCCCCTCAGATTCCAGAACTTTCTGTCACCAAAATGTGAGGAAAACTTGTTGTTTTGGTCACATTTTGAGGTTTGCAAAGGATTCTGGGTAACAGAACCTGGTCAGAGCCCCACAAGTCACCCCATCTTGGATTCCCCTAGGTGTCTAGTTTTCAAACATGCACTGGTTTGCTACGTTTCCCTAGGTGCCGGCTGAGCTAGAGGCCAAAATCCACAGGTAGGCACTTTGCAATAAACACCTCTGTTTTCTGTCAAAAAATGGGATGTGTCCACGTTGTGTTTTGGGGCATTTGCTGTCGCGGGCACTAGGCCTACCCACACAAGGGAGGTATCATTTTTATCGGGAGACTTGAGGGAACGCTGGGTGGAAGGAAATTTGTGGCTCCTCTCAGATTCCAGAACTTCCTGTCACCGAAATGTGAGGAAAATGTGTTTTTTAGCCAAATTTTGAGGTTTGCAAAGGATTCTGGTTAACAGAACCTGGTCAGAGCCCCACAAGTCAACCCAAATTGGATTCCCCTAGGTGTCTAGTTTTTAAAAATGCACTGGTTTGGTAGGTTTCCCTAGGTGCCGGCTGAGCTAGATGCCAAAATCTACAGGTAGGCACTTTGGAAAAAACACCTTTTTTTTCTGTCAAAAAATTTGATGTGTCCAAGTTGTGTTTTGAGCCATTTCCTTTTGTTGGCGCTAGGCCTACCCACACAAGTGAGGTACCATTTTTATCGGGAGACTAGGGGGAACACAGAATAGCAAAACAACTGTTATTGCCCCTTGTCTTTCTCTACATTTTTTCCTTCCAAATGTAAGGCAGTGTGTAAAAAAGACGTCTATTTGAGAAATGCCCTGTAATTCACATGCTAGTATGGGCACCCTGGAATTCAGAGATGTGCAAATAACCACTGCTTCTCAACACCTTATCTTGTGGCCATTTTGGAAATACAAAGGTTTTCTTGATACCTATTTTTTACTTTTTATATTTCAGCAAATGAATTGCTGTATACCCGGTATAGAATAAAAACCCATTGCAAGGTGCAGCTCATTTATTGGCTCTGGGTACCTAGAGATCTTGATGAACCTACAAGCCCTATAGATCCCCGCAACCAGAAGAGTCCAGCTGACGTAACGGTATATCGCTTTCATAAATCTGACATCGCAGGAAAAAGTTACAGAGTAAAACGTGGAGAAAAATGGCTGTTTTTTTCACCTCAATTTCAATATTTTTTTATTTCAGCTGTTATTTTCTGTAGGAAACACTTGGTGGATGTCCACAAATGACCCCTTGATAAATTCAGAATTGTGCCTACTTTTCAGAAATGTTTAGCTTTCTGGGATCCAGCATTGGTTTCTCACCTATTTTGGTCACTAACTGGAAGGAGGTTGAAAGCACAAAAAATAGTAAAAATGGGGTATGTCCCAGTAAAATGTCAAAATTGTATTGAAAAATTGGGTTTTCCAATTCAAGTCTGCCTGTTCCTGAAAGCTGGGAAGATGGTGATCTTGCCACCAAAAACCCTTTGTTGATGCCATTTTCAGGGAAAAAAACACGAGCTGCCTTCTGCAGCCCTTTTTCCCATTTTTTTGAAAAAAACAAAATATTCCCTGTATTTTGGCTAATTTCTTGGTCTCCTTCAGGGGACCCCACAAAGTCTGGGTACCTCCAGAATCCATAGGATGGTGGAAAAAAAGGACGCAAATTTGGCGTGGGAAGCTTATGTGAACAAAATGTTATGAGGGCCTAAGTGCGAACTGCCCCAAATAGCCAAAAAAAGGCTCGGCACAGGAGGGGGAAAAGGCCTGGCAGCGAAGGGGTTAAGTAAAATGTGGATTTGTTTTTTTCTGAATGACGCTATTCTTAAAGACGGACCTCTAGCTTTGTTACGTTTCCAAGTACCTTCCATTTGCAAGCAGTATTTCATTCGTTCTCAAAGGTTCAATGTTGTTTATGTAGTTAGTTCTGACACTTATAAGTGTCATTAGGTCACACAGCTAAATCAATATTCATGTAGTGGGTAGGTGCTAAGGTTGTAGGTACGTGTGGTGTTTTATATTTCTGTGACCTGATTTGTTGAAAATGTAATTCTTTGGTTACTTCACTGTGACTTTGTAGTTCTAATGTTCCTCTGTAGAGGAAATAGCTATTTAGGCCCTGGCATTTGGGGGTGAGCCAGAACTCTTTAAAGACCTTTCCTATGATACTATGGATGCTGCACAATTTCTTACTGATTTGCTGCACATTTGTGACTTGATCTAACATTGATTTTCCTATTGTTCTTCATTGTTCCTATTACTGAGAGCCTACATGGAGATTATTTTATGCAATTAAATGAATTTTGCTGCATCTGTACTTTACTATTTCTGAATTTTATCATGCTGAATTTTATAATAAACCTTAGTTGTTTTTGCAAAATTGCAGTCTAGAATTCATTTTTGAGTCAGTTGTTTCTTATTTGACTGTGTTTTCAAATGCCTTTTTGTACCTTGTCTCTGGGACACATTGTCTCATGAAATTGAGTTTAACATTGGCTCCAGTCCACCCCACTCCTGACCATGCTATTGAGCTTTAAAATGTTAGAGGTACAGTACTCCCATAGACCTGATTAATTCCCTCCAAACTTTCACGTGTTGAACCAGTTACAAGGGGCACTTTTGGCAAACTCCAACTGCCATACTTTCTGAGTATAATCTAGTCATGTGAGCCAAGCTTTCATGCTCACTTGTGACTTAAATAGAATCGCTGTGCACCATCCCACAGAAGTATTGGACCAAATACAGACAATTTTGCTGAGATCACACAGTGCCAGGAACATATTTTAAAGTTTGAGTACAATCGCTTGATTTTGCTAACTGGACTATAAATTCATAACTGGACTTAAAATGCAGTGAGGCAGGTTTAACACCAGCGGGCTGGCGCACAGACTCCCACGGAGGATAGAAACCACACCAGACAACCATTTCAAATAACAGCATATATTTAAAGAGCAGCACTGGGTGAGGTCTGAGTCACTGTAAAAAAAAAAAAAACAAGCAGCAGAGCAGGAAGGACGGCAGCAATGATGGGAAGGAGGGGGTGCGAGCGAGGAGGCAACAGATGGCCAGAGATGGCCAAAAAAAGATCAATCAGTGAAGTCCGCTGAGGGGACATAGGAGGGGCCATCACATGCTGTTGAGAGAGCGTAGCTTATATAATCTATATTAACATGAAATGTTTATGAATTAATGTGTGATAATGCCGCATAGAAACTGTAATAGTAATTTTGCTTAAACGTGCATCCAAAATGTGACCACGGGGAGTGGCCGCCAATGTATACGTAGAATAATAATGATGACTAAAAGTTTATATTATGTTTAAATAAGTCTATACTAATGATTGCGTTATTGAATCTGTGCTGAAATCCTCATAGGCCTTAAGTTAGCATGAGCCGGAGCTTAGCTGCTTGGCTCTCATATTAAATGTATTTTTCTATCTTGCAGTGTGCTGACTCACAGAAGGACATGACCCCATATGTTTTTTTTCTTCAAATTAGAAGACGAATGTAACCATGCTAGATCCGTTCCATAACGTTTCCTTGCTTGCAGAATAAATGTTAAAACAAAATGAAACAGTGTAGATTAATGTAATGTACAAGGTCGTTCAAACCGGTGAAGACAATGAAGTTACTGACCAAAAGATGTGCAAAGAATTACAGAAAGATGAAATCATACCGGACGTGCCACCTCTGAAGACGTCAATTATGGAGACCAATCAAAGACTTGTAAAATAATATTGGGTGAAGAGTTAGGTGACATAATGTGTTTTCTGATAGGTTAAAGATAGTGGGGTATAACAAATGTCCAATAGAATTTTGGGGGAATGTACAACAAATAAGGGATGAAAACCCATGTCACGGGGAGTCATTTAGGTGGGTTAGGGAATGCTATTGATTTTATCCAGAAACTCTGTCACTCTGTTTGGTGACTTGTTCGTTTACTTAAAACCATCCTCGCCCTTAGAATTATCCATTTTACACTTTACCTCCCTATGAGGGACGTGCCCTTTTTGCCCCGGAGCTGAGTTCTGACTGATGGCGATTTGACTGATGTCCTGAAGACGAAGACTGAACCTGTGTGCTGATCTAAACTTTGGAGGGTAATTATGACAATGCAATTGTAATTTGTCTGTTTGCTTTTCCTTTCTAGGTACCAACTGCTTACTTTTGACAGAGACCTTAGTTAGATGTTTTCCAAATTGGTGTTCTAAATTGTTTTGCACGAAGCCCAACATGCTAATGCTAATCAGTGGTTAGGACAGGCGTTCACTAAACTGACGCAAATAGACAAACGACCGAATTATGCTTTGTTGAACTGAAGCGTTATTGACACTCTGCTAAATTGATCTATGTTCACGCTGTGTTATGTTCTGATGTTTGTGATTCTCGCTTTAATGAAATCCTAACAAAGTTGCCATATCGTGACTATGCTATTATGTTTCTTGGTTTTGAGATTAACGCATCTGCTCTTA
Source organism: Pleurodeles waltl (assembly GCF_031143425.1). Classification (NCBI taxonomy): domain Eukaryota; kingdom Metazoa; phylum Chordata; class Amphibia; order Caudata; family Salamandridae; genus Pleurodeles; species Pleurodeles waltl. Next base: position 717,214,005 of record NC_090449.1, on the reverse strand, counting down.
GATTGTAATTAATAGGGAATAAAACTCATAAAATTCTACTAAACTGGTGTGGTTATTCATGGCTGCAAGGTCATGGTGGAATCTTGAATTGATTAATGACTTTGACATGCTTCGTTGTTGTAAATATTAATGACATTATTGATGTATTAATTAACATATTGATTAGCTATATCGTCCTAAGGTGTCTCTCAACTGGGTCAAAAGATTCATTGGCCTAAAACGAGTCCTGATGTGTAATGAATTATCATAAAGGGACGCATTAGCAGTTCTGGCAGCAGAGTGACGGTTTGGCCCTTTGGGGCCCTAGGACGGAGAATTATTGTTTAAATTGTTTTTCTGAGATAATGCAAACTGGAGGTATGATGTGTTTCTAAATTCACCATGACTTTCCCGGGATCTCGGAGCCTGCCTAAGTGAGTTGGGGATGTTCTCGGCATCATAGCATGTGTGGTGTAGGATTTGCGCTTGCTCAGCTTATGCAGTTTGCAGGTGATCTGTGAAGATAGTGTGTATTTAGGCCAGGTAATGATGTTTTGGTAGGAGTGGGCGTACTCCGCAGTATGAGAGTAGGGAAGTCGGCGTACTTCACATGAGTGTGCCACTTCATGCTCAAAATTATCCACGTGGTTGGTTGTTCATGTATGGACCCGTCGTGGTCTAAGACTCCAGAGTATATTGACAAGTGTAGGAGACACTTGGGTTTATGTTGTAATTTGTGTGGTTTAATTAGGTCAATCGGGCATGGTTGACAAGTCAAGTTTGAGTCGAATTGTATGAGTGAAACCTTCAATGGAGATTTGGCAAGTTCTAAAGTGCACTAGAGCAAACCATTGACAAGTCGAGAGTAGGATTTGCGGGTCGAATTCTGCTTGCGGGTGCGGGAACTGAGAAGGAAAGAGTAGCGGCCAAGGCTTCAAGTGAAATCTCTGTAAAGTTCTGCAGCGAATGTGTTACCCTTCCTGTAGTAAACCGGCAAATTTGTGTTGTTGATGTTATAGTGCTCGCAGTAATTTTTGCATTAGTTTGGTGTGAATCCAGTGAGGGGCGGACGAGCCGCAGGACTTTGTCAGCTGCAGTGTGTGAGTGTGACGTCAGTGGTGCCGTGCTGAGATAGGTCAGTTGTCGAGAGGGGTCGCACACGGATTGGCTGCCGTCCGTGAGAGACAATAGATTGAGAAAGGTGGGCGAAGAGTGTCCTGGGAATTAAAGTTACTTCTTGTTTATATACAAATAAAAGAAAAGACGTAAAAATGAACTTTGTCAAAGCTTTTAAGAGTGCTCTGAAAGGAGACGTATACATTATGGCGAGTGAAGGGGAGCCTACACCGTCTGAGGGTACTCCAGCTTATGTAGTTATGGAGGAAAAAGGTGTCGCGCCTTGTTTATGGATGAAACAGTGGCGCAAATTGACAGAAAAAGAGGGATGTTTGGCGTTCCCGGAGCATGGGATGTTCAATACGAGAGTTCTAGAGAATTTAAGGTGGATGTTAAGTGTACAGAAACCACCTCTGAGGCCAGCTCAGTATGAGGCTCTAGCAATTTGGGATTTAATGGCTCTTAAACAGAGACAAGAGAAGTTCCAAAGAAGACTGAAAAGGGCGGAAAAGACTCTAGCGGAAGCTAGGTGGGATAATGAGAGCAAAATGTGGAGACGGGGAATAGTTGATGGATTAGAATTGTTCCCAGCAATTACACAGGGAGATGAGACGCAGGGGAAGAAAGCCACATGTAAAACAGACAAGGACTCTAGTAAACCTAAAGAAACTAAGAGATCTTGGGAAGAAGAAGATGATTCAGACAACAAAGAATTTTTAAATCAGTTATTACATGATCGCCCGCCACCTTATGCGGTAAGCAACAATGTCCCGAGCACTAGTGCGGGTCCTGGGAACCAGACGCATGAGAAAGGAGTTACTGATACAGTGCAGACTAGTGATACTTTTTTGACACAAAATGGTGTCAGTGTACCCACTGCACCAGACATGCAGATACAGTTGCAACCTCCACCGCAGATACAGAGAATCTATCCAGACGTCCCAGTACTAGAGACTACTACAAATCTGATAGTGCCGCCAGACCCGATATATACAAAATCGAGGTTAGTACAGATTGAGGCAACTCCACAATTGCTGCCCCAGCCGCAGCCACAACTGATACCGGGATATAACCCAGCAGTGGGACCTCCATTAATACCTGCCCCAGCTTCACTGGATCAGACCTTTGGAGTCGCTGCTCCACGAGGTTTGGGACCAGGTCAGACACCAGCTGCCATATCATTGCCAATTACTGTTGGTCCACCGGTGCCATTGTATGCACAAGGTAAGCCTGATGTATGTGATCAGGGAATAGTGACCCGAGATGCAATAAGAGGAGGGTCCATAGGAACTCCCCAGTTAATGGCCCCAGGAGAGCAAGAGGTCGAGAGACCGAGGTCTTTGCTAGACCTTAACCCAGCTGAAGCACCGTTGGAGGCAATGAGACAGGCAGGGCTAGGAGAGCTAACCCCACATCCAATAAGTACGAATCTTCACAGTCGCCAATGATGCATGCAGGGAATATTTCACTGCAAGGTTTTTCGGTACAACAGTTAAATGACTGGCTAGAGAAGACCTATGCTTCACAGAAGACTACATTAACTGCAGTGGAACCGGAAAGGTTGCAAAGAGATGAGTACCTGAACTTTGTGAGACTGGGTGTGGAAGCTGCTGAATTAGAGGACGGAACAATGGGAGTGAACAGATTAGAGTCACAAACAGAAGCAGAATTGAGATATCTGTGCCCTAAAATCACTAAAGAAGTAGGTAAGGTACATCAGAAATTAGCGAACCTGGCAGACAAATACAATATTGATATTGAGAATACTAAACATTTAAAAAGAAGCTACAGGTTAGACTTTGATTCAAACGACTTCGAGCATATGAGGTCTGCTGGAATGAAAGCGCATCTAAAAGAAATATTGCAAAGTGCGCAAATCTGGGGAGCTTTAGGAAAGTGGGAAGACAGATGGGCAAAGAAAAGAGACAAGGAGAAAGGTGACAGTCCGGGATTGAGTAAAGCAAAAACTTCACCGGATACGGAATCAGTAAAGATGCTACCAATGAGAGAAACAGCTGGTGGGGTTCTAATTCATGTACGGTGGTACAGGGGAGACATCCTATCTTTTACGAATGATTATCCCAGGTTGAGGGAGAAGCCGATAGAGTGGTCTCAGCAAACAGATAGGTTTGTGAAGCTTGCGAAGTGTCTCTGGGAAGACTTGAATACCTTGTTTGAGATCATTGTTCCGCCCGATTTATGGCTTGAGTGAAAGAGAGGTGTAGACTGGCCGACACAGGAGCCGGCATGGGATAAGGTGACTGGAGCACCATCTGAGGAGGTGATTAAGTACTATCATAAAGTGATTGAGTTTTTGAAGCAGAAAGTGTCGCCGAAAGTGACTGATTGGCAGAAAATCGACCGGACCTCACAGGAGGTTAAAGAATCGATCCATACTTACTATGAGAAATTGTTGAAGGCATTCAAACATTACAGTAGTACTGAAACTATTGAGCCGAAAGACATGAACCATCTTGTGTTCAGATTTGTTGAAGGGCTGAGGCCAGAGGTTAGCCAGATGATTAAAAATCATTTGATCTGTTGGCAAGCGAAGCCGATTGATGAAGTGTTGCAGTACGCAAAGTACTGTAGTGACGAGATTGAGTTAAAGCAGAGAAAACTGAAAGAAAAGGTGATGGTGATGCAGATAAGGGCTGCGCAGGCAGTAATGCAGGGAAATGGAATTCAGCAGCTGATACAACAGCAACCGCAAGGGAATGGTGCGTTTCAGGCACAACCGAGAGGTCGAGGTCGAGGTTTTGTGAATCGCGGTCCAGACTTGAATACTGTTGTGGTTCAAAATGACGCACAAGGGATGAAAAGGATGTCACCATGTCACGCATGCGGGGGGTGGGGCATTGGAAGCGGGAATGCCCAAATGTGGTGCAGGATGGTGTCATTCAACAAAGCACTAATGTCGGTACATTGCAAAATATGAGAGGTCCAAAATTGAGAAATCAAAACCCGAACTTCCAAAATAACACGGTTCAGATGCAAGGGCTCCAGCCTATGCAGCAAATGCAAATGCCGCATGTTCAGCCAGCACAAATGCAGCAAGTACAACAGCAGGTTCCCATGGTACCTAGACAGCAATTGCAATTACCATTAGCTCCAATGGGACAGCAGCAGGTGATGCTTCCTCAGCAGGTCACAGGTCAAGTGATGAGCCAAAATAATACAGTACAGCAATTCCCATTGCGTGGGGAAGATGGAATGAATGAGGAATGGTCGGATGACAGTTCAGACAGTGAAGAGTGCAGGCTTGCAGCGTCCCTAGAAGTAGATCAAAGGGGACCCTATGGAGAGGGAAAGGTGATGGGTCACAAGGTTTCATTCTTGGTTGATACCGGAGCTACACGCTTTACAGTCAGAAGTGCAGAAGTTCCAAAATTACCACTTTCAGGGCGTACCATAAGAGTGGTCGGAGTAGCGAACCAGTACTTAACAAATCCTATTACAGATCCAGTGCAGGTTGAGATCGGTAACTTCCAGGGACTGCATAAGTTTGTAGTCTGCGATTCAAGTCCGGTATCCCTACTGGGAAGAGACTTACTGTGCAAGACAAAATGTTCGATTACCTGTTCCAATGATGGAATTGAGGTGCAGACAAACAGTGATGATGAAGGGAATGATAGACAGTTCTTAGAGTCAGAGACAGAAACCGCAAATGAAGATTACCCTTTGATAACCTTTTTCCCGATGCTTACAGTAACTGACTTACTAGCTGAATTACAGGGGACAGTGACCGAGAAAGTGTGGGACTTGACAGGAAAGGAAGTAGGACTGATAAAAGGAGTGGAACCAGTTAAAGTACAAGTAAAACCAAATGCAGTGTTTCCCCAGGTGCCACAGTACCATATGGCACAAGATGTTCTTATCCAGGTGTCGCAAATAATCGCAGACTTTGTAAAACAAGGAGTCCTGAAAGAATTATTGAGCAGCCCATGTAATTCACAGACAATGGGTCTGAAAAAGCCTTGTGGGAAGGTTCGAATTGTGCAGAACTTGAGAAAAATAAATGAGATTGTGGTGAAGTGCTGCCCCATAGTGCCAAATCCATCAGTGATCATGTTTCAGGTTCCGTGTGATGCTGAATGGTTCACTGTTGTAGACTTGTCACAAGCTTTCTTTTCGGTGCCTCCTCATGAGGACAGCCAGTTTTTATTCAGTTTCAAATTCTTGGACAAGGTGTACAGTTGGTGCAGAATTCCTCAAGGGTTTTCTGAGTCACCGTCCGTCTTCAATCAGATATTGAAAAAGGACTTAGAATCCCTAGTACTGCCTTTCAATTCGACTCTAGTACAGTACATTGACGACTTACTGATAGCGTCCAGGACAAAAGATGACTGTAAGTATGACACAATTGCCTTACTGAATCATTTGGGAAAGAATGGACATAAAGTGTCGCCAAAGAAGCTGCAGTGCTGTCAGAAAGAGGTGAAGTACTTAGGACACTTGATTGAGAGAGGGTCCAGGAGAATATCAAAGGAAAGGGTAACAGCTATTCTGCAAATGAACCCCCGACAACAAAGAGAGATGTCAGGATGTTTTTTGGGAATGGTGGGCTACTGTCGCCAATGGATACCCAACTTCTCAATTATCTCAAAACCATTGATAAAGCTAACAGGTAAAGAGATTAAGGATGAGCTGTATACCATAGCCTTATCCAAAGAAGAGCTTGAGTCATTCCTGGAATTGAGAGAGTGCATGTGCAGGGCACCAGCTTTGGGTATGCCTGATTACACGAAACCTTTTCTACTGTTTTGTCATGAACGTGATGCTTGTTCTTTGTCTGTCTTGACACAGGTCCATGGAGGTGCAAACCGCCCTGTAGCATATTTTTCAGCTACCTTGGACCCCGTCGCAGCAGCCTTACCGGGTTGTTTGAGCGCATTTGCAGCAGTTGGTCAAAGCCTCACGCAGTGTGAAGGCATAGTGATGGGACATCCCTTGACAGTAATGGTTCCACATTCAGTTGAAATTCTGTTAACTCGAACTAAAACTCAGCACATGACAAATGCCCGACTTACCCAATATGAGACAATCATTTTGGGGTCGCCTAATGTCTCACTGAAGCGATGTACTGTATTAAACCCGGCAACTCTACTTCCTGTTGAAAGTACCGAGATTAAGAATGAAGAGGAAGTGGAGCATGATTGTCTTGAGGTAACAGACTATGTACCATGGCCCGACCTGATATTCAAGATACGCAGTTAAAGGAGAATGACTGCATTATGTTTGTTGATGGATCCTGTTTGAGAGACTCAGTCGGAATGCTGAGAGTCGGTTACGCTGTATGTACCATAGCTGGTATCATTGAAGCTTTCTGGCTCGAGAGAGTGTACTCCGCACAAGTGGCAGAGCTAATTGCCCTTACTAAGGCATGCCACGCAGCTGAAAATCTGAAAGTCACTATCTATACTGACAGCAGATACGGATTTGGAATTGTACATGATTTTGGTCAATTGTGGTCACAGAGAGGTTTCATGACCTCTTCTGGTTATCCAGTGAAAAATGGTGAACAAATTAAGGATTTGCTACATGCTATTCAGTTACCTCTTGAAATTGCCGTGGTGAAATGCAATGCTCATGTTAGGTCACAAGACTTTGTATCCATGGGAAACGGTTATGCAGATCAAGTCGCAAGGTTTTGCGCATTGAACTGTATATCGTTCAAGGATCAGTGGGAATTGTTACCGCAAACTGAAAATGACACATGCTTGAATTTTGCATTAAGGGTGGTTGATACACTAGATGAGCTAAAAACACTACAGGGTCGTGCTAGCAAAGAGGAAAAATGCTCCTGGCAGAGAATGCAATGCGTACAAAGAGCTGATGACTTGTGGGTCTCAGAGGAAGAGAAACTGGTTTTGCCTAACAGTCTTCTGTCACAATTTGCGAGGCTTTATCATGGGCAGGCACATCTTGGGAGAGACGCAATGATCAGGTCATTGAAGATTGACTGGTTTAACCCAAAATTCAGACATGCCGCAGAGGTTACTTGTCACAGGTGCATCATCTGTCAACAGATGAATGCCGGAAAAGGGACTGTGGTAACTCTGAGCCACATAGGGAGAGCTGGCGTTCCATTTAGCAAGATGCAAATGGATTTCATTGAAATGCCTGTTTGTGGAGGATTGAAATACGTGTTGGTCATTGTGTGTGTTTTCAGCCACTGGATTGAAGCTTACCCCACATGTAGAAACGACAGTCTCACAGTTGCAAAGCTGCTGCTTAGGGAACTAATACCCAGGTTCAGATTTCCGGTCTCTATAGAATCAGATAGGGGCAGACACTTCGACAATGAGGTGATTAAGCTCTTGTGTGCTGCATTAGATATTGAACAGAAACTGCATTGTAGCTACTGCCCTGAAGCATCAGGACTAGTAGAACAAATGAATGGTACCTTGAAGTCGAGCATGGCGAAGATGTGCGCAGCTACCAATATGAAATGGCCAGATGCATTACCCTTAGTGCTGATGTCGATGAGGAACACCCCTGATAAGAAGACAGGACTATCACCCCACAAGATCCTTATAGGTAGAGCTATGAGGCTACCCGCAGTGCCTACAAATGCTCTTGTGAATATCACGGATGACATGGTGTTGGACTACTGCAAATGTTTGGCTGATGTGGTTCGCTCTTTTTCTCACCAGGTGGAAGCCAACACATTGCCACCGATCAGTGATCCAGGTCACACCCTGCAAGCCGGTGACTGGGTGGTTGTCAAGAAGCACATGAGAAAGTTGTGTTTGGAGCCGCGCTGGAAGGGGCCATATCAAGTAATACTGACAACAACCACTGCTGTGAAATGTGCAGGCATTCCAAATTGGATACATGCCAGTCACACAAAGAAGGTAACGTGTCCAACTGATGAGGAACTTGAAGTTTCTGACTCAACAGTTCCAGAGAGGGAAGTATCAGGGCCTGGAAAAAGCCAAGAGGGAACTGAGACTGCAGGAGAGCCCACTGAGAACAGCCTAGTCCCTCAAACAGTAACCGAGTTCGAGAGAGGTGACAGTGTGCCTATCTCAGTAGAGGCAGCAGGAGAACTAAATCACGGAGAGGTTCTCCCAGAAGTAGACCGATACGGGCTAGGGCTTGAACCTGTCACAGACCCAGAAGAAGAAGAAGAAGGGGAAATAGTAGAGAGAGATCAAAGCACACCAGCATCCCCCGAGCCAGTTGCAGGTCCATCAAGAGAAAACACCATAGCACAGGAGGAGGGTGCTGTTCAGCGTCCTGAAAGGACAAGCAGGAAAAAGACGCATAAGGGAGATGCTGGCCAGAGAAACAGGCTGCAAAAGAAAGGATCGTACCAGGTGAAACAATAACAGAAGAAACTGATACATCCCGAATAGAGGATCTAAGTGAAGGAGAACTGCAAGGCGAACGCAGATTGAAAAGAAAGAGAACCGCAAATAGAAGGTACGCAGGTCCTGAATGGGCATATGCAACAACATCTGAATGGCAACAAGAATTCTCAGCGTTCTGTTTTGATTGAGAAGTACCAGACCAATATTACGGTACCTGAAATCAATTGAAGAAAATTTGAAATTGAAAACTGAGAAGCTGAGAAAGAGACTTATAAACTACCGTATGCAACACTGATAACCTAATTTGACTTTGAAAACCCGATTATGACAAGCTGCTAACCTGATTTGACAAAAGGGTCCTGGAGTGAGTGAAACGCTGTAAATACGCGCAGAGAGAAAGAGACCTTTGCATCAAGAAAAAAAAGAAAAAAAAAGAGTTTTTATATCGTCCTCAGGTTGATTGTTGTTCTGCTGTCTGATTCTTTACAGACATGGCTTATAATAGAGGTAGTAACAAAAAGAGTAAAGTGTGTGGTTGGTTAAGTCTTATATTAGGTATTGTGTGTGCGATAATAGTTGTGGGAGTGATTGTGGGAATGCCGTGGTTGGATAAGAAAGCAACTAACAATGCTTCATCACCTGAGACTACAAAACTAACACCGTGGGAAAGTTTGAGCAGGATACAAAACACTTGCATGAGGGAACTAACTCAAAGGGGGATCTTTCCAGTAATGTCTTCTATTGCTTGTTGAATGAGTATGTTGAGACCATGGATGCGAAAAACTGTTATGTGTGCACAAAGATTCCTTCATCAGTACAAGCAGGAGTCACCTATCGTAGTCTTCCTCTAACCTACAGGATAAGTTGTAGTTTGCTACTAACAAGATTCTATAATCAAGAGCATGTGCAATACTTTTATTCAAATTTGGATGTAGTGTTTTCTTTTGTGCCAGTGAATGAGTTCCTGAACATTAGCTAAGGAACATAGTATAAAATTAGTTAGAGGTTTCTTTGAACCAACGCTTACATTTGGGACAGCTTATGCACACCGCAATAATCTGACTTGCTTATTGACATCTGTAAAGAAAAGCTTTTAAATCACACTGATGATAGACGCAAAGCATTGAAAGAGATATTAGAAAAAGGGCTAGAGAAACGCACATATGCAAATGATTATGCTTACACTGCAATAAAGACGCAAGGCAAACTAGCTACAGATGCATTACGTGTAGGAAGGCTTTGTATATATAGGCCGAAATCTGAACATGAAACTTTATTAATGGGAACGAGTGAATGCAGGCATGTGTTTTTGTTTCAGAGTAAGTGGACAATCATGTTAAATGGACAGGATCCAGCGATCCCCGGGATCTATTATATTTGTGGACTTAATGCTTATTACCGTCTCCCTAAGGGATGGGATGGAACATGTTATTTGGGAATAGTTTTCCCAAAGATTTACCAGGTTGATGACTTAAAGCAAATACCTAAAACGTCTGAATTACAACATGCTAGACAAAAACGAGAGACAGCGGCTGCTGTCGTTGGTGACATATTTGGAGCCATAATTCCTTCTGTAGGGGTTATCTTAAACTCCATAAAGATTCGAAAGTTTTCTACTTTTGTGGATAACATGCTGACAAATTTTACAGGGGCTATACTCCTGATGGATACTGAACTTGCTGCTGAAAGAGCTATGACTCTTCAAAATCGGCTTGCTCTAGACTTTCTTTTAGCAAAGAGCGGCGGAGTCTACAGGATGCTCAATGAGCATCATTGTTGCTCATATATACCTGACAATAGTAAAAAGGTTACAGGTATGCTTACTAACCTAACTAAAGATAGTGCAGATTTGAAAGATTTGAAGGAACCTGGAGTGTGGGAGAAAGTGGGAAAAGGAATTGCCAGAGTAGGGAGCTGGTTTAGCAATATTTGGAATGGGGTCCTTGCAAAAATATTAGGGGGTCTATTAATTGTTCTGGCCTGATTATTAGGTTTATGGGGAGCATGCAAAATTAATGATAAAATAAAAAGAAATTGGACAAAGAGAAATAAAAGGAATGAGGAAAGTGAAAGGGAGAAAATGTTTAATGAAATTTGGGAAAGCTCACATAAAGGACAAGATGTTGAAATGCGCATTATGCGTAAAGTGAAAAATTAAGTGAAAGGTCGAAAGGGAAAGGTTTGTGTGATGACGAACGTCATCAGGGGAGGGACTGAGAGAGCGTAGCTCATATAATCTATATTAACATGAAATGTTTATGAATTAATGTGTGATAATGCCGCATAGAAACTGTAATAGTAATTTTGCTTAAACGTGGATCCAAAATGTGACCACGGGGAGTGGTCGCCAATGCATACGTAGACTAATAATGATGACTAAAAGTTTATATTATGTTTAAATAAGTTTATACTAATGATTGCGTTATTGAATCTGTGCTGAAATCCTCATAGGCCTTAAGTTAGCATGAGCCGGAGCTTAGCTGCTTGGCTCTCATATTAAATGTATTTTTCTATCTTGCAGTGTGCTGACTCACGGAAGGACATGACCCCATATGTTTCTTTCTTCAAATTAGAAGACAAATGTAACCATGCTAGATCCGTTCCCATAACTTTTCCTTGCTTGCAGAATGAATGTTAAAACAAAATGAAACAGTGTAGATTAATGTAATGTACAAGGTCATTCAAACCGGTGAAGACAATGAAGTTACTGACCAAAAGATGTGCAAAGAATTACAGAAAGATGAAATCATACCGGACGTGCCACCTCTGAAGACATCAATTATGGAGACCAATCAAAGACTTGTAAAATAATATGGGGTGAAGAGTTAGGTGACATAGGGGGTCATTCTGACCCTGGCGGTCCAAGACCGCCAGGGCCACGAATGACGGAAGCACCGCCAACAGGCTGGCGGTGCTTCAATCCCCATTCCGACCGCGGCGGTAAAGCCGTGGTCGGATTGCCGGGGCCGGCGGTCATCCTCCGTTTTTGCCCCGGCTGGGAGAATCCGCCAAGGCAGCGCTGCCCTGGGGATTCTGACCCCCGTACCGCCAGCCTGTTTCTGACGGTTTTCACCGCCAGGAAGAGGCTGGCAGTAAGGGGTGTCCTGGGGCCCCTGGGGGCCCCTGCACTGCCCATGCCACTGGCATGGGCAGTGCAGGGGCCCCCTAACAGGGCCCCATGAAGCTTTTCACTGTCTGCCTACTGCCGGCTGCCATTCGGAGCCGGCTCCTGTGTTGCGGCCCCCATTCCCGCTGGGCCGGCCGGCGCTAACTTGGTTAGCGCCCGCCGGCCCAGCGGGAATGTGAGAATGGGGGAAGCGGTATTTTGGCCGCATGGCGGCCAAATGCCAGTTCCCGCCTGGCGGACGGCTACCGCCGCCCGCCAGGGTTGGAATCAGGCCCATAATGTGTTTTCTGATAGGTTAAAGATAGTGGGGTATAACAAATGTCCAATAGAATTTTGGGGGAATGTACAACGAATAAGGGATAAAAACCCATGTCATGGGGAGTCATTTAGGTGGGTTAGGGAATGCTATTAATTTTATCCAGAAACTCTGTCACTCTGTTTGGTGACTTGTTGGTTTACTTAAAACCATCCTCGCCCTTAGAATTTTCCATGTTACTCTTTACCTCCCTATGAGGGAAGTGCCCTTTTTGCCCCGGAGCTGAGTTCTGACTGATGGCGATTTGACTGATGTCCTGAAGACGAAGACTGAACCTGTGTGCTGATCTAAACTTTGGAGGGTAATTATGACACTGCAATTGTAATTTGTCTGTTTGCTTTTCCTTTCTAGGTACCAACTGCTTACTTTTGACAGAGACCTTAGTTAGATGTTTTCTAAATTGTTTTGCATGAAGCCCAACATGCTAATGCTAATCAGTGGTTAGGACAGGCGTTCACTAAATTGACGCAAATAGACAAATGACCGAATTATGCTTTGTTGAACTGACGCATTATTGACACTGCTAAATTGATCTATGTTCACGCCGTGTTATGTTCTGATGTTTGTGATTCTCGCTTTAACGAAATCTTATCAAAGTTGGCATATCGTGACTATGCTATTATGTTTCTTGGTTTTGAGATTACCGCATCTGCTCTTAGTTTGTAATTAATAGGGAATAAAACTCATAAAATTCTACTAAACTGGAGTGGTTATTCATGGCTGCAAGGTCATGGTAGAATCTTGAATTGATTAATGACTTTGAAATGTATTGTTGTGGTAAATATTAATGACATTATTGATGTATTGATTAACATATTGATTAGCTATCTCGTCCTAAGGAGTCTCTCAACTGGGTCAAAAGATTCATTGGCCTAAAACGAGTCCTGATGTGTAATAAATTATCATAAAGAGACGCGTTAGCACTGTAATGGGAGGAAGCGTGAATAAAATGTGATGGGCAACAAAAATATTCTTAGTAAAATCCCATGGGAGGGAACTACGCACACAAAGGAGGGACAGTAAGACAAAATGCACCAATAGAAATGGACCATTTAAGACCAGTACAACAAAGAACGAATGGCAAGAGTGTGCGTTGTTAAAGCCCAGAGATTAAATAAAACATGTCTTGCAGACAGCACTGCACGCTACCTAGGCTTGACTTTAAAAAACTAGCTGGAAACCTACTCTTTGCAGTGGTTTCCAGCTCGTTTTTCCTGTCACTGTGTGTTATCAGCTCCTTACTGGGTGACCGTGTGAATGGAGCTGATTTTGTGTGACACACGGTGGCACCATGTGACTTGGCAGGCCTGGAGCTACCAAAGACAATTACTCTTTTCCAGTGAAGGAAGATCTGCTACATGTGTCCCCACCTTGGGCAAAGTGGGGGTATGAAATATCCCTCTCAGAATTGCTGATAGGGTATATGCTTCTGGTGACAGAGTTTCAGTGTGAACTATGAAGCTATGGATCTGGACCACAAATTTAGGTAAATTTCATGGAATCGGCTGGATAATGTACACAGTTTAGTGCCAGCAGTATTCAAAATTGTCAGTGGCAAAAGCTGTTGTTGGTCTTTGGATTAGTGGGGCATAACTTTTTTCTTTCAGTAATTCTGACTTCCGATATAATTATAACCCAGCAGGATACTCACTTCTATAACACCATAAGGTAACCACCAATATATAAAACACCTCCAATAAATCTGATACTGCTACGCAAATCTGTCTATGTGACCCGATCAGTACCAATGAAAAATGAGACAGACACAAAACTGATTACTCGATCTAGTTCTTGTAATGAGTGATTGCGTAAATCAATGAAACACTTTCTGAGTAACTCACTTCCACAGACAGCACATTTCCCAAACAAGGAAGCACAGCCTTAGTTTTAATTGAGCATGAAGTTATACACAATTCACATACCTAAAGCTAACTCACTTATGGCTCCAAGAGATGGTGCCTGTCAGCGATGAGCTCCATCTGACACAAAGTTACACATAAAGCCTTGTCAACTGTCTTTGTAAAGCGTAACACTCCAGCTCAAATGTTCTCGTTAGTCTTGAACCACGAGGCCTTTTCCTATTTCTGCAAAGGTAGCATGACAGTTCACGTGTCATTTAAATCCTTCCTAGACAAAGGTGATTGGGCATGACTCGCGTTCAATAGTTTGCATGACTGTTATGACAAAGCAAGTAGACGTTTGTCCTAATTAACCATACTCAAGTCTGAGAGGCCATGCAACTATCAGTTCACTTAAACAGATAATTGGTGATAGGGAATGTCTACCCGGGTAGTAGAATCCACATGGAAACCTGCCAGTCACAACTTTCCTTGTTGAGTCCTTTAGGAATTGGTGACTTAAAAAAAACACATACAAAAGGAAGTCTATGGGTACAGGTTCACTACTGTTTTGGTGAACAAGGCTCACTGTTTCCGAGTTGCGACTTGCCAATATCTCATCCTGATTCCAGGTTCCCAACCAGCTCACACATAAGAAAGTTTTTAATGTCAGTGTGCTGTAAGCTTTCACTCCTGAATCTGTAATAAGTTTCGAGTGACCGCGGAGCACAACTGTTAACGATTTCAGTTAATAATTAAAATATTGTTGGTATGACTTCTTTTTAAAAGGTTCCTTCACTACAGGGAAGAAGAAATTGGCTCGAAAACAGGGCTTTCAGGTTTGCATGGTACAGTAGCAGAGAACAAATGAGGGTTATCACGCTGGCGGGATGCGGTACAGATGTGAAAGGGAGGGAAGAAGAGGCATGCCATCGATACAATCAGCCAACTGGAATGTGGTGTAAAGCGTTCAGTAACTGCGTGTGGGAGTGCGGTGCAAGCAAGCCAAAGGGCTCGCGCTCTTCACACGCAGGTGTCGCTTCACCTTGCCAAACCTCTCTAATCAGGCATCGGCTTAGTGGAAGACGAGGTGGGAGTTTAGAAAGATGGTGAATAATGAGAGCTGGTGGCTGCTGAGAGAATAAATCTGTTTCAGAAAGTCTTTTCACAGGGACGTGCTTTTGACTTGCACAGTAGAACGCTCCAGCTGTATTCTCTGCTTTGTAGACCCGGTAGGGATGTGGAATTTTCTTAACCCCATCGCTGCCAGGTCTTTTCCCCCTCAGGTACCAAGCCTTTTTTTGGCTGTTTGGGGCAGTTTGCGCTTGGGCCCTCATAACATTTGTCCACATAAGCTACCCATGCCAAATTTGCGTCCTTTTTTTCCAAAATCCTAGGGATTCTAAAGGTACCCAGACTTTGGGGGTTCCCCTGAAGTAGACCAAGAAATTAGCCAAAATACAATGAAAATTTCGTTTTTTTTAAAAAAAGATGGGAAAAAAGGGCTGCAGAAGAAGGCTTGTGTTTTTCCCCCTGAAATGGTGCTAAAATCACCATCTTCCCAGCTTTCAGGAACAGGCAGAATTGAATCAAAAAACCACATTTCTCAACACAATATTGGCATTTTACTGGGATCTACCCCATTGTCACTATTTTTTGTGCTTTCAGCCTCCTTCCAGTTAGTGACAGAAATGGGTGTGAAAACAATGCTGGATCCCACTTTTCTGAAAAGTAGACACAGTTCTGAATTTAGCAAGGGGTGATTTGTGTAGATCATACAATAAAAAAATATTGAAATTGACGTAAACAAAACAGCCATTTTTCTCCACTCACTCTGTAACATTTTCCTGCATTCTCAGATTTTTGAAAGCAATATACCGTTACGTCTGCTGGACTCTTCTGATTGCGGGGATATATAGAGCTTGTAGGTTCATCAAGAACCAATAAATGAGCTGCACCTTGCAATGGGTTTTCATTCTATACCGGGTATACAGCAATTCATTTGCTAAATATAAAGAGTGAAAAATAGGTATCAAGAAAACTTTTATATTTCCAATGTGGGCACAAGAGAAAGTGTTGAGAAGCAGTGGTTATTTGCACATCTCTGAAATCCGGGGTGCCCATACTAGCATGTGAATTACTGGGCATTTCTCAAATAGACGTCTTTTTTACACACTGTCTTACATTTGGAAGGAAAAAATGTAGAGAAAGACAAGGGGCAATAACACTTGTTTTGCCATTCTGTGTTCCCCCAAGTCTTCCGATAAAAATGGTTCATCACTTGCATGGGTAGACCTAATGCTCGCGTCAGGAAACGCAACATGGACACATCACATTTTTACATTGAAATCTGATGTGTTTTTTGCAAAGTCCCTAGCTGTGGATTTTGGCCTCTAGCTCAGCCGGCACCTAGGGAAACCTACCAAACCGGCGCATTTTTAAAAACTAGACACCTAGGGGAATCCAGGATGTGGTGACTTGTGGGGCTTTCACCGGGTTCTGTTACCCAGAATCATTTGCAAACCTCAAAATTTGTCCCAAAAACACTTTTTTCTCACATTTCGGTGACAGAAATTCTATAATCTGAGAGGAGCCACAAATTTCTTTTCACCCAGCATTCCCCCAGGTCTCCTGATAAAAATGGTACCTCACTTGTGTGGGTAGGCCTAGCGCCCGCAACAGGAAAGGCCCAAAACACAACGTGGACATATCACACTTTCCCAAAGAAAACAGAGCTGTTTTTTGCAAAGTTCCTAGCTGTGGATTTTGGCCTCTAGCTCAGCCGGCACCTAGGGAAACCTACCTAAGCTGCACATTTGTGAAAACTAAACACATAGGGGAATCTAAGATGGGGTGACTTGTGGGGCTCTCACCAGGTTCTGTTACCCAGAATCCTTTGCAAACCTCAAAATTTGGTCAAAAAAACACCTTTTCCTCACATTTCAGTGACAGAAAGTTCCAGAATCTGAGAGGAGCCACAAATTACCTTCAACCCAGCGTTCCCCCAAGTCTCTCGATAAAAATGGTACCTCACTTGTGTGGGTAGGCCTAGTGCCCATGAAAGGAAATGCCCCAAAACACTATCTGGACACATACAAATGATCAAATACAAACCTACTTGTTTTTTGCTGGGGGGGCACCTGTGTCTTTGGTCCTGGGATCAGCAGATATCTTGGGAAACCTACCGGACCCAGACATTTCTGAAAACTAGACACCCGAGGGAGTCCAGGGAGGTGTGACTTGCATGGTTTTCTTACCCAGAATACTCAGCAGACCTCAAATTTAGCTAAAAAAAAAATGTTGCCCACATTTCTGTGTGGGATCACTGCACCGGGACAAATTCCCTACCACCCAACGTTCCCTCAGTCTCCCGGTAAAAATGATACCTCACTTGTGTGGGTGGGCCAACTGCCTGTGACAGGGAAGAGCCAAAAACATGTCGAAATTGAGCGGGGAACCAAAGCAGGTCCAAAAGGGCAGTTTAAAAAAAACATTTTTAGGCTGACAAGCACTGCAGAATTTGTATCGGTATAGATGAGACAATACTGGGTGGTAGGAATTTTGTGGATTCCTGCAGATTCCAGAAGGTTCCATCACAAAAATCTGGGAAAAATGTGTGATTTCCAGCATAGTTGGAGGTTTGCAGAGGGTTGTGGGTCAGAAAATGCTACGGGATGCATTTGAAGCACATCACCCTGGAATCACCCAGTTGTTTAGTTTTCAGATGTGTCTAGGTCTTGTGGATTTTTCCACATGGTAGCGTCCCAAAGTCCAAAAAGTGCAACCCTCACCATTCCAAGTGGGATGATTTTGAGAGTTAGCCAAGCTCTCATGGCCCAAATGTAAAACCGAAACCCAAAATAATCAAATGTCCTCTTGCTTGCCATGGGATAGGATGTTTTAGTGTGCGGGGGAGAGCTGAAAGACTGTTACCCTCTTCAGTTGGGGTGGGGGCTTAACCAGGCCCATACTGGTTGGTGTCCACCACCCCACTATTATTATTTTCTTTTTTAATTCCCTGGCATCTAGTAGACTTTCTGTCCCACCTGGGGTGTGGATCAGGGGTAATTGCCCCATCTGCCCACTGGTGGGCAGAACAACTTTGCCCCATTTCTTTGGGGTGGGGGAATGGCCATACCCCCTCCCTCTTATTTTGAAAATAAAATCTTCCCTAGTCTCTGGTGGTCTTTCTGCCCCGCTTGGGGGCATATGGGCCTTCAAAAAATAGGCAGATCTGCCCCCTAAGGGGGCATATATCGCCAACAGTAATGTGTCCCCATGGGGAGCGACCCTTGTCCAAGGAGCTGCCCCTCCAAACAAAACACACACATACACACACACCAATCCCTGGTGCCTAAGTGTTTTCTGCCCCCTGGGGACAGATCGGCCTAATAGTAATAGGCCGATCTGCCCCCAAGGGGAGCAGAAATGGCCTAAAATAAATTTGCCCCGTTAGGGGAGCGACTCTTGCCTAAGGGGTCACTCCCCTTGCGTGAAATTAGCGCAAAAAAAAAAATCCCTGGTGCCTAGTGGTTTCTGCCCCCCTTGGGGGCAGATCTGCCTAATAAAAATAGGCTGATCTGGTCTTAAATAAATTTGCCCCCCAAGGGAACGACCTTTGCCTAAGGGGTCGCTCCCCTTGCATGAAATTGACGCAAAAAAATAAAAATCCCTGGTGTCTCGTGGTTTCTGCCCCCCTTGGGGGCAGTTGGGCCTAACAAAAATAGACCTAAATACAATTTGCCCCCGAGGGAAGCGACCCTTGCCTAAGGGATCGCTCCCCACATATAAAAAAAATAAATTAACAAAAAAAAAATATCCCTGGTGTCTACGGGGTTTCTGCCCCTCACCTGGGGCAGATCGGCCTAATTATATTAGGCCGATCTTCCCCGGGGGGGGGGCAGAAATGGGCTTAAAATAATTTGGTCCCCTGGGGAGCGGCCCTTGCCGAAGGGAGGGGCCACTCCCCTCATGTCAATAAAAAAAGAAAAAAAATCCCTAGTGTCTAGTGGTTTCTGCCCCCAAGGGGGGCAGAAATGGCCTAAAATTTATTTTGACCCCCGGGGAGCGACCCTTGCCTAAGGGGTCACTCCCTACATATGAAAAATAAACATAAACATAAAAAAATTATCCCTGGTGTCAAGGGGGTTAAGTGGCCTAAAAATTAATTTGAACCCCCAGGGAGCGACCCTTGCCTAAGGAGTCACTCCCCACATATAAAAAATAAACATCATTTTTTTTTATCCTTGGTGTCTAGGGGGTTTAATAATTTGGCCCCTTGTGGAGAGGCCCTTGCTCAAGGGGAGCGGCACGTGCCCGAGGGACCGCTCCCGTCATGTCAATAACAACAACAAAAAATCCCTGGTGTCTAGACCTAACTATATTAGGCCGATCTGCCCCCAAGTGGGAAAGAAATGGTCTAAAATTTATTTTGCCCCCCGGGGAGTGACCCTTGCCTAAGGGGTCGCTCCCCACATATAAAAAATAAACATAAGCAAAAAACAAATTATCCCTGGGGTCTATGGGGTTTCTGACTTCTCTCTATCATGGTGTCCATTTCTGGCCCACTTAATACACTCACCCACAACCTGATTCATCCTCTCCACCAAACCATTGGTTTGTGGATGATAAAGAGAACTCTTCACATGTTTACTGCAACCAGATTGCACAAACTTTTCAAAATCATGGCTGTAGGAAGTTGGCTCTGTATGTGCTATTTCAAAGTAAGGAATAGCATGCACAGAGTCCAAGGGTTCCCCTTAGAGGTAAAATAGTGGTAAAAATAGATAATACTAATGCTCTATTTTGTGGTAGTGTGGTCGAGCAGTAGGCTTATCCAAGGAGTAGTGTTAAGCATTTGTTGTACATACACATAGACAATAAATGAGGTACACACACTCAGAGACAAATCCAGCCAATAGGTTTTTGTATAGAAAAATATATTTTCTTAGTTTATTTTAAGAACCACAGGTTCAAATTTAACATGTAATATCTTGTTTGAAAGGTATTGCAGGTAAGTACATTAGGAACTTTAAATCATAAAAATTGCATGTATACTTTTCAAGTTATTGACAAATAGCTGTTTTAAAAGTGGACACAGTGCAATTTTCACAGTTCCTAGGGGAGGTAAGTATTTGTTAGTTTTACCAGGTAAGTAAGACACTTACAGGGTTCAGTTCTTGGTCCAAGGTAGCCCACCGTTGGGGGTTCAGAGCAACCCCAAAGTCACCACACCAGCAGCTCAGGGCCGGTCAGGTGCAGAGTTCAAAGTGGTGCCCAAAACACATAGGCTAGAATGGAGAGAAGGGGGTGCCCCGGTTCCGGTCTGCTTGCAGGTAAGTACCCGCGTCTTCGGAGGGCAGACCAGGGGGGTTTTGTAGGGCACCGGGGGGGACACAAGCCCACACAGAAATTTCACCCTCAGCAGCGCGGGGGCGGCCGGGTGCAGTGTAGAAACAGGCGTCGGGTTCGCAATGTTAGTCTATGAGAGATCTCGGGATCTCTTCAGCGCTGCAGGCAGGCAAGGGGGGGGTTCCTCGGGGAAACCTCCACTTGGGCAAGGGAGAGGGACTCCTGGGGGTCACTTCTCCAGTGAAAGTCCGGTCCTTCAGGTCCTGGGGGCTGCGGGTGCAGGGTCTCTCCCAGGCGTCGGGACTTTGGATTCAAAGAGTCGCGGTCAGGGGAAGCCTCGGGATTCCCTCTGCAGGCGGCGCTGTGGGGGCTCAGGGGGGACAGGTTTTGGTACTCACAGTATCAGAGTAGTCCTGGGGTCCCTCCTGAGGTGTTGGATCTCCACCAGCCGAGTCGGGGTCGCCGGGTGCAGTGTTGCAAGTCTCACGCTTCTTGCGGGGAGCTTGCAGGGTTCTTTCAAGGCTGCTGGAAACAAAGTTGCAGCCTTTCTTGGAGCAGGTCCGCTGTCCTCGGGAGTTTCTTGTCTTTTCGAAGCAGGGGCAGTCCTCAGAGGATGTCGAGGTCGCTGGTCCCTTTGGAAGGCGTCGCTGGAGCAGGATCTTTGGAAGGCAGGAGACAGGCCGGTGAGTTTCTGGAGCCAAGGCAGTTGTCGTCTTCTGGTCTTCCTCTGCAGGGGTTTTCAGCTAGGCAGTCCGTCTTCTTGTAGTTGCAGGAATCTAATTTTCTAGGGTTCAGGGTAGCCCTTAAATACTAAATTTAAGGGCGTGTTTAGGTCTGGGGGGTTAGTAGCCAATGGCTACTAGCCCTGAGGGAGGGTACACCCTCTTTGTGCCTCCTCCCAAGGGGAGGGGGTCACAATCCTAACCCTATTGGGGGAATCCTCCATCTGCAAGATGGAGGATTTCTAAAAGTTAGAGTCACCTCAGCTCAGGACACCTTAGGGGCTGTCCTGACTGGCCAGTGACTCTTCCTTGTTGCTTTCTTTGTTCCCTCCAGCCTTGCCGCCAAAAGTGGGGGCCGTGGCCGGAGGGGGCGGGCAACTCCACTAAGCTGGAGTGCCCTGCTGGGCTGTGACAAAGGGGTGAGCCTTTGAGGCTCACCGCCAGGTGTCACAGCTCCTGCCTGGGGGAGGTGTTAGCATCTCCACCCAGTGCAGGCTTTGTTACTGGCCTCAGAGTGACAAAGGCACTCTCCCCATGGGGCCAGCAACATGTCTCTGGTGTGGCAGGCTGCTGGAACTAGTCAGCCTACACAGACAGTCGGTTAAGTTTCAGGGGGCACCTCTAAGGTGCCCTCTGGGGTGTGTTTTGCAATAAAATGTACACTGGCATCAGTGTGCATTTATTGTGCTGAGAAGTTTGATACCAAACTTCCCAGTTTTCAGTGTAGCCATTATGGTGCTGTGGAGTTCGTGTAAAACAGACTCCCAGACCATATACTCTTATGGCTACCCTGCACTTACAATGTCTAAGGTTTTGTTTAGACACTGTAGGGGCACAGTGCTCATGCACTGGTACCCTCACCTATGGTATAGTGCACCCTGCCTTAGGGCTGTAAGGCCTGCTAGAGGGGTGTCTTACCTATACTGCATAGGCAGTGAGAGGCTGGCATGGCACCCTGAGGGGAGTGCCATGTCGACTTACTCATTTTGTTCTCACTAGCACACACAGGCTTGTAAGCAGTGTGTCTGTGCTGAGTGAGGGGTCTCTAGGGTGGCATAAGACATGCTGCAGCCCTTAGAGACCTTCCTTGGCATCAGGGCCCTTGGTACTAGAAGTACCAGTTACAAGGGACTTATCTGAATGCCAGGGTGTGCCAATTGTGGATACAATGGTACATTTTAGGTGAAGGAACACTGGTGCTGGGGCCTGGTTAGCAGGGTCCCAGCACACTTCTCAGTCAAGTCAGCATCAGTATCAGGCAAAAAGTGGGGGGTAACTGCAACAGGGAGCCATTTCTTTACACAAGCCCCCCCCAGCCCACAGGCCAGGAGACTCAGCCCAAGCTGGGAGAGTCTTCCTAGTCTGTCAGGCGAGGAAGAGTAGGAGAAATAGGCTGGTTAGTTGCAGGGCCTACTCTGCCTTACATCCTTCTGTTCAGGTCATTCCCTTTGGGGAACTGACCTACTTCCACAGTGATAGGACCTAGTCTGAATTGCCTCTTGTCTGCCTCTTCAATGTCTCCACCCATTCTTTCTATTTTGGTCTTAGAGGTATCCACCTCTGCTAACCTTATCTTGGCCAGGGTTACCCCTAGCTTACCCAGAGAGGTTACCCAGAGCTGGAGTAACCCCACCATGACTAATAGGGTCAGGGGGCCTAACTTGCTATTGGGCATGGGGTCAGACCACCATGCTAAGGATAGCGCAGCCATAAAGGCTAACACCCAGCAGAGGCCACTGACAGCTGTCAGTGCCCAGAACCACACCTTTAGCTCTTCACCTAAAAGGGAAGGGGCTAAGTTATAGGCCTCTTTGGGTTCAGGTTGCCTGTCTGCTGTATTAGAGTGGGGGGTTACCACATCTTGTAGTAAACACCCTTCTTCCACTCTTTCTTCTGTTAGCTGAGGAGCCACCCACTCAGGTTTAACAGTTGCCTGACTAGCCAGGACTTCTTGTGGGTCAGGTTGGACTTTATCAGGGCCATTTTTGGAGTTCTCCCCTACTGGAGCAGAATCTCCTTGGCTTGCTGTAACCTTGGCTAAAGGTTGTCCACCCTTCCTACTCTGTTTTCTTTTCTTCTTCTTCTGGGGCCTGCTTGCATTTACTGCAGAGGCAGGACTTCCAGAATCCTTGGGAGAGGACTGGCACTGGACCAGTTCCTCTCTTGGGCTCTGACTAACCTCTGGGTAGTCATTTCCAAGGAGACAATCAAGGGGGAGGTCTGTACTGACTACTACCCTTCTCCAGCTAAGAGTGCCACCCACTTCTATGGGCACTAAAGCCACAGGCCTCTTAGTGACCCTGTCTAGGCTAACTCTTACCCTGGCAGTCTCACCTGGGATGTACTGGTTTGAGAGCACCAGCCTGTCATGCACAATAGTGTGACTGGCACAAGTGTCTCTCAGGGCAGTGGTTGGGATTCCATTCACCAGTAGGTGGTGGAAGTGTCTACTTCCCTCTGGAATCTCCAACTCACCTGTTGGGCCCTGTTTCCAGTTGAAGGCTATGAAGACCTCCTCATCTGAGGAGTCAGTTCCCATGGCTACACTGGTTACCCCTGGAATTTTGTTCTGGGGTTTGTTTTTGGGACAAGAAGTGTCCTTGGTGTGGTGCCCAGACTGTTTACAGTTGTGGCACCATGCCTTAGTGGCATCCCAGTTCTTACCCTGGTACCCACCTTTGTTTTGGGTTGTGTCTTGGGGCCCACCCACCTGTTCTGGTTTTTGGGGGCCTACAGAGGACTCTTTTTCTTTGTTTCTAGTGTCACCCACTTTCTCCTGGGGAGTTTTTGTAACCCCTTTCTTTTGGTCACCCCCAGTGGAAGTTTTGGTTACCCTAGTCTTGACCCAGTGGTCTGCCTTCTTTCCCAATTCTTGGGGAGAAATTGGACCTAGGTCTACCAGATACTGATGCAACTTTTCATTGAAGCAGTTACTTAAAATGTGTTCTTTCATAAACAAATTATAAAGCCCAACATAGTCACACACTTCATTTCCAGTTAACCAACCATCTAGTGTTTTTACTGAGTAGTCTACAAAATCAACCCAGGTCTGGCTCGAGGATTTTTGAGCCCCCCTGAATCTAATTCTATACTCCTCAGTGGAGAATCCAAAGCCCTCAATCAGGGTACCCTTCATGAGGTCATAAGATTCTGCATCTTTTCCAGAGAGTGTGAGGAGTCTATCCCTACACTTTCCAGTGAGCATTTCCCAAAGGAGAGCACCCCAGTGAGATCTGTTTACTTTTCTGGTTACACAAGCCCTCTCAAAAGCTGTGAACCATTTGGTGATGTCATCACCATCTTCATATTTTGTTACAATCCCTTTGGGGATTTTTAGGATGTCAGGAGAATCTCTGACCCTATTTAAGTTGCTGCCACCATCGATGGGACCTAGGCCCATCTCTTTTCTTTCCCTTTCTATGGCTAGGAGCTGCTTTTCCAAAGCCAATCTTTTGACCATCCTGGCTAACAGGGGGTCATCTTCACTGGAGTTATCCTCAGTGATTTCAGAGGTGTTGGTCTCTCCTGTGAGGGAACCAGCATCTCTGACTATTATTTTTGGAGTCAGGGTTTGAGGGACCCTGTTCTCCCTAGATAGGACTGGTAGGGGGGAATTTTCCTCCAAGTCACTATCCTCTTCCTCTGAGTTGCCACCCTCAGAGGGGTTGGCCTTTTCAAACTCTGCCAAAAGCTCCTGGAGCTGTATTTTGGTAGGTTTGGGGCCCATTGTTATTTTCTTTATTTTACAGAGTGACCTTAGCTCCCTCATCTTAAGATGGAGGTAAGGTGTGGTGTCGAGTTCCACCACAGTCACATCTGTGCTAGACATTTTGCTTCTAAAAGTTGGAATACTTTTTAAGAATCTACAACTAGTTCTAGGTTCTAATTCAAACTTTTACAAACTTTTAAACTCTAAAAGAAATGCTAAACAGGATCTAACACAAGGCCCTAGCAGGTCTTTTAAGAATTTAGAAAACTTTTCAAATTGCAAAAATCAATTTCTAATGACAATTTTGGAATTTGTCGTGTGATCAGGTATTGGCTGAGTAGTCCAGCAAATGCAAAGTCTTGTACCCCACCGCTGATCCACCAATGTAGGAAGTTGGCTCTGTATGTGCTATTTCAAAGTAAGGAATAGCATGCACAGAGTCCAAGGGTTCCCCTTAGAGGTAAAATAGTGGTAAAAATAGATAATACTAATGCTCTATTTTGTGGTAGTGTGGTCGAGCAGTAGGCTTATCCAAGGAGTAGTGTTAAGCATTTGTTGTACATACACATAGACAATAAATGAGGTACACACACTCAGAGACAAATCCAGCCAATAGGTTTTTGTATAGAAAAATATATTTTCTTAGTTTATTTTAAGAACCACAGGTTCAAATTTAACATGTAATAACTTGTTTGAAAGGTATTGCAGGTAAGTACATTAGGAACTTTAAATCATAAAAATTGCATGTATACTTTTCAAGTTATTGACAAATAGCTGTTTTAAAAGTGGACACTGCAATTTTCACAGTTCCTAGGGGAGGTAAGTATTTGTTAGTTTTACCAGGTAAGTAAGACACTTACAGGGTTCAGTTCTTGGTCCAAGGTAGCCCACCGTTGGGGGTTCAGAGCAACCCCAAAGTCACCACACCAGCAGCTCAGGGCCGGTCAGGTGCAGAGTTCAAAGTGGTGCCCAAAACACATAGGCTAGAATGGAGAGAAGGGGGTGCCCCGGTTCCGGTCTGCTTGCAGGTAAGTACCCGCGTCTTCGGAGGGCAGACCAGGGGGGTTTTGTAGGGCACCGGGGGGGACACAAGCCCACACAGAAATTTCACCCTCAGCAGCGCGGGGGCGGCCGGGTGCAGTGTAGAAACAGGCGTCGGGTTCGCAATGTTAGTCTATGAGAGATCTCGGGATCTCTTCAGCGCTGCAGGCAGGCAAGGGGGGGGTTCCTCGGGGAAACCTCCACTTGGGCAAGGGAGAGGGACTCCTGGGGGTCACTTCTCCAGTGAAAGTCCGGTCCTTCAGGTCCTGGGGGCTGCGGGTGCAGGGTCTCTCCCAGGCGTCGGGACTTTGGATTCAAAGAGTCGCGGTCAGGGGAAGCCTCGGGATTCCCTCTGCAGGCGGCGCTGTGGGGGCTCAGGGGGGACAGGTTTTGGTACTCACAGTATCAGAGTAGTCCTGGGGTCCCTCCTGAGGTGTTGGATCTCCACCAGCCGAGTCGGGGTCGCCGGGTGCAGTGTTGCAAGTCTCACGCTTCTTGCGGGGAGCTTGCAGGGTTCTTTCAAGGCTGCTGGAAACAAAGTTGCAGCCTTTCTTGGAGCAGGTCCGCTGTCCTCGGGAGTTTCTTGTCTTTTCGAAGCAGGGGCAGTCCTCAGAGGATGTCGAGGTCACTGGTCCCTTTGGAAGGCGTCGCTGGAGCAGGATCTTTGGAAGGCAGGAGACAGGCCGGTGAGTTTCTGGAGCCAAGGCAGTTGTCGTCTTCTGGTCTTCCTCTGCAGGGGTTTTCAGCTAGGCAGTCCGTCTTCTTGTAGTTGCAGGAATCTAATTTTCTAGGGTTCAGGGTAGCCCTTAAATACTAAATTTAAGGGCGTGTTTAGGTCTGGGGGGTTAGTAGCCAATGGCTACTAGCCCTGAGGGTGGGTACACCCTCTTTGTGCCTCCTCCCAAGGGGAGGGGGTCACAATCCTAACCCTATTGGGGGAATCCTCCATCTGCAAGATGGAGGATTTCTAAAAGTTAGAGTCACCTCAGCTCAGGACACCTTAGGGGTGTCCTGACTGGCCAGTGACTCTTCCTTGTTGCTTTCTTTGTTCCCTCCAGCCTTGCCGCCAAAAGTGGGGGCCGTGGCCGGAGGGGGCGGGCAACTCCACTAAGCTGGAGTGCCCTGCTGGGCTGTGACAAAGGGGTGAGCCTTTGAGGCTCACCGCCAGGTGTCACAGCTCCTGCCTGGGGGAGGTGTTAGCATCTCCACCCAGTGCAGGCTTTGTTACTGGCCTCAGAGTGACAAAGGCACTCTCCCCATGGGGCCAGCAACATGTCTCTGGTGTGGCAGGCTGCTGGAACTAGTCAGCCTACACAGACAGTCGGTTAAGTTTCAGGGGGCACCTCTAAGGTGCCCTCTGGGGTGTGTTTTGCAATAAAATGTACACTGGCATCAGTGTGCATTTATTGTGCTGAGAAGTTTGATACCAAACTTCCCAGTTTTCAGTGTAGCCATTATGGTGCTGTGGAGTTCGTGTAAAACAGACTCCCAGACCATATACTCTTATGGCTACCCTGCACTTACAATGTCTAAGGTTTTGTTTAGACACTGTAGGGGCACAGTGCTCATGCACTGGTACCCTCACCTATGGTATAGTGCACCCTGCCTTAGGGCTGTAAGGCCTGCTAGAGGGGTGTCTTACCTATACTGCATAGGCAGTGAGAGGCTGGCATGGCACCCTGAGGGGAGTGCCATGTCGACTTACTCATTTTGTTCTCACTAGCACACACAGGCTTGTAAGCAGTGTGTCTGTGCTGAGTGAGGGGTCTCTAGGGTGGCATAAGACATGCTGCAGCCCTTAGAGACCTTCCTTGGCATCAGGGCCCTTGGTACTAGAAGTACCAGTTACAAGGGACTTATCTGAATGCCAGGGTGTGCCAATTGTGGATACAATGGTACATTTTAGGTGAAGGAACACTGGTGCTGGGGCCTGGTTAGCAGGGTCCCAGCACTCTTCTCAGTCAAGTCAGCATCAGTATCAGGCAAAAAGTGGGGGGTAACTGCAACAGGGAGCCATTTCTTTACAATGGCTAACAAATTGCGTACCATTATCTGAAATGAGAGTCTCTGGGAAACCTCTCACAAATGTTTCCATAAGGAAATCAAATACTACTCTAGTGGTAGGATTCTTAACCATTTTAATCTCAGACCATTTGGACGCATAAGCCATCAACACAATATTGTACTTATTACCACAAGATAATGCATCATAAGGTCCCATAACGTCAATGCCTAACTTTTCCCATGGCCTGTCTGGACATTCGATGGGCATAAGAGAAGGTGTGACCACTTTCAAACTTTTATCAGCCGATCCACAAACACAACAATTGCCAATAACCTCCTCCACCTCCACATCCATTCTTGGCCACCAAAATGGTTCACGAGTACAACATACCCAATGGCCCTCATGTGCCTTCTTGATAACATCCACTGAATGTGGTAGAATAATCTTATCCGTATGTAAAAAAATTCCATCTTCAATAGAAATCTCACTACGTACTGTACAGTAAGGTTGCAACAAAGGAGAGAACATTTTCTCAGGGGGCCACCCATTTCTAACTGCAATATCATCATTATCATAGAAAGCATCCATTCATTCTCTGTCCTCATATCACTTACATCCAAAGCTGCTACCAAGCAATCTTCACAATCTTCCTCCACCAGATCAGAAAATTCTACTTCTTCATCTTCTTTCTTTTACAGAAAATGTGACAAATAGTCAGCTCTTCCATTCTTTCCTCCTGTAATATAGTCAATATCAAACTGATACTGTAAAGGTTTTGAGATTAATCTTAGAATTCGGGGGGTATAGAACTTATTCACTCCACTGCCCAATACACTGACTAAAGGTTTATGATCAGTTAACAACGTGAAACGCCTTTCCCAAATATATGATCTAAACTTTTCAATGGCCCTTACACACGCTAATAGTTCCTTCTCAATAACAGAATATTGAAGATCCGCTTCTCTGAGCACCCTGGATGCAAAAGCCACTGTATTTGCAAAGCCATCAGTTTCTTGTGTTAATATATCTCCTATACCTATCAACAGTAATACAGCATGACTGTTTGGGGTCAAAAGGTTTGACAGCTCCTCTCAGACCTAGCATCACTTTAATTTCTTAAAATGCTTTCATACACTCGTTCCCCTACACAAACTTTACTCCTTTCTATAACAAATTGCTAATAGGATGCACATTGGTAACAAAGTCTGGAATATATCTGGAGTAAAACCAACATTAACCAAGTAAAGATTTAACACCTGTCTTTTCTGTAGGAAGAGGAGCCATGGTGACTGCATCAACTAAACCTGGTCTTGGTTTGATTCCTTCCGCTGAAATCACGTGTCCTAGGTACTCAACTTCTGTGCACCCAGACTTACACTTTTGTGTCTCCAGTCCCACTTCTTGTTTTTTTTAAAAAGCTTAATGCTTTTTTGAGAATTACTTCATGAGCTTTTTCATTGTCAGCAAAGACCAGAGCATCATTCTGAAACACAAGTGCACCCTCAATCTCTTCAGCAAATTATACATGACTCTTTTAAAGACTGAAGCCACGGAGGCTAATCCAAAAGGCATGCGTTGATTTTGAAAAGTTCCGATATGAGAAATGAATTTAGTGAAATGACGTGAATCAGGATGAAGTTTGACCTGATGATAAGCACTGGCCAGATTGTGTTTAGAAAATATTTTGTCACCCCCTAGACATGCAAAAAGATCACTGACCTTTGGTAGTGGGTGTGAGTCTACCCAAATTTCCTTGTTCAAGGACCTAAGATCAACACACACCGTTAATTGTCCATCCCTCTTGCAAGCTACAACCAAAGGTGACAGCCATAACAAGGACTCAATGGGGTCAATGATGTCATTATTGCACAACCTAATAAGTTCCTTTTCTAAGTCTTCTTAGTTCTGAGTTTAAGCTTGGTGGGAACAGCACCTTCTTTAATTTTAATGCTATGTTTGAACCCACAAATTTTACTTAAATGGTTCATGAACACAGAAGGAAACCTGTCCCTCCATTTTCTACTTTCCCCCTCACGATCCACTACTATAACCTGTTCCTTTGCTCTAGGTTTTAATACCATGCCAAATAAACCCTGGTGAAACCACCCCAGGTTTTCAAGTCCTTTGACTGCAACATATTTTACCTCTGATCCTTCTACCTTTAAATTTTAGACCATCCTCAATGTAACCCAAAAGTTCAATTCTACAGACTTTATATGAAACAGGAGAAGGATCAGGTGACATCAAATGTCTAAAACCCCATGTTTCATTGAATAAAGATTGTGTGATCATGGTAATTCTAAAACCAGAATCAACTAGTAATTTAAGAACATTGGTCCAGATGCATCATTCTTCACAATAGCGATTAGCTAATTGTGATTTTTAGTGAATTGCAATTAAGTAATCACTATTGGAATGTATGAACCTCCAGGAGTTTTATACTGCGATTCTCAAGGGCTCGCAAATGGACCTACCTCATTAATATTCATGAGGTAGGTCGCAATTTGCGAGCCATTGCGAATGGCTATAATCGCAGGGATGGTGGCCTGCTAGGCCCACCAGACCACCATGTCTGTGATTGCTTTTCAATAAAGCAATCTTTTTGTTTTGTTTTAAATGCAGCCTGCTTTCCTTAAAGGAAAACGGGATGCGTTTAAAAATGAAAAATTAAAAGTTTTTTTTACATTTGTTAAGAGTAGGCAGTGGTCCGTGGGACCACTGCCTGCTCTTAAAAAACATTAATGTATGCATTCACATAGGGGAGGGGGTCCCTTGTGGACCCCTTCCTCTTTGCGAAAGGGTAACCACCAATTTGAAATTGGTGGTAACTGTGATTGTTTTGCGACTGCTTTCATGGTCATAAAACAGTCACACATCCCTCTGCAATCCGGTATTAGGAAGGGACGCCATTGACACTCCACTTCCTATTACCGAATCGGTATGTAGTTGCAAATCCAATTTGCGATTCGGTAACAAGTTACTGAATCGCAAATTGGACTTGTTAAATACCAAAATGGATGCCAGATGTTTCATACATCTGACCCATTGTCCCCCTACTTTTATTTCTACGATAGGGTAAACACAATCCTTACAAGAATTGTCTTGTTTAGCATCATCAACCACAGAAACAATTTCAGGCTCTGATTTGTGCTCGGATTCCACAACACAAAATGTTGGTTTCTTTTGTAACCTTTTTTTTAAACACACTTTAGCAAAATGCCCAATTTTTTTACAATAGTTACAAGAAACAGTAATTGCTGGACACTTCCCCCCTTTTGCATGTGGAGTGTTACCACACAGAAAGCACAAATTTGTATTGTTGAACCCCAAGTTAAACCTCTTGTTTGGTCTTGCACAGGTTTGGTGATTGCAGGTACTTCAGCATTTCGATTGGGTTATCATCAAGCTCCTTTAAGGCAACTTATGAAATCTCAATGCTTTTTGCTACCTTGATAGTCTAATTTTCGCCTAATTTGTTTGTCTTTACATTGACACACAAACTGATCTCTAATAAGTTGGTCTGTGAAATTTTCAAATATACAAACAGAAGCAAGTGTACTTAGTATTGAAATGTATGACTCCACATCCTCTCCTCCATTTTGTTTTCTTTTGAAAAACTGTATGTCCCAAAACTATAAGACTGGGTTTCTTATCAAACCTGTTTCAATTTCAAAACAGGTGTTTCATATTCATCTAAAGCATTATCAATCTCTTGTGGAGGCACATCTGGTAGGTGTTTGTAGACAGTTCTACCTTCAAAACCTAAAGAATGAAAAATAATGCATTTTTTCCTTTCTGCTCTAAGGCCCTTATTATGAGAGTGGCCGGCTCAAGACTATCACACTCGTGATGGTGGTCATACCGCCACAGACAGGGTGGTCTGACCGCCCTATTATGACTGTGGCAGATGGGCCACGTTCGACTGTTGACGCTGCCAGGTTGTCACCTGCCGACAGCCTGGCGGTCTTGGTGGTCGCAATCCGCCAGCCTTTGCATGGCTGTTTTACTGCCATGCAAAGGCTGGGGAAACAGGGACCCTGCACTGCCCATGCACCTGGCATGGGCAGTGCAGGAGCCCCCATGTACAGCCCGTCATGCATTTCACTGCCCAAATTACAGGCAGTGAAATGCGCGACGGGTGCTGTCGCACGCGACACACCACAACTTTGTCATTAGCTCGATTACAAGCCGGCATCAATGTTGTAGTGACTTTTCGACTGGGCCAGTGAATGGAAATGCTGTTTTCACCCACTGGAAGGGCAGCATACTGCCAGCACTGGCAGTATGCTGGCTGCAGCGGCTTCAGCAGTCTTTTTAAAAGACCGCCAAAGTCATATTGAGGGCCTAAATCTTAAGGCTCCTATAGTGCCTACATACATTTCAAATGCATCAAGCCATACATCCCACTTAACAGGAGATTCACCTAGTGTATCTAAAAATGCTGGTGGTGGTGAAACCCCTGGAATATTAGATATGCATAATGTCAAAACAACTATTAATAATATACAAGTACTGTTTTAGTTCTTTTTCTATTAGATAATATGGTACGGTGTGTGAATCAAGGTGATCTGCGATGTGAAACAACAGAAACACAGTATTTAAGTAAAAATAGTATGATGTGTGAATCACCACAATCCGCAACAAAAACACACTATTTAAGTAAAAATAGTATGGTGTGTGAATCATCGCGATCCGCTCTGTCAAAGCAAACTTAAGCGCAGTCAGCCATATAGAAACAGAACACATTGTTATAAAAAAAAACTGGGTATTCTTGATCAGGTGTGCAAATCTCCACGATCCGCACTGTGACTGACAGAGCTAAGCATGGAGACTGACGCACTGTGATGCAAACAAGTCAAGCAGCGTCAAACAGGAATGACTCACTCTTAGGACTGTGTACAGAAAGGCGTCACAAAGAGGCAGAGTCAGACAGAATAGAAAAATGTTTGCACATAAAAACGCAATGACGTGGCGCTACGAACCAGGAACGCCTCACTCCTCAGATGACGGATGAAGATAAGGTCACAAACAGGCAGGATCAGGCAGAACAGTAAAATGTCTATATGTCTGACGTCGAACGTGATGATGTGACGTGGGGGACTTCCTCACCGCAAATCCTCACCGTTTTTTCACAAAATGTAATATTGCCAAAAATAAGCAAATTATGGTAAGATATGAGCTCCTTCCCCGCTTCACGTTCCTCCTTCACTACTCTGCATCCACTGCAGGCTCAATTATTACTATTGCATACGCTGCAGAGTAATCCGATTACAGTAGTCTCCACAAGCGGACAAATCAGAAAAGTAAGTAAATCCAGGACGGTACTGTTCTGTGCTTAACTCCCCGTATGTACCACATAAATCTTCCTGTACAAAATAAGAAATAATTCCACAAACAAACCATGCATATGTCCATGCATGTAGCCAACTCATCACCAAAAATCCTGTAATAAGTACTCTGACCACGGGATGAAGATTAGTACTGGTTTATTAGTAGAGGCTACACAGTTGTGGAGCAGCACAGCCAGCGAACATCCAGAGCACCTTCAGTTCTTACAATAACTGTCCAACACTTCCAATATCAATATTGTAAGAATGTTCCTACTCACAACCCAACATCAGAATGTATTACATCATCACAGTACTACACTCAGCAAGGTGACTTGCTGTGCTGCTCCACTTTCCCATAAATATGGTTCTCTTTTTCCCATTTCCCATATTTCAAATTGCAGTTAGATCAAATATAGGACCTGCATGCAAACTGTGTGTGGCACTAGTTCACGTTACATGGTAGCAGTGATGTGGATTGCTTAGTTTCTAATATGTCACTTTACAATGAAGATACTAAGTCACTCAGCACCTCTAGCATGTAAAATATTGAGACACACTTAGTAACTGCTGCTACTTGGAGGATGTGATTACAGAATTTAATGCCAGATGACCTTTAAAGATGTAAGAGCAGTCACACATTGCTGTAGGTTTGTTAGAAATGGGGTTTTTGGTTGGCAGTCAGGTTACCCTCTGTCCAAGCAAGAACCCTCACTCCAGTCAGGGTAAGTCACACACAATCCAAGATTATCCTGTGCCCACCCTCTGGTAGCTTGGCACCAGCAGTCAGGCTTAACTTAGAAGGCAATGTGTAAAGTATTTGTGCAATAAATCATACAATAACACCATATAGCACCAAATAAATACACCTCACAGTGTTTAGAAAAATATATAATATTTATCAGGATAATTGTAGGTCAAAACGAATAAAGATGCATTGTGAAATTGTAGAGATATCACTGAAAAGTGATATAAAGGGGGTCATTCTGACCTCGGCGGTAAAAGGCCCTTACCGCCGGTCAGAAGTCCGCCATTCTACCGCCGCGGCCGCGGTAAACCGCCAAGGTCATTCTGACCACCAACTGTGAAACCGCCAAAAACCCGACATCCATGGAAGGCCGCCTCATCAGCGGGCAGCGATAAACTGGAGATGACCAAACCTCCACCGCCACGCCAACACAAACACGCCCATGCCATTCTGACCCACGAATCCACGCGGCGGTCTTTCAACCGCGGTATTCCATTGGCGGTACACACCGCCGCGCTCAAAATACACACACAGCTCCAAAACACAGCCACATTGGACAATTTGAAATACACACACCTGATACACATACACACACCACTCCCACACACCCAATTAACTATAAAACACACACCCACTTCACCCACAAACCCCTACAACCACAAATATCTGAGAGAAGGCGCAATACACTGAGAGAGAGCACAGGAAATGCAAAGCACAACACACACAGGAACACAACATCATCACCCACACCACATCTACGCACACATCACCACACATCACCACGCACATCACCACAAACACCACCCCACACCTCATCCACACCACCCCATGGCACCCCAAAGACACCCCAGGTTCTCGGACCAAGAACTTAGGGTCATGGTGGAGGAAATTATAAGGGTAGAGCCCCAGCTCTTCGGCACACAGGTGCAGCACACCACTATAGCAAGGAAGGCTGAGCTATGGCAAAGGATCGTAGACAGGGTCAACGCTGTGGGACAGCATCCCAGAAATCGGGAAGATATCCGAAAGCGATGGAACGACCTACGGGGTAAGGTGCGCTCGATGGTGTCGTGACACAACATCGCTGTGCAGAAGACTGGCGGCAGACCCGCACCCACTCCACCCCAATTCACAGCATGGGAGCAAGAGGTAGTAAACATCCTGCATCCTGATGGCCTCGCTGGAGTACACGGAGGAATGGACTCTGGTAAGTTGAATCTCAACTACTTCACCCCCCCCAACCACCAGCATGCCAACCCCCACCCCCACCCTCACCCCAAATCTCAACCCCCCAGCACACATCCTCCCTGCCAATGTCTCACCAGCACAACCCACCCTAAACAACACCAACCCCTGAATGCCAACACAAACCATAGACAGCCATCACCAAAGCATGACCATTGCACATACCCATACACCCCCCCCCCACCACCCTCACAACACCTCCCACAAGGGAATGCCAGCACTTGGGGACAAGGGCACTCAAAATGCACGCCATGGCACACACAAAAACAATAACCATACTCTTTTACCCCTGCAGGGCCCGAACGCCAACACACCGCCACGGAGGGTCCAGATTTGTCCATCCCACCCCCAGAACAGGCCCCCAGTGAGGACAGCAGCTCTGTCGACCTAGAACCTGATGACCAGCCCGGACCATCGGGGACCTCTGGACAGTCGGTTCCCCACACACAGACAGGCCACAGCAGACCCAACCCCCTCTGGGAACACCAGCACAGCTCCCACCCAGCGGGCCCATGCCTCTGTCTCCAGGACGCGTCAATCAGCGGTGTGTCCGCCACTACAGGGCACCCAGGCTGACCCAACACCCCAACAACAACAGGGACCTGGGGGCAGTGGTAGTGGGCACACCGTCCAGGGGACAGAGGCCCGGGGAAACAGGGCAACTGGGAGGGCTGCTGTGCGACAGGGGGGGGAGGACAGGCCCAGGGAACCGACTCTCCAAGAGGCCCTCACCACCATCATGGGAGCATACCATCACTCCCAGGAGACGATGGCGACGGTACTGGCCAGGTTCACCGAGATCCTGGCACAGCAGGAGGAACGGTACATGGGGTTCAGCAATGAACTCAGGAACATCGGTACCGCTATGGGGACCATAGTCCAGGCCCTCAACCGGATAGAAACCACATTGCGGGACCATGTGGCACCACAAAGGGCCCCTGTCACTAGCCAGGACCAGGAACAGCCTACCACCTCCGCCGGCGCTAGTGGACAGGAGGCCCCAACACAACGACAGGCCACCAGAACCCCACCTCCTGCTGAAGAACAACCACCCCGCAAGAGGAACCTGAGATCTCACAGGAAGACAGAGTAGGATGCCAAGACCCCGCCAGCATAAGATACCCCCTGATGTCATCCCACTGTCCCACATTGTCACCCTGTCCAACCTTGAACTGCCCCTGCTCCATCCTTCCACAGGCATATGGACAATGCACCTGTGAAACTGAGAACTGGACTCTGCCATGGACATAACTCCACCCTCACCCATCACCGTTTTAATATCATGTACCAATATCTAGCACTAAAATAAATCACTCGTTGCACTGAAATCATTCAGGAGTCAGCCTGTATTATTTACAAATGTATAACACATTACTGATCAATAATGTTCAGTTAATTTTGTGATGACAACATACCGATGTCAATAAGCATTAGTCCATGGGCTAACCAAGCTGAAGTCACGCAGTGGGTCATACAGCACTGAAAAGGGAAGGGAAAATCAAACATCAGTTTAAAAGAACTGGGGGGAAATACACAAAGTAAAGATGCAGGAGGCTTTCAGCAAATGTTAAATGGCGTGGGTGATTCTTACCTGTGTGCTACTGAAAATACTGTTGGATAACTGTGTCCCTGTTGTCTGTGTCGTCCCCGTCATCTTCCTCCTCTTCACTCTCCACAGGCTCCACAGCTGCTACAACACCACCATCTGGACCATCCTCCTGCAGGAAAGGCACCTGACGTCGCAATGCCAGATTGTAAAGCATACAGCAGGCCACGATGATCTGGCACACCTTCTTTGGTGAGTACATCAGGGATCCACCTGTCATATGCAGGCACCTAAACCTGGCCTTCAGGAGGCCAAAGGTTCTTTCTATGATCCTCCTAGTTCGCCCATGGGCCTCATTGTACCGTTCCTCTGCCCTGGTCCGGGGATTCCTCACTGGGGTCAATAGCAAAGGCAGGTTGGGGTAACCAGAGTCACCTATTAGCCACACACGTTGTCTCTGTAGCTGTTCCATCACATAAGGGATGCTGCTATTACGCATAACATACGCGTCATGCACTGACCCAGGGAACTTGGCATTTACATGGGAGATGTACTGGTCAGCCAAACAGACCACCTGGATATTCATAGAATGGTAACTTATCCTGTTTCTGTACACCTGCTCATCGTCTTTTGGGGGTACTAAAGCCACATGGGTCCCATCAATGGCACCAATGATGTTGGGGATTTGTCCAAGGGCATAGAAATCACCCTTCACAGTGGCCAAATCAACCTCCTCAGGGAAAACAATGTAGCTCTGCATGTGTTTCATCAGGGCAGACAACACTCTGGACAAAATCTTTGAAAACATAGGCTGAGACATTCCAGATGACATGGCCACTGTTGTCTGGAATGAGCCACTTGCCAAAAAATGGAGGACTGACAGAACCTGCACAAGAGGGGGAATTCCTGTGGGTTGGCGGATGGGGGACATCAGGGCTGGCTCCAGCTGGGCACACAGTTCATGTATAGTGGCTCGGTCAAGTCGGTATCGTAGTATGATATGGCGTTCTTCCATTGTCGACAGGTCCACCAGCGGTCTATACACGCGAGGATTCATCCTTCTCCTCGCAAGTCCCAGCGGACGGTGCCTAGGAAGGACAACATGGAGCACAGAGTCAAGCAAATCACAGGTACGTTCACCACAGCTTGCCTAGCACACGATTATCTATGTTTTGAAAGGCGTGTATGTGTGTCAATGCAAGGCCTAGGCCTGTGTGACGCAGTACAAATTATGCCATGTGGGCCCTTGAAATGGCGGATGCCTGACCTGTGAAGTGGGACAATGGGATGTGAAGTCAATGCGCTGGCGTGGCACACCGTGGCGGTAGGCGGTCGAAGACCGCTATACGAAGCCGCATTGGTTAACATTGAAGCCTATGGGTTTCAGGAGCCAATGACGAGGTGCGCCGGCGGTCGCGGTACGCACCGCCACGGTACGCACCGCCGCGGGCGTGACCGCCATTTTCTATCTGCTTAATCACTCGAGATCTGATCTTCCACAGGAGAGGACCTATACTGCAAGTGCTGCTGTGACCTCGGTCTGGAAGAGACAATGGCTGCTGCGACTGGGGAAAGGGCCCCTGCCTTCACGTCTGAAGAGTTGGAGAAACTTGTGGATGGGGTCGTCCCCCAGTATGCGTTACTCTACGGTCCTCCAGACCAACAGGTAAGTACACTGGGTGCACATTGAATGGGCTATGCCTGTGTTGAGTGGGGTGAATGTAAGATGGTGGGGTGGGGAGCGAATGAGGAGTGCAACGCACGACAGATGAGAGCATGTGCCACATGGCAAAGTTGGGGAGGGGGGGGCAATCACATCTAACATGCAGATAAATTATGAATTTTCCTTTCCCACCCTGTACATGTCAAATAGGTCAGCGCCCATCAGAAAGTCGACATTTGGCGTGCCATCGCCAAGGAAGTCCGGGCCCTGGGGGTCCACATCAGACGGGGCACCCACTGCCGCAAGAGGTGGGAGGACATCCGCCGCGGGACCAGGAAGACCGCTGAGTCACTGCTGGGGATGGCCTCCCAACCTAGGAGGGGTGCCAGTCATACCCTGACCCCCCTGATGTCCTGGATCCTGGCGGTGGCCTACCCTGATTTGGATGGGCGCTTGAGGACATCACAGCAGACACAAGGGGGTGGGTATCAGCACATTCTGCTATCTTTATGCGCAGTGGAGGCGTCTGGGTGGGGGAGGAGGGTTGTGGGTGACAGTAGGCCAGGGCGTTTTCTGTAGTGTAGTCCTCTCCTTTAGGCATGGCCCTGTGCCCCTGCCCCCCACCTCTGTAGGGTGCCAAGTACAGCTATCCATGGTCCTGCATCATCCAGGTGTGTATTTGTTGTGCATAGACCTGTAGGCCTGGTCACAAGTACTGAGTAGTATACCCCGATTGCGCAGCATAGTGCATGAGGCTCCTGTGTCTGTCCTCTCCGCCAACGGTGTTGACATTGCATGCACTCAACCTGTTTTATTATTTCTCCCCCCACCCTTTTTCTTAATCTTCTTGTGCATGTGTGCATTAGCATCATCAGGCGGAGGAGATTTGGCATCAGAGCACGAGGGAGCTGCAAGTCACAAGGCCCCGGTGGGCCGTGGTACAGACACCGAGGGCACCAGTGATCCAGAGGGCGAGGGGAGCACCACAACGGGGACCGGTGGTGACACCAGCGACACCGACACATCCTCGGATGGGAGCTCCCTAGCGGTGGCGGCAACATCCGGGCCCCCCACCTCTACAGGTACAGCCGCCACCCAGCGCACCAGCCCCGCCCTCCCAGCAGCCCCTCAGCCTACGCTCCGTGCCCGCTCGCCCAAGAAGGCGGGCATCTCCTTCGCCCCAGGCACCTCAGCCCCTGCCCCTGTCACCCCTGCTGCCCTCAGTGAGGAGGTCATTGACCTCCTTCAGACCATCATTGTTGGGCAGACTACCCTTTTGAATGCCATCCAGGGGGTAGAAAGGGAGGTGCATCGTAGCAATGCCTACCTGGAGGTCATTCATTCGGGTCAGGCTGCCCATCAACGATCGTTCAATGCTCTGGCCTCAGCAATGACGGCAGCCATTGTCCCTGTTTCCAGCCTACCTCTTCTAACTGCCTCCACCCTGTCTCTGTCTCCTGTTCCTCTGCCTATCCCATCCACACCATCAGACCAGCCTGCACACACCTCAACACCCAAGGTCAGCTCATCCAGACACAAGCACCACAGATCCCACAAACACTCACCCAAGCAACACCCAGATGCAGACATGCCAACAGTCACTACCACCTCTGTGTCCCCCTCCTCCTCGTCTCCCTTCTCCCTCCCTGTGACGTCTACACTCACACCTGCATGCACACCACCATCAGCCAGTGCTTCCATCACCAGCACACCCTCCAGTACAGTCCGCACACGTGCAGTCACCACCCCCACTGCCATTTACACGTCCCCTGTGTCCTCTCCCACTGTGTCTGTCACCCCCTCTTCCAAGACACACAAACGCAGGCAGCCACCCACCCAACAGCCATCCACCTCACGACAGCCTACGTCACAATCACCTGCACCCAAAGACAGCACACCTGACTCTCCTACAACCACATCCTCTTCCTCCACTCCCATCACCACTACTCTCACCCTTTACCTTGGTCCTAAAAAAGTTTACCTCTCCAATCTTGACCTCTTTCCCTCCCCTGACCCACCCCCTCCATCTGCTAAGAGTCCCAAGAGCACCTCAGCCACCACCAGCCCAGCTTCGAGTGTCACTGTGGTGCATGGGTTCTGGAGTCCACCCTTTGGCAGCAGTGACACTTCTATCAGCAGCAAGGGGACAGCCAGCCCCCCCCCCCCAGGCAAGAGGACCCGGAAACTCAAGGGCCGCCGTGCGAGGACTGACACGGCTGCCCCCAAGGACCAAAGTTCGGCCACTTCACCTGCCACAACATCCAGGGGAGGCAAGGGCCAGAGAGCCTCTTCTAAGGAGCGAAAGGGCAGCAGGGCGGAGAAGTCAGCCAGCAGGAGCGCGGAGCAGGAGGGACCCACAAGCCCCATCCCGGCTGTAAGGGAGGACACCAAAGGGCCCAGGACTCCGTCACCGAAGGGTCCTGCAACTGCACAGTCGGAGGGCGACTGACCAGGGAGTCCAGGCCAGGTCTGGTTCCCGTGAATTACTGGACAAGCACCGCTGAACAGGGCCCCGCCGTGCAGAAGAGCACCGCTGAACAGGGCCCCGCCGTGCAGAAGAGCACCGCTGAACAGGGCCCCGCCGTGCAGAAGAGCACCGCTAAACAGGGTCCCGCCGTGCAGAAGAGCACCGCTGAACAGGGCCCGCCGTGCAGAAGAGCACCGCTCCGCTGGGCCCTTCCTGTCAAGCACCGCTTCGCTGGGCCCTTCCTGTCAAGCACCGCTCCGCTGGGCCCCGCCGTCTCAAGCACCGCTCCGCTGGGCCCCGCCGTCTCAAGCACCGCTCCACTGGGCCCTTCCTGTCAAGCACCGCTCCGCTGTGCCCCGCCGTCTCAAGCACCGCTCTGCTGGGCCCCCCGTCTCAAGCACCGCTCCGCTGGGCCCTTCCTGTCAAGCACCGCTCCGCTGGGCCCTTCCTGTCAAGCACCGCTCCGCTGGGCCCGCCGTCTCAAGCACCGCTCCGCTGGGCCCCACCGTCTCAAGCACCGCTCCGCTGGGCCCTGCCGTCTCAAGCACCGCTCCGCTGGGCCCCGCCGTCTCAAGCACCGCTCCGCTGGGCCCCGCCGTCTCAAGCACCGCTCCGCTGGGCCCTTTCTGTCAAGCACCGCTCCGCTGGGCCCCGCCGACTCAAGCACCGCTCCGCTGGGCCCCGCCGTCTCAAGCACCGCTCCGCTAGGCCCTTCCTGTCAAGCACCGCTCCGCTGGGCCCCGCCGTCTCAAGCACCGCTCCGCTGGGCCCCGCCGTCTCAAGCACCGCTCCGCTGGGCCCTTCCTGTCAAGCACCGCTCCGCTGGGCCCCGCCGTCTCAAGCACCGCTCCGCTGGGCCCCGCCGTCTCAAGCACCGCTCAGCTGGGCCCCGCCGTCTCAAGCACCGCTCCGCTGGGCCCTTCCTGTCAAGCACCGCTCCGCTGGGCCCCGCCGTCTCAAGCACCGCTCCGCTGGGCCCCGCCGTCTCAAGCACCGCTCCGCTGGGCCCTTCCTGTCAAGCACCGCTCCGCTGGGCCCCGCCGTCTCAAGCACCGCTCCGCTGGGCCCTTCCTGTCAAGCACCGCTCCGCTGGGCCCCGCCGTCTCAAGCACCGCTCCGCTGGGCCCCCCGTCTCAAGCACCACTGGCACAATGACAGTGCCGGATCTGTGTCGAGCTACTGTTCACGGTTCACTGTGCCCACCATGCCTCCTCCTTGACCAGTGGAGACTGTTATCCACCTGATGGACTGTGGCTTTGCACTCCCCAGGATGGTCCAGTGGGCAAGCCACCCACTGTAGAGACTTGAGAGACTGTGGCTTTGCACTCCCCAGGATGGCACAGTGGGCATGGTGGCCCCTTCGTGGATCTGGCGTCGTGGACTCATGTGGCTGTGGTGCCCCCCCTTCCCTTCCCCCTGAGGTGCCTGTAGTTTTGTCATCAGATGCCCCTGCAGTGTTCTCTCCAAAGGACTCAGGTCTCCTGTGTGGGCTTTGCCCTTGTGTTGATACACTTTGGCCCACGGACACTTGGAATTTCGTTAAATGTGCAGGACTAATTGCCTCGGTTTATCGATTGCACTAAATATTGACTTGATTTTTTAAATTTTTTATTGCTATTTGACCATGAGTTATCAGAGGCTATTTTTTACATAAATTTTGATTCACAATTTAATTATGTCTTTGCATTTTTCACGGGGGTTTGGGTGGTGTCACTGTGACTTGTTGCTCTGCATTGGTGTGTACATAGTTTGGCGGGGGTGGGGGTCGCATATGTGTGTGCCGTAACCTTTCCTCCTCCCCCCTCCCCTGTGTCGTAGGTGGAGTACTCACCGTTGTCGTCTGCGCCGCCGTTCGTACTCGTGGTAGATGAGCAGGTAGACGGGAGCAGGTAGTATGTTTAATTCGGGTTCCATGCTGTCCTCCTTCCTCGTGGAGTGCGTAGAGGTGAGCGTTTTCCCGTTCGTAGTCTGTTTCCGCCGTGTTTTTATCGGCGGTGATCCCGCCCCGGAAAAGGTGGCGGATTGGTGAGTTGTGATAGTGTGGGCGGTACATTGTCTGCCGCCTGTCT
This sequence comes from Pleurodeles waltl, assembly GCF_031143425.1. NCBI lineage: Eukaryota > Metazoa > Chordata > Amphibia > Caudata > Salamandridae > Pleurodeles > Pleurodeles waltl. The sequence goes on along the minus strand of NC_090449.1, from coordinate 717,171,420 downwards.
ATTGGCGGTGACCGCCGCGCTGTTTGTTTGTACCGCCGTGGCGGTCGGAGTGTTAATGTGGCGGGCTCTGTTGGCGGTTCCCGCCAGGGTCAGAATTCCATTTTTTGGACCGCCGGCCTGTTGGCGGGTTGGCCACCGCTTTATCACCGACCGCCAGGGTTAGAATCACCCCCAAAGTGTCTTAAGTCTTTAAAAAGCAAACAAAGTCTCTTTCAAGCACAAAGTACCTGGATTGGAGTGGAAAATCTCCACAAAGGGCCGCAAAAGAAGAGATACGTGGAAAAATGGTGTGTGCGTCGATTTCTCCCCAGCACACACAGACTTGCGTCGTTACGGGGAAGTCGTGCGTCGTTTTCCGGCACGCAGACAGTCTCTTTCTGTGGATCGCGGGGATTACCAGATGTCCCGGGTCTGTGCGTGGATTCTCCTGCTGGTTTTCCAGTTGCGCGTCGTTCCGCGGGGCTGTGCGTTGAAGTTTCGCTCTCACGGCAGGCGTCGCGTCGATTTCTCCTCTGGAAGTCGGGCGGCGTTGTCCTTGCGAGGCCGTGCGTCGAAGTTCCGGTCGCCCCGAAGGCGTCGCGTCGATCAGTGTCGGTGTGCGGCATTTTTCTCACCGCGGAACAAGCTGTGCGTCAAAATTTTCGGCGCACGAAGAGTCCAAATGAAAAAGAGAAGTCTTTTTGGTCCTGAGACTTCAGGGAACAGGAGGCAAGCTCTATCCAAGCCCTTGGAGAGCACTTTTACAGCCAGACAAGAGTTCAGAAAGGCAACAGCAAGGCAACAGTCCTTTGTAGAAAGCAGTCAGGTGAGTCCTTTAGGCAGCAAGGCAGTTCTTCTTGGCAGGATGCAGGTTCTGGTTCAGGTTTCTTCTCCAGCAAGTGTCTGATGAGGTAGGGCAGAGGCCCTGTTTTATACCCAAATGTGCCTTTGAAGTGGGGGAGACTTCAAAGAGTGGCTAAGAAGTGCACCAGGCCCCCTTTCAGTTCAATCCTGTCTTCCAGGGTCCCAGTAGGGGGTGTGGCAGTCCTTTGTGTGAGAGAAGGCCCTCCACCCTCCCAGCTCAGGAAGACCCATTTAAAATGCAGATGTATGCAAGTGAGGCTGAGTAACCTGTGTTTGGGGTGTGTCTGAGTGAATGCACAAGGAGCTGTCAAATAAGCCCAGCCAGACGTGGATTGTAAGGCACAGAAAGATTTAAGTGCAAAGAAATGCTCACTTTCTAAAAGTGGCATTTCTAGAATAGTAATATTAAATCCAACTTCACCAGTCAGCAGGATTTGGTATTACCATTCTGGCCATACTAAATATGACCCTCCTACTCCTTTCAGATCAGCAGCTACCACTCCAATACTGTATGAGGGCAGCCCCAATGTTAGCCTATGAAGGGAGCAGGCCTCACAGTAGTGCAAAAACGAATGTAGGAGTTTTACACTACCAGGACATGTAAACTACACAGGTACATGTCCTGCCTTTCACCCACACAGCACCCTGCTCTATGGGTTACTCAGGGCACACATTAGAGGTGACTTATATGTGGAGAAAGGGGAGGTGTAGGCTTGGCAAGTACTTTTAAATGCCAAGTCGAGGTGACAGTGAAACTGCACCCACAGGCCTTGCAATGGCATACCTGAGACAAGGTAAAGGGGCTACTTAAGTGGGTGGCACATCCAGTGCTGCAGGCCCACTAGTAGCATTTAATCTACAGGCCCTAGGCACATATAGTGCACATTTCTAGGGACTTATAAGTAAATTAAATAGTCCAATCAGGTATGATCCAAGGTTACCATGTTTAAAGGGAGAGAGCATATGCACTTTAGCACTGGTTAGCAGTGATAAAGGGCGCAGAGTCTAAAAGCCGGCAAGAACAGTGTCCAAAAAGTGGAGGGAGGCAGGCAAAAAGTTAGGGGTGACCACCCTAAGGCTGTCAGGTCTAACATGTGTCCCCCCCAGCTGAAAGTGGGGAGAGCTACCCAACCTCCTGGGAGCTCTCATCGCTAAGGCGGAAGTATCTGGAGAGACCATCAGCATTGGCGTGGTCAACCCCTGGGCGATGCTCCACCGTAAAGTCCATCCCCTGTAGGGAAATGGACCACCTCAAGAGTTTTGGATTCTCACCCCTCATCTGCATGAGCCATCTGAGGGGCCTGTGGTCTGTCTGAACCCGGAAGTGAGTCCCAAACAGGTAGGGTCTTAGCTTCTTCAGTGCCCAGACCACAGCAAAAGCTTCTCTCTCAATAGCACTCCACCTCTGTTCCCGTGGTAATAGCCTTCTGCTAATAAAGACTACTGGTTGGTCTAGGCCATCCTCATTTAGCTGTGCTAGGACTGCCCATATGCCATGCTCTGAAGCGTCTGTCTGCACGATAAATTCCTGGGAGTAGTCAGGGGCCTTGAGCACGGGGGCCGTGCACATGGCTTCCTTCAGAGAGTCAAAGGCTTTCTGACAAGCCTCTGTCTAATTCACCAACCTAGGTTGTTTCTTGGAAGTGAGTTCTGTCAAGGGTGACACAATGGTACCATAGCCCTTGACAAATCTGCGGTAGTATCCTGTGAAGCCTAGAAAGGCTCTCACCTCAGTCTGTGTTCTAGGTGGTTGCCAGGCCTTGATAGTTTCAATCTTGGCCTGGAATGGCTGCACCTTGCCAGTACCCACTAGGTGTCCCAAGTACACCACGGAACCCTGCCCAATCTGGCACTTACTAGCCTTGATGGTCAGGCCTGCCTGTTGCAGGGCCTGAAGCACCTCCTTGAGGTGGAGCAGGTGTTCCTCCCAGCTGGAACTGTAGACAGCTATGTCATCCAGGTAGGCTGCACAGAAGACATCCTTGCCAGCTAGGACCCCGTTAACCAACCGTAGGAAGGTAGCGGGGGCATTTTTCAATCCAAATGGCATCACCCGGAACTGGTAATGGACATCAGGGGTTGAAAATGCAGATCTCTCTTTAGCCCCCTCAGTCAGGGCGATCTACCAGTACCCTGAAGTAAGATCAAACAAACTCAGGAACTTGGCAGCGCCCAGTCTGTCAACGAGCTCATCAGCTCGGGGGATGGGGTGACCATCAGTCCGTGTGACTGAGTTGAGACCCCGGTAGTCCACACAGAACCGGAGTTCTGGCTTCGCACCTGGGGCAGTAGCCTTAGGGACCAACACCACCGGGCTGGCCCAGGGACTATTGGATTTCTCAATAACCCTTAAAGCTAACATCTTGGAGACCTCCTCCTTGATGCTGGCCTTCACCTTATCCGATAACCTGTAAATTTTGTTCTTCACAGGGAGACTGTCACCTGTGTCAATGTCATGAACACAGAGGTGGGTCAGTCCAGGAGTAAGGGAGAACAGGGGGGAGAACTGCTCCAACAGCTCACAGCAGTCCCCTTTCTGGTTTAGAGTCAGGGAGCCAGAGAGAATGACCCCTTTCACTGACCCATCACCTTCTTGGGCAGAGAGGAGGTCGGGGAGAGGTGCACTCTCCTCTTCCGTTCCTTCATCTGTGACCAGAAGCATGTTGACCTCAGACCTCTCAAAATGAGCCTTTAGTCGGTTGACATGGAGCACCCTTAGGGGTTCCTAGGGGTTTGGAGGTTCACCAGGTAAGTGGCCTCCCCTTTCCGCTCCTTTACTTCAAATGGGCCAGTCCAGCGGTCCTGGAGAGCTCTAGGCTCTACTGGCTCCATTACCCACACTTTGTCTCCAGGTTGAAACTCTACCAGGGTGGCCTTCTGGTCATACCAGCGTTTCATTACCTCTTGACTGGCCTCCAGGTTACTTTGGCCCTCTTTCCAGAAGCGGGTCATCTGGTTGCGGACGGTCAACATGTAGCTGACCACATCCTGAGGGGGTGCCTTTGGAGCTCTCTCCAACCCCTCCTTGACAATGCTTAAGGGTCCCCTAACAGGGTACCCATAGAGAAGCTCAAAGGGACCGAACCCCACTCCCCTCTGGGGGACCTCTCTGTAAGCAAAGAGAAGGCATGGTAAGAGGACGTCCCACTTACACCTCATGGCCTCAGGGAGGCCACCAATCATGCCTTTCAAGGTCTTGTTGAATCTCTCCACAAGACCATTAGATTGGGGGTGATAGGGTGTGGTGAACTTGTAGGTTACACCACACGCATCCCACCGAGACTTCATGTATGCAGACATGAAGTTAGTGCCTCTGTCAGACACTATCTCCTTTGGGAATCCCACACGGGTAAATATTCCCATCAGAGTTCTGGCCACCACCTGTGCAGTTACGGTCCTCAGAGGGATTGTCTCTGGGTAACGGGTGGCATGGTCCACCAAAACCAGGATGAACCTGTTGCCTAGGGCAGTTTTGGGGTCCAATGGACCAACAATGTCGATGCCCACCCTTTCAAAGGGGGTGCCAACGACAGGAAGTGGAATCAGGGGGGTTTTAACCCTTTTCCCTGCTTTACCACTGACCTGGCAGGTAGGACAAGATCTACAGAACTTATCTGAGTTTGTCCTCATTCTGGGCCAATAAAAATGGGTGACAAGCCTGTCAAAGGTCTTGCCTTGCCCCAAATGTCCTGCCAGGGGAATGTCGTGAGCCAGACCCAGTAGGAAGGTTCGGTAACACTGGGGGACCACCAGCGGACGCGCTGACCCAATGGCCGGAAGCTTAGGCTCACTGTAGAGATCATTCTCCCAATATAGGTGGTGATCGCCAGAGGCTTCACCTGCTGCCTGGTCTGAGGCTTGCTTCCTCGGACCCTCTAGAGTGGGACATTCTTTCTGCGCCTTGCAGAATTCCTCCCTGGTGGGTCCACCCTCAACTTGCCAGCCAGCAAGCTCAGGTAGGTCACCTAGGGTGGCAATGTCTTCCCCGGTTGGCTCGGGAGCCTCCTCCTCAGGAGCCCTGTCAACCACTGCGCGAACTTCTGGGACCGGTTTCCCGCGCCCCGTGCCCCTCCTCTTGGCAGTTCTCTGGGCCATTGTTCCAGACGCACTTGACTTCCCTCTCGGTCAGCCATGGACCGTGTGGTCATGCAGACCCACTCAGGTAACCCTAACATCTCCAGGTGAGATCTGAGCTCTACTTCTTTCCAAGCAGTATGCTCAAGATCATTGCCCAACAGACAATCTACAGACATGGCAGGACTCACAGCTACTTTCAGAGTACCAGAGACCCCCCCCCACTCAAAGGGAATCAGAGACACCGGTAGGTGACTCTCACGATTGTCAGCGACTATGACCTGGTGGAATGTATTAGGGACTATCTGCTCTGTTGACACCCGCTGACTCTTGATAGTAGTCATACTGGCTCCTGTGTCACGCAGAGCCTCCACCTTCTGCCCATCAATGGTGACCCACTGCCTGTACTTGGAAGTATTTTGGGGCATGTGGGCTTTGGGCACCATTTCTCCTTCTCCCAGGGACACTAGGGAAATCTCTACCTGCTCCCCAAAGCTATCTGGGTCCATCTCCCCTCCAAGCGCTACACTAGTCAACCCAGGTGTCTTTCCGGTAGTGGACGGTGCCTTCTTGGAGCACTGGGGGTCGCCTTTATAGTGACCATACTGGTAACACTCCATGCATTTGGGGTTGGATTTCCCTGACCTATCATATGTCCCTGGCTTTTTCCCAAATCTGGAAAAGGAATGGTTGCCACCCCCTCCCTGGGAATTCTTTTGGGGGCCTTTTGAGAGTTCCTTATCTGTAAGTTTATCTCCCCCCTCTTTCTTCTGTTGGGAACCCTGACCACCTTTGTGGGTGTCTCCCCAGGTACCTTTTTGGACACTCTGGTGCTAACCCAGAGGTCCGCCTCCTCAGCAAGTTTCTTGGGATCAGTCAGCTTACTATCTACCAAGTGCTGGCGCAACTCTGTATAGGTAACATTGAGTATATGCTCTCTCAGAATCAAGTCATATAGCCCTTTATAATTATCCACTTTGTTGCCCCGCACCCATCCATTCAGTGCCTTACTGGAAAAGTCAAAGAAATCTACCCATGTTTGTGTGGTTAGTTTGGTGCTGTCCCTGAACCTCTGACGGTATCCCTCAAGGGTCAGCCCAAATTTGGCAAGTAAAGTGGCTTTCTGAAGTGAGTATGTGTTTTGATCAGGTTGATCCAATGTGAGAAGTGTGTCCCTCCCCAATGGCGGCACATAACCCCACATAGCTACCCCCCATTGCCCTTCAGGAACCTCATGAGCCCTTAGTGCAACTTCATAAGCAGCTAATCATTTATCTATGTCATCTCCCACCACAAAACTGGGCACCACATTTTTGGGTATGCAAACCTTCTTTTCTCCAGCAGGTCCTGTCAGTATGCTGCCACCATTATTGCTGGATTCAGACTGTCTCGCCTTGATCTCCAGCTCCTTGAGACTCAGTTCATGAGCCAACAATAGTTTATTTTCAGCCAAAGCTCTTTCAGCTTCCACTTGTTTGGCTGCTCTTTCAGCTTCAGCTTGTTTGGCTGCTCTTTCAGCTTCAGCTTGTTTTGCTTCTCTTTCAGCCTCAGCTTTTTTGGCTTCAATTTTCAGTTTTGCCATTTGCAATTGGAACTCACTTTCTTCTCTCCTTTCCTCTGCGGTCAGGCTTTGCATGGAGACACTGCTCCCTGGTCTGGAAGGGGACACAATTGCAGTGGTAACATCATCCACTGATAGCAACAAATCCTCTGAGGGGCCATTTTCTGGCTCCTCTTCCTCATCATCCTCCTCTAAATGGGCTTCTGCCCAGGCCCTCAGCGGCACTTGAAAGTCCTCCTTTTTGGAGGCCCCTTGAGTGGGTACCCTCATTGCCCTGCAGAACCCTCTTAGCTGTTTGACCGTATATGTATCCAACAGGACTAGGTCAAAATCTCCTATTTGAGACACCGTCAGAGACATGTTGAGTGAGGATTTAGTTTTTGAAAATTGTCAGGAAAAACGAATTTGCCAAAAGAGATAAAAATCAAGTTGACCTTCAACTGTGGGTAGGTAGTCAAATACTTAGCTACTGTATGTCACTGCACAAATACAAGTCCTATCCTCACCGCTGATCACCAATGTTAGAAATGGGGTTTTTGTTTGGCAGTCAGGTTACCCTCTGTCCAAGCAAGAACCCTCACTTTAGTCAGGGTAAGTCACACACAATCCAAGATTATCCTGTGCTCACCCTCTGGTAGCTTGGCACGAGCAGTCAGGCTTTACTTAGAAGGCAATGTGTAAAGTATTTGTGCAATAAATCATACAATAACACCATATAGCACCAAAAAAATACACCACACAGTGTTTGGAAAAATATATAATATTTATCAGGATAATTGTAGGTCAAAACGAATAAAGATGCAATGTGAAATTGTAGAGATATCACTGAAAAGTGATATAAAGGGGGTCATTCTGAGTCTGGCTTCCCCCCTCCAAAATACCGCTCCGCGGTCGAAAGACCGCTGAGGGCATTTTGGCTTTTGCACTGGGCTGGCGGGCGACCGCCAAAAGGCCGCCCGCCAGCCCAGTGCAAAAGAGCCTTCCCACGAGGACGCCGGCTCAGAATTGAGCCGGCGGAGTGGGAAGGTGCGACGGGTGCAGTGGCACCCGTCGCGTATTTCAGTGTCTGCACTGCAGACACTGAAATACAATGTGGGGCCCTCTTACGGGGGCCCCTGCAGTGCCCATGCCATTGGCACCCAGGGGCCCCACGACAACCCATACCGCCATCCTGTTCCTGGCGGGAGAACCGCCAGGAACAGGATGGCTGTATGGGCTGTCAGAATCCCCCATGGCGGCGCAGCAAGCTGCGCCGCCATGGGGGATTCCCAGGGCAGCGGAAAACCGGCGGGAGACCGCCGGTTTTCCACTTCTGACCGCGGCAAAACCGCCGTGGTCAGAATGCCCTGCGGGGCACCGCCAGCCTGTTGGCGGTGCTCCCGCCGACCCTGGCCCCGGCGGTAAGGAACCGCCGGGGTCAGAATCAGGCCCAAAGTGTCTTAAGTCTTTAAAAAGCAAACAAAGTCTCTTTCAAGCACAAAGTACCAGGTTTGGAGTGGAAAATCTCCGCAAAGGGCCGCAGAAGAAGAGATACGTGGAAAAATGGTGTGTGCGTCGATTTCTCCCCAGCACACCCAGACTTGCGTCGTTATTTTTCATGCGGGGAAGTCGTGCGTTGTTTTCCGGCGCGCAGTCTCTCTCTTTCTGTGGATCGCAGGGATTACCAGATGTCCCGGGTCTGTGCGTGGATTCTCCTGCTGGTTTTCCGGCTGCGTGGCGGGGCTGTGCGTCGAAGTTTTGCTCTCACGGCAGGTGTTGCGTCGATTTCTCCTCTGGAAGTCGGGCGGCTTTGTCCTTGCGAGGCCGTGCGTCGAAGTTCCGGTCGCCCCAAAGGCGTTGCGTCGATCAGCGTCGGTGTGCGGCGTTTTTCTCGCCGCGGAACAAGCTGTGCGTCGAAATTTTAGGCGCACAAAGAGTCCAAATGAAAAAGAGAAGTCTTTTTGGTCCTGAGACTTCAGGGAACAGGAGGCAAGCTCTATCCAAGCCCTTGGAGAGCACTTTTACAGCCAGACAAGAGTTCAGCAAGGCAGCAGGGCAACAGCAAGGCAGCAGTCCTTTGTAGAAACCAGTCAGGTGAGTCCTTTAGGCAGCCAGGCAGTTCTTCTTGGCAGGATGCAGGTTCTGGTTCAGGTTTCTTCTCCAGCAAGTGTCTGATGAGGTAGGGCAGAGGCCCTGTTACATACCCAAATGTGCCTTTGAAGTGGAGGAGACTTCAAAGAGTGGCTAAGAAGTGCACCAGGTCCCCTTTCAGTTCAATCCTGTCTGCCAGGGTCCCAGGTGGGGGGTGTGGCAGTCCTTTGTGTGAGAGCAGGCCCTCCAAGCCCAGGAAGACCCATTCAAAATGCAGATGTATGCAAGTGAGGCTGAGTGCCCTGTGTTTGGGGTGTGTCTGAGTGAATGCACAAGGAGCTGTCAACTAAGCCCAGCCAGACGTGGATTGCATGGCACAGAAAGATTTAAGGGCAAAGAAATGCTCACTTTCTAAAAGTGGCATTTCTAGAATAGTAATATTAAATCCAACTTCACCAGTCAGCAGGATTTGGTATTACCATTCTGGCCATACTAAATATGACCCTCCTACTCCTTTCAGATCAGCAGCTACCACTCCAATACTGTATGAGGGCAGCCCCAATGTTAGCCTATGAAGGGAGCAGGCCTCACAGTAGTGCAAAAACGAATGTAGGAGTTTTACACTACCAGGACATGTAAACTACACAGGTACATGTCCTGCCTTTCACCCACACAGCACCCTGCTCTATGGGTTACCTAGGGCACACATTAGAGGTGACTTATATGTGGAGAAAGGGGAGGTTTAGGCTTGGCAAGTACTTTTAAATGCCAAGTCGAGGTGACAGTGAAACTGCACCCACAGGCCTTGCAATGGCAGGCCTGAGACAAGGTAAAGGGGCTACTTAAGTGGGTGGCACAACCAGTGCTACAGGCCCACTAGTAGCATTTAATCTACAGGCCCTAGGCACATATAGTGCACATTACTAGGGACTTATAAGTAAATTAAATAGTCCCATCAGGTATGATCCAAGGTTACCATGTTTAAAGGGAGAGAGCATATGCACTTTAGCACTGGTTAGCAGTGATAAAGTGTGCAGAGTCTAAAAGCCAGCAAAAACAGTGTCCAAAAAGTGGAGGGAGGCAGGCAAAAAGTTAGGGATGACCACCCTAAGGCTGTCAGGTCTGACAAGGTTTAAATACATTTGTTGAAGTAAGTTAAATTTAAGGATGTAAGGAGTATGTTGACACCAGCTAAGCTCTCACCATTCTCAGCTCTTAAATCTTACTGGTGGGATCCACTGCACACCCTTTACCACCTACACACCCACACCCCAAAACTATTAAAATACCCTTACCAACCTTTATTCTTACCATTTCTAAACTCCAAAATTACCCTTACTACCCTATACCCCCATCCACCCCTGAACCCTAAAAATACCCACCACTCTATACCGTTACCAACCCTTAAACCCTAAAATTACCTTTACAACCCTAGACTATAAACTCTAACCCTACCACTCTATACCACTACCCACCTCAAAAAGCAACCTTTTCTCTAGATAAATATCTATGTATATATGTGTTTATATATGTAGAATAAAACAACCCAGAGTGCAGAGGCTGTAACGTGGCAGTTGAGGTAGGGACCCTGTAGCCTAAATATAAGCCAATAATCCTGTGTGCAAGGGAAGACCCAGACTCCATTTAGTTGCTGGAAATTATAGTTTATTAATGGAAAAAAGGTTTCTGCTCCATCGCGTTTTGGCCGTAGCCTTGTTCACGGATGAAGTGGGCACAACAAACACCTTCTCATATACTGGCAAATATAAAAAAGGTCAAGTGAAACAAAAAGTGAATCAAAAGAGCCCTAATCTGGATGCAATATTGCAATGTAATGTTTCGATTTACAGTGAACTGATACATGCTCAGGAAAATAATTCTGAGTAAACATTTGATAGTACATATATTTAAAATGAGACTTAATATAGTAGCATGTGATTGTACCACCGCCCCTGTGAAAAAACACACTATTTTTAAATTCATGTGAATCGCACCTCAATAATACACTTCACAGCAGGTACCTGAAATAACTGTCTATGATCAGATTAAAATATATGGCACATGGATAAATAACTGAACACAACATAAAACATGCTAGGTGCACCTATAAATGTGTACAGTCCAAATAAAAAATAACATGAGTTGCCATGTCCTGCACCAGTGGGCTCATTAATATTAAGGACTACACAATCCAGCCCAAGTGGGCATGACTTTTTGAAAATGTAAATCAACTGTTCCAGGAACAAGCCCCAGAGGGCTTGGAAAACTAACACCTCACATTAATGCTAATCTGCAAATTTATTGTTAGCAGGTTAGTTCAACTCGGCACTCTGACCCTGGTTCACATAGTGTCATCACCTGTGTACAAATTACAAAACAAAAACAAAAATAAAAAAAACTCAACCTTCAAATGTGTCAATAAAATCAATACAGAAATACATTAAAAAGAATTATACACAAAGGCTTCTCATTAAACCTCTGCGGCAAAGCTACCCCAGATAAACACTCATTTCTTCACTTGAATTTAAACCAAAGGGGGCAAGTGTCTGAAAGTCCATTAAATATTTGGACTCTAATGTTCTCAAAATGTGTTCTTTGTCACCCCCTTGTATGTTAGGTTTAACGTGATCAACCATCACAAACCATAATGGATTCTCATTTTCAAAATGAAACTCATGACAATGTCTGACGACAGGATAATCATGGCAATGGTGTCGAATAGCCCTTTTACACTTCAACACCCTCTTTTTGGCACAATGAACCGTACTGCCCACATAGATGTTTTCACATGAGCATATCAGACAGTACACGCAGAATTCCGCATTAGAATTAAAATGGCTTCTGATAGGATATTCACATCTCCCATTGCTCATTTTCAATTTATTGCAGTTTCTGCTATTAATAGGAGCTCTACATTGCATACAACGATACAAACCCAGAGGTCCAGTGTTGGTTCTAGCAAAGTCATCAGTGTTTGTTACCATGTTGTAACTGAGATCATCCTGTAGGGATTTTCCTTTCCTGAATGTGATCTGTGGTGTGTCATGAACATACCTCATTAACACCAGGTTAGTCTGCAAAAGTTGCCAACTCTCATTAAGAATTTTCCTTACATTGTAGGATTGATTAGAGTAAGTTGTAATAAATCTTACTGTCTCAGGTTCCTCCTTGCTCATGTGGCCCTGATGAAGCAGACTGTCTCTAGGAATTCTGTCAACCTTCTGCTCTACTTAATTATGACATTATTACTATAACCCCTCCACTTGAATATCTCACACATAATCACTCTCTTATGTTGGTATTCCTGCATAGTGCGACAGATTATTGTAGCACGTAACAGGTCCCCATAAGGGATGCTTCTGATTAGGCTGGAAGGGTGTGCACTCGAGCATTAAGTAGACTGTTTTAAGCCGTCTGTTTCCTATACAATCTAGTGATAAGGGAATAATTTTTTACCACAACCTCTACATCAATGGATTCAATGCATGTCCTACTGTAATGTTAAATAAATTGCAAATTAAAGTTGTGCTGATTCAAAGTGGACACAAACTTCTTTGCTGATATCTCATCACCCTCCAGAACACAAGATGTTGTCAATGTAGTGACACCACAAACAATAACTCTCTCCTCAAAGTTAGTGACCTCAAGGGATCCTGCTCCTCCCACAAGCCCATGAATACATTTGCATAACTGAGGGCAAAACAGGTGCCCATCACTGTCCCCTGAAGCTGCCTACAGATTTGATTATCAAAGAAAAATAAATTATTCCTGAGACAGTACCCAATCATGTCATTCAACATCTCAGTAGGAAAAAATAGTGAGATAGATCTTGCTCACATGTAATGCCTAACTGATTTTAGGCCTAATTCATGTTAGATACAGGCATATAGGCCCTCATTCTGACCTTGGCGGGCGGCGGAGGCCGCCCGCCAAAGTCCCGCCGTCAGATTACCGTTCCGCGGTCGAAAGACCGCGGCGGTAATTCTGACTTTCCCGCTGGGCTGGCGGGCGGTCGCCTTCAGACCGCCCGCCAGCCAGGCGGGAAAGAGGCTTCCACGATGAAGCCGGCTCGGAATCGAGCCGGCGGAGTGGAAGCTGTGCGACGGGTGCAGTTGCACCCGTCGCGTATTTCACTGTCTGCGCAGCAGACAGTGAAATACATGTAGGGGCCCTCTTACGGGGGCCCCTGCAATGCCCATGCCAGTGGCATGGGCACTGCAGGGGCCCCCAGGGGCCCCGCGACCCCCCCTACCGCCATCCGGATCTCGGCGGTCCGACCGCCGGGATCTGGATGGCGGTAGGGGGGGTCGGAATCCCCGCGGCGGTGCAGCAAGCTGCGCCGCCGCGGAGGATTCAATGGGGCCGCGGTACACTGGCGGGACCCCGCCAGTGGTGCCGGTCCGACCGCGGCTTTACCGCCGCGGTCGGAATCCCCATTGGAGCACCGCCGGCCTGTCGGCGGTGCTCCCGCGGTCCTCCGCCCTGGCGGTCAAAGACCGCCAGGGTCAGAATGACCCCCTCAGATTTATAACATCAAGTGTCAGCAACAGATATTCCTGCTCCCACTTTATACCCTAAATAATCTTCAGGAAATGAGTGGTCTCTTTAGTGTACAATGGTAATGTGACTACAATAGACAGGAGGAAGTGATCAATGTATTTGAATGTGTTTTCAAACAATGAGCCTATATCAGACTCAATCGGTCTGCCAGGTGGATTGGTTTTATCCTTGTGCAGTTCAGCAAAAGGCATTACACAGGACTTTTTGGATGATCATACTTCAAGAACAGATACTCTTCCCACTCAATTAGGTCTCTGTCTTTCCATTCAAACAGCATCTCATGATATCTCTCATCTTCTAGCTCATGCCCTAGGGTAACTATAACTTGCATTGCACCCCCAGCCATGTACAGCTTTTTGTTAAAAAATTTGACTGCTAATGTTTCATTTATACTTTTAAGGATGTTATAGAAGATCTCATCACTGCTGTAATATCTGGGGTAATTAGCAGTGCATGGCAAGGGTGCAAGTCAACGTTACCTTAGGTCATAAACTATAGTTACTTAAAAGAACTCTAACTATAACTGCTGAATTTCTATGTTCTGTACAAGTAAATTCAGAACCTTACTATAACGGCCCAGTAACCTTTTTTTTTTAAATTCTGTTGCCTAACTGTAACATCCCTGTAACCTTTGTTTTTTCAGTGAAATTCTATGGGTTTTTTTAAACATAAAAAAATGTCATTACTTTACATTAATCCAACCACCACCGGCTGTAACAACCCAACCCCATGTTACGAACGGCCTTCAGCCACTGTCAGTAGAGGTTGGCCGCAGGGCCTGGTCTGCGGCCAAAGCCTATAACCACCGATGCCTGCGCCACAACGGTTAGCCACAGAGCCTGGCCTGTGGTCAATTCCTGCGGCCAACACCTATACCAACCCAACCCAGCATGTCCCCCTCTCCACAGGCTGATCTCAGCCCCAGGGACCCATTCTCCCAGAGCCCAGTCTAAATTTTTTTTTTTTTGGGGGGAGGGGAGAGTGTGGTCCCACCTCGCCAGGCTGACCTCAGACCTGGTGACCCCATCCCCCGAGGCTTGAGCTAAATTGTTTTTTTTAGGGGAGGGGGGCTGTGAAGTCCCCCTCCCCAGGCTGATCTTAGCCCCTGGGACCACAACCCCTGGGGAGCAGCCTAATTATTTATTTTTTCTTGGGGGGAAGAGGGCCGCGTGACCCCCTCCACAGGCCGATCTGGGCCCCAGGAAGTCAATCCTCTGAGGCCTGGCCTAAAAATTATTTTTGGGGGGAGGAGGCCACCTCCCTAGGCTGATCTTGGCCCCAGGGACTGCCTCCCCTGAGGTCTGCCTAATTATTTTTTTATGGGGAGGCGGCCATGTGGTCCAATCCCAAGGGCCAATTCCGGCCCTGGGGACCCCAGCCCCCGAGGCCCGACCATGTGACTTGGGTGCCCTGGTGCAATTTTGAGGAATGTGAGGGGAGGCTGATGGCCTCACGGTCCCAGACGGCTCCCCACCTCCTGGGGCCAGGGAAGCAGATGAACTGTCTGCTCCCAGCTGGTGGGAGCATTGTACATTCTTCTGCACACTGGAAGTGGACTTACTGTTTGCGCTCACTTGGCGGGAGCTGTCAAATGGCTCTTGCCAAGTGAGAGCAAACAGCTATGTCCCAAAGGTGGGTACCCCGGGACATAGGGAGCCAGCCCTAATGGCTGGTGGTCCCCAGGGCCATTAATGGCTCCAGGTAGGGGGGTGTCCACACTCCTTTTAGGCTAGCGCCAGGAAGGTCTGGGGCCAAAATTGACCCAGACATGTGGGCTTTCTCCCTGTTGTTAAAATTGGCCTGCTCCAGGGAGGTGGTGGTTACTGGGGCTGAACATGGCCCGGGAGGGGGGCAGTGTGGCCCCCCTCCCTGTTGTTAAAATCAGCTTTGCCCCCAGGAGGTCACTGTCCCAGCGGCCGAAGACCACCCAGGGGTGGGGCCGCGCTCCCACCATCCCCCTTGATTGACGTTGGCCTAACACAAGGGAGGTGGCAGTCCCAGGGGGCTGAAATTGGCCTGGGGAGGGGGCCATTTGCACCACTCTCTCCAATATATATATTAATATCTGCCCTGGGACCTGGCCCTCCAGGGGACTGCAGTATTAACAAGCACAGGAGACTGCACTTGTATTTCTTTTAATTTTTCTGTGGATTTATGGATCCTTCATGAATTCCCTGCAAAAAAAGTAAAAAATGTAAACCTGTTTTTTTAACGCTTTGTGAAGTTTATGAAACAATAGACTTCAATCAACATATGGAGAAATCCTCAGAAACTAGGATACACATATTACAGTGCTTGCTAAGACAGTAGACCCCACACTCTAATTTCTAAAGATTTGCAAAAGGCTCATGCTTACATTAAGCTGATAGTACTCTCTGATCTCAGTATCGTCTCATTAGACATCTCTGAAACATCTGCAGCAGAGATCTATGTCAACTGAAGAAATAGGTCACCATCTTCTCAGTTTAAAAACCAATTAGTCATCGAAGCTAGAGAGTATTTTGAGTGAATTTCAAAACTGCAGAGATTTTGTTGATTTGGGAGGCATTTAAAGCTGTCCCTACACAGCTTATAGGTTTGGAACAAGTCAGATGTAAGTGAGCGGTGAGGGTAAAAATGGGGGCATTATAATCTAAACTAAATTGGACCAATGATGAACTCCAAAGAGATTACACAATTTGTGGTAAATTATGATGTGTTACTGTGAGACAGCAGGTTGAAGTGTCCTTGACAAACAACAAATTGTTAATTATAGATCACTCAAGCAGAGAACCTCTGAGAACACTAATAAGCTCCATGTCTGGCACAGCCGGGAAGAGACCTAGAAAGATTGGTGGGATTTGAGATCCAACAAACCAGGTTATATGAGAGAATAATAAGACGACTGGTTGGGTTCTTAGGATTTTTTATTACATCCTCTTTAACATCTTTTGAAGACTGGGTCAGATAGAAAAATAGTGTTTTTAAAGTGGCTGAATCACGCTAAAGTATTCACCACAGCTGGAGAGGCCTTATTGCAAAAGGTATCCTGCAACAGATTGTTACAGCAATACATAAAACACCTTCTGGTAAAATGCCAGGAGACGATGGACATGGGTGGAATGGTATTAGATAATCACAACAGAAATGAACCCAGTTCTTGCTATGTTAGTTAATTCTTTTTTTTGAGGGGACGACCAATACTTTCCTCAGTTAGGAGGGGAATTTTGCAAAAGAGATTGCAAATGATTTACAAATGCATATGCTGGTCATTTGTGAAGGCTGATAGGAGATATGATTCGGGAATATCATGAGTGTTTCATCCCAGGATGTAAATCATTGGCTAATACTCACTATTTGGTAGAAGCATTAGAGGTGACAACAACTAAAAACAGGCCTAAAGCTTCACTTTGTTTGGGTGCTGAGAAGCAACTGGGATTTGTTGGTATACCGCTCACTTCACTGAATCAATAGCTCAGTGAAGAGTCATCTGCTGCTCTCTAAATGAATTTGAAAATCTCTTTGGAGATTGATTTCAAGTAAGGCACTCAACAGGTCTGTCCTCTCTCGCCTCTTTTACTTGCCATTGTTAAAGAACTCTTGTCACTTTTAATGTAGGGGAAAACAGACATTCTAATTCTGATACAGAGCCCAGGTGTAGCCAAGATTTATCTTTATACAGAAGATGTTGTGTTGAACTTGAACCCAACACAGACCAACCTTGAGAATAATATAACCAATTTTAGTGCTCTCTCTGGCCTCAAAGTTAATATTTCTAAAATGGAAGTGTTGATAATACAGGTAATGCACTTCCAAAGATGCTCCAGAGAGGGAATCTATCAAGAGGAGTCAAATATCTTGGCGGGACCATCTCAACTTTAATTGCAATTACATAGAGTTTACTACCTCTGATGAGGCTTTGAAGTGCTTTTTAGCGAGTAGCACGCTACTCCGGAACCCAAAAGAATTAGTGGTTGATTAGCTTAGGGAAATATAATTATAGTAGTAGTTTAGTAAGTTAGTAAGTAATTAGGTTTATGATGAGTCAAAGGAGATAAACATGAGGGAACATTTGGTAGAGTTGTTTGGGAGATCATAGTAGTAAACAGGTTTGGGGTGAGGAAAGAGGAATAGAGGAGGGAAGAGTCTTGGAAGGGTTATTTTGAAGATCATAGTAGTAGAATAAGGTTTGGGATGAGTCAGAGAGTGGAGATAGAGGATACATTGAGAAAGGTTTAGGGTGAGACAGAGTAGTGCATTTTTTTCTTGGACAGTAGAGCTAAAGTAATACATATATAGATACATGATTACATAGAAAGAAAATATTTGTGTAAGGAAGATAATATATTGAGATTTAAAGTTGTAATGATCTGAGGTAATTTATTTGTGTACTTTTCATAATATTATTTTCATCTTCTCCTCAATATTTCAATATTTTTATTGTGATAGATAAATAAAACAGAGACTTATAAGAATCTAATGAAAAAGCAACTTATATAGAAACTATGCAATGACCTGTGAACATGTTAAGCATCGGATAATATACACATATGTATGTATATATTTAACCGTAAGTAATATATACATTTGTTAAGCAGGCCTAAAGAGTATGTATATATTTTATGGATCAAATCTGTTTATTAATATTTTCAATGTAAACAATGCATGTGTAACATTACATGATGAAACCGATGCCATAACATACAATGTGTTCTGTGGAAATCGGTAAGGCAAGGAAAAACTCAATAATACCATAAGTAAAAAAGAAAAACCTCAAACATAGTTTCCCTTCCTTTGGCTTACAAGAGCGCATCGATATCTTACATCCCCAGGACTTGTATCTGCATATTCACGGACCCGGGCACGAGCAAGCCCAGCCCACCCCTTCCCCACCCTAGATCAGCTTCAGAACCCTCAAATAGGTTGGACATGTCAATGCCGTAAACTCCGTTGACAGTATTCGCAAGAATGGTTGCCACAATTCCTTAAGATCTTCACCATTCTGCAAAGAGGACAGAGTAAGCTTTTCCATGGCGAGAATAAACCATAGCTTATGGAGCCATAGTGTTAGCGACAGAATCTGGTCAGACCCCCACATACTCAACAACAACTGTGTGGCTGCATTTAACGCTAAGGCCATCTGTCTACCTTTCATTGACCTCAAAGGGAAGGTAAGTTCATTGGGAAGACCCAGTAAGATGTACGCAGGAAATCTAGGTATATGAGTGTCGAAGGCTGAGTCAAGAGTGTCTAAAATACTTTCCCAATACCGATGGAGCTTAGGGCAATGCCACAGAAGATGGGCAAGCGAACCGGACAATCCACACCCTCTCCAAAACAAGTCTGACTTAACCGGATCCCTGACATGTATCCTTGCCGGGGTATAGTACCAGTAGGACGCAACCTTATAAGCTGACTCTGTTCCTGCCGCATTATAAGCAGTGTGATGTATTCTGTAAAAGATGCTCTCCCACTCCTTCTCTGAGAGTTCTCTTTCCAGCTCCCTCTCCCATCTCAGCTGACCCTTAGTTTTGGGTGGTCGAGCCCCTCCTCGCAGGAGAGCATAAAGCTCAGAGATCAATCGCTTGTCATCCTTTTTTGTCATAATCCATTTTTTGAATGGTGTTAAGGGCCTATCTATAGGCGGTCTATTGGCAGGCGACAGGACCCAGTGTCGTATCTGATAATACATCATCCTGTCTGCCTCCGACAGGCCATATGTCTCCCTCATCTGGTCAAAGGGGATCACACCCTGTTCATCAAAGAAGCAGCCAGCCCTTTTACAGCCCCCGCGTACCAACGACGAAGTGCCTCAACCTGGAGACCCAGACCGAAATCAGGATTCGCCCCCAAAGGGGTCATTGGGGACGGGAAGGTCGTCAGGCCCACGCGACTGGCCAAATGGTCCCATACTCGCATCGAAACTTCCGTGACCGGGGACGCATACAACCCACAAGCTCTATGACGGCGCCTTAACCAGGGCTCTTTCCAAATATGTGAGCCCACCACCGCCTGGTCCATGAAGCACCAGAGCTTCTCGGAGGACGGGCGGCTCCACTCTAGTAGGAAACGCAGTTGTGCGGCCTGAAAGTATCAAAGGAGACAAGGAACAGCCAGTCCCCCCTCCCGCTTAGGGCGGTAAATCAGTCTTTGCGGTAACCTCGCTGCCCTCCGCTCCCATAGGAATCTTAAAACCGCCGTCTGAAGGACGGCGATTGTTCGCGGCGGGGGTTCCACTGGGAGTGCCTGAAATACATACAACACTCTCGGCAAGATGGTCATCTTGACGGCCGCTACCCGGCCCAACCAGGACAATTTAAGCCTCCCCCAGCTCTCCAAGTCACGCTGTACCTCCTGCGTCAGCTTCTCATAGTTCAACAATGCCATACGGGCAACTGTTGGGCCCAGCTCCACTCCCAGATATGGAAGCTTTGAGGAAGACCAAATAAAGGGGAAACGGTCCCTCAGATCTTTTTCGTGTTCAGCGCTAATAAACCTACTCATAGCCTGCGACTTTAGCATATTGATTCGGAAACCTGAGACCTGTCCAAAATCCTCAAGTACCTGCATTAGCGCAGGCAGCAAGGTCATAGGGTCGGCCATGGTAAGGATCACATCATCCGCGTACAATGAGATAAGATGCCTATCTCCCCCGAATTTAAGGCCCACAATCCGAGGGTCATCACGGAGTCGCTGAGCCAAAGGTTCCATATATAAAGCAAACAAGAGGGGCGAGAGGGGGCACCCCTGCTGTGTTCCTCTTTGAACCGGAAAAGGCAAAGAAAGCATCCCGTTAGCCCGTACCGCCGCACGAGGCGCTTGATAAATGCATTGGATCCAAGCCATGAACCCAGGGCCCAACCCAAAACGCTCTAGTGTCTTAAACAAATATGGCCAATGGACCCTGTCAAACACCTTTTCAGCGTCAACAGAGAGGAAGAGTGCCTCCCTTCTAGATCGTTCCGTTTTGTCCAATAGATGGAGCAGTAATTTAGTATTATCGCCACACTGTCTACGCGGTATGAATCCCGCCTGATCAGGATCCACCAAGCCAGGCATATAGTAGTTTAGACGGTGCGCCAACACCCCTGTAAACAGCTTAGCGTCAATGTTTAGGAGCGAGATCAGCCTGTACGAAGCACAGTCCCCGGGGTCCTTTCCCGGCTTCGGAATTACTACAATGGTGGCATCAAGCATGCTAGGCGTGAGGTACCCCGTGCGTCGGAAGGAATTAAAAAGTCGCACCAAGACTGGAACGAGTTCCACGCCAAAGGTCTTATAGAAGAGTGCGGAGAAGCCGTCCGGCCCAGGCGACTTCCCGGACTGCAAGCGCGAGATTGCTGATATAACCTCTTCCGCCCTTATAGGTTGCTCCAGAGAGGCCGAATCCCCCTCCGGCATAGGGGTAATTGCTACACCCTCCAGAAAACTCTCTGGAGATGAGGAGTCGGACTCCTCCGCCTGGTATAAAGCCTCATAGAACTCTGCGAAAGCGTCTGCTATTTGGTCACTGGTTTGTGCCTTAGCCCCCGAGGAGGAGCAAACCATTTGTATCATTGACGCCGTTCGCTGTGCTCTCAGCCTATGCGCCAGCAACTTCCCACATTTATTACTACCCACATAGTACTTATGTTTGAGGCGCGCCACTGCATATTCTGCCCTGTCCCAGTCCAGCGCTCTCAGCTGTTTCCTTTCTTTCTCCAGTTCACGCCTAACCCTCGGGGCCCCAGTGCGTTTATGTGAGCGCTCCAGCTCGCCCACCCGCCGCTCCAGGTCCGCTCTAAGGATTCTCCTTGTCCTATTATCTCTAGCCGAGAGCGACATCACCTCCCCCCTAACAACAGCCTTCAGTGCTTCCCACAGCGTCGTCTCCCCTGTAGACCCATCGTCATTCCGGTCGAGGTAGTCTATTATAACCTTGCGGATCTCTTGCACTGTTGCATCATTCTGGAGCATTGAGTCCCTAAATCGCCAGCCCGCCGCGCTCACTCGCTGCGTGCTCGTATGAACAACCACGGTGACCGGGGCGTGATCTGAAAGAGACCGAGGCTCGATTGAGGAGTCCCCAATCCGGGGCAGAAATTCCTGTGATGCCAAGAAGAGGTGTAGGCGAGCGTACGTCTTAGTCGCCGCCGAGTAAAAAGAAGAGTCTCTCAATGTGGGATGAGCCCTCCGCCACACATCCACCAAGCCACATTCATTCAGCCAATGACTGTCAGCCTCAGTTATAGACCCTGTCTGCCCCCACCTGTGGCCTGAACGATCCAGCCCCCATCCATCACCAGGTTGAAATCGCCCCCAACCAGAACAGCGTCATCTGGGGACTGCAACATGGGGGTCAAGGCTCGTTTTAGGAAAGGTTCCTGCTGGGAGTTAGGCGCATACAAAGAGGCAATGGTGAAGGAAAAGCCCCCCAATCTCAGTCGTATGGCCAGAAGCCTCCCTGCTATCTCGTGAATCTTGGACACCACTTCGCCCGGGAATGAGCGTGCTAGAAGGATGGCCACCCCCGCATGCTTTGTTGTTACCGAGGACCAGAACTGCCTAGGGAACCACCTGGAGCGCATGCGATAGACATCTTTCGGGACAAGATGTGTCTCCTGAAGCAAGCATGTGTGACAGCCTGACCTCTCTAGGGTGGACAGAACGCCCAACCTCTTGGTAGGATTTTTAAGCCCACGGACATTCAAGCTCATACATTTAAGAAGCATGGGCTAAATTGAAAATTACAAGCAACGAGGAGGATAAAGTGCAAGAAGAAAGCCCCGGTACCAGATCTACCCCAGCTGTATCTACAAGCCCTGGGAGAAACTCCTTATACATCCAAACCCACCGGGAAACCGAACAAAAATTAACCATCACGCACAACAGGTGCACAAAATATATAAGTCCTCGCACTTCCTTCCTCACGAGGAAAGGTCTCCAAAGGGCAGTAGAACCAGTCATATATGATAATCCACGTCCATCACCCCCGCCGCCCCGACCCCTCCAACGGCCGACATGCCGTTCGCATCAAGGCCAGCCACCAATCAGGACACCTCCGGGAACTCTTCTCTACGCCGAAGTTCCAGCTGCCACACTACTCAGAGCCGATTCCCTCTCCGATCTCAGCTCCGAGGGAGACGGGCGCCGCGGCCTCCGCCTCTTCTCCTTTCGTCGCCACCGAGACTGGCCACCTCCCGACAAGGCCGACCTCTCACTCGACCCCTGGGATTCATCCTCCAAGCCCAGGATCCGGGCCGCCTCCACAATGGACGTCACCTGCCGGAGCTGCTCCTCCCAGCGAAAGACCAGACGGAATGGGTGACCCCAAAAATAAGAAACGTTGTGCGCCCGCAGGTGTTCTGTGATCGGTCTGAATTCTCTTCTCCTCTGCAACGTGCGCACAGAGAGGTCATGGAATAGTTGAAGTTCATGTCCTCTAAAGAGGACCTTCTGAAGAGTGCGGGCTCGCTGCAAAATCCGTTCCTTGAGGACAAAGTCATGTAGGCAGGCCAGAATGTCTGGGGGGCGGTCCCCGGTGCCACCAGCACAGCTGACTCGATGCACCCTATCCAGGGCTATCTCCTGCGTCTCATCCGAGCCCAGCAGAGAACGAAATAGGCCCTTCACATAGTCCCCGATGTCCTCCTTCTCCGCCCCCACCAGAACCCCCCTGATGCGGATGTTTTGTCTCCTCGAGCGATTTTCCAGGTCCTCGACTGTTAGCTGGAGATGGTCTTGCTGCTCCCGAAGGCGGACAACCTCCTGCTGTAGGCCCGCTAGTTCTTCACCACGAGGAATCTCTCCTTCCTCCAACTGTGAGACACGCTCTCCCAAGGAGGTCACCTCTCCCCTCAACTCCTTCACCTCCTGGGATATGTCCCGTCGCAAATCCTGTATGTCGCTACGAAGTGAATCAAAAAGGGATGTCAAGAAACCCTTCGTGACCGGCGAGCTACCATCAGAGTCCACTTCCAGGTGACCCTCAGGAGGTCTTGTCGCCGGTGGGTCTTCAGCCATGCCACTCGTAGGCAAACGAGCACCTGCCAGCATGTCTTTCACTGACCGCTCTCGCTTTGTCTTAGCCGCCGCCATGTTTCGCATGCCCAGGCAGCTTGCCGGATCAGCCTTCCACGTGACCACACCACCTCCACCGGTATTAACGGGCTCAGGGATGCACAGTAACCCCTATGTTTGGGGCTCGCGCCCAGAAAGCGCTTCCTACCACACGTGTCTCTCAAATCCTCTGCCCTCGTACGCCAAGCCCGCTCTCCCTGGAGAACTCAGGGACGTCACCTTGATCGGGGCCTCTATTCGTGTGCAGCCGCCCTTTATCTTCCAGGCCACGGTGCCCCCCCAGGCTGACACTTACTTGCTGTTATAGGGGGGTGCAGGGTGCCTCTGCGGCAGTGCAATGGCCTCCCCCGTCCTCCTTCAGAATCTCAGGCCTCTCCACTTCCCACCACAAGGCTCTTCTACATGGAGGAGTCAGCCTCCAGCCCCATGCAGCTCCGACACAGAGGAGAAGCCCTCCGCACTCCCAGCCCAATAACGCCTTGGGCCCGGGTCCTCCGCGCCCCCCGGCAAGTCGAGGGCGCCAGAATGCCCAAAAAGGCAAAAGTAGAAGGGGAGCCGGGCCTCCTCAGTCATTCACCCTCAAGCGCGAGGGCAGACGAGCGCCGGGGAGAAAGAATCCGCCCCTGGCAAAGGCGGCCGCTGCGGCCGCACCGCGTTCAAGGCCGCACCTCGGCTCACCGCCAGCACCCTCCGGACAGCGGCCACCCGACGCTCAGGTGGCAGCGCACGGTCCACGGCGGCACTCGGAGACCCTGGGGGGGCCTCAAAATGACCCCCCTGGCAGACCATGGCAGACCATGCAGCATTTCAAAGGGCCAGGGTGGCGGAGCTCGGACCAACGCGTCCTAGCACGCCGCCATCTTGGCCATGCCCCCTATGTATATATTTTAAGAGAAAAAAACATAGCTATTATACATATTCATTCAAAGAAATGCATGTCTAAATATATACATATAATCAAATTCTAATGTTTACGTACACAGAGATATGAAGTACATTGCTTTTTGGGTATGGTGGCTATGTTGGAAAGAGCCAACTCTTGAGTAGTCTTCTGAGGATAGTATAGTTATCCATGGACCTAATATTTTGGGGTAAAGAATTCCATAGTTTGGCTGCTTGTACAGAGAAAGATGTACCACTTATTGTCTTTTTCTTGTATGGTGGGATTTTGAGGTCAGGTGCCAATCTTGAGCGGAGTTTCCTTTGCTGAATGTATTTGTTGATTTTATTGCTAATAAAAAGTGGTTTTGTTCCACGTATTGCTTTGTGGATGATACAAAGCAGCTCGAAGGTGGATTTTCTGGCGACTGGTAACCAATGTAGGGCCCTCAAGATAGGGGAGACGTGGGCTTGTGGCTTTACATAGAGGAGTGGTCTGGCAGCAGAGTTCTGAATCCGTTGTAGTCTTTTTTGTAGATAGCGATGATCCATGGTAGAGGCCATTGGTGTAATCCAGTTTAGACAGTACAAGAGAGATAGTAGCCTGAACCTTGTGTGTAAATCCCAGGTGGGGGAAGATACGTCACAGGGTTTTCATGGTGATGAAGCTTGATCTTGTTAATTTGTCCACCTGGGCATTCATTGTTTACTTGGAATGCATGGTACTTCAAAGGTTTCTTACTTCCTTTGATACTTTATTAGGTGGTCCCAGATCATCAGGCCCGGAACAGAGTGGATCATAATTTTTCCAATCTCCACATGTGAATATTTCCGTTTTGGAAGCATTCAGTTTGAGATGGCTCCATGTCATACACTAATCAATGGCTCTGAGGCAACTGAAGATTTGTGAGTTTCCAATGTCTTTGGGGCATTCCAGTTTAAGGAGTATTTGTGTGTCATCTACATAGTTGTAGCATGTGAGCTGAAATTCATTAATCGTTTCCAGTAATTACTTCATGTATATGTTGAAACATATGGGTGAGATGATTGAGCCTTGAGGGACCCCTGTTTTTGTGAAGTATGGTTTGCATGAGAAAGTGGGAGGATGGATGACATTTGTTCTGTTTTGAAGGTGGGATGTGATCCAGTCGAGAGCAGTCTCTATGCTGTCTTCGTAGAGTCTTTCTATTAGAGTGCTGGTTGCACGTACCCATTACTTACCTTAACTGAGCCCCCAACATGGATCTGTTTCTAAGAGTGGCTGAAGAATCCTTTAGCTGGAATAATAATTACTTAATTTATAACTGAGTTCTTTATAGTCAATAAGGAGAGTTCTTTATAGTTTCAAATCATTTATTGTAGAATTAATATAGTTTTTATTGATCAAAAATTCTCAACTCACAGAATCACACATGAAGAGTGTCCTTAATCTTTCCCTCCTCTATTCGTCTTCATCCCACAAATGTAATATGTCTCAGTGGAACTTCTACCAATCCCAGTGCTAACCTTCACCAACCAACCAATAACAGCACGGCACCCTACTATGTCACAACTTACTCTCTGCAGCACCTACCCCTCCTTTACAATTTCTCTTCATTCTTAACAGAAACAAAACACTAAATATGTGAAGTTCACCAAATCTTTGTCTGCTTCTTCTAAAGAAATTAGGGGATAGTCTCTCAATCTACCTGAGCAAGACTCTTCTTCAAGTTAATCTATAATTCATTCAAATGAGTTCTCGATCAGTGAGAAATCGCCCAATTAGTGACGAGTTACCTTTGCGCATCAGGTTCCCCAATCGCAAATTCCTGTTAGTATTTCAACACAAAATACATTCATTTCCTATTTGTGTGTAATCAACAACATCTCATGATCTACACTTTACCTTTACAGAGAAATACCTCTATTTTCTATATTATGTATCCAGGGATCCTAGACTACTTCTTAGTCAGATAACCTCTTTTCTTATTTAAACAATCACTCAAAGATTTCTATACTCAATGACGCAGCACTACAATTGATACTTACATCCGTTGAAAGTCTTCTCAGATTCAGCAACTGCCACTTGTGAGCATCATTGACCACTTCTCCATCTGCTCACCGAAATCAGGCTTCAAGAATTCTTCTATTCTATCTTTCATCTACCCCTTAACACCTTTTTAATCTTGTGCAGCTTAATTTTTCTCCCTAGCACTCAACCTTCCCTCTGCCAGAAATGACTGCTGGGTGCACAAACCCATTACTTACTATAACTGACGGATGTTTATCTAAGAGTGGCTGGAGAATCCTTAAGATGGAATGATAATTACTTAATTTACAGTTGAGTTTTTCTTGAGTCAACAAAGAGAGTACTTAATAGTTTCAAATCATTTATTGTAGAAATAATACAGTTTTTATTGATCAAAAATTCTCAACTAACAGAATCACACATGAAAAGTGTCCTGAATCTGTCCATACTCTATTCGTCTTCATCCCACAACAGCAATACATCTGAATAATTCTGTCTTCCCAGTCTGGAAAGGCTTGGAAGGAACGTTCAGGCTGTTACATTAACGAAGATCCTCACAGTTATCCGTCTTGTGTGTTTACAGCTATGATACTATTCTCAAACAATCTATCATCTCTCTCTATGACTCAATAAATCTCTACAGAGGAATGAATACTCTGTTTAATCTAACTGCTCGGCAACTAGACAATTCTCATGAACTTTTCTAAGCTCAATCCAACTCCCTTAAGTAATAGGCCCAATAGAGTTTCTCCAAAACATCACTTCACACCCTCTATATCATTCAGATAATGCTCTCCAGTTACCTTTAATCTCAGTTCCAACATCAGCATTGTCAAGAATTAGTGGTCAGCCACAGTGGTTGTCTCATCTCTCAGCTCTCTCATCTGGTCTGCTATGCTGGCATGTGTTCTACTGTCTACGATCTCCCCCACCTTTCCCTCAGACACATTCTATACTTAATTGATTGTTACAATTGGTCTAATTTCTTGAGATGTCGTTAACAGTGAACAATGCTTTGTTTTGATAGATGGTGAGGATCGGATAGATTCAGTTCCTTTCACAAATGCTTCAAGTTCCATAAGAACAATTTTGCATACCTAAGTATAATGCCTACATAACTCACATCATTCATATCATGTTAATGTTTCCACTCTTAGCACAATGTTATTTCTAAATATGTGTCAGAGCATTCCAACTCAGTCTAGTCAGTGGGTAAGAGTGTAAGTAATACTGGTTCTATTGTTTTAAAGAAAGTTGTCATTTCACAAGTCAGAAAGAAGTTATAGAATAAACATTAAGCCTAGCAAGTTTCACAAGTCTTGCCGCATGGGTCAGACAGAGTTCAGAGCATGCTTTTAAATGTATAGATAACAACAAATTTTAGGCATAGTGATACTTTCTCATGCTAGTGATTATGATTGTTAATTTTCTAATTTTCTATGGGGCCTTATCAAGGGTGTCATGGTCAACTGTGCCAAAGGCAGTTGAGAGGTCCAAGAGAAGTAGTGCAGCAACTCCATTGCATTCTACTTTGTTTTTAAGGTCACCCTCAATGGGAATGGGAACAGATTCTGTGGGTCATTACAAGCTTGTGCGGCCGCCAATGCGGCCGCACTCCCGCGGACCCCATTACGACATCCCCGCTGGGCCGGCGGGCGCAAACCAAGTTTACGCCCGCCGGCCCAGCGGGGATGAGGCCGCAACATAGGTGCCGGCTCCTAATGGAGCCGGCGGTGTTGCGGCCGTGCGACGGGTGCAGTAGCACCCGTCGCGCTTTTCACTGTCTGCTATGCAGACAGTGAAAAGCTGGCCGCGGCCCTGTTAGGGAGCCCCTGCACTGCCCATGCCAGCGGCATGGGCAGTGCAGGGGCCCCCAGGGGCCCCAGGACACCCCTTACCGCCAGCCTCTTCCTGGCGGTGCAAACTGCCAAAAACAGGCTGGCGGTAGGGGGGTCATAATCCCCAGGGCAGCGCTGCTTGCAGCGCTGCCCTGGCGGATTATCACCGCCGGGGCTAAAACGGCGGGAAACCGCTGGCCCCGGCGGTGCGACCGCGGCGCTACCCGCCGCGGTCGTAATACGGGTCCCCGTACCGCCAGCCTGTTGGCGGTACGGACGCCACATTACCCCTGGCGGTCTCTGACCGCCAGGGTCGTAATGACCCCCTCTGTGCCTCTTCTTGGGTAGAATCCAGTCTGCTAGTCAGAAAGTATGGAGTTATCTTCAATGAGCTGTGACATCTGGGCGAATTCTGCTCTTTCTATCAGTTTGCACAGGAAAGGTCCATTTGCAATTGGTCTGTAGTTGTTGGGGTCATGAGGGCCTGGGTTTGGATTTTTTAATAATGGGTGTATGTATGATTTTTGTAGGTTTTCTGGAAGGATTCCTGTGGTTAAAGAATTATTGACAATTCTTCTGACTGATGTGGCAGCAAAGGTAGATAAAAGATTGTTCTTGAAAATGTGTGGTGGACAAAGGTCAGAAGGGCAGCCAGAGGCCTGCTTGCTTTAAACAGATACATACATTCACTTTGTGATATTTGACGAAGGAATGCAGAGGCTGAGTTGGTCTACTGTGGGACAGGTTATTTGGAAATGGGTTTGTGCTTGTGATTTTCTTTTGTTTTAAACAGGTGTCCAATGTGTCTGCTTTAGTTGTGTAATGATCTGCCAGCCTGTCTGTGAATTCTTGAGTAATGGGATGAGTTCCTTCCATGCATTTTGGTTTATGAAATTCTGTGAGAATTTTATAAAATTCTTTATTTGAACATTTAGCATTTTGAATTCTATCTGAATAGTACCTTTTGATCTTTTCTGATTGTTGATTTGTATATTCTGTTAAGTATGAGGAAGTTAATTTTGTCTTGATTGCTGTTTGTTTTGGGGCAGGTCATTGCAGCTTTCCGAGTTGTTCTTTGATCTTTTTGAGATGTATAACTGCAATGTGCATGTTTTCTTTTGTCTTGTTTTGTTGTGCTTAGTGGAATTAGGATATCGGAAGATTCCTGTAGCCACTCATGAAGTTTTTTAACAGACTTTATTGTATCTTGATCTGTTTCTGGCCGTTAGTTGTGTTTCTAGGTATTAAAAATTGAGTTTTGTTCTAAGGTCGATAGGTGGTTGCATGTAAGGTAGTCTTGGGAGTGTTGATTTGTGGTGTTTTATGTTGGAAAGCTACCAAATGGTGGTCTGACCATGTGTCTGTAGTAAACTTTTAAAAGGTAACTAGTTCTGGATTAAACATGTATATTTTTTGTTTTTCATAGGGAGGTCTGGAACTGTTTTATATTTACTATTTACTCACCTTTGCAATATATTTTTTTCTAGTACTTACCTAGAAATACATCAAGCACTTGTTTTGTCATCAAATACTGCATGTGTGATCCACACAGGCATTCATACTGCTAAAGTGGGGGAGGGGGGTAAGAAAGAACAGTGACAGATAAACAGCTTAACTAACATGAGGAAATAAAACAAGCATTGGCAAAGGCAATAGGTCACACCTATTCAAGAGGACCAAGTGGAGTTTTATAACTTAAATTACAAACCCCTTACTTACAAAACTGCTAAAGTCTTGCATGGGCTAACCCTATCAATTTTGGGACGCACAAACCTTCTTACAATGTCACTCCTACAGTGCTTCCTTTTTCATGCTACACTTGTATACTTGATAAAAAGATTTTTCCTATAATAAACATATTGATTGTAAATTTTATTTTGGGTGGGAAGACCCCAAAATAAATAGATTAAAGATGTCAGGCCCATTGGAAAAGGAAAGTGGCTCTGTTTGACTTTGAAAAATATTATTATGACGCTGCAGCACTAAATCTATTTTTGAAGATGTTTTTATTAGATTTTCATTTAATCAACAGACATTCTTGGAGGCAGGAACAAAAGTACAGAGCTACGCAGAGTTTCACCATCCCACACTGGGGCAGGAATTACAGATAAATTGTACACAACAGTATGCATTCTCCTCATTGCTAAGGATGTTCTCATTCTAGCTACGTGCACCAAACGTGATGCAGCACTACATATACAGTGACTGTTAGACCCCAGCATGGCTAGAGCGTCTGATTAAAGCTGGCACAAGTGAGTGACAGGATAGTATGAATTGCAAAGATTCTTATTCAAATTTAGGAGTCTGGATATTCTTTAAAAAAATCTGATTTAAGAAAATAGTTATTAATACAAATATGGCAGGCATTTAGGAAATATGCAAAATACCTATGTGACATAGGCATACACCATAATAGTGCAAGCCTGAACTTTAGAGAAAATCATAAATGAGGCATTTCAGCAGTTGATCGAGAATAGCATAGTAAACGTGGGACAAATTACATAGGGAATAGAGTATAAATAATTTCTTAATCTGTTAATTGAATTTGGACTCTTGTAAGAGTGACTTTTTTTCTATTACAGTTGCAATGGTGTTGGGTGAAAAATGCAAAGGAGTGGACTGAAATGATGATACTTACAGAGCTATGCCGTGAGAGAGGATCTAGTGAATGCATTTCAAGTATGTATATCTTGTTTATTGGCCTTCACATGCCCCAGTAATGTTATGATAGGTACAGTTGAAAATTGGAGGAGAGAGAAGGCATAGAGACAGGGTTAGAAGAATAAAAACCTTTAACAATTAATACACAAGGCAGTAATCATGTCCAACTTGGAACAACGCCAGTATTTTCTTTTAAAATACCAGCTAAACTGGATCCATGGCCTACCCCGCAGCCTACTGATAGATGCTTCAGATGCCAAATGTCTCTGGTAAAAAGTAAGGTATATATGCTTTTAATGTCTCAATCTGGCAAGATTTTGGTCAGTGGTGTGGAATTAAAGATGACATTTGGGGAAAGAGGTCACATTCGCTTTAATAGTAAGGTACTGCTGCTGGGAGCTGACATTAAGACCAGGAAAGGAATACGAAAACACTAAGGGCCTGATTTAGAGTTTGGCAGAGGGGGTACTCCATCACAAACGTGATGGATATCAGGTCTGGTGCATTACAATGGTCATAGGCTATAATGAGATCGGAATACGGAAAACAGGATAGCTGCATCTTTTGCACTTTTTGTTTATGTTATTTGATTTTCTGCATCTGAAAATGCTTCTCTGGCAGAATACTATATTTATGTAGGTATAAAAATTTGAGATAAAAATGTATGTTTGGTTTCTACACTCTGTGTTGTGGCATATTACGTTAGATTATTCATACAGAAGATATTTATTGAATGAAGCAATTACGATGCACACAATGTTGTCATCAATTATGTAACTACAGATATCAGTGATGTAATCAATGCTGTCATTGAACATGTCACGAGTGATGTAATATATGAAGGTAAAGGCTGTTTATGCTGAGGGAGCAAATTATTTCAGTGACTCTATAAATGTAGGCAGTAGCTAGTTATAGTTAGGACCTAGGGTCTGATTATGAGTTTGGTGTTCGTACCGCTGTACCACTGCAGCGGTGGTCCCAAGAAGACCACAGAGCCAGTGGTCTTCCAACTGCCATATTATGATGCTTCTGTAGTGCCTGCAGTCTTCCAGCAGGAGTCTTCCCATGGAGGACGACCGTTGTGCTAGAACCTCACTTTTTGTAGGTATTGTTCCACAGTGCAAATACATTTGTGTGTATGTACACAAAGCCAGTCTAAAAATACACACATATGTATCTCACCTATGGAAAACATACCTAGTCCAAGAGAGCGGGTCCATAGCCATTTTAACAATGATGAAATGTACGATTGGCTTACCTTAAGAGTTGACCCTGATGGTGTGGATTTCCTTCATGGACAAGCGTCTGCAGCAAAGAAAGTACCTTGACGAGAGGTTACTTAACGGGAGGAGGAGTAGAAACTGGACATGAGGTGAATACTTACCTTATTTCTCTTGTTTCCACAAGGTTGAGGATGGAGGTCTTCTCTCCACAGTTGGCTTGGCGGTGAGCCACATCGTATTACCGCCAGAGGGAACAGGGTCTGGATTCCAGCTGTCAGCTGCTGTACTCTGAGACCACAGTTGATGGCAGTAGCGAGAGGCTGGTGGTGGTGGCAGGATCGCAGCAATCTTTCATCTATGTAACCACATGTGTGATTCTGACAACGCCGCCATGGTGGCACCAAATCCATCAAACTCATATTCAGGTCCCTAGTTTCCTCTGAAATTGTTTTTTTTACTTCCCTAAACCTTTGCTACCATTTGACAAATCTTCATGAAAGTTTCCAAAAAAGTGTTCGCTAGAATCTTGTTGTGCATGGAAAGTTTTGGGGTGATCAGTTAAGCAGGAGCTAAGAAAAGGGAGAGTAGAAAAGTGTGTTTCCCATTTTAGTTTCCATGGGGATTTTAGACACGACTACATCCCAAACTGCTGTACAGCCCACGACTACAGCCCGAACTTCTGTACAGAATGACACCAAATTTGGCAGGAAGGTAGCTCCTGGTCCATATAAAGTTATTTCATGTAACTATAACTCACGCCATGAGGTAACTAAAACTCACGCCCTTGCCATGTACTACTAATTACCCCAGATGCCTTTCTGCTTCTCTCTTTTATATCATTTTTACTTCATTTCCATAACACGTCCTATTCATCACAATAAACAGTCATGGTGGCCATTTAATTTCTAAAATTCCAACAGTCAGCCAATTACAGCACTTGCGGGACTCATGGGAGCCTCTCAGTCCCACAAGAGCATGAATGTTCACCAAGAAACACAGGCTTCTTGACCAATAGCAGGGCTTCAATTTTTAATTCATGCTCTTGTGGGGTACCCACAAGATTCTCACGAGCCCAACTGCCAAAATATTCAATTATTGTTGACCCTTACTTTCTCAAAAACTACTGAACAGAGATACACCAAAAGCACAATCTGCAGACCAAGAAATAGCTTCCTTCCATATTTAGTGTAATTTAGTATAATTCTGTTCACCAGTTTTGGCTGCAGCCTGTCTTAAAGGAGTCTATGAAAATGCATGGGGATTTTGGGGTTAGAGACACTCTGTTTGTCTTAGCCTTCACTAGAAGGATTACCCCCTGAAATTCCAGGAAGGAGTTGAAGTGGATGAACGTTTTTTTGGAAAGTTCTGTGAAGAGTCGTCAAATGGGGGCAAAGTCATTAGCAAACCAAAAAACACTTTCTATGGAGAAGCAGACCTCACTATACCTACCTAGAGACAACTACCACTAGGATATATATAAATATACATGCACTGCTATCTACCCCATATATTGCATCACTCATAACATCATCTATGGCATAATTGATAATATCATTGCAAGATTTGCAGTGAAATTATTATGTGCATCATGGCAGGGACACGAGTTATAGTTACCTTAGAGCACAAGTTATAGTTACTTGAAATAACTCAAACTGCTGAACTTCCATGGTTTTGTATGCATGAAATGTGAGGCTAACTATAATGTCCTTGTAACTATATATATAATATATATATATATATATATATATATATATATATATATATATATATATATATATATAATTCCATGGATTTGTATGTATGAAATGTGAGCCTTACTATATTGTCCTTGTAACTATATATACACATATATATATATATCAATATATATATCAATATATATATATATATATATATATATATACATATATATATATATATGTGTGTATATATATATATATATATATATATATATATATATATATATATATATATATATATATATATATATATATATATGTAGATATATAGGTATATATCCTCCATCAACCGGTCCACCTTGTGGCGTGCAAATTTACGGGTGCATACGTGAGGAAAGGACCATTCCTACCCAAGCAATTGTCAAACAATTGATTTGTTGCACTCCAGGAGAGTTTATTACTTTATCCAAGGAATATGAAACGACACCACCAATGCATTTCAACCTCTCGGTCTTGTTCACAGTTCGTGTGATTGATAGTGTGTGTCTGGGTGTGAGAGTGCGTACATCAGTGTTTTAGTGAGGGCCTCAGTCTGTGTGCAGGCCTGTGAGTGGGTGCGTGAGGGTGTCAGTGGGTCTGTGAGTGGGTGAGTGAGACTCTGAGTAGGTCTGTGAGTGGGTGCCTAACTGTCTGAGTCGGTCTCTGAGTGGATGCTTAAGGGTCTGAGTGGGGCTGTGAGTGGGTGCCCGAGGCTGTGAGTGGATCTGTGAGTGGGTGCGCAAGTGTCTGAGTGGGTCTGTGAGTTGGTGCCTAAGTGTCTGAGTGGGTGGGTGAGTGGGAGAAATAGATTGAAAGAGAGACAGAGAGAGAGAGAGAGAGAAAGGAAGTGAGAGGGAGAGAGAGAGTTTTTAGGCTTTGATGTATGATATACTTAGAATGAAATATTTCTGTACAATTTAAAATAAAAAAAATATCTGCCTTGTTTATATTTTAAAACAATTTGTACTTTAAAAAAACAAAAAACAGGGAAGCGAGTGAAGCTGTGCCTCAAGGGCTCCCACGCGGTCCCTACTTTTTTATTTATTTTATTAATTTTTTTTATTTTTGCAAAATGCCCTATAAGGGCTATCTGTTATTGCAGGGAAAGACTCAAGGCCTCCTCCACTGTGCCATTGCTTCAGCAAGCATGAAGCTGCTTTATCAGAAGTTCCCCACTCACTGAAGCTTTTCATCTCTGTTCCCTGCATGTGTGCAGGGGACAGAAATGAAAGTTTTGATTTGTGACAACGGGACATGTTTGGCAGGTCCTGCCGTCAAAAAATGAACTGTTTGCTGCCACAGCAAACAGCTATGTCCAGGGGGTGAGCATCCTGGGACATAGCAGGAGCCATCCCTGGGGGGTGGCGGTCCCCAGGGCCATCAGTGGCTCCATGAGGGGGGGCGTGCAGCCCCCTCCAACAAGATATAGCCTCAGGGAGGAGGTGATCCCCTGGGTTAAAGGGAGTCCGAAACAGATCCCCTTCATTATTTGTATCTATGTCCCTGGGAGGTGGTGATCCCCGGGCCAGTGGGTGGCCATGCAGCCCCCTGCACAAAATACTGATTCAGCCCCAGGGGAGGGGCTGGGCACCCCCTATTTATTTTATATAACCCTGAGGTAGCGATCCCTGGGACAGCTGGGGGTGCCAGATGGCTCCACGCTTCCTAAGTAATTGAAGCCTCAGGGAGGTGGTGATCCCTTGGGCTGCAGGGGGAGCAGGATGCCCCTGGGACTTGGCCAACCGGGGGGCTTAATAAACACAAAGCACAGCAGCCCGTGCTTCGGTTTTGAAAAACATTTTCATTCGATCAGCGGATCCGACATGAATCTGGACAAAAATTAAAAAATGATGCATTTAGCCCTGGGGTGGTCCTTCTGGGACCCAACCACCAGAGATAAGGGGTCAGGGTGTCTATACCCTGGCCCCTTTTCTTTAAAAAAAATATTTTTCTGGTACTCAGCTAACGAGTCCCAAGATAGCTGTCAACACTTCCTGTTTGAAGTGCTGACAGCCAATCAGATACCCGCACGAGATCGGCAGGGGTTATGAATCGTTTGCATCCCTATATATACAAATTTGTTTTCTCCTTAATTTCTCAAAAACTACTGAACGGATTTACACCAAAGCAAAAAAAGATTTTCTTCTCAACTAGGACCTACCTTTCAGCCAAATTTTGTGTAATTCCGCTCAGTAGTTTCTGTGCTATTGCTGTTAAAAATCCCCATGGAAAAAGGAATGGGGAAAACGTGTTTTGAGACTTCCCCATTTTCACAGCCCAGCCTAGACGGATCACCCCGAAACCTTCCAGAGAGCAGCTGATGTGGCACATTTTTTTGGAAAGTTTTATGAATATTCATGAAGCGGCGCCAAATATATAAGCAAGTAAAAAAAAATATTTGTATATAGAAACTAGGTCCTATCTATAACTATACATAAATATATGTGTATGTCACAATATCGATTTATGGTCAAACAAACATCACAGACCACCGACAGCGTGCTTCAAACACAAAGGACCTCATTATGAACATTGGCGGCTGACACCGTCATGCCGGTGGTGGCAGTACCACCACCGGCATGACAGTCTCAGCCCACAAATAATGAAGGCTGTGGGGACCACCACAGGCGGCCTTCCACCACTGCCAGGCTACCGCTGACAGGCAGCCTGATGATGGCGGAAATCATTATCCGACATCGCTGCCCTCCAGATAATGATCCCTTTTCCTCCAGTTTTTCCCTGGCGGGTTCCCCTGCCAGATAAAAGGCTGGCAGAAGGGGTGCTCCGGGGCCCCCCCTGGGGGCCCCTGCACTGCCCATGCACTTGGCATGGGCAATGCAGGGGCCCCGTGCAGTGCCCCGTTGCGCAGGTCACTGCCCGAAATCGGGCAGTGATCTGCGTGACGGGTGCTGCTCCATGTGGAGCCGCCGTCAATGTCCCGGCCCTGCATTCTGCTTGGCCAGCGGGCAGAAACAATGTTTCCACCCGCCGGCCCAGCAGAATGTTCTTTATGAAGCCGTCAGGGTCTCGAGGGGGCTGGCGGTCAGTGAAATGACCGCCAGTATGAACACGGCGGTAAACACCACTGTGTTCATAATGACCCCCAAACTCCTGATCACGGTAAGTGAGTGCATCTTCTGTGTTGTTACTTTAAACTGTCTTGTAGAGAGCTTGTAAGGAGCATTCTGGGATCCGTACTCACCAAACCTTATCTATTAAAAACAAAACATAATTACTGAACTATAATGCAACATTTCTTACATCGGAAGGAGTTTCAAGCTGCTTGTGTATGCAACCATTATTTCAGTAATTATTCTGATGTTTGTCGACTCAATGGATATTTATGAGACCAAGATGTCCTGCATTCAATACTATACATTGTTTCACACTCGCCCACATAACTTCGGGAATTCTAAACATATCGTGCAATCACGAATGCTGTCATATGTATCACCTTAAACATATCCAAACATTCCCACCCAATTATTTGTGAACTGTGGAGAAATGGGAATTGTAATTTGTTAGAAATTAGGTCTTTGGTTGACAGTCAGGTTCCCCCCTGTTCAAGCAAGGACCCTCACTTTAGTCAGGGTAAAAGAGAATCACCCTCAGCTAACCCCTGCTTACCGCCTTGGTAGCTTGGCAGAGCAGTAGGCTTAACTTCAGAGTGCTAGGTGTAAAGTATTTGTACCAACACACACAGTAACTCAATGAAAGCACTACAAATGACACAACACAGGTTTAGAACAATAGGACATATTTATCTAAACAAAACAAGACCACAACAACTAAAATCCAACATACACAAGTCGAGTTATGAATTTTTAAAAATCAAACTCAAAAATAGCGCTTAGAAACACAAAATGCTTCAATGAGGTGTTAACACAGCGTTGTTACGGAGTCGATCCCAACTATCCGACACCAGCGACGCCGGACACGGAGTTGCGTAGACCCCCAGGTACAGTACCTTGGTGAAGAAATGAAAACAAGCCGATGTACGAAGTCGGAGATCGCGGTGTCTGTGCGAAATGTTGAATCCACGCACTTCGAGCGGCGTCGGCCACGACGTGGTGCGGCGACTTCCATTGAGTCGCGGACTTCAGCGGGGCTGCAGCGATGTCGGGCCTGTGAAGGTCATTGCGTTCCAGCGAAGATCACGGAGTTGGGTGCAGACGGCGTCACCGTATTCAACAGCGGCATCGGTCCGAAGTCGTTTTCCTTGAATTTCCACCAGCTTTCCTTCCAAGGGCCCAGGGACTGGATAGGGCACCACTTGTCAGAGCAGGAGTCTCTCCAGAGACTCCTGGTGCTGGCAGAGAGAAGCCTTTGCTGTCCCTGAGACTTTAAACAACAGGAGGCAAGCCCTTGGAGATTTCTTCTCAAGATGGAAGGCACACAAAGTCCACTCTTTGCCCTCTTACTCTGGCAGAAGCAGCAACTGCAGGATAGCTCCACAAAGCAGTCACAGGCAGGGCAGCTCTTCTTCCTCAGTTCTTCAGCTCTTCTCCAGGCAGAGGTTACTCTTGTTTCCAGAAGTGTTCTAAAGCCTGTGGTTTTGGGCGCCCTTCTTATACCCAATTTCTCCTTTGAAGTAGGCCTACTTCAAAGTAAAGTCTCTTTTGAATGTGAAATCCTGCCTTGCCCAGGCCAGGCCCCAGACACTCACAAGGGGATCAGAGACTGCATTGTGTGAGGACAGGCACAGCCCTTTCAGGTGTAAGTGACCACTCCTCCCCTCCCTCCTAGCACAGATGGCTCATCAGGATATGCAGGCTACACCCCAGCTCCCTTTGTGCCACTTTCTAGTGTGAGGTGCAACCAGCCCAACTGTCAAACTGACCCAGACAGGGAATCCAAAAACAGGCAGAGTCACATAAATGGTATAAGCAAGAAAATGCTCACTTTCTAAAAATGGCATTTTCAAACACACAATCTAAAAATCTACTTTACTAAAATATATATTTTTAAATTGTGAGCTCAGAGACCCCAAACTCCACATGCCCATCTGCTCCCAAAGGGAATCTACACTTTAATCAGATTTAAAGGTAGCCCCCATGTTAACCTATGAGAGGGACAGGCATTGCAACAGTGAAAAACGAATTTAGCAATACTTCACTGTCAGGACATATAAAACACATTACTATGGGGGTCATTACAACATTGGCGATAAATGCTACTTACCGCCGTGCAGAAGACCGCCAACACACCGCCGCGGCAGCAGAATTCCACCACAGCTATTACGACCCACAGCTCGGAATCTGCCAAAATCCAGACACCCACACAAGTCTGTCACACCAAAGGTCAGTGATAAACTGGCGATAACAAAACCGACACCGTCACCCCAACAGGAATACGCCCACACTATCACGACCCATGAATCCACGGTATTCCATTGGCGGTTACACACCGCCGAGCTCAAAATACACACACATTTACAAAACACTACCACATTGGACAATTCTAAATACACACACCTGATACACATACACACACCACTCCCACACACTCAATACAATATAAAACACACACCCACATCACCCACAAACCCTTATGACCAGAAATTTAGACGAAGGCCAGAGAGACAGTACAGCAAATACAACCCCACCATACAGAAACACACAACACCATCACACATACACATCCACGCTCAAAACACCACACACCCCTAAACATCACCCCACACATCACAACACACACCACCTCACACATCACCCACACCACCCCATGGCACCGCAAAGACACTCCAGGTTTTCTGAGGAGGAGCTCAGGGTCATGGTGGAAGAAATCATCCGGGTAGAGCCACAGCTGTTCGGATCACAGCTGCAGCACACCACCATAGCTAGGAAGATCGTGGACAGGGTCAATGCAGTGGGACAGCACCCAAGAACACGGGATGACATAAGGAAGTGGTGGAACAACCTACGGGGGAAGGTACATTGCGTGGTCTCAAGACACCACATCGTGGTTCAGAGGACTGGTGGCGGACCCCCACCTCCTCCCCCACAACTAACAACATGGGAGGAGCAGGTCTTGGCTATACTGCATCCTCAGGGCCTCGCAGGAGTAGCTGGAGGAATGGACTCTGGTAAGTCAAATCTTCACTACTTCATCCCCCACCCTACCTGCATGCTATCACATACCCCAACCCTCACCGTCACTCCATCACTCCAACTCCTCACATATGTCCCTCTATTACAACCCACCCATCCCAACACCAAGCACTGCATACAACAACAAAGCATGGACACCCATCACCAATGCATGGCCACCTCACATACCCACACACACCCCTAAACAATTATGACACAAGGTCCTACACAAGAATGCAACAACTGGGGTACAGGGTCACCCACCCATTGCACACCATGGCACACACAGATGCAATAATCATGCCTTTACACCCCTGGAGGACCTGTACCCAACGTCACCGGACAGGAGGTTCCAGACATGTCCACTCCACCCACAGAAGAGGCCCACGGTGACGACAGCAGCTCTGTCCAACTGGATCTAGATGACCAGCCCGGCCCATCTGGGACCTCGGGACAGTCAGTTCCCCTCACACAGTCACAGGCCAACACAGAGCCTCCACTCTCAGGAAACACCAGCACAGCACCCACCCAGCAGGCCCATACCTCTGTCCCCAGGACACGTCAAGCAGCAGTGTGGCCACCACTACAGGGAACCCAGGCTAACCCACCACCCCAACAACAGCAGGGACCTGGGGGCAGTGGGCACACGGTTCAGGGAACAGAGCCCCAGGAACACAGGGGAAGGTGGAGGACTACTGTGCGACAGGGGGAGGACAGGCCCAGGGAACCCACTCTCCACGAGGCCCTCTCCAACATCATGGGAGCCTACCACCATTCCCAGGAGACAATGGCAACAGTACTGGCCAAGTTTCAGGAGACCCAGTGGCTGCAGGAGGAACAGTATTTGGGGTTCAGGGAGGAACTCAAAGCCATCAATTCCACCCTGGGCACCATTGTAGGGGTGCTGAAGGAACCAGTGAACACCAGGAGGGACAATGTGGCACAAGAAGGGGCCCCTGACACTAGCCTGGACGATGAATTGCCCACCACCTCTGCCAGCGCTAGTGGATAGGAGGCACCGCCACAGGACCAAGACACCAGCACCCCACCCCCTGCAGATGGAGTACCACCCTGCAAGGGGTCCCTGAGATCCAGGACAAAGACAGAGAACAATGCCAAGAACCCCGCCAAGAAATGAGACCACCCTGATTGTCATCCATCTGTCCCACTTCGTCCCCCTGACCATCCATCAACTGTGCCAGCTCCACTTCCTATGCCCCTTTGGACAATGCACCTGTTAGACTAATAGACTGGACTCTGCCATAGACATCCCTCCAACATCACCCCTGACCATTTTACAACTCCCTCCACTATATGGCACTTAAATAAACCCCCTTAAATCACAAAACTATCTGGAGTCAGTCTGTGCTTTCGAAAATGTGTATTAGCAATAATTGAGAAAACATGATAATCCATTGTATAGTCAACATACCTATGTCACACAGCTCTAGTCCATGAGGAAACAAAGCAGATGTCACACAGTGGGACCCACATCTGTGAAATCAAAAGGGAAAGTGACAACTCAGACTCCATACACTGGGTGAAAGTGACAGACAGATGAGAGGTAGAACAAGTGCATAAGATGTAGCAGGCAGTGATGTCTTCTTACTTTGTCTCACTGGAAGTATTGATGAATCACTGTGTTTCTGTTGTCGATATCCTCTTCTTCTGTTTCCTCGTCTTCACTGTCCACAGGCTCCACAGCTGCCACAAGACCTCCATCTGGACCATCCTCCTGCAGAAAAGGCACCTATCGTCACAAAGCCAAGTTGTGAAGCATACAGCAGACCACGATGATCTGGCACACCTTCTTTGGTGACTAGAATAGGGAACCACCTGTCATATGGAGGCACCTGAACCTGGCCTTCAGGAGGCCGAAGGTCCTCTCTATAACCATCCTAGTTCGCCCATGTGCCTCATTGTAGCATTCCTCTGCCCTTGTCCTGGGATTTCTCAATGGGGTCAGTAGCCATGACAGGTTGGGGTAGCCAGAGTCACCTGCAAATGTCGAGGGACAACTGTTAGACACACACTAACCCTTAGGGACAACCCCAGACCCAGACAACTATTCACACTGTATAGGGTCCATGTCCTCACCTAATAGCCACACACGGTGCCTCTGGATTTGCCCCATCACATAAGGGATGCTGCTATTCCTCAGAATGTAAGCGTCATGCACTGAGCCAGGAAACTTGCGTTCACATGAGAGATGTACTGGTCAGACAAACACACCATCTGCACATTCATAGAATGGTAACTCTTCCAGTTTCTGTACACCTGTTCACTCCTGCGGGGGGACCAAGGCCACATGTGTCCTATCAATGGCACCTATTATGTTGGGGATATGTCCCAGGGCATAGAAGTCACCTTTCACTGTTGGCAAATCCTCCACCTGAGGGAAAACGATGTAGCTGCGCATGTGTTTCAGCAGGGCAGACAACACTCTGGACAACACGTTGGAAAACATAGGCCGGGACATCCCTGATGCTATGGCCACTGTCGTGTGAAAAGACCCACTTGCCAGGAAATGGAGTACTGACAGCACCTGCACTAGAGGGGGTATCCCTGTGGGTTGGCGGATAGCTGACATCAGTTCCTGCTCCAACTGGGCACACAGTTCCAGGATTGTGGCACGGTCCAGTCTGTAGGTGACAATTACATGTCGCTCTTCCATTGTCGACAGGTCCACCAGCGGTCTCTACACCAGAGGATGCCGCCATCTCCTCACCTGACCCAGCGTCCGTCCTCTATGGAGGAGAACAGCGAGCAGAGGGTCAACCAACACTGAGGTACGAAAACACTACTTTATTGCACACATTTTCAATCCACTATGTCCTTGTCATAATATGTATGCAAGGCCTAGATATGTGTGATGCATTTAAAATTAATGCCATGTTGCCCCCTGAAATGGTGGCTGCCTGACCTGTAATGTGGGACAAGGGGATATGAGGTAAACTTCACTGGCGTTGTACACCATTGCGGTAGGCGGTCGAAGACCGCGGCGCAATCCTGCATTAGTTAATATTGGACCCTATGGGTCCCAGGAGCCAATGACGATGTACACCGGCGGTGACGGTACGCACCGCCGCGGACATGACCGCCATTTTCTATTTGTTCACTCACTTGATACCTGATCTTCGACAGGAGAGGACCTACACTGCAAGTGCTGCTGTGACCTCAGTCTGGAAGAGACAATGGCACATGTGTCTGGGGAAAGGGCCCCTGCCTTCACCACTGAGGAGTTGGAGGAACTAGTGGATGGGGTCCTCCCCAGTACACGCTACTCTACGGTCCTCCAGACAAACAGGTAAGTACACTGTAAGCAT
This sequence comes from Pleurodeles waltl, assembly GCF_031143425.1. NCBI lineage: Eukaryota > Metazoa > Chordata > Amphibia > Caudata > Salamandridae > Pleurodeles > Pleurodeles waltl. The sequence continues at coordinate 717,128,532 of NC_090449.1, read as the reverse complement.
GCTGTATGGGCAATGCGTGTGTGGAGTGGTGTGGATGGAAGATAGGGGGGAGAATGAGGCGTGCATGAAACGACAGTGAGTGCGTCATGGCAAGGGTAGGTACGTGGGCCAATGACTGTGACTGTCCGACATGTTCTATCTTCTCCTTTTCCCCTGTACTATGCCTGTAGGTCAGCACCCACCAGAAGAAGGATATTTGGGGTGCCATCGCCAAGGAAGTCCGGACCCTGGGGGTCCACCACAGACGGAGCACCCACTGCCGGAAAAGATGGGAGGACATTCGCCGCTGGAGCAAGAAGACGGCGGAGGCCCAGCTGGGGATGGCCTCCCAACGTGGGAGGGGGTGCCCGTCGCCCCATGACCCCCCTGATGTTCCGGATCCTGGCAGTGGCGTATCCGGAGTAGGATTGGCACTTGAGAGCATCACAGCAGCCACAAGGGGGTGAGTACACTCTCATTCTGCTGATTCAGCACGCATTACGAGGTGTCTGGGTGGAGGGGGTGGGTTGTGGGTTCCCCTAGGCCAGGGCGAGTTTAGTTGGCAAGGTCCCTTCGTAAGGCAGGCCATGTGGCACCCCACCCCACCAGTGTTCAGAGGCAACTACACCTAGTCAGGCTCGTGTGACTTCCATGTGTGCATCAATCGGGCATAGGCCTTGTACCCCATGTCCCTGTGATGAATTAGGGAATTCTAAGTGCACGGCGTAGTGCAGAGGTCTTCTGTGTCTGTAGTGTACACCAACAGTAGCGGTATTGCATGCACTCAACATGTCTTTTTTCTGTCTCCCCCCCCTCTTTTTTTGGTCTCCCTGTTCTTGTGTGCAATAGCATCAGCAGGCGGAGGAGCAGTGGCACTGGAGCAGGAGGGAGCTGCATCCCACATGGCTCTGGAGGGCGACACAATGGAGTCTGAAGCCACCAGTGGGGCGGAGAGTGAGGGAAGCTCCACGGTGGGGACAGGAGCTGAGACCAGCGACACGGATTCCTCCTCTGATGGGAGCTCCCTTCTCGTGGTGGGCCCCTCTGTGCTGCCGCATCTACAGGTACAGCAGGCCACCCCCCCTACCAGCACCGCCCTCCCAGCAGCCCCTCAGCGTGTGCCCTGTGCCCGCTCACCCAGGAGGGTGGGCATCTCCTTTGCCCCAGGCACCTCAGCCCCTGCCAGCCCTGCTGCCCTCAGTGAGGAGGCCATTGACCTCCTCAAATCCCTCACTGTTGGGCATTCTACCATTCTGAATGCCATCCAGGGTGTAGAGAGGCAGTTGCAACAGACAAATGCATACCTGGAGGGCATTCATTCTGGTCAGGCAGCCCAACAGTGAGCTTTTCAGACTCTGGCTTCAGCACTGATAGCAGCCATTGTCCCTGTGTCCAGCATCCCCCCTCCAACTTCCTCTACCCAGAACCAAACCCCTGTACCTCAGCCTATCCCAAGCACACCATCAGACCAGCATGCACACACCTCAACACACAAGGGAAGCTCTGGCAGACATAAGCACAGCACATCCCACTGGCACTCACACAAGCATCATACCCATGCAGACATACCAACATCCACTGCCTCCACTGTGTCCCCCTCCTCCTCGTCTCCCTCCTCCCTCCCTGTCACGTCTCCACTCACACCTGCATGCACTACATCTTCATCCACTACGTCCATCACCAGCACACCCATCACCACACACCGCTCACATGCACTCACCACCCCCACTACCATTCACACATCCCCTGTGTCCTCTCCCAGTGTGTCTGTGAGCCCACCTCCCAAACTACACAAACGCAGTCACACACCCACCCAACAGCCATCCATCTCACGACAGCCTCCAGCCCATGCACCTTCACCCAAGTCAGCAAACGTACACCTCCTACAACCACTACCTCTTCCTCCACTCCCAAACCCCCTCCATCTACCCATCCCAGTGTGTCTAAAAAACTTTTCCTGTCCAACCTTGACCTCTTCCCCTCACCTCTCCTACCCTTTCAGTCCCCTCGGGCACGCCTTTCCAGGTCCCAACCCAGCGGGAATAGTGGTGCCAGCAGTAACTGGCTTCTGGAGTGCGCCAAGCAGCAGAGCAGCCAGTTACCAAGGAGCCAGACCACGGACAGTCCCCCACCTCAAAAGCATAAGAAATTGGCCACTGCCCAGAGGGAGAAGGGTAAAACACCTGTCACCAAGGGCCCTCCTAGAAATACAGTTGGGAGTGGGAAGAAAGCTGCGCCACCAACCAAGGTGGGGAAGGGGCACAGAAAGAAAGGGAAGTCGCCACCAACCTGCACGGTGGACAAGACCGCTACTGGCACCGCTGCCCAGGACACGGCCGCCACCAGCACCGCTGCCAAGGACACAGCCACCACCAGCACCGCTGCCCAGGACACCGCCGCCAGCAGCACCGCTGCCCATGACACCGCCGCCACCAGCACCGCTGCCAATGACACTGCCGCCACCAGCACCGCTGCCAAGGACTCCGCCGCCAGCAGCACCGCTGCCAAGGACACTGCTGCCACCAGCACCGCAGCCGCCAGCAGCACCGCTGCCCAGGACAACACCACCAGCAGCACCGTTGCCCAGGACACCGCCACCAGCAGCACCACTGCCAAGGACACAGCCAACACCAGCACCGCTGCCCAGGACACCGCCGCCACCAGCACCGCTGCCCAGGACACCGCCGCCAGCAGCACCGCTGCCAAGGACACAGCCAACACCAGCACCGCTGCCCAGGACACCGCCGCCACCAGCACCGCTGCCCAGGACACCGCCGCCACCAGCACCGCTGCCAAGGACACAGACGCCAGCAGCACCGCTGCCCAGGACACCACCGCCAGCAGCACCGCTGCCCAGGACACCGCCACCAGCAGCACGCTCACTGAGCCACCCACTAGCACCGCAGGCCAATGAGCACCGCAAGCACTGCCGCTACTGAGGCCGCCACGAGCAGGATGAAGCACTCTGGGCACAAAGCCCCCTCCAGAACCAGTGGAGTGTCGCATCCACTACCTCAGTCCTTGGCAGGATGAAGCACTCTGGGCACAAAGCCCCCTCCAGAACCAGTGGAGATTGTTATCCACTTGAGAGACTGTGACTTTGCACTCCCCAGGATAAAGCAGTGGGCAACCCACCCACTGGAGAGACTTGAAAGACTGTGGCTTTGCACTCCCCAGGATAAAGCAGTGGGCAACCCACCCACTGGAGAGACTTGAGAGACAGTGGCTTTGCACTCCCCAGGATAAAGCAGTGGGCAAACCACCCACTGGAGAGACTAGAGAGACTGTGGCTTTGCACTCCCCAGGATACAGCAGTGGGCAACCCACCCACTGGAGAGATTTGAGAGACTGTGGCTTTGCACTCCCCAGGATACTGCAGTGGGCATGGAGCCCGCTCGTGGATCTGGCGTCGTGCACTCATCTGGCTGAGGTGCCCCTCCTTCCCTTCCCCCTGAGGTGCCTGTTGGATTTCGATCTGATGCCCCTGCAGTGTTCTCTCCGTTTTGATCGGGTATCTTGTGTGGGCCTCACCCATGCATTTTGGGCCCAGTGGTCCACGGACTTTAATGGTGCAATACCTGGACTTGTATTATTGGTGTATATATATGTTTATAGTTTATATATATTTTTGAGTACTGGATTTTAATAGATTATAATCGTTCAAATCATTTCCTTTTGTCTTTGCATTCTTCTGGGGGGGTTGGAGGGTGTAACTATATTGTATCAACATTTATTAGTGTGTGTGTTGTAGTGGGTGAGGGTGGGGGTTGGGGTGGGGGTGTTGCGTGTGTGTGTGTGTCACTCTCTTTTCACTTCCCCCTCCCCTGTGTCGTAGGTGCAGTACCCACCGTGGTCTTCGCTGCCGGCGTTCGTGCTCCTGGTAGAGGAGCAGGAAGACAAAGGCAGGGAGAATATGGAGTTCCAGTTCCATGGCGTCCTGATTCCTCGTGGGGTGTGTAGAGGTGAGCGTTTTCCCTTCCAAGTCCTGTTTCTGCCGTGTTTTTGTTCGCGGTGAAACTGCCCCGGAAAAGGTGGCGGATTGGCCTGTTGTAATACTGTGGGCGGTACATTGTCTTCCGCCTGTCTGTTGGCTGTTACCGCCACGGTGTTTGTTTGTACCGCCATGGCGGTCGGAGTGTTAAAGTGGCTGTCTTTGTTGGCAGTTTCCACCATGGTCGTGATTCCATTTTTGTTTCCGCCGGCTTGTTGGCAGTTTTACCGCCGCTTTAACACCAACCGCCAGGGTTGTAATGACCACCTATATGTCCTACCTTAACCATAAACTGCACCCTGCTACCTAGGGCCTACCTTAGGGGTGTCTGACATGTAAGAAAAGGGAAGGTTTAGGCTCGGCAAGTGGGTACACTTGCCAAATCGAATTTACAGTTAAAACTGCACACACAGACACTGCAATGGCAGGTCTGAGATACGATTACAGAGCTACTTATGTGAGTGGCACAACAAGTGCTGCAGGCCCACTCATTGCATTTGATTTACAGGCCCTGGCACCTCTAGTGCACTTTACTAGGGACTTACTAGTAAACCAAATATGCCAATCATGGATAAACCAATTACATACACATTTTGTAAAGGAGCACTTGCACTTTAGCACTGGTTAGCAGTGGTAAAGTACCCAGAGTAACAAAAACAGTAAAATCAGAGTCCAGCACACATCAACAACCTGGGGAACAGAGGCAAAAAGTTAAGGGAGACCACGCCAAGGATGAAAAGTCTAACATAGTTCATCTGATATTTTCTGTTGGTGTGGCTATAAGTGATGAGCTTATCATTTTCTTATATAACATTGGTAAGTGGGCAAATGCAATGCACTTATTAGAGGCCTCATGCAGACTGCAAGCCATATTTGCATATTGTTTTGTGGTTTTCACTGGTAAATGAATACTTATTGGTCTAGCTGCTCATTCATACCTAGACTGTGGGGGTCATTCCTACCCTGGCGGTCCGAGACCGCCAGGGTAGGGGACGGAGGAAGCACCGCCAACAGGCTGGCGGTGCTTCTGGGGCTATTCTGACCGCGGCGGTAAAGCCGCGGTCAGAAAAGGGAAGCCGGCAGGTTCCCCGCCGGCTTCCCGCTGCCCCTGTGAATCCTCCACGGCGGCGCTGCAAGCAGCGCCGCCATGGGGATTCCGAACCCCTTCACGCCAGCCTGGTTCTGGCGGTTTTCACCGCCAGAACCAGGCTGGCGGGAACGGGTGTCGTGGGGCCCCTGGGGGCCCCTGCAGTGCCCATGCCACTGGCATGGGCACTGCAGGAGCCCCCTAACAGGGCCCCACATTGATTTTCAGTGTCTGCTTGGCAGACACTGAAAATCGCGACGGGTGCAACTGGACCCGTCGCACACCAGCAACTCCGCCGGCTCCATTCGGAGCCGGCTTCCTCGTTGCTGGTGCTTTCCCGCTGGGCGGGCGGGCGGCCTTTTGGCTGTCGCCCGCCCGCCCAGCGAGAAAGTCAGAATGACCGCCGCGGTCTTTTGAACGCGGTACTGTATTCTGGCGGTTCCCGCCAGGCCGGCGGCTTCCGCCGCCGGCGGGGGTCAGAATGACCCCCTGTATCTCTTACCTCCACAATGCCGTACCTATACAACTTTTTATTTAGGTTTATCCTGGCAGGTTGTAAAAACCTATCCTCCTTCTATTTCCTTGTCGAAGTATGATATTCCTGGGACCTTAAGATCTATGTAAACAATGGAGGGTAAAGTACCCATGTCCTTTCTTGTTAAATGTCCCTCCAATTGTTACATTTATACCATAGTTGTAAAGCACAAGGATATACGCTCCCTGTATCACATAGATTTATATTTCTATATTCCGTGTGGCAGAGGGGGTAGTGCTATAAGGTAATTGCTTGTCTTTGCCCACTGTCTGATTCACTGTACCTACTCCGTCGTCTCACTAGCACCTAAACATGATTCCAAAGTTATATATCACTCTTCATGTTATCACCATTAAAGGCCAGCTATAGAAAGCCTCTTAAAACTAGATGCATGTATCACAACATTGTCAACTCAATCTATTAAATCCAAAACATATTCTGCAGATTACTATACAATTCTTCATCCCCATTAAGCCCATGAGGTATTTTAGTTTGGAGCTGTATTATACATCTTGTCTCTAAACATCTAAATTTCAACAGTGTATCACCACCTGTCTTGATTTTCCTTAAAGTGTCTATTTCATTGTATCTCATATGTTGCCAATCAGGCCCAGAATGGGTCTGAAAATGTTTAGTCATAGCGTAGTTCATATCTCTATTTTCCATTACCATAATATGTTCCAATATTTGGTTTTTCAGTGGGCAAATTGTGCTCACTACGTATCTCATCAGGTAGAGACATTCAATGGTGTATAGCACATAGGGAGTCTCACATGTTATTCTTTCCTTGATGGGGAATCATATTGCCATTGAAGTCCTTAAATTCCATTGTGTTAGACCCTATCCAACATGCCTTGCATTTATCAAAGCAAAGAAATCCTCTAGACAGTTCTTGGAGCAAATTAGATTTCTTAATTAACTCAAAACGGCTGTACACCAGATAATCTTTTAATGAGGGTGCTTTCCTATATGTGACATCAAGTCTTGATCCCAATCGATGACCGATGTCTAGATCTTTCCTGACTAGATTCCAATATCTATGTGTTGTTAATAACTTTGGCGTAGTTTGACGAATCTCCTCAAAATTGAATAAAAATTGTTTTTATTTTAGTGAATTTCTAAGGATTTTATTATTCCATTTCCTAACTATAACGTCCCTGTAACCTTGTTTTTTTTTCAGTGCATTTCTAGTTCTTTTTTTAATGTTAAGTAAGATGCCTATCACAATGCACTGTCGGGGGAGTTGGACCCAGGTCCTGGTCTGGCATTGTGCTTCCTGACCCAAGCTTGCTGATATTGCCCCCTCCTCCTTGCCATCAATTGTCCACCAAGTCCATGCCGCTACTCCCTTGTTACAGTCCTGTGTGGCCGTTGTTCTGCCACTGTCCTTCCCGCCTGCCCTGAACAGTTCACCTCCTCCCTACCCTCTATTGTCTGCATCTATTCACCAGTCCCCTACCTCCTGCATGGTCCGATGTGCTGCCACTGCCCCCTCCTTCCTGCCCTTCATGGTCTATTATACTACAACTGTCAATTCTGTCTGTCCCATATGACTAGCTTACTGACCTTGCCTCTTTCCCCTCATCCTTCTGCCCTCAATGATCTGTTATATTGCCATAGCCTCTCTTGCTTATCCTGCATGGTTGAATAGTTGCCCCTGCCTTCGAAGGTCTATTGTACTGGCATACCCCCCCTCGCCTGGTCAGCGTGGTCAACTTGTGGCCTCTGCACCCTCCTCCCTGCCCGCAATTATGTGAGTCTGTACCTCCAACATCTGCCTCCCCACATTATTCTAATGAACAACTAGATTGATAAAATGTTATATTTATTACAAGAGTGTAGCATGCCTAATGTCATCTTGATGTAATCAAAGCATTTCCTTTAGAAATTATAAATATTAGAGGGCATTAGTCCCATAGAAGTTATGATTAGTGCTCTAAAAAGCTAAAATGAGGACATATTTTCTGAGTTCTCAAATAGCGGCAAAGTACTTTTAAACTATTTGCTATCTTTATGTTTTTTCATCCAGTTGATTACTTAATTATTTGTTACACTTCGGGGAGAGGATGTGCCATTGCAGACAGAGCTGCAGACTTTGCAACTTGGGAACCAGGTTAGATTTCAGCTTCAGTTCGATAGCCTGTGATTCTGGGCAAATCACTTAGTCCCTCATTATGACATTGGCAGTAAAAGCCACTTAGCGCCGCGGTGACGGCCGCCAATATACCGCTGCAGTGGCGAATATCCATTCGCCATACTATGACACACATACACAAAACTGACAGAATACTGCTACATGCACAAATCTGCCAGCCCAAAGGTCAGTGGTAAAGTGTCAGTACGAACACCCATACCGTTACGCCAACAGAACAACGACCACCGCATTATGACCCACAAATCACCATGGCAGACATTCAGTGACAGTAAACCATTGGCGGTATACACCGGTGTGTTCAGAATGGCCACCCAAATACAACATAACATTGGCCTAAATGAAAATCACCCTCCTGAGGCTGATACACACAACACACCCATCCACAGCACTATAAAACACACACCCACATTACACATAACCCTTTACGAATACCAATAATCGCCACAAGACTAACACGAAAACCACTGAGACAACTACACACACCACAAACACTCATCCATCACGCACCCCACATCCCACACCCCACCACATCACTTAACACCCTCTTCACAACACACACCTCACAACACCCATGTCCCCACTAAGGCACCCCAGTTTCACTGATGAGGAGTTGCAGGTCATGGTGGAGGAAATAGTCAGGGCAGAGCCACAGCTGTTTGGAGCACAGGTACAGCAAATATCCATTGCCAGGAAGATGGAGCTATGGCGGAGAATCATGGACAGAGTGAACGCCGTGGGACAGCATCCAAGAACAAGGGATCAATCAATCAATCAGGGATTTATAGAGCGCAATACTCACCCGGTAGGGTCTCAAGGGGAAGCTAGGGATGTACAATATGTCACAGACATAAAGTATAATACATCACTTACATCCCCACAGGTGCCCCAGCCAATCTCAAGGATTGGCTGGGAGTCGCAGCAAGGAGGTGCCACGACTATCCAGTCCCCCAACAGAAGATTCCCCCAGTAATGACAGTAACTCTGGACTTCAGGATCTGGATGAACTACCTGGCCCATCAGGGACCACTGGTCAGTCGTCCACCCCAGCCCACTCACAGTCGACCACAGAGCCTCCCCCATCAGTATCCAACACAACAGCACCCACCTAACGTCCCTACACCTCTGTCCCCAGGACACGTAAATCAGCAGTGTGCCCACCTGTACAGGTGTCTCCAGTACACACCTCACCCCTATGACAATCAGGGACCTGGGGTCAGTGGCAGTGGGCACACCGTTCAGGGGACAGAGGCACAGGGGAACAGGGACACTGGGAGGACCGCTGTGTGCCAGGGGGAGGACAGTCCCAGGGAACCAACTCTCCAGGAGGCACTCACTAATGTCCAGGGTGCTTACCAACAATCCTAGGACAAGATGAGCCAGATCCTTACCAACATGCAGGAGAACAAGTGGCTGCAGGAGGTTCACCATCAGGAGATCAGGGAGGATTTGCAGGCCCTCAACACCACCATGGTCTCCATAGCAGGGGTGCTGGCAGATATGGCCAACATCATGAGGGAATAGACAGCACACCAGTGGGCCCCTACCACTAGCCAGTCTACTGAACAGCCCACCACTTCTGCTGCAGCTAGTGGGCAGGAGTCCCTGGCACAGGACCCACAGGCTACCAGCACCCCTCCCCCTGCAGAAGGTGAACCACCCGCAACTGTTCCCTGCGAACCAGACAGAGACCAGAGACACTTGCCAAGACCAAGACCACCACCAGGAAAAGAGACCCTACTGAATGTCCCCCTTGTGTCCCACCCTGTCACCTTGTGCACTTTGAACTGCCTTTGCTCCCCTTCCTATGGCCCCTTAGACACTGGACCTGTGCTACAAACAGACTGGAATAATACCCTGGGCTTTCCTCAATCATCACGCCATCCCATTGTACTTTTTCGTCAATTATTTGCACTACAATAAACACCCTTGAACACAGTTTGAGTGAAAGTGTTTTATGTGATGAAAATGTGCATGTATGGAAACAGTCACAAAATGTGCAAATGATCTGAACACTGTGATAGCATACATTTAATGACCTGTAGCTGTCTGTAGTCATAACATTAGTACACAGTTGTTATATCAACAACATCTGCAAAATGAGAAGCCATATGTGACAGTAAGTAGAGATGCAAAGGAAGTGAATGCCATCCTGCTACAGCCACACAGAAAACATCAATAATAAGAGGAATGGTTAGTTTCACTGTCCCACCTGTGTGTCATTGGAAGTATTGACGTATAACTGTTGTTCTGTTGTCCACATCCTCATCCTCTGCCTCCTCATCCTCACTGTCCTCAGGGTCCACTGCTGCCACAGGGGCATTTCCAGTCTCCTCCTCCTCCTGCAGATAAGGCACATCTCATCTGAGGACCAGGTTGTGCAACATTTAGCATGTCACTACTATCTGGCAGACCTTCTCGGGTGAGTAGCACAGGGATCTACCTGTTAGCTGGAGGCATCTGAACCTGGCCTTCAGGAGGCCGAAGGTCCTTTCAATAATTCTCCTGGTTCGCCCATGTGCATCATTATAATGATTCTCAGCCCCTGTCCTGGCATTCCTCACAGGGGTCAGGAACCATGATTGCTTTGGGTAGCCAGAGTCACCTGCAAGTATTGAGGGACAAACATTAGCCTTACACAATGGTATGGGGTTTACACCAGAAGGCATACACTGACATACATTGGTGGTGAGTCAGGCTCACCATTAGCCACACCCTGTGCCTCTGTAGTTGTGCCATCACATTTGGGATGCTGCTATTCCTCAGGATGAAGGTGCCATGCACCGACCCAGGATACTTGGCAGTGACGTGGGAGATGTACTGGTCAGCCAGGCACACCATTTGCACACTGGGTGAGTGAAAACTCTTCCAATTCCTGAACACCTGTTCATTCTGGTGGGGGGACAAACACAATATGTAGACCGTCAATTGGCCCAATAATATTGGGTATATGTCCCATTGCATAGAATCCTGCCTATACAGTGGCCAAATCTTCCACCTGTGGGAAAGCAATGTAGCTGCACACGTGTTTCACCAGGGCAGACAAAACCCTTGCCAGCATGATTGAGAACATTGGCTGTGACATTCCTGCTGCCAAGCCCACTGTCACTTGAAAAGAACCAGTTGCCAGGAAATGGAGCACTGATAGAACCTGCACAAGAGGGGGGATCCCAGTGGGATGACGAATAGCTGATATCAGATCAGGCTCCAATTGAGTACACAGCTTTGTGATTATGGCCCTGTCCAATCTGTAGATCAGATTATGTGCCTGTCCTCCACTGTATCCAAGTCCACAAGGGGTCTGTACACTGGGTCTTGTCTCCTCCTCCTATTCATCTGCAGTGGTAGGGACACAAGAGTGAGTAGGCTGTCACAATTTGAACAATGGAACCACCTCTTCAGTGCACATTGAGCATTGATGTAATGAAACAATGGGAATTGCAATGTATGTGCAAATTGTAGCAATGACGCAATTATGGAATATCTGAATGTAATCCACTATCATGAAATGGCGACCGCCTGTCCTATATCTAGGGACAGGTGGAAGTGAGGTAACCCCGATACGTTGGGCGTCATGGCGGAAGGCGGTCTTGCACCGCCGTGCAAATCCTTATTGGCTAATAAGGGCTCTATGGAGTAGAGTGGCCAATGGAGATCAGCAGCGGTGGTGACTGTGTACACCGCCACAGACATGACCGCCATTTTCTATCTAAATCCTCACTTGATTCCTGACTTTACACAGGACAACACCTGCGTGTGCTGCTGTGACCTGTGTCTGGATCCTGCTGTGGCCCCTGCCTTCACTTCGAAGGAGTTGGAGCACTTGGTGGATGGGGTCCTACCCCAGTATGGACAGCTGTATGGGCCTCCAGACCAACAGGTGAGTACATCTTGGGCATGATACATGTGACAAGGTTTCATGGAGATGTGTGTGCAAGCATCGTGTCATTTGGTGAAGTGATATGTCTGGTGGTAGTGTATATGGTGGACGCTGGGTGATGTGTGTGCCATTGGAGCTGGAAATGGTATTTGTAGGCCATATGTGTGACAGTCTGCATTGTATGTGTAATGGTGTCCTCCTGTCCACCAATGGGTTTCGACCTCTCGGTCTTGTTCACAGTTTAAACTGTGAACAAGACCGAGAGGTTGTAACGTGTTGGTGGTGTTGTTTGTAGTACACTTTTGGATAAAGCAATAAACTCTCCTGGAGTGCAACGAGTCAATTGCTTGGCAATTGTTTGTTTTGGATATATATATATATGCACATATATAACTTCATAGTGAAGATAAATATATATATATATATATATCTCCACTATGTAGACGTCCCCCAATAACTTTGCACCCGTTTGACGAATGTTTCGAAAAACTTTACAGCTCTGCTTATTTACCGACCTGGTGCCATGATTTCATTGTGACAGTACTGAAAGTTTTGCAGCCTTTGTTCTGTAAGGTGCAAAGAAAAAAGGGGGTCCCCAGAACGGGCTATGAATCCAATGTATTTTATACAAACATTGTATTTCGTGTAGAAAGAAAAACCCATTCAGATTTTGCTGAAATTTGGCAGCATTAGATATCATTGTGCGCAGATGATCCTTTTGGGCTCTACAGGTAAGTAAGTACTTCTTAAGTTTTAGAGCTTTTCAACTTAGTGATATCTTGTTGCAAAATACTATTAAAGTAGCAAGGAAACACAAAAAATAAACAAGACTGCATATCTATAGTTTCAGATTTGCTACATGAACAAACTTAAACACCCATTTATAGCTGCATGCTGGTGAAAACCTAAAAACAACTATATGATAAAGAGAATACCTCATTTTTCCTAGGTTTTCTTTGCATGCTGTCTGGCGCACAAAATACAACTGTCCCACAATGCCAACCAAAAGCCATCTTTCTTGTGCATCACTGTTTAACAAAATAAAAAATTTACTTCGCAGTGAGCCACACAAGCTACTATATGGAGGACATGACAATTATCCACTAGGAAAAAAAAAATAATCTTAACTTTTATAACAATGATTGGCTTTCAATCACTTTGTGATTTATACGAAGCACAATCCTAATAAAACTATCAAGGAAGCCCAAAAAATAAATTAGACTGCATATGGAAAGTTTCAGAATTGCCACATGGACAACTAAAATACACATTTATGGCCACATGATTATGTAAACCAGTAAGCAAACACATAACAAATACAAAATATAAAAATAAAGAAATCACATTAAATCCGATTGCCACTCTGAAGTTATAGTCACTATTCTTTAAAGATAGGCATTCCTCACATATATACTCACTATTACCTTTCTTCCCATTTGATGAAGGTCCACAAAATATTACCTACAGCATTTTATACATTTTGAGATGATGTAAACTTTAGTGGTGATTATTTAAGTGAGTGCAAAGATAAAAGGGGGTCTCAAAATATGTTTTTCCACCAATGCATTTTCTATGGATTGCTGTTTTTCATGTAGTGCAAAAACATTCATTTTTGTGTACTGCAGTTTTAAACTTAGGCCCATATTTATACTTTTTTAGCCTCTAATTTGCATCATTTTTTTTACGCAAAAGTGACGCAAACTTACAAAATACAATTACATTTTGCATCAAAAAATGACACAAATGCAGCGCTAAAAAAGTATAAATATGGGCCTTAGTGATATCAGTCGCCAAGGTACTTTTGCAGAATTTCACAAAAACTACCATTGTACATGGCTTTAAACTTTTCAAAAATATATGACAAAATATAAATACATTTTCCTACCTATCACCATCTAAGTAAAGGGGTAATAGGTAGGGACCTGCTACTTACTTATATCTAAGGCCCTAACAAGGAACACAACAAAAGTGTAGGAAAAACAATATGGCTGCCTTTTCATTCTCTGAAAGCAGCCATTGCCCAATTATATACTGGCTTTTCATTGCCATGTACCATGAAATACTGCAAGGTTTTCATGGGGTACAATGGGCAAAAATATAACTAAGGCCTAGCTGTATTACTGGATTGTGATACCCTTGTGGCCCTCATGGTCTTGTGTCGGCAATGCAATACTTGTGTCAGATATACAAAGGAAAGCAAGGCCACCATGCATGGCCCTGCATTGAATTAAATTTGGAGAGATGCAAGGCAGTGCAATTTACTGTTTTGCTTTACTCTGCACGCATAATCTACATTGCTGCTAAATTTCACATTCATCTGTATGCCATGCCACTGTAGACACTCCATTATACCTAGTCCACTCTACACCACTCTTTGTCTCTCCAGTCTATAAGACACCACTCTACACCACTCTACTCTATGCTATTACACTGTACTTAATGCCACTGTATGCCACTCCAGTCTACGTCACTGAAATGTACGACACTCCATTAGATGCTATTCCACTATACGCTATTCCACTCTACACCATTCTACTATTTGTCACTCCCTCTACTGTATTCCACTGCATGTCCCTCCACTGTATGCTATTCCACAGAATCCACCCCATTGTACGCCACTCCACTCTACACCACTCCAATGTATGGCACTCCAATCTACACCACTTCATTCTATGCTTTGTGATCGTACCCCACTCCAATGTGCACTATTACATTGTATGCTATAATACTCCACACCACTCTACACTACTCCAGTTTACACCACTCCATAATACGCCACTCCACTGTACTCTAATCCACTATACACCATTATAGTCTACACCACTCTACTGTACAACCCTCCACTCTATACCACTCAACTCTACCCTATTACACTGTGGGGGTAATTCTGACCCTGGCGGTCTTGGACCGCCAGGGCAAGAATGACGGAAGCACCGCCAACAGGCTGGCGGTGCTTCATTTCCCATTCTGACCGCGGCGGTAAAGCCGCGGTCGCACTGCCGGGGCCGGCGGTGTCCCGCCGATTTTCCCCCGGCGGTGATAATCCGCCAGGGCAGCGCTGCCCTGGGGATTATGACCCCCTTACCGCCAGCCTGTTTCTGGTGGTTTACACCGCCAGGAAGAGGCTGGCGGTAAGGGGTGTCCTGGGGCCCCTGGGGGCCCCTGCACTGCCCATGCCACTGGCATGGGCAGTGCAGGGGCCCCTAACAGGGCCCCGGCCTGCTTTTGACTGTCTGCATGGCAGACAGTGAAAAGCACGACGGGTGCAACTGCACCCGTCGCACGGCCGCAACACCGCCGGCTCCATTAGGAGCCGGCTCCTGTGTTGCGGCCTCATTCCCGCTGGGCCAGCGGCCGCTAACATGGTTAGCGCCCGCCGGCCCAGCAGGAATGTTGGAATGGGGGCCGCGTTATTGTTCCCGCCTGGCGGGCGGCGGTAGCCGCCCGCCAAGGTTAGAATCACCCCCTGTATGTAACTCTACTCTATGATTACACTAAATGCAACTCCACTCTACACCTTTTCAGAGTACATCACTGCACTATATGCCACTCTGCTATACACTACTCCAATATATGCCATTCCACTCTACACAATTCCACTGTATGCCACTCAACTCTACGCTATTCCATTGCATGCTACTCCACTCCAGTGTATGGTATTACACTACACCACTACATTTGGTGCTATTCGATTGAACCCCACTCCAATGTATGCCACTCCCCTACATGCTAATACACTCTCCCTACACTACTGTACACCACTGCACTCTACATGTCTTCACTGTACACGACTGGACTGCATGCTGCACCACTATATCCTATTCCAGTCTACACTGCTCAACTGTACACCACTCCACTCTATGCTACTCCACTCTATGCCACTCCAGTGTACAGGACTCCACTCTACCCCACTGCATTCCATGCAAGTCTGTTGGCGGCAACCCCACTCTACATTACTCCACTTTACGCCACTCCACTATATGGTCCTTCCCTCTACCCCACGCCACAGTACTCAGCACCAGTCTACACCACCCGCTGTACGCCAATCCACTCTATGCTATTCTACTCTATACCACTCCTCTGTACTCCACTCTACATAATTCCACTCTACCCCACTCCATTCTACACTATTACACTATATGCAACTTAAATCTTTGCCCCTCTACTGTATGGTATTCCACTTTATCCCACTCCACTGTACACCACTCACAAAACACTACTCCAGTTCAAACCACTTCACTGTATGCCACTCCACTGTGAGCTACTACACTATATGCTATTATACTTTACACCACTCTACTGTACGTTATTACACTATACAGTATTACACTCTACCCTACTCCCCTGTATGCCACTCCAGGCTTTATTACTCTACCCTACGCTAGTCCACTTTATGCCACTCCACTGTATGCTACTCCACTCTATATCACTCCAGTGTACACAACCCCACTCTATATAACTCTACACTACTCCACTGTATGCCACCCCACAATACGCTACTCCACTTTACATCACTTCAGTGTCCACAACTCCACTCTATGCCACTCCATTCAATGCTAATTCATCGGACACTACTCCACTCTACATCACTCCACTCTATGCCACTCCACTATATGGTACTTCACTCTACCCTACTCCACATTACACTACTCCAGTCCACACCACCTCACTGTACACCACTCCACTCTACACAATTCAACTCTAATCTATTCCACTTTATGATATTTCACTCTACGCCACTCCTCTGTATTCCACTCTAGGCTATTCCACTCTACGTGACTTCATTCTACATTATTACACTGTACCCAATTTCAATCTTTGCCCCTCTACTGTATGGTATTCCACTCTACCACACTCCACTATACCCCCTCCACTGTATTCTATTCTGCTCTACCCCACACACAATACACCACTCAAGTCTGTAACACGTCACTATACGCCACTCCACTGTACACTACTGCACTACATCCTATTATACTTTATACCACTCCAATGTATGCTACTACACTAAATGGTGTTACACTCTATACCACTCCACTGTATGCAACTTCAGTCTGTGCTACTCTAATGTACACTAGTCCACTTTATGCCACTCCACTGTACGCTACTGCACTCTATGCCACTCAAGTATACTCTCCTCCATCATATATAACTCCACTCTACAAAACTCTACTACAATCTGTGCCACTATACTAAAAACTCTAGTTCTGTACACTTTGCTGTCCAATTTTGCACTTGACTCCATGCCTGTACACCTATTATAAAATGCTCTACTCCACTCTACAACAGTTTCCAACATGTACGACACAGCACTCCACTCTACTGTATGAAATGCCACTACAATTTATAACAGTTTCCTCAACTCTATGCTATTTCACTTCAATGTATGCCACCCCACTCTATGTCATCCATTGTGCCCCACTGCATTGTACGTCATTCCACTGTACACCACTCCACACTATGCTATTCCACTCTAAGCCACTTTATGCGTCTACACTCAACTGTACAGTATTCTACTGTATGCTACTGTATGCTATTCCACTGTATGCTGCTCCACTTAATGGTAATCCACTCAACATCACTACAGTGTATTCCACTCCACTCTACGCCGCTTCATTGTATGATTCTCTCCTCCGCTCTGTATAACTCCACTCTGTAAAAGTCCAGCACAAGTCATTACACTCTCAACATTCTACTCCACTGTGTCCCCATACACTCCACTGTCTAACTGTATACTCCACTCTATGCCCGTATACTCTATACAACACTTTTCTATATGACAACAGTACTCCACTCTACTGTACGAGACCTCACTCAAATTCATAACAGTTTACAACCTAGGCTACATGAATACACTCCACTCCATGTCACTCTACGACACACTAATACACTCTATTGTACTTTACTCCACACCACATTACACCATTCCACTCATCTGTACTCCACTGTACGAGACTTTACCTCACTCTACGCTACTATGCAACAATCCACTTTACACAGCTCCACTGTTTCACACACTACTGTACTCTATGAAACTCTACACTACAATACTCTACTACACTGTATGCCACTCTCTAACACTTTCATGCTGTCTATATCGCTTCAGTCCACTGTACAACCCTATACTATGCTATATGCCATCGTACAGCCCCACCCCAATTTACTCTATATTACTATAGTCCACTATACAGCAACGTGTGCAACTATTTGTATGCCACTGCACCCCACTTTACTCCACTCTACTCTGACACAGTACTCTACTCTACTCCACTATTCCACTGTGCACCAATCCACTCTATGTCACTCAGTGGCATGGTACTCTATTACACTGTATGCCAATCCACTTTCTACCACACTATACTGTACTGCACTCCACAAAACTCAACTATACCTTATGCCACATTCTACTTTACTGTTGTCTACACCATTTTCCAATATTGTATGACACCCTACTACACTCTACTGTACAACAAGGTACTCCAATGCATGATACCTTACTTGATTGTATGCTATGCCACTCCACTCTATTGCACTCCACGCCACTAAAGTCTCAACACGCCACTCCACTCTATGACACATTACTCCAATCTCCACTACCTCATTCCAGTGTACTCCACACCACTATACTCCACTGAGCTACAGTTTATCCTACTCTATGCCACTGTACTATACTCACCTCTACACCTCTTCACTGTCCAACACCCTACTTCACTGTATGCAACTCCACTCTACAACACTGTACTACACTCTATGCAACTGCACTCCCCTCTATGCCCATCCACTCTACACCACTGTACCATACTGTATGACACTCAATAACACACCACCTAATTTCTTACTACAATATGCTACTCCACTATATGACATGGAACTCCACTCTACAACACTCCTGTCCACTGTACTCTATGACACTCCACTTGATAATAATCCTTTTTATGACACTTTACCTCACCCTACTCCACTCTAAAACACTCTACTCCACTCTATGACAATCTACAGCACCCTACTCACTGTTTGACATGCCAGTCCACTGTACAATATGCAGCTCCAGTCTATGATACTTAACTCTGCTACGTGAGACACCCTGCCACTGCACTATGGAACACTTAACTACACTGTACCATATGCTACTACACTCTAACTCTACTCCACTCTATTCCCATCTACAATACTCCAATCTATGTGCTCTGATTGGATGACTGTTGGAATGTTAGAAATGAAATGGCGGCTATTACTGTTTACTGTAAATAATTCGAAGTGCTGTGGGAATGAAGTGAAAAAGCTATATAAGGGGGCAGCAGAAAGGCATGCTGTCCCTCTAGATTTAGAGAGGAGGAGTCTAAGGGATACCTACTATGATAAAAATAAATGTAAATTGTTTTCAACTAATTTTTACGGTCTTGAGAAACTCTTGCGGGATCGTGAATAGTAAAAAGGAGTAGATGAGTTCTGAATTTACTCCATTAGTAGGAATACATACTGTAGTCCTTGTTTTTCAGAGTGTGTAAGAGATAAGGACTGCGATGAGTAGATGGTTAATTTCTACTTTCCAAATAAATTATGATCTTGCAAGACTCTTTCAGGATTGTGAACAGTAGAAAGGAGTAGGTGATCCTTGAATAGACAGTAGCATGCACACTTGCTACTGTATGAAGGACTATTACTGGAAATGGTGTTTGTCAGTGTGTACTTTTTACGCCCATCTGTTTTCTAAGAGTTGTGAGAAGGGTATAGTCTCTTCCCATACCCTACTATGCACATCCATTATCAGAGAGAGGGGTGTTAGCAGGGAAGACAGTCCTTGGACAGAGCATACTATGCAAACCCGTCATCCAAGAGAGAGGTCTCAGTGGAGAGGTCAGTCTCTCTCCACTCACCCTACTATGCACACCCATCTTCTGAGACAGAGTTGTGACAGAAAAGGAATGTCCATGTACACAACCCAATAAGCACACCTGTTATCTGAGCAAGAGGTCTGACAGGAGAAGCTAGTCCATGTATGTACCCTATCATGCTCACAGAAATCTCATTGGAGAGGGCAGTCTTTCTTCAAACAGCCTACTACACACATCCATCATCTGAGAAGGTAGTCCATGTACACCCTACTGCACACAGCCATCACATGAGACAGAGGTCTGACAGAAGATGCCAGTCCATGTACACACCCTAATATGTACACCCATTATCTGAGAGATAGACAGGACTTAGTGGATGGGCAGTCTCTCTTCATACACCCTACTACGCAAACCCATCATTTGAGGGAGAGGAAGTCTGAAAGGATAGGACAGTCCATGTACATACCTTACTATATACTCCTGTTACCTGAGAAAATGCTGTGGAAAGAGAGGGCAATCTATGCAGACACCCTACTATGCACACCGTTCATGTGAGAGAGAGGTCTGAGGGAAGAGACTAGTCTCTCCTCACATCCTGCTATGCACACCCATCATCCAAGAGAGGGGTCCCAGTGGAGAAGCCAGCCCCTCCACAAAAACTACAACGTACACCTGTCATCTGAGGCCAGTCTCTCCCCCACACTCTAATACACACACCTGTCACGTAAGAGATAGGTCTCAGTGGAGCAGAAACTCCATCCCACATACTACTATTTCTCTACAATTTAGCTGTGATTCCGCAATACTCTCACGAGAGTCACTCACATACTTCAGAGAGTAAAGCTTGCTTTATGGACATGTGTGATCTCACAAGAGACTAGCAATAGCTGAGAGCAAATTACTGAGCCTGCCATGAAGTAGTTCATGATCCCCGAGCCTCTTGTGAGACTTCCATGGAAAAATACTGGGCCTGCCATGAGGTATTTTACGATCCTGCAAGAGTCTCACGAGATTGCATGGAAAGAAATAAAAATAGGGCAAAGGCTCAATCAATAGTTACCATTTTTATGATATGGTTGAAGAAATGCTGTGATGTGTTTGAGTGCAGACCCAGATATGGTTCACATAGTTCTTGATGATTTGGAGGAGAGGGAGGCCTGTTGGAGTTGTACTCAGGAGAAGTGACTGAGTTTGGAACTGAGGCAGACTAGGGTATTCAGCTGCATATAAGAAACTGCTCTAAGTTTAGATAATTAAAGATATACTTTATGAACTTTGTTGAGAAGTCTCGTTAAGTGCACTACTGTTGGTAAATTTATTCTATAGAAGGTTTATTGAGTCAAAAGCTGTTTGTAGAGGTGCATGTTTTTTAATATAGGTTTTGAGAGGTAGAGTTTAGAATGTAGAGCAATAGCACCAAGTAATGGACATTGTATTACACAAAATAAAAAAAATGAAATGTTCAATTTATATGTAGTTGTCAGTGAAAGAGGCAACGTTTCTGAAATTATAAAACTTACAACAAACATATTTCAATCCAATGAGATGTTTCAATGTAGATATTGATATTTCTAGAGTAAAGCACTGTGTTCACTGTTAGAAAAGGTGTGTATAAAGGATATGTTATTTTTTTACAAACCAAGTTTAATGGCATGTTATAATTTAAATGTGAACAAAATGTATTGGTTGAGGGTGTTGAATTCTTCAAGAGAACGGAATATGAAATTAGTGGTACACTACATATAACTATATAATTATGGGTGAAAAATGTAAAAACAACTTCAAAGTATATATAGATGTGTCACTGTTATGAATTATTGATCAGTATGTAACATTAAATTTTTTTGGTTTCTTGTCTTTTTTTAAGTGAAAAATGGAAAACAGAAGTTTTGAAAAACAGAAATATCATGTCAAAACATGGAGGAGGAAAACAAAAATGTATCACTTTGGAAGAAAAAGGGAACAGTAACTGTGCGGAAAATCAGGAAAGCAATGAATTACACAACTTATGTTGTTGTTACTGTCTATGGCTACATGTGTACCCTCGGAGAAGCTTGTTCTGTATAGCTAAGCTTTTTTTTTAAGACAAAATTATATTCTTACTTAAACAGAAAAAAAGTGCTTTGCTTAGAAAAGGAGGGTTGTTAACTGCTTGAGCCCTGGGTCCTGTAATGGTATAAACCGCTGGTTGTTTCTAACTTCCTGGCTGAACACCTTTTTGCAAATTTTATTTTACTTGTAGTGACCCTCTTGCCAGCTAGCATTCCAGAAAATGACTAATAAAGCAGATATTGTTTGGCAGGCTAAGGTGGCTGAAACTAAGGAAACAAAATCTATGTACATCCAACACCAATATGCAAACATATGAAGAAAAAGGGGAGGAGGTGTTGGTGACTGGTGAACAAATGGAACAAAATATTTTAAGAATTGATAAAGTTTGTTGTTTTGTTTGTTTTTACAGGTGTTTTGTAGTTGGTTAATGTAGTTGTAGTTTGCAATGGTGTTAAATTGTTTTTAAATAAAATGTTTAAAGTTACTACTGATTTCCTTCCTTAATAGACTTTAAAGATTGTAATATTATTATAGTCTAACAATGTTGACTTAAAGTGGCAGTTCCATCTTCAAGAACTGTAACAGTGCTGCTTGATGCATATGTATGTATAAGGTACTACAGGAAGATTAGTGCTTCTTCCCACCATAGTAGAAATATTTTTATACAAGAGAGAAGTTCTGGCACAGATGCAAATGCATCCTCACATACTTAGCACAGCTGTTAGCTGGTGTATATGGCATTTTACTGCACATGCCTGTCCCCATAAGGAGGTGTCTGAAAGAGAGGTGAGGCTTTATCCACTTTCTATGTATTCTGCAGAATGCAGCACACATAGAAAGAGGAAAGAAACAAGGAGAATTAGAGATATTTCTCCACGTTGCACCTTACCTGGGAAGGCGTAAGGTTTTGGTACATCCTCAGGTCTACTAGGGTTGGTAAATCTGGGGATGCAAAATCCATGGGTGGTGTGTGGAGACACAGGGAACACCCAGGTCTGCGCCTCCCTTGTGCATAGTAAGGCAACGCAGCAATTTGCACAGTCTTACCATACTCCATATCTATGAGGCCATTCAAACCCACTCAAAGTGGCTTTGCGTGGCATCACAGATATAGTTGCAGGGAATGCGCCACTGTTGCATCAAAAAAAGTGATGCCACTGTGGCACAAGGGGCCCCTTGTGCCACTGTGCCTTCTGCAGACCAGTGACATTTTGGAATGCAAGACAAATGGAAAAGAAGCCAAGATGCATATTTGCCCAAGAAACTTTCTAATCTGCAACCACTACACATTATCCTTCCCTTTCTTTGCTTAGACATTCATGGTACAAAATCTTCCTTTCTTTGTTTACAAACACTTAATTTTTCTGCACATTATTTTCTGTCATGAGAAACTTAGAGAAAAAATGAATGGCGGCCTGCCTCACAAAGATATCTGTCTGACAACTAGCAATATAATGCCCATCATGTTCACATGGATTAAAAATGAGGATCATGTATACAATTATTTCATTTGTCAAAAAAATAGCTTCCTAAAAATAAAATAAAAGAAAAATGCATTACTGTGTACTGACCTCTGGCTTGGAACAAAGACAAAAGCAGTCAGATCATACTGTTCAGCATGTTACTGCATACTGTGCGCTGATAATACCACTGAAAATGTTCATTTACATGAGAATGCATAACATTTGAGGTTTTCTTTTGAAAGAGAACTCTAATTTCATGCAAATCGGATTATGTAAAATAGGCCCTTAAATTCACCTTTTTATTGTGAAAACTTGCCATGCTTACAGGTGGAAAGATAACATTTTCTCTTTCATTTCCTCAGAGAATAAAAGTGACAGCTGCACCTAACACAAGGCACTGCCATCTGTATGCATTAGACTAAGCCAATTTAATTCATGGGATAATAGGAGTTTCCAAGCCTTCAAAGCTAAAGACAAGAGATGGAAATGTACTTTGTTGTGCCTGCCCATATTCCAGGCACTGATCCCGTACCCTCCCCACAACCAATATCATTACAATAGGAAGAAGTATCAATATTGGGATGTTTATTTTCGGCAAGTCTAGTCAGAAAATGTATTTGAATGCAAATCCTTCGAAGGGAGAATGCACACAGGCAGATAAGGTCATCTGTCACTCAACTCTAGGAAATTGCATAGCTCTCAGTCAATCTGTTATAAAATGTGTGTGGTGGACTGTAAAGACCAGAAACTATTCCTTAATAAAAAGACATTGGGGTGCAGAAAAATCATAATGTGCTTTGTGTTATTTAATCTCCATTGTAACCCTGTTCAAGGAGGTGTTGGTGAAATCAGTGAAAGCGAAAAAGAAAAGATCTTGACAGGGACTGCCAATGTAGTACATTGGGCGGATGTACCTTTAGTGCAAATACCATTAGCTCAGTTACACATGGGCCCAACTGGAACCATTTGCGGTGTATGGGCTTTTGAATAATCAACTTTACATACCCATTAGAAAAAAGTCAGGGAATGCCGACTGGTTTAAATAAAAATACCCATTGACACCAACAAACACCAATAGCTAGTTCAAGATACAACTGGAATCCATAGGGCGTTTTGCCGTCCCACCCGAAGTACCCACATAATAGCAAGTGGATTCAGTAGGAACCACTTGTAACTGGGCAATGGGAATTTCCACCCCTAGAGGAGATATTTAGGGGTTGTTTATACTTCACAAGGTGGAATAAGGTGCCATGTTTAAAAGGAAGAAGCAGGAGCTCTAGTGCATCATTGATGGTGTGTGCGCAAGACTGGTGGTGCGTGAAGGGTGGCTTAGAATAATACTCTTATGCTACCGAGCTCTGTTTGCAGATGTGAGCAGAGCATAGAGAAATCCCTATTGAATTCTGCCGGTGGGTTCATGCGCCTTATCTTTAAATGAACAAAGGCGCTGAATCTTCCATCCTTTAAGCCTGTCCGCTGAGTAATATGAGCACGGCATATTTTTTAGCTGAATGCACTTCGAACTTTATTTCTCTCGTTTCATGCCTTGAACACAATTTTCCTTCTTGTTATATTGATCCTTTCCATGAAAATAAATTCAGGTCGGGTTAACTTCTTCCAGGAGTGTTTTCTTGCCAGACACGCAGACTTTCATAACATGTAGGAGAAATTAGCATCATGGGCTTGCTCTCAACCAAATTTCACCCTCAGTGTCATTCTAAAACACGTAGCACGTGCATTTTGTAATCACAAATCCAAATCCATGTTTTTTTCCCTGGGAAGCAGGGTGTCAATCTGAAAATACAAATACTTGCTTGTTTCCAACGCAATACAGTAATTTGGATTTGCAATCTACATGGGTTGAAGGGGAAATGAAGAATGAATGCTGTGCCAGAAGGGAAACAAGAATTTCACCAGAATTACATACACAAATAAGCATTTGCAATGCAATGGGTCTCGCGTTTGCTCGACTATTTGCTTTGTAAATTCCTAACTGGACTTTTCTTGCCACTGAAATTGAAAATGGTCAGTAAAACAGTTGACATAAGCAAGTCAAATCAAAGCACTACGGCCGCCGTGAGCGCAAGTTATTGGCTCCCTGACCGAAAGTCTGGAAAGGATCAGGCTAGGGTGAAAGGCAAACCGAAACCGGAGGAGGGACCATCACACAATGTAGCAGGAGTAAGTGTTATGTAGTGTGATGGCCAACACTTAGTGAAATTGCCTGGGAGGGAACTCAGCACACAAAGGAGGGACATTTCACAAAATGCACCAAACAATATGAAGCATTTAAAACAAGCACACCAAAGAATGAATATCAAGAGTGGGTGTGGTTAAATGCTCACAGAGAGGTTACAACAGGCCAGAGCGCTTCCGCGCTTGGACCCTAAAAAGGTGGATCTGTGTGTACATGGGGGATTTGCCTCTTTAACAACAATAGGTGTTTGGAAAACTAAGGGGTCCAAAGCAATCATGTACACCCTCAGATTATCCAATCTTGACCCAAAGTGGTGACCTTCAATGAAGGACTCTAGGCTATGGAGTTATATTGTTAAATTTCTAGGCCTCGCCTTAACAGTGCATGAACTGTCTCTTCAAGACCTTTTGTTTTCTAACAGTGGAATCAGAGACCACCCATTGCTTACCATTGGTTGGCTTCATTGTCACACTCATTTGCTTGTTTCTTGTTGGTCAGCTGCTGTAGGTTTCATTCCTCCTCATGTGTTTGCCCTCCTCTGAAGCACAAAGTCATTACTTATTTTTTAGGTGCTACATTTTCTTTTTTTTTAAGCACTCTTGTAGTGTCTTTTTCAGTAGTCTCAATCAGGAAATTTCTACCCCCTCCATAATCCTCCCTGTGCAGGTTGACGTGCTCCCACCCATTCTCTCTCCTTCCGATGTCCATATTGGCTTGCCCCTACCCTCACTCTCATTGCCTGTGTTGGTTTGCAGCCAACCTTCCAAGCATTCTCTGTGTTGGCAGCGTCATAGCACTTTTGTTTTTAACTTTGAGACTTCCTGTTTAGCAGCCATGCAGCTGTACAACATGGCTACAAAAACATTGACAAAGCCAATACTTTGCATAGGCAAAAGCCATTGGCTTTAACATGCTTGTATTCAGAGATAAGTATCTTCATGAACATCAATTAGGGCTAGACCAGGGTAGCAGCCGTTATCCCAAGCTTGCCCTTTGTTAACCCTGGCACTGCTCTTGCAAACCCTGGTACCAGAATTCGTAAGGGCAGTATCAGGAAAGGAAAGGAAAAATAGCTCCTGAGCCTGGTTTACTTTATGCAAGTTCTCCTCCTTGCCATATAACAAGCTTCTGAGCAGCAAGTAAGAGAGTGTTAAGGGACGAGTGGGGTTAGGGTTCAACACTATGATATCATATTGGATCAGAGAGTGTGTGATGGTACTTTCACTGGTCTTGGTGGTTGGTGAACAATGTTTATTCAGTACTCTGCTCCCTATTTCTCCTCCGCTACTTTTTTGCAATATCCAATAATTTTTTTCTCTCTCAACATTCTTCTTATGTCACCTTATTGCAATCACAAGCTTCTCACTCTTGCTCTACAGAAGAACCAATGCAAACATACGTTGCTAGCAATTAAAAGATGACTAAGACATTATGGGTTAGCAGGAAAACAATATCTGGATGATATCTGGTTCAACAGGACTAAAGGCTCTTTATGAACCTTCACATAATGATCTCAACATAGGAATTGGATTAGTGAATAGAGTTTGAAATCACAAGATGTGAAGAGGAATTTGTCTTCTTCCAGACCTCTTTCAATTTAACAGGTTGGAGGTGCAACAGTGACAAATAAATAGGGTAAACGTCTTATTTTTCTGAGATCAGACATTTGCAACCATGTGCATGCAAAGCTGGCAAAAATTCTTTCCACCAATTTTTTATTTTTTTTAATTGCTAATTTTCTAGACTTCACGAAGGTGATGAAGGTAGTAAAGTTTAGAAAAAATAATTTTAAAAATGTTGACAAAAAGTAGGTTTTCTTAAAAATAAATTGGAAAGCTACTATGTGCAGAATATTTAGTTGTAGGGAAAATGTTCTGTAGAACCTTTTTGCAGGAAAGTTAAATTATATGGGAGTAAGGTCTCTGTGAACATTTTAATGAACAGAAAATACAACTTACAGACCAACCGTAACACACAACATCAGCCAATTCTATTGACAGGTATTATTGGTGGACAGGTCTTTAACACATAAAGAGGAAAGCCAGAGTGTGGGCACTGACAAGGCCTGATTTGACTTTTTTTGATTGCCTGATTTGCCATTCAGTTTACAGTTTGCATCAGTTTACATCATCATCATGTTCTTTCAGTGTGTTCAATGTTGTCACATTATACACCTGGCCTCCACAAATACGCTTCTATTGCTCAACCCACTCTGATTCTCTTTCGGATTGTTAATTCCTATGTTCACTCCTGCCTACTTTCCTGCCAGTCTTTATCCTTCTTTAGGACTCCAGACAACATCTTTCCAGGTTTGTCTTCAATTTATGATTTTCCATTCATTCTTCAAAACCAGAATCACAGGCAAGCTGCTAAGCAGAGCATTGTATTACGTATATCCCACACACTATATTACTGTGTACTGAAGAAGTCTGCTCATGCCCATTATTTCGGTAGCCCCATTCACAGCATATGTTTGACTAATTTGTAAACATCCACGCACCCTACTTGTTGGTAAATTTCCAAGGGAGTAGCTATTAATAGTGTAGTAGGTTCATTAGCACTGGGACCACTGGTCTGATGGGCCCAAGGCACGCCAATTATAACTGTTTTTATTACTAAACTAGAGCCTGGGAAACCATTTCTTTGCATGCAGTAGGGTCCATTGCCATATTGCAATTCCATCACGACTTCCTGTGTTTTTTCCCTTTTTCGTACGTGACTTCGACCAAGAGATTGTATTCTTGCAGCCATTAAGTAAAGCACCAAATAATACAGCTTCTTCTCTTTAAGTATCTGCTGTTTTATCTGCAACACTGACAATTCTACTTAAGTCTATAAGTTAACTAATTTCACAACTTCATTATGAAAATCAGACAATTTAGTTGGAAATGTTTTAATTTTACAAAGCTTGAAAGAAGCTATGCCATGCACTTAAAGTGCCCTCTTAAACATAACGTTGAATATCTCAAACCATCATTCAAACGGTTTATTCCTGAGTCACATTTGTTAATGTAAATAAGGATCGTAAATGTATTTTTAGAAACTTTTTTCTAACCTAGACTTCGTTATGTGTTCTGATATATTCCATAAACCGCTTTTAGTTTAAGGCTTCGTAGATGGCTCATCATCACTGTTGATAGGAGCTTTAGAAACTAAAAGTTTCAGTTCCAGCTAATTTTACATTACCAGTTTCAGTAAACAATATTAATCTTTTACCTTTATCTTTATTCCTTCCTATGTTTCATAAACGTTTAAAACTTTAAAGTAGGAATAGCAAAATGTAATTTATTGACTTCTTTTCGTAATGATATTTGTACCTAATGTTGGTTGTTTATTCCCCAGCCCCCTATTATTCAACATTAGGAAATGAAAATCAGTTCTCTCCTTTAAAACACAGTGAGTTTAAATTAGGCTTCACAATAAATCTTTGTTACATATAGGTTGTCTTTTTAACATGGAGGGTGCTTTTCTAGTGGGTGCAGTTATAACCCAAAGAAATGAAGTCCTTCCCACTACTGGATGGTGAATAACAGTAGTGTTGTATTTTAGGGTAGATTGTCAACAACATGCCATCATTCTAAAATGGTGGAAGCTATGCAACCACGTGCCATTTTGATTCATTAATTTTCTGTTCAGGATGAAATAAGGTCTATCGTTCTCAATGTGCTACTGTTTTTGTTATGAAACTTAATGTTAGTGTCATTATTTGCATAGGACCTTTTTGTATGATTTCCTCAGATGGGAGAATCACTCAAAGCTATTTGTATTTTTTTATATAGTGGAACTAGTGAGGATCATATTTTAGCTGACTGCATTTCTTTTTTTCCACAAAGACTCTGCTTTAGAGCCTCAGAGGAACTATTACTTTCACATTTTCAACGTGATACAACAGTAATAAACTAATATGAGTAGTATTACTTTAAAGATGGTTTGTTGAAATTATTATTACTCCTGTTACTTAGATACCACTTCAAATGGTATTTATTTAAAAATAAAAAAACTCAATATAACTACCAGAAAAAAGACTCCTTGTGTCATTCTTACTGCATGCACTTGGCAACGATGGAAAATCTGTTTTCTTTTTGTTACTAACGAATTGTTTATTGTAGGATTCTGTTTTCCATAGTTTTCGCTGTAATAGTTTAGTTTACATTGTAAGACATTCTTGTAAATAAAGTAGTTTCTTTATAATTTATAAATTTACATAATAGAACACATGAAGATTGTTGTCCAGACGAAACTATTTAGTTTAATTGCAAATTAAATCATATTGAAAGGACTTTAGAAGTAGAAAATCAAAAAGTAAAAATTAAAAATGATACGTATCACTGCATCCATTCTAGCTTTGCCAATCATTTTCATTAATAATTGCAAAACTGGAGGACATTCTCAGCAGCAAAGGAGTTATCCATTCATTTAATGATTGCATGGAAAACATGGCTTGAATTGATTAACCAACAGTTTGAACCAACAGAATAGTGCGAAATTATGGGGCCTTAAAGCTAGATATAGTGAGAGGCCTCCTAATGTTCAAATAGACGGGCTGCCTAACAGATATGCAAAAATCTTGGGTTTGATGGGGTGTCCTGTTAACAAGGCAGCCCTTGTGTCCTGCAGGGTCTGCAGAAGTCTATTTTTACCCTTTTAGTAGTAAAGCTCGTAAGAAAATTTGAAGAATGTGACTCATAACTCATTGTTCCTTCATGGATGTCTGCCCTTCCTCAGTCTCTTTTTGTCACATTTACTTAGGGAAATTTAAGCCCTCTTCATCATTGCTAGAGAGTTTGTATATGAGACTGAAGAAAGCCTAAAGGAAGCCTGTTCCTGAAACATTCCTCCACAAACCTGTTTCCTTGATTTTTTTTAATGATTGGCATTCCCAGGGTGTTGAATCCATTTTGACAAATGGCCTTCCTGTTTAAAAATGTCATGCTGTCTAAATGTTTCCTGGATTATTCAAGTTACATATTTCTCCTTTTCTCGTAGCGTCACACTCCCACTCCTGATGGTCTACTAATTTTCATTGTTTTATCACTGTTACTTTTTTTCTTTACTCCTGTCCTCTAACCCTTCCTCCAATCTTGTATCTTTACACCTGAGTTTACTTATACATCTATCTCCATCAATCCCCTAGTATTCTACCTCTACCCATACCCTAGCTTGCTTGCCTATGAATACCCTAGTGACCGTACCACTACCTATACTCTACTGCCTTTACTACAACCGATATACATGTGCCTCCACAACTCTATATACCTATGTTTTTCTACAATGGGCTTTTCCATAGTGTCTCAACCCATACCGTTCACTGTTTACCTCTGCCTGTTCTTTAGAACCTGTAAGCATCTCTATATCCTAGTTTCTCAATCACCGCCCATACACTTTTACTCCTACCTAGCACTTCCAACCCTGCCTTCATTTTTTGTAATTATAACTTTATCTCTTCTGTAGTACCACTGCCCGGACCAGTATCATAGGACTTTTAATCCTGTTGGTAACCTAGTTAGCCTTCTATTATACACTTAAACACCTACATCTGTCTATACCCTAGTAGGGGCACCCCAACCTCTACCCTAGTTTCTCTAGCTCTGCCTCTACCATCATACCTCTACAACACCTACAACTTTTACATGTGCCCATACCTACACTCTTTTGCCTCCACCCACATATATACTCAAAACCTCTGCCAATGCCTGTACAATGCTATCTCTACGCCTATCAATACTGTATTCTACATCTGTCTACATCCTGGTATCTCTACCCATACCTGTGCCTTTACACCTTCCTATACCTTAACACCTCGATCCCCAGCCTCTACTATAGTACATCTAACCCTCAATATTTCTATCCCTACCAATACCCTGTTACCTTTTACAATATTCTTGCATGGCTGTCCCTATTGCTACTTACAACTCATACCTCTTTCACCACCAAATCCCTTGCAGTCATATCTCTGTCTATCCCCTAGTACCTCTACTGTTACCTATACCATAGGAAGTCTACCCCCTTCATTTACACCAGTGCTTTGACACCTATCTATACACCAATATTGCATTCTATTCATATTCACAGTTTTTTTAGTCCTGCACCACATTCTCCTCCCCTGCTCCTTTTCTTGGTGAGTATATTTTATTGAAATTGAATGTCTTACTGTTTTTACTATCCTGGGGTAGTCAGGCTGGTGTTCTTCATTTAGGGTTTTCTAGTAAAATCTGGGCTAGCTACTAGGAAATCATAAAATAGAAGCTTGCTGTATGAATATACTTGTGTTGTTCTTTTCCTAACTTTTTTGCCATGTGCACAACGTATGCTGATGTTTTACACAGATTCACAAAACCTTTTTCCCACTTAAGTGTAGAATCCTAAATTAAATTCCTAAATGACACGTCTCATGTAGATAAATGCATCTACTTTGTGAACATTTTTTTAAATTTGTGTCACAGAAGTGGTGTTCCTGTGGAGTGATCATTCAAACTCTTGTGAAAACCAAGGCCCATATTTATACTTTTTTAGTGCCGCATTTGCACCGCTTTTTGATGCAAAAGCGGCTCAAACTTGCAAAATACAATTGCTGAAAAACAGGGGGAGTATCCACAGAAGGGAAGGTACCTCCTAGTCAGATATCCCAGAGGAATTACTCTTACTGCATGCGCTGACTAAGATATTTATCAAGATTTCACTACTGGACAGACTCTAGCAGAAATACTGTTGAATGTGTCACCTCTGAGAGCCATGGATGAGAAGAAGCTGGAAGGAATTGATTGTTGCCCATTAGTTGGAGATCCAGTCTCGGGGGTGTCTTTGAGTTTAGGTAAGATCTCTAACTCTTCTGAGCATCTTGTGGGTCACACCTAAATCATATGAGAGCACACTTTGGGTGAATGGTGATGAGTGATTCATGCATTAACCCCAATGAGATCCTCAAGCACCTGCAATTAGGGAGCAGCCTCCTCAATGGCTTTGGTGAGACTAGGAGGAGTGCATGAAGCATGAGGCCCAGGCCCCCAATCTAAAGATTACCATGAGGTCTGTGGTGCCTCAAGGGTCCTCCTTGAATGCCTGTTGGGGTGCAACTGACAAATCTTATGGTATGACTTCTGAGTTATTTGAGGAGTGTCATGGAGGAAGGTGCCAAAACCATAATGCACAAAAATAGTGTAATAAACTGGGTTATTAGTTGAAAGGGGTAAGCCTTGTAGAATTATGAACCACAAAAGTCACTAAATAAACCTGAGCTTATTCCTCTGGAGATTTGCAGAAGTGCAGTCAGCCTTAACTTAGAGGCAACGAGTAAAGTATTTATGCGGCACTCAAACAGTCAATCAATCAATCAATCAGTCATTTGTAGAGTGGACTACTCACCGCTAGGGTCTCGAGGCGCTGAGGGGGGGGCGGGGGAGGTGCTACTGCTTGAACAGCCAGGTCTTGAGCCGTTTCCTGAAGGTAAGCATGTCCTGGGTCTGTTGTAGGTGGACGGGGAGGGAGGGAGTTCCAGGTCTTGGCGGCGAGGTGGGAGAACGATCTGCCTCCCGCTGTAGTTCGGTTGATGTGAGGAATGGTGGTGAGGGCGAGGTTGGCAGAGCGGAGTTGATGGTTGGGAGTGTAGAAGGTGAGTCGCTCGTTGAGGTAAGCAGGGCCGGCGTTGTGGAGTGCTTTGTGAGCGTGGGTGAGGAGCTTGAAGGTGATCCTCTTGTTAACGGGGAGCCAGTGTAGATGTCTCAGGTGGGCTGAGATGTGGTTGCGGCATGGGATGTCGAGGATGAGGCGTGCGATGGCGTTCTGTATGTGTTGCAGTCTTTTCTGGAGATTGGCCGTGGTTCCCGCATAGAGAGCGTTGCCGTAGTCCAGTCTGCTGCTGACTAGGGCCTGGGTGACCGTCCTTCTGGTTTCGGTGGGGATCCACCTGAAGATCTTGTGGAGCATGCGGAGGGTGTTGAAGCAGGAAGATGAAACGGCGTTGACTTGCTGGGTCATGGTGAGTGATGAGTCCAGGTTGAATCCTAGGTTACGTGCGTGGTTGGTGGACGTCGTGCGGTTCTTAGGGTGGCTGGTCACCAGAGTCGACCCAGGCAGAGGGGTTGGAGCCGAGGATGAGGATCTCCACTTTGTCTAAGTTCAGTTTCAGGCGGCTGCTCTCCATCCAGTTGGCGATAGCCTTTATTCCGTCGTGGAGGTTGATTTTGGCGGTGGCGGGGTCCTTGGTGAGTAAGAGGATCAGCTGGGTGTCATCGCTGTAGGAGATGATGTTGAGGTTGTGTGATCGGGCGATGATGGCAAGCTGTGCCATGTAGATGTTGAAAAGGGTCGGGCTGAGTGAGGATCCTTGGGAAACGCCATAGATGGTCTTGGTGGCTCCAGAAAGCAAGGGAGGGAGGCAGACTCTTTGGGCTCTGGCGGAGAGGAAGGATGTGATCCAGTCCAGGGCTTTGTAGCGGATCCCTGTGTCATGGAGGCGTGTGCAAAGGGTGTGGTGGCAGACGGTGTCAAAGTCAGCAGAAAGGTCTAGGAGGATAAGGGCCGCAGTTTCACCTTTGTCGAGCATGGTCCTGATTTTGTGGTCGCGGCGATGAGGGCAGTCTTGGTGCTGTGGAAACCGGATTGAGAAGTGACCAGCGTGTTGTTGTCTTCAAGGAAGCGGGTCAGTTGGCCGTTGACGATCTTCTCGATGACCTTCGCTGGGAGGGGGAGGAGGGAGATGGGCCGGCAGTTCTTGAGATCTTTTGGGTCGGCTTTGGGTTTCTTTGGCAGGGCATTGCCTTTGGCGTGCTTCCAGCTTTCCGGGAAGGTGGCGGTCTCTAGGAGCTGTTGACGATCATTCAGAGTTGGGGGGCGATGATGGAGCTTGCTTTGTTGAAGACATGGTGGGGCCAGGGGTCGGAGGGTGAGCCAGACTGGATGGTGCTCATGGTTTTGATGGTATCCTCGTTGTTGATGTGGGTCCAGGAGAGCAGGAGGTTGGTGTGGCTGGGGTCGTGAGAGTCGGGGTTTGTGGTGACAATGGCTGTCATGGGGGTCGAGGTGTTGAAGCTGTTGTGGATGTCCATGATCTTGCAGTGAAAAAAGGTGGAGAGGGAGTCGCAGAGGTCTTGCGAAGGTGGGGTGTCGTTGGAGCAGGACCTGGGGTTGGCGAGTTCCTTAACGATGTTGAAGAGCTCTTTGCTGTCGTGATCATTGTTGCGTTCCCTGTAGAAGGATCTCTTGGTGGTCCGGACAAGCTGGTGGTGCTTGCGGATGGCGTTCTTGAGGGCAGTGTGGTTGCTTTCTGTTTGTTCGTGGCATCACTTCTTCTTGAGTTTTCAGCACTCCCGCTTGAAGGCCTGAAGATCGGCGGTGAACCAGATAGCCTTAGTGCTGGTGCGGTTGTTGGAGGGTTTCTTGATCGGGGCAAGGGTGTTGGCGCAGTCGTCTATCCATTGTCTGAGGTTGAGGGCGGCTGTGTTGGGGTTGGTGGTGATGGGTGGCGGGGCTTGGGTGAGAGTGGAGATCAGTTGGTCTTCAGTGATCTTGTTCCAGCTGTAGCAGGGGATCTGTTGTGGGTGGTGGTGCGTGGTGGGTTTCTTGAAGGTGAAGTGGACGCAATGGTGGTAGTTCCACTGGAGTTTAGTGGTGTGGCTGAAGGTGACGTGGCTGCTGGCGGTGAAGATGGGGTCTAGTGTGTGGTTGTCGGAGTGGGTGTCGTGACGAGTTGTTTGAGACCAAGGTTGGCAAAGTTGTCAAGCAGGGCAGTGGAGTTGCTGTCGTTGGCGTTGTCGAGGTGAAAGTTCAGGTCGCCGAGGAGGATGTAGTCTGTAGAAGCAAGGGCGTGAGCGCTGATTACGTCGGCGATGGAGTCACTGAACTGCGGCCGGGAGCCGGGGGTCTGTAGATGAGAGCTCCTCTGAGGGTGGTGTTGGGGTTGATGGGAATCTGGAAATGTATGTGTTCAGCGGCGTCGAGGGCATCTTCGTGTTGGTCGAGATTCTGATGGTGTTCTTGTGGACTATGGCGATCCCTCCTCCCGGTCTGTTGGTGTGGTCTCTGCGGGTGATCTTATAGCCATCCAGGATGGCTATGGCGATGTTGGGTTCCGAGGAGGGTTTCATCCAGGTTTCGGTTAGGAAGGCAACGTCTGGGGATGACGACATAAGTAGGTCCCAAAGTTTGACGGCGTGCTTGTGGTCGGAGCGGGTTTTGAGGAGGATGAAACTGAGGTGGTTGTGTTTAGTTCTGGCGGGATGCTCGGCGGCTCGGGGGTGGTGAAGCTGGAGTTCCGGCAGGAGAAGGGTCCGTGAGTGAGCTTCGGGGTGGCTTGGAAGCAAGTGGTTGAACAGCCAGTGTTGAGGGTGTGGAGGGTGTTGGCTCTGTAGCAGCGTCGGGCGGCATGGGGATCGCAGGGCTTGGGGGTCTGGCACTAGGCACGGTCCAGGCGCAGACAGGTGCAGACGGGATTGCCTCAGGCTTGCCTCTGGCACACCAGAGGCACGTCTGCACAGCAGCCATCATTAAGAAGGGGAGGTGGGAGGGAGGAGCAGCTGGGAGGCGGGAGCGGTGGGCGAATGGGGGCGCGAGGGGGGCTGGGCCGCAGGGGACACAGCGGCGGGATTAGCGACGGGGGAGAGGGCAACAGAGCGCGAAGGCTGGGGACTGCTAAAAGAAGAGGAAAAACAGCTAAAAAGGCTTTAAGAAAAAAGGAGAGAAAGGCAGAAAAAGGAGACAAAAAGTGGTGAAAGATAAACAGACAGTCACAAGACAGACACACAATACTTACGGCAACCACTAGACAACAGTAATAAAGTCAGAACGCAACACATGGAAAATCCCAAACCAATTCAGAAAAATTTAGTAAATTATAATAAACAGACCTCAAGACTACAAAAGTTCTCTCATTAAAACCGGATTTATGAATTTTTAAAGTTTTAAGGGGAAAAGAGGTTCAAATGTAGGCTTGGACAAAATTTACTGAAACTATGGGATTACTCCAGCTTGAGTAATTAAGAGTAGTTTGGGGCAAACATTCTACTGCAGGACCACAGGAACAATAAACTAAGGGGCATATTTATAGTCCCCTAGCGCCACCTTGTGCCACATTAACGTCATCATTTTTGGCGTTAATGTGGCCCAACGAGGCCAAAATCCTAGCGTCTTAGTTACAGAGTGGCACAATGCATGCATTGTATCACTCTGTAACCCTTTGCAGTACATTATGCCTGCACCGGGCATAATGCATGAAAAGGAGGTGTTCCCCTGTTAGGAGGGGCTGAACAAATGGCACAAGGAAACCTCTGAGATTTCCTTGCACCATTTTTTATGGCACTTTTAATGCCTGCTCAAGAGCAGGCGTTAAAAGGGGGCTTCCATTGTTTAGAATGGGCCCCTATGTACTCTGCTGGAGTAGCGCCAATATTTTGGTGCTACTCCTGCACAGTACATTAATACCATCATGTAAAATGACACTATTGCCCCCTACCCTGCACCATGGTGCACCGTATTATAAATATGGCACACACATGGTGGCAGTAGGGCAGCGCTAAGGGGTGAAGGGAAAGTGGCGCTGCACTCGGTGCAGCGCCACTTTCCATAAATCTGCCCCTAAGAGAGAGCAAGCAGCTGCCGGCTAAGGCTGTTCATGTCCTGTATCAATTAGTGATATTTTCGTAGCACAGAATGCATTCTCTGAACCATTTTTGATGAAAGGGAGCAATTTGCATTAAGAAAATAGCACTCAAAGCTGGATTACGCTCCTCACACCATTACACACAATTACAAGTTATTTTGTGGTAATCATGAGTAGTTATGCTAGAGAGAGTTACACCAGTTATCTCACCCCACTAAAAAGCACAAAGCACCAATTGCCGTTATCTGGCTGCGCTGGACTGGGGGAAAGTCACAAGTTCAGGCCTACCATGATGATGAGCAGGTCGGAAACAGGGACCACGCTGTAGTGTGTTCTTATTCCTGGTTAGAATGCTCTCAGCTGATGACTTAAGGAGATTCCACGATCCATGACATGTAGTCTCCTTGTGTCAGTTGAGCCTGAGCATCCTGTACTTCAATAAAGCGCCTTTCTCCTATCCTGCATCCTGATCCTTGAGTGCGGCATCACTTCACACGCCTGTCTTGCTGAAGAGTTACCTTCTCGAGTGTGCACGAGGAGCTTGGCTGGGGATGCAAGGAAGTTATTGTCAGGGCAAGGAGTAGCTTGGGTGATGGATAGTCACTGTTGTAGTGCGAAAACAGACACTCATCACTTGAGCTTTCCATTGGTGATCATTGTGGACAATCTTTTCTCAACGTGAAAAGGTCACTTTGTGGTCATGAGGAGCCCAAAACTTCTTTATCTTCACCTTAAGTTCAAGAGGAGTACACTTTGAAGCTAGCTAAGAGCCCAGGGCCTGGGTGGCACTTCTTACAGACCAGCACTCACTCTAGCAGAAACCAGCAGGGCTCAGGCAGGTCCAGTTGGAGCTGGTCAGTTGGGTAGTTTCATAGAGGCCTCTGGAAGTTACCTGTGTAATTCAGCAAATATAAGTAGGCTAACGAATCCACAATGGACATGTAGAATAGAACTTTCAGGAATGGCCAACATTCTGGAGACAGGTTGAAATTGAACATAGGAAAAAGGCAAAACTGGAAGGTGAAAAAGGCACTGAGAAGACATACAGAGCTTGAAGCGGTCGGGCGACAAACAGTTGTGAAGCATTCACTGATGGGTTGACTTCCTTTCACATGTCTTCAATCCAGTCATGTGCAGAAATTAAGAGGAAGAAGATACAGGTCACTAGGTACATGCTCTGTCCATGGTACCCCATGTGTGTATGCTTTATTGGGGGACAGTACTCTGGTGGATTTGATGACTCTGCCAGAACAGGTGTTTCCCCCTACAATTATGTGTTTTCCCTGCACAATCGACATCCCTGTTCCCTGGCGGTGATTACCTTCAGTCTTCTTAGTACATGGTACTTTCTCTGGTCCTGACACCTGCACACACAGGTAGCACCACTTCTGGGCCTTTGATTTTTATTTTATTGACACAAATACCTGCTTTGGAAGTTTCACTAAGACAACAAAATATTCTGAGTGGAGCCAAAATGACTGTGCCCCCTACTGGGTCGGATTTTCACTCATTCTTCACATTTCGTGTACTGGAGATCCTCTCGTGAGACACCCCATCCTTTCCATATTACTGCAAAATCAGGTCCATAACATAATGCAAGCAAAGAAAGGAAAACAATGTATAGTCTGCGCCCCCAACTAAATTATGGCGGTCATTGTGACCGCGGCGGGCGGCGGTCGCCGCCCGCCATGCGGTTACCGCCGAATGACCGCCCCGCGGTCAAAAGACCGCGGCGGCCATTCCAACTTTCCCACTGGGCTGGCGGGCGACCGCCAAAAGGCCGCCCGCCGGCCCAGCGGGAAAGCCCCTGCAACGAGGAAGCCGGCTCCGAATGGTGCCGGCGGAGTTGCAGGGGTGCGAAGGGTGCAGTGGCACCCGTCGCGATTTTCACTGTCTGCAAAGCAGACAGTGAAAATCTGTATGGGGCCCTGTGAGGGGGCCCCACGACACCCGTTCCCGCCATCCTGGTTCTGGCGGTGAAAACCGCCAGAAACAGGCTGGCGGGAAGGGGGGTCGGAATCCCCATGGCGGCGCTGCTTGAGGATTCCCTGGGCCAGGGGAAAACCGGCGGGAAAACGCTGGTTCCCCTTTTCTGACCGCGGCTTTACCGCCGCGGTCAGAATAGCCCAGGAAGCACCGCCAGCCTGTTGGCGGTGCTTCCGTGGTCCCCGGCCCTGGCTGCCATGGACCGCCAGGGTCGGAATGACCCCCTATGTGTTTTATTTTTAATAGTCTTCACATAACATGCTTTGCATTTGAAATACTTCTATTACAAAAAGCTAACACCCCATCACATGGCCAAACACTGTATGTCTGTTTAAAAGTATATCGCCAGAATTCAAAATTCATTTACATAGACTTAATGGTTCTTTGTTTGTATTTAACAGCTTTAACCACAGGCACTATTGATGCTATAAACTGCTACCATCGTTAACTTGCATTCTTTATTGCCAACAATCACCATATCGAAGATGAACTCTCATTAAAAAGTAATGCTTTCATTTAACTACATTCTTAGTTTCACATCAGTTTGGCGTATCTAATTATCTTTTGCTTCATAGTAATTCACCATCCCCTTTGTCAGTGCATGGGCGGGATGCCTCTGTCTACTGTACTGAGTCTATAGACATCATCATAAGGCAAGATCAGTCTCATAAGTGCATTTTTTTCCTTTTCAGGTCCTGCTTAAACAGCCTTGTAATTTTCTGAATTGCAGTATACAACAGGCATTTAGAATCGTACCTACATATTATTATATCTTTTCTAAGCATTAAAAAATGTCAGTGTTCTGCTATTTGTAGTTTTGGTCAAGGATAGGGTTCAGAATACATTTTTTATTTTTTGTTCGACAAGAGTAGCTTTGTTTTCTTCTCTTTCCCCCTTTCTATCCTTTTATAAAAATAATCGTAACAACTAGAACCAATTTACTATTGACATATTCCTCTATGACATTGCTTCCCAAACCACGACTCACTTTTTAGTACAACAAACTCTTGTGACTGTTATATTTAATGGACATGCAGCATGCAAATTTTCAATATAACTAAAGAATTCCGTGGCAGTGCATTATTTGCAGACAGCACATTGTCAATTGAAATGGTCAATAAATGTGCACAGACAGTTATTTTGATAAAATTAGATTGCACACAAATGAAAATGTGTGGAAAACAGGTTTGGGTGAATATTTATTATATGTGCATCACAAAAAAGTGTCTTGATTTGTTATGACCCTATTAAAATCTTACTCATCACATTTCAGAATTACAAAAAAGTGCTTCATTTTTGCTTTAACTGCTGAATGTGCGCATTAGAAAAAAATGGCACACTACACCTTTGCTTTTCCACTTCATGTACCCCAAGATGACTGTCATGTAATTCACTTTACTATTCTTTAACTGACTGCAAAATAAGAGGAGTTTGTAAACACCTGTCCCCATGTTAACCCCTTAGCTGCTGGGCCTTAGGTGCTGAGCCCTTTTTTGGCTATTTGGAGTAGTTTGCGCTTAGGCTTTCATAACGTTTTGTCCACAGAAGCTATGCATGCCAAATTTGTGTCCTTTTTTCCCAACAACCTAGGGATTGTAAAGGTCCCACAGTTTGTGGGTTCCCCTGGAGGACACCAGGAAATTAGCCAAAATTCAGCGAAAAGTTCATTTTTTCAAACAAATTGGAAAAAGAGCTGCAGCAGAAAGCATGTGGTGTTTTCCCTGAAAATGGCATCAACAAAGGCTTTGCAGTGCTAAAACCCCCAACTTCCCAGCTTTCAGGAACAAGCAGACTTGAATGAGAAAACCACATTTTTCAACACAATTTTGGCATTGTACTGGGACATACCCCATTTTCACTATTTTTGTGCTTTTAGCCTCCTTCTAGTTAGTGACAGAAATGGCTGAAACCAATGCTGGATCTCGGACACCTAAACATTTCTGAAAAGTAAACAAAAATCTGAATTTAGCAAGGGGTCATTTGTGCAGACCCTACAAGGTTTTCCTACAGAAAATAGCTGAAATAAAAACAATTGAAATTGAGGAGAAAAAAACATCCATTTATCTCCACGTTTTACTCTGTAACTTTTTTCTGCCATGTCAAATTTTCAAAAGCAATACCCTGTTACGTCTGCTGGAATCTTCTGGTTGTGGGGATATATAGGTCTTATAGGTTCATCAAGAATCCTAGGTACCCAGAGCCAATAAATGAGCTGTACCTTGCAAAGGGTTTTCATTTTTTGCCAGGTATACAGCAATTCATTTGGTGAAATATAAAGAGTGAAAAATAGGTATCAAGGAAACTTTTGAATTTCCAAAATGGGCACATGATAAGGTGTTGAAAAGCAGTGGGTATGTGCACATCTCTGAATTCGGGGGTCCCCATACTAGCATATAAATTACAGGGCATTTCTCAAATACACTTCTTTATTACACACTGTCTTACATTTGGAAGGAGAAAATGTAGAGAAAGACAATGGGCAGTAACACTTGTTCTTCTATTCTGTGTTCCCCCGTGTCTCCCAACCCAAATGGTACCTCACTTGTGTGGGTAAGCTTAGTGCCCGCGACAGGAAACGCCCCAAAAAGCAACATGGACACATCACATTTTTACATTGAAATCTGACGTGTTTTTTGCAAAGTGCCTAGCCGTGAATTTTGGCCTCTAGCTCAGCCAGCACCTAGAGAAACATGGCAAACCTATACATTTAAAGAAAGTAGATACCTAGGGAAATCTAGAATGGTGTGACTTGTGCGGCTCTCACCAGGTTCTATTACCCACAATCCTTTGCAAACCTCAAAATTTGACAAAAAACATCTTTTCCTCACATTTCGGTGATTACAATTTCTGGAATCTAAGAGGAGTCACAAATTTCCCTCCACCCAACATTCCCACAAGACTCCCGAAAAGAATGGTTCCTCAGTTGTATTGGTAGGGCTACTGCCGGCGACAGGAAATGCCTCAAAACGCAACATGGGCACATCACATTTTCCAAAAGAAAACTGACCTGTTTTTTGCAAAGTACCTAGCTGTGGATTTTGGCCTCTTGCTCAGCCGGCACCTAGGGAAACCTACCAAACCTGTGCATTTTTTAAAACTAGACAACAAGGGGAATCCAGGATGGGGTGACTTGTGGAGCTCTCACCAGGTTCTGTTATCCAGAATTCTTTGCAAAACTCACAATTTGGCAAAACAAAAAACTTTTTCCTCACATTTCGGTGATAAGAAGTTCTGGAATCTGAGGGGAGCTACAAACTTCCTTGCACCCAGCATTCCCCCAAGTCTCCCGATAAAAATGGTACCTCACTTGTGTGGGTAGGCCTAGTGCCCGCAACAGGAAATGCCCCAAAACGCAACATGAGCACATCCTATTTTCCCAAAGAAAACTGACCTGCTTTTTGCAGTGCCTAGCTGTAGATTTTGGCCTCTAGCTCGGCCAGCACCTAGGAAAACCTACCAAACCTGTGCATTTTTTAAAACTATACAACAAGGGGAATCCAGGATGTGGTGACTTGTGGGGCTCTCAAAAGGTTCTGTTACCCAGAATCCTTTGCAAACCTAAAAATTTGGAAAAAATAACACTTTTTCCTCACATTTCGGTGATAGAAAGTTCTGGAATCTGAGAGGAGCCACAAATTTCCTTCCACCCAGCACTCTCTCAAGTCTCCTGAGGAAAATGGTACCTCACTTGTGTGGGATGGCCTAGTGCCCGCAACAGGAAATGCCCCAAAACGTAACATAGAAACATCACATTTTCAGAAAGAAAACTGACCTGTTTTTTGCAGTGCCTAGCTGTAGGTTTTGGCCTCTAGCTCGGCCAGCACCTAGGGAAACCTACCAAACCTGTGCATTTTTAAAAACTATACAACAAGGGGAATCCAGGATGTGGTGGCTTGTGGGGCTCTCAAAAGGTTCTGTTACCCAGAATCCTTTGCAAACCTCACAATTTGGAAAAAATAACACTTTTTCCTCACATTTCGGTGATAGAAAGTTCTGGAATCTGAGAGGAGCCACAAATTTCCTTCCACCCAGCACTCTCGCAAGTCTCCCGATAAAAGTGGGACCTCACTTTTGTGGGTAAGCCTGGTGCCCGCGACAGAAAATGCCCCAAAAAGCAACATGGACAAATCACATTTTTAGATTGAAATCTGACGTGTTTTTTGTAAAGTGCCTAGCTGTGGATTTTGGCCTCTAGCTCAGCCGGCACCTATGGAAACCTGGCAAATCTATACATTTTTGAAAACTAGACACCTAGGGGAATTCTGAATGGGGTGACTTGTTGGGCTCCCACCAGGTTCTGTTACCCAGAATCCTTTGCAAAACTCAAATTTTGCCCCCAAAAAATACTTTTTCCTCACATTTCGGTGATGGAAAGTTCTGGAATCTGAGGGGAGCCACAAATTTCCTTTTACCCAGCGTACTCCCAGGCCTCCCCATAAAATTGGTACCTCACTTGTGTGGGCAGGCCTACTGCCCGCAGCAGAAAATGCCCCAAAACATAAAATGAACACATCACATTTTCCGAATGAAAACTGACCTGTTTTTTGCAAAGTGCCTAGCTGTGGATTTTGATCTCCAACTCAGCCGGCACATAAGAAAACCTAGCAAACCTGGACAAATCTACAAACTTGACACTCAGGGGAATTCAGAATGGGGTGACTTGTGGGGCTCTCGTTAGGATCTATTACCCAGAATCCTTTGCAAACCTCAAAATTTGACAAAAAACACCTTTTCCTCACATTTCGGTGATTGCAATTTCTGGAATCTAAGAGGAGTCACTAATTTCCCTCCACCCAACATTCCCACAAGACTCCCGAAAAGAATGGTTCCTCAGTTGTGTTGGTAGGGCTACTGCCGGCGACAGGAAATGCCTCAAAACGCAACATGGGCACATCACATTTTCCAAAAGAAAACTGACCTGTTTTTTGCAAAGTACCTAGCTGTGGATTTTGGCCTCTTGCTCAGCCGGCACCTAGGGAAACCTACCAAACCTGTGCATTTTTTAAAACTAGACAACAAGGGGAATCCAGGATGGGGTGACTTGTGGAGCTCTCACCAGGTTCTGTTATCCAGAATTCTTTGCAAAACTCACAATTTGGCAAAACAAAAAACTTTTTCCTCACATTTCGGTGATGGAAAGTTCTGGAATCTGGAGCCACAAACTTCCTTCTACCCAGCATTCCCCCAAGACTCCAGATAAAAATGGTACCTCACTTGTGTGGGTAGGCTAGTGCTCGCAACAGGAATGGATCACACAAGGGTCAATGGTAGTCCTTGCATGAGAGCTACTGTTAACCCTGTGGTGATCCATTCCTGACGTGGGCACTAGGCGCAGGCATACAAGTGGGGCTGTTTTTTTATCAGGACAAGTGGAGAAACACTGGGTGGTAGGAATTTTCAGGATCCCTGTATATTCCTGTAGTTTCTATGATGAAAAAGCAAGGAAAAATAGGCCCATATTTATACTTTTTTAGCACCACATTTGCACCGCTTTTTGACGCAAAAGTGGCGCAAACTTACAAAATACAATTGTATTTTGTTCATTTGCGCTGCTTTAGCGTAAAAAAATGACGCAAATGTGGGGCTAAAAAAGTATAAATATGGGCCATAGTGTTTTTAATCAACGTTTCACTTTTGCAGGGTAATCTGGGTAAGAAACCTTTTTGTGAAATCCAAACACGCCACACTTCTGTGGACTGCCTCGGGTGTCTAGTTTTCAGAAATGTTTGGGTTTGGTAGGTTTCCCTATATGGGCACCGAGTCCATGACTAAATACTCAGGTGACTTACAAAACAAGGCTGTTTTGTGGTAGGTAATTTTGATGTCTCCACAGTCCGTTTTGGGTACTTCCCTGTTGTGGTCACTTGCCCACTCACTAAAGTGAGGCAGTTTTTCACTGGAGACTTAGTGGAACACTGAATGGTAGAACATCTGTGGCTGCCTAAAGATCCCAGGACTTCCACTCACTGACATGCAAGGCAAAGGTGTTTTTTAAGCAAATGTTGTGATTTCAAGGGTATTCTGGGTGAATGAAAACTGGTGAGAGTCCTGCACCCTTGGACTCCCTTGGTACTAGTATGTTAAAGTTAAC
This sequence comes from Pleurodeles waltl, assembly GCF_031143425.1. Classification (NCBI taxonomy): domain Eukaryota; kingdom Metazoa; phylum Chordata; class Amphibia; order Caudata; family Salamandridae; genus Pleurodeles; species Pleurodeles waltl. The sequence goes on along the minus strand of NC_090449.1, from coordinate 717,083,691 downwards.
CCACCACTCACACTAGTTGGTTTTAGAAATTATGGCTTGAAAGCATAAATACTTATCAAAGTATCTGAATATTGAAACCAAGCCTTCTGAAGGTGGGCCATAAAGCCATGTCCAGGCACCAACCACTTTATGATCCATTCACACGGCATTCACGCACAACAAACAACCCTTTCATACCGCCAGCCACGGGCCCAATCCAACCAATCACTGCTCTCACATTAACTTACTGCTGCCAGACAAGGGCCCATCACATTCATGCGCCACAGAACGAAATAAATTTGACTACATTTTACCATCTGTCAAGGAACCGCCTCCTTCCTGAACATTACCAAATGCATGCGTAACAAACCTTTACTAATGACTCCCATGACAGCCACCGAGGCTCAGGAAAACATGTTTTTCATGCGCTTTTAATGCATTCTCTGTGCTAAATCCAACTCCTCCCATTTTGTGGATGCAAGTTGGGGATGCCGTACAAAGTGATTCCTCAAACTGAGTGAGCCTATCTACCTTTGAAACTAAGGGAGACATGCTGGGGAATTCTCAAGATGTTTCCTAAAGAGAAGGTCTTAGGCTATGAAAAAGGGTAGTGTTTGGCACACAGGGGAGAACGTGGCATATATCCCAGCCAACATTATGGCTGTGCTGTGACTGTAATGCACTTATCATACAGCAAACTGAACATCTACTAAGTTCTGATGGAGGATGAACATGAAAAGCAGGTCAAACGCTGACCCATACATGTCATTGTCCTTCAGTGCTGAGATGACATCAATGGGTTTGAATCCATAGGTGTAAATGATGTGCATCTGTAATACCTTTACTATCTGCCTTCTACCTGTGCAATATCCGTGTGAAGGCACACCTACCAGAAGCGTTCCTTACCCATTCATGAATCTATTCTCATCAGAGTCCTGGCTAATCCTGTATAATTGCCAAGTGAACATCTACTAGTTTGTGGATGCAAGTTGGGGGTGTCCAAGTATGCCCTGGGAGGCCTATTCCTCAAAATGAGTGAGCATATCTACTGTTGAAATTAAGGCAGACATGCTGGTGAAGAAATCCTAAGGTCTCTAAAGTAAAAAGTAAAACAAATATTCTGTGGTGCTCATTCACCAACACTTCTACTTTTGCTTTGAAAGCGAAGCTACAAATTGAGTTTGCACAAATCTCAAACAAGTAGAAATGTTGGTGAATATGTCCTACAGGACATTAGTTTGACTTATTATGCTTACTCTGGTTCTCGTTGGCAATCATGGTGGTCCTTGTGTAGTATGCATAAGTTCCCTAACAAGCACTTCAAAATTCAGTCATGCTTTTAACATTCTGCCACACAGGGTACTCCGTGACAATGTGGCATATGTTCTGTCCACTAGTATGTGCAGTATGGGGACTATAATGCTTGTTAATTGAACAGTACACCTACCAGGTTCTGACGGTGGATGTAGGTCTTAAGCAGGCCATAAGGAAGTCCATGACTTCCTGAAGTAGATAAAGTAAAATTCTGTGGCTCCTTGCCTAAGGAAACAGTGGCCCATGGACATTCAGTATCCATGCACTGCCACTGAAAGGATTACTCAACGCCAGCTCCACCTTAGTCGGTTCCCCAAAACTTTGCTTTAGTATGATGCAACGTAAAGCAAATAGGGACACAGAGGCCTGGTTGAGATGGGCACTGGGGACAGTAATACCGACTCTCCTGCCGCTTTCCATGCTTCGACCACACTTTACAGCAACGACATGGACGATCGTTTTGGGGCGTTTAGGAATGCGATCAGCAAAGTGTCCCTCCTGCAGCCTTGCCACATCCTCCAGAACATATGAGATGGAGGCTGCTTCTGTAACAGCAGTGAGGCTTTCAATTACAGACAACTAGAAATCAAGGAAAGTCATGATTCTTCTTGTGGTTGTCTGACGGTAAACAACATATGCAGTGTATGTTGCCATCGGGATCAGGTTGGTAAACAGTTTCTTGTACCAAGTGCGAGTTTTACGACACGCATTGTATGGTTGAAGCACTTGGTCGTTCTTGCCCACTCCGCCCATGTACTTATTTTAATCAAGAATACAGATGGGCTAGTGGAATTCGGCCATCTGACCCCAAACCATGATGGGGAAAGTGCTCTCATCATGAATTGTAGTGAGCACATCTACATTACACCTATCCAAGAACTTGACTGCGAGCAGTTCGTTGGAACGCAATGCAGTACTCTGGGTTTTCTGGAGCTTCTTGCAAACAAGCTCCTGAGGGAATCCTTTGGGGTTACAATGAATTGTACCGCATGTCACAGTGCCAGTTTTATAGAGCTCACTGAACGGCTCTACTCCTGTATAGAAATTGCCCACATAAAGGTAATATATAACCTTTGTGAAGAAGTGGCTGGACAAGTTCCCATACAATATTACCTGTGATCCCTAACGTGGGAGGGCAACCTACAGGGTTTAGGGTAGAGTCCTTCCCTGTATACACTCTCAAGCTGTACACATAGCCAGAAGAGCTCTCACACAGCATGTACAGCTTTATACCATAGCAATCTCTTTTGCTCGCAATATACTGACTGAACAGCAGCCGTCCCTTGTAAAGGATCATGGACTCATGAACTGCTATATTCTTTGGAGGAGTATAGATCTCTGGAAACCTGGCAGACAAATGTTCCATGACAGGCCGAATTTTGAACAACCTGTCATTGTCTGGATGGTCCCGGGGCAATGCAGCAGAAATGTCATTAAAATGCAGCATGTGCTGCTGTAGCAAAAAACGATCTCTGCTCATGTATGGTGCGAAGATGGGGGTTACCCAAACCGTGCGAGTCGTCCAATAGGACTGCAAGGTGGGTTTCCGTAATAACCCCATTTTGAGCGTAAGGCCCAAAAATATCTTCAACTCCACCAGCAAAGTGGGAAGTCCACTGGTGTACCCTAGAACGGAGCCCTAGAGTGCCTCCACGCTCCCTCAGAAATTGGTCTGCACGCAAATTTGTTTGCTGCACAATTTCCTGAAGGAAGTCAACATCCAAAAATAGATGGACGTAGTCGGCTGGCGAAAGGTTGGCCATATTGACTTTATATCCAGTGTCACCAGTAAAATGTGAAATTTGGGGCTGAACTGAACAGGGGGGGCTGCCAAGAGAGCACTTGCTCTGTGCTTGTAGCCGCATGCACCTGCTCTCTGGGTTCGGCTAACCCGATGTTGTCCCGCTGCACAGACTGTGGTTGGGAAGGGACAGCACAGCTGTCATCATCGTCTCCTTCAGAATCACTGGAAGAGGTGTCGTCGGATTGGACTCCGCCGACTGAAAATCACTCCCAGATGTTGACCCATTGAAGTCTCCCTTAGATGCTGTCTCAGTATCTGCTGTCTCAGTCTCTGATCCTACATCAGAGCTGTCCTCTATAACATGAGTTAGGGCTTGAGCAGCAGTCATCCAACGAGACGCCATCTCTGCTACTGGCTAAACTGTCCCTCTAAAGTACTAACCTATGTAGAAGGCAGACAGAGCCACAAAATTGCTCGTTGGTGTGTGTGATGTGTCCAATAGTAAATGTCATCACTACCTTCACTTCTTCACCCGATTTGGCAGATTCTCTGAAGACACTGACAAAAGCAATAAAAGACACAGTATTACTTCATCTTACCACATACCCATCATCACAGCCTTTAGAGCTGGTGGCACCCAGTGTGACAGGCATTTTTGGTGCTCTGCCTCCCATGGCCTCCTCTTCTAATTCCCGCAGTACCACCCAGCAAAAGAGCCCCTCATATCGCCATAGCCCCCCTCGCACATACATGTCATTTCTTTTAAAGAGCAGGTGATGCTTGGTTTTACTAATCCACTCAGCTAAATACAAATAAATGTATATCCTTTGCAGCAAGAAAATAACCATCTGCGCTACTTTATGGCCACTTTATCTATGTGTGGTTTCCTGGGGGGGTGCGATTGTGGCTCCCGGAAAACAACACATGTAAAAATAAAATATAAACATATTTATATATATATATATATATATATATAGAGAGAGAGAGAGAGAGAGAGAGAGAGAGAGAGATTGGTCTCTCATTTTATAAATAAATAAACATATATATATATATATATATATACATATATATTTATATATATGTATATATATATATTTATATGTATGTATATATATATGTATATATGTATATATACATATATATATATATATATATATATAGATAGATAGATAGATAGATAGATAGATAGATAGATAGATAGATAGATAGATAGATAGATAGATAGATAGATAGATAGATAAAGAGAGACTGGCTCTTTGCATCACTTTGCACCAGTGGATTTTTTAATCCCCTCCCTGGTGTCGGCCACTGGTCATGATCCGCACCAGGGAGGTAGTGTGGCCCATGCCCCGCACTGTAGAGGTTAAAAAATAAGAAGCAGAAGACATAGCTTGACATTTGACCTGTGTCTTTGAAGCTCAGCAAATGTGACACGATAAATACAGAACTTGAAGGTATCTTAATTTGATGCTTGGAATTTGACACCCATCAAAAATAAGCCTGCGACCCACTAGTGGGTCACAACCCACAGTTTGGTACACACCGATCTATTATATAATTTCATTGTGATGTATTATGTATTTATTCAGAAGCTTTTACCGTGTTCATTTGTATATGTGAATTATTCATCAGTATCATGTTAATAATTATAATATCAAAAATACCAATAAACTTTTTAAACTTGAAAATAATACAGTGGGTTCTCTTATTATCGTCTGTATCTCAGTGAATGCCCGCTGCCTGCCAAGACAACAGTTGCCACAGGAAAGAGTTGTTTGTTATGTGAATATCTGACAGAAGGCCATCCAATTCTAGAGGGTTCTGTACAATTTATAGTTTCAAAGAGTGCAGAGTGGTTTTTCGTTCAGCTCAGCAGCTTCATACCTGCCAAGATTTCTCACCTTCTTTTGAAGTGCTGCTGACAGATGATGAGGTTTTACGAGCACAATTTCCTTCTTTTGTAATGCATTATTTTGGGGACTTTGGCTTGGCACTGTATCATCCGCAAGCAGAGAATTATCAATTAGACAGGGTTAATTTAGGCCAAAATTATTTCCTATGCGCTTAAGAAATAAAATGCATTTTTCCTGCATGAGAGTCACCTTCATGTCTAGTTTTATTGTTTATGATGTCAGGTTGTCATTTTTATGGCTGCAAGCTTCCCTTTTATTCTGCATGTCATCAGTTTCCAAGGTTAGCATTAGGCTGTTTGACATATTATTACCTATTCACAATTACGAGTTGTAATTTGCAGTAGATGCAGTCGATGGTATGTTTTTCGGCTATAAGAAAGTAATTGAGACAGTTTATTGAAAAGGCGCGGAAAAGAATATTGGAAATTGTAAGTAGAAATTAGAAAGAAAGCAAATAGCATGCATGTTTATAGTCATATTTATAAATGCTATATGATACATAGAGATGTGTGAGATTGATAGGAAAACAGGTTCCTATTGAATTAGAACATATTCAATCAAAGCAAAGCTTTTTATCCTCATCTAATTTGAATTTATAGGCACAAACATCCCTCTGTCGTCGGAAAAGAAACAGTGACATTCATAGGCTCACAATGTGTCCTAAAAGAGAAAATCTGGCAGTATGCTGGACTTCCCAAAGTAGTACTCCAAGAGTTCAGATTAGGAACAAGGTTGTTCACAAGGAAGGGGAAGGGAATGCACCAATTAGGTCTGGTGTCTTGTCTGGTCTAGTCTGGTATGGTATGGGATGGTATGGTTCTCTTATAGTGTCCTCTTACACCCTTAGATTTCTCAGCACTCTTGCCTGAATGAGCTGATGATATCAGATTAATCTACAACTTTTTGACCTTTTAGAATTTTTCTGAATTCCAGACTTTCTGCATGAAGAGCTTGGAGGGCATTCCAGAGCACAGTAGCCATCCCTAAGAAGGAGCTGCCTCTCCCACATTTGTTGCCTCTATCTAGTACATATAAAAAATATAGGCTACTGAATCTTAGTAATCGATTCTGTGGGAAAGATAGCAAAGAACAATATATGAGTGGTACAGTGGACAATGCTATGAATTTCAAACATACACGGCTGTACAAAACTTCACATATAGGGGCATATTTACAAGCCCCTTGCTGCCCTTAGCGCCGCCATAGCATAATTGTTTTATGATACGGCAGTGCTAAACAGGCCGTCACCCTGCCCCATATTTACAAAGCTGCTCAAGGCAGGCATTAAAGTGATGCTAGGCTTTTTCTTATAGGCCTCCCTGCCCTTTGCTGGACTAGTGTCAACATAGCATCAAAAATGTTGCCGCTATTGTGCTAACATGTGCCATTGTGCACTGTATTGTAAATACAGCGCTACCATGGTGTTGTTAGGGGGTCACACGGCGACACAAGTGAACTGGCGCATCAGAGCCAATACACCAGTTCACTTATAAATATGCCCCATAATATTTACTCCCAAGAATGGTTGGAATAAGGATGTGTATGGTGTTCAAATGTTTCCCAAGCACACCCATATTTGATATGGTTGAATGGAATGGATTTCTTCACCACAAAATATTTTACTAGCAGAAAAAAATCATGTCTTGTATGTTTTTTTTCATCTAAATTATTTTTTCTCTTTCCTCAAGTCACTGTCTGTATGCAGGTGAATGCATATTTCTCAGGCCTTTTCACCAATCACTGGATAAAAGCCAGCTTCTGCGAGTAACAGTGAGTTACCCGTTGGTGTTGTAGGGCTTAGAAGTACTATCATACTGTCCTCTGGATCTTAAGCATTCTTATTTGAGTGGTTGAGAAGTGAAGGCTTAAACAGAAAGTCATGAGTGCTTGAAATGAAACACAAAGGAATAATACTTATCCAAAGACATTGTGCAGTCAGTGCAATAATGGTCAAACATATAGGTCGTTTATTGACGAAAGTATAAGGCAAATCAGTTACTGAGATACACACACAAAAACAGGAGGTCCTAACTCTTACCAAGGATGTCAACAGACCACAAATTCTATTCTAGAACTTATAGGTCTTAAAGATATTTACTTAGTGCAGACCCCAAACTCCCCAACGAGCCATCATTCTTTGCAAGGCTCTTGTGTTCTTGTGAGGTTCTGTGAAGTGAAAATCTCATGAGAATCCAACTCTTTGCAGCCATTATGAGCAAGGCTCATTACTTAAACTGCACCAAGGAGAAACCTTGCACTTTACTCAGAAAGTTCTTACTTTATGTGCATTGTGGGTTTTGGTAGGGGTGGGCAGTAAATTCTGCTCTTCCAGCAGAGTTTGGCGAGTTTTGCCAACTCTACAGCTCAGCTTAGAGTGTGGAGTTCTGGAAAAACCCCACCAACTGCCACCTGGCGGAGTTTTTTCTTCAAACGTCTTGCCAACCTTAAATCGGTGAGCACAAGTGAAAAAATCGAGTTCCCGGTGAGATTTCTCAATGTGGGTGGTCGTGTCAGGTTGTTACCACTCACGCTGAAAAAGCTGCCACTAGCATTGAGAAAGCTGCCACTCGAGTAGAAAATCTACTTGAGCGGCAGAAAGAAATAGTGCCCTGTTGCACACCACATGGTGTCGTTCATGCTGATTATACAGTGTAGGACAAGCACTCAGCATTAAAAATCAGCATTAGCAATGCAACATACTGAATTCTGCTGCTTGCAGAAGAATCTGATGGAGATTTTAGGTAACTCCACAGAATTCCGTACAGTGAAACTCAGCAAGTTTCACCCATCTCTAGTTTTTCGGCACTTCACTTCAATTTTGGGAACAGTATGTTGCTCCCAAGTCTTTCCTGCCTCGTGGTTTTCCTGCACTGTTGTGTTTGGCACAGCATCTTCCTCTGAATCTTCCACTCACCTTGTTGAGATTTTCACCTGCAAAAGAAAAGATTACTGTTAGAGATGTAGATCACTACACAGGGTTAGTGCATTACAAACTTTAGCCCTCATTTCAGTTTTCCTCTCAATTCTGATGGGAACAGTAACCATAGTTGTTGTGCAGAGGTTAGAGGTAAGGAGACTCGAGTTAAAATGATTCCCTTCAAGTAATTTCAGAGATAAGTGCACACTGAGACAAGGTTATTCTAAGATATCAAGGAATTGATGCAGCGTTTTGTGGTTGAATACAGCAGAGGTCCAGTACAATAGTGATCTGTGATATTTTATGAACCTTTCATATGTTTTCACCAGAACAATTACTAAATTAGTCCTTCTGAGCATTATTTCTTACCAGTGATGTGTTTGCTCAATGGAGACAAGCTCAGTTAATAAACAGGTGTGCATTTATTGCAGAAAGGGTGATAGTTACTGGGAAAGTCAGGGTGATGGTAACATATACATGTAACAATCTGAGTTTGTACACTTTTATAGTGTACTTATTAGATCTGTAGAGAGACAATCTGCTGTGAGTTTATAAGGAATCACAAACATTGACTTAAATGACTAGATTGAGAGAAAGTCGCCTGCCCCCGGATTTGTGCATGTCCTCTCGTCTCTGATCCTTATCCTCAGCACTGAAAAGATGCTTGGGGAATGTTCCTCCTATAGGACCATCTCGATGCTGAATCTAAAAAATTAACGTACTTGCCAAGGTGGAACAAAAAACGAATGTAAAGAAACTTGAGGAGCATGTTTAAGAACCCCAAACAAACGATTGTAAAGAAACTTGTGGGGCATATTTAAGAACCCCAAGCGCCATTCTAAAGCCACATTCACATAATTCTTTTGATGCTACTGTGGCATTAGGAGGCCTAAAATTCTGTGCCATATTTACAAAGTGGTGCAATGCATGGATTGTGCCACTTTGTAACCCTTTGCGCTACATTATGCCTGCACCAGGCATAATGAATGCAAAGGGGGTGTTCCCCCATTGGGGGGCCCAAAATAAATGGCGCAAAGATATTTAAGATATTTATTTGCATCATGTTTTTTGGGGACACTTTTAACACTTGCTCGGAGCTCAGAGCAGGCGTTAAAAGGAGGCTTCCATTGCTTACAAAGGGTCCTTGGTTGCTTTGCAGGATTAGCGTCAACATTTGTGACGCTAAGGCTGCAAAGCGCTGGACTAGAGTAAAAAATTCTGATGCTAATCCCCAAATTACTGCCATGGAACGCCATATTTTAAATATGGTGCACACATGTTGGCATTGTGGGGGTCGCAAAGGGGTGCAAGAAAAGTGGCTCTGCACTGTGTACAGTGGCACTTTTCTTAAATATGCCCCTTGTGTTTCCAGAATATTCTGAATTCATATCTGCCAGTTCAGCAAGTCATTATTTCAGGTATCTTCATTGCTCTTTAGAAAACACTTGGAGCAAATAGTGAAATTGTTCCTAGATGCTGGAAAAACATTTGACTGGAATAAGATCAGTGTCTTTATAATTCCTTGAAGGTTTGAGTGGGAACTAATTGCACTTTGTTCTTACCCTTTGCTGTGGCGAAGGCTACAAGACAGGGATACCCCATGGATATTCCCAATTATCACACGTTGCAGGTCTGGCAGAAAGCTAAATGTAATCTGACATGTCTTCTTGGGGTTCTTAGAGTACGGGGTTACCTTGTCACTAAAAACTGTTCACTCCAATCTTCTGTTTTTTGATTGTTACAGACTTTGCTATTTTTTGGCACAACTTCCAAAGTCCCCATTCCTTCCATTGGGCTCTGTGCTTATTTCTATTGCTCTGGTATTGAGCCACCAGTATCAGGAGGAACTCACTGGTTATAGTTATAGAGCTCAATGTGAGATGAGAAGATATTTCCATATGCTGACCACATGCATTTACGTGGCTGACCCAGACTACTGTATTTATTTAGAATATATGGGATGTACTCCATCTTTTGCATTAATTGAGAGAAATCAAAAATGATCTCCCTTTTCGGAGTGTCTTCATTCATCAATTATGGTTGTCTTTGGCAAATCTCCAAGGACGATGTTAGAAATTGGGTTTCTGGTTGGTTAGGGTATGCACCTAAGCCAGGAAAAACCGACAGTTCTAGTCAGGGAAAGTAGTTACACACCAAAGATAACCTGTGCTCACCCCTGGCAGCTTGGCACAGGGCAGACAGACTTATCCCCAGAGGTAACGTGTAAAGCCTCTGTGCAACCCACTCACACCAGTGACACAATAAGTACACCACAAAAGAGGCTTCACACAGCGTTATATAAAATTATATGTGTAATGTATATAATATAGACCAAATATGTCCCAGGTCATAAGTATTATGTATATTACACTATCACAGTAGTAAGACTCAGTATACTCATAATGTGTAACAAAACAGTAGCGTGTGATCAGTAAGTAGCTTGGTCATAGAAGGCATTAGGGTATAGAGATCAGGTACATAAACCACCATAAAGTAATCTAGATCATTAGAGTTGTGCATAATTACCACTTATTACAATGAGGCTCAGAATGAGGACAATGCCAGTACTAACAGAATCTGTATGCTGTGACCTAGAACTACTGGGGTCCTGGCATACATCAGCACAATACCTGAATCATCACATGGTCCAATAAATACCACCAATCATAAGTAGTGCGCCTAATACTCAATACTGGGTTTGGACTCTGCTAATCATCTGATCAGAACAGCATCAGTTTATAAACAAAAAGGTATATCAATTACCACATTGGAATACGTAAAGCATCACACTGATCATGACAAACATGTACTGGGCACCTGAACACATGCACTCCTATTAGAAGTATTTTGGTAATGGCTGTAGGCTACACGAAACCCTGCCACCTACTACCTTCTGTATGGTAGCTTGATGGGGGTGACCCCCTCACCTCTATATGTGCCCCCCACAGGACTCCTATCTCAGTGATCAATGCCCCAGGTCCTACCTGAGGTAAGGAGGGAGGGGAACATCCCCCTCGCTTCTCCCTTGTCGGATGGCCACATGGACGGGGGATTCTGAAGCATGGTAGACACACACTGGGCTCACCAGGTGGCAAGTGGGTGCTGTGAAAGTGAGTCCACCGGCTAAGAGGTCGCGCTCGTTTCCCTAGGGAGTCTCTCTGGGGGAGTGGCGTGCAACCTGTACAGGCCCTGCATGCACTGATCATGGTCGCTTCAAAAACGACTTTACAGTGCTTCACATGCACTGGATGAAGAGTTTGGGGGAGACGTAGGAAAAACCAAATGAAGTGCTCACCAGGCACTAGCTGTCAGCCACTGGACAATGAAGAGTTCCCCAAGTGCTTAGGAATTCAAGTACCAGGAACATCAACCAGTGCCCACCACACACTGGGCTCCTGGGAGGAAACGTGGGGGGACACATGCCGACATCAGTGGCCTGAAAGACCAGCACAATAAGACCAATGATTACAAAGGCGATCTCTCTCAGTTCCACAGAGCCTAGTGCAAACAGAGTCGGGGGGGGTCATCTGGCAGCAGAGCAATAAGCAGAAAAGCAATCCAGCGCGTACTTTAGGCCACCAAGAAAATAGCAGGCAGCAGGGCAACAGTAGAAGAGCAGTCCAGATAAGTCCATTGTGCAGCTCAGTAGTTCTTCTAACAGAGGTTTGGTCCCCGTTCCCAAAAGTGTTTTAAGATCATGGGGTCAGAGCCCCTGTATTTTTACTCCAAAATGTCTTTATTTAGAGGTGACTTCAAAGGAACCCTTTCAAGTGTAACACAACCCCTCCTTTCAACTCAGCCCTGTCTCCAGACTTCAGTAGGGGGTAAATCAGACCATTGTGTGAGACAGGGACACAGTCTATACAAATGTAAGTGGGCCCGTCTCCCTCTCTCCCAGCCCAGGAAGACTATCAATATGCAGAAGGATGCAAATGCTTCTCTTGTCACACCGAGCACCACCTGTGTTTTGACTGTCTGGAAAAGATGCATAAAGTGTAGTTGTCACTCTGCCCTAGGCTGGATTGGAGTCAGGCTCAACACTTTTTTTCCATTAAAGATCTACCACCTATGTGGGCTCAAACAGGCCATGAGATAAATGACGTTCAGACTTTATTGAGCATGGTTTAGTAAAAAATAGGAACATATATGTAATTTATGATCTGGGTCTGGTGGCTTCTCACTAGAGTAGTGCTTCCACTCCTGCAATCTGTGTTGACCACATGATGACATTTTTAAATCCTTGAGGAGCCATTCAACTTTTTATCCTTCCAAGGGCAATAAAATAAGTACCATTGAAGTGGGTATAATTATGCACGTCTTTTCGGTGCTGAAATGCTTTAAGGGGTGAATATGTTCTTTACTAATGAATATCTTATTGTATACTACATTACGTATTCATGCTTTTTTACCTGCAAACAAATAATGGGCGGTCTGTAAATCCTGGGGTCTGCAGCAAGAGTGATAACACACTTTACAAAATGCAAATAATGCTAATGCTAATAATAATAATAATAAGAAGAATCTTAAAAGTATAGAAGTCACATACGGAAAAACACAAAGAGGCTGTATGCAGACATACTTCAAAAAAGAATATGCTGCAGAGTTGATGTCCTATGTCTTTAGCAGTGTATTGTCTACAGATATTCCATCTGTCCCAGTGATATTATCTGTGTCTAGGGATCATATCTCCAACTGTCTCTGATCCCTTGCTGTACTCATCTATGCCCATCATTTGTGTTGCTTTGCTGCATCCATGATCTTGCAACGATCTTTTCTGTCAAAGTACGTTACCTGCATCTTTCTTTCTGTTCTCCGTGTGTATCTAATTTTTGCATGTGCCTTCATCTGTCTCCAATCTTTGTCTCTGTGGCCCGCATGTCAGACTCTCTCTGCTCCTCTGCCATACATCTATGTGTGGGTCAAAAACTTTTTAACTGCTTCACCCAGCTCCAGCAATGTTGGACTCTCTTCATATCTTACCTGTGACAAGCTCTTACTTGAGAATGAGGAAATTCAGACAATGTTTCAAAATATATTGTGCAACATCCTGAATCTAGAAAGAGACTTAAAATATTCTTGTGTATTTATTTTCGTCAAATGAGTTTTAATTTTGCATGGGTATGATAAGGGCACCCCTTAGCTAACTGCATCATACAGGAAAGTCCATTTTTAATCCGGCTCCCTATTTTCTCCATCGACCTGCTCATGGCTTAGTTATGAAAAGTTCACTCTATTCAGTTGTAGACATTGGCCTTTGCTTTTTCACTCTTTAGCTGTATTGTTTTGTCCGATTGATTCCTGCATTCTCTGTCAGCTCTAATAGTGTTTCCCCTTGGGCTCGGCAATGTTACTGAAAGAGGTGAGCCCATGGAATGTGAGGCGATTTTAGACAAATGTCTGTCTATAAATAGCTAGATTTAGGGTGATGAGGAACCTCGTCTAGTGAGTTGAAAGTCTCCAGCATCTGTCTTGCCTTTGCTGTTAGTATCTTCCGCATGGTCAGTGGTGCAGGACTTTTTCCTCATGTGGCTTGTAGAACTCTGTTTGAAAACATAGTCACAGTGGTCTTGGTCAAACCTAGCTGGGAAGCAATAAGACATTAGATAGAGAGGTGAGAGCCTAATGTGCAGGATGCTGAGAAAGAGTGGGAACTTAGTGAGGTGACAGTGTACTGAGAGGTGCGACTTCAGTTCCTTTTCTGAATTTCAGGAGGATGAGATCAGTTGAGATGTCAATGGGGGCATTATTCCAGATATTGGGTGCATAGACTAGTCTTTTATTCCTCCAGTACCTTGTATCCAGAGGTCAATATTGTGTTCTCAAGTCGGGTATTATATACATTAGATAACTAGTTACCGGGCCATGCATACAAGGCATTTGTTTATGACAACATTGCATATGTCACAACTAGCCTTGAAGATGACATGTACCTGGATGAAAGTGAGCTCAATGTCAACTGTAAGTCCAAGTGATTTTGTATTTGCTATCACTTCAGGGGGAAATTCATAAATGTTGATGCCTGATAGCTAGTCTTGAATCAGTGGTTGAAGTCCTTTTGGAGACAAGGAGGAATCTGTGTTTGTTGGCTTTAGTTTTACGTAGGGGCTTGCCATTTAATTCATGTTTAGCCTCAGAAATATTGTAAGCCACTGAAGACCATTTAGAGGAGCTTTTCGGTTAAAGTTTTATGTCATTGGTATATTGGTGAAACAAGTGGTTGCCATTAGAGAGTAGTCTGGCTACCGATGGCATGTCAAGGTTGAAGATATTAAAAGATGGACCTATAGAGAACTCCACAGGGGCTAGGGAACATTTGGGATCATGGATATTTAGATCAGCTAGTGGCTGTTGGTGAACTAAGAGGTTGATTCCAGGGTGTTGATCAGTGCTTGATGGTCTATAGTGATGAAGGCAGCTGAGAAGTCAAGCAGGACCAGCAGACAGAGGAGACTGCTGTTGAGAATATGGCATTTAGATGTCTCTGTTTTACATGTGGTCTAAAGCCTGATTGCTACACCTCTTGAAGACTGTTAATCTCATCTTGGACTGGATTGCAAATACTAATGAAAGGAATGTAAATTATGGGTCAGTAATTGGTGGGGTCGACTGGGCCTGAGATGAATAGTTTCAGAAGTGGAAGGATCCGTCTTGTTTTTAGGTCAGTTGGGAAGACATCTTGTGGAGGGAGATACTGATAATGTTGAGGCGAAGTGTTAGGATATTTCCGTGCAGTGCAGAGATGTCATGATGAATGATGGTACAATGTCATCTTTGCACGAAGTGGCTTTCAGTACCTTGATGAGGTTGGCTAGTTTGGCCTGTGAGAGTGGGTTGAAGGCTGTCCATTTGGAGAGAAAGCAAAGAGGGATTGTAGGTGAAGTGTGCAGCATCTCCCCACCCGGACTACCCGCCAATGACTATGCACCACACTGAGCTGTAAATCACATGTCTTCATTCCTCTGCATGTACTTGTGTACATCCACATTCTGAACAAAGCTTTCAGTACATTTTATTCTAGTGATTACATCACACTGACATGGAGTCTGCTAGGAGCCAGAAAGTACTGTTTTAATCATGCAAAACATTACATTTCCCCCTCTGTTAAATGAAAAATTCCAATTTGTTTTATAAATTCGTTCAACATACATATATATAAAACATGTTCACATATATATTTTCACCCAATCCTCTTGGTGCTTTGAACATCGAACCCGATCTGGTTACTGGAAGCTGTAACCATCTTCATCTTCATCTTCAATTTCAAAGATTGCTAACGATGGTAAGGAATCAGCAACAGTCACTGAGTTTTCAGAGTCAGTCTTTCTTTCACAGTTTTAGTTGAAGACCATTGAAACACAGGCCTAAAGTGAGAAGAATCTCAGTAATCGACTTCCCAAGGCGATGGGCAGTCACCTTGTGTCCTTTGGTAGACACGACTTGGAGAGGTACAGCAGCATAAGGAGCATGAGATTTTCTTTTGACCATCTGTAGAGCAATCACCAAATTGTCTATTCTGAGTGAGATGTCTTTTGCATGTTGACACTTCTCTGCATAGACTTTAATTTTAAGTTTGTTAACCAGGTCCCTGGTACAATTCACGTTTTCAATTTTATCTCTTTGTGTGGTCCATTGAGGTAACCTTGTTGTCATCGCTCTCCCGAACATCAAAGTCACAGGACTTTCACGTATGGTTGAGTGGGGTGTCGAACTATACGCTCATAGAGTGGAAATCAATACTGTTTTCGAATTAAGCTTTTCAAGAGTTTCATGCTGCACTGCTTTCTTTAGTGTGCTCATAAAAAGCTCAATTAGTCCATTGGCCTGTGGCCATAAAGGTGTGATTGTTTGAAGCTTTATGTTCAGATGTACTATAATTTCTTTAAATTCTTTGCTGTTGAAGGGTGGACCATTGTCAGACTTGGCAATGGCTGGTATGCCCCATGTCGCAAAGATGACATCAAGTTTGTCAATCACTCGTTCATCAATCATGGATGAGAGATCTTCAACTAAAGGAAAATGTGAGTATTCATCTACAATAACCCTTAAATGATGTCTAATATCAAGTGGACCAAAGAAATTGATGGCTATTTTCTCCCAGGCAAGTTTAGGGAGTTCTGCCATGTTCAGAGTATGTTAAGTAACTTTGTTTGACAGGCATTGCACATGCGACAGGCCTTGAGTTCCTTTTCAACTCTTTCATCTAAGTATGTAAACCAAACTCAGTCTTAGAGAGCCCTCTTTGTTGCAACAATACTTCTTCCTGTTCCTCCGATTTCACGTCACGGAGTGTCAGATGCTGCAGACTCAGACGTGCTGAGTGCAGCGGGGGCCCAATCCGCCTCGGGCAATTTTCGTTCGGGCCTGCCGGGTCTTGTTTGACCCTCGTTTGAGCTGCGGCGAGGTGGCCCAGAAGCAGACGTTCTGAGCGGCCCAGAAGCAACACCAGCACCAGCAGGGGGCCCAATCTGTCACAGCCACCTCACTTGGCCCTGCTGAGCCTTGCAAGGCCCTTGCTGGCCCCTGGCCAGAAGGACTGGAGGGGCAGGAAAGGTTGAAGGGAGCCCAAAAGCACCTCGGACCGGCCTTGCTTGGCTCAGTTTGGTCCCATTTGGCCTCGTGCGGGCCCATCCACCCATTGGCCCACCCCGAAAAAGAACAAGAAAGGGGGTCCCTCACCTACCAGAGGTAACCACAGGAGATGGGCATGATCCCAGTGAGCCCAGCCTCCAGCACGATCCGGTCTGATCCGGTTGATTGAGTCGATCAGGACAACTCACTATAGACTGCCAGAAGTACTGGGGCACAGGAGCAGCCCCAATGCTGCAGGCCCAAGGACCAGGACTAGGACCAGGACCAGGACTCAGGACTCAGGACCCAGGACCCAGGACTCAGGATCTGGGCCTCGGGACCCAGACCCAGCAGAAGTGGTAAGAGAGACAGAAGTGGCAGATGAGGCAGTTTGACATCAGCTGAGGTACACCAGCGACACCAGCGACTGTAGGGGCTCCCAGAAGCGGCCCAGCTAGGTCTGGGTAGGGCTTGTGAATCACCCTGTAAGACCCGCTCACACCCCACCTCAGGGCCGTCCAAGATCTCCCTCCTCTAAGTCTTCATGACTTGCCTTGGGGAGAATCCACTAGCCATCATTCAGCAATTTATTAATTAATCAACTTCATCACCACCCACAACTTTCCAGGGCAGCACAGACCGAAGGGCAGGCAGCCTTCATGTCCAGTAGTAACAAGTAACAGTTTCAGTCATTTTTGGAGCAGAACAGAGTATCATCCTCCCTACTATTTTCTTAAACATCTCTTAAAACATCAAATTAATCAGATAAGTGCAATGCAATCTGGCAAATCCCTGGGGCTTCCGAATGGGGGGAGGAAAGGCTCCCAAAAAGAACAAGGCAAAGCTGCAGGGTGACAAAATTGACCTCAGGCTCCAAACATTTACCAACTAATGAAAAACGTCTCATGAGAGCACAGGAAGTCACTTCTGAAGGACTATCAGTGCCACCATAAAAAAAAAGGGGGATACAAAATAACAGGCATCAAGGACCACAGGCAGTAACAGACGCATCAACTGAGGAGAAGCTCAAGAAAGCCCTCCTTGGGATTCCTCCTCCCAATCCTCAAACTTCCAAACAGCAAAATCTCAAAAGGTTAGATTCGTGTTACAATCAAAATACTCAATCCTCCACCACATCTGGGAGCAAGAAGGCCAAACTCATCAGAGCCGAATCCCTGGAGTCCATCTTATCTTTGGACTGCAGCAGCTGGGAAGACCAATCTCCAAGTCCACAAATAAGGAACGATCCAGCACAGCTGGATCCTGCTGACACCCATTACCAACCCCTAATAGAACTCTTTGACATGGACTCATTTGGGAGTGAGACAAGTACTGCATAGGAAAAGAAGGCTCCGGCTCCCCCCTCTTGCAACTAATCAAAAGAATGAAGGAGAACCAACGACCATCGCAATCACCCTAAGCCCCTTTCAGGAATGTACGCAAAATTCTCAGTTACAATCAGAAGTACCTGCCAGCACGTGGGGCTCGCTTTATCGACGCTTGATGTCATGTCAGCTGCAATAAAGCACCAGGCTGATAAACAAGAGATCCAAGTTGATTTACTTAACATCATGGCCAATGACATTGTGGGAATTGACTCAAAGTTTTAAGCTCTTAATGACCTGATTCATAGAGCCCCCAAAAATAATTACGTACAGCAAGCTGCATGTAATTGCACTGCCTCAGGGAACAATCTCCAGGTCATTGCTTCCATTCTCAATTAAATACTCATGGAAATTAGGGCTCAGGCCTTAAGCACAAGGGAAAGAATTAGAATAGTGGGAAGAAAAGGCTACGATTAAGGAAACCTCATCAAAGGAGAAATCCATGACAACACCCTCACCGCAATCAAGGCACATAGACCCTAGAGGGTCTCTAAGCTATTCACACGAAGGGGTCCACAACTCTGGGGAAAATTATAAGAGCATAACTACAACCATAGAGAAGTACACCCCCCACAGTGCCTCAGGAATCCCAATGTCGCCAACATCAAAAAGGGAAACGAAGAAGTAAAGAAAAGCAAGAAAAAAAGAAAGAACTGCCCAGCAGAAAAACCTACAGCAATACTTTGCACAACGGAAACAACCATCTTTGCCAAACTCCAGTAAAGGAGTTATAGACCTTCTTTTATCACCAGATCTTAATCAGATTCCAACTGCTGAGAATTGGCCCAACACAAGCTTAAGCTCTCAAAGACCAATCCCCATTGTTGTAGATAGGAGCCAGTGAAACAAGGAACAAAGCAACATTTTGGGCGCACCCATAAAGGGAAAAGATAAAAAGGGTAAAGAGGTAAATTAGACCACTAGGCTGGGCAGCAGAAAGTCAGCTTACACTGAAAACACACAGGCGTGTCCCTACAAAAGACCAGAGCCACACTCCCCACTAAAACATCCAGCCTACAACAGCAAGGAGCCCGGAGAGGTAGACATGGCCCAAAGAGGGTAAGAGATGAGCAAATCCACTAACTGCCCATCGTTAAGCTATTAGCCTTAATGCCGACAAGAACCTGGTTTTAAGGGGGCAGCATTGAACAAATACAAGGAACTGAAAACAGCTGTGTTGCCAGCAGTAATGACCCCAGAGGCAAATAAGTTACTCTTTAGTCCATATTTCAAGTCAGAAGGAAGCTTTGATATTCTCAACAGAGGAAACATCTTGAAACTGATTGGGGAAATAAGAGAGCTCTCTCAGGTCTCATCTGGGCATATGAAAATAAGCTACTCCAGAGATTTCAAACCGGCTTCAGCGCGGGCATATGCACATCAACAAATCTAATCGCTCTATTATATACTGTGGAAAAGGCCAGACATAGGAAGCTGAGCCTTTATGCTTGCTTCATTTATCTTAAACAGCCTTTGATCGTGTCCAAAGGGGAAGGCTCTGGTCCAAGCTGGCCAAATGAACGCTAAGCACCATTATCGATATTTACACCAACACATGGGTTCAGGTTAAAATCAGAGACAGCACTCGACTAACAAAGAAAATAGCTACAGAGATCGGCCTAAAGCAAGGCTGTGTTTTGGCTCCATTACTATTTAATTTATAACTGGCAGATCTTGACAGTGCACTAGCACAAGCAGCCTTACTCCAACCTTAGCCTAAGAGAAAGTTGAGTGCCTCCAATACGCCAATGACATCCTGTTATTGAGTCATACTCCAAGGGGCCTACAACAGAGTCTCACAGCACTTAAAACCTTTATGGACCAGCAAGGCATGGAAATAAACTTGCTCAAAACAAAACCGATGTTCCTCCTTGGAGCAAGTTATAACTCTTTCAATTGGTTCCTGGGAGGGAAAAAAATCGAGGTGGTGCAGTCATACAAATACCTAGGAGTCCACCCTGAATCCCAATTGAAATGGAAGTGCCACTTGCTCCCGATGAAGGCAAAGGTTCACCTACTAATATACAGCTCAAGCTT
This sequence comes from Pleurodeles waltl, assembly GCF_031143425.1. Classification (NCBI taxonomy): domain Eukaryota; kingdom Metazoa; phylum Chordata; class Amphibia; order Caudata; family Salamandridae; genus Pleurodeles; species Pleurodeles waltl. The sequence goes on along the minus strand of NC_090449.1, from coordinate 717,063,834 downwards.
CTTAAGAAGAAGTTGGATTGCCCAAATCTCTCTCATCTTTTAAAAGTCATGTCAGTCAAGCAGCTTCCAGCTATTTCCTACGAGACCAAAGTTCTGCTGGGCCGGGAGATCTCGCATCTAAACGCCAGCAAAGTAAAAGTATTCAAGACTGTTTTTAACATTCTGAAAAGTGCCTCCCTGGCCCAGGTCAGAGAGGAGATGGGCCTAAAAAATCAGGTCTTTCAGCGAAAGGGAGCCTTTCTCAAAGCATCCTGGAGACTATGGTCCGCAGAGAACACATCCATAGCCCATTCCTGTTGGCAAGAAGTGCAGGTGCAACAAATAAACAACAGAAAAGGAACTTGGGGCAGCTACTTAAACCAAGTCATCCAAAGTTTGGGCATGGAAGAAGAAGCTTGGAAGCATGATATGGGCAAACCTGCATTTCATAGAGTAGCTAACAGCTGTGTTCGCTTATTATCACTCATCACAGTTAAGGCCTTGTTGGCCAAAAGACGGCACACCTGGGCAGTTTTGGGGTCTTTTTCAACTTTGTCCCCAGAAGGATATTTAGCCAAACATTTTTCCACTCAATTAAAACATAAATTCTTGTTATATGGAATGGGGTTCTTTGACACCAAAGATGCTCGTCCTTCTTGGAAAGATCATCATCTGATCAACTCTGCCGCCTATGTGGCTCCAACCAAGAATCCTTGCTGAATGTTTTTTGCACCTGCCTGACACCGGGCCAGGAAAGAAGAAAGCCACTAAAACAGCAGTTCTTAATCCATAACATTCGCTCCTGCAGACTGGCTGTAATACCGTGGCTCAAGGGCGAGTCAATTCCATTCTATTGCGGGGGGTGAAGCTCTTACAACAGTTCTGCAAGAAACTGACAAAGGTCAACCAGGGATAACTGGTTGATAAGTTGAGCGTTGATAATTCATATATGACAGCTATAGGCCTTATTATCTCCTTAGGAAAATAGTTTTCTAAACCCGCCCAGGTAATTTCCTACTTCCTCTTGGATTTTGTTAGGTAACACTGTTAAACAATGCATAGAGTCTGCTGGTCAAACATTCAGAGGGTCGAGATTGATAACTTGTATCTGACGGGTCACACGCTGTAATTTTTCAGAAAGTCTGCTTTCTATTACATTGCAGATGAATTGTTTTCTCTCTGAACGTGTAGTTCTATTAATGACTATAATGATTCTTGTCAGGTTGGCCTTGCAATGACCATAATTAGCTTTTCCTATTGTTCTTATACTGTTTTAAGATTTTTGCTTTTTTATCTGATAATTTGTTTAAATTTAATGTTGTCTGAAATTGGCATTTATATTTTTGTATTGTATTGCAATGGTTTTTATTAATCGAGCCATAAAGTATAAAATGTAACATGTATGACTAAAAATTCTGAAATAAATTCAATACCACGATGTCCTCAGTAAGCCACTTCAATAAATTTTTGTCTCAGAGTCCCCGGAATCAGGATCCCCGATCCTCGCAATATAACTCTTTTCTGAGTTTTGGACTATTCATTGTTAACATTCTTGTATTTGTGATATTCCCCGTCCTTGCCAAGAGGATTGTTCCATGATTTATGTGTAATTAAGTATTTTAACTTCAGCAGGTCACTTTCACGACTCGTGGCAGTGACAATCTGGGCTAATTGTACAGCAGCTGGTGAGCTTGACTTGACAATGAAGTTAATGTAGGCCTCAGACATCTTGGATGGAGTACCATGACATTGTATAGGCACTCTCGAAAGGTAGTCAGCAGGATCCTGATCCTTTCCTGGATTATACACAATTGTATAATTGTACTCTTGCAATCTTAATCCCCAAGGTTCAATGCTAGGAGGCATCTTGGCTTTTAGGTTGCCATAGATGATCAGCAAAGCTTGATGATCAGTCAACAGTGTAAAAGGCTTTTCATACAGGAACACAAGCTCAAACTTTCTTTCTGAGGTTGTGAATAAGCATGTTCTGTTTGAGACAAACTTCTACTACTGTAGGCCACAAAATGCCCACTAACATTAAGGCGTCCACTATGCTGTGCAAGGATAGTGCCTAACCCGACCAGGCTAGCACCGACCACAATCTCTGCATGACGCATTGGATTAAAGTACACCATTTCAGTAGCATTTTCAATAGCATGTTTAATTCTCTTGGAACTTTTCTCACAGTCTTTTGACCATTGAAACAAAACATTTTTCTTCATCGACTTTTGTAATGGAGCACTAATAGTAGCTAAGTTTTGTTTGCATCTTGAACAGTAACTGGCCAGGCCAAGAAAAGAATGTACCATTGAAACATCTTGAGGGGAGTCAGCATTTGACAAACCAAGGGGTATATTTACAAGAAACTGGTGCATCTGTGCTGATGCGCCTGTTTTCTTGTGTCGCCCCTGCCCCACCTAGCGACACCATGGGTGCGCCATATCTACAATACAGCGCCCGTGGCAGTCGTTAAGCCAATAGCATCAAAAATGTTGATGCTATTGTGGCGCTTTTCTCCACTAGCGTCAAAAATGTTGATGCTAGTGCAGCAAAGTGAAAGGAGGCCCAAAGATTTCTATGGGTGCATCATTTTAACACCTGCTTTGAGCAGGTGTTAAAAATGAAGCAAAAAATGGCACTGTGAAATCTTTCACAGCACCATTTTTGCGGGCCTCCTAGTGCCGGAACGCCCCCCTTGCATACATTATGCCTAGCAGAGGCATAATGTGGTGCAAGGAGGTACAAAGTGCGAACATTGCACCACTTTGTCAATACAGTGTGACAAAAAAGCCTCCCTAACTCCACATTAGCATAAAAATTATGCTAATGTGACACTGGAAGGCACTAGGGGCTTGTAAATATGCCCCCTTGAACTTTTGCAGGATAAGGTGTCATACACCAAATAGAAAAGATATGGCCAAAGAATTTCAGTTTTGCCTTGTTAAACTCACACTTTCCTGCATTCAAAGTCAAACCTGCATCACTGAGTAATTGACATACCTTTGTGCAAGCTCTAGCATGCTCCTTCTGTGTAGCTCCGAAAACTAATATGTCATTGCTATAATTCAATACATTCACATCAGGCAGTATGATGCATCGAATTACGTCTTGGAACATTTTTCCAGCGAATGACATACCAAAACTAACAAACATGTGTAAAATAGGTTGTACTGTACCATCAGCTTTCTTTAAGTTCCAACTGATGATAACCTTCCTTCAAATCAATTCAAGAGAAGACCTTACACTATTCAATTGTATTATCATGTCAGCAATGTGCGGTCCTGAATGTCATCCTCGTTCAGTTGCTTTGTTTGCTTGGCGCTTGTCAACGCATATGCACACAGCTCCTTCACTGTCCTTTTTGGACACTACCACTATGAGAGAAACTCATGGTGTTAGGCCAGTGCAACACTCCATAATATCATGTTTAACTAATGTTTTAATTTCTTTTTCAGCAGCTTCTTGTAAATGAAAATCAAGTTGTCTATGTTTTTGAGCAACAGGACAGACTCATTAATATGTAGCTTTATTTTTATAGTCTTTAACGTTCCTAAACCATGAACCAACAAAGGGAATTGACTTATTATTCCGTGATGCTCATTCATATTGTAATTCACAGAAATGAGTTGCATATCAGCAGCCGTGGTGAAATTGCGCAAACAGGTACTTGCTACTGTACCTTGAAGGACATGAAGGAGGGTTTGTACCTTTGTTTTCCTATGTTTCATTATTGCTATAAATGAACCTTTACTCCTAAAAGTGTAGACACAGCCCAAGTATACACTTTGGTCTTTGATGGTGTAAGCCGTGGTAATAGAGACAGTTCATTGTATTTCTCTTCGGGTATTACTTTTATTGATGCACCACTGTTGACAAGGAAAGTTATTGAACATCCATTTATTTTCAATGTAATCTTTGGACAATGTTTGTATGATTGTGTTGCTTTGGCATGTCAACTTTTTTTGACTGATGTTGTAATTCACCTGTGGCCAGTCCTAAATGTGCACATTCCTCTGAGGCACACATCAACATGGCACAATCACTTTCTTCACCTTTACTTATTATTGAGACAGAAGAACTGTTTGACAATGATTTCGATGAAGATCGAATTTGTTTGGTATCTATTTGCCTCAACTGATGGTGTCACTTGGCCTTGTGGGCATGTTGTTACTGGGATGTTCTGCGGCCATTTTGACTTCGCACCTTGATTCACTTACTGTTTCCTTTGGTCTGCACATCATCACAAAATGGTTCTCTTTACCGTGGTCTTTGCGTGTCTGTCCAATGGTGGGAACTTTTCCTTCATGTAGAATGAAAAGCCACATCTAAAACCAAACTTCTTTTTATGTGTAAACATTACTTTGTGTTCTTCAGCCTTTTGTTTTGAACTACTTTTCACACTCATGACGAACTTGGTCTGGGCACCTCTGGCCTCCATGTCAACAGTTTGTCTCTCAGCACATTCCTCAGCTCTGGCAGCCATCAGCAATCATTCCTGAGATGGAGGGTTGAGTTTGCCTAGCCCAAAGATGGCCGCCTGCTGGACGCACTCCTCTGGCTGTTTCCACATATTCTACATTAGCACGTTCCATCACACACCAAAGTGCAGATCAGATTGGTGCAATATCGCCACATTGCCATGCTGTGCTTGTGGAACCCAGGATACCCGCATATGACCAGTGTTTGGGGGGGTAGCAGCGACCTGGTGCGGTCCTCCTTGTGCCAGCGTGCAGAGGCCACTGCGACCTGCATCAGCAGTGAGGCACTAGCTTCCCTCCCATCTACGGCGGAGTGTGATCCACAATGTGAAGGTTGTTGGTGACCTCCCCCCGGGAGACTACTGTGGACTAGACACCTTTGAGGAGCAGAGATAGGCGGCTTTATTGTGACTGTGGCTGCCGGGTGATTGACACACCAGCGCCGCCTGTGGCCTACTGGAATACCACAGCATGAAGTTGAGCTGGCGTTTTGACCACAGGAGGCACACTGAGGCCTACAGGATGGGCCACGCACTGGGGTGGGCCTGTCTTGCATGGGGACTTGTCATGCTGGACCACCGGGAACATGCTTCACCTGCCTCTCACCCTCCTGCAGGCCTTTGAGAGCGCACTGCATAGCAGTAATATAGCTAGGGAACTGCTTGCTGGGCCGACTGCTGAGCTGCCTGGGGCACAGGCGTGTGGAGAGGGCAGCACAGGACAAATTCCATCCTATTGTGTGTGGTGGCTGCGGGCGGCAGTGCTTGGTGGCTGAGCCTCTTTATAGGACAATGGATGCCAGTGTGAGGCCTGGACTCTTACAATTCCCCGCTGTATGACCACCTGTGCAGGGCAAGGGGCATAGTTCACCGGGTTGTGGCACAGACACCCTGCCAAAGGCACTGCAAGGTGGCAAATGTTACTACATGACTGGACCCTATCAAACGCCGCCATGAGGAGATTGTGCGGTGATACTCTGGAGGCCACTAGAGTGCTGAAACATTCCTACATATTCTAGTTGGCAAGGAACCAGGGGGAGGTGTAGCCCCCTGCTTGCGCTCCCGGCCCCTGGTGCCCCCCCAACATATTTAATCACCTGACCTATAGTTTGGCTCGCACCCAGTGGTCATTGCCTGATCTTAACTTCGGCTGTGAGGTGCATTGCGCTGTCTACAATGGGGAAAACAGATAAGACCCGGGCCAAACAACAGTTTGAGCAATGCAGGGCACCTAGGGCGCGAGAAGAAACTCCATTGACCGCCATGACTAACCAGGACACCACAGAACCCGAAATGGGCACTAAACTGCGCCAAATCCTCACAACAATGCAGCTCATCTTCATTAAAATAGACACCAAGATTGATTCGTACTCCTATAGAATGGACAGGAATTTGGAATGCATAGACAAACATGCTGAGCACCTTGACATGGCGGAGAGGCATGTGTCGGACATTGTGGAGGAACGTGCAGCATCAGCTGTGACACGGAAGCAATTGGAAAAGTCTCTCTTGCTGTTGCAGGTGAAGGCTGAGGAATTAGAAGGCTGCTCTCGGTGGAATATTTAACGTATCGTCGAGTTGGTGATTGATAATATGGAGTACTTTGTGGAACGTCTTCTCGTAGAAGTGCTGGGGCGTGAAACTTTTTCAGACATCTTTATGGTTCTGCGGCCTTCAGAGCTCATTGGCACACACTGTGCCTGGGGCTGGCACATGACCCATCATTGCAAGGCTTCTGAACTATAGGGACCGCAATGCAGCATTGCATCACTCCAGGGAACTACAGTCCCTTAGATATGAGGGCATGAGTTATCCATATTTCCAGACTTCACACCACAGGTGCAGAAGGTGAGGAGGCAGTTCCTGCCAGTGAAGAAAAAATTAAGGGAGATTAACCTTGACTATGCCTTGCTACACCCAGCCCAGCTACATGTCATTACTGAGGGGAAGCCAAAGATTTTAATTTACCCCAAGAGTGCGCAGCAGTTCCTAAAGCGACAGGGTTTGTCCAGAGCTCATTGTGGATCATCACAACAGTTAGAGGATGAAGGAACATCTCAACAGGAACTTGAGGAGCAGGGATAATGCATGTGTGTACCCTTTTCCCACACAAGCTCCAAGATGATAAATATATTTCATCTGTTTGATTTGCATTATGTACCTAGAAAATTTGTTTAAGTCAATATTGTATTTCTCTATGGTGGGGGTGTATGCATTGCCTTCGTTATTTAATATAAGTCAGAGGACTTTACATTGGTACTTTGACTGCTGATTATCTTGTCGGCCCTTGGGGCCATTCTCAATTATTCTTCCAAGATATGTTCTGATGATGTCTAATGCAATCTGTGCTGCACATGGTTGGGTATGTAAATCTGCCTCATACTGCTGCTTGTATTTTCCTAGTATGGAGCGCTGTAATACTAGAAACGTCCCTGCTCTACTTGTCTGGGAACGGAGATGGAGCAGGCAATATCTACCCTCATGTGTGTACCACATTGTTGTTTTCTGGGAATTCCAATTTGGGGTTTGGGTGGGTTGGGTGGGTAACATATGGATATGTTGGTATTTTAGGGGGACCATAGCGTGTGAGGAATGCAGGATCTGCAGCATTTGGATATGCACTCTACCTATTTTACAACTGGCTCTGCTGAATGAAGTGTGTGGCCCTCTCTGGCTGGCAGCGGCACTTTTGCATGGGACTTGGTGAGATGGAGGATGATGTTGCTTCATCTGCACAGAGGCCTAAACTGAGTTTCCTGACTTGATATGTTAGAGGATTGAGCGATAGTCGAAAAATCCACAAAGCAGTGCTTTCTTTGCAATGACAACAGATTGACATAGCTATTTTGCAGGAGACTCACCTGGCTCCTAATGCTAGGGTGCTTAACTTGCCGCATATGCATGTGGAATGTTGTGCTGCAGGGTTCACTACGCATGCTCGGGGGGGTCCTTATATGGGCTCACCATGGTTCGGAGATCAAGTTGCATGAGGTGTGTGGCTCCAAATGGCCACTTTGTGGTGGCGCGGTGGTGCAAAGATTGTTTTGAAGTTCTTCTAGTGGGGGTCTATAGACCCAACTATGATGATCCCCAGTTTTACTGTTCATTTCAGGAAAAACAGTATGCTTATGGTAACATGCCGCGGATTTTGGGGGAAGATTTTAACTGTGTACAGAACCCAGACCTTGATCCTTCCGTAGGCCCCCCAGACAGCCATCGTTGGCGGCTCTTCCTGTAGCGGCGGTATCCTTGGGCAGTGGGCTGGTGGATGTCTGGCATCATTGCTTGCCACTGGGCAGGGCTACATATACATACATTATTCAACTCATCATGATATCCACACACGCATTGGTTATTGGCTTATTTCATGTGGGCTGTTGCCCAGGAAGCGCCAGTGAGAACATCTGCCTCACACGTATTCACATCACTCCCCAGTGCTGCTGGTTCTGGACTTGGCCGGGACACAGACGCATGATTTTATCTGGCGATTCCCGCAATACTCTTTATTAGGTGCGGCATTTCGCCAGGACCTAGCACAGGAAATGGAGGAGTTATTTCGTACTAATCTGGGTTCAGCTTCTAAGTATGCCACCATATGGGATACTTTTAAGGTTTATATCCCCGGGTACTATTTTGAAGCACCCTGGAGTGCTTTGCTCTATAGGCAGCCAGTTGCAAAAATTTGAATCTGAACTGGGAGTCCTTGAACAAGTGCATGAGGCAACATCAGAAGCATGACTGCAAGGCCAACAATGACCTTCCTAGACGAGAGTGGGGTGCCGGTGCATGGGGCTCAGCAGATGGCAGAAAGGTTTTGGGCCTACTATGCTGATTTGTACACATCACAAATTCCTTACAATGCGCGGGCCACAGCTGACAATCTTGAGCATATTGCTATGCAGTGGCTATCAGATGAGCATAGGGAGCGTCTTTCGGCACTGCTCCATCCTGCAGAAATCGCTGCAGCCTTGCCTAATGGTAAAGCACCAGGCTCAGATCGATTGACGGTCACCTTCTTTAAGGCCTATCAGGACAAGCTTATCCCTCATTTAGTTAACATTTTTGAGGAAATGGCACATGAAGGGCGTATGCTCCCAACCATGCATTATTGATCACCCTGCTTAAACCAGGTAAACCAGCTGATCTTTGTCATCTTACTGAATGTTCTTGCTCCTCAAAACTGATACAAAACTGTTTGTGAAGGTCCTGGTCAGCAGGTTAGTGCCTCTACTTCTAAGTATAGTGGGCCAGAAACAAACAGGCTTCATACCTGGTTGATCGCTTAGCTATAATCTTCGGACCTTTTTGGAGTTAGGCTTTTTTGCCATGCCGTATGTACAGAGTGGTGCAATGCCTGCATTGCGCAACATTTCACTCCCATAAACCACATTATGTCTGCGCCAGGCATAATGTATGCAAAATGGCACAATAAAATCTACAAGACTTCACTGCGCCATTTTTGGTGTCATTGTTAATGTCTGCTCAAAGCAGACGTTAAAATGACGCAGCCATAAAAAACATATTGGCCTCCTTGCACTGTGCTGCACTAGCATCAACATTTTTGACACTAGTGCAGCAAAGCGCCACAATAGCGTCAAAAACTTTGATGCTGTTGGCCTAATGACCCCCATGGTGTGCTGTATTGTAAATACTGCACGCCCATGGTGTTGTTAGGTGGGGCAGGAGCGACACAAGAAAACTGGCGCATTAGCACTGTTGCACCAGTTTCTTGTAAATATGCCCCTAAGAGTTTCTCTCAGCATCCGTAATCTAAAGGAATAAAACAAGCATCCATCGATAACTGTAAACCGCATGGTATCTTCATTGTTAAATTGATTTAAATTACTGTGTCTGATAAATGTGTTGAGTATTTCCACAGATTCATTGATTGTTTCACCAACACTTTGATGTTCCTCACTGAAAAAATACCCTTCGTAATCAACGTTTGGCACTGGATTAAATTTAAGATTTAACGTTCTTAATCTGATGGTAGGTGACTCCTTCGTCAGTTCTCAGCATTTTCTTTATGACTTCTTTCACACCATCACCAGCAATATGTTTGAGATATTAGATAATGTTTCTGTTATAAGTCTCTTCAAATGCATTAATTAAATCTTCAAATGTCTCTATCCAGGCAGTCTATCTATCACCAATATTTTGCATTTTGGCGGTGTAGAAAGATGGTGGTGGTTTCAAGATGGGGCAAAATTGTAACTGTTCATGGGAGTGGCTAACATTGAGGGTGGAGCTCTGTCAGATTCTGTCTAGTGTCCCTGGTAATCTGCATCATCAGGGAGGCCCGCCAATGGTTCAGCCGCTCACTCGTCACTCATGAGCCATCACTCATGGAGAGCTCGGGGAGTTGTTCTAAGCTGGCACCTGGCAGCTTTGATGGTGTGTCACTTCAGGTATTGGATAGCCCAGTAAGCACAACCTCAGTGCTTCTTTTTGGGCCTCCCTTCCCGGTATTGAAGTGATAATGCTCCACTTATCAAGCCTTAGGTTAGATTAATAGCAGGATACTTCCTTTTTACTCATCCTGTCAGCCAGCACTATTATTTGTAATAGTGTATCTTTAAGTGTGCTTTACCCTGGTTGCATCCACCTTCAGCAGTAAAGCTCTGTATGATGTACGATGTATGATGTATAACTTTATTTTGTGTGGCAGCTCAGTACCTCTTTGTATGATCTTGGTCGTATCTTCCTGATCAACGATGCTTAGTTTTTTAGTGAAGCTTTCTTTCCATTCACACGCTTCACACCGGCTGGAGTTGTGCTTTGACTACACATACAGCAACTGTTGACTTGGTACTTCGATTAAGGCACATGTGGCACGCACAAGCAGTATGCCTGGACCATGGCAAACTCTCCAGGAGAGCACTTTCTGCTTCGTGTTACTTATCCCCTATCTCGATGCCAGTTGTAGCATCTTCCCCAGCTTGGGTACCTGCCAATGTCTATGCCACACACAGAGCTGTAAATCACACGTCTTTATTCCTCCGTGTGTACCTGCGATCTCCCACGTTCTAAATTGGATTTCCAGTATATTCTATTCCAGTGATTACATCACACTGATACGGGGCCCACTAGGAGCCAGAAGGTTCCATTCTACATCCTGCAAGACACCACAAAGTGGATGTCTACTTTGAGTTGTTGATGAGGGACTCAATTTTCCTTATTTCTCAGAGAAAAAATGGTTGTGGCACCGCACTCGACAACGATTGTCTGGGTTGATGCAGTGACTGACCACCTTGAAGAGGTTTCTGTGTTAGTGCATGTAGAAAAAGGCAATTGAGGTTTTGGACTATTTTCCCCTCTTTTCTTTCACAGACCTGAAAACAGTCCAGTATTGTTTTTTTAGGAAAACAGGACTGTAAGGGACTGCCTTTATGTCACTGGCAAGAATGCGTTAACAGAAAATTAACTCATTCCAAAACCACTGCATGATAGGATGTGGTGCATGATCCGAGTGTGCAGTGGTTTCGGGAATGAGGTGAGTTTCTATAAACACATTTTTGCGATTATATAATACTTGCACTCACCTACTCAATAGGTAATCTTTACAAGCACTTCCTTGGGATATTGTGATCTGTAACAACTTATACAATTTTTGCCACAGGTCCAATCCACAGCTTTTACGAAGACCGGCACTTCACAAAATGCATTGCAGACTAACATATTGGCACCTCTACTACCAGGATGCATCCTACATGGAAAACATACTCTCTTACATTTGGCTTTAATACATGTCTCGAAATGTTTGCTTTGCGGGGAAAGTTAGAAATTGAGGAATGTGTCTGCAGCCCAAATTACACAGAAGCCATCTGGACAGACTCTTAACTTCCACCTCCATCAAGGAAAAAAAATGAAACAGGGTTGTCCTAAATGTTCTTCACATCAAAGTGCAATACTATTCTTGTAGTCAGTGAAAGAACCTCAAAGAAAAAATGCATTCCAACACTTTCCTTAATTATTTTAATATGCTGAAAATACTCATGAATCCAAATATTCCTTGGAAAAATAGTTCGTATATATAAATGAGTACAGCAGTAATTTCACAACACCCCTTTCCTAAACAAAAGTTCAACTTGCACAATATGCTGCCATTAGAGTGAGACTTGCCTGAATTTCTACCTGCTTGGGCCCATATTTATACTTTTTTAGCGCCGCATTTGCGTCATTTTTTGATGCAAAAACTGCGCAAACCTGCAAAATACAATTGTATTTTGTAAGTTTGCGCCGTTTTTGCGTCAAAAAGAGGCGCAAAAGCGGCGCTAAAAAAGTATAAATATGGGCCTTAATGTCAAGACTTGGAACAGGGTAGCGGACCGTGGTAAATTTGTAACAGTCTTTATTTTGCGAGGAAAAACAGTTTCTGAATAATCCAAAGTACCCAAAAATACCAACTTCAAACTATTTTGATGTAACGTTTCCACGGCAGAAAGACCACACACTACTGAAATTACAAGTTATTTATTAGCTCTATGTGAGGATTCTGAAGTAGAAGTAAAGTGGCCAGAATGCAACAGGCCAGGGGAATTAAAAAAACAGCAGCCAATAATAGTCTGCCTAAAATGAAATACATTCACTGGATATACCTATTTATAGAAAAGGATCCAGAGGCTGAGCATTCTACATAACTTCCAAAAGGTGTAACGACTTTCCATTCTACATCAGAGCCTCCTCCTCCTCTCGTCTTGAGTCCCTCAAGAAGCTTAAGGGATAGATCTTCAAATAGATCTGCATGACCCATGCGAGGATAGACTCTGACCTGCTTATCGCCAGGATACCTTCATGGGTGAGAGCGACCTCTACAAATCCACATAAAACATAACACAACACATCACAACATAACATAATATAATATAACATAACATAACATAACATAACATAGCTAAAGTTGTATGTCAAACACCTAAAACAATTGACCACTTAATCAGTAGCAAAATCAGTGTGCATTGGGCCATAGCGCAAGGAAGGAAATGCTCCCCCTGGCTGCTGTTTGAATGATAAAATATAGCAGTAATCAGGGCTCAGTTGGCCCCTCAGGCATCTGGGCCCAATGCCACTCAACCTGCTACACCAATGGAAGGTATGACCCTACACTTACTCAGTCAATAAACAATCACGTTATTTAAAAGCAACACTATGTTGAAGGATGGGCTAGAGTATTACAAGGTAGTCATATCCTAACTCAATATTTGGTACTTGTTAGCTTATAAAAGAGCTCACAAGTGAAAGAATACATCAAGAGTGTGTATGAGTCACTTAATAACATCTACTCTGTTTATTTTAGATTTTACACCTACGTGCAGCGTGGGTGCATCTTGTTAGTGTGTTTAACACAGAACTGTAAAACCTCCCTCACTCAGCTGTGGCCATTTAAAAATGCCCATTATCTGCTTGGAATACTGGCTTAAAAGAGGGTTGTGAGTTGCCGTAGCTTGTTAGCCAGACTGATAAAAGGTCTGGCTAAGCATTGAAATAATCCAAAATTGCGTAGACAGCATTGCCGTAGTCCAGTCAGATGGAGGTGAGGGCCTGGGAGATAGTGCTTCTTGAGCTTTGGGGTAGATATTTCAATATCTTATGAAGCTTGTGGAAGATTAAGAAGCAGAAGGAGGAGATGGAGTTAACCTGAGTCGTTGTAGTTAGCTTGTTGTCCAGAATGATGCCTAGGTTCCTTGAGTGGTCAGTAGGGGAAGGATTAGGTCCAAGTTCTGAGGGCCATCAGGATGCTTACCAAAGGGTGCTTTTGTTTCTAAAGATCAGTATCTTGGTCTTGTCCGTCTCGAGCTTCTGGCAGTTGTCCTTCATCCAGTTGGAGACATCTGTCATGCAGTTGTGGAAGTTAGTTTTGGTTTTGATGGTGTCTTCAGACAAGGAGAGGATGAGTTGTTTGTCGTCAGCATATGATATGATTTTGAGTCCATTGGTTTTGACAGTGCTGTCCAGAGGTGTCATTTGAATGTTGAAGAAGATGAAGCTGAGCGAGCTTCCTTGGGGTACTCCACAGATCATTTCCTTGGGTTCGGCGGTAAAGGGGGGAGAAGAAATTTTACATGCTTCTGGTGAGGAAAGAGGTGATCCATCTGAGAGCTGCTCCTTGGATGTCTATGTTGTACAACCTTGTGTTTAATGTCCTGGGAGACTGTATGGATGGCTGCCGAGAGGACAAGGAGGATCAGAGCCGGAGTCTCTCCTCAGACAAGTAGGTCTCGGATGTCATCGGTATCCATGATGAGGGCTATCTCAGTGCTGTGGCTGCTGTGGAATCCAGATTGGGAGGAGTCAAGTAGGAGGATCCCTTCCAGATATGAGGAGAGTTGTTGGTTGATGGCGTTTTCTAATAATTTGGACGGGAGTGAGGAGATCAGTCAGTGGTTGTTGAACGCTTTGGTCTGCTAATGGTTTCTTTAGAAGGGTGTTGACTTCTGCAGGTTTCCAGGCCTCAGCAAAGGCGGTCGTGGCAATTGTGGTGTTAACCAAGGTGGTGAGTATGTGGCTGATTCTGGCTTCGCCTAGGTTGAAGATGTGGGCATTGGTCAGTTGGGACCCCTGAGTGTAAAAAGTTCATAATGGAGACAGTGTCCAGTGGGGCAAGCTGGCTCCATTCTTTTAGTCAGAAGTCTGTGGTAGTAGTGGGGTCATTATGTTGCTTGAAGAAGTCAGTGACCCTGGGCCGGAGTTTGAAGTTTCTGTAGATATTGGTGATCTTGTATTGGAAGAAGTTTGCAAGGTAGTCACAGAGTTCCTGTGAGGGGCTAATGTTGTTTGTTGCAGCTGGGAGTTTGGAGAATTTTGAAGGTGTTGAAGGGTTCTTTGCCGTTATTGAAGCTTGAGTCGATGCATCAGAGGTTGGAGAATTTTTAAGCTGTTGAAGGGTTCTTTGCTGTTATTGGAGCTTGAGTCGATGCATGAGGCTAAGGCTTTTTTCTCCAATTCTCTCAACTGCCTGTGGTAGATGTTGAGGGCTGTCTTGAAGGTAGCCTTGTCGGTTGTGTCCCTGCTGGTGCACCATCTCCTTTCCAGTGGTTTACAGTGTAGTTTAGTGGTTCTGAGGTCTTCAGTGTACCAGCTGGACTGCTTGATGGATCTTCTGTGGGTGTTGGTACCAATGGAAGCAACATTGTCAGCCAGTTGGTGATCCAGTTGTTGAAGTTTCTGAAGTTCTGGTCTAGGTTGTTGGAGGACATGGGGTGGGCGGTGTTGAGGGTGTTGATCCATGTGTCCTTTGAGACTTTGCTTAAGCTGCAATGGGGGGCATTAGGCAGTCTAGGGGTGGAGGTCTGTGAGCTGGTGATCTTGAAGTGGACGATGGCGTGGTCAGTCCAGGTGAGTTCCGTGATCTGGCTGTACCTGATGCAGTCACTGGAGGTGAAGATGGGGTCTAGCATGTGGCCTGCAGTGTGCTTGGGGTCGTGGATGAGTTGGGTGAGTCTGATGTTGCTCATGCTGTCAAGACGGCTGGTAAAGATGATGACATTGTGGTTGTCAAGATGGAAGTCGAGGTCACTGAGGAAAATGTGTTATTAGAATCTAAGGCTAGGGGGCCAACAAAGTCAGCGATGAAGTTATGGAAGGCTGAACATGGTCCTGGGGGACCGAAGGCAAGTGTGCCCCTGATGCAGGTTTTGCTGATTGTTTAGAGATTGAAGTTGAGGTGTTGCATGCCTGGGGTGATGTCGTCATTTGTGGTGGTGCATTGGATGGATTTCTTGTGTATGAAGGCTATCCATCCACCAGGTTTCTTGTTGTGGTTGCAGTGGGTGATCGTGTTAACATAGGGTACTGGAGTGGTGATGTCGGGTGCGGAAATGGGATGGAGCCAGGTCTCATAGAGGCAGAGGACATCAGGTGTGAGGGTGCAGATGAGGTCCCTAATCTAGGTGATGTATTTGCTTAGTGAGTGTGTGCTGAGGGGGCTGCTGAAAGTTGGTATTTTTGTTCAGGTAGTGTCTATGGTGTGTTCTGGGTGGGGCTGGTAGATGGACTGCCGTGTGTGCAGTTGCAGGTGAAGTGGGAGTGGGTGCAGGTGAAAGGTCCTATCGTGCCACGCAGTGGCAGTGAGTGGCAGCATCATGACAGGACTGGGACACTGGAATGTGTATTTTTCATTTAAGAATATAGACATACAGTATTTTTCAGCTCTTTCCCTTCCATTTATTATGATGTTATTTTGTGTTGTGTTGGCTAAACTTATGTTGCTATTTACCGAACCAGTTTGTGTGCTAAACTTTCCCAAATCACATCTTCCACTATCTAGGTGCTCCTTAGCAATGAGAATTGTGAAATTCACCTGTTGCATTTTTCTACCTCCAGCACATAAAAAATGACATCAAACCATATACGTAGAAACAGAAACAATGTTACAGTCTGTATAAAAGCATAATGATCATCCATCAAATATACAGAGAACCAGACAAATATTCTCTTTTGGGACTCAATTTAGTTTAAAACTAATGTGTCCTTGTTATCTTGAATTTCTTTGTTCTGTCTCCTGGTTAAGGGCCTGATTTAAAACTCGGCAGACAGGTTACTCCGTCACCAAGATGACGGATATCCTGTTCACCGAAATCTAAATCCCATTATGTCTTTTGGGATTTAGATTTTGGTGGGTGGGATATCCGTCACCGTTGTGACAGAGTAACCTGTCCTCTGAGTTCTAAATCAGACCCAAAGTCTCATACAACTGTCACTACATTTGCCTCACTAAGATACATCTATCCCTGTGTCAGGGTTGTGTTTATGTCCCATTCTCTGGACCCATGTACCCTGCAGCTCATTCCCTTTGACCACCATGGGTGAGCTCTCTTTTTGAGACTTGGGCCCTGATTTATACTTTTTTTGCACAGCATTACCGTCATTTATTGACGCAAAAGTGGCGCAAACTTACAAGATACAATTGTATTTTGTAAGTTTGTGCCGCTTTTGTGTCAAAAAATGATGGTAATGCGGTCAAAAAAGTATAAATCAGGGCCTTGATTCTTCATGACCATTCCTAGCAACATGTCTGCTTCGTGGGATGCCAAATTTTTGGTAGAGGATGTCCTGGACAAGTAAACATTAGGTCTGATTTACAAAAACATTTGAAAAACTGCACCCACAGGTTTATGACCATCTCTGGATGTAGATTTAATTTTTTGTTCCAATCCAAAAGGTTTGTATACTAATTTACAAACCTCTTTTAATTCTACATGATGATGCACATAATCATATAGAATATGGAAAATTCCCTTTTAAGTATTCAGATCATCTTTACCAAGAAGAAGGTAATTAGATTTGCTTCATCTATGTTACATACACTGCTACAGCAAAGGAATAATGCATGGTTTGTGCGGAGAAAAAAAATCATGTGGCCTGGATGTTTTAGTAGAAAATGGTAATTAATTAAATCTTCACTGTTATCCACTTGAATTATATTACCTTTTGTTTAATTAGCCAGCAATTTAATACATCTCTACCGCTCAACAGACATTACAATGATTTTTCTAAGGCAGTGTAGGTATGTTCCTTAGGCAATTAGTATCCTATGGATATCATTAATATTCACAGTTGTCTTTTTATTGCTAACTGCATATAATTACAAGGGAACGTGTTCTACTTTAAACTTGCTTTGTGGAATAGATTTCAAAGCAAAGTGTCACATTAACATGGATGCTGTTTCACATTACGATAGGATTTTGATCTCTATGCCATGATTTTAAGGAGCTATTGGCAGGGGCAGCTCCTCCATGAGGGCGGAGGAGCATCACCCCCGCCAGCAGTGACAGCTGCAAAACCTTTACAAGGAAACGATAACAAACAGTGTTTGTTATTGTTTCCTTGTAAAGGGGTGGGTCCATGGGGGTGACATGCTCTGAGGGGGAGTGCTTGGGAAGTGCTCAGCACTCCCTCTCAAAGCACATGTGTGTTTGGCCGGCCACCCCGGGCCGGCCAAACACACATGCGCACAGGGCTCTCTCCAGCCCAGCAACAGTGTTGCTGGGCTGGAGAGAGCCTGCACAGGCTACCAGTCTACCTGGGAGTGCCCTGGCTGGGGGCTCCCAGACAATCCTGATGCCGCTTTGAGCAGTGTCAGGATTGGCGCAGGGCAGGCTGGGAGCCTGTGCCTGCCTCTAGCCAGCAGAGGAGCAGAGCGGGAGTTAAGGTAAGTTTATTTATTTATTTATTTAAATTTTATTACTATCCCCTGCCACCCCCTGACTCCCCCCAACCCACGCGTGTCACCCCGACCCACCCCCTTCAATACCCGCGAGCTGCAACTGGCTATTGGTTCTAAGCGTTGGGCTTTGTCGATAATTTGCATTGCCTCTAAGAGAGTCCAAAATATACTCCCTCGCTTATTTCTACAGATAAAACTAAGATTTCTAGTAAGACATCTATGAAAGTGGATGTTTTCATCTAAAAAAGGATTAGCCTTTTTACCTCATTCTCATTTACTACATAAGTTTGGCCTTACTTTCAGTACAAAGTAAAATACGAAAAAAAGTATAAAAATTCTTTGGATGTGCTTCCACAGCAGATGGGCACAGAAACACTGACTTCCTTCTCATTATGTGTAGGAGGGCTCAGCATTACAGCTTCGGCCATGCCCAATTCCTACTGACAACTGGAGCGGACTTGCCATTTTATGCAAAAGTTATTAATTGGCTCTATATTCTTGCAAACAATATGCCAAAATTCCAATTGAATTATAATGCTTTTCATATACCTTAAAGACTGCAATATTATCAAAAAAGTGTGTTTCACATAGACTATGTGATTACTCCGTGCTTAGTATGTTGGAATTCCCCCTGCATTGTTTCAAGGTATCTCTCTCCTTACTTTACAACTCTCCTGCCTTCGATTAAGTGTTTGGAAAATTACTTGCCAAATACCTGAACTGGATGTTTCCCGGTGTGGAGTTATTTTTTTAACATGATTTCAAAAATTAGCTTTGTCGGACAAAACATTTCGTGTCACCCTTTTCTTTTTATGTAAATGTCAAAGATACAACTATTAATTCACTCCTGGCTACCAATATGAGCTTCAACGTGAATCATATTTTAAAATAAATTGTAGGTAAAAACCGATACTTCAAATAAATAGTAATCATTATGTTAATTAATTACATTGGAGCACACATATTGCTACAGTGATCTGTTATATTCTACTACAGTGGTTTCCAACCTTTGTTCTCTTGAGGACCCCCACTGGACCACTGCTGGAAGCCGGGGACCCCCAAGAAATCTGTACAATTTAAATGCCAAACATTAAAACAGTATTTCGCAAAAAACACACAAACAAGTACACACCAAACAAATACTCGACTTACTAAAAATATTATTATTTTATATTGGGGAAAAAATTGCAAAAATTGAAAAATTATAATGGGAAGGTTGGTGCTGCATCTTGGCAACAAACTTTTTGATGTTTGGTTTTATTTAGGCAAGCTGAATCCTCAGGTCAGATTCTACATTTCCCAAGCAATGTCTGTTTTTATGTTGTACATAAGATTTGAGAAAGCCTTTTCACATAAATTTGTGGTGGGAAAAGGAAATAAAACCATATGGGCCTCTCATCTCTCCATAGCCTCTCTGTCACGTGTAATTAATTTGTTTTGTCTTATAGCACCTCTCATACCAGTGCAGGGTGTTGGAGCACTTTATAGGGGACTGCAAAGTGTGGGATTCACATGTCATCCATACTGGTAGCCACATTTTAAGAGTGCTTGGTCTCAAGCACAAACTCAGGATTCAGAATATAACACAGTGGTTAGGGTTGACTTTCATAACAAGAATGTAATTCTATGCAAGAAAGCCTTTTTAGCAGCATAAGGAAAATAAAAGGCTGGGAAAAAACATAAGTTTCTAACCTGTACCATGCAGTTTGCATGCTGCTCTTTGATGGCAGTTCATAGCTCATTGTGCTAGATTACAATTGTAACTTATGAACTACAGAGTAACAAAATAATTTCTGTGACAAAATCAGTAACCCACTGTGCTATGCACATAAAATATTGTTCTTTGCATGAAACACGTTCTTTGCAGCAGGCATTGTAACCATCTGCACTATCTTAGACGAGTCATAACTGCTATTAGACAAAACTCCCATCCCTCTCCAGCCGGTACATTAATCTCCAGAGATATCTTGACGCTTTTATTTTTGCCCAAAAGATGCTGGATGTACAAGGAACTTTACAGTGCTTTTAAAACTGCTAGACAAAGGAAGTACTAAATATAAAAAGATGCATCTTTCTGTCTATAGGCCACAGCAGGAGAAGTGCCTTCCTGGTGGTCCAGGCCTGCGAACCCTCTTGGGAATGTGTCACGGACCCCTAGGGGTCCGCAAACCACTGATTGGGAACCGCTGTTCTGCTTTTTGGAGGTGATTTTAATGTACTAAAGGCATTTTCCAACTCTACTATTGCTAAATTAGCACTTGTCCTTATCAGGCAATCCTTTTACCTCAGTGGCTATATGCCACACCTAAGACTAATTGACACAAACTACTTCACAAGCACATATCTGATAACTATGAACTTTTATGATCAATATCGACAAAACACCTATTATCAACCTATTTCTCAATATCACTACACAGTAAATTAACATTGTCATTGCAATTGCTTTTTTTTTACTGGACCAATTATTTCATGTAAAAAACAAAAGAAAATATACCTCTGGTCCTAATAAAGGCTTGCTACATTGATGAGGCAAAACAATCACTGTCTACTTTTTTATAAATACACCCTAAGGTCTGCATTTGAAATATTTGTCTTGTTGAAAATATGCTCATGGTTCACATAAATTACTTTTAACAATGATTTATTTATCTTTCTTTTAGAAAATATTCTGCTGAGTAATAGTTTCTCATAGCTCATACACAAGTTTCTCTTTGTCATGCTTCTTCTTTAAACTAATGTTATTTGGGTTTTTCTCAATACATGTGTGTGTGTGGTGTGTGTGTATCTGTGTGTGTGATTCAAAAGGGTTGTTCTTGATTATTTATCACATTCAAACTTGTCAAAAGTAGCCAACCGAAGCTGCAACACTCTTCAGTATCACCAAGTGAAGGTTGGTTACAGGGTCATCCCCAAAGATCATTCACTGTGTCCAACTTTCTGTTGGCAGCCCCCTCATAATGCACATGGCTTAAGACCCCGCACTGTATGGGCCAGGTGCAGAGCCTTTTTTAGAGTCCAGAGCATGCACCGAAATCAGAGAGGGAGGTTAATCTCCACTATGGTTGGCCAAAAGTCATTCACTGCATGAGATGTCTGCAGTCGGGTCTACGACAAGGCCCTATGTCAAAGCATTAGTGTGCAACCAACTCCCTGCAGGGCCTGGCCATAGGCAAGAGCTATGGGCTCCCCTTGGCTGGCAGCCAACCTTTGCTGTTCCCTGCCCTGGGCTGTGTACAGTGGGGGTGGCCACAGGACCTGTCTGAAGGCCTAACCTTGTGCGCAACCAAAAACATAACGGGTGGCCAATCATTGATGTGCAAGGCCTTTGGCTGTGTGTAGTGGGAGTTGGATCAGGGCCTGGCCATCCTGCTTCGGCTAGTCATGCAGTGCCTAATGGTTGCTAGAGACAAGCTTTTCCATTGATTTTTGTAGGTGGTTCTGAAAATAACTGTTTTTTTTTGTCAATGCTTCCTTTTTAGGGGTACATATTTTTTTATTTTGGTCATGCAACTTGAAGGTGAACCAACTTGCTTTCAGCTTCTTATCCTCAGTCGGTGCATAAAGAGCACCCAGATATCTGAGTGTTTTTCATTCTCTCCACTCTCCTCAAGTTAGCACAGGATGGTCCTGGAAAAATCTCCTTCTCTCTGTACCATATTTCTGGTGTATATGGAGCTATGAACAATAGTAGAAGATGTTCAGTTCTGCTCCTCTCAAAATGCTGGATATTCCTCCAGTTATCAAGGAAGTTTTTCAGGTGGAAGGGTACCTGAATGTTCAACAATTGAAAAGCTCGGACTAGTCTTCATTTTGAAAAATAGTACAAAGATAAGACCGGAAGCCCACGCACTATAGCTCAAGCCCTGCAGTTATTGCTATTTGTGCTGAATCCATGGTCTCACAACAGAAACCATAACCATGGTGCAGAGAAAAAATGAGTCTACTGTGATCACCCCCTAAAATTTCATCTGATGGCAGCCCACACATTTTTATGAACTTTAATTTTGGTGTTTTAATTTTAAACTATCCCGAATATGTTGGTTGCCTGTAGACTGTTCCCTGAAACTACAAAACTAGGACCAATAGTCCATGTTTTTTCAAAACCATGGACCCCAAAAGACACAAACCCACTGCGTTTGAGAACAACAACCTGCATCCCCAGTACTGAGGCTGCTGACTATTGAGAAGGTGCCAAACACTGGCCCACACGCTTCATAGCCACAGTCACGTGAGTGAAGCTTCAGACCCACAAAATTCAAAATGGCACCCATAGTCCACAGACTCAATGGAACCTATGTGATTAATGTTTATGACAAATTATCTACAGTGACTAAAAGCTAATTTGATTTAGCCTTTTTTGTTTGTTCTCATTATACCTCCTCTTCTCATCTTCATTTTATTCATAACAATGAGGCCTGTGGCCTCTCCCACACATTGAGAAGTAGGACTTCCCAGATGTCCTACTTCACTTTTCCTATCTTAATAAAACCCCTCCCCTGAGCTTTTTATAGCCTCCCTAGGAAGTATGCGTATTTCCTGCTAACAAGACAAGCTGAAACTGTCCTGGGCAGATGGAGAGATGTTATGAACTTAAAAAAAGAGAAGAACAGGCGTAATGAGGATTACTTCATGTGATCAAAACATTGCAGCCACCTCTTACCCACGCTCGTTTTACCAGAGTTAAATGCCCATGTTGCCTCACTCTACCCTGATTGATTGTCCCTGCGTCACCCGAAGCAGAGAAACCTCCTCCAACTTGTAAGGCTTTGCAATGTGAGTAGAAAACCAGTTACTTTTTATACCAATAGTCCAGTCCATGCACTCTTTTACTGTATCAAAACTCACACATAAGTATTCAGAGGCATGTAAAGCAGCTGGGCAGCACAGGTAACATAATTCAGCCATGCATACATCCATCCCATTCATGGAAGATAAGGTATTCTCATCCCTCAAAGGCATTAACACCACCTATTGATTTGAGTGATAAGGGAAAACGCTTTGTGAAAGAAGGAAGGGCCAGACAAAAACACCAAAGCATCAGGTAAAATATGGAGGTAAGAAAGAGCAAACTAGAGATCCCAAGTCTACCAGATTCCCTAAAGAGGTGAAGATGGTCACTAGGAAACAACTTTGTGAGATATTAGGAGGAAGAACTACCTAGGGTAGAGGGTTGAGAATGAGACAGCCATAGGAAGCCTCTGAACTAAAGGATTCAGGTAATCCAAACCACCCAATGAGGGCAATAGGCTTCATTGAGTCCCACTGGACTTTAATAGTGGCAAAAGACATACCCAAGTGAAACCCATCTGGAAGAAAAAACAGACTGTGCATTAGGAGTAGTATAAAGACTGGACTAACATTAGGAACAGTAGGAAACCCACTATATTCCATATACTCTTCTCAATAAAAAACACTGGACTGTTGAACAGAGACAGCTGCAATCTCAGAAAGATGATGCTTAATAGAGCCAAGTCTTTCAGATTCCAGACTACTAAGCTCATTCTGGAAGGGGTAAGGGGAGATGCTCCCGCCAACACTACTTGGATGGGAAAAAGAGGCAATGCCCATGCCTAGCCTAATGCTATCTGTATAACCGTTGGGAACCATATCCACTTACGCCAGATCTAAAGCTTTTTCTCTCTTAATCTTGAAAGTGGTTCATTGAATCAAAGGGAAGTCAGGAAGGCATAGATGTGAACCAAGAAGATATCAGTATATCCCCTCCCTCTGCTAGAGGTTCCTGGAATATAGAAATGAGGCTGGTTACCTCCTGTGTCAGTGAATGGCAAAAAAGTCCAGAATTTGAGGACAGAAATTATTTCTTATAAAATGGGGGCAATGCTAAGGACGGAAAGTCACCGCTAAGCCGACCTACTTGCAGAGTATTCACCCCCTGGAGTTGGACTCCCGCATCAGAATAAATGCTACTGACCTCTCAATCCAACTCATGATATAACAAAAAAAGCAGGCAAGAACCTTGCCATGGCGTGCTCCTGGCAATTTAAATAGGGTTTGGCCACAGTATTTTCTGCTAGTATCAGGATCTGCAGACCCTGCAAAAGAAAAACAAGCATTTGCAATGCAAAAGGTCTCGCATTTGCTTGTGTTAGAGTTATTGGCATTGTAAATTCATAACTGAACTTTTCTTGCCACATAAAGTGGTCAACCCTGCCTCATAATTTAGTATTTTTCTGCCTTATAATTGCAGTAGCTCTGCATATAACTAAAGCACCTCCAATTATCTTCTTCCTGGTCCGCAGCAAAAAATGAAAATTTTGCCATTTGGCAAACTAATTTAAATCAGCCATGCTAATTTCAATAGAATGCCACTTTCACCACCCCACCATCAAAGTTGCTGGCGGGCTAACACAATTCCCAAAACAAGACAGCCAGAGATGAGTAACGAGAGAAATAAACTAGAAGGATAACCAAAACATATCAAGAGTGTTCAAATAGTCATAGTGTAATAAGGTTGTTAAATTGGCCTGAATCATGGTCATAATATTAATAAGGAGAAATTGTTAATACATATACAATTCTCATAAAAGCCTTTATCAGAAATAAACAAACAGCCTAGAGAACACCATAACAAAAAATATAATTTGTAAGAAACATAGTCATGTAACCAAATTGTTATCCTCTAAAGAGCATAACCCTATGAAAAAAATCAGGAGAAAGTAACACAGTGTAACAATATACTTAGACCCTATACTGTGGTTTTAGGGCTAGCAGGACTACTGCAATGATATCACAAACAAGGTTTTTAAAACAAAACTTATCCCAGCTGTAAAAGAAAAATTCTAGCTAAGAGAAAACTCAAAAGACACTGAATGGCGGGAGCGGTTATTATTTTGGGGTCCCCACTAACCTAGTGTTGGCACCCAGAGATGATGTAGACAGAAAGAGCACATTGTGGTGAATGTTTTAAAGGTGGTCCCATTGTCCTAGGTCATTGTCCTAAGACTACCGAAGGCTGAGTTATCAATCAATCAATCATTGGTTTTATAAAGCGTACTACGTACCCGTGAGGGTTTCAAGGCGCTGGGGAGAGGGAGGGGGGAGCTGGTGTTACTGGTCGAAGAGCCAGGTCTTGAGGAATCTTCTGAAGGTGAGTAGGTCTTGAGTCTGTCGCAGGTTGGTGGGGAGGGTGTTCCAGGTTTTGGCGGCGAGGTATGAGAAGGATCTGCCGCCGGAGGTCTTTCTTCGGATGCGGGGGACGACGGCGAGGGCGAGTTTAGAGGAGCAGAGCTGACGAGTGGGGGTGTAGAAGCTGAGTCTGTTGTTTAGGTAGGCTGGTCCGGTGTCGTGGAGCGCTTTGTGAGCGTGGGTAAGAAGCTTGAAAGTGATCCTTTTGTCCACAGGGAGCCAGTGAAGGTTTCTCAGGTGGTGGGAGATGTGGCTGTGGCGGGGTACGTTGAGGATCAGTCGGGCGGAGGCGTTTTGGATGCGTTGGAGGCGTAGTAGGTCTTTTGCTGGGATGCCTGTGTAGAGTGCGTTGCCATACTCCAGCCTGCTGCTGACGAGGGCCTGTGTCACTGTTCTTCTTGTTTCTGTCGGGATCCACTTGTAGATTCTGCGGAGCATGCGGAGTGTGTTGTAGCAGGAGGAGGAAACTGCGTTGACCTGTTTAGACAAGGTGAGGGAGGAGTCGAGGATGAAGCCCAGGTTGCGAGCGTGGTTGGTCGGTGTCGGTGGGGTTCCTAGTGCGGTGGGCCACCAGGAGTCATCCCAGGCGGAGGGGGGGGATCCGAGGATGAGGACCTCTGTCTTGTCCGAGTTCAGTTTCAGACGGCTGATTCTCATCCATTCGGCGATGGATTTCATCCCCTTGTGGAGGTTGGTTTTGCCGGTGCGCGGGTCTTTGGTGAGTGAGAGTATGAGCTGGGTGTCGTCGGCGTAGGTGAGAATGTTGAGGTTGTGTTGTCGGGCCACTTGTGCGAGGGGGGTCATGTAGATGTTGAACAGCGTCGGGCTGAGGGATGAGCCTTGGGGGACGCCGCAGATGATGTCGGTGGCTTCGGAGCGGAAGGGGGGGAGGCGGACTCTCTGGGTTCTGCCGGAGAGGAATGAGACGATCCAGTCGAGGGCTTTTCCTTGAATTCCGGATTTGTGGAGGCGTGATTCCAGGGTGCGGTGGCAGAATGTGTTGAAGGCGGCAAATAGGTCCAGGAGGATGAGGGCTGATGTTTCGCCATTGTCCATTTGGCGTCTGATGTCATCTGTGGCGGCAAGAAGGGCGGTTTCGGTGCTGTGGTTTAGTCTGAAGCCTGACTGGGAGGGGTCTAGGATGCCGTTGTCTTTGAGGTGGCTGGTTAGTTGTGTGTTGACAATTTTTTCAATCACCTTTGCTCGAAAGGGGAGCAGGTAGATGGGTCGGAAGTTCTTGAGGTCGTTGGGGTCTGCTTTGGGTTTCTTGAGGAGGGCGTGGATTTCGGCGTATTTCCAATTTTCAGGGAATGTCTCTGTTTCGAAGGAAATGTTGATGACCTTCCGTAGTTGGTGGGGGGCGATGGTGGCGTCGGCTTTGTTGTATACGTGGTGGGGGCAGGGGTCTGACGGAGATCCTGAGTGGATGGAGTTCATGAACTTGCGTGTCTCTGTGTCGCTCATGTTGGTCCAGGAGGTCAAGTGGTTTGCACAGGTGGAGTGTTCGGGGGTGGGGTCTGGCGTGGGAGTGGTGTCAAAACTGTTGTGGATGTTGATGATTGTAGGAGGCTGGCCTGTCTTGTAGTGGGTACCAGAGGTACTTACACCTTGTGCCAGGTCCAGTTATCCCTTATTAGTGTAGAAGAGGTGTTTCTAGCAGCTTAGGCTGATAGAAGGTAGCTATAGCAGAGCAGCTTAGGCTGAACTAGGAGACATGTAAAGCTCCTACTATACCACTGGTGTCATATGCACAATATCATAAGAAAACACAATACACAGATATACTAAAAATAAAGGTACGTTATTTTTATGACAATATGCCAAAAGTATCTCAGTGAGTACCCTCAGTATGAGGATGCCAAATATACACAAGATATATGTACACAATACCAAAAATATGCAGTAATAGCAAAAGAAAGTAATGCAAGCAGTGTAAAGTTACAATAGATTGCAATGGGAGCACATAGGTATAGGGGCAACACAAACCATATACTCCAAAAGTGGAATGCGAACCACGAATGGACCCCAAACCTATGTGAGCTTGTAGAGGGTCGCTGGGACTGTAAGAAAACAGTGAGGGTTAGAAAAATAGCCCACCCCAAGACCCTGTAAGGTAGGTGTAAAGTGCACCCACAACCCCCAGAGAGCACAGCAGTCGTGATAGGGGGATTCTGCAAGGAAAACCAACACCAGCAATGCAACAACAGTGGATTTCCAGACCTGAGTACCTGTAAGACAAGGGGACCAAGCTCAAGAGTCGCGACAGTGTCGAGAGTGGGCAGGAGCCCAGAAAATGCCAGCTGAGGGTGCAAAGAAGCTGCCACCAGATGGAAGAAGCTTGGTGTTTTGCAAGAACGAAGAGGACTAGGAACTTCCCCTTTGGAGGATGGATGTCCCACGTCGTGAAGAAGCTTGCAGAGGTGTTCCCATGCAGAACGACCACAAACAAGCCTTGATAGCTGCAAGGGTCACGGTTAGGGTTTTTGGATGCTGCTGTGGACCAGGAGGGATCAGGATGTTGCCACTTGGATGAGGAGACAGAGGGGGCACCCAGCAAGTCAGGGAGTCCTCACAGAAGCAGGCAGCGCCCGCAGAAGTACTGGAACAGGCACTTAGAAGAGGAGTGAACCGGAGTCCACCCGAAGTCAGAAAAGGGAGTCCCACGACGCCGGAGGACAACTCAGAAGGTTGTGCACTGCAGGTTAGACTGTTGGGGACCCAGGCTTGGCTGTGCACGAAGGAAATCCTGGAAGAGTGCACAGGAGCCGGAGCAGCTGCAAATCACGTGGTACCCAACAGTGCAGTCTAGCGTGGGGAGGCAAGGACTTACCTCCACCAAACTTGGACTGAAGAGTCACTGGACTGTGGGAGTCACTTGGACAGAGTTGCTGAGTTCCAGGGACCACGCTCGTCACGCTGAGAGGGGACCCAGAGAACCGGTGATGCAGTCTTTTGTTGCCTGCGGTTGCAGGGGGAAGATTCCGTCAACCCACAGGAGATTTCTTCAGAGCTCCTGGTGCAGAAAGGAGGCAGGCTACCACCAGAGCATGCACCACCAGGAAACAGTCGAGAAAGCCGGCAGGATGAAGCGATACAAGGTTGCAGTAGTCGTCTTTGCTACTTTGTTGCGGTTTTGCAGGCGTCCTGAGCAGTCACCGGTCGATCCTTTGGTAGAAGGTGAAGAGGGAGATGCAGAGGAACTCTGGTGAGCTCTTGCATTCGGTATCTGAAGAATTCCCCAAAGCAGAGACCCTAAATAGCCAGAAAAGGAGGTTTGGCTACCTAGGAAGGAGGATTGGCTACTAAGAGAGGTAAGAGCCTATCAGAAGGAGTCTCTGACGTCACCTGCTGGCACTGGCCACTCAGAGCAGTCCAGTGTGCCAGCAACACCTCTGTTTCCAAGATGGCAGAGGACTGGGGCACACTGGAGGAGCTCTGGGCACCTCCCCTGGGAGGGGCAGGTCAGGGGAGTGGTCACTCCCCTTTCCTTTGTCCAGTTTCACGCCAGAGCAGGGCTGGGGGATCCCTAAACCGGTTTAGACTGGCTTATGCAGAGATGTGCTACTCCTCCGCAGCCATCACACCTATTTCCAAAGGGAGAGGGTGTCACACCCTCTCTCAGAGGAAATCCTTTGTTCTGCCCTCCTGGGCCACGGCTGCCTGGACCCCAGGAGGGCAGAAACCTGTCTGAGGGGTTGGCAGCAGCAGCAGCTGCAGTGGACACCCCGGAAAGGCAGTTTGACAGTAACCGGGTTCTGTGCTAGAGACCCGGGGGATCATAGAATTGTCTCTCCAATGCCAGAATGGCATTGGGGTGACAATTCCATGAGCTTAGACATGTTATATGGCCATGTTCGTAGTTACCATTGTGACGCTATACATAGGTAGTGACCTATGTATAGTGCACGCGTGTAATGGTGTCCCCGCACTCACAAAGTCCGGGGAATTTGCCCTGAACGATGTGGGGGCACCTTGGCTAGTGCCAGGGTGCCCACACACTAAGTAACTTTGCACCCAACCTTCACCAGGTGAAGGTTTATACATATAGGTGACTTATAAGTTACTTAAGTGCAGTGGTAAATGGCTGTGAAATAACGTGGATGTTATTTCACTCAGGCTGCACTGGCAGTCCTGTGTAAGATTTGTCAGATCTCCCTATGGGTGGCAAAAGAAATGCTGCAGCCCATAGGGATCTCCTGGAACCCCAATACCATGGGTACCTCAGTACCATATACTAGGGAATTATGAGGGTGTTCCAGTATGCCAATGTGAATTGGTGAAATTGGTCACTAGCCTGTTAGTGACAATTTGGAAAGCAGAGAGAGCATAACCACTGAGGTTCTGGTTAGCAGAGCCTCAGTGAGACAGTTAGTCATCACACAGGGAACCCATACAGGGCACACTTATGAGCACTGGGGCCATGCCTGGCAGGGTCCCAGTGACACATAGACTAAAACAACATATATACAGTGAAATATGGGAGTAACATGCCAGGCAAGATGGTACTTTCCTACAATGATCTTCCGGTGGAAGAAGGTGGACAGTGCGTCGCAGAGTTCTTGGGATGGAGGGATGTCGTTGACGTTGGCGCTGGGGTTGGAGAGTTGTTTGACGATGCTGAAGAGCTCTTTGCTGTTGTGTGCGTTGTTGTCCAGGCGGTCTTTGAAGTGGGATCGTTTGAGCAAAAATGTTTTGTAAAAGTAATGCCCTGCAAAGCCTTATGTGGCAAGTTTCCGTGCCATTAATATTTTAATATGTTGCTATGACTGTAATGCTTAGAACTGCCCATAGAGGGTGCCACAATGAAAATAGCATTTGTAAAAAAAAACATGGTTATGTAAGTATATAGTTAGCCCCGAAAGGGCATAACCACACAAAAAAGAAAATGGCAATAAATAATGCAGTATAACCATATATGGTCTTACGATCTTACAAACAGTGCCCTTAAAACACAAGCTATTCACAGCTAAAAAACAAAAGTTCCAGCCATGAGAGCACTTTAAAAGACACTGGGGGTGATTCTCACCCTGGCGGGCGGCGGAGGCCGCCCGCCAGAGTTCCCCCCTCCAAAATACCGCTCCGCGGTCGAAAGACCGCTGAGGGTATTTTGGCTTTTGCACTGGGCTGGCGGGCGACCGCCAAAAGGCCGCCCGCCAGCCCAGTGCAAAAGACCCTTCCCACGAGGACGCCGGCTCAGAATTGAGCCGGCGGAGTGGGAAGGTGCGACGGGTGCAGTGGCACCCGTCGCGTATTTCAGTGTCTGCAAAGCAGACACTGAAATACAAAGTGGTGCCCTCTTACGGGGGCCCCTGCAGTGCCCATGCCATTGGCATGGGCACTGCAGGGGCCCCCAGGGGCCCCACGACAACCCATACCGCCATCCTGTTCCTGGCGGGAGAACCGCCAGGAACAGGATGGCGGTATGGGTTGTCAGAATCCCCATGGGGGCGCAGCGAGCTGCGCCGCCATGGAGGATTCTAATGGGCAGCGGAAAACCGGCGGGAGACCGTCGGTTTTCTGCATCTGACCGCGGCCAAACCGCCGCGGTCAGAATGCCCTGCGGGGCACCGCCAGCCTGTCGGCGGTGCTCCCGCCAACCCTGGCCCCGGCGGTCCATGACCGCCGGGGTCAGAATGACCCCCACTGAATGGTGGGAGAGGTTATTATTTTGGGGTCCCCACTCGTGATGTCGACAGAAAGAGCATGTTGTTGTGAACAGTTTGGTGGTGGTCCCATTGTCCTGGGACCACAACAGGCTGAGTTATGTGCAAAAATGTTGTGAAAAAGAATGCTTGGATAATGGGGTGAATATCTTGAATGCAGTGAATATTGTAGTATCGGCTCTCCCGCTGTGCCGGGAGAGCCTCTTTTGCTTTGAGGATTTTCTTTTTAGTAAAGCATTCCCCAATTTCAAGTGTTTTAAGGGGAGAGCGACAAGAAATGACTCTGATTAGGTAACTGTGAACAATATCGCCAATTGAGTTCACGCTGTTGTGACTGTTCGCGCTGTGAGTGCCATGGCCGACATGCAGCACGAAGGGGAGAGACAAAAAAAATAGTTTGCCTACACTGAAGTATATCAGCAATCATGCAATAATCCATGTAACAGGGGCAGTCTGTAAGGCATGATAAAAGCAGCCTCAAGGCGGGACAAATGTAAAGCACTTACCAATGACATCAAGTGATTTTTGAAAGGCAAGCCCACAAACAAATGACAGTGATGGCCCTGGTTAAAAGCCCACCATACTTGAAACAGGTCAAAGTGCTTGCACACTTGACCTAATGAACGCCATCAAGCTTTTTCTGACTGCCTCCACTTTTCTTCAACTGGAGGAATATGCCATCCTCTGTAACTGCATGTCAAATTCCTACTCGTACAACTTCCACAATTGCAACAGGTGATGCAACAAAGGCTTAAGATTGTATCTGGGCAATGGCACTAGCACAACTTTTGATACTGGGCGACCTTGGACACATAGTCAGTCCTAAATCTGAGCTGAATCTAACTGTGCTAAATATCTCAAACCATTTAAAGGCCAGTGAATTCTGTGCTTTTGAAAAAGGCCTTGTTTACTGTTGTGCAAAAATCTACCCAGATGGACTCCAGAGATTCAGACAGGACATGGTACTTGGAGAGATTGATAAGAAATGTATGAGACAGGAAAACTGAGCATGCTCAATGGACCAAAGAAAAATAAGCATGGACCAAGCAGTCATCCAGGTGTGGATGGAGCGTAATTCCCTCTGAATGAAAAGACACTTCAGATGAGCCTTCCAAATTTGTACAAAAAAGGTAGATATCTACCAGAAAGAAGCAAGAAACTACTCAGAGTGAGCCAGAACAACTGCACGCAGTCTTTATTTTGAATGGCAGTTTTGGTATCCTGTTTTCAGATGTTTCAAATCCAAGATCAGATGGAAGCACCTCTTTTGCTTTGGTACTACAAAATGCATGAGGTGAACCCTGGCCCCCTTTCTGCTCTGCACCATTGTAGACCAGCTTCTAGGTTCCATCCAACAGTGCTTGATATTTAACTGGATCGCATGGTGTGGAAATCATCAACACCTCTGTAGATGATGGCTTTATTCCATAACTGTTGGCAGGAAGCCATGAAGCCCTTAATTGCTGAAGACAGTTCTCTTCAGCATCTCTGGAATTGGGGTCAGCAATCAGTCAGGACCAGTACTGCTTATTCTCAGTCATGGAGGGAAATGGAACTTGTGCCCCTTCTGCTCAAAGGCTCTTATGAGTTTTCTAGAAAAAAAACAAGATGAACCAGTGCACCCACATTTTCCCTTCCAGCCCAGAAGGTTGAATGGGCATGCCCCAAAAAAGAAAGGCACGTTTTCTTTTTGTTTAAATGCCTCACATACCATCTCCTCCAGCCCATTCCTAAAGAGTTTTCTGCCTCCATCTTATCAAGAACTAAACCCTTCCAGTTGGGGAATGTGTACCATTCACACACCCAAATACTTCTCCAAGTGGTCACAGTAGAGCCACCAGTGAATGATGCAGCTTTAATGGAGTCAAATACCATATCTTCAATGGCATTCCCGTAGTCCTCCATCATAATGAGGTTCTACGAGAAATTTGGTTCTTCTTGCATATGATGAAAAAGAGGTGGAAGTCATGTTTTAAAATGTTGTCTATATATGTGCCATATACAGCAGCTCTTGTAGATAAACAGGCATGACAAAAACGTGTTGTATAGTAGCATCAACTTTCCAGTCCACTAGTCCCTAAGCGACATGTCCCCCACTGTTATGTGCATGTGAGCACCTAATTTGGGAAGCATTGCCTCCAGAGAAATTATATATGTCAAATAATTTCCTCTCCCTCAAGTGGGTATATCATGGAGCTACATTTGCAAATCATTAGTTTTTCTGGGTCTCCCTCTTCACTCACAGTCACACTCTTTGTAGATTTGTGTAGTAGAAAAGTAGAAATAAAAGGACATTTATTGTTAAACACATCCTTTTGAGGGAAGGACATACAGTCTGCTCAGCAGATTCCACCTTGCTTCTGACAAGAGTCAAAACTTGTTTTACATACCCTTTCCCATAAATTTAGAATGAGGATCATGCTTGGCATCTTCCTCTTCCTCAGGGAACAAAGGGACTGTACTACTGCTCCACCTTTCAGCAGCTATATCAGAGGCCACAGCTCTATCAATAATAGCCTGCACTTCTTCAAAGAGTGCTACAGAAAGCACCCAGATGGAGCACTCCTGCACTCTTGGATGAAGTGGATCTGGAGGCAGAAGGTAAACATGAATAGGAGTGTGAGTCGACCTATTCTGGTGTCTCTTCAAGCGCTAGGAGGATTACGACAGGCACTTTGTATCAGACATGACTCGATTAGAGAACCAACATCATTTCAAGCTTCACTTTCCTGCCATAAGAACAACTGCAGCAGACATATTTCTGCACATCAACAGGGGTCTAAATGTCCTAGACCCATATCCAAGAACTGCAACCACAATATTCACTGTGCCAACCAGTGAACATCATACTGGCTCTGAGTGCACTCTCTACAGCTAATGTCTCATAACAATGTCTAGCGCAGATACAGATAGAAAGATGTACCCAGGTACCTGTAACACATCAGAAACTGTCTGTAAAGATATAGAAAACACAACAGGAAATACACATGCCTCTAAGGGAGGTTATAGCAGGCTCAAGTGGAGGGATTTTATAAAGATGAGTTAATAGAAACAGGACTACTGAGAAGGAGTTGATGGCTTCAATATCTATGAAAGAGGCAACACGTTTCATGAGTGGTATGAAGAAAATTAGGACAAGTGAAAAATACAGATTATTAAATCTTGACTCAAACATATTGTCCATAAAGCAGCTCAATAATGGGAGAGGAGGAGATTCAGGGAACAAGCTCTAAGTGGTCATTGAAATGACATAGGGAGGACTGAGAAATGCAAGAATGTGCAGTAAGTCCAATGATTACTTTTTTTAGCATGCAGGGGAAGCTTAATTTCTTTCTGCCTGAACTGGTATCAGGCTGTAAGAATTATGATGTGCTTGCCATAATTGCTTTTTTTCATTTAGAATCATTTTTCCTCCATTGTAATCTACCTCTTCCCCATGAGATAAGAGTTTTGCTAAAATTGGTAAAGGAGAAACAGTTATTTGCTGTGGCTTAAGACTGCCCCCTTGCCATAATCTTCCTTCTAATGATCGGGTCCCTCCTATTGGACGCTGTGGTGCAGATGAGGCCCTTGGAACTTCTATTTAACATGTCCTTGTTCTATAACTACAAATGCCCTGAAATATGCATTGCAAATGCTTCTCATTTTTTTTTAGCCTCGTTTAACCCTAAATTCTGGAAAATGCATCCTTCTCTGATATGCTTTTTTTCACAGATTCTGTTTCTCCTGTATTCTGTTTGCTGTCAGCCAGTATATTTCTTTTTAATCCCTTTTAAAATTGTGCATCTTCTCTCTTAACACACATCTAACCATCTCCATAAGAGCTTTGAAAAGGAGGTCCATGCTAGACTCAGAGGGGAGAGCTCTTGGCTCGACCTTCCCCAGAAGACAGCTCAAACACCTGACATTGACTCCAGTATGCTCACCTTTCTAAGGAAATTCTCCAAAAGTCCCAAGAAGGGAATAGACAAAGCACTCCAAGCTTGTCAGGATAAGCTTCTTGATGTTCGGAGCCCCTTGGTGAAAATTTTAGAAGTGCCCCCCCACACTCAAGACACGGGCGTCCCCATCAACCGAGAGGTGTTGGCAGGGTGGACCCAGCGAGCGATCTGTCTGCTGACCAATGCCAACTGTGCCCTCGCCTCTGAAAGTAGCAAGTCAGTGCTTCTAAGGAATGCCTCCCAGTTGGTGGAATTGGCCCCTGCTGAACCAAGTCCTGTAGCTGAAGGACAAGTGTTTGGGGACCATTATGTCAAGGATAGTGGCAAATTTGTAAACACATTTGCTTCACTTGACCAAGCCCAGTCTTATCTGGAGAAGGTTTTCAACCCCCTTTTTGTCCGGGCCCGCCATGGCAGAGGACGTCCGTCTGGACACTTCAACCAACAAGGTCCTCAAAAAGGTTTAATCTACCGGTTGAGAGGTTACTGGTAAGCCTCCTCCCAAGCGTTTTTCTTCCCCTCCAGGTCCAGGGGCTTCTGAGGGCATTATAACAGAAGTATCAACAGGGGTAACCAGGTCTCCAACAATCAATCTGCAGGTAACAAATCTTCCTCTGTGAAGCAGATTACGATACTTGTACACAATTGGTACCAAGATATTGACAGATTGTTGGGTGTTGGACATGGTTCATGATTACCATATAGAACTTTCTCAAATGCCTGTTCAAATCTCCCCTCCCCTCATTTTTTCCCAACTAGGCATGAGTTTCATGAACTCCAAGATTCAAGATATTTTGAAGAAACAGGCTGTTGCACCAGCTTTCCCTCACCCAAGGGGTTTCTGCAGCATTGTGATTCTGGTTCAGAAAAAAGGTGGAGGTCAGAGGCTTGCTCTCAACATCAGAGAGTTCAATCCCTAGGTGGTTTATTGACATTTCAAGATGGAAGGTACCCACATTCTATGAGATCTGCTTAGGAAAACGATTCAATGGTGAATCCAGATCTTAAAGCCACCTACCTCTCTGTCCCTATTTTTCCCCAACATAGGCGTTATCTTCAATTCCAGTGGTGAAAAAAGTGGTACGAGTACTTCTTTGTTCCCTTTGGGATAGCTTCAGCTCCTTGGGAATTCACAAAACTCATGAAACCAGTGGTGAAATATTTGTGTTAGATGGGGGTTTGCATGATCGTCTATCTAGACAACGTGATTCTGAAGGCACAAGACAACGCTTAACTCCTGTCGCACCTCTCCTGGGTGTTATCCCTCTTGTAAGATTTGTGGTTCATAATTATTTCCAAAAAATGCATGGTAATTCCTTCCAAACAGACAAAGTTATTTGGGTTTCATGTGAACTCAGTCAAATCCAAACTACTTCTTCCTCCTCCGAAAGTAAAATCTATCAAACGCGATTTGAGGATGACTCTGTCCAATCAGGTGGTATCTGTAAGATCGCTGGCTGGGATTCTGGATTTGTTAGCTTCTTCTATTCAAGCTATCTTCCCAAGGTCCATTACACTACAGAACACTTCAATGCTTGAAGATCCATTACCTCTAAAAAGGACTCACATCAATTCTCAGGTTCCCTTATCTCCCGAAGCTCAGGAAGAACTCCAGTGGTGGCTTCTTCACATGGAAGCTTGGAATGGCAAAGCCATTTGTAGGGCTGTACCTAACATCATCATTGAGTCCGAACCCAGCCGTGGGGCCTGGGGAGCAAGGTGCAGGGACTTTTACACCAGTGGTTGCTGGTCATTAGAAGAGTTAGGATTTCATATAAATTGCCTAGAACTGTTGGGGGTTCCTTCGCCAGAAAGCCCCGCCCACCCACAAAGAGCAACTGCTGCATTCTCTTGAGAATGGACAAAGTGTCTGCGGTTCAACATAGCAATCCAATGAGGGGGCACAAGGTCAAGCCTTCTAGCAAACATCGCTAGGGATTTTGACATTTCTGTCTCAGTCAGAAGATTATGGTGCTAGTGCAATACCTTCCCGGCAAAGACAACAAGGTAGCAGATTAGAAGGTGATGCGTTCTCTGGGTCAGTGTCAAGTTAATCTATTTGCATTTTGACTGAATGCTCAGCAGAAAGGCTTTTACAGTTGGAGACCAGACCCGATGGGTCTTGCCCGGATGTTCTTCTTCAGAAGTGGTCTGGCCAGATGACCTATGCGTTCCCATCTTTTGCCATGATTCAGTGAGGGTGCTGCTCACGCCTGGTGGCAGCCAGCATCATTAGTCCTTATAACCCCAATCTCGAAGACAAAACCTTGACTAACGGCTCTTCTGGAGATGTTGGTGTCTCTTCCCATTCATCTGCCTGAGTTCACACATCTGCTGTTAGAGCTGGTCAGCTCACCTCATCCTCTACTCCTCCAAGGCCAGTTGGTTCTCATGGCTTGGAAAATATCAGGAGACATGGAGAGGTTGAGGGCATTTCAATAGCAGCTGCTGCTTTTATACAACAAGCGATATTCTGCTGCATGGAAGAAATGGGTGGGTTGGTGCCTTTAACTGGATGTGGATCCCATGGGATCTGAGTTGAAAGATGTTCTCAATTTTCTATCTGAGTGTGCTGAATGTGGGTAATTTTACAGGTCAGTAAATAATTTCAGGTCAGTTTTATCTGCTGGACACACCCTTTGGCGTGTAAATTGCTCCCCGTGAAGCCAATAAATGCCCAATTGTGGGATGTTAATTGTGTTCTCTCCCTGTTTGATTTCTGGCAGGTTAATTCTGATTTTGGCTAAGTTGCCCATGCTTCTATGTTTGGCTTGGTGTTGTAGGTTTTCGGATGTCAGAGCCATTGATTTAACAGGTAGGTTGTTTTCACCTTTGGTGTTTCTTTTGTTATTTCAAAAAGGACGAAGACTATGTCTCGGGTTATTGATTACCCAGCTTTTCCTCATAATGCAAAGTTATGTGTAGCCAAATGTTTGAAAGTATATGAGGAATGCACATTGAATTATAGATCTACTCCCTTGGGCCCTCTTCTGTTAGCTCTGCAGAAACCCTTTAAACCAGTATCTTCTGCAACTTTGGCACGTTGAGTTTGTTGGGTCCTGGCAGAAGCTGGCACTGTTGTGCCTGTTATGGGGCTTATTCTGCTCAGGGGACTTTGGCCCCCAAAGCATTTGTGCTTGGTTCCAGATTGGAAAACATTCTACGTGCCACTGACTGAGCATTTGATTCTATGTTTAAGGCTTTTAAACACAAGCCTATTGTGCATGCTTCTTCTGTTGTAGTTTGACAGCTTTGAACCACCATAATCAGAGCTTACAGTCCTGCCATTGAATAGAAAACTAGCTAGCGTTTGTGACAAGAACTTTAGATTCTATTGAGGACATGGAGGCGAGGATTATCCCACCCATTGGGACAGGTAAGATGTTGTGAAGATGTTGGTTTGAAATCTGCTATGTATTTCATGATTGTGCCTACCCTCATGATTATTTCAGGGTGGTGGTTCTAGGTTCATATCTTCCTTTTTATTTTTAGCCTCCAATCAGAAGCAAGGCTGAAGTGTCTTGGAACTATAGTTTCCTTTCAGCATCAGTTCTCTTCTGGAACTCTGTGAATCTACGTTGAATGGATTCCTGGTCTGGTGGTTCTTTCTGTTTTGGATTCTGTTTGATTAAACTTGGACTGTTCTTAAAGAAAAGAAAGAGACAGTCAAGATGGTGTTTCACTGTTTTGTAGGTTATGTCCATATACTATTGGTGGACTATGAAGGAGGCATGGTTCAGAGCCTCATGGGATATGTGGTTTGTTTACATGTTTTACTGTTTTTTGTCTGGCTGCTCTATTTGGAGTAGTAAAGACAGGGAAAGCAGAATACTCACCTCTGTGTCCTTAATAGAATATACAATTCTTGTCGCAAAATGCTAAAACAAATTCTATTGTTGATACATACAAGTCTGGTTTCTCTCCTTGGCATGCCTTTGCAGGGGCTTTCCCCACCAGTTCACTGGATTTTAAACTCACTGCTCCCACATCATTACTCCCAGCACTACTGAGCTACTTGACACTACATTAAGGTTAAAAGCACTGATCTACAATGATATTGCATCTTCTACATCGCCTACCACTACATCATTATGGTAAGTACATAATTGCTATTCTTATTTCCACACCTGCCCACGTATGCTTACCTTACTATGTAGTAGTTAGATTGTTACAGGCTTCTTCCCTGTGTCATGGTTCCTTCAACAAAGCCAGGGCTGTGAGTTTTCATGCATAAGGCATAAATTGTGTTAATTGACCTTGAACCTGCACTGTCGGAACACTTTTTTTTGCCAACACTATACACTTAGGCATGCAAATCAATTGTTTCAGCAATTTATGCAATACAAATTGCTATAAAATTAAAATGAAGCATACCACTCCACCTGGAAAGACCTTCCTAGACAAAAACAAGCACTGCTTATGTCAACAGTTCTAATTTATAACTGAAAGTGCCTCTACATTCACTGATTAGGTTAGCCACTCAATATGTCTCCAGAAAGGCACTCTGCCAATCACCCTTGCACCCATGCATTCAATCATGCACCCGCTGATTCATTCTTTCAATCACTCACTTACCCATTCACAATAGAACACAAAAACACTAAATAGCAAAAGTAAGATAAATTACACATGCCACCTAAACAGTATGCTTGCAATAAAAAAAAATAAACACAACATTGGGTGTCTGCATTGCAATGATATTATACATGTTGTATCTTTGATTTAAAGTTCCAGACTGTCCACCACGTTTGGACACAATGTTTTTCCTATTTTAGAATGATAAACAGTGATAGACTGCTACACTGTAGACAAGACCGTTCCATGATGGCTGCCCACTTTAGAAGGAGTGATTGTAGAGGATGCAGTACACTGCAGATGAAATGAGCAGTAAGTGGGGGGTACAGTAGCACCATCCGTGGATTTGCATTATGTACTACAATAATGGCTATGCTTTTTGATAATATGAAAAATTTATAACAAAAATGTTTAGAAATAAAAAATAAAACATTAAAGGAAGGAAGAAAGAAATGAGAAACTATTAAAAAAAAGAAAAAACTACACTAAAAGTATCGCCCACCAATCATGGCACTGAATAACATTCATTTTCAGGCAGAAGTGCCTATGTGATCAGACAAAATGCCATCACTGATAGGCTTATAGAGCTAAGACAGTAGTCAGCTGACCCTTTGCCTCTTATTGTACACTGACATGGATGGAAGCAGAGTGAGAATGACCCTAGATCAGACCAACAGCAGAAAAGGGCTGGTTTAATGCTCCTTTTGTATGTATATGTATGAAAGTAAGTGTATGTATGCATTTTTTATGATGTTCTGTTTATTACAAGAGTCTTGCAGTCAACCAAACTTTTGTGGGTCTGCTAAGAAGATCTGACAATGATTACTGCAGTGCAAACCTTCCGCCCTCACGTCTTCTTTAGGGGGAAAGCAAAATCAAAACCCTGTGCTATAAAGGTAATTAGTGAATTTCACTTTAATAAAATACGTCTCTGCAGGCTTAAAAAGGGTATAATAGCAATCCATTGTTAAGCCATATTGGCTTCAACATAGGCATTTAATAATAAATGAGCCCTGCCTATTGCCTTTGTCCTGCTTTTTCACAAGGTATCAGATCCTTTACCAATAAACCAATCAGGTGACCATCATTCAAAATCAGTTTGTCACCAGAAGTAACTCCAGCATGTGACATTGAGAATAAGCTTTGCACAAGGCAACCATCAGACTAACTATCCTAAAATTATAAATATGTACACAATTAAAGTTGGCAAAAAATAATCCCTTTTACAGAATCTAACATGAATTCTAACATTGCACATCATCTACCCCAAGGATCTCTCTAAGGGGTACCCAACACCAGCAACCTTAACTAGTACAGCCATATATAGCCTTCCATGTAACAAGATACCTGTCTACATTGTAAAACACATGCAAAAACCAATTCATCCGTAAAGTTTGATTGGCTTCAACAAATGCTTTTCACAATAAATAAGTGAGGCCCATTGCTTTTGGCATGTTTCATAACAAATTTATCACACCTATGATGTTTCCCAATGAACCAATCAAGCACTTAGCCGTTTCCACTACCTTGTCATCATAAACTGCTCAGGTCTCCTTTCATGTGCATAAGCTGCCTACCACCAGGCTTTCAGTCCTAAAATTACAAATATATACTAAAATTACTATAGGTAAAATATATACAACCCCTCGCAATTGGGTCTATCAAAGATTATCACATTACAAATCGTCAACCCCAAGATATGCCTGAGGGGGCGAACAACACCAAAGCCCTTACCTAGAAAAGTAATTTGTGAGATTCCATACGGCAAAATATCACTCTCCAGCCTTTAACAATCCACCCTTAAAAGTGTACTGGTTTAGCCAATGAGTTTCATATTAAATAGGTTAGGCCTACTACTTTTGGCATCAGCTATAACCTTTCCTAATGAACTAGGAGGCCTATTGTGTTTATGATTGGTTTGCTACCATGATCCATTCAGGCCTACTTGAACATAAGCTTTCCCAAGTTCACAAGGCTACCATCAGGCAAATGTTTTACATTCAGGGTTTGTCAGAGTGGGCAATCAATACCAAAATGCTTGTCTACTTTTCTAACCTGTGAGATTCCATGTCACAAAATATATATTGCCTTTAACAAAGTGTAATAAACCATTTTTACAAACCTTTGGGCTTTAAAATGCTTATCAGGATAAGTCACACCTACTACCTTCGTCATAACTTTTACTATGAACAGAGCATATATAACTTTTCCCAGTGAAGGCCTATAGCTGTCATCATTGGCTTGTCATCATAACAAACCTAGGCCCACAGTATTGACTATAAGCTTTCTATCTAGGCAAATATCTGGCATAAAATCATAGAGGGTCAGATAGACAATAATTTAGAACTGCAATTCCCTAATTGCTATTCTTACCGAATCACAAATAGGAAATTGCAAACTCCTGATGTAAGCAAACTTACACCTTTTAACTAGTGATTCTTAGTGGGTCACAAATCCACCTGCCTCATGAATATTAATGAGGTATGTCGCAATTTGCGACCCATTTGAATTTACAGCCATCACAGTGATGGTAGCCTGCTGAGGTCAGCAACCAACACACCTGTGAATGCTTTTTAATAAAGCATTTTTTTCTTTTAAATGCAGCCCATATTTCTTAATGGAGAAAGGGATGTGTTTAAAAAGTTAAAAATGAAACTTTGAAGTTTCATTTTTTAAGAGAAGGCACTGGTCCAGGAGACTACTGCTTGCTCTTAACAAATGTTTTTTTTTACATTCTCAAAGGTGAAGGGATCCACTTTGAAAACTCAAAGTGCTGTGCTGTGTTACTCTGCCCAGGAAGGCGTTCCATGGGTGGAGCCTGGGTGTTCCCGCGCATCCACCCAATAATTTGAGCTCATTCCCAGATTTACCATTACTGCTCGACCTGGGAATGTGTCAAAATGCTGCGCCTCCCCAGGTGAGGCGTAGTGAGGAGAAATATCTTTATTTCTCCTTGTTTTTTCAAAATGTCTCAGAGGATTTTTTTTGTGCAGGAAGGTGCCCCTTCCTGCACAAAAAACATCCAGTCTGCAATGCAGGCAGCCTTGCACCACGGCACAGGGGTGCCTGCATTGGTGCTAGGCAGACAAAAAGGCAACACATGCCAGGAAAGGACAGGAATGTGCGGTTTTATGTTTAAAAAGGTGCATTCCTGTCCTTTAATGCAGCACAGCAAGGTGACTTACTGCACTGCGTGAAATATTGATAAATAAGCCCCGTAATGTGAAAAATAGCAATCTTGTACTCAAATGGTACAGTCCATCAGAATGTTTTGAGTTGCAATGGCTCTAATTGTTTTTTCCATCTTCAGTTTCCTGAACCAGTGATGTTTTGAAAGTAGAGTTTCACTTGAGCTTTCCAGTTCCTCCAGTTACAGAGCTGTTCTTAATTATAGTTTAGAAAAACATCTACAGTGCCAGCATCTCACTGTAGCCAAGACCACGCTCCTCCCATCTTTCTCTGTTCTCTTCCACCTTCTCAGTTCTTTTCCCATTGTTCCTTCTCATTCCCTTCTTCTGGCACGAGGAATGTTTCCCAACACCCTGCCAGCTCTCTCCCACTGGTAAAATTACCAGTCCTCAAAGGAGAAGGGCAGAGGTGGGGTCCATGTGCCGGCTGCTCCACTTGTATCCCGCCGTGCAGTTTCTGTGCATGTCTCAAAGGAGCTTAATATAAATGCAAACGTTTCGTTGTGCCAGTACCTACACATTACGAT
This sequence comes from Pleurodeles waltl, assembly GCF_031143425.1. Lineage (NCBI taxonomy): Eukaryota > Metazoa > Chordata > Amphibia > Caudata > Salamandridae > Pleurodeles > Pleurodeles waltl. The sequence goes on along the minus strand of NC_090449.1, from coordinate 717,021,170 downwards.
TTGGTATCAGCAGTAAAGGAGAGGCAGGGGCCTAGTTTGAATCAACTAAAGATACAATAAAATGCGCTCGAGGAAACTCGAAACCCAATTTAAAAGTAAACGGGAAACCACGTAATTTTTTGGTAAGTTGGAACATGTGCTTTTCTTTCGGTTTGCAAAGAAATACGGAGAAGTCGACTTTAATGAAGTGCAGGTGGCGCAGGTCAAAGTTTCTCTTTAATGTGTCAGCTCGCATTAAGTAACCGCTCCTGAAGTGCGCGCTGCATGCATGAGATAATGGTATTTCCGATCATAATCATGAAACAGATTCTCCAATGGCGGGCCTTTTATTGGGTCTGAATCCATAGTGCAGACAGACAAAGCTCAGAGGCCATCTCCCTGTGCTCTGTCTGTCGATTATAGGGTTATCTGATGAAATAAAAGCTATGTTTCTCTGTTTCTCATTGGACAATGAACAATGTCGATGCAGGTCCTAGGAATAAGTATTTTAATGCTGTTTTCTATAAGGACCTTAAACAGGAAGAATTCCAAATCGAAGCATGGCGACCGAAGAACGAGTTCCCTCATTTCTCTGACCTCTCTGATCAGCTTTTAAACCGGTGTTCCTTTCATGCAGCCTCATTTTCATAAACTCAATTTGAATAGCAGAGGAAGATCTATGGCCTCGCTGATTGAAGTAGCTTGTATTGATTGGCCAGTTAGGACTTGAGTGTGTTATGCAGTGTCCTCCTGAGGTGGTGAAATGGAGAAATCAATTCCTTAATTTACCATAATATATTCAGATTGTTGAAGAGTGGGGTTTTAGCCTGACCTACTTGAGAAAAGAGTGGGGCAGCTATAAAGACATTTCATCATTCATACGGATCCCTTCTCATCTTGCATAAAATAGTTTATTTTATTCTGAGCATTTGATGTGGAAATAAAATAGTGGGTACCACATAGTCACGAAACACAAGATGCATATTCAGACCCCACAGGATTTTGTGGCTTTGGAGGGCAAGTTTTCAGGGGAAAAAAAGCAAAATTTGCGGCCCTGCACCTCAAAATTTGTGGTATTTTTGTGGTGGCCAAAAATGTGCCTGCCACAAAAATACTGGAAAGGCCTGTGCTCTGTCACAGCTGGAGATTGTGCTTTGTCACAATCTGTGACATTGTAAAGTCTCCAGCAGCACAGCCCCTCAATTTTTAGGGTGTCTGATGACAAAGAGAGCAGATTACAATACGAAACTTGCTCTCTCTGGCATCATGAAACCTGCATGTGCAGGGCAGCAGGGACTGAGTCAGAGTGGCAGTGAAAGTTGGGGCCATGTAGAAAATGTAAAAAAAAAAAGAAAGACAAGACATTTGGGAGTGGTGGGGACTAAGAATTAACAGGAGACTATAGGGGGGCCTAGGGAGAGGACCACAGTGGAGGGTGGAGTGCAGGGCAGGAGCGGCTCACAGTGATAAATAGGGGTGTGGCGGCACGCGCGTGGGTTGGGAGGCAGGTAGGTGGCAGGATGAATTAATAATTCAAAAAAAACCTTACCTGTATCGCCGCTGCCACCGTCACCACTGCACTGCTCCTCTCCTGCAGACAGGCTGCAGGCACAGGCTCCCAGTCTGCCCTTTGGCCAATCCCGACGCAGCTCATAGCAGCGTTAGGATTGGCTGGGAGTACCCAGCCAGGGCGCTCCAAGGCAGACTGGGAGACTGTGCCTGCTGTCTCCAGCTTGGCAGCACCATGCTGGGCTGGAGAGAGTCTACTGTGCATGTGTGTTTGGTGGGCCTGAGACGGCCGGGTAAACATACATATGCAGCTGTGCTCGTCACAGCCTGTGGCCCCGCCCTTTTTACCAAAAAATGATAAAAAACATAGGGCCAGATGTAGCAAAGGTTTTTACCCATTCTGTGTCTATGGGAAAAAGGGTTCGTACATATGGCCCATAGTTCATTATCATTTTTTGGTGAAAGGTTTGCAGCTGCTGCTGCTGGCGGTAGAGGGGGGCACGACGCTCCACCGCCCTAGCGGATGACCAGCGCCTGGTGCAGAGGAGCCTTTCAATGACCTGTGGAGTCCACAGGGAGCACACAAAAGTGTGATGTGGGCTTCAGGCTAATTGCACGGGAGGGGGCTCTGTGCATTTGAAAGGCAGGCAACAGACGATGTAAACACCTCTACTGCCTGCTTGCTTGTTGTTCACCCTCCTTTACTGGCTTGAAAGCAGCTCAGCTCCAGGAAAGAGAAGGTCAACCCCATTTGACTTTTTTCACACATTTTGCAGGCGCTTTTCTAAAAATCGTGGGATTTTTACAACAGTGCAGATTTTGCAATTGTTCTGCAAATCACGAAATTGTGATATCCTTGGGATTCTGCATAGTTATCTCAGAACACAATTAATAATTTAATGATACAGTGCCGTCTTGATTGTATTTTTGGTTACCCTATCACCTGGTTTGTACATAGGTCATCATCTTTTGACCCTTCATCATCATCACTTTATTTTTATTAAAAAAAATTGCTCTCCACCTTAGACGAACCTTAAAATGTATTGCAAGCCAAACATCTATAATGAGAGGATAACATTCAATACACAATGCAAAAGCACTCCGTGCATGGCCATTTGGTAAACAATGAAGAGTTTTGAAATTGCTGGAGAATTGTACATGAGGCAATTTTAAATTCAAGGCCCAGTACCTGTCAAGGCCATGCAATTGATCATTTAATAATAAACCCAGCAAAAGGCGAGCAGGCACAGTCACCAGGATGAAATCAAGAAGCAGGTGTTTGTCGAAGGGCTAGATAATTCAAGGTGCAGAGTCACGTGGAACCTTATGGATATTAGTATCCAACTTGAATTGCAAGGTCATACCAATGGCTAAATTCAAACATTGTAAGTTCATATAGTATAGACCAACACATGGAATCTCACTGGAAGCCAGCGCTACTGCTTTCTGAAAAATAGCAGCAAAATTGCTGAACATGAGATGCTTACAAAGACCCTTTCATTTAACAGAATGGAATGGTACAATGACTGGATACTGTGATCAGGCAAAAGCAGACATAGGGGGTGATTCTCACCCTGGCGGGCGGCGGAGGCTGCCCGCCAGAGTTCCCCCTCCAAAATACCGCTCCGCGGTCGAAAGACCGCTGAGGGTATTTTGGGTTTTGCACTGGGCTGGCGGGCGACCGCCAAAAGGCCGCCCGCCAGCCCAATGCAAAACACCCTTCCCACGAGGACGCCGGCTCAGAATTGAGCCGGCGGAGTGGGAAGGTGCGACGGGTGCAGTTGCACCCGTCGCGAATTTCAGTGTCTGCAAAGCAGACACTGAAATTCTTTTTGGGGCCCTCTTACGGGGGCCCCTGCAGTGCCCATGCCATTGGCATGGGCACTGCAAGGGCCCCCAGGGGCCCCGCGACACCCCATACCGCCATCCTGTTCCTGGCGGGAGAACCGCCAGGAACAGGATGGCGGTATGGGGTGTCAGAATCCTCCATGGCGGCGCAGCTTGCTGCGCCGCCATGGAGGATTCATTTGGGCAGCGGAAAACCAGCGGGAGACCTCCGGTTTTCCACTTCTGACCGCGGCCGAACCGCCGCGGTCAGAATGCCCAGCGGGGCACCGCCAGCCTGTTGGCGGTGCCCCCGTCATTTTAGCCCTGGCGGTCTTGGACCGCCAGGGTTAGAATGACCCCCATAATGCCCTGCACATTTAGGCCCTCATTATGACATTGACGGTAAATCCTACTTACCGCAACAGTGATGGCCGCCAACATACCGTCGCGGAGGCGATCATCCGTTCACCATATTATGACACACACACACACTAAACCAACAGAATGCTGCCACAAACACATATCCGCCTGATCAAAGGTAAGTGTTAAACCGTTGGTACATACACCCACAACTTCACACCAAAAAAACAACGCCCTCCACATTATGACTCACAAATCACCATGGCGGACATTCAACGGCGGTAAACCATAGGCGTTACACACCCGCGCGGTCAGAATGGCCACCCAAATACAAAACAACACAACATTGGCCAATACCAAAAACACACACCTGACAACAATACACACACCACACCAACCCACTAAAAGCACTATAAAACACACACCCACATTACCTACAATCCTTTACGAAAATGAAAAATAGCCATGAGACAGACACGCAAATCACTGAAACAACTACACACACCACTAACACCCAGCCGTCCGTCACACACCCCACACTCCACCACATTATTCAACACGCACTCCACAACACATTCCACACAACACCCATGTCCCTACAAAGGCACCCCCGTTTCACAGATGAGGTGTTGCAGGTCATGGTGGAGCAAATAGTCAGGGTAGAGCCACAGCTGTTTGGAGCACAAGTACAGCAAATATCCATTGTGAGGAAGGTGGAGCTATGGTGGAGAATTGTAGACTGGGTGAACGCCGTGGGACAGTATCCAATAACAAGGGACGACATCAGGAACAGGTGGAGTGACCTAAGTGGGAAGGTACGTTCCACGGCAGCCTGGCACCAGCTCGCAATCCAGAGAACTTGAGGTGGTCCCCCACCTCCTCCTCCACAGCTGACAGCATGGGAGGAGCAAGTCTTGGCAATACTGCATCCTGAGGGACTCACTGGAGTTGCCAGAGGACTGGACACTGGTGAGTCAATATTCACAAACTATCACCTATCAACTATCATTATACCTGCATGCCATCTCACCCCTCATCCTGACTCCCATCACTCCACTCCATCCCACACAGTGCACCTACACATATGACTAACCCCAATGCCAAGCCCTGCATACCATACACACTGCATGTACAGCCCTCCCAGCCCTGCATGTACACCCACCACCTATGCATGCACAGCATGGAGAACTAACAATCCCACAATACATCACCATACACAAACAAAGGTGGCAGGGCAACATCAAGGATATAGGGGAAGCTAGGGATGTACAATATGTCACAGACATGAAGAATAATACATCACTTACATCCCCGCAGGTGCCCCAGCCAATCCCAGCCTCGAGGAGGTGCCACAGCTATCCAGTCCCCCAATAGAAGATGTCCCCAGTGATGACAGTAACTCTGGACATCTGGATGAACTTCCTGGCTCATCAGGGACCACTGGTCAGTCGGCCACCCAAGCCCACTCCCAGTCCACCATAGAGCCTCCCCCTCAGTATCCAACACCACAGCACCCACCCAACGTCCCCACACCTCTGTCCCCAGGACACATCAATCAGCAGTGTGCCCACCTGTACCGGGACCCCAGTCCACACCTCACTGCCAAGACAATCAGGGTCCTGGGTTCAGTGGCAGTGGGCACACCGTTCAGGGGATACAGGTACAGGGGTACAGGGACACTGGGAGGACAGCTGTGTGCCAGGGGGAGGACAGGCTCAGGGTACCGACTGTCCTGGAGACACTCACTAATGTCCTGGGGGCTTACCAACAATCCCAGGACAAGAAGGGCCAAATTCTTGACATCATGCAGAAGAACCAGCAGCTGCAGGAGGTACACCACCAGGAGACCAGGAAAGATTTGCAGGTCATCAACACCACCATGGTCTCCACAGCGGGGTGCTGGCTGACATGGCCAACATAATGAGGGAATATACAGCAAACTAGCGGGCCCTTCCACTAGCCAGTCAACTGAACATCCCACCACATCTGCTGCAGCTAGTGGACAGGAAGCCCTGCCACAGGACGCACAGGCCACCAGCACCCCTCCCTCTGCAGAAGGTGAACCACCTCACAAACGGTCCCTGCGACCCAGACAGATGCCAGAGACATTTGCCAAGACCACCGCCAGGAAATGAGACCCCCCTGAATGTCCCCCTTGTGTCCCACTCTGTCACCTTGTCCACTTTGAACTGCCTGTGCTCCCCATCCTATGGCCCTTTGGACACTGGACCTGTGCTACAAACAGACTGGACCAATACCCTGGACTTACCTCTACCATGACCCATTCCAATGCACTATTCCGTCTATACATTTCACTACAATAAACACCCTGGAACACAACTTGAGTGATAGTGCTTTATGTTAAAAAAATGTGCAATTAGGGTAAGTTACAACTTGTGCAAATGACCTGAACTCTGACATCATACAAATAATCACCTGTAGCTGTCTGTAGTCATCACATCAGTACACATTAGAAATAACACCAACATCTGCAAAATGAGAAGGCATAGGTGACAGTCAGTTGAGATGCAAAGGAATTGACTGCCATCATGCTACAGAAACACACTGAAAGGATAAATAATCAGAGGAATGGTCAGTTCCACTGCCTCACCTGTGTGTCATTGGAAGTACTGCAGTATAACTGATGTTCTGTTGTCCACATCTTCATCCTATGCTTCCTCATCCTCACTGTCCTCAGGGTCCACTGCTTCTACAGGGGTATTTCCAATCTCCTCCTCCTGCAGATAAGGTACATGTTGTCTGAGGGTCAGGTTGTGCAACATGCAGCATGTGACAACTATCTGGCAAACCTTCTCAGGGGAGTAGCACAGGGATCTACCTGTCAGATGGAGGCATCTGTACTTGGCCTTCAGGAATCCGAAGGTACGTTCTATGATCCGCCTGGTTCGTCCATGTGCATCATTATACCGATTCTCAGCCCCTGTCCTGGTATTCCTCACAGGTGTCAGGAGCCATGATAGGTTTGGGTAGCCAGAGTCACCTGCAAGTACTGAGAGACAAACATTAGCCTTACACAATGGTATGGGGGATGACTCCTGAAGCACACACTGACATACAGTGGGTGGGGACTTGGCAGTGACGTGGGAGATGCCATTTGCACATTGAGTGAGTGGAAACTCTTCCGATTCCTGAATACCTGTTAATTGTGCTGGGAGGGGGACAAATGCAATATGTGTTCCGTCAATCACCCCAATAATTTTTGGTATATGTCCCATTGCATAGAATCCAGCCTTCACAGTTGTCAAATCTTCCACTTGGGGGAAAGAGATGTAGCTGCATATGTGTTTGACCAAGGCAGACAAAACCCTTGCCAGCACTATTGAAAACATTGGCTGTGACGTTCCTGCTGCCAAGCCCACTGTCACTTGGAAAGAACCAGTTGCCAGGAAATGGAACACTGATAGAACTTGCACAAGAGGGGGGATCCCAGTGGGATGAACGATAGGTGATATCAGATCAGGCTCCAATTGAGTACAATTGAGTACACAGCTCTGTGATTTTGGCCATCTAGTCTATACGTCAGTATTATGTGCCTATCCTCCTGTGTAGCCAAGTCCACAAGGGGTCTGTACATCGGGTCTTGTCTCCTCCCATTCCTCTGCAGTGGTAGGTATCTAAGGGACATAGAGCATGTATGTAATCAGACAATGTGAATGGCAATGTATGTGCAATTTATAGCAATGACGCCGTTTTTCTATTTCTGAATGTTGCCCACCACCATAAAATGGTGACCGCCTGTCCTGTAAGTATGGACAGGTGGAAGTGATGTAACCCCGCCGGCGTTGGGTGTCATGGTGGAAGGCGGTCTTGCACTGCCGTGCTATTCCTCAATGGCTAAAACAGGGGTCTATGGAGTACAGTGTCGTATGGGGATCACCGGCGGTGGTGATGGTGTACACCGCCGTGGACGTGACCAACATTTTCAGTCTAAATCATCACTTGATTCTTGACTTTCCACAGTGCAACACCTCCACTGCGTGTGCTGCTGTGACCTGTGTCTGGATCCTGCCATGGCCTGTGTGACAGGGGAAAGGGCCCCTGCCTTCACTTCAGAGGAGTTAGAGTGCCTGGTGGATGGGGTCCTACCACTGTATGGACAGCTATATGGGCCTCCAGACCAACAGGTGAGTATACCATGGGCATACTGCATGTGACAAGGTTGCATGGAGATGTGTGTGCTAGCAGTGTGTAATTTGGGTGGGGGGTATGTCTGATGGTAGTGTACAAGCAGTGCTCCGGGTGATGTTTGTACCAATGGAGAGGGAAATGATATTTTTGGGGCATATGTGTGACTGGCTGGATTGTATGGTTAATGGTGTCCTCCTGTCAGTATTACCTCTGCAGGTCAGCGCCCATCAGAAGGGATTGTGGTGTGCCATCGCCAAGGATGTGTGGACCCTGGGGGTCTATAGCAGGTGGAGCACCCACTGTAGGAAAAGGTGGGAGGACCTGAGACACTGGGCACGGAAGACCGTGGAGGACCAGCTGGGGATGGCCTCCCAACGAGGGCGGAGTGCCTGTCGGAACCTGACCCCCTGATGACCCGCATACTGGCGGTGGCCCACCCAGAGCTGGATGGGCGCTTGAGGGTAGCATAGCAGCCACAAAGGGGTGAGTACAGTGAGCGTCACAACAATTATTTTGGGGTGGCATAGGATTCTGGAGGTGGGTTTCAGTTAGTGGGTGCCCCTTAATGCCAGCTCGGCCATTGCTGCATGATCCAGCTCTTGGTAAATGGGTGTATAGCAAAATCTGGTAACCTAGATAGGTAGCATTCCATGTCAGACAAAGCTTAGTGGTTCCCAGGAGGGGTGCAGTTGGTGGTGGTTGGCTCTCACTTTGCTGTGGCACATAGCCAATGCAATGCCAGTGCGATGTGTAGTATTCAATCCTGATCCCTGTGTGTGATGGTAATGTGTATGCCAACTGTGGTGTTGTTGCTGTAATTGACCCACTGCTCCCTTTCTCTCTCCCCTCCATTATCTTCTATCATCCTGTCCATGTGTGCATTAGCATCATCTGGGGGAGGAGCAGGGGTACCGGCCACTGAAGGAGCTGCATCCCACGGGACCCAGGAGGCAAAGTCAATTGACGCTGAGGAGACCAGTTTGACGGAGGACGAGGAGAGCACCACTGCAGAGACAGGAGGTGACAACAATGACCCTGGTGGTGGTGGACACATCTGGAACCTCCTTAGTTACAGGTACAGCCGCCACCTCGTACCACCACCGCACTCCCAGTAGCCCCCCACTGAGTTGCCCGAGCCTGCTCACCTAGGAGGGTGGGCATCTCCTTCGCCCCTAGGCACCTCAGGCCCTGCCCCAGTGAGCCCTGCTGCCCTCAGTGAGGAGGCAATTGACCTCCTGAGATCCATCTCTGTAGAGCAGTCAACTATTGTGAATGCCATCCAGGTGCTGGCATCCCAGATGCAGCAATGCAATGCATGCCTGGAGGTCATCCACAGTGGGTTGGCGGCCCTACAGAGATCGTTTCAGGCTCTGGCCTCCTCTCTGATGGCAGCTAGTGTCCCTGTTCCTACTGTCACCCCTCCAACTACCACTTTCCAGTCTCCTCAATCCCAACCCATCCAAGGCAGAGTTACAGACAAGCATGCACACAAAACATCCCACAAGAGTTGCACAGTCAAATACAGGCAGCACACTTCAGGCCACATGCACTCACACAAACAACAGACACTTGCTCACACAACCACATCCACTGCCTCCACTGTCTCCCCCTTCTCCTCCCCCTCCTTCACAGTCATATCCGCACTTACACCTGCATGCACTGCATCAACAGCCACCACCACCATCACCACATCATGCAGTACACAAACCTCACTGGCAGACACCTCCACATCATGCATCCACGTGTCCCCTTTGGCCTCTCCCACCTTGTCTGCCCCCTCCTACGAGACACAAATGCATGCACACAGACACCCAACAGCCATCCACCTCACACACACACACACACTGTCCATGCACCTGCACCCAAGTCCAGCAGACGTGCACCTCCGACAACCACTCCATCAACCTCTACTCCCATCCCTCCTCCCACATTCCGCTCCAACACCCCTAAGAAGACTTTCCTTGCATGTCTTGACCTCTTCCCTCCCCCTCCACCCCCCGCCCGTAAGAGCAGGGTCCCAACAACCCAGCCCAGCACCTCAGCCAAACAGTCCACGCGGACAGTGGTGGCACCACCTAGGCCTGGTGGCAAGTCAGTGAAGGATCCCACTCCACCTGCCATGAAGGAGAAGGAGACTGCACCTCCTGCTTTGAAGGGGAAGAAGCCCTCGACTCCTGCCCGGAAGGCTGAGGAACACACACAACCTGCCATGAAGAGGAAGAAGTCCTCAAACCCTGTCAGGAAGGGTAAGGATTTCACGCCTTATGCCATGAAGGGGAAGAAGCCCTCGACTCTAGCAGAGGCTGTCAGGGTGACACCTCCACCACCACCAGTGGTCACGGTGCCCCCACCACCAGCTGAGGAAGTGCATCCCTCACCACCAGCAAAGGCTGGCCAGGAGCGATCTTCACCTGCCACCACAGTTCAGCCCTCGCCAACAGCAGAGGTTGTCCAGGAAACACCTTCACCTGGCACCACAGTAAAGCCATCACCTCCAGACAACACAGTGCAGCCATCACCACCAGCAGAAGTCATGAAGGCCACTCTCCAGGGGCTTCTGTACGAGGGGCCCCCTCCAGAACCAGTGGGCAAGTCACCCACTCCAGAGACTGTGGCCTTGCACTCCCCAGGACAGGGAAATGGGCATGGAGACCCCACCAGAATCAGTGGTCTTGTTCCCGACTTCGGCTGAAGTGCCCCCCAAGCCCCATTCCCCTGAGGTGCCTGCCCACTTGCATACTGATGCCCCTGCAGAGTTCTATCCAGATTAAGTCAGCATTCGAGTTGGGCTTTGGACTGTGCCCTGTGGCCATGTGGGCCCTTAGTACATTGGACTGGGCAGTGGCCCTTTATGTACATTTGTACATATCTGTTTCACGTACAATTGGATTATTTATTAGCTGTTTATATCAATACATTCTCATTAGTGCATTCTTGTTGTTGTTGCATTATTCTGCTGTGTATTGTGTGCCATTGTTTTTCGTGTGCAGATGGTTGTGTGTATGGTGTGTGTGTGTCGGGTGTGTATCGTGTGTGTGTGTGTGTGTCACTCTCTTTTTTCTCCCTCCGTCCCTTGTGTGCCAGGCGGCTGTACACACCATTGTCATCTTCGTCGGCATTGGTGTTCCAGGTGGAGCATGACGTAGAAGAGCATCGGAAAGACCTGCAGTTCCGGTTCCATGGTGGTGTTGTTCTTCCCTGTGTCTCCGATGGTAAGTCCTTTCTCTTCTGTGATGCGTTTCCACCACGTTTTTGATGGCGTTGGTACTGTCCCAGAAAAACGTGGCGGATTGACGTGTTAAAATATGGAGGGTGGTACTTTGTCTTCCACCTGGCTGTTGATGGCTACCGCCGTGGTGAGTGTTGTTTCCGCCCTGGCGGTTGGTGTGGTACATTGGCTGTCTATGGGAGCTATCACCGCCATGGTCATAATTTGGTGGTAATTACCCCCAGCCTGTTGGCGGTATTACCTCTGTTGACGCGTCCCTTTATGATAAATTTATACACTCGGGGACTCGTTTTAGGCCAATGACTCTTTAGACCCTGATTGAAGACACCTTAGGACGAGATAGCTAATCAACATGACAATCAATATATCAATAACGTCATCAATATTTATTATAACAAGACAATTTACTTTAGTCAAAGTCATTAATAAAACTCGGAAACCACCATGACAATCAATATACCCCCTATTATTTTTGCAAATACCCCATTCCAAATGCTACTAAACCAATTCCCTACTTTGGTAATTCCTTTCCCTACCTTTTCCCACACTCCAGGTTCTTTCAGCTCTTTCAAATCTGCACTGTCTTTTGTTAAGTTAGTAAGCATACCTCTAATCTTTTTGCTGTTATCTGGTATGAACGCACAACAATGGTGCTCATTAAGCATCTTACAGACTCCGCCACTCTTCGCTAAAATAATGTCTAAAGCAAGCCGATTTTGAAGAGTCATAGCCCTTTCCGCAGCAAGTTCAGTATCCATCAGGAGTATAGCCCCTGTGAAGTTTGTCAGCATGTTATCCACAATAGTAGACAACTTTCGAATCTTTATGGAGTTTAAGATAACCCCTACTGAAGGAATTATGGCTCCAAATATGTCACCTACGACAGCAGCCGCTGTCTCTCTCTTTTGTCTAGCATGATGTAATTCAGACATTTTATAAATTTGCTTTAAGTCATCAATCTGGTAGATCTTTGGGAAAACTATTCCCAAATAGCATGTCCCATACCATCCCTTTGGAAGACGGTAATAAGCATTAAGTCCACATATATAATAGATCCCAGGGATCGCTGGATCCTGTCCATTTAACATGAACGTCCACTTACTCTGAAACAAAAACACATGCCTACATTCACTCGTTCCCACAAACAAAGTATCAAGCTCAGATTTTGGCCTATATATGCAAAGCCTACGTACATGCAGTGCGTCTATTGCTAATTTACCCTGTGTCTTTATTGCGGTGTAAGCATAATCATTTGCAAATGTGCATTTTTCTAAGCCCTGTTCTAGCCTTTCCTTTAATGCCTTTCGTCTATCATCATTGTGATCTAAGAAGCTTTTCTCTACAGGTGTTAGTAAGCAGGTGAGATTATTGCGGTGCGCATAAGCTGTCCCAAATGTCAGTGTTGGCTCAAAGAAACCCCTAACTAATTTTTTGCTGTGTTCTTTAGCTAACTTTTTTCAAAACTCAATTACAGGTACAGAAGAAAACACTACATCTAAGTTAGAGTAAAAGTATTGCACATGTTCCTGATTATAGAACCTCGTTAAGAGCAAACTACAACTAATCCCGTAAGTTAATGGCAAACTATAATAAGTAACTCCTTTGTGTACTGATGAAGGAATCTTTGTGCACACATAGCAATTTCTCGCATCCATTGTGTCAACATACTCATTCAGCAAGCGATAGAAAACGTTAGTAGATAGTTCCCCCTTTGAGTTAGTTACCTTATGGAAGTATTTAGTATCCCGCTCAAACTTTTCCCACGGTGTTAGTATAGTAGTTTCAGGAGTTGAAGCATTGTTAGTCACTTTCTTCTCCACCAACGGCATTCCCACAATCACACTTATAATTATTATTGCACATATAACTCCCATACCAACAACCAAACATGCACGAGTCCTACCCTTATTACTATTATCTCTAGTGTAATTAATGAGCTGTTATAGAATCAGAAGGCAAGATAATACAAAGCAAACAATCAACTTGAGGACGATATAAAACTCTTTTTTTTTTCTCTTTTCTCTTTTCTGCAAAGTCTCTCTTTTTCTCAGCAAGTATTTAAAGCGTTTCACTCACTCCAGGACCCTTTTGTCAAATCAGGTTAGCAGCTTATCATAATTGGTTTTTCAGAGTCAATTCAGGTTATCAATGTCACATCCGGTAATTTATCAGTCTCTTTTCTCAGCTTTTCAGCTTTCAATTTCAATTTCGATTTTATCACAGTCTCTTTCTAGAGTTTAATTCAGGTGCTGTAGTATTGACCTGGAACCTCTTGATCAAAACAAAACGCCAAGAATTCTTGTTGCCATTCAGCTGATGTTGCATACGCCCATTCAGGACCTGCGTACCTTCTGTTTGCAACTCTTTTTCTTTTCAATCTGCGGTCACCCTGCAGCTCTCCTTCACTGAGATCTTCTTTCCTGGTTGTATCAACTTCTTCCTCTATTGTGTCACCAGGGATCACTCTTTCCCCTGCAGCTTGTCTCCCTGGCCAGTTATCTCCTTTAAGTGTTTTCCTTCTTCTTGGCCTTTCAGGACATTGAACAGCGCCCTACTCTTGTGCTATGATGTTTTCTCTTGATGGACCAGCAATCGGCTCAGGGGGAGTCAGAACACCTTGACTTCCCTCTGCCTCACTTCCTTCGCCTTCAGGGTCTGTTATGGGTTCACCTTCAAACCTGTATCCGTCTGCTTCTGGGAGAACCTCTCTTTGCGTCGGTTCCCCTGCTGCCTCGAATGAGATAGGCTCACTGTCACCCTTCTCGAACTTGTTTACTGTTTGAGTGACTAAGCCGTCCTCAGCAGGCTCTCCTTCAGTCTCAGTTCCCCTTTGATTTCTCTCCGGCCCTGAGACTTCCTTTTCTGCAGCTGTTGTTTTGGACAATTCAAGTTCCTCATCAGTTGGACACGTCACCTTCTTTGTGTGACTGGCATGTATCCAATTCGGAAGACCTGCACATTTAACAGCTGTGGTAGTTGTCAGTATTACTTGATATGGCCCCTTCCAACGTGGCTCCAAACACGACTTCCTTACGTGTTTCTTGACAACAACCCAGTCACCGGCTTTCAGAGTGTGAGCTGGATCACTGATCGGTGGCAATGAAGTGGCCTCCACCTGGTGAGAAAAAGAGTGGACCGCATCAGCTAGACCCTTGCAGTAGTCCATCACCATATCATCAGTGATATTCACAAGAGCATTTGCAGGCACTGCGGGCAATCTCATAGCTCGCCCCATTAGAATCTCGTGTGGAGATAGATAGTCCTGTTTTCTTGTCAGGTGTGTTTCTTATTGACATCAGCACTAAGGGCAATGCATCTGGCCATTTCAGATTGGTAGCTGCGCACATTTTTGCCATCCTCGACTTCAGGGTACCATTCATCTGCTCCACTAGTCCTGATGCTTCAGGGCGATAGCTACAATGCGACTTCTGCTCAATGTTCAGTGCGGCACACAAGAGCTTAATCACCTCATTGTCGAAGTGTCTGCCTCTGTCTGATTCTAAAGAGATCGGAAACCCGAAATGTGGTATGAGTTCCCTAAGTAACAGTTTGGCTACTGTGAGACTGTCATTCCCACGTGTAGGGTAGGCTTCAATCCAGTGACTGAACACACACACAGTCACTAACACTTACCTCAGTCCTCCACACACAGGCATCTCAATAAAATCCATCTGCATCCTGCTAAATGGACCGCCAGCTCTCCCAATGTGGCTCAAGTTTACCACAGTCCCTTTCCCTGCATTCATCTGCTGACAGATGATGCACCTGTGACAGATAACCTCTGCAGTTTGCCTGAATTTCGGATTGAACCAATCTATTTTGAACAGCCTAATCATTGCATCTCTCCCAAGATGTGCTTGACCATGGTAGAACCTCGCAAACTGTGACAAAAGACTGTTTGGCAAAACCATTTTCTCCTCCTCTGAGACCCACAAGTCATCAGAACTCTGTACGCATTGCATTCTCTGCCAGGAACGTTTTTCTTCTTTACTGGCACGTCCAGCAAGGATTTTAACTTGTCTAAAGTGTCAACTATTTTCAATGCAAATTCTGCACAAGTTTCATTTTCTGTTTCAGGTAACAATTCCCACTGATCTCGAAATGATATACATTTCAATGCACAAAACCTTGCGACTTGATCTGCATATCCATTTCACCACTGCAATTTCAAGAGGCAACTGAATAGCGTGCAACAAATCCTTAATTTTCTCGCCATTCTTCACTGGAGAACCAGAAGAGGTCATGAAACCCCTCTGTGACCATAGTTGGCCAAAATCATGTACAATTCCAAATCCATATCTGCTGTCAGTATAGATGGTGACTTTCAGGTTTTTAGCTGCGTGGCATGCTCTAGTAAGAGCAATTAATTCTGCCACTTGTGCAGAGTACACTCTTTCGAGCCAGGAAGCTTCTAAAATACCGGTGATTGTACACACGGCAAACCCAGCTCTCAGTACTCCCACTGAGTCTCTCAAGCATGAACCATCAACAAACATAATGTAATCATTTTCCTCTAATTGAGTATCTTTAATGTCAGGTCTCGGTTTGGTGCACAGATCTGTTACCTCAAGACAATCATGTTCGACTTCCTCAGCATCATCAATGTTCACATTTTCAATAGGAAGCAAAGTTACCGGGTTCAATACAGTACATCGTTTCAGGGAAACATTAGGTGACCCCAGTATAATTGTTTCATATCTTGTAAGTCTCGCATTTGTCATGTGTTGCGTCTTGGTTCGGGTCAGCAGGATTTCAAATGAATGAGGGCCCATTACTGTTAAGGGATGTCCCATCACTATACCTTCACACTGAATGAGGCTTTGACCAACTGCTGCAACTGCACGCAAACAACCTGGTAAGGCTGCTGCGACTGGGTCCAAAGTAGCTGAAAAATATGCTACTGGGCAGTTTGCACCTCCATGGACCTGTGTCAGGATAGACAAAGAACAAGCATCACGTTCATGACAAAACAGTACAAAAGGCTTTGTGTAATCAGGCATACCTAAAGCTGGTGCCCTGCACATACTTTCCCCCAGTTCTATGAATGCCTTCATCTCTGTCTCGGACACGGTTATAGTACCCGGGCTGTCCTGTACTTCCTTAACTGTCAGCTTCACTAAAGGCTTAGAGATAATCGAGAAATTGGGGATCCACTGACGATAGTAGCCCACCATTCCCAGGAACATCCTGACATCTCTCTTTGTTGTCGGGGGATTCATCTTCAGTATGGCTGTCACTCTCTCTTTGGATATTCTCCTCGACCCCTTTTCAATCAGGTGACCTAAGTATTTCACCTCTTTCTGACAGTATTGCAGCTTCTTTGGGGACACTTAATGTCCATTCTTTCCCAAATGGTTTAACAAGGCAATTGTGTCGTACCTGCAGTCATCTTTTGTCCTGGACGCAATCAACAAATCATCAATATACTGCACTAGAGTTGAACTGAGAGGTAATTCTAATGAGTCCAAATCCTTCTTCAATATATGATTGAAGATGGAAGGTGACTCAGAAAACCCCTGAGGAATTCTGCACCAACTGTAGACCTTATCCAGGAATTTGAAACTGAAGAGAAATTGGCTGTCCTCCTGAAGAGGCACCGAAAAGAATGCTTGAGACAGATCCACAACTGTGAACCACTCTGCATCACATGGAACCTGAAACATAATCACTGCTGGATTTGGCACTATGGGGCAACATTTTATCACTATCTCATTTATTTTCCTCAAATCCTGCACAATTCGGACCTTCCCACAAGGCTTTTTCAAACCCATTATTGGTGAATTACATGGGCTGCTCAGTACTTCATTCAGAACCCCTTGCTTTACAAAGTCTGCAATTATTTGCGTCACCTGTATAAGGACATCTTGTGCCATGTGGTACTGCGGTACTTGAGGAAACACTGCATTTGGCTTTACCTCTACTATGACCGGTTCTACTCCTTTTGTTAATCCCACTTCCTTTCCTGTCAGATCCCACACTTTCTCTGTCACTGTTCCCTGCAGGTCGGCTGGTAAGTCATTCACTGTGGACATCGGGAATAGAGTTATCAAACGGTATTTCTCATTTGCCATTTCCGTCTCTAGTTCAGAGATCTGAACATCGTCTCCTTCATCATCACTGTTTGTCTGGACCTCAATCCCATCATTAGAACAGGTAATCGAACAAATTGTCTTGCACAGTAAGTCTCTTCCCAGTAGGGATACAGGACTCGAATCACAGACTACAAACTTATGTAATCCCTGGAAGTTACCAATCTCAACTTGGACCGGTCTGTAATCGGGTTCGTCAGGAACTGATTTGCTACTCCTACCACCCTTATGGTACGGCCCGAAAGTGGCAATTTCGGAACCTCTGCACTTCTGACTGTAGAGCGTGTAGCTCCTGTGTCAACCAGGAATGAAACCTTTTGACCCATCACTTGACCCTCTACATAGGGACCCCTCTGATCTACTTCTAGGGAAGCTGCAAGCCTGCACTCCTCACTGTCTGAACAATCATCCGACCATCGTTTATTCCATCCTCACCACGCAATGGGAACTGCTGTACTGTGTTACTTTGACTCATCATTTGACCTGTGACCTGTTGAGGAAGCATCACCTGTTGCTGTCCCATCAGAGCTGATGGTATCTGCATTTGCTGTCTAGGTACCATGGGAATCTGCTGTTGCACTTGTGCCTGCTGAACATGCGGCATTTGCATCTGCTGCATGGGTTGTAACCCCTGCATCTGAACCATGTCATTTTGGAAGTTCTGATTTTGACCTCTCATTTTTGGACCCCTCACATTCTGGAATGTGACGACATCATTGCTTTGTTGAACAACACCATCCTGCGCCACCATTGGACATTCCCGCTTCCAGTGCCCCACGCCCCCGCACGTGTGACATGGCGACACCTTCTTCATCCCCTGCACATCATTTTGAACCACAGCGGTAATACTATCCAGACCCCTGTTCACAAAACCTCCTCGACCTCGTCCTCTTGGTTGCACCTGAAACGTTCCATTTACCTGCGGTGGCTGCTGTACCATCTGCTGTATTCCATTTCCCTGCATCCCTGCCTGCGCTGCCTTAATCTGCATCAGCATCACTTTCTCCTTTAACTTTCTCTGCTTCAGTTCAATCTCATCACTACAGTACTTCGCATACTACAATACCTCGTCAATCGGCTTCGCTTGCCAACAGATCAAATGATTCTTAATCATCTGGCTAATCTCTGGTCTCAACCCTTCAACAAACCTGAACACAAGATGATTCATGTCTTTCGGTTCTGTGGTCTCAGTGCCACTATAGTGTTTGAACGCCTTTAACAACCTCTCATAGTAAGCATGGATCGACTCTTTGGCCTCCTGTGAGGTTCGATCGATTTTCTGCCAATCAGTAACTTTCTGCGACACTTTCTGCTGCAGAAACTCAATCACTTTATGATAAGACCTCATCACATCTTGTGATGGTGCTCCAGTAACCTTATCCCTTGCCGGCTCTTCTGTCGGCCAGTCCACACCTCGCTTGCACTCAAGCCATAAGTCAGGTGGAACTATGATCTCAAACAGGGTATTCAAGTCTTCCCAGAGACATTTTGCAAGCTTCACAAACCTGTCCGTCTGCTGGTACCACTCTATTGGCATCTCCCTCAACCTAGGATAATCATTTGTGAATGAGAGGATGTCACCTCTAGACCACGGTACATGGACTAAAACTCCTCCAGCTGTTTCTCTCATTGGTAACATCTTTATTGTCCCCGTGTCCGGTGCAGCTTTAGCCTGTTTTGGTTCCGGACCATCACCTTTCTCTTTATCTCTCTTCTTTGCCCATCTGCCTTCCCGCTTCTCTAATGCTCCCCAAATCTGAGCACTCTGCAGTATCTCTTTAAGATGTGCCTTCATTCCGGTAGACCTCATGTGTTCAAAGTCTTTGGGATCAAAGTCTAACCTGTAGCTCCTCTTTAGGTGCTTTGTATTTTCTATGTCTATGCCGTATTTGTCTGCCAGGTTCACCAACCTCTGGTGCACCTTGATCACTTCTCTAGTTATTTTGGGGCACAGATACCTCAATTCTGCTTCTGTGTATGACTCTAATCTATTCACTCCCGTTGTCCCTTCTACTAGTTCCGTGGCTTCCACACCCAGTCTCACAAAATTCAGGTATTCGTCTCTTTCTGACCTCTCTGCAGTCACTGTAGTAGTTTGCGGAGTGTTGAGCTTGTCTAACCACTCATTCAATTGTTGCGCTGTTAAACCCTGCAACGAAACATTTCCATACTGCACTATTGGTGTCTGTGTCGTATTGGTACTCATTATCTGTGGGGTTAGCGTTCCTAACCCTGCTTGCCTCATTGTTTCCAAAGGAATCCCAATTGGACTAAAGTCTAGTAAGGACCTAGACTTTTCGGCTGACTGTCCTCCCTGCGCTATTCCCTGCAAGTTTCCTGTAGACTCTCATCTTATCGCCTCTTGGGTCATTATTCCCTGATCACATATGCCAGGCTTACCCTGCGCATACAGCGGTACTGGTGGACCAACAGTAATTGGCAACGATATGGCAGCTGGTGACTGTCCAAGTCCCACACCCTGCAGAACAGTAGCTCCCACAGCTTGATTTATCATAGGTGAGGTAGCTACTGGCTGTGACCCTGCAACTGAAGTGTAACTCTGAATCATTTGTTGCTGCGGCTGGGGCAACAATTGTGGAGTTGGCTCAATCTGCACTAACTTTGATCTTGTGTATACCGGATCAGGCAGCACCATCAGACTCGTAGTTGTCTCTAGTACTGGGACGTCTGGATAGAGCCTCTGTATCAACGGAGGTTGCAACTGTATCTGCCTGTCTGGCGCAGTGGGTACACTGACACCATTTTGTATCAAAACCGTATCACTTGTCTGCACTACATTTGTAATTCCCTTACTCTGTGCCTGATCTTCAGGACCCGCACTTGTGATCTGTGTAGTGTCATTTATGGCGTATGGTGGCGGGCGCTCATGCAACAACTGATTAAGAAATTCTTCATCGTCTAAGTCATCTTCGTCTACCCAAGACCTCTGCGTCCCCTTTGTTTTACTAGAGTCCTTGTCTGTTTTACAAGTGGCTTTCTTTCCCTGTGTCTCATCTTCTTGAGTTATCGCCGGAAACATTTTAAGTCCGTACACTACTCCCCTTCTCCACATCCTGGTCTCGTTATCCCATCTAGCCTCAGCTAAAATCTTTTCTGCTCTTTTCATTCTCTTTTAAAATTTCTGCTGTCTTTGTCGTATGGCCATTAAATCCCAGATGGTTAATGCCTCATACTGAGCTGGCCTCGGAGGTGGTTTTTGCAAACTTAAAATCCACCGCAAATTCTCCAAAATTCTTGTATTAAACGTTCCATGCTCCGGAAACGCCAAACATCCCTCCTTCTCTGTTAATTTTCACCATTGCTTCATCCAAAGACATGGCGCGACTCCCTTCTCCTCCATTACGATATAAGCTGGAGTACCCTCAGGCGGTGTAGGCTCTCCTACATTCGCCCTAATATATTCGTCTCCCTTCCAAGCACTCCTTAAATCCTTGAAAAACATCATCTTTGCGTCTTTTATTTTACTTAGACTCTAAAGAGGAAGTGACTTTAATTCCCAGAACACTCTTCACCCACTTTTCTCAACCAATTGCCTCTCACGGACGGCTGCCAATCCGTGTGCGACCCCTCTCGGAAACTGACCTATCCCAGCGCGCCTCAACTCATGTCACACTCACACACGCTATGGCTGGCAAAGTCTTGCGGCTTGTCCTCCTCACGCAGAAACTAATGCAATATATTGCGAGCACCTTTAACCACAAAAACGCAAATTTCCCGGTTTACTACAGTAAGGGTATCACAATCGCTTCAGAACTTTACAGAGATTTTATTTGAAGCCTCTGCCTCTACTCTCTCCTTCTCAGCTCCCGCATACGCAAGCAGAATTCCACCCGCAAATCCTACTCTCGACTTGGCAATGGTTCGTTCTAGTGCACTTTAGAACTTGCCAAATCTCCATTGAAGGTTTCACTCACACACTTTGACTCAAACTCGACTTGTCAACCATGCCCGATTGACCTATTAAACCGCACAAATTACAACATAGACCCAAGTGTCTCCTTCACTTGTCAATATACTCTGGAGTCTTAGACCACGACGGGTCCGTACATCACCAACAACAACCACGTGGATAATTTTGAGCACAAAGCGCCACACTCACATGAAGTTCGCTGACTTCCCTACTCTCATACTGCGGAGTACGCCCACTCCTACTATAACAACATTACCTGACCTAAATTCACACAAACCTCACAAATCACCTGCAATATGCATAAGCTGAGCAACCGCAAATTCTACACCACACATGCTAATATGCCAAGAACATACCCCTCTCACTTAAGCAGGCTCCGAGATTCCGGGAAATTCATGAGGAATTTAGAAACACATCATACCTCCATTTTGCATTATTTCGAAAAACAAGTCTAAACAATTATTTTCCGTCCTAGGGCCCCCAAAGGGCCAAACCAAACTCTGCTACCAGAACTGTTAACGCGTCTCTTTATGATAAATGTATACATTCAGGGACTCTTATTAGGGCAATGAATCTTTCGACCCTGATTGAAGACACCTTAGGATGAGATAGCTAATCAACATGACAATCAATATATCAATAACGTCATCAATATTTATTATAACAAGACAATTCACTTTAGTCAAAGTCATTAATAAAACTCGGAAACCACCATGATCTTTCAGTCATGAATAACCACACCAGTTTAGTAAGATTTAGTGATATTTATTCCTTATTGGTTACAATTCTAATAGCAAGTTTATTAATCTCAATAGCAAAAAGCTCATCAACATTGTCATAATTTGGCAACTCGAATAAGACTTCATCAAAGCAAAAATCACAATTATTATAACATAACACAGCGTCAACATAGATTAACCTTAGCAAAGGATCAATAACGCGTCAATTCAAGAACGCATAGATTCGGTCATTTGTCTATTTGCATCCTTTAGTGAACACCTTCACTAACCTCGAATTAGCATTGGCATGTTGGGCTTCATGCAAAACAATTTAGCAACATCAATTTAGAAAACCTCTAACTATGGTCTCTGTCAAAAATAAACAGTTGGTACCTAGAAAGGAAAAGCAAACAGACAATCACAATTTCATTGTCATATAATTACCCTCCGTATTGGGTCAGCATTCAGGTTCTGTCTTCGTCTTCAGGACATCAGTCGATTCGCCATCGGTCAGGAACTCAGCAAGTCAGGCAACAAGGGTAAAGGGTCCTTCCCTCATAAGAAGGTAAAGT
The DNA here is from genome assembly GCF_031143425.1 of Pleurodeles waltl. Classification (NCBI taxonomy): domain Eukaryota; kingdom Metazoa; phylum Chordata; class Amphibia; order Caudata; family Salamandridae; genus Pleurodeles; species Pleurodeles waltl. Next base: position 716,998,806 of record NC_090449.1, on the reverse strand, counting down.
ATAAACGGGCAATCTAAGGGCAAGGATGGTTCTAAGAACCAATCTAGCAAGTCACCAAACAGAGTGACAAAGTTTCTGGATCATATCAATAGCATTTCCCTAACCCATCTCAGTGACTCCCCGTGTCATAGGTTTTTATCCCTTTTTCATTGTACAGTCCCCTAAAAGTTCATTGGTCAAAGTCGGTACCCCACTATCTCCCTCCAATAAGAATTCAATTAGCTCAGCAAATTTGTCACCCCATAACAGTTCTCACGTAGTTTATTGGCCCTTATGATTGACGTCTTCAGCGGGTAGAATGTCCGGTATGATTTCATCCTCTCGTGGTCCTTTGCACATCTTCAGTCAGTGGCTCCTTTGTCTGCACCTGTTCAGGCGACCTTGTAGCAGGTACAAATCTACACTGTTGCATTCAGCTAAAAATGTTTCTATAAGCAAGTCGAATTTCATGAGAACGGATCTACTACAGTTACATTCAGCTTCTAGCTTTGGGAAAACAAGAGTTCATGTCCTTCAGCAAGTCAGCACACTGCACGTTAGAAAAACACATTTAAAATGAGAGTCAGGCAGCTAGGCCTTGACTCATGCTAACTAAGGCCTAATGATTTATTGCAAAACTTTAGCATATACCTATAATAATTTGTGTAAAACCATATTTTATTAATACATCGTATCATTATTAGTCATTTTCATTAGTCTCCGTATATATTGATGGCCACTCCCCGTGGGCACATTTCAAGCACGCATTATTGCAAAATACATTAACACATTTTCTATGCGGCATTATTATACATTAGTTCATAAACATTTCATGTTAATATTGAACATACAAGCTACGCTCTCTCACCGCCACTTTATCACTCACTGCCAGGGTCATATTGAGGGCCATAGTGTCTAAAAGCACAAAGCCCCACTTGCAGTCTTCTGATCATGCTAGAACAGGGGCATGTCATAGGTTCAGGCTGACCTTGATGGAGTATGGGCCTGATCCAGGCACTAGGATAGTCCAGATGAAAAAGCTACCCTCCCAAAGTCCCGCACAAAGAATTTCATTCATGGTGGAGGAGGCCGTGAGGAGTAGGAAGAGCATCACAGATATCTCTGTAGCATGAAGATCAGGCCGGGTTGATGGCATTTTGTTGCTGTAGTGCATAGAAGTGGTAAAGCGTTGCAGACGGTCATTGCTGTAGTTTCGTGTTGGTGCTCACTGTAGGCTATCTTTGCTGTAGCACAAAGGGAAGATCTTGCATCGCTGGGGGTCACTGTAGCGCAAAGAGTCAGGTTCACCTAAGCTTTGTGTTAACTGTCAATGGCAGCATCAGAGCCTCAGCAATAACAGGCCCATTTGCAGTCATGAGGAACCATAAACTTCAGAAGTTCCCATTTCTTTACAGGAGAAGCTCATCTGTTGTCTGCTAAGGGTCCAGGACCTGCAGAGGCACATCTTGGGGGTCAGGAACTCACTCCAGCAAAGGTCAGCAGGATTCAGGCAGGTCCAGCTGTAGGTCCAGGCAGGTTCAATACAGCAGGTCATCTGTAGCTTGTTGTGTCCCTTTAGCTCAGAAGGAAGTCAGCCAACTTAACCTTGGAGTCACTCAGCCTGGGATGTTGGGGGCAGGTTGAGCCTTCCTTCTAAGAGAGCAAGTGTTGGGAGAAAAACATATCGATATATTTTTCATATGTATGTAATACATGAAGAACTTCAACTCTCACATATACTGTTTCAAACCCACTCAGCTGCCAACTACTTCTTTCTGCACAGACAGTCAGCTCCTACACAGTGCTCTCTGAGTGGCGTCCCCCTCCTCAACAAATCTATTCCAGGTCTGAATTTAGGGCACACACTGGCCTCTCTGACACCTCCAGTAGCTGTGCACATAAACCACTCCAAGACCCCAGGCTTTCCTGTCTCTAGTGGACAATCCATAATCAAGGTCATTGCTTCCTTTAGCTAGGTACACCGTACACCTGTTTCTTATGTCTTGCTTGTATGACATTTTTTATCTGTGATATTTGGCACTGTGCCTTTTGCTCATTTTGTTTCCCCAACAAACTCTATATGTTTGCCTATGTTTGGCTTTTTGGATTCTGATGATGCTGCTTTTTGTACAAGTATAAAGCTTGGGGAGAAGGAGTCTGTGAGCATTGTTGTGCCCACTGCCTTCTCCTTTGCTGTCCAGCAAGCCTTCATGCCTCCAATACATTTTGGGCCTGATTCTTACCTTGGCGGTCGGCGGAGAGGCGGCGGTCGGACCGCGAACAGACCGGCGGTCCAAAAAATGGCATTCTGACCGCGGCGGTCACCGCCGCGATCGACCGCCACTTCCCCACTCCGACCGCCACGGCGGTCATGACCGACGGGCTGGAGTTCGCACACTCCGGCCCGGCGGTCGACCCAAGACCGCCAACCGTATCATGACCCTGCTTACCGCCGCGGTTTTTGGCGGTCGGGAACCGCCATGCGAACCATGGCGGTAGGCACTATCGGGGCCAGGGAATTCCTTCCCTGGCACTGATAGGGGTCTCCCCCACCCCCCACTGCCCCCCACGAGTCCTCCCCCACACCCTCCACCCCCCTACTACCCCCCAGAGGTGGTACGAACCCCCTGCCCCCCCACCCCGACATGCACATACACGCACCCCGACATGCACGCACCCCCAACATGCACATATGCACACCCCCTACACACACACATACACAACGGGGGCACATACCCGCACACATACATGCCGACATGCGCACCCGCCGAACTACACACATTGCCCAAAGGCACAGCAGCACCCCCCGCCCGCATGCACGCACTCACACACCCCCTCTACACACCCCCATTCACGCACACATCACACAACACCGCCCCACCCCCTCCCCTCACGGACGATCAACTTACCTTGTGCGTTGGTCCTCCGGGAGGCGACGGGAGCCATAGGGACGTGACCGCCAACAGAAGACCGCCAACAGAAGACCGCCACACAGAAATGTGGGTCGTAATTCTGGGGGCGGTGTTCTGCTGGCGTGGCGGTGGAGGTTGACCAGTCTCCACTTTCCCGCCGACCGCCAGTGTGGCTGCTGGCGGTATTCCGGCGGAACGCTCCCAGCGGTCGGAATACGCGCAGCGGCATACCGCCGCGGTCGGCGGTCTTTACCGCGGCGGTAACTCGGCGGTCTTGCGAAAAGACCGCCAAGGTCAGAATCAGGCCCTTTGTCTGTTCCTGCATGGCTGCTGTGTCTGGAGTTTTTCTATCATTTCTTTCTGTGGAGGGTTGTAAATATTTTCCCCAACAGATGGTGCAGTGTGACTCGGGTGCGGGGAATGTCACACTGGTGTGTGGTGAGTACCTTGCCGCTGTGGCCCTCCAAAACATAAATTAAAACAGGATTTTTCTTTCCTCCTCTGTGGCAGTGAACCAGAGGACTGAGGAGCTCTGTGCCAATAATTCGATTGGCAGTGTCTGATTTTTTCGGAAAATTGTAATCTACGCAGGAAAGCCTGTGCCAGAGGAGATTTGGGAACATTAGTAGGGTGCCAACCGCAAGGAGGGTGAGAGGAGCATCAGATTGGTTTCACAGGAGCACAGGAAAATGGCTTGCAGTGTGCACAAAGGAAATGGATTATTGATCAATAACTTTATTTGAATTACATGTTGACTGATAGTAATATGCAGCTGTGCTTTCCTTGCAGTGTTTCTTTATTTATATTTGAAGTAATGTCTTACTGCATTGGTAAACAAACTGTTTTATGTGTTGTCTCAGAGTTGTCAACAGCTGTTGAGTTTTTCTCCCCTCTCTTTCCCTCTGTCCAGTGCCTACATTTTTTTGTTATAAGATGCAATTTGTTGTGTTTATCTTTCAGGGTGTAATTTGTGAGCAAGGGGCACAATGGGCAACGGTAATTCCAAAGGAAATACGAAGGTGGTTAGACCTCCTATGCAGAAAAAGAGTAAAAAATTGTTTGAACAGCTGGCAGGAGAGAAAGGTTTTAAATTACCACCAGATAGCCTTGCAACGTAGGCTGTTGCGGAGACAAATTGTCTGGAGTATGTAAGCCCATTTTGCACACTGGTATGGACATGGACTGAGAATGAAAAAATGGCCTTGATTTGGTTCTTTTGAGATTGAGATAGATGATATTAAAAATTTGGCAGAAACTATAGAATTATGGGCTGACCCATCATGGGACTCACATTATATAAGTGATTGTCTGCAGTAGTGGCTTTCAACTGCTCAAAAAAGAGATCTTCTTTCAAAGAAAAAAGTCCAAGGAAATGCCTCCACACATTCCAGGGACTGTTCTGCAGTATCAGTGGTGAACAGTGAGTGCACAACACCCAACAAAAAGGAACTAGAACTAGCGATGAATTGGCCCACAACATAGAGCCAATGTTTATTAGAATTAGGTAATTGTGTGCAAACCAAGCAGCTTTTTCTGTCATTGTGTAAACACTGTAGCTTTACAACAGCTGAGGTAGACAGGGTTAAAGCAATACCAAACACCACTAATTCTAGAAGGGCTGCTGCTCTGTTGTGCATTTGGACTTAAAGATAAGTGCACATTGACATAAATAAATCTTCTAAGCCTCAAGCTTGGACAATGAGCAGATGGTGAGCAAGTAGCTGGAAATGCATTGACTGTGGATCAGATTCTGGTGTTAGCTAAAGAAGAAAGATAAAGACAGAGATTGAATTCAAATGGTGAATTCCATACTCGGATCTCAGGTAGAGACAACAATGAGAGCAGTCACCTGACACAGGGACAGAGCACCCATTCTACAGGGACTGCTCCTCCGGCACCCCATCTTTCAGCTCCTCCTCAAACAACTTCTATTTATCCATCTCATTCAGGCCCCTACCTGCAATGTGAGAGGAACAACACACCCGCACTGGCATGCGCTTCACCAGTAGGACGTGTCCATTATTTTCTTATATCCCTGGAAGGGGATTTAACTAGGGTACATGACATGCCAACTGGCCCCAGAGAAAGTGGTTTCAGAATCCCAGTCCTAAATGGACACTTGTCATTTGAAGGGGACATAATATGTGTTTTTAAAACCCCAGCTCCAACTTTGACTTTTCACCTGGGGGATAATGTAGAGTTGGGTGCCGAAGAAAAAGAAAATGAGGAGGAACATGAGAGGCTAGCTCCGCTGAGGAAGGAGGCAGATGAGTTCCAGGAGGAGGTAAACACTGACAGGGAAGAAATACAACACTCCATTGATAAACTTCAGGAGGAGATAGATAACAGGAACCAACTGATATTTACAGGGTCTCGCCCTGGGGTCCTAAAAAGAAAAGGTAAAACCACATTTGTGGATGAAATACTATTGAACATCAGAGTAAGAGTGCCAAATAAAGTTTTGGGTGGGACAGCAATGTTAAAGCCCTGGACTCCCTTAAAGACAGCTCAGATGATTAAAGGCTCACCCAACCTGTTCACAGCCAGTGTGAAATATTATGAATGGCTTCATAAAATATGCATTGTCTATACCCCACTTCGGGAGAGGTAGAAATGCTACTAAAAATAGGATACAGTGGGTGGTGGTTTTCGGTCAAAAGCACATTTCTTATTCCACAGGAAAGAGATTGGCCAACACTGACTAATGATGTGAATCTCACAGAACGTATTGTAAATACTTGGTTAGAGTCTATAAGGGACACAAATAATGGTTTAGTAGTGAAACATGGTGACTTTTCTCAGGTTACTGCCATAATACAGAAGGCAGGTGAGTCAGTGGCTGATTACAGTGTAAGGTACAATGTAGCATGGGAAAATAGCGCATAGGTACAGTAGAAAACAGAGGCCTATACAGTTTTAGCCATGCAGACCCTTATGAACGGGTCGTTAGCATCTATGGTCCATAGCTGTACACTGTGCCACCCTGATGGGTCTACTAAAGCACATCAGGAATTGTGGACCCTTCGGATGAATGGAAAGGGGTGGTATTTTCAAAGTAAAGAAGGACACTGCTAAAACTGACAAAGTGATGATGTTGCAGCAAGTACAAAGAGAAGAGAGCACAGAGGGAATGTACTATCAGGGGACGCAGCATATACAGGATGAAGGATAAGAGTATCAAGGAAGAAACAGGAGTAGGGATCAGTGTTATGTTTACTGGAATTATGGGCACTGGGGATGTAATTGTCGAAATTATAGAAGGAGAGATAATAGGAATAAAAGATGGGGAAACAACAGAAATTAGAGAAATTACATGAATTAGAGAAATGTCAGGAACAACAGGAATTACAGGGGTGATAGGGATAAGGTCCAGCCATAAACGCCCCATGCCCAGAGACATCCAGCAGATACAGCACTCCATGAGAAGCCCTTTCTGTGGATCACAAGGATCAGCATAGGACAACGTGGAGAGAGAGTCGACGGCTCAAATTGCACAAACGTCATCCTAGTGCTTTATGATGAAGGTATCAGATACACCATGTTTCCAATTAAGGTAGGAAGTAAAGAGATTGATTTCTTGATGGACAGCGGTGCAACCCTATTAGTAGTAAGACACAAGGTAGGACCCTGCAGTGGCAAAAAATTTGACTACTGTAGCTGTGAATTGGATGCTGATGCATGAAGAATTATCAGAATCCCTGCCAAAATCAGTTGATGACAATAAAATGACACATCCGTTCCTTTTATCACCAGATGCACTCATCAATTTGTTGGAGAGAGACGCCCTCTGTAAATTGCATGCAACATTCTATTTTTCACAAAATAGAATTTACTTACAAGTGCCTGACAACAGGTTAGAATTGGCAAGTAGAGCACTGGCTCATTGTAAGTTAAGGGTGGATTCTGTGTTATGTGCTCCCCCAGTCTTGTCTCTCTCACCAACTACACATCAGTGTGCATGGCATTAATGAACTCAATTAGAGGGAGAGTTCAATTATGACATGTGTGAAGTAGTATCCAAATGCAGCCCTGACATTGATAGTGAATTGGAAACTCATTTAATGCAGTTGACATTAGCACCAGGCCCCAAGCACTGTACTGAAACAGGGTCAGTGCCTGAATGGTATGCTTACTTTGCCAACAAACATTTGTAATGGACAATGGAGTTACTAGACAACATATTATATGTGGGCAAGGAAGGGAGTGCAATGAGCATTGATCTAGGACCACAGGAAGAAAGGTTATTTCAAGTGTCAGCTTCTGAACCACATGTGTCTATAGCTGTTGCACCAGGTTTCTACCCTAAAGGTTTGGGGCCCATGGTCAAACGTCTTCAGGACTTACCAAGGATTTTACATTTCCATTAGGAGTTGTGTCTGTGTTGGGAGATATTGAAGGATAGTGTTGTACGTTTGGAAAACAAAGTTCTTGAGCAAGTAAACTCAGAAGTTTGGGCAAAACATAAAAACATGAGGCAGAATGTTGAAAACATGCCCTCCTCATAAAGTGACACTTAAGAAAAATGAAGAAATACCTTATGTGCATCAGTACGGACTGTCACCCTAGGCAGAGAAGGGAATAAAAAGTTTGATTGAATTTCTTTTAGAACAGGGTATCATTAAAAAGACGAATAGTCCTATTATCCCACTGCACAAGGGCAATACTGGACAATATATGTTCATACAGGATTTACGTCAGATAAACAACATTGTGGTTCCCTTAGCACCTTTTGTGTCTGACACCAATATTATATTATCTTCTATACCTATAGAGGCAGAGTACTTTTCGGTCATAGATCTCTCCTCTATGTTTTTCAGCATTAGAGTCCATCCAGAGAGTGAGTTCCTCTTTGCCTGCACGCTAAAGGATACCCATTACACTTTCACATGATTATGTCAAGACTTCATTGAGATTCCCCTGGTCTATGCACAGGCACCAAAGAGAGACTTGGACAGGCTACACCCGCAAGGTGGTAGCATGTTCTTGCAGTATGCTGATAACCTCCTTGTGGTATCTCCATCACTTGAAGCCTGTGAAAATGACACTGTAGCTCTGCTACACTACCTACAGGACAGAGGACACAAAGCCTCACTGTCAAAATTCCAGTGCTGCCAAAAAGAGGTGACTTACCTGGGTTATGTGGTATCCAAAGGTACACGCTGCATATCACCTTACAGAATAAAAAATTATTCAGAGCACGCAGTGCCCTTCCACCAAGAAACGAATGATGTCCTTCCTGGGGATGATGAACTACTGACACCAATGGATACGTGAGTACAGATCCTATGATGCTATCTTGAGACAATGTGCACTAAAAGATGCTCCCAACAACATTGTATGGACTAATGAACTGGCAGACTGATTCAAGAAACTGAAAGCATTGGGGCTGTTTACAAACTGCCCTTCCATCTCTATGTGTCAGAGCAAAATGGCATTGCAAATAGTGTGCTGACACAGCAGCAAGATTCTAGAAAAAGATCAGTGGCATACTACTCTGTGACTTTGCCTCCAGCAGTGACTGGACATTTGGCTTGTTTGATAGTGGTGGACGCAGCAGCTGTGATGGTAGAGAGGATGGCTCCCATTGTGTTGGACTATCCTTGTATTGTTTATGTGCCTCCTGTTAATTTGGCAACATTATTATCTGCAATAGGTGATCCTGATGAGACCCCTGACCATGACTGTCTCGAGGTTGTAGATACGTGCACCCCACCATCACCAGATTTACAGCAGACATCATTAGAAAAGGCAGACTATGAATGGTACACTGATGGTTCCTCCTGCAGACTGACCAACACTGATTACAGAGCAGGTTATGCTATACAACAGTTGACAGTGTAGCTGAGAGTGCAACTCTACCATTTGGCACGTCAGCCCGCAAGCTGAGCTGTATGCTGTAACAAAAGCATGCATCCTAGCTGAAGAGAGAACTGTTAACATTTTCACTGACTCGCTTTATGCCTTTGGAGTTGTCCATGATTTTGGCCAACTGTGGCAATATTGTGGTTTCATAACAGCAGCAGGGCTTCCCATTCAAAAAGGTAATTTTGTAAACAACTTGTTAAAATCAATATTACTACCCATGAGGATAGCAGCAATAAAATGTGATGCCCATACTGGAGCCAATACTAAGATAGCCAGAGGTAATGCCATGGCTGACACAGCAGCAAGAGAAAGTATGGTACAGCCTGTGCAGATGGTGCCTAAAGTAAACTGACATTTATTTCATTCAGAGGAAAATATTGCTAGCTGATGTGAAGGGAGCATAATGGTCAGGGACACCAGATGAGGAAAGAGTGTGGATTGATGCTGGGTGTGAGCAAAATAAAGAGGGATTGTGGGTTTACCATGATGGAAGGCCTGTGGAACCATGCAGTAACATACTGGCTTGCAGGGGGGCCACAAATATGACACCTGGGGGGATAAATGTGATAATTAGACAGGAATGGTTTGCCCCAGGGATAACTGCATTAACTGCATTCTATTCCCAATGTCTTGTCTGTGCCCAACATTCTAAGGGTCAGTCCCCTTCAACAAATGATCACTTGTCAGTACCACAGGGTCCCTTTACCAATTTGCAGGTTGACTTTGCATATATAGCCCCAGTGAATGGATTTAAATATTTGCTTCTCTGTGTGGATCAGTTTTCAAAATGTGTGGAAGCATTTCCCACAAGGAAGAATAATGCAGCAACTGTTGTGACATGCTTGATGAGAGACATCATACCCAGGTTTGAGGCACCCCCAGGGCATAAGCAGCAACAGAGGGGGTGCGTTTGTATCTGCAGTTGTGCAAAAGATGTGTGACTTTGGGAATAGAGTAGAAACTGCATGCCCCTTATCACCCCCAAGGCTCAGGCTGGGTGGAACAGATGAAAGCCACAATAAAAAAAAGATTAGCAAAGGTCAATGATGCAACAGGCCCTAAATGGTCTGATGATCTGCCTTTAGTGATGCATGCCATAAGGGTGACACCATCCAGAACAACTCTTTTGTCTCCCCTGTGAGGTACTGATGGGGCAGCTTATGTCGGTGGGGGTGAGGTTGCCTCTCAAAGTGTCCTAGGCAGCACTGTTGTGGACTGATGAAAACATTTTTGACCATGCTATACAGTTGTCAGCAGTCTAGAGGCGTCACCAACACCAGGTGAAGGAAGCTCTGCCTTTCTCAGAGCCCCTACACCCTTTTAAAGCTGGAGACATGGTAATGGTGAGCAAAATAATGCTCCTGGCAATGCGGCCTGCAGTCAAAATGGAGGGATGTCATGAGGGGATTCACAAAACAAGATGCAGAGCTGTGGCAACAGTGCCTGAGATGGAAGCTCCAGTAACTGATGAACATCTGGCACTGGAGGAGCTGCACAACATGTCAGAAAAGAAGAACACAGACTTCCAGGAGCAATGCTGAGGGCCCATCACCCAGTGTCACAGTGTCACAGGGACGGTATCACCAACTTATGCTGTTGAGTGAAGCACGCAATGGAGTCTCAAAGAAAGGTGATGGTCTGCACCTGCAGAAAAATAGACTGAAGAGGACACCGCAGGGCAGGTCCGTGAAACGGCCCCTGAAGAGAATGACTGCAGACCAGGTGAAAAAGCAGATGACAGCAGACTGAGTGCCTTTGCATTGCTGACACAGAGTGTCCTAGAACTGAGTGACTTAAAGACATTCAATATCAATATTTATCACTTTCGAAAAAATGCATCACATAACACAAACAATATTTTTTAATCCCTTAATTATGTGTGTGTTTTCTGTGTTATGACCTCCACCAGACAATCCCCTCATAGCAGTCTATGTAAAGATAGCCCACGTTTAAGTTCTTAGAGATTGATGGATCAGTAGAAGGTTCTCCAGACACCCCAACAACCCTGTTGGACTTTATGAAGCACCTGTGCCTAAACAGAATTACGCACAAGGGCAAGGATGCCTGATATCAAATGTAACATGGGATTGTGGAAAAGGGAGGGTAAGATGGTACCCACAGTGTACCTTACTGCAAACTATTCAGGCCCAATACCAAGTATCACCTGTGGTGGAACAGATTGCACAAGACAATGCATTTCCTGTATGTATTAAGCATCAGGTTTCAGGGTGTAACCCAGCTTCCTGAAACTTAGGATATTTATTAAGCGCCAAGTGTCCTAACATATTGGAATTTGATAATACCATGGGTAATTGGAATATGAAGGACAGTAAGTTAATGAGTAGGAATTGGACCGCTGAGGTGCATGGGAAACACGTCAACTATACATTACTTGAACATCACTATAGAAGGGGAGACATTGTTGAGAACACCTGATAGTCTCTTATATGACCCATTAATCGAGAGAGGGAATGTTTATGATATCGCAATAAAGGTGATTTCTAAATTATTAGAATATCCCTTATGATCAGCTCAATGCTCTAGCATTCCACCATGGGCCAATGTTACACTTATAAAGTTGGCTTGGGTTGACTACAAATGGTACGATCAATTTCAAAAGACTTTTAATGAGGGGGTAGGCCTTCTTCTTGGTTAATATCACACACTGGACACTGTTGCAGGGGGTTATGTATTTCATTTGTGGCACAGCAGCATACAAGGTGCTTCCCTGACACTGGAAAGATATTTGTTCTATTTCTTACCTTACACCAAACATTTCCACCATACAGAGCATTGTAGCACAAGCCATTAATTTTGGGAAGTTTCACTCTTAGATATAAGATAGATATACAGAACCCTGTAATGGAGACTCAACAAGGGCTATTTTTTTAGCTAATGCATGTATTAATTCCTGGATATGGTGTATATGATTTAGAACTGGCCCTTGTTAACATTTCTGCTGAGTTAGCCATAGCATTCAATGCAACAACAGATTCACTTCAAGAGCTGCAGGCGGAAGTGAATTCTGTAGCAACCAGGACTACTCATTAAAGAATTCCACTGGACCTTCTACATTGCTACAAGGAGGACTGTGTATTCTACGGAATTCCTCTTGCTGCTATTTTGTGAATGACGGTGGAAATATAGCAAGGGATGTAGCACAAATTAAGCAGGCAGTTCACAAATCCAGAGTATCAGCAAAAATGACTGGTTCAGAAGATTGGTCCTGGATATGGTCCTGGCTACCAACAGGATGGCTGCTGAGCTTAGTTCTAGCACTATTAGGTGTCTTTATAGCCAAAGTTATACTTCTGTGTTGCCTTCAGTACTGTTGCTCCATGGGTCAGCAATTCTGTAGTAAGGGCAGCCTTTCAATTTCTGCAGTTAAAGTTCTACCTTCAACTGGGCAGAAATTAGCATGCAGATATTGTAGAATACAGCAGGAAGTAGAGGAAGCGCACAAATAATTTTTCACGGTAATGGCTATTGACATATAGCATGTATGCATTCAATACTACTATATCATTGTGTAATTGTTTGAATATTAACTCCATCATAAATATGTATCTGTGTGTCACTATATCCATTTCATATATATCAGCATCAGGAAATGCCATCCAAAGCTGTGCGCTTTATTGCTAGGTTTCATGCCATATATATTGTATTAGATTTATATATTTTATATTTTATATATATGTATATATTATAAAGAGGGTATTGTTGGGAGAAAAATATATATACATTTTTCATATGTATGTAATATATGACAAACTCCAATTCCCACATATACTGTCTCAAACCCACTCAGCTACTGACCACTTCTCTCTGCACAAGCTGACAGCCAACTCCTCCGCAGTGCTCTCTGAGTGACATTCCCCTCCTTCACAAACCTATTCCAGGTCTGAGCTTAGGCTCACACATCAACCTTTCTGACACCTCCAACAGCTGTGCGTGCACATATACCACTCCAAGACCCCGGGCCTTCCTGTCTACAGTGGACACTCCACAAGCAAGGTTATAGCTGCCTTTAGCTGGGTACACTGTATACCTGTTTCTTATGTTTTACTTATACACATTTTCTATAAGTTATATTTGGCACTGAACTTGTGCTCATTTTGCTTCACCTACAAATTATATATGTTTGCCCATGTTTGGCACTGAACCTCGTTTGCTTTCTGGTGCTGCTGCTTTTTGTATAAACGAGATGGAGTCTGAGAGCATCATTGTGCCCCCTGCCTTCTCCCTTGCTGGCCAGCAAGCCTTGATACCTGAAAATACATTGTGGCGGTGATTCTAACCGCGGCGGTCGCCGCCCGCCATGCGGTTACCGCCAAATGACTGCACTGCGGTCACAAGACCGCGACGGCCATTCTGGCTTTCCCGCTGTGCTGGCGGGCGACCGCCAAAAGGCCGCCCGCCAGCACAGCGGGAAAGACCCAGCAACGATGAAGCCGGCTCCGAATGGAGCCGGCGGAGTTGCTGGAGTGCGACGGGTGCAGTAGCACCCGTCGCAAATTTCAGTGTCTGCTAGGCAGACACTGAAATTCTTTTTGGGGCCCCCAGGGGCCCCGCGGCACCCCCTACCGCCATCCTGTTCCTGGCGGGAGACCCGCCAGGAACAGGATGGCGGTAGGGGGTGTCAGAATCCTCATGGCGGCGGAGCGCGCTCCGCCGCCATGGAGGATTCTCAAGGGCAGCGGGAAGTCGGCGGTACACCGCCGACTTTCCGTTTCTGGCCGTGGCTGAACCACCGCGGTCAGAATGCCCAGCGGTGCACCGCCAGCCTGTTGGTGGTGCTACCGCGGTCATTCGCCCTGGCGGTTTTTACCACCAGGGTTAGAATGACCACCTGTGTCTGTTCCGACATGGCTGCTGTGTCTGGTGTTTTTCTATCATCTCTCTCTAGGGAGGGTTGTAAATGTTTTCCCCAACAGAAAGGCAGTCCCAAAGCAGCAGAGCAGCTCTGTGGGGATCAAAGTAATTTTCAAGCAACAGGGCAGTCCTCCGGGGATCAAGGCTGGCTTCTTGCAGCAGGGCAGTCCTCAGGGAACAAGCAATTCTTCTTCTGTAATGTCCACAGGTCCAGGAGTGCACTGAAGAGTGACTATGGAGGTCCAATATTTATACCTAGTGCCAGCCTTTGAAATAGGGAGTTTCCCTATACTATCTTGGTTTTCCCCTGTCAAAGTTCCAAGACGTCTGAGGTGACAAAAAGGTTCTTTTGTGCTCAGGAGGCAAAGCCCTTTGAAGTGTAAGTGTGTCTGGGTATAGCTGTGCACCCACCCATTCTGGTAGGATGACCCACCCTATGTACACCAAGTCCCTTTTGTGTCACTGTTTGAAAAGAATCCACAAACCCCAGCAGCTGAGCCATTCACAGTCATTTGACACAGGACATTGGCAAAAGGCACAAATAATTAGGACAAGAAAATACCAATTTCCTAAAAGTGACATTTTCAGAATTGTAACTTAAAATCTGACTTTATCATTGAAGAGGATTTTAAATTACAACTCATTTGAGTCTAATCAGCATATCTCTATCCGCTGCCAATCCAGAGTTACCACTTTTGTAATGTAATAAGGTAAATCATTGTTGATCAATGGACGAGATAGGCCTTGCAACAGGTAAAAATGATTGTAGGAATTGTGCACTGCAAGGACATGCACAACTTAATGTCCTACATTTTAAGTACAATGTACCCTGCCCTCTGAACCTATAGGGCCTACCTTAGGTGTGACTTATATGTAATAAAAAGGAAGATTTAGGCCTGGCAAAAGGTTTATTTTGTCAAGTCGAAATTGCAATTTAAAGTTACACTACAGGCAGTAGTTGTAAGCCTCAGACTAGTTTTAAAAGTCTACTTAGTGGGTGGCATGAGTGCTGCAGGCCCAGTAGTAACATTTAATTTACAGGCCTGGGATACATAGTGTACCATTAACTAGGGATGTACATGCAAATTAAATGTGCCAATTAGATGTAATCCAATTTTATCGTGTTTGAAGGAGAGAGCATAAGCCCTTTAACACTGATTAGTAGTGGTAAAATGCATACAATCCTAAAGCCGCAAAACGTTATTCAATGAAAACCTTAATTGAACACTGGACAAAATGTATGTTACATTTAATACCAATACTTTTTTGTAAGCAAATTTATTTTTTTGTCACACTTTGCCCCGCTCCTCCACTAAAAGACAGCAAAAGACATAACACATTATATACAATATTAGCACAATACACAACACTAAAACACAAATATACATTACATCAAAAAAGTGTCCAATTATACATATCAATTATCCAGGGCAAGAGCAACAGATGCCGATCTTGAATCTTCCTTCAGTATTCCCAACTAAGGGCTGCCAATCAACTTTTCCAAAAGCAGTCCACTGCTCGAGGTAGTAGTGATAAATACCATCACTGAATTATCATTTTTCTGTGCTAATTAATTGCAGTATAGTCTTATTTCATCAACTTCAATTCATAAATTCATAATACTCCTCAGACTGTTGGTCGACACGTTTCGGCCCTTAATCCTATAGGCCTCATCAGGACATTGGAAGAAAAGCAGTACCTTTACACAGTTTAGAGCACTAAAATCAGCCTTGTATATGTACGCAGGACACTCCAAAACGCCTAACGGGCACCTTTTCCTGAGAATTAAGGGGAGGTTGCATTGTTACATCATATCCTATCCAAAGCAGTGAAAACTCAAGTACACATAAACAGACGAAAATCAGCCACATACCTCCCGGGAAGCACTTGAACGCCATACACACGAACTGAAAACTCCCATCGGGGGATACAACACAGCTGTATTCTTCCTTACTTTATACCAGCATTGCATTATTGTTATTTGATAGCCCAGGTGTAGTGGGGTTACAAGGGCTTCTTCCCCCATGGTCATATATGCCACAAAGTAATTCAGCAAAACAGCAGGAGTGAAGGCAGAAAGTTTGGGAGAACACCACACCAAGGAGATCATGTCATACAATTACAATTTAGGGAAATAGGAACTATACAAAAACGGCAGGAAATATTCAGACATTAAGAGACATGACACATGGTACTATATTGTTCCTCTTCTCTTCTACTTCTGGAAGGCACTTAAAACCCTTCTCTTAAAGTAACATATTAATGTCACATACCATTGCATTTACTGGCTCATACATGGATTCATATATATGGAACTGTGTTACATAAACAAACATATTTTATTTTGACTGAACAAAAAGGGTGCTACCTCATAACAACATTAAGTCAAACCAAAGAAAATCTGTTTTTAAAATGCTCACAACAACCAAAGAACAGAACGTGTACACATGCAACAATAATTAAAAAAACAATAAAAATGATCTTCCTCAAATTGCTATTTCTGTGATATGTCCCCAAATTTCTCACCTCGTTATGGTCCAGCAGATGCTACATTTCTAGTGGCATTTTCATTTTGCTGGTCAAATTGTCACTTCGGTTATGCCAGATCAGCACTGTGGTCTGTTCCCTAGGAGGAGACTGAACTCGGTGGGTTTGATTGCTTTTCACTTACAGCAGAGAGGAGGCTGCTGGTGAATATGCACGGTACATGCCCACATACTGAAAATTATAAATTGCTGTTTCTCTACAAAGGGTCACGAGTCCAACCAGGCTTGTTTTGATATAAGGGAAAAAAAAATCTATAATATGCAGACGTAGACACTGTTCAGCATGCTTTTATGAAAGCAAATACGTGAAATACAATAAAACAGTCAACTTCCTGGTGCTGCTGTGCCTTCACACGAATCTATTCAGTGATGCCCTCCTAGGGCCCAATATTAGGTCACCTTCTCTTCTGCCCCCTGATGAACGCCCGCTCTCTGCATGTCATGAAGCTTCTCACCTAGCATTACATTTTTACTGTCATTACTTTGCCAGTGATATGCGCACACTGTTCTCCTTCTCTGTAACTGAGATTTATTTTCTATGCCGACCCTGCTCACTGCCTTCCATAAGTAAGCAACATTAGCTGTGCTTAATGTGACACCCCAATTGTCTGAGCTCCTGAAATTATTCTGCAAAAAATCACCAAATAAAAGCCATTCCCAAGCTTATGCCCGACTAGTGTGACATACAGAATTTACTTTGCCATGTACATTAATCCCCAGCACAAGTAACATATATTTAAGATATCATCTGCTGCAACCATTTTGGATTCAGAGCTGCTGTAATCGTCTCGTATATTTTGTCTCAAAAGGCAGAACCTAACTGCCCCCACCCTCTCCTTTATCCACGATGACCCTCGTGGTCCATAAGATACATGGGCTGCATTGATCTAGGCATAAAATGCCTTCCCCAGTGTCAACAAAGCTGCCACTCATGAGTATCATGTATGTCTCATTATCAGTTACATTACAACTTCACCTCATCAACCAGGACATATTTACTACTTGTCAGCTAGGACATTACTGGTCCGCCTCAGCTAGATTAGAATAACTGTTCATAAGGGCAGGAGATACATTTCTCTCATCAATCAGAATGAAAACTCCCCCTCATCAGCTGCAGCACGAATGATTCTCATAAATGAGGACATAATTATCCTTTAGTGAACAGGACATGAATATACCCTAATCAGCTAATACATAAGTGCCCCTCATCAGCGGGATGTGACGGCCCTTCCTAGGGCAGGGAAAAATGCCCCTTATCTATATTGAAATGACTTTTTTCTCATCCGCTTTATATCTACCGCGACATAACAATTCCACATTATCCAAGTCAGTTTTGCTTTTAGTCTTAAAACCAAAAACGCATCACACAAGCCTCAAGCATGTTAAATATATCTATTCTCACTTGAGCAGAAAGTTTACTTCTCATGTTCCTCATGTATTAATAATGTTCTGCTTCTTCTAAAGCTGTTGGAGCAGAGGATGAAGAAAGGCTTGCTTCTAGGCTTTCTTTGAAGTGTAGTTTTTGTTTGGAATTATTTATTAACTACTGCTTATTTCGTTTTCCTACACGGTTTTCCTTGGGTGTTTAATATTTGTCTTCCTTTTCCAACAATATTTAACCTGGTGGATAAAAAAAACATTCTGATACAATGGAATCCAACACTCCATTCACCGATGTTCTATCTGCGACAGACTTCTGAATTTTAGAAATTCTGGAAGGTTTTCCTTCGAGTACTCCTGGAAATCTGTGGCATTGGTAGTTTTCCAGAAGCAGTCCTGAAAAGCTTTTCAGAATGTCTTTCATGAACACGGAGGACTTTTCTCATGCGCAATTCAACAGGCTGCACAAATGAGCATGAAAAAATGCTTTCAGATTCTTAGAACTATACGTTTCATTTTCCTACACCCTCACAATATTGAGGGAGTTCCCTTCCCCGTTCGCATCACGGAAGAGTATTTAGAACTGTCCATCAAAATTGAACATATCTATCTGTTTCCAGGTGGCAAAGGAGTTCAAAACGTTTGTGAATGCCTAGAAATTCACAAGTTTGTAGATGTTCTCAAACTTTCCATCACCAGGGAGTACCGGAGTCCTGGTGTTCTAGGATTCCCATTCCCTGCTAATGGAATAGGATTTCAAAATGCATAACATTACATAATTGTGTGGTGAGACTAGTTTTGTAAATTCCTACACAAGTGCAACACTCCTATATAGGCCTTATGCACAGGTTAGTTGAACTTACACGTACAAATGAGTTTGGCAATTGAGAATAATACCAGAGGCGCAGTTGCGGTGTGAGCTGTACACTGCATTGCATCGTCACTGCACTGCAAGTTTAAAGACTAGGGCCCAAATTTATACTTTTTGACTCAAAACTGCGCTAACGCAGTTTTGCATCAAAAGGTTTAGCGCCGGGTTGCGTAATTCTACAGAGCCAGCCAGGTGCCATATTTAAGGAATGGCGCAAGCCGGGTTCTAAGCTTGGGCTAGTGTAAAAAAAAAGCTAGCTGGGTGGGGGTGGCGGGATGGTAAAAGGAGGTTGTGCAACAGAAAATGACGGTGGGCTGGTTAATCACAAAAATAATACCGGTAACCAGCCTAGCATCATTTCCTGACGCACAACCACCCAAAAATGACTTCCGTCTTAGTAAAGACAGCCCATCACCCCAATGGCCAGCACAGGGGACCAGTGTCCCCTGGGCATGGCCATTACACCCAGTGCCAGGCAGGAGGCCCCATGTAAGGGACTCCAATGGCACTTAAAAAAATATTTTAAAATACTTACCTTACTCACCTGGGATGGGGTCCCCATCCTATGATGTCCCTCTGGTGTGGGTGTTCCCGGGGTGGGCTCCTGTGGACCCATTTGATGGTGTTTGGCCATGGAAATGGGTCCACAGGTACCTTAATGCCTGGTCTGACCCAGGCGTTAAATAATGAAGTTAAGCAAGCTTAGCGTCATTATTTAGGTCTGCCGCCCGCCCGTGCATCATTTTTGCATGGAGAGATAATTGCGGCGCTAAGGGCTTAGTGTCATTTTTTTGGATGGGAATTCCAACCTTGCATCTCATTGATGCAAGTTGGGTTCACGCATCCAAAACATGACGCTAACTCCAATAAACTATAAATATCTTAAGTTAAGTTTGTGACGTTTTAGTGTAAAAAATATGACGCTAAAATGGCGCAAAGAAAGTATAAATATTCCCCTACATTGCTTAATATTGTATTTAAACATTGTATTTAGATAAGGCTCCTAGTTGTTCAGAGAACTGCAATTTCTAGTTCATTGTTTGCTTAGTCTCTTTCGGGGTATTAGTACAACTATGTGCATGCTTTTTGTAAATCCATTGATCACATTCATTAAAAAAGAAGGAAATTATTTTGTTCACAAATATATATTTATGGCCTGAATAAATTATTTGGAGCAACTAAATTGTAGAAGCAGATGGCAGTGTGGTTTGCGATCGTTTAAAAACAACTCTATGAAATAGGGCCCAGATTACATAGAAGTCATGCAACGCAGTGCAGTAAGTAAAGTTGGCATACTGCTTTCTTTGAAAAGGGGAGAGGAGAATGGCACCATGCCCATTGAAATGTTGCACTGTTTTGCTCTCTCACTCTTCTGCCACCCTCTTGGCTGCCGTGCACCATGTAGACCCCTTTGCACCATAGAGGAAAGGTGTCTGCATTGTGTGGAGCATAAGTTTTGTATTTCTTGCTTTGTATGTGTGCTGTACAATGCAGCACATGCAAAGTGGAAAAACAAGGAGTAATGAAAACATTTCTCCATGTTAAACCTGCCTCACGGGGGCACAGGATTTTAGGGCAAATCCCTGTCTACAATTCTTGGTAGACATGGGTGTGTGTCACACTCCATCCATGGTTGCATGGGGACATCCATACACTAGCCATGGAATGCCTCCCTGACGCAAAGTAACAACAGTGCATAATCGCTATTTGTGTTGGACTGTAAATCCCACTATAACACTTTGTATTGGGTTTGCTTTAAGATATAAAGCAAACCGGACGCAAAATCTTTGTAAACCTGGGTCTCGATGTTTGCTGCTGATAAATCATATGAATGAATTATGGAACGTTTAGTTTCCAAAGAATATGCAGCATAACCTTGGCTCCACAGTGCAAGGCATGTTCACCATCTAGCCTTTTTGTTTACATACTCGGAGCACACAAATTTCACACCCATGGCAACCTTTGTGTTGAGAAAACAGAGGAAGTTTGGTTTCAATTCACATTTTCAGTTTAGCCTACGTGTAGCATTTGCAAACAAGTCAGAACTAATTTCTCAAAAAAGGCAAGCAATAGTTTTATCTGCCAGTAGACAAGAGAGTAACAATCATTAGTTCATCAGATGCAATGGCACTGGGGCCTGAAGGATTCACTCCACTCCAATTAAGGTTGTCTTTTAACAATAAGCAAGATGCAATGGGTCTTTTTTCCTTCCTCGCGTTAGTGCCCCTGGCACCCTTGCTATGCCACTGCCTGAAGATGACATTAGGACTGGAGGGAAGGTCTTCTGCTTCATGTGGACCGTCTGCTTCGGCCATATTGATCGACGCCAAAATAACAGTCCATGTCGACAGAAGGTAAACAGAAACTAGGAAACTGATTGTCCTAAGGACATTCTCAAGCAGCAAGGCACCAGGAAAAACCTCTTATGCAACAGAAAAAGCAATTTGCAAAGGAGCTGGGAGTTTGCTATGCAAAAGAAAGAAAAAATGATCCATGAAATCCTCGGAGTGATAATATCAGACCAGCAACTTGTGCTGTTCAGGCACACTGTAGAACATCTTTTATTCCAGATGAAGAAAGACAGTGAAGTGCAGTAGGGAACATATTAGGTGCATTAGACCAAATGTACGGGTGTTCATAAAGAAGGGTCACAGTCGGGCAAAGGTAGCACATGAGAAAAGAACAGAAGTATCAAAACACCCACTGATGGGCATGTGTGGAACACATTGGGAGGGTCATTGCAAAAGGATGAAGCATGAGAGACATCATCATGAACAGGTGTATAGGAAAGTGGCGGCTCACCACAGAGGAGAAATACCTGCCCCACCCACGAATGGTAGCTCTTGGACATATATTATCATCATTATTGTCAACCAAATGGTTATTTATTTATAACAATCACAAAAGGCTAAAACACACATCAACATTGGTGCAGTGGGTGTTGGTGTCCATAAGGGATCGAAACATCGACTATGTTCATGAACCCTATTCACATTATATCACATTAGAAAGCAAATTTGTCACCAACACCCACTGCGCCGATAGTGATGTTGTTTTAAGACTCGCCTGAACGTTATAAATAAATAAAACATTTGGTTGAAAATATTGTGACATTTGGACATGGAACAGAGATTGAAAGGTCAATTAAAAAAGACAGAAAAAGAGGGAAAGATCTCCAAGAACAGGTACAGAGCCTCCAAGAAGTGACAATAAAAGCTGGCATAGAGGAAATCTGCAAAATCATTCCTCTCTTTTAAAAAGTCAAGAAAAAATGTTCACATGGACCATTTTAATGTCTGTGTGCGTATTTCAAAGGCTTTCCAGAGGAGCAACAAAATGACATGTGAAAGCACAGTGGAGAACCTCGTTTAGTGTCACTTCTACCTCTAGCCCAAGGGCACACCCACGTAGGCCCAGTTCTTGAAAATAACTATACCCAAGTAAGACACACTGCTCTGAGGTACAGAGTCTGCGTTATGACGTGGTGAGGCCTTATTTGTATGGTGATGCCAACATGGAAATAAGGCACTGTCTTCCACCCTTTCCACCGGCAATCACAGCTGAGTATGGGCAGGGCACAAGTCCTAAAAAAAGAAGTGGAGGGACTAAGAAAGTTAGGTAGTATGCAGGTGACATCACATGTGTGACATCACCGTGCGTGACATCGTACATGGCATCACCAGAAGTGACATCAGAGGAAGTGGCATCACAAGCTATGACTTTACAGGAATTGACTTCACAAGAAGTAACATCACATCTTAAGACCTCACATAAATGTTTAGTGTTGCTCTAATGAGTACATTTGAGCGCAATATAAGGATACCCCAAAGCACTCGTTACTTAGGCAGAAGACTCACTCTTTGTAAGCTACACATAAAACAGAGCTACCTTTTGTCAGCGTAAAGATTCTTTTACCCAAGGATTGAGCAAACTAACTCTGCTGTCAGCCTACCCCTTCAGGTGTAACATGCCAGATGTAGTACAATTCCATGTAACTGTGATTGCATAGCCTGTACATTGATTTACAAACTTGTATGATCAACATAATGTGTACGTGTTATGTAAAGCACTGTGACGCCCTGCATGGGGATAAATAGCGCTATAAAATAAATAAAAAGTACTGGTATTTATATTGTTATTATGTACTGGGAGAGAGTAACACATCTGGCATTCTTACAGTGTATGTATATCTATTATATACATGGTCTAAACAGAGTCAGAATTGTGCCTCTCTTAAGTACCTGTGAAGTGCTAACAAGTTGAGTGCTTTTGTTTCCCCTCCACTGCCTTTACATCTAGGGGTGAGGCTACAGGTAGCTTCCAGCCTGGACACTCAAACTAAGGGAGGCCAAATGACCCCTTAAGTTTGGCCTTGGCTATGGAAAAGCAGAAGTCCAAAATAACAAAGCCCCCTTCCTTCCTGCACGTTGCTACTCGGATTGAAAGCAGACAGCAGGCACTACTGAATGTGTTCCAGTGTTACAAAATTACACAGGTACGAGTTCAACATATTTTACAGTGAGGCCCAACTTCTTGGCAGTGTGGACGGCGTGCACCCTGTGAAAATAGTGGGTGGATGGTGTCCACCTGTGTGTACCCCCGACTTGTGCCTTGTGTATGGCCGTGAACTCTGATTTTTCATTTTCACTGCAAGGTGGAACCTTTGTTCCAAAAGGATGCTACGTACTGCCGGGACAGAAGCTTCCATAAGCGGATTGTACCCATGTAAAACAATCTTGCTTCTAAAAATGTGGCCTTAGTACAACACGCTGAGCACCTAGAACTATTAACTAGTGTTTCCTTGTGTTCAGACTGGTATTTTTGTCTATGCTGTACCATATGAGAAAAAAGCAATGTCAGTCCCAATGGAGCTCTAAGGTGAGACCTTTTGGCTTTGCCAATGCTTTTTTATATTTGTTTTCTGCAACTCTTATTTGTATTTCTCCCATTATAAATGGAAGATTAAATGTGCCAGAATGTAACTGATAATCTACTGATTCCTGCTCCCGTACGACATGCAATATCTGTAACATGCTTGATAAAACTTGCAAGCTGCATTCAGTCCTCCACAGAGCGGAAAATGACAGCACAAACCATTTTCCAAAATCGCAGATTTATGAAATCTTGTTTTTTATTTTGTCACTTAGCTACATTGTCATTTTTATCTAGTGTTTAACTTGTAAAAAAAAAAAAAAGGATAGGAAGAAAACAAAAAAAAAGACAAAAACAAGTTTTGGCCCAGCAATAAACAACAATCTCATTGTGAAAAAATAATAAGATGACTCACTTCAACTCCGTGACATTGGCACATATGTCAGGCTGCTGTCACAGGATGTGGCAACCCCCACTGTGAGTCTAACATCCCATCCTGCACGACGTACAGCAGGTGATTGACTCCAGCATGCTGTGCTACCAGTGCTGTAGCTACCTTATGACTCCTACCTCTCCCCGCCGAAAGTTCTAATCCAGAGCAAGTTCCAGGTCCAAAAATAAGTTCCTGGTGGTACCACTAGCAACAATATGCAAAAATTAAGCACAGATTGTATCTACTATTTCCAAGTATGATATCAGGCTGTATTAGTTTCAATATATCAACTGAAATGTTTTATGAGTTACACTTGGTGAGTCCACCAGTTTACAAGCTAAGAGAGTGCACTTTGAGTATAATCATTTAAAAAGGAGATGCTATGCAAAGGCAAATTAAAGTCAGTGATAATTCCATATAAACATAAGACAAAGTTATGAATTAAGCTTGGTACAATAATAGCATCCATCAAAAATTAGGAATTGTCTCCAGCCGTGGCGGGTGTCCGGGCAAAGTGTCAGGGTGGCATAATTCAAAAACACAACAAAAATACAATTACAAATCTACAATCCCAGACTGCCCTCCGGCCAATCCTAACGCTGCTCTCAGTCTGCTGGCAGCATGGGAGCAACGTGGCGATTAACCTGACCCCCCTCGATATGCACTCCCAGACAGACTGCTGCTGCTGGCAGTGGGGTGACACTCCTCCACCACACAGGAGCCACTGCTAATTGCCTCTTAAACTCCGTTCTAGAGCCTGAAAAAGTAAATAATAAAAGTAGGTATTGCCACACAAAAGAGGGCTTGGAACCCTCAGCTGAATCATCTCCCATGCGTGCGTTCCAAATATTGTCAGCCACTTTTCCAAGAAGAGAAAACAAAAAAGCATTTTACAGATGCCAGGCCTGAGGGAAAGGCCTACATTCAAAAGCTTTAAAACGTGTTTGTCATATTCTTGTATATAAACTCATAAGGCAGAGCACTATTCACACAAAAAACACAGCCAAGGTATGCTTTGTAGCTGGCTGTGACATGGTTCACAGCAGCACTAACCACTAAAGAAGAACACATTCAAAGTTCCAACAGAAGACAGTACACAGAACCAACTGCACAAATCCAGATTATTACACATCTATGCATTGGGATTGTATTTTACTGTGCTCACTGCATCTTGCACTAATGATGTGCCACACACACAAATCCAGCTGCCAAACGTTTACAGCACACCTATTAAACAACAACAAGGCTGGCTATGCGAGTATCCAGGAGCACCTGCCACCAAGAATCACCACAAGGACATCTAAATCCACTGGGTGTTGAGCCTGCTTTTCATGGAGTGGTGTGGAGTTGCATTGAGAGTGTTGCGTAAATTGGAGGAGAGCGCTGTAGAGTACAGTGGCATACAGTGGTGGTGATTGTAGAATATTGTAGGAGAGTGGGATGGCCTAGAGTGGACTGAAGGTTTAGAGCTGAGTGGTGCAGAGTAAAGTGGCACAGACTGTCATAGAGTGGAGTGGCACAGAGTAGAGTGGAGTGGCGCAGAGTTGAGTATTGTGTTGTGGAGTGGCATAGACGGAGCTGTGTAGAGCATTGTAGAGTGTTGCATTGGCTCTCATTGTACCAATGAGTTTACTGGATTTGGCCAGCAGCATCACCTGAATTGTGGGGAACTGAGTCCAATCCCACAATATGTGACAACTGTCGGCCTAATCCATTTCTGGCTAGCTAGCAGCACCTCATCTCTGCCCACAAGCAAGGATGATTTGTGGCAGTCAGGGGCATGACTTCATGACTTTCAGGGAAATCCTGGTGGATCAGATCTCATCCTTTTCTCTCAGCCACATTAGTCTCACACATGCAAAGACAAACTGAGGCAGGAAATGGTTCAGTAAGTTTTATTGAATTAGCTGCATCTTAGATAAAATAACATGAAATGTAATAATTAGAATGATGAAACATACAAGAAGCAAAATGTTGACAAGGAAAGAGAAACACAGGAAAAGTCCCACCATACTGTCACTATGCACAGCAGGATAAGCCCTAATCCGCCCTTCAGGATCTCCCCTGGGAAGACATTATCTCCCATACCAGAGTATGACAGTAGTGGAGAAGCCTGTTATCTATAGAGACACCATCCCCATATAGGTCAGGGAACCCATAGTCTCAGCGAGCAGCTGTAAAAAAGTCATACAGCATACGGTCGTGGTCATCTGGTTGAATCCTCCCTCTAACGTGCATGGGACAGGGAAATGTTTGTTTAATAAAACAACGATGTTCTGAGAAAGTGCCCCCACGTCAAAATATATGTGTTTCTGTGAATGTTCAACACGCAGTGTACCGCTTGTGGGCCAACAGTCCTATCTCGCTGCAGCCTTGAGGAAAGTACAGCGTTAAAGAATGTCGTGCTAAGAAATGTAATGCTTTCCTAGGTGAAAGGGCAACATAAAGAAAATAAAACACCCCCACAAATGTGGCCGATTCTAAAAGAATAAAATGAAATAAAATGAAACATTACTAGGCTAAAGGACACAAGCAGCAAGCCTAATTGTTAAAACAATATGCCCAGAGACATCACTAAAATGGCTCTACAACAAGAGTAGTGTTGTAGAGTGGCATAGAGTGGAGTAGAGTGTTGTAGAGTGGACTGGCATAGAGTGGAGTAGAGAGTAGTAGAGTTTAATGGAATAGAGCATCATAGAGTGCAGTATCATAGAGTGGAATGTTGTAGAGTAGAGTTGTAGTGGCCTAGAATCATGTGGCATAAAGTACAGACATGCAGAATAGTTTGGAGTAGAGTGCAGTGGCGTAGAATGCAGTGACATAGAGTGGCAAAGAGTGCAGTGGCATAGAATAGATTGTTACAGAGTAGGGTAAAGTGGCATAGAGTTGAGTGTTTCAGGGTAGAGTGGATTGGTGGAGGGTAGAGTGCAGAGGTGTAGAGGTCAGTGGTGTAGAGTGCAGTGGAGTGCAGTAGTGCTGAATAGATTAGAATTATATGGGTTGATCCACAGTATACTGGCATTGAGTGCATTGGCATATAGTGCAGTAAAGTGGGTAGAGTTGAACAGTGCAGGACAGAGTGCAGCAGGTTAGAGTAGAGTTGTTCAGAGTAGAGTGGTGCAGAGCAGGCCAGAGAGGCATACAGACCAATGATGTACAGTACCGTAGTGTGCAGTGGAGTACAGTGCAGCGGTGCAGAGTAGAGTGGGGCAGAGTTAAGTGGCAGAGAATGTAATCTTGCAGAGTACAATGGCATAGAGTGCAGAGGTGTATTATAGTAGAGTGGCAAAGAGTAGAGTAGCGTAGAGTGGTACAGAGAGCAGTGGAGTAGACCACAGTGGTACAGAGTACAATAGATTGGCTTGGGTGCAGTAACAGAGCACAATGGCATACAGTGGCACAACATGCAGTGGTGTAGTGTGCAGTGACTTAAAGTGCAGTGGTGCAGTGTAGAGCAGCATTACGTTTAGCTGTGGAGAGTGCAGTCTTGCATAGTAGAGTGTCATAGGTTACAGTGGCACAAAGTAGAGTGGAGCAGAGAACAGTGGCACAATGAGCAATGACATAGAGAGCAGTGCCACAGACAGCAATGGCACAGAGAGCAGTGGCACAGAGTAGAATGGTGTAGAGTAGACTTGCATATAGTGGTGCAGCACAGGATGCAGTGGCAAAGAGTTCAGTGGCAAAAAGTGAAGCGTTGCAAAGTAGAACATGGTAGAGTGCAGTGGTCTATAGTAGAGTGGCGAAGAGTGCATTGATGTGGAGTGCAGTGGAGCAGAGTGGGGCAGAGTAGAGTTGTGTAGAGTACAGTGGTGTTGAGCAGAATAGAGTAGCAAAGAGTGCTGTGATGTAGAGTACAATGGCATAGAGTGCAGTGGCATAAAGTGTTGCAGAGTAGAGTATTGTGGTGTAGAGCGCAGAGGCGCAGAGTAGAATGGCATTGAGGGAATTGGCATAAAGAGCCTTGTTTTTGAGTAAAGTGGTATAGGGTAAATTGGCGTAGAAAGTAGTGATGCAGATTAGAGTGTAGTGGTGCTGAGTCCAATGGCACTGAGTTCAGTGGCATAGAGTGGTGCACAGTAGAGTGGCATAAAGAGCAATGACATAGAGTACAGTGGTGCAGAACAGAATATAGTGGCATAGAAGTTAGTGACATAGAAAGCAATGGCATAGAGTGCAGAGGTGTAATGTGTTGCAGAGTGGAGTATAGTTGCACTGAGTGCAGTGGTGCAGCATAGATCAGAGTAGAGTGCAGTGGTGTACAGTGCATTGGTTTTGAGTAAAGTGTTTAAGGTGGGGAGAGCATTGGCGCAGACTGGAGTGGTGCAGAGTAGAGTAGAGTGCCATAGCACTGAGTGCAGTGGCATGGAATAGATTGTTTCAGAATAGAGTGAAGTAGTGCATGGTAGAGTACAGTGGTGTAGAGCAGAGTGGTGTAGAGTGCAGTGTAGAGTGGATTGGCATACAGTGTACTGGAAAAGAGTGGATTGGTAAAGAGTGGAGTGCATTGGTGTAGAGTGCAGTGGCTTAGAGTGCAGTGTTGCAGAGTTGAGTGTTATAGAGTGGAGTGGCACAGAGCTAAGTAATGTACAGTAGTATAGGATAGCCTGCACTAGCTTAGAGTAGAGTGGTGTAGAGTATAGAGGAGTAGAGTGAAGTGGTGTAGAGTGTTGGGGTGCAGAGTAGAGTGCAGTGACACAATTTGGAATCATATGGAATGGAGTGGTGCAGAGTAGAGTCGAGTGACATAGAGTGGTATATGCATGGTGTGTGGTGGCACACTGCCATTACAGACAACACATCTTCAATTGAAATGGCCATTACATTTGCACCAATATGCAGTTTTACTGATAAAAGTATACAGTGCATAAACGATAATGTGTGGCAACGTCATCAACTGGTGCATTGATTTGTTTTTATTGTGTTTTTATATTTGTTTCCACACAATTCAGAATCACCACACTTCATTTATGGACATTTAAATATTGTTGTGTTCTAGAAAAAAACTAACATCATACAGACTTCTACAAGCACTGCCCCCTCAGCAAGCATGATTGTCACGTAAGTCCTGTCACTTTGAAGACAGAGAAAGAAGAGTAAACACCAAGCTTCTTGAAAGACAAAGGCTGATATTTTGCCTCTGTCATTGATTGCACAGCAAATGTGACAAGGTTGGAGCAAGGTTTAAATGCCTTTTTGCAGAAATTCAGTACTGGTGGAGGAATACAGCAAATAGGGTCTGCGCAAACTCAAGCTGGGCAGACTAAAACAAAAAGAGCCAGCAAATAGAAAGCAGGCACATGTGAGTTACAAACCACAAAGTGAATGGTGATCAAACAGCAGACTGCATTCCTAGTGAAGCTTTCCGAATGTCCCTCAGATGTTGTTAGCAAACCAGACAGCTGGGTTGTCTGGTAGACTTCGACCTAAGAAGCGGTCACAAAAAAGCAAATTAATTTACATGATGGACATACAAATGAGAGGTGCTTGAGCCTGTGAAAGTTTTTTTCACTGCAGCTTTCTTAATGTCCTTACAATATTTCTGAAATTCACAAACTTTTCAAAGTTTAAAGAAAATAGAAAACTTCTGCCTACAGTAGGCTTGAAGGACACAAAACGTTTAACAGAATTATTTTGTAAAGCTTTTTGTGCGAAAATTCTCTTGTAGAAACTATTATGCGGAGAACATTTCCGTCAAGAGAAGTTGGCAAACTTTGCAAAGTGTGTGAAGTGGTAAGTTTGCTATCTTCAATCAACTTTGAAAGAAAGACCGAAACATTTTTTTTACTAAAATGAAAAACTGTATAGACATAAAGGAAAGCCTGGTGAAGTAGAATCTGAAAGTAAGCCTACCAGCGAATCACTAACTTGGAGTTTTCATTCGGATAACTTTCCAGGGAAACTGAAATGTTTTCTTGTAGGAAGAGAAACTGGAGGGAGCTGCAGCACTATCACCACACACAACTGCCTTCCAAACTACATCAACCATCTCTTGCAATAAGTGAAGCCACAAAAGCACACAGGAAAATTGAAAAGTCTCTAAAGGGAGCTGCCGAACTCACCATCTCAAAATAGATGTCAGGTCTGGGCACCTCGAGGCACCTCAAGCACTTCTGGTCCATTATATGAGCACATCTGCAAAGCAGTATTGATTAGATGTACTTGAAGATGCTCTTCATGATCACGTTCAGTGATGAACAATCAAATCACCTTTTTATGCCCTTCCCAAAAACTACAGAGTAGAAAACTATGTTAAACCATTTCTTTCTGCTCATAAGTAACCTAGGCCTTTGTCAAAGACACGTTGTCTGAATGGACATCTTATGCTAAATCTAGGGGGTAAAGCCCATCACTGGCAGGTCCGTACTTATCCCTGAATTTAATGCCTGAAAAAAATAAATGTGTTAGGTATCTGTATAGTCTCTGAAAAAAACATATTAGCTGAATTGCAGTATGAAATACATTTGCTTGTGCCTGGTTTCCACCAATATTTTGCTGATGTTATCTTCTGTGGGGAAATGCAATATCATTGCTTTACTCACAATCTGCAGACATTGTAGCACATTGAGGCTACCACTACTACTGCATTTGTATACCATACCAATGTGACTCTATGGCCCTCATTTCGAGTTGCACAGTACATTGGTATGATAATATCTCATGTGATTATGCCATTACTATGCGGTAAAGCCCAATGCCGTACAATTACAAGTTGACCCCAGGAAAATTAGGAATTACGAAGTGGCATTGATTTTTCTATTTGTACATCCACACACAATTCCCAGTTCTGTAGGGTTTAACTTGTACATTTATCACCTGCTCTGAGCAGATGATAAATGCATGCTGGGGTTTCTGGATCGGGTTGAGAGTGAAAGAGGAGCAGAAGGGGCGTAGGGAAGGACAGGTGAAAGTAATTTCTGGCAGAAAAAAAAAACAGGGAAAAAGTTGCTGCTGCACCCGAAGCCTTATGCAACTTTACCATATAGTATTCCAGGAAAGTAAAATTAGCTCTTATTCTCTAGGGAAAACCAGGCGCAGAAAAACCGACCCACCTGGAACTAGACTAATAACGAATATCCATATGGGTTCAACTTTGTTGTTAAAGTGGGTCCTGGTTACAAGAAATGACTTCAAACTTTATTTGTTATACTTGACACAGTACCACTCTAGTTGAACTTCAGGTTTCCCATAATTTGACTCCAAGTGTGAACGAAGTGTTTTTAACACTAAAATATTGAAAAACGTGAGCTTTAGTGATGTTTCCTTCCCTAAAGCAACATAGCAACATTGGCAACATACCGAGTTTGACATGTCACTTCAGAATTCACAGTATCCTAAGACTAAGCATATTGCATTGCTTGGACTTCTGCTATTTATGTAGTTTACAATCCCTTGTACGCACAGGGACATGCCCTTTAAAATGTGTGTACTATTTTTACCGCTATTATAAAAACAGGGAACAAACGAATGGTCTATATCTCTGCGGAAATCTTTTTATAGGTTTTCTCATATTCCCACCTTTTGTTCTCACGCAGTAGTACGTGGATCAAGAGCATGCTGAAAGCTATCAAACCCCTTATGTATGCAAGTCTTTCTTGCAGCAGTCCTTTCTGCTATCATATCATATAATATTAATGATATTAATAATATTTATTATTATTATTATTATTATTATTATTATTATCTCAGCAATAGAGATACAAATAATACCAATATTAATACAATACTGATCCAGTAACTAGTCCTACAGCTTTTATTATCAATCAAAAGAATTAATATAATATTAGCCATGACAACAACCACAATAATAACTGTTATTATTATTATCATCATCGCCATTATTACTAATAATGCTACAATTGTATTGTTGTTAGTGTTGCTCATAAAAATAACCCTAATAATTAGTAGTAGCAGTAGTTTTTATAGTGGTGGTTGTAGAATTATTATTATTATAAATATTATTATTATTATTGTCATTACTACTAAGACTACTTTGACTACTAATACTATTATTGTTGTCATAATTAATACTATTATTATTCAGAGAGTTCCTAAGGGTGGAGGATGAGGTTAAACCTGTCTAGTGGCTTGGTAAGCATTCAGTAGGGGTAAGCGGCGCTCACAGCTGAACTCTGCTCCGCCGGCAAGTATGAGTTTTTTTGGCCAATCTCTGTACTCTAAGTGGAGCACAGAGTGCAAAAACTCTTCAAACTCCACCGGCGGAGTGGTTTCCCACCCACCCTTAGTATTCAGAGGTTCGAAGAAAATCTCATAGCTAGGTGTTCTCACAAAGGGATTGATGATAGCTGGATGCAAGGGTTGTATGGATGTATGAATGACTGTCAGTAGATGAGGACAGAAATGAGGCAGGAGCTGGATAAAATAGCTGCAGTTGAGTAAGAGATGGCTTCGTAGGTATGGATAGGAGATTCATACAGGAAGTTGGTTGGAAGGACCGAGGTTAGGTTCCCAGGTCCCCTCCTTAGAGAAGGCCTGTGAAGTGGGGCTTTTTGTCATGAGGGAATTACCTGGGATGATGGAAATGAGGATGAAGATTGGAATGCCTAGGGGTGGCTGGGGATGGTTGCTGAGTGACTGCTAAAATGAAAAAAGAAGTGACAGCATAGAGATGAGTAGGCTTTTGGGGATAGATAATTTTGCCTGATTGGGAAGGCTAGGGGAGGAGATACCTATGACTGCTGTTAAGAGGAATATGTCTGCTCCAAGATAGGATGATAAGGGGTCATAACTGAATGGGGGCAGAAATGCATGCCTAAAGGGCCAATATGAGTGTTGCAGGTAGCTTGCAAATGCAACTATATTGACCCGTGAACATCATGGTAAGAAGTAGGACAATACTTAATTCATTGTACAAGTGGCAACACAAGAAAAACGTAATATCATCTGATATTCAGAAAGGGAATAAAGACAAGACCCATTCCCTAACACAGAATCTCTCACACCTCTTAGTCTCTAAAATTGTCATAATTAGAGAACTCTACCACAACATAGACAGGACTCATGCAAGAGCAACCCAAGACATTTAGGTTAGCTGATCACAACTAGTGCATACTGGTGATAACTTCTCTTTTGCTGTTACTGAACACAATGAGCATTCACCCATGCATGTCATGAGCTGCCTTTTACTGTTCCTAGGTTGACCCTAAAAAGCATGGAACCTGCCTGTAATAAGAGCTTGTCATGGTCTATTCCTCAGTTACTTCTGGGTACAGCGTAGAATGCAGCTACTGAAATCCTCCTGGCAATGCTTAACTCTTGGATGGGCGTCTACAGAGCCCTGCTCAATCAGGCACAACAATAATTTAATATAGCCTTAGAACCTGCTGTAGCGGGCTCTGCCGGCCATTAAAGGCCCTCTCCCTTGTGAAAGGCCCGAGCCGAAGGTGAGGCCTTTAACAAGGGAGAGGGCCTTTAATGGCCAGTAGAGCCCGCTACGGTGGGTTCTAAGGCTATTAGAACATTCTGCCACTAGAGGGCAGAATGTTCTATCACATATAACAAATTCCTCACGGCGCTTAAGGGGATTCAAATCCCCCAGGCTCCGTGAGGCTTTGTTCACAGCTGCTGCTGTGAACAAAGAGAACATTGTCTGCAATGGAGCCCCCAACATTCCAATGTTCTAATATAATGTAAATGCTTCCTGTCTCTTACTCACCTTCCTGTCATTACATGGACAGGCACCGTCACCTAGGACATGGAAAGAGCAACACTATGGTCACCCACACAACAACAAAACAATAACAAAACACTTTCCAAATAGGCAACATTGCAACTCCACACTCGTCCAACCAAGCACACCCTTATGTTGTAACATCCACCCTCCCAGTAATCCACTTATTTTAATGAGGTACACCAATCTAGCACAGAATATTGCAAAGTACAGTGTTGTACGGTACTATGCATACATTAATCATGAATGTAGACAGAAAGAAAGCAAGAGCAAGGATAAACAGTACAAAACACAGGAAATGTTACAACAATAATAAAACCTAAATATTATTTGCACACAAAACCCTCTAAGACATCCAGGCCCTCATCATGTAAGAATGATCCCTGGTGGTAAATTATAGCCTAGCAGAAATTACCTTACTTGGGGGCAGTAAATCAGTGCAGCAATATTACTGGTGATAGACAATTACATCCAGAGGTTTATGAGGAAGTAATTGCCACCAGATGGTAAAAATACAGCCAATGTAATACATATTTATATACTTTATCAGCTCGACAAATTAACTTACCGCCCTGTAGTAAAATACATTGCCCGTAGATTATAATACAGCCATCTGCAATTATATTTTAATATCAAGTGCAGGGGTTTGATATATTCAAGACAATTATTTGAGGTTGCTACCGTGCTGGGAGACAAGGAAAATGTATATTAATATGGGTATTCACAATATCCCACCCCATGGAAGTTAATTTTCCAGTGTTGGCCAAATACTTACTGCAGAAGAGGACATTGCCAGAAACTCAGCCAGCGATGTATCAGTTAACAGGTAAATTTGCTTGGAAAATTGGTCCTAATCACTGTAGATATGCACCTTTGCTCCAGTTTTGTTACATTGCGATTCATGTCAGATTTTCCACCTCTGAAGTGGTGGAGGTGGAAAATTCACCAGCAGAAGTAACACATTTTCCATTATTCAAACACTAAATATTGCCCTAAAGGATGTGGGAATGACAATTGCAAATAAAAATGAACTGGTTAACAATAAATAAATAAATCCACTATCTGTGGTATTGCCATAAATTGTATATGAGCATATTGTGCAGGGTGTGCATAATTGAATTCCCATTCTACAAAAACGAATCAAGAGTGGATTGAAGCCCTTCCACCCTGTGAAGAAGACTACACATATGCATCACTTTTTCTAAATAAAACTTGTTCCCTTTCTACGCTCACTTGAGTGACGCTTAGGGAGGTATTGTACCAATGTTGTATCTCAGGCAATCCATCCACATCCAGATTAATTTTCCTGTTCACGTTAGGCATAATCCTCATGCGTAGTTAAAGACATACGACTGAAGGGTATATATCAGAACAGAGGTACGTATACCTTCCCAGTTCCCGTACACTGGTAAATATTTATCCACTCAAGGGGAAGAGGAAAACCATGCCCAACAATGGGATGAATTGGGAACATCCCCAAAATTGGTGGGGTTAGAGTAAGGGATCCAACTTCTTTTATAGTGCAATTGCAGTTCAGCATTTCATTTACGCTTGCTAAATGCACACTGTAGGAAAGTAGCCTCTTTCTAGCCTTGTTGCCCCCACTTTTGGCCTGTTTGTGAGTATATGTCAGGGTGTTTTTACTGTCTCACTGGGATCCTGCTAGCAAGGACCCAGTGCTCATAGTGAAAACCCTATGTTGTCAGTGTGTTTGATATGTGTCACTGGGATCCTTCTAGCCAGGACCCCAGTGCTCATAAGTTTGTGGCCTGTATGTGTTCCCTGTGTGGTGCCTAACTGTATCACTGAGGCTCTGCTAACCAGAACCTCAGTGTTTATGCTCTCTCTGCTTTCTAAAATTGTCACTGCAGGCTAGTGACTAATTTTACCAATTCTCATTGGCACGCTGGAACACTCATATAATTCCCTTGTATATGGTACCTAGGTACCCAGGGTATTGGGGTTCCAGGAGATCCCTAAGGGCTGCAGCATTTCTTTTGCCACCCATAGGGAGCTCAGACAATTCTTACACAGGACTGCCACTGCAGCCTGAGTGAAATAATGTCCACGTTATTTCACAGCCATTTTTCACTGCACATAAGTAACTTATAAGTCACCTATATGTCTAACCCTCACTTGGTGAAGGTTAGGTGCCAAGTTACTTAGTGTGTGGGCACCCTGGCACTAGCCAAGGTGCCCCACATTGTTCAGGGCAAATTTTTCTGGCTATTTAGGGTCTCTCCTCTGGGCTATTCCTCAGATAACGAATGCAAGAGCTCACCAGAGTTCCCCTGCACTTCCCTCTTCGACTTCTGCCAAGGATCGACCGCTGACTGCTCCAGGATGCCTGCAAAACCGCAACAAAGTAGCAAGACGACTACCAGCAACATTGTAGTGCCTCATCCTGCCGGCTTTCTCAACTGTTTCCTGGTGGTGCATGCTCTGAGGGCTGTCTGCCTTCCCCCAGCACTGGAAGCCAAGAAGAAATCTCCTGTGGGTCGACAGAATCTTCCCCCTGCCAACGCAGGCACCAAACGTCTGCATCACTAGTCCTCTGGGTCCCCTCTCATCCTGATGAGCGTGGTCCCTGGAACACAGGAGCTGGGTTCAAGTGTCTCCCACAGTCCAGTGGCCCTTCTGACCAAATTTGGTGGAGTTAAGTCCTTGCCTCCCCACGCCAGACAGCAAATCTGTGTACTGCGTGATTTGCAGCTGCTCTGGCTTCTGAGCACTTTTCCAGGACTTCCTTTGTGCACAGCCTAGCCTGGGTCCCCAGCACTCTGTCCTGCATTGCCCAACTCGCTGAGCTGGACTCCGACGTTGAGGGACCCTCCTTTGTGACTCTGAGTTGACTGCTGTCCTCAGGTTTTCTAAGTGCCTCTTCTGGTACTTCTGCTGGTGCTGCCTGCTTCTGTGGGGGCTCTCTGAGTTGCTGAGTGCCCTCTCTGTCTCCTCCTCCAAGGGGCGATATCCTGGTCCTTCCTGGGCCCCAGAAGCACCCAAAATCCACAGCTGCAACTCTTGCAGCTAGCAAGGTTTGTTTGTAGTACTTCTGCCTGGAAACACTTCTGCAACCTCCAGCACGCCGTGGGACATCTTCCGTCCAAAGGAGAAGTTCCTAGCCCTTTTCGTTGTTGCAGAATCTTTGGCTTCTTCCACCTGGAGGCAGCCCTTTTGCACCTTCATCCGGGGTTTGGTGGGCTCCTGCCCCCCTGGACACTTTCGTGACTCTTGGACTTGGTCCCCTTCCTTTACAGGTCCTCAGGTCCAGGAATCTGTCTTCAGTGTTTTGCTGGTGCTTGTGGTTCTTGCAGAATCCCCTATCACGACTATTGTGCCTTTCTGGGGTAGTAGGGTAACTTTACTCCTACTTTTCAGGGTCTTGGGGTGGGGTATTTTGGGCACCCTTACTGTTTTCTCACAGTCCCAGTGACCCTCTACAATCTCCCATAGGCCTGGGGTCCATTCGTGATTCGCATTCCACTTTTGGAGTATATGGTCTGTGTTGCCCCTAGGCCTATGTCTACCTATTGCATCCTATTGTGATTCTACATTGTTTGCACTACTTTTCTTACTGTTACTTACCTGTTTTGGGTTTGTGTACATATAATTTGTGTATATTACTTACCTCCTAAGTGAGGGTATCCTCTGAGATACTTTTGGCATATTGTCACTAAAATAAAGTACCTTTATTTTTAGTAACTCTGAGTATTCTGTTTTCTTATGATATTGTGCTATATGATATAAGTGGTATAGAAGGAGCTTTGCATGTCTCCTAGTTCAGCCTAAGCTGCTTTGCCATAGCTACCCTCTATCAGCCTAAGCTGCTAGAAACACCTCTATTCTCCTAAGTACCACAAGGTACCCACTATAAGCCAGGCCAGCCTCCTACACACGCCATGTATGTTGCAAATTGAGAAATTCTCATGCATAGCTGTAAATGGAATTCACAAAAGAATTCCTTGAGTGAACCTGGGAACTTGCTATAGTCGTACCTTACTCACCATAATCTTAAAACCACTTGTAAATTCAACAAAGTTAGACAATTACTCCAAATTTAAGAAAGAACACATTTCATTCAGCTCAGCCTCTAAGGTCCCAGGAGAGTTGGGACTGCTGCCTTCGTTCATTGGCTGACCTTAGGTCAGCCAATGATGGAAGGCAGCAGTCCCAACTTCGCCACAGAGTGGGACGGGGTCAGCGAGACTGCTGTCCCCACCCTACTTTGTGACAAGGTGTCACTGATTGACACTTGCCCTGGGCACTTCAGGGCTTAAACCTGAAGTGCCCAGGTCAGAGTCAATGGGTGACGCTTCCCTCGTCACTGAGGGGGAGGGCATTGAGGCACCTTTGCTGAGCTGAGGAGATCACACCCATAGGAGCTGTGACCTCTTCGGCCTAGCAAAGTTCAACTCAGGCAGCCAGGAGCCTGCGCAAATCACGTATGTCTAGCTCCTGGCTGCCAGACCTAAAAATGAAGAGTGTCTATCAGGCTGACCTCTGCTCATCCTAACAGGCCCTCTACATGAGGGGGAAAAGGTGAGGGGGCATGGCCCCTCAGCCCCAAAGGATAGGCCGCAGCTGCCACAAGGTGTTCTTCCTTCTTGGCCCTCTGGCAGAGTTTAATTTCCAGTCTTTGTAATCAGTATGGGTGAGCATCTTGGTGTGTGGTCAAAACAAAACAACCATTAGCCAGCTTTAATTCTGAAGCTGTACTATCTCCAGAGCCCCTGGAATTATGTGATTCTGTGGCTGCAGTGTATAATTATGGACTTAACACTCTTGCCACATAATGTACCTTCTGAAGCATATATACCAATTTCATCCAAAAATGTTTTTTTCTACCCCATACTGAGCTAAAGTATTTAGTCAACTCATCGCAGCTGTCTGGTTTGCTGAAGACATCTTGGAGACTGTCAGAACGTTGACCTAGGAAAGCATTCCGCCCGCTGTTCACTGATGGCTTTGTGGTTTGTAACTCACGTTTTCTTGGTTTCCATTTGCTGGCTTTATTTACTTTGGTCTCTACAGGTTCACTTTTTCCCTCCCTTTGCTGACATTGTGTTTACTGAATCCTTCTACAAACTCACTTTCTTTAAACAGACCTTTAAATCTGGTTTCTTATCTTGTCACTCTCATGTTTGCTGGGCATTCAAAGACAGAGGTCAAATGTCAAGCCGTGTCTTCTAGGACGTTTGGTATTTACTTTGCTTACACTGACTTTAAAGTAAGAGCATTTACAGGAAAGAGGAATTCTGATTGCTTTCCTCATGGATCCTCCTTGGACACACATGCAGATATGGCATGTGTAATTACACATCTGCAGTACAACAGTAGAAACTTCTCAGTGATACTCACACACATGGCATGTTTGCGCAAAGCATCTGAAATGCTGTGGAAAGAGTAATGTGTTTTTTTCCATGTGATATTTCTTCTTTTGCTGTACTAAGAGGTAACATCTCGTTCCTCAAAGCTAAACTTTAATGGGACACAGCCATCAGTGTGCGAGTCACAGAGACATGTGCCTTGAAACTCTGAACTGCATCTGCTTCCTTTTTCAGTGCTAGATGATGTCAATGAGCAATCAGAGACTTGAGTACCTCGTTAAGCTTTTCATCGTCACTTCTTAGAGATTGTTTGTTTTTTTGGGCTAGTGCTGTGCATATGTTTAGAGGCTTTGGTGGGCGCCACTTCACTCTATTCTCCCCACTGCAGTCTACTCTGCACTGTACACCAATGCACTTTTCATCACTTTTATCAAAACCAATGCAGTCTATGCCAATGCACTCTATGCCAGTCTGCTCTGCACCACAGCACTCTACACTACTACACTCTACTCTGCAATACTTTACACCACTGCACTCTATGCCATTGTACTCTATATAAAAGCACTCTATGCCTCTCTATTCTGTTCTGCACCACTGTAACCCAGGCCACTGCTCTCTATACCACTCTACTCTGCACCACTCTACACCACTACACTCCATGACAATTCCCTATATGCCCTACCACTATACATCACTGCACTCTACAAGTCTACTCTGCAGGACTACACTCTCTGCCCTTACACTCTCTGCCTCTGCACTCTGCAACTCCTGCAACACTCCACTCTATGCCACTGCACTCACTCTGCACCACTCAACTTTGTGCCACTGCACTCTACTTGGCACCACTGTACTCTATGCCACTCTACTACTCTATATGCCAATGTACTGTAGGCCACTAGTCTACAGCACTACACTCTAACCTACTCTGCACCACTGCACTCCACTAATCTGCTCTAACCTGCTGCACTCTATGACACTGAAATCTGCTCTGCACCACTTCACACCACTCTATTAGACACTGCTGCACTCTACAGCACTGCACTCAATGCTAAAGCACTCTACACCACTTTATGCAAAACCATTACACGGTGCACCAATTTAGTTTGCACCACTGCACTGTATGCCACTATCCTCTAATCTGCAACACTCTGTGCCACTGCACTCTACACCATTTCACTCTGCTTCACTTTGTTCTACACCACTCTGTGCCACTACACTCTATGTCACTCTACTCTACACCACTGTACTCTACACCACCCTACTCTGCAACACTGCACTGTCTGCTACTAAACTCTAAGCACTCAGCTCTCCACCACTGCACTCTATGCCACTGCACTCTACTCTACCAAACTCTACTGCACTCTGCGCAATGCACTCTATGTCACTCTAATCTACTGTGCACCACAGCATTCTATGACACTGCGCTCTAAACCACTTCACTCTATGCCACTCTAGCCTACTCTGCACCACTCAACTCTATGCCAGTGCACTCTACCCCACTCTACTATGCACCATTGCACTCTTTGCCAATGCACTCTATGCCACTACTCTATACCACTGCACTCTACTCTGCACCACTCTACCCTTACCTACTGCACTGTAAGCCAGTTCACTCTATTCTGCAACAATCTACTCTATGTCACTCTATGCCACTGCACTCTACACCAACTACTCTGCACCACTGCACTCTATGCTATTATACTCTACTCTGTAACACTCTACACCACTGCATACTATGCCACTTAATGGGATGCCCCTCTGCTCTGTGCCACTCTACTCTGCACCACTGCACTCTGATTCTCTACTCTGCAAGACTGTACTCTCCGCCACTTAACGTGGCGGCACTCAACTCTTCACCACTGCACTCTACACCACTGCACTCTGTAAATGCACTCTGTCTCTTGATTCTACTTTACACCTCTGTACTCTCTGCACCACACTACTCTGAGCCACTCTGCTCTACGTCACTGCACTCTACAACACTCTACCATGCAAGACTCCACTCTCCACCAGTGACCTCAACTCTAATCTACACCTCTTCACTCTATGCCACTGCAAGCTACACCACTCTGCACCATTGCACTCTATGTCACTGCACTCTATGCCACTCTATTCTACTCTGCATCACTGTAGTCTATGCCTCTCTACTCTTCACCACTCTAATCTGAATCTCTCTACTCGTCCCCCCTACACTCTATCCTACTGCACTCCACTGTGCACATCAAGTCTCTGCCACTCTACACCACTACACTCTACATCACTCCATTCTACACTGATCTATTCTGCACCACTGCACACGAGGCCACTGCACTCTACACCACTGTACTCTATGCAACTGTACTCTATACCTCTGCACTCTACCCTGCAATACTCCACTCTACCCTGAACCACTCCACTCTATGACGCTTCACTCTACTCCGAAATAGGCCACTGCATTCGACTTTGCACAGTCTACTGTACACCACTGCACTCTGCACCATTCAACTCTATTTAACTTTACTCAATGCCAATGCACTCTATTCCAGTATACTCTGAACCACTGTACTTTAACCCAATTCACTCCAGGCCATTTTACTCCAATCTAGAACATTCCCCAATACTACACTCCACTCTGCTCAACACCACTCCAAGATACTATGAGCCACTACGCTCTATGATGCTCTACTCCACTATGACACTCTACTCCACATTATGCCAATCAACTCTACTCTACTCTAGGACACTCTATTCCCTTCATGAGACTCCACAACACTCTACGCCACACCATGACACTCCACTACATGGTACACAGCACTTCACCCTACTAAACTTTACAACGCTTCAGTCCATGATACTCTGCTTTACCCCACTAGCTTTTAGCCATGCCAAACACCAGCCACGCAGGTACACAACATGGCTAAAGCACATTGGCAACGCCAATAGCCTCTGCATAGGCAAGACCTATTGGCTTTGTCAAAGGTTGTTTATATGTAGCCAGCACTCTGGCAACATAATGGGGGTCATTCCGACCCCGGCGGGCGGCGGGTGCCACCCGCCGGGCAGAAACCGCCCAAAGACCGCACCGCGGTCAAATGACCGCGGGGTCATTTCAACTTTCCCGCTGGGCCGGCGGGCTATCTCCAAAATATCGCCCGCTGGCCCAGCGGGAAAGCCCCTGCAAAGAGGAAGCCGGCTCCGAATGGAGCCGGCGGATTTGCAGGGGTGCGACGGGTGCAGTGGCACCCGTCGTGATTTTCACTGTCTGCTAAGCAGACAGTGAAAATCTTTGTGGGGCCCTGTTAGGAGGCCCCTGCACTGCCCATGAAGGGTATGCCCAGACGTGGGTCCCGTGCTTCCCATGCCACTGGATTCAAGCTAGCCTGGCTGATGAGGGGTGAAACCCAGAAACCGGTTCCAGGATGCTTGTTTCCAGTCCAGGAAAGACCTGGCCTAGCAGTTCGGGCTGGACTGTTCCCATGGGGAACAGGGTCAAGACTGATTTGCATATGGCTGGGTCCAAACTGGAATGGCATGGGCAGCAAAAAAACGATGGATTTAGGCCCAGATTACTGTACTGGGGGTGAATGTTTGACAATGTTCAGCATTCCGTCCATCACTTGTTGTTTTTGCACATGCCAGCGGCATGGGCAGTGCAGGGGCCCCCAGGGGCCCCACGACACCCGTTCCCGCCAGCCTCTTCCTCCGGCAAGCAGCGCCGCCATGGGGGATTCCCTGGGCCAGGGGAAAACCGGCGGGAAACCGGCGGTTCCCCTTTTCTGACCGTGGCTTTACCGCCGCGGTCAGAATGGCCCGGGAAGCACCGCCAGCCTGTTGGCGGTGCTTCCTCTGCCCTCCACCTTGGCGGTTTTAAACCGCCAGGGTCGGAATGAGGGCCAATGTCTATAAACACTCACTGAAACTAAGTGGTGGTGCACAGTGAATGGTTTTATTAGAGGCAATGTTCTTTTGACCTGAACGCCTGGCATATAGGAGAACAATAATATTCCTGCGATTTAATGTCAGTATGGGAAGTGCAGGATTAATGCATATAATAAATTACGCTGGCAGATGTGGGAAGCAACCAATTGCAATGAATTATTGTTGTGGACAGTCACATAACACTAAACTGAAGACCAGACATTGGTAAGATAGATCACATATGCAACCATTCCGGGACCTTTAATAAAATGCAAAACACACAATTCAAAACAGTTCAGAAGTCAAAGGCCGGACTTCAAGCAGAGCAAAGAAAACAACTTTCTGTAAGGGACAGTCTGAGAGTCAAAGGATTAAAGCAATTGCAGTTTACAAGGCACAGCAGGAACGCCTATTACTCTGGAAAGTATTTAATCCAGAGTTCACCCAAGTGTTTGGAAATGGCAAAAGGTAAAACAGTCCAGTTAAAAAAGCACACTTTCAAGGTGCAGCCATCAGGTTGTTACATCCTGTGGCTTCTTCACGTGTCACAGGGCTTGGGTGAAACTCACGGAATTTCGGAATTTCGCTCTGCAGAATTCTGTGGAGTTACATAAAAACTTCACAAGATTCTTCAGAGTTCACCGAGGGGACAGAATTTGGACACATTGCATTGCTTGCGCTGATTTTTAGCACCAGAGCTTGTTCCATGCTATGAAATCAGAGCGATCAGTACCACACAGCACCTGAGAGGGCGCTGCTTCTTTCTGTTACTCGAGTGGCACCTTTCTCAACGTGAACGGTCAAGACCTGCCACGACCACCCATGTTGAGGAATCTTGCTAGGAGGCATTCTAGCACACAAAAATCAAGCTAGGGACTGCAAATTATTGCTCCCTAACTTAACATTTGCAATCTTCAAAAGAGAAAAAACTCTGCCCTGCAGCCATTGGCAGAGTTTTGCCGTAACACCATGCTTCAAGCAGGATGTGGAGTGGGAAAAAGTCCTTGAACTACGCCAGCAGAGTGGAATTTTTTGCCCACCCCTATATGTCACACACACTTTGTGAGATTTCCTCAAAAAGTCCTATGTCCCATTTTTCATTGTGGAAATAGTCCGTAGTCTGCCTGGGCCTTATATAAAAGGAACTAATGACTGATGTTCACAGGCCCTTCACCCACTCAAGCAATTCTCAATTATTGGGAGACCTTCAACCATCTCATTTGTCTCATTCGATCTGAATTCCTGACACAAACCTTATCCTGTGTTTCTGCTTTGCTTCAAAATCCCCATGGCTTTGAATTTGCCAGAATTCAACTACTTGCACTGTGAAGTCTTGAGAACCTGTGGTTTCCAGCCAGAATTTCACTGTAGGTCATCTAACAGGGTGCTCGTTCCTTTGGAAATGAGCACACACTCTCTAATACTCTCATTAGTGGTATCTATCCATTACATTTCTTTGAAAAAGCTTATGCATGAACCAATTGACAATGGTGTAAAACATAGCTGTGGTGACTGTTGATTACTTTGATAGTACTGAAATGATAAGGAGCCAGCCACTGTGTTTTGGCACTTTCAAGGTTTATGATTAAACTGTTCATCTTTCTGCAACCTGGTGGCTGCATTTTCTCTAACGCTTTTTCAGTTCTTTTTATAGTACATATATTAAAACAAGCATTGGCAAAGCCAATAGTTCTTGCCAAAGCAAGAACTACTGGCTTTGCCAATCTGTTTTAATCATGTTGCACACCAGCGGGCTGCTGTTCGGCATGGGTAAACATTCGTGGAGAAGAGAAGAATGGTATTGAGTGGAGTAGAGTATCGTAGAGTGAAGTTGAATAGAGTGTTGTAGCGTGGAGTATTGTGCAGTGTGCACAAAGTGGAGCACGTGGAGTGTTGTAGAGTGTCATAAAGTGGAGTTTCGTAGAACGCAGTATCATAAAAGTAGAGTGTTGTAGAGTGGTGTGTCATAAAGTG
The DNA here is from genome assembly GCF_031143425.1 of Pleurodeles waltl. Classification (NCBI taxonomy): domain Eukaryota; kingdom Metazoa; phylum Chordata; class Amphibia; order Caudata; family Salamandridae; genus Pleurodeles; species Pleurodeles waltl. Next base: position 716,954,187 of record NC_090449.1, on the reverse strand, counting down.
GAGTGTCGTAGAGTGTCATGGAGTGGAGTTGAGTGGTATAGAGTGTAGTGGCGCAGAGTGGGGTAGAGTAGAGTGGCGTACAATGGAGTAAAGTTGTGTAGAGTAGAGTAGAGTGGAAGGCAGTGGAGCAGAGTGAAATAGAGTGGTGTAAAGTGACATAGAGTGTAGTGGCATGGAGTGTTTGTGAGTGTTGAAGAGTGGAGTGAAATAGAATGGTGTAGAGTGGAGTGGCATAGACTGTCTTGGAGTGTCATAGCATGGAGGTAGAGTTAAGGGGTGTAGAAGGGAGGGGTGTAGAGTAGAGGGGAGTAAAGTGTTGAAGAGTGGAGGTGTGCAGAGTAGGGAAGAATGGAGTAGATTGGAGTGTCATAGATTGGAGTAGAATGTTATAGAGTGTAGCATTGCATAGTGTCATGGAGTGGAATGAAGTGCTGTAGCATGGAGTGCTGTAGAGTGGTGTGGGGTAGAGTGATGTGGGGTAGAGTGGAGTGGGATAGAGTGGAGTGGGATAGAGTTGAGTGGGATAAAGTAGAGTGTTGTGCAGTGTCATAGAGTGGAATGTTGTGGAGTGAGGCAGAGTGTCATAGAATGGAGTGTCATAGAGTGGAGTGGAGTACAGTGACACAGAGTGGTGTGGAGGGTTGTAAAGTCACATAGTGTGGAGAGTCTTAGAGTGGATTGGAGTAAAGCGTGAGAGTGGAGGGGCGCAGTGTGTTGTAAAGTGGAATGGAGTGTTGTAAAGTGGAGTGTTGTAGAGTGTCATAGAGTGGGGGGCGTAGAGTGGAGTGTCTTACAGTGGAGAGGGTTTGTGTAGAGTGGAATAAAGGGGAGTAGAGCATCATAAAGTGAGGGTGGCATGAAGTGGCATGGAGTAGCATGGAGTGGAGTAGAGTGGCATAGAGGGGGTCATTACAACATTGGTGGTAAAAGCCGCTTACCGCCGTGCAGAAGACCGCCAACACACCGCCGCGGCCGCGGAATTCCGCCACAGCTATTATGACCCACATCTCGAAATCCGACAAAATCCAGACACCCACACAAGTCCGCCACACCAAAGGTCAGTGATAAACTGGCGGAAAAAAAAACTCCACCGTCACGCCAACAGAAATACGCCCATACTATCACGACACACGAATCCACTCGGCGGTATTTCAACCGCGGTATTCCATTGGCGGTACACACCGCAGCGCTCAAAATACACACACATTTACAAAACACAACCACATTGGACAATTCCAAATACACACACCTGATACACATACACACACCACTCCCACACATCCAATACAATATAAAACACACACCCACATCACCCACAAACCCCTACGATAAAAACACAGAAAGAAGGCCAGAGAGAGACACTACAAACTACTACCAAGCATCCACAGGCACACCAGACCATCACCCACACTACTTCCACGCACAAAACACCTCACACCACTACATATCACCACACTTATCACCACATACACCACCCCACACATCACCTACACCACCCCATGGCACGGCAAAGACACCCCAGGTTCTCGGAGGAGGAGCTCAGGGTCATGGTGGAGGAAATCGTCCGGGTAGAGCCACAGCTATTTGGAGCACAGGTGCAGCACACCTCAATTGCAAGGAAGATGGAGCTATGGCGAAGAATAGTCGACAGGGTCAACGCAGTGGGACAGCACCCAAGAAATCGGGACGACATCAGGAAGAGGTGGAACGACCTACTGGGGAAGGTGCATTCCGTGGTCTCAAGACACCACATCGCGGTACAGCGGACTGGCGGCGGACCCCCACCTCCTCACCCACAACTAACAACATGGGAGGAGCAGGTCTTGGCCATTATGCATCCTGAGGGCCTCGCACGAGTCGGTGGAGGAATGGACTCTGGTAAGTCAAATCCTAGCTATCATATCCCCCATCCTACCTGCATGCTATCACAGACCCCCACCCTCGCCCCCTCCCCTATCACTCCAACTCCTCACAAATGTACTAATAACACAAACCACACATCCCAACACCAAGCCCTGCATGACACAACAAAGCATGGACACCCATCACTAAAGCATGCCCACTGCACATACCCATAACACCCCCCTCAACCATCATCACACAAGCCCCCACACAGGAATGCTAGCACTGGGATACACGGTCACCCACCCATTGCACACCATGACACACACAGATGCAATAATCATGCTTTTACACCCCTGCAGGACTACTACCCAACGTCACCAGACAGGAGGGTCCAGACATCTCCACCCCACCCACAGAAGAGGCCCACAGTGATGACAGCAGCTCTGTCCAACTGGATCCAGATGACCAGCCCGGACCATCGTGGGCCTCGGGACAGTCGGTTCCCCACACCCAGTCACAGGCCACCACAGAGCTTCCACCCTCTGGTAACACCAGCACAGCACCCACCCAGCGGGCCCATACCTCCGTCCCCAGGACACGTCAATCAGCTGTGTGTACACCACTACAGGGAACCCAGGATAACCCACCACCCCAACAACAACAGGGACCTGGGGGCAGTGGTAATGGGCACACAGTCCAGGGGACGGAGGCCCAGGAACACAGGGGAACTGGGAGGGCTGCTGTGCGACAGGGGGCGGACAGGCCTAGGGAACCCACTCTCCACGAGGCCCTCTCCTCCATCATGGGAGCATACCACCACTCCAGGAGACAATGGCAACGGTACTGGCCAAGTTTCAGGAGACCCAGCGCATGCAGGAGGAACAGTATTTGGGGTTCAGGGAGGAACTCAGAACCATCAGCTCCGCCCTGGGCACCATCCTAGGGGTGCTGAAGGAAATACTCAACACCAGGAGGGACACTGTGGCACTATAAGGGGCCCCTGACACTAGCCTGGACGATGAACTGCCCACCCCCTCCGCCGGCGCTAGTGGACAGGAGGCACCACCACAGGACCAGCACCCCACCCCCTGCAGAGGGAGAACCACCCCGCAAGCGGTCCCTGAGATCCAGGAACAAGACAGAGCACGATGCCAAGACCCCCGCAAAGAAATGAGACCACCCTGATTGTCATCCCACTGTCCCACTTTGTCACCCTGTCCATATTTAAACTGCCCCAGCTCCACTTCCTATGCCCATATGGGCAATGCACCTGTGAGACTAATAGACTGGACTCTGCCATGGACATTCCTCCACCATCACCCCTCACCATGTTACAACCCCCCTCCAATATTTAGCACTTCAATAAACACCCTTGAAGCACAAAACAATCTGGAGTCAGTCTGTGATTTCGAAAATGTGTATTAGCAATGACTGTGACAAAATGCGTTTTCAAATGTAATGTCAACATACCTATGTCACACATCTCAAGTCCATGAGGAATCTAAGCAGATGACACACGTTGTAAACCACACCTGTGAAACCGTAAGGGAAATGTACAACTCAGTTACCATATACTGGTTGAAATCGACAGACAGGATAGAGGTAGAAGTGTGACTCTACTTGTAGTAGGCAGGAATGTGTTCTCACCTGTGTGTCACTGGAAATATTGCTGGATAACTGAGTCCCTGTTGTCAATGTCTTCTTCCTCTGCTTCCTCCTCATCACTGTGCACAGGCTCCACAGCTGCCACAACACAGTCATCTGGACCATCCTCCTGCAGAAAAAGCACCTGTCGTCGCAAAGCCAAGTTGTGAAGCATACAGCAGGCCATGATGATCTGGCACACCTTCTTTGGTGAGTAGAATAGGGATCCACCTGTCATATGCAGGCACCTGAACCTGGCCTTCAGGAGGCCGAAGGTCCGTTCGATCACCCTCCTAGTTTGCCCATTGTAGCGTTCCTCTGCCCTGGTCCTGGGATTCCTCACTGGGGTCAGTTGCCATGACAGGTTAGGGTAACCAGGGTCCCCTAATAGCCACACCCGGTGCCTCTGGAGTTGACCCATCACATAAGGGATGCTGCTATTCCGCAGGATGTAGGCGTCATGCACAGAGCCGGGGAACATAGCATTTACCTGGGAGATGTACTGGTCTGCCAAACATACCATCTGTACATTCATCGAATGATAACTCTTATGGTTCCTGTACACCTGTTCACTCCTGTGGGGGGGGACCAGAGCTACATGGGTCCCATCAATGGCACCTATGATGTTGGGGATATGTCCAAGGGCATAGAAGTCACCTTTAACTGTAGGCAAATCCTCCACCTGAGGGAAAACGATGTAGCTCCGCATGTGTTTCAGCAGGGCAGACAACACTCTGGACAACACGTTGGAAAACATAGGCTGGGACATCCCTGATGCCATGGCCACTGTTGTTTGAAATTACCCACTTGCAAGGAAATGGAGCACTGATAGCACCTGCACTTGAGGGGGGATCCCTGTGGGATGGGGGATTGCTGACATCAGGTCATGCTCCAACTGGGCACACGGTTCCTGGATTGTGGCACGGTCAAACCTGTAGGTGATGATCAAATGTCTTTCCTCCATTGTCGACAGGTCCACCAGCGGTCGGTACACCGGAGGATTCCGCCATCTCCTCACATGTCCCAGCAGACGGTGCCTAGGAATGACAACAGCGACCACAGCGTCAAACAACTCAGAGGTATGTACCCACAGTCTACACAGAACACCAGTCATACACAAAATGTGGCCTGTATTTGTGTTGTGCGACAAGGCCTATGTCTGTGTGACGCAGTTGGTAATTAGGGCATGTGGGCCCCTGAAATGGCGGCTGCCTGACCTCTAAAGTGGGACAATGGGATGTGAGGTAACTGCGCTGGCGTTGTACACCGTCGTGGTAGGCGGTCGAAGATCGCGGCGCAATGCTGCATTGGTTAACATTGGACCCTATGGGTCCCAGGAGCCAATGACGATGTATGCCGGCGGTGATGGTATGCACCACCGCGGACGTGACTGCCATTTTCTATCTGTTCAATCACTCGATACCTGATCTTCGACAGGAGAGGACCTACACTGCAAGTGCTGCTGTGACCTCGGTCTGGAAGAGACAATGGCTCGTGCGTCTGGGGAAAGGGCCCCTGCCTTCACTGCAGAGGAGTTGGAGAAGCTCGTGGACGGGGTCCTCCCCCAGTACACGCTACTCTACGGTCCTCCAGACCAACAGGTAAGTACACAGGGAGCATGTTGTATGGGCTATGCCTGTGTGGAGAGGGCTGGTTGTAAGAATGAAGGGGGCACAGTTCTGCGTGCATGAAGGACTGTGAATGCATGTGCCACATGGCAAGGGTAGGGATGTGGGCCACTCACTTAGACACTGCAGTTGGTAATGACTTCTCTTCTTCCCCTGTACATGTCATGTAGGTCAGCGCCCACCAGAAGAAGGATATTTGGCGTGTCATCGCCAAGGACGTCCGGACCCTGGGGGTCCACCAGAGACGGAGCACCCACTGCCGGAAAAGATGGGAGGACATTCACCGCTGGAGCAAGAAGACGGCGGAGACTCAGCTGGGGATGGCCTCCCAACGTGGGAGGGGTGCCCGTCGAACCATGACCCCCCTGATGTTCCGGATCCTGGCGGTGGCCTACCCTGAGTTGGATGGGCGCTTGAGGGCATCACAGCAGACACAAGGGGGTGAGTACAACATCATTCAGCTGACTTTGCGCGCAGTGAAGGTGTCTGGGTGGGGGAGGAGGGCTGTGGGTTTCCCTAGGCCAGGGCGAGTTCCGTAGGCTAGGCCCCTCCGTAATGCAGGCCATGTGGCACCCCACCCCACCTCTGTAGAGTGCCAAGTACAGGTATTCATGCCCCTGTGTCATCTATGTGTGCAGATGTCGACCATAGCCATGTAGGCCATATCCCAGGAATTGCATCTGTAGAGCCCAACAGCACGACATAGTGCAGGGGGCTGCTGTGTCTGTATTGTCCGCCAACGGTAGCGGTAAGCCATGCACTCAACCTGTCTTTCTTCTGTCGTCCCCCCCTTTTTGTGGTCTCCCTGTTCTTGTGTGCATCAGCATCATCAGGCGGAGGTACAGAATACACCAGTGGGACAGAGGGCGAGGGGAGCACCACGGCGGTCACAGGATCAGCAACCAGCGACACGGACTCGTCCTCCGATGGGAGCTCCCTTGTGGTGGTGGCAAAATCTGTGCCCCCACTTCTACAGGTACAGCCGCCACCCCCCCTACCAACACCGCCCTCCCAGCAGCCCCTCATCCTTCGCCCCGTGCCCGCTCACTCAGGAGGGTGGGCATCACCTTCGCCCCAGGCACATCAGCCCCTGCCCCTGTCACCTCTGCTGCCATCAGTGAGGAGGCCATTGACCTCCTCAGGTCCCTCACTGTTGGCCAGTCTACCATTTTGAATGCCATCCAGGGTGTAGAAAGGGAATTGCAACACACAAATGCATTCCTGGAGGGCATTCATTATGGTCAGGCTGCCCTTCATCGAACCCTGCAAACTCTGGCCTCAGCACTGATGGCAGCCATTGTCCCTGTGTCTAGCCTCCCCCCTCCAACTTCCTCCACCCCGACCCAAGACCCTGTACCTCAGCCTATCCCAAGCACACCTACAGACCAGCATGCACACACGTCAACACAAAAGGGAAGCTCAGGCAAACATAAGCACCACACATCCCACAGGCACTCACGCAAGCATCACACACATACAGACACACCAACATCCACTGCCTCCACTGTGTTCCCCTCCTCGTCGTCTCCCTCCTCCCTCCCAGTCTCGTCTACACTCACACCTGCATGCATTACCACTACAGCCACTACGTCCCGCACCAGCACACCCACCACCACACCCCGCTCACGTGCACTCACCACCCCCACTCCCATTTACACGTCCCCTGTGTCCTCTCCCAGTGTGTCTGTGACGCCCCCTCTGAAGATACACAAACGCAGGCACACACCCACCCAACAGCCATCCACCTCACGACAGCCTCCAGCCCATGCACCTGCACCCAAATCCACAAAACTTACACCTCCTACAACCACCACCTCTTCCTCCACTCCCAAACCCCCTCCATCTACCCATCCCAGTGTCTCCAAAAAACGTTTCCTGGCCCACCTTAACCTATTTACCTCCCCCCCACCGTCCAACTCATAGGTCCCGTACTAGCACCTCAGCCAAAAAATCTCCGGGACCAGTGGTGCCTGTTGTTACAGGTATGTGGAGTGCACCGGCCACCAGGACAGCCAGTGTGGCACAGAGCCACAGCACAGCCAGATCCCCCCCCCCTTTGAAGCACCAGAAGTTGGACAGTGCCCGGTGGGAGAGGGGGAAGACTCCAGCCAGCAAAGCCGCTCACAAGGGTCCCGGGGGGAGTGTCGACTCAGCTGCGACTCCTCCCAAGGTGGGGAAGGGGCAGAAGAAATCTCCAAAGTCTGGGAGGAGAAGCACGGCGGAGAGGACCGCCATCATCCCCGCTGCCCAGGAGGCCACCACCAGCCCCATCCTCACTGGCCAGGAGGCCACCGCCAGAGTCACTGCCCAGGAGGCCAGCCCCATCGTCACTGCCCAGGAGGCCACCGCCAGAGTCACTGCCCAGGAGGCCAGCCCCATCATCACTGCCCAGGAGGCCACTGCCAGCCGCAGAGTCACTGCCCAGGAGGCCACCGCCAGCCCCAGAGTCACTGGCCAGGAGGCCACCGCCAGCCACAGCCCGGCTGGCCAGGAGGGCCCGCGAGCCACAGCCCAGCTGACCCATGAAGGACCGCCAGCCACAGCCCTGCTGGGCAATGAAAGACCGCCTTGGCAAGCACCGCTGAACAGGCCAGGGACCGCTCAACAGGGCAAAGACCACCATGGAATGCACCGCTGAACAGGTCTGACACTGGCAACGCAAGCACCGCTGAACAGGCCAGGGACCGCTGAACAGGGCAAAGACCGCCATGGAATGCACCGCTAGCCCATTTGCGGCAGGGGCAGTGACGCAACTGGGACCGTCACGGGGTGTGTGCTGCACTCTGGGCACCAGTCCCCCTCCAGAACCAGTGGAGACTGTTATCCACTTGAGAGACTGTGGCTTTGCACTCCCCAGGATGGTACAGTGGGCAACCCACCCACTGCAGAGACTTGAGAGGCTGTGGCTTTGCACTCCCCAGGATGGTACAGTGGGCAAATCACCCACTGCAGAGATTTGAGAGACTGTGGCTTTGCACTCCCCAGGATTGAACAGTGGGCAAGCCACCCACTGTAGAGACTTGAGAGACTGTGGCTTTGCACTCCCCAGGATGGTACAGTGGCAACCCACCCACTGCAGAGACTTGAGAGACTGTGGCTTTGCACTCCAGGATACATCAATGGGCATGGAGCCCCCTCGTGGATCTGGCGTGGTGCACTCATCCGGCTGAGGTGCCCCCCCTTCCCTTCCCCCTGAGGTGCCTGTTGTATTTCTATCTGATGCCCCTGCAGTGTTCTCTCCGTTTTGATCAGGTATCTTGTGTAGGCCTCGCCCATGCATTTTGGGCCCAGTGGTCCACGGACAATGAATGGTGCATTACCTGCACTACTAATCGTGGTGTATATTTTGTTTAATGTGTATATATATGTGTATATATTTGCTTACTGTATTTTGATATATTACAATGGTTCAACTCATTTCCTTTTGTCTTTGCATTCTTCTGGGGGGTTTGGGGGGGGGTTACTGTAATGTATAGATATGCATTGGTGTGTGTGTTGTAGTGGGTGAGGGTCGGGGTGGGGGTTGGGATGTTGGTTGTGTGTGTCCCTGTGTTTTTGCCTCCCCCCTCCCCTATGTCGTAGGTGCAGTACTCACCGTGGTCTTCGCCGCCGGCATTGATGATCCTCGTATAGGAGCAGGAAGACTATCGCTGGCAGAATATGGAGTTCCGGCTCCATGGTGTCGTCGTTCCTCGTGGAGTGTGTAGAGGTGAGCATTTTCCCTTTGAAATGGCTGTTTCCGCCGTGTTTTTATCCGCGGTGAATCCGCCCCGGAAAAGGTGGCGGATTGGTAGGTTGTGATACTGTGTGCGGTACATTGTCCTCCGCCTGTCTGTTGGCGGTGACCGCCGCGCTGTTTGTCTGTACCGCCGTGGCGGTCGGATTGTTAAAGTGGCTGTCTTTGTTGGCGGTTTCCGCCACGGTCATAATTCAATTTTTTTTACCGCCGGCCTGTTGGCGGTTTTACCGCCGCTTTAACACCGTCCGCCAGGGTTGTAATGACCCCCAGAGTGTTGTAGATTGGAGTGGCATAGAGTGGATTGTCATGTAGTAGAGTGGTGTGGCATGGCATAGAGTAGAGTAGGGTGGCATGGAGTGGAGAAGTGTAGAGTGGCATAGAATGTTGAAGAGTGGAGTGTCATAGAGTGGAGTGTTGTGCGTAAAGTAGAGTATCAGAAAGTGGAGTAGCATAGAGTGGAGTGGCACAGAGTGCAGTGGAAAGAGTGGAGTGGCACAGAGTGAAGTAGAGCCATAGAATGGAATGGCATAGAGTGGAGTAGAGTGACCTAGAGCTACGTGGCATAGAGTGGTGTAGAGAGTTGAAGAGTGGAGTGGCACAGAGTGGAGTACAGTGTCATAAAGTGGAGTCAAGTGTCATAAAGTGGACTGACATATTGTGAAAGGGTGGAGGGGTGTAGAATGTAGTGGCATAGCGTACAGTCGAGTAAAGTGCCTTAGAGTGTCAAAAATTGGAAAGGCATGGAGTGGCGTGGAGTGGTGTAGCATAGAGTGGATTTAGATCTTGGCATAGAGGACACTCCATCACAAACATGATGGATATCCCATCCGCTGTATTAAGATCCCATTATACACTATAGGGATTGAATATGACGGAGCGGATATCCGACAAATTTGTGACAGAGTATTCCATTTGCCGAGATCTAAATCAGGCCCATAGATACAACTTTTTTATTCCACTGATATAAAAGTACTCAGACCTACTGATGCCTGGAGATCATTCTCAATTGTGGCTTGTCCCCTCAAGCTTTTAGTCACCACTTCTCATTCCACTCCTCTTCCTTTCGTCTTCCAGCACTTTTGATTGGATTGTGTAGGGGATGATATCCTGGCTACGCTTGTTGCCACAATGTGGCAGTATTCTTCAAAAATGTCACCCTGAACAATCTACTTTTAGACTTCTGCTTGTGTTTTAATTCTGCTGAGGCCATTCATGACACTGGCAGTGACTGACTGAGACATTGCTTAGACAAACATCAACATTCTCCACAAGGAAGATAAAATAGTTTCCTTTACTCACTTTCCCTCACAAACTCTGTCTCTGATGTGACCTTTCATTCTCTCCCACAAACTGAATATATTCAGCAGTTATAACATGCCACAAAGCATTTTAAGTGCTAACATATATATGGTTAAGCATTTGTGAGACATAAATCATTTGTAGTACTATTGCCAAACTATATGTAATATACAGAGAATACCAGTGGATAGGCAGAAGATTACTTTGTCGGATGTCTGCAAGTTTGTGCTTGTTATACAAAGAAACCAAGGGGCATATTTACGAGAGGTTTGTGCCATGCTTGCACCACGCATCATGGTACACGCATGATGGAAACCTCTAAGGTATATTTTTGAAGCCACACAAATGCACTTTCCGTGGCTTTGAGTTGTTCCAAAAATATGGAGTAATGCAAAGCAGTGCAAATCACTGAGGTGCATTACTCTGCACAAGGGAGGCATTCCATGGGGGTTGCGTGGGTGTTTCTATGCAACTCCCATGTTTTGTTATGCATTTCCAGGTTTACCAGACCTGACTAACCTGGGAATGCACAAAAAAGATATGCATCACCAGGAGAAGTGTCACAAGGAGAAATATCTTTATTTCTCCTCATTCATCCTCCTTCTATAGAGCAATACACCTCTAAGGATTGTTTTTGTGCAGAAATGCACCCTTCTTGCACAAAAACATTCCTGCATGCACTGGAGGCACCCTTCCACCATGGTGCAAGGGTGCCTATGTTGATGCTAGGCAGCACATTGTGCGACAGCACTGGGGAAAGCACAGGAATGTGCCACTGTCTTAAATACAGCACATTCCTGCCCTTTCCTATTGATGCAGTGCAGTGCAGGTAGGAGACTTGCTGCACTACACTGCATCACTTTCCCATAAATATGGGCCCAAATGTGTAAGGTTCTATCGTCAGAGCATTCTCCCTCTCTTACTGGCCTTCCTGCTGGGATCAAGTTAGAGTCACAAATATTCCTTTCAAAGGGGCTACACCTAGATGGAGACCTTAAGGCACGGTGATCAAGATATCTCTAATTATAAGCTGTGCACTAGTCCACAGATCACCAAAGGCTAGAACCCTAGATTAACACCCTTTGAGGTAAGGGTCAGCAGCAGTCTGGCACTGGGTCTAGTGATTATAAAAGTGGAGATCATACATTAGTCATGGATAAGGAACGTGAAGGATAAATTCAGGGATAAACTAGGCTCAACACTAGCTCGGCTGCAGAGCACTAAGGGAATGAATTGGTGCACTTTTATAGAACCCAACTCCAGGAAAGATAATCCCATCAATGAGGTGATTAGCCGCTAGATCACGTTTGTAAGGATGACACAAAATTTTAGAAGAGCTATTAGGCAACTGTGTGAAATAAAAGCCATACATGCCCGAATACACCCAAATCATTGGCCAGATTTAAGATAAGTGGCACTGCACCCAGTGGAGCGCCACTTTTCTTGCACCCATTAGCGCCCCCCTAATGCCACCATGTGAATGCGATATCTAATATATGGCACACCATGGCGGTAGTTAGGGAAGCAGCATAAAAAATGTTTATGCTAATTTTGAGCTTTGCAGGATTAGCATACAAAATGTTGACGCTAATTCTGCAAAGCCCATTGACGCCCATTGTAAACAATGGTGTGCCTCCTTTTAACGCCTGCTTTAAGCAGGCGTTAAAAGTGCTGAAAAAATGACACAAAGAAATCTCTTAGATTTCTTTGCGCCATTTTTGTCAGCCCGCATAACAGGGGATCGCTCCCCCTTTGCATACATTATGCATGGTGCAGGCATAATGCAGCACAAAAGGGTTACAAAGTGGCACAATGCATGTATTGTGCCACTTTGCAAATTTAGCACACCAATTTTGGCCTTGTAGGGCTACATCAGCATAAAAAAGACACTAATCTACCCCCTTATATGTTAGAATACGGGGTAATAAACCATAACCCAGGAACCTGGCTATAATCAAACGCAGACGCAAGTGGTCCCCAAGGGGGAAGTGTAGCCCTTGACTTCTACTGCAGCTATTTATGAACGCCTTTCAGAAAAGAGATTATTCAAAGATCCAATGCAATGTATTCTTATTTCCAACAAACAACTTCAGAATCATAGCATCAAAGATGCTTCTATATGATGATGGTGCTGTGCAAAGTGACAAAGTAAAAAATGTGCACTAGTGCTATATACAAAAAATGTACATGTGACTGAAAGGGATAGTATGATGTTCTCAGAGATAGCCGCTCCTTGAGGATCCTCATGTTCCAAATAAAGCCCCTTGTTATTTGGGACCCGGCACAGTCGGAACTCAGCTTGATAGAGGTCCTTTGATGTTGCTCGGGGTATTCACTGGAAGCTTGTTTAATTGTGATGTATCTATGAAGAGAAGGTAAGAATAATAAAATACCCTCAGGTGTCTCCTTGAAGTTTGCTGTCCTGATGATGACCCTGCTCTGATTTATATGATATTGGGGTTAAAACAGCAACAGAATTTCAAATGTGGTCTTATTTTTTAATTTAGAATGTAGATTGGGATACTCAAGGAGCTGGTATATCTGAGAACAGTATTGTTAGAAATTGGGTCTCTAGCTGGCAGAGGTATGTACCCTGTCCAAATAGATACCATGACCATAGTCAGGGTAAGTCACAACACAACCTAAATTATCCTGTGCTTGCCCTCCGGTAGCTTGTCAGAGAGCCGGCAGGCTTAACTCAGAAGGCACTGTGTAAAGTTTTTGTGCAATAACTCATACAGTAACACAGTGAAAACATCACAAAAACTACTCTTCCCCAGTTTAGGACAATAGACAATATTTATCTGGATATAATAAGAACAAAATGTCAAGAATCCAATGTACACAAGTAAAGGTATGAATTTTGCAAGATTTAATCCTGTTATAGCGCTTAGAAACACAATATCCCCCAACTGGAACTATTACGACGTTGTGACGGAATTGTTACCAACAATCTGATACCACTCGCAGGGGAGGCCGGTTGGGGAGTTACACGTACCCCAGGCACAGTACTTTTGGAAAACGAGGAAACAACAACATAGCACAAAGTCAGGGAGATGAGGTATCACTGGGGCCGGTGCGGCATCAGTTCCTGGCTGCGGCTGCGGCTGGGGAGTTGAGGCATCGGTTCCTTACTGCTATGGAGGGGAGGAAAGGTGTTGGTTCTGACCGGTTGCAGGGGAGGTGATGCAGTGTCGGTGGTGAGGTGTCAGCTAGTTGTGACCCAGTGGGGTCGATGAGTACAGCAGGTCAAGACACAATGTCTAAAATTTGCAGTGGTACAATCACACAGTTGGACTTCGGTGGCGGCACGGCAATCTCGGGCTTACGTTGCAGCCCACAGTCATTATGTTAAAAAAGGACTATGAAGACGGAGCAGACGGCAGCGTGGCTTTGGGCAACAGCGCTGATTCTGGAGTCGCTGAAGTCGGTGAACTAGCTAGGAGCTAGTAGTTGAAGTATTTGTTAGTCCTGAAATTTCAGAACAGGAGGAAAGTTCAATCCAAGCCATTGTAGAGCACTTGTGGAGAAAGGCAGAGACCTTCCAGCAGAGTCAGGGAGCAGCAGGCAGCAGGGCAACAAGCAGAATAGCAGTCCTTCCAGAAAAGCAGTCCACATGAGTCCTTTGGACAGCTCAGCAGTCCTTCTGACAGAGTCCAGTTGTAGATCCCAAAGTGTCTGATTCGGTGTGGTCACAAACCCAGTATATATACCCAAAGGTGCCTTTGAAGTGGAGGAAACTTCAAAGAGTGGTTTTGAAGTGCACAAGTTCCCCTTTCAACCCAGCCCTGTCTGTCAGGAGCCCTCAGTCCTTTGTGGGATGGCAGGCCACTTGCTTTTGAAGTGTAGGAGAGAGTCCCTTCACCCTTCCTCCTGGAGAAACCCATCTGTATGCAGATGAATGCAGATGCAGCTGTGTGTCCTGTGTTTAAGGCTGATTGGGGGAATGCACAAGGGGAGCTATCAACCAGCACAAACCAGATGCAGATTGGAGACAGACTGTAAAGCACAGATGGCAGTAAGTGCAGAGAAAAGCCTACTTTCTAAAAGTGACATTTCTGAAATAGTAATGTAAAATCCAACTTCACCATTGAGTAAGATTTATTGCTACCATTCCAACTATACCAAATATGACAAATCTATTCCTCATAGATCCGAAATTACCACTTAAATGCATGTAAGGGGATCTCTAATGGTGTCCTATGAGGGAGGCAGGCTTCATAGTAGAGAAAAACGACTTTGGGAGTTTTTCACTACTGGGACATGTAAAACTTATATGTACATGTCCTGCCTTTTACTTACATAGCACTTTGTGCTATGGGTCACATAGGGCCTACCTTTGGGGTGACTTACATGGAAGAAAAGGGAACTTTAAAGCTTGTCAATTAGTTGTAAATGCCGCATCGAAGTTGCAGTGAAACTGCTTTAACAGGCCTAGCAATGGCAGACGTGTGACATGGTTAAGGGGCTACTTATATGGGTGGCACAATCAGTGCTGCAGGCCCACTAGTAGCATTTAATTTACATGCCCTGAGCACATCTAGTGCACTTTACAAGGGTCTTATAGGTAAATTTAATTTGCCATTTGGGCATGAGCCAATGTTACCATAGTTAGGGGAGAGATCACAAGCACTTTAGCACTGGTCAGCAGTGATAAAGTGCACAGACCAGCAAAAATGAGATGAGAAAAATGGAGGGAGGCATGCAAAAAGTTGGGGGAAGACCACCCTAAGTCTGTCAGGTCTAACAAACATTCTATCCCTTTAGGTTGCATGTATATGTTTTGTATATTGCACAATGGCACTTTTTTCACTTTGCACTGCACCATCACCAAACAGGACCACCGTTAATTGATTTTTTTTTTCTTTTTTTTTTTCTGCAGGTGCAACTTTGCATTACATATATATATGAATCTATAAATCCAACTTGCATCATTGTGTACATGACTGTTATGACATAATAGCTTACAGCATACAATTACATCTTTCATATAGTTCAAAAATTCAAAATTGAAATGGATGCTCTCCTCCCTCAACTGCCCCTGCCCTCCGCCTGATCTTTCAACGCATTACTCATATTAGCCCAGATCGCATGATATCTTTTCATGGCTCCTATTCTCTGAGCATACAACTTTTCTTTAACCCTTGTAGATTCCATTTTCGCCTCCCATTGTGCATATGTCAGGGGGGCTGGTGATTTCCATGCCTGCAGGATAAGTGATAAAGCTACCACTGTACCCATAAACACCAGTTGTCTGGATGCGTTAGAAAGAACAATATTCTGTGTCATGCCCCAAAGCGCAACCAACGGGCTAGGATTAATCACATGGCCTATCCCAGAGCTTAACCTCTGAAAAATCTGCTCCCAGTACCTTGCCAAGGATATGCAACTAAAACACATATCTATCCAGTCCCCATGAAAAGTTTGGCAACGTGGGCAGGAGCCAGATGTCTCAGGATGCATATTCCTTACTACAGCAGGGGTATAGTACAACATCCACCTGGAAAACAAAGCAATCTTTTTAAAATTGGCCCCTCTAAGTGCTTTGTGTGACAGCTCGTTGTGTTTTCTCCAATGCTGCATCTCTATCTTACATCCTGTCATGTTGGTTATTCGCATCAAAATTTGGGCGGTAGTCTTAGTTACCCCTGCATCCTGAAGTAGTTTGTACCATTGCCCAACACCTAGTTGGTTGTTGTAGAAGGCCTGAGCGATGTGTTTATTTGCGTAGTTCAATGGTTGTTACACTAGATGCAAAAGGTGTTGAATTTGACAATATGAAAATGTAAAATTTTCCAGAACTTTGCTTGCGCCCATTACGCACTGTGCCCATGTTTTCAAGCGATCCACTAAGTAAAAATTCTCTAAGGTCTGAAAGCCCAGCTCTTCCCATAGCAGTATAGTATTTTGGCTTAATTCTACTCCTAAGCATCCAATGTCCTTTACTCGATGCACGAAAATGCCTCGTCAATTTGATACTTATGCTTTAACTGTAACATCATTGTTTGGATCATAACTGGTAATTTATACCTGACCCTTTTTGGTAGGCGAGGAAATTTTTTAAAAAACATCATCTGATAGAGATAGAAATTACATCTTGGCGTTTGTGCTGCCCTCGACACCCAATCAAGTACAGCTGCTTCGTAATAAGCTACCATATTTGGAAGAGCTTGTAGTGTGGTCAGTTTTACGTATTCATTGCGCTTTAGCTTCAGGCTTTAGGCCTTTATGCACTTTGCCCTGAATATATTTTATTCATTTGCTGACAGCTTAAAGCCTTTGTGCACTTTGCTCTACATGCTTTTTATTAGGCTTCGTACTGTTATTTTTCGAATAGCCAGTTCTACGGTGTTGTTTTGTTATTCATATCACACTGTTTTGCCTACTTCAGCACTGGAGTTCTCCATAACATTTACTCTGTGCTTCAGTCAAGGATACAGTGTGGTACATTGCCGATAGACGTGGTAGGAGTTTAGACTTGGCATTCCTGCGTAGGGACATTTTGTGATCACGATGACATGTTAGTTATAAAATCACTTCCTTGTCCCAATACACGCAAGAGGGAGATTCCGACCAGGGAACCACAACTAGACGCTGACTGACTCGTTGCAGATGCTGAACCAAGATCACAGGTCTTTGCTCAGGTATGAGGTCTGATGTCTCCACAGTGATTCTGACAGGCAAGCTAGAAGCTTAACATGCTGTGCTCTAAATAGAACAAGCAGAGGGAGAGTAGAAACTGTTAGACAATATGATAGCTTTGTTCTTATGTTTTACTCTCCTGGTGACTATTTCAATCCTACTGTGTTGTATCGTTCTGGTTATTGCGGCTCACGCCTTAATATCTAAAATACAGTCGTTTTATTAAAAATATTATATAAAACTTATACTGTCTTTGTCATTTGTATATGAGATCATATTGGAAATAAGAGAGTTGGTTTGGATCTGAGTGACCACGACTTCCCTGAGAAGTTCCAAAGATGTCATGCGCTCGGCTGCCAAATCATTCCTTCCTCATGGGAAAAATGAGGCACTGCTAGTTAGCCGGAGCAAAAGCCGGATTTAGGGTGACAGAGTTCTTTACACGTGGGTCAGACTCAGTCCCCCACACCGTTATAGATCCTGCCGCCTAGAAATCCAGTAGTCTCATTTAGAATAATGAGAGCCCACGCGACATGGCGCCGCCAACGTTTGGTCAGGCTCTAATGTTTAGGTCCGACTGACTCTCTTGGTCTCATATATATTTTGACTCCTCGGTTCCGTATACGGAGACGTCCGTGGGGCTGAGGCTTTCCGCCACCACGGGATAGGTGCTTCCTATTGCTTAGTGGTTGCTTGTTCAAACTTGAACTTTGAAAGGAAAACCTCGATATTGGTGTGCCTTCTCTGACCTGGAGCTATTTTTTATAAATGGCGAATCCTAATGTAGTGAATATTGCAATCAATATGCGTCAACCGCTCACAGGACATCTGTTGGCACATGGACTGACCGTCCAGGGGGGTCCAGTCACTTTTGTGGTGGACGCCCATGCAGCCTATAGAACGGAACTTTTTTATTCTTGGGTCGGATTTCCAGCAGTGGATGGGAGTACAAATACTTTTCACGAATACACTGTTGCGAATGTCCCTGGAAAATACAGGGCTTACGCTTATTTAGAAATACCTCTATCTTATCAAGAACACCATAATTGGCTTGATGGCGCCCTCCCACACACAGTTGCACAAGTTAGGTTAGGTCCACTGAGTAATGATGGTCCTACCTGGCCTTTATTGGCTACATATACACCTCATCCTGCAGTTGCTCAATTGGCAGTGGTTGAAGTTCGTCGTTTATATACAGACTTAACGGCTACATATAGACGATTAGTTCAGTTTGTAATGCAGACACTAAATACAAACGCAGCGCGTGCTGCTCCAGCGCACCCACAGGCAGTGGTTCCGGGTATTAATCCGGCCACTGTACACTCTGTTATGGGTAAGGTACCGGCTAAACGAGAGGAGACTCCATTTTGGCTGGCGCAAAAAATTAATACGCTGGAAGCAGTATTTCCCCATACGGGACCTCAGGATAAACATAGAATTTTGACGATGTGTTTGCCGTATGGGATGGTTCCTCCGGTGGACCCTTGTAATACCTGGGGCACGGTGTTTGCTGCGCTCTACACTACGGCACACGGTACACCGACATTAGCTATTTTACCGGACGTGCTTAAACAAATTCAAGATGAATATGGGGCTGCCCCTGCCTTAGACTTGGGCATGCAGTTGCTGGGCAATTTTGCCACAGTTTCTTCTATTATTTTGAGTAATCTCAAAGGAGAGGCAGTAGCGCTAGCGGTGCGAATGCGTCTTCGGGATGTTCTGCTGCTTAATCAGGAGCGGGAACTTCCGAGAATAATAGCGGAAACATATTCTAGTATTGGTCGAGATATCCTAGGTGCTAGACCACAGAAACCCCAGTTACAGGGTAAAAATAATAAAGATAATGTTAAACAGCAACAACCTGAGGGTTCAAAAAAGCGCTGGGAAAAGAAACAGCAAACACCTAAGAAGGATGGTGGGCAGTCTCCGCAACCGGAGACCCCACACAATAAGTATAATCTCAGGAATAGGGATACTTTGAAGACGCCTGATAGATATCAATATACTGATACACGCCAATCTCGTTCCTTTCAGGACTCCTCGGAAAAGAGAAGTGAGAGAGGTGGGCGGTCAGAGCGGAGGACGGAGTACGTGAAACCGAGACAGGATTCACAACGCTCGGCGGAGGTTTCTATTAAACAAGAAGAGAAACCGCTGCAACAAAAACAGCAATTTAAAAAGAAGAAAGTGGCAGCAGTCTTAGTTAGACATGCCGCTCAAGAAGAGAGTTCTCTTGACGAACAAGACATGGGCGTTAGCACTGTTAGACAGCGCGGCAGAGGTCACAATAGTTCGCCGGAGTCTTCTAGAGCATCTGGAGGTGAAAGCAACTGATAACTTCATACAAGTCGAGACGGCGGATATGCGAGTCTCTGATCCTGATAGAGTATATGAAGTGACTCTGCGATTGGAAGGGGACATTGACCGTATTATAAACGCCATTTTTTGGGACCATGTGGTAAAATCATATGATGTTCTGCTGGCCGAACAGGATTGGCCACCTGACTTTGTTCACGACTGTCCGGTTGGGGAGGAGGTTATTACACCTTCCTTCTCACCACTTGTTCCGAGAGAACTAGCGGAGTCCTATAGTAAATCATGGGCTCTAGCACAGGCTCCTGCCTTGTATAGAAATAACGTGGGGTGGGACAGACAATCACCTTATCACGTAATTCCGATAAAGGGCGAGCCTCAGCCACAACCGCAGTATCCTATTAAGTTTGAAGCAAGGGCATCGGTTAGGAAAATTCTTACACAATTGGAGTACCAGGGTGTAATTGAGCCCTGTGTCTCGCCGATGAATAATCCCTTATTTCCGATTGCTAAACCGGACCATTCATATAGGATAGTGGTGGATTATAGACATTTGAATAGTCATACACGCACATATGCAATACAGAATTCACACAGCGCAGCGCTTATGAATAATATAGTGCGTAAAAAAGACAAAACTACATTAGATATCTCGAATGGATTTTTCTGCCAGAATATAGCGCCCGAAAGTCGGGACTATACCAGTTTCAGTGCGTTTGGCTCTCAGAATTTTTTTTGTCGTTTGCCTCAGGGGTATAGGAATAGCCCAGGACTGTTTTCGGCTCGTGTAACTGAAATGCTGCACGAGTTCAACCCTGAAGCGTTATCATATGTTGATGACATATATCTGACAGACGATGAGATTCTGCAACATCTAAGGCATGTATCGCACATTGTTGTGGGGTTTGCTGATATTGGCTATAAGTTTAATTTTAAGAAATCAAAGATTGCCTTCCTCAGTGTCATTTTCCTGGGATATGAGTTGTCGAGTGAGGGCAAGAGCTTAGCGCCAATTTTTTTGGAGAAATGTGCTTTATTGCAGCCTCCTAATACGGTTCGGAAGCTCCAGTCACTGTTGGGGTTTCTGAATTTTGGCAGAACTTACATTCCTGATTATGCTACGCGTATAAAACCCTTATATGAATTGATTTGCCCGAATTTTTCAAGTAAATTTTGGACGATTGAGCATACACACATACTATGAGAGTTACAGACTGATCTCTTAACAGTTAAACACTTACACACACGGGACAATAAGACACATTTAGTCATCAGGGTGATACCTGGGGCTGTTGGGTTTACGTATGTCACCTTTAATGAGGGTGAGACAGTCCTGATTGCATACAAGTCCCACTTGTATTCTGCTGCAGAACAACGATTTGCACAGATTGAGAAAATACTCACTGCAGTACAGATGGCTGTGATTAAAGAAAGACCGCTTGCCCAGGGCCAACGCATTATTGTCATTTCCCCGATTCCGGCCTTAGAGGCTGTTACAAAAGCGAGTGTTCCTAATTCGAAAGCTTTACACCCGCGATGGATACAATGGGCTACATCTTTGACAGCCACTGATGTAGATTATGTATTTGACCCTAAACTGCAGACTCAAGAATTTCTTCAATATGAGATGGAATACCCTGTTCCTGCTGGTACGTTGCCTATTGATCAATATCAAGTGGTCATGTATACCGATGGCTCTGCGCAACCAGCGGTTGTGACTAAACAACAGTATTCTGCTGCATGTGCGGTGGTGAGCGGCACTATGGAGGGGGAAGTGTTCTGCCCCCGACATACTTATACTAAAACCTTGGGAGATTGCACAGCACAGCTGGCTGAGCTCAAAGCTCTATTGTTAGCGTTGGAGCACGCGGATCCGGCGATTTTAACCTTGCTGGTCTGTGACTCCTACTACTGTGTACCGTCTTTCAATGAATATTTGCACTATTGGAAGATGAATGGGTTCAGAGATTCTAAAGGCAACACCATTAAACATAAAATGTTGTGGGGTAAGGTTGCGGATCTGAAGGAAACGCTTCCTAACGTCCATGTTGTGCATACACTTGGACACCAGCGCGTTGGAATACACGTTGCTGGGAATACTTTGGCTGATGAAGCCGCGAAATCGGCAGTGGCTGTCGCCACTGTGGCCGCAGTGACTCGTTCGAGTTCCAAACCAGACACAGAAATTTCGGCTGCCATAAAGGCTTCGGCTGATGGCACGCCCTTTCCTAAAGGATTTCCTTCTAAATATAGTTACTGCTTGAATGGTGCGCTGAATGCTACTGTTACAATTCCAGGCATTTTTTTTTTTTTTTTTATATATTTTTATTAACATTTTGTTGTTACACAGTTTCATACGTGTTCATTTTACATGCATTTTTTGTTTATTATGCTATATTCTACCTTTTGCTCATTGTTTGCACTTTTTATTGTCATTTGTCTTAATGGTCTTTATTCAACAAATTGTGCTCATTTACTTGTTAAAGCGTGTTTCCTTTCTTCAATTCGCTGTTCTGCATAATCAACAATCAAACAACAAACTTGAACCCCTTCTTCCTTGTAACTTGGGAGGGTGGCGTAGAGGGTTAAGTGCAGGAAGATAAGGGTGGTAGGGGGAGAAGAGGAAAGTGGGGGAGAGGGAGAACACAAGGTATGTGATATACAATTTCTGGTGACAGTCATATTGGACCGGTTGGAGGTGAGGAAAAGGAAGAAGGGGAGAAAAAAGAAAACAAAGGACCCCAAAAGGTCAACTTTACGGCTTTGTGCGAATGGCTTTTGTGATTGTTAGCTTGAAGGTACTATATTTTATTCATTTTTGGGTGAGGGAAGATGTCAACCCAGGGCGCACCGGCGCACCGTGGGAGTGGCGGGTCACTCACGTTGCTTACTATTACTGTCAGTGGAGTGGGGGTCAGAGTTCCAACTGTCCTCACACCCTTACTCTTGATGTGATCTATGTGTGGTCTGGGTCTGTTTTTGGGTGTCTATCTATGTACTTCCACCATTTGGTTCCAACCTCGGTGGGGATTGGATTTCACTGGTTTCTCCTACTGGGCCTGCCAGCCTCTTATTTATTTATACTCTCCCAACTCGTCATTAAATTCTCCCACCCCGGAGCTATAGGAACCTGGCGAATATTCCTGGCTTCTTCTGCTTTTAGGACCTGTAGTTCAGCTCTAGACCATGTTGATATATCCCTTTTCCAGTCAGACAGCAGAGGACGGTCTGTGGTCTTCCAGCCCCTCGAGTTTAGTCTCTTATAAAGGGCCAGGGAAAGGTCCAGAAAGCGCCCCTTCACTTTTCCGCAAAGCGCAGCCGGTCTGAGGCCCAGCAGGCACAGCTCAGGGGTGGGTCTCAACTCAAACTCAAACAACTCAGTCAGGGTGGGCAATATTTCCCTCCAGCCTATCTGGATCGCTGGGCAAGTCCAGACCATGTGGTCAAAATCCGCCCCTCCTCCTCCGCATCTCGGGCAAGTCCCCAAAGTCCCTCCATATATACGGAACAGTCTGTGAGGTGTGAGGTACGTTCTGTGCAAATAATTGTATTGAATGTATCTTAACCGTGTATTACGTGATATCTTCCGGGGGTAGGCCAGTATTCTCTTCCACTCTGAGTCAGTTAGTTCCCGCCCAATTGTGCCCTCCCACCGTCCTCTCAGCGACCGTAATGGGTCTAAGGCTGCCTCAACTTGGGCCCGATATATTTTGGTGATCAGATGTGATTCCTCCCCTAATGTCAACAGTGAGTGCAGGACCTCATGTGTGGCAGGTTCCGCATTCACCGTGTCCCAGTGAGTTTTAAGAATGTGTACTAGCCTCCCGTAAAGCAGGAACTGCCCCCCGGGAACACCCTCTTCCATTAATTCAGCAAATCCCCTCATCACTCCCTCCTTGAAGAGTCCTCCCACTACTTCTATTCCAGCTGACAACCAGGGGCCAAGTCCCGTGCTTCGCGGCCCCCTCCCCCTAGGTTCTATGGCGAGCACCGCCAGTGGCAGAGCTGGGCAATATGGAGGGCCCACTCCCACCCTTTTCGTGCATCTTTTCCAGCATGCCATTGCCACTTTTATCATTATATTGTTCCCAGGGGGGGTTATCTTTCTGTTTGTCATGCATGCCGCAATCCACGCCGTGTCAATTGCTCCTTGGGCTGTATACAAATCCAGTTGGCCCTGGCCCGCAAGCCAGCCGGGTATCCACTGTAATTGGGATGCCAGGTAGTATGCCTCAAAGTCGGGGGCTCCCAGGCCACCCGTGTTGGGTGGCCTGCAGATAGTTGTAAGTGTTGTTCGCCTGCGCCCATTGTCCCATATTAGTTCTCTGAGTAATGCGTTCAGATCGCGGAACCATGCTCGGGGTATTAACAGTGGCAAGTTGGTGAAGTAATAGAGAAGTCGGGGGAGCATGATCATCTTGGAGAGCGCCACTCTGGCCATCACCGACAGTTTCAGAGAGCGCCAAAATTCTACCGAGGATCTCAGGGATCGGAGCGCACTACCAAGGTTGCCCTCTCTTAGGTCTCCCACGTCATGATAGATCTGGATCCCCAGGTATCTAAATGTCCATGAGGCCCATTTCAGGTCTGTTGGGCACGTTGCAGGACATCTATATCCGGGCATCAGGGGGAACACATATGTTTTATTACGGTTAAGTCTTAATCCTGACACCTCTCCAAACTCCTCCAGGGCGTTCAGGGCCCAGGGGAGACCGCTCGCCCCATCTCTAAGATAGATCAGGATGTCATCTGCATATAGCGAGATAATGTGGTCAGTTGGTCCCCACTGAATCCCTCTACCCACTCCGTCCCCTCGTACCCAGGCCGCCAGGGGCTCCATCGCCAGGGCGAACAACAATGGAGATAGGGGGCATCCCTGTCTAGTTCCTCGGTGCACTGGGTAAGCACCAGAGATTGTCCTACCTGTCTTGACCCTTGCCAGTGGGGATGAGTATAACAGATCCACCCATTCGACCCAGCCCTCACCCAGACCCATCTTTAACATTGTCGCCCTCAGGTAGTCCCATCTAATTGAGTCGAAGGCCTTTTCAAAGTCCACTGCTAGCATGATCCCGGTTGGCGGCTTCGATTCACCGGGCATATGTATGATAGAGAAAATACACCTAAGGTTTAGAGAGATGCTTCGACCAGGTATGAAACCGTTCTGGTCAGGATGTATCAGGGTGGGCATAAGAGGTAATAGCCGGTTGTCCAGGATCTTACTGAGGATCTTAAAGTCGCTATTTAGCATTGATAGTGGGCGAAAGTCTGTTACTGATGCCTCCCTGCTGTTTGTTTCAGGAAGTGGTACTACCAATGCCTCACGCAGTGTGGGTGGAAGTTCTCCGTTCTTTGCCGATTCCATATACATTTCTATCAGTCTGGGGACTAGTAAGGATTTATACTTTTTATAAAAGTCCATAGGGAGACCATCTGTACCTGGGGTCTTCCCAGGTGCCAACTGTGCAATTGCTTCAGTTGTCTCATCCGCGGTCACTGGGCCCCCCAAGCCGACCCTGCCCTCTGGGCTCAATACCGGTAGGGGTATCCGAGTTAGGAAATTGTCAAGGGTCCCCGTCCTCAAGTCTGTGGGCTTCCTGTATAGGTGTGTATAGTAATCTCTAAATGCATCGTTAATGGATTCTGGGCTGAGTCTGCGTGTTCCCCCCCTGTCTAGTACACTTGCAATAGGGTCACTATCTCTGTACGGGCGCACCAGCCATTCCAAAAGTCTACCGGATCTCCCCTCCTCTGACTGTATGGATGCCAAGTATCTTTGCATACTATGGCATCTAAGCCGCTCTTCAGCTTGGGAGTGCTCTCTACGTGCACGTTCATACTCTTCATCCACTTGCCCTGCGGAGCCCTGTTTCAGCTCCCCCTCATGTATGACCCTCTCCAATGCATTTAATTCTCTCTCAAGCGTACGTGTTATCCCCACCGACTGTCCAAGACAGTGACCCCGTGTCCCCACTTTGAGTGTCTCCCACTCTATGCCTCTGGCAGAAGTGGATCCCTGGTTAGTTTCTATATGTTCTGTTAGGTAGCATCGTAATTCCTCCCTGTATGCCTGGTCTTCTAGCGCTGTCGGGAGCATTCTCCATGATGGTATGGGGGGTCTGTCCTGTGATACTCTCAATGTCAGTAATAGAGGGTTGTGATCTGATATTGTGCGGGCAAGGTACTCAGCATGGGTCATATTTCGAGCCAGTCCCGCGGTGCAAACTATCCTATCGATTCTAGTGTGTACCTGATGGAGACCCGAATAAAACGAATAATCCCTGGTCGCTGGGTGTTGAAACCGCCAAGCATCTACCAGCCCCCAGTCGTCTAGCCACCCAACTAGTTTTTTTGCTGTTTTGGTTGATGTTGCTCCCTGTAGTGGGGGGGTAGATCTATCTAAGTCAATGTCGAGCACTGCGTTAAAGTCTCCTCCTGTTAGTACTTCCCCCATGTGTTGACGAGTGAGGTGCCTAGACAGGTCGGTCATGAATGATGTTTGGTCATGGTTGGGGGCGTATATACAACTCAGGGTCAACTGGAGCCCCTGTAATTTCCCTTCCAATATGACAAACCTTCCCTCTCTGTCTATGTTGGAGGAATCAATCGTGAAGGGGACCCCCGCCCTAATCCAAATCAGGACTCCCCTTGCGTAAGTTGAATATTCTGTGGCAAACACCTGTCCCCTCCATCTACGCCTTAGTTTCTCTCCCTCTCCAGGTGCGAGATGGGTTTCCTGTAACATAGCTATCTGCACACCTCTCCTTTTTAGAAAGGAAAGAATTCTATGTCTCTTAGCAGGAGTACCCATCCCCCTAACATTCCAAGTTATGATATTGTAGTCCGCCATCCTATTCTCAAGGCCTGTTGTATGTAGGGCCGGCACGCCCATGGCCCCGATCGATTCCCCCACAAGCTTGTACCTTCTTCATGCTCATACCATTTCGCACATGTAGCCGATATAACTAGTAACTGCAAACCTCAACTCCCCATCCCCAGGGCACCTCCGGAACTGTAGGCTGCCCAATAAGTTCTGCAACACTGCAAATTATTCAAACACATCAATGCAATACTCTCCAGTCAGGACTGACAGGCAAGATTCTGGTCAGGGGGAGTGGCCAGGTCCGGAGGGGCCATTTCACTACTTATCTTGTCTCGCCTTTCAGCGCCGGTGCGGGTTCGATCTATGCAAGTTCGTCAGCGGTCTGCGGGGTCACTCTTGGTGTGTAAGTCGAATCCCCAGAGCCATCGGGCGAGGACACCACCGTATCGTCCGATTCCTCTTCAGAGACCTCCCGGGGCAATGACTCTCCACCCACCTTGGCTGCCGCTTCCAGGGCCTCTCTCTTGCCAGTTTCTCTCTGTGTCCGCGTTGGCGCCAGCCGCTGGCGGTCTCTGGGTCTTTTCCCCCTCGGGGTCCGCTGGGTCCCACCCGCCCCGCGGTTCTCCGGTGCAGGTCGCGTCGGCCGTGTCCCAGATCTTTCGAGCCATTCCCATGCCTCCTCTGGAGTTTGGAAGAACGTGGTTTTCCCCTCCACAATCACTCGTAGTCTTGCTGGGTAGAGCAGCGAGTACTGTATCCCCTCTTCTCGCAAGGTTCTTTTAACGGCTAAGAAGGAGGCGCGCTTATTTTGGACCTCCAAGGTGAAGTCAGGGAATAATGTCGCTTCGCCATTGGCTACTTTAAACGGGCCGGTTTCCCTGGCTTTCTGTAAGAGGATGTCTCTGTCTCTGTAGTGCAGGAGTTTAGCTATTACTGCTCATGGTGGCCTGCCAGGAGCGAGTGGTCTAGCTGGCACACGGTGTGCTCGCTCCAGTGAGTAAAAAGGGGTCAGACATCCTGGTGCGACAACTGTGCTTAGCCATTTCTCCAGAAACTCCACTATATTCGTCCCCTCGGCCCCCTCAGGGAGGCCCACCACGCGAATATTGTTCCTCCTATTTCTACCTTCTGCGTCTTCAGCTCGCTGCTCGAGCTTCGCCACTCTGCCAGCCAAGGAGGTCACCTCCGCTGATACGTCTGCTTGTTTTGGGACGACTTCCGCTAGCGTTGCTTCCACTTTTTTTACTCTGTCGGCCAATTTGTGGTGATCGGCTCTCAGGAGGCCCACCTCTATCGCCACTTGATTGATGTCGCGCTGTAATGTGGATTTGGTGTCCTCAATGGCTCCCAGTATCTTGTCTAGAGTGTCTTGTATTTTGATTTGCGACTGGTTCTGCATGGTCGGTTGATTGTCCCCCAGTGGTGTATGTGTCAGGGGGTCCATGGCTTTGCTCTTATGTCTGCCCTTAGGGGGCATTGGCCAGGCAGGGAGGGGTGACTCAGTGAGTCTAGCGCACCGTTCAGGCGCTTATGCTGTTTGCTGTTGATTTGTCTACTAGCCCAGGGCACTGTTGTCGCAGTCTCTGGATCTGATCGCTCCAGGGAGAGCCCCAGGCACTCCGCCAGCTACACCCAGCGCTGTAAGCGGCGGCAAGCGGCCGGGTCAAGGGACTCCACCTACGTTGCGTGGCCCGGTTCCACCAAACAGGTCCCAGCGGCCCCCCACGTTCGCGCGGATTACCGCGTCCGTCCCGCGATAGAGGATCGTCCGATCCAGTGTGCTCAGGCCTGGGTCCGCCGGTGGCCCCCCGCGGACCAAACGATCATGCGTGCGCCGCGCTCCACAGATGAGGAACCAGTCCTGGGCTAAAACGGGGCAGGTGTGCTTTTGTAGATTTGTGTCGTTGTGTGTAGGAGGGGTGGATGCAGCAGGCCTTCAGATCGGCACTGGTTCGGTCAACCAAGGGGGGCCCCGCACCTGGAAACAAAGGCACCTGGCCCCCAACTCTGGCAGTCGATGGCGGATGGCGCAGGGCGATTCCACACTGCCCCGCCCCACAAAGGACAATCAACGCTCGTCTCGGCCGCCCTGGGCGTAGAGAGTCCCGTCGTCGGCATCCGTGGGCCCCTGGGCATCCAACACCGGCACACCGATTGTGCGTCCCCCAGGGGGTCGTACCCAAAGCGGGCCCCTCACCGGGCAGCCCCGGGAGGCCCCCCGTCTCCTCGTTGTATGCAGTCCCGCAGCCAGGAGGCACCAGGTTCCGCCCCTCGAGCAGGGGGCCAACTCGCCACCAGACGCTCCGATCCGCACCCCCCCCTTTTCAGGGTGGGCCCGCGTCCGAATCCGATGCCGGGCGCAGCACACCGCCCAATCCGGGATCTCGGCCGCAATCCGGCGGCAACCTCGCGGGTCCAGGCCCGCGCCGGGGCGCACGAGTCCGTCGGAGGCCGCCCCCGGTACGCGGCCGCGCCTAATCAGCCCCGGGCGTACCAGCCGCTCACCTTCAGTGCTCCGACACGGGGAGCCTCCCAGCCCAGCGCGT
Organism: Pleurodeles waltl; assembly: GCF_031143425.1. Lineage (NCBI taxonomy): Eukaryota > Metazoa > Chordata > Amphibia > Caudata > Salamandridae > Pleurodeles > Pleurodeles waltl. The sequence continues at coordinate 716,925,708 of NC_090449.1, read as the reverse complement.
CCCGGCCCTGCCCGTCGACAGGGCCGCGGCCTCTCTCCTCAGTCCCGGGCAGCCCCAGCCACTCGGGAGCCCGCTCCAGGGGGCGAGTCCGCACCTCCACGGTCCCCCCCGTCCGCAGCAGTCGTCCCTCTCCTCTCTGGGCACGAGATCGCCCGATTCAGCACGTCCAGGCACCCATTTGAAGTCGGCCCCTCCGGAGCCGAACTTTTACAGGCTTGTTACTGGTGGCCTGATCTCTATAAAGAGATGAAGCAGTATGTCCTTTGTTGTGACATCTGTCAACAAATTAAAGCATCGTCGGCTAGACGCCCGCAGCAGACGCCCCTTCTGATTTCAAATAAACCTTTACAGTGTGTGTACTTGGATCATTGTGGTCCGCTGACACCAGATAGTGCATACAAATATATATTGGTTGCTGTAGATTCGTGCTCCAGATTTGTGTGGGTATGGCCACAACGCTCGGCTGACGCTCGAACTGTTATTAAAGATTTGCGCATCTTTGTCGATACATTTGCAGTTGCGGCTTTTCATTCGGACCAGGGCCCTGCTTTTGCCTCTAAGGCATTCAGGGACACCATGGCTTCGTTGGGGGTCCAACTCCAATTCTCGTCTCCATTTCATCCCGAGGGAAATTCTGTCGTGGAGCGTTTAAATCGTGATTTAAAGCAATCCTTAACGGCCAGGGTTATAGGTACGGGTCGTGGTTGGCTAGCCCACCTATATGGAGTACAGAGAGCACTTAATAACTTGCCTAGAAGGTCACTGGGGGGTCGTACTTCATATGAGTGCCTGTTTGGAACACAAATGTATGTTCCTGATCTAGATGGTCCTGGTGTGGAGGCGGCAGATACGCCCTTTGACATAAATGATCGTGTCACTGTTTTGCAGGATTTACAACAATTCCATGAAGATAACTCTTCTGCCAGTGCTGCCTCCTCAGGAATTAAGGATGAGCCAGTAACACCTACTGGTTGGATACCCAGGATTGGGGATCTAGTGCGTGAAAACGTCGCAGTTAAAAAAGAATTTGGTCCTTCTTATCGAGCACCTGTCCCTGTGTTGGGGGTAAGCGGCACGGGAACTGTGATTTTACCACCGCTGCGAGGGGCCAAAGGAAATCGCTTTGTTTCCATTGATAATGTCAAGTTACAACATGTGGCCGATTCTGCACAGCAGACCAAGAGGGACACCCAGTAGTTCCGGAATCCCTCTCACTACTGGGGAAGAAGTCCCGCTGCAGGTGATTTTCACCGACACTGTTTCCTCTCCGAGCTTGGGGAGGGTGGATGATGATCTTGCGATTGTTCCACTGACGATGATTAATATGGAATCTTTTGATCAACTTGCTGTACGTTCTACTGATGTTTCTGAACATGTGGTCTATAGCGTGCCAAGGCGAGAGCCTCCATCTGCTTCTTTGTTCACAGTTGCACCTTTTGCTAGAACTGCCTCTGGCTGCTTCAACAACGCTGATACTGATGTGTCCGGCTCCTCGTTCTCGATGTCTTCTGTCCACGGTCCACGTCGGATGCTGGATTGGCTTAAACGCACATATTTTGTTTTTCCTTGGAACTATTTGTGGCTGTTTTTGGCCGTGATGACTCTTTTATTATGGTTGGGATTTGTGGTTACTTTTTTTCTGATAATACATGGTCATTTTCTTCCTGATCGATCTGACACTGAGCACGTGGAGACTGTGTTAAAACCGCATTTTTCGTCTCATATGGTTCGAAGAGACTTGTCCACAGTAAACATTTCTGCTATACCAATTCCGGATGGGATTGTGTGGGATAAAGTAATGTTTGATATATATGGTCCCTCTGAATTGTTTCAAATACTGTATGTCCTCAAATTATCAATGAAGGATATTGTTATACCTGGCATTGTTTCTGATGATTGGGATGTGAAGACAGTAGATTCTATGCTAACGGATTTGCAATATTATACTGTCTATGACGATGAAGATGCTTACCTATTTAGAGATAATCATGGTGACATGTTTTGCTACGACTATTATGGACACCACTTTATTCATAAAGCTAGTAGCCCTAAGTCCATATTTAATTATGTGTAATGGGAACATTGCTCGACTCCTCCACAAGGGAGTTCGAAAACGTGTTATGATAAATTTGGATATTTTTCTGGGCATGATCAACGAAATGCTAAGTCTTACTATTTTAAAGTTGCACCGTATTCCAATAAGCAAATGTTATTGACCGATACTAAATTACTATATTCAAATTTGTTTGTATCTAAACTTTCGGTCGAGGGGTATGAATACTGGTTTAAAACTGTTGATTTGAAAAGTGTTTGGGGTTCAAAAAATTGGCAAATTCGAGGCAGGGACACGTAATTTAGAGTATGTATTATCCCTGTGCAGATGATTTTCTTCAATGACACAGTACAACAGACTAGCTGTTTGGGCTTAGCGACAATTAGAGAGTTGACTTTGCCTAGTATACCTGTCCCTTCTAAATTTAGAGATTGGCAACATTATGTGAATGCTACCTTTAGTGAATTTACACATTGGGTCCAGAATGGTACGCTTAACATTTCATCGTTACATCCAGGCGGGTGGTTATTATGGCCTGTAGACACTAATGTGTGTCATCAACGTTTTGTCACCTCTTCAGGGGGGTTCAGGACTAGTAGGGCAGACCCTCGTTACATTTCACCAGAACATGCTGATATTATAACTACATACAGTGTGGGGAAGCTTTGTCAGCAATGGTTGAAGTCATCCACGCTGGATGCAGTTAAGTCACATCTCACGTTACTGTCTAATGATACTGATTTACAAGATTTTTTGTCGGGTCCCAAAGTACCACGGAAGAAAAGGTTCTTATACGAAGTTCATAATGAGATTTGGAAGCTTTCACAACAAGAGGCTGCAGCCCGGTTGAGGCAGATTGATCAGGAAAACCTGATGCAGACTTTGTCTGTTGTTGATAATGGCATGCATACCCTTTCTGACCGTGTTTACACAATTGACAGCATTGTTTCCTCTGCCATTGACATTATTAAATCGGACATGTCTTCTTTATATCATGGGCAGAGTCAGACGCGGTCCATCATGCAGCTGGGTTGGACTCTTCAGACCTTGAAGGCGGGTCGCGTTCCATGGCAGCACGTTCGTGCCAGAGAGATCTTTATCTCTTTTAATTTGACTCGTCAGCAACAACTGATGGCTAAAAAGGAAGCGACATATGTTATGTTGAATATTGAGAAATTAGAGAAACTGCCTTTCACAGTAGCTGAGATTCCGTCAGCTGAGTGGTTGATTCATGGGGTTATTAATTTGCCTATCTCCACTTTGCAATTTACTTCGTGTTTGAAGCACATTCCGGTGGGTAGATATGAACTATTGGGAGACAGTTACATACACGAGGTGTGGGAGCTTCCCTTTCAGTACAGATGTGTGAATGGTTTGAGGGAGGTTTTTCTTAGCGGCAGCGAATGCTAAGCTTCTGTCAGCCATTCAATGGTTTGTAAACAGCTGTCCTTGCACGGGGCATGTAACGCTTCGATTGCTAACTTAGCTTGTTATCTGAAGGGAGTTCCAGTCCCAGTTATTAAAAACACTTTCCAGGTGCTTTTTAACGGCAGTTACGTTGTTCTTAACAGCGAACGTTGCTGTGGCATCCGTGCCGGGATAGTTTACATCGTCGTTGTCAACAAGGCCGTTACGTGCTGCGGGAATGTGTTGTTTCCCCCCACTAAAATTAGGGAGGTAGCAGACATCTGGCCTCATATTGCTACTTCCAAGGTTGATTTCGACAAGTTGAGTCTGCTAAAAGCTTTATTGTTTCAAAAGCATGTGGCCCTTACATCTGCTAGCGAGACCTACGCACTTCAAGTGGCAAGGTCATCGGCGGAAATACAGTCCCTTTTGAATACTAACTTTCCAAGTCACTTCAGTGAACTTGTGGGACGTATATTTAATGCATCCAGCACTGCTGGTATTGCACATTTTTTCAAAGCCGTTGGTGTTGGTTTTACTCACACCTTCTCTTCCATATTCGGTTTGATACCTTCGGCTATACATTCTATTTTCGGAAGCATTTTTGGGTGTTTCCCGATTACTTTAGCTTTATTGGCTGGAGTTTTGCTGTTGTTGCTATTTTTTCGCAATGGCTGTCCCGTCCCGACAAGATCCTGTATTACTGCTCCTGTCAGCGCAGCTGTGTCGTGAACGCATGATGCAGCATTTTGGAGCAACACTCCTCGGACATTTGGAGTGTGACTGGTCTCTGTCATTTAGACCGGTTTTGGATTGTGTGCAACCCGTGTTTCGATGCCTTTGGTGCTCGTTTGAACATGCACTGGCTCTCTGTCTCCCACTGCAGCGCTCTCCAATGGTCGATACTGATCTGTTGATGTTCCCGATTAGGGCTCATTCCCAGACTTGTGCACTACGGATGCGCTTGCTTAGTGAGGCGGTTTATGAGATTCCCTTCCTGGAGGAAGATGGTATTGTCTCTTTCATAGGCTCTGCACGGGGTGCCGCCCTGAATGGTTTTGGGGCTTTGGACCACACCTGCTCCATGGTACTTTGTGGCGTGGATCTTCCGGTATTAACATATATCAAAGTGGAGGAACTCCTGCGTTCTGTTGCTTCTGTTTGACGATTGGATTTTTTTTTTTCCTTTTTACGAAATTGACACAATATTGAATTTGGTTTTATGGTCACATGTTTCCTAAATTTATGACTTTGTTGTCTTCTCACCTTGTCGAAATATATAATTTTTATATTGTTTATTTCTGGGGCATCCTTTTATATTATTGGAACCACTTGCTACCGACAAGGGGAGGGTGTAGTGTGGTCAGTTTTACGTATTCGTTGCGCTTTAGCTTCAGGCTTTAGGCCTTTATGCACTTTGCCCTGAATATATTTTATTCATTTGCTGACAGCTTAGAGCCTCTGTGCACTTTGCTCTACTTGCTTTTTATTAGGCTTCGTACTGTTATTTTTCGAATAGCCAGTTCTACGGTGTTGTTTTGTTATTCATATCACACTGTTTTGCCTACTTCAGCACTGGAGTTCTCCATAACATTTACTCTGTGCTTCAGTCAAGGATACAGTGTGGTACATTGCCGATAGACTTGGTAGGAGTTTAGACTTGGCATTCCTGCGTAGGGACATTTTGTGATCACGATGACATGTTAGTTATAAAATCACTTCCTTGTCCCAATACACGCAAGAGGGAGATTTCGACCAGGGAACCACAACTAGACGCTGACTGCCTCGTTGCAGATGCTGAACCAAGATCACAGGTCTTTGCTCAGGTATGAGGTCTGATGTCTCCACAGTGATTCTGACAGGCAAGCTAGAAGCTTAACATGCTGTGCTCTAAATAGAACAAGCAGAGGGAGAGTAGAAACTGTTAGACAATATGATAGCTTTGTTCTTATGTTTTACTCTCCTGGTGACTATTTCAATCCTACTGTGTTGTATCGTTCTGGTTATTGCGGCTCACGCCTTAATATCTAAAATACAGTTGTTTTATTAAAAATATTATATAAAACTTATACTGTCTTTGTCATTTGTATATGAGATCATATTGGAAATAAGAGAGTTGGTTTGGATCTGAGTGACCACGACTTCCCTAAGAAGTTCCAAAGATGTCATGCGCTCGGCTGCCAAATCATTCCTTCCTCATGGGAAAAATGAGGCACTGCTAGTTAGCCGGAGCAAAAGCCGGATTTAGGGTGACAGAGTTCTTTACACGTGGGTCAGACTCAGTCCCCCACACCGATATAGATCCTGCCGCCTAGAAATCCAGTAGTCTCATTTAGAATAATGAGAGCCCACGCGACAAGCTAACCCTCCATCTTCCACTGACAAAGTAGCGTAGCCAATTGGAGCCTGGGCTTCTTGTGATTCCAGATAAATTGTCTAATTAGTACATCTAGGTTATCCCCAAAAAAATCAGAACTCGCAAAATCACGCTTGAAAATACAAACAATAGTAGCGGAAGAATCGACATTTTAACCAAACCAGTCCTCCCTATAATAGACATAGGAGTCTCCTGCCATTTAAGTAGCAATTCTTGTATTTTTTTTAAAACATTCATATGATTTAGTTGAAACAAATCTGCCGAACTCGGAGATACGTAAATACCAAGATATCTAATGGGATGCGAGGATGAAGATGAAACCCGAATACCTTGCGGTAGGACCGACATGTCTGTGTTGTACAACAAAGCCTCTGATTTAGATTGATTAATTTTATAACCCCCTAGCTCTGAGAATGCCCTAATTTTGTGAATGCTCTATCGATATTCTGATGTTCTGCATTAAGATAAAGGATCATATCATCCGAAAATAGTTTTACTTTGGGGGCTACAGTAAGAGGGGCTTGAATATTTGAGTCCTGTCGAATCGCTGCGGCTAGCGGTTCAATAAAAAGTGTGAACAAAACTGGAGAGAGAGGGCAACCCTGTCGCGTGCCTCGGGTTATTTGTACTGATCCTACTGTCTGGGCATTAACTGAAATTATTGCTTGAGCCCCTGTTTAGAGAGTCTGTATATTCTGAGTAAATTTCCCAGGAAACCCAAACTTTGCAAGCACCATGAGTAACACTTGCCATTGTACTAGATCAAACGTCTTTTCAGCTTCGAGCATCATAATTACCGCTGGATGACAGCTATAAGATAGATAATCTATAGTTTGTATCAAAGAATTTGTATTTGTGGATAGTAGCCTACCCGGCAGAAATCCACACTGATCCTCATGAACCAATGCTTGAGCAACCTGAGCTACACGAACTGCCAGAATTTTTGTAAAAAGTTTATAGTCCTGGTTTAGCCAGCTAATTGGACGATATGAACCAGGATATTATGGTGGTTTATCTTTTTTAATAAAACTGACCACAATTGCTCTTGAAAATTCGGAGGGAACCTCTATTCCTTCGAGCATTTCATTAAATAAATTTGTTAATATATCAACAATTTGATCTGCTAGTATCTTGTAGAATTCTGCCGGGAGGCCATCCTCACCTGAAGCTTTACCGTTGGAAGCTTCCCTTATTACTCTAATACCTTCTTGAGAGGAAATAGGGGATAGGAATAAAGTCTGTGCTTCTGTATCTAGCCTAGGTAGAAGTATTGCATCTAAATATTTTTGAATTTGTGAATTATTTACTTGTTTTTCCTCTGCATATAACTTAGCGTAATGTGAAAGAAATACTTTTTCAATCTCGTTAGAATGCATGACCATCCTACCCTGCTCTTCATCAAAGATGGCTTTTATAAAGTTGATACTGGCACGCTTTTTAATTGACCAAGCTAGAAATCTACTGGCATATTCACTTTCTTCATATTGACGTTGATAACTAGTATGTCTATTAAGTATTTCCTTAGAAAAAAAAAACTTTCTTAGATTAGCCTGGGCCCTTGCCAACCCTTGGGTTGTCTCCGGGCTAGAAAGTAGTTGTTTTTGCCTTAATGCCTGTTCTAGCTCATTTTGCAGTTTGGAACTCTTTTCACGAGCTGTTCTAGTTAGATGGGCTTTGAATGCAATAGCCTCCCCTCGTATAAAGGCCTTGGCTGCCCCCATATGTAAAAAATAGGTGCGGATCCCTTATTTGTCTTCAAAAAGTCAGTTACTAATACTTTGAGGTTAGTTACCCCATCTTCATCTGTCAGAGGCGACCTATTAGGGCGTCATTGTGGACGATGATACTGATTAGACGAATCCTTGAAATCACAAAAATCAATCCAAGGAACTGAATGGTTGGAGAAAGAATTTTCAAGTATTCCTGTTCTATGCCATTTTAATCCAAATGAGACCAGAATAAAGTCAATTCTTGACGCCGTATTATACCTTTTAGAGTAACACCTGTACTCTTTAACATACAGATGGTCGGCTTGCCACGCAGTTACTAAACCTAACTCTTGTATCAGTTTTGCCAAAAATTGAGAGGTTTTTGGTTTCTTCTGTGCTTTATTCTTACGTGATGAGTCCCACAAGGTATTTGGCATAACATTAAAGTCCCCTCCTATTATAAAATACCCTTGAAGAAGGGAAAGATGCGTATATAGTGTCTGCATTTGCTTTATATCATCTTCTATCGGACCATAATAGCTTATGAAATGGGCCTCCTTATCTGCTATTATTGTGGAGACTATTATCCATCTCGCCTGTGGGTCTCGAATAACCCTATTTATTTTCCCCACAAATCTCCTGGAAAACAAAATAGCCACACCTCATACTGCAACATCTACTGAAGCATAGAAAGAATTGGCACTGTATGGCGGAAGTCTTGGTAACTTAGTATTAAGCTTTAAATGTGTCTCTTGTACAAGAAGCACTTGAACCTGTGCTGATGCCAGCCAACAAAGCGCAGCACTGAATTTCACATTGTTATTGGCCCCATTCAGATTACAGGAGGCTACTCGTAATTTAGATTCCATACTTGCACAAAATGTTGTTCCTTCCTGATAGATCCCATTGCCCTCGTACTACTGGTTTAACCAAACTTTTATCTTGTGCTTTTTCCTGAGGCAAGCAATTAAGTTGGATAACTAGCACCTGCATTTTTCGTTCTACCTCCCCTCTGAACACCCCATCCCCCTGTGAGACTCTCCCCTCCCTTCCTCTCCCTACCCCGACGGATCCAATCCGTCATGAATCCATCGGGTAGTTCACCGCCCCCCTCCCTGTGCCCAAAAACCCCAACATTAGGGTGCATTGACATGGCACCTGATAGAGCCTTGGCCTCAAGGGGCAGCAGGGCGGAGGATCCGCACTGACACCGGCATACAAAAGCTGATTGTTCAATCCTAAAAACCCGGTATCTTGAGCGACTCTAGCACTTATCCCCTCCCCCGGCCCCCCATACATCTCACATCACCCACATCTCTTGACAATATACTATCCTTGTGCCCTAATTTACGAAGAGAAACAGATGAAAGTTCCTATTAAACCATGAAAAAGCATGCAATGTTGAAATACTGAGGGGCATATTTATACTCTGTTTGCGCCGGAATTGCGTCGTTTTTTTTTACGCAAATTCGACGCAAAGCTAACTCCATATTTATACTTTGGCGTTAGACCCGTCTAGCGCCAAAGATCTTGGAGTTTGCGTCATTTTTTTGCGTGGACACCTACCTACCTCAATAAATAAGGCGCCCGCATGGCGCTTTGGAATGGCGTTAGCCGGCGTTAAATTTTTTGGCGCAGTTGTGCGTCAAAAAGTATAAATATGGCCCCAAATGTCAATTCTTAACATGCAAAATATGGTCTGACGTAGGAAACATAAAGACTTCTGCTTTCACTAGCTATTTCCTTGTTTTTTTATATGCTGCAAAAAATTCCTTGCTTCCTGGACATTTTGGAAACCTTTCGCTTGACCCTTGTACAGTACTTTCAGTTTTGCTAACTGCACTATACCAGCCGGAGCTTGGAGTTTGCGTCATTTTTTTGCGTGGACACCTACCTTGCGTTAATGATATGCAAGGTAGGCGTTCCCTTCTAAAAAATGACTCCAAGGCATGTGCGCCTTATTTAAACTCCCGTGCAAAAATGACGCACGGGAGTGGGCGGGCCAGAAAAAATGACATCCAGCCGCTTTTGCGTCATTTTTTAACGCCTGGTCAGGGCAGGCGTTAAGGGACCTGTGGGCTCGGAAGGAGCCCAGAGGTGCCCTCCCATGCCCCCAGGGACACCCCCTGCCACCCTTGCCCACCCCAGGAGGACGCCAAAGGATGGAGGGACCCATCCCAGGGAACTTAAGGTAAGTTCAGGTAAGTATTTTTTTTTTGTGGCATAGGGGGGCCTGATTTGTGCCCCCCTACATGCCACTATGCCCAATGACCATGCCCAGGGGACATAAGTCCCCTGGGCATGGCCATTGGGCAAGGGGGCATGACTCCTGTCTTTGCTAAGACAGGAGTCATTTCAATGGGGGTTGGGAGTAAAAAAAAATGGCGCAAATCGGGTTGAGGCCAATATTTTGCCTCAGACCTGACTTGCCCCATTTTTTTATGCCCAAGCTCCATTTTTCCCTACGGCGGCGCTGCCTGGTGTGGGTCATTTTTTTTTACGCACACCAGTCCGCAGCGCCGGCTAACGTCATTCAATAAATAAGGCGCCCGCATGGCGCTTTGGAATGGCGTTAGCCGGCGTTAAATTTTTTGACGCACAACTGCGTTGGCGCAGTTGTGCGTCAAAAAGTATAAATATGGCCCCAAATGTCAATTCTTAACATGCAAAATATGGTCTGACGTAGGAAACATAAAGACTTCTGCTTTCACTAGCTATTTCCTTGTTTTTTTATATGCTGCAAAAAATTCCTTGCTTCCTGGACATTTTGGAAACCTTTCGCTTGACCCTTGTACAGTACTTTCAGTTTTGCTAACTGCACTATACCAGCCGGAGCCCCCCATCTTTTGAAATCATTGATTAGTCCGACAAACTTCCGACACCGATGGGCTGCTGCCACTGACATGTCTGAAAACACGTGAAATCTTGTATTATCGTCCAGTTTAAATTCACGTACTTTCCTGGCTTGAGAAATAATTTGCTTCTTTATTCTAAAATCACCAAAGCTATCCAGAATGGTACGTGGATACTTTGAGTTCACAGGACGCACAAAGGGTACCCTATGGGCTCTCATGATAGATAAATCTCCTTCCGGGTTTGCCCTGTCCGGAAGAATGATTTTACCAATTAGTTCAGATACCACCTTGGTTACAGATGAGCCAGCTTCCATCTCCTCTGGAACCCCCACAAATCTAAGGTTGGAACGCCGTGATCTGTTTTCCATCTCGTCCAGCTTATTTTGAAGATCTTCTAGTTCAGATTGGACCCGAGATGTTGTCGCCCCCACTTGATTATTGGTGTCCTCTAAATCCAAGACCCTTTGTTCCACCTGTGATACTCTAGTCGAAAGAAGAGTTAAATGAGTATTAAGGTGATTCAACTGTTCCTTTGTTTCCCTGCGAGTTTCTTCCTGAGAAACTTTTATGGCTCGAAGTTCCACTAAAATTTGGCCCATCAACTCCTCCATTGTTGCGGTAATATTTGTGGTGCCTTCTGTATTCCTCGCAATAAAGGGGTTCTGCAAAGAGCTGGGTGTCAAAATTGAAGTATTGGTTGCTAGATTCTCTAAAGTTGGATTAAGTATCCTTGATCCATTTGACACTACAACAGCGACATCGGTAGCAGGTACTGTTATGTTAGTTGCAGTTTCTTCTTCTGGCAGAAATGTACTCTCGAGTCTACCCTCTTTTAATGAGCCTACTGTGGTTGCTTTAAGTGGTTCTTTGGTATTGCTGGAAAAAAAGTGGGTAAGCAAGTTTCGCCAAAACTTTCCCCTCATATTGAGAAGATGTCGTAGAGTGACCAGGAGGGAGATTGTTTGACAATACTAGAGTTGGTGATAAAGAGGAAGTTGCACCTGTCGAGCCATTTTGAACATGACAGTCAGCCGACCGCACTGCTGATTGCGCAGAATCTTCCCCTATACCGGCCTCGTGTATGCCGGAGAGACCTAGTAAGGAAGATGTAGAGTCCTGGCTCCCTGCAGAATTTCTAAGAGAGACTGATCCATCTTGTTGATGAGAGCTATGTCTATATCTGTTCAGGGCAGGAGTCAAGAGTTTAGATTTTGCTCCTTTCGTATGTTTTGTCACTGTCCGTGCTTTAAAGCCACCATCCCAGGTCATGCGCTTCATTGTACTTTTTTAGGGGGGAAGGACCCCACGACGGGGATAGGTCCAGGCAAGACAGAGGTGGAAAAAATAAGGCTACAGGAGGCAACAGCCCAGTAGGTAACTTGAATGTCTTAAGTGCGAGATGAAGCGCTCAAATAAGTGAGTGGCGAGGGGTGGCAGGAATGTTAGGAGTTGTAAGGGTTACCTGGGAGAGCAGCCGCACCTGCATAGCGACATAACCATGAAACCTTTCATCGTGGTCTCCAAACCCTCTGGTAAAAAGACAACTGGTAGCTGCTTAGCTGGTTTAAAAAAAAAAAAGGCCCCTGCCCACACCTAAGCTGACACACTTTGACTTCATGCCCTGTGAGCAACTGTTTATATCTGATTTGTTTTTATTTTATTTTTTATTTGAAGTCTTTTTCACTCCTTCTAATCCATGCAAAATATCCAGAATAGCTTCCTTATACTGGCCACCTCAACTTCCTATGCTGGCACCCTTATTCACCCAGACCACTTGTCTCACTCCAATGCTTCCACTTATCTGCCTGTTGCCGTCCGTAGTGGTAACAGTTTGTCTCCCTCCTCTCCTCTCTCGCTGCAAGTCCATGCCTCCGTGCCTCCTGCTCCTTCTTCCTGCTTCCTGCTCCTGGTGTGCCCTCGAGATGCTCAGCCAGATGATTGGAAGGAGGCAAATTTCGGAAAAGGTGACCGGGAGGTTCCCAACCGCTCCCGTTGTTGTGTCACACTCCTCCTGCTCCACTTGCAGTTTTTTCAGTCTCCCAGCACCAGAGCTGGAGACCGCTGATTCAAGCTGGCTCGTACTTCGAGCTTTTCCCGCTTCCCGCTGAGAATCTCTTCCGGAGGTAATCTCCGACAAACTTCGAGACAAGGGGAGGGGGGTACCGTCAGCCGCTCAATCGCTCCGATTCAGCGCGGCGATCTTCTGCGCTTCGCGTTCGCCATTGCTGCTCCAGGCAGGAACGCTCTAGTCACAGAGCATGATGCGAGCTCCACGTGACTACAAGGGGAACACCTTTAATGTTACGATTTTTTAATTGCTTGTTGAAAATAAGAATAAATTGCATTGTATGTTTGAATAATCTCTTTTCAAAAGTGTTTACTAAATAATTGCTGTGGAATTCAAGGGCTACACTTCCCCCTTCGGGACCACTTGCATCTGAGATTGAACACACTCCTTGACAATCAATACTCCCTCTGATCTTAATGCAATTGTACCTTCAAGTCTAAAAAGGATGAAAGATTCCAATATTTGGACTGGTACTCTTTGAAGAGCTAGATGCCTTATTTCATATGGGTTTGAACCTTCTCAATGCACCTCAATAATGAACAGAATATGGTGGTCATTCCAACATTGGCGGTAAAAGGTGCACACCGCTGTCAGAAGACCGCCAACATACCGCCGCGGCCGCGGTAAACCGCCACGGTCATTCTGACCCACAACACGGAAACCGCCAAAATACAGACACCCACAAAAGTCCACCACACCAAAGGCCAGCGAGAAACTGGCGATAACCAAACCGACACCGTCACGCCAAAAGAAATACGCCCACACTATCACGACCCACGATTCCACGCGGTCATTCAAACGCGGTATTCCATTGGCAGTACACACCGCCGCGCTCAAAATACACACACACTTACAAAACACAGCCACATTGGACAATTCCAAATACACACACCTGATACACATACGCACACCACTCCCACACACCCAATTAAATATAAAACACACACCTACATCACCCACAAACCCCCACCCCTAAAAAATCGGGACCACGCACAGAGAAATAGAGAACCGAGCCCCCAGACGCGCATATTACCATCACCCAGCACTAGTACCACGCACTTCACACAACACACCAATACACATCACCACACTTAGCACCACACAATCCACCCCACACATCACCTACACCACCCCATGGCAGCGCAAAGACACCCCAGGTTTTTTGAGGAGGAACTCAGGGTCATGGTGGAGGAAATCATCCGGGTAGAGCCACAGCTATTCGGAACACAGGTGCAGCAGACGTCCATTGCCAGGAAGATGGAGCTATGGAGCAGAATAGTCGACAGGGTCAACGCTGTGGGACAACACCCAAGAAATCGGGATGACATCAGGAAGCGGTGGAACGACCTACGGGGGAAGGTGCGTTCCGTGGTATCCAGACACCGCATTGCAGTGCAGAGGACTGGCGGCGGACCCCCACCTCCTCCCCCAGAATTTACAACATGGGAGGAGCAGGTCTTGGCGATCCTGCATCCTGAGGGCCTCGGCGGAGTATCTGGAGGAATGGACTCTGGTAAGTCTCATCTTCACTACTTCATCCCCCCCACCCCACCAGCATGCCAACTCATACCCCCACCCTCACCCTCACCCCCATCACTCCTACTCCTTGCAAATGTCTCACCATCACAACCCACCCATCCCAACACCAAGCCCTGCATGCGACCACAAAGCATGGACACCCATCACCAAAGCATGCACACTGCACATACCCATCCCCCCCCAAACCACCGTCACAAAAGCCCCCACACAGGAATGCAAGCACTGGGGTACACGGGCACCCACCCATTGCACACCATGGCACACACAGATGCAATAATCATGGTTTTATACCCCTGCAGGACCCCAACGCAACGTCACCGCGCAGGAGGGTCCACAAATGTCCACTCCACCCCCAGAAGAGGCCCACAGTGATGACAGCGGCTCTGTCGACCTGGATCTAGATGACCAGCCCGGCCCATCGGGGACCTCGGGACAGTCGGTTCCCCTCAGACAGCCACAGGCCACAGCAGACCTTCCCCCCTCTGGGAACACCAGCACAGCACCCACCCAGCGGGCCCATACCTCTGTCCCCAGGACACGTCAATCAGCGGTGTGTCCACCACTACAGGGCACCCAGGTTAACCCACCACCCCAACAACAACAGGGACCTGGGGGCAGTGGCAGTGGGCACACGGTCCAGGGGACAGAGGCCCAGGGAAACAGAGGAACTGGGAGGGCTGCTATGCGACAGGGGGGAGACAGGCCCAGGGAACTCACTCTCCATGAGGCCCTCTCCAACATCATGGGAGCGTACCATCATTCCCAGGAGACAATGGCGACGGTACTGGCCAGGTTTCAGGAGACCCAGCGCCTGCAGGAGGACCAGTATTTGGGGTTCAGGGAGGAACTACAAACCATCAGTTCCGCCCTGGGCACCATCGTAGGGGTTCTGAATCTGGTAGTCACCACATTGCGGGACACTGTGGCACCACAAAGGGCCCCTGACACTAGCATGGACCAAGAACTGCCTACCACCTCCGCCGGCGCTAGTGGACAGGAGGCCCCGCCACAGGACCAACAGGCCACCAGCACCCCACCCCCTGCAGAAGGAGAACCACCCCGCAAGCGGTCCCTGAGATCCAGGAAGAAGACAGAGTAAGATGCCAAGACCCCCGCCAGGAAAGGACACCACCCTGATTGTCATCCCACTGTCCCACATTGTCACCCTGTCCATCCTTAAACTGCCCCAGCTCCACTTTCCACAGGCATTTAGACAATGCACCTGTGATACTAATAGTCTGGACTCTGCCATGGACATTCCTCCACAACCACCCTCCAATATAGAGCACTTTAATAAACACAGTTATTGCACAAAACAATCAGGAGTCTGGCTGTGATTTTGAACAAATGTATTAGACATTACCATGCCAAAATGCTTATTTACATTGTGATGCCAACATACCAATGTCACACAGCTGTAGTCCATGGGGAAACAAAGCAGATGTCAGACAGTGGGGCCCACATCTCTGAAATCGGAAGGGAAAGTCACAACTCAGTTACCATACACTGGGTGAAAACGACAGACAGTAGAGAGGTAGTAGTGTTTAAGTACATGTAATATGCCGGTGTGTATTCTTACCTGTGTGTCATTGGAAATATTGCTGTATTACTGTGTTCCTGTTGACTATGTCGTCTTCTTTGGCTTCCTCGTCTTCACTCTCCACAGGCTCCACAGCTGCTACAACACCACCATCTGGACCATCCTCCTGCAGAAAAGGCACCTGTCGTCGCAAAGCCAGGTTGTAAAGCATACAGCAGGCCACGATGATCTGGCACACCTTCTTTGGTGAGTAGAATAGGGATCCACCTGTCATATGGAGGCAGCGGAACCTGGCCTTCAGGAGGCCGAAGGTCCGCTCGATCACCCTCCTAGTTCGCCCATGGGCCTCATTGTAGCGTTCCTCTGCCCTTGTCCTGGGATTCCTCACTGGGGTCAGTAGCCATGACAGGTTGGGGTAACCAGAGTCACCAATTAGCCACACATGGTGCCTCTGGAGTTTCCCCATCATGTAAGGGATGCTGCTATTCCACATGATGTACGCGTCATGCACTGAGCCAGGGAACTTGGCATTAACATGGGAGATGTACTGGTCTGCCAAACATACCATCAGGACATTCATGGAATGATAACTCTTCCGGTTTCTGTACACCTGTTCACTCCTGTGGGGGGGGACCAAAGCCACATGGGTCCCATCAATGGCACCTATGATGTTGAGGATATGTCCAAGGGCATAGAAATCACCCTTCACTGTAGGCAAATCCCCCACTTCAGGGAAAACGATGTAGCTCCGCATGTGTTTCAGCAGGGCAGACAACACCTTGGAAAACATAGGCTGGGACATCCCTGATGATATGGCCACTGTTGTTTGAAATGACCCACTTGCTAGGAAATGGAGCACTGACAGCACCTGCACTTGAGGGGGGATTCCTGTGGGTTGGCGGATAGCTGACATCAGGTCTGGCTCCAGCTGGGCACACAGTTCCTGAATAGTGGCACGGTCAAGCCTGTATGTCAGTATGACATGTCTCTCCTCCATTGTCGACAGGTCCACCAGCGGTCTGTACACCGGAGGATGCCTCCATCTCCTCCCATGTCCCAGCGGACGGTGCCTATGAAGGACAACAGCAAGCACAGAGTCAATCAACCCACAGGTACGTAACCACAGCTTGCACAGAACACGATTCTTAATCCATAGAATGGCTTGTATGAGTGTTGATGAAAGGCCTAGGTATGTGTGACGCAGTAAAAAGTAAGCCATGTGGGCCCATGAAATGGCGGCTGCCTGACCTGTAAAGTGCGACAATGGGATGTGAGGTAACTGCGCCGGCGTTGTACACCGTGGCGGTAGGCGGTCAAAGACCGCGGCGCAATGCAGCATTGGTTAACATTGAACCCTATGGGTCTCAGGAGCCAATGACGATGTGCGCCGGCAGTCGTGGTACGCACCGCCGTGGATGTGACGGCCATTTTATATCTGCTTAATCACTCGATACCTGATCTTCGACAGGAGAGGACCTACACTGCAAGTGCTGCTGTGACCTCGGTCTGGTAGAGACAATGGCTCATGCGACTGGAGAAAGGGCCCCTGCCTTCACTGCGGAGGAGTTGAATAAACTTGTGGATGGGGTCCTCCCCCAGTACGCGCTACTCTACGGTCCTCCAGACAAACAGGGAAATACACTGGGAGCATGCTGTATGGGCTATGCCTGTGTTGAGTGGGGTGGATTAAAGATGGGGGGGAGGGGAGCGATTGAGGCCTGCATCAAACAACGGTGAGAGCATGTGCCACATGGCAAGGGTAGGGATGGGGGGCCACTCACATTGAGGGTGCAGAAGGTAATGACTATTCTTCTCCCCCTGTACATTTCATATAGGTCAGCGCCCACCAGAAGATCGATATTTGGCGTGCCATCGCCAAGGATGTCCAGACCCTGGGGGTACACCACAGACGGGGCACCCACTGCCGGAAGAGATGGGAGGACATCCACCGCTGGAGCAGGAAGATGGCGGAGGCTCAGCTGGGGATGGCCTCCCAACGTGGGAGGGGTGCCAGTCGGACTTTGACCCCCCTGATGTCCCGGATCCTGGCGGTGGCCTACCCCGATTTGGATGGGCGCGTGAGGGTATCACAGCAGACACAAGGGGGTGAGTACGCTCTCATTCTGCTGACTTTGCGTGCAGTGGAGGTGTCTGGGTGGGGGAGGAGGGCTGTGGGTATCCCTAGGCCAGGGCGATTTCTGTAGGCTAGGCCCCTCCGTAAGGCATGGCCCTGTGCCCCCGCCCCCCACCTCTGTAGGGTGCCAAGTACAGCTATTCATGGCCCTGTGTCATCTATGTGTGCAGATGTCGTCCATAGGCTTGTAGGCCATGTCCCAGGGATTGAGTAGTCGACCCCAAGTGCGCGGCGTAGTGCAGGGGGCTTCTGTGTCTGTCCTGTCTGCCAACGGTGTTGCCAATGCATGCACTCAACATGTCTATATTCTGTTCCCCCCCCCTTTTTTGTGGTCTTCCTGTTCATGTGTGCATTAGCATCATCAGGCGGAGGAGAAGTGGCATCGGAGCACGAGGGAGCTGCATCCCACATGGCCATGGAGGGCCACACAACGGACTCCGAATTCACCAGTGGGACGGAGGGCGAGGGGAGCTCCACAGCGGGGACTCGGGCAGACATCAGTGACACCGACTCGTCCTCTGAAGAGATCTCCCTTGTGGTGGCGGCAACATCTGTGCCCCCGCAACAACAGGTACAGCTGCCACCCACCGCACCAGCACCGCCCTCCCAGCAGCCCCTCAGCATTTGGCCCGTGCCCGCTCACCCAGGAAGGTGGGCATCTCCTTCGCCCCAGGCACGTCAGGCCCTGTCCCAGTCACCCCTGCTGCCCTCAGTGAGGAGGTCATTGACTTCCTGAGGACGCTCACTGTTGGGCAGTCTACCATTCTGAATGCCATCCAGGGTGTAGAAATGGAGGTGCACCAGAGTAATGAATACCTGGAGGGCATTCATTCTGGTCATTCGGCCCTTCAGCGATCGTTCCAGACTCTGGCCTCGGCACCGATGGCAGCCATTGTTCCTGTCTCTAGCCTCCCCCCTCAAACTTCCTCCACCCATACCCTATCACCTGTACCTCTGCCTATCCCAGACACACCATCAGACCAGCCTGCACACACCTCAACACCCAAGGGAAGCTCAGCCAGACATAAGCACCACACATCCCACAGGCAGTCACACAAGCAACATCCACATACAGACATACCAACACCCACTGTCTCCACTGTGTCCCCCTCCTCCACGTCTCCTTCCTCCCTCCCTGTCACCTCTCCATTTACACCTGCATGCACAACATCTTCAGCCAGTACGTCCCTCAGCAGCACACACACCAGAACACCCCACACACGTGCAGTCACCACCCACACTGCCATTTACATGTCCACTGTGTCCTCTCCCAGTGTGTCTGTGCCCCCCCTTCCAAGATACACAAACGCAGGCAGCCACCCACCCAACAGCCATCCACCTCACGACAGCCTCCAGCCCAAGCACCTGCACCCAAAGCCACCAGACTTACAACTCCTACAACCACAACCTCTTCCTCCACTCCCATACCCACTACACCTACCCGTCCCACTGCTCCCAAAAAGCTTTTCCTGTCAAAACTCAACCTCTTTCCACCAACTCCCCCACCCCGTCCATGTCATAGGACTACAGTCAGCACCTCAGCCACAACAAAATCGGCCCCTGTCATCACAGTCTGCCATGGACAGTGAAGTGCCCCACCCACCAGGGCAGCCAGTTTGGTGCGAAGCCAAGGCACGGGCAGCCCACCCCCGGAGAAACATCCCAAGATAGGCAGTGGCCGGTGGGAGAGGGTGAAAACACCAGGGACTAAAACCCCTACCAGGGCTCCGGCAGGGAGTGTGGAGACAGCTGGCACACCGCCCAAGGTGGGGAAGGGCCACAGGCGATCAGGGAAGGCTGGGAAGGGCAGCACGCCCGACAACACCGCCATCAGCCCAGCTGGCCAGGAGGGCCCCGCCAGCCCCATCCCAGGTGGGCAGGAGGCCACCAACAGCCCCGGCACAGCTGCCCAGGAGGGCCCCGCCAGCCACAGGACAGATGGGCAGGAGGGCCCCGCCAGCCACAGTACAGGTGGCAAATGAGCACCCCGCCATGGCCAGGACCGCTGAACTGGGCACCGCCGTCTCAAGGACCGCTGCACTGGGCCCTTCATCTCAAGCACCGTTGAACTGGGCACCGCCGTCTCAAGCACCGCTGCACTGGCCCCTTCATCTCAAGCACCGCTGAACTGGGCACTCCATCTCAAGCACCGCTGCACTGGCCCCTTCATCTCAAGCACCGCTGAACTGGGCCTTGCATCTCAAGCCCCGCTGAACTGGGCACCGCTGTCTCAAGCACCGCTGCACTGGGCCCTTCATCTCAAGCACCGCTGAACTGGGCACCGCCGTCTCAAGCACCGCTGCACTTTAGCCCTTCATCTCAAGCACCGCTGAACTGGGCACCGCCGTCTCAAGCACCGCTGCACTGGGCCCTTCATCTCAAGCACCGCTGAACTGGGCACCGCCGTCTCAAGCACCGCTGCACTGGCCCCTTCATCTCAAGCACCGCTGAACTGGGCACTCCATCTCAAGCACCGCTGCACTGGCCCCTTCATCTCAAGCACCGCTGAACTGGGCCCTGCATCTCAAGCCCCGCTGTACTGGGCACCGCCGTCTCAAGCACAGCTGCACTGGGCCCTTCATCTCAAGCACCGCTGAACTGGGCACCACCGTCTCAAGCACCGCTGCACTGGGCCCTTCATCTCAAGCACCGCTGAACTGGGCACCGCCGTCTCAAGCACCGCTGCACTGGCCCCTTCATCTCAAGCACTGCTGAACTGGGCACTCCATCTCAAGCACCGCTGCACTGGCCCCTTCATCTCAAGCACAGCTGAACTGGACCCTGCATCTCAAGCCCCGCTGAACTGGGCACCGCCGTCTCAAGCACCGCTGCACTGGGCCCTTCATCTCAAGCACCGCTGAACTGGGCACCGCCGTCTCAAGCACCGCTGCGCTGGGCCCTTCATCTCAAGCACCGCTGAACTGGGCACTCCATTTCAAGCACCGCTGCACTGGCCCCTTCATCTCAAGCACCGCTGAACTGGGCACTCCATCTCAAGCACCGCTGCACTGGGCCCTGCATCTCAAGCCCCGCTGAACTGGGCACCGCTGTCTCAAGCACAGCTGAACTGACCACTCCATCGCAGGCACCGCTGGCCCATGAGCGGCAGGGGCTGGGCCGCATCTGTGTCAGGGATGCACGAGGCACTCTGGGCACCAGGCCCCCTCCAGAACCAGTGGGGACATGCATCCACTACCTCTGTCCTGCACAGGTAGAAGCACTCTGGGCACCAGGCCCCCTCCAGAACCAGTGGAGACTGTTATCCACTTGTGAGACTGTGGCTTTGCACTCCCCAGGATTGAGCAGTGGGCAGCCCACCCACTGTATAGACTTGTGAGACTGTGGCTTTGCACTCCCCAGGATTGAACAGTGGGCAGCCCACCCACTGTCTAGACTTGTGAGGCTGTGGCTTTGCACTCCCCAGGATTGAACAGTGGGCAGCCCACCCACTGTCTGGACTTGTGAGACTGTGGCTTTGCACTCCCCAGGATTGAACAGTGGGCATGGAGGCCCCTCGTGCATCTGGCGTCGTGCACTCATCTGGCTGAGGTGCCCCCCGTTCCCTTCCCCCTGAGGTGCCTGTAGTTTTTCTATCTGATGCCCCTGCAGTGTTCTCTCCATTAGAGTCAGGTATCCTGTGTGGGCTTTGCCCATGTGATTTGGGCCCAGTGGTCCACGGACAATGCCTGCTACAATGCTCGGACTTGTACATTTCTGTATATAAGAGTTTTTGAATATATATTTTTTGGCAGTATTGCAATATATTTCAATGTTTAAAATCATTTCCTTTTGTCTTTGCATTCTTCCGGAGGGATTGGGGGGTGTAACTGTGATGTATTGCTATGCATTGATGTGTGTTGTAGTGGGTGAGGGTGGGGGTGGGTGTGTCGCGTATGTGTGTCCCCGTAATTTTTTGCCTCCCCCCTCCCCTGTGTCGTAGGTGCAGTACTCACCGTTGTCTTCTGCGCCGGCGTTCGTGCTCCTGGTAGAGGAGCAGGAAGACTATCGCTGGGAGTATGTGGAGTTCGGGTTCCATGCTGTCCTGATTCCTCGTGGGGTGTATGGAGGTGAGCGTTTTCCCTTCGAAATGGCTGTTTCCGCCGTGTTTTTATCGGCGGGGCTACCGCCCCAGAAAAGGTGGCGGATTGGTAGGTTGTGATATTGTGGGCGGTACATTGACTCCCGCCTGTCTGTTGGCGTGACCACCGCGCTGTTTGTTTGTACCGCCGTGGCGGTCGATGTGTTAAAGTGGCGGTCTCTGTTGGCTGTTACCGCCTCGGTCGGAATTCAATTTTTTTTACCGCCAGCCTGTTGGCGGTTTTGCAGCCGCTTTAACACCGACCGCCAGGGTTGGAATGACCGCCTATGTCTTCTCCATCGCAGTCACACCAGTGTCCATGCTGTACCCAGAAAGGTGGGGTTGACAAGAAGTAGAAAATAATATTTTGTGTTGTAATAATTGAACATTGTTTGCTTACTTAGGCATAGACTCACAGGAAACGTTTAATCACCACAGATGGTAAAAAAATAAGAAATAGTATTTCGTCATCCTCTCTTTGGAGAATGATCCTTGGGTTTGGGCAAATGAACTGCAAGGGAAACAGATAAATGGGACGATCCAGTCCCTTAAATAAAATTAATAGACCATTTAGGTCAAAGCTACAGTCGATGCGATTCTATTTGCAAATCAGAGGCAGTGAAGGAATAGCTTACAAATGTGGACCTTTCCAGATTTAATTTGATTACAATGAACAAGAGGGTACATATTGCCAATATAATCCAACATGAATTTGTCTAACTCCCCCTCAAGTGGAGAAATAAACATTCAAATTAAATGCCAGGAACCTGCAGTGCATATTTGAAAAAGAATCTTAATTGTCATCATCCACCAAATCATCCACATTGTGAATCACCCAACACTTCATGGACTGAGGGAGGAAATGAGGTAGTAAGGAATTAGGAAGCATTCCATAGCTGGGCAGGAAGCAACGATTGGGGTGACAGACTTCTCCCGTTTTTAGGAAACTTGGAGCAAGCTTGGGTGATGCGTAAAGAAACATTACTGGTGTCTTCCTGTGTCACTTTTTTACATGGAAAAGAAAACTACTTTCTCCTCAGGTACACAGCTATCATTAGTGCAGCAGAAGCAGTGACAAGTGTATCAGCAGCATGAGGGGCCTACTAGACCCAACTTATGGCTATCTTTTTGTACCTAACCAGTGGTGTGGGAGGCCATTTTCTGTACCCCATCCCTTCAAACACCACTGATTCTCCTTCTGAGGATTCCTCATGAGTGAGGTACAATTCATGATTCAGCCAAAAACTGTGTCCTTGGACGAATCATGAACTACAAAAAATGCAGGCACTATAGCATTCACAATTTTTTTTCCAAACTGTAGGTAACCAGCTAAAAGATGGTGAAATTCCCAAGTGGGGAAATGGCATAGAAGTCATTTAGCGGTGGCCAGGGGTCGCAATTGCGACCACTGGCTTGCCCTTTGCTACCCCTGGCACAAGCTTTGAGGCCCCTGGTCTCAGAGGTGGCAAATTCACTGTCAGGAACACAGTGGCAGATCGTCCTTCTGGAGGTCAGTTGGGCCTCTACTCTCTTTGTTTTCTGTCAATTTCGTATTACACTAACAGTGAATAAAATATATATCATTCACTATTAGTGTAATAAAAATGGAGTACAGTTAGTTGGAATATGCCCTTCGATGGCAGCCGAGGTAAGTAAAAAATGCTTTTAAATGTATGTTGTGTGCATGCTTGCAAGTGAAAGTGGGTTTATGTGAGAGAGTGTATGTAAGTTTGAATTTGAGGATATCCTTAAATATGTGTGTATGAGTGAAAGTGGAGGTCAAAGGACCTGCGATGTCACTTCCGCTAACCCTGACATTTTGGAGAACTGACGTCCATGGGAAAAGGGAAAAGAATACAGAATTATCACAGGAATCTCCGGGGGAATTCTTGCATCGTGCAGTAATCCTCCATTTCTCTGGGGATCTTAGGGGCAATATCAGAATACTGTGGTATTCTCGACTCCCACAATTACCGATACCCATGGTATCAATAATTTCAGGAGCACTGATGCCTGATTTCCAACCCCATCGTAATGGCGCTCTAAAAACATCTTTAAAGGATCCAATGCTTTGTATCGCTGTTAACTGAAATGTACTGTAATACTAATGTGCGGCTTGTTCCTTCACTTTTCTGTTTGTTCGGCTATCCAAGAACGTAATCAATGACTGGGAAAAAAGATGTCTGAGTGCAGCTGTGCAATGACTGTCTGGCCACAGCACAAGAGAGCTTGTCAGCAACCACTATGAGTGCTTCATTGGCTCTCAGTACAAGATAGGAAACATTCAAAGTCATTATTAGATGCACAAAGGGTGCACAAAATCGGCGCCACGAGTCAGTTTTCATCTAATTTCTTGCCAGGGCAGAGAAAATGTAATTCATAATCTCGGGTAGATATGCCTCAGTGAATTCATTAGAAACTTGGTGCCAACTTGTTCACTTTTTGTTGAGTGCTTGTAAATCTCGGACATCTGGTGACAGCAGTAAATAAGATTACGAATACTGTTTCCACCATTTATTAAGCAACGAGTGCAGAGAAAGGTGGTCAGTTTCAATTTGGAATAAACTGTCCGAATTGTTTATGAAATGCAGTGCATTCACACGCATTAAGAAAAAACGTTTGCATTGTCTAGAGAAGCCAGTGCCAAGGGTAAATGTGAGTCTGCATGTTGAAAGATGAAAGGCAGCTATTGAGAACATTTTATAAAACTGGTGACAATCAATCAATTTCCAGTCTGAGTCACTGTTTGCCTTGAAGGTATGGAAGAGGTAACTTTTAGTTACCTGGTATTCGTTGTCCCTTTCTCCACCATTCCCATTCCAACCCCATGAGTATCTCTTTCTTATCCATCTTTCCCTTGCTCTCTGAACCAAGTTGCTTTTCTTCCCCGGCTTAATTAACCTTATTGTGGTGCCTTCTTGTTTTCTAATTTCTATCAGATCGCTCATCCATCTTTTTTCTCCAGCACTGATAAGGCTTGGTCTACTTTCTGCTCTTGATCATTCTTAATAATAATGTGATTTCTAAAGTGCATGGCTACCCCATTTGGGGTGTCCCAGCAATAGGTACAGATATCCACAGGACCCCTGCAGCTAATAAATCCCCCTCCTTACAACCGGAGCTAAAAAAAACTGGTTTTAATATTTTTCTTGAAAATGTCTTCCGACTGGGCCTGACAAACTGCTAGGGGCAGAGCATTCCACAGTTTCAGGGTCAGGTAGCCAAACGAGCTCCCAACCATGCTCCCTTTCTTAACTCTGGGAACAATTGCCAACATCTCCCCTGCTGATTTTAGGTTCCTCGGTGGTACATAAGGTCTGACAAACAGCTGCAAGCCCCATGGGCCTTTGTTATTCTGGGCTTTTTAGCAATAGCACAAGGCGATAAATGAGGATATGTGTCTCACTGGAAGCCAGTGAAGCTGCTTAAACCCAACCTCCATCGACGCACGCCTTGACGGATTCTTCACACTCATTCACCCCTGCCTCCTCTTTATTCAGGTTTTCAATCTGCACAAACCACTGAGGACCCTTCCCAGCTGTGGCCAATCATATTGCTTCTCTCATAAGCCTAGATTATCCTCCCATTTTAGTCTGTTTGATAGATCTATCTGGTTTCTCCCACCCCATTTTCTACATTTCCAGTTCTTCCTTTCCACTTTAGCATATAATGCTTCAGGACTCTATCCAGGGCCCTTTGCTATACCTGAACTCTATCTACTGTCACTTATATTTCTTCACTACTTCATCATATCTGCATATTTGACTTATTTTTTTGGTCCTCTCCTTTTTACGTTCTGTGTAAGTTCATCTGAGAGAAACTAGTTGGAACAGAAAAAAAAAATCTCACTGGAGCTTTGAAACACAGCTAAGATGATCAAACCACTTCTCTACTAGGAAGGTGCAATTTTGGAACACAGGGCAAGAGTACACTTTTAACACAAATGACTGACAAAATGTATTTTACACAAAATATTTTGTGAAAATTGCACAGAAAAAAACACAATCTTGTCCTCCGCACATCTACATGAATGATCCTGAGACATGAATCTCTTCTTTTCCTCCCTGAAAGACTGCCTCTTATTGCTTTGTTACTGTTAGTTGACAATCCTTCCAACCTAATTACTCTTGCACCTCTATGACATAGACAGATATCAGACATGTTTTACCTCCTTGCATCTAAACTGCTTTCTCATCTCCCTGTCTCGTTGGTAGATCAAAATTGTAGCATAATTTTCAAACCAACTATATCTGTCTTCCATGTTTGTCATTTAGCAGACCTGCCAATTTAAACGTAACCACTAATGCCACACACCCTGTCTTATCAGCGTTGCAGACACCAAAACTCTTTTTACTATATTGTTGTTTGTGTCATCTAGAGACCTGTTCTTATGATGCTTCATCAATACTCTTATGCAGACTCTTGGCTAATTTAAAGTCCTTGACCCATCTATTCTTCCAGGCTACTTTTGTTTTGCCTCATATTGATTTGATTTCACCATGTTAGCTTCCTTTTCATTTTTCCAGAATTCCGATTACATTGGTTTATCAATTGATGCTTTAGTTCCCTGCTATTTATATGAATTGGTTTATTAGTTAGTTCTTAGTCAATCAATTGTTTCCTATTCACAAACTTACTTGGTCCAGTCTATTTCTCTTGGTAACCCTTGCAGCTGCACTCCAAGTCTCTGTCAGTACTGGCTGCAAAACACCACCCCACTCTACTTGCCATTTATACTTCTCTTTTTATTTCTCTCTTGCTTCAGTCTTCATAGTTCCACAAGGAGAAAAGAGAAACTGCTATTGATCTGCTTCACGCAATGCTATGAGGGGGAGTGGGTCCTAAGAGACAAATGGGCTTGATTAGAGTTTGGCAGAACAGGACGTCTTCCAAAAAGTGAAGGAGTCCTGACTTCCATAATTAGGGCACAGTTGACGTCAACGCACTCTTAATCCATTGGACTTGGCTGATGTTATGTATCTACCCAGACGTAAATTAGACCTCGAATTGCTGTGCTGCCTAGAGAAAAAATAGGAGGTCCAGTTGAGACTGAACTTTTGGCTGTGGTCTTGAGTGAGCCTTTTTCCCCCACATTAACTTGTGGCCTAGTATCTAAGGAACTGCATTACTGGCATATGCGGAGAGAGACATATTTTAGTAAGGCCATAACTCTAGTCTTCTCAGTACAAAACATGAACTTACAGCAAGGTGTGCCAATTTCAAAGGCTATGGAGGGCCATTAACTACCGATAGTAAACACAAATTCTCTTGTTTATGTGTTTAGTGTATTATGCCCTGTTTGTTACACATTGTCAGGAGCCATAATGATCACAGACATCAAGTCATAGATAGGGAAGGCCAAGGTCATTCTTTGCAAAGAGTAGTGTCAGCAGACCTCAGTGGAGAGAAGATCCAATGAAGGATAGGTCAGTGATGTGCATGGAAGGAAACATTGCAGGGGAGATAGCTTGTCTCAGCCACAATGGGTTGAAAACTGTTTCCTCTGAAGCCCGAGGAAATGTGCAGAACATCAGGCAAAATAGAAATGTTCGAAAGGATACAGTATTTCAAATGGGTCTGGGAAAAACACACCACCAGTATCATTATTACTCAGATGCAGAGTCTTAGTAGAGGGGCTTTCCCATCAACAGCATTATCCTCCAAATGTAGGTCTTGTGAGAAGGCCTCTAGCATACATGATGCTTCTGCACCATGACTCTTCAAATAACTTTACACAAGAATAGACTGTGGGGAAAGGCTCTTGAAAGTGCTTGTGTTTACAACCACCATTCTCAGACTCGCTGACCTCTTGAGAGGTAGATGTAGATGTTAAGATGCCCAAACCAGGGCGTGGCTTGAGCGTCAAGATGACGGTCGCACTTTCGTATTGCTCCGGACCCCTTCATCAACTGCTCAAGAAGCGCCTATCGCTGGCCCTCCCAGGCGGGGGGGAGAGATCTCGAGTGGCCACGGGGGCTCCTGGGGTGCCCGGACCGAGCCTTGGACCCCGCAGCTCATCAGGAGAGGAGGATCGCACAAAATGGCGGGCGCTCCCATCAGAGACCATGGAAAGAGCCCGCAGGAGTCCTTCCCTAGCCCCAGAGACTCCCCCACCCACACCAGAGGGACAGCGGAGGATGGGGGACCCCATCCCAGGTAAGTATAGGTAAGTACAGGTAAGATTTTTTGTAGTGCCATAGGGGGACTAACTTGAGCCCCCCCTACATGGCACTGGGCCCAATGGCCATGCCCAGGGGACATATGATCCCTGGGCATGGCCATTGGGGGTGTGGGCATGACTCCTGCCCGGAGTCAAGTCCATGGGTTTTTTTTTTAGTTTAATAACGCTTTATTGAATAAGTTAGCATACACTGGTACAGTAGAATAAACACATAAATACATTTGCAACCAGAAGAAAAAACAATTAAAAAAAAGGATTAATCATAATCATAAAGATAATTATATCTATAAGAAACAATTTGAATACACAACCAGACTGTAATATTGTACCGTAGAATAATAGCATTTTTGGTTATGTTTTAGTAAAGAAAGAAAGAGAAGAGAGAAAGGAAAGAAAGAAAAAGTAATACAGTGCAAGTTAAAAATCACATAGTTACAATAAAGCAACCATTAAGTATTAACAGTAGTATGTAAAGTCTTGTGTTGCGAAAGGAAAGAGGTGAGGGGAAACCAAAGCATGTCCCTTTTAATTAACAGTTGAATAGTATTAGCATTTGCTCGATCCATTCTGTGATTATAACAGATCAGATTCCACCAAGTTACAACAGATATTTTTGTGGTATCTTTCCAATTAGAAGTTATCATTTGCAGTGCACCAGCAATGAGCAAATCAGCCAATTTACCAAGCAGTGGTTGGGAATACCAAATAGATGAAGTACTACCCCAAAAAACATGTAATACATTGCAAGGTGCATTGATGGAGAAAATCTGATTAACTTTATCCCAAACTTGTTCCCAAAAAGTATGAACTGCAGGGCACTCAAAAAACATGTGCATATAATGAATGTGTTCTTTAAACACGACCAACACTTGCTATCTGTAGTAAGTTTAAATTTATAAAGGTCTACAGGAGTATAGTACAACCTATTGTAAAAATAAAATAACGTTTGGTTGTAGATGCTGAACGGGATGCTGTATGGAGTTTTGACCATATTTTTTTCCATGTAGATATAGGAATGCTTTGATTGAAATCCTGCTCCCATGCTAATTCTATTTTAGATTTTGGTCTCACAAGAGTGGTATGTGTAAGGGTTCTGTATATAAAAGACGCCGGGACTTGTGAGGAAAAATTATAGGGTTGGGAATTAGGCTGTGTAGAAGAGGAAGCCTCCAAAGATTGAGACAATAAGTTATAGAGGATAGCATAGAGAGTTTGATATCTAACAGCGTAATAAGTGGAGATATGAAATGTCCGTTGAATATCTTGAAATTCAAGTACAGCATTATCTAGAATTAACTGATCTAAAGTTATAATGCCTTTGTGCATCCACTCTTTCTATACCAAAGTTCTATTATGAAATTTAATATCATTATTGTACCATATAGGAGTTTGCCTAAGGTTCTCATATGAGGAGTGAGAGGCAAGAAGTAATGGCCTGGCAATAGAAATAGACTTATCTAGCATTCATAAATCTTAAGGCTGGTCGGAGATCCAGAAATTCCTTCCTTCGCTTGGCAGTCGCCGTGGCCACATCCTGGCTAAAGAAAATCTTTTGGCCCGACCACAACAGTTGTTTACGTTGTTTGGCGGCAGTCAAAATAGTCATTAAATCTGAGTACGGTAGGAAGTAAGCGATAATTCCTCTCGGTTTTGATGGAGAAGAGGGACCAACACGATGGGCTCTCTGGATGTTGAGAGCAGTAGTATTCTGAAGACCAACAAGCTTTGGAATATGAGTTTGCAAGAATGTTATCAAATCATGGCCTTCTGAACCTTCCGGAATGCCATAAATGCGAAGATTATTCCGCCCATTGCGATTTTCCAAATCTTCTGTCTGTTTTTTAAGTAGTGCAACTTCCTTAGTCAAGGTATCAACTTTAGTAGTAGTATCTTGTATGTCACTAATCCTCTGTTCCACCTCAGAAAGTCTAGAATCCAGACGTGACCATTTCTCCTCAATTCGCTGTAGCGCAATATTCGTCTCCATAACAAAAAGCTTTATTAGCTTGAGCTCATCCATAATGTCATCCAATGTGAGGGGCAATGGAGACTTAGTTGGAGAGGATGGGTCTTTTTTAACTCTTTTTTGGCCCCCGGAGTCTTTACGACCATTAGAGTTAGAGACAGAGGATACAGATAATTTGGAAGTATGAGGGGCTTCCATTTCAGCCACACAGTATATATTTAGTACGATAGTTTAGTTAATGTTCCTGCAGCGCAAATTAAGTCACCTCAGAGGACAAATGTTAAAAATTTTAGAAGAAAATCCAGAATAAAATGTCTATAACACCTTCAAGAGTGGCATCCAAGAGTGTCCAAAAAGTATTAAGATCTCCACATTAATTCAAGTAGCCAAAAGACAAAAAAAGAAAATATTTTTTAGGAAAAAGAAAAAAAAAATCCTCTCAAAATGGCGGCCGCATTCCTGTCAGAAAGGGAGCAGTAGGTTAAAAAGATTAAACTCTGTAAAACACCAGAGTTGTAAAAGAGAAAAAACTCACCATACTGCTCCCTGCTTGTTCCAACATCCAATTCTGGGAAAAAAAGCAGCCAGCTGTCAAAAACGTCTCCCTCCAATATAAAAACGTCCTCTGCAGCTCGGGAGCGTTGCTATCAAGTGGCTATCTTAGCTGCTTCACAACTCTCCCAAGTCCATGGGGTTTTAACGTCAGAAAATGATGCTAGTCTGGTTAGAGGCATTTTTAAGCCTATCCCCGTACTAACGTCATCCTTTGATGCTAAAACCCTTGTTCCCCCTACGCCTCTCCCACCCGGCTAGCGTCCTTTTTTATGACGCTAGCAGGGCCTTAGTGCCGGCTACTGTCATTTCATAAATAGAATGCCTGTCTGGCGTCTTGGGATGGCGCTAGCCGGCGGTATACACTTTGACGCTAAACTGCATTCGCGCATTTTAGCATCAAAAAGTATAAGTCAGGGCCTTGGTTTTCCCTTTCACAAATGTTCACTTTTACAGCTGGATTTAATAGAGGGTTAATGTATTGTGGGACTTCTTGCTTTTGATATTATATTGGTCACGCACTGATTAGACTGTAGCAAATAAAAACAATGGCTTGGAAATCTAATTACAGTTTCGGAGACAAAACAAAAAATAGAGAGTAGCACATATTCATTTTGGGATTCTAAAATGTAGCATTCTTAAAATAAATACAAAATACCCAAACCTTCACAAATAAGGCTTTTGAAAGACTGTTAGCAGTGTGATGGATCTAATAGCAATGCAAAATTGTTCCGGACCCTCGGTATGCAGTACAGAATAGTACAAAAATGTTAAAATATGATGTGTACAGAGGGTAGGGTAAAACGTTACAGTGAAGACCGTGCCCCTGGCTTACATAATGTTGTCATTAAATGTGTTCATAGATGTCCAGAAAGCCTGTTTTTGCGATGTCTACTTCCATTATTGGAGCCCAAAAGGGAAATTATAGGCATATGTTTTCACGATGTTTCTCTGAGGTATTACACTGACATTTTGGCACTTAAATTGCATTTAAATGAGCATGACTTGTTATGATGTGCCCTAAAGTCAGAACAGGGTTCATCACCTGTCTTGGATTTTAACGTATAATGCAGAAACATGTAACAACACAGTGGATGGATCAAATGTATTAATGCCTCATTCCAACATGATGTTTATTTCAGTTTAGCTATGTCTTGCCATCAAACAAATGTTTCACTTCAGCGTCAAAGTTATTGCTTATTTTAGGGAATGCATATGCTTCTATGGAAGCAGCTATTCTTGCTGAATTCTGAATAAATATTTCACGTAATTACCCCTAATCTACATATAAGCCTACAGACTCCACTCACGTTAATCTAGCGGTTCTACAGCAGGAAGGATGCAGCACGTGAAAAATAAATAAATCCCATTCTAGTAAAAGCGGAAGAGTATTGGGTGACTAAATGTACTCAGTCACCAGTGTTAATTACAAGTTTAGATGGCGTGCTGAACGAATTAAACCAAATTGGGCAAAACATTAGAACTTTACTCTGAAAGTATGCTTTGTTGTGATTTGGAGAAATCCATTCAGCCATCTATGAGAAATTTGAGGGGATTTACATGATAGGTATGGCTGGACTGTTGGTCATGCAGAAATCTCGCTGTTCCGAAATTTTTTAAAAACAAGGCCCTCTGATTGGCTGAGGGAGCTTTTTTCTCTAGTCGGCCATACCAGTACTGTTGAACTTGTACCTAGCCGCACTCAGATTAAAATGTTATGGCTACCATTAAAGTTCTCGGTTCCCGTGTCCTGAAAATCTTTTAAACATAATATATAAGGAGCAAAGGTTATGGCACCCGGAACCCCTGGCACTTGTGAGGGAATCCAAGAGGTACCCCCTGCCCTTCCTGAACCAAAATATTTTTAAAACTATCTCACGCAGGAACCACGGTACACAGACCCCTCATTGCCAAAGAAGATGTGCAGCAGGGAGTAGGCAGAATATGATAAAAAGAAAACAGAAATTCACTGTAAGAATGAAGGCTAAAGTGACATTATAGTTAGGAATGATAGGAACATCTTAGGTTGCATTTTTAAAAAAACTAGAAATTCACTAAACAATCCAAAGGTTAAAGTGACATTACAGTTAGGTGTTAAAAGAATTTACATTTAAAAATGAAAAACCACTGAAATTCACCAGTTATAATTTGCTGAACTAAGTATAACTTGCGCCCCCACCATGCACTTCTTATGACTTAACATACTGCACTCATGACATGTTAGATTGTATTATTGATGAAATCACTGATGACATTTTAAATGACATCCAATGAACCAATGGACAAATTTGCACAACCTTTGACAAGCATTTGCTGTAATCTGCTGTAGTCTGGCATGTTGATTTTCATGCAGATCTCTGGAAGGGAAAAGTGAGAAATAAGGTGAAAATATTATGTTGTTCCATAGGAAATTTTCTTGTATCCACGGCACAAACCAATGAACGGATTTACACTAAACTTGACATGAATATAGGACTTTGCCCAGAAAGCAGGCATTTATTAGATTAAATGAAAATACATTCAGTATTTGAATGGATGACACATTTCAATATCTCTGCTTTTTGAGATTTGTGTATCATTCGCAAGTCCATAAAATCAAAAATCAAAGGAAACAGATTGAATAAGGTGCCAGAGCAAGAACTGTGGTTCTGAAAACTCTGGTTGGTATCGCTGGAGAGAGAAACACATCTCTTAAAGCAGCGTTTTCAGGAGGTGCAGCAAGGTCCCTGTGTTCCTTAAAACTGAGTTATGTTCTGGTTCAAATCCACAAAACCACTGAAATTCACCACTTTTCATTAGCAACACACACAACACATTTCATAACACATGCCATCCACCATGCTGTTGTCTTGTTAGTTTTGTTTCTGCATGGTCAGCAAATTATTTTAAGCATGACAGACAGCACACATTATGGTATGTGTTGTGTACGTCACTAACCATAGTGGGTGAATTTCAATAGTTTAGGGCATTTGAGCCAGAACCATACCTCAGTTTTTAATGAATTTCATGTGTACATTTATGATGTGCATAGTTTCCAAATCCCACTGCACACAATCTTCTGCTGTGTACAGCGGGCGTTGACAGCAGAGCCTGAGCACAACCTGCTGCAGTCAGCCAGCCCATGCTGCAGGACATTAGTCTTTGTCTTGCAGGACCTGGCAATCATTCAGTCATAGCACCGAACCACATAGCATGCAGCTATCCCCACTATGCATGGCCAAAGACTAGGCCCTGCACGCAACCTACTATGGCTAGACTACCTGTTGCCCTGTACCCCACCTACTGCAGGTGGGCACCCTCCCAGTGCATCCAACCCACCAGTGGTGGCCGACACCTTAGCTCAGCAACCATGTCCTTTGCCCAATCTGCCCTTGGCAGGAAACCCCTGTCTGCATGGCCTTAAGCAATGCTCATTGAGGTAGGCCACAGGTGGGCATGTGGCCAAGCCTCTGCACCCAACCCACTGCAAGTGACCAATGGCTGCTCCACAAGAACTTTGGCTGTGTTGGTGTGGGGTGACTGTATAGCCCGCTACCAAACTGCCACAAATAAGTAAACCCCACCCTGTGCTCAACTTGCCACAGGCTGCCAAGACCCCTGCTGCACACAGTCTTTGTTGGATATACAGAGCAGCTTTTTTTTAAATGGGAAAATGATTTGTCATTTTTTTTATTATTTTGGGTGAAAACTTTTGATTTTAATGAAAGTATCGATTTTAAATACAAAACGGAGCCTTTATACTGTTCACAAAACAACAGATGCTGAATCACAATTTTCATTAAAATTAAAACTTTTGGTCCAGATTTATTAAAGACTTGCATTGTCCATGTGTGACACAAGTCATCACAAGGCAACACAGGTCCTTAAATGGTGTTCACAAAGCCACACAAAGGGCTACTTGCACTGCCTTGAGTTACTTTGTAAATAAATGTAAGGCAATCCAG
Organism: Pleurodeles waltl; assembly: GCF_031143425.1. NCBI lineage: Eukaryota > Metazoa > Chordata > Amphibia > Caudata > Salamandridae > Pleurodeles > Pleurodeles waltl. The sequence continues at coordinate 716,891,305 of NC_090449.1, read as the reverse complement.
AGGTTTGAGCTGTGTTGCATTACGTTTCATAGTGGTAGGTGTTCCATGAGTGGAGCATGAGTATTACTGTACATCCACCCATGGAGTTTGACACAGTCCCAGATTTACTGAAACCAGTAAAGCTGGGATTGTGCCAAAATGGTACACCACCCCAATAGAGGCATAACAAGGAGGACATATATTTGTTTCTCCTCATTACTTCCTCTTTCTGTGTGTGAAGCATTCTGCATCGCAAATAGAAAGAGGACTATGTCTCTAAAGATTGTTTTGGTGCAGGAAGGTATGCCTTCCTGCATCAAAATAATCCTTCCCTTAATGTATACAGCCTTGCACCATAGCGGAAGGGTGCTTGCATTGGCCTTGTGCACCAGGGAGAGAGCTGAAGAATGACATATCTTATTAGACCTTAGTAGATTTTAGTATCTCCTTTTTGCGATGCAGTGCAGCACCTTTGCTTGCAGCCCAGCTTAGAGTGAATGTATTTGATAAACCAACTTTGTTTTCGTTATAACACTCAGTACAATCTGTTTCAAGTTCACCATACTGTAGATGACAATACAATGTTGCAAGCACATTATAGTTCACGGAGCAGCCCATGGTTAGAGAACCACTTGCCCTATATCTCAGAATGTTTCTGCTGACACTGCCGTACTTGATAGACCTGCCTTTACAACTTGGCACACCAGTCCACCCCGCCATCCATTCTGCCAGGGTGGGTGGGTTAGGGGACCTCCATCTGCAGACATATTCACATTTTGCCACCATTGTGGCCAGCCCCCCCCCCCCGACCCCCCCCCCCTTTAATCGTTTGCACACGTAGAGTGAACTTTTGATAAGTATGCCTTTTTTTGCTCTCGAAATATGTTTTTTGCATGCATATGACCCAGATGCCCAGCACCTTTCCCCTGTGTACAAGCACCTCACATGGTGCACTTCCCCATGGCTGTCAAAACTCTATTTTATACAGCATGAAACTCCCTTTTTTTTTTACAAAAAAAATGAGAGTGAAATGATGGCAATTGCCAAGTTTGGCATAAATCTGTTCAGCATTTGTTGATGTAGGTGCGAGCAAAAACGTATTTTTACCCTCCAGGGTCCTTCACCAAAAATGGCATGCCAGCTTATAGTTAGCAATTATTAATTTTGGTGTAAATCCATGTACACATTCAAAAGTCACAGGCAAGTCGGAATGGTTTTTCAGTGGAAAGTGAGACTGAATCATAACTGCACAGTGGTCATAGTATATGCAAATGCAGAGTGTTCTCTGCCATTTATTACTGTGGTCGAATATGGGGAGGGGCCCTGGCTCACAAGAGGAGAAGTCTCAAGTGAGTCATGATGGCCCTCCCAGGCCTCACCAAAGTTAACGAATAGCACGTTATACTCTGTACATCAGCATACATGATCTATACTATGGCATTTTTTTCATGTGTACTTGTTTACGTTGAAGTGACTTTGTAACTTGTTTCCCTCTGTAAAGTAATGATCACAGTAAATCAGTGAAGCAGTAAAACGTGTTTTTCTCATGTCATTTTATTGGAATTTAGTAATAAACCTGAATTTGACCTTTGAACTGGTGTAATAAGTGTATGTTATGTTTATAAATGTTTATTTTTATTTTTGTCGGATGTGATGGTAAATACTTTGTTATTGTAAAACATTTCGAGTAAAATTTCACCTGGTCTTAGAGAGTGTTTTTGAGATGATGCAGGGAGTGGCTCTAAAAAACATGGAAGCAGGAATTTTAGCACCCGGGGGTACACAGTGGTGTAGACATCCTAGAACGCCCCCAAAGGTAATGCTGCCTTGAGAAGTTCAGGCAAGTGGTGCTTCTTGAAGACAAAGCACATTTCAGAGACGTTGCCTGAGATAAAGAAACCTTGCCTGTCACTGACAGTGATAGACTATGATGCAACCGGGGCAGGGGCAAAATACTGCAGCTGAATAAATCCCCAATTTGGGACTTTTGAGAATATCTGCAGTTGGGCAGGGACATATAAACCAATAAGAGATACTGTAGAATGTAAGAGGAGTTCAGTAGCCCAGGAATAGACGGCAGAGCAGAAAAGGTGAATCCCACCCTGTCGAGGCTTGAAAATTTTTCTATTTATGGCCAAACTATTTGCTATACCCTATGGGGACTGGGAATGCAAATGTAGGTCTATGTTGTGAGACAGGAGTACAGTTAGTGAGATAAATTGGCTCAATGCCTCAGAAACAATTATAGGGTGGTTAGGAAGTGTTAAAATTGAATGTGCATGTAGAACATCAGGAAATATTTGTAGTCAATTGTTTAAAGGGGTTTGCAAAATCCAAGATTTGAAGTGGGAAATTATTACAGTGATGAAAAAGGCATATAAGAAACTTTTATGGGAAAGGGCACTGAGGAAATGTTTGTTGTTCAGTATGTGCTACACTGTTGTACTGACAAAGAAAAAAGTTTAACAAACCTGTGTCAAAAGCGCTGCCAATGTTTAGTTGTCATTGGCTACATGAACTTCACTATTACTTTCAAAGACCAAGAATTGTTCCATATTGCAGAATTGTTTTAATACATTTGGCTACCAAGAAGAAACATCAGAGGAAGGGATTTTAAGTATGAGTGCATCTCGTGACTTTGTCCTGGAATCAGTAGTCAATGAACATATGAAATACATGATATTAAGCATGTCTCAGCATTAGATAAAATTGCACCAGGTACAATCATTTATTCATATCGGATATCAACAAAGACTCAAGGGAGAAGAGCATAAACGAATTGTTTACTTATGAGAAGCTAGGTTGTTCAACTGCTTATATCTGAGATGGGGTTTTGTATCACAATGGTTTATTCCACGCAACGGACTACAGCTGAATGGAACTGAGTTTGCACCAAAGGACGGATAATATCCCATTTTATTTTGGTTATTTTAATACTTTAACACTTGTTGAAGAAAAACTAATTCATTTCACGGTTCGGTTCAAAATGAAAGAGCTGCTGTTTTTTTTCTAACAAAAATATATTCCTCGAGTTTTCCAATATAATTTCAGGATTAGCCACTGGCCATGTACAAGGTCATTGGAGGCCATGTCAGTATAAAGCGCAATATCCCACCCCCAGCAGCAAAACTGTTTTTTTTGGTTGTTGTTGGTTTTTGTACTTTTGTAGAATTTGAAATGTAAAGCCCTTATAAAACGTGCCCAAAGATGTTATCATTGCGTGCAGGATTTAGCGTCCTAGAAATGTCTTGTTTATTGGGATGTAATTTGTGCTCAAGACGCCTGTGGCAATAGCCAAGTAGATACGTGTTTACCCTGCTGTTTAATGCCTGTCTGCCTGGCCTGCTGTTGTGGGGCCCTGCAGTTTATAGAAATACTTGCTCTCTCCACCTGGGATTCATTGTCTGCTCTGAAATGTGAATTAGAGATCCATACCTCCTGTAGGAAAATTACATCCCAACCGCCTTTGCTTCCCTTCAGAGCTTTCTTCTCCTCTCCATGACAGTAAAACCATTTTCTTCCGGGTAATCTCTGCAGCTACCAACACTTCAAAGCAAGTGGGAGAAGCATAGCAGCGCGAGAGCTCGGTATCTTGGGCTGCATGACTACTGTCCACAGGCAGTAATCATCTCCAACCGCCCTGAGGGGGGAAAGGCTGCTTAACAATCTTAGTCAGGTAACATTTCCTACCTTATCGCCACCTACAGATCCCAACACGCGCTGATAAATACCACACCAGAGGGGAGGATAAAAGTGGAATTGTAAAATATTACCTTCAGGAGACACCGAGCTTGGAAATGCTATATGCAGCAGTAAGGCAGATAGCGTGAAGAGCAGAGAGCAGACAATGCGCGCAGCTTTGAATTCAAACATGACCTTCAAAGAGCTTTCTCCTGCACACGTGGAGTAAAAGCCTTAAACCTTCGGGAGAGTGGGGGCAAACAATGAGCGCAGCCGCCGAGCACACCTCCGAGGATTCACTGCTCGGAATGGCTTCTCTGCAGTCTCTATCAGCGCCACGGTCTTTATAAGCCACTTTCTAAGGCCGTATCTCCCAGACGCCTTATCGCGGTTCTTTAAGTCATCTTATCAATATTCATTCTTTGAGGGGATGCGATGGGAGTTTACTCGCAAATGACAGAAGGCGCAGGGAAAAAAAATTAAACAGCAGCGGTGAGATGACAGATTGGGCGCCAGAAGAAAAGAAATGGAGCCTGACGAGAATTTGTCGGGAAATTCGCGGCGCTTAAACCATAACCTTTGCGAGAACTGAGTGATTCGGTTATAAAGTTAGCAGGTTGGAGAGGGAACCTCGCAGCGAGAATTTCCTAGATGCTCGGTGTATGTCAGAAGCAAATGGACGCCAAAAGGAGGAAAGGCCCCCAGAGATATAAAAAAAGCCGTGGTCGAATAGAATGGAAAATATGTCCAGGCCCCACAATAAAAGTTGCACCCAATTTTTTTCCAGATTCGTAGAGATCACCTCGAAGCTAAGGTACTGGAGCGCTTTAAATTAGAACCCGTTATATTGCGTGAAGACATATTCACTTGTGTTTTTAAGGAACTGGGAGATTAAGTGATGTGCATAGAATTGCAGGATGTTGATCCCCTGTTCAAAAGTCAGCAGCCCTGGCAGTAGAGACAGGAGCAGAGAATCAGCTGCTCTCTTAAGAAACGGAATTTAGGTTACCGAATCGCCCGAATGCGGCATGCCGCTACGACCCGCACCGGCACAGCAATTAGGAGGCTTCTACCCAGGTTCTGGTATTGAACGGTTCTACATTCTTTAAAGTACCAACATGGTAATACACGTGGTAACTCGCAAGTATTACTAATTCTAACAGAAAAAGAGGCGTCATTGCCCCCTGATTGTACTGATGAGGCCCTGACTGAAGAGGCCAAAACGCGTTGACACATCTTTTGCGAGATTGAGGTCTTTAAGTCAATTAACTCAGACAAGAAATGTAATATGCACTACATAATACCTTTTTAAATAAATATACAGGTATTTGTCAGCTGGGTGCAGTTAAACCTTCAATCATCGCATTTTAGTGGATTACAATTACAAACTTGTAACAGTGATCACAATGTAAAGAAATGGTATTGGGCATAACCCTCCTCTGGCATATTGCCAACATTGAGATTTGTTTTTGTCATAAATGTTTGTGATGTTATGTATATATCTATGTTATGTATATATCTATGTTGTAGATTGTTCACCAACGAGCCACTGCTGACCTTGTATTAAAATGATTTAAATAAATAAGGGAGAGTAATTGACCCATGAGAACAGGATTGAGCACTGGTCTCTTAAAATAATGTTTGAATTTTTCCCTACCTGCTGACCATTTTTGTTTATGCTTATTGTAGTACCCAGGTCAGGTTAGGGTTACAGGGTTCCCTCTTTTACAGCATTAAAAACAAGCATAGGCAAATCGAATACACCTCAGCTTATTCAAGAGCTATTAGCTTGTCAATGTGTTTTTCCTTTATTGTAGACTAGTGTGGCTGCTGTTCAGCATGGCTAAACGTTAGTGGTGTGGAGTGTTGTGGAGACGGGGAGCAGTGATGTAGAGTTGATTTCTTGGAGTAGCGAGTTGTAGAGTGGAGTGGGGAGTAGAGTGTTGTAGAGCTGAGAAGAGAGGTGCAGAGTTAAGTCGATCAGTGGCAGGGAATATCCAGAGTGCAGTGTCATGGAGTTCAGTGTCATACAGTGGAGTGGGGTGGAATAGGGTGGAGTGGGTTGGAGTAGATTGAGGTAGTCTGGGGGATTGGGGTAGAGTGGGGTGGATTGGGGTAGAGTGGGGTGGATTGGGTGGAGTGGGATAGGAGTGGGTGGACTGAATGGGGTGGATTGGAGTGGGGTGGATTGGATTGAAATGAGGTGAGTGTACTGGAGTGCATTGGAATGGGGTGAATTAGATTGATGGGGTGGGTGGATTTGAACGGGAGTGATAGAAATGGGGTGGGGTGGATTAGGGCAGGGTGGATTGTATTGGGGTGGGGTGGTTTTGAGTGTGGTGAATTGGAGTGGGTGGATTGGAATGGGGTTGATTAGATTGGAATGGAGTAGGGTGGATTGGATTGGACTGGGGTGGGGTGGATTGGAGTGGAATGAATTGAAGTGGGGTGGATTGGACTAGAGTGGGGTGGATTAGAGTAGTGTGGATTGAAGTGGACTGGATTGGATTGATTTGGATTAGAGTGGGGTTGGGTTGGAGGGATGGGATTTGAGTGGGGTGGACTAAACTGGGGAAGAGAGGATTGGATTAGGATAGAGTGGGAATGTATTGGAGTAGATTGTATTGGAGTGAAGTGGGGTAGATTGGAGTGGAGTGGACTGGAATGGGATGTGCTGAATGGGGTGGATTGGAGTGAACTAAAATGGGTGGGGTTGGGTGGGGTGGACTGGAGAGGGATGCTTTGGATTGGAGTGGGGGATTTAAGTGGGGTGGGGTGGACTGGATTGAGGTGGATTGGACTGAAGTAGGGTGGATTGGAGTGCAGCAGATTGTTTTGGATTAGAGTGGGACCGATTGGATTGTGGAAGATTGTTTTGGATTGGGGTGGGGCAGAATGGAGTGGGAATATAGGAGTGGGGCTGGTTGTTTTGGATTGGAGTGGAGCAGATTGGAGTGGGGCAGATCGATTTGGATTGAAGTGGGTTAAGTTGAAGTGGGGTAGATTGTTTTGGATTGGAGTGTGGCCGATTTGAGTGGGGCAGATTGTTTTAGATTGAGGTATAGCGGATTGGCATGGGGCAGATTGGAGTAAGTAGATTATTTGGGTTGAGAGTGGGCAGATTGTTTTGGGTTGGAGTGGGGTAGATTGTTTTGTTGGAGTGGGGAAGAATGTTTGGGATTGGAGTTGGACAGATTGCTTTTTATTTGAGTGTGGCAGATTGTTGTGGATAGGAGTGGGGCAGATTGAAGTGGGTTGGGAGGATTGGACTGCAGTGGATTGGAGTGGGTTGTGGTGACTTGTTTGGTTTGGAGAGGAGTGCATTGGATTATATTGGTTGGGGGTCAATTGGATTGAGTCGTGTGGATTGGATTGAGTGGAGTGGATTGGTGTGGGGTTAGGTAGGGTGGATTGGCGTAGATTGTAGTCAGGCAGATTGGATTGGAGAGGGGTGGACTTGGGTGTACTGCAAGATATACATAATTCTGGAAATTACTCATGGCAATGAAACAATGTCACTTTGCAATATTTAGAACAAGACAATCTTCATCTTTTGAGAACAGCACCCACGTGCAAAAACAAAACATGAGAGCAAAGTGAGAAAAGAAGACTTGGCAAAATAAAAGAAAAGGGTTAACTATAGAAAATAAAACTTTGAAATATTGCTTGTCTGCCGGGCACGTTTTTGCAGGTCACACACTTGCTGTTTGCAGGGCCCCAGAAGTTAAAAAGAAGTACCTCAATCACATTGAGAGCAGCAGATGGGCACAAATCAATCAGTGCTTGGTCCCCACTCCACAGACAGTAATAGAAATGATGCCTGGCCTGCAGTGATGAATTCTAAGGCTTTAAAGAAGAGTGCCATGAAAGCCCACAAATGGTGAGCAACAAGCGAGCTCCAAGCCCTTTTTAGTTAATAACAGTCTCGCAAGCGACAAGTATGCGCTAACACACGTCTTCGCAGGCTTGACCCTAAAAAAGCAGGCTGCATGGTGATCTGCCATACTAGCCCTTTTGGCACTGGCAGAAAGTCCTATGCACTAGTCAACCCCTGTAAAAACTCAGGGGTTGAACAATAATGCCTGTGAGAATGGCGGATCTCACAGACATCAGCAAAAAATGTTCTGGTACTTATGTTGTTTAGTGTAAACATACAGCAATGAGTTGGAAATAAGGACGAGGTCTGTCCAGTTGCCCCATCTCTTCTATGTGATACGTACGTCTTCATTTACGAATGTTTTTTACAGACGTTTGTTCACGCAGCACAAAAACAAAAGATAACTACGCATTATAGGCCCAAGTGCAATAACTATATACTAAAGGCCCATGTGCACAGTACTTAAAAACGTTCGACCCAAACAAAATTTAGGACTGTTAGAGACAGCTCGATTGTCACAAATGGTTTCTTGGCACTGCTGTCAAATCTGGAACTGCAAGTAACATTTTGCTAAGGGGTTAGTTCTAGCTTGGGAATAGGTAGGTTTTTAGTCTGTGCCTTTTGTATAACAGGAGACACAGAAATGTCTAGTTCAGGACTGGCTCAAGTCTGGTGTGACTTAGCCTAAGAGAGCTTTCCCCATGGGCCTATTCTACTCAGAAATTGTCCATATTCCCGTACGTTCCCATAATCTATGAAAGAAGCTATCCCCTCCCTTACAGTGAAGGTTTTCCAACAAGTCTATGTTCCAGGGTGTTTTACGAAGAAAAAGGTGCTTCATTTTTAGAAAACCATGCATAACCGGAGGGGGTGGCTTAAATGTTAAAGTTAACATGTAGCTAGACTGGATTTGTTACTTGAGAATACCTAGGCATATCAGCTCAGTTGCTTGTACTCTCCTTTTGTCTTCTTTCTAACTTAAGGCACCCCTTCCCTCCCCACCCCTATCTACTCACAGAGATTAAATATTCTATGATTCCAGGTGTGTAGCTCTGGATAATGCAGCAGGTGCAGCGCCACACATTTCCACCAAATGATGGAATGGGCCCAATTACCTTTATTGCGTTAGGATTGATGGCACCATTGCTAGCCAGTTCGTAGCTCACCCACTCACCTCACACCGTGGCACACAGCATTACTCAATTTGCTATAGTTCAAACCATTAATGCTGAATCCAGGCGCTGGTCAGTGAGGATGGAGGCAATCCACTTGAGGGCACTTCCTTGGATTCTGATGTGATGAAGCCTCTTGACAAGGGTGTGGTGGGATATGGTTTAGTATGCTGCTGAGAAGTCTAAGAAGATCAGGGTAGTGATCAGGGTGGTTTTGGTTTTGTGGCTGGTCTGGAATCCGAATTAGGAGGGGTCCAGATGGTCATTGATCTCCAAGTGTGGCGTGAGCTGGTGGTTGATGGCTTTTTCCAGGACTTTGGTGGGAAAGGGGAGCAGCGGAATGCGGTGGTAGTTCTTGAGTTTGCTGGGGTCGGCAGAGGTTTTCTTGAGAAGGGGTTTGACTTCTGCTTGTTTCATGCTTCAGGGAAGCAGGCTGCAGTTATGGATGAGTTGAAAATGGTAGTGAGCTCGCTGCTGATCATCTTGCTCTAGAGCAGAGGTCTTCAATCTGGGGGTCGGGACCCCCAGGGGGGCCGTGGAGTCCTGGAAAGGGGGTCCCGCAGTCCCCCAGCCGATCCTCAAAATGCCTCAGCTGAACTTTGAGTCTCCTGTGCAGCGGTAGCTGCACAGACAGCTGAGGCCTTCCCAGGGCGTCTTCTTCCTGAATGAAATGCAAATTTCGTCTATGAGCTCATCTGCAAATGTAAAGGGTGCTTGGGAGCAGCTTTAAATGATGGAATCACTCAAAGCTTTGGGGCGACAAATATTTATTCTTTTTTGAGGGTAGTGCAAAGAGTTAACAACTGGGCTGTGAAGTGCCTGCTTTTAATTGTAATTGTATTTCCACAGTGCTTACTTCACCTGGAGGTGTTGAAGGGACAACTATAAAAAAAAAAAAAAAGGTATTGCATATGCTCCGGTATTACTTAAATCTACATTTTGGAACCACAGTTTTGTCTTAAACCTTTTTGTAGTGGCCTATCTTATACTGTGTGTGATGCAAGTATAAAATAATGCCTCACATATTCATAGTGCTTTCTGTCACAGTCTGTGACCTCATGGCGCTAAAAATACACAAGTCACTATTCTCAACTGCACTAACCAAGATTTCGTTCTGTCGCTCTCTGGTTACACGCAGACCTCTGCAGTGCATTAACTAATAGAGGTTTCATAATGCACTACAGTGCATTTACCAATAAGTAACAACTTTCTTTTATTTATTTTTCATTTAAGCTGGCTCTTATTTTATATGTAGCTATCTGACAGTGAAAGACCTAAAAAAATGTAGAGAATATTTTGAGTTTATTTATGAGAGGCTTGCGCTGCTAGAGCATCACCTTTTTTAATGCTCCAGCGGCACAGGCCTCTCAATCATACCTATGAGGTGATGCAAAGCCTTCCTGAGTGGCTTTGAATGGCGTTGTAGATATGGAAAAAGGCAAAGCAGCGCAAGCTGCTTCATTGCCTTACTTTGCGTCGAGGAGGCGTTCCATGGGAGTAGTCGTGGGTGTTCCCATGCAACACGCATGGATTTTGACACTGCCCCAGATTTACAAAATCACGTAAACTGGAGCAGTGCCAAAACCTTACGCCTCCCCAGAGAGGCATAATGAGGAGAAATGTTTTCATTTCTCATTGTTTTTTCCTCTTTCCATGTGTGTTGCTATCTGCCGCACATATAGAAAGAGGTACAATGCCTCTCTGGATTGTTTTTGCGCCGGAAGGTGCCCCTTTCTGCACAAATACAATCCTGCCTATATTGGCGCTAGGCAACAATTGTGCTCCAGCGCGGGGGAAAGTACAGGAATGCACTGTATTTCATAAATACGGTGCATTCCTGCCCTTTTGTATCGGCGTGGGGCAGTGTAGCAAGAAGATTTGTGGCACTCTCCTATGCAAAATCCTCATAAATGAGTACCTTTGTTTTTAGCCACACCCTTGACCACACTCCCACACTCACTGACCTTTGGTTTGCTAAACACTGTTTAATATTATTTCCTCACAGCAAAAATGATTTGCTGTGGGAAATGGGGATGTTTATTATTGTTGTTGTTGATGATGAGGTGTACCAGGTTCTAGAAATTTTTATCAGAAGGGGGTCCTTACACCTAAAATGTTTTAAGAGGGGGTCCCGGCATCAAAAAGTTTGAAGACCTCTGCTCTAGAGATTGAAAATGTGATGGGGACAGGGGTCTGTGGGTGCGCCACAGTGACTCTGGTGTTCTATGTGATGAGCTGGTCACAGGTGGTGAGCAGGTGGTCAGAGAAAGCATCGTGGTTAGCATCCAGGGAAGTGAGGACGCTGAGGGTGTCCGCAGCAGTGGTTTGGGGTTTGACGTTTTTGTAGATGGTGATCTTGTGGTAAAGAAGTCAGTCAGGGAGTTGCAGAGTTTCTGAGAATGGGTTATTGTATTTTCAGTGGCTGAAGGGTTGAAGAGCTCTCTGATGATGGTGAAGAGTATCTTGCTGTGGTTGGAGCTGTTTTCGATGCGATAGGCTAGGTAGCTCCTTTTCGTCTTTTTTAGTGGTTGGTGGTATTGGTTTATGGATGACTTAAAAGTGGTTTGGTCTGTGGCTCCTTGCTGGTGCTGAGGGCGTCAGTTCATGGGCTTCCTGATACTTTGTTCCAGCTGTGGTGTAAGGTGCTAGGCAGCTTGGAGGTGGTGCCAGGAGATCCTGTGATGGTGAAGTGGAAGATGGCATGGTTTGTCCAGGTGAGCTCAGTGGCATGGTTGTATTTGAATTTATTTCTGTCTGTAAGAATGGAGTCCTATGTAGTGTATGGGGTCAGTGACTAGTTGGGTGAGGATGATGTTCATACTTTCAAGGAGGTTGGTGCTTGGGGTGATGTAATCTGCGGGGGTGGTTCAGTGGATGGTTTCTTTGTGGATGATGGGGATCCCACCTCTGTGCTTGCTGATGCAGTACCAGTGTACAAGTTTGTAGCCAACTGGTGTTGCCAAGGCAATGTCTGGAATGGCTACAGGGTTAATCCGGGTTTCGTTGAGGAAGACGATATCAGGGGACAGGGAGGTGATGAGGTCCCAAATCTCGGTGGCATGCTTGCAGAGTGATTGTGCATTGAGGAGGAGGCAATTAAGTTGTTTTGAAGCAGTTGTGGTTAGCATGGTCGGCGTGGTGGTGGATGTGCATGCAGATGTTTCAGTGTTGCAGGAGAAGAGACAGTGCCGGCAAGAAAATGATCCTACCTTTGAACATCGAGAGGAGCGCAGGAGTTGTTGTTGTGGAGTCTCGGGTCTAGGGCTTTGAGTTCGGCGACGGTGTATTGGTGAGTAGCAGCAGATCCAGAGTCCCTGGCACTGGGTGCAGCCCAGGCACAGACAGGTGCAGATGGGCTCATCTTTGGCATGTCTTCGGTGTGACGGTGGCACAGACACACTGTAGTCCCCATTAAGTATGTACTGGGAGGAGGGAGGAGCAGTGGGTGATGGTGGGTGAGGTTGGCAGGAGGCGAGAGGGAAATGGGCAACAAAAAATGGCAGGAAAAATGAGTAGGCGTTGAACAAAAGGCAAAGAAGCAAGGCAAGCACAACACGCAGACTACAATTCAATTAGGTTAAACTAAACAGTGGAGAAAGGAACCAACATCAGAGGAAAAACAAGAGGCAATACAAACATACAACAATTAAGTAGTGGACAGTTGGCAAATGGGTCTAAGCAGTGATGCAACTGTACAGTGGCAAGCCAGTACAACTTAATAGTTCAGCGAAAGAAATAAAAAAGCCACAAGATACAAGCAAAGTAGAAGCAGAGAGGGAGAGCTGGCGCAAAGGCCCAAAGATTAGAACAAACAACATCCATCATAATTATACAGATGAAACCTAAAAGAAAGCGTTTGCTAATTCAGAAAAAAATCTAATCAGTGTGAATGTGGCACCTTACAAAACATTACTACCTTCTGCAGACAACTTCAACAATATCCTGAGATCATAGATTAAAACAAATTCAATTGCCTTAACCAACATAATAATAAATTAAAACCTTTTGACACACTTCACAAATATGACAAATACATCAAAACAACAGTAATTGCACCATCAATTTAACTAAGGATCATCAAGTAAGTAAATAAGTATATTTTAGATTTAATTTTAGAACAATAAAAATGTATTGGCTAAAGTCAGACTTCAAAAAACAGAAAACACAACAATACACAAGTGAAGGAGAACACCTGCTTCTGAAGTTCCCTAATTTATTGTGTATGTCCAAAAACAGAGGCGCTTGTCAATTACCTCAATGACCCATGTACCTGAGATGTGATAATTCAGTGTCTTTGTTTCAAACCATGGCTGTGGTGAAGTCAGTATTAAGCTATAGCACGGGAATGTTTAACGGCCATACAAACTTTCACAAGTCTATAGCGTTATTCAGTTTTGTGTGATGAGGTCTGTTTTTGTAGCTATACGACTTGACTCACTCTCATTTGACAGGTGTCACCACCCTTTAAACCCTCGAACCACGACTAGAGAAAGTTGAAGCGTTTAGTTTGAGAAGGTGTTTGCAGGTTTTGGTTCCCATTCGTTTTTGGGGCTTATTTTTCTTCATTAAATTTTGACCTAGAGAAAGGGAGAAAAAGCTAGGAAAGCAAAGGAGGGAGTGAAAGACAGGAAAGAAGCAACAAAGGGGGGAAGCAAGGATGGGAAAAAAACAGCAAGATTGAGATAAAGAGACAGGGAGTATGGAATCGGCAGCCTCTCCATTTTGCAACTCCAGCATTTGGCAGCACTGACAACCGAAGGTGAATCCAATCTTTGGACCCCTGTACTTATGTTTGCAATTATGCCGTGGAAAGGGGATGTATGTCTGATTGTGTGGTTATTCTGCATGGTCATATCCAAGCTCACGGAATGAGGCATAGGTCTGCACATCCTCAAGTAAGTCTGAATTAATTTGTGCTCTGTTAGCCCTGAGGATGTGCAACCAGCAATTCACTCACAAGTAACAAGAAGCAATAAACTTATAAAATCCAGACACTGACGAATGAAGGGGAATTAAATGCAACGTTCACACACAGCATTATCTTTTTTTTAATTAAATTACTTTCGTGACCGGGGCTACTAAATAATTCTGCACTAAAACACAAGAAAACTTACTTCCCTATGTGCTCAGTTGACCCTCTTACAAAACCAGGTCACGTGCCAGGTTTACTGAAAATTTCTGGGACAGATTATAAAAAACAGGGACTGTCCCAGCAAATCGCCCTAAAATCCGAAGTAAAAATGACTCCATATCAGCTAAAATACTGCAGTATAGAATAAGAGTTTTGACTACTGACACTGTAACCAGTCCCTCACAAAAAGGGCTAATACAAAGTAGCCCAAAGGGGGAAGAGTTCAAAAATAAGGGGAGTAATTAAGGTTTACCATCTCATAACAGTGCTAGCCTCACTTAGGCCCATATTTATGCTTTTTTAGCGCCGCATTTGCGCCGCTTTTTGACGCAAAAACGGCGCAAACTTACAAAATACAATTGTATTTTGCAAGTTTGCACCGTTTTTGCGTCAAAAAATGGTGCGAATGCGGCGCAAAAAAAGTATAAATATGGGCCTTAGTCACCCGTAATTTAATGAGCCCAATGCATTTGTGATCACAAGACTAAAGGGAAAATAAGAAAGAGAATCACAATATAAATATGAGGTATGTGGGTCATGGCAACAATGATTGAGACAAACTCAATTCAATATAGTTGATCCAAGAGATCCCATAGATGTAACTTTTTCTTCCAACAGTCTTGTTAAATCTGGGCTTAGCTCTTTGTTTTCTCTTAGATGTAAAATTGCAGTGAAAACCCTAACCATATGGTGTTGAGAGAAATTCCAGAAATACTCGTTGCTGACCAATATCACTGTGGCTAGAGGGTGTCTCAAAACAGTCCTTCATTTCTTCTCTCACCACACCTCCCTCTGGTTCAAAACTTGCATGAAGAAATTCAATAACTCTGACTGTAGGAGAAACCCTCATGAAAGGAAATTAACAATATCCACCTTTCACCACATCCAGTGAAAAGCTACAATTTCCAAATTCTGTAACAGCGAAATCATGACCCAGCCAGCAGACAATACTGAAGACCCTCTTACACTGCCCCACACTTAGGCCATATTTATAATTTTTGGTGCAAATCTGTGCTAACGCAGTTGTGCACCAAAAAGTTTACCGCCGACTTGCGTCATTCCAAAGCACCAGCCGGGCGCTAAATGTATGGAATGCCCCACGCCGGCGCTAAGCTTGGGCTGCCTTCAGAAAAAATTACTTTAGCCGGGTGGGGGTGGAGGTAGGGCCGAAGGGGGTTTGACGCTCGGCAGGTTAGAGGCAAAAAAAATGCTGTTAACCAGTCTAGATCGTTTCCTGACACGCAATCATCCATAACATATGACTTCTGCCTCGTAAAATACAGGAGTCATGCCCACCACCCCAGTGGCCAGCACAGGGGACCAGTGTCCCCTGGGCATGGCCATTGCACCCAGTGCCATACAGGGGGCCCATGTCACGCCCCCCATTGGCACTTAGATAATTTTTTTAAATACTTACCTATACTTACCTTACTTACCTGGGATGGGGTCCCTCATCCTCTGTTGTCCCTCTGGTGTTGTTGGGGGTGTTCCTGGGGCTTGGGGTTGGCACCTGTGGGCCCATTCCATGGCGTTTGGCAATGGAAATGAGTCCGCAGGCTTAGTGCCATTATTTAGGCCCACCCGTGCACCATTTTTGCATGGGGGATAAATGTGGAGCTACGGGCTTAGATTTTGGACGGGAACGCCTACCTTGCATCTCATTGATGCAAGGTGGGTTCACGCATCCCAAAAATGACGTTCACTCCTATATTTTGACGCTAGACCGGTCTAGCGTTAAAATATAAATATGGAGTTAAGTTTGCACTGTTTTTGCGTATAAATATGGCACACAAACTGTGCAAACAGAGTATAAATATGCCCTTTAGTTCTGTGACCCACTCTCCATTCCTGCTGCAATCAACCCACTTCCTCCCTCCGCCCATGCACCTCCCTTTTTTCCCTTCCTGTTGGTCAACCCTTCACGGTCAATCACCACCCCTACTCACCTTACTTCTGGACAACTTACCAACATCTACACCTCTTTTCAGCTTCTCCTAACAAATGAGGATAAGATGCTTGGGGCACTTCTCAGCCTTCAGCACTCATGGATAAGCGGATCTCAACTCCCGGGCTAGACCACCTACCATATGGGCAGTATCTTATGCCGATCCAGTTCACTAAGAAACTTCTCTCTCAACCTTTAACACTCTGTCCTCCATCACACCCCCACTAAATTATCCCCCCCCCTCAGTTTCACACAAATAATACATCTGTTACACAATGTGGCCACCCAAATGACGACTTAAATTTACAAACACCTACTCACAATAAACCCTAACACCAATACCCAACCAAACCACACTGGCAGGCATGGGTTTCATGTTGCACACAGAGTGCCACACATCTATGGTCATCTATGAGCCTCCATCAATTTAGGAGACAAGTGTTCTAAGTTAAAAATAGACTAATTTCTCCCCAAAATGAAATACCCCACAGCCTTATCCAAACTGCAGAGAAAAGTAATACCTACATTTGTTGGAGTGTCGTCACTCACCTATGGCTATGCCCCTCGTTCAAATGAACTGGGACCCAATCAAGTCCATCTCTCATAACTACAAGAAACCTGGCCAGAAGATCTCATCAAGCTCTACCTGAAGATAACATCAATGAAGTGATTCTACCTTACAGCTCAACCAGATCCCGAAAACCAACTAAGACCTTCTTTGGGATCTTGGCCTTTTCAAGCCACAACAGCCACATACCACAACCCAACAGATACAATATCAGTCCTGAAAATCATATGCAGATCTCATTGTTGCAGCCCACATCCCTAGAACCATACCTTCTGATTTTAACTACCTACTATACAACTGCACATCAGTGGCAAAGCACAAAATTGAAACTGCAAACATGATAGAAATCAAGTGACCTAGACTTATGATTCCTAACAGAAACGTGGTTCACAAATTCACCACAACCAATCCCCGGGGTCGAACTGGCCTGTAGGCCAATGAGACAGTGTTGATAGGCTGGTGCCATAGATCAGTGTAAGGGTCGGTTTTTGGTTGTTGGTGGGCCTGTGTTGTGGTTTGCTGGGCCATTTTAAAACTCTTTATTTCCCTGATATTAAAACAAACATTGCCTGTGCACACTCACGTCCATGCAGTCTTTCTTACCTCGCAAAACAAATACACAGCATGTCTGTATAAGTTAAAAGCTCCCCCTTCTTGCAAACATTGCCCACTTTTATAGCTATTTAATTAACTAATGGGGAGCACTTTTACTTTGGTGACTTGGCCTATTTTCTGTCCTAGTTTGACCCTGCTGGACCCTGACCTTAGTCCTCCATTGATATAAGATCTTTCATCTAGATCAGGAGGGTAAACCATGCAGAGCCATTGAGATTACTCACAAATATTCTGCACAATGTGAAAGTATGAAAACCTATTAATTTTCCACTTTTCAGTGTCGCAAGCAAAATAAAAAGCATCAGACATGCCCACACATCATTTATCACCCTCTTGGTAAAAAATTTCTATTCAAGGAACAGCTTAAAGACCTGGCAGCAAAACAAATCCAATTCCACCATAAATAAATAATATCTTACTGGGTGACTTCAATTTCTATTGTAGGGGCAAAAAAGATACTGCTGTGTCACATTTTGTCCTTTTCCTGTGCAACAACAATCTGGAACAACATCTCTCAATACCTATGCATGTTAAAGACTCAATAAAACTCGGCTGTACAATGAAAAAATAAAGCCATCCAGCGTGAATCTCCCTTACTTGTAGGATGATCTGGCCACTCCTTATAACCTTCTCTATAGGATGCACCAAAACATTGACTTAGGGTCAAACTAAAAGATGATGGTGTGGGTCAGGGACATCAGGGATATCAACTCATCAGTACTAGAAAATAAAATCTCCTCGAAATTAATGATCTTCCAATTGAAACTGAAGCAAACGTGACATGGACTTTTTCAATGCTATCATGACAAAGGTCCATGATGAACATAAAACTAAAATTACTCAAAAGCCAGAACGCATAAGTTTGGTTGTCAATAGAGCTATTTGATAAATGAATGGAAATCTCTTACAGTGACTGATCACTTAATGCACCATAATCCCTGCAAACAAAATCTAAAATAAAATACTTTAGAGGCAAAAGTTGCCTTCTTCAAAGTTGAGATCAATTGGAAAAGAAACTACTGCAGCAGAGTTATCAAAATCATCAAAAAATCCATGAACCCCTAGACTGTTCCAAATATTTATAACATTGAAGAAACAGTGACAAGTTCTTCCAAATCTTTGATCAGGGGTGGCTCTTTCGCAATGGTGAAGGAGCGACGCCCCCCCTGGCTAAGCCAGGAGCTGAAAGATAAAACAATATTTCATTACTGTTTTATCTTTCAGCTGCTGGCTCAGCCATTAACAGGTGCAGGAAAGGGTGGGGTTGGGCCATGGGAGGGAAAAGAGGGGAGTGGAATCTGTGCACTAAATGGGCATATGTGTTTGGCCGACCAAACTCACATACGCACTTAGGTTTCTACAATCCGGCTGTGCTACACAGCCAGGCTGTAGAAACTGCACAGACCCCAGGGCAGAGTCTGAGTGGCAGTCCAAGCAGCTCGGATCAATCCTGACAATGCTCTCATGCTAAGTTTAGCATGACAGCAGCGCCAAGATTGCTGGGGAGCCTGTGCTAGTGTCCAGCTGAATTATGGAACCCCAGAAGAAGAGCAGAGAAGCAGCTCGAAGGCGGCAGCGGTGACGAGAACAGGTACATTTTTTGTAAAAACTTTTAGCCCCCCATCCCTTCACCTGCCTGCCCCTCCTCTTGAGATTTGCGGCAGCCGCCACTGTCTTTGATGGCAAAATAAAAACATTGAGCTCTCCTTAAACACAACTGCTGATACACCACTACAGTCTTCAATCTGCAAATCATCAGATGAATGGGAATCCTTCACAGAGCTAATTTAATTCGACCTGATTAACACATTCTGTGCTGCCAGGCTTTTTGCTAATTTTGAAAGCACTACTTTGGAAAGACTTTGAAAGACAGAAGCAACCTCTTCATCATTTCCTAACTAATGAAATAAATAGTTCTCTACAACAACGAGTTGTACCTTCACTGACTAAAAGTTGATTGTCTCTATTTTTTTATTAACATTATAGACAACAAAGACTTAAACAATTTGTACCTCATATCTAAGCTAGCCTAATAAAAGTCATACAAAGCTGTGTTGAAAAACAGTGAGAACACTTTGAAGATCACAGCTTCCTCAATCATTTTTAGTCAGCCGTAGTTACAGGTAGGATGGCATCAGATTTGTAAAAATCAGACCACATCCATCCTATCCTCATCTTTCTTAACTGAGTTCCGTTAAAGGCCAGAAGTTTATTTACAATGGCCAGCAAAGCCCACAAGGACTTCCGAGAAGGAGCAGCGGACTTTCTAACTCACAAATTAGTAGTTTCAGTTGACTCCTGCTACTTCCAAGGCACTGACTCTCTCTCTGTCTGGAAACACCATCCTTCAAGAATTCAAGAATTCTGAAATAAGCAATCTCTAGAAGTTCTCTGAAAATCTGGAATTGCATCCCCCAGCTAGAAAAACCAACCCCTCATATACCCTCTTGAATCAAAAACTTAAATTCATCCTCTTTCAAGTCCACTTCTACTGCCATTTTCCAACAACAATCAGACTATAACCAGCTGCGTATGGATTTAAAAGAGGAGTTCAAACAGGAATCAAACTTCTAACTGATATGATAATTAATTCAATCCAGTAATTCCTTCTTGGCAAATTGTGACATGTCAGATCTGGCAAAGTATGGAACAATGTGCAATAAATTCAGAGACATGCAGAATTTGGCATAGAAAACTCCAGTTCAATATATAGACCCTCATTACAGCCAGTAGAAACCTAGGATACAGGATATTTACTAGGAGTGGGAGATAAATTCCGCACTGCTGGCTGAGATGGCAGAAGTTTGGCCACTCCATTTTAAGCATGTCACGTGGAGTCCTGGCCAAATTCCACCAACTGCCACGTGGCCAGTTTTTTTCTCACGCTCAGCTCACCAATGGTGAGTTGGCAAGCGAGAATTGGCATTCCCTAGCACTATTTTCGACAATAAGAGGGAACCCAGTGAGATTTTCTCACCGTGAGCAGTTGCAGGGGGTCATGACCATTTGCGGTGACAAAGCTGCCCCTCGAGTAGAAAACCTACTCATGCAGCAGCAAAATCAAATTGAGCAGTAGCGTCCTCTAGTGCCATCTGTGCTGATTTTTCAGCACAGAATGTGCTCCCAGCGGTAAAAATCAGCACGAGCAGCGCAACAATGACGATTTCCACCCATTCAAGGAACTCCTCAGAATCTCGCGGAGTTTTAATGTAACTTTGCGGAGTGAAACTCTGGGAGTTCTGCCCATCCCTAATATTTACCCAGTAAATACTGCAATACAGGTCAATGGTATTTACGAGGAGCCATAAATACCTCACCATTCATTGCATAACTTACATTCAGGCCTATGTCTTTTTGCATGAGATAAAGGAAGGGAATTTGTTTTTGATCTACGTTGTTGACATTTGAAAGGATAGCAAATATGGATTGGTGGAAATATACTCAGAATCACATTCTTTGCATTTTTCTCAATGTTCAAAATGTTATTCTATTTTAAATGTGTGCAAAAATCTCCAACTGCTGTTTGTGCCCTCAAGGTCTTTCCAAAATTTAGTCCATGCCATACACTGTTATCTCCATTGGTAGGTGTGTGTCCTGTCCAGGTACAAATGCTGTATTTCTAAGGCTTGTGACATTTTTCTTAAAACTTGGCAATTTTCGTGGCATTTTAGCGAAAAGATTTGGATGAGACATCTTTTTGTTTACAGAGATTTCATTGTGTAGCCGAAATTATGCACATTGAATGATCCAGGGCAAATCACGTAGGCCCTCATTACAACCCTGGCGGTCGGTGTTTAAGCGGCGGTAATACCGCCAACAGGCTGGCGGTAAAAGAAATGGAATCACAACCATGGCAGAAACCTCCAACATAGACAGCCACTTTAACACTCTGACCGCCACGGCGGTAGAAACTAACACCGCAGCGGTAACCACCAACAGACAGGCGGAAGACAATGTACCGTCCACCCTATCACAACAGGCCTATCCACCACCTTTTCCGGGGCAGAACCAACGCTATCAAAAGCACGGTGGAAACAGTACACAGAAGGGAAACCACTCACCTCTCGACACCCAGCGAGGAACCAGGACGCCATGGAGCCCGAACTACAGGTCCTGCCTATGCTGCTCTTCCTCCTGCTTTATCAGGAGCAGGACAGATGCCGTCGATGACCATGGTGAGTACTGCACCTACAACACAGGGGAGGATGGGAGGGAAAAGAGAGTGACACACGCAACACGCAATACCCCCACCCTCACCCACAACAACATACACACAAATACATGTAGCAACATTACATATACACCCCCCCCCACCCACTGGAAGAACGCAAGGACAAAATTAAATGATTGTAACAATTGTAATCATGAAAAATCTGATAGTCAAAGTTCAAAATTCAGTAGACACAAATATGTACACCAACTACACAAGTCCGGATAGTGTACCAATCATTGTCCGTAGACCACTGGTCCCAAAATGCATGGGCAAAGCCCACACAAGATACCTAACTGGAAATGGAGAGAACCCTGCTGGGGCATCAGATCGAAACTAAACAAGCACCTCAGAGGGAGGGGGCACCTCAGCCAGATGAATGCACAATGCCACTGCTGCATGAGGGGGCTCCACTGCTTTATCCTGGGGATTGCAAAGCCATAGTCTCTCAAGTCTTTACAGTGGGTGGTTTGCCCACTGCTTTATCCTGGGAGTGCAAAGCCACAGTCTCTCAAGTCTTTACAGTGGGTGGTTTGCCCATTGCTGTATCCTGGGGAGTGCAAAGCCACAGTCTGTCAAGTCTCTCCAGTGGGTGGTTTGCCCACTGCTTTATCCTGGGGAGTGCAAAGCCACAGTCTCTCAAGTCTCTCAAGTCTCTCAAGTCTCTCCAGTGGGTGGTTTGCCCACTGCTTTATCCTGGGGTGTGCAAAGCCACAGTCTCTCAAGTGGATGTCATTCTCCACTGGTTCTGGAGGGGGCCTTGTGCCCAGAGTGCTTCATCCTGCCAAGGACTGAGGTAGTGGATGTCATTCTCCACTGGTACTGGAGGGGGCCTGGTGCCCAGAGTGCTTCATCCTGCCAAGGATTGAGGTACTGGATGTCATTCTCCACTGGTTCTGGAGGGGGCCTGGTGCCCAGAGTGCTCCACGTGCAGTGTGGCTGGTACCATTCCCTCACCTGGGTGTGTGTGCCACGAGAATGCAGAGGAACAGGTAGCATGATACGCCATGGAGGCAGCGACATACCCCACACTGCTGCGGCTTCGCCTTCCACCTGCAGGTGCAAACAGTGATGGAAGTCATGCATCATGGAAGCTGGCCAGGGTCCAGGAAGTCTCCTCCAGCCTCGGATGACTGACCACTGGGGATGGTAGCCTTGTCAGCGGTGGTGCTACTGTCCGAGCACGTCGCGGGGCTGGTGGCGGTGCCTGCGGCGGTGTCTGTGGCGGCGGTGCTGGCGGTGGTGCATGGGTCAGCACCTGCTGAGGGACACAGCAAGACGTCTCATGCAGCCTCAGATGGCTGCCCACTGCAGAAGATGCTGGGGACTGTCGCTGAGGCTGCAGACATGTCGGTGGCTGTGCCGGTGGCTGTGCAGGTGGCGGTGCAGGTGGCGGTGCAGCTTGCGGTGTTTGCCACCGTACAGGTTGGTGTTGTCATGGACAGAAGGGGCGACACTGGTCCCTCAGTCGGTGCCACCGTACCCTGTCCTGACCTGCTCTTCTGCTTTTGTCCCTTCCCCACCTTTGATGGTGCCGCAGGTGTCTTGCCACTATCCCCTTTTGTTTTTGCGGAGCCCTTGGTGGCTGGTAGGTGCAGCTTCTCCCTCCTGGATGTGAGCACCTTCTTCACTTTGGCAGGTGGCGGAATGTCCTTGCCCTCGCTACATGGCACACTGGCAGCCCTGATGGGTGGCGCACTCAATGACCCCACAATTGCTGGCACCACTGTGCCTGTGGATTTGGTGGCTGAGGTGCTAGGCTGGGACCTGAAAAGCCTGGCCCTAGGGGAAGGACAGGGGGGAGGTGAAGGGAAGAGGTAAATGTTAGCCAGAAAAAGATACTTAGACACACTGGGACGGGAAGATGGAGGAGGTTTGGGACTGGAGGAAGAGGTAGTGGTTGTAGGAGGTGTACGTTTGCTGAATTTGGGTGAAGGTGCATGGGCCGGAGGCTGTTGTGAGGTGGATGGCTGTTGGGTGGGTGTGTGCCTGCGTTTGTGTACTTTGGGAGGAGGGCTCACAGACACACTGGGAGAGGACATAGGGGATGTGTGCATGGTAGAGGGGGTGGTGATTGCACGTGAGCGGTGTGGTGATGGGCATGCTGGTGATGGAGGCAGTGGCTGAAGATGTAAGTGCATGCAGGTGTGAGTGGAGACGAGACAGGGAGGGAGGAGGAGGACTTGGAGGAGGGGGACACAGTGGAGGCAGTGGATGTTGCTGTGTCTGCATGGGGATGGTGCTTGTGTGAGTGCTTGTGGGATGTGTGGTGCTTATGTTTGCCATGTCCACTCTTGTGCATTGATGAGTGTGCATGCTGGTCTGATGGTGTGCTTGGGATAGGCTGAGGTACAGGGGATTGGGTCTGGTTAGTGGACGTTGGAGGGGAGAGGCTGGAAACAGGGATAATGGCTGCCTCATTGCTGAGGCCAGAGCCTGAAATGCTCTCTGTTGGGCCACCTGCCCAGAATAAATGCCTTCCAGGTATGCATTTGTTTGTTGCAAATGCCTCTCAACACCCTTGATGGCATTCAAAATGGTGATTGCCCAACAGTGAGGGATCTCAGGAGGTCAATAGCCTCCTCACTGAGGGCAGCAGGGCTGACTGGGGCAGGGCCTGAGGTGCCTGGGGCAAAAGAGATGCCAACCCTCCTGGGTGAGCGGGCACGGGAAACACACTGAGGGGCTGCTGGGAGGGCCGTGCTGGTAGGGGGGTGGAAGCTGTACCTGTTGATGCGGTGGGCACACAGGTGCCCGCCTCTGCAAGGAAGCTCCCATCAGAGGAGGAGTTGCTGTCACTGGTGTATGCTCCTGTCCCCGTTGGGAGCTCCCCTCGCCCTCCGTCCCACTGGTGGCTTCAGACCCTGTTGCCTCACCCTCCAGGGCCAAGTGGGTTGCAGCTCCCTCCTGCTCCGTTGCCACTGCTCCTCCGCTTGATGATGCTATTGCACACAAGAACAGGGAGACAACAAAAAGGGGGGGGGGAGACAGAAGAAAATCATGTTCCATGCATGCAACACCACTACCGCTGGCGGACACAACACACAGGGAGCAGCCCTCAGCACTACGCCATGCACTAACAGTTCCTATAAAATTCACATGCCCATGGGGTACAAGGCCTAAGCCCAATTGCTGCACACCTGGAAGTCACAGGAGCATGAGTAGGTGTAGGTGGCTCTTACCACTAGTGGGGTTGGGGTGCCACAGACCCTGCCTTGCAAGGGACCTTGCCTACCAAGTTGACCCTTGCCTAGGGGAACCCACAGCCCTCCTCCCCCACCCAGACACCTCTTAATGCGTGCAAAGTCAGCTGAATGAGAGTGTACTCACCCCCTTGTGGCTGCTGTGATGCCCTCCAGCGCCCATCCAACTCCGGATAGGCCACCGCCAGGATCCGCTACATCAGGGGGGTCATGGTGCGAAGGGCACCCCTTCCACATTGGGAGGCCATCGCCAGCTGGGCCTCTGCCATCTTCTTGCTCAAGCGGCGCAGGTCCTCCTATCTTTTACGGCAGTGGGTGCTCCGTCTGTGGTAGACCCCCAGGGTCCGGACGTCCTTGGCGATGGCACGCCAAATACCCTTCTTCTGGTGGGCGCTGACCTAGAGGAATGGTACAGGGGGAAAGGAAATTACTCACCCGTCCGGACCGTCATAGTCATTGCCCACAAGTTCCCACCCATGCCCTGACGCACATACACTCACCATCCGCACATGCAGGCCTCAGCCCCCCCATGTATCTTCCATCCACACCACTCAAAACAGGCATTGCCCACGCAGCATGCTCACAGTGTACTCACCTGTTTGTCTGGAGGACCCTACAGTTGCATGTACTGCGGGAGGACCCCATCCACTAGTTTCTCCAACTCCTCCAATGTGAAGGCAGGGGCCCTTTCCTCAGACACTGTAGCCATCGTCGATTCCAGACACAGCTCACAGCAGCACTTGCAGTGTAGGTCCTCTCCTGTTGAAGGTCAATTATCAAGTGAGTGAACAGCTAGAAGATGGCGGTCACGTCCGCGGCAGTGCGTACCGTCACCGCCTGCGTACATCGTCATTGGCTCCTGGGACCCATAGGGCCCAATGTTAACCAATGCAGAATTGCGCTGCGGTCTTCGACCGCCCACCGCGACGGTGTACAACGCCAGCGCAGTTACCTCATTTCTCCTTGTACCACCTTACAGGTCAGGCAGCCACCATTTCAGGGGGACACATGGGATGGATAAAAACTGCGTCACACCTATCTAGGCCGGGAATACAGACAGATACCGGCACATTGCAAATTACAAACGTTTCTGCAAATAACACATTGTGATACCTCCATGTTGGATGACTCTTTGCTCGCTGTTCTCCTCCATAGGGCAGGTCTGCTGGGGCAGGTGATGAGATGGCGGCATCCTCCGGTGTACAGACCCCTGGTGGACCTATCGACAACGGAAGAGAGACACATCATAATCACCTACAAACTTGATTGTGCAACAATCCTGGAACTGTGTGCCCAGTTGGAGCCAGACCTGACGTCAGCTATCCGCCATCCCACAGGAATCCCCCCTCTAGTGCAGGTCCTGTCTGTACTTCATTTCCTGGCCAGTGGGTCTTTTCAAACAACAGTGGCCATGGCATCAGGGATGTCCTAGCCAATGTTCTGTGATGTGTTGTCCAGAGTGTTATCTGCCCTGCTGAAACACATGCACAGCTACATCGTTTTCCCTCAGGTGGAGGATTTGCCCACAGTGAAGGGTGACTTCTATGCCCTGGGACATATCCCCAACATCATTGGTGCCATTTATGGAACACATGTGGCATTTGTACCCCCCCCCCTCAGGAATGAACAGGTGTACAGAAACCGCAAAAGCTACCATTCGATGAATGTGCAGATGGTGTGTTTGGCAGACCAGTACATCTCCCATGTCAATGCCAAGTATCCTGGCTCAGTACATGACGCTTTCATTTTGAGGAATAGCAGCATCCCTTATGTGATGGGGCAACTCCAGAGGCACCGGGTGTGGCTAATAGGTGAGCCCAAGGTGCCAATACAGTTGATGTAGGTGTCTGGGTATGGGCTTGTCCCTAAGGGTTAGTGTGTGTCTAACAGTTGTCCCTCGACATTTGCAGGTGACTCTGGTTACCCCAACCTGTCATGGCTACTGGCCCCAGTGAGGAATCCCAGGACAAGGGCAGAGGAACGCTACAATGAGGCACATGGGTGAACTAGGAAGATTATAGAACTTACCTTCGGCCTCCTGAAGGCCAGATTCCGGTGCCTCCATCTGACAGGTGGATCCCTATACTACTCACTGAAGATGTCCCAGATAATCGTGGCCTGCTGTATGCTGCACAACCTAGCTTTGCAATGCCAGGTGCCTTTTCTGCAGGAGGATGGGCCAGATGGTGGCCTTGTGGCAGCTGTGGAGCCTGTGGACAGTGAAGAAGACGAGGCAGAAGAAAAGGATGTGGACAACCGATACAACATCATCATGCAATACTTCCAGTGAGACACAGGTAAGAAGATGTAACTGCTTCCCACATCACATACTATTGTTGGAACTAGCATAAGTCTGTCATTTTCACTTTTCACTTTGGCTTTCCATTTCACAGATCTGGGTCCCACTTTGTGCCCTCTGCTATGCTCACTGCTGGCCTACAGCTGTGTTACATTGGTATGTGAACAAGTACATTGACATTGCTATATTCCACAGATATTGCAATTACACATTTGTGAAAGCACAGACTGACTCCAGATTGTTTTGTGATTCAAGTGTGTTTATTTCTGTGCAAATAAGTGGAGGAGGTTGTAATATGGGCTGGAGTGATGGTGGAGGAATGTCCATGGCAGAGTCCAGTCTATTTGTTTCACAGGTGCATTGTCCAAAGGAGCATAGGAAGTGGAGCAATGGCAGTTTAAGGTGAACAGGGTGACGAAGTGGGACAGAAGGGTGACATTCAGGGGGGTCTTATTTCCTGGCGGGGGTCTTGGCAATGTTCTCTGTCTTGTTCCTGGATCTCAGGGACCATTTGCGGGGTGGTTCTCCATCTGCAGGGGGTTGGGTGCTGGTGGCCTGTTGTTCCTGTGGCGGTGCCTTCTGTCCACTAGCGCCGGCGGAGATGGAGGGCTGTTCATCGTCCTGGCTAGTGTCAGGGGCCAGTTGGTGTGCCACTGTGTCCCTCCTGGTGTTGAGAAGGTCTGCCAGCACCCCTGCAATGGTGACAAGGGTGTTGTTGATGGACTTCAAGTCCTCCCTGATCCCCAGGTAGTGTTCCTCCTGCAGCCGCTGGGTCTCCTTAAACTTGGCCAGTACTGTGCCCATGGTCTCCTGGGAATGGTGGTAAGCTCCCATGATGTTGGAGAGTGCCTCATGGAGTGTCAGTTCCCTGGGCCTGTCCTCCCCCTGTCGCACAGCAGTCCTCCCAGCTTCCCTGTTACCCTGTGCCTCTGTCCCCTGAACTGTGTGCCCATTGCCACTGCCCCCAGGTCTCTGATCGTCCTGTGTTAGTGGGGTTGCCCGGGTTCCCTTTAGTGGTGGACACACTGCTGTTTGACGTGTCCTGGGGACAGAGGGATGGGCCTGTTGGGTGGGTGCTGTGGTGGTGTTTCCTGAGGGGG
Source organism: Pleurodeles waltl (assembly GCF_031143425.1). Taxonomy (NCBI): domain Eukaryota; kingdom Metazoa; phylum Chordata; class Amphibia; order Caudata; family Salamandridae; genus Pleurodeles; species Pleurodeles waltl. Next base: position 716,863,525 of record NC_090449.1, on the reverse strand, counting down.
GAGGTTCAGTGGTGGTTTGTGACTGTGTCAGGGGAACCGACTGTCCCAGGTCCCTGATGGGCTGGTCATCTTGATCCAGGCGTGCAGAGCTGCTGTTGCCACTGTGGACCTCTTCTGTGGGGGGACTGGATATGTCTGGCACCTCCTGTCCGGTGACATTGGGTAGGGGTCCTGTTGGGGTGTAAATGCATAGTTATTGTATCTGTGTGTGCCATCTCTTGCAATGGGTGAGTTACCATCTACTCCTGTGCTTGCATTATTGGCTTGGCCCTTGTGTGATTGGTGATTTTGGGGCATGAGTGAGTCTCTCTACTGGACATGCTTTGGTGATTGGTGTCCATCCATTGGTGTTACATGCAGGGCTTGGTTTTGGGATGTGTGGGTTATGTTAGTGGGGTATCTGTGGGTTGTTGGGGTGATGGGTGTGAGGGTGAGGGTGGGAGGATGTGATGGCATGCAGGTGGGGTGGGGGGGATAAAGTAGTAAAGATTTGCCTTACCAGAGTCCAGTCCTCCTCCTACTCCTGCGAAGTCCTCAGGATGCATGATCGCCAAGACTTGTTCCTCCCATGTTGTTAGTTGTGGGGGAGGAGGTGGGGGTCCACCGCTAGTCCTCTGTACAGCAATCTGGTGTCTGGATACCCCGGAACGTGCCTTCCCCCGTAGGTTGTTCCACTTAGTCCTGATGTCATCCCGTGTTCTTGGATGCTGTCCCACTGCGTTAAACCGGTCGACAATTCTGCGCCATAGCTCATTCTTCCTTGCAATGGATGTCTGCTGCAGCTGTAATCTGAATAGCTGTGGCTCTACCCGGACAATTTCCTCCACCATGACCCTGAGCTCCTCATCAGAAAACCTGGGGTGTCTTTGAGGTGCCATGATGTGGTGCGGGTGATGTGTGAGGTGCTGTCTGTTGTGATGTGTGAGCGGATGTGTTGGTGTGTGTTGTTTGAGGTGCGTGGATGTTGTATAAGTGATGGTGTTGTGTGTCTGTGGATGCTGGTGTTGTGTGAGGTAGTCTCTCTCTCTGGCCTGCTTTCAAATGTTTGATTGTAAGGGTTTGTGGGTGATGTGGGTGTGTGCTTTATATTGGATTGGGTGTGAGGGTGTGGTGTGTGTATGCGTATCAGGTGCGTGTATTTTGAATTGTCCAATGTGGTTGTCTTTTGTTGGTGTGTTTGTATTTTGAGTGCGGCGGTGTGTACCGCCAATGGTTTACCGCGGTTGAAAGACCGACGCGTTGATTCGTGGGTCGTGATACTGTGGGCGTATTCCTGTGGGCGTGACGGTGTGGGTTTTGGTATCGCCAATTTATCACTGACCTTTAGTGTGGCGGACTTGTGTGGGTGTCTGTATTGTGGTGGATTCCGAGCTATGGGTCGTAATATCTGTAGCGGACTTCCGCGGCCGCAACGGTATGTTGGCGGTCTTCTGCATGGCAGAAAGCGGGATTTACCGCCAGGGTTGTAAAGAGGGCCTAAATCTGTGACCATGCAGAAAGGTGGTGAGAGCAAATATTTGTAGGTGGCTGTGTCAGAGTCAGTGTAGCTCACCACAGCCCAGCAGTGGTTAAACCCCTACAAAAGGGAATAGTAACTCTCTAAGTGAATAGCACTGATGTCCCAGTGATGACAGTTTGACAAGCTGATTGGAGAGGTAGTGGGGCAGGCATCTGACCCCTACCCAATGGGGATCCACCACTGCACCCTCTAACACCCCAATGCATAGGGGCTAGAATAGGGGACAGGCAGGGGAAATTCAGGCCTCTTCAGAGAATTCCAGTTCATGGCCAGCTAGAAACTCAACCCCATCAAGGCTGCTAAAGTGGAGGGTCAGCACAAGCAGCCAACAGCACTAGAGAGCAGTCCAGGGGAGGCACAGTTGTAGAGCAATAGTATTATAGTTCCCAGCTCAATTAGTAGCAAAGAGATAGAGGGATGAGAATCCATGCCCCAGGCTGAAGACCAGGTTGGACGATGGGTGCAGACGGGGCCCAAATGTCAGCATGGAAGTCCAGAGTCCAGATGAACCTTGCCTGAGTTTAGAACCATTAAAATGGGACAGTGAGTGACAACAATGCCAACCATTGAGCAGGTGAGGACTCAGGACACCAGAAGAAATGTGTTCATTATAGGCCTCAGGCATGCGGCCACACCCCTGGAATAGCACAGGTTGCTGGAACATGAAGTCCTACTCCCACACTGCTCAGCCATTCGGTGAGGGTGTGTGTCCTGAATGCCACAGTAGACCACCAAATGCATGGTCAAGCTACTAGGGGGCTATGTACCAGGAGGGAGGGGGTCGAGGGTCCCATCCATTTACTTCCCCAGCCCAGAACCTGACTCACTGGTCCTTCAGTTTGTTGTTGGTGGCTTGTCTCCCGCATCAAAGTGCCACAGAATTCGTGGAGGCCTGTAGAAGCATAGGCCACCATGAGGGATGTCAGTATCCCTTTGGCGTGGCCAGCTCTTGGACGTAGCAGGCAAAACACTGCCAGCCAGGGGAATCACCAGCCCACAACTTGCCATGTGGACCTTGCAACCTGTGTCACAGTGCCATAGTTCAAAGCACCCCCGTAAAAAAAGTGCAGGCAACCTCAGGGCATAATCCGGCAGGATCTCCTTGCTCAACTTAGCCCAGCGACACCACAGGCAAGACGCCTGTAGCTAGGGGCCTCACAAGTCTACGGCCCGCACTGTGGCATGCCCAGGCAGCATATTGTGAGGTTCCCAGTGCTCAGTGTGAGGCAGAAAGCAGGAGTTTCCAGCTCCTCTGGCCTGCAGGGTCCAAAAGGGTTAATGTCCCAGTGTGCAGTGGATAGGATCAGCCGGGGTCTGCACTGGATCAGGTGGATGTGCGAGCTGAGAGCTGAGATGGTCAACACTACGTCCTTGGTAGATAATGCCAAACAATTGTACCACTGCCCAACTAAGGTCTATCAGTTTTGCCATTTTGTTGGTTATCTGATGAGTTGCTGCCTTTGAATATGATTAGAGGTGTGCTTGATCATCAGCTGTTCATCCTAACGTAAGCTTCCTCCTTTTGTTTGACATGATTAGTTAATCTTTGTTAATTTTTAGGGTTGAACGTGCAAGTGCTCTAGCCTGCTGTAATCATTCTGTGCTCTTTTAACCATACCCACCGCACGCCCATCAGTTTCATTGGTTCGTGGGCTTGCCTTTTAAAAATCGTTTGATTTCATTTGTGAAAGGCATGCATACATCATGCCTTTTCTGGTGTATAGCTCTCCTCGAGTGCACCAGTAAAGTACTGAAAACATAAGAGGCTCCATGTTTTCCGAATGGTTTCTGGACTACTTTATTTTTTTATTTCCTACGCATCACAATCTCGCTGGTCGGTAGTCGAGCACTTTGCATGACATCAACCCTGCTAGATGGATAATTGCATAACTGCCGATACTTTTGACTGTGAGTGAACTTCTGTTTCCTTTTCTGTCTTTCCTTTGCACTTCATGCTCAAGCCGTGGCATTTTAAATCGGCTCGTTTGATCTTGGGTGCACGGCCCTGGTTTAGGAAAGGTGCACCCGGTATCATAAAATGTCGCTTGAGGTTCAGTAAGAGGTTTTATAAAATCAGAGAGCAACTGGCCATGGATGAAGCAGATACAGAAATGGTCGGTACTAAACACATTTTTGAGTTCAGATACACTTAAAACTGTAGTTGATGAATCCGTATATTTTGAAATGAACTTGCTTTTAATTTCAATATCTTCACTGTCTTATGTAAAAATTCGAGAAGTTGCATTCTCTAGCTAGTTGAAAATGTGCATTTGCAACCTAATGCGGAGGATGGGTGGAATATAGAGAAGTTTTTACTAAACACAGTATTCTCGCAGAGCTCAAGCTTCTCCTGTATGCTTAAGGTATTGCTTCTTTTTCATACAGAGGAAACTACAAAGCATGCTTTTATTACTCTAGGTAGTTGTGCCTGTATCTTACCAATTTCACAAACAATTTGTCTGGCTGCAATTATTAACTACAAGGTTCGTTCTAGAAAATGATTGAAAGGAGATCCATTTATAGAATTACTACGAGAGCTAACACGGGATTCGTATTTTATCAGCAGCACCTATTCAGAGTTTTGCCCAAAAATAGGAAATAACATGCAGATTTTTGTGCTTTCTGTTGAAAATTCGACGTTAATAGTATTGGTCTTTTCACTCAATTCAATTGGTTTGACTTGCTGAAATATATCCAGTTTGTATATATTCAACTGTAATTTGCGTAGGGGCCGGTAATTACCGGGGCACAAAAAATCGAGGCCTATGAGACGTACAAAAATGCTGACATCCTCGCTCATACATGATAAAGGAAGAACCTTCTCTATCAAACATATCAGTAAACAAGAAGAAATTCCACTTTGCTGTGTTACTCTGCTACATTACTGGCCCCAGAAAAATTATTGGTAAAATTATTGGGTAATTGCAATACTCCTGCAAATCCACGTTACAGGAAAAAATACTGGCTAGAGCTGGTGGAATTTACTGCTCAATTATGATCACTTTTACTGGTGTCGGTAGAGCTGCTAAACGCATGGAAATCTGTTTTTTTCTGACTTTTTGTTTTTTAACCACTGACAGTAATTACCCCTATTGTGAATTATCAATTCACTATTTTAATACCTCCAGCAGTAATATATAATTTCAATACCTCAGTGCAGCAAACCTGCCTTGCTGTTGATCTTGACCAAAGCGGTAATTTCCAACAGGTGGGAATGTTATGCATAATGAGGAGGGGTTTACTCCATCAAGATTATGGCCCTCATTATGACTTCTGCGGTCTCTTCCTAAAACCTCCGAAGTCACAGGTGGCAGAAGACCGACAGTGCTGGCAGTCTTCTGACCACCATATGGCAAGCACTGAACGATTTCCGCCACAACTTGGGCGAAATCCTCCAGTAGTCGTGCTGGCGGTCAGAGGCGGTTCCACCACCGGCCCCACAAAAAGGACTCCACCAGCCATATTACGAACTGTAATACGGCATGGTGGTGTCCTGATGCTGGGGTGCTGCCGGCAGTGGAAGCGCCTGTTCCCGTTCCCTGACGGACTACCTCCTCGCCGGACAAGGTAAATCGATCATCCGACAGGGGAGAGGGTGAAAAGGTGCGGGGTGTTGTGTGTGAGTGGTTGTTATCTATGTCTGTGAATGTAAGTGTGTATGCGTGTGTGTATGCATGTGTGTATGGGTGTTTGAATGCGTGTATGATTGTTGAAGTGAGTGTATGTTGGAATGTTTGTGTGAATGCGTGTATGTATGCGTGTGAGTGAATGAGTGTAAGTATTCCTGTGAGTGAATGCATGTCTGTAAGTGTTGGTGAATGAGTGCATGCGGGGTGCATGTGGATGTGTGTGTGGTTGTGCATGTATGTGGGAGGGTGGGGTGGTTGGTGCTGTTATGGAAGAAGGGTTTGGGAAAGGGGTGCTGTTATGGCAGGGGGGTATTAATATTCCAAGGGGGTTTGGGAGAGTCATTTGCAGGTAGCCTTTCCGCCAGCGTTTTTGTGGCGGAAAGGAGACTCATGATACCGCCGGCAGTCTTCAGTGGACCGCCGGGTCGGAGATGCTGATCTCCAGCCCGGCTGTCCAACTGCCCTGGCGGTACCAGAGGGGATGTGGTGGTTTGGCAGAGGCCAAACTGTCACAGTCTTCACCCCCGGCCCGTCTGCGGTGGTACAGTCTTTGTACCACCAGGGTCGTAACAAAGGCCTATGTCTTCTGTTTTCAAACTGCACTTGAAAAACATTGTCCAGTATTTTGAAAAAAGAAACAAACACAATCAGCGTATTTCCTATTATGAAACAAAACACTCAAAAATATTAAAAAACATTGCAGTATCTGTTACTTAATAGGATCTCTTCCGATCTATGCATGTTAGTACAAGATACCTGACACTTAGTAAGTCTTCCCATTATTTTGCATCTATTTTCCCACCCAGTGACCATGGCACCTGCAAGACCACTGGAGGTCATTCTCATTGTCAGGTTGAGCGATGCTTTTTTGACGGGTTGTTATCTATTTGGGCTTTTGACTGTGCCCACCTCACCCCCATCACTATCGCTTGTTCATGGGCTTGCCCTTCAAAAATCCTTTGTTATCATTGGTAAATGCTTTACGTTTGTCCCTCCTTGGGGCGGTTTGTTTTCAGCCTTGGACATCGGTACATGCCATGTAACCCTGTTACATGGCTAATTGCACTTTTGTTGATAAGTTTGACTGCAAGGGAACTTCTTTTTCCTAATGTGTGTCTCTTTCATGCTCATGCCGTGGCGCTCTGAATCAGCTCGATTATGGTAAACTGTTTTACTTGTCATTTTCAATTTATGTAGCAGGAAAAGTCGGGTTAAGAGCAGTGCTTGAAATGGAAAAATGGAAGTGCAGATACTCTGTATCAGAGTACCTGCTTGTTTCTGAGAAGTGCTGGTACGCTCCAATTAAAAGTATTACGTTTATCTTGAGAAGTGCAGATACTCTCCCTCTCAAAATAAAAAAGTGCCACTACTCAGTACCGGACAGTACCGGCCCATTTAAAGCACTGGTTAGGAGTTAACAACGCTAATAGCTCTAAGTCGAGCGAATGCGAGACCCATTGCATTACAAATGCTTGTTTCACTTGTAGTTTAACGGTTCTTTTTCATCTACATAGCAAATAGAACTACTCCGTGGGATCACCTCTGGAGAGTGGTAACTGAGGTGGAAAACCTGCCAAATATGAATCTTATTTACTATGCATAATTGCATATTAAGCTATGCCCGCAAGTAGAAAATCCGACTGAAGTTTTGACCTGTATGAAAGCTATTACCCCTTCTTTTGGGATCCAGTGGGGAATATTTTTGAGAGATATAGTTAAATTCAATGAATCCGAGTTTTTGAGATTTGCTGGGTTTAAAATAGTGCACAGAATGCATCGCAGAAACCTTAACCACATAAGAGCGGTGACACATGCAGACCATCTCCCAAACACAGAATAAATGATTTGACAAGAATGAGAAATATGAGCCTTGAGGAATAGAGAATTGAATAAGTGAACGGCAGTCAAGAACACGTTATTACAAGGTGTTTATGAGAGGATGGTAACACTCCTGCCTGTAGGCTTGTGTTCACATCTTTAAATTGTGTTTTTGTCCCAGAAGAATACAAATTAAAGAGCAACTTGAAGACATTCTGAAATACATATGGCAGTACTTTCTGCGTGGTTATATCCACGTTGGGTTTGCAGGGTCGGACACTGGACACGTTTACACCGGGAAATGTGTTTCTCTGTTTTTTTAATCTATTTATGAGCTTGTATATATTTTCATTCATTCATTTATGTGCTTGTATATACAACACAGGACCTGTGGACGAATCTGGGCTCTATGGTGGTCATTCCAACCCTGGCGGTCGGTGTTAAACCAGCGGCCAAACCGCAAACAGGCTGGCGGGAAAAAAAATGGAATTCCGACCCTGGCGGAAACCGCCAACAGAGACCGCCACATTACCACACCGCCCGCCACGGCGGCACAAACAAACAGCGCAGCGGTCACCGCCAGCAGACGGGTGGGAGACAATGTACCGCCCACTGTATCACAACCTACCAATCCGCCACCTTTTCCGGGGCGGTAGCTCCGCCGATAAAAACACGGCGGAAACAGCCATTTCGAAGGGAAAACGCTCACCTCCATACAGCCCACGAGGAATAAGGACAGCATGGAACCGGAACTCCACATACTCCCAGCGATTGTGTTCCTACTCCTCTACCAGGAGCACGAACGCCGGCGCAGAAGACAACGGTGAGTACTGCACCTACGACACAGGGGAGGGGGGTGGAGAAAATATTACGGGTACACACATACGCGACACACCCACCCTCACCCTCACCCACTACAACACACACATCAATGTGTATCAACACATCAGAGTGACACCCCCTAAACCCCCCGGAAGAATGCAAACACAAAAGGAAATGATTCTAAACATAGGAATATATTGTATTACTGGCTTAAAAATATAATTCTACATCAAAAACTGTTATATACATAAATGTACAAGTCCGAGCATTGTAGCATGTATTGTCCGTGGACCACTGGGCCCAAATCACATGGGCAAAGCCGACACAAGATACCTGACTCCAATGGAGAGAACACTGCAGGGGCATCAGATAGCAAAACTACAGGCTCCTCAGGGGGAAGGGAAGGGGGGGCACCTCAGCCAGATGAGTCCACGACGCCAGATCCACGAGGGGCCTCCATGGCCACTGTTCAATCCTGGGGAGTGCAAAGCCACAGTCTCTCAAGTCCGGACAGTGAGTGGGTTGCCCACTGTTCAATCCTGGGGAGTGCAAAGCCACAGTCTCTCAAGTCTCTACAGTGGGTGGGTTGCCCACTGTTACATCCTGGGGAGTGCAAAGCCACAGTCTCACAAGTGGATAACAGTCTCCACTGGTTCTGGGTGGGGCCTGGTGCCCAGACTGCTTCGTGCAGCCCTGCCCGACTAAGATGCGGACCAGCCCCTGGCGCTCATGGTTCAGCGGTGCTTGAGACGGCAGTGCCCAGTTCAGCGGTCTTGAGATGAAGGGCCCATTTCAGCAGTGCTTGAGATGAAGAGCCCAGTTCAGCGGTGCTTGAGATGAAGGGCCCAGTTCAGCGGTGCTTGAGATGAAGGGCCCAGTTCAGCAGTGCTTGAGACGGCGGTGCCCAGTTCAGCGGTGCTTGAGATGAAGGGCCCAGTTCAGCGGTGCTTGTAATGAAGAGCCCAGTTCAGCGGTGCTTGAGACGGCGGTGCCCAGTTCAGCGGTGCTTGAGACGGCGGTGCCCAGTTCAGCGGTGCTTGAGATGAAGGGCCCAGTTCAGCGGTGCTTGAGACGGCGGTGCCCAGTTCAGCGGTGCTTGAGATGAAGGGCCCAGTTCAGCGGTGCTTGAGATGAAGAGCCCAGTTCAGCGGTGCTTGAGATGAAGGGCCCAGTTCAGCGGTGCTTGAGATGAAGAGCCCATTTCAGCGGTGCTTGAGATGAAGGGCCCAGTTCAGCGGTGCTTGAGACGGCGGTGCCCAGTTCAGCGGTGCTTGAGATGAAGGGCCCAGTTCAGCGGTGCTTGAGATGAAGGGCCCAGTTCAGCGGTGCTTGAGATGAAGAGCCCAGTTCAGCGGTGCTTGAGATGAAGGGCCCAGTTCAGCGGTGCTTGAGATGAAGAGCCCAGTTCAGCGGTGCTTGAGATGAAGGGCCCAGTTCAGCGGTGCTTGAGACGGGGGTGCCCAGTTCAGCGGTGCTTGAGACGGCGGTGCCCAGTTCAGCGGTGCTTGAGACGGCGGTGCCCAGTTCAGCGGTGCTTGAGATGAAGGGCCCAGTTCAGCGGATCTGGCCATGGCGTGGAGCTCATTTGCCTCCTGTCCTGTGGCTGGCGGTGCCTTCCTGCCCATCTGTCCTGTGGCTGGCGGTTCCCTCCTGGGCTGCAGTGCCGGGCATGTTGGTGGCCTCCTGCCCACCTGGGATGGGGCTGGCGGGGCCCTCCTGGGCTGCAGTGCCGGGCATGTTGGTGGCCTCCTGCCCACCTGGGATGGGGCTGGCGGGGCCCTCCTGGCCAGCTGGGCTGATGGCGGTCTTGTCGGGCGTGCTGCCCTTCCCAGCCTTCCCTGATCGCCTGTGGCCCTTCCCCACCTTGGGCGGTGTGACAGCTGTCTCCACACCTCCTGCCGGAGCCATGGTAGGGGTTATTATGCCTGGTGTCTTCACCCTCTCGCGCCGGCCACTGCCTATCTTTGATTGTTTCTCCGGGGGTGGGCTGCCCGTGCCTTGGCTCCGTACTGAACTGGCTGCCCTGGAGGGTGGGGGACTCCATAGTCCATGGCAGACTGTCATGACAGGGCCCGGTTTTGTGGTGGCTGAGGTGCTGACTGGAGTCCTATGACATGGACGGGGTGGGGGAGTTGGTGGAAAGAGGTTAAGTTTGGACAGCAAAAGCTTTTTAGGAGCAATGGGAGGGGTAGGTGTGGTGGGTATGGGAGTGGAGGAGGAGGATGTGGTTGTAGGAGTTTGAAGTCTGGTGTCTTTGGGTACAGGTGCTTGGGCTGGAGGCTGTCGTGAGGTGGATGGCTGTTGGGTGGGTGGCTGCCTGCGTTTGTGTATCTTGGAAGAGGGGGTCACAGACACACTGGGAGAGGACACAGGGGACGTGTAAATGGCAGTGGGGGTGGTGACTGCACGTGTGCGGGAGGTTCTGGTGTGTGTGCCGGTGATGGACGTAGTGGCTGAAGATGTAGTGCATGCAGGTGTGAGTGGAGACGTGACAGGGAGGGAGGAGGGAGACGAGGAGGAGGGGGACACAGTGGAGGCAGTGGGTGTTGGTATGTCTGTATGTGGATGTTGCTTGGGTGAATGCCTGAGTGATGTGTGGTGCTTATGTCTGCCTGAGCTTCCCTTGGGTGTTGAGGTGTGTGCAGGCTGGTCTGATGGTGTGTCTGGGATAGGCAGAGGTACACGTGATACGGTCTGGGTGGAGGAAGTTGGAGGGGGGAGGCTAGAGACAGGGACAATGGCTGCCATCAGTGCTGAGGCCAGAGTGTTGAACGATCGCTGAAGGGCAGCCTGACCAGAATGAATGCCCTCCAGGTATGCATTACTCTGGTGCACCTCTCTTTCGACACCCTGGATGGCATTCAATATGGTAGACTGCCCAACAGTGAGCGTCCTCAGGAGGTCAATGATCTCCTCACTGAGGGCAGCAGGGGTGACTGGGGCAGGGCCTGAGGTGCCTGGGGCGAATGAGATGCCCACCTTCCTGGGTGAGCGGGCACGGGGCAAACGCTGAGGGGCTGCTGGGAGGGCGGTGCTGGTGCGCTGGGTGGCGACTGTACCTGTTGTTGCGGGGGGCACAGATGTTCCCGCCACCACAAGGGAGCTCCCTTCAGAGGACGAGTCCGTGTCACTTATGTCTGCTCGAGTCCCCGCTGTGGAGCTCCCCTCGCCCTCCGTCCCACTGGTGGAATCGGAATCCGTTGCATGGCCCTCCATGGCCATGTGGGATGCAACTTCCTCGTGCTCCGATGCCACTTCTCCTCCGCCTGATGATGCTAATGCATACATGAACAGGAAAACCACAAAAAAGGGGGGGGGGAGAAAATAAAGACATGTTGAGTGCATGCCTTGGCGACACCGTTGGCGGACAGGACAGACACAGAAGCCCCCTGCACTACGCCGCGCACTTGGGGTCCACTACTCAATCCGTAGGACATGGCCTACAAGCCTATGGATGACATCTGCACACATAGATGACACAGGGCCATGAATATCTGTACTTGGCACCCTACAGAGGTGGGGGTGGGGGCACAGGGCCATGAATTACGGAGGGGCCTAGCCTACAGAAATCGCCCTGGCCTAGGGATACCCACAGCCCTCCTCCCCCACCCAGACACCTCCACTGCGCGCAAAGTCACCAGAATAAGAGTGTACTCACCCCCTTGTGTCTGCTGTGATGTCCTCACGCGCCCATCCAAATCGGGGTAGGCCACCGCCAGGATCCGGAACATCAGGGGGGTCAAAGTCCGACTGGCACCCCTCCCACGTTGGGAGGCCATCCCCAGCTGAGCCTCCGCCGTCTTCCTGCTCCAGCGTCGGATGTCCTCCCATCTCTTCCGGCAGTGGGTGCCCCGTCTGTGGTGGACCCCAAGGGTCCGGACGTCCTTGGCGATGGCACGCCAAATATCAATCTTCTGGTGGGCGCTGACCTATGTGAAATGTACAGGGGGAGAAAAAGAGTCATCACCTTCTGCACCCTCAATGTGAGTGGCCCCCCATCCCTACCCTTGCCATGTGGCACATGCTCTCATCCATCGTTTGATGCATGCCTCAATTGCTCCCGTCCCCACCATCTTTCATCCACCCCACTCAACACAGGCATTGGCCACTAAGCATGGCCCCAGTGTACTTACCTGTTGGTCTGGAGGACCGCAGAGTAGCGCATACTGGGGGAGGGTGATTTCTATGCCCTTGGACATATCCCCAACATCATAGGTGCCATTGATGGGACCCATGTGGCTTTAGTACCCCCCAGCAGGAGTGAACAAGTGTACAGAAACAGGAAGAGTTATCATTCTATGAATGTACAGATGGTGTGTTTGGCAGACCAGTACATCTCCCATGTTAATGCTAAGTTCCCTGGCTCAGTGCATGACGCGTACATCATGCGGAATAGCAGCATCCCTTACGTGATGGGTCAACTCCAGAGGCAACGTGTGTGGCTAATTGGTGACTCTGGTTACCCCAACCTGTCATGGCTACTGACCCCAGTGAGGAATCCCAGGACAAGGGCAGAGGAACGGTACAATGAGGCCCATGGGAGAACTAGGAGGGTGATCGAGCGGACCTTCGGCCTCCTGAAGGCCAGGTTCAGGTGCCTCCATATGACAGGTGGATCCCTATTGTACTCACCAAAGAAGGTGTGCCAGATCATCGTGGCCTGCTGTATGCTTCACAACCTGGCTTTGCGACGCCAGGTGCCTTTTCTGCAGGAGGATGGTCCAGTTGGTGGTGTTGTAGCAGCTGTGGAGCCTGTGGAGAGTGAAGACGAGGAAGCCGAAGAGGACGACATAGACAGCAGGAACGCAGTAATACAGCAGTATTTTCAATGACACACAGGTAAGATTCCAAACCGGCATATTACATATACTTAACCCCTACTACCTCTCTACTGTCTGACCTTTCCCCCCAGTGTATGGTAACTGAGTTGTGACTTTCCCTTCCAATTTCAGAGATGTGGGCCCCACTGCGTGACATCTGCTTTGTTTCCCCATGGACTACAGCTGTGTGACAGTGGTATGTTGGTATCACAATGTAAATATGCATTTTTGGCACGGTAATGTCTAATACATTTGTACAAACTCACAGCCAGACTCCTGATTGTTTTGTGCAATAACTGTGTTTATTTCAGTGCTCTATATTGGTGGGTGATTGCAAATCGGTGAGGGGTGATGGTGGAGGATGGTGGAGGATTGTCCATGGCAGAGTCCAGACTATTAGTATCACAGGTGCATTGTCCAAATACCTGTGGAAAGTGGAGCATGGGCAGTATAAGGATGGACAGGGTGTCAATGTGGGACAGTGGGATGGCAATCAGGGAGGTATCCTTTCCTGGCGGGGGGTCTTGGCATCTTACTCTGTCTTCTTCCTGGATCTCAGGGCCGCTTGCGGGGTGGTTCTCCTTCTGCAGGGGGTGGGGTGCTGGTGGCCTGTTGGTCCTGTGGCGGGGCCTCCTGTCTACTAGCGCCGGCAGAGGTGGTAGGCAGTTCTTGGTCCATGCTAGTGTCAGGGGCCCTTTGTAGTGCCACAGTGTTCTGCAATGTGGTGACTACCTGATTCAGAGCCCCTACAATGGTGGCCAGGGCAGAACTGATGTTTCGTAGTTCCTCCCTGAACCCCAAATACTGTTCCTCCTGCAGAAGCTGGATCTCCTGAAACCTGGACCGGACCGTCGCCATCGTCTCCTGGGAGTGGTGGTAGGCTCCCATGATGGAGCAGAGGACCTCGTGGAGAGTGGGTTCCCTGGGCCCTGTCGCACAGCAGCCCTCCCAGTTCCCCTGTTTCCCTGGGCCTCTGTCCCCTGGACCGTGTGCCCACTACCACTGCCCCCAGGTCCCTGTTGTTGTTGGGGTGGTGGGTTAACCTGGGTGCCCTGTAGTGGTGGACACACCGCTGATTGACGTGTCCTGGGGACAGAGGTATGGGCCCGCTGGGTGGGTGCTGTGCTGGGGTTCTCAGAGGGGGGAAGGTCTGCTATGGGCTGTGGCTGTCTGAGAGGAACCGACTGTCCCGAGGTCCCCGATGTGCCGGGCTGGTCATCTAGATCCAGGTCGACAGAGGTGCTGTCCTCACTGTGGGCCTCTTCTGGGGGTGGAGTGGACATTTGTGGACCCTCCTGCGCGGTGACGTGGCGTTCGGGTCCTGCAGGGGTATAAAAGTATGGTTTTAGCATTTGTGTGTGCCATAGCGTGTAATGGGTGGGTGCCCGTGTACCCCAGTGCTGGCATTCCAGTGTGGGGGCTTTTGTGACGGTGGTTTGGGGGGGATGGGTATGTGCAGTGGGCATGCTTTGTTGATGGGTGTCCATGCTTTGTGGTCGCATGCAGGGCTTGGGTTGGGATGGGTGGGCTGTGATGGGGAGACATTTGCAAGGAGCAGGATGTGATGGGGGTGAGGGTGAGGGTGGGGGTATGAGTTGGCATGCTGGTGGGGTGGGGGGGATGAAGTAGTGAAGATGAGACTTACCAGAGTCCATTCCTCCTCCTACTCCTGCAAGGCCCTCAGGATGCAGGATCGCCAAGACCTGCTCCTCCCATGTTGTAAATTCTGGGGGAGGAGGTGGGGGTCCGCCGCCAGTCCGCTGCACCGCGATGTTGTGCCTGGATACCATTGAATGCACCTTCCCCCGTAGGTCGTTCCACCGCTTCCTGATGTCGTCCCTATTTCTTGGGTGCTGTCCCACAGCGTTGACCCTATCAACTATTCTGCTCCATAGCTCCATCTTCCTGGCAATGGTGGTGTGCTGCACCTGTATTCCGAAGAGCTGTGGCTCTACCCGTACAATTTCCTCCACCATGACCCTGAGTTCATCCTCCGATAACGTGGGGTGTCTTTGTGGTGCCATGGGGTGGTGTGGGTGATGTGTGGGGTGGATTGTGTGGTGATGTGTATTGGTGTGTTGTGTGAAGTGCGTGAAAATATAGCTGGGTGAAAGTAAAATGCGCGTCTGGGTGCTCAGTTCTCTTTTTCTCAGTGCGTGGTCCCGATTCTGTAGGAGTGGGGGTTTGAGGGTGATGTGGGTGTGTGTTTTATATTGTGTTGGGTGTGTGGGAGTGGTGTGTGAATGTGTATCAGGTGTGTGTATTTGTAATTGTCCAATGTGGCTGTGTTTTGTAAGTGTGTGTGTATTTTGAGCGCGCCGGTGTGTACCGCCAATGGTATACCGCGGTTGAAAGACCGCCGCGTGGACGCGTGTGTCGTGATAGTGTGGGCGTATTTCTGTTGGCGTGACGGTGGAGGTTTGGTCATCGCCAGTTTCTCGCTGCCCTTTGGTGTTGCGGACTTTTGTGGATGTCTGTATTTTGGCGCTTTGCCTGTTGTGGGTCAGAATGACCGTGGCGGTTTACCGCGGCCGCGGCGGTATGTTGGCGGTCTTCTGACAGCGGTAAGCGGCTTTTACCGTCAAGGTTGGAATGACCCCCTATATCTGTTTAGCTATCGCAATGGCAACAGTTTCAAGGATTTCGTAATAATGCAATAAGGTATAGAATATAACAGCATGTAAATAACATGAATAACTCCATCAGTGGTTTATGAGTAGGAAGTGAATTGAAAACCCTCCCAAAATGTTTTGCACGTTTAACAACAACAACAATAATAATAATAATAATAATAATAATAATAATAATACTCGGATTTGTATAGCGCAGTTAATCACCCGTGAGGGTATCCAGGCGCTGTCCTTAGGGACAGCAAGATTAATGCCAGGGAACTGACACTCCATGAGGCACTCTCCAACATCATGGGAGCTTACCACCATTCCCAGGAGACCATGGGCACGGTACTGGCCAAGTTTCAGGAGACCCAGCAGGGCGGCTGGCCTGGCTTATAGTGGGTACCTTGTGGTACTTACACCTTGTGCCAGGTCCAGTTATCCCTTATTAGTAGAATAGAGGTGTGTCTAGCAGCTTAGGCTGATAGAGGTAGCTATAGCAGAGCAGCTTAGGCTGAACTAGGAGACATGCAAAGCTCCTACTATACCACTTATATCATATAGCACTATATCACAAGAAAACACAATACTCAGAGTTACTAAAAATAAAGGTACTTTATTTTAGTGACAATATGCCAAAAGTATCTCTGAGGATACCCTTCCTTAGGAGGTAAGTAATATACACCAATTATATGTACACAAACCAAAAACAGGTAAGTAACAGTTAGAAAAGTAGTGTAAACAATGTAGAATCACAATAGAATGCAATCAGTAGAAATAGCCCTAGGGGCAACACAAACCATATACTCCAAAAGTGGAATGCGAATCACAAATGGACCCCATACCTATGGTAGGTTGTAGAGGGTCGCTGGGACTGTTAGAAAACACTAAGGGCCATATTTATACTTTTTGATGCAAAACTGCGGCTAACGCCATTTTGGTGCGCCGTGTGGGCATCAAATTTATACTTTGACGCACGGCGGCGCAAACCACAGGTGGGAGTCATTTATTTTGACGCACACCGTAGCGTCAAGTCGTAAAGCAAAACAACGTTAACGTGGCGGAAATGACTGTGGGTCGATTTACGACCCCACAAACCGGATATGTGCGTTTTTTGACGCAATAGCGTAAAAAAAACCAGCGAACACTGCCATTTCACCAGAGGAGAGCCAAAATGGATCCCAGATGCCACTACAGACCCCAGGAAGATGACAACAGGTCAGGAACCAGCCAGTAGGACCCACACAAGAACCAGGACACTTATAAGAAGAAAAGAAAGTGTTGCTTCAGTGCAGAGGAGCAGGACATTCTGGTTAAAGAAGTGACGGAACATCAGCACCAACTGTTTGTCACCTTTAAATTGCCAATTAGTAGGAGAGAGGCAATATGGCAACAAATTGTTGACAAGATCAACAGTGTGGCAGAAGTACGCAGAACTGTCATCGAGTGCAAGAAACGCTGGCATGACTGCAAGCGCAGGACCAAGGAAAAGATGGCCAGGAACAGGAAGACAGCACTGCAGACTGGAGGTGGGAGTCCAGCACACCAGGAGGCCCTGGACCACATGGAGGAGAGGGTCGCAGCCATCATCCCTTAGGAGATCGTCACAGAGATTCAAGGACAGGACAGCGCAGACTACCAGGAGACAACACACATGCAGGGTAAGTCGCATGGGGAATTGAAATGCACTAATGTCAACTGCAACCGGGGGGGGAATACCTATTACACATTGCACGTAAGTCATCATATACATGGAGTGGCATCAGTAAAGTGGGATGGCATGGGGGCATGGCCTGCACAGACAGAAGCTGGGGCACACCATTACACTACACCAACAACAGTCCCATGGGGGCATGCTGCCATGCCAACGATGGAGCAAAGGGAAAGCCACACCAGGAGGGAAGGGCACAACGTCAAACTGACATCCCGGCACACGTCAGCCACCATACTCCCCACATTAACTAGGGCCCTATTAACAACCTCTAGCCATACTGACAACTGGAATGTAACTGCGACAAAAGTTGCCACTACCAGCTCTGCTCTGTGTGCAGCTCAAGTAGCCAATGGCAGTAACCTCCCCATGGATCATACACACCTAAATTAGAGGGTTTAAGAGGACAACTTCAATAATCCCCTGAAAAAAGACAAAGGCTCCAGTACTGTCAAATGTCAATTCCCATAGTTGTTGCAAATATCAGCCAATGTCAACAACAATAGGAGCTACACAGCACTAAGGACATACCCATGCTGCATATGTCAGGGTCCATCCTGTGCCTGGGTCACAATGTAACATCCCAAATGTCATACTGCTCAGACAACAGCATTGAGGGGGGGACACATGTAACTGGTCACTGAAATACACCTGCACAGTCAGAGGAGGGAATAGGCCACTGATACGAATATCAGGTCAATCCAATGTCCCACACATTCCCAACATCAGCTGTACACATTACCAATGCCAACATCCATATTGTGTCATCACATTGCTATGCATAGGATATGCTACATGTCAAATACATTTAAGTGGATGTGAAAGATCAGAGACTGGGGCAGGTCCAGATTATTAAGTGTGCTGCCAGTGCCATCAGAACACCCACAGCCAGTGAAAGGCCTCACCATGAGAATGGATGTAGACGGAGGGTTGAGTAGGACAAGAAGGTGGCAATTCACTATTTGGCCAAAACCAACACGTAGACGAGATGATGCCAACAAGTCTAATAACTTAATAACATACATGTGACATGCAGGTGGGCCATAGGCCTGGGAGAATGTCCATCTGAAAGACTGGAGCAATAAACACGAAACAAGATCACAATGTGAATTCATCATAAGGCAGGCATGTCACATCACTCATGCCACAACACAGACACACTAACTGTACCCTGTTTCATTGCAGAGGAAGATGGATCTCCTGCGGATATGCCTGTCCCAGATTACCCTGGTGACATGGATGACGAGCTGATAAACATTCCCCAGGAGACTATCCAAAAGGTCCTTGAAACCCTCCAGACCCCACCTTCAGTCACAAGGAGGAGCACAGAACAAGCAGCCATTGCAGAGGATCCACCCACCACCCCAATTGTAAGAACTGCCAGCTCCAATACAGCTGAGGACTCAGACGATACAGGCACCAGCTTTGAGAGAACTGTAGTTGGGGTACAGTGGGAGCTGGCCAAGGATGTGCGGGTGGGGATGCAGCCTAGAGGGGGTGCGTTCGTGCATGATGTCATCTGCAGATCAGGCAGCAGCTATGCAAGCCCTAACATCTATCTTGCAGGAACAGCAAAAAACCCAGAAGGGAATCAGCACAGCTGTAATACAGTTGACCCAACACCTACAACAGCAATCCTGTCAACGCGTGCACGAATGCAACATTGAACCCTTCAGGGCCGACCTGGCTGCCTACCATTGTGATGTGGCTGCTATTCTCAAGAACCAGCAGATCCTCCTTGCTGCAGTACTGCCCTTAAGACCTTCACATGTAGCAGCGACCGGGATGTCTGACTCCACGTCTTCTAACACTGAGGTGTGTGTTGCCCCTTCACAACCACCACCACCAAGAAAAGAGGAGGCAACACACACATCAGAGGAAGAAGACATGGAACAGATCACCTTCACAAGGAAAAGTACCCGGAAGCACTAGTCCCTGCCACATGGCCAACTATTACCAAGGTCCTGTGTTTTGTAACATGCCAGTCTTGCAACAACTCTACTTAATGACTGTTCTGCTTACCACTGTATATCTTGTCAGCCTGCCCAGTGATTGTCTCTCTCCTACTCATTGGCAAATCCTGTCCCTCTGCACTGTCTGAAACATCACCCCAGCATGTCAAAAGCATTTCCGTAACCCCTTGTGTAGGATCACAATGTAAGATGTCACTCTAATGGACTCACAATCATGGACAATGTACAGATAGCACTACAGCACTTTTCAATAAATAGCACTTACAGAACAAATCTGTCACAAATGTGACATATCAACTGTGAAGTAGATAACTGAAATGTGCCTACTGTCAAATTACGTAGCTTGTCAATACAACTGTCCTGATATTATGTAGTCAGATAAATCTGCACAGTGCCCATGATTGCATCATACTCTGCCCATCCTGAGGGACATATCTGATGAAGTGAGAAACCATACACCATCATGCTGTGTTGGACAGAATAACGCTTCCTCAAGGGATATCTAAGTCATAAAATAGTGGCCGCAAAATGTTGTCACCATGCAATACTAGCACATATAACAGTGCACACTAATCTAAGCAAACACCACAAAAACTGCATGAATGAAGCTATCTGAGTTTACATACAAATAGGTAATCATGCTGAACTGTGTCACAAATGACATATGTGAGTCATGAAGACAAGAATACTAGAGTGCCTACAAGAACTCATCTTATGAGGGTGTCCTTGATCATAACCCTGCAGTCAGACCTAAAACTGTTCCCCCAATACCAAGTCTGGAAGCACTGTTTGTGACGTAGAAAACACACTTATCAACAGAAACACATTGTGATCCATATGAACTGTGATTGGTGGTTGCAACGAAGGGTGGAAACTTTACAAGGTAGCTCTGGGGTAGCTGCCAATCTTACAGCTCAGCTGGGATTTGTTCGTAGCATAGGACACAAATGTAATAGAACAACATTCAGGTACACTGATTCCAAGCCCAGGATCAAGTACCATTTAACACATACTGTTAAGAGTTAACCAAATATGTATTAAATGCTAATCACAGAAGAGGAAACTGAGGGAAAAGTCTTACCTACCCTAATCTACCCTGACTACTCATTACCCACAACTGTCCCTAACTAACCTAAGCTAAACTTACTTATCACATGTAACGAAATGTTCTAAACATCCACCCCCACCCCCCTTATGAGACGGGACACATGGAGGACAACACATACTAACCTAAACACATACTATACTATACTAAACATCTATATTTTTTTTGTAAAGTTTTTTTTAAAATATTTTCTTATTTTATTTTTTAAACGCACAAGAACCCCAACATAGCCTCCCACCCACCCACCCACACACGTAATAAGTAAAAATAGAAACAATCAGGATCCCCTACCCACTAACACTAACTAAACTAACAGCCTATACTAACCTAACACTAAGCCCCCTAAGCCCACTAAGTATAAGAACAAGGAAAGAGGAGGGAGGGGGAGGGAATCATGTCCATATCAAAAAAGTCTAGAGGTTGGCCCTGCGGAGGGTCCTCTTGATCGACTTCACACGCCGGTTAATGTGGCGCACATCCCGGCTCAGATTGCTTAACTTGCGCAGCACACGGTCCATATTCCGTTCCATGTTGTGGAATGCTGCAGGGTCAACAGATGGAGCTGGGGCAGTCTGGGTACCGGTGGAGGAGGTCTGTGTGTGTGTGTAGCCAAGGCCAGTGGGCTGTCCTGCACCTGTAGCAATGCTGGGGCCTGGAAGTCCGGCAGATGTAGGGACAACAGTCCCAGCTGTGGGTGGGGCCACCTGGCTTGAAGTGGTGGTTGTGCTGGTGGTGGCTGTGGTAGGCAAAGTAGGGCCACCCTGTGGGAAGGCCCTCCATGCCCCGGAGGCCCGTTCATGGCGATATCGACGGGCCATCCTCCTGAACCCCGACTCCACCAGCAGGATGTGCTGGTACCTCATGGCCCGCCGCTGGAACTCACGGACCTGGTCTGGAGTCGTGTTTGCAGCTGTGAAGACAAAGGCAAATAATCTACATTAGGAACTGCATTGTGTGAAATGGCACAAGAAGCCAATCAAACAATACAACTACTGTACTTGTAACAGCTCATATCACAATACAGATCATTGAATGTCCCTGAGGAGGTACATGGCAGGCCAGCCTACAAAGGTCACATCACACATAGCACATCCATAACCTACAAGATGGGTAACAACTGGCTTTGACTTGTCATCTGAGTTCTGCCAGTTATCAGCTAACAATCATGCTGCATATCCTCCGCCAAGACCTGGGCTACAAATGTCAGTATACGGAATGCAAAACTAAAGCCACATGGTCTGCAAGTTGTAACAGGACTTGCCAGTACAGTACCCATGTGCCAAACCTGAATGTGTATACTAGGTTCCAACCAAACAGTCACTTTTTCACATATATGTGTAACATACTGGTAGCATCAGTCCTAGGTACCCCATTCACAAACCCATGACTGTGTTTGAGGGTAGGGGGGTGGATAAACAACTATCAATTTCAAACAACATGGACACTGAGGAGTATATAGAAAACTCAACACATGTTTGGCTCTACACACACACCACAGGTAAGGTCTGTCAACAATTAGGAGTCTGCAAACCCTAGACCTATCATAGGGCCACACATGTCAGGAAATGCAGAGCTTGGTACACAACATATACTTCCAGTAATGCATGACTTACATCAGACACAGAGTTGCAAGAACACCCATGATCATGATTAGCATGCACACCTAGGCCATTGCACTCAAGTTCCACATACTTGTAGCACTACATGTGGAAGTACATGCTGCTAGGAGGTTCTACCTACAGTATAATAAGTACCTTGGTAAATAGGGAAGTAGAAGTCTATTGGAAAGCAATTTGCTGTACCAATCTTGGAGAATGTGGGTCTGACAGGCTGACTAAATCTGAGCTGACTTCCAGTGCGACTCTTGTTGATACAAGTGTCATCCACATGACTCACACCAGTACTCACTGTGGTGCCTACAGGAATGGCCTACAATCCCTAGATAATACCATAGGATACGCATTGGCCAACTCAAAACATTTGAGAAACTGAAATCCCACTCATGGAACAAGACAAATGATTGGCCAACGCATCACACCTTGCTATGCGTTCAACACACACGAGTCCATAACCAGCAAACACAACACATAACAGACATATCAACACTTACTGGAGTGGTCGGAGTCCTCAAATATAGCCACCTCTCCCACAGTGTAGGGTGCCGGTCCACCTGTAAGGCATGGAAGGAAGAAATGTGCTCAAAATCTGTGCACAGACCACCAATTTCATAAACATATACAATGTGTAAGCTGAATAAGGAAATGGCAGCCATTCAGACATGATGATACTGCTTCTGATATATCACGGCCAACTTGTACATAGCATGGGTCTCCTGTGACAGTTACACACATATCTGAACACGCATTGGCCCTAACTATCATGTGGTAACAAACATGCCCTGTCATTGGTGACCAGAAAAAAATATGGAGTGTAATCGTCTCATCATGTGCATCCAAGAGAGACATCCAAAGCCTGGTTACTTGAGGACTGCATTACCAGTCAAACAGACTATGTGCCCATGACACATTTATTACACATAGGTACAATCTACAGAGGGACAGGGACTTTTGTAAGCCCTCATGTTGTTACAGTTTATTCATTTGATGTGGCCCAGCTATGGTGATTTGCACCAACCATGGAGATGTGAACCCATGTGCATACCTTTGGACTGCCATCCCTAATTGGAATGTGGCACAACTAACTCCAACAACATTCTAAGATGTTAGCTGAGGGCACCTTACACCTTTTCACAATGTTTCCAAATCCAGATCTGACATGTATCCAAAAAGATAAAGGACCACAATAATCCCTAACATTCATAGTACTTCAGTGAACGCTTTCCTTCCACACTCACCAGACTCACATGAGACATATGTCTGAGCCACTTTGCTATAATCAATTGACGTGAAGCCAGCACTTATTTTCTGCATCATATTGTGATTCTAAAGTCAGTCTAGCTATTGCGTCAACAAAGTTAGCCAATATGTTGGTACATCTTTACTTCTCTGGCAAAAGCGCCCTATATAGACATGATTGGCTCCTATTTTGTTTGGTTGTCTGATACAAAGGCAGCACCAATTTACTTCACGGAAAAGTATCCTGTAAGTTTGCTGAGCACGTGCTACCTGACAGCTAGCAACTGTGATCCTTGCCATAGTGCATCAATTATCCCTTTATGTTTCCCAAGCATTACACACAGTCAGCAAGTTAGCTGGCAGACATTGTACTAATCCCCTTATGTCACTACAGAGCATTTAATTGTGCACATTAACATGATTCGTACTCACCAACAGTGCCACCAATCATTATTCCCAGGTGGTCCAAGAGATCCTGCTCCCTGGTGATGAGGTCAGCCCACCGGTGCTTCAGCTGGTGGTCACTCCTCTGGCTGGCATACACACGCTGCAGGTGATGCAGCACCTTTCCCCACCGGATTCTGTGCGCCTCTGTGTGATACCCCTGTATCACCCTGCCTCCTGCCTCGATCATCAGTGGCAAGAAATGGCACACAAGCCATATGAAGCCCCCCAACTCCTCTTCACCCATCCTGCCAAGACATGGCCCACCAGACATTGTAGAAATGTGAAAGGGAATAGGGGTTAAAGAAATAGAAAGGGGAAAAGGGGGAAAGTAGGGGTACAAATACAGAAGAAAAGTAAACTTAACCACTAAAAGAGCCCAGCTATCCCCAAATTACCACTACCCACAACAGAATCCCACAGACAACAAAAACACTAGATAAATGGACAAATGTACACAAAACACAGTAGGACGGTATACACCAACAATATTTATTTCACAAATTGACAATAGAGACAGCACACAGGACACAAAGGCACAAAATCTAAGGACACCACTCTCTACACAGCCACACAGTCTAGAAGAATCATAGACTGCAAAGTGAAAGTGAAAGTACACCCACTGTACATGATTTGTAAACAGGATATCCTATTACATCACTTCCTGCATAAAATGTCCACCCTTTTTCGCGTTATGCGTCATAATTTTTTCACACATACAGTTTGTGCGTCATTTATTTTGACGCACAGGAGTGAAAATTATCCCGCATCCAAATAAGAGTACATGGCCTGTACAATTATCTGGATGTGGCCTAATGTTCACTCCTGTGCGTCTTTTTTTTTTAACGCAAATACAGTATTGGTGTACAAAAAATGACGCATAACACTAGCAACGTCAATATTTCAGTGCATAAACTGGCTTTGGGCTTTTTTTCTGTT
This sequence comes from Pleurodeles waltl, assembly GCF_031143425.1. Lineage (NCBI taxonomy): Eukaryota > Metazoa > Chordata > Amphibia > Caudata > Salamandridae > Pleurodeles > Pleurodeles waltl. The sequence continues at coordinate 716,839,278 of NC_090449.1, read as the reverse complement.
TTTCTGTTATGTTACATTTGGGACACATCAGAGATAGGCTGATGGCACCCACTATGGTGTTGATGGTGTATGTTCACATGTGTGACATCATACTGCAGCGGACTATGATCCGCTACTTCCTTCACAGTATTTTTACGGTTGGCTGACGCACTAGATGGCCATATGTGTGGCCTACATATGTGTATTGCACAAATTGGGCATGTTTGGCATCAGGAGAGGATAGCAATGTGTCGCACATATGTACACTACCTAAATGCCTTTGGCTCAATGTGTGTGCTGTGGCAACTAATGTATTTGTTGACCAAGTGTGTGTGTATCACATGATGCATTATTGCACATATGCTTGTATGTATGTGACGTCCATGTGTCCAAACCTTAGATGCAAGTCATTGTGGAAATGAGAGAGGACATGTGTTAGTCATACATGTAGCAACATCCGTAATGTTGACTTCCAAGATTTAGGGTAACGCTTGTTCATGTCAATGATCCACATTTTCAACATCCTATGTACTAGAGTTTTGGTAACAGCTTCCTAGGCACTAGTTGGTGAATCCCAAAGTGAGTCATACACATGCATTAAGGAAGTGGGTACCATGTTGTTTGCCCAGACAAAGGTGAATCACAAATGCATGAAGACACCACAGTTGAGGTCATAGAAGTGAGCCACAACTCTCAAGTGGCTGTGGTGGACCAGCAGACGAGGCAGCACGTGTCCACATATTTCCAGTGATCAATTGCACATAGGTGTCTTGTTCATGTGTGTGGTCCAATGATGATCCTGTATATTTTGTGGGGTGTAATTTTTCACAGTTCGGTCCAGGACTCATCATGAGTCAGTGGCAGCTATTCCTGTATCTACTGAGTATCCTTTGTTGATCAATGTGAGTAAAGTGGATGTGGACATGAGAACCTACATGGGGATGGTCCCACCCTGTCACTAAAGACGTGTAATGAGACAGTCAACAGGGCAACCTTGGTGTGCTGAGTGAGATAATGTCTCAGGTGTCATGTTCCGGCAGGTGTCATTACAACATTTGTACACAGGTTAGCCTCTGCAATTCTCACTGCATCTGGGAACATCATAGCCTCTGTGCTTATTATTCTGGCAGCTATTCACCACACACGGCCCATCAATATGTTGTGAGCAATGTAATTTTGTGTGTGAACTGTCAGGGTCCTGACGTGTGGATTTTTCATGGACATTTTCAGAGGTTTCTGGTTCTGCTGAAGGCCCGTACCCAATCCCTGCATACGGCCCTGGGACACTGTCATACTTTGTCATTCATGCATAAATGAGACCCAGCCAAGGGATGGGCCATGAATTTTTGTTTTCACAGAGGATTTAACTCATATGGTACAGTTAAAAGGCAGGTGATGCTATACAATGTATTTGGGTATGCATTGAAGAAGCATATGCCCAAATACCCCCTGATGAATGAGAGGTTTGCTAACGCAAGTGTGGTACATCTGTAGACACAGGGATACTTTAGTGTGACGCACAGACAGATGCCAGTCAGGCTGACAGAATGCAGGGTGAATTAGGATACAGCAATTTGACAAGTTACATAATCAGTGGTCTGACTAAGACTGTTTGGAGGATGAACTAGACAGTTGACATGTCTAACTGTGCATGTCCTGTGTTTTTGAAGGTGACAAATGAACCCAAGGGCTCTGTTACACGGCTTAATTAGTATCAATGCTTAACGGTGTATTTGACAAAATGGCAACTCCTGTGCTGTTCCAGACATCAGCAGGGGCAGTGCTTGTTGTAATGGGTGGGGTGCATGGAGGTGATCACAGGTGTGGGCTGCATCTGTTTCTCACAAGTCCTGTAGGTGAGATTTGCATTCTAACGGCCAACAGATATTTTCACTCAGGAAGCAATCTACAGGTGCTAACAGGGCTTGGAAACTAGAAGCCAGTGTATTAATTGACCTGACGTCCATACAGTCAGATGTTCTATGACAATGGCATACCATAGGAAAGGGTGTAGCACACTGGATTGCTACTGACAGGCTGTGTGTGTAGAGGAGGGAATATCAGGGTACACATCTTAGTATTCCAGGGACATCTTCAGACAGGTGGGTTGTGACCAGGTGCATGGGTGTGTCAGGAGTTAGGAAATGGGCTGACATGTACATGGAATGTCATGTGTGCAATGCTGTTCATATGTGTGGCACTTGTGCTGTCTATGTACTGCTTCTATGTAACTCTGGTCACAGATAGTCCTTGCAAATATTGGATGCAGTTGGACTTACTGCTGTCAAGGGTCTGGTCAGACATTCCTGTTACTGATGCAAAAGCACATCAACTGCCTCATGTATGAGGCTTGTTTTCCCCTTATTGAGTGATGGTGTCTTAGTTTTGTGCCATATGCTCCGTTGGACCTTGATTTCAACATGTATGTGTAAAATAGGTGTGGTCCTCTGCTATTGGCCTTCAAAGGAGAAATGTACATGATATATGTCATTTACAGTGTGTGTGTATGTGACCATTGTATGTTACGCATCACATTAGCTCTGGGATTTTCAGTGTCCTAATCGGTATATCAGCAATGCTCCATGAGGCAACACTCTTATTCTGATAGTTAGAGATGAAGGTGTGCAAAAATGATTAGCCAGACCATGATATGGTGATTATTATAGGTGTTTATTTAAATTAGTTCATTAAAGTGGTGATGGTGATTATATTTAAAAGAAATTGTTCACGATATGTTGCTGCCTGCGTATACCAGCGGCCGTGTTCTGTAGTTCTCCCTCATGTTGCAGGCCAGCATCCTCCTCTTCAGGCATGTGTGGCTCTGGTTCCAGGAGGGGAATGTTCCTTTTGATGCAAATGTTGTGCAGAATAGCACATGTTAGGATGATCTTACAGACCATCTCCGGGGAATATAGGAGGCTACCACCAGTGATGTTGAGGCACCGGAACCTTGACTTGAGGATGCCGAAGGTCCTCTCGACTATGGTGCGTGTCCTCCTATGTGCGTCATTGTAGGCATGCTCTGCAGCAGTACTCGGGTTGCCACTAGGTGTCATTATCCATGGCTGGATGCCATACCCCTGATCAGCTGCAAGAGAAAATGAATGGGATCATGTTGATGTAGCTAGCCCCATTGAAATCACCTTTCATGGCAGTAGTTGCCTTGTGTTGTCTGTGACTCTTTTGTGTTATTATGTCGCATCCTAGGCTTGTAGGATGTACCATCTACATCGTGTTGTTGGCTGAACAAGTGTTTGGCTGCTGACCGGTTGTCAGCAGTATTTTGGGGGATTTGCAGTACAGTGTGCCCTCCCTAGCATTGTGACTTGTGATACAGGTGTCCGTGTGTCTTCACTGGGGGTGAGATGATAGTTCCATACACAGATTCATTTTGACAGTGTTGTTAACACGTTCATATCAATATACCCTGGACATCCCATACCTTTAGACTTATGCAATGGATTAATGTAAACGTCATTGGGACACTTACAATTTGCAAGGTGACATTTAGGCAACCCACTCCACACGTTGTGATCTTTGACGTCTTAACATTAGACTGTACACTAATTTCCGATGTGTGACTGGTTCAATGGTGACCTAAGAAACATGGCTAGCGATGTCACGACCTCAGTGTGTTCCTGTTCACATGTTGCTGTTGTGGTGTATGTGTTGTGTGTCCTAGAGGGTTGCTGTGCAGTGTGTATATAAGTAGGTTTTTGTACTTACCAACAAGTAGTCCATTGCCATACCGTCCATCCTGGAAGTGTTCATTGATGGTGCAGTGACGGAAGATGAGGGAGTCATGGACACTCCCAGGATATTTAGCCACGATGTTGGTGATCAGTCCTTGGTGATCGACTATGGCCTGCACATTGATAGAGTGTGTGTGCTTCCTGTTGCGGTAGAGGTGTTCAGTTGCAGCAGGTGGCACAAGATGTACATGTGTGCAGTCGATTGCACCAAGGACGTGTGGGAAGCCACTAATGAAGTAGAACCCCTGTTTTGTTTCCTGCTGCTTCTGCAGTGTGTTAGGGAAGCAGATGTGGCGGAGTGTAAGTCCAATGATGGCATCCAGTACTTTGGGCAAAAAGGCAGAGAATGATGGTTGTGATATTCAGGCAACCAGGGCACCAGTTGTTTGAAAAGAGCCACTTGCCAGCATGTGAAGTACAGAAAGCAGCTTGGTTTCTGTTGGGATGGTGCGGGGTGTCAGCAAAGTGGGTGCCAACTGCGGCTCAATGTTTTGTAGCAGCTGCTGAATGGCCTGCCAGTTCAACCTGTACCTCTGAATGATGTCATGTTCCCTGAGGCCATGAAGGGATGTTCTGGGGCGGAATATCCTCTCCTGCCTGTTGTGGTAGCTGCTGTTGTAGCTGCTGGGCTCTGCATCATCTGCGTGCACGCTGGATAAGAATCACCTCCATGTCTCCCTTTTGCTGCTCTGCTGCTCTGCCTTTGCTTCTGTGTGTTCTGATTAAATACAGGTGTGTTTGCCCCATTTTAACACCTGCCCTGACCCAGGTGTTAAATTTTGACGCAAATCGGGCTGTGTGTCATTTTCCGGGTCCGCCTCCCTTCCGTGCGTCATTTTTGCCCGAAAGCATAAATACGACGCACGGCCGTTTAAGTCATTTTTTGGATGGGAACGCCTACCTTGCATATCATTAACGCAAGGCGGGTTGCCGCATCCAAAAAATTACGCACACGGCGGACTTTTGTCATCCGCGGGCTCAGGCGTCAAAGTTTAAATATGGGGCAACGTTTGCGCTGAATGTGCGTCAAACTTTTTGACGCACATTCGGTGCAGACGGAGTATAAATATGCCCCTAAGGGTGTCCAAGATACCCAACCCCAAGACCCTGAAAAGTAGGAGTAAAGTTACCCTTCTACCCCAGAAAGACAGTATAGTCGAGATAGGGGATTCTGCAAGGACAACAACTGCCAGCAAAACACTGAAGACGGATTCCTGGACCTGAGGATCTGTAAAGGAAGGGGACCAAGTCCAAGAGTCACGCAAGTGTCCAGGGGGGGCAGGAGCCCACTAAACCCCGGATGAAGGTACAAAAGGGCTGCCTCTGGGTGGAAGAAGCTGAAGATTCTGCAACAATGGAAGGTGCCAGGAACTTCTCCTTTGGTCAGAAGATGTCCCACGGCGTGCTGGAGGATGCAGAGTTGTTTCCACCCAGAAAGACTGAAATCAAGCCTTGCTAGCTGCAAGAGTTGCGGTTGAGGATTTTGGGTGCTGCTGGGGCCCAGGAAGGACCAGGAGGTTGTCCCTTGGAGGAGGAGACAGAGGGGGCACTCAGCAACTTAGAGAGATCCTGAAGAAGCAGGCAGCATCCACAGAAGTACTAGAACAGACACTTAGAAGATCTGAGGACAGCGGTCAACTCAGAGCCACAAAGAAGGGTCCCACGACGTCGGAGTCCAACTCAGCAAGTTGGGCAATGCAGGATGGAGTGCTGGGGACATGGGCTAGGCTGTGCACAAAGGAAGTCTTGGAAAAGTGCACAGAAGCCCGAGCAGCTGCAGATCACGCAGTACACAGGATTACTGTCTGGCGTGGGGATGCAAGGACTTACCTCCACCAAATTTGGACAGAAGGGCCACTGGACTGTGGGAGACACTTGGGCCCAGCTCCTGTGTTCCAGGGACCACGCTTGTCAGGATGAGAGGGGACCCAGAGGACTGGTGATGCAGAAGTTTGGTGCCTGCTTTGGCAGGGGGAAGATTCCGTTGACCCACGGGAGATTTGTTCTCGGCTTCCAGTGCAGGGTGAAGGCAGACAGCCCTCAGAGCATGCACCACGAGGAAACAGTGGAGAAAGCCGGCAGGATGTGGCGCTACAATGTTGCTGGTAGTCATCTTGCTGCTTTGTTGTGGTTTTGCAGGCGTCCTGGAGCAGTCAGCGGTCGATCCTTGGCAGAAGTCGAAGAGGGAAGTGCAGAGGAACTCTGGTGAGCTCTTGCATTCGTCATCTGAGGAATAGCACAGAGGAGAGATCCTAAATAGCCCACAGAGGAGGATTGGCTACTAAGAGAGGTAAGAACCTATCAGGAGGGGTCCCTGACGTCACCTGCTGGCACTGGCCACTCAGAGCTGTCCATTGTGCCCTCACACCTCTGCATTCAAGATGGCAGAGGTGTGGGACACACTGCAGGAGCTCTGGGCACCTCCCTGGGAGGTGCTGGTCAGGGGAGTGATCACTCCCCTTTCCCTTGTCCAGTTTTGCGTCAGAGCAAGGCTGGGGGATCCCTGAACCGGTGTAGACTGGCTTATGCAGAGAGGGCACCATCTGTGCCCATCAAAGCATTTCCAGAGGCTGGGGGAGGCTACTCCTCCCAGCCCTTCACACCTATTTCCAACGGGAGAGGGTGTAACACCCTCTCTCAGAGGAAATTATTTGTTCTGCCTTCCTGGTACCAGGGTGCCCAGGCCCCACGGGGCAGAAACCTGTCTGAGGGGTTGGCAACAGCAGTAGCTGCAGTGGAGACCCCGGAAAGCAAGTTTGGCAGTACCCTGGTTCTGTGCTAGAGACCCGGGGATGCATGGAATCATCTCCCCAATACCAGAATGGTATTGGGGTGACAATTCCATGATCCTAGACATGTTACATGGCCATGTTCGGAGTTACCATTGTGACGCTACATATAGGTAGTGACGTCTATGTAATGCACTCATGTAATGGTGTCCCCGCACTCATAAAGTCTGGGGAATTTGCCCTGAACAATGTGGGGGCACCTTGGCTAGTGCCAGGGTGCCCACACACTAAGTAACTTTGCACCTAACCTTCACCAAGTGAGGGTTAGACATATAGGTGACTTATAAGTTACTTAAGTGCAGTGAAAAATGGCTGTGAAATAACGTGGACGTTATTTCACTCAGGCTGCAGTGGCAGTCCAGTGTAAGAATTGTCTGAGCTCCCTATGGGTGGCAAAAGAAATGCTACAGCCCATAGGGATCTCCTGAAACCCCAATACCCTGGGTACCTAGGTACCATATACAAGGGAATTATAAGGGTGTTCCAGTGTGCCAATGAAAATTGGTAAAATGAGTCACTAGCCTGCAGTGACAATTTTAAAAGCAGATGGAGCATAAACACTGAGGTTCTGGATAGCAGAGCCTCAGTGATGCAGTTAGGCACCACACAGGGAACACATACAGGCCACAAACGTATGAGCACTGGGGTCCCGGCTAGCAGGATCCCAGTGACACATATCAAACATACTGACAACATAGGGTTTTCACTAGAAGTACTGGGCCCTGGCTAGCAGGATCCCAGTGAGACAGTAAAAACACCCTGACATATACTCACAAACAGGCCAAAAGTGGGGGTAACATGGCTAGAAAGAGGCTACCTTCCTTCACAACCCCCAGAAAAAAACGAAGGACAATAAGGCTAACCTTGGCCAGTTGAGTCTTTATTGTCTAAGTGGTGATAAGTGGAGAGTAGTTCTGCAATAGATTGGTTACTCCCTTTATCATCCACTATATGGTTACTTCCCTGTGGGGATGTAAACCACCCTGTTTGAAGTTTTTTAGTTAGCCAACAATGTGAAGTTATATTCTCAGAGTTCCTATTAGTATGTTTTAGTTTAGAGCAGTGGGAATTTTCCACTGGACCTATATCAATTGATGAGAATGCCAGACAGGGATGCTGTCTCAGTAAAGCCATAGCTGGGCAAAAACGTTGTACAAATGGCTGTAAGAGAGAACAGGGTTGCTGTTTCTCTTGAGTTGGAGCAGGGCAGGGATGCTGTCCTATAAGCTCCACACTAGAGCAGGGCTGCTGTCCTAAGTGTTGTGAGGCAGTGCAGGGTTGCTGAACTAAAGTTTCTCTGGGAGGGTTGGAGGGATGTTCCATGTTAACTAAAGTGGTTCACTTGTTCTCACCAATATTAGTTATCCCACAGAGAGGTACTTCTACCTCAGGGAGTTCAGCTGTGATAGCTGATGATTCCCTTGGTACAGGTGCCACCCCATGAGAGGTTTCTCCCACCACAGGAATGGTATCCTGAATGGCAGGGTAGGTAGGAGATACTTTTATGCCCTTTTTACCTGTTGTCGGAGAAGGATCCTGAGTGTTCAGGCCTTTTTCTCTCCTTTGCTTTTTCATTTCAGCTGAAATGAGAGGAAGCAATTCCTCAGGGATACCCAGCATGGCTGCATGGGTATTAAACTCTACCTCAGACCAACCTGAGGCCTCTAGGTCATTACCTAAGAGAGCTACAGGTAAGCTAGGTGATACTACCACCTGCTTAGGGCCAGTAACTCCGCCCCAACTAAACTGAATTATAGCTAAGGGAAGGAACTTAGTGGAGTTATGGACATCAATAATCTTGTACTGTTGTCCAATGATGTGTTGTGCAGGAGACACTAGGTTTTCAGTCACCAAAGTGATACTGGCACCTGTGTCCCTGTAGGCCTGAGCCTCAACACCATTTATGGAAACTGTCTGCCTGTACTTATCCATTGTAAGGGGACAAGCAGCCAGTGTGGCAAGGCCAATGCCACAAGGTGTGACAGAAACTGTCTTGGGACTGATTACCCCAGTTTCTATGATGGACCCATAAGTGAACCCAACTACACCCTTATTTTGACTGTTGCCAGCAGTCCCACCACTTTTACCACTACTGCTAGGGGCACTAGAGTTTGATGTATTAGTGGTGGTAGGCTCAGGGGGTTTACCTGGGCAGGACTTATCCAGCTGTACCATACAGGCCCTCTCAAGTGCGGCAAACCACTTGTTAATGTCATCCCCCTCTTTGTAAGGGGGGACTATCTTATGCAGGTTTCTGGAATCTTGCACTCTAACAGGATTACTATCTGAAACACTGCTGCTGCCACCATGGGGAACCAACCCCATTTTCTGTCTTTCCCTCTCTGTATCCAGGGGTTCCCTGCCTAAGGCCAGCTGCTGCTGTTTAAGCTTCAGTCTGGTCTCTTCCAACCTCAGCTTTCTGAGTTCCCTTTCCATTAAGTTATCCTCAGGGTGGGAGGCTTGGGAATGTTTAGATACAGAGGAAATGTGGGAATTGGCAGAGAGAGACCTGTCCCTAACTGGCTGGACCCTAGTAACCTGGCCTTTAGGAGTGAAGGATTCCCTACTAATGTGTGAACCTCTCCCACTACCAGTGTTACTAGGTGGCCTGCGAGATGGCAGGTCTTTGCAAGAACCCTCTCCAATCTCTTCAGGGAACTCCTCTGAGTCTGACTGGGTACCTTCCCCTCCTACCTCCTCTTCCTGAGATGGGCCAGACTGGGTCTGGTCACTTTCTAAGAGCAGGTTAAAGAGAAATTCTTTTGTAGGATTCTTACCAATACTTAAACCTCTTTCCAGGCAGAGACCTCTCAAACTTTTATAGTTTAAACACTCATAGGTTGCTTGAACAATTTTGGGAGTGGGCTCTACTGCAGACATGATAGAAAAGGTTTAAAACAGAGAGAGAAAAAGTTTTAGAACTTTTGAAAGCACAGAGAAAAAACGTTTTCAAACCTTTTGAAAACTTTTAAAAGTTTTCAGAACTTTTCATAAACTTAGTAGAAAGTTTTAGAGCAGAACAGTGAACTGTTTTGGTTCAATGTACATATATTGAAATATTTGGTATATGTTTTTCTTCTGAAAAGCACCAAATGACAAGTTGGTAAAGCAGTTACAAGTACTTATCCCACCACTGCACCACCAATGTAGGAGGCTGGCCTGGCTTATATTGGGTACCTTGTGGTACTTACACCTTGTGCCAGGTCCAGTTATCCCTTATTAGTAGAATAGAGGTATTCGAGCAGCTTAGGCTGATAGAGGTAGCTATAGCAGAGCAGCTTAGGCTGAACTAGGAGACATGCAAAGCTCCTACTATACCACTTATATCATATAGCACTATATCACAAGAAAACACGATACTCAGAGTTACTAAAAATAAAGGTACTTTATTTTAGTGACAATATGCCAAAAGTATCTCAGAGGATACCCTCCCTTAGGAGGTAAGTAATATACACAAATTATATGTACACAAACCAAAAACAGGTAAGTAACAGTTAGAAAAGTAGTGCAAACAAATTAGAATCACAATAGAATGCAATAGGTAGACATAGGCCTAGGGTCAACACAAACCATATACTCCAAAAGTGGAATGCGAATCACAAATGGACCCCAGACCTATGGTAGGTTGTAGAGGGTCGCTGGGACTGTTAGAAAACACTAAGGGTGTCCAAGATACCCAACCCCAAGACCATGAAATGTAGGAGTAAAGTTACCCTACTACCCCAGAAAGACAGTATAGACGAGATAGGGGATTCTGCAAGGACAACAACTGCCAGCAAAACACTGAAGATGGATTCCTGGACCTGAGGACCTGTAAAGGAAGGGGAACAAGTCCAAGAGTCACGCAAGTGTCCAGGGGGGGCAGAAGCCCACTAAACCCCGGATGAAGGAGCAAAAGGGCTGCCTCTGGGTGGAAGAAGCCAAAGATTCTGCAACAACGGAAGGTGCCAGGAACTTTTTCTTTGGTCAGAAGATGTCCCACGGCGTGCTGGAGGATGCAGAGTTGTTTTCATGCAGAAAGACTGCAAGCAAGCCTTGCTAGCTGCAAGAGTTGTGGTTGGGGATTTTGGGTGCTGCTGGGGCCCAGGAAGGACCAGGAGGTCGCCCCTTGGAGGAGGAGACCGAGGGGGCGTTCAGCAACTCAGAGAGCCCCAGTAGAAGCAGGCAGCTCCTGCAAAAGTACCAGAACAGGCACTTAGAAGATCTGAGGACAGCAATCAGCTCAGAGCCACAAACGAGGGTCCCACGACGTCGGAGTCCAACTCAGCGAGTTGGGCAATGCAGGATGGAGTGCTGGGGACCTGGGCTAGGATGTGCACAAAAGAAGTCTTGGAAAAGTGCACAGAAGCCCAAGCAGCTGCAGATCACGCAGTACACATGAGATTACTGTCTGGCGTGGGGAGGCAAGGACTTACCTCCACCAAATTTGGACAGAAGGGCCACAGGACTGTAGGAGACACTTGGACCCAGCTCCTGTGTTCCAGGGACCACGCTTGTCAGGATGAGAGGGGACCCAGAGGACCGCTGATGCAGAAGTTTGGTGTCTGCGTTGGCAGGGGGAAGATTCCGTCGACCCACAGGAGATTTCCTCTTGGTTTCCAGTGCAGGGTGAAGGCAGACAGCCCTCAGAGGATGCAACACCAGGAAACAGTCGAGAAAGCCGTCAGGATGAGGCGCTACAATGTGCTGGTAGTCGTCTTGCTACTTTGTTGCGGTTTTGCAGGCGTCCTGGAGCAGTCAGCGGTCGATCCTTCAGAAGTCGAAGAGGGAAGTGCAGAGGAACTCTGGTGAGCTCTTGCATTCGTCATCTGAGGAATAGCCCAGAGAAGAGACCCTAAATAGCCCACAGAGGAAGATTGGCTGCTGAGAGAGGTAAGAACCTATCAGGAGGGGTCTCTGACTTCACCTGCTGGCACTGGCCACTCAGAGCTGTCCATTGTGCCCTCACACCTCTGCATGCAAGATGGCAGAGGTCTGGGACACACTGGAGGAGCTCTGGGCACCTCCCCTGGGAGGTGCTGGTCAGGGGAGTGGTCACTCCCCTTCCCTTTGTCCAGTTTTGTGCCAGAGCAGGGCTGGGGGATCCCTGAACCGGTGTACTCTGGCTTACGCAGAGAGGGCATCATCTGTGCCCATCAAAGCATTTCCAGAGGCTGGGGGAGGCTACTCCTCCCAGCCCTTCACACCTATTTCCAAAGGGAGAGGGTGTAACACCCTCTCTCAGAGGAAATTCTTTGTTCTGCCTTCCTGGGACCAGGCTGCCCAGGCCCCAGGGGGGCAGAAACCTGTCTGAGGGGTTGGCAGCAGCAGTAGCTGTAGTGGAGACCCCGGAAAGCAAGTTTGGCAGTACCAGGGTTCTGTGCTAGAGACCCGGGGATGCATGGAATTGTCTCCCCAATACCAGAATGGTATTGGGGTGACGATTCCATGATCTTAGACATTTTACATGGCCATGTTCGGACTTACCATTGTGACGCTACATATAGGTAGTGACGTATATGTAGTGCACGCGTGTAATGATAACCCCGCACTCACAAAGTCCGGGGAATTTGCCCTGAACAATGTGGGGGCACCTTGGCTAGTGCCAGGGTGCCCACACACTAAGTAACTTTGCACCTAACCTTCACCAAGTGAGGGTTAGACATATAGGTGACTTATAAGTTACTTAAGTGCAGTGAAACATTGCTGTGAAATAACGTGGACGTTATTTCACTCAGGCTGCAGTGGCAGTCCTGTGTAAGAATTGTCTGAGCTTCCTATGGGTGGCAAAAGAAATACTGCAGCCCATAGGGATCTCCTGGATCCCCAACACCCTGGATACCTAGGTACCATATACAAGGGAATTATAAGGGTGTTCCAGTGTGCCAATGAAAATTGGTAAAATTAGTCACTAGCCTGCAGTGACAATTTTAAAAGCAGAGAGAGCATAAACACTGAGGTTCTGGATAGCAGAGTCTCAGTGATACAGTTAGGCACCACACAGGGAACACATACAGGCCACAAACTTATGAGCACTGGGGTCCTGGCTAGCAGGATCCCAGTGACACATATCAAACATACTGACAACATAGGGTTTTCACTATGTGCACTGGGCCCTGGCTAGCAAGGTCCCAGTGAGACAGTAAAAACACCCTGACATATACTCACAAACAGGCCAAAAGTGCAGGTAACAAGGCTAGAAAGAGGCTAACTTCCAATACCAGCGGCTGCAAGAGGAACACTACCTGGGGATCAGGGGAGGACATGAAGTCCATCAACAACACCCTTGTCACCATTGCAGGGATGCTGGCAGACCTTCTCAACACCAGGAGGGACACACTGGCACACCAACGGGCCCCTGACACTAGCTTGGACGATGAACAGCCCTCCACCTCTGCCGGCGCTAGTGGACAGGAGGCACCACCACAGGTACAACAGGCCACCAGCAGCCCACCCCCTGCAGATGGAGAACTACCCCACAAACGGTCCCTGAGATCCAGGAACAAGACAGAGTACATTGCCAAGCCCCCCGTCAGGAAATAAGACCCCCCTGAATGTCACCCTTCTGTCCCACTTTGACACCCTGTCCACCTTAAATTGCCATTGCTCCACTTCCTCTGCCGCTTTGGACAATGCACCTGTGAAACAAATAGACTGGACTCTGCCATGGACATTCCTCCACCATCACCCCAGCCCATTTTACAACCCCCTCCACTTATTTGCACAGAAATAAACACACTGAATCACAAAACAATCTGGAGTCAGTCTGTGCTTTCACAAATGTGTAATTGCAATATCTATGGAATATAGCAATGTCAATGTACTTGTTCACATACCAATGTAACACAGCTGTAGGCTAGCAGTACGCATAGCAGAGGGCACAAAGTGGGACCCAGATCTGTGAAATGGAAAGCCAAGTCAGGGTCCATACACTGAGTGAAAATGACAGACTAATTCTAGCTCCAACAATAGTATTAGATGTGGGAAGCAGTTACATCTTCTTACCTGTGTATCACTGGAAGTATTGCATGATGATGTTGTTTCGGTTGTCGACATCTTCTTCTGCCTCCTCTTCTTCACTGTCCACAGGCTCCACAGATGCCACAAGACCACCATTTGGCCCATCCTCCTGCAGAAAAGGCACCTGGCATCGCAAAGCCAGGTTGTGCAACATACAGCAGGCAACGATTATCTGGCACACCTTCTTCGGTGAGTAGTATAGGGAGTCATCTGTCAGATGAAGGCACCGGAATCTGGCCTTCAGGAGGCCGAAGGTAGGTTCTATAATCCTCCTAGTTCGCCCATGTGCCTCATTGTAGCGTTCCTCTGCTCTTGTCCTGGGATTCCTCACTGGGGTCAGTAGCCATGACAGGTTGGGGTAACCAGAGTCACCTGCAAATGTTGAGGGACAACTGTTAGACACACACTAACCCTTAGGGACAACCCCATACCCAGACACCTATGTCAACTGTGTTGGGACCTTGGCCTCACCTATTAGCCACACACGGTGCCTCAGGAGTTGCCCCATTACATAAGGGATGCTGCTATTCCTCAAAATGTAAGCGTCATGTACTGAGCCAGGATACTTGGCATTGACATGGGAGATGTACTGGTCTGCCAAACACACCATTTGCACATTCATCGAATGGTAGCTTTTCCGGTTTCTGTACACCTGTTCATTCCTGCGGGGGGGGTACAAATGCCAAATGTGTCCCATCAATGGCACCAATGATGTTGGGGATATGTCCCAGGGCATAGAAGTCACCTTTCACTGTGGGAAAATCCTCCACCTGAGGGAAAACGATGTAGCTGCGCATGTGTTTCAGCAGGGCAGATAAGACTCTGGACAACACATTAGAGAACATTGGCTGGGACATCCCTGATGCCACGGCCACTCTTGTTTGAAAAGACCCACTGGCCAGGAAATGGAGTACAGACAGAACCTGCACTAGAGGAGGGATTCCTGTGGGATGGCGGATAGCTGAAATCAGGTCTGGCTCCAACTGGGCACACAGTTCCAGGATTGTTGCACGATCAAGTCTGTATGTGATTATGATGTGTCTCGCTTCCATTGTTGACAGGTCCACCGGGGGTCTGTATACCGGAGGATGCCGCCATCTCATCACCTGCCCCAGCAGACGTGCCCTATGGAGGAGAACAGCGAGCAGAAAGTCATCCAACACTGAGGAATCACAATGTGTTATTTGCAGAAACGTTGGTAATTCGCAATGTGCTGGTATCTGTCTGTATTCCCAGCCTAGATAGGTGTGATGCAGTTTTTATCCATCCCATGTGGGCCCCTGAAATGGGGGCTCCCTGACCTGTAAGGTGGGACAAGGGGAAATGAGGTAACTGCGCTGCCATTGTACACTGTCGCGGTGGGCGGTCGAAGACCGCAGCGCAATTCTGCATTGGTTAACATTGGGCCCTATGGGTCCCAGGAGCCAATGACGATGTACGCTGGCGGTGACGGTCCGCACCGCCAGGGACGTGACCCCCATTTTCTGTCTGTTCACTCACTTGATACCTGACCTTCAACAGGAGAGGACCTACACTGCAAGTGCTGCTGTGACCTGTGTCTGAAAGCGACGTTGGCTACAGTGTCTGGGGAAAGGGCCCCTGCCTTCACTTCGGAGGAGTTGGAGAAACTAGTGGATGGGGTCCTCCCCAGTACACGCAACTGCACTGTCCTCCAGACAAACAGGTGAGTACACTGTGAGCATGCTGCATGGGCAATGCCTATTTTGAGTTGTGTGGATGGAAGATACATGGGGGGGCTGAGGCCTGCATGTGCGGAAGGTGAGTGTATGTGTGTCAGGGCATGGGTGGGAACTGGTGGGCAATGAGTATGACGTTCTAGACCGGTGAGTAATTTCCTTTCCTCCTGTACCATTCCTCTAGGTCTGCGCGCACCAGAAGAAGAGTATTTGGCGTGCCATCCCCAAGGGCGTCCGGACCCTGGGGGTCTACCACAGACGGAGCACCCACTGCCGTAAAAGATGAGAGGACCTGCGCTGCTGGAGCAAGAAGACGGCGGAGGCCCAGCTGGGGATGAGCCTCCCAATGTGGAAGGCGTGCTCGTCGCACCATGACCCCCCCGATGTACCGGATCCTGGCGGTGGCCTATCCGGAGTTGGATGGGTGCTTGAGGGCATCACAGCAGCCACAAGGGGGTGAGTACACTCTCATTCAGCTGACTCTGCGCGCATTACAAGGTGTCTGGGTGGGGGAGGTGGGCAGTGGGTTCCCTTTGGCTAGGGCGAGCTTGGTAGGCAAGGTCCCTTGTGAGGCAGGCTCTGTGGCACCCCAACCCCACTAGTGGTAATAGCCATCTACACCTAGTTATGCTCCTGTGGCTTCCAGGTGTGCAGCAATTGGGCTTATGCCTCATACCCCATGGGCATGTGAATTTGCTAGGAAATGTTGTGCATTGCGTAGTGCTGAGGGCTGCTTCCTGTGTGTTGTGTCCACCAACGGTAGTGGTGTTGCATGCACTGAACATGTTTTTCTTCTGTCTTTCCCCCCCTTTTTGTTTTGTCTCCCTATTCTTGTGTGCAATAGCATCATCTGGCGGTGGAGCAGTGGCACCGGAGCAGGAGGGAGCTGCAACCCACTTGTCCCTGGAGGGTGAAGCAATGGAGTCTAAAGCCACCAGTGGGACGGAGGGTGAGGGGAGCTCCACGACGGGGACAGGAGCATACACCAGTGACAGCAACTCCTCCTCTGATGGGAGCTCCCTTACTGTGGCGGGCACCTCTGTGCCCACCGCATCAACAGGTACAGCCGCCACCCCCCCTACCAGCACCGCCCTCCCAGCAGCCTCTCAGCGTGTGTCCCGTGCCCGCTCACCCAGGAGGGTGGGCATCTCCTTCGTCTCAGGCACCTCGCCCTGTCCCAGTCAGCCCTGCTGCCCTCAGTGAGGAGGCTATTGACCTCCTGAGATCCCTCACTGTTGGGCAATCTACCATTCTGAATGCCATCCAGGGTGTTGAGAGGTTATTTGCAGCAAACAAATGCATACCTGGAGGGTATTCATTCTGGGCAGGCGGCCCAACAGAGAGCATTTCAGGCTCTGGCCTCAGCACTGATGGCAGCAATTGTCCCAGTGTCCAGCCTCCCCCCTCCAACTTCCTCCACCCCGACCCAATCCCTGTACCTCAGCCTATCCCAAGCACACCATCAGACCAACATGCACACTCTTCAACACACAAGAGTGGACATGGCAAACATAAGCACCACACATCCCACAAGCACTCACACAAGCACTCACACAAGCACCATCCCCATGCAGACACAGCAACATCCACTGCCTCCACTGTGTCCCCTCCTCCATGTCCTCCTCCTCCCTCTCTGTCTTGTCTCCACTCACACATGCATGCTCTACACCCTCAGCCACTTCCTCCATCACCAGCACGCCCATCACCACACACCGCTCACATGCAATCACCACCCCTACTACCATGCACACATCCCCAGTGTCCTCTCCCAGTGTGTCTGTGAGCCCTCCTCCCAAAGTACACAAACGCAATCACACACCCCAACAGCCATCCACCTCACAACAGCCTCCGGCCCATGCACCTTCACCTAAATTCAGCCAACATACACCTCCTACAACCACTACCTCTTCCTCCACTCCCAAACCCACTCCATTTTCCCGTCCCAGTGTGTCTAAAAAACTTTTCCTGGCAAACCTTGACCTCTTCCCTTCACCTCCCCCCCCCCCGTCCTTCCCCTAGGGCCAGGCTTTCCAGGTCCCAGCCCAGCACCTCAGCCACCAAATCCCCAGGCACAGTGGTGCCAGCAACTGTGGGGTCATCGAGTGCACCACCCATCAGGGCTGCCAGTGTGCCACATAGCGAGGGCAAGGACATTCCGCCACCTGCCAAGGTGAAGAAGGTGCCCTCAACCCGGAGGGAGAAGCCGCACCTACCAGCCACCAATGGCTCTGCCAAAACAAAAAGGGATAGTGTCAAGACACCTGCGGCACCATCAAAGGAGGGGAAGGGACAAAAGCAGCAGAGCAGGTCAGGACAGGGCACAGTGGCACCGACTGAGGAACTAGTGTCACCCCTTCAGTCCACAACTACACCAACGTGTACGGCAGCGAACACCGCAAGCTGCCCTGCCACCAGCACCGCCACCTGCACCGCCACCTGCACAGCCACCTGCACTGGCATGTCTGCAGCCTCAGCAACAATCCCCAGCATCTTCCCCAGTGGGCAGCCATCCGAGGCTGCAGGAGACATCCTGCTGTGTCCCTCAACAGGTGTTGACCCATGCACCACCACCAGCACCGCCACCACAGATACCGCCGCAAGCACCACCACCAGCCCGGCGACAGGCTCGGACAGTGGCACCACTGCTGACATGGCTACCATCCCCAGTGGTCAGTCGTCCGAGGCCAGAGGAGACTTCCTGGACCCTGCCCAGCTTCCCTGAGGCATGACTTCCATCACTGTTTGCACCTGCAGGTGGAAGGCGAAGCCGCAGCAGTGTGGGTTATGTCTCTGCCTGCATGGCGTATCATGCTACCTGTTCCTAGGCAATCTCGTGGCACACACACCCAGGTGAGGGAATGGGACTGGCCACACTGCATGTGGAGCACTCTGGGCACAAGGCCCCCTCCAGAACCAGTGGAGAATGACATCCACTACCTCAGTCCTTGGCAGGATGAAGAACTCTGGGCACCAGGTCCCCTCCTGAACCAGTGGAGAATCACATCCACTACCTCAGTCCTTGGCAGGATGAAGCACTCTGGGCACCAGGTCCCCTCCAGAACCAGTGGAGACTGGTATCCACTAGAGAGACTGTGGCTTTGGACTCCCCAGGATAAAGCAGTGGGCAAACCACCCACTGGAGAGACTTGAGAGACTGTGGCTTTGCACTCCCCAGGATAAAGCAGTGGGCAAACCACCCACTGTAAAGACTTGAGAGGCTGTGGCTTTGCACTCCCAGGATAAAGCAGTGGGCAAACCACCCACTGTAAAGACTTAAGAGACTGTGACTTTGCATTCCCCAGGATAAAGCAGTGGGCAAACCACCCACTGTAAACACTTGAGAGACTGTGGCTTTACACTCCCCAGGATACAGCAATGGGCATGGAGCCCCCTCGTGCAGCAGTGGCGTGTGCGTTCATCCGGCTGAGGTGCCCCCCCTTCCCTTCCCCCTGAGGTGCCTGTTTATTTTTTCGATCTGATGCCCCTGCAGTGTTCTCTCCATTTCGAGTCAGGTATCTTGTGTGGGCTTCGCCCATGCATTTTGAGACCACTGGTCCACGGACAATGATTGGTACACTATCCAGACTTGTGTATTTGGTTTACATATTTGTATATACTGAATTTTGAACTTTCACTATCTGATTTTTCATGATTACAATTGTTACAATCATTTAATGTTGTCCTTGCGTTCTTCCAGGGGGTGGTGGGGGCGGTGTATATGTAATATTGCTGCATGTATTTGTGTGTATGTTGTTGTGGGTGGGGGTATTGGGTGTTGCGTGTGTGTGTCACTCTCTTTTCCCTCCCCCCTCCACTGTGTTGTAGGTGCAGTACTCACCGTGGTCATCAACGGCGTCTGTCCTGCTCCTGATAGAGCAGGAGGAAGACCAGCATAGGCAGTGCGTGCAGTTTGGGCTCCATGGCGTCCTGGTTCCTCGTTGGGTGTCGAGAGGTGAGTGGTTTCCCTTCTGTGTACTGTTTCCACCGTGCTTTTGATAGCGTTGGTTCTGCCCCGGAAAAGGTTGCGGATAGGCCTGTTGTGATACGTTACTTTGTCCTCGGCCTGTCTGTTGGCGATGACCGCCGCAGTGTTTGTTTCTACCGCTGTGGCGGTCGGAGTGTTAAAGTGGCTGACTATGTTGCCGGTTTCCGCCATGGTCATGATTCCATATTTTTTCTGCCGGCCTGTTGGCGGTATTACCGCCGCTTTAACACCGACCGCCAGGGTTGTAATGAGGGCCTTAGTTTGCTACTGTGGCTGCACATGCCGACCCTCCCCACTGACTATTCTGGCTGCTGCTGTAGTTGTGGTTGGATTCCTGGCAGGCTGTTGCTCTTAGTTCTGCTATGACCATTGGCCTGCACATGGCTGCTTCATGCTGCTTGTGGTTGGTCCATCGCTTGTCTGTACCAGGTTCTACATTTGTCATGCATTGGAAGATCCTAATGGCATGGAGTAATTACCTCCATGGCACCTAATACACTGAACGCCTGCTTAATTCGTCTTCTTACTGTGTGATAACCAATGGGATGCCTCAGATCTGCCAAGAACATGTCACCACTCAAGGATCATATCCTGAGAATGCCGTTTTATGCCTGGCATCACAGGTGGCACCGCAAAAAGCAAAAAACGTTGTCTTCTCCAGCAAATGGGATCAAATATTTGCAGTGGTCCATGATTCCTGAATTGAGACAGAGGCTTAAATAGATTCAAACTCAATAGACTTGAAATGCCTATGCCACATCCACCAAAAAATGAAAGAAAAAGTGATGACCTAGGACCAAGCTATAAATGCCCTTTGTGCTGAAATTGCTAAGTAAGTCACTGAATTAACGTACAAGTTCAGGTTTTTGGAAGAGTGAGCTAAGGACTCAAGGCTGCTCTCAATGTAACAATATACAAATTATTGACATTCCAAGGAACACTAAAGGCTCTAATGCCACAGTCTATGTAGAGAAGTGGCTACAACCTGAAATAGCCCCTCAGGGTCTTTCTGCCATGTATGAAGTGGAGAAAGTTCACCGCATACCAGCAGGAAGACCTATCCTGGGGGCACCCAATAGACTGATTATTGCTAAACTGCTGGACTATTGAGGTCACGATTTTATACTGCAGAAGGTGAGAGACATGGGTTCTCTTACTGTAGGTGCTTCCAAGATCTCAATTTTCCCAGACTTCATGCTGCTGGACCAGCATCATCAGGAGGCTGTCAAAGGGGGACTGAGAGTCCTGTCTCTTAAAAATGAACTTTCATTCCAGGCACCTTTGAGGATAATTGCTGCTGATAAAGCATTCTTCTTAAATGAACCAGAGGAGACAATGACCTATGAAGATGTAATTTGAGAAGTCTGGGCACAGTTTTCCAATCAGAAGAGTGGGAGCTCCAGACAGTGGTGGCACTAGCGGTAGTGATGCTTCCTGTCCCTCTGCAGTTAAACTATAGAGAGTTCACCCTCACAGGTGGAAGTGTGGTAGGGCTACAGAGATGCCAATGAGACTGCTGCTACACTGCACCCCCCTCGTGAATTCCACACTGGGTAGGATTAGGAGGAAGACTCGGAAGACACTGACTCTAACACCAGCTGACCTTACTCTACAGACAGCTAACAAACTGGTCTAAAGCTGACCACTTCTGGTTCGCCTACTTAGGAATACTAAACTATGATGCATGCAATAATGTGGTCAGGACTGATCTACCTATTCAGATCCCTCTGGGTTGAAATGTCTGTCTTTGCTGACCCTAAGGTTATATACGATGCACTTAGGATGAACACATTTCTCAGGCCCTATTGTTTCTTCTATGTAGTCATTTTGATTCCTGATTATGGTTAAGTGCCAGGCTTGACATGTGTTTTCCACACATATAATTTCTACTATATTGTTTTTCATGATACACATCTGGATGATGCGAGCTGAATCAAGATCGGCCCACCCTATTGCTGCTCCTTATCTTTATTCCCACCAGCTGAAGTCTCTTTCACTAGCCCTAATTTCAGAGCATTATCAGTTTATCTTTCCCTGTTGGGAACTGTTTGTTGCTTGCCTGGATGACTGTTTTGTTAATGCCCAGGATTTTATCACATGCAAAGAGAGAAGTTTTTTTAGGGCGAATGACTGTTTTTCCCACTACATTGTTCCATGATTGTTTGGCCTCCTTCCCTTTCCGATGGTTGATGCTGACACCATCAAAACCTTCCAGCAGCACCAAATATTATGCCTACTACAGAGACAGAGGCTAAATTATCATCTATTGCCATGGAATGTGTGGGAGATAGGAACTCTGTGGATAGATCCTCCTCAAATTCTAGGCTGTTTTCAACAGTGTGCATCACAGTACAATTAACAATGTTTTGAAGACATACACGACCACTGGTAGCTGTTTCCACAATAGGTTAATCTATTTCTGGAGGATCAAGAGCAAAAATTCAAATAGAAGACTGTGGGTCTCATTACGAGTTTGTCGGAGGGGATTACTTTGTCACAAACGTGACTGATATCGTGTCTGCCATATTACAAGTTCCATGAAACCCTTTAGAATTTGTAATACGGCGGACACAATATCGGTCATGTTTGTGATGGAGTAATACCCTCCTCCAAGCTCGTAATGAGGCCCTGTATTTTAACCTGTCAAAGTTTAATCTTCTTCACCTTCTATGTAACACACAGATGGAATCCATGGATGATTTGGTGAGAAGCCTGAACAGTATCATTCACCAACATGCAGATGATACACAAGTGTGATATTCAAGTCACAATTTGAATTCCACTTCCGCCTGCAGACCTTTTTGAACATCCTTTCTGCAGCAGAAGGTACACTGACACTCATGCTCAGTCCTACATTGTTTGGGTTTATCTGGCTAACAAACTTTCCCTCAATCTTCAAAACAACAATTCAGCAAAGAGAGGTCAATTTAAACTATAAACTATCAGGCGTGTAAAAGAGCTAATCTACCCATGCAATCTTCATTTTCATTTGGGCCCTGATTCAATGTGGGCAGGATAACAGTAGCGCCCTCCTCCTCGGAGTCTCATAATACCTCTGTCCGCCTAACATTCAGCCACATCCTTGTTGAAAGTGCAGGAGGTGATAGAAATAAGGAGGTCACTGTGGAGAACGATCCGAAAGAAGGTCCCATGTCGAAGAAATGCTGCAATACACAGTAGTTATAGTGCAGAGAATGCTCAGTACAGTAGGTAAGGAGAACCAAGAGTAGGAAGAGTCAAGTGGAAACAGTAATGGTTTCAACAAAGATCTGAGTAGTATGAACCCACAACAGCCTTAACAGTAATTGTGAAGTATTAACTGTTTTGATTTGACCTCCTTTATGCTGGGCATTTCAAAATGGCCAAGTACATCTGCAACCAGCCTGAGGTTTCCAAATCAAGGTCACTGCTCTCTGATGCACTTGCATGTGCATGAATATGTGATCGACATTCAAGCCATCCCTGTGTACCACAACAAGTACTGGGAAAGTATACACCCCCATTATGGACACCTCTTAAGGCGAGAACAGGGGCACTGTGATCAAAATAAGATTTCAAGTTGTGACTTCCAGAATACGACCACCCATTTAAACCATATATTTGAGTAATGCTTTTGTAATAGAAGTTACTGCCAGTCCTTACTTATTCAACTTTTTAAATTCCAAAATCAGATTCAGTTGATTAGTAAACAAATATGAAACACTGAGACAGGTCATCTAAACATAATTCTCCATTCCGTAATTGTTTTCCACAGCCAGTTCACAATAATGTTGATTTTGCTCAAGACAGTGCAGAATAATGGCTGAGCAACTAGGCCACCACACTAGTCTAGGCTTACCTCCAACAATAAGTAGAGGAAACTGTTTTAAAACACAGCAGCCACCTTCAGATCAGGCATTCTAGACTGTCACACAAGGGAGTGGCACAGGACACCTTGTGATGACACCGGTGCAATATTAGTAACATAGGCACGGTCAAAGGATGGAAAGTGTATCCACCATACGCACACATTTGACATAATTTATATATAAATCTCCTTATTTGATATAAGAGGGGTTCGAGGGTCACTATAACAAATGCAATGTATTATATGGCCAAAATGTCACCAACACTACACAGACTACCACTACAAAGCTTAAAGAAGTAGATGTGGGAGTAAAAACATACTTATCTTGATGATGTCATGGTAGGCAATGTAGTGGTTGCAATATTTTTGTAGGCAGATATTGTTGACATCATTATAGTGACATACAACCAAGGAGTACTTCAAGCGAGCTTTTTTTTCAGTTAGTAGCCCAAAATACCAATAAACAACGAGCATCGCAATATTTGCTACTCTAGATTCCATTGTACCACTGTCTTGGGATTTTCAATAACATAATTGTGTTTTGTTGGTCAGATCTATGTGTAGCCCTACTATCATGAGACCCAATAGCATACTTTTATATGCATGATATAATGCAGGCCGATTCGTCATACCCTTGCTCAGGAGTAAAAGATAGGTGATGTTTCCTAAACATAAATTAAACATCAATTTGTGTGATTCATATATTTGTTTGTATTGGCTACAGGCAGCTATAGCTGCCAGAAGGCAGATCTATTGTTTCCATGTTTATGTGTAATGTGTGTGGCCTTTGGGTCAACCTCTTCCTCATTTTTGGATGACTTTAATGTCTATCTCAGTTGTCTGTGATGGAGATCAAATTTTACTAATACCTTAGTGGCTTAGAAGTTAGCATATGGCGACTTGTAGATCTTCATTTAAAAGTCTAACAGTGAAATTAACGTGGAAATGTAAAATGTGCACATTTAAATTATGGTGGACCATGTGGCTTCCATTCGTATTTTGACATTACGTTGAACATGAGAGGCATTGTGTATTTATATTTGAGTGAACTACTGACATGGAATAATGGAAAAAAGTATTTTACTAAATTATTATTAGAAGAGATGTGTTAAATGAATATGAATGAATTGTACCTATATTGAATTAAATCATTTTTATTAACGTGAATTACATGTATGAAGAAAAATAAATGCACGTTTAAATTGTGTTCTAATAATGTTGTAAATAAGGTTTGCAATAAAATAAATTGCTTTCCATATATGATTCAATTGTATGGTGGGCAATAGGTTTTGTAAGTGCATTAATTGTATTAATGTGCAAT
The DNA here is from genome assembly GCF_031143425.1 of Pleurodeles waltl. Lineage (NCBI taxonomy): Eukaryota > Metazoa > Chordata > Amphibia > Caudata > Salamandridae > Pleurodeles > Pleurodeles waltl. The sequence continues at coordinate 716,814,909 of NC_090449.1, read as the reverse complement.
TGGGGTTTCTTAGCTTAATTAGGCCAGGGAGATTTGTTCTTTTAGTAATAAAGGAAAAACATTTGTTTGTTCTGGTCCTTCTGACCTGAATTCTTTCCCTAGGTTGTTGACGTGATGTTGAATGTCCTTTTGTATTGAAGGCGAAGAACTTGTTTCAGTATTAACTATGTAACAAGCTGTTAAACAAGACAGGAAACTCATAATTCCTACGTGAAAAAGGCTAAGTTTATTTTGTGTTGTGAAAAAGATTTCAGAAGTAACAAATAACTAGAAAATGTAATGTTTGGCAGAATTGTATAAAATCATTGAAATGACAAGGCACTTCTGCTGAAAAAATCCAGAATATTTGCAAACCTGATGGGTAAGATGAACCCACCTGAAGAACCAATCAAAAGGACCCTGGATATTTCTAATAAGTAATGACTTTGAAACTTTGAGTCAGTCCATGTAATGCCCTGAGAGAGTTGGCTGCTGTCGTCCTTGTCTTCTCCAAGTGCTCTGATGAGTTTCCTCTTAGTCTTAATTGTCCCTTATGTTCATGCTGTTCAGTATTAATAAGTCCAACTAATTCTGTACTGCTGATCCTATGTGCAGCCCTTGTTCTGCACTATCCTAATGCTGATGTCTACGGATGTCAGAAGAAGGTGAAAGCTCATCTGATGAATTATCATGTCTGCTGTCCCACAAGGAGAGGTATAACTAAATGTGGTTTCTTGTTTCCTGTTTAGCTTAGGTACTTGCACCAGCATATTTTATAGTGAGCTGCCTTAGTTAGATTATTTTTCCAAATTACTTTTGCTTTTCTTTTGCTTTTGCCCACATGTGTTAGCCCATTCCCACACATGCAAGTCCTAATTCATGTTAGAGATAAGGATAACCAAGCTCTGAAATTGGTTGTTAAAACTGTATTTTGATGATTTACTGATGTCACCATCATCTGCTGTGCAATGTGATATCAATGTGTATATTGTGGTTTTGTTGATCTTTGTCATTCTTTCGGAGTGTTTGATAGTGTTGATGTTTAGTAAGCTAAATCTTTTTTGGAGTTTTGGTCAGTCGGTGGTTTTCATGTATGTTTATAATTTAGGTTTGTGCGCCATACATGTAATATTGATTTTGGGACTGTAATAAAGCTTTGAAACTTTATTCGGTTTGGAGTTTAATTTAGTGTTAAATTGTTCATCGTGTCCAGAATTGTTTATAGTTTATGTCATTGACATGTGATTGTATGAATCTCACTACTACACTCTTTGCCAAGTCCAAAGACCTAGTCGATCTCTAGTGGTAAGAATAATGATGATGTCTCACCAGCACACTTGTGGTATCTGAACCCGAGAAGAGAAGAAGATCTCCATGAGCATGCCAGCATCTGCTCTTGATTAAATTATGTTCCTCCCAACTTTTGTGTTTGTCCTGCCCAGGAGCATTTTGGTCTTACAGTGTTCCGATAGGATGAGTGGTATTTTTCCACAGCATACTTGAGGGGACTTATTTATGTGTTATTGAGCACACCATAGTAGTACATGTATTTCCTTCTCTCCCTTTCTTTCCCTAAGAATGCCGGCCATGGGCGCACAACTGTCTTAATGCAAGCATCCAGTGCTTGTTAACCAAGCTATACTGGGCTGATGAGTCCTTACCAAGATGAAACTAGTCCTAGGTTGCTTGTATTCTGATTCAATCAGGACCTGGCCTGGCAGTTTGTGCTGAACTGTTCCCACGATGAGCCGGGTAAAGGCTGATTTGCATATGGTTGGGTCCAAACTGAGGTGGCATGGTGGACAAAAGAACAATGGGTTGGGATGCTATCCAGGGCAATTGTCAGGGTTTAGAAAAATTGCAAGCATTCCTCTCATCCCTTTTTGTGTGTTTGATGTCTCCCTTTGAAGTTTTCTTTCCATGCAGTCAAATGCAGTTCAACAGTCAAGAGGACCATTCCATGGAAAAAGTAATGCCTTACTGTACGCAACATTGTACCCTGTCGACTGCTGCTGCTAAAAATTGTTTAGGAGAATGGCATATCATTATTCTCAACCATGATCCACAACTGTAATATTAGTACCCTGGCAACAATGTTTGAAGTTGATTCAAGATTACAAGAAAGTGAAAGTTCTTTTGCTCATGTTTATCACCCATTTTAAATAATTGTTATAATTGGTATAAAATTGCTCTGTTTCAAACTTCAAACGATCTAACTGCTGTGATAACAGCCTATAACAATGGCTGCACACAGAATGCCCATTGTCTAGGGACTTTGATTTGCCCGCCAATCAGGTTCCTGAGCATTATGGGCCATATGTACGAAAGCTTTTTCCCATAGGCACAGAATGGGTAAAATCCTTTGATACATCTGGCCCTATATGTGTTACCAGTGTCACGAGTCTCTCAAACTCAATATCTATGCATATCTACTTCAACAATAATCAAATGCTTGTCACTTCATTCTTCGGCAAGTGCTTAAACATGTTTAATATTTACAGCGCCCAATGCTCATCAGATGTATGAAACTCCAATGTTGAACAATAATGCACTAACATTCCTCTATTCAACAAGGTTCAAAAGACCTCGTTGTTATCGTGAATAAGCATTTACATAGCATACAATTGGTCATTAATATGGCAGTGCAGCACCTTTCAGTAGTTTAGAGTGCTACTTTCGAAATGTTTTCATGATAGACTGGAGTCTAAATTGTTTTTTGGGACATTACCGGTTCACTTACTTTTAGGGTTACCCATAAATAATTGTAAACATTTATTTCACTTTACGGATGGCATTTGTACGATTGAGGACGATGCCACCCCCCCTCTTTTTCTTTCTTCTATCACTTGTTTCAACCTTTTGGGAAGGAATAACCATGATTTCCCTCCAGCCATCACTGTTGAGCTTTCAACCAATCTCATGCACAGAAGCAGAGACTCCTACTATCTCAGAATCTTCTGAGTAGGGAAAACATGGCCAAACCTAATTGGTTGGACCTTTGAAAATGCAAGGATGCAACAGACTGTGACTATCATAGGACACGTCCCCAGCTGTTCAGCTTTGTGAGTATCAGCTCGAGTTGCCCTTCAGCTCAGCGAACATTGTTTGGGCTGTGGATCGATGTGGACCTTTTTGTTAAAAGTGCAGACCAGAAGGTAGAGCCAGCAAGCTTCCCACTTCCTCCTGGCTAGGACTAAGCACATTTCCGTGTTTAAGCTCTGCTTGCCTGCCCTGCTGCTGCTGGCCTTGCCCTAAGTGAAACATCTCTACTTAGCAGAAGTAGTCCTGTCCTGCAGCACTTGAGAGAGCTTGAGCCAGCTTTGCCCATACCATGACATGGAAGCAGGCTCTAGAACATTTGACCTTGATGACATCAGATATTAGCAAACATCACTGATGGAAATGGGCCACCCAGTAGATCAGCTCCTGCAAGTGAGATTATGGTGATCTGGTGAGCACCCCTCTTTTTTACACTGGTGTTTCTTAAGGTGATCATTTTTCTATCTCCGTTTTTTTAACAGCATCTGGTTGGCTAGCCCGTTACAGTGACCTTTGTGGTTTAGTGTGGGAGGCTCATGCCCAACGCTTGTGAACATGTTTGTTCTTTAACAGCCCTAGGCCAGCATGCCTCCCTGGTATCTTCACTAATTACACAAACACTGACACACTACCCCTTCCTCTGCAGGAGCCACAGACCCTGTATTACAAATTGCCATTTTCGTCTTTTTGTGCTATTACTTTAGGTGCTCAGATACCTCCACATTCACAAACTTTAACAGGTACAATTGATACAAAGTTACATATGTTTAAGTGGGAAAATTGTGATTCTCCATTTTTGTTACAATGTCTACACTAGTACTCACAAACATTGCATCATTGGACTATTAGTGCCATACTGTACTGTACTGGTTACATGCTCTTGTATTTTAAGTGTATTTCATACTCCAGCAACAATAGGGGCCATATTTATACTTTTTGACGCAAAACTGTGCGGCGCAACCCAAGGGTTACAGTCATTTTCTTTAATCAAACCATTGCGCCACGTCGTAAAGGAAAACAACGTTAATGCGGCAAAAATGACTTTAATCCGGTTTACGACGTCGCAAACCAGATACATGCCTTTTTTGACGCAATAGCGTCAAAAAGCGGCCCAAGCACAGCAAAATGTGCAAAGCAGCCCCAAAATGGATTCCAGAAGCCATGAGGGACCCCAGGAAGATGACAACCGACCAGGAACCAGCCAGGAAGACCCACACAAGACCCAGGAGAGGGAGAAGAAGAAAAGGAAGTGTCGGTTCAGTGCAGCAGAGCATGAAATACTGGTGAAAGAGGTGATGGAACACCAGCATCAACTTTTTGTCGCCTCTAAATTGCCAATTGGGAGGAGAGAGGCAATTTGGCAACAAATTATCGATAAGATCAACAGTGTGGCAGAAGTACGGAGAACAGTCACCAAGTTCAAGAAACGCTGGCAAAGATGGCCAGGAAGGCAGTACTTCAGACTGGAGGTGGGAGTCCAGGACCGCAGGAGGCCTTAGACCACATGGAGGGGATGGTGGCAGCCGTCATCCCTGAGGAGATCGTCACAGGGATTCAAGGACAGGACGGGGCAGACTACCAGGAGACAACACAGATGCAGGGTAAGTGGCATGGGGAACAAAAATGCCTAATTGTTAACTGCAAGCGGGGGGGGGGACATACCTACTACACAATGCATGTCAGCCATGATAATCAGGTAGTGGAAAGGGAAAAAGGGGCATGGCACAGGTGAATGGGCTGTGCAGGGGAAACCAGGGGTACAGCACAACACTACACCAACAACCTTTGCATGGGAGTACTCTGCCATGCTATGGATGTTGGAAAGGCAAAGCCAGTCCAGGAAGGTAGGGTACAACGTAAAACTGGCCTGCTGTCACACGACAGCTGGTATTGTCGCTACATGAACTAGGGCTCAATTAACAGTTTTAGGCCATATCCAAAAGTGGAATTTTACATTGACAACAGTTGCCACTACCACCTCTGCTGTGTATGCAGGTCAAGTAGCAAATGGCAGTTATGTGCCCATGGATCAAACACACCCAAAATAGAGGGTTCAGGATGACAATGTTATCAACCCCCTGTAAACAATAAAAATGTGCAGATCCTGTCAAATGCTTAAGTCTATAGGCGTTACAGACATCAGATATTGTAATTAACATTTGAGGTACACAGCAGTAATGTCATACCCATGCTGCACATGTCAGAGTCTACCCTGTGCCTGTGTTACATAGCTGCAATGCCACCATGCAACATCTCAAGTGTCATAGTGCTAAGACAACAGCATTGAGGGGGAGGACATATGTTTCCAGCTAGTGAAACACACCCGCACAGTCATAAGAGGAAATGGAACACTGCTAGGACCATTAGTGCAATCCAATGTAGCACACATTCGCCAACATCAGCAGTACACACTACCAATGCTGACACCTGTATCGTGCCATGCCAATGATATACCAAATATATACAAGGTCTCAGCAACATATCGGTGGGTGTGAAATATCAAAGACTGGGTCAGTTGCAGATTGTTAAGTGTGGTGCAAGTGCCATCAGAACACCCACAGCCAGTGCAAGGCCACACCATGATAATGGAAGTAGACGGAGGGTTGAGTAGTACAATAAGGTGGCAACATACAATTTGGGCAGAACGTACACCTAGAGGATGTGACACAGACATTTCCCCAAACTGCCCACACTACATGTGACATGCAGGTGGGGCATAGGCCTGGGAGAACTCTAATATTAATGACAGTAACAATGAACAGGAACCAAGATCACAATGTGCAACTAATAGAAAGTCAGGAACATCACATTACAAATGCCACAACACAGACACACTAATTGTACCATATCTCATTGCAGAGGATGATGGCTCTCCTGGGGATATGCCTGTGCTGGGCTTCCCTGATGACATGGATGATGAGCTGACAAACATTAGCCAGCAGACCCTCCAAGATTTCCTTGGAACCCTCCAGACCCCACCTTCACTCGCAAGGAGGAGCACGGATCTAGCAGCCATCACAGAGGACCCACCACCCCAATTGTGCAACCTGCCAGCTCCAACCCAGCTGAGGACTCTGAGGACACTGGCACCACCTTTGAGAGGACTGTAGTTGGAGTACAGAGGAAACTGGCCAAGGATGTGCGGTGGGGATGCAAAATATGGCAGCCAGCCTTGATGGGATGCGTTTGTGCATAATGTCATCTGCAGAACAGGCAGCAGCCATGCAAGCTCTAACATCCATCCTGCAAGGACTACAACAAAGTTTAAAGGAATTCACCACTGCAGTAAGAGCGTTGACACAACACCTCGCACCCCAAAGCTTTCACTGCATGCACAAATGCAATCATGACCCCCTCAGAGCCGACCTGGCTATCTACAACAGTGGTATAGCTGCTATCTTTAAGAACCAGCAGCTCCTCCTTGCTGCAGTACTGCCCTTAATAGCCTCACAGTTGGCAGCTACCGGGATTTCTGACTCCATGTCTTCAAACACTGAAGTGTGTGTTGCCCCTTCAAACCCACCACCACCAAGGGCAGAGGAGACGACACACACATCAGAAGATGAAGACGTGGAACAGATCACCATCACCCATAAGAGTACCCGGTAGCACAAGTCCATGCCACATGAGCACTTATATCCTAGGTCCTGTGCTTGTTAACATGCCAGTCTTGCAACAGCTGCTCACATGCACTGTTCTCCATCCCACTGTTTACTTTGACACTATGCTCTGTGATTGTCTCTCACTACCTCATTGGCAGTTCATGTATCATCATCTGTGCTTCCTGAGGGTTATTTCTGAAGTAAATAGAAAACTAACAGTATAATACTGTGCTGAACTTAAAGAGTCCACTTCAAGGTATGTTTAAGCTGAAAATCAATGTGTTCAAAATTCCCTTCAAGACAATCTTTCTGTATGTGACATCTGACTATAAACTTTCATCACACACACACACACATCATACAGCAGGAATGGATGTGTAAGAGTGTGTGGACAAATATTTAACCTGGGAGTACAATGTAAGAAATGATAGGTGTGAGTTATGTATACAATACTACATAAAATTATACCATCACTCAGCTTATCAGGGTTCACATGAACATCAGGCTGCAGGCAGATGTCCCACAGTGGCCAAGACTCCAAATCAGGTCTCAAACGATGACAGATTTAAAACACACATCCAAACTTAACACATTGGGAACCATAGTAACCTTGAGTGGTGGGTGCAATGGACGACAGATACATTGAGAAGTAGCTTTGGTGTAGCTCCCAATGTGACTGCACATTAGTAATTGTGAATAACCATGTCAATAATGGGATTTGGATGCAGGATGGAACACAAATGCAAATAATAAATTGACACTGTTCACCCATGAAAAGGCCCTGATCCCCAAGCATATGACACATACTCTAAAGGAGTACCTAAATATTTATTTAACAGTAAAAAAGGATACTAAAACTAGGGGAAACACCTTAACTAACCTGACCTACCCTAACTACACATTACCAACAACTGGCCCTTACTACCCTAATCTAAACTTACCCATCACATTTAACTAAACACTCTAAACATCAACCCCCCAACCCCCTTATATGACGGGACACATGTAGGACAACATATACTAACCTACACACATATTATCTTATCCTAAACAAATATATATTTTGGGGGAAAAATTTTTATATATATTTTTTTTGTATTTTATGTATTTTTTATACACATAAACCCCAATATCAGACCCCACCCACCCACCCACAAAAATAACACATGTAATAATATAACCCCCTCCACCTGCAACCCACTTATTCTAACTAAACTAACAGCCTATTCGAACCTAACACTAAGCCCCCTAAACCCAATAAATATAAGAACCAGGAAAGAGGAGGGAGGGGAGGGAATCATGGCTGAGGGTCACAAAGTCACAAGTTTGTCCTCCGCAGGATCTTCTTTATTCCACGCAGTCTCCTGCTATTGCCGGACACCACCTGCTGTAGCCTGTCCATCCTGCGCAACATCCGTTGCATATCACGTCTCATTTGTAAGAATTCTGCATTATAAATCACTGCAGCCGGGGTTGTCTGAGTGCCACTAGTGGATGGTAGTGCTGGTGCCGGTGCCGTGCTTGGAGGGGGAGGTGCAGAAGCTGCTGTCTGTGGGCCTGGAGCTGATGAGGTAGAGGGACCTGTAACAGTGGCTGTCATCCTTTGTGCAACTATGGTCAGAGTGGTTGTGCTAGTGGTGGTGGCTGTTGTGGGCAAGGATAGCCCCTCTTGGGCAAATGCCCTCCAGACCCTTGTGGCTCTCGAATGGCGATAATACTGTGCCATATTGCAGAACCCAGACTCCACATCCAGAATGTGGTGGTAACGCATCACCCGCCTCTGGAACTCCCTGATCTGATGGGCATTCATGTTGGCAGCTGTAAAAATAGAGAAAGCCAAACATTAGTGACATTATTGTGTGATACATCTACTGATGATATGCTAACACATCCTCAAAATTAGCTTAAACAGTCGAAATCACAGTACAGATCATAGAATGTCCCTGAGGAATGACATGGCAACGCAGCCTACACATCTCATATCTAACAGCACAGCATTGCTCAAAAAGGTGTCTACCTACTTAAATGATCTGTGCATCATTGTTCTGCCATTAGTCACATAACAAATGCTGAAAGTACTCCATATGTGACAGGCCAACTAATTAATATCTTCTAGATGACAATCAAGGCCCACAAGATTTGTGATTTGTAAATGGAATTGCCTGGACGGTATACAGTGGCTAATCATGAGGGGGTATCCTATGTTGGAACAAATAAATGTTGCAATTACATGTCTGTCTTCTACACTGGGATCCTCACATGTAGCTAAACATATTTCCTAACCCTAACGCTGTGCCTCAGGGGGTGATGGACATGCAACTCATCCTTTCAAACATCAAAGACAGCCAGGAAGCTTTGGACAGCTGTCCATGGGTTTAGTCAGTCAACCACAGGTAAGGAGGGCTGCCAACTAGGATTGAATCAAACATTGGACAATAACATCCACATTTATGTTCCTAATTGCGGACAATTGTCAACATCATTTGATCTCACTAATACCTTTCCAAAAACAAGCACATAGATGCAAGCAACAATCTGGGCTTGAGCTGCATGCACACCTATGACATTCTACTCAGGTGCCACATAAACATAGCACAACATGTGGAGCCAGATGCTGCTAGGAAGTCAAACATACAGTCCTACATGTTCATTAGTTAACAGGGAGGCTCAAGTCTGTGGGTAATACTCCTGCATCACTGGTCTGTGTGAATCAGGGTATGACTTGCTGACTAAATCATGAACATGGCCACCTCCAATTTTATCATTGGCATAAATGTAGCAACACATATCACCCTGTTCACCTGCACATGCCTATAGCGCAGCACTAGAATCGCAAAATATGACTCTACGCCACTGATTGTCCAACTCAAACATGGAACAAAATGTCAAACTCTAGGCAAGACACATATCAGACCATGTGCCAGCACATCATACCTTGCAATGTGTCCAACACACAGGAGTCAGTCACACAACAGCTGCAAACACAACACAGAACTAACATATCAACACTTACTGGATATGTCTGGGTCCGCAAATCGAGTCACTTCTCCAATTGCGTAGGGGGCTGGTCCACCTGTAACACATAGAAGGGTGAAATGTGCTCAATATCTGCTCACTGTACAAAATGTGGAACAAAAAATCACTGTGTATGACATTTTAGATGATAGAGCAGCACCTCAGGCATGTAGACACCTCAACAGACATACCACTGCAAATATGTATTGACCCTGTCACTCTAGTGATTGATAGACACACATATGCACACATGCACCTGCCCAAACAAGCATGTGGTGACAAACATGATTACTCAATTTTATGCACAATTCTTTCTAGAGGGTACTTAATTTCTTCATTTGTTTTTATGAGAGGCATGCAAAGCCACATTACTGGTGCACTGCAATGCCAGTCACTCAGGTATTGTGGCTTGTGCATCAAGGGACAATCAGTTACTGTGTGATGCTCATGAGGGTTAATGTTTAGTTCAGGAATTATTGTGTTTTCTATGGTCCATTATATGTGGGCCTGTGTTGTCTGCAGGTTACATATGGCACATTGCCAGTGTACCCAGAGCCATATATGCCCCCTATAACACCATGAAGGCAGGGATCCTGTGTGTTACTTGATGACAATGTTACGCTAAACATGGATAGGCCATTTATCTAAATCCAAACAACAACAAAATATATGCTGACAGTGTCTAATTTGACCATCCGTGACAGAATGCATGGGCACAGGTGTATTCATTGCACCTGAAATGTGTTACTCAGGGCCCTGTGTACCTATATCAGGTATTGTAGATCACAGTTAGCCATATTCATCATCTTACATTTGCCAAGTTGGGTGATCTATGGGTATAGAACGAACTGACACTGTCCCCTAATTGAAACATGGTTTAGCAAATATCCTACTGTGGTAATCTTGATGAGGTAGGTCTCAATTTGTATGCACCTTGGGAATGGCAACAGTCACAGGAATGCTGGCCTGCTGATCTCAGCATACACCCATGTCTGTGATAGCCTTCATACTGAGAAGTTAACAACTGTGCATATGCTGCACTAGATCAGCAGGGGTGTACCAAACATAAACTAGCAAATTATTTTGTCACTTTAAATATATGATGGAAGCAGTCAGGGGTCCCTTGCATAACATTTTGCAAATAAATAATTTGTGACCATGCATTCACAAAGTTCTGGGATCCCATGATGACCCATTAACTTATGAAAATTGCTTGGCTATAACGTGACACAGATGGCAAATGCATCAGCTCTGTACCAGCAAATGTGCCCAAGGCAAATTAAAACACACAGGAACAATAAACATAGGGCCAGATTTATTCAAAAAATGTATGTTTAGCATTTGCTTCCTGTTTTTACTCTACGGCTATGGAAAGTAGCACCAAACATTTAGATATTATCCAGTGTACATTTCTTTGGTGTCCATGATTAATTTAAATGCTGCACAAACCAAGTCAAAATATCAGCCTAAGATATTACCAGAGGTTAGGAAGATCTTTGTATGTATGGGCATGAATACAGTTCAGACATGTATTCCATATAATTGGGAACTACATTCATTCCTTGCTTTAGCATGTGAAATACATCTGATTCCTGGTACACTCACAGACCATGATAAAAATATTTGTTTGTGCTGCATTACCATCATCAATTGATATCAAAGCAGCACTATTTTACAAGATCAAGTTGTGTTTTGTAAGATTGTGCAGCTTTTGCGTCAACAAATGACGGTAATGCATAGCAAATCTTGTATAAATCAGGGCCACTGTGTGTTCAACTTGCATTCCACATGTCCACAAACATTCCATGCAGCATGTCACCACATCTGCTACTGTCACTCCAGAGCATTTTGCTGTACTCATTAGTCTGATTTGTACTCACCAACAGGGCCACCAATCACCACACCCAGGTGGTCCAGCAGGTCTTGCTCTCTGGCCACAAGGTCAGCCCAGCGATGTTTGAGTTGGTGGTCGTTGCGCTGGCTGTTGAATATTCTCTTTAGGTGGAACAGCACCTTGGACCACCTGAGCCTCCTCGGTGTGATACCCCTGTATCACCCTGCCACCATCCTCTAACATCAGGGGGAGGAAGTGGCACACCAGCCAAATGAAAGCCCCCAGCTCCTCCTCACCCATTCTCCCCAGACGTGGCCTGCCCAACATCACAGAAAATAATAGGGATAGGAAAGGGAAAAGAGGGAAATACAGGGAAAGGAGGTAGGAAAATGAAACTTAAAGAACCCACAAACAGCCAAACAATACCCCAACTAACAATACCCACTACACGCTCCCAACAGTACAAAGACAAAATTAGACACAAAAAATGACAAAAACACACTTACACTGAATTACTGAGACAATTACAAAAACAACAGATGACAATTGGAATGGCACACAGGAGACAAAAGCACAATTTGGACAGACACAACTCTAAACACAGCCACACAGTCTACAAGAATCACAGACTCCAAAGTGAAAGTGAAAGTACACCCACTGTACCATTTCTATAAACAGGATATCCTATTACATCACTTCCTGTCTCAAATGCAGTGCGTTTTTATTATGATGTATGACATTTTATGACGCTTACGGGCTTTGCATCAATATTTATTGACACATATGCTAAAAAATTACCCCACATTCAAAGATCAATATATTTTTCATGGATAACTGTAGGAAAGTACCATCTTGCCTGGCATGTTACCCCCATATTTCACTGTATATATGTTGTTTTAGTCTATGTGTCACTGGGACCCTGCCAGGCAAGGGCCCCAGTGCTCATAAGTATGTGCCCTGTATGTATTCCCTGTGTGATGCCTAACTGTCTCACTGAGGCTCTGCTAACCAGAACCTCAGTGGTTATGCTCTCTCTGCTTTCCACATTTGTCAGTAACAGGCTAGTGACTAAATTCACCAATTCACATTGGCATACTGGTACACCCATATAATTCCTTAGTATATGGTACTGAGGTACCCAGGGTATTGGGGTTCCAGGAGATCTGTTGTATATATCTTCTTGGTTGAAATGAAGAAACACCAGCAGTATGATCACGGTGAGGAAATTCAATTTATTCCAATGCAGAACCCCGGCTGTAGCACACGGACCGGTTACATCCACGCCTCCGGTCCGCTCTCCAACCATCTCCAAACCCACTCCGAACGTTCCCTCCTAACATTCCCCTGTTCTCTGGCTCGCGCCTAGCTAGCGCGAGCCCTACAACATGGGAACCACACTTCTTAACAATAAAACATAAACGAAGATACAACACATCTTCCCTCTTACACAATTTTTTTTTTATATATATATATATATCCATGAATACACAACATCGTTACTTATTCCAACAATACCCAACAATGTCTAATGACTAAAAGAATCCTATCATAAACTATTTAATTTTACCAAGAATTTGGACTTAGTTGCATACATATTCACTTAACTTCCCCGGTCTTGTGATTTTCCTGCCACACCTACTAAACCTACTCACTACCCTTGTCATACCTCCTTCTCGAACATTTTTTTCCCTTTCTTCAGTTACGCTATCATCTTGTATAGGAATTCCGTTGCCTCCACCCACCTGTGTCTCATTGGCATGTTGAACTGGAACCCCAAACTCACATTGTGAGGACATGTCGTTACTAGACTCATCATCCACGAACCATTTGGTTTCAATCATACTCTTCTTTCCCTCTCCTTTATATGGGGAAACCCTGCTTAAATGCCACACTTTCCCATCTTCGAGTAGCACAGCATTACACAAAATTTTCAAAACTTTCAAAGGAGGATAGAATTTACCCATTCCATACTTTTTAAAACCTGGGACTCTCACTTTAACCAAATCACCTATTTGTATATTCACAGCCTTGCATTTGTGTTTTACAGCATAGTTTCCTTTTGAACGCGTCTGCGCCATTTTAATGTTGTTCCTAACACCTTCAACAGTCCAACCGCTCTTCCTACCATCCATCATCCAACCAATGTTATCCTTCCATAACGGAACTCTACTCCTCATAATCTCGAAGGGACTGTGCCCTGTAGAATTACAAGGTGTGGTCCTGTATGACCAAACCGTTCTCCATACTTCTTTTTCCCAACATAGTTTTGCATTTTCTGCCAGCTGTATGCTGTTCTCCAACACTCTGTTAAAGCGCTCAACAGCACCATTACCAGCCGGGTGATAGTTGGACGTAGTAATATGTTTAATGCCACACCTCGATATATTGTTTTTGAATTTTTCAGAAAGGAATTGCGGCCCATTGTCCGTAATTACAGCTTTGGGAAAACCTTCTCTTAGGAATACCGTATCCAAAAAATTCACAATGGAACCAGAATCTACCTTGGTCATAATACTGATTTCTGGCCACTTAGAAAAATGATCATACAACACCACTATATATTTACACTCCCCATCTGAATGTATAGGACCAGCAATATCTAGACCAATTTTTTGCCAAGGCATGTCGGGACACTTGATAGGAACTAGCGGTGGTCTAAATGTTGATAAAGCTTTCTCTGAATCATTGCACAGGAAACATTCTCTTACCTTTCTTTCCACAGCCACATCTATCCCCGGCCACCAATACAATTGTTTAATTTTGCTTTTTGTTTTAGATATTCCTAGATGGCCGTCATGGCACAAATCCAAAACCTTATCCCTAAGTACTTCAGGAGGTATAAATTTCCCATTGCGCATTAACTTGTTGCCCTCAACAGACAACTCATCCTTCACCTCCCAAAATCGCCTTAGATTTTCATCCAAATTTTATTTATGAGGCCACCCCTCACACAACATGGTTTGAACATTGTTTAAAACCAGATCTTCATCCACAGCTTTATTCCATTCATCTTCAGTAATACCCTGAACATCTTGTACAATATCAGCTACCCAACAATCTTCCAATTCCTTCACATCTTCATCCGTACTGGCAAGGGGCATCCTACTCAGGAAATCAGCAATGTTATTCTTGACCCCCGGTACATAACATACCTCATACTTGTAATCTAAAAGTCTCATGGATAACCGAGCAATGCGTGGTGAAGCTTTGAACAAACCTTTAGTCGTTAAGACCTTGGTGAGTGGTTTATGGTCACTCCGCAAAATGACATTAGTGCCCCATACAAATGCTCGGAAATGTTCCAACCCCCACACACATGCAAGAGCTTCCCTCTCAATGACCGAATATTTTGCTTCAGTATCAGTTATCGAGCGGGAAGCAAACGCAATTACACATTCCTTATTATTCTCATTCATCTGTGAGAGTACAGCTCCCAACCCCTTACTGCTAGCGTCCGTAGTAACAATGCTTTGCAGGTTTGGGTCAAATCCTTGTAGAGCAGGTGCCCGGATAATATCTCTTTTAATTATTTCAAAAGCCTTTCCACACTCCTCAGACCACTTGAATACACACTTATCCTTAAGCAATTGCCTAATGGGAAAAGTTTTTTGAGAAAAGTTATGGACAAACTTGGCATAATACTCCGCCAGGCCTAAAAATGCTCTAATTTCATCCTTGTTTGTAGGTGCAGGTGAATTTTTTATGGCCTGTACTAGACTAGCTTTAGGTTCGATGCCCTTACCACTTACTTCGTGTCCCAAATATGTGACACTTCGCCTAGCAATTTTGCATTTACTATATTCTGCAGTAAGTCCATTATCTCCCAACACCTGGAGAACCATTTTAACTTTAGCATCGTGATTATCTTTCGTATCTCCCATAATTAATATATCATCTTGGAAAAAAAATACATCACGCATCTTACTGAAAAGTTTAGACATCAGCCTTTGAAACATAGCAGCCGCAGATGCTAAACCAAATGGCACCCTAACAAATTGATAACACCCAAATGGTGTAATAAACGCGGTCAATCTACGGCTATCAGGATGCAAAGAAATCTGGTGATACGCAGAAGTCAGATCGATTGTGGTAAACCATTCTTTACCTTTAGTTAGGGTTACCACCTCGCTGATCTTAGGTAATGGAAATTGGTCTACCAAAATGTTTCTATTGAGGTCTCTAAGATCCACACACAATCTTAACTTGCCATTGGAACGTCTCGCTACAACCAATGGCGAAATCCAATCAGAAGATTCCACCTGCTCAATAATACCTGCTTGCAATTACTTGTCTAATTCTCCAGACACTTCGTCTCTAATACTTATGGGAATATTCCTGGCCTTGTGGATCACAGGTACAGCGTTATCCTTAAGTATAATTTTGTGTTGGAATTTTCTTAACATGCCTATAGTTCCCGAAAATACTTGTGGAAACAACTCTCTTATAGTTGCATCACTCATCTCACCACCATGTATTATGGAAACTGGTTCCGAGCTGTTAGGATCTAGAACCATTCCCAGCGCTCCCTGATCCCACCAGCCTAAAACTGAAGGACCAGTCTTAGAAACATACAATTTGCATTCTGCCCTACGGTCTTTGAAAGAAAATAACAATTTCTTGTAACCTAACAAATGGATTGGCTCCCCGGTAAAACTTTTCGGAGAGATATCAGGACTGTCAAGAGCCCCACCGATTACATGTTCAATTTTTTTTAACCAAACCAGTTCATTTACAATAGTATAAGGTGAACCAGAGTCAGCAGTAAAAGTGATGATGACATCCCCATCAGAAATGTCGCATTTCGTTTTTTTCCGCTGGAAATCCAGTGTCGAAGATTCATGATCCTTTACATTGAGCACCCACATATTCCTGTCATCACTGTCTGAGGAAGATGCTGAGTCCGTTGCACTCTCTAAAAGTTTTATCGCCGAATCCTTTTTCCTCCTGCAAACCTTAACAAAATGACCACTAATGCCGCAACCAGAACATTTCTGGTTCCTGGCAGGACAGCTTTTATCATTCGCATAATGACCCACTAAACCACATCTAAAACATGTAACGTTCTTTTTAGTAAAATCTTTCTTGTTTTATTTTTTATTTTTACCGGTGTAGTCTTTCTTTGAAAACCTGTCAGACCCTGACTTCTTCTCCCTAACATTGTTTACAAAATTGTCTGATCCAGATATAGTGTCATCATTTTTTTTACTTCCCTGTAGAATGGCTTTTGCACATCTTCCAGTCAGTTCTGCTTTTTTAACAACATCGATGACTTCCTGTAAAGACGATTCACCTTTAGTCCATAAACAATCCTGTATGTTTCGATTTGCTGCATGCATAACAATCTGGTCCCTTATTTGTTCGTCGTGCAAGACACCAAACCTACATGTCAAAGCCAAGTTCTTTAAGGCTGATACATATTCCTCAATGGTTTCTTCTTTCTCCTGCTTCCTATGGTAAAATTTTTAACGATCAATACCTACGCAAATAGTAGGAGCATAGTATCTATCTAAATCTTCTAAAGCATGACAAAAAACATCACCATGCTCTCTATGTTTCTTTTCAATTCTATTGTATGTTTTCAGACCAAATGGTCCCAAACAATGTAATAAGATTTTCCTCTTTTTTTCAGCAGAAAAATCATTCTCTTCATCACACGTTGAAATATAATTTATAAAGTATTCCCGCCATTCTTGCCACTTTGTGGAAGTATCACCAGATCCAGGAATAAAAGGTTGAGGTGGTGGTATATTCAATTTACTAGAAGCCATAAGTAGTTATGTTATCACACTTAAAATTCACCACAGACTTAAATTTCACTTAGAACCAGTATGAATTCAATAAGCGTAGGTTGACTGTATAGTTGTCAGAGTTCCTACACTGACATTGTAGCACAGATTTTTTTTTCTCAAAAAAACAATACGCAGTACGCGAGCAGAAACCCTTAATGTTGCTAAGCAACGTGAAAGCTTCGTTATTATTAATTACTCCAAGTCTCTTCTTGTTAATATGCAAAAGACTAGCGTCTCTGTCACCTTAGAGACACTAGCCAAAGCAGCTTTAATCCGGCTAGCGTCTCCGTCTCCTTGGAGACGCTAGCGGAAGCGGTGTTAGTCTTCCTCTATGCAGAGGAAGCGGCATCCGTGTCTCTGGGTACGTTGCCTAGGAGACGCGCGTTGAGCGTGCACGTCCGTTGAATAGAGGACGCTCGCGCTGCCCTGCTCGCGCCTCTCTGCTCGCACGAAGAACCACAAAAAAAAAACACGGAGGAAAGATTTTAAAAATATAAAAGAATATAACAAGTGTAATTACTGCAACGTTCCGTCCCACGTCGACAGCTCCCAAAGCAGCAGTAAAGTTCAAACAAGGCGGTGGTGAAGCATCAAAAACGCGTGGGAGCCGGGGCTGCGCAAACTCGTCGCCAAATTTGTTGTATATATCTTCTTGGTTGAAATGAAGAAACACCAGCAGTATGATCACGGTGAGGAAATTCAATTTATTCCAATGCAGAACCCCGGCTGTAGCACACGGACCGGTTACATCCACGCCTCCGGTCCGCTCTCCAACCGTCTCCAAACCCACTCCGAACCTTCCCTCCTAACATTCCCCTGTTCTCTGGCTCGCGCCTAGCTAGCGCAAGCCCTACAACATGGGAACCACACTTCTTAACAATAAAACATAAACGAAGATACAACAAGATCCCTATGGGCTGCAGCATTTATTTTGCCACCCATAGGGAGCTCTGACAATTCTTACACAGGCCTGCCAGTGCAGCCTGCGTGAAATAACGTCCACGTTATTTCACAGCCATTTACCACTGCACTTAAGTAACTTACAAGTCACCTATATGTCTAACCTTCACCTGGTGAAGGTTGGGTGCAAGGTTATTAAGTGTGTGGGCACCCTGGCACTAGCCAAGGTTCCCCCACATCGTTCAGGGCAATTTCCACGGACTTTGTGAGTGCGGGGATACCATTACACGCGTGCATTATACATAGGTCACTACCTATGTATAGCGTCACAATGGAAACTCCGAACATGGCCATGTAACATGTCTAAGATCATGGAATTGTCACCCCAATAAATTCCATGATCCCCCGGGTCTCTAGCACAGTACCCGGGTACTGCCAAACTGCCTTTCCGGGGTCTCCACTTCAGCTGCTGCTGCTGCCAACCCCTCAGACAGGTTTCTTCCCTCCTGGGGTCCAGGCAGCCCTGGTCCAGGAAGGCAGAACAAAGGACTTCCTCTGAGAGAGGGTGTAACACCCTCTCCCTTTGGAAATAGGTGTGAGGGCTGGGGAGGAGTAGCCTCCCCCAGCCTCTGGAAATGCTTTGATGGACACAGATGGTGCCCATCTCTGCATAAGCCAGTCTACACTGATTCAGGGATCCCCCAGCCCTGCTCTGGCGCGAAACTGGACAAAGGAAAGGGGAGTGACCACTCCCCTGCACCTCCCAGGGGAGGTGCCAAGAGCTCCTCCAGTGTGTCCCAGACCTCTGCCATCTTGGAAACAGAGGTGTTGGGGTCACACTGGACTGCTCTGAGTGGCCAGTGCCAGCAGGTGACATCATAGGCTCCTTCTGATAGGCTCTTACCTCTCTTGGTAGCCCATCCTCCTTCCTTGGTAGCCAAACCTCCTTTTCTGGCTATTTAGGGTCTCTGCTTTGGGGAATTCTTTAGATAACAAATACAAGAGCTCATCAGAGTTCCTCTGCATCTCCCTCTTCACCTTCTACCAAAGGATCGACCGCTGACTGCTCAGGACGCCTGCAAAACTGCAACAAAGAAGCAAGACGGCAAAACTGCAACATTGTAGCGCCTCATCCTGCCAGCTTTCTCGACTGTTTCCAGGTGGTGCATGCTCTGGGGGTAGTCTGCCTTCACCCTGCACCAGAAGCTTCAAAGAAATCTCCTGTGAGTCGACTGAATCTTCCCTCTGCTAACGCAGGCACCAAAAGACTGCACCACTGGTCCTCTGGGTCCTTTCTCATCCTGACGAGCGTGGTCCCTGGAACACAGCAACTCTGTCCAAGTGACTCCCACAGTCCAGTGACTCTTCAGTCCAAGTTTGGCGGAGGTAAGTAATTGCCTCCCCACGCTAGACTGCATTGCTGGGTATCGTGTGTTTTGCAGCTGCTCCAGCTCCTGTGCACTCTTCCAGGATTTCCTTTGTGCACAGCCAAGCCTGGGTCCCCGATACTCCTTCCTGTGGTGCATAACCTTCTGAGTTGTCCTCCGGCGTCGCAGGACTCCCTTTTGTGACTTAGCTTGGACTCCGGTTCACTTTCCTTCCAAGTGCCTGTTCAGGTACTTTTGCATGTGCTGCCTGCTTCTGTGAGGGCTCCCTGAGTTGCTGGGTATCCCCTCTGTCTCCTCCTCCAAGTGGCAACATCCTGGTCCCTCCTGGGCCACAGCAGCACCCAAAAACCTCTACCGCAAACCTTGCAACTAGCAAGGCTTGTTTGCTGTCTTTCTGCGTGGGAATACCTCTCCAAGCTTTATCCCGACGTGGGACATCCGTCTTCCAAAGGAGAAGTCCCTAGCTCTCTTCTTTCTTGCAGAACTCCAAGCTTCTTCCATCCAGTGGCAGTTTCCTTGCACCCTCAGCTGGCATTCCCTGGGCTCCTGCCCACTCTCGACACTGTTGCGACTATTGGACTTGGTCCCCTTGTCTTACAGGTACTCAGGTCCGGAAATCCACTGTTGTTGCATTGCTGGTGTTTGTTCTTCCTGCAGAATCCCCCTATCACGACTTCTGTGCTCTCTGGGGGTAGTAGGTGCACTTTACACCTACTTTTCAGGGTCTTGGGGTGGGCTAGTTTTCTAACCCTCACTGTTTTCTTACAGTCCCAGCGACCCTCTACAAGCTCACATAGGTTTGGGGTCCATTTGTGGTTCGCATTCCAATTTTGGAGTATATGGTTTGTGTTGCCCCTATATCTATGTGCTCCTATTGCAATCTATTGTGATTCTACACTGTTTGCATTACTTTTCTTGCTATTACTTAGCTACGTTTGGTTTGTGTACATATATCTTGTGTATATATCTAATACTCATACTGAGGGTACTCACTGAGATACTTTTGGCATATTGTCATAAAAATAAAGTACCTTTATTTTTAGTAACTCTGTGTATTGTGTTTTCTTATGATATTGTGCATATGACACCAGTGGTATAGTAGGAGCTTTACATGTCTCCTAGTTCAGCCTAAACTGCTTTGCCATAGCTACCTTCTATCAGCCTAAGCTGCTAGAAACACCTCTTCTACACTAATAAGGGATAACTGGACCTGGCACAAGGTGTAACTACCTCTGGTACCCACTACAAGCCAGGCCAGCCTCCTACAATAACCAATTTCATGGATGCAGTATTGGGATTAACGCTAGGGACCAATCAATCTATAATGGCTGTGAGCGTCATTTTTTAATGCCTATGTGGCATTTTTTGATCCATATGCGTAATTTTTTACGCATTTGCGTCAAAATATCTGTCTTTAACTGTGTTTGTGTCATTTTTCTCTTTTTTTACGTACATGAAAGCTATAACTATACAAAGATGGGCTGTTAGGTCCTGCTGTGTGTGTTCCAGTGTTTGGGCACATGTAGCAGAACACACTACCGCGGACCACAATACTCATGTTGTTGTGCCAGATTAGCACTCTTAACTGACACAACAGCAACCCAAACATTTGAAATCAAATTTTGTATTCCCTAATTTGAGCAGGAGGTATGTCAATAGAGGATAGCCAGGCTACACAACTTAAAAAATGTACACATGGCCTGTGTGTTTATGTCTGTGAATTGGCTATTTCAATTGTTGTGCTTCTGTGTGAACGTCACAAGACGTATTTTGCATAATGTGCTTGTATGCATGTGTTGTAATTGTGGATAACCATCAGATGCCATTCATTGAGGCACATAAGTCAGGATATGTGTTTGTCATACCCGTAGGGTCTTATGCTGTGTGAACTTCCCAGACTTTGGGGACAAAACATCTCCCATGACAAACTATACACAGGATAGATAGAGGACGGTTGATAATGGCAATGTTACAAAGGCAAGCCATCACATGTACTGGAATGTTGTATACCAATTCATGGTCAATTGTGTGTATACTAACCATGAGTCAGGCATTTGAACATGCTATGTAGGTACCGTGTTTGTGACACAGAGTCCCAACTCCACTCCAAATAAGTTATGGTACACCACAGTTTGAGTCATTTAAATGACCTATGTTTCTCCTGTGGCTGTGGAGAACCAGCAGACCATGCTGCATGTGTTCACATATTTCCAGTGCTTCATTTCACAAAGGTGTCCAGTTCAAGTGTGTGGCCATGTGTACCCTGTGTCAGTATTGGCCTCCATGTTGTCACAGTTACGTGCAGGTCTAGTCATGAGTCTGTGTAGCCAACCCTTGAATTAACAGAGTATCATTCAAATCAGATTTGCCCTAAAGCCAAAGATCAACTAATGACAAACATGGGGATAGTCCAGCTATAGCACTGCAGACCTTTAATAAAGCAGACGACAGGGCCACCTTGGTGTGCTTAAAAACATTTTGGATCAGTAATAGGAAACAGGCAGGTTTCATCACAACATTTGTACACAGGGTGGCCTCTAAAATTCCCACTGCAACAGGGAACATCAGTGCCTCTGTGCTGATTAATGTCAAAGATAGTCATCACACAAACCCCATCAAAAGGTGGCGGCAGAAGTGAATCTGTGTGGGAACCGTCAGGGCACAAACATGTTTTGTCCTTACATACATATTGGCAACCCTTGTTTGTTGTGCTGGAGCCATGGCACACTGTCACTGTTTGGCACTAATGAATATATGCAAAACCAGACAAGGGATGGGGGCTAGATTAGGCTATATGAATACATGTCCCAGAACAGACTACTATAAGGAAACTGATTAAACTATACTATATGTTAGACCTGACATGCCTTAGGGTGGTCACCCCTAACTTTTTGCCTGCCTCCCTCCATTTTTTGGACCCTGTTTTACTGGCTTTAGACTCTGCGCACTTTACCACTGCTAACCAGTGCTAAAGTGCATATGCTCTCTCCCTTTTTAAACATGGTAACTTTGGATCATACCTGATTGGACTATTTAATTTACTTATAAGTCCCTAGTAATGTGCATTATATGTGCCTAGGACCTGTAGATTAAATGCTACTAGTGGACCTGCAGCACTGGTTGTGCCACCCACTTAAGTAGCCCCCCTTAACCTTGTCTCAGGCTTGCCATTGCAAGGCCTGTGTGTGCAGTTTCACTGCCACTTCGACTTGGCATTTAAAAGTACTTGCCAAGCCTAGAACTCCCCTTTTTCTACATATAAGTCACCCCTAATGTGTGCCCTAGGTAACCCCTAGAGCAGGGTCCTGTGTAGGTAAAAGGCAGGACATGTACCTGTGTAGTTATATGTCCTGGTAGTGTAAAACTCCTAAATTCGTTTTTACACTACTGTGAGGCCTGCTCCCTTCATAGGCTAACATTGTGGCTGCCCTCATACATTGTTGAAGTGGCAGCTGATGATCTGAAAGGAGCAGGAAAGTCATATTTAGTATGGCCAGAATGGTAATACAAAATCTTTCTGACTGGTGAAGTCGGATTTAATATTACTATTCTAGAAATGCCACTTTTAGAAAGTGAGCATTTCTTTGCACTTAAATCTTTCTGTGCCTTACAATCCACATCTGGCTGGGCTTGGTTGACAGCTCCTTGTGCATTCACTCAGACACACCCCAAACACAGGGTACTCAGCCTCACTTGCATACATCTGCATTTTGAATGGGTCTTCCTGGGCTGGGAGGGTGGAGGGCCTGCTCTCACACAAAGGACTGCCACACCCCCTACTGGGACCCTGGCAGACAGGATTGAACTGAAAGGGGACCTGGTGCACTTCTTAGCCACTCTTTGAAGTCTCCCCCACTTCAAAGGCACATTTGGGTATAAAACAGGGCCTCTGCCCTGCCTCATCAGACACTTGCTGGAGAAGAAACCTGAACCAGAAACTACATCCTGCCAAGAAGAACTGCCTGGCTGCTCAAAGGACTCACCTGTCTGCTTTCTACAAAGGACTGCTGCCTTGCTGTTGGCCTGCTGCCTTGCTGAACTCTTGCCTGGCTGTGAAAGTGCTCTCCAAGGGCTTGGATAGAGCTTGCCTCCTGTTCCCTGAAGTCTCAGGACCAAAAAGACTTCTCTTTTTCACTTGGACGCTCCGTGCGCCGAAATTTTCGACGCACAGCTTGTTCCGCGGCGAGAAAAACGCCGCACACCGACGCTGATCGACGCGACGCCTTCGGGACGACCGGAACTTCGACGCACGGCTCCGCAAGGACAACGCCGCCCGACCTCCGGAGGAGAAATCGACGCGACGCCTGCCGTGAGATCGAAATTTCAACACGCAGCCCCGCAGAACGACGCGCAGCCGGCTATATATTTGAGGATTCATCGTAGACCTACCAGACACAATACCCTATGAGGAAAGAGAGGGCATGGAAAGCATCTATGAGACAAATGTAGCCACAGGGACCCTCTATGGTTAACGCAAAGACAGGAACCAGTCAGGCTAAGAGGATGCAGGCTCTGTCAGGAACAAACATGAACAAGGCAAATACACAGTGAGCAGACTCTGACTGGGAAAAGCTGGAACAACACTGTGGGAACTAAAAACTGTATTTGTGCTGTGGTCTGCAACGTTACACAATCCCCCAAGGGCTCTGTTACACAAGTGATTTGTACGCCAATGCACAACAAGGAGATTCAGAAAATGGCAGCTTCTAAGCAGTTCCAGGCAGCAGCAATGGCAGATTCAAATGGCTGGTCTGCATGGAAGTGCTCACAGGTGTGTGCAGCTTCAGTCTCTCACAAGTCCTGGAGTTGAGAATCAAGTTCAAAGGGCCAACTGGACCTTTCACATGGGAAGCAATGGACAGCTGATTACAGGTCCTACCGACTACCAGGCAGTGCATTATCAGACCTGAAGTCCATGCAGACTGATGAACTATGACTATGTCATGCCATACTGAAGAGCGAAGCACACAGGAGTCAGAATGGGAGTCTGGGTGTGTGCAGATGAAGGTTATCAGGGTACAGATAGTCCATTTACAGGGCCCCCTAGAGAAGGGTGGGGAGAGACTGAAAACATGGCAGTTGCAGGACTTATTACCTTGGATGGACTGCGCAGGGCATGTCTTGTGAGCAATGCTTGTCATACCTGGGGCACTCGTGCTATCCATTTTCAGATTAAATGGACTCCTTGTCACACATGCTCCTTGCAAAGATAGCGGATGTCACACTTACTGCTGTCAAGGGTCTGGTCAGACATTCCTGTTACCAATGCAATAGCACATCCACTGCCTCAAGTATGAAACACTTTTTTACCTTATGATTGATGGTGTCTTAGTTATGTTTCATGTGCTGCAATGAACCATTTTGGCAACATGGATGTGTGTCATAGCTGTGATCTTCTGATATTGGCCTTCACATGTGAAATAGACAGGACATCTGTCATTTACACTGTGTGTGATGTTGGGTGTACATTCATACCCATTAAATGTGATGTGGCTTTTTCAGTATCCTAATCTGTATTTCTGCAATGCTCCATGAGGCTAAACTCTGATTATGATTCCTAGGGATCATGTGATGCATAAATAATTACCCAGAGCATGATTGAGTGATGAAGGTAGGTGTTTAATGACATATGCTAACAAAGTGGTGATGGTGACTATAGTTAGAAGAAGTTTTGTACAATGTGTTGTCTCCGACGCAATCCTGCTGCAGTGTTTGGATGGTCCCTCTCATGTTCACGAACAGCATCCTCCTCTTCCTCCTCTTCAGGCATTTGTGGGTCTGGTTCATAGAGGAGAATGTTCCCCCTTACACAAATGTTGTGCAGGATGGCACAGGTCAAAATGATCTTGCAGACCATTTCAGGTGAATATAGGAGGCTGCCTCCGGTGATGTTGAGGCACCGGAATCTGGACTTCAGGATGCCAAAAGTCCTCTCTACTATGGTGCCTGTCCTCCGATGTGCCTCATTATAGGCAGGCTCTGATGCTGTGCTTGGGTTGGCAAATGGGGTCATGATCCATGGCTGGATCCCATAAACTGATCAGCTGAAAGAGAAAATGAGTGTAAATATTTGGATGTTGGTAGCACCTTGATTATCACTTTGCATGGCAGTTGTTATCTTGTGTCGTCTGTGACTCATCTGTGGTTGTGTTCTTGTGTGGGATCCTAGGGTTCTAGGATGGTCTTTCTGCATTGGGTTGTTTAATTATCAAAACTGGTGTTTGGCTGATTGACCGTATATCAGCGGCATATTTGTAAACTTGCAGCTCATTGTGTATCTCCCATGCATTATGTCATTTGAAAGATGTGTCCATGTGCCTTTACTGGAGGTGACATGATACTTCCACACACAGAATTGATTCCACTGTGGTGGTAACATGGTTGCACTATATGGCCTGAACATCCCATCCAATTCAAAATATGTAATAGCATGTGAAAATCAACAGTGAGGCCCTTTGATTTGGCTAGGTGACAATGTACAACACATCTCCATAAGTTGCAGGCACTGAAGTGTTCACAATTGACAATGCACAAATATCCCATGTGTGACAAGTTATATGCAAACCTATATTTTGTGCCCTCACCGAGTTGGCTCATGTGCAAACATGTTCCTACACTACTGAACCTGCTCCAGGTAAGCTGGCTAACTTGGTTGTGGGGATGAAGGTTTAAGTGTCAAAAGGGACATGTGCCTTTACACCTGTTGTGTATATGTGTAATTGTCTCGATCCGTATGTGTAGCATTGTGCACTTTGCAATATTGTCACATCAATATGTGTTCTTAGCACAGTCCACTTGCTTATTGATAGCGGGCAATGTCACCCCAGGAGTGATGTGAGATGTTGGTACTGCATCAATGATTCCATGTCACCTTCATCAGAGTTAGCATCATCATGCTATGTGTCTCATGGTGTTTGACCTGCAGCGAAACACATTACACACCCCTTACACAGTACGTATTGCTTGGAAGGGTGTGTGATTGAGTGTTATTGATGTGATATTGGAAGATTCATCTTCCAAGTTGTACTGCCAGTTAAGGCCATGTCATTGTCACTGTGTGGTTTTAAATTGGTCCCTGTGGCTCTGAAGTGGCATCTGTTGTTATTTGCATCTGTCATTTGTCCATAGGTGTGTATCCCATTGGGTCAGGATATCAAACATGACTAGCAATGTCACAACCTTAGTGTCTTCCTGGCCACGTGTCAATGTAGTGGTGTATGTGTTGTGTGTCCTACAGGGTTGCTGTGCAGTGTGTATATAACAAGGTTTCTGTACTTACCAACAAGTAGGTCATTGCCATATCGTCCATCCTGGAAGTATTGATTGATGGTGCAGTGGTGGAAGATGAATGAATCATGTACACTCCCAGTATACTTTGCCACGATGTTGGTGATCAATCCCTGGCCTGCACATTGATGGAGTGTGTGTGCTTCCTGTTGCGGTATAGATGCTCAGTTGCAGCAGGTGGCACAATCCGTACATGTGTGCAGTCAATGGCACCAAGCACGTGTGGGAAGCCATTGATTTGATAGAAGCCCTGTTTGGTCTCCTGCTGCTTCTGCTGTGTGTTGGGGAAGCTGATGTGGTGGGGTGTGAGGGAGATGATGGCATCCAGTACCTTGGGTAGGAAGGCAGAGAATGAGGTCTGTGAGATCCTGGCAACCAGGGCACCAGTGGTTTGAAAAGACCCACTTGCCAACACGTGGAGGACAGCTAGCAGCTTGGTGTATGGTGGAATGATGTGGGGTGTCTGCAAGCTGGGTGCCAACTGTGGCTCAGTGTGGCACAGCAGCTGCTGTATGGCTTGCCAGTTTAGTCTGTACCTCTGGATGATGTCATGTTCCCTGAGCCCCTGGAGGGTTGTCCTGGTCCGGAATATCCTCTCCTGCCTTCGGCGTTGCCTTTGGGGTCCCTGTTGGTGTGGTGGAAGCTGCTGCTGTTGCTCCTGTGCTCTGCGTCTTCGTGCATGCTGGATGAATAGCACCTCCATGTCTTCCTTTTGGAGTTCTGATGTTGCTTCTGTGGGTTTTCCTTAAGTACTGCTGTGTTTTACCCATTTTAACGCCTGACCCAGGCGTTAATTTTTTACGCAAATCGGGATGTGCGCCATTTTCCGTCTTGTATCATTTTTGTGTTAGATGTTATATTGAGTAGTGTACTCTGTGTGTATTGTATTCTATTTCTACCTTTTTATTCTGTCCACACATTTTATATACAGGAACAAAACCTTTGGCTAGCTGTTTATGCTTTATGGCTATTGTGACAATTCTGTCACTCTGTGTGTAAACTTAGTGTACTTACTCACTCCTAAATTGAGCCTTGGACTACTCATCCACATTTACGCTGCCTCAAGGAAGCAGAAAGATCCACTTTCTGTTGAGGACTTGGCCTACTGAGTGCTGTTGTCAAGAAGCCTTTAGATTTCCACCTAGAGAAGAGCTCAGTGGTTTCAAGATGCTCCAGTCATCACTGCATTGGTGGAGTGTTACTGGAGATATGCATGGGCCATAGACTGATCACACACATGTATAGGGCCTTTAAGGAGATTAAAATTCAGACTCCAATGAAGGTGTGAAAAGTATGGGATGTGGACTTGGGGCAACCTCTAACGGATGCAGAATGGAAGACATGCAGTCTGGTGAAGGGGCTGCGCAGCAATGCATGTTTTCAGTTGGCACACTTTTATTCCCTCCACCACACTAATATGACTCCCTTCGAGTTGCATAACATTTATCCCCGCAGATTTCCGATCTGCCCTTGTTGTGGGGGGGGGGGAGCGGGCACGTTTATTCATAGGGTAATGGCCTTGCAATTAGGTCACTACTTACTAGCAACGGGTGGTGTAAAGACTGTCTAGAATAACAAACATCCAAAAAGTACTACCCTTAAAACTGTATATTGGACATCATATGTCAATTTAGAGGCATGATATTAACAAAAAGAGAGGTTGCGATAAATTGGATCGGTCCGAGGGGGCTGACCATAGAGTCCAGGGAACGGGATTTGATGGAGTGATCACTGACAGAGGAGTTCAGAATGTGAGACCTCAGGGCGCATGAGAGTGCGATGGAGAACATACTCCTATAGTCCACAATGATGCAGTTACTGACCGAGAGAGATGAGCGCGAAAATGAGTCCGGTGGGATCATAGTCCAAAGGGAGATGCAGGTACAGGATCGGTGATGCTGCGAACGGAAAGGCATACGTGCGCCTAGAGGACTGCGGTAGGGGTGTAGTGCCTCTCTGGATGTAAAGGGTTTCGACACTCCCAAGTATAATCAGGTTCTTGCTGGAGGTGTGAAGGGATGATGATTCATATCTAGGAGCTGGATCACCGCTGTATAGTGCAACGAGTGGATCCTGTTCATAACGGCACAGTGAGATGCCTATGTAAATTCTTGGCAGACTAATTTGTCTGTATAATGCTTATCTCTTTCTCCTTACTGTCACAAATACAAATTCTAAAAAAAAGATTGAGAAGACCTCGGTGTGTCCTGTAACTGCATGCTCTGGAGAACCCGGGCTGACATTGTTCAATAGACCAATAATGATATTTTGTCCCTGCCATATTCAGTAGATCTAAACGCAGCTGCATTGACTACAGATTAGGAACAGAGTCACATTATTTCACATTATTTTCAAGCAGTTATGACATGGCGGCTTTCATTTGGGAATGATGGGTGCATTATTCCCCCAGAATATGCCTTAAAACTTCAAATTAGTTTGTTTAAAGGCTACTACATTATACAAGCCAGAATTATTTTGAGCTGGCTACATATCCATTCAATGACAACGTTTAAGGTCGTCTGCCTTGTTCGTGAGGCTATAAAAAAATAAATTAAACTGTAAAGAGGCCCACATTTCCATGTGGCTGGCTGCTTGACTGAACATGCCAGGAGTCTGATAGCATTCAGCTTTGAGTGATAAAAGGTCTGCATTGAGCAATCTCCCTAAGAGAATTTGAACTTTGGAACAGGTAGGCAGTTGTTATGGTATTTTTTTTAACAATGTAGGAAGAGTCACTTGTTAATCCAGTTTATTTTCACCCTTTTTTAAAATGCAAGGTGTGCTTTTATTATTTCAGAATCAATACACAGTCCTCTCGCAGACAGATCTAAAAAACGTATTTGTCACTAGGGAAGCCAGAAGGCATTTTTTCGATATTAGTTCTTTTAAGAATGAGCTTCACAAATTAAGGGGGGCATTACAACATTGGCGGTAAAAGACGCATACTGCCGTGCAGAAGACTGCCAACAAACCGCTGCGGCCGCGGAATTCCGCCACGGTCATTATGACCTAAAGACCGGAATCTGCCAAAATCTAGACACCCACACAAGTCCGCCACACCAAAGGTCAGTGATAAACTGACGATAACAAATCCTCCACCGTCACGCCAACAGGAATACGCCCACACTATCACAACCCACGAATCCACGTGGTGGTCTTTCAACCGCGGTATTCCATTGGCGGTACACACCGCCGCGCTCAAAATACACACACATATACAAAACACATCCACATTGGACAATTCGAAATACACACACCTGATACACATACACACACCACTCCCACACACCCAATACAATATAAAACACACACCCACAAACCCTTACAACCACAATTGCGACTGAAGGCCACAGAGAGACACCGCCATCTACAAACGAGCATCCACAGGCACTCAACACCATCACCCACATAGCATCCACGCACCTCACACAACACACCTCTAAAATTCACCCCACACATCACAACACACACCACCCCACACATCACCCACACAACCCCATGGCATGGCAAAGACACCCCAGGATCTCTGAGGAGGAGCTCAGGGTCATGGTGGAGGAAATCATCCGGGTAGAGCCACAGCTATTCGGATCACAGGTTCAGCACACCTCAATAGCTAGGAAGATGGAGCTATGGCGAAGAATCGTGGACAGGGTCAACGCAGTGGGACAGCACCCAAGAAATAGGTATGACATCAGGAAGAGGTGGAATGACCTACGGGGGAAGGTGCGTTCCATGGTCTCAAGACACCACATCGCGGTACAGAGGACTGGCGGTGGACCCCCACCTCCTCCCCCACAACTAACAACATGCGAGGAGCAGGTCTTGGCTATTCTGCATCCAGAGGGCCTCGCAGGAGTAGCTGGAGGAATGGACTCTGGTAAGTCAAATCTTTACTATTACATCCCCCACCCTACCTGCATGCCATCACATACCTCCACCTTCGTCCTCACCCCATCATTCCAACTCCTCACACATGTCCCAATATCACAAACCACCCATCCCAACACCAAGCCCTGCATGCAACACCAAAGCATGAACACCCATCACCAATGCATGGTCTCTGCACATACCCATACACCCCCCTAAACCATCATCACATAAGGTCCTACACAGGAATGCATTACTGGGGTACACGGTCACCCACACATTGCACACCATGGCACATACAGATGCAATAATCATGCCTTTACACCCCTGCAGGACTCCTACCCAACGTCACCGGAAAGGAGGGTCCAGACATGTCCACTCCACCCACAGAAGAGGCCCACAGTGATGACAGCAGCTCTGTCCAACTGGATCTAGATGACCAGCCCGGCCCATCTGGGACCTCGGGACAGTCGGTTCCACTCACACTGGCACAGGCCAATACAGAGCTGGCCCCCTCTGGAAACACCAGCACAGCACCCACCCAGCGGGCCCATACCTCTGTCCCCAGGACACGTCAAGCAGCAGTGTGTCCACCACTACAGGGAACCCAGGATAACCCACCACCCCAACAACACCAGGGACCTGGGGGCAGTGGTAGTAGGCACACGGTTCAGGGGACAGAGGCCCAGGAACACAGGGGAACTGGGAGGGCTGCTGTGCGACAGGGGGAGGACAGGCCCAGGGAACCCACTCTCCACAAGGCCCTCTCCAACATCATGGGAGCCTACCACCAGTCCCAGGAGACGATGGCAACGGTACTGGCCAAGTTTCAGGAGACCCAGCGGCTGCAGGAGGAACAGTATTTGGGCTTCAGGGAGGAACTCAGATCCATCAATTCCCCCCTGGGCACCATTGTAGGGGTGCTGAAGGAACTCCTCAACACCAGGAGGGACTCTGTGGCACAACAAGGGGCCCCTGACGCTAGCCTGGACGATGATCTGCCCACCACCTCCGCTGGCGCTAGTGGACAGGAGGCACCACCACAGGACCACCACACCAGCACCCCACCCCCTGCAGATGGAGAGCCACCCCGCAAGCGGTCCCTGAGATCCAGGACAGAGAACAACGCCAAGACCCCCGCTATGAAATGAGACCACCCTGATTGTCATCCTTTTGTCCCACCTTGTCACCCTATCCATCCTGAAACTGCCCCAGCTCCACTTCCTATGCCCCTTTGGACAATGCACCTGTGAGACTAATAGACTGGACTCTGCCATGGACATTCCTCCACCATCACCCCTCACCATTTTACAACCCCCTCCAATATTGAGCACTTAAATAAACACCCTTAAAGCACAAAACAATCAGGAGTCTGTCTGTGATTTCGAAATAGTGTATTAGCAATTACAGTGGCAAAATGCTCTTTCAAATGTAATGTCAACATACCTGTGTCACACAGCTCTAGTCCATGAGGAAACAAAGCAGATGTCACACAGTGGGACCCTCATCTGTGAAATCGTAAGGGAAAGTGACAACTCAGTGACCATACACTGGGTGAAAATGACAGACAGTAGAGAGGTAGTGGACTAAAATCAGATGTAGCAGGCAGTGTTGTCTTCTTACCTGTGTCTCACTGGAAGTATTGCATGATCATTGTGTTCCTGTTGTCAATGTCCTCTTCTTCTGCTTCCTCGTCTTCACTGTGCACAGGGTCCACAGCTGCCACAACACCTCCATCTGGACCATCCTCCTGCAGAAAAGGCACCTGCCATCACAAAGCCAAGTTGTGAAGCATACAGCAGGCCACAATGATCTGGCACACCTTCTTTGGTGAGTAGAATATGGAACCACCTGTCATATGGAGGCACCGGAACCTGGCCTTCAGGAGGCTGAAGGTCTGCTCTATAATCCTCCTAGTTCACCCATGGACCTCATTGTAGCGTTCCTCTGCCCTTGTCCTGGGATTCCTCACTGGGGTCAGTAGCCATGAGAGGTTGGGGTAACCAGAGTCACCTGCAAATGGCGAGGGACAACTGTTAGTCACACACTGACTCATAGGGACATCCACAGACCCAGATAACTATTCCCACTGATTTGGGTCCAGTGCTCACCTAATAGCCACACCCGGTGCCTCTGGAGTTGCCCCATCACATAAGGGATGCTGCTATTCCGCAGGATGTAAGTCTCATGCACTGAGCCAGGGAATTTGGCATTAACATGGGAGATGTACTGGTCTGCCGAACACACCATCTGCACATTCATCGAATGGTAACTCTTCCGGTTTCTGTACACCTGTTCACTCCTGCGTGGGGGTACCAAGGCCACATGTGTCCCATCAATGGCACCTATGATGTTGGGGATATGTCCCAGGTCATAGAAGTCACCTTTCACAGTAGGCAAATCCTCCACCTGAGGGAAAACGATGTAGCTCTGCGTGTGTTTCAGCAGGGCAGACCACACTCTGGAAAACACGTTGGAAAACATAGGCTGGGACATCCCTGATGCTATGGCCACTGTTGTTTGAAAAAACCCACTTGCTAGGAAATGGAGTACTGACAGCACCTGCACTTGAGGGGGGATTCCTGTGGGATGGCGGATAGCTGACATCAGGTCTGGCTCCAACTGGGCACACAGTTCCTGGATTGTGGCACGATCAAGCCTGTAGGTGATGATCACATGTCTTTCCTCCATTGTCGATAGATCCACCAGCGGCCTGTATACCGGAGGATGCCGCCATCTCCTCACATGCCCCAGCGGACGGTGCCTATGGAGGAGAACAGCGAGCAGAGAGTGAACCAACTCTGAGGTACGTAAACACAGCTTACTCTGAAAATATTAATAAATCTAAATTTGCCTGTATGAGTGGTTAGGCATGGCCTAGGTATGTGTGACGCAGTAAAAAATAATGCCATGTGGGCCCCTGAAATGGCGGCTGCCTGACCTGTAAAGTGGGACAAGGGGATATGAGGTAACTGCGCTGGTGTTGTACACCGTCGCGGTAGGTCGTCGAAGACTGCGGCGCAATTCTGCATTGGTTAACATTGGGCCCTATGGGTCCCAGGATCCAATGACGATGTACGCCGGTGGTGACGGTACACACCGCCGCGGACGTGACTGCCATTTTCTCTCTGTTTAATAACTCGATACCTGATCTTCGACAGGAGAGGACCTACAGTGCAAGTGCTGCTGTGACCTCAGTCTGAAAGAGACAATGGCTCGTGTGGCTGGGGAAAGGGCCCCTGCCTTCACTTCGGAGGAGTTGGAGAAGCTTGTGGATGGGGTCCTCCCCCAGTACACACTACTCTACGGTCCTCCAGACAAACAGGTAAGTACACTGTGAGCATGCTGTGTGGGCAATGCCTGTGTGGAGTGGGGAGGATGAAAGATAGGGGGCGGTGAGAATGAGGCATGCAAGAAACGACGGTGAGTGCATGTGCGTCATGGCAAGGGTAGAGATGCAGGCCAATGACTGTGACGGTGCAGTTGGAAATTACTTCTCTTTTCCCCTGTACAATTCCTGTAGGTCAGCACCCAACAGAAGAAGGACATCTAGCGTGCCATCGCCAAGGAAGTCCGGACCCTGGGGGTCTACCACAGAGGAGCACCCACTGCCAGAAAAGATGGGAGGACATTTGCCGCTGGAGCAAGAAGACGGCGGAGGCCCAGCTGGGGATGGCCTTCCAACGTGGGAGGGGTGCCCATCGCACCATGAACCCCCTGATGTTCAGGATCCTGGCGGTGGCCTATCCGGAGTTGGAAGGGTGCTTGAGGGCATCACAGCAGACACAAGGGGGTGACTACACTCTCATTCTGCTGATTCAGCATGCATTTTAGGTGTCTGGGTGGGGGAGGTGGGCTGTGGGTTCCCCTAGGCCAGGGTGAGTTTGGTAGTTATGTTCCCTACTTCAGGCAGGCCCTGTGGCACCCCACCCCACCTGTGTACAGTGCCAACTACACCTAGTCAGGCTCCTGTGACATCCATGTGTGCAGAAATCGGCCATAGCCTTGTAAGCCATGTCCCAGGGATTGAATAGTGGGCCCCAAGTGCGTGGCGTAGTGCAGGGAGCTTCTGTGTCTGTCGTGTCCGCCAACGGTAGCGGTATTGCATGCACTGAACATGTCTTTCTTCTGTCTTCCCCCCCCCTTTTTGTGGTCTTCCTGTACTTGTGTGCATTAGCATCATCAGGCGGAGGAGCAGTGGCATCGGAGCAGGAGGGAGCTGCAACCCACATGGCCCTGGAGGGCGAGACTATGGACTCCGAATTCACCAGTGGGATGGAGGGCGAGGGGAGCTCCAAGGCGGGGACAGGAGCTGACACCAGCGAGACGGACTCCTCCTCTGATGGGCGCTCCCTTGCAGTGGCGGCCCCATCTGTGCCCCCCACATCTACAGGTACAGCCGCCACCCCCCTACCAGCACCGCCCTCCGAGCAGCCCCTCAGCCTTTGCCCAGTGCCCGCTCACCCAGGAGGATGGGCATTACCTTTGCCCCAGGCACTGCAGGTCCTGCCCCTGTCACCCCTGCTGCCCTCAGTGAGGAGGCCATTGACCTCCTCAGGTCCCTCACTGTTGGGCAGTCTACCATTTTGAATGCCATCCAGGGTGTAGAGAGGCAGTTGCAACAAATCAATGCATTCCTGGAGGGAATTCACTCTGGTCAGGCAGCCCTTCAGCAAGCTTTTCAGACTCTGGCCTCAGCACTGATGGCAGCCATTGTCCCTGTCTCTAGCCTTCCCCCTCCAACTTCCTCCACCCAGACCCACACCCCTGTACCTCAGCCTATCCCAAGCACACCATCAGACCAGCATGCACACACCTCAACACACAAGGGAAGCTCTGGCAAACATAAGCACCACACATCCCACAGGCACTCACGCAAGCATCACACACATGCAGACACACCAACATCCACTACCTCCACTGTGTCCCCCTCCTCCTTGTCTCCCTCCTCCCTCCCAGTCTCGTCTCCACTCACACCTGCATGCACTACATCCTCAGCCACTACGTCCATCACCAGCACACCCACCACCACACCCCGCTCACGTGCACTCACCACCCCCACTACCATTCACACATCCCCTGTGTCCTCTCCCAGTGTGTCTGTGAGGCCACCTCCCAAGGTACACAAACGCAGCCACACACCCACCCATCAGCCATCCACCTCATGACAGCCTCCAGCCCATGCACCTTCACCCAAAGTCACCAAACGTACACCGCCTACAACCACTACCTCTTCCTGCACTCCCAAATCCCCTCCATCTACCCGTTCCAGTGTTCCTAAGAAACATTTCCTATCCAGCCTTGACCTCTTTCCCTCATCTCCCCCACCCCGTCAGTCTCCTAGGGCCCGACTCTCCAGGTCCCAACCTAGCACCTCAGTCACAACATCGGCGGGACCAGTGGTGCCAGTAGTCACCGGATTATGGAGTGCACCAGGCAGCAGGGCAGGCAGTGTGGCAAGGAGCCAGAGCACGGACATTCCCCCACCTGTTAAGCATAAAAAGTTGGACAGTGCCAGGCGGGAGAGGGGAAGAAACCAGCCACCAAAGCCGCTCCCAGGGGTCCAGTTGGGAGTGTGGAGACAGCTGCGACACCATCCAAGGGGAGAAAGGGGCACAGTAAAAGCGGCAAGTCTGGGAAGATCAGCACGGCGGACAAGACCGCCAGCAGCCCCGCAGCCCAGGAAGCGACCTCCAGCAGCAGCCCCGCAGCCACAGACAGGACCGCCACCAGTCTCGCTGCCCAGGAAGCGACCGCCAGCAGCAGCCCCGCAGCCACAGACAGGACCGCCAGCAGCCCCGCTGCCCAGGAAGCGACCGCCAGCAGCAGCCCCGCAGCCACAGACAGGACCGCCAGCAGCCCCGCTGCCCAGGAAGCGACCGCCAGCAGCAGCCCCGCTGCCCAGGACACCGCCGCCACAAGCAGCGCTGCCAAGGACACCGCCACAAGCACCGTTGCCCAGGACACCGCCACCACAAGCAGCGCTACCAAGGACACCGCCACAAGCACCGCTGCCCAGGACACCGCTGCCACAAGCAGCGTTGCCAAGGACACCGCCACAAGCACCGCTGCCCAGGACACCGCCGCCATTAGCCCCGCAGGCCAGTCAGCGCAAGTGATTCCGACGCTACTGAGTCCGCCACGGGCAGGATGAAGCACTCTGGGCACAAGGCCCCCTCCAGAACCGGTGGAGAATTACATTCACTACCTCTGTCCTTGGCAGGATGAAGCACTCTGGGCACCATGCCCCCTCCAGAACCAGTGGAGACTGTTATCCATTTGAGAGACTGAGGCTTTGCACTCCCCAGGATTGAACAGTGGGAAACCCACCCACTGTAGAGACTTCAGAGACTGTGGCTTTGCACTCCCCAGGATTGAACAGTGGGCAAACCACCCACTGTAGAGACTTGAGAGACTGTGGCTCTGCACTCCCCAGGATTGAACAGTGGGCAACCCACCCACTGTAGAGACTTGAGAGACTGTGGCTTTCCACTCCCCAGGATTGAACAGCGGGCAACCCACCCACTGTAGAGACTTGAGAGACTGTGGCTTTGCACTCCCCAGGATTGAACAGCAGGCAAACCACCCACTGTAGGGACTTGAGAGACTGTGGCTTTGCACTCCCCAGGATTGAACAGTGGGCAAACCACCCACTGTAGAGACTTGTGAGACTGTGGCTTTGCACTCCCCAGGATACATCAATGGGCATGGAGCCCCCTCGTGGATCTGGCGTTGTGCACTCAACCGGTTGAGGTGCCCCCCTTTCCCTTCCCCCTGAGGTGCCTGTTTCATTTCTATCTGATGCCCCTGTAGTGTTTTCTCCGTTTTGATCGGGTATTGAGTGTGGGCCTCGCCCATGCCTTTTGGGCCCAGTGATCCACGGACTATGATGGTGGAATCCCTTGTACTTGTGTTCTTGGTGTATATAATTGTTCATAGTGTAAATGTGTATATATGTAAATATTTTTGATTACTGTATTTTATTATATTACAATCATTCGACTAATTTCCTTTTGTCCTTGCATTCTTCCAGGGGGGATTGGGGTTGTGACTGTGATGTATCAACATGTACTTGTGTGTGTGTTGTAGTGGGTGAGGGTGGGGGTTTGCATGTTGCATGTGTGTGTCACTGTTTTTTCCCTCCCCTGTGTCGTAGGTGCAGTACTAACCATGGTCTTCGTCTCCGGCGTTCGTGCTCCTGGTAGAGGAGCAGGAAGATAAAGGCTGGCAGAATTTGGAGCTCTGGTTCCATGGCGTCCTGGTTCTTCGTGGGGTGTGTAGAGGTGAGCGTTTTCCCTTAGAAGTCCTGTTTCCGCCGTGTTTTTGTTCGCGGTGAATCCGCCCCGGAAAAGGTGGCGGATTGGTGGGTTGTAATTTTGTGGGTGGTACATTCTCCTCCGCCTGTCTGTTGGCGGTTACCGCCACGGTATTTGTTTGTACCGCCGTGGCGGTCGGAGTGTTAAAGTGGCTGTCTATGTTGGCGGTTTCCGCCACGGTCGTAATTCTATTTTTTCACCGCCAGCCTGTTGGCGGTTTTACCGCCGCTTTAACACCGACCGCCAGGGTTGTAATGACAACCTTAGTCACAAATGATGTTTTCCATGTCTTTCAATGAATTCTCCATGTCCAAACCTCCTTGGGTAGCACAATTGTTGGAGGACTGCTTCGCCAAAAGTAAGGACATTTTTCTAGCAGAACTATCTCCTGTCAGAGACCGCCTGGTAACCATTGAGCATGAACTGGCTGCTTTAAAGGAACCGCAGACTCAAGCTGCGCAAGTTTCAAGTATGGCCCCTAGGGCCAATCAGGGTCATGTGTCCAGTCAATGTAACACCTTGTGTTCAGCAGGGCTAATGCTGCCTACCAGATCCACACTGGACAGCCATTACCCTAATCCTACAATCCTAATTTCGAACCAGAACTCTCCCTGCCTACCTTCTTCCCCACCACAAGGTGAAACGTGAGCCATCATGAGGATCACACATCCCACGAAGCAACTTCCCTAGGAAAGATTGGTATTAATGGAACTCCCCGGAACTACAGTCAACCTGTGGTAAACCTCATCCCTGCTTCCTGCCCTTATGTGGCAATATTATCAGGAGTTTCTCCTTTGAGCGAGGATCAGAGGGAATCGCATGAAGAACTTACCAATAAAACATTGAACTGGCTTGCACTGTATAGGGACTTTTCTCTCTCCCTGGCAAATAATATTTTACTGACTCGTAGGTTGGGCATCAGTCCGGGTATGAAGCTGTCACCACTCATGGACCAGCAGAAACAGAGATATCGGCTAGTAACCCTTCCCTAATCTTGCTTGGATACAACCATTATTCATTAGCAATGTCAAGATCTCGTCTTGCTAATAGTATGGGGCCTAGCTCTACTAGGGATAGTGTCAGCCCACCTTTCTCGATCAAAGCAGCAGAGAGTAGGGGTGCACCTCTCTGCCCACGTAATGATGTGGACTCCATCACAAGCCATATAGCTCCCCATACTCAGCTAGTCTCATGAAGCATATCAGGGCTATCATCCAAATTAATATGTCCAGAAAGGGGCCAATTTATTGTCAAGCATGACCTCTGTCTCTTTCAAGAGGCCACGGTTCCACTCAGGCTTTGTCATCCTCACCCTCGAAACTATAACAACTGGAAAGGGCTGGCTCTCAGGGGGACTTACAATTTGGGTTAGCACCACTCTTGCCTGTGTGACCAAGGAGATTAGGTTGGGCTCTCCTGATATACGGTGCAGCAGTTTGATATTCCCACATAATGTAGTCTATAACATCTATAACATGTATTGTAGGCCTGTGGGGAATGAAATCTCCAGTCATAGAGCTTTTGAATTAATAAAAATTATGGGGGAAGGGACTTTAATTGCCAATTTGAACCACTTGATGCCAACAGTCAGGCCCTCACTCTTGAGGAAGATAGTGTATGGTCAATGCCAGGACTAGTAACCCCCTCCTATCAAGACATGGTCTTCCCTGGTACTCCAATTAAATGCACTAACACTCAATCAGGGCTTACAAGCCTGTAATGCAGAACAGCTTCTGATAGAGAGGGAAATCACACATTTAATCACATGCCAGGTACCAGCCCTATTGACTTATACTATTGGATGTAAGGATGGGGTCCTACCTAATTGATATGACTCCCGACAAGACAGTAACAATAAGGCTTTCATCCTCGTTCTTCGAATCTCAGTTCATATTAGTCAAACTAACTGCGTTGAGCCATGTGATAGAAGGTTAAGAACGGCCAACAATCAACGCAGAGTCAAATGGAGTGTTATGACCAAGTCCAAGGACCTAGTTGGGGTGATTTGTAAACAAGTAGCTGACCGTACTGTGGGATTGCTTTGCCTAGATCTGTCGCTGGATCAACGGGAGACTCTGGACAAAATTAACACCGTACACAATCATTTTTTCCTGAGACTAAAGAAACACTTCAATGTGGAGACCAAACAGACAGTAGGAAGGAAAACTCCTCTCTCTTGGTATAATAGAAGTGCCAGGGCAGCACTTACTGATGCCATAAAGCAACAAGATAGAATGGTGATCCAAGTCACAAAGGGGGGTGGGTGGTGTACAAAAGCATTGTCACAGAAGCAAAGAGAGCCTGAGAGCTTGGGAATTGGTAAGGTTTGTTGACCGCAGCCAGAGATGGGGCTCACCACTCCTTTTGGAACATTGTGTCCACAGGAAGCTGCAATGGCTTCTGCCCATTGAAAAACCCATTTCTGCACCTGTATGGGTTGCACACTTCTCTTGTTTGCATTCTATGCCGGGGGAACTTAGGGGCATATTTACGAGCCCCTTGTGCTGCCATTGTGTCACTTTTTGTGATGCAATGGCAGCACAAACCTTGCATCATATCTATGAGGCCACACAGAGCCATTTTGTGTGGCTTTGAATGGCATTGTAGATGTGGAGTAAGGCTAAGCAGCGCAAATCGAAGTGTTGCCTTACTCTGTGCAGTGGAGACATTCCATGGGCATTGCCGTGGGTGTTCCCATGCAAAACCCATGGATTTTGATACATCCCCAGATTTACAAGAGTGTGTATACCTGGGGATGTGCTAAAACCTTACACCTTGTCAGGGGAGGTGCAATGAGGAGAGATTGTTGCGCCGCTGCGCGCGGCACAAGCCAAACATTCGGCTCGGGCAACGGCACGCAGTCCCAAGATGCGCCGCGTCCCCATCCTGCTCTGCACCTTACGAGGCCCCAAATTGGGCATGGGGCCTCGTTCTTCTTTAGCGCACCACGCTCACAGGCAGGTCTGACCTCCCACTCACCTGTTCTTTTCTTCTTCTTCTTTTTTTTGTCAGCTTGTTGTGCCTTCCTTTATGTTTTTCTCCCTTTCCCATATTACCCTCCTCTTCCCAGCATTCCTTGTTCCCTACTCTCTATGGCTCCTAGTTCATTCTGTTCTATGTGTTTTTCCCTATCTAAGATGGTGTCTTTGTACTTCCTGTTGGTCGCTTCCTGTTTGTTTGTATTTAAGGGCTGTGATTCTTTCTCTCCTTGCGCTGCAACACTTTCTGTTTGGATGGTGTCTTTGCTCCTGCTTCCCTGTATACCTGTGCTGGTTCTCGCCGGTTCCAGTGTATTTTCCTGTATTTTGCTCCTGCTGTTACCTGTTCATTTTGTTCCTGTTTCAGGAACCCATCGTTTTGGAGGTTTTTTCCCCTTTCAGGTTTTTTTTCCCTCTGGCACTATTTCTGAGGGACACGGCCTGCTCTTGGCGTACCCATTGCCTGCAGCACCGTGGCTACCAGAAAGAGTCGCTCCTACCTGGGCCAAGGCCGAACATTCAAGACCAAGATCCATGCCACTCGTTCTGTGGACTCCAGGTTAAAGCGGCACGTAAGTCGTGACATATTGCAGCACCCAATACTCCCAACGTCGTCTAACACCATGGATGATACTGTGGCGGCTGCTGCAGATCCTGATCAATCTCTTCTGGCAACCATTCAGCAACAGCAACAGGCTCAGGAACTGCAACAATTACGCAATGAGAATGCTGCTTTACGACAGGCTTTGGCTTTCCGCAGTGGAGATGTTCCGGCCTTCTCCACCTCTACTCTTCGTTTCTCCAGTGAACCAACTAAACTGCAAGAGTTCCTCGATGCATTACCTGTGTATTTTGCCTTCCGACCTACCCAATTCTCCCACGACAAGACAAAGGTGGGATATCTTATCAGTGCGTTATCCGGTCCTGCCTTGGCCTGGGCAACCCCGATGGTATCATCCAATGACCCAGTATTGTCAGACTATCCCGCCTTCATGAATCGGTTTAAACAGATGTTTAGTCGTCCATGATTGGAGGCCTCTGCGGAAGAAGCCTTATGTGACATCCAACAAGGCTCACAAGATGTCCTCCAATATATTACCCGCTTTCGACAGCTAGCGGCTGAGACCACCTGGGTGGAACGAACTCTGGTGACTTTATTTTGTAGAGGACTTAAAGAAGAGATTAAAGATGAGTTAGTACACTCCACCTGAGTTGAAGATCTTCGTGGTCTGATGGATCAAGCTCTTTCCATCGAATACCGTCTCCAAGAACGACGTATGGAGAAGAGAAAGAGTAGAGGTTCTTCCCAGCCAAGCGCTTCACTTGTCTTTTTGCATCATCCCGAGGAACCTCATCCTCCTGCAGAGACACATAAAGTGAACCTATGCAGGTGGATACCACTCGAGGCCCACTTTCCTTTAGCGAACGGGAAGACAGACGTAAGAAAGGATTGTGCCTGTATTGTGGTGCTGCCGGCCACGTGCTTCGTGCCTGCCCCGTTCGTCCTCAAAGGCCATCGGGAAACGGCACTTCCCGTCCTCTGTAAGAAGGGAGGGGACAGGATCATCTGCTATACCTTCCATCAATTCATTCAAGGACAATGGCACAACTTTGTTTATGTTACCTGTGACTTTACAGTTACCGGATGGCCGTCAAGAAAGAAAAATGGCTTTACTTGATTGTGGTGCCAGTGGCATATATATGGATAAGACTTGGGCCACGACTCAACAAATACCAACACAACCCAAAGAAATCCCAGAACAAGTTCACACAGTGGATGGGTCCTTAATATCCTCTGGTCCAGTTGATACTACCACCCTGACACTAAGTTTACAATTTGGAAACCACAAAGAACACATCTCACTTGATCTAATATCATCCCCCAATCATACTATCATTTTAGGAATTCCGTGGTTCATAAGACATAACCCTTATGTAAATTGGGAAACCCGGACTATTTCCTTGTCCTCACAGTTTTGTCATGAGAACTGCTTTGCTTCAGACACATATTGGTCACCCAAGAGGTTGATGCCTAGTGAAATTACTACTGGATGTTCCCTCAATACAGTCCAAGGAGTCCCCAATCACTATCTAGAATTTCAAGATGTGTTCCAAAAACCATCCAGACCTGTGTTACCCCCACATCGAGATTACGATTGTGCTATTCCCTTGGAACCTGGAGCTATCGTTCCCTTTGGGAGGATGTATTCACTCACGGAACCTGAAAGGGAAGTTCTAAAGGAGTATCTGCAAGAAAACTTACATAGCGGTCTTATTGTACCATCGTCCTCTCCGGCAGGGGCTCCCCTCTTTTTTGTACCCAAGAAGACGAAGGACCTTCGTCTCTGCCTGGATTTTCAAGGTCTAAATAAGATAACTATAAAAGACAGTTATCCTTTGCCCCTCATCAAGGATATACTAGAGGCAGTCAGAGGGGCTCAACGATTTACCAAACTGGATCTTCGTGGAGCCTACCACCTTTTGCGTATTAAAGAAGGAGACGAGTGGAAGACTGCCTTCCGGACCCTATTTGGTCATTATGAGTACAGAGTTATGCCTTTTGGTCTCACTAATGCCCCCTCCATTTTCCAAAGATTTATGGACTCTGTGTTCTCTGATCTCTTGAACCATATGGTCGTCATCTACTTAGACAATATCCTTATTTATTCTAGACGTCCTGAACTTCATTCCTCTCAAGTGAAACAAGTCCTTCAAAGACTCCGGGAACATCAACTGTCCTGTAAACCAGAAAAGTGTGAGTTTGACAAGACCGAAGTCAAATATTTGGGATATCACCTTAATCCCACTGGAATAGCAATGGACCAGGAAAAGGTACAAGCCATCCTAGACTGGCCTTCTCCTTACTCTATTAAGGAAACACAATGTTTTCTAGGATTGGCTAATTTTTATCGGCAGTTTATCTTAGACTTTGCAGAACAAACCAGCCACATAACTCAAACATTAAAAAAGGAGAATTTAAAGAAAGGCTTTGTCTGGACAAGGGTGGCAGAAATAGCTTTTCAGAGTCTAAAAAAGGCTTTCACTCAAGCACTGATACTGAGACACCCAGATACCAACAAACAATTTATTGTTGTTACTGATCCTTCCAAAAGAGCCATCGGAGCTGCCTTACTCCAACAACAAGAAGATGACGGTCTTGAACATCCTGTTTTCTATTTCTACCATGTACTCTCTGTGCCGGAACAACATTACTCAGTACTAGAAAGGGAGTTATTAGCTCTGAAAACAGCCTGCCTAGAGTGGAGACAGTTTCTTCTGGGTTCCAAAGAGCCCTTCGAGGTGAGAACAGACCATCGTAATCTACAATGTTTACGTACTTTTTTATGCCAGAACAGTC
This sequence comes from Pleurodeles waltl, assembly GCF_031143425.1. Lineage (NCBI taxonomy): Eukaryota > Metazoa > Chordata > Amphibia > Caudata > Salamandridae > Pleurodeles > Pleurodeles waltl. The sequence continues at coordinate 716,770,557 of NC_090449.1, read as the reverse complement.
GTCAGGCTCATTGGGCCTTTTTCTTCAGTCAGTATGACTTTTATGTTACCTATATTCCTGGATCCCAAAAAATTCTGGTTGATGCTCTGTCTCGCCGTTATCCAGATTGTACTCCTACCCCATCACAGTATCTACTTAAGCCCAGTAAAATCATCGGAGTAGCTCAGGCTTTCCTGGATGAGGTACAACTGGAATATTCCAACCTGTCTGATCAAGAATTAAAGAAACTAAACCCCCTAATATGTAAACGGCAAGGGTATTATTATTATTATTATAAGAACCTGTTGTTCCTCCCTACTAATGGAGTAAGAGAAAAGGCACTACAAATGTGCCATGATTCGGCGGTTGCTGGTCATAGAGGCAACAAGGCCAAACAAGAACTACCCTCGCGATCTTTCTGGTGGCCTACCTGGAAATCGGATGTCGAAAGATACATTCAGGCTTGTCCCATATGTGCTCAAGTAAAGATCCCCCGTACCAGACCTGCAGGTTTACTACAACCATTACCTGTTCCACGGGCTCCCTGGCACACCATTTCTACTGATTTCATGTGTTCACTACCTCCATCAGCAGGAAACCGGGTTATCATGGTCACCATAGATTCCTTTACAAAGATGGCTCACTTCACTGCCCTGAAAAAATTACCTACTTCCCAAGAACTAAGTCAGATATTTATTCATCATATTTTCCGTCTCCATGGACTTCCACACAGCATTGTATCTGACAGGGGACCTCAGTACATCTCCCGGTTTTGGAAACATTTTTGTAGGACACTGAATATCAATATAGCACTATCATCGGGTTTCCACCCTCAAACCAATGGACAGACTGAGCGTCTCATCCAAGGATTGGAGCAGTACCTTCGCTGCTTTTGTTATTCTATCCAGAGCAACTGGAACACTTACCTTCCTATCGCTGAATTCTCTTACAATAACACTGTCCATAGTGCTTCCAAGGTCACTCCTTTTTTCTGTTCTTATGGCTATCATCCTACCTCTTTTCCTACTACTCCTCAGTCTACCTCTTCTCTTCCTGCTGTTACTTCATTTCCCAGACGACTTATACAGATCCATAGATTGATTCGATCTAACCTGTTGAACACCAAGAGATACATGAAGAGAATAGCTGACAAGAAGCGTAGGGATGCGCCAGAATATCACCTTCAGGATAAAGTCTGGCTTTCGTCAAAATTTTTGCCTTTACGCCTTTCTCAGAATAAGTTCACACCTCGTTACTACGGTCCTTTCCGTATCCTTCAGCTGATTAATACTGTCACTGTCCGTCTTCACTTGCCTCGTACCTGGAGGATTCATCCGGTCTTTCATGTTTCCCAGCTCAAACCTTATGTACCTGATCCTTACTCTCGTCAGTTTCCTTGTCCTCCTCCTGTGTTAGTGGATGATGTACCTGAATATGAGGTACAAGAGATTTGTGACTCTCGTATCTTTCACAAACGTCTTCAGTATCTGATTCATTGGAAGGGTTACCCTCTCAGTGAATGCTCTTGGGAAGATGCATCTTTTGCCAGCACCTGCGGGGGAAGGAGGAGGCGGCAGGAATCATCACAGGGCAGAAGCCCTTTAAATAACTCTTAGCGCTCCCGCCTCGCGGGACGCGCTTTTGCCAGCACCTGCGGGGGAAGGAGGAGGCGGCAGGAATCATCACAGGGCAGGAGCCCTTTAAATAACTCTTACCGCTCCCGCCTCGCGGGACGCGCTTTTGCCAGCACCTGCGGGGGAAGGAGGAGGCGGCAGGAATCATCACAGGGCCGGAGCTCTTTAAATAAGTCTTAGCGATCCCGCCTCACGGGACGCGCTTTTGCCAGCACCTGCGGGGGAAGGAGGAGGCGGCAGGAATCATCACAGGGCAGGAGCCCTTTAAATAACTCTTAAAGCTCCCGGCTTGCGGGACGCGCGCGGGCGGCGCCCGGGCAGCGCCCGGGCGAAGCCAGGCCCAAGGGCAGGCCCGTCCTTTGCCCGTCATCGACCGGAAGAGGCTGGGCTGGGCCCCCCCTCTAACGTCCATTTCTCCCGCCTGTGGCAACTTCTTCCGGTAGCTGTGAAAGGTACTGTGTGAGACCATTATCTATAATGGGGAAAAGAAAGATCAATGTGCAAAAGGGGGAAGGCGGGCCCAGCGCTCTTCTGTCCTCCATTACTAGTTATTTATCTTCTGTGATGGGGGGGCCATTGAATCTGAGCTTGAACAAGTAGAAGAAAGGATTGGGGCTGTCCAAAGCACTGTACAACACCCCCCTTTGGAACCTATTGTTCACATAACCACCACTCCAAGAACCGGTCCTTCACTACCGACCCTGCCTTCGAATACTAGACGGGAGACGACATACTTCCTCCCATCAACCAAATTAATTCTTCTAGCCCATTAGTTATTCCTCCTCATGAAAGCTCTTGTTCTCAGGCCGATTCTCCTCCTTTGAAGAAGAGGAGAGCCAGGAAAAAGACCAAAAGTACAAAAAAGGCCTTGGGTTCCAGAAAGAGTTTACCCACCCTCCCGGATTTAAGTGACAAAGCCCCAATCTCCTTGGTTTCCTCCCCTGAATGTCTCCTGAGCAAGGATGCCCCTGTAGACTTTTCTAGTATTATTGACTTGACACTCAAATCTTTTTGCGCAACTTTAGAGGCGAAACTTATCACTCTGATTACTAGGAAACTCGATTGCTTCTGTAATGATGTGACCAGTTCTCTATCTAATTTACTTAAATCAGGATCATTATGTACGGGAATACATCATAGTCAAGAACCGGCTCATCAAACTATCCCTCCCTCTGTACCTCAAGGAGCAAGTAATCCTCTGCTTGATCCACAAGCCGTTTCTGGACATGGAATTTTAGTTGACGACCCTGCACAAGGGTTGACAAGGGAAGTTCACTCCTCTAGGTTGCAAGACATTGGTCCAAATAAATTTACTAGTCACGCAGATTCTTTACATTTACCTCCTGATTGCAATCCGTATGTTTTTGTTCTCTCAAATGTTCCCCCTTTGGAGAGTTCTAAACAAGAAGATACCCATTCCCTAATTAGGAAAGCTGGTCATTGGTTGAAATCCAATATTAAATCTAATTTCTATCATAATGACAAGATTCTTATGGCCCGTAGAGTGAGGAGGGTAGGACATTCAAATAAATTGGAGAGGGGCGATTATGTTGTTTTAAACTTTGCAAATCCTCGTTCAGTAGACTATCTATTGACCAACTTGGATCAATGTAATAGGTCATGTAATAGGATTCAAATACATCCCCTGTGTCAATTTTATGACCCCGTGCTCCTACCAAAACGCATTGTTACTAATTCAAGCATTCATAGACATGACCCAGAAAGGCTCCAATTACAGGCAATTGTACTCTCTAGCAATCGGTTTTCGGCACTTAATCATTCCTTGACGAGAACGATTGACTGACGGCTTTGGTCCACCCCTGTTCCTCTAACACGGAGAGATCAAAAGCTGGGAACGTTCATAATGGATGTACTTGGGACACAGGAAAGCCTGCACTGGACTTGCCAATCCTTATAAATACTAAAGTTCTAACTTCATGTCCTGGGTCTAGACCATTAACCCTGCTTAGCTGGAATATAGCAGGGCTTCGATCCAAAATTGACAATTCAGATTGGAAGAGCTTTATTTCCTCTTATGACATAATTTGCCTACAGGAGACCTGGTCTAAAGATACGTTCCTTCTGAACGGTTTCACCTCTCTGTCAGCCGGCAATAACCTCCCAAATGGGGAGAGCACGTGACGGCCTTTTAGTTCTTGTTTCCTTACATCTCCCGCTTTTAAACGTGTCCTTAATCTGGTCTTCCCCTTATTTCATGGTCGTTCTAGTCTCTATTATTGGACAAAAAGATATCTTAATTTTAAACTTTTACAATAATATCCCTCGGGCCTTCTTATGGGTCACCTAGAGGAGATAACGGACCACATAGACTCTTCAAAAGCCTTGCAGAATAATTACCTAATTACCCTATGGGTGGGCGATTTCAATACTCCTCTGTGTAGCAAGGAACACATGGACCTGTGTGCCTTCCCTGTCGAGGGTAGAGAGTCATTATTCCATTTCAATCATTCTACTGAAGGAGATGCCCTAAACCTTTTTATTTGTAAGTTTGATTTAGTACACATTATAGAGAAATTGCCTGCTGACGCCTGTAATATACCAACCTTCACAGGGAATTTGAAGGGGAGCATTATTGACTTCATACTTATTGGCTCCTCTGATTTTTATTTAATTCAAGAATTCAAGATCACGCCTCACTGTGCCAGTGACCATAATCCCCTTAGTATTAACTTAGATTTAAAAATTAACCAGGTTCCTAAGAGCAAATGCTTGAGAACTACTACTGTTCATAACCCAAACTGTGGTATACGTTTAAAATGGGACAAAATAGATCCTAAAACTTTTAACCACAAAATTGTAAGAAGTAGGTCTGACTCTATTCATATGTGTTTGTCCCGGCAGCTAGATCCTGAACGTATAGTTCGTGAATTTGAATCTCTAAGTACTGACATCTCACGTGCCTTGGTGGTGGGACAGGCCCTTGAAGGGGCCAGTGGCCCACAGATGGTTTGACTCTGTGTGCTCATCTGCCCACAAAAAACTCAAAGATGCTCTTAAAGCAGTTCCCCTCTCCCGCCAACTAGTTAAACTAGCTAGAGCCGACTACAAGGCCGCCCTTGAAAAACGGAAATCAGAAATTAGGTCTAAGGCCTGTGATGAACTTTTGGCTGCCTCTGAGCTGAAGGATACTTCTAAATTCTGGAAAGTGATAAATCACTCCTACTTCTCAGATAACAATACTAAGGCTGATGACTGTCTTATTGCAGAGGACGTCTGGGTTCCTCATTTTAGGAAAGTTTTTTGTCCAGGAAATAACGAGAACCTGCATATAGTAGATAATCCCACTGCATATTCCATTTTAGACCCAATATTAAGGCCCCAGATATTACTTTTGATCTCCATGAGGTCCTAAGCGCCATCAATCGATCAAGGCAGGGAAAGGCTCCTGGCCCTGATGGGGTTCCCGTTGATCTTTTCAAATCTGAAATCGACCTTTGGGGTCCGCTAGTTACGAATGTGTTGAATAGCACGGCTAATAGTAATGTGCCCATCTCATGGAAATCAGCTATCATTGTCCCCATTTTCAAAAAAGGAAACAGACAAGATCCTTCCTGTTACAGACCAATCTCTCTTATCGATTCGACGGCAAAGATTTTAGGAAGTGTGATTTTATCCCGTCTAGAAGGTTGGGTGACCGAGGCTCAGATCTTATCATCTATTCAATTTGGTTTTTAGACCTGGTGTAGGCACAGTCGAGCAAGTTTTTTAAACCTGCACCTGATACTCAGTAAATATGTGTTAGTCAAAAAAGTGTCCTTTCATATGGCTTTTATTGATCTAACTAGTGCCTTTGATATGGTTAATAGGTCGAAGCTATGGCAAATATTGGGAGCTTTAGGCTGTGACACGTCCCTTTTGGAGCTTATTAAACGCCTACATACAGATTTATCGGTTTCTGTTCAGGCTGGTTTACATGGCCAGAGAACCTCTCCCATTCCGTCTACAAGGGGCGCAAGACAGGGATGTATCTTCTTTTTTTAATATACATAAACGGGCTCTATGATTCGCTGGTAAAACATGCAAAGGACGTACCAAAGATGGGCCAGAGACCACTTCCAGTTTTATTATATGCTGATGATGCAGTTTTAATTGCTCGTACCGCTAATGGTTTACAGGGACTATTGGACTTATTTTATCATTTTATGTCGAACCTTGATTTGAAAATAAACTACCCCAAGACTTTTGTTATGACATGTGGCCCACGTAACACTGAGTCTAAACAATTTATTATGGGGGGACATATTTTAAACAAGGTGAACAATTTCTGTTATTTAGGCATGCATATGAGTTCCTCTCTGTCCTGGAAAACACACATTAACTTTAAGCTCCAACAGTTGACAAGGAATATTGAAGCAATGTTTCGCTTTTCTAGTAAATTAGGTCACAGACCCCCTGCACAGATTAAAACACTTTACAACTCCAAGTGCGCTGCAGCAGTCCTTTACGGGGCAGGTGTTTGGGGCTTCAGTAAAATACCCTCTCTCCAGAGCGCTGAAAATAAATTCCTGCGTAGATTACTGATGGTCCCAAAATGCATAGCAAACATCATCTGCCATGAGGAACTTGGCCAGCGTTTCCTGGAGGACAGGGTCTCCATTGCTCCCCTACTGCTCTGGATTAGATGCTGGACAAACCCTGCGGCAAAACTTGTTCAGGATTGCATTTCGGATTGCCTACAATTGGATAATTCAAATAGGATTCCCTGGCTTGTGTTTCTGCAAAACTCTTTTGAGAAGCTAGGGCTTAGGTACATGTTTGATGAACCCCTTTTGTTAACTACAAATTCTAGGTCTGTTTTGAAGTCTACTTATTCTGAGCATGTATCAGAGCTGAGATTTTATAGCTCCCTGAAATTGAAATCCTTCGATCCCTATACTCGGATTGTGACTGCTCCATCCCTTGAACCCTATTTGACCTGGTTTTCAAGTTTTAGAATAATTTCTCTTTTAACACTTTTCAGACTTAATCTAATCCACTTTAAGGTAGCCTTTCCCGAACCAGGTTTTTGGAAAAAGGATCTACCATTTTGTCCCTGTGATTCCAAATCAACTCAGAGTACCTCGCATTTTCTTCTTTTTTGCCCTCTATATGCTGCTCCCAGAGCGGCTTTTATCCTACCCATTTTACGTCACCTTAGACCTACCCACTACAAGGAAGCTCTATTATATCTCCAGAGATTGTCAGATATCCAAACCTGTCATTATGTACTAGATCTTGTTACAGCTTCTTTAAGTATTAGGAAAAGGTCTACTCTATATTAAATTCTTATATATTTGTAAATTTTACTATTTTGAGATAATATCTGTACTTTTTTGATCTTGCGATTTTAATTATGTTTAGTATATTTATCTGCTATATGTCAAGGGGTCTTAGATTGGATGCTCATATGGTGTTCTCAGAAATTGTTTTATAGTTTTAATTGTGTTTTATATTATTCATAGATCGGTAAAATGTGTTCTGGTTTGCACTTTTATAGCAATTGCCGAATAAAGTTATTTGACTGACTGACTGACTGCATCTTCTGTTCACGCACCTCTTCTGATTTGCCATTTTCACTGCTTGTTTCCGCACAAACCTGGACATTCGGGGGGGACCTCAGATCTATCACTGACAGGATAGGAGTGGGACCTATCCTGTATTGGAGAAGAATTTAGGCCACTCCCGATCTATGTTTTATCATCAGGCTCTAGAAGTTCTTCGTACTCCAGAGTCAGGTGCCATACCTTGGATTAGGCATGTAAAAAAAAGATCCTTATAATGATTGAAAATGAAAGATTATGGATTGTCACCGGGGAGACTTGTGTGACCACCAAATCATCCATCAAGTCCAACTATCAGCAATATAAAATGAGGAACTTGCAGGGGCAATCTACTGTAGGCTTTCTAACAGATGCTTTCCTCCTGATGAAGGATGAATTTGGAAAAGAGCCGTTTCTGGATGAGATTGAACCCGTAGTCTGCAGGAAGCTCTTTCTGCAATTTTGGTACAGGAGCCTCCCACTCTTTTCCTTTATTGCTAAGTGGGCAGATAGTTCCAATATTGTAGACTGATGTGCCCCATCCTGTGCAGAGTCTGAAGAAACGATAGAACATGCCTTATTCTTTTGCCCAGCATATCAGTGCAGAAGAAAAAATGGATTACACCATTGTGCCGGAATTTAGGAGACAGGGAACATAAGGAGGCATTAAGAATACTGAAATCAGACACTAAACAATGCATAGTCTTTGCAGTCTCCCTTTATCTGTTGCTGATGTGGAGATGCAACACTTGCGTATTAGATGTTTTATTTTGTCATGGATTACAGCATTTTACTGAGCGAGGGCACATTTTAAGTCTTTTGCAGGCCCACCTTGATTTTTGTATAGCCCTCACAACTGTCATAATGAAATGAAATTGCTAATCTTTGTTTTTTATGGTTTTATATTTATATAATCATTGTAAATTAATTACTATGACTGTACAAAGTTTACCAAATTATGGCTGTTTTTTACTATGTACTTTTATGGCAAACTGCCGAAATAAAGATTTCTGACTGACTGATATTCCCTTCCCACTGTGCTTCACGTCTGAATCAGCATGCACATGCAGATAATCTATTACATTAGTGAAAAATCAATTGTGAGTTTACACTGGTGAAAAGATTACTCACACAAACATGGTGTAGTTTTAAATTGGAGTAAATCTTCTGCGGACGGTGAGGAGAGGATATTCTAGGGTAGTACTGACCTGCAAGTGCTGGGAACAGCCAGTTTGTCGGTATTCACAAAGTAAAACGTATTTCCACTCTGGAGACAGTCGGAGATGTACTCCTGTCAACAGTGAAAGTACATTTGTTTCCAGGGTGGGAATTGGGATAAAACACCCCCATAAATTGTTGAAGATATAGAACAAGGGGTTTCACCATGTGGAAAACATTTTCTTAAAAGAGAAAAAGGGAAAACAATCTAAATGCACAGATGCAAAATCCCTTTCGTGTGTACAGGAGTGGCTTACATGAGTATAATAGACACTCCTGCTTAAGGCCCTTGATTGTGTAAAGTTAATTTTATCCTTTTGAACTGATTTGGAATTCCCATCCTTATAATTGTCTCCAGAGCAGGTCTCAATTAACACTGTCAAAGATCATTCTGTAATTAATGAAACAGGTGAAAATCCTCTGTTTTTTCATGAAAATTGTTCTGTTTTCTACTAGGGAAAATATTATTGTATTGTCTACAGGTCTGAAACCCTCTTGGAAGTGTGGAATTAGAATATTTCCATTCACCATTATTTTTAGTTCACTTAATGGGCAAAGAATTTGCCCTGGATGCAAAGTATAGCTATCATCTTATAGTTTGAACCATGGATGTAAGATCCCCTAGAAGGGAAGTCATTTATGTGTGATACTTAAACTAGAGCAGCATCACGACCGTGTTCAGTAATATGTTAAAAAGTAAATCTTTAACTTCGATGGTGATTTGATAATTAAAAGAAAGATTCTCATAAAAAAAACTCTTAGGCCCATATTTATACTTTTTTACCGCCGCATTTGTATCATTTTTTGACGCAAAAGCGGCGCAAATGCGGCGCTAAAAAAGTACAAATATGGGCCCTAATCCCTTCAGTCAGATGACAGCAGGCTGTTAACTGATGGGTCTCCTAATCTGATAATTACTTTTTAGAGCAGTTTTGACAGAGATAGCTCACGATCATCCAACTGTAGATGTTTCTAGCATAGATTTTTGTTATTGGTCAGATCTTCTAGGCTGCCCAGCATGATACAGAGTTGGATTTTGACTGCACAAATGCATCACTATGATAGCATCTGACATAGTGCTCTCATGTGAACAATAAATAGTAAACCCAAACCCAAGTCCACTTCTAACAATTCAGCTCAGGTTATGGGCAGCAGCCCTTCCTGAATCAGTAAATATGCTCACTGCTCCAGCAAAATCTTGAGTTTACCATAATGTAAAGACCCTATTAATAACGATTCAGTAAAAGAGGACACACAAAGTGTGTTTCAGTAAGTGAAGGAAATTAAGACTTTCCAAATTTTTTGTTTGTTTCTATTGTTGATCGCTTCTGGGGACTGTAATTATTTCCAATGTAAATAATTCCATAATTCGTTTTACTAGTGGTTCAGTGAAGAGTAGCAATCGAGCTACAGGAAAGTGAGACTTGAAGAACTTCAGCCAAGTATTTGATTATAGTGGATAACTACTAACAAACAAATCCATGAATCCAATAGAATTATAAGGCCTTGCATGTCCCTGACATGTAACAAGATCTCCCTGCAAAACAATGACTCCAGAGCCCCAACACAGATGAAACATTGCAACTGTTTAACTACAGCATTTCCAGCATGGTGCAGCGGTATGGAATATGTGTAATGGGTACAGTGCCATTTAAAGAAAATTCTTTATCCATTCAGCTGGATGATTTGAACATGCTTAACCAGTTATATGACCAAGAGGCTTTTCTACAATATCCTAGTATGGTGTATCGAGGTTCTGTTTTCAAAGTATGATAGAGCAAGACATTGCAAATGGTGAGACCCTGGTCTAAAAGTATAGCTCTAGACATTGGGGTCAACAGCCATGTCCCTTCGTTAGGATACTGGTAATCAAATAGGGGCACGGATAATAATGGAACTGCTCCTGAAAATTTGTAAAACTTTTGGGTTGCCCATTCATGTATTGCTAAGCTAAATGTGTCATACTGTTATCTCTCTATGACTGGAGGGTTTGTGATGATAATCCCTGTGGAAAATCTTGGTTATGGAATACTTAAGACCAGAGAACGGCAAGAGGGCAATGTGTATTGTCAAATGGATTTTCCTAGTATGGTAGTGCTATCCACAATGGTGTGAGTATTTTGAAAACAGTACATCTATTTTTCGGGAAGACCATATTATAGATTGTTGGTTTTCACACAATACATTAGGTTACTGTGTGGATTCATATCCACTGAAGTAGTAATCTAATCAAATTAAAAAGTGGAAAAATTGGGGCGGCATATAAGTATCTTTGAATATCCTTGGCTACCACGCTGCCCTTTCCAGTGGATGCTAGCTTAGCAGTTTTGCTAATTAACTGCCTTAAACACTCTAGATACAGTGAAACAATGACCTTACATAGTCTGTAACATCCTTTTAAGTATCACAATTGACACATTTCTCAATGCACTGAGTAATCTCGTAATGAAGTTCATTTTTAAACTAATGATTCCACCTACCAAAGTAACTTCGAATTTGTTTATTGGAATATTACCTAATGTTATTAAAAAACCTCTTTCTTGCATAAATCAGTATCTTTGTTATATGTTCTGTTTAATCTGAGTCTTATCTGTATTGTCTCCTGCTGTTTAATAACTCCAAAAATGTAAAGAACTTTACAGCAAGAAACATATTTGTAATACATTAGATCAGGGTGCATTTAATCACAGGATACCTACGTTTTTCATAGACACCCACATTTATTCTATATTGATTTAATTTACTTTGTACTGTCTGTGCAGACACGAATTGATTTTTCACTAGTTTCTAAACTATGTTAAATTGATGAAACATTCTCAATTGTTTTCACATCCCAATGTGCCAGTAAGACCAGGCACCTTGTAGGCACCATATTCACAAATAGGACCTGCGTGTTATGGAGTAATGCAGCTGAGCTCTCATTGTCTAACTACCTACAAGATAGTTTGTTTTGAATTTGACTCCATGACTTATATGGATGGAGAGAAGGAAAATGCCTGCATTAGCCAACACCTATTGTTATACCAAAAGTGGGTTGCAGATGAAAGGGGGGCATGGCTAGGCACCAGTGGAGTTTGTCAATAGCTATGTTGCTCCCAGCCAAACTCCACCATCCACAGCTACCATTGCCCCATTTTGCCTGAGATTGTCCTGCATCTGAGAGAGGCATGAGCGTCTGCACTGTATCTCATCCTGGACCACTTATACTGCGTAAGGAGCATTACCTGAGAGGAGAAAAGAGGCCTCGGACCTAACTCACAAAATGGCGGTGTTACCTGGGAGTGCGATACGATAGGTGCTGTGATTTGGCCGAGCCTTCCTGGAGGCGGTGGTACCAGGGCTGCTGCAGGAGTACACCTTGACCGATGAGCAGAGTGAACGTGCAGTGCGAGCCTGGTGACGGAGGAGGAGTGGAAGACTGTGAGTTTCATGGGTGAATGGCTCTCAGGAGCTTCAGCAGCACAACCCTGAGGACAACCACAATGTTGCAAGGACCCCCCCCCCCACCTGTACCTGTGGACTTCAGCTGTCGCGGAGGAAGGCTGTCTGACCTGAGGTGGTAGGAGTGGGCCCCCCCAAGATCGTCGCAGCTCACCTGGGGAGGACTGGGACAACATCGCAAACTCAGCAGGAGAGGCCGACATGGGCCTGCAGCCCAGGATGAGAAGTGGGCTCTTCAACTTCGGCGGATTATCAGCAGAGCTTACAGGCCCTGCAGCCCCTATCAGGTAGGCCCAGAATGCTTTTCATGCCCTGCACTGGCTCTCCTTCTGTGAGAACCCCCCTGTTTTTCCTGGTAACTGGCTCACCCCTGTTATAGTGCACATGAGGACCCCTGAGGCATCTGGACCCCCCCTTACTTATATTCCTAATGCACCTGAAAGAGTTTCGACCTATGTGACCCAGACTGACTAAGGCTGGGAGTGGGGCCAGAAGGCCCAGTGCCTTATATGCCAGACTGCTGCCTGACTAGTGCCCATGCCCTGGGATGTGAAGAGGATGATGCAATTATGTGGCCATATTGCAGCGCTCAAGGGTCATTAGGCACTATACCCTCTGAACATTGCTGCAAAGGGTGCCCATGTGTGATGTGACCACAAATTGGCACTGCCGCAATGAGCCCGGGTGGGGGACGCTGCAGGATATAGCAGGGAGACCGGACAGACCACAAACTAAAAGAGCAGGACTGAGCCCGTGGAGGGCTGCACGACACACTGCAGCCCAGTGGAAGTTAGAGATGGCAATGAGACACTTCTGTTTGCAAGGCAGCAGTTTCTTGTCCTCACTAATACTATCAGCACTGCAGTATAACAGGGATTCTCTAGTGGTAACTGACTTAGCTATGAAACTGGTGCAGGCGGTGCTTGCATCCTTGGCAACCAGGAACTGAGTATGCTACAAAATTGCAGGCATCTGGACCAGCCTTGCCTGTTCCCCTAACTAGGGGGGCCCTCCCTTGATCATACTTCCCAGCTGTCTTGGGGTAGAACACGGTCCCCTGTGGACAGGGGGCCCTGGTGTGGCAGTGAGTCTGGTATTGAAGGCCTGGCAAGTGGTTCAGGAGCGCTTCTGTCCCTTAACTGATGCTGATGCCCTAAAGACAAGCGCACTGACATTGCCATACCATTATAAACTGCAAATTGTCCCTCCCTTGCCACATTCCACCTGGGTTGGGGCTGGAAGACCAGAATGGGGAAATACTCGAGGAAAAAAGAGTTATCCGACCCAATACTCCTCTCAAGAATTGATTCCATCTACTATGGCAGAAACCAACTCAAGTGTAGAACCCTCGGCTGGGAGACTGCAAAGGGTCATGCTAGGCACTATCTAAAAAGTCATTTCTGCATCCAGGGAGACACTTGAGCTCAAAATTGACACAGTGGCAACTGATAATGGGCTTACATGACAACTATCGATGCTTGGTGGCAAGGGTCACAGCTACTGAACGCCCCTTCGAAGAAACCTCACCTGAAATGGTGTCCATAAACTATCCCAAATAGCCGAAAAAAGCTTGCTGTTCAATTCCTCACTTGTCAACTGGTGAAAGCCCTGCAGTGTTGATGTTTGGGAGAGCCATGACAACCAAGTTAAGTCAGTGGACCAACACCAACTCTAGAATTGATGAAGAAACACGTACAACAGACAGAAAATGAAGGTCTATGCTGACCACAGCTGGCATGCAAAGAACATTGTTTCAAACAATGCTCCTTTTGATGCTGAGACATTTCATGTTTTAACCAGCAAAGAGCACATGGGGACTGCACAACGTTCAGGGAAATCCATCACCTAAGAGTCCTGCCACTTCAAACATGTGGCTCAATGTTCGTCGGACACTGATGTCAATGTAGAGACTGGCTCAGACAGGACAACTGGACAATCCCAGACTACCATTGCTCCTACACTGCCAAAGCAGGACATGGACCCCACCCTCTTCAAAACCTGCATGACCTCCTTGTCCAACATTGTCAGAAACCACAAACTGAACATGTCTCCTACGTGGACAACCCCCAGCTCATCCTCTCACTGTCCAAAGACTGCTCCTCCACAAAGGCCAACTTCCACCTCTGCATGACCAACATCGGCAACTGGATGCAAGACACCAGCCTTTGACTCAACATAGACAAACCAGAAGTTCAGAACTTTTGGAGTACCACCTCACTCACCGTGGGACGACTTCTGATGGCCTGCCGACCTGGGACGCCCACCCCATGGACCAAGCATGAAATCTCTGAATCATCCTGGACAACAAACTCACTATGAAGAGCCAGCTCATCGCAGTCTCCTCTGCCTGCTTCCTCACCCTTTGCATGGTACATAAGATCTTCAAATAGCTCCCAGTCTCCACCAGACGAACGGTCACAAAAGCCCTCATTATCAACCACCAGGACTATGACAACACTCTGCACGCCGGAATCTCATCATACCTCACAAAGAGACTTCAAATCATCTAGAAATCACTGGCTAGACTCATCGCAGACCTCTCCAGATGGACCCACAACAGCCCCCACCTGAGGGAACTTCACTGGCTCCCTGTGCACAAAAGGTGCCAATTCAAGATTCTGACACACACCTAGAAATCCCTTAACAACCAAGGACCAGCTTACCGCAATCACCGCCTGAGCTTCCACTTTCCCTCAAATCCCCTGTGCTCTGCCTCTCTCTCACAAAATCCTGGAACACCCTCCCCATCCACCTCAGGACATCTCCCTCCCTCCAGGAATTCAGATAAGGACTCGAGACCTGGTTCTTCAACTGAAGCCCCAGGGAGCCCGGGCCTACGATCTGGATACCCTTCCCTGGCGATTTGCAGGCTTTAGGAATGCTGATCGATTGATGGAACCTCTGATTCCCAGTTCCCAAAGACACAAAGAGGATGAGTTATCAAGGCGCCATGAAGGCTCTTTGAAGAGTTATAATGTATATATGTTGTAAAAAAATGAATTTTTTTATTTAACAGAGTGGGGGCTTTAGTGTCTTCTGAGTGTGCATGATGGAACCATCCTGGCTTCTGAGAGACTCTGTAGAGTGTTGGAAAGTAATGAAGTGAATGCAGGTTTAGAATGTTGAGTTTGTGGGTATCTGCAGAAGAATAAAGATGTGTTATACATAGCTCTGTGTGTGCCGTATTCATTGGCAGGGACCTAGGCTGGGGAGAACGCTACACTCTTTTGCTGCTTAGTGTGTAACAGATCTACATCTCTAGACACAACCAGCCACACTTTTATCCATTGTGAACACTCCATCCTCTTCTCCTCCACTTCATCCTCAACCAGAACTTCTTTGTCTGACACATAACTTATAAAACACACAAAACGGACTGAACCATATCCAGGTGACATTAAAGAAATATATTAAGGGGGGTACAATGTAATCAGAACTCATGATAAAATCAAAACTCTTGAAGAAACGCAGGTTGACAAAGCCACCACGTCTTTATTGTTCTACTGAAGGCATCAGGCTGTTTCCTGTTAGCTGTTTCCTTTGAAGTAAGTTAGCTCTTCACATGCCCTCACACTCCCTTAATTACTGAGACCATTACAGTTTATAGTTACATGTAAATTAAACCAAACAGTGCGCTGGTCTTTAAACAACACAGGGAAGTCTTCATGTGTCTCCCTGCATGGGCAGCTACTGATTTCACTTCATTTGGTAACGTGACCTCCAACAGGTTCTGTGGATGGTAAATTATGAAAGCAACTTGCGAATCAATCCCACATTAAAAGGAGACTGACAAATAATGTTGCTGTAGGCTCTAGAATGCAATTAGAAATGGAGCTTCAGGTTCAGTAAGACACCCAAGGAGCTCTATAATATTGCACCAAGTGTAGGTACGCATGGTGGCACAAATTATGTCTCACTCTATTTTATGGCTAGAGGTTTTTGGCAGGAACAGGATACTGAGTGATATGGTCATACTACCTCCAGAATTCCTAGGTGTGTTCAAATCTGCCAAAAGAAGAGGGAATATATTGGCACCAAATGGACCAGTATCGAGGTAAACGAGGAAACAAGTGTGGCAATTCACAATAGGTTATTCCCCATTCCAGACCAAAAGCGTGCAATTGTTTGGTGATGGTAGGGCGATACAACACGAAACGGTAATTTCGGGTTCGGATTTTACCACTCCACTATTACCATGCAACTCATGATTAGCTTAAAGGGGGCAGAAAATGCTTCTGTGGTATCTATACCTACCCAGATGCTTTCGTTCATTTAGTCCCCTATTTTGAACAAATTATTTCAGCAATATGAATATATTTTCAGCTGCAAACTATAGCCACCATTTAGTGCAGCATTCACATCCTCCGTCATTTTAATGTGTTGATTTTTTTTAAATACTTTTAATCCAAGCCACTTTAAAAAACATGTTCCCGATTCTAGGCCCTGAAAGGAAATTGGTTTGATAAGGAAACTACAGAAAAGATTTAGTAATGAATAATAAGCAGAAGACATTAAATAAAAGACACTGTAAATCTCAGGTGAATTTCCCAGTGAGTAATAGTCTAACAAGCCTAACAAATTATAGGCATGGAATAAAATGCAATTATGATAAATTGTAATTGAATAAATGCTCTGAATGTACTATAAACTGCATGTAATTATTTTATAAACAAGAAATTACATGATAAATGTAGCCAACAAAATATATAAAAATAGCAATTCAAAACCAGCAGAATGCTGTTATAAGATAATGTATGAGAAAGGAAGATAAAAGTATTGCGCTTTTCCCAAGGCTTTGAACTAGAATATTCTAACTTATCTATTTGTACAAGAAAAAATACAAAGGAAGCAAATCATGTGTAATTTCAGCAGCTACTCCGGGAAGCGATTTATTTATTTGTTGGGCGTTCTATATATCTATCTTTTGATAACGGTTTTAAAGCACAAATTAAAAGGCATGGATAAAGGAGTGTTTGACAAAGTCTGTGCTCTTGATACCTCATATCCAGGACCGAGAGGGGGGAAGGGCCATAAGCAGGTCTTGTCATCACTTCAGAGTGAGTGTGGTCTGTAGGAAGTCAGGAACTGGTCAGTATTCGGGCATTTCCGTAGACTGCATCACATACAGCAAATACTGAAAGTTGGCAGGTATGCCAAACTGTTAGGCTGACAACCTACTTATGTAGTTGAAGAGTTCATGCAGATGTGTTTTACCAACTAAGGGCCTGATTTCGGCAAATGGGTTACTCTTCACAACGGTGATGGATATCCAATCAGCCGAAATAATAAATCCCATTGTTTCCTAAGGGATTTATATTTCGGCAGATGGGATATCCGTCACTGTTATGACAGAGTAATCCGTCCGCTGAAATCTAAATCAAGCCCTTAGACTTAACAGTGGTAAATATTTATTTGGCACTGAAACCTTAAGAGAGTGTGCTGCAATTGGCTGTAGATACAGACGTACTTCCAGACACCTCTAAAGCACCACAAATTACAACACAATGACATTATACATAGCAAAATAATAGCACAAGAAAAACTAACAGGGCAAAATACAATAAAATAGAATGCATCACAATAACAGTGCAGCACAACTACACAATGCAGTAATGTCGGGCACAAAAAAAAAACACATCAGCGCCACAAAAATGCAGCACACAACCATGTACATATATTTATGTCAATCATTATCACTTTCATAGATTGGAGGATGTAAGGAAACAACTGATATGTATCTCGTTATTAGATAAAAGGATAATCCAAAATAGTGCTATGCATTGAGGCACAATCCTGAATTGATGCAAAATTTGTACTGTATTTATTGATGTGCAAGGGGATCCTTCAACATTTCAAGAAATTTGGAATCCCCAGACAACAAGAGCCAACACGTGTTTCGCACCTTTCGTGGTACAAAAACCTGGGGCTTTCTCAAGGATGAAAATAAAAGCAAACATCACAATCCAGAAGTACAATAAAAATTGAGAAACTGGGTAGGAAGGCCCGGATTTAAACAATTCAAGAGTGAAGTGACGTAGAGAGAGCATAAACACCAATAATCGAAGATGTAAAAGATGACAAGGAAAAGAAAAGAATGAAGCAACTACAGAAGTAAACAAAGAGTGGAAAGAAGAACAAGAAAAGAATGAAAAGAAAAGAAAACAATGAAGTGGACACAAAAAAAGAGTCAAGAATAGTGGACAGCAAAATAGCATTGAATTGTAGATTACAATCAAAAGGTACATTGAGATACATTTTTAAATCCATACAGTACATATTGACAAAGCAACATAGGCAAATTTCCCAACCAGGCACAGAAAATAGAAAATAAAGGCAGCAATATATAGCATATTGAATGTAGTATTTCGACAATTCAATTCATAAATCCCACATACACAAAGGTAACATATTTGTCAAAGAGTAATGTAATAGAGGTTAGAGTCAAAAGGCACAATAATCACAGGGTAGTTATGGGAGGAAATCAAAATCCATCGATGATAAAATTATATAGGAAAATGACTCATTGGTCACATCATCAGTGTCCATGTAATGTTCAAAATTAGTGAGGAAGGATTGTCAAGAAGACACTAGTCCATTAATAAATGGGTGTACTATAATCATGAAAATCATTGGGAGGTACACCCGCAATTACCCACATAGTGAATAAATAAGATGATATTCATGAGGAGTACAAAAGTATCATAATAAGATCAGCATACCAATAGAATAATAGACCTTTCCCTGCCTGCCAGCAACTAGGATTTCAACCCTATCTCCTCCCCGGGCAATTCTGTATAATCCTGGCATTGGAAGCCACCCCTTCAGGGGTTGATTGGAACTTGGAGTAGTAATTAAGGAATCGTCTGTCATGGCACACTGCCAAGAATGGGGAGCGAACAGAACCAGCCATGTTGATTAATTATTTACGGCTATACCTAACTGCAAATCTAATGCTTCTAAACCTAATCCATTGTCAGCCCACAGTACCTTCTTAGATTTAGAGAAGTTACTTAAGAGAGAAACTTCTAAGTGGTGGAAGGTGGCATCACTTAGGAAATATCTTGAAGCAGACAGGATCCCATGAGGCTTACTTATTCTAATTTTCTCACTTGTTGATACCACCAGCTGAGAACACATACAAAGCTAGCTCACAAACAAAGAATACAAGAAAGCTAAACTAGAGGTGGATAATCTCACCAAACATATTGATGAGGCTGATTGGGGCAAAGTGACCAAAAAAAATCATAATAGATGAATACGATATTTAATTAAGAGGAAAAAAGGCAACTTGAGGCAGGACCAGATCAACTGTCAATTAGGAAGAGTCTATACATTTGCAAAAAAAATACCACTCAACTTCTAAACCCCCTGCAATTACAGAGTCCCTATCTGGACAGATCTTAAATTCTGACACTGAGTCACCAGAGTCCTGTTTGGAAACTAACCCATTGGCATACAAGGTAATTTTTTCAGGAAGTGCAACACTACAGGCAAGGTATAACAACACCATGCACCCAAAATACAAAAACACCCCTAGAATCTTTAAAAATAGCCCCACCAACACCAGGGGTAACCACAAGAGCCAGAAAGAAGGAGCAGAAGAAAGCCCCCTCAACATCAGCCAACCTTCTTAACAAGGGACTTTCATTTTGTCCAACTGCCACTGGGGATATTACAAAAACCCAAGTTGATTTATTTAAACTTACTTGTAATCTCAAACTGCGCTCTTTTTTTCACAATAAACCTCTAAAACCTCTGATATACACTGCAGTTCACCTGATGTCTATGTGCATCCAAGATCTTGAAGATATCAATACACTTTCTAACCTACCGGAGAGAGAAGCTGACTTTAACACATTAAATGATACAGCCAGTGAACTGGGGAGCGACATAGGGTTAACCAGTATTTCCAATAAGAAACCAAAATCTATCTTTTGTCCACAACTTACACCTGGCAACAGTATTGATGATTTCCATCAAGCCGTGGCTTATGATTTAGAAAGTGTACATGCCAAATATCAAAAACTGGCAAATTCCTTCCAAATTACACCATCTCAATGGAACACAAGGCCATTGCATCATTACACAATTACAAGGACATTGTCATCAAAGAGGCCGAAAAACGTATCAAGGTAGTTATACAATACATAGACCACTACCTATAGGAAGCTATCGGACACTAACTGCTATCAGATGTTGGATCATGACCCTACTGCTGAAAAATAGTCAAACGTGTACTCTTGCACAAGATTGCCATGCACAAGCTCTCCTGATGGATGAAAAGAAGGTCTATCTCTACATTACACATCCCACCAGGCCCATTTTCTATCTATTACCCAAAATCCACAAAAATTGTAAATCATCTTCTGGGAGACCTACTGTCACAAAAATAAACTCAGCATGCTCTGGGACGGGTAAATGCATGGACAACCATCTACAAATAAAAGATCTTCCATTTTATGTAAGAGACACCAAGGATATCTTACTTAAACTTTAAAATAACAGGTGGGAACCAAACTTTATCGCAGTGACTATTGACATTGTAAGTCTTTACACTTCAATTTAACATGAGGTAGTTTGCCACAGCTGTTGCAGTTTGGGGAAGTGGGGGCTGTGAGCAGGGCCCAGGGTGGAAGGGAGAGGCAAGCGCAGGCCTGCTAACAGTTGCCCTCATACCGCCACAAGGGTTAACTCTTTCCATACCAGCATTCTCCAGGATCTGTGTGTGTGTGGCCGTTTCATGTGGTCATGGCTGGTTTACACATGTGAAGGCACGCCTTCTGTCACATGTTTGGCAGTTGAAAGTCTTTACACTTCTACTCAACATGAGGTAGTTTGTCACAGCTGTTGTGGGGTGGGGCAGTGGGGTCTGTGAGCAGGGCCCGGGCGGAAGAGAGCCCATGAGCACAGCCAGCATGGGCATGTTAACAGTTGTCGTCTTACTGTAACAAGGGTTAACTCTTTCCATACCTGCATTCTCCAGGATATCTTTTTGTGTGGCCATTGCATGCGGACATGGCAGATTTACCCATGTGAAGGTACACCTTCTGTCACTGGTTTGGCGGTTAAAACGGCCACTGTGGTTGTGAACCGTCAGTTTAGCATACACAGCGCTGCTCATGGTATACTCCTGGTGGGCGCTGTGGTGTATTCATCTTAAAAATGTGGGAGGGGATTGTACTGCTCTGATGTAAATGATGAGACTCCACTGCCAATTAAACATGAACCCTTTGTGTGGAAACAACCTTGGAGAACTGAATGCGCAGTAAAACGTGTCACTAATAACCCCCCCAATCTGACCCTCCATGTCTTCGGCTTTAAAAAAATTTTTTTAACAGTTTTATACAGAATTGGAGGTGCTCACTGAGGAGGTGGTCAGGAGCCATGACTGGCTCTTTGGGAAGAGCTCACTCCAGGTACCAGAGAGTGAGAAGCGGAAACTTTGGGCTGACATCCAGACCAAAATCTGCGCAGTGGGGGTTGCGCAGCGCTCGGTGGAAGAGATACGCAAGAGGTGGTACGACCTGCGTTTCCCGTGCCAAGGACAGGGTGACCAGCAGGCTAAAGGAGGCAAGGTGCACAGGAGGCGGTCCATCCACCCAGACACCCTCCACCCCCATGGAAGACCTGGTGGAGTCCACACTGCTTCCAGAAGCTGTCAGTGGGGTCACTGACATTGACAATTCCGGCACACCCAGCACCAGTAAAGGTAAGTCCAATAATAATGTGTATCCCCATATGTGCATGTACAAATGCCCCTTAGGAAATAGCAATTAGTGCAAAGCATTGTGATAAGTAGTCCATTCCACATCTTACATGTGGAACAACAATGCCTTATGGGAGTGGTAGTCCACAACCCTGAGCTCGAAAAAGCACATAGATAGCAATTAAGTATACCGACACACAGAAGAACAAAACACACAGTTCATAGTGATACGATGTAAGTGTACATTTATTACTATTGTGCCACATTTGGTGATACATAAATAAATGACATGCTGCACATTGTCGTTGTCGTTGCAGATGGCTCAAGCCCAGCAGCAGCAGAATGTGCCAATCTGGGGAATGCAGAAACACAGCCTCTGTCCAACTCAAACACCAGCGAATCATTGTGTGTAGCACCAATCAGACACAGGGCAAGGGTGTTACCTCCCCACGAGTTGAACCTGGACTCCGATGAAATGCCAGATGAAGGCCACATACCACCCCCAGAAGCTAAATCCACAGGAAGGCAGCAGTCCCTGCCGCAGCATCACTCAACTCCCCGCAGGAGGCCTCACGATGCAGGCACACAGCACACAGATGAAGGTGAGGGCCCATCATTCTTTGGTGGCCTTGAAGTATCCATGCTCAAAGTGCAGTGCCTGCAATGCAAAAACATGAGGGCAATGCAAAGGCAGTTGCAGTCACACAATGCCAATATGGGGGGACTGCACAAACAGTTGGAGTCTCTGAATGCAAACATCTGCAAGCTGCATGAGGGACAGCAAACAGCAGCAGATAACACCAAGGAACTGACAAATGCCATTAAGGAACTCTACTGAGATCAGGCATGAGCGTGTTAGCCACTGCAGGCACGAACGGCAATTCATGGGAATGTTCAATGGCTTTTGCAGATCTGTAAATCGTCTTGCTACATACTGTGGCCGCACAGGTGGAGGCAGCACATAACAGTCGGGACGTTGCCCAGAGATTGGTGCAAATAACCAACATTCTGGATGCTATGCTGACAGCACGCAGTGCTACACCCCGCAAACTGGGTGTTGGGGATACTGAGGAGTCATCTAGCCTCAGCAGTCTTGCAGTCCCCGTGATGGATCCTAGGCGTCGCAGTGCCAGGCACAGTACTGCCTGTGAGCCTGATACAAGAGGTGCCGGTGAGGCCACTGCGCACTCAAGTGGAATGCGTGGTCGTAAGAAGTGACATTGAGGGCTACAGGGGACTACCTTCACATGTAGCAATACAGTAAAACTATGATGGTAATAGTGTGACACTGTTAATGGCTCATGTCTGCCTCATGTGTATTGCTTTGTCCTAGTGACACTTATGTTACCTGAAGTCAAGGTAATAAGGTGCTAACTACCGGAATACATGTCAGTGAGGTGGTGTTGTCATTACTTACATCTGAAATGGTTGTGCGTGATGTCAGCACGCCTTTGCCTGCCCTCTGCTGCACTGGTCCTGTCTGCTGGCTGTAGGGGTGGTATGGGATCATCATCCTCATCTGAGTCTGGCTCCGATATTGCCACAGGTATGCCCCTGGTGATAGCTATATTGTGCAAGATTGCACATGTGGCCAATATTCTACAGGTCGTGTCCGGCTGTACTATAGTGCCCCTCCACTTTTGTGGATGCACCGGAAGTGACTCTTCAGCAGGCCAAAGGTGTGCTCCACCACATTGCAGGTTGCGCTGTGTGCTGAATTATATCTCCGCTCTGCTGGTGTTGCAGGATTTAGGTAGGGCATCATCATGTAGGTGCGCACTGCGTAGGCACTGTCTCCTGGAAGGAACAGAGGGTATAATGAGTAGCTGTGCCATCTGACGTCACACTGCCATCAATGCAACATTGTAAAGTTGGAAATTACCTAGTAGATATCCTTCACCAAATTTCCCAGCTAGCAGTCTTGTGAGAATCCTGCTGTGGCGAAAGATGTACGAATCATGTGTGCTCCCTTGGTACCTGGCCACGAGATCAGTTATGATGTAGGAGGCATTGCATATCACCTGTATGTTCATTGAATGTTGGTATTTACGGTTGCGGTACACATACTCTGTGGTCGATGGTGGACCGATTGCAACATGTGTCCCATCTATGGCACACAGGACAAGGGGGAACTGTGCTATCTGGTAGAAATCGATTTTTATCTGCTGTATTTCCTGTTCGGTGTGGGGAATCTGATGTACTGGTGTATCCTGCTCAGCATGGCATTTAGAAATGCGTTGAAAAATCTAGAGAGGGCACTCTGTGATACCCCTCCAGCTGCTGCTATGACCCCTTGATAGCTCTCTGAGGCAAGTAGGTGCACGGCGCATAATACCTGCACATGGGTGGGTATGCTATTGGTCCTGTGTGTTGTGCGCTGCAGTATGTGTTGTAGCTCAGCTATCAGGTCAAGTATCATGGCTGAGCTCAACCTGTACTTCAAATATTTCGTCCTCAGTCTGGTCAAAAAGGTTAATGCGCACTCTGAAAATGCACTCCTGTCTCCTCCTCCCTCTCCTCAAACCTGCCAAGATCCTCATTCTCCTCGCCATGACGTAGAGTGCAGCCATTGTGGAAAAGAGGCTGAGGCATTCTGGGCCTCTTTATATAGGTTGCACCTGGTTACCACCTGGTTTCAATCCATGGTAAATTGTATGTGCAAAAGCCCATTCTGCGAATATTCGCAATTTGCATTTTTGTGATGCATCGCATTGAGACATGGTTTTGAGTGTCGCATTCTGCGTATCTCAATTTCCGACAAGAAATACCAATTCTGTATTTGTGAGTCGCTATTTGGGCTCGCAATTTGCAGGATGCAAATAGCGATTCGGTTTTTCATGTCGCAAATTGCGATACGCAGATTGTGACACGCGAAACCATGTTGCTTCGCAAAAAATCAAACATTTTGTGATTCCTTGTTTTTGGTCTGCGAATGCCTTTCATACATTGCAAAACAAGTTTTTGCATGCGCAAACGGCCGATTTCTGCGATTCGCACCGTTTGCGAATGCAAAAACGTTTGATACATCTGGCCCTTAATCTTGTTTGTTTCAGTCTACTGGAGTTCTACAAGGCTGGTAGACCACTCTGACATTTCTAATCACCTGAAAATGGACCAAATGATTATTTTGTACTGAGCACTTGCAGTGTTGCATTCTGATTTTTTTCAGATCTGATCCATGTCACATTTTTGCATAAAAAAGTTATTAAAAATCATATGGATGAAATGTAATGCATTTGCCCATGTTTGTTGTTATTTGGTATAAATACGTTCAGTAGTTTTTGAGAAATTAAAGAAATCCAAATTTGTATATATAGGGATGTGAAGGCTCCACAAACTCTCCCAATCTCGTGCTGAGATTTAATTGGCTGCCAACACTTTAACAATGAAATGTTGGCAGCCATGTTGGGGCTCAGCTTCTGAGTCCCAGAAAAAGATTTTATATATATATATATATGTATATATATATATATATATATATGTGTGTGTGTGTGTGTCTATATATATATATATATGTATATATATATAGATATATATATATATATATATCTATATATATATAAACATGTGCAACTATATCTCTTCGATCAATCCTCTTGGCACTTTGACCATTTAACCCGATCTGGAAACTGGAAGCTGTCATCTTCAGTGTCAGAGATTGCCAAGGATGGTGAAGAGGTAGCACCAGTCACAGAGTGTTCAGGGTCAGTATTTTATTCATCATTTCGAGTTGAAGACCAATGAATCACAGACCTAAAGTGAGAAGAGCTGGTAACAGACGTCCCAGGGCTCTGGGCAGTCATCATGGGTCCTTTGGTAGACACCACTTGGAAAGGTTCAGCATCATATGGAGCACCAGATCTCTTTTGCTAAAAGAGATGTCTTTTGCATGTTGCCTCTTGTCTGCATAAGCTTTCATTTTCTGCTTCTTAACCAAGTCCCTTATATGAATCATGTTCTCACTTTTGCTTCTGTTGGTGGGTCCATTGAGGTAACCTGGTTGACATTGCTCTCCTGAACAGCAAAGTCGCAGGACTTTCGCCTATGGTCATGTGGGGTTTTGAACAATAAGTTCTAAGAGTAGAATTTATTACTGTTTTAAAACTGAGCTTCCCAAAAGTTGCACACTGTACCACTTTCTTTAGCCACAAAGTTGTAGTCTTTTGATGTTTTATGTTTGGATACTCCAGGAAGTCTTTGAATTCTTTACTGTTAAAGGGTGGGTCATTATCAGACTTCACAATGGCTTGAATGCCCCATGTCTCAAGTATGCCATCTACTTTTTCAATGACTCATTTGTGAGCCATGGATGAGAGATGTTCTACCAAAGAAAAACAGGAGTATTCATCTACAGTCACCATCAGGTGATGTCCATTATCAAGTGGACCAAAGAAATCAATGGCTATTCTCACCCCCGCATGCTTAGGGAGTTTTGACATGTTCAAAGTATGTTGAGTAACATTGGTTGAAAGGCAGTTGCAAATGACAGGCCTTCTGCTCTTTTTCAACTTGTTCATCCAAATATGGTAACCAAACTCAGTCTGAGAGCTTTTTTTGTGGCAACGATACCAAAATGTCCTTCGTGGGCTACTTCAGTTACTTTCTGTCGCAGACTCGCCGGAATTAGGATCCCTGACCCTCGTAAGATAACTCCTTTCTGAGTTATGACATTTTTGTATTTTTGATATTAACCATCATTCATGAGAGGTCGAGTGTATCTGTTCCATGACTGATGTGTAATTATGTCTTTTACCTTTAGCATGTCACTATCACGGCTTGTGGCAATGATAATCTGGGCTAACAAGAGAGCAGCGAGTGTATCTGACTTGATGAAATTAATGTAGGCTTCAGCTGTCTTGGATGGAGTACCGTAACCTTGTATAGGCACTCTCAAAAAGTAGTCAGCAATATTCTGATCCTTTCCTGGACGATGCACAATGGTAGTCCCCATTGTTCAATGCGAGAAGGCATCTTGGCTTTTGGGTTACCAAAGATGATCAATAAATCTTGATGATCAGTTACCAGCATAAAACGCTTTCTATATAGGGATACACAGAAATGTTCACAAGCCCACACCACAGCCAAACTTTCTTTCTCAGGCTGTGAGTAAGCACATTCTGTTTGGGACAAACTTCTAATAGCATAGGCCACTTTCTGTGCAAGGATAGCGCCTGACCCGACTGGCCTAGTATCAACAACAAACGGTGTATGAAATTTTGGATTGAAGTAGACTATTTCATTAGCATTTTTAATGGTGTGTTTGATTCTCTTGAAACTTTTCTCACATTCTTGTGATCATTGAAGGGAAACATTTTTCTTTATCAGCTCTCATAATGGAGCACTAACAGGGACAAAGGGCCTGATTTAGATCTTGGCAGTCGGACCGTCAAGCCGCAACGACGGTGGACCTGAAAAGACCATCAAGCCAAATGTGTTTCACTCGCCGTATTTAGATGTTACTGCTCTGCAAGCGGATTGAATGGCAATGGATTGGTGATGGAGGGAGATGGCAGCGGAACCCAATGGACTTCGCACAATGGCAGGGGCTGTGGAAGTGAGGTAAGGGACATACACTGCCCCTTAGCCATATGTGTACTCCTGCACTACATACTACACAACACACCACATACATACAATAAAACATTTCCTTTCCAAAACAACAGAACCTGTGCATGCCGAAAACACACATTGACATGCGTCCATGCCACATTATACACACACACCTTAAACATGGCACCCACACCCGACACAACCATGACAATCAACACGACTACACACTCATCTACACAAACACACTCACACACACACACTACACATATCACAACAATGTCCGCTACATATCAACCACACTCACCTGAATGTGTCACACAGCAACACAACAAACATAACAACATTGGTATCACATGCAAGTGTCACACATATAGACACGACCATATCACCTACTCCAGTTCCCTCCTCCTCAACTAGCCAATCGTATTGCACACACACACACACACACACACACACATACACATACTGACACACACACAACTTGCAGCAAAACATGACAGGTACAGGTCCCCTGGCAATGGGCATACATGGAAACAGTTGACAGGTGTGAATGTACCATCAGTATGGTGCCAGCATTAATGTGCCAATGAATACTGGCACCAAAATGACAGTTGTGTATGTGTGCAATATGTGTTATGTACCAGT
The DNA here is from genome assembly GCF_031143425.1 of Pleurodeles waltl. Classification (NCBI taxonomy): domain Eukaryota; kingdom Metazoa; phylum Chordata; class Amphibia; order Caudata; family Salamandridae; genus Pleurodeles; species Pleurodeles waltl. The sequence goes on along the minus strand of NC_090449.1, from coordinate 716,742,844 downwards.
GTGTCCCCATCCGTGTGTGATCCACTTGTGTGCTCGACATATGCATGCCACAGTGATTAAAACAAATTACTGTGACATGTATATGCCTGCAGTGGCTGACCGCCGGTGCAGTGCCCACCCAACCTACCCTGGCAATGCAGCTTCCCTACCTTTGAGTCCGGCGTTGGGGGGGCATTTTCTTTTTTCCGTGGGTCAGTGGCAGCAGAGATGGCAGGTGATGTCCAGCTGTGTCCAGTCGAAGGCGGGGTGGAATGTGGAAAAAAGGTGAGTTTTTGCCACTTTTACCCAATAATCTGCCAAATCAAACATGGAGGTTGGACTTCCACTTTTTGGCGCTAAGGCATATCCAAATCTGCATGGTGGGAAGGGTGTCTGGAGTGCCGCTGCCAGACACTTTTTCCTATTGCTCCATCGATGCAGGCAGTCTTTATTTGCCGAGATGGCGGTTTGAATGCTGGCTTTCATCAACCTCCAACATCTAAATACATCTGGCGGACCGTGAGATGGGTTTTCAGTCAAAAGGCCGACTGTGGGACCGTTACCACATAGATCTAAATCAGGCCCAAAGTCCTGTTTGTATCTGGAATAGTACCCGGTCATGCCAAGAAAAAAAGATACCATTGTAACATCTTGCCCGGTGTCAGCATTTGCCAGAGCTCGTACCTTTGCAGGATCAGGTGTCATACCCCCATCAAAAAAGATATGGCCAAAGAATTTTAATTTTGTCTTGTTGAACTCACACTTGTCTGCATTCAAAGCCAAACCTGCATCACTGAGTAAACTACATACTTGTGTGAGACCTCTATTGTGCTCCTGCTGTGTAGCTTCGAAAACTAATATATCATCGCTATAACTAAACACATTTTCAAAAGGCTATAAGAAACGTCCAAGGACATCTTGGAAAAGTTCTGCAACCAATGACACACCAAAACTAAGGGCCTGATATAGATCTTAGCAGAGGGGATTACTCTGTCACAAATGTCATAATATCCTATGGAGATTATAAAACGACGGACGGGATATCCATCACATTTGTGACGGGGTGATCCCTTCACTAGGATCTAAATCAGTCCCTATGTCTTTTGTATCGAAGCAAACAAAAACATGTAGAAAACGTTGTAATGTACATGCAACTTTTTTTGAGTTCCAACTGATGATAATCTTTATTTAAATCAAGGAAAGAGAAAACCTTTGCACAAATTAATGTGTTATCATTTCAGCAGTGTGTGGATCTGGATGTCATTCTTATTCAATTGCCTTGTTTGCCTGACGCTTGATAATGCAGATGCACACAGCTCCTTTACTGTCCTTTTCAGGCACTTCTACTATGGGACAAACCCATGGTGTTGGATCAGAAGAAAGCTCAATAATGTCATGCTTAAGTAACAATTCAAGTTCTTTTTCAATAGCTTCTTGTAAATGGAACATCATTAATCTATGTCTCTGAGCAACAGAACGGACATCCTCATTAATATGCAGTTTCACTTTCATAATCTTCAGCTTTCCAAAAACCATGAAACATTATAGGGAATTGACTTACTATATTGTGTTGAGGATTCATGTTGACGTTCACAGAGATTAGTCCCATATCAACAGCTGTATTTAAGCTGAGTAAACACTTGACACTGTACCTTGAAGCACATGGAATGGTGCTTGTACCTTTGTTTTCTTGTTTCACTGTAGCTACAAATGAACCTTGACTTTTTATGGGCATCGATGCAGCCAATGTATAAAGTTTGGTTTTCAATGGCGTAAGCCGTTTTAATAGTTCATTGAATTTCTCTTCAGGCTTTGTTTATCGATGCACCACTGTCGATAATGGAAGGAGTGGACCAACCATTTATTTTCAATGTAAATTTTGGACAATGATTGTATGATTTTGTTGCTTTGGCATGTTGACTTTTCTTTGACTGACAAGTTTCTTCACATGTAACCAGTCCAACATGTGCACGTTTCTCTGAGGTAAACATCAACATGGCACAATCACTTTCTTCATCTTCACTTGATATTGAGGTGGAAGAACTATTTAACGATGATTTAGATGATGATCGGCTTCGTTTAGCATAAATGTGACTCAACTGATGTCACCACTTGTCCTTGTGAGTTTGCATTGACCATTGCTTCTAGAATGTTCTGGCAGACATTTTGTCTTCGTGCTGTGACCCACTTATTTTTTCCTTCTCTTTGCACACCATCAAAATGATTCATTTTCCCACAGGCTTTACATATCTATCCAATGGCAGGATATTTTCCTTCATGTGGAAATGAAAATGCACATCTAAAACATAACTCTTTTTTATGTGTAGACATCACTTTGTGTCCTTCAGTCTTTTGCTTTGGCTTACGTTTTCCACTCATGACCGATTCGCTCACAGCGCCTCTGGCCTCCATGTCAGCAGCTTGTCTTTCAGCACATTCCTCACCTCTGGCAGCCCTCAACACTCGCTCAAGACTAAGAGTTTGTCTCAGCATTCGTCGTCTGAATGATTCTAACAAGCATACATCAATAACTCTAAAATGCATAGCTTCTTCATCAATAGATTCAAGTCTTTCCACAAACTCATTGATAGTTTCACCAACTCTTTGATGTTCTTTACTAAAAATGTAGTGTTCATAATCGAAGCTTGGTACTGGATTGAACTTGAGATTCAATGCTTCTTTAATCTGATGGCACGTGACTTCTCCATCAGTTCTCTATATTTTCTTTATGACTTCTTTCATACCATCACCAGCAAGATTTTTAAGATCCTTGATAATCTTTCTGTTATCAATCTATTCAAGTACATCAATGAAATATTCATATGTCTCCATACATGCAGTCCCTCTAGTGCCAAAATTTTGATTTTTGGTGGTATCGAAAGGTGGTGGTGGTTTCAGGAAGGCAGCAGCATTGTAACTATTCACCAGATTGTCTGATGCTGTGTCCAGAGCTCTCCCTAGCTCGCCTGGCCAGAAACCACGATCTGTTACATTCAGTCCCATACTCTGGCCCTGTGATGGGCCAGCCTCAGGGTCATCCTTGTTGGACTCCATCAGCAGAATGGCCTTCTGCCGAATTTCCCACCTCAATAGGTATGAACCACTCCATAACCACAGGCACTTCTTTTGGAGCTGCAATATGATGACTTTTAATTGGTTCAGGTAAATAGAGTACCCTTTTATATATTTGATTTATCTTATTTTCAGTCTCTCTTTGCACACCTGGTTGATCTGTACCGTGTAGCGCTTCTGTTCGCAACGTTATTTGGTAAATGATGGACTGCGTTTTGTACGCCTAGTTTGTAGCCTCTGAAAGCGTTGACGCTCTGTACAATCTATAATTTTATTTTGTGAGGCAGCACAATACCTTTCTGTACTTTCTGTATAACCTTGGTCGTATTTTCTTGATCAATGATTCATAGATATGTGATTTACAGCTCTGTGTGTGGCCTAGTCATTGGCGGGTACCCAGCTTGGGAAGGCACTACAACTGACAACAAGATAGGGGATAAGTAACCCAAATAAGGACAGTATTCTTCCAGAAAGTGGTCCAAGCAAACTGTTTGTGCATGCCACGTGTGCCTTCATCAAAGTGCAGAGTGAATTGTTGGCATATGTGGAGTCAAAGCGCAACTCCAGCTCATGTGAAGGGTGTGATTGAAAAGAAAGTGTAGGAAGTTGGCTCTGTATGTGCTATTTCAAAGTAAGGAATAGCATGCACAGAGTCCAAGGGTTACCCTTAGAGGTAAAATAGTGGTAAAAAGAGATAATACTAATGCTCTATTTTGTGGTAGTGTGGTCGAGCAGTAGGCTTATCCAAGGAGTAGTGTTAAGCATTTGTTGTACATACACATAGACAATAAATGAGGTACACACACTCAGAGACAAATCCAGCCAATAGGTTTTGTTATAGAAAAATATCTTTTCTTAGTTTATTTTAAGAACCACAGGTTCAAATTCTACATGTAATATCTCATTCGAAAGGTATTGCAGGTAAGTACTTTAGGAACTTTAAATCATAAAAATTGCATGTATACTTTTCGAGTTATTGACAAATAGCTGTTTTAAAAGTGGACACAGTGCAATTTTCAAAGTTCCTGGGGGAGGTAAGTTTTTGTTAGTTTTACCAGGTAAGTAAGACACTTACAGGGTTCAGTTCTTGGTCCAAGGTAGCCCACCGTTGGGGGTTCAGAGCAACCCCAAAGTCACCACACCAGCAGCTCAGGGCCGGTCAGGTGCAGAGTTCAAAGTGGTGCCCAAAACACATAGGCTAGAATGGAGAGAAGGGGGTGCCCCGGTTCCGGTCTGCTTGCAGGTAAGTACCCGCGTCTTCGGAGGGCAGACCAGGGGGGTTTTGTAGGGCACCGGGGGGGACACAAGCCCACACAGAAATTTCACCCTCAGCGGCGCGGGGGCGGCCGGGTGCAGTGTAGAAACAAGCGTCGGGTTCGTAATGTTAGTCTATGAGAGATCTCGGGATCTCTTCAGCGCTGCAGGCAGGCAAGGGGGGGGTTCCTCGGGGAAACCTCCACTTGGGCAAGGGAGAGGGACTCCTGGGGGTCACTTCTCCAGTGAAAGTCCGGTCCTTCAGGTCCTGGGGGCTGCGGGTGCAGGGTCTCTCCCAGGCGTCGGGACTTTGGATTCAAAGAGTCGCGGTCAGGGGAAGCCTCGGGATTCCCTCTGCAGGCGGCGCTGTGGGGGCTCAGGGGGGACAGGTTTTGGTACTCACAGTATCAGAGTAGTCCTGGGGTCCCTCCTGAGGTGTTGGATCTCCACCAGCCGAGTCGGGGTCGCCGGGTGCAGTGTTGCAAGTCTCACGCTTCTTGCGGGGAGCTTGCAGGGTTCTTTCAAGGCTGCTGGAAACAAAGTTGCAGCCTTTCTTGGAGCAGGTCCGCTGTCCTCGGGAGTTTCTTGTCTTTTCGAAGCAGGGGCAGTCCTCAGAGGATGTCGAGGTCGCTGGTCCCTTTGGAAGGCGTCGCTGGAGCAGGATCTTTGGAAGGCAGGAGACAGGCCGGTGAGTTTCTGGAGCCAAGGCAGTTGTCGTCTTCTGGTCTTCCGCTGCAGGGGTTTTCAGCTAGGCAGTCCTTCTTCTTGTAGTTGCAGGAATCTAATTTTCTAGGGTTCAGGGTAGCCCTTAAATACTAAATTTAAGGGCGTGTTTAGGTCTGGGGGGTTAGTAGCCAATGGCTACTAGCCCTGAGGGTGGGTACACCCTCTTTGTGCCTCCTCCCAAGGGGAGGGGGTCACAATCCTAACCCTATTGGGGGAATCCTCCATCTGCAAGATGGAGGATTTCTAAAAGTCAGAGTCACCTCAGCTCAGGACACCTTAGGGGCTGTCCTGACTGGCCAGTGACTCCTCCTTGTTGCTTTCTTTGTTCCCTCCAGCCTTGCCGCCAAAAGTGGGGGCCGTGGCCGGAGGGGGCGGGCAACTCCACTAAGCTGGAGTGCCCTGCTGGGCTGTGACAAAGGGGTGAGCCTTTGAGGCTCACCGCCAGGTGTTACAGCTCCTGCCTGGGGGAGGTGTTAGCATCTCCACCCAGTGCAGGCTTTGTTACTGGCCTCAGAGTGACAAAGGCACTCTCCCATGGGGCCAGCAACATGTCTCTGGTGTGGCAGGCTGCTGGAACTAGTCAGCCTACACAGACAGTCGGTTAAGTTTCAGGGGGCACCTCTAAGGTGCCCTCTGGGGTGTATTTTGCAATAAAATGTACACTGGCATCAGTGTGCATTTATTGTGCTGAGAAGTTTGATACCAAACTTCCCAGTTTTCAGTGTAGCCATTCTGGTGCTGTGGAGTTCGTGTTTGACAGACTCCCAGACCATATACTCTTATGGCTACCCTGCACTTACAATGTCTAAGGTTTTGTTTAGACACTGTAGGGGTACCATGCTCATGCACTGGTACCCTCACCTATGGTATAGTGCACCCTGCCTTAGGGCTTTAAGGCCTGCTAGAGGGGTGTCTTACCTATACTGCATAGGCAGTGAGAGGCTGGCATGGCACCCTGAGGGGAGTGCCATGTCGACTTACTCGTTTTGTCCTCACTAGCACACACAAGCTGGCAAGCAGTGTGTCTGTGCTGAGTGAGAGGTCTCCAGGGTGGCATAAGACATGCTGCAGCCCTTAGAGACCTTCCTTGGCATCAGGGCCCTTGGTACTAGAAGTACCAGCTACAAGGGACTTATCTGGATGCCAGGGTCTGCCAATTGTGGATACAAAAGTACATTTTTAGGTGAAGGAACACTGGTGCTGGGGCCTGGTTAGCAGGGTCCCAGCACTCTTCTCAGTCAAGTCAGCATCAGTATCAGGCAAAAAGTGGGGGGTAACTGCAACAGGGAGCCATTTCTTTACACAAGCCCCCCCCAGCCCACAGGCCAGGAGACTCAGCCCAAGCTGGGAGAGTCTTCCTAGTCTGTCAGGCGAGGAAGAGTAGGAGAAATAGGCTGGTTAGTTGCAGGGCCTACTCTGCCTTACATCCTTCTGTTCAGGTCATTCCCTTTGGGGAACTGACCTACTTCCACAGTGATAGGACCTAGTCTGAATTGCCTCTTGTCTGCCTCTTCAATGTCTCCACCCATTCTTTCTATTTTGGTCTTAGAGGTATCCACCTCTGCTAACTTTATCTTGGCCAGGGTTACCCCTAGCTTACCCAGAGAGGTTACCCAGAGCTGGAGTAACCCCACCATGACCAATAGGGTCAGGGGGCCTAACTTGCTATTTGGCATGGGGTCAGACCACCATGCTAAGGATAGTGCAGCCATAAAGGCTAACACCCAGCAGAGGCCACTGACAGCTGTCAGTGCCCAGAACCACACCTTTAGCTCTTCACCTAAAGGGGAAGGGGCTAAGTTACAGGCCTCTTTGGGTTCAGGTTGCCTGTCTGCTGTATTAGAGTGGGGGGTTACCACATCTTGTAGTAAACCCCCTTCTTCCACTCTTTCTTCTGTTAGCTGAGGAGCCACCCACTCAGGTTTAACAGTTGCCTGACTAGCCAGGACTTCTTGTGGGTCAGGTTGGACTTTATCAGGGCCATTTTTGGAGTTCTCCCCTACTGGAGCAGAATCTCCTTGGCTTGCTGTAACCTTGGCTAAAGGTTGTCCACCCCTCCTACTCTGTTTTCTTTTCTTCTTCTTCTGGGGCCTGCTTGCATTTACTGCAGAGGCAGGATTTCCAGAATCCTTGGGAGAGGACTGGCACTGGACCAGTTCCTCTCTTGGGCTCTGACTAACCTCTGGGCAGTCATTTCCAAGGAGACAATCAAGGGGGAGGTCTGTACTGACTACTACCCTTCTCCAGCTAAGAGTGCCACCCACTTCTATGGGCACTAAAGCCACAGGCCTCTTAGTGACCCTGTCTAGGCTAACTCTTACCCTGGCAGTCTCACCTGGGATGTACTGGTTTGAGAGCACCAGCCTGTCATGCACAATAGTGTGACTGGCACAAGTGTCTCTCAGGGCAGTGGTTGGGATTCCATTCACCAGTAGGTGGTGGAAGTGTCTACTTCCCTCCGGAATCTCCAACTCACCTGTTGGGCCCTGTTTCCAGTTGAAGGCTATGAAGACCTCCTCATCTGAGGAGTCATCTCCCATGGCTACACTGGTTACCCCTGGAATTTTGTTCTGGGGTTTGTTTTTGGGACAAGAAGTGTCCTTGGTGTGGTGCCCAGACTGTTTACAGTTGTGGCACCATGCCTTAGTGGCATCCCAGTTCTTACCCTGGTACCCACCTTTGTTTTGGGTTGTGTCTTGGGGTCCACCCACCTGTTCTGGTTTGTGGGGGCCTACAGAGGACTCTTTTTCTTTGTTTCTAGTGTCACCCACTTTCTCCTGGGGAGTTTTTGTAACCCCTTTCTTTTGGTCACCCCCAGTGGAAGTTTTGGTTACCCTAGTCTTGACCCAGTGGTCTGCCTTCTTTCCCAATTCTTGGGGAGAAATTGGACCTAGGTCTACCAGATACTGATGCAACTTTTCATTGAAGCAGTTACTTAAAATGTGTTCTTTCATAAACAAATTATAAAGCCCAACATAGTCACACACTTCATTTCCAGTTAACCAACCATCTAGTGTTTTTACTGAGTAGTCTACAAAATCAACCCAGGTCTGGCTCGAGGATTTTTGAGCCCCCCTGAATCTAATTCTATACTCCTCAGTGGAGAATCCAAAGCCCTCAATCAGGGTACCCTTCATGAGGTCATAAGATTCTGCATCTTTTCCAGAGAGTGTGAGGAGTCTATCCCTACACTTTCCAGTGAACATTTCCCAAAGGAGAGCACCCCAGTGAGATCTGTTTACTTTTCTGGTTACACAAGCCCTCTCAAAAGCTGTGAACCATTTGGTGATGTCATCACCATCTTCATATTTTGTTACAATCCCTTTGGGGATTTTTAGGATATCAGGAGAATCTCTGACCCTATTTAAGTTGCTGCCACCATCGATGGGACCTAGGCCCATCTCTTTTCTTTCCCTTTCTATGGCTAGGAGCTGCTTTTCCAAAGCCAATCTTTTGACCATCCTGGCTAACAGGGGGTCATCTTCACTGGAGTTATCCTCAGTGATTTCAGAGGTGTTGGTCTCTCCTGTGAGGTAACCAGCATCTCTGACTATTATTTTTGGAGTCAGGGTTTGAGGGACCCTGTTCTCCCTAGATAGGACTGGTAGGGGGGAATTTTCCTCCAAGTCACTATCCTCTTCCTCTGAGTTGCCACCCTCAGAGGGGTTGGCCTTTTCAAACTCTGCCAAAAGCTCCTGGAGCTGTATTTTGGTAGGTTTGGGGCCCATTGTTATTTTCTTTATTTTACAGAGTGACCTTAGCTCCCTCATCTTAAGATGGAGGTAAGGTGTGGTGTCGAGTTCCACCACAGTCACATCTGTGCTAGACATTTTGCTTCTAAAAGTTGGAATACTTTTTAAGAATCTACAACTGGTTCTAGAATCTAATTCAAACTTTTACAAACTTTTAAACTCTAAAAGAAATGCTAAACAGGATCTAACACAAGGCCCTAGCAGGTCTTTTAAGAATTTAGAAAACTTTTCAAATTGCAAAAATCAATTTCTAATGACAATTTTGGAATTTGTCGTGTGATCAGGTATTGGCTGAGTAGTCCAGCAAATGCAAAGTCTTGTACCCCACCGGTGATCCACCAATGTAGGAAGTTGGCTCTGTATGTGCTATTTCAAAGTAAGGAATAGCATGCACAGAGTCCAAGGGTTCCCCTTAGAGGTAAAATAGTGGTAAAAAGAGATAATACTAATGCTCTATTTTGTGGTAGTGTGGTCGAGCAGTAGGCTTATCCAAGGAGTAGTGTTAAGCATTTGTTGTACATACACATAGACAATAAATGAGGTACACACACTCAGAGACAAATCCAGCCAATAGGTTTTGTTATAGAAAAATATCTTTTCTTAGTTTATTTTAAGAACCACAGGTTCAAATTCTACATGTAATATCTCATTCGAAAGGTATTGCAGGTAAGTACTTTAGGAACTTTAAATCATAAAAATTGCATGTATACTTTTCGAGTTATTGACAAATAGCTGTTTTAAAAGTGGACACAGTGCAATTTTCACAGTTCCTGGGGGAGGTAAGTTTTTGTTAGTTTTACCAGGTAAGTAAGACACTTACAGGGTTCAGTTCTTGGTCCAAGGTAGCCCACCGTTGGGGGTTCAGAGCAACCCCAAAGTCACCACACCAGCAGCTCAGGGCCGGTCAGGTGCAGAGTTCAAAGTGGTGCCCAAAACACATAGGCTAGAATGGAGAGAAGGGGGTGCCCCGGTTCCGGTCTGCTTGCAGGTAAGTACCCGCGTCTTCGGAGGGCAGACCAGGGGGGTTTTGTAGGGCACCGGGGGGGACACAAGCCCACACAGAAATTTCACCCTCAGCGGCGCGGGGGCGGCCGGGTGCAGTGTAGAAACAAGCGTTGGGTTCGTAATGTTAGTCTATGAGAGATCTCGGGATCTCTTCAGCGCTGCAGGCAGGCAAGGGGGGGGTTCCTCGGGGAAACCTCCACTTGGGCAAGGGAGAGGGACTCCTGGGGGTCACTTCTCCAGTGAAAGTCCGGTCCTTCAGGTCCTGGGGGCTGCGGGTGCAGGGTCTCTCCCAGGCGTCGGGACTTTGGATTCAAAGAGTCGCGGTCAGGGGAAGCCTCGGGATTCCCTCTGCAGGCGGCGCTGTGGGGGCTCAGGGGGGACAGGTTTTGGTACTCACAGTATCAGAGTAGTCCTGGGGTCCCTCCTGAGGTGTTGGATCTCCACCAGCCGAGTCGGGGTCGCCGGGTGCAGTGTTGCAAGTCTCACGCTTCTTGCGGGGAGCTTGCAGGGTTCTTTCAAGGCTGCTGGAAACAAAGTTGCAGCCTTTCTTGGAGCAGGTCCGCTGTCCTCGGGAGTTTCTTGTCTTTTCGAAGCAGGGGCAGTCCTCAGAGGATGTCGAGGTCGCTGGTCCCTTTGGAAGGTGTCGCTGGAGCAGGATCTTTGGAAGGCAGGAGACAGGCCGGTGAGTTTCTGGAGCCAAGGCAGTTGTCGTCTTCTGGTCTTCCGCTGCAGGGGTTTTCAGCTAGGCAGTCCTTCTTCTTGTAGTTGCAGGAATCTAATTTTCTAGGGTTCAGGGTAGCCCTTAAATACTAAATTTAAGGGCGTGTTTAGGTCTGGGGGGTTAGTAGCCAATGGCTACTAGCCCTGAGGGTGGGTACACCCTCTTTGTGCCTCCTCCCAAGGGGAGGGGGTCACAATCCTAACCCTATTGGGGGAATCCTCCATCTGCAAGATGGAGGATTTCTAAAAGTCAGAGTCACCTCAGCTCAGGACACCTTAGGGGCTGTCCTGACTGGCCAGTGACTCCTCCTTGTTGCTTTCTTTGTTCCCTCCAGCCTTGCCGCCAAAAGTGGGGGCCGTGGCCGGAGGGGGCGGGCAACTCCACTAAGCTGGAGTGCCCTGCTGGGCTGTGACAAAGGGGTGAGCCTTTGAGGCTCACCGCCAGGTGTTACAGCTCCTGCCTGGGGGAGGTGTTAGCATCTCCACCCAGTGCAGGCTTTGTTACTGGCCTCAGAGTGACAAAGGCACTCTCCCCATGGGGCCAGCAACATGTCTCTGGTGTGGCAGGCTGCTGGAACTAGTCAGCCTACACAGACAGTCGGTTAAGTTTCAGGGGGCACCTCTAAGGTGCCCTCTGGGGTGTATTTTGCAATAAAATGTACACTGGCATCAGTGTGCATTTATTGTGCTGAGAAGTTTGATACCAAACTTCCCAGTTTTCAGTGTAGCCATTATGGTGCTGTGGAGTTCGTGTTTGACAGACTCCCAGACCATATACTCTTATGGCTACCCTGCACTTACAATGTCTAAGGTTTTGTTTAGACACTGTAGGGGTACCATGCTCATGCACTGGTACCCTCACCTATGGTATAGTGCACCCTGCCTTAGGGCTGTAAGGCCTGCTAGAGGGGTGTCTTACCTATACTGCATAGGCAGTGAGAGGCTGGCATGGCACCCTGAGGGGAGTGCCATGTCGACTTACTCGTTTTGTCCTCACTAGCACACACAAGCTGGCAAGCAGTGTGTCTGTGCTGAGTGAGAGGTCTCCAGGGTGGCATAAGACATGCTGCAGCCCTTAGAGACCTTCCTTGGCATCAGGGCCCTTGGTACTAGAAGTACCAGTTACAAGGGACTTATCTGGATGCCAGGGTCTGCCAATTGTGGATACAAAAGTACATTTTTAGGTGAAGGAACACTGGTGCTGGGGCCTGGTTAGCAGGGTCCCAGCACTCTTCTCAGTCAAGTCAGCATCAGTATCAGGCAAAAAGTGGGGGGTAACTGCAACAGGGAGCCATTTCTTTACAGAAAGCTTCATTAAGAAATCTACGCATTGTTGGTCAAGAAGCTACATCCAAGATCATACAAAAAGGTACCGCACTGCCACACGAAATAAAGTGATACATTGCATAGAGCATTAACGCTGAAGGCGGAGTCAATCATGTTTACAAAGCGCAGCTAAAGAGACAATTATCGTTTACTGAATAATGTTCTGAACAGAAGCTCTGCAAGGCAGAGATCAACTGGGTGTTAGAAAATACAAACTGAAGTGTAAAAAGGATGAAATTAATGACTTAGCGAGCCCACTAAAGAGAGTCATTGTGCCACAGCAGTCATCAAAGTGGCTCAAGAAGAAGTGTTCCAGGTTGTGCTTACAGAGCTGTCAATATCCTATGCAGTTGCTCATCAAGTTGCTTAGTGGGGCTCAGAACACCTCAAAGGCCTTTCAAGAGCTAAGAGTTGAAGGCAACAATTGGATCTGTGAAGCTTGAAGATCGCAACTAAGAAAGAAGATACCATTCCAATTAATATCAAAGATGATCCTGAAGCTCACATGTCAAAAGACTCTAAAGAGGGAGCATGCTACTCTCAACATCAGTAAGTTCTATATGGGTTTCTAGTGCTGCCGCCTTCCTAAAACCACCATTTGATACTGCCAAAAAGTAAAATATTGGCAATAAATGGAATGCCTAGAGAGAGGCATTTGAAGATTTCATTAATGCACTTGAAGAGACTGATAACAGGAAGATAATCAAATATCTCGAAAATCTTGTTGGTGATAATGTGAAACAAGTAATAAAGAAAATGCCGAGAACTGACGAAGAAGTTGCATACGGTCAGATTAAGGATGCATTAAATCTCAAATTCAACACAGTATCACATGTTGATTATGAACGTTACATTTTCAGTAAAGAATGTCAAAGAGTTGGTGCACTAATCAATAAATTAGTGGAAAGACTCAACATACTCATCAAATACTGTAAGTTCAATAAATGTAACAATGAAGAATTCTTGAGGCTTAGAGTTATTAATGGTTGTTTGTCCAATTCATTCAGACGTCAAATGCTAAGAGCAACCCTTGGTCTTGAGTGAGTGTTGATGGCTGCCAGAGCTGAGGAATGTTCTGAGAGACAAGTGTTTGACATGGAGGCCAGAGGTGCCCAGAGCAAGTCAGTCATCACTGTGAAAAGTAATTCGAAACAAATTGCCATTGGACAGATATGCAATGGCTGCGGTAAGGTGAACCATTTTGTGACGGCAAGTAAAGCAAAAGAAAAGGTAAGTGTGTCAAGGTGTGAAGACAAAATGGCCACCAGAATGTTCCAGGAGCAACATTCGATGCATGCCCACAAAACTAAGTCGATCATCAACCAAATAATTGTCAAACAGTTCTTATACCTCATTAATAAAAAAAGTGAAGAAAGTGATTGTACCATGTCAGTGTTTACCTCAGAAAAGCGTGCACATGTCGTTCTGGCCTCATGTGAAGAAAAATGCCAGTCAAAGAAAAGTCGACATGCCAAAGTAAGAAAAATCATATACACAATGTCCAAAGATTACATTTAACATAAATGGATGGTCAATAGCTTTCATAATCGATAGTGGGGCATCAATAAATATAGGGCCTGATTACAACTTTGGAGGAGGTGTTAATCCGTCCTAAATGTAACGGATATACCACCAGCCGTATTACGAGTTCCATAGGATATAATGGACTCGTAATACGGCTGGTGGTATATCCGTCACTTTACCATCACTTTTGGGACGGGCTAATACCTCTCCAAAGTTGTAATCAGGCCCATAATGTCTGAAGAGAAGTACAGTCAACTATCTCTGTTACTGCAGCTTATGCCATCGAAGACCATAGTGTCTACTTGGGCGGCATCAAGGCCCATGAAGTGTTGAGGTTCATTTATAGTGACAGTGAAACATAAGAAAACTAAGGCTGAATCACCAATACATGTGCTTCAAGGTACAGCAGCATGTGTCTGTCTGCTCAGTTTCAACACAGCCGCTGACCTGGTACTGATTTCTGTGAATTACAACGTCAGTGCTCATCATTAAATAGTAAGTCAATTCACTTCATTATTTCATGGCTTAAGAAAGTTAAAGACAATGAAAGTGAATCTGCATATTAATGAGGTTGTACATCCATCCTGTTGCTCAGAGACATAGGCAAGTTGCTTTCCATTTGCAAGAAGCTGTTAAAAAAGCACCTGAATCATAACTTAAGCATGACATTATTGAGCATTTCATAGGCCCAACACCATGGGTTTCTCTCATAGTAGTAGTGTCTAAAAAGGACCGTGAAGGAGCTGTGCGCATATGCATTGACTTGCACCAGGCGAAAAAAGCAACTGAACAAGAATGACAACCTGGGCCACACATTGCTGACATGATAACCCAAAAGAATGGTGCCAAGGTTGTTTCTCGACTTGATTTAAATAAAGGTTGTCATCAGTAGGAACTTGAAGAAAGCTGCAGATGTATTACAACCTTTTCTACACATATTGGTTTGTTTAGATATAAAAAACTTAGAGCCTGATATAGATTTTGGTGGGTGAGTTACTTCGTCACAACGGTGACGAATATCCGGTCCGCTGAAATCTAAATCCCATTTTATCCTATGGGATTTAGATTTCAGTGGACGGGATATCCGTCACTGTTGTGAAGGAGGTACTCATCTGCAAATATCTAAATCAGGCCCATACTTTTGGTGTGTCACCAGCTGCAGAACCTTTCCAAGATGTCACACGACGCATGATACAACCTATCTTGAATGCATTTAATTAAAGTGATGACATATTAGTTTTTGGAGCTACACAGAAGGAGCATGATAGAACCCTCACACAAGTATGTCAATTACGCAGTGATGCAGGTTTGACCTTAAATGCAGGCAAGTGTGAGTTCAACAAGACAAAACTGAAATTCTTTGGCCATATCTATTCTGATGGGGGTATGAGGCTTGATCCTGTAAAAATACAAGGTTTGTCAAATGCTGACCCCACCACAAGATTATTTAGTGGTACTTTCTTTCCTTGGCATTTACAGTTGCTGTTAAAGATACATAAAGGCCTTCGCCACTGTTAGTGCTCCATTCTGAGAATTGACAAAGAAAAAGGTTTATTTTCAATGGTCACAAGAATGTGAGCAATGTTTTAAGAGAATCCAACATGCCATTGAAAGTGCTACAGAAATGGCGTACTTCAATCCAAAGCTTCATACAAATATTGTGGTTGACGCTAGCCCAGTTGGTGCTATCCTTGCATAACATAGTGGATGCCCAAATGCTAGACTGCATATTGTGGCCTATGCTAGTAGAATTTTGTCTAAAACAGAACATGCGTACTCACAGCATGAGAAAGAAAGTCTGGCTGAAGTATGGGCTTGTGAACATTTCCATATACTCCTGTATAGAAAACCTTTCACACTGGTGATTAATCATAAGGCTTTACTGGCTATCTTTGGCAAATTAAAAGCCAAGATGCCTCCTCAAAATGAATGATGGGGACTACGATTGCAAGATTACCATCATAGCATTGTGCATTGACCAGGAAAGGAGCCAAACCCTGCTGACTCGTGACATTTGAAAGTAGTGGGGCGTAAAAGTTTGTGATGAGTGGCCGATAGCAAGCCTGCATAGTGAGCAAGTCCAACTGTCATAAGGGTGGATCGTAGGGGGTTCTATCCCCAAGAAAAGTTTGAAAAAAGAGTGCCCAAATGGTGCATTTTCAAGTAAATTTGAGAAAGCAAGAAGGTTAATAAAGCAATTGTGAAAGTATAGTTATGACATCAGTAAAGATATTTTTTATGGTAATGATATAGGTAGCTGCTTATTTAGTATAATCACAGGTTGTGGTTTGTGAAGGTCCTGTTCTACCTGTTGTGTTCTCAAGTGTGGAGGTGTAAGCAGCCTCTGCCCCAGCCCCTCACTTCAGAGCCTGGGCACTGCTTGTGTGTATTTAAACCCCTGCTGTGCAGGCAAAAGGTGATATCAGGTCTGTGATTCAAGTACTGCTGGGTCTGCTGAACGGAATTGCTGCTGTGACTGCTAGGCCTGACTGGGAAGAGTAGGGTCACCGAGGCAGCTGAATTGGCTCATGGGGAAAGAATGGGGCCAGAGACAAAAGGGGATTGCAGATAATGAGAGCTCCCCTATAGGCCTGTAATGATTCGAAAGGGAGATATGGCTCCAGAGATAATGGCGATCATTCGCCTTAATGTAGTGCTTCAAGCCAATTTAGGGAAGCCAAGCACTTTGCAGACAAGTTAGACAAATTTTGCCAGAATGGCGCACTGCTGGTTTCAGCCCTATACCTCTTGCACATGGCTAACAACTGTGCCTGTGTTATTGGGGACAGGGAGGAAAGTGCCGCAAGTCCCAACATGCAAAGTGCTAAAGGCACACAACTTGATAAAAGCACTGGCCATATCTTTGATCCGGGTTGCACTGGCAGCTGTGGTTAGATGTGGTACAAGCATTCTCTAAAACACAAACAACGACATCTGGTTTTCTTATCATCTAAGTTGTGTTGTACACCACACACTGAATTTCTTTTTGGCGCTTACCTAATACGCATTGTTATTTATCCAACTGAAAATGATCAAGGACTGAATCCACCATGCTAGGAAGTGCCTTGTGAATTTCAGGTCACAGACAGATCACTATAGCAGTATTTAAATCACTAAGCTGCCCTAGGCAGTGGCACTTTACTGTCTATAATCTTACTCTTTTACCACCCTCTTCCTGGCTCTCGCTCTGCCACTCAGTTTCAGATGGAGATAAAACATGTTGGGGCAGGTCTTCAAGGCAATGTGTCCTGTTTCAAATGCCAACTCGAGTATGTCTTTTCCCCCTTGCGATGGTTGGTAACAAATTTAAAGGTGACAAAGAATCATTTAAAAGAAGAGATGACAAAGCAGCAACAACATGGTAAACCCCCAAAACCTGAAACTTCCACAGTTCTACACTTGTGCACCCTCATGCAAGGCTATAAAAAGGCATACTTACAGTGCATTTGTGGTTATCCACAGCAGAGAGGCCAGTGTCCAGAGGCCGAACAACAAGCACACTTTCTCATCCATGAAGAATTTAGCCAAATAGTCCCAGTTCAGTACAGGGCTAAGGTCACAAGCTGCTGCCCTAGGGCCTCCTCTGTTCCGTTTCCAGGGGCTCCCGTAGATGAGAGACCCATTGTTGAACGCTTGAATTACTACGTTTTTGATGTTTGCAGCAGTTTACGCCAGGATAATACTGTCTCGCTGTGCTGTTGGGGCCGCGACATGCAAGCACACTATTTTTAGTGCTTTAGCCTCTAGGCACTACTTTGCTATTTGTACATGGACCAGTCAAGTAGTCAGTTGTTAATACCATGGCTTTTAAGCGCTGAGTCATGTTTTTGGTTTGGATGTTGCTATTAGCAATTAGTGAGAAGCTGCTGGTCCCATTGCTTTTCCAACAATCACCGGTGCCTCTTGTAGTTCTAGGCACTGAGTCGCTAGTGTCTGGACATTTGGTAAATGTGTGCTGACAGCACCTTGTCATCCATGTATGACTCCAGTTTGTGTATGCTGAGCTATTGATGGCCATGTTGCAAGGTGCTGTTTTTCAGGTGTTACTGAGTTTTATGTAGCTGGGTTCTGCCCCACGCTTCTAGGCACTACGTTGCATGAGTAGAGATGAACCTTTGCTATTCAGAAGTTTCACTCTGTTTTTTCTGAGTATCTCAAAATTGTCCACAACAGTGCATCATTGCGGCATTGCATTAACAGCAGTGTCATGGGTTGCAGATAGTCCCAGTGGCAGAGTCACGCAGGTTGTGAGCACCAGAGGGATCCGAAAGCAGCAGATGTCCCTGGGAGCAGCCAGAGTAGAAGGATGTCCAGGATGCCTGGAGCCCTGATGGACCACAGTCCTTCTCGGTGTGCCCATGAAGGGCGCTGTGCGTTCCTTGAGAGTTCAGTGTGCATGAGGCAGCTCAGTTCAGTCATGGGCAGTCTGCAGGGATGGACTTTCCACCTCTCTCTGCCGAGTCACCGTAACTACGGTCGCGTAGGTTCTCGTTATCCTAATGAGGCTACAGGATTTGGGGGGTAGATCGCATGGATTGTGGGTACTAAGTAAAGTTCCACACCATGTGACACCTGTTGGCCTAATCCTGGTTTTCCGGCTAACTAGCAGCACCTCATCTCTGTCCAAAAACAGGGACGATTGTGGCAACTGGGCGCATGACAATAAAGACTCCTCAGGGGAATCGTGGTCCATCAGATCTCATCCCTTTCTCTCAGTAATGTTAGTCTCACACAGGCAACGACAAACAGAGGCAGAATATAGTTCAATAAGGATTTATTGAAGTAACTGCATCTTAGGTATAATGGCAGGTATTGCAATACCTAGGATGATAAAACACAATAAAAGCAAAATTGTGACAAGGAGAGTGGAACACAAAAACAGTCCCACCATACTGTCACTAGGAGTGACAAGCTATGTTAGAGCACTGCATAATATGCCCTAATCCGCCCTTCATGTTTCCCCCTGGGGAGACATCTTCCCCCATCCCTGAGCAAGGAAGCCTGTAGTCTAGAGAGACACCATCCCCCTGTAGGCCAGGGGTTCTGCAGTCTAAGCAAGCAGCTGTAGCAAGGCTATCAGTAATCAGCATACAGTCGTGGTCATCTGGTTGGAATCTCCTTCTAATGTGTATTGGACAAAGGAGTGTTTTTTAATAAAACAGCTGATGTTCTGAGAAAATGTCCCCATTTAAAGATGTGTATGTTTCTCTGAATGTTGGAGGCACAAGATACCACTTTTGCCGACAACCCTATCTGCCTGCAGCCTTGAAGAAAGCACAAAGTGAAATGACTGTCCTACTGAGAATGTAATGCTTTCCTAGGTGAAAGAACAGTTAGATAGAGAAAAATAAAACAACACCACAAATGTGGCTATTGCTAGAAAAATAAAGCAATGCTGAATAAAATACAACTGGTCTAAAGTGCACAACCACAGGCCTAGTTTGCAAAAATAATGTGTCTAAAATATGGCTAAAATACCTATAAAACACTACTACTGCTTTAAGTTTCTAAAGGGTGCCTACCACAACATTTCTCTCACAGACAAATCCTGGGGACTCAAAACCTCATACTGTTCAGCTGAGTCGCCACACAGCTGCTAAGATGTTAGGTCGAAGATAACGGTCACTCCTGTGCTTGTTAGCAGACAGTACAAAGCATTGTGGGAATTGTAGTTTAACTTTCAGCATTGTAAGTGCTAAAATATCCCCTTATACAAAGTATTGGGTAAAATGGCAGGGATGGCTGAAAGTGTCACAAGACATTGGGACAACTTTAGCAGCTCTTTAACTGATTAAGCAAGGGAGCGTTCATATCCACTTACGCTCAAGTTTCCTTGTGTAGGTCTGCCCTGCACCTTTCCTCCAGTGGCTGAGAGCAGTCACTCCTGATGCTCTGTGAGCAGAGCCTCCAACCCACACGGTGCCTTTCTTGTGGCAAACTGCACCAGAGGCCTAGACTAGGTGCATCTTTCAGCCTATCCAAATGCTGCTCCTTGCTGTTACACAGCATGAGAGCAGCACCAGGATTGATTTGAGCAAGCAAACTCACCGCTCATTAGGAGACCGGAGGTCCTAAGGTGCAGGTGGAGAGAAGCTTCTACTGCGCATGTCAGGCTGGCCAGAGAAAGGCAGGTGGCCAGCCTGACATGCACACTTTGTGCCGTGCACTCGCTGCTAACTGCCAGTATGCTAATATACTTCTAAATTGAAGCCCAGCCCCTCCAGAGCCACCCACGCCACAGCTGAAGGCTGACTGCTGCACGTGTAGGCTGAATAAAGATATAAACTGTTGAAGAGTTTTAATTCTTTGTACACTTATTATATTTACATTTAATGGGGGGCAAGGAGGGCCAAACTAAGAGTGGGGCAATGCCCCAATGCCCTCATGGAGGCACCACCCCTGCTGACTACTTTTCAAGGGTGCCTCTAGACGGCTGAGGCCTACATCAATTTCATTGTCAAGTCCACTACACCAGCTGCTGTACCGTTAGCCCAGATTGTCACTGCCACGTGTCATGGCAGTGACCTGCTAAAGTTAAAAGACAACTACACATCATTTGTAGAATAAACACAGTCAACCTATTTAATATAAAAATGTCAAAGATGAACTGTCCATAACTCAGGAAGGAATTATATTACGAGGATCGAGGATCCTGATTCCAGAGAGTCTGCAACAAAAAGTGATTGAAGTGCATCACGAAGGACATCATGGTAATGATTCCACAAAGAAAGCCCTCCAAGACCGAGTGTGGTTTCCATAATTAGATGAAAGAGTTGAAAAGGAACTCAAGGCCTGTCATCTATGCAATTACCTGTCAACCAAAGTCACTCAACATACTCTAAACATGGCAGAACTCCCTACACATGCCTGATAGAGAATAACCATTGATTTCTTTGGTCTGCTTGAGAATGGACATAATTTAATGGTGCTTGTAGATGAATACTCACAGTTTCCTTTTGATTTAAGATCTCTCATCCACAACACATGATCAAGTAATCGAAAAACTTGATGGCATCTTTGCAACATGGGTCATAGCAGCCATTGTAAAGTCTGACAATGGTCCGCCCTTCAACAGTAAATAAGTTAAAGAATTCCTGGAACACCTAACATTAAGCATCAAAAGATCACACCTTTGTGGCGACAGGCCAATTAACTTGTTGAGCGTTTTATGAGTACTCTAAAGAAAGCAGTACAATGTGTAACTCTTGAGAAGCTCAGTTTGAAAACAGTATTAAAATGTACTTTACAAGCTCATCATTTGACACCCTACTCGACCACAGATGAAAGTCCTGCAACTTTGATGTTCGGAAGAGCAATGACAAGCAACTTATTTCAATGGACCACTGAAAGAGATAAAAGCAAAAACATGATTCATACAAGGGACTTGGTTAACAAACAGAAAGTTTATACAGACAAAAGGCAACATGCAAAAGACCTCTCATACAGAAAAGGAGATTTGGTGATCACTCAACAGATATGCAAAAGAAAATCTGATGCTCCTTATGATGCTGAACCTTTCCACGTATTGTCTAGCAAAGGACACATGGTGACTGCCCAGTGCCCTGGAAGGTCTATTACCTGAAACTCTTCTCATTTTAGCCAGTGATTCATCAGTCTTCAACTCGAGATAGTGAAAGAAAGACTGACTTTGAAAACTCAGTGATTGTTGCTGATTCCTTACCATCTTTAGCAATCTCTGACATTGAAGATTGCAGTTTACAGCTTTCAGTAACCAGATTGGGTTGTATGATCAAAGCACCAAGAAGATTGATTGAAGAGATATAATTGTATTGGTTTTTATATATATCAACATAAAGTACACCCAGAGCATATCAAATAGTGCTAGAGTAGTAAAAGACCATCAAGTAAGTCCAGTTAATGAGCAAGACCGGGATAGTTCAATAGTGCGTTGAGGTGTTTATTCAACAAATATCAGGCAGCTGACACGTGTTTCATCTATGACGACTTTTTCAAGGCTGCAAAAATACACATTGCACAACAAATATATTAATTCACAGGAGTACTAACCTTCATAACATATCAAGAAACCTGCACCCAATTGTGGAATTGGTGGACATAGACCGAAAAGCAATTCCAAGATAGTACCTGAGAGTACCAGCAGCTTATGCTAATCGAAAGTAAAGGCAACCCAGAAGGTGTTTTTGTAGAGTGTGCAAGGAACATAACAAGTATAACAAACACTAAAAAGAAAAAAAAGTAATAAGAAAAAAAAAAAAAAAAAAAAAAGGAACAGTCCCCTCAAAAAACAGCAATTGTGAATAGATTTCTAGGCGAAAAGTTATCCAGCCAAAAACAGTGCTTAATGTATTTTCAACTGTAAACAACTTAGATGGCAACTGCTAAATATAGACACACTCAAACTAATGTAGAAAGGCGATATATATCTGCAATAGGTAAAGGCCTCCGGACAGGCCCGTAGGTAAACACCCTGTCTGGCAGAGAAAATGGGAAAACAAGTGGCGAAAAGAAAGGGAGGGAGTGACTGGCAAACCGATGGTGAAAAGCACAAAGGCCCGTATTTATACTTTTTTTAGCGCCGCATTTGCGCCGCTTTTTGACGCAAAATGGCGCAAACCTACAAAATACAATGGCATTTTGCGAGTTTGCGCCGTTTTTGCGTCAAAAAACGACGCAAATGCGGCGCAAAAAAAGTATAAATACGGGCCAAAATGTTTCAATTGTGCTCAATAGGCACAGAGGCCAACAACTAGTGAAAGAGAAAAGCGTACTTGGGAGACAAAGTATGTAGCTCCAAGGCGATAATTACAGACAGCGCCCCAGGAGAACCATGATAAGTCACCCTAATTCTATAAAAAGAGGTGAAAACACATAAAAAACACTGTTCAGGAAGTAATTGGAAACCACTATAGTTTTACCAACAAAACCACACGTATGGCTCTTCACGGAGAAGGCGAAGCCGACCTAGCCAAAGTAAGGTGCTTAAAAGCCTTATTCAAGAAACAAGAAGAAAGGACTAATTGGCAGGTAGACACCCACAAGCAATAGAAGGCCGCGTGACATGTTAGAAACATGGAACTAACACAACTCCTCATATTAACCAAACTCCAATGTTGGGGAGGGAGCGGCATAACGCCACTAAATAAACCAAAGTGTAATGCCTCAGTATTAAATTGCGGACTGCCAAACACGCACACAAAATATAAACAAGCATGTGCAATGCAACGGGTCTCGCGTTTACTCGTGTTAGAGCTAATACCGTTGTAAACTCCTAAGCAGACTTTTCTTGTGACATAAACCATGTACGCAACCGAAAAAAGTGCAATTAACCGTGTAACAGGGTCGATATTATGCAAAGCGCTCGACTTCTGCCAAGCGAGATCGCGTTGCGAAAATAGAGAAAAAGTAGTCCACAAACCGAATGGAAAACAGCGAGCCTCGCATGTTTTCTGTACATGGTCGATGAGCTTGAGGAGGGCTAACCACCAGAAAAGGCATGACGTATGCGTACCTTCCACTAATGAAATCAAGCAGATCCTAACAGGCAAGCCCACAAACCAATGAAAGACATTGACGTCACGTAGACGGGGCTCCGAGCCCTTATTAATTCCTAAAGCGTCTCGCTAGCGAAACGCATGCGCAAGTGCATGCGACGCAGGCTCGACCCTAAAAAGCAAGATATCATTGCTCAGTGACAATGAGCAAGTGTACAAAGTATACCAAAATAAATAAATAAGCCCAATGTTCACGCATCATCGGTATGTACCGTATTAGTGTTGGTAATAGTGCAAACAAAAATCCCAATGTAAGCGAAAAGGTGGCATGGTAGTGAAAATGCCTACAATATATAATTTCAAACTACCAATCATGCACACCGACAAAGGAAGTCAAGAGACCAACGGACAGAGTCAGTGAGCATAAGAGAAACCCAGAAGATGGAACTAAAACTAAAATCAAAGTAAATACAATACAGTGTGCAGGCAGTCCTGAGTGAACTTCCAAGGGGGAGAGTAAAGTCATGACCGAGAAAATCCAGTCTAGAGACCACTGTGATGAAAACAGTGAAAGTAAACATAATGGCATACATATAAGAAAGTTTACGTACATGTTCCCACACTATAGAATGCAGCGTATGTAGTATACGTATAACTGGTATAGTGAGAGATGGTAATAAAACACAAACTTGCTGAGAGTGACTCCCAGGAAGTAAAAAGGTATGTCCATGTATACATAATGATGCAAATTTTAATACTTGTATAGGAAGAAGGCAGTCCAGCAAAAAGAATGCAGTAATCACCTTCCACATATTTATGAATCGTCCAGAAAGGCATGCAGCCCTCGATCAACATTGAGCCCCTGGTCTACAGCTCTGAGTTTAGTGATCCAGTTAGTTTCAAATTTGTGGAGTGCCCGCACTCTGTCCTCTCCTCTTGGATATTCTAATGCCACTGCTGTGGTATGGAACCTTAGTTGAGACAATTCGCAAATTTTCTGTTTGCCGTTGAAGTGGGATGCAAGAGGTTAGTTCCCATTTCCGTTCCTGATGTGCTCCTATCTTCTATCTTTCAGCTGTCTTGTAGTGCTTCCTATATAAACACAGTGACAAAAACAAACAATACAATAGACAGCAAATTTGGTGTTACAGTTAATGAACGGATTAATGGTGTACTTAGTAAAAGTATTGCACTGAAGGCATTTGGTTTTGTCCAGTACATATTGCAATGCTCACACTTAAAGAAGCCCTGAGGTTGTGGCACAAGCCAACCGGAAGTGGTTTATCTTTTATCCTGGGCAAGGAAACTGGGGCATAGTATCTTGCGTAAAATACTACTCCTGCTATAGGCGTCAAAAGGCTCAAGTCTTTCAAAGATGCATCCAGGTTTAGAACATGACACTAAGGCCCATATTTATACTTTTTTAGCGCCACATTTGGGCCACTTTTTAATGCAAAAGTGGTGCGAGCCTACAAAATACAATGGTATTTTGTAAGTTTGCACTGCTTTTGTGTAAAAAAATGACACAAATGCAGCGCTAAAAAAGTATAAATATGGGCCTAAATGTTGATGAAGGATCTTATAGAGAACATGACTAGACTGTGATATGGTGTAATAAGTGCCATCCTAGAGGTCACCCTTGGTGGTTTGGGCTTCTTCATGAGTAAAATCTGACGTTTAACTTTTAAGATCCTGTGTTTTGCTTCCGTTATAACTGCAGCAGGATAACCACTGGATAAAAATCTTCTCTCCAGATTGCTGAGTCTAGTGCAAAAGGTGGATTCCTCACTGCAGTTGCATCTCAGTCTGATCATTTCCACCTGGGGGAGTGTACCTGGGATGTCAGCTGGTGGAATAAAGAATGTAATTACATGCCTTGGGTTTTCTATACAGTGTAGAAAGGATCTTGGTTTCCTCCCTGCAAAGCGTAAGGTCCAAGTAAGTTATCCATTTTTTATTTGAGTGTGAAAGAGAAGTTACAGGGGTAGTCATTGAAGAAGAAACAAATTCAGATAATAACACCATATTTCCTGTCTTAATCATAAGTACATGATTTAATTATCTCCTCCGCATCCAGAAAGTTAGGACTGGTATTGGATCTACTAGCAAATGTTTTAACAATGAGCCAGAAATTACCAGACATAACCTTGAGCTCAATAGTGGAATTCAACTTCCTACAAAGATAGGATCCTTGAAAGCGGTTAGGATATAGTATAACAAGGTCATCAAGAGAACCAATAAGACTTATCTTGCCAATCAAATTAGTGATGCTACACATCAAACAAGGTAGATTTTCTATCAGGAAATACTTAATGTGTGTGCCCTGAAAAACACTCAATGCATAAGTTTTACAAAAGTGTCACCCAATGCAGTGCAGCAGCCAAACATGCTGTGCTGCCTTGAGTGACAGGGAGGGAGTAGTAGACTGCCATACCTACAGAGATATGGCACACTCCTCCCCTGCCTAGTACTGGTGCAGAATTTTGCTGCTGCGCACAACACACACACTCTGTGCCATAGTAAAGGGTTGTGTGTGTGAGTTTAGCATAAGTTTGGTATTAGAAGGGTTTCCTTCCAGTACAAAATACTATGCCTAGACATCCTTAAAAACTTTTCCTACTTTGAATGTGTATTCTTTGGTGCAGTACACATGCAAAGTCAGAAAAGAAAGGAGAACTGAAAACATATCACCTTTTAATGCTGGCTTTCAAGTGGCATTTGTTTTGTCTACTATTGTCTATTATTGTTAGCAGATAGGGTTCTGCATGAAAAGCAAAGATGATTGCACGGGATGCCCATGTACCACCCAAGTAAGGCCCCTTTATGCCAAGTAAAGCAAAGCAGTGCTTCATACTCCTTGGGTTAATTTTAGGCAACTTTCCAACACAAACAAGTTATGCGCTGGAACATAAATAACAAACAAATATTAACCGGTGACTGGTATCACCTAGCCAGAGTTCATACAATACAAATTGCATGCACACAAAAACACAGAGTCCTAACTGCCTCCCACTCTCTCAATTACCCTACTCGAGCAAGATTGTAGAATATTAGTTTGCAACAGAGTTCTAAGAGTATATTGAACTAAATCTCATAATTCACAATTATTGGACATAACCTTGAGCATGCAAGTGAGGGCACTGAAGCAGTCCTGGCTAATGTTAGAGAAGAGCTGCTGTTAATGTTGGACACAATAAGACTATGGGGCTCATTATGACATTGGCGGTAAATACTGCCTACCGCCGCGGTGACGGCTGCCAACATACCGCCACGGTGGCTACTATCCATCCTCCGTATTATGAGCACTGCCTGACTTCCACCACAATAAGGGAGGAAATCTGGCAGTGCTCATGGTGGTGGGCAGTGGTAAGCTGGCCCTGCTAACACCAGCACAGTCCCACCAGAAGGACTACGCCAGCCTTATTATGACCAGTAATACGGCCTGGCGGTATCCTGCTGGCGGTAGCAGCACCCCTTCCCATTCACTGCCGGACAACCTCCTCGCTGGACAAGGTAAGTTGGGCGTCCAACACGGGAGGGTGGTGGGAGGGTGGGGGGTGTTGTGTGTGTGTGTGTCTGAGAGTGTGCATGAGTGTGTGAGTGTGTGTGTGAATGCGTCTGTGAGTGTTCTGGTATATGCGTGGTTGTATGCTTGTGAGTGAATGTATGCAAGAAATGTGAAGTGAGTGTGTGTCTGCATGTCAGTGTGATTGTGTGTAAGAATGCCTGTGAGTATTTCTTGAAGTATGCGTGTATGCCAGTGTGTGTATGAATGCGTGTATGCCAGTGTAAGTGAATGGGTGTATGTGTGGTGAGTGTGGGTGCCTGTGTGCATGTATACAGGGAGGTGGGTGTGGGGTGAGGGACACTGTGACTGTAGTGGGGATGGGGAGTAGGGTGATGTTTGCATGGATGGCTGTGGGGGTGGGGTCAGTTGTCTGGTGTGTGCGTGTCTGCAGGTATGTGCATGTACGGGGGTGGGGGTTGTGAGTGGATCGGAGGGGGTGAGTGGTGATTGAGTGGATCGGAGGGGTTGGGGGTGTGTTAGTGGATCGGAGGGGGTGAGGGTGGGGGTGTGAGTGAGTAAATCAGAGGGGTTGGGGGTGAGGTTGGATGGAGGGGGGTGGTGGGTGTCAGGTGAGTGTTGTGCTGTGAGAGGGTGGGGGAGCTGCCTACCCGTAACAGGGTAGGAATTCCCTGTCAACGGTAGGGCCTGCCACCATGGTTTTCATGGCGTGGCATTCCCTGTGGCCCGAGCCATGGTGGTAGGCTGGCTCATAATGCCATGGGCGGTACTATGTCAGCCGCCGTGCTGGAGATAGACGTCTCCGGCCCAGTGCTTCATACCGCCATAGCAGTATGAGTGGAGAAGTGGCAGGTTGGCCACAGCCAATCCACTAATCTCATAATGTGGCGGTATGTGCCATACCGCCGCATTAGTCATAATGAGGTCCTATATCTCACATACCTCTCAAGCTCTCATCAGTGAACAGCACTAGATCATGACATAGTGCTGAGGAGAGTGCAGTATTGACTGGGATAACCAGCTGTGCCTTGGGGTGGCTCTGGTCCTTACGCTTCATCATCTGCCTGAAAGTCCAGATCTAAGCCAATTGAATCATCTCCTTGGAAGGTTTTACGTGGAATGCATCAGGGGTCATTCCTTTTCTTCCTGTCCTGTTTCAGCTTTTTGTTGCAATACTTAGAGCAGCACCAAGTAAACTTCTAAATGTACGCAGACGATACCTAAATACACTTCAAATAAATAACCTTACTGAGGGGCAAAGCTAGATGTCATGCCGTAGGCAACAACAGTATAGAGCTCCTCTCCTGCCTCTGGTCTCTCCGTTTGATCCTGCTGCCTGGATCCAATACTGAGGTGCAGATATGTTCAGAAATGCCCTGGTGACAAAGGGCTGTCGGGGTATCTGGGTGCTCTCCCCAAGGACCTGCTGATGCAACACAGCCGTGCCACCTCATCTATGACGGCAGCTGCATGAAGATTGTGACTGCAAAGAGAGGGGCCACAAGACATTGGTGGCTGTTGGGGTCTCCTCTGAGGCTGCCCCCGGTGCTGCAGCTCCGTGATGGATGCCCCACTTCTCCCACCTACACTGCTTCACTACTTTAACTCCTTCCCCCACCGGTTACCCTCTCTAACCTGGTGGGCCCACACAAAAATGGAGAGAAGATCTTTAAATGGTCCCCCCAGCTGGAAAGTCCAGCGCACATGTACCTGCCCCTCAGGCAGATGGGGCCTCATCCCCCGTGCCTGGTGACACACAGGATGCTATCATCGCTGCTATAGGCTCCACAAGGGAAACCCTGGATACTAAAATTTACTGTTTGGTGGTGGACCCTGAATTGTTGTGAGACGATCATAGGAAAATGGCTGACCAGATGCACAAGGTGGAATCCTTTTTGGCTGACCTGACTTCCATCACAAAAGAACTACATACAACAACACTTACAACTATGTCTGAATACGTCAGAGTCCTGGAAATCAGGACTGAGGATCGAAAAAGTAGGGCCAGACATAATAATATCAGGATTGTGGGCCTCCCTGAACACACTGAAGGTGGCTCCATGATTGCCTTCCTGAAAGACTGCTTATAGGAGATGTTGGCCCCAGATGGCCTATTTAAATTCTGTGCCCTAGAGAGAGCACACAGGATGCCAGCCTGCCCGCCTGCACCTGCCATGCTGCCATGATGGGTGGTGGCCCATTTCCTGCATTTCCAAGACTGAACCTATCCTCTATGACAGACACACACTTCAGGATCCTTCCTGGTTGAGAACGTGAGGGTCTCAATCTTCCCTGACTTCATGGGTCTGTTCAGAAACTCAGCACGTCCTTTCGCACAATTAAAAATAACTCACTATCCCTTATTCTCTCCTCTTTCCCACTACACTCAGAGTGCAGATCAATAACAAATCCATGTTCTTTCAGGCCACAATGGAGGCACAGGAATGGATTGATACCTATAAATGCCCAAGACCACCCAGCGACTGGGACATCCCTCCTGAACCTCACAGACGCAAATGGACTCAATCAAAATGATGCAGGGGCATACGACTCATGCAGCAGCAAGCCCAAGCTTCCAGTGATCAGGCCTTAGCCATGGCTGTGCAGATGAGACATGTTGATGGAGGAGTGGGGTGTCCCCCGAGAAGGACTTGGGTTCTGGAATTGAGACATCTATGGACAAAATCAAGCATTTTTCTCCCTAAAATCATGACTAGATCAGCAGGAAAATATTTTATCGTACTTTTCTACGTCTCAAAACATGGGGTGTGGCAAACTACTGTAGAGGGAGTGGGGCTCCACATACAGGGTCCAGATGATGCCTAATACATTGTATGGGTTATACAACTTGCTGGGGTGTCTGGGGAGTAAGGGTTTGATTTAACTGCCAACTGGCTTCCCTCCCTCTCTTCAACATTGAGTGATTGGTCTACCATAGCCTAGCTGAATTTGCAAAATAGTTTGGACAGAGAACCATGGCATGTCTGCCCTGGGGGTCTTCATTTGGGGTGTGTTTTTATTGTTCATCCTCAGTGCTGGGGTTTTGTTTGTGTTCTTCAATGAGGTGCTCTTCTTCACTATTCATGATCTATGTGGAAGGGGGTGGCAGGCAGTAGGCACATGGCCCCACAATTCTGAATACTGCACTCTAATGTCAGGGTGATTACCTGGAAAGAGTGAGGCCACAACTCTGTGAATAGGAGACACAAAGTACAAATGTTTCTCAAGAGGCGCAAACCCCAGCTCATCTCCTTCAAGTAATCCACCGAAAGAAAGTGTAAGGGCTGACACTAAAGAGGCACTGGGGTGGGAAGATCTATGCAACTTTCTATTCAGCATTCACCCAGGGGCATTAATCTGGATCCTACTGGGGACACAGCCCCTGCCTCACATTGAGATCATTGACCCTGATGGCCAATACATAGAATTGGTGGGGCAAACTTGATGGTAAAGCTATAGCTTTAATGATCAAACACACTAGGGGCGGGTGGTAAACTCTACTCCGCCAGCAGACTTGGTGGAGTTCTGCCCACTCCAATCTCTACTTGGAATCAACCCAATTGACTATTTTTGTACACAGTGGGGGTCATTCTGACCCTGGCGGCCGGTGACCGCCAGGGTCACCGACCACGGGAGCACCGCCAACAGGCTGGCGGTGCTCCCAAGGGCATTCTGACCGCGGCGGTTCAGCCGCGGTCAGAAAGGGTAAACCGGCGGTCTCCCGCCGGTTTACCGCTGCCCCATTGAATCCTCCATGACGGCGGAGCGCGCTCCGCCGCCATGGGCACCCCCTACCGCATGAACAGGATGGCGGTAGGGGGTGCCGCGGGGCCCCTGGGGGCCCCTGCAGTGCCCATGCCAATGGCATGGGCACTGCAGGGGCCCCCGTAAGAGGGCCCCACAAAGTATTTCAGTGTCTGCTTTGCAGACACTGAAATACGCGATGGGTGCAACTGCACCCGTCGCACCCCTGCAACTACGCCGGCTCAATTCTGAGCCGGCGTCCACGTTGCAGGGGCATTTCCGCTGGGCCGGCGGGCGCTCTTTTGGAGAGCGCCCGCCGGCCCAGCGGAAATGTTTGAATGGCCGCTGCGGTCTTTTGACCGCGGTGCGGTCATTTGTCGGCGGTACCTTGGCGGACGGCCTCCGCCGTCCGCCAAGGTCTGAATGACCCCCAGTGTCACTATATGGGAGCAACAACTTTAAGCCACCTTTCTGAAACCTTTCCCAAAGCCAACAACAACAAATATAAATGATGAATAGTTTGACTTGTTGTCTTTAACCCTTTGCATCCATGACCCATAGTCTGGTTATGCTTCATGCAGCTGTAATAACAGATGCAAACACTAGACTAGCAAGAGCGGACGAGCGCTACAAACTTGTAAAGCACTAAACTTGCTCAGTAAAACTCATCATTATAATTTTGCTTTTCCTGATTGTCACCAGAGGGCAAGTGAAAGGAGCTGTCTACTTCCAATGGGCCGTGCTTCCACAAGTGGAAACTTGGTGCCAAGTGTATGTGCAAGCCTGGCTCTAGGGACAGAGAAGAAAACACAATGCTGGCTCAGCCCCACTCAATGGAGCACACCTTCCAACTGCCAGTCCTGTCTCTGGTGCCCTTATCTTTGCAGCTGGGAAGCAGATCACAGCCACCATACATGCCTGCCATATTGTGGGAGGAGCTGGGTCCTGAGGGCTGCTGTTCTACTGCAAACGCCATGTAGACACACACTATAACTATCAGAGATAGATTAAAAAATATATCAGACACAATTTGCAGCATAATGGGTTGAAATGGAATAGAACACTGGCAGGCAGGCCCATGGCATGTGAAGCCTGACTGTGGTGTGCTTCCCCTGCGCTGCAACACTTACTCATCCAGCTGCAACAACCAATGTGGCATTTGACCTACTGATACCCATTGCATGGCATCTAGTCACCCCACTTGTTATGAAATTGCTATGAATATGGCCCCATGCAAGACCTACTGCCTAACAGTCATGTAGCCTCTAGCTTAGTTATGGAGCCCTGTAAGACCCCTAGTTTTAGAGTCCCTCCACAGCTGGCAGAATGGCTGAGCAATCTGATTGCTCATGGCTGAAGCATGTATTTATATGAAGGTTGCAAATTTGGAACACTGCTTTCTATTCTTCTGAGATTGGTAAATTGGCAGCAGTAGCCGCTCAAGTTGCTTAGCGGCTCTTGGAAGTGACACACCGTTATTGCTTGCTGCCTGAAAATGTCTGTTTCCTGTTTAGCGCTTGGGAGATGGGAGAGGGCAACGTCTGGGCAGCGTAATTGATGGAGAGCAGACGAGTGATTTGCAGCGGATGAGGTGAGGTCTAGAAGACCCAGGGAGAGAGACTGCGGGGCACAGGTGGGAGTCACTGCCAAGGGCCACTGCCCTCAGTATAGAGCGTTTTCTGCCCTTAGTCTCACTGCCAAGGGTCACGCAGCAGTCTGCTGTGGCACACTGCTACCACCCAGTTTACAACACACCTGTGAGTCTCGGCACATAATTCTGTTACCCACACATGTTCCCAGGGCAGCTGTTGGTCTGGGATTCCATCTATCATGTATGAGAGCACCATTAAATATGTGTGTTCAGGATGTGCAGAACTCCACAGAATCTTGAGGAGTTGTTAGGTAACTTCACAGAATTCCGTCCTCCACTAATGTACACCACCAACTTGGATCAGCTGACTTTCCTGTCCACTCTGGCACCCCACATCACCTTAGTGCTCCATTACCCGGTGATTATGAGGATGGATTTCAGTTGTATCCCTGACGTCACCCTGGATCGGAAGCATTCCCCCCTTGCTTTCCTCCCCAATATATGTGCGCTCAATTCTTTTAACCGGTGGGCTAGTGAGTTGGGGCTTACTGACTCATTGAGGGCCCACAGTGCTGGGAGCAGAACCTCCTCTTACTATTCAGGCATTCATGATCTGTTAGTCCACTTGGATATGTTCTTGTGTACAGCCAACATGCATGAAAGGGTGCTATGGGCTGAATACTTTGTAAAAACCTATACCGACCATAACCCGCTAATACTGTCCTTTGAGTGGGCTATGGCCAGACATAGGGGGTCATTCTGACCCTGGCGGTCCACGACCGCCATGGCGGAGGGCGGCGGAAGCACCGCCAACAGGCTAGCGGTGCTTCTTGGGCTATTCTGACCGCGGCGGTAAAGCCGCGGTCAGAAAAGGGGAACCTGGCCCAGGGAATCCACCATGGTGGCGCTGCTTGCAGCACCGTCATGGGGATTCCGACCCCCTTCCCGCCAGCCTGTTTCTGGCGGTGTCCACTGCCAGAACCAGGATGGCGGGAACGGGTGCCGTGGGGCCCCTGGGGGCCCCTGCACTGTCCATGCCACTGGCATGGGCAGTGCAGGGGCCCCCTAACAGAGGGTTTGCAGACAGTGAAAATCACGACGGGTGCCACTGCACCCGTCGCACCCCTGCAACTCCGCCGGCTCAGTTCGGAGCCTACTTCCTTGTTGCAGGGGCTTTCCCGCTGGGGCGGCGGACGGCCTTTTGGCGGTCGCCCAGCGGGAAAGTTGGAATGACCGCCGCGGTCTTTTGACCGCGTGCGGTCATTCGGCGGTAACCGCATGGCGGGCGGCGACCGCCGCCCGCCGCGGTCAGAATGACCGCCATAGTATCCCAGTTTGGAAGCTCCATGTTCCTGCCCTAGATGACCCAGTTTTTAAAGTGGCCCTTGGTGACATGATTCACCATTATTTTAGCAAGAGTACAGGCATGGCTTTCTCCCCACTAGCAGAGTGGGAGGCACTCAAATTGGTGGTACCCAGCCACTGCATCGTCACAGTGTCACCAGATCCTGCCCAACTTTACAATGAGATACTGCAGCAAGAGAAACACTTAACTGGATTAGCACATCCAAGAACTTGAACTCTGGCGTCCCCACAGTGGCTACTGGCAGAGAGAGAGAAAAACTGCTGCAGCTGGAAGAGCAATCCACGGCCTATATCCCCAAGGCACAAGCCGAATGCAACAAGGCTGGGAGATTATTAGCCTGGCTTGCTAACCCTGATAAGAGGGGCTCACACATCGGGGGCGTGGCCAAGCCGTTGATCATGGCGGACGCGAGCTGAAGGAGCTCCACGTCGCGCATGGCTTATCCGGCGCCATCTGGGGGAGCAGAGAGCCGGGGACACCTCGCAGGTGATCAGAAGGGAGCCCGATCGATGCCGGGACACTATGGTGCCGCGCGCCGACTCGCTGGAGTGGGGCACGGAGGAGTTGGGCCGGAGCCGTGTGGGCTGGTGGCCTGCGGCGCTGGGCAGAGCGGCGGTGCGGCCGTGCTGTGTGGCCCGGCCTGCGAGGTGATGGCGGGGCCTGTACACGGGGGCGGCCTTGCGGCGAGGCTCCCCTGCAGTCGCTGTTGGCCCTGGTGGAGGTGGAGACACGCCAGAAGAGAGAGGTGAGAAGAGATTGGGCGGACTGCCGGCAGTGGCCTCCCAGGAGCCAGTCAAGGATCCAGGCTGGCCTGCGGGGCCCCTTGGGGCCTGACTGAGGCGTGGTCGTGCCTAGACTGGGCCTGATTGAAGAGGTCGGCTGGAGGAGGGCGCTCTGAGAAGTGGGTGCCTTGTCTGGGGCACGATATTACCGTTTGTGGACAGGCTGTGGCCGGGGCCATGTCAGGCCCAGCGGGAGCTGTCGAGCAGCACGCGTGTTTGCCCTTGGCCTAGCTGATCACCCGAGGAAATCGGAGGCTAGTGGTGAGGCCTGTGGAGCTGGAGAAGGCGGTGGGAGCCCAGCGGTGCAGTGATTAAGGGCTGGGCTGCTCGTGCTACTGTGTGGTAGTGAACTGGTAACCCCGGCAAGCGAGCCCGGCCCGATCCAAGATCTGGAGCAGCGGTGAGAGAGGTGGAACTGTAGGAACCTGAGTGGTGGGCCATTTACTAACAGCGAGGACAGCGTTGCGCGGAGGTTCCCCTTTGGGGCCTGTTACTGTGGAGCCAGTAGCTACCAGGCGTTGGTGGTGTGGAGGTTGGGAGTGGGCCTTGGGTGTCCCACTCGGCATCAGACTATCGTACTATTGGTGGCAATCTTTTAGATAGGTCCCTCTGCGCCAACTGAGATCAACTAAAGGTACGGAGCGGGAGCAGTTGGCGGTGAGACGGCGGGTGTCAGCCTGGGGACAGGTTGGAATCCCTTAAAACCTGGAACATGGCGGGGACGGGACGTCTGCGTTCTGGTACTGGAGCTGGGAGGACGCAGGACACGGCGGTACAAGACAGCCAGAAGTTAGATGCAGTTCTTGCTGCGGTGGAGCGCATTGGAGACTCGTTGGAGCAGGCCCGCACATCCCTAGAAGCCAAAATAGACAAGGTGACCAGCGACCTTGTCCTTCTGCATGCTGATCATCGCAAGCTGGTGGATAAAACGGGTGAGCTTGAGGCGAGGGTAGATGAGCTGACGCCGACGGCTTCCCGTTTGAAGTAGGAGATGGAGGACGTGCTGGCCCGTGTAGTGGAATTGGAGCGCCGGGTGGAGGATGCGGAGGGGTGCTCCAGGAGGAACAATATTCAGGTGGTTGGCTTGCCGGAGGGCACTGACGGACAGAATGCAGTGGCCTACTCAGAGAACTGGCTGCGAGGACTGGTGCCAAAGGGCACGCTTACTCCCTTCTTTTCTGTGGAACGGGCGCATCGGATTCCCACGCGACCGAGACTGCCGGGGAGTGGTCCTCGTCCTTTCATCATCTGCCTCCTCCATTATGCGGACAGAGACGTTATACTTCGAACTGTGAGAACCTCCCCGCCTTCTCGGGTGGATGATGCGCAGGTCCAGCTGTTTCCAGACTACACTCTGGCGGTGCAGAGGGATCGGGCCTCCTTCCTGTCTTTGAAGCGTAAACTCAGAACTCTCGGCCTAAACTACTCCCTGTTATTTCCCGCCAAGTTGTGCTTCGTGGCTGAGAATAAATCACACTTCTTTTCTACACCGGAGGCGGCGTGGGAGTGGCTTGAGTTCACGGGTCGTGCCTCGGGCTGTGCGGCGGAGCGAAATGTACCAGTGCTGCAAAGTAAGCGCAATCGGGCCAGGCGCGCCCGGAAGAGAGGTGAGATCCGCGCGGGACCGGTGGCGCGTGCCCCAGACTTGGAGCAGATCATAAAGGAGAGGAGGGAAGCGATTCATTCTGCTGCAGCTATCAGTGCCTCCCCGTTGGCGTCAGAGTCGGAGACTGAAATTTCGCAGCCACCTAGTGATCGACCTACCACACCGGATCGACTTTCGGAGTTGGGCCTTGTCGAGGGCCCGCATGTAACGCCAGCCACGGTGGATGAACTTTTTTAAGGGCTACGCGAGTTGTGTTGAATGTCTGTTCATTGCTGTGGCCGCCCATCTGGAATGTTGTGTGAGCTTGACTCCAATAAGTAT
This sequence comes from Pleurodeles waltl, assembly GCF_031143425.1. Classification (NCBI taxonomy): domain Eukaryota; kingdom Metazoa; phylum Chordata; class Amphibia; order Caudata; family Salamandridae; genus Pleurodeles; species Pleurodeles waltl. Next base: position 716,707,077 of record NC_090449.1, on the reverse strand, counting down.
GTTTGATGGTGCGAGATGATGGTGGGACTGGGTGTCGAATATGGGCTTTTGGCCTTGGGAGTGTTGAGTGGGCTACCGCTAGTGCTGTGCTTGTCTTTATTTGCTGCTCATTCTTGTGATCGGCTGTTGGGGCCTTCCTTTTCTGCTCCCCTCTCTGTTATCCACTATAGCCGGACTGTATGGTTTGTGTGGGGATCACTTCCTCGTGGGATTGGCCTACCTCATACTCCTCTTAGTGGAGATTTATAATGTGTGGTTGTGATGTTGCATGCTACTGTTTTAGTTTTTTTTGGGTTTGGGCGGTGGCCTGTTGTCTATCTGCTCTGATGGTATTGGTTATGTTTTGGTTATGCTGGAGGACATATACAGAACGTCCAATCGGCAGTTGGGAATCTGTCAATGCTAGTGTGGCGCTATGCGGTGGGGTGGCGATGTTGTGGGCGGGGTAGTTGGCTGTAGGAAGTTGGCTCTGTATGTACTATTTCAAAGTAAGATATAGCATGCACAGAGTCCAAGGGTTCCCCTTAGAGGTAAGATAGTGGCAAAAAGAGATAATTCTAATGCTCTATTTTGTGGTAGAGTGGTCGAGCAGTAGGCTTATCAGAGGGTAGTGTTAAGCATTTGTTGTACACACACAGGCAATAAATGAGGAACACACACTCAAAGACAATTCCAGGCCAATAGGTTTTTGTATAGAAAAATATATTTTCTTAGTTTATTTTAAGAACCACAGTTTCAAGATTTACAATCAATACTTTAAATGAAGGGTATTTCACTCAGGTATCATAGGAACTTTGAATTAGCAAAATAGCATGTACAGTTTTGGCAAAAATGGCAATAAGCTATTTTAAAACTAGACACAGTGCAAATTTCAACAGTTCCTGGGGGAGGTAAGTATTTGTTAGTTTTGCAGGTAAGTAAACCACCTACAGGGTTCAAAGTTGGGTCCAAGGTAGCCCACCGTTGGGGGTTCAGGGCAACCCCAAAGTTACCACACCAGCAGCTCAGGGCCGGTCAGGTGCAGAGGTCAAAGTGGTGCCCAAAACACATAGGCTGCCAGCAGGTAAGTACCCGTGACTTCGGAGGGCAGACAAGGGGGGTTTTGTAGGGCACCAGGGAGGGACACAGGTTAGCACAGAAAGTACACCCTCAGTGGCACGGGGCGGCCGGGTGCAGTGTGCAAACAGACGTCGGGTTCGCAATAGGTTTCAATGGGAGACCCAGGTGTCTCTTCAGCGAAGCAGGCAGGCAAGGGGGGGGCTCCTCGGGGTAGCCACCACCTGAGCAAGGGAGAGGGCCACCTGGGGGTCACTTCTGCACTGGAGGTTGGATCCTTCAGGTCCTGGGGGCTGCGGGTGCAGTGTCTTTACCAGGCGTCGGGTTCTTTGAAGCAGGCAGTCGCGGTCAGGGGGAGGCTCTGGATTCCCTCTGCAGGCGTCGCTGGGGGTGCTCAGGGGGGTCAACTCTCGCTACTCACAGAGTCACAGTCGCCGGAGAGTCCTCCCTGTAGTGTTGTTTCTACGCAGGTCGAGCCGGGGGGCGTTGGGTGCAGAGTGGAAACTCTAACGCTTCCGCCGGGAAACGTGGAGTCCTTTTAAAGTTGTTTCTTTGTTGCAAGTTTTGGTTTCTTTGGAACAGGGCCGCTGTCCTCGGGAGTTCTTGGTCCTTTTAGATGCAGAGTAGTCCTCTGAGGCTTCAGAGGTCGCTGGACCCTATGGAGCGCGTCGCTGTTGCAGTTTTTCTCGAAGTGGGGAGACAGGGCGGTAGGGCTGGGTCCAAAGCAGTTGGTGTCTCCGTCTTCTCTGCAGGGCTTCAGGTCAGCAGTCCTTCTTCGTCTTCAGGTTGCAGGAATCTAGTTTCCTAGGTTCTGGGGGCCCCTAAATACTCAATTTAGGGGTGTGTTTAGGTCTGGAGGGTTAGTAGCCAATGGCTACTAGCCCTGAGGGTGGCTACACCCTCTTTGTGCCTCCTCCCTGAGGGGAGGGGGGCACATCCCTAATCCTATTGGGGGAATCCTCCATCTGCAAGATGGAGGATTTTCAAAAGTCAGAGTCACCTCAGCTCAGGACACCTTAGGGGTTGTCCTGACTGGCCAGTGACTCCTCCTTGTTTTTCTCATTATCTCCTCCGGCCTTGCCGCCAAAAGTGGGGCTGTGGCCGGAGGGGGCGGGCATCTCCACTAGCTGGAATGCCCTGTGGCGCTGTAACAAACGGGGTGAGCCTTTGAGGCTCACCGCGAGGTGTTACAGTTCCTGCAGGGGGAGGTGAGAAGCACCTCCACCCAGTACAGGCTTTGTTCCTGGCCACAGAGTGACAAAGGCACTCTCCCCATGTGGCCATCAACATGTCTGGTGTGTGGCAGGCTGGTAAAACTAGTCAGCCCACACTGGAAGTTGGGTATGTTTTCAGGGGGCATCTCTAAGATGCCCTCTGGGGTGTATTTCACAATAAAATGTACACTGGCAACAGTGTGCATTTATTGTGCTGAGAAGTTTGATACCAAACTTCCCAGTTTTCAGTGTAGCCATTATGGTGCTGTGGAGTTCGTGTATGACAGACTCCCAGACCATATACTCTTATGGCTACCCTGCACTTATAATGTCTATGGTTTCGTTTAGACACTGTAGGGGCATAGTGCTCATGCACCTATGCCCTCACCTGTGGTATAGTGCACCCTGCCTTAGGGCTGTAAGGCCTGCTAGAGGGGTGACTTATCTATGCCATGGGCAGTGTGAGGTTGGCATGGCACCCTGAGGGGAGTGCCATGTCGACTTAGTAATTTTCTCCCCACCAGCACACACAAGCTGGCAAGCAGTGTGTCTGTGCTGAGTTAGGGGTCCCCAGGGTGGCATAAGACATGCTGCAGCCCTTAGAGACCTTCCCTGGCATCAGGGCCCTTTGTACCAGGGGTACCAGTTAAAAGGGACTTATCTGGATGCCAGGGTGTGCCAATTGTGGAGACAAAGGTACAGTTTTGGGGAAAGAACACTGGGGCTGGGGCCTGGTTAGCAGGCCTCAACACACTTTCAAATCATAACTTGGCATCAGCAAAGGCAAAAAGTCAGGGGGTAACAGGTAACCATGCCAAGGAGACATTCCCTTACATTGGCTGTCTGTGACATGTCTTCATACACTGTGATTACTTGGAATGTAAGGGGCATACACACCTACAAACGTTGATACGCTATCTATTCCTATCTTAGAAGGCACTCAGTTCATTTGGCGTTTCTGCAAGAGACGCACTTGGTGGGTTTGGAGATCCCCTGATTGCAGCAGTGCTGGAGAGGGCAGTTATATGCGACAGGTCACTCAGCGCATGCTAGGGGTGCTCTGATCTGGATTGGAGTGGGCGTTCCCTTTGCGGCGGAGGAGAAGATCATAGACCCACAGGGTAGATTTGTTCTGATTCGAGGGAGATTGGCGAGTCATGCTGCGGTGCTGGGCTCCATCTATGCTCCGAATGTAGACCAGACTTCTTTTCTGCGTGGGTTGTCCCAGCACTCGGTGGGTTGGAGTGAATTTCCATGGTTGTTAGGTGGAGACTTCAATAGTGTACTTGATATCGACTTAGACCGTTCCTTCCCTCCGCTGCCTACGTCCCCGGTTGTGACAGCTGCGCGTGGTTTAGTGACTTGGATGCAACACTGGCAGTTGGTAGATATATGGTGGCAGCGGCATGCTGGGGACAGGGCTTACTTGTGCGCTTAGACAGGATGCTTTGCACTCAGAACCTGGCCTCAGTGATTGCTGATACACATTATTTGGGGCGTACGCACTCGACCACAACCCGCTGCTTGTGAGCCTGAGTTGGGACTCCTCTCTCCCTGCTGTCCCTAGTTGGAGGCTTAGGCCGGAACTGTTAGAAGACGCTGCTTTTAGAGCATCGCTGAGCGCAGCGATCCCAGAGTACTTCGAGCATAATGATGGCACTGCTTCGTCGGGTTTGTTGGAATGGGATGCATTTAAAGTTTTCATCCGTGGGCATTGCCTGGGGACTCAGTGCAATCTGCGTTGCTTCGTCGAAAGTGACTTGGCTCGGGTGGAGCGTGTCATGCTACGCCCGGAAAGTGAGGTGGCTGGCAGCCTGGCGGAGGATTCGTTGTTATCTGCGGCTCTTGCTGAGCATATGTCGTTGCTCGAGCGCTTGCGCTGTTTGAATTATGCTGTGCACTCTGCGAGAACCCATGCTTCGGCCTATAAAACGGGCAAGTTACTGGCCTGGTTGATTCGACGTGATTTTGAGAAGGGACCGATCGTGGAGATCCGTTCGCAGGAGGGGGGAATGCTGCATACTCCTGGGGAGATACAAGCTGAGTTCATGAGGCATTATGAGGCGTTCTATGCTCCGGGTGCGCCTCCCATGGAGAGTTTCTGTAGCGACTTTCTTGCTGGTGTGGAACTTCTGTGTTTGGAAGAGGAGCAGATAGAGGCGCTTGAGGGGACTCTTGATCTTGAGGAGATAAAGTCCAGTATTGGTGTGCTTGCATCTGGTAAAACGCCAGGTCCGGATGGTTTGCCGGTTGACTTCTACAAGGCCTTTGCGTCTCAGCTGGCGCCCCGGTTGCTTCATGTGTATGAGGAGGTGGTTCAAAGGGGTTGTTTGTCAGCTTATCAGAAGGAGGCATTACTGGTGTCTCTTCCCAAGCCTGGGAGGGACCCAGCGGAGATGGGGTCGTACCGGCCGCTAGCGATGCTGAACACCAACTACAAAATCCTGGCCATGGTGCTGGCAGTGCGACTTGCGCCGAGAGTACCGGGCCTGGTCCACCCTGACCAGAACGGGTTTGTACTGGCTAGAGACACCTCACACAATATCAGACGGCTGTTTCGCGTCATGCAATACGCGAGGCGGGACTGGCCGCAGGCGGGATCCCTTGTGCTGGACTTGGAGAAGGCTTTTGACTCTCTGGAGGGGTCCTACCTGTTCAAGGTGTTGCAGCGGTTTGGTTTGGGACCCTCCTTCACTCGAATGGTTAAACTGTTATATACTCGGCCACAGGTTCGGGTAAGGCTGGGGGGTGTGATATCGGAGCAGATCCGTGTGTGCAGGGGCACGAGGCAGGGCTGCCCTCTTTCACCGCTGTTCTTTTCTCTCGCCATGAAGTCCCTGGCAGCGGCCTTACGTGGAGGGGGGACTGACTGGGGCATTGCCCTAGAGGACGGCCTGTACGTGGTATTGCTGTATGCTGATAACCTCCTCCTGTATTTTAGGGATATTGCGCAGATCCCTTCGGAGGTCGGGACGCTGTTGCAGCGATTTGTGATGATATCTGGCCTCAGGATCAATTGGTCCAAATCGTGCCTTTTCCCGTTTGATCCTGAGATCCTGGATCCGGGGCTCTGCCTGGCTGGGAGTCCTGTTCCATGGCAGCCACACACGATTCGGTACTTGGGTATCCGTGTTCACCATCGGGAGGAGGATCTAGTTGATGGTAATCTCACGAGAGCAGTATCTTCGATTAAATCTCAGATGTCCTTCTGGAGGCCGCTGCCGCTGTCGGTGGCTGGTAGAATAGCACTCTTGAAGATGGTAGTCCTGCCGCGCTTATTGTATTTCTTTTCAAACCTCCTGCACTATGTTCCCCCCAGCTTCTTTAAGGCCTTGGAGTCAGAGTTGAGGGAATTTATCTGGAATGGTGGCCGCTGTATGGTTGCTCTGAAGAAACTGTACTTACCATCAGAGAGAGGCGGGCTGGCGGTCCCTAACCTGGAGAACTACGACTTGGCTTCTCAGCTTCGGTGGGTGTCCAGCTGGCTGCCGGGCATCCAGCTGACTGACACGGCGTCTGAGCGGGGTCCTTGGTCTCTGCTGCAGGTTTCACATTTATTGAATCCGCTTGCACACTTCCCAGCCCTGTGGCAGCTGTTCCTCAGGGTGGCGTATAGCTGTTTTCGTAGATCCCTCCGGCTCACTGGGCAGGTGGTCCCGTTTGCGCCGGCCTTTGCACTGATGGGCATGCCGCGCTGCCCCAGGATTACTTCGGACTTGGAGCTGCGCGCGTGGCACGAAGTGGAATTGTGTACGTTGGGCGACCTTTATGAGGATGGCCAACTGCTTTCGTTCTCCAAGCTTCAGGAGCTGGGGCTGCCATCTGGGCAGTTCCTCCTATATAATTCCTTGTTGAGGGCCCTGAGACCAAGTGGGGAGATCTATTGGTGGCTCCCCCCACGCATTTGCTTATTCAATATTTGCAGGTGATGGGCAGGGGTCAACGCTTTATTAGCTGGTTTGCATACGCGTTGCAGACGCATACTGTTCTGGAGTGTGGTGCGTTGCGTGTGGCCTGGGAGGAGGATGCAGGCAGCCCAATTTCAGAGGCGTATTGGGGGTTAGCCCTTTCTGGCCACCTTAGCATAACCTGTGATTCCAGATTTCATTTAATTCAATTTTACATTGTTCACAGAGCCTATCTCACTCCGGCTCGAGTAAACAGATATTTTGCTCGTCAGGATGCAGCTTGCACCCGCTGGTTTTGTGTAGGCGTGGACCTGCTCCACATGTTATGGTCTTGTCCTCCTTTGTGCCGCTACTGGAAAGTAGTGGTCGACTGCCTGTCGGAGTGCACGGCTCGGCGGGTTCCGTTCACCTGGGAAGCGTATATACTAGGACTTTTTCCCAGAGGCAGGCGGCATAGAGCTGAGGTGTGATTTACAGATCTGGGACTCATCACAACGAAGCATTTAGTAACCCGTAGGTGGAAGTCGTCGGACCCACCGTCGGTGCAGGCCTGGAAATGCTCCTTTGAGGTGTGGGCAGGGGCTGAGGGAGTAGCGCTGAAGAGAGAAGAGGTGTTGGGGCAGTGTAAGTTTCCGTTGTCAGCTGGCTGGGAGGAGCTGATGATGCATCTGTGGAATATGAACGGGGACTCCACTGTGGAGGACTTGGTCTAGAATAGATGGGTGTCTGCTGGGGGAGTGATGCACTGCAATGGGGTGGTGTGTGTGTCTGCTGGTGGGATTTGATGCAGTGCTAGTGTACTGAAGGGTATGGTTGGCTGGGTTCTGTGATAGGCTCTGCCCCTCCGCCGGTATGCCGGATTGATGTGGATTAGTTCTCAAGCCGGACAGGCACGTTCAAATGGTAATTTGTCACCTGCGTGTCTAGTAACCAGCAGTTGTTATTGTTTATATTGTTTGTTTGTAACCTGTTTACAGTATTTGCCTACCAGCTAGACACACTCATGTTGTATTATGGGTGGGGACCTCATGGCACAGCGGTCCGATTTGTTACATAATGTGTTTAATTAGCATTTCTTCATGGACACTCATGCTTTGAGCCCACAGCGTAAGCACATCTTATACTAGTGCTGTATCCTTGTAAACAGTACGCTGTGGGAACTCGGGCTTGACATGGCTCAACGAAAGGATTAGAGATCTGGCCACCGCTAGTTAGGTCACTTGACTTCTCTCCACTTCTTTCTACTTTGAGTGGATATTCATGTACAAGCACAAATAGAAGAGGGTCCCTATTTGAAAGATCTCCCTTTATTGGTTTTACTGCAACTGCCCCACGAAGGTAATTGGGCTGGATTGAGTGATTGGGAATAAAGGGGGATGACCAGTCTAGCGAGTTTGGTATGCTGATTGATGGGGGGTTTGGTCAAGGAATATACGTTCCCCAACATGTCATTTCCTACTATATGGAACAATATAGTGGTCATGCATTGTGCCTGGGAAGGGGGAGGCCAGGAGCACCCGGAGCATGGCTGCCTGTCAGCTATTTGCATTACAAACAGTCAAACACAGGCAGCAACTCTGTTACATAACCCTTCTGATCCAAACTTGATGCACACTGTCTTAGCTGCATGGCCCAAAAGTTCTGGGCATGTGCCTAGTGCTTACTGACAGAGACATGAATTAAATCCCAATACATACTCCCTGACCATCCCTCAATACCCGATTCCGATTGACCACCAATAATGCTATCATCACAGGACGTATGTTACCTCCAAATGCAACACTAAAATGTTGCTGAGGTCGCTGGCAACTTGCCTCCACTTCCAGGACAAAGGGGTGGACTTTTACCAGATGGTGTGGGATTGCTCAGTCCTTAATCCTAACTGGGACAAGGTACTCGACCTTATTAATGCCACCACTGGCCAAAATATCAGTAAGATCCCTACATTCTAGCTGTTAAGGATGTATCCCCTAACCTAAAGCCATCTCGATCACTACTAGACTTGCAGATTCGGGTCTTATCCTTGCCCAAGGGACAGATATCCATGTTCTGGAAATCTCCTGTGGATCCTACCATGCAGGGTGGAGATAAGCGTTGACTAAATGGGCTGAGTGTTAGAGTGCATTATTGAACTCAGAGGTGCAAAATGGTCTGCGTAGCCCCGACCACACACAGGCATGAGACTTGATCCTGCAAGATTGCCCATTCATAGATGATGCAAGGCGATTACTCCCTGTGTCATACAAGGACTCCTACAAGGAGTGATGGGACAGCACACTCTGGGTTGCAGACCCTCAAAATATTATGTAGAATAGGTCAGACCAATGACGTGCTATTAAAGATGATGATTGGCGAGCCCTGTGGCCCGTACCACTCCCACCGGGCAATATACATGGGTACTCTTGATTGAATCATCACCTCAGGGACACTTTAGTTGTTGATGTTCCCCCACACCTGGCTGGCATTCCCGTCTTACCCCATAAACATACCGGCTCTCTGCTGAGTTGTGTTACCATGCTTTGTTTTCACACGTCTATGTTTCAATACTTGCTTCTTGAATATAGATTGTTCTCCAGCATGTAAGCAAATTCAGTATAGATATGTACAGGACTATGCCACAGGTGTTACCAAAACTGATATTGCTATGGACCTATATGCCTTTTACATTATTTATGCATTATCGTTATATCTACGCCTAAAGCCTTAATAAAATGTATTTTTTTAAAAAGGGTAATAATCTTATTGGTGAAGCAGGCCTAGATCTCCACCTACTTAAATTGCATGTTATACTCGCTGTAATAGGTTGTCCAAAGCCGGAACGGAGCTAGTACAAATGTCTTGATTATAGAAGGTGTGATCCTGGCAGTTATATTCTACTTATATGCTCACCTCTGTTTCCCCCGGAGGATGCAGCAGTCATAGGCCTCAATTTGAAGAATATTCCTAATCTTATGAACTGACAATCCCTGGAGGTCATGAAAGTCCTTTTGATGGCTTGCTTGAGGCAGATGTAGTAAGATATTGGTCGCAAAAGGTTGTTGCAAATTGTGACCAGATTTTAGTAGCCAGTACCTAATGTTGTTAAACTCATTAGCAGGCTTCTCCGTTCTAAGTACTAAAACCATTTAGCCAGAATGTTTCTCAGCCAGTAGCAGTGCAACCACATTAACCCAGGCTTGCAGAATCTCCGCAGTCTTCCATCTGTTACCATACAAAATCCTTACTGGGGTAGAGCATCAGGACATCTTTGAGGACTGGCCCACACTAGAGGCTCAACTTAAACTTACTCCTTGGTGATGACAAACTTAGGCCCTGATTTACACTTTTTTGTGCCGAATTACCATCATTTATTGATGCAAAAGCGCCGTAAACTTACAAAATACAATTGTATTTTGTAAGTTTGCACCGTTTTTGCATCAAAAAATGACAGTAATGTGGCGCAAAAAAAGTGTAAATCAGCGCCTTAATCTTCCAGTGAGCCTTCAAACATAACATTCAGGAAGGCATGTCTTTCGACATCCATGGAACCAAACTGTGGAATTCATTCAAACCAAGCCTTAAAGCAGGACCAAACTCAATAGTTTTCATTAAAGGCCTAGAAACTGAACTGTTTCTGCTTCCTCCCAACTAAATTCCACATCCCCATAGTAGGCACTAAGGAAAATAGGATTGTGTCTTTCCCTTCACCAACTTTACTCTTACACCTGCATATCTTTCACCTCGCAGTGCCTCTAGCCAATAGGAGCTCTGAAGTACCCAGAAGGAGGCAAATAGCATCCTATTAACACTCTCAAAAAGTAAATAAGCACGCAACTTGCCAAGTGGTTCCCTAGCATACCGACATCAAGGGTGACTCCTAATGGCGAGTGAGTGTTGCCCCCCTGGCTAAGCCAGGAGATGAAAGATAAATTGATACTTAATTATTGCTTTATCTTTTATCTGCTGGCCCAGCCAGCAGTGTGTTCAGGGTGGGGCGGGGCTAGGCTGTGGGAGTTGGGAGAGCGGAGGAGGGGAGGAGGGGAGAGTACACTAAGTGCGCATGTGTGTTTGGCCGGCCGTCTCAGGACAGCCAAACACACATGCGCACTTAGGTTTCTCGAGAAAAATTACAGACCCCAGGCTTGTGTCCGAGCGGCAGACCAATCCTGACTGCATGCATGCTATGCTTAGCATGTAAGCAGTGCCAGGAGTGCTGGGGAGCCTGTGCTGGTATCCCAGCGAATGTTGGGACACCACAAGAAGACCAGAGGAGCAACAGGGCAGGAGGCGGTGGCATCAATGATGGGAAAAAGGTAAGACTTTTTTTATTATGTATTTTTTTATATCCTCCCCACCCTTCCCCTTGAGATATACAGCGGCTGCCGCTGACCGGCATGGCAATTCATGGATTCAATATGAGCTTCTAGACCTTAGGCAAGGAAAAACTTCGTATGATCCATGTACTGACAGTATAAATCAGAATGAATGTGAAAATTAAAACCTAAGAGTGATTTAAGTAAAAATTGCACCCAGCTTCCCTAACCCATAAGAATAAACAAGATTCCTATTTGGTGTTTTTAAAAGAAATTTAAATTGGCCGGTGACCATCCCTTGCTTCTACTGCGCTATCCAACATTAACAATCTACAAGACTTCCCGTTTGAGCTCCCATTATGTTCTTTCCTTTATTGTCAATGGCTATTTTCGATGCATTCTTTCCAAATATGTAGAGACTTCTGGTTTCACAGAAAGGTGAATCGGGGATATGAGGTGGTCGGAGTTCAGAAGCAGCTACAGAGAAGGATGTTGCATTTCTGTGCTGCCTTAGTCGAATGCAGATGGCAGAAAAAGGCTCACAAGGCACCAGAGGCGGTTTCCGCAGAGCACAGGGCCTTGGCCGTGCTTTCAGCAACATATGAAGCAAGTGCCGCATTAGGCTTCAATCCTAAACTTATATCCGCCCACAGTGAGAGTTCCAAAACAAGGAAAACTGTTATTTATTTTGGAAGATGGAGTCCAACCCAGCATCTAATCAGTTTGCTGCTAAATAGCTTCGCGGGTCTTGCTGTGAAAATAAATATTGTCTGCTGAAAAATGTTTGCAAACTCAATGGGAGGCCTAATGATTTCCCCATGATATCAAACTGGATAGAAAATTGCTATACTTTCACATAAACACTACTTTCACACATCTGGCAGAAAAAAGATGTGCTTCATCCTTAGGGCATAGTGTTTTCGTTTCAGACCCCGTTTAATGAAATTGTTTCAGATTCTCATTCATTTTATTCAAAAAGTGAATGTTACAGAAAGCTAATGACATCTCTTCCTCTGAAACGGGGATGCTTTAAAAATGCCATCCTGATAATGTTGTTGAAATATAATAAATCAAGGCGGTAGCTGGCTTCTGAAACAGCATCTGAATTGGAATGAGACCCTACACATTTATCTCCCAATAAACTCCTACTATCTCAAGTTTAAAGAAAGTTACTTGGCGAATAACCCCTGGTAAGATAGCTCAGTGAGGTCAGTACTCAAAACTAAGAACTGTGTGAACCCTGCCAGGTACTGACTTAAACAGTGACGGGGCTAACAAAACCTCTCATCCTTATGGATTGATTTACTTACTGGTTTTTGTGTGGTGCTATGAATGCTATAAGGCTGCTCCAAGTCACTTATGGTAGATAAACGGTTGTGGAACAATGCAGTGAGCCTGAGGAGTTAGGAGATGATCAGTAGACAGTGCTTAATGTGAGACAGTTGCAGGTGGGGCCCACTGGCGCTGCTTTTTGGGCACTGGCATTCATTTTAGCTCAACAGACTTTGTTTCAGAGCGAGAGAGGGAAAACACAAAGGTGGGAACAAAGGAGGAAGAGAAAGACAGGCACACAGTGATAAAGGGAGAATTTACGGATTCAAAATAACTATGTGTGAGAAATAGATGCTGGGAGTGGCTGGTTGTGGATTAAACAGGCATGAGTTGAAATCAAGATTATGCAGCCTGGGTATTCGGCAACATATCCTTGGATAGAGCTGCCCACAGGCTTCTGAACAAAACTTTAAGCCCTGATACTTATTCTTTTATAAATAAGCATTGACAGTGGAGGAACTAGAGCAGTTCAGATCTTGCAATTCCATGCATACCACGACAATTAAGGCTACACTGCGGTGCTTCTGTATCCAAATGGCTTTAGTTTGCACTGAGTGTGAATGAAAACTGCTTACGATGGATCAGAACAGAAAAGTTGTTCTCTCTTGGGGCCATATGTACAAATACTTTTTCCCATAGACTCAGAATGGGTAAAAACCTTTGCTACATCTGGCCCTTGATGTTTTATAAACTCTTTATACATCGAGGGAACTGTCGGAAGAGGGAGTCTGGAGGATGGAAACACGTCTCTGCTTAGACATCCCCTCCAAACATTTGTACATTGTAGGGCATAGCAGAGCTTGTCCTGGAACACTGAAACAGGAATGTGATGGTTTTTTGAGGTGATTAAATCTCCGGCGTACTACTGGGCCATGCAGCATTTTGTGCATTCAGTTGGGGATTTTGACGTTTAACCATATTTTTGTATTTAGAGCTAGTACAAACACAGCAAAGGGAATACAGTGGGATCTTCTTTGGCAGTAGATAGATGCAGGAGATGAAGAGGCTTTGTGCAAGGTGCCATTTCGCTCTGTCCTTTACATTGATCACAAAGTAAAAGTGAACCCGGAAGGTGACCACCTTGAGTTCATTGTAATTCAGTGTGGTAGAGGAAGTGAGGTTGTAGTGGTAGACTTTATTTCTTGATATGCAGTTGTTTTGAGGGATGAAGAGTGATGAAGAGTGAAAGTTAAAGGATAAAGATGAATCAAATATTCCTTTCCACTTTTGCTTGGTTAAGACAGGAGGATCTATTGTTAGTGAGCAGTTGAAAGGAATGATAGTACAGTTTCTTTTGCTGATGTATCAGACCTTCAACTATATCTTAGGGGTTTTCTACCAGAATTTTGGGCGTGCGTCACAAACTTCACTTTGTATTACGTTTTGTGGTACTATTGTTGTAGTACAAAGCTTACTAGAAAGAGCTATTCACAAACTGTAGCAACTTAAATTTTAGCAGTAACTTACACGTGTAACTTAGACGTTTTTACTAACTTACACATGAAACAAATTTTTGTAGTAACTTTCAATTTTGTAGTAAGTTACATGCAGGGCCGGCTTTAACGATGGTGGTGCCCGGTGCAGCAATCTTTTTTGAACCCCCTGACCACCTCCTCGGATTCCCTCACTACCACCAAGCAAAAGTGCCCCTGATCTCTCCATAGCCCCCCTCACTTGCGTTTCATTTGTTTTAAAACACTGGTAAAGGCTAACTGTATTAATCCACTCAGCTATTCATATAAAATATAGTTCCGTTCTTTGCAACAGGCATATTAACCCTCTGTGCTACTCTATGTCGAGTCAAAGCAGCTAGACAAAATATCAGATCTCTCTATCTAGCAGGAACATTAATCACAAGAGTTATCTTAACATTTTAATTGCTTCCTGAAGGCTGGACGCAAAAGGAACTTTTCAGCAGGTGCTTTTAAATCGCAAGTTTCGTGAGTTATTGCTAAACACAGCACCCCCTTCACCCTCGTGGTCATCTCTCCTCCCCATCCAGGGCAGCGCCCGTTGCGGTTGCACCATTCGCACCACCCTAAAGCTGGCCTTGGTTACATTTGTAACTTACACTTGTGTGGTAACTTAAAAATGTAAGTTATAGTTTTGTATTAACATACAATTTTGTAATAAGTCTAGAACTACACATTCGCTTGCACTGGTACAGCAACACCCAACCACAGAAAATAACGGCGTCAGCCAACTAAAATGAACTTCATAGGAAATAATGTCAAATAAAAGTAAAGTATTTAAAAGAGTTAAACATATAACTAAATATATATTAATGTTAAAAAATATATAAACAAATAACATATTTATCATTTAATTATAAAATATGAAAAAAATAACTATTTTTAACTTCAAACATAGTGCAAAATATAATGTTTGCAAAAATAATCACATTAATTTGAATTTATTCTAAATATCTGTTTTAATAAGTACTATTGGACAATAAAAATGGTTTTCTTCAGACGGTAATCTGTTTTGCAGTTTGAACTTCAGAAACATAATTTTTATTTATTTTAATACACTTTCATTAATTTAAGTTTTAATTCAAAATTAACTTAATATTGCTGCAACATGTTTTCTAATTTGTTCTACATTGAAAGTATAAAATGAAATGAATTTGTATTAATATCTAACACACACACACACACACACACACACAAACCTTTATTCGACTCATCAGCCATGAAAGGTACAATACAGCACTACAATAAAATAAAACAACCTAAAGAAATAGATTAAAATGAAATCTAGAAACACTTACATTAAAATAGTCTCACATCACTAATGCAGCAAAGAACTGAAATAAAAATGATTTTAAATCAGTAAAAAGGTTACATATGCTAAGAATAATCAAGTTCTAAAACAGGTAAAAATACATTATATATAAATATGCAAAGAATACTCATTATGTCACACTTATCACAACAGCAACATTATCTTGGTTCTTATGGGAGGCACAAATCTTAACCCTAGCCCTCCACATGGCCATCAAAAATTGAGTAAGGATGTAAATCGTTAGCTTGCTCTAATCTGTTTTTAAGATGCTGAATGCCGCCTTATACTCTCTAATACTCCAGTTCCGACAGAGTGAGAATATCCAACAGCACCTACTATCCTTGTAGGCAGGACAAAAGAGCAAAACATGCTCAAGGGCTTCTTCAAAAACAACAGGCTAGGCATTTCCGGTCAGTCGCTGTCAGAGATGTGGCCCATTTTGCAGTAAATGAGTAAAGGAGTAGGGTCCCATAACGAAAAAGCAGGAATAAACACCTAGCTAGGGGGGCTCTATCTCATCCCCAAAATAGTCCCTAAAATAGAAATCCTTAGTTGTGAGAAAGTGATCAGTCAATATGCAGCGACTGGCCCCAGAAAATATATAATAGAGTCTTTATGCTTCCAGTAAGCTGTTTTTATATGGGACTTGGCTGGTGACTCTGACTCTCTCGGAGTACCTTACAAAGTAGCCAACCCGATCTCCCACAGAGTAGCTTTCACAAACTTAATCCAGGGTATATTACATGAGCCCACATGGCAGAGAATTTCTCGAAGACCTTCACAATGTGAATGGAGTTCTTGGGCAGCTGAGATCCTCCTCCAGTAAATGACTGGACATAGCCCAATTTTATCAGAGAGGGCTCTCAGCACAATATCTAATTTGAGGGGCAGTAATGGGGTACTAATACTGACATTAACCAGTGAGCACATAAATCGGTTCTCCACTAAATCTAAGGTGGACGTGTCAAGATGCCCCCACAGCTCTGCTCCATAGGTGATCCCTGGGCTTGATGATGATAAACCTGCAGGGGCAGCTGTACAGGTCGGTACAGGGAATTATGTATTATCTTAGTTATCCCTCCCACCACTTGCTCATGTTTTACACTGCTTTGAATAATGTGGGCCTGCCCCCCTAGGTGATTGGTTAAAGTAATACTCAGGTAAGTAAAAGTTGCCACTCTTTCATGCGGGATCCTTGCTAGTGTCCGGTTGGCCCCGGAAGAGTAGCCCAGATTTAGTATAATTTACTTAGTCTTCCCCACATTAACTTCTAGCCCCCGCTTAGTGCAAACTTTCTCAAAGCAATCTAAGAGCTTTTGAAGGTCCATCTGAGACTTAAAGAGAAAAAGAGTATCGTCGGTGAACATGAGGGCCAGAATCTTCATGTTCACCAACTTTGGGGCATCATTATCACTCTGACCCAAAAAATAATTCAGACTGTTAATGTGGAGAGAAAACAGCATGGGGTAGGTACACACCCCTGCTTGACCCCTCTACATACAGGAAACAGGTCTGTCGACTCACCGTCCTGTCCGCACCTAACCTGCATAAAATTGTTCTTATGCAGCCTTACCAAGATGTCTAACAGGTAGCTGGGTACCCCCAATTCTGGCAGAACCCACCATAATGATGGCCTGGGTACTAAATCAAAGGCAGATCGGAGGTGCACAAACATGACATACAGGCAACCACCCCCCAAGGCGACTACTTTCAAGTATAACAACTGGAGCTTGAATACCCGATCAATCGTGCTTGTGGCCTTCCGAAAGCCCGCCTGCAATGGGGATAGAATATCCTTTTCTGCCAACCATTCTTGTAGTTTATTGAGTAAAACCCTACAAAAAAGCTTTTGTGAAATATCAAGAAGACTGATGGGTCTATAATTGGCTGGATTTTCACGAGGACCCTTTTTATATATCATAATTATTTCTGCCCTAGGCCAAGTTGGGGGCAGTGACGCCGCTTTCTATAGAGCGGTGAACAGAGGTGAAAAATAGGAACTCCATATATTGATCTCATCCTTAAAAAAATCCCCAGGGATTTTGACCAAACCCGGCGCTTTATTGGGTATAATACCCTTGATAGCAGCAAATACTCCAAGGGCAAAAATTTCACTATCAAAAGAGGCAGGCCCAGGAACATAGGAATCAATCTGGATATCCTCTGTACATGCTGCCACCTCCCTTGAAACCAATAATGCATATCCCAGGTTCCCATGGCTTGCTGTGTCGCAGAAATGGTTGTCTGTACTTCCTGGTGCACATATAGGCTGGAGAAATGAACTACCCAATCGCTTGCTGAAAAATTTGTTTCTGTTGGCTTTGGTCCCTCCCTGCCTCCAAAGGATGCCAAATTCCAGAAAGCTTGGTGATCTTTCTGCTTGGCAGCTACCCACAAACTTCCCCACCTCTCCTTCTGCCAATCCTTTTTAGCAACATGAAGGGCCTTTTTGTGGGAGCTCCTTGCAGCTTGTATTAATGTTCTATCTTTAATTTTTATAGCTGCGACCAAACTAACCTTAGCTTCTGTACACAATTTATTATACTACATCGCTGGGCACTTCCTTTTAACCACTCGCCCTGCCTTAACTCAGAAAAGATTTATCAGTTTGTCTAACATCCCACTGTGGATCTCTGTAAATTCCTTCAACTGCTCACCAAATTCCGCAGTCAAAGAAGAAAACAACATCCCCTCCTTGCTATCAGCCACCAACCCGTAGATCTGGCGAAGGATCTCCAAGAAGTTCTCCATACTGCTCCACTTAATTCTTCTTCTTAATTCTTCATCTATCACTGGTCACTCTTAATCTGCTATCTAGCAAATGTCATAATATCAAGATGACCTTTAACATTTAAGTTAAGCTTAAGTACCAGAGCATTGTGATCACTATCCTGTCGTTGTAGATCATATCCTCAAGATGTGTCCATAACTTAACACCCAATAGAATGTAATCAATGAGGCTGGTAGCATTAGTACGAATAAAAGTATGCATTCGCTTTCGATCAGATTTGGTCCTGCCGTTACAGGCTTGAAGGTCTTGATTTAAAATAATTGCATTTATTTTAACAACGGTAAATGACCATTTCTTAATCGGGGGAATCTGCAAGGCTGGGACTAGCCATTGGATATCCGCATCTGACTTTAGCGACTGGAAACTTAAACTCAACTATTCAAATTGGCATATAAAATCCCCCCCACACAATTTTCCTAGCTTTAATATGCAATATAGCTCAATGTGCATTTAAAAGTTCGAGTAACCCTAGCTTTTTATTGCTCTCAGCAGACCTACAATAAAAGTTACAAAAATAATAAAGTAATTAAACAAAGAAACAGAATATCTGGGGAGTCCACCTGAATCTCTCTCAACCCCCTAACACTGTTGTTCTTAGCCAGGTGGGGAGACAACCCGTGGGCCTCCCCTTCTCTGATGTTACGACTTCCTGTAAGACGTTGACATAACCTGCAAAGTAGAGGGGCTGTAAGAACCATGTTTCGTGAAATAAACAAATGTCACACTGGATAATAAATTCACACCATGCTGGGCAGACTTCACTGGAGACCAGACCTGCAACGTTACATGATATAAGCTTAGTCCGGCAGTCAAAGGCAACGCCATTAATCCCAACCCTCTATGCCTATCATCTGACTTTGCATAGTCGTACATGAAATTCCCACGGTGCCTGCATTATAGGATATGGGCCCATATTTATACTTTTTTAGTACTGCATTTGAACCACTTTTTGATGCAAAAGCTGTGCAAACTTACAAAATGCAATTGCATTTTGGAACTTTGCGCCGCTTTTGCGTCAAACAATGACGCATATGCGGTGCTAAAAAAGTATAAATACGGGCCATAGAGTCCATAACGTTCAAACTCCCTTTAAGTGTTGGGCAAACTTTGTTTTTGTTAAAACCCACACTATGTGTAATAAGGATATCGTATTTTCATGCTTCAGCTCAGGCCACTACTGTGAAACTGTTCATAACCATGGGGATCCCTCACTCGCTTTAACATTCATGGCCGCAATCTTCCAGTTTAAAACTAACATTGGGGATAGCACAGTCACTTGCTTCAATCCTTGCACCCTTAGTGGCCACAGTTTTGCACTGCCCTAAAACTGGCAGTCAATCAACCCCTGCCAAACTATCAAAACATTTAAGTGTTTTTATTGAAAAGTGGTTATCCTACCACCTCTAGTTGAGGCGGGGAGCAGGATGCATTGGCTCTATGCGCTCTCTGTCACACACAGAATTGAAATTCTGGCCCGCAAAGGTGCGATAAAAGTAGCCTAACGGGAAAATTGATGATAACACAGTCACCATCTCGATCCACCCTCCCGGGGCCAACCCATGCCACTCTTCTCACATGTAGCAAAGAATTGGATTGCGCAAGGGGAAAACCTCTAAACTGCACTACCCACCTTAAAGTTTTATCAAAAACGACATCGTACAGCTTACTCACTTCTCTCAAAGGAGGTATTCTGGTTAGTACTACTAAATATGGGCACAAAGCTGGCGGTAGATTTATAACCAGTAACTTACGATTCCCCCTTGGATAAGTGAGGTTGAGGGGATGAAGTACACTAACAGCAACTTGATCGTTTTTGTTGCAACCGAGGCTGCCAGAATAGACAGGATGATTTTGACTCGTAAGTTCTAAACCATCCCCTCCCTTTTCCTTGAATGGGGGCTCAGCAGGTGTCCTATTCTCAGAGCACAGTGAAAAGGGGGGCATCCCCTGGGCACATGGTAAGGGAGGCTCCTCAGCCCTTGATCTTTATGGAACTCTGGGTTCCAAAATTACCATGGGATAAGTTGCAACGGGCTGGATCTCACCCTTCCTACCGCCAGTCAATGACTGCTCTATAGCTTCTAGACAGACGCATGTAGGAGTCAAATGTTCTTTTAGGAGCTCCTTAACCTTACATAAAAAATCATCTATAAATTGCCTATAGCAATCAGACTCCGCCTCCTCGCTAAGCATTAATTGTGATAGATCATTCATCTCGACCTTTAAGTGCACCTGAGGTTGAGCCAGGGAAGGAGAAACCGTTTATTTCCTGCAACCAATGGGTTGCCTGTTTTTCTTGCCCCTCTTTTTAGGCTAGACAATATCAATTGGATGTTGCTAGTTTACAGGTGTGGAATCAAATTTACTGTCTCCCAGGGGATGGCATAGGTGCAGAAGCTTTTAGTGGCATGGAAGGAGTAACGTGGTCAGGCCTGAGCTCAATGATGTCCTCATTCTGTAAAGACAGACGCAGTTCAGTAAGTGCAAGCTAATGACTCAAGTGGCTCTGTGCAACATTCTATTCATGGTAGTCGCTTTGGCAAGAGGCGTATGGACCAGCTGACTATCCAATGCATTCCTCTTCCCCATCTTGGCCTTTACCTTGTGATCTAGGGGAATGCAATACAACTTAATAGCCCTCTCCCGGGAGATATAAGCATTATGTAACTTAGAAATAACGAAAAGAATATGCAGGCCAGCGGGGTACAAACCCATGCAATTGTGGGGCAAGAACAAACTGCACCACATGGCCACTATAACTCTTTCCTTAGTACCTAATCCCTCCGCTGCAGACCCAGGCCACACTACACTAAAAAATCTCAGGTGTGCTTTTGGGGTTGTTTATGGCTTACTAGATTGGGTCCGGTAGAATGTATCCATCTTGCAGTCACAGATATTCCAATAATCCCTTCCAAAATCAGAGTACTACGAGAAATCAGCCCAGGGTGTCACCAACTGTTTGTGTCATAGTTATAGGAAAATAAGCAAAACAAAATACATGGAATTGTACGCAACTGAATGACTAGTGCCCCACCCACACACATGAAAGAGACAGTACAATAATTAGAGTACAGAGCCAAAGGTGGGTGGCCTGCCCTGCCTCTTCCGGTCAATGACAGGCACAGGATGGGCCTGTCCTTGGCCCGGGCTTTTCCCGGGCGCAGCCTGAGGTTGTCCCACACAGCAAGATGCTGAAAGCGCTGCGTTGGCCACTAATTAATATTTCACATGAAATATATATTAAGTATGTCTATTCATGTCAAATCAATTTTTTACATTTTCCATATATTGTACCATGCAGAGGTTTCTGCCCAGACTCTTGAGTCTCCCTTTTTAAAAGTAGAAGGAAAGTGTAAAAAAATATCTTCAACTCGAAAATAAATATTAAAAACATTTGTAAAAATTTTTTTGAACTGTAACCACTTTTTTAAAACTCTAAACACTTTTTTAACCTACCATTTAAAAACTTATTTGAACCCTTTTTAAAACTCTAAACACTTTCCTGGCAGATGAGAGGTCCTTGATGATGAACCAATTGAGAGGTAAGAACCACTGAATCACAAGAATGGCATAACATAACATTATTCTTGTTTTGTGCTATTTATATTTAGATTTATAAGGGATCACCTACTGATTACTGGTCTTGTTTTTCTCAGCTAGTAGTTGGAAAGCTCAAGAGCTTGAAGGTCCACTACCTGTCCAAATCTTCACATTTAAAGGGGAATAATATCCAAAGTTATGACCCTGTGCTTAGTGTCCCACACTAATGTTGGGTTATCACTCTGCTCAGAAACTTAGACCAGAGCCTTTGAGTGAGACCTAATGCCCCATCAAGGGCTATTCTGCTCTCAGGCACATTTTCAGTGATTGAGCTGAGTGTATATGTGCCCCATTAGCTGAGGACAGTTTGGGATTGCTGAATTAAATTTAAACATTGCATATGAGATGATACATTAAATAAACAAATAGGTTGGTGCATAAAATTCTGATTCATGCCACCTACCTCATGAAGATTAATGAAGTAGAACACAAATTAGGACAAACAGAACAATGTCTCTCCCTCCCCTCAGAAGATGCGCGAAAAAAGCCAGAAAAAGAGGGAAAGGCAAAGAAAAGACACTCCACCCATAGGCAGTAGATCGTCTACTCTCCATGTCTCCAGAAGATGAGATCTTGGGGAAAAAACACAAAAGCAGAGAAATCTGTGTATCCAACAAAAGCTCTATCAAAGGTATGCTGAAGCTGACACAAGTCGGGGGCAAATCGTACTGGCAGCCAAGAGATTTGAGACAAAGGGAACAGACTACTCAAGGAATAGGATATGGCATGGTCAAATCCTTTTATGAGCACTGCCTCCAGGGCAGGAGATCCGTCTCTGCCCAAAGACGGCTCTGAAAGATTAAGGAAACTAGAGCCTTGACCCTGTCCCCGCTTGGAAAGTTATGTAAGCCTTAGATATGAGCTTGTCTGTCATTAACCCCTTCGCTGCCAGGCTTTTTTCCCCCTCAGGTGCCAGGCCTTTTTTTGGCTATTTGGAGCAGTTTGTGCTTATGCCCTCATAACTTTTTGTCCACATAAGCTACCCATGCCAAATTTGCCTACTTTTTTTTCAACATCCTAGGGATTCTAGAGGTACCCATGCTTTGTTGGGTTCCCCTAAAGGAATCCAAGAAATTAGCCAAAATACAGCACATTTTTTTGTTTGTTTTTTAAATGGGGAAAAAGGGCTGCAGAAGAAGGCTTGTGTTTTTTTCCCTGAAAACGGCATCAACAAACGGTTTGCAGTGCTGAAATCACCAGCTTCCCAGCTTTCAGGAACAGACAGACTTGAATCAGAAGACCACATTTTTCAACACAATTTTGGCATTTTAAGGGGACACACGCATTTTTACTATTTTTTGTGCTTTCAGACTCTTTCCAGTTATTGACAGAAATGGGTATGAAACCAATGCTGGATCCCATAAAGCGAAACATTTCTAAAAAGTAGACAAAATTCTAAATTCAGCAAGGGGTTATTTGTGTAAATCCTACAAGGTTTTACTACAGAAAACAACAGCCAAAATAAAAAAAATATTGAATTTGAGGTGAAAAAACAGCAATTTTTATCAACGTTTTACTCTGTAACCTTTTCCTGCAATTTCAGATTTTTGAAAGCAATATACTGTTACGTCTACTGGACTCTTTTGGTTGCGGGGATATAAAGGGCTTGTAGGTTCATTAAGATCTCTAGGTACCCAGAGCCAATAAATGAGCTGCACCTTGCAATGGGTTTTCATTCTATATCGGGTATACAGCAATTAATTTGCTGAAATATGAAGAGTGAAAAATTGGTAATAAAAATAGGCTGCTCTGCCCCCAAGGAGGGCAGAAATTGCCTAAATACAATTTCCCCCCCCAGGGGAGCGACCCTTGCCTAATGGTCGCTTCCCATCTGTAAAACAATAAAAAAAAACTCCCCGGTGCCTAGTGGCTTCTGCCCCCATTGAGGGCAGATTGACCTAATAAAAATAGGCCGATCTGCCCCCAAGGGTGGCAGAAATGTCCTAAAATAATTTGCCCCCTAAGAGAGCGACCCTTGCCTAAGAGGGCGCTCCCCACCTCTAAAAAACAGAAAAAAATAAAAAAAGAACCCTGGCGCCTAGAGGTTTCTGCCTCCCCGGGGGCAGATCGGCCTAATAACAAGAGGCCGATCTGCCCCCAGGGGGGGCAGAAAAGGCCTTGAAAGAAATTTCCACCCTCAGGAGCGACCCTTGCCCAAGGGGTCACTCCTCTTATGCCAATTTCACTTTTAAAATGCATCCCTGGTGTCTAGTGGGCATTTCAGCAGCCAGATCGCTTCACGATCTGGCTGCGTAATCATTATGTCCTTGGCGCCCAAGGGGTTAAGAGAATTGGCTTGTTCTGCATAACCTGTATTGATTCTGATTCTCGGTCCCAAAGATCCTGGACTGAGTAAGACGTCAGATCTGCCCCCCAGCAGTAACTCAAAACAACTGTAGTCTGAATCCATGTAGTGGGCAGGAGCAATAGAAATCCCCTATCAACGTGGGGCAGGACTAGCCACAAAGTCATTTCCTGTGCAATTCTTGAAAGCACAAAAATCTTGCTTTTGAATTGATGAAACAAGTGATCCCATCACAAGAGAATATGCCTATTACACTGGACTCAAAAGAATCACGATCAGGGAAAAACTATAACTATTAAAACCTAAGAGAAAACACAAAAAGAAAGAGATCCAAAAACTTGTAGTCCCTGAAACTCATCCCAAAAGAGGGCAAGCTCACCATATCTCCCTTTATCTGTATCTACTTCCTTGCAGCATCTGATGTTCCCTGATACAGCTGACAAAACCATGCTCATTACCGTCTGGACACTTGCCCCAGTGAACTGAAGATCCTGGACCAGAGACATTCTAACTTTAGCACAGATGATTAGAAACCCTAGTGAGTCTAACATCTGACAATGACTGAACATACTGACAGGTGATGAGCAAAGAAAAATCTTTCCCATCTCTTGTCACTTAAAAAAAATAGTGCCCTCAACCAAGGGATATTTGTGACAGTTGTAGGGTTTGGTTTGTTAAACTGAGATAAAAGAATTGAAATAATGGAGTACAGTTCTGTAGACTCTTCAACAAGCATCCCCAAATTAGATTTCACATGGCCCAAAAGTAAGGAAAGACATTTTTTTATCCACCAGCCTACCTCTGTTATCAGGAGTCACAGAAGCCTTAGAGTCATCTTTATACACAACTGAGGCTCAAGAGAAAGAACGAGAAACAGGGAGTTAAAAACATCCAGCGCCCCACCTCTGTCTCTTGGTATCAGTTCTGTAAAGGTATTTGTCATCAAAGTGTTATGGTGAGATTCAAAAATCCTCACCTCTACTGACACTGAAAGAATTTCATAAACAGAAGGCTCATTAGAGGGAGAAAACTCTCTTCTCTGTTTAGCACCTCATTTTCCCTCCATTAGCAGAACAAATACAGTAAATATCTAATAATAATATTTGCACTGGCAAAGCAGTAGCACTCTACCTGATACCTTTAGCCCTGTTAATCATGACCCGAGTCAGGGTGTGTGACTCGCTCCTGCGTGCCACACATGCAAGCCAAAGCATGTCAGGGTTTGCCTAGGCAAAAGTTAATCTGACTCAGTCCATAATGGCATTCGCATGTCCTGAACTCAGCTATCAACGCAGTGAGGCCAGCTCTCCACTGAGACATCTGACAAGCAGTCATAAGCCTCAGACATAATTACTGCTCTGGGCAGAAGCCAATACTCCCACAGTTGTAACCCCAGCCAGGAACCATGTGAGGGCTCCAGAAAAGATTCTGGCTTCTGAACCCTGTCCAACCCTTCCTTGGACTCACAAGCTTTCGTAATAGATATTAATTGTATTGAGCTTTAAAGCCTGCTTTGGCAGACGGAGCAAAAAATAAGTATTGGCAATGCCAATAGGTCTCGCCAATGTGAGATCTATTGGCTTTGTTAATGTTTTTTTAGACCTGCTGCACAGCAGAGCAATCTGCTGAGCAATGTGACTTAAAGTCAAGCAACAAATACTACGACATTACCAGCATGTCAGTGTCATAGCGTTTTTTAATCCATGTTGCACATAAACGTACTCTGCTCTGTTATATGTCTGATTAAATGTTTTTTTTTTTCAGAAACAGTAAGTTCTTTAATGGGTTTCTGTCCTTCTCCACAATGCTAAAATGAAAGTGGATACTGCAAGTACATGTTTCAGCAAGGTATTTTTATTCAAATTGTTCGTTTCAATTCATGATATTCAAAATGTGTAATTTTCAATGAAAAATCACGATTGTGAGAGGCATGTATTGTCAGCTCCAGGAGGGTCTGGTGAGAAGGATACTGTGGGAATTTTTTTTATATTTTTTTCTCAAAATGCACAACGCTATTACAAGTCCTTAAATGAACTTGTGATTTCACTGGGAGGAGCTGGCACATTGTTACATATCTTAAATAATTGAAAACAGAGCGACCAGACTCTAACAGGAAAATGACAAGTATAATTTGTGATTATTTCAAAACATGACCTGCCATTAAAGGTAGAATGTTCGACTGAAATAATAATTCCCATTTAGAATTCAGAAACTTGGCAAAGAAGACATTATTTATTTAACAATTGCTAGAACATAATCTGTGGTCCAATGTTTGTGTTTCTTAACTGTAATTAGAGGGCCACACTTGAAAAGTACTACTTGTGGACATAAGCTGAAATATGACAATGAGTGATCCCAGGGATGGAAACACACGTCTCCTCTCCCCAGGCCTTTTACAGGCCCTGAGGACCCCATTGCTAGGCCACAATTATTTTTAACGGGAAGGGGTGCACAGCCCTCTTCCCTGGACCCTAAACGGGCCCCACGGACCACGTCCACCAGGGCCGGTAATTTGCTAAAGGGAAGGAGGCACAAGGCCTCCCTCCCTGAGCTTTAAAGTGTCCCTGGGTACCCCATTCCTTTGGCCAGTAATTTAGAAAAGGGGAGGTGTGTGTGTGTGCCGCACTTGCCAGTGATTGCCTGAGGGACCCATCCCCTGGGACACTACTGCTATCTGCCCGATGAGTGTGAGCATACCTGCCCACACTCTCTAAGGCAGAAAACAGAACTTTGCTCTTGCCCAACAAAAGCAGTAAAATACGCTGCTCCTTCCCAGGTGGGAATAAAGGAACGGTGCCAACTCTGGCCAGGACTGAGTATGGTGCTGACCTCAGAGCCTATCGGAGCTGTAGGGGCTGTGCAGCTCCCCCTCACAGCCCCAACAAAGGCTGGATTATTGGTGCCTCGGAGGGGCACCGTTGCACCCACCAAGAATTAAAGAAATGGCCAGCTCCTGCCAGGGGGTTTGGCAGGTGCTGCAGGGAAGCTGGGTCTCCCTCAGTAGCCTCTACAAAAATCAAGCCAGTGGGTGCGCCAGGTGGGAACTAGGGCACGCACCAAAAAGTAACAAAGTGACTGGCTCCCACCAAAATGGTGGCTGGGAAGCCAGCTGGGGCTGCACAGGCCTCCCAAAAATTAACAATTAAAAGATGTAGGTGCCCTGGGTGGGCAACGGGGAAACCCAAAATATTAATAATAAAATGTAAACAAAAAAAGAATAATAAATGATTGGCATGAGCCACTTCTTTATTAATCGTTGCTCATCTAAGAAGCGCCTTATAATGGCCTGCGAGGGCATTTAAACATTTTTTGGGGGATATTGCTGATGTTCTTAGAAGGGGCAGACGGCACCACCAAGCTTTTTTAAATATCGTGGGGGCTGCAGGGAGTGCAGCAGCCCTTGGCAACCTTAAAAAAAACTGTCAGCAAGGGAGCTTACTATATTTTACACATCTTTCCTATCTGGAGCTCTATGCTCTTCAGCTGGAGTGCAGAGCCCCTTGTGGTTGGTTCTATAGATGCACGTTGTAGCCCGTAAACGTTTTAACCGGTTCTGTTCTGGGGACGTAATGGTTACGTCTGCAGGCACAGTGCTCCTGTGCCGTGGACGTAACCATTACATCCTGGCACCTGAGCTCGGAGGGAACGCTAGCGCTCCCTCTGTGGGCTTCCCTCCCACCCCCCAGGGCAGGGATGGAAGGGGAGACCCTTCCACTTACACCCCCTGAACCCCCCAGTGACATCTGATGACATCAGCACGAGATCATGCGCTGACCTCATCAGAGGCCATCTCCCAAGAAAAATGCTTTGCATTTCTCTTCTGATACTGTGATGGGGGCCTGAGAGGCTTCAAAGGGAAGGAAAGGAATTTCCTTCCCTTTGAAGTCTGTCAGAGCATTTCAGCAGACAGATCGTGAAGCGATCTGGCTGCTGAAATGCCCAGTAGACACCAGGGATTATTTTGTAAAAGGAAATTGACATAAGGGGAATGACCCCTTCGGCAAGGGTCGCTGCCCAGGGGGGCAATTGTTTTGAAAGCCTTTTCTGTCAACCCTGGGGGCAGATCGGCCTATTGTTATTAGGCCGATCTGCCTCCAGGAGGGGCAGAAACCTCTAGACATCAGGGATCATTTCTTTTGTTTGTTTTGTGTTGGGTTTTTTAGTTTTTTAGAGGTGGTGAGCGACCCCTTAGGCAAGGGTCGCTCCCCTAGGGGGCAAATTGTATTTAGGCCAATTCTGCCCTTCTTGGGGGCAGATCAGCCTATTTTTATTAGGCCAATCTGCCCCAAGGGGGTCAGAAACCACTAGAAACCAGGGAGTTTCTTTTTAATGTGAATTTCACGCAAGGGGAGCGACCCCTTAGGCAAGGGACGCTCCCTGGGGGCACACATTTATTTTCTGCCAGATTTGCCTATTTTAATTAGGCCGATCTGCCCCCAAGGGGGGCAGAAACCATTAGGCACCAGGGATTTTGTTTTGTTTTGTTATACAGATGGGGAGGGACCCCTTAGGCAAGGGTTACTCCCCTGGGGGGCAAATTGTAATCCGGCCATTTCTGTCCCACTCGAGGAAAGATCAACCTATTTTTATTAGGCCTATCTACCCCCAAGGGGCAAGGGCCGCTCCCCAGGGGGCAAAATATTTTTAGGCCTATCGGCCTATTATAATTAAGCCAATCTGCCCCCGGGAGGGGTAGAAACCCCTGGACACCAGGGTTATATTTTTGTTTATGTTTACTTTTGTTTTTTATATATGGGGTCACTCCCCTGGGGGGCAAATTGTATTTAAACCATTTTTGCCCCCCTTCGGGCAGATCGGCTAATTTCTGTTAGGCCAATCTGCCCCCAAGGGGGGGGGCAGAATCCACCAGGCACCGGGGATTTGTTATTTTACGCAAATTTCACGCAAGGGGAGTGACCCCTTAGGCAAGGGTCACTCCCCTGGGGTGGGCAAATTTATTTTAGGCTATTTCTGCTCCCCTTGGGGGCAGATCGACCTATTTCTATTAGGCTGATCTGCCCCCAGGGGGGCAGAAACCACTTAGGCACCAGGGATTGGTGTGGGTGTATGTGTGTGTTTTGTTTGGGGGGCAGCCCCTTGGGCAAGTCTCGCTCCCCATGGGGGCACATTACTGTTGGCCATATCTGCCCCCCTTGGGGGCAGATTGGCCTATTTTTGGAAGATCAGAAAGCCCACCAGCGACCAGGGAAGATTTTCTTTTCAAAATAAGAGGGTGGGGGTATGGTCATACCCTCACCCCCAAATAAATGGGGTCAAAGATGTTCTGCCCACCAGTGGGCAGATGTGGCAATCACCCCCAATCCACACCCCGGAGGGCAGAAAGTCTACTAGATGCCAGGGAATTAAAATAAAAAAAGAAAATAGTGGGGTGGTGGATATCAACCAGTATGGGCCTAGTTATGCCCCCACCCCAACTGAAGGGGGTAACAGTCTTTCAGCTCTCCCCCTGCACACTAAAACATCGTACCCCATGGAAAGCAAGAGGACATTTGATTATTTTGGTTTTTGGTTTTACATTTGGGCCATGAGAGCTTGGCTAACTCTGAAAATCGTCCCATGTGGAATGGTTAGGGCTGCACTTAATGGACTTTGGGACGCTGCCATGTAGAAAAATCCACAAGACCTAGACACATCTGAAAACTAAACATCTGGGTGATTTCAGGGTGGTTTGCTTCACATGCAGCCCACACCATTTTTGTACCCACAATGCCCTGCAAACCTCCAACTTTGCAGGAAATAACACTTTTTTCCCACATTTTTGTGGTGGAACCTTACAGAATCTGCAGGAATCCACAAAATTCCTACCACCCAGCATTGTCTCACCTATACCGATAAACATTCTGCTGCACTTGTCAGCCTAAAAATGTTTTCTTCAAACTGCCCTTTTGGACCCGCTTTGGTTGCCCCTCAATTTCGACATGTTTTTGGCTCTACCCTGTCACAAGCACTTGGCCCACATTCACAAGTGAGGTATCATTTTTACCGGGAGACTGACGGGAACGATGGGTAGGAAAATTGTCCAGATGAGGTGATCCCACACAGAAATGTGGAAAACGTGATTTTTTTTAGCTAAATTTGAGGTTTGCTTAGGATTTTGGGTAAGAAAACATGGGGGGATCCACACAAGTCATACCTCCCTGGACTCTCTTGGGTGTCTACTTTTCAGAAATGTCTGGTTTTGGTAGGTTTCCCTAGATGGCTGCAGAGACCAGGACCAAAAGCGCAGGTGCCCCGCAAAAACAGGTAGTTTTGTATTTGATCATTTTGATGTGTCCAGATAGTGTTTTGGGGTATTTCCTTTCGCGGGCTGTAGGCCTACCCACAAAAGTGAGGTACCATTTTTATTGGGAGGCTTGGGGGAGTGCTGGATGGAAGGAAATTAGTGGCTCCTCTCACATTCCAGAACTTTCTGTCACCAAAATTAGCCAGATTTTGAGGTCTGCAAAGGATTCTGAGTAACAGAACCTGGTGAGAGCCCCACAAGTCACACCATCTTGGATTCCCCCAGGTGTCTAGTTTTCAAAAATGCACAGGTTTGGTAGGTTTCCCCAGCTGTCGGCTGAGCTAGAGGCCAAAATCTACAGCTAGGGACTGAGCAAAAAACAGCTCTGTTTTCTTTGGGAAAATGTGATGTGTCCACCTTGTGTTTTGGGGCATTTCCTGCTGCGGGCGCTAGGCCTACCTACACAAGTGAGGTACAATTTTTATTGGGATACTTAGGGGAATGCTGAGTGGAATGAAATTTGTGGGTCCTCTCAGATTCCAGAACTTGAAATGTGAGGAAAAAGTGTTTTCTTGCCCAGATTTTGAGGTTTGCAAAGGATTCTGGGTAACAGAACCTGGTGAGACCCCCACAAGTCACCCCATCTCGGATTCCCCTAGGTGTCTAGTTTTTAAAAATGTGCAGGTATGGGAGGTTTCCCTAGGTGCCAGCTGAGCTAGAGGCCAAAATCCACAGCTAGGCACTTTGCAAAAAAACAGGTCTGTTTTCTTTCGGAAAATGTGATGTGTCCACGTTGTGTTTTGAGGTATTTCCTGTCGCGGGCGCTAGGCCTACTCACACAAGTGTGGTACCATTGTTATCTGGACACTTGGGGGACCCCTGGGTAGAAAGACATTTGTGGCTCCTCTCAGATTCCAGAACTTTCTGTCACTGAAATGTGAGGAAAAAGTGTTTTTGCCCAAATTTTGAGGTTTGCAAAGGATTATGGGTAACATAACCTGGTGAGAGACCAACAAGTCACCCTATCTTGGATTCCCCTAGGTGTCTAGTTTAAAATAATGCACAGGTTTGGTAGGTTTCCCTATGTGCCGGCTGAACTAGAGGCAAATATTTACAGCTAGGCACTTTGCAAGAAACATGTCAGATTTCAATGTAAAAATGTGATATTTCCATGTTGTGTTTCCTGTTGCGAGCATTAGGCCTATCCCCCCCCCCCAAGTGAGGTACCATTTTTATTAGGAGACTTGGGGAAACACAGAATAGCCAAACAAGTGTTATTGCCCCTTGTCTTTCTCTACATATTTTCCTTCAAAATGTAAGACAGTGTGTAAAAAAGATGTCTATTTGAGAAATGCCCTGTAATTCACATGCTAGTATGGGCACCCCGGGATTCAGAGATGTGCAAATAACCACTGCTTCTCAACACCTTATCTTGTGCCCATTTTGGTAATACAAAGGTTTTCTTGATACCTATTTCTCACTTTTTATATTTCACCAAATTAATTGCTGTATGCCCAGTATAAAATGAAAACCCATTGCAAGGTGCAGCTCCTTTATTGGCTCTGGGTACCTAGAGTTCTTGATAAACCTGCAAGCCCTATATATCCTCACAACCAGAAGAGTCTAGCAGATGGAACAGTATATTACTTTTGAAAATATGACTTTGCAGGAAAACGTTACAAAGTAAAACGTGAAGAAACATGGCTGTTTTTTCACCTCAATTTCAATAAAAAAAATTCCAGCTGTTATTTTCTGTAGGAAACCCTTGTAGGATCTACACAAATTACCCCTTGCTGAATTTAGAATTTGTGTACTTTTAAGAAATGTGTAGCTTTCTGGGACCCAGAATTGGTTTCACACCCATTTCTGTCACTAACTGGAAAGAGGCTCAAAGCACAAAAAATAGTAAAAATGGGGTATGTCCCCGTAAAATGCCAAAATTGTGTTGAAAAATGTGGTTTTCTGATTCAAGTCTGAATGTTCCTAAAAGCTGGGAAGATGGTGATTTCAGCACCATAAACCCTTTGTTGATGCCATTTGCAGGGAAAAAACCAGAAGCCTTCTTCTGCAGCCCTTTTTCCCATATTGATGAAAAAAACAATTTGTTTGCTGTATTTTGGCTAATTTCTTGGTCTCCTTCAAAGGAACCCACAAACTCTGGGTACCCCTAGAATTCCTTGGTTGTTAGAAAAAAAGTATGCAAATTTGGTGGTGATAGCTTATGTGGACAAAAAGTTATGAGGGCCTAAGTGCGAACTGCTCTAAATAGCCAAAAAAGGCTTGGCACAGGAGGGGAAAAGGCCTGGCAGCGAAGGGGTTAAAAAAGATTCAAAGACATGTTGATTATTTTTTACATTCTTGTTATTACATTTGTTAAAACATTCATTTTGTTAAACATCAAACTCAGAAAATTAATGAAATATATGTTTGATTACAATTATTGGTGATTTGTTGATGAAGAAAATGGCTGTGCATATGTCTTGATATGGTGAGCCCTTCATATAGCAAATAGGCCCATATTTTATACTTTGGTGTTTTGGCCTGTTGGCAAAATCAGTACATCTGCCTTTCCTAAAATGACACCCTTGATATTGTAACTTCATATAGTCAGCCATGGTTACCCCCGGGTTTGGGCACCAGGCCCTGTGCTGAAACGCCCACCATTAGTTGCAGGGACTGGCAACCTGCCCTCACACTGCACCCAACTCTACATTGTGCATGGCTAAGTGAAAATGTCAGTTAAAACTTATCATTTTAAACTATCAAAACCACTGAATTTCACCAGCTACGGCTACCTCAAATAGCTATAACTTGTGCATTAAAGTAACTATAACTTGTTCCCTCGCCCTGCATTGCTTATGTCCCCACATATTACTTCATCCATGACATGTTCTATGAAGTCATTGATAACATTACGGATGACAACTGAAATGATGTCATTGATGAGAAATCTTTGCATGGCAGGGGCAAGAGTTATAGTTATTTTAGGGCACGAGTTACAGTTTCTTGAGAGAAATATAACCAGTGAATTTCAGTGATTTTGCTTGTTTAAAACAGTATGGTATGTTTTAACTGAAATTTGTAGCTAATTATAAAATTCCTTTAACCTTAGATTTTCAGTAAATTTCTAAGGATTTTTTTTAATGCAAAGTAAGATAATATTACTATATCTAACTCTAATTTCACTTTAACCTTTGGATATATATATATATATATATATATATATATATATATATATATATATATATTCAATTTAAAACAGAAACCTTTCAGATTAGGTTTAGTTAGGATAACGTATTTATCATCTCTACACAAAACCACTTTAACCTACACAAACATTATAGTTAATTTAGTCTGGCTAGCCAATTTACAGTTTGTATGTAGGTATGCGAGTTATAGTATGTTTTGGGTGGGGCATAAATTATAACTTTGAGTTAGAACTATACAGTTCAACTCAATTCACTTAAAATAATCTTTATTTGGTTTCGTAAAACCATAAAAGTTCAGAGATAATAACAGATATAAAACCATATCATGGCAATTAATACTTTAAAATACACATGCCATAAAAATATTAAAAGGCCGTAACAGTCAATTACTTATAGAATTTATCATATGATACGGTGGGAGAAGTTAAAATAAGAGTATAATACAAATCTTCAGGGTGCCTATAGTTCAGCATAGCAACAGCATTGCATGTAAAAAGTTGAAAAAGTTAACAAAGGAAGGAAATGAACCTAGCTGAGGCCTTTCCTGATTTTCCTTACTTGTACCAAAACGTTGTGTACAGCATTACATATAACATGTGTGAGAAGTGACTGTTGAAAATCAAGTGTGACTCTGCATTGCACAAAATAAATCTGTTTGACAACTGGAAAGATGAACTCCCTCCTTGACTTCCTCTAAAAACTACAAAAAACATAAGTGTAAAGTGCTTAGTTCAGAAAAATTGTCAGAGGAACAATGCAGGATGTACCAACCCATTTCCTCTGGTATTGTAAAAGCAAATAGCCTATGTACATTGTTCAAGTGAAATCTTGTAAATTAAAACCTGTGATCTCCATTTGTGACCACTGTAAAGTAGGACTGAATACCAGGTTGAGTAAGTAAAAGTATGTGAGCTGATACGCTTGCTTTAACCAACATCCAATCTTAAACATTTAGGGCCTGATTTAAGGAAAGTGGTGCTGCACCCAGTTGAGCGCCACTTTCCTTGCGCCCCTTAGCACCCCCTAATGCCACCATGAGTGTGCTGTATCTAAGATACGGCTCACCATGGCGATAGTTAGGGAAATTACCGTTACATTTTTTGCAGGATGGAAAAACAATGGTGTGCCTTCTTTTAACGATTGCTCTGAGAAGTCATTAAGAGTGCTGAAAAAAATTACGCAAAGAAATCTCTTAGAAACTCGTGGTGGCGGTCTGACCACTGCACTCCTCATGGTATGACTGCCAGATTATGATTAGGAGACAGCTGCCTCTGCTGGGATTAGGGATCCCAACGAGTTGGCAGCAGTCAAAGTCATGGTCAGCTAAGGTGGTGTTGAATTCAGAACCGTCATGCTGATCATTACTTTAATTTCCTCAGTCTTTCCATCACTGTTGCACCTCTCTGGAAAGGCTGGCAGAAAGGCAGTGCGGGGGCCACAGAGGGGACTTCCACGGCCCATGAACCCCCTGCCAGCACCCTCAGTGCTATGCAGACAGTGCGCATTCTGAGGGTGCTTTTGTGTGACAGCATTGGCCTCGGCTCCCTAAGGAACCGAGACCAATGCCACCGCACTATTTCCACTGGCCTGACTGGCGGAAACATCGTAATACAACAGGGGTGAGCCTGCTGCTTTGACTGCAGCCTGATCCTCACTTTGTTTGCGGTCTTGGAGGCAATGCCGCCGAGATCGTAATCCGCCCCTCAGTGTAGGGAGCCTCTTTTCTTTAAGGTACCCTGTAATTTTTTTGCTGCGTCACCACCATTCTGAAAGATTTGCCTTGATTTACTCTCAGACCCAAATCCTCCATGAAATACACAAAATATACAAGCAATGACTTCAGATCATTACCCGAATGAGCCATCAAAACACAGTCATCCGCCCACAATATTATCAGCAGTTGTTGGGACTCTACCTTGGGCAAATCACCTGATTTGACCACCAACAACTCCACAATGCTATTAAAGTGTAAAGAAAATAAAATCGAGTCAAGTTACATCATTGCCTCACTCCTTTTCCACATTACAAAACTTTCTACACTCCCCCCTTCCGTCATATATTACGCAAGCTGTGACCCCTGAGTACAATTGTCTTAAAAATAGCATTTCGATGCCCATGTTCTTCAAAAGATCCCATAGTTTGCTACTGTTCACAGTGTCAAGGGCACATGACAAATCCATAAATACAATGTTTAGTGACCATCCTACATGAGCTTGTCATGGTTCACCAGTGTCCTACCCAACCGCCTTGGGGCCCTATTTACAAGGAAATGATGCAGCACAGTGCCACAGGTTATCTTGGGCAGTGAGGGATGGGCCATATTTACAAGCGCATCCCTTTGTTCTCCCCTGCGCTGGCACTAAATCAGCTGACTTGCGCCATCGCAGGTACCTTTGCGCCATGGTACTAGGGTCCCTGCGTTGAAAGGGTGATTGTTATTGTGCAGGAAGGGACAGCTTCTTGCACAAAAACAATTACTAATGGTGATTTTCTCCTTCTATGTGTGCTATAGTATGCAGCACACATAGGAAGAGCAAAAAATGAAAATAAATACAAGTATTTCTTCTCTTTGCACCACTCTAATGCCACTCCTGGGGCGGCATCCGTTTTTGGCACTACCTCAAATTTACATTTCCTTGTAAAACTGGGGCAGTGTCAAAAAGCAATGGATGTTGCCTGGGTACGCCAACAGCAACACCTAATGCTCGCCCCTTTGCTGCAGAAAACTGCACTGGTGCAGCCCACATTTACAAGGCAGCGTTAAGCCACAAAAAGGGTTTAACACCGCCTTATGAATTTGGCGCAGTGAACAGCTCCACCGGAGCAAAAAAAAGTGGCGCTCCAGTGGCGCATATGACTTGTAAATATGCCCCTTAGTTGTTTTTTGCCTTTGTTATCCTCATGTTTCCTGTTGAAACAATTGTTTAGGTTGGTTGTGTTTACATTATGAAAAACAGCCATAAAAAATCTAAGAATAAGAAATCAAGAAACAAAATTATTTTCAGAACTAATCAAATCTCTCAAAAAGTGACGCTCCAGTGGCATAAGTGACTTGTAAATATGCCCCTTAGTTGTTTTTTGCCTTTGTTATCCTCATGTTTCCTGTTGAAACAATTGTTTAGGTTGGTTGTGTTTACATTATGAAAAACAGCCATAAAAAATCTAAGAATAAGAAATCAAGAAACAAAATTATTTTCAGAACTAATCAAATCTCTCAAAAAGTGACGCTCCAGTGGCATAAGTGACTTGTAAATATGCCCCTTAGTTGTTTTTTGCCTTTGTTACCCTCCTGTTTCCTATTGAAACTATTGTATAGGTTGGTTGTGTTGACGTTATGAAAGAAATCCATAAAAAATCTAAGAATAAGAAATCAAGATAGAAAATTACTTTCAGAACTAATCAAACCTCTCAAAAAATTAAGAGTGTCTACCAATACCAATACCATATTTTTTCAGGTATCACAAATAATGAATTGTATTTAATGTAGGAATAAATGGCAAGTGCAATGTAAGATAAACATGTACCTAATGGTGGCTTCCTAGTAGGTGTTAAGGTAATAATAGACTACTACAGTGATATCTGATTGTATTTAATAAACACAACACAAAGTCCATTCATCAATATTTTCCTTTATATGTGTTTTCTGCTTTACTATTATGTCATCCTTTAGAACATTTACAGTTCAAGATGATCATATGGTAGTAATCATCATGAAACACTGGAGAAAAACATATCACTTGGATTGTGAAAAAACCCGCAGATGTTATGCATGTCCAGCTGCTAAGTTATTGAAATAAGTAATTTGATATATGTGAAAACATAGAAGACAACAATACTTAGAACAGATTTGTTCAAATGTCATCACCCATGCTAAGCCACCTAAGGACATACCTCCTAAATTATTGAGCTCCAACTTATAAGTATAATTTCCTGGAAAATCCATAACAATCCATATAGAAAGGTACCACTTTATGTAAATATAGCTGGAGGTGATGCAGTATAATTTTCAATTTCTTTGTTACGTCTTTGAAGAAGAAATAGAGCTCTTTTGCTTTCCAACGGTCAGCATGTACCAAGGTATGCCCCAAAGGTATGGCAGCATACCGCGGCCTAATACATCACAAATATTTTGTCCCTTATTACATTAAAAATAACTGAACAAATTCACACCAAATAACAAAAAGGACCCTTTCCACCCCATAATCTATATTCCTCACAAATTTCATGTAAATCTGTTCAGCCATTTTGCTGGCATGTCTGGTAAAATAGTTTATGGAAAATGCATTGTTGTAAAAATTCATTTTGGACCCCCCTTTTTTCTTTACATTTCATTAACTAATCACCACAAAACTTTGCATCATCAGTCAATTCAGAAAAAAGAATAAGAGCCTCATTATGAGTTTGGCGGTCAGACTGCCGGACCACTATAATGGTGGTCCCAAAAAGACCTCGCATACCGCCCTATTACAAGTAAAACAGGTAGGACCGCCGACTGTCAACCATAAAAGGCAGACCGGCAGCGGTGCAGAGGCCTGGAAATAGGAGGTCCGACATCCAGCACCAACAGCCCCGAGACCAACCTCTGACTGAATTACAAGTCCAAAGTCTCAGTGGCGAGCCCCCTTGGTGGTCAGCCAATGCGGTCTGAACTACGGACGTCCAACATCATCAAAGCAATACACTACAGCACATTGGATGAATTTGAAAACAACACAGCTGACACACATTGCCACACTCAACATACCTGCAAATCACACCATAACACACACCCCTTCACACACCGCAATCCTTTGCATCACCAACGCCAAACACAGAAGCCAGAGCAATTGTTTTTTGTAGATTACATAGATTACGCACCCCTTTTTATCACCATCCCATTGAACATCCTGCACACACTTTTGTCCAGTCACACCCTTTGGCACTACCCCTTTTAGTATGTCACTGGTCAATATTTTTTTCCCCACCATGTCACATTTCAAAAATCCCTTTTTCACAGATGAAGAGTTAAGAGTCAAGGTGGATGATGTTATAAGAGTAGAGCCACAACTGTGTGGAGCACAAGGCCAGAACACTACTCTCAGTAGGAAAATGGAAATGTGGGACAGGGTAGTCAACAAAGTGAATTCTGTAGGCAGCACCGTGCACACAAAAGAGGACATCAGGTAGAGATGGAATGACCTCCGGGACAAGGTCCATTCCCTGGTCTCCAGGCACTTTCTGCATGCCAAGAAGACCGGTTGTGGCCCTCCCATTACAACTCTTTCCATGGGAGTAGAAGGTCTTGGCCGCCATGCATCCTGAGGGCTTGACAGGAATACCTGGGGAAGTCGAGTCTGGTAAGTCACAACAAGAAAAATGGCACCAAAATGTAATGCCATGCATGCTTACTGCCCACCTTTTGCCACCTTCACTGATACTCCATTCACCAGTCCAGTGTTCTCTGCCCCAAAGACCCTTATTTGTCAACTCCCAATTGAAGTCTACTCGCTTAGGAGAATGTCAGGACTACAACTGCCTGCAGGCACGGGACCAGATGTACAAAAATGCAATTTAGCATTTCTTAAATAGTGACTTCATAAAAATTTCTATTTAAGAAATGCAAAGTGCTATGTATGGAGATACCGATTTGCTAAGAGAGATATCTGCAAAGTAGGAATCGCTCTTAGGAAATTGGTATTAAGAAATCCCATTGCATTTTAGTCAGTGGGCCAGTTTTGCATTCCTTAAATAGCGATTTCTTATTACGAAATTGCTATTTAGGAAATGCACAACCAGGGATGGCAAAAGGACCCCCTTGGTGCACCCCAAAAATAGGGATGCACCTGTAGAGCACGCATATGCCTAAGGGGCAAGTGTGTGCTCTATTGCTATTTAAAATAAACACCTTGGAGGTGCTTTTTTTCAAAATTGCACCTGGTTACCACCGACATCAAGTCGGTAGTAATTGCATCTCCTAATTGCCAAAGTCGCATTTAAGAGATTTAAGAAATGCTTTGTACATCAGAATAGGAATCACAAATAGGAAATCCCTCTTTGCAATCTCCTATTCTGGGAATCCCAAATTGTAATTTCTACAGGCTAGAAATCACAATTTGCGATTCCCTAAAGACCTTTCTACTTAAGAAAACTCAGTTTTGCATTTCTTAGCACCCCAAAATACCAATTTGGATCATTAAGAAATGCAAAAGGACTTTGTACATCTGGTCCACTGTTCCTAGAAAAGCAAAAACAAACACAGGCCCATATTTATACTTTTTTGCGCCACATTTGCGTCACTTTTTTACGCAAAAGTGGCGCAAACTTACAAAATGCAATAGTATTTTATACGTTTGTGCTGCTTTTGCATAAAAAAATGACGCAAATGTGGTGCTAAAAAAGTATAAATATGGGCCACAGTGTTCTCTTATCCAAAGACCCCTGTGTCTCAACTCTGTTGAAGGGTACTCACCTGGGAGGATAACATTTGTACCGTGGGTGTAGTACAGGGACTGACAGGACTGCTAAGGCCAGGAGGCTCTGTCACTGTTACTACACTCATCCAGCCCTGTGTTCTTTGCAACAAAAACCCTGGTGTCACAACTCTCTGATGAAGTCTACTCACCTAGGAGGATAACATTTGAATAGTGGGTGTAATATAGTGACCGACAGGACTACAACTTCCAGCAGTCACTGTTCCTAGAAAAGCAAACACCAACACATTGTTCTCTTGTCCAAAAACCATTGTGTCTCAACTCTCTGTTGAAGTCTACACACCTGGGAGTATAATGTTTGTACAGTGGGTGTAGTACAGGGACTGACAGGACTGCAAAGCCCAAGAGGCTCTGTCACTGTTACTCCACTCTGGCAGCCCTTTGACCTCTGCAACACAAAACCCTGTTTGTCAACTCCCAATTGAAGTGTACTCACTTGGGAGGATAACATTTGTATACTGGGTGTAATAAATGGACTGTCAGGCCTACAACTCAGAGCAGGCAGTGTTTCTGTAACTCCAAAAACAAAATCAGTGATCACTTGCACAAAAACATCTGTTAGCACACTCCCAATTGAAGTGTGCTCACTAGGGGGAGAACATTGGTCAAGATTGCGTACTAGAGTGAATGACATGACTCACAGCAGGCCCTGTATCTGTAACTCCAAACATCAGAACAGTGTTCTCTCCTACAAAGACCACTGTGTGTCAATCACAACATGAAGTTAACTCCCCTGGGGGCTAACATTTGTCAAGTAATGGGGAGTAGTGAGAGTGACAGGACTACAACTCCAAGCAGGCACTGTGTTCTCTCCTCAAAAGACCCCTGTGCCTTAACCCTCAATTGAAATGTACTGACCTGTTAGGATACCATTTGTACAGTTTGTCTACTACATGGAGTTACATGATTGTAACTCAAGGTTGGGTCTCTTACTGTCACTCCAACAACCAGGCCTGAGCCCTATTCTCCAAAGACTATTTTTGGGGAATTCATAAAAGAAGTGTACTCACCTGAGGGGATGACAGTTCTCAAGTGTATGTAGTAGAGGAAGTGACATAACTGCTAAGGCCAGGAGGCTCTGTCTCACCAATTCCAAACACAAGCCCAGTGCACAATTGTCCAAATACCCTTGTTTGGTAACTCATAACAGAAGCTTTCGCTTGGAGGATATTTTTTGGCTGGTGTTGGGAACTAGGAGAGTGACCCAAATGTAACGCTTAATGGGCCGTGTTTTGCTAACTCCAATTACCAGCCCAGTGTCCACTTGCCCCAAAGCATCTGTCAGTGAACTCCCAAAGGAAGTTTATTCACCTGGGAGAAGAATATTTGGCTGGTGTTGGGAACTAGTGGAGTGACCGGAATGCAACTACCAGGAGACACTGTTCAAGTGACTCCAAGTAGCTGAACAGTGGTCACTGGTTCAAATATCCTAGTCTGATCATTCATCATCATCATTAAATCATGTTTACTCACCTGGGAGGGACCAAGATACAGATCATGTCCAACTCAGAGACGTGACTGGCCACCTAGCTCTATCCTGTACTGCTAAGCCAAGCTGAAACTATTGAGGACAGGAACAACAGCTCTCACAGTGTGCAACAGAAATTATCAACTAGGCCTCAAGATGCATTGCATCACCTGAAATGTATTGGCTGCAGACACATTAACAATGCACTGACCACATGATGACTCCAGCGACATATACAACAAACTTCTGTTTCTGCCTACATAACATTCAACTAGGCCTCAAAATGGTCAATGTCACATCTGACTCAGTCACTATTTTGCCAGCACTGCTGGCAAGATGTAAATCCCTGCCCATCTCTCCAAGTGACAATGTACTGCTAAATCCAGCAGCTGCTGGACATTAATGGAAATGGCATGTTTCACAAATCACAGCTCAATACAACCAATAGCATGGGTACCTTTCACAATAGGAACACCAGCAAATCAGCGATGTACACCAGCTGTGCAAAATGTCACTGTTAACTTTTAGAGGTAGATGTCACAATATCACCAGTAACATTGTATCTGCCACATCAACAGGTGGAGCTGCCACTGGCCAGACATAGCCCACAGACGAGACTGCCACCATCCCCCAGCATGAAGCCCCAGCATAAAGCCCTCAGTGAACATGACACTCCTGAATGTCTGGATGTGGAGGACAGTTCTGACCCATTTGGGCAACGTGGACAGACCCCTAGAGTGAGTCTCACTGTGCACACATCAAGACCTCACAGCCCGGATGCCTCAACATCACAGGCAACCATTCTTTTCCAAACCTGTGTCCACAGGGCAGTGCCTATAATCTGCCCCCCAGTGCAGGATCCTGAGTCACAGCCCATCACTTCAGACAATGATGGCCCTGGAACCAGTGGGAGGGGCCACCTTGTGGTAAAGGCATAGGCCTGTGGGGGTAGGGTGTGTGGGAGGAATGTTGTTGGCCACCTGGGTGAGGCCACTGGGGATGCTTCAGGCCAGGAAACCATCAGCGAAGTCTTGGGGGTCTATCAAGAGGCCTAAGGCATGATGGACCAGGTACTTTCTGAACTCCATGAGATCAAGCAGCTGCAGAGGGACATCCATAGGGATATGCGTGAACAATGGGAGACCAGCATTACTAACCTGGCCTTCCTAACAGGGGTGTTGAGGTACATTAGCAGTACCCTGACCAGGGATCATCAGCAACAATCTACCCATTCTTTTGGCAGAGCAACACCAGGCCTGTCGTCATCGATGCAAACCACTGGAACAGACGTCCTGTCAGGGGAAGGACCAACCACAGACACCCCTGCCTCTGTAGCTATAGCTCAACCCCCATGCAAGCAAGGAAGTCCAGCAAACAAATCATGAGGTGCAGATGGCCAGACACC
The DNA here is from genome assembly GCF_031143425.1 of Pleurodeles waltl. Classification (NCBI taxonomy): domain Eukaryota; kingdom Metazoa; phylum Chordata; class Amphibia; order Caudata; family Salamandridae; genus Pleurodeles; species Pleurodeles waltl. The sequence continues at coordinate 716,664,999 of NC_090449.1, read as the reverse complement.
ACCCACTGCTAGCAAGTGAGCTCTTCCTGAAGGAACTCTTTTGTGTGCCACATTTTCACTCTGTTGGCAATTCTTCAACCACCTTCCTTTTCCTGCGGTAGGAGTACGCTAGATTCTGGATTACAATGCTGTGGCATCTACTCCAGTGATTTCATCAACGATGACTGATTCCTTCACTTTCCTTTTCTATCATGCCCTAATGTCAGTTTATGCACACATTTTCAATAAATACTCCTATCACAAAGTATGTGTCTGTTTGCTACTGTTTCAATTGTTGCTATGTAGAGATGTAAGAGCATGTGAAGCAAATGATGAAGACACAAGATACTAGTGGAGGGAGGGATGTTTTACAGGTACAGTGTCCTGCAAAGAACTACTACCAACACACACCAGCACATTGTTACAAGTGTCTAGTTGCATGAAACATTTTAGTGCACCGTACAGCACATAGGCTGTCCATATATCCGGACTGTCAGAGACAAAAATGGCTGACTCATACTGGGTCAGGGTAGATCTAAGGAGGTGCAGTCCCCCCAGACCACAGACAAGAAGGGAGTTGTCAGACATTGTCCTGTAGAATAGGCAAAAAGAAAAGTGAATGGTGTCACCAGCTTGAGCCTTATCACATAACACACTAACACACCAGAGTAATCCAATATCACATACACCAAGATACAGACAGAGGGCAGTACAACAGTCCCTGATCACAAGTCCATCATAATTCAGTGTCCATGCATCTCGTGATACAATACAAACATATGTCAGTTTTGTGGCACAGGCAAAGTGGTCTGCAATGATGGAACACATCTACGGCTATATCAAGGCCAGGCAAGAATAGTGTTTAGCAAATGTAAAGGGTGAATGCTTGGCTTGCACTTGCAGGCAACATATTTCATGGCTATATGTTTGCACACATGTAGCAATGGGTCCACCACGGCACACTAGACAAGTACAATTTGCACTTCAGTCCTTCCACCCACATACTGTCCAAGCTGATTCGGCACAGGTCTCATACATCCCAAATCTGTGACCCACATTACCTGGAAGAATTGATGTCCACTTCTCATGTCGGAACAGCAACAGATACTTGCCAAATATCACAACTCTGAAAATGCCCACGTCAGGATGTCAGGTGAAGGAACCTGTACAAAGACAAAAAAGGAGCATAGTGTTGGAAACATTCTATTACACAAATCATATAGCAAGAATCTGGAAATTAAGTTACAATGCAATGAGATTGACACAAACAAAGCAACATATCAAGGTGGGGATCTGTCAGAGGCTAACTCTTCAAGCACTCCTTGGCTCAAGGTTTCTGAACATCAGCTCCCCAGTGTAATGGCAAGACACTCAACTCTACACATCCTGACAACTATAGTCCTGCATATAGTCAGTCATTACATCACATGACATACTTCAACTCAAGAAAAGTAGTAATTGATGAGATCCTGCTGCAAGTCCACTTCTTCCTCTTCACCACTGTCATCCTCACTTGGTATTTCAGGAGGCTCACCCGGTGGTAGTGCAGGCTCCCCCTCCTCAGGGATGTATGGGATGTTCCTCCTCAGGGCAATGTTGTAGAGCATGCAGCAGGATGCAATGATCTTGCCCACTTTCCTGGGTGATTATAGGAGGGCACAACTAGTCTGGTCCAGACGCCTAAATTTTGCCTCCAGGAGCCCAAAAACCTGCTACACTACCCACCTTGTTCTTATATGGGCCTCATTGCAGCAGACTTCTCCTGGCATAGTTGGATTCCTCAGCGGCGTCATCAACCAAGGACGGGTTGGATATGCTGAGTCTCCTGTTAAGGAATGGGACATATTTGCAATGAATCTCTCTTATCAGTAAATCCTCACTAGACATTGCACACACACGAACAGTGCAGATGTTACTTACCAACCAGCCAGGCCCTCTCTGGGTACAGTTGTGACATCAGCTGGTGGACTGTGCTGTTTAGTATAATGAAGGCATCATGGACTGAACCCGGGACACTGGCACAGACATGTGAGATGTAGAGGTTCGCCAAACATACAGTTTGGACGTTGATGGATACTTGTTCATGTATTAGTGGCCAGTGTTACATGTTGACTTCAGTCACAATGTGGTGTGTGTGTTCATTGTGTTCCATGATCTACCTTGTGTTGGATGCACATAACTAGGTGAGGTGACATTGCAACCATTCACTGAAATCTCTCTCCTCATGAATGTTGCATATGTGAGACTACATGCATGTGCATGACAGCATGAGCTGAGTATGCACCTCATATGTGTCAGTTGTGAGCAATGTGAGCTACATATATGTTGCACAGACATTCCATAGCACATCTGCCCTTGCTAGACTATTGATTGTAAGTCCTGTCATCACTGACTCTGCTCTCCAGGTTGCCATTCATACCAAATGCCAATTTGCTGGTGCCAACATGATGTACTGTTATGCATGGAGGTGATTGAAATGGGATGTCATGTATGTTCTGACTGCTCAGCCTGCAGAGACCAGGGTCTGTCACATGTATCTCCCAGCATGGGTCATAGCCTAGGCTTGGGTGAGGTCTCTGTGGCTATGCAACTGTGGCACTGCGCCCACTTCCTGTACACGAGCAGATCCTGTGATGTGGCAAATATGAGGCTCTGTTGTAAAATGCTGCCCAGAATGCCTCATTCCTTTGCTCAGATCAGGAATGTGTACAGAGAAAAGTTACTGATCTAGTCCACATGTACACTTTGTATCATTGTCAATGTGTATCCCTGACTCCTGACAGGTCCCTTACTCCCACAGCCCTGTTGTCGCCTTCATACAGGTCATATCTGTCCTGTGCAGGCATATTGCATAGATGACAGTCCCACAGTTTACTGTATGGAACAGTGTACCTATATATAGTTATTATCACAGGGAGACTGTACACTGGACCACAACTCTCCCAGTCCCTCTTTTTGTGTTAGTCCCACAGTGAAGACAGTCTGTTGATTCCAGTAAGACCAAGCTATGTGACTCTGTAGCTTGGTCACATAGCAGAAACTGGTCATTGCATGCCTTTGTTTTTGGATGCCATGCCTGTAGGATAGACACAAATGTCCAAAAGCATATTCTGTGGTACAGGTAGATTCCACAGAACCCCACCCCCTGAAGTGGCATGAGTCTGCATTGTTTATTGCAAATGTCCACACAAGGGCAGGGTAAACACTTTCTGTGCACACCATGCCAGCCTTTTCATTGTAACCCTTTGGTGATTTTGGAGTTTTTACTCTGACAGTAGCCTGTACGGATTGTATGCAGAAAGTCTTCATCACAGAGTCTGAATGTTTTGACCCAGTCATGCCTAAGGAGTCTACCTTGTAGTAGCCACAGAGGTGTAATGTGTCTCGTAGCGGCTCACATACCATTCAGGTTGCTAGGGCATGTCCCACAAAATGTCAATAGCCTGCCTCTTCATTGTAGGCCATGAGCAGGGCAATGGGTTGATCTGCAGATTGGGAAATATATGCCTTGAATAATGTCCATGTACCTATTGGCTTGTATGTGTCACAATTGGGGAGTGTTGACAATGTGGGAAAGTTACATCTTGATGTTACTGGCATGTATGTGACTGAATCATGTGTGAGGATATTTGTGTTCATGATCTCTTGATTTGTCTTTTGCATCCATGCAGGTCAACGCCCATCAGAAGAAAGGGATATGGAGAGCCATCACCAAGAAGGTGCAGACTCTGGGGGTCCACATCCAGCTGAGCACCCACTGCAGAAAGAGGTGGGAGGACATGAGACGCTGGGCCCAGAAGATTATGGAGGCCAAGCTGGGGCTGTCCTCCCAACATGGGCAGGGTGCCCATCGGACCATGACCACCAATGGCCCGCATTCTGGTGGTGGCCTATCCAGAGCTTGACGGATATTTGAGGGCAGCACAGCAGCCACAAGATGGTGAGTACATGACATATTCTTGTCTGTCCCATTGCCAAGTGATTGAGTGAGTTTCTGCCTGCTCCCCCTGACTATTATGGATAAGCCAGGGGTCACACAGTGGAGGAGAGATTGTTTGTGTTTACATGTCATGTGTCTTATACTGCTGTGCCTTGCCTATTGGAGCATGAACCTAGGAAAACCTACGGGTGGAATCCCCACACCACTTGCTCTGAAAAGACCACATATGGCTGGGTATATTGATCAATCAAGTACTGATTGTTGTTGTAGTGTATGTTATTTCTAAGCACAGACCCCTCCTCCTCAGTGTTCCAGTCCACATGTAAGTAGGTGATGGATCACTATCCTCAGCCATGTGTCTGCGTAAATGTGTAAGTTGGCATCTGCCACCCAGAAGCTTGTTTTCTCAATGTATGATGGTTGCTGGTGCCTCAAAGCAGTCTGTAATGTGGGGGTATCCAACATACATGTGACATGGCTTAAGTTGTTCTTTGTGTAAAGCTATGGATCACCACTTTCCATTGGTAAGAGAGGAATGTCCATTGGGATGAATCATATGCCATCACTGTTGGTAGCATTCCTTGTGCCTTCATGTCAGCAGGTGTCCCTTCCTCTTTATGAAACATTTGTAAGCTGAAGTTTCATAGAGGGTCTACCTATGTTGATGGGGTGATGTCTGTATTCCCTCACCTATCTGTGATTGTGAAACTGTGGAATATTACATTTCAATGGGTTTACATTTCAAATTGCGCCATATACAGGAGTGTGTCACCACTGTTCATTGAATGACACATTCCCTCATGCGTCATAGCATGTTATTTGGCATGTGCTACTGACGAAGCAATGAAGGACATGACAGGTAGGCCTAGAGTTCAGAGCCACAAAATGAATATCTTTGAGCTTGATGTGGCATCACGTGGAAAAAATGCACTACACATGTGTAAAGGATAAGGTATGCGCCCTTACTGGTGGCATGCATCATGGAGTGACTTGCAGTTATTTTCTAGTCACATGTGTTGGGTACAGGCATACATCCACAAACAGACATCTTGGTTTGCATGGCCATGATGGGGATGGGAATGTAGCTTCCCAATGAGCAACATGTTGTGTGCCTCCTAGAAGTCCTTGCTACTTCTGTGTCTCTCCAACATGCAAACGACTGATGGCTTCTGCTGAAGCACTCAGAGTATGTCATTGTAAGGGGTGCCAGACATTAGTGGTTATGACCCTGGGGCTTTCTCATTCCTTGTGTGTTTTTGGGGGATATCTCTTCATGATATATTGGACATGATGTCTGCAGTGTTCATGTCCATGCCACATGTGTGGCCTATCCGAATAACATTGATACTACCTCCTTGTCTCTAGTGGGACAATAAACAATTGGTAAGGTGTAAAATGTAGATAGCTTGCCAGTGTGACATGGGTATTTCTATGTCACCTTCTCCAAGCTATTGTACTGTTTCAATCAACATGTCTTAAGTTTGGACCATCATTTCTTATTATAGGATCATGATGTACGTGACATGTCATGATATATGTGACATATGGATGTGTGCATGGCTTTGTGTGGGATCTGTGGGAATGGACTTTGCATTGTTCTCCATTTGTATTCCAACGGGTGACTGAGGTCTGCTCCATGGGGCAACGCTTTGCGGGTGATGTTGCCTCCAAATGGTTGACTGGTCTTGGTGATTGCACAACTTCAGCCATGCAATTTTAGTATTGTGAGATCGTGATTTACCTGTGGGCAACTGTTGCCAGTTCATATGGCATGCATGTGTATGGTATGTCACATGTATGGTCCACTTAGGTGACGTTTGTTTCTGGGCCTACTTTATATCATGATCATGTTTGCTAATCATTGCTGTTCTTCAAGTGTGTTCATGGACATGCGATGAGCCCATTCTTCTTTGTCTTGCAGCATCAGCACAAGCAAGCAAAGGAGATGGGGCCAAGCCAAGTGGGGAATCATCTGGCCACGGGACCTCAGGTCAAGACACCATGGAGAGAGAGGGACACAGTGGCCTGGAGGGTGAGGGGAGTGCCAGGGGGGAGACCAGAACACCCTCATCATCGGATTCCTCCTACAGTGGTCATTTGGCAGACCCATCAGGGTATATCCCTGTACCATCCTTGTCCACCACCCCCGTTCTATTGCTGCCCTCCCTTTTGCTCCCCACCCAGTTGGCTGGGCCTGCTCACCAAGAGGATGGGAGTCTTTTTTGCCACAGGCACCTTCACCCCACCCCTGTTACCCCTTCTGCCCTCAGTGAGGAGGCTATTGGCCTCCTGAGAAGTATCTATGAGGGTCAGACAGCCATTGTCAATGGCATTCAGGGATGTGCAACACAACTCCATCAACCCCAAGCATTCCTGGATGGCATTTATGGTGCAATGGTTGGCCTACAGAGATCTTCTTTCAGGCTCTGGCCTCCTCACTGACGGCAGCCAGTCACCCCTCCACCTTCCGCCCCCCCTTCACCTCCCTCTTCCCACTCCAAATCCCTCCTTCCCCTACCTACCCAAAGCACACAGACTAATCCACAGACATCCACCTCAATATCCAAGAGGGGTACACACAAACAGCACAAAACACACCATCGCGCACACAAACAACATCCACCCACAGACACAGCAACAGTCACAACTTCCCTTGACACCCCCACTAACCCCCCCAGCCCGCACATCACATCCAGTATACCCACAGGCACCATACCAACAGTGAGTGACAGACCCACCATACCCATCAAACTCACAGCCACCGCCCCTGTAGACCTGAAGATGTCCACCACAAGCAGCACACCCGCAGACACCACAACTATAAAAACAGACCTCCACCACATCCCCCATACCTACAGTCACCACCCTAACAGTCACACACCCACCCACCAATTCATCCCCAGCACCTCTGCATCCCAGCCACACAAGACCAACACCCACACTCACCCACCCAGCAGACACCCACCAAACACAAGCAGACTTCCCATGAGCACGCGCCCACAACATCCTCATCAACACAGCCTACAACCACTTCCTCAATCTCTAAATCTTTACCCCTTCTGATGCCCGTCTCGTGCACCTAAGCAACTTTTTTCATTAGAATTTGACCTTTGCACTGTTCCCTCAATCCCCCACACCAAACCCAAGAGGCCGCTACCCACCTCCAAGGCCTTCCATGCCTCTCTGCAAACACCCATACCTCTACCCCCAAGAAGAAGCCCACCCCTCCCAAGAAGAATCCTACTCCTCTGAAGACAGTAACCACTCCTCCCAAACCCCCCTCCCAAAGCCAATCCCCCCCAGATAATTGATGAGGTGCCTGATTCATTTTCTACCTTATCGTTGTTCCTGAGTGACTTGTGTTGTGTGGCTTCAGTTGTGTGTGTTTCAGCCTGCTTGCTGCTCCATTTGCTGTTGTTTGCAGTATGTGACTTTGTGGGCAATGTCCCCAAAGAGAAGGGTATATGTTGAGTGCATGGATATGTGGGTGTGAATGAAATGGTGGTGTCATGGCATTGTGTCCTGTTTGTTATGGTAAGTATTTCATCTTGTGTTGTCCAATGTGCGCATGTATGGTGTCAGACTTGTCCCCTGATATGGTTTACGAATTCATCTGATGTGTGTCAGCTTGAGGTTTATTAATGTAGACATGGAGTGTGTTCCATTGTGCTAACTTTGTTGGAATTTGACTGTGCATGTGTCCATTTAGGTGTGTGTCCCATGCAGTTGGATTTGTTTGTGCTTGTTGGTTTGCACTTCCACATTGTACAGACGGGCATGTCACTTGTGTCTAGTAATGTTTGTCCTTAAGACACATGTAGGGCCCTTTCTGTGTGAATGCTGTTTTATGGGCAGTTGCAAGGTGATATGTGTCCCAAGCAGCCTCCGTCCCTGAGTGTTCGAGGTGCCCTCCTCCCAATTGTGCATGTACTGTGTGCATGGTGTTCTTTGTCTATTTGTCTCTCTATATTGTGCATGTCATTGTGGTTCCATTGTGCTGTGATGAGATGTGTCTATTATAGGGCTGTTCCACGGAGGTGTTGTTTGTGTTCCATGACACATTGATATATTTGTGTTTTGTATGTGACAAAAGTACATGGCCTGTGTGGAATGTGAGTGTATGGGTTACTTTTGTATATGTGATGTTTCTGCGTAGTTTGTGATGTGTGGATGAATGTTGTGTAGACTTCACTGTCCCTGCTGCAGAGATGTGTGGCCATGTGTTTTTGCATGGTGTTACAATGCAGTGTGATTGAGCTGCCTAAAGGAGGTGTTTTGTGACTGTGAATGTGTCCATCTTGATGTATCTTTCAGACTGTGTACTGCATATGACATGCACCTGGTGCCCATGGCGTTCCCCACCCTATGATGTGTACGATGGCTCAACCACCTGTTATGAAGTTATCCAGTACGGGTAAATGTGTGTACTTACACTCGGTGGAGTCCACGACAGCATTGGTTTTGTGCAACTTCGAGGACATCAGAAGCGGCAGGACATGTGCAATGGGCTCCATGGCAGCATCGGATGAGTGAGACTGCATGGAGATGAGTTTCTCCCTTTGTACTGTCTGTTTCCACCTTCTGAGATGTGGTGTTTGGCCCGCCAAGGTCACATTGGTGAAGTGAACCCTCATAATTGGACCGGAGAGCAACTACGGCTCCGTCGACCTGTTTGTGCTTCCTTGTGACCATGGCGGTCTGTGCTGCTTGGCGTTGCCGGAAGAACTGAAGCAGTCTTTACTCCATAGGCCAGCATGACTCATAATACGGTGGTCTGAGCACCAACCTGCCAGCAGTTGGACCACCGCCATGGTGAGCCATGGACCTCTAAACTCGTAATGAGGCCCTAAGTCTGTAAAATGTCTTGGAGATTCAGGAAACTGTGACAAAGTTATTAGCAAGGAAAAATCCCAGAAATTCCTATGTCTCAGAATCCTAACTATAATTACAAAGTGGCTACCACTACTCTATAATATATATCTATATCTATCTGACCTACTGGGGGTCACCAGTAGATAGTTATAGTTAGGTCTGCTTTTCCAAAGAAAGAGCATTTTTTAGTTTCCTAATAACGTTCCGAAAAAAATTCATCCACCTCAGCTCCTTCCTAGAAAGTTTCAGGGTGAGCCATCAAGCAGGGGCTGAGAAATAAGGGGGTCTCAAAACGTACAATCCCCATGCATTTTCCATAGACTTATTTAGACACAGCCACAGCAAAAACTGCTGAATGGAATTACACTTAATTAAGCAGGAAGCTAGATCTCGGTCAATAGATTGTGCTTCTTGTGATTTATTGTAAATCCAGTCAATATTGTTTGATAAATTAAGGGTTAAAAATAAACGCATATTTGGACGGTTGGACTTGCGAGTGTCCCGGGGGATTCCCGCAAAAGTGCAAATTTAAAAATAGACACATGTGTTTGGGTGATAGGACAATTATTTCCATGAGCCTTCACTCTCACACAGGAGCAAGAGGCTCCAGTGAGTCTCGCAAGAGCAAGCATTCTGATTGGCTGGCTGTTAGAATGTCAAAAAATTAAATGCCCACCATTACTATTTATTGTGAAAAAATTGAGGTGTTGTGAAATGAAAGAAAACAGCTATATAAGGGGACATCAAAAAGGAATGCTGCCCCACTAAGTTTAGAGAGGAGGCGCCTAAGAAATAACTACTGTGAAGAAAATTAATTATTTTTTTTCAACAAATGTTTATGATGCCGCAGGACTCCCTTGGTATTGCGAGTAGTAAAAAGGGGTATATGCATTTTCAATACACTCCATTAGTAGGAAGGCATTGGTCCTATTTGTGAGTGGAAGTGTGTAGGAGATAAGGGCCATGATGAGTAGATGCTTAATTCTTATTTTTAAAATAATTGCAACCTCGCAAGACTCTACAGGACTGTGAAAAGTAGAAAGGAGTAGGTGATCTTTGAATACACTGTAGTATGCACCCTTGCTACTGTGAGGAGTGCTAATCGAGATGGTGTTTATCAGTGTCTACTATTTACACCCATTGGCTTGGTAATGATTGTGAGTAGAGTACAGTCTCTTCCCATACCCTACTATGCACACCCATTATCAGAGAGGAGAGGTGTCAGCCGAGAGGCCAAACTGTTGGGTAACTCTGTGAAGAGTCAATCAATCAATCAATCAGGAATTTGTAAAGCGCACTACTCACCCGTGAGGGTCTCAATGTGCTGAGGAGGGGAAGAGGGAGAAGGGGGTGAGGTGCTGCTACTGCTCGAATAGCCAGGTCTTGAGAAGTTTCCTAAAGGTAAGGAGGTCTTTGATCTGGCGCAGGTGGGTCAGAAGAGTGTTCCACGTTTTGGCGGCGAGGTGCAAGAATGATCTACTGCCGGTTGTAGTTCTGCGAACACATGGGATGGTTGCGAGGGTGAGGGAGAGTTGTTTTAGTTAACAGTTTAACGGCTCCAGTGAGAGTAATGATACCTTAAAAATAAATTGCTAATACCATATATCCATAAGAGAGTTACTAGAACTGAGCAAATGCACATTCACTACTGAAAAATTGAATATTTATCTGTTTAATACCCTGTTATATTACAAGAAAAAAACATTATTTTTACAAACAAAATCTAAACACAACATATACTATAAAATAATTCTACCATACATATACCTAAATAATTCATTTATTTTAAAAACAAAAATCCTAAAAAATTAACTGGAAGAGAAATAAAGGTTAAAGTAAATTTATGGTTAGGGGTAATAAAAATATTTGTTTTGTTTTTAAAAATCGTAGAGAAATATTGTTATATTTAGGTTAATATCTCAGTGACAACGTTAACATAATAAACTAAATAAACTAAGAAATTCACCAGTTATAGTTAGCAGCGCTAACTTTAACTTGTGCCCCTGCCATGCACTGCTTATGACCTCACACATGACATCACTCATGGCATGTTCTATGACATAATTTATGATATCATTGATGATATGTCAAATTACATCATTGATGACATCATCCAATGATTGTGCTTGTTTGTTTTAGTTTAAATAGTGGCAAGCAACTACCAAATTACTTTTCTACCTATTGTTGGACAACTCGGGCCACCTTACGGGTATAATTGTTTACGAAACACATGCGATACTAATGCATCATAGATGTGTTGAGGTATTGAATATGCTATACATGTTTGCATTCAAGAATAATCCTGTGCGCAGTTGACAATTTCTGTCCACTATGTTCAAAAAACGTTCCTAGGCTCTGTAGAAGAAGTTTGCTACAGGGCAAATATTCTAGACACAACATGCTAAGTATTTTAAACGCCCTGGAGTTATTAGACAAAATTGTGTCCGCATGACAGTTTCAACATAACATGGAAGACTGTGTGCACCCGGTATTAAGCTATGCGCATGTGCTTGCTTTGCTTCAGAAGATGGGTCTGTAAAGTTTTTACCAAAACATTAAGGCTGTAAGTAGTTTGATCTTTAGCACCTTCAGACCTTGGCTATTTTAAGTGAATAGTCTCTCTTTGGACATGTTCCACATAGAGTGTACACTTTGTTTAGTAGATACTTTTTAATACTCTGGTGTGTATTTGTAATGACAGTTTAACTGTCTGCAAACGGTGTCATGCAGACTAAGGGGGTCATTACGACCTTGGCGGGTGGCAACAGCCGCCTGCCAAGATCTGACCACCATGTGGCCACCAATGCGGCCGCACCCTCACCGCGGCCATTTGGAGATCCCCGCTGGGCCGGCGGGCGGAAACCTGGTTTCCGCCCGCCGGCCCAGTGGGGATCACGGCCGCAACATAGGAGCCGGCTCCAAATGAAGCCGGCGGTGTTGCGGCCGTGCGACGGGTGCAGTTGCACCTGTCGCGCTTTTCACTGTCTGCACAGCCGCAATAGGGCCCTGTCAGGGGGGCCCTGCACTGCCCATGCCAGTGGCCCCAGGGGCCCCAGGGGCCCCACGACTCCCCGTACCGCCAGCCTTTTCCTGGTGGTTCAGACCGCCAGAAAAAGGCTGGCGGTCGGGGACTCGTAATCCCCTGGGCAGCGTGCAAGCAGAGCTGCCCTGGCGGATTACATCCACTGGGGCCATTGTGGTGGAAAACCGCCGGCCCCGGCGGTGCGACCGTGGCGCTACCGCCGCGGTCAAAATACGCCAGGAGGCACCGCCAGCCTGTTGGCGGTGCTCCCGTCGTTTTGGCCCTGCGGTTGTAATACCGTCAGGGTCATAATGACCACCTAAATGTTTTCCATAGAGTAAACAGTGCTAACAGTGCCCACTTTTCTAATTATATCCACTTCATTTCTCAGTGAACGTTCAGTGACTGTCAGGGTTTTGATACAGGTACAGAGTGTCTGTAGTAGGGTGTTAGTTATGCAACGGGGCTTACGTATCTTGATGAACTTGGTTTTCTTTGAACTGTTGTATACAGATTGACCACTCTATGCAGTATAGGTTACCCTTTCATCTGTGGTTCATAGTCAATATGAATTTGGCTTCCTGCTAATGAAAGCAACAGGCTGGTCAAGGCCATCATCATTGGTTTGGGACAGGACTGCTCCTATCCATGTTCAGAGGCATCTGTCTACACAATGAGCTGTCTAGAATAATCTGGAGCTTTAGGAACTAATGCTAAGCACATTGCTTCTTTCAGGGTGTCAAAGGCCTATTGACAGTCAAGGGTCCAGTTTACCTTCTTTTGCATCTTCTTTGAGGACAGTTCAGTGAGGGTAGTCACAATGGACTCATATCCCTTTACAAACCTCCTGTAGTACTCAGTCAAGCCAAGGAATACCCTGACTTGAGTCTTGGTTTTTGGAGCTTCCCAGTCCAGAATTGTCTGGATCTTGGGTTGTAAAGGTTGCACTTGGCCTCCACCTAGAATGTGGCCCAAGTATACAACTTTACCCTGGCACTTAGATGCTTTGAGAGAGATGTCTCCTCTTTGCAAGGCCTGCAAAACCTTCCGCATGTGGACCAGGTGATCCTGCCAGATGGAGCTAAAGACAGCAATATCTAGATATGCTGCACTAAAGGGCTCCAAACCAGCAAGGACTTGATTCACCAACCTTTGGAAGGTGGCAGGGGCATTCTTTAAGCCAAAGGGCATAACAGTGTACTGATAATGCCCATCAGGTGTAGAGAATGCTGTCTTTTCTTTGGCTCCAGGTGCTATGCTATTTCGCCAATACCCTGCAGTTAAGTCAAAGGTGCTTAGAAATTTGGCTGTACCTAACTTATCAACTAATTTATCTGCTCTGGGTATGGGATGTGCATCCGTCTTAGTGACAGAATTGAGTCCTCTGTAGTCCACACAGAACCTCATTTCTCTCTTGCCATCTTTGGTATGAGGTTTGGGGACCAAGACCACTGGGCTAGCCCAGGGACTGTCAGAATGCTCTATTACCCCCAACTCTAGCATTTAGTGGACTTCCACGTTGATACTCTCTTTGACTTGGTCAGTCTGTCTATAGATTTTGTTTTTGAGAGGTAAACTGTCTCCTGTGTCCACATCATGGGTATACAGGTGTGTCTGACCAGGGGTCAAAGAGAAGAGCTCATCATACTGCTGTAGGACTTGCCTGCAGTCGGCTTGCTGTTGGGCATGGAAGGTGTTTGAATAGACAACTCCATCTACTGATCCATCTTTAGGGTCAGTTGAGAGGAGGCCAGGGAGAGATTTACTCTCTGCTTTCTGATCCTCATCAGTAACCATCAGCATGGTTATGTCTGCCCTATCATTGTCGAGTTTCAGGTGGTTAACATGCATCACCCTCTTGGGTGTCTTGCTAGTGCCCAGGTCCACTAAATAAGTGACCTGACTCTTTTTCTCTAGGACTGGGTAGAGGCCACTCCATCTGTCCTGAAGTGCCCTGGGAACCACAGGGTCCAGAAACCAGACTTGTTGCCCTGGTGGGAATTCAAACATTGCAGCCTTTTGGTCATACCACAACTTCTGAAGTTGTTGGCTGGCCTCATGGTTTTTGGATGTCTTTTCCATGTACTCAGCCATCCTAGAGTGGAGGCCACGCACATAGTCCACCACATCTTGTTTAGGATCATGGAGAGGTCTCTCCCAGCCTTCTCTATCAAGTGCCAGAGGTCCCCTTACAGGATAACCAAACAGATGTTCAAAGGGGAAAAACCCTACTCCCTTCTAAGGCACTTCTCTGTAGGTGAAAAGCAAGCATGGCAGGAGGACACCCCATCTCCTTTTGAGATTTTCAGGGAGCCCCATGATCATGCCCTTGAATGTCTTGTTGAATCTCTCAACAAGTCGATTGGTTTGTAGATGGTAGGGTGTGGTGGATTTATAAGTCACCCCACAGTCATTCCACATGTGTTTTAGGTAAGCTGACATGAAGTTTGTAACTCTGTCAGAAACCACCTCCTCAGGGAAACCCACTCTGGTAAAATATCAAGTAGGACTTTGGCTACTGCAGGGTCAGTAGTTGATCTAAGGGGAATTGCTTCAGGGTACCTGGTAGCATGATCACTACCAGGATGTACAGATTCCCAGAGGCTGTGGGTGGTTCAAGTGGACCCACAATGTCCACACCAACCCTCTCAAAGGGTACCCCTACCACTGGTAGTGGAATGAGGGGGACCTTTGGGTGGCCGCCTGTCTTGTCACTGGCTTGACAGGTGACACAATAGCTACAAACCTCCCTAACTTTCTGGGACATGTTGGGCCAATAAAAATGGTTCACAAGTCTGCTCCATATTTTGGTTTGCCCCAAATGCCCAGCTAAAGGGATGTTGTGGGCCAATGTGAGGATAAACTTTCTAATCTCCTGAGGCACTACCACTCTCCTAGTAGCACCAAGTTTGGGATCTTTGGCCTCAGTCTAAAGGAGTCCATCCTCCCAATAGACCCTGTGGGAGCCACTGACATCTCCCTTCTCCTGTCCAGCAGATTGCTGTCTCAGGCCTTCAAGAGTGGGACAAGTCTTATGTCCCTGGCACAGCTGTTCCCCTCCGGGTCCCCTTGGGCCCAAGAACTCTACCTGATAAGGTTACAGCTCTATGGACTCAGTTCCCTCAGGGTATAAGACATCTTCCTGAGAAGAGAGGTCTTTCTTCTTTTGGTGTTCGGAGTCTGGTCTCCCAGTCCTCTTACCATTTCTCTTGGACGGTTGGGTCATTATTCCAGGCTCCAACACTTCTTTTTCACCCTGTGCTCTGCTCTGTGCTCTGGTTTTCACACACACCAGTTCAGGGATTCCGAGCATGGCTGCATGGATTGTGAGCTCTACCTCAACCCATGCTGAGGACTCCAGATCATTCTCCAGCAAACATTCCATTAAGATTGCAGAAGAGACCACTACCTGTTTCAAGCCAGTAACCCCTCCCCATTCTAAAGACACCATAGCCATACAATGGACTTTAGTCATATTGTCAGCATTGGTAACTGGATACGTTTTTCCAGCCAAATACTGTCCTGGGGAAACCAGTTTCTCTGTCACCATGGTGACACTGGGAGCTGTATCCCTCAGCGCTTCTAACTTTGTCCCATTTATCAAGAGCTTCTGCCTGTATTTGTGCATGTTAGGTGGCCAGGAAGCCAGAGTGGCTATATCCACCCTATCTTCAGAGACTAAAGTAGCTTCAGTGTGAACCCTGATTTGCTCTGGGCACACTGTTGATCCCACCTGGAGACTGGCTATTCCAGTACTAACTGGAGAAGAGCTAGTGGGATTTTTCTTGGGACAGGCAATGTCTCCAGTTTGGTGTCCATGCTGTCTACAGTTGTGACACCAGGCCTTTAAAGTTTTTACCCTTGTACCCCTTTGTGGACTGTGAAGAGGCTCGGGCCTACCCTCCTGAGCAGGTTTTTGGGGCCCTTGAGAAGACTCTGGGGTGATTCTAACTTCGGCGGGCGGCGGAAGCTGCCCGCCGAAGTTCCCCCACCAAAATACTGCTCTGCGGTCGAAAGACCGCTGAGGGTATTTTGGGATTTGCCCTGGGCTGGCGGGCGGCCGCCAAAAGGCCGCCCGCCAGCCCAGGGCAAATCAGCCTTCCCACGAGGACGCCGGCTCAGAATTGAGCCGGCGTAGTGGGAAGGTGCGACGGGTGCAGTGGCACCCGTCGCGTATTTCAGTGTCTGCATAGCAGACACTGAAATACTTTGTGGGGCCCTCTTACGGGGGCCCCTGCAGTGCCCATGCCATTGGCATGGGCACTGCAGGGGCCCCCAGGGGCCCCGCGGCACCCCCTACCGCCATCCTGTTCCTGGCGGGAGTCCCGCCAGGAACAGGATGGCGGTAGGGGGTGTCAGAATCCCCATGACGGCGGAGCGCGCTCCGCCGCCATGGAGGATTCTGCAGGGCAGCGGGAAACCGGCGGGAGACCGCCGGTTTCCCGCATCTGACCGCGGCCGAACCGCCGCGGTCAGAATGCCCTGCGGGGCACCGCCGGTCTGTCGGCGGTGCTCCCGCCGACCCTGGCCCCGGCGGTCTCAGACCGCCGGGGTCAGAATGACCCCCTCTTTGTTTTTGTCCTTAGGTGTCTCACCACCTTTCCCCTGGGGAGGCTTTGTGACCCCTTTCTTTTAGTCACCCACTGTGGAAGTCTTGGACACCCTAGTCATGACCCAATGGTCTGCCTTCTTTGCCAATTCTTGGGGAGAAATTGGACCTAGGTCTACCAGATAGGGATGCAACTTATCATTGAAGCAGTTATGTAACAGGTGTTCCTTTATAAGCAATTTATAAAGCCCATCATAATCATGCACTCCAGTGCCAGTTATCCAACCATCTAGTGTTGTGACTGAGTAGTTAACAAAATCAACCCAGGTCTTGCTTGAGGTTTTGTGAGCCCCCCTGAACCTAATTCTATACTCCTCAGTGGAGAATCCAAAGCCCTCAATCAGGTTAGCCTTCATGAGGTCATAGGACTCTGCATCTTTACCAGAGAGTGTGAGGAGTCTATCCCTACACTTACCAGTGAACATTTCCCAAAGGAGAGTTCGCCAGTGAGATCGGTTTAACTTTCTGATTGCACAAGCCCTCTCAAAAGCTGTGAACCACTTAGTGATATAATCACCTTCTTCATATTTTGAGAGACTCCCTTTGGGGATTTTTAGGATATCAGTATTCTCTCTGACCCTATTTATGTTGCTGCCACCATTAATGGGTGCCAAGCCCATTTCTGTTCTCCCACTTTCTATAGCTAGGAGTTGTTGCTCCAAAACTAACCTTTTGACCATCCTTGCTAACAGGATGTCCTTTTCATGGAGACTGCCCTCAATATTCCCAGAGGAGCTGGACTTCCCTGTGAAAGATCCAGATCCAGTGAGTTCTATCCTTGGAGACAGGGGCCTGGGGACCCTGGTTTCCCTAGTTAGGTGAGGAAGAGGGAGGTCATCCTCCTCATCTCTAACATCTTCCCTGTCTGAGGGGAGTTCTTCCTCCTCAGCAGGGTGGTCCCTGGTGTACTCTTCCAAGAGCTCCTGGAGCTTGACCTTCGTAGGGCTGGAACCAGTTCTACTCTTTTTCAGCTTACAGAGGGACCTTAACTCTGACATTCCTAGATCGAGGTAAGGAGTGAGGTTGAGTTCCATCACTATTTCCTCTGAGTTGCTCATTATGTCACTTTTAAGAAACTAAAACTATCTCTAGTAACAAAATCCTAACTTTACAATAACCTTTAAACTTAAAAAGAGATGCTAAGGGGACTTAACCAAGGCCCTAGCAGGACTTTTAAAAATTTCGAAAAAATAGACAAATTCAAAAATCTGATTTCTAAAGGCAATTTTGGAATTTAGTCGTTTGATGAACTATTAGCTGAGTAGTCCACCAAAAGCAAAGTCGTAGACTCCACTGCTGATCCACCAATGTAGGAAGCCGGCTCTGTATATATCAAAATGAGATATAGGCCCACATTATGACTTTTGACCGCCAAAATCACGCCAGCCAGGAGACTGCCAGTGATGGCAGTCTTGAGACCGCCATATTATGACTCCTGGCAGCTCTCTGCCATAAATTAGGAGGAAAGCCGCCAGCAGCCATACTGGCGGTCGACAGTCTAGTGGAGGTTGCTCCACAGGCACCGCCATGTTATCACAACACCGCCAGGCGTATTACAACTTTGTAATCGGCGTGGAGGTGTTGTGGTGACGAGGCAGTGCCGGTGGAGCAGACCCCATGGACCCCATTCCCTCCTGGATGACCACTGTGAGCAGATAAGGTGATCGTCCGACAGGGGAGGGGGAGGGCTGAGGAGGGGAGGGGTGGTGTTGAGTATTGTGTGCGTGAATCGGGGTGTGAGTGTGTGTGAATGGAGAGGAGGGTGTTTGTGTGCATGTGTGTGCATGTATCTCTGTCAATATGTGAATGCATGTCAGCGGGGGTGGGGGAGTGTCATGGACGCGTGTATGTGTGTGAATGTGTGTGCATGGAAGTGTGAGAGTGTGTGTGTGTGTGGTGTGTGCATGTGTGGCTGGGAGGTGGGGGTATGTACGATGTTGGGGTGCGGGTGGTGTCTATGGGGTCCAGGGGTGGGAGGGGGGCCGTTGCTGTTTCGAGGGGTGAGGGGCATCACAAACTGGTGACAGGAATGTTAATTCCTTTTGCCAGTATACTTTCCGCCAGAGATTTCCTGGCGGGGTTGCCGCCTGCATTTCCACCGCCCTGGTGGTAAAGGTGGTGAACTGGATGGTTTGCAGCCCATTCACTGCTGTGATCATAATTTGCCGGTCCTGCTTCACCACACGGTCGGCGGTATTACTGGCAAACTCATAATGACCGCCATAGTTTGCACAGAGTGCAGGAGTTCCCCAAAGGCTTAACAGAGGCAAAAATAGATAATACTAATTCTCTATTTGTGGTAGTGTAGTTGAGAAGTTAGGCTTATCAGAGGGTAGTGCAAAGCATTTGTTGTACACATACCGAAAATAGAAGAAGCACACACTCAATGACAACTCCAGACCAATGGTTTTTATATTGTAAAAATATATTTTCTTAATTTATTTTTAGAACCACAAGATTCAAGTTCCAGGTAAGCACCTTAAAAGTTTCGTATTTCACACAGGTATCAACAGTACTTGGTTTGAAATAGGTAAGTAATCCAGTTTTTGAATTATTGGAAAAAAGCTATTTTAAAACTGGACACTGCAATTTTTGAACAGTTCCTGGGGGGAAGAAAAGTTAGATCTGTTTACAGGTAAGTACAATGCTTACAGTCTCAGTCTCCAGGTTTTAGGAATTCCACTGGTTGGTGTTCAAGTTAACCCTAAACACCCACCACTAGCAACACTGGGCCGGTAGGGTGCAGAGGTCTAAAGTGGAGCAAAATTAGCATGGGCTCCTAATGAGACAGGGGGTACTTGGAATCCAGTCAGCCAGCAGGTAGGTACCCGTGATTCGGAGGGCAGACGAGGTGGGTTCCCTCTGTAGGCATCATCGTGGAGGGGTGGAGAGGTCAACTCAGGGTGGGCTCTTGCTCACAATCGCATGGGGACCCTTTCTTGGTGGGTGGACCACCTGGACACGGGTTGTGGGTGTCGGGAGCACAGGGATCAGGACTCATGCATCTGGAGTGAGGTGGGAGTTCTTAGCTCTTAGGTTTCTTCAGAGAGAGCTGCTGTCCTCGGGAGTTATTGATCCTTTTGGATGCAGGGCAATCTTCTGGAGTTGTCAGACGTCGCTGGGCCCGCTGGACGCATCGCTGGTCTTTTTGCAGGTTCTCTGAAGCAGGAGACAGACCGGTAGGGCTGGGGCCAAAGCAGTTGTCGTCTTCCTTCTTCTCTGCTGAGGGTTTCAGCTTAGTAGTCCTTCTTCTTCTTGTAGGTTGCCAGGAATCATAGAAGCATTTATCACATGAGACACCTGCAGTCATTCAATTCTGACAGTGACCTTTGTTAAATAGCTACAAGAGCTACTCAATGAAGCTGAATGGCCAATTAAGAAACAAGTACATATTAATAAAAAAGGGTGAGTATTAGACTGCAGGTCACCAAGTTTCAATGCTTAATTGTTTTTAATTGAACCAATTGGACTAATGTCTCTGATCTGAAGGGTTTATGAAAATTACAACTCAGGATTGGAATGTTTGTCCTTGGTGACATAAAGGCATCTGGTAGTGCTATACTAACATGACCTGAAGATACACAAACAAAAATAAGTGAGATTTAAAATAGTTGTAAGATATTTTCCTTCTACAAATTAAATAGATCATTTTCAAAAGACATTGTTTTCTTCTTTCTTCTTACTAGGACTAATTAGTATTTTTGCACTCATCTCCCACAAAATTCCCCCAACTTTGAAGTATCACATACCCACTCACCTATACAGCATTGTAATAGGAGACTATTTGGCAAAAGGAGACAGCAGCACTAGGGAAGAAAACAATGGAGGCTGTGGCCAAAGCGGGGTTGGAAGTCCATACAGTAAGGGGCTCCAGGAAACACAGATATAAAACAGGTTGCTGGAAGTTGCTGACAAGTAAACCCAGACGTTATTGTGCAGGAAACTGTGACAGGCCCAGTCCACCATCTCTCCCACACAGTCAGCACACCAGACACTGAAAAGTAATTGGGGAAAGTCCTATATAAGCGAATAGCCTCAAAAGTGCAGTTGGGTCAGCTACTTCTACAAGAAAGGACCTGCTACTGCTGTTCCTGTTGACCAAACCTGCTAATGCCTTTTTGACATGACTGCATACATATTTAGAGTTTGCACTACTTTGTACCAGTTCCTGCTTTACTCTCCTTCTTCCTATAACAGAGTGCACTTGGCTTTTGTTTCCATCTACTTTATACCTCTCTACTGACTCTCAATATTTTGACCCATTTCACTTCTAATCCAAATAATGTCTTCTTTGGGTCAGGGGGATTTCCAGAGACTGACTCAATGTACTAGTACTTGTGCTAGCTTATTCTCGCTGTTCGGAGAGATTTATCACCATTTCTCTGAAGTTGTTGCAGAGGATTCAGATTATGTGCAGCAGTGCATTGTGGCTCAGGTAATTTATAGTGGAAGAGATGATTTACTTACAACGTAGACCTACATTGTACCATAAGGATGTCCGACTGTTAATGACTTTGCCTCATTTCATTTCCTTTGATATAACTTCTGTCTGTTGCCTTTCCATTGGGGGGCTCATTTATATCCAATTTGATTCTACAGACAAGCAGTTGTATCTTGGAAGGGGATGGAAGCAGCCTCTTCTGATGCCTTCCTACAGGTAGAGCTGTCCGCAGCCACCAATACAAACACTTTTTAATCACAAAATCAAATGTGAATTCTCACAATTGAAATTCTGATCAAATTACTCCAGTTTTGAATATGCAGTTTCACAATTCTATCATACGAGCATTCATTGGTTATTAGATAGTGTGCTCCATTGATTTACCCATCATATATTCAGCAGACAGGATTATACGTGTGATACATTTCTCATTTCATACATATGCTAATTCAAACATTAATAAATGCAAAGAAACCACACAACACCAAGCCACAGCGTCTCCTATATATATAACAGCATACCCAGTATTACAAAATGTAAGTTAATAGACCCTGACTATAAACATTTCTACAAAATTGAAGTTAATAGACTCTGACTATAAAAGTTTCTAGTACATTGCTGTTTGTGATTTCCTAATTGCAAATCACAAAGATTCACAATTAGGAAATCGCAAAAATGAAGCTACGTACATCTGACCCCAAATGTCCCATAAGGATAGTAGAAACAAAGCACATTCAGCATCTGTGCTGTCTAGTTGAATTGTCCATGCTAGCCTCCTCTTCGTTGACAAAGTTTTGCAGTCAATTGGTTAAGTGTGAGCAACCAATACTAGCACCAAATTAAAACAAGATAAAAGAAAGCAACAAAAAGTGAGAGGAGAAAATGAAATAACAATTTAAATGTAATAGGTAAAGAGATGCCTCGACCTGTTTAATAGGTAAACAACAGTAGGCGAAAGGGTATGTGAACAGAAACAATTTTAAGATGTAAGTTAAAGAAAATTGTCAACAGAAAATGATATCATGAATCACTTAATTACATTTAAAATATTACATGAAATACAATGAGTAAAAAGCACATTCCAAGATTATCATATCACCTGGACATTAGGGATGTAAATCAAATTCAACAATTACATAAGTGAATAAAACTATTTCAAGGTGTCAACCAAAATATTAGATACACAGACCTCAATTTTCAGATTACGTGTTATAGTACCTTAACTATATAGGCAAGCACTTTTGCATCTTTCAGTCCTACCCAAGAGCTTTTTTGAGTTGTTAATTAATTGTTTATGTACTTAAAAAAAACTTAACTAAATAAAATAATTAAATGAATATCACAGAAAAAACAAAGCATGAAAATATATTAATTGATATTACCTATGGAAATTAAACAACACAGTGTCAACACTGTAGAGTTTTTAAAAATAAAGTACCGCAGTGTTCACAACATCATACATAATCAAACGTTTTGAATCATATCACATCCCAAGTAGGTCACCTCAACCTAGTTAGTCAAAATGTGTCAGAATCTTGATTGTGCTCTTCTTGCATTGCATGAAGATATACTATTCATTTTGATTCAAGTCCGGTTAATTTAAGCATATATGACCTGTCATTTATCACACAGTTCAGTGACGAATCCCTATTAACCTCAAGTCTTAATTTGCATGATAGCAATCTGTATAATGAGCTTTCTGGGGTTATTTCAAATAATTGTGTTTTATGGAGTGCATATACTCGAATACTTCTATTCAAAACAGTCTCAGTATACCGTGAATCTATATTTTCTTTTATAAATACATAATCACATATACCCCTTAAATGGTATCATCTAATAAAGTGTCTTGTACTATATTTATTGTAGTATATGTATATCCTGAGTAACACAAATGAAAGAAATAATGCAGTGACAATCCTACTGCAGCTGTCTTTTATTTTGGAGGTCAAGAGCGACAGCATACAGTATGTCTCAGTTTTAGGGTCCTATACAATTTTCTATGTGGTATGCAGGATATAAACAATTTCAGCTCTATCTCCATCTATAAAGCAAAGTCTTCAGAATCTCATCAGATTGAGACCTCTACTGGGGGAGGTAATAGAGAGTAGACAGGGATTAATTCAAAGGTCATGAAACTCCCATACCTTGTAGATATTTTATCAATTGCTCTTTCTAAAAATGTATCAAATTGTATCTCCTTTGAACAATTCAAAACTGTATTTCCAATGATAAAATAGGAGACTGCAATTGCATTTCAAGCTCATGAATTCTCCTTTGAGACACTTGTTTCAAAAAATGAAGTTAACTGTCCTAGAATTGCAATGGAGCTAAGCAACTAAGCAATGGAGATGCCTATTCACCATTTTCACAATAAAAATCAGTATGAGTATGTGGTTGTCTCCTTGTGTAGTTCAAGAGAAAATCATGATTTGGAATAATTTCAAATAAAACATGTACATGTTCCATAAGTATTTCTGTGATGACTTCACGACTAATCAAAACATCACCTTCATAATGCTGTCTAAAATTAATTTATTCTATGTATCGCATCACCTGTTTGAAACGGAGTCTCCAGTTGGCAGAGGTATGCACCCTGTCTAGGTAGGGAACACAATTTTAATCAGGGTAAGTAAGACACACAACCTAAATTAACCTGTGCTCATCCCCTGGTTGTGTGTAACAGAGCAGGCAGTCCTCATTTAGAAGGCAATGTATAAAGTATGTGTGCAACCCACTTGCAGTAACCACAGTGAACACATGACAAAGAGACTCCACACAGGTATGGAGAAATAGAGTATGTTTATCTGTGTAAATCAAGACTAGAATGACAAAACTCCAATCCATAAATCAGGAGATATGATTGTTTTAGTAATTGATGCAAATGCTGTGTTTTGCGGAACGTGTAATGAAGGTTTTACAGTAGTGCCTTTATGGTAGGAAGAGTGAATGTCAATGGTATCATAGCAATTCGAGTTAGTAGAAAGAAAAACATCTTGGCTGAGTCCCAGTGACTCAGATGGAAGGTAATGTGCCCCAATGATTTAATATCCGAAAGAAAAATAGGAATGCAGGCAGGTTTCCGGGTTGGAGCCTCGCTGTGCTCTGTCTCGCTGCAGCGGAAAGTCCAGATGGTGATCCCACAGAGTGATGAGGTCTTTGATGTTCCTGAGACCTCAAGGAAGAGCAGGGGACATGTCAGCAAGCCCTGAGAGACATTCTGGATGTTGTTTCTAGTCCTTGGGGTGCAGGGCAAAGATCAGCAGGCAGCAGAGCAGCAAAACAGGGAAGAGCAGAAGTTCCTGGGAACAGTCAGATCTGGTAGAGAGGCGATCCAAATCAAATCAGGATTTATAGAGTGCAACTACTCACCCATAAGGGTCTCAAGGTGCTGAAGGGGTTTGTCTTCTGAGCTTCAGTTGAAGAGACAGTTTTCAGGTCCTTCCCAAATTTAGGTAATGATGGTGACTGCCTGAGTTGCAGGGGCGGGGTGTTTCAGCTCTTTGACGCGAGGTAGGCAAAGGATCTTACACCAGCCGAGGTCTTCCATATGCAAGGTACAGTGGCTAGTGCTTGTTGACCGGAGCGGAGAGGTCTGGTGGGGGAGTAGAAGGTGATGCCGTTGTTGAGGTAGGCAAGTCCTTGGTCCTTGAGGGCCTTGTATGCGTGGACGAGGAGTTTGAAGGTAATTCTTTTCTCGCTAGGAGGTCTCTTAAGCGATTGGAGATATGTTCGCAGTGGGGAATGCCCAGGATGAGACTGGGGGAGTCATTTTGAATATGCTGTAGTTTCTTCAGGTTCTTCTGGGTGGTGCGGGCATAGAGGACATTGCCATAGTCGAGTCTGCTGGTAACCAGGGCATGGGTTGTAGTTCTGCAACAGTCCTTTGGGATCCATTTGTAGATCTTCCAGAGAAGTTGGAGTGTGTGAAAACAGGAGGATGTGACTGAGTTGACTTGGTGGGTCATGGTGAGCGATGAGTTCAGGATGAAGCCGTGGCTGTGTGCATGGTTTGTTGAGGTGGAGGGTGCCGAGGGTGGATGGCCACCAGGAGTCACCCAAGGCTGGTGTGGAGGGTCCCAGGATGAGGATCTCACTCTTGTCTGAGTTGAGCTTCTGGCAGCTGTCCTTCATCTAGGGGGCGACGGCTTCCATCCCATTGTGGAAAATCGTCCTGGCAAGTGTGGAGTTTTTGGTAAGTGAGATGATCAGCTGGGTATCGTCGGCGTAGGAGACGGTGATCAGCCTGTGGTTCCTGACGATGGATGCAAGCGGGACCCTGTAGATGTTGAAGAGTGTGGGGCTCAGAGAGGAGTCCTGTGGAACTCCACAGCTGATCTCCATAGGTTCTGACAGATAAGGAGGGAGTCTGACTCTCTGTGTTCTGCCAAACAGGAAGGAGTGTATCCATTGTAGGGCCATTCCACGGATGCCAGCAGCTGGAGTCTGGAGCAGAGGGTGAGGTGCGAGCCCGTGTCGAAGGCAGTTGATAGGTCCAGTAGGATGAGAGTTGCTGTATGGCCGTCGTCGAGGAGAAAGCGGTTGTTATCTGTGGCGGCAAGGAGGACGGTCTCTGTGCTGTGGTTGCTCCTGAAACTTGATTGGGAGATGTCCAGGATGTTTTTGTCCTCAATGTGCTTATGGAGCTGAGCATTGGTGGCCTTTTTCGATGACCTTGGTTGGGAAATGCAACAGAGATGGTGCGGTAATTCTTGAGGTCCGGGGGGTCGGCTGTGGGGTTTCTTCAGGATCAGGCAGTTCTTGCCATGCTTTCAGTCCTCTGGGAAGGTGGCTGTCTCTTTGGAATAGTTGATGGCGTGGCAGTGTTCTAGTGCGATGGAAGTGTTGGCTTTCTTGAAAATGTGGTGAGGACAGAGGTCCAGAGGGGCTCCGGAGTGGATGCTGTTCATGATGGTGCAGATCTCGTCCATGACGAGGGTGGTCCAGTGGTGTAGGATCTGTGAATATTTGGTAGGTTGGAGCTGGGGGCATGTTGGAGGGCTCAGAGGGTCTTGGGATCCAAAGCTGTCATATATGTCTTTGATTTTCCAGTGGAAGTAATTGGCTAGCCTGTCACAGAGATCTTGAGATGGAGGGATGCTTGCTATTTCCGATTGGGGTTTGGAAAACTCTTTGGCCACGGAGTACAGCTCTTTGGTGTTGTGAGCAGTGGTGCTGATAAGGTCCTACAGGGTGGCTTTTCTGGTGACTCCGATGAAATGGTGGTGGGATTTGGTGGCAACTTTGAAGGCCTTAGAGTCTTCCGGTGACTTGCTGACTCTCCATTTTTTCTCTAGCCATCTGCAGGTGCGCCTGGAGTCCTGGAGTGCTGGGGAGAACCAGCTGAGGTCTTACGGAGAGGTGGTAGGGTGTTGGCGTATTCGGAGATCCACTGGTGGAAGTTCCATGCTGAGATGGTAGCATCTGCAGTGAGGGGCGGGGGAGATTTGCTGAGGGTGTTTGTGAGCTGTTCCTCGGTAATCTGGTTCCATTTTCAGCTTGGGGCTCAGAGTGTGCGGATGTGGATGGTCAGTGAGGTGATGGTGAAATGGATGCAGTGGTGGTCAGTCCAGTGAACCGTGGAGGTGCTGTTGCTGGTGGAAAAGATGGCGTTGAATGTGTGTCCAGCGATGTGTGTTGGCAAAGTGACCAGTTGCTTTAGTCTTATTGTTGTGAAGTTACCAAGCAGGGAAGCGGTGTTGGCGTTGTTGCTGTTGTCAATGTGGTAGTTGAGGTCACCAAGGGGGAAGTAGTTAGAGGAGGCAAGAGCATGATGAGAAATGATGTTGACGATGGAGTCGCTGAAGGCTGGTTGGGGGCCGGGTGGCCTATAGATGAGGATGCATGGAAGGTTTACTTGGGGGTGGCGTGTATCTCGAAATGGCAGTGATCCGTGAGGGGGAAGTGCTCTTCTGCGTTGGTTGTCAGATGGAGGGTGGATTTGTGCATGATGGCCAGGCCGCCGCCTGGGCGAGAAGGCTAGTCTTGAGGAGCAGTTTGTAGTCGCTGGGGATGGCGATGTCCAGTGCAGATGCTAGGTTTGTCCATGCTTCGGCTTAGGTGGGAGCCCCTGCCAACCTCATTCCCAGGAAGACCCTTCAGTATGCAGATGAATGGAGATGGGTGGGTGGAGTCTAGTATGTCCCAGAGTTCTACAGAGTGTTTGTGGAGGGAGCGGATGTTGAGAGGATGCAGCTGAAGTGTTCCGGGTTGGTGTTCGATGGCTCAGTGGCAGGAGGGTCTGGTGCTTTGTGTAGGGTGACGGTGCTGTGGCAGTAGAGGCAGGAGAACGGTCCATGGGTGTCTCTTGGTGATGTGAGATGGCAGGCAGAGGAGTTTCCTGTGTTCAGCTCACAGAGTGTCTCCACGTTATAGCGATGGAAGGTCGGAGGACCAGGGTTTGTGGTGCTGGGCGCTGTCCAGGCACGGACGGGCACAGACAGGCGCCCACTTCATTCGGTCACATAGCGGCCGCCATTAAGAAGGGGAGGTAGGAGGGAGTCTTGCCATCTGGGATCCAGGAAAACACTTTGCAGGGAGGTAGGGGGCAGGGCTGCAGGGGCAGCAGTGGCGGGGAGTGGACCCCGGGAAATCTGGGGAGAGTGAAGCCAAGAAGGAGAGAGAAAGAGACAAGAAAGAAAGAAAAGAAAAAACAAAGAACAGTTAGAACTTGGAAGAGGCAGCAGCAGCAGCAACAGGTGGAGCTGCGCAGAGAAGAGCAAGCAGACACTAACCAGGAGGTCAGAGGAGTTGCTCTCTCAGTGCACAGCAGCAGCAATTAAAAAGGGTAGGGAGGTGGGAGGTTTAGTCAGCTGTGAGGTGAGTGGATGGGAAAGCGCTTCGCAGGGATGTGGGGGCAGGGCTGCAGGGGCATCAGCGGTGAGGAATGGAACTCGGGAATCGCAAGAGGAGTGAAAGGCTGAAGGAGAGAGAAAGAGAAAAGAAAGAAGAAAAAATAAAGATGACAGACAAATAGGCAAAAGTAAAAAGTGACAGCAAGATACTTACATACAGATGGCCACTAGGCCACCAGGGATGAGGGGTAGGCAGGAGACTGGAGGTGGAGGTGGGTCTCAAACTGAGTGTCAGACAAGCTCTCAGTTCGAATGTGGCAGAGGCAGCAGCAGCAACAGGTGGAGCTGGGCAGAGGAGAGCGAGCAGACGCTGACCAGGAGGTCAGAGGAGTCACCTGGCACACAGCAGTCTTTACTCCAGCAGGGTCTCCTTGAGTCCAGCAGTGTACTGTTTTAGTGGGTCAAGAGGTCCAGTACGTATACCATAAAGTGCCTTTGATGTGGGGAGTACTACAAAGAACTTTTGTGAAGTGCACAGATTCCACTTTCAGGTCACCCTCAGCTCCAGAAAAGATGCGGGAGGTAATCAGCCTACTTGTGTGGGCTCTTGTCACTACCCTTTGAGATGTAGGTGGGAGCCCTTCCGAACCTCATCGCCAGGAAGACCCTTCAGTATGCAGATGAATGGAGATGTAGCTGAGTATCCTGTGTTGTGGGTGTCTGAAGGGAATGCAGAAGTGGAATTGTCATCAAGTCCAAGTTAGACATTTATTGGAGTTAGGCTGTAGGCACACTGGGCAGACAGTGCAGAGAAATGTCCACTTTCTAAAAGTAGCATTTCTAAAAAAGTAATATTAAATCTGACTTGACCAGTAAAGAGGATTTATTATTACCATTTGAATGGTACTAATCATGATGCAGCTACTCCTCTCTGATCAGGAATTACAGCGTAAAGATATTATACAGAATCCCCAATGCTGGCCTATGAGAGGGGCAGGTCTCACAGTAATGAACAACGAGTTTAGGAGTTTTTCATTACTAGGACATAAAAAGCTTAAAGGGACATGCGCTGCCCTCTGCGTACATATCACCCTGCCCTAAGGGCTACCTAGGGCCTACCTTAGGGGTGTCTTACATGCTAGAAAAGGGGCATTACAAGGCTTGGAAAAAGGTTTAAAATGGCAAGTCGAGGTGACAGTGAAACTGTACACACAGGTTCTGCAGTGGCAGGCCTGAGACAGGTTTACAGGGCTACTCAAGTGTGTGGCACAAGCACAGTTGCAGACCCCCTCATAGCATTCCATTTACAGGACCTTAGTATATGGTACACCACTGTACACGTTTTTGTGGAGGAAGGGACACGTTCTTGGGTCTATTTCTCCTTTGTCTGTGTTCTGCACAATTTACAGTAACCCAAGGCTGCCTCACGCTACTTTTAATATACAATAATCCATGAAAATAATGATTTGTGTGGCTTTGTAAATACCTAAATGGTTTAGCGGTATGGCTGCACCAAATAAGTGACGCAAAATTTTAGTAAATCTCGATCTATGTGTTTGTTTGTGTCTCTATTCAGCAAGATACGCAGTTTGATATTACTGCCTTCTATCTGCTAGGAGCCAAGTGCTGAAACAAGTAAGGTACCTTCCAAGGGTATTGTATTATGTATCTAGCATACCCCAAATTCTGCCCACAATCAATATAAGGCATAATCAGGTCACTAAGGCAGGCAATCCACAGCTCACGAACAGATGTCCAGCATGGCATTTGCATCAACTTGGAATCAGAGAGTCACATAGTCTGTTTGTCAGCCCCCTGTGTGTAGTATCTTATTCAAAACTCGGGATCCCTAGCCAGAGGTCAAAAATCAAACCAGCAGCAGAATGAGCAGATATCAATCCCTGAGTAGGTAGCAACACCTAGATGGAGACATGCAGTGTGCTTACACTGTGATAAGGAACATACTAGCACTGAAAGAGGAAGCATACTGACACTTGGTCAGGGAATACACTAACAGAGGGATATAGATGTAAACAAACTGGAATGAGAAGCTTTGTCACATACACAGGGATTGACAGAGACTCGGACATGGAATATGCAGACACCAGGATAGAGAACATACTTACAGCATAGGAGAGTAACAGGGTGACGTAAACTGTGAGTAAGAAAGAATGTAGATTACAACATATAGAGAGCTCACTTCACAGTCAAGATGTCTCTAAGCTGACACGAAAACACAAGTCACCCCGATCACACTTGCACTGCTCGGTTGAAAGGTCTGACAAAAAACTCTGTTGGAACCTTCACTACAGAAAAAAAAAAAAATTGTGCAGATGACAGTTTGCACATCAAAACTCCACACAACAATAAGTTACCAAGCAAATGGCTAATGAAAAGCTAAGAAACTGATAGGATAATTTAACATCACAGAAATGCTGCTTATCGTACCTTAACTCAGTTATGATGTGGCTCAACAGACTAGGGCAGAAAAGGAATACACAATACAATAACTAGCATTACTGGCCAGATACTAGATCAGTAATATTATTTCTCTAGTCATCCAAATCAACATTGAAAATGCTTTAGCTGAGGGCCTGGTTAGTTAATGATAACTTGGTTAGTTGTTCCACTCATACATTCATCTACCTGCTAATTGTATTGAAATAATGGCTGTAATGGTTCCAATTTCGGCTAATATTTGTGAACACGGGGTTGAGACGAGAAAAACTTTATTGCCTCACTTTGATGGAGATAAGAATAATTCATATTTTTTTTAGCAATTGGCAAATTCAATCATTAAGGTTCAGATGTACAAAGTATTTTTGTGGTGGCAGATTTGCAAAATCTGGTGGTTTTCCATTGCAAAAATGCATTTTCTAATGCACAAACCACAAATTACAAGCCAATAACATTTCAGTATTCGGCAAGTCATGTTTAGGGAATCCCTTCTGAATAACTAATAAGATTGGTATTTATGAATATTTTGTGACCGAATTCTGGTGGTAAAACATTAATATTATACCACCTCCTTAAAGTAGGTGGTAAGCTTTTTGCAAATGGGAAAGGGTCCCCAAGGGACCTCTTCCTCTATGTGAATGTTGCCAAAAAAAATGGCAACTGCGTACTCCTAATAAATTAAACTTACTCTTTTAATTTATTTTCTAAAACTCATGCTGATTTCTTTTAATGGGCCTCATTTTTTTTTTAAATGCTTTATTTAAAAGCAATCACAGACATAGAGGCCTGCTACCTCAGCTGGCCAACATCACTGTGATGGCTGAAATTTCTAGAGTGTGCAACCTACCTCATTAATATTCATTAGGAAGGTTGAATTGCAACCCACTAGAAATCAGTAATTTCCAAAATACCTGTTAATACACAGGTCAGTTCGCAAATGACCACACTTGTCCCAAAAACACTGGTGGCAAATAGCGACCAGTCCTTAGTACATCTGGCCCCTAGTCCTTATTCTCATTGTAAACTCATCTATATAGCTTGAATAGGCATTTTACATGTAGACATATTGGCAGATAAGCATTGTGCTTCAGTAATGTGCTGAGTGAGTTTCTTGTCCTTTTCCTAATAACAGTTAATATGAAGTCAGATTATCATGAAACTTCAGGTAAGAGATTGCTGCCAATGTTATTCAAATCTATTAACTGGTGCTATTTGAATCACCCGAACTTAATGAACACGTTTCCATGCATAAGCCTAAGTGTGTCTGATTTATCATTCCTTTCGAATAAGCTTTTATAGCACACTTTTTGGATTAGGCACAGGAAAGAATTTGATACATCCTACTATAGTCCAAATAAGCAGGCGACAACCTTTGCACCTTTAGACTCAGCAGCTTGAATTCAATCACTGTATTACATGTACCACTGGAGGCTTTAGTTAAGGATTAATTGTAGTTAATTTGGGTTAATATCAGCTACAACACACTATAAAAAAAAAAGAGAAATCCCATTCAATCTACAACTTTAACATCTACTGCCATTTATTCCACAGTAATGTTGTTTTCATAAGCTCTCAGGGACAAGCAGTAGGTTAACTGTAAGGTGATACACTGTATCAGCATTTCGGCTCCCTGCCTGTCAGTAGCTCTAAAGTCTGTGCTCTGACTGCTTCTCTGTTGCTACTTCGGTTTCAGCCTCTTTAAAGCCAAAAAGACAAAAACGAGTGACATTTTGTTTCCAGTTCTCAGGCAAGTGGATCAAGGTAGCACTTACTCCCTAAAGCAAATGTATCAGTGATGTTGTCACTCAAAATTAGATAAAAGGAGCGATACTTTGTCTTCAGTCCCAGCGTTTCTAAAGCCTTTATCTAAATCTTCTGGACCAGTGTGACAGTGCCGCAGTATTCCTTGTCTCAGAAACAAAGTTATTGTTCTAAGCGGCACCTCATTTTAATCCCCTTACTCTTCCCACCGGTACACAAAGACTTAGGTTTATAAAATATAGCTTTGACTGGTCATTGGAGCTCTGCGGACTTCTGTTCTCCGTGGAAGGCCACGGCTACACATCCTAGGCTGCCCAGCATCTCTGTCTGCCATCCTGCCTGCTAGGGTTGGAAGAAGAGGAAAAAGTGCTGTAAAGAGCATTTTGTGTTCCCACTGTGAGATATTTTGTGGACTTCGGTCTGGGAGGGCATGACTATGTGTTGCAAGCTGTCCTGCACCTTTGGCTGCCTGGCTGCCTTCTGGAGAGGGGGACGAAGAGAACGCATTTGTGATCCCACAAAGCGGGATGTGTGCATGATGCACCCAAGCTGCATATGGGCGAAGAGTAGGCCAAGATGGGCCTGTCTGTGTTGGTCAGAGTCCAGAAGAGGCTGGGATGGGCCGCCCCCTTGGTTTTATATTTTTTGAGACCTTCTAGCATCCTGTGTAGGAGAATAGTGACAAAAGCTGCTCCTGAGCCTAGACATAATAAGAAACAACCACCTTCTTTATCAATTGATTCCTTTTCGGCATGATCAGTAGGGGCTTTATATTAGAGTGTGCAAAATTTGCACATTTCACATTTGCGAAATTATGCCAGATTATGGGAAAAATACACACATTTCTGCATAATATGTAAGTTCACACTATATTTCAGGGCAAAATGTGTCCTTGTGCCAGTTTTTGGCCATAGTATGCACTTAAACAGTACCACGAACAACAGCCACTCATGTTCTCTTTTTTCCCTGCATTTGAGAAAAATGATCATTGCAAATTGTGGCATTTGCAGTAATTGTTTACAGTGAATTGTGTCATTTGTTGTAAATGTTTACTGCAAATGGTGCAAAATCACATAAAGTTGCCTGATTGTATCATTTCAGCAATTTCAAATTAAAAGCATAGCACAGAGTTTTTAAAATTATGCAAATTATGCCAGAGTAATGGAAATTCCGCCCAGACCTATTTAAGAAGAGAAATTTGGCACATCTGAAAAGGATTTTCTGAGCCTTACAGATGGTTTAGCTCACATTTTTGGGATACTTTAATTGATAAGTGATTATCCAAAGGGCTAGAAACAAAATGTGAGTTTATAATCCCAAAGTTTTTCTTGTCATTGGAGTGAAGGGAGATTTTGAGATTAGTACCCCAGATGTAGAAGATCTTGGTGGCTCTCTATCTTTAAATGACACTATCAATAAAACCTCTGAGTTTATCTTCTGCTGATCCTCACCCTACAGTGATTGACTCTTCTCCTGCTGTTATTCCTGAAAAATTGGTTGATAAGTTTCTACCTGATATTATTACAGCTCTGGAACTTTGGAATGTATCCACACCAGCAGGGGTTTCTCGGGGTAGGCAGAGGGGCTACGCCAATCCAATTAAATGTGCTATGGACGGTAATTGCAAAAAGCAATTACCATCCTATTTAAATCATGTTCATGCCTTGGTCTGCCTACTCCGTTCTCCAAAACGACATCAGGCAGTCGGGCAGTTTTAATTAGACATATGTGCTAGTGCGCATGTGCCAGCTGACATCAGGGAAAGTTAGGCAGTATGGGCTGACATGCTGCAAGCCCAATTCTGCAATAATTGGAGTCCTCTGGGACTGCCCTCAAAAGTCGATTAAAAGCGTCATATTCTCAAGCAGCTCCGGTTGTGTACAGTAGCAGTCATATACACCTGGGGCTGCTTGTCTATCATCAGCTGCCTTTAACAAACCTCCCTTTCCCAGTCATCACAGTGTGACAACTTGGAAAGGTAGCAGCATTAGCAAGATGGCCTGTCATGTGCTCTAAACAGTTTACACTGCGCATGCTTCTGCAGGTCGTGGATTCTGCTTAGAGCATTCCAGCACCAGTAGAGAGGCGATTTGAGGAGCTGCAGCTGGGCCTTGTTAGAAGCGCTGTGAGACTGTTCTACTGCGGCACTGGACAACATGACTACTGGAGAGTGCTCTTATCTCTCCTTCATTGTTGGGTTCACTTTCCCTTCATTTAACCCCTTCCTTCTTCCTTTCCCCAACTGACCTTGGCCTGTTGTTCTCTCCCTTTCCCACAATTTCCCCTCCTTCTCTCGAGTAGCAGCAGTGGGGACGGTTAGTTCCAATAGTTCAATTAATTCTTCTGAAGTGTCATTCAGTGTATCTCATGTGCTGTAAAACTGAAGCCCCACATATAGCAAAAAAAGCATTCCTGACAGGGCCTCTACTGGCCTGAAACAAATATAAATGTGCACAATGAGTTAATCTGCGAATATACATGGTAAAAGCTACAGATGTAAAGGATGTTTGGGAGCCGGTTCTGGCTTTAATTGAGGCAAGGTTTGTGATGCCAAAGACTTATACTTTTTAAGTGTAGTGCAAAGAGTTAATAACTGAGCTGTGAAATGAGTACCTTTAATTGTAATTGTATTTATATAGTGCTTACTACCCTTGACAAGGTATGGAAAGGACAAGTATGTAAAAAAAATAATAATAATTATGTATAGTCTCAGTATTATTAAAATCTATACTTTGGAGGCACAATTTTATCTTCAAACATTTTGCTCATTTTGTAGCAGTCTATTTTATACTGTGTGTAATGTAAGTTTAAAATAGTGACTTACATATTCACAGTGCTTCTGTTATAAGCTGTGACTTTATAGCACCAAAAACACACAAGTCAGTATGCTCCACTGCACCAACCAAGATTTGATTCTGTGGCTCTCTGGTTACGCACAGACCTCTGAAGTGTATTAACTAATAGACTTTCATAATGTACTATAGCGAATTTGCCACTGAGTTGCAATTTTTTTATTTATTTTTCATTTAAGCTGTGCGTTATTTTGTATGTAGCTACTTGACAGTGAAACGTACAGAATATTTTGAGTTTTCATAGTCACATCTTTTGTACAACTGATATTCTGAACTCACATATTTAAAAGTGCTTTCATGCATGATAATGAAGAAAATTAAGTTTTGGTGAAATAAAATATTTGCCTAAGATCACACAATTTAAGTGGGGTAGATGTGATTTATCAATGTTTTCTGATTTCACTTTGTACAAATCAGCCACTAAATGAGTATCTATTTGTATTTCATTATGTTAAGGCTTTGGTTTTAGCCTCTTTGAGCAGTTTTTATATAACGCAAACTCGACCCAAAGTAATTTTGCACTTTCATTAGCACCAATTACACTACGCAAGGTCACATTCTTTGTTTATAGACACATCTGAGATTAAGTTATTTGCCCAGAATCACAGGATATTTGCACTTAGAATTAAACCTGGTTCCCCAGTTTCTAAATAGGCAGCTCTCGCTGTAATACCACATCCTGGGTAGAGAGAGGGTGGCAGGCTGAGGCCAATATAAGAACTCTGGGCCTGTTTTATAAAGGGCCTCCCCTCTCGTGGCAGAGGCCCCGCAGTCAGGGAGAGTCTCTACACTCAGGGCAGAATCTCTGCAATGAGAATGCTCATTACAAAAGTTCGGCCCAGAGTGCGGAGACTCCCCCATGACTGAGGGGCTTCCGCCATGAGTGCAGGGGCCATTTGTGACTCAAGCCCTCTATTCTTGTCCTTTATCCCAGAAATATTGCTGAAAATTGCACCAAAACGCATATATTTTCAAGAATTTTATCGGGGGAGAAAACCCCAAACCTTCCCCACAATAAATATTGGCCTTGTCTGTGCTACAATTCATAGACTGGTATTACACCCAACCACTTTCAAATTCCACCAGCCGCCACTGATCCACGCACATCTCCTGGCGACTGAAGAGAGAGTTAATAATATTCATAAAATTCTCAGCCTATTGAGGTCAGTGTCAGCCTGATCGCAAACTGGTGTATGCTGTGAGCCCTTGATGAAGGCCATTGTTACCTGTCCATTTCCCAATAAATATTTTAATGTTAATGGCGACTCAGCTAAATCCATTTCTATTGACTTTGTTCACGCACCCATCCCAAGTCACACAGTTTCATCTATCTATCCAGGCTACAAATCCTTTCACCGCTAAGGACAGTAAGTCTACTCCATTTACCTTCAAGTTACCTCCTGCAGCTCCTCTCCTTGATATTGTTTTAATCAATGTTCCAGTAATGAAAATGGCAAAAGAAAAACATTTCAACAGCTTGAAAATAAAACTGTGCATTGGTTAGACAAACAGGTTAGATGCTCAAATAGCTCATGAAATTGCTTATGCCACACTTGATCTGGGGGGGTTCTGTGAAATCTGGTAACAAGGACTGTGTACTGATCAACTTCAGTAATAGCAATACTTCTCTTGGCTGTTCTTTGTTCAAGGCCTTAGAATCTACATAGTGTGTGAAAAGTATCATCAGGACTGTTCCTTTAAGCCTCTTTTATAGGCCTCCTTTTTTACCTTGAATTACATGGCCATCGTGGTCTAATGTAAACTGTGTAGATAAAGGTGGCCATTTGTGCCAAATCAATTTACTCCTTTGGAACTTTTAGATATGAACGACTGACTTGGCAACTTTAGAAAGATGGGTTCTGCCCATATAATCCACTCATTTTTTTCATTTTTTTGATCACCTGGTTTTAGACGTTTTACTGTGCTAGAGCCTCGTAACCTGGGACTCACCCACAGTAAACTCATGGAAAATGGACTGCGCATCTGCTGACAGTGTCCGCCTTTTAAGATAATGCTGCTGTGGCACCGCAAAGGGTAAGAGGCACTAGGCTGGTTACACGTGAACATGTGCACAGGCATATACACACATGTGAGGGATGTGCATGGGAGACTCCTGTTGTGCACAGCCCAGGAACTGCACATAGATATCCTGGTGCAGAAGGGACTATGTAGGGGTGGATACTGACTTGGGATAGGCCTTATAAGATAATGCTGCTGTGGCACAGCAAAGGGTAAGAGGCACTAGGCTGGTTACAAGTGAACACGTGCACAGGCATATACACACATGTGAGGGATGTGCATGGGAGACTCCTGTTGTGCACAGCCCAGGAACTGCACATAGATATCCTGGTGCAGAAGGGACTATGTAGGGGAGGATTCTGACTTGGGATAGGCCTTATAAAGTGAGTGTACACAAATAGTGAAAATGAGTGTGGTTTACTGTCTTGTCTGCAGTGACACTCCATTATACACTTATAGGAAAGGCTAGAATGCCAAACTCATAATGAGGCCCTCAGACTCTAAAGTTATGGAGTGCGAACTGAATGGATTTTTAATTGTGCAGTGGTTTTCTTTCACTTGTATGTATTGTTATTTTCTGAAGGTGTGTGGCAATGATGAAGGCATATGTAGGTTTGTTTGTATGGTCACACCTTCTTATCCTAAGGAAACGTATACTACTAATATTACATTTTATGATTATAATTTGTGTCTTGTAAGCTGTTTTGTTCTGTTGTTTTTGATAGAGAAGAGGGATTCCTTCTGTGTGGAATTATTAGTGATAGGCATTGGTGAAATTATAGTTGATGTAATGGTATTGTTGGGCTTCTTGAGCTGTGGAAAAAAGAGAGTGAAGGAGGCCCCAGTCAGCTCATTGCTACCCCCATTTTATTGTTCACAATTACAAAGTCAGCATCAGAGCAAGTTCCGCATACCTTGAGCTGCCTTCACTCTCACATTTTCAAGGTCAAATCAGCAGACTACCCCATGGTGTCCTGTACACTATTGCAGCATCAGAAAAGTATTTTTTAAGAGGACAAACCCATCCACTCACTGTAAGAATAAGGGTGCAGGAGTCCTCCAGCCATTAGACACAGCCAGCAAAGACAGTGAAGAGCTGCCCCTTAAAATAAAATTCGCCGGTTCCTCATCCATCCTTAATGAAGACTGGGTGGAGGGCAACTGCCCTTCCCTACTCTTGGTCAAAGCCAATAGGGGCACAGGACATGAACCAAAACAACTGCATAGTAAAATAGCTTTGGGACTCTCCTGTCTTTCGGGCCCATTCAGTGAAGAGCTCTAACTGTACTAAATGGGTACTAAATGGGTAGTTTATTTGCAGCCTGCTGAGGTACAAGATGTATCGCTCATGGTAGTTCCTAATTTGTGCCTGTTTTGCTTGTGCTGGGCCACGTGACTTATTTCTAAGCCGTAAGACTTCCTTTTGTCATGTGCACTAAGGGCCTAACAGTGGTGCCCTGCCCATCTGTACTTGCTTCTGTTCTTTTTATGTCCAGTCTGTCCAATTCCCCAGTCCTCTAACCATATATTTTGTGATGCAAATGTAGTCCCATTCTATCTCAGGTAAGAATTGCATTTTATTGTTTAATATAAACACATCATGGGTGATTCACTTTCCTTTTTAATCCTCATTTAATTCTCAGAGAAACTGTTATCGGTGATGGATTCTAGAGAGATCAGAATTATGGATCTCTATTCTCCTGAAACAAGAGGCTTTAATTTCCCGTGCTCTACAATTCTATGTTTAGTTCATGAGGCACTACATGGCCTACTGTTCCTACCTTACCACCATCCAGATGCATCAGGTCTGGCCAACAAGGGCTTACTGCGGATCAGGCCATTTAAATATACGAGGTTAGGTAGTCATTCCTCTCACTTCAAGGGCTCCTACCTCTGGAATTATATCCCTTCATTCGAGAATGAAGACTGACTACTTCAATCTCCTTAAAAACTCAACCCTTCATCTTGGTTTTGTGTGACTTTCGTTCTTCAGAATACTCTATTTCAGCTGAATCCAGTGTCCTGTCTCATCCCCTGGGCTCGTCTCATCCCCTGGGCTCTTGGGGCCAGATGTACTAAAATGCAATATTGCATTTCCTAAATGGCGACTTCATAGAGGTCACCATTTAGGAAAGGCAAAATGCTATGTTGAAAGATACCGATTTCCTACTAGTGATTCCTACAATGTAGGACTCGCTATTAGGAAATTGTAAATAAGAAATCCCATGCCATTTGAAACAATGGGCCGGTTTTGCACCCCAAATAGCACTTCCCTATTCCGAAATTGCAATTCGGCCTGTTAAGAAATGCAAAAGGCCTTTGTACATCTGGCCCTTGCATCCTTCCTCCATCAGGTGTTCTCACCTTCTCAGGATCATATTTGACAGTAGACCTTCTGTACAAATGATTGTTACAGGATGACTGATAAATACTTCACCCACTTTTAGCATTTAGACTCTACTGCTATGTTCATACCCTCTTATATGTTCAAAATTCCAAGGTGCTCTGAGCCCACTGTTCAGTGGTTAGGAAAGCCTTATAAAAACCCATACTATGACAAAATTAAATAAAAGAAAAATAAATAACATGTATTTCTTTCCCTGCCTTTGGGTCTCCTATAAGCTCACTGCTGTGCTTCTCTGCCATTTCCTTCTAAGTTAAGGTTTACCTTATGTTAACCATTGCCTTCTCTCCATCTTTGTGTCCTTGCTATGTCCTCATGCCTTATGGCTAAGAACCTGTTATGGTAGTATTTTTATTTGTGATCACTTATTTAACTAATGCCAACACTTCCCTAAACAGATCTGAAAACTGTAACCATTCCTTTTGTTTTATTTGTAAATATCCTCTTTTATTTTAATTTAATTTAATGTGATTTAGATTTTTTGCTCCTTAACCGTACTTCTAAAACCACTTGAAAGTTTGAAAATATGTATTTTCTCGAACATATTGTGTTATTTTAATTCAAATAAACAACTAAATTAATTAGCTCATTTGTTGTTGTTCATGTTATAATGTGGTTTAAAAAACACAGACAATGATAGTAACTATAAATGCATGTAATTTCCTTTTTTTAAATAATCTTGGTTCTCATAATGAGGGCGGGAGCCTGTGTCTTCATTTTTAAATTTTATAATAATTTTTTCTTTTTTCGATAAATAAATGTATTATATAAACTTATTTACATGCTTTACAGAGGCAACTTAAGTTATAACCCCCTGTACATTTATTTCTTTTTTAAATGATAAAACTTGCTAATGTAACATAATAACAATAACATGAGAAATATTTGAAAATGTAACAATGTAATTAAATACATGTAATATTAAAGTAATTTAATTATATAGCAACAGCTATACATGTTTATATTAGAACATTTGTAGATTTCAGATGACTAAAATGAAATTATGAGCGAGTATATGATTGACGAGGAGATAGTAGAAAACAAAAGAAAAATCAATGAGAAAATAGTATGACAAAGAGATGGAAGCAAGGCATTGGTACATTCCCTGTGGCAGTGGTAGCAGTTGGATTCAAATGTGGCAGCTTTTTAACATTGATTTTGAACCCTGGCACTCACACTGTCTGTTTGGATGTTTAATTTAGCTCTTTGCATGGTTTTAACAATTATTGATTTAAATCCATTATTTGTCACAGTTTTTTCACAAGAAACCTGTGGATATAATTCTCACATATCTATCCAAGATACCCAAAGGCCATAGGTATCCCCCTAGCTCACTGGTGATTTGCAACCTGTATTTTAGAAGCAATAATATCAATGTATATCTTCCAGAAAATGTTAAATCGACTGCATCTAGATCTTACATATTTTAAAGATGTTTAAGGTTTATTTTACAGGATGCATTCAAAGTTGTTTCTGCATGAGGGTCAGTATCAAGGGTTTGGTAATAGAATGGAAGCGAACTAGGGCTGAATATCAGAATTTAGCAAAATTTGTGTTACTTTTTGGTTTGTGTTATTTTGCATCCTCTTAAAATATTTGTAATTATTATACTATATTAATGCTTCTTTTTTGGAATGACTATCAATATCAGAAACAGATCCATGCTTAAAATAATGCTGTACAGCACATTGGTGCAAAAACAACAGACCAAAGCAAAGGTCCCACCCTGGGCAGGTATGCAGTCCTTATCCAGTCATTGTCAGTACAACTGAGAAGCATGGGCAAAGCCAAAGAGTCTTGTCTTTGCTACTAGGTGCCGACCTATTAGCCTGAATAATGTTTCTTTTTGTTTCCACAGATTTCTGCAGTGCATGCTTGTGTATAGATGACTACCAACTTGTAATGTTTTTTCTAGAAACAGTGAAAATACATTACAAAAGGGCTAGATTGCATGTGTGCCCATGATTCTGTTTTGCCAATGCCTGTGACACAATGCAATAAGCACTGGCAAAGCCAAAACTATGAGTAATGTCAGTGCCAGGGCAGCAGTGTATGGCAACCGAGGCCACATCTGCAATGGGGGATATGGTAATGGGCTGGAGGGCATGGAAATAGCAATGAGAGTGGGACAGATCAATGGAGAGATTAACACAGGGACTACAGAAAGTCCCATGTAACTTTCCATAAAATGACATGGCCCTTTAGGACAGCTTACCCAGTCAATGGCTGAGCTAGGAGTAGCCAAAAGAGAAATCTCTTTCCTGCTTTTATGCTGTACTGTACTGGTAACATTAGGTTTGGGATAACAGATGTCTGTTGATAGGATGTAAAATGCATGAAGCATATCGCACACACTTGGTTGACAGTTCAGCACTATTATGAAAATTGACTTTTCTCCTAAGGTATAAACTCACCATGGGGGTTTAATAGTGAAGCCACATGCTTGCTTTTGAAATTGGAATTAAAATCTGCAATTTTATTATCCCTTGTAATAGCAGTGTGCTTGCATTGTATATATCTCTGTGTTTGTGGATTTAAGTCACAGCCTACTTGTTTGCATCTAAATAGTCATTCTGGTGGTAAGCATGCTGTGCATTTGCAGCAGTACTCTAAGCAATGAATGTGAAATTAGTAGAGGACAGATCAAGGGTAATTAATTTCATTTTATCCTTTGGCTACTTAATATCTGACTTTTACTTTGTAAAAGGTAGCCGTCCATTATAATAGCCAAATGAAAGGTTCATACATTGAAGTCTCTAATTACATTATCTAACAATGCAGCGGTTAATATAATTATGTGAGTTAAAAATGTATGCTGTATGAGATGTTAAACAGGGAGATATTCACGAGAAAGCAGTTGGTAGTCACGTTATGAGGACACTGGACTGCATCTGACAACACTCATTCATTATTTTATTTTACATAATGGGTGCTAATTAACTCATGGAAATCAAGACATTCTGGTGATTATTGTAAACCTGTATTAGAGGAGGTCACAATTTGCAGAAGGATTAAGATTTTACCACAAGTCCCTCAGTACCTGTCTCTGTCAAAGACCTAAGAAGATGTAGTCACACAGTAAATGGTTCAAAGTTTTCATAGTTCTTGACATATATTGATATCCAGTAGGTAATTATAATCAGAACCACCTTTTCCCATAGACAAAGCTTGTTTTTGTTTTGCTTATGACCTTGGTGCCATTTCATAAAAAATCTTCACAAATTTTTCAAAACTAGTATGCCAATTAGTTCAGTTGCTGTCTGGAAAGTTTTGGGTGATTTGTCAAGCTGGGGCCGAGAAAAAGGGAGGGCCTCAAAAACACTTTTTCTCCATGTAATATCTAAGGGGATTTCACAATTTTTGGCTACAGCCTGAGACGCTCTATAGAATTACATCAAATATGGCAGAAAGCACGATCTTGATCTAGAAAGAACCATTTTGTGATTTGGTGTAAATCTGTTCAGTTGTTTTGGAGTTATTAAAGAAGAAACATTTGTATATCTAGGGATGCAGATCCTTCATGGAGGATTTGCAGATCTTGGAGCAAAGGTAAGGCCCTGATTGGCTGGCTGCAAACTGAAAGGAAAGTTGCAGCCACCATTTTGTTTCTCGTCTGGGCTCCTAGGGAGAAAACATTAATAAAAATACATACAAGGGACAAGATAGAGATATCCTGACCCCAAAGGATGCATGGAGACATCTTTGAGGTACTCCTCATGGGCTAAAAATTGCTCAAATATTTTTCTTTTTTGGCCAATCCATTGATCCACAGATCCAACCCTGTGGCCAACCACCCACTGCACACTGCCAAGGGCTGCAACCCCTGCCACGTACGGCCTTAGTATTTGTGTGGCAGTGATTGTATTAACGTATAGTAATTATTATATATTACTTTACGTTAAGAAAACATAGAAATTTGCTGAAAAAACAAAAGTTATCGTAACGTTATATTGAGTTTCACCTTTTATCCACACAAAACATTAGAAATTCAGCAGTTACAGTTATACTTATAGTTATACCTATCTGAAGAAACTATAACTCATCTGAAGAAACTATAACTCATGTCCTTAAGTAATTTTAGGCCACAAACTATAGTTTCTTAACATAAGTCTAAGTATAATTATAACTGCTGAATTTCTATGGATTTGTGTGAGCAAAATGTGAATCTAACTGTACAGTCTCTGTAAACTTTGGTTTTATATATATATATATATATATATATATATATATATATATATATATATAGAGAGAGAGAGAGAGAGAGAGAGAGAAATATATATATATATACATATATATGTGTGTGTGTGTGTATAAATGTATTGTTGTGTGTGTATATACATGTGTGTAGATATATACACACAAACATATAATCCAGCTTTGTCGCTATTACAAGATGAACCTAACAGGAGTAGCGCACATCAGCAGATGTCGACTCTGACATCAGAGTCGACAGAAACAGAAGCTTTGGAAGTGAAGAGTATTGCTTTTATTTTAAAGAGTCCAGTCCCGGCAAGGGCTGGACTCGTTAAAATAAAAGCAGTATTCTTCACTTCGACAGCACGTGTTTCTGTCTCTCTGTGGACTCTGGTGGATATATATATATATATATATGTCGGTTGCCACTAGGTAGTTATAGCCAGGACCTAGTATCTATGGAAAATTAGTTTTTTTACTTGCCTATATCATATATATAACCTACTGGAGGTCACCAGTAGGTGGTTATAGTTAGGACCTAGTTTCCACAGAAAACCATCTTTGTTTTGCCAATAACTTTGGCGCCACTTGATGAATCTTCACAAAACTTTCAAAACTAATACAACAGTTAGTGCAGCTTTTGTCTTGAGCGTTTCAGGGGATCCATCAAGCGGGGGCTGGGAAAAGGTTGTGACCCAAAACGCGTTTTCCCCATTCATTTTTCCATAGGGTCATTAGACAAGCCTACAGCTCAAACCTCTGCACGGATTAACA
Source organism: Pleurodeles waltl (assembly GCF_031143425.1). Taxonomy (NCBI): domain Eukaryota; kingdom Metazoa; phylum Chordata; class Amphibia; order Caudata; family Salamandridae; genus Pleurodeles; species Pleurodeles waltl. The sequence goes on along the minus strand of NC_090449.1, from coordinate 716,620,881 downwards.
CCAAATTTGGCAGAAAGCTAGAACTTGGTGTGCAAGGTTTGCTTTTTGTGTGAGGTATAAAACTGTTCAGTAGTTTCTGAGGCATTAAAGGTTGACAAAGATAGATATCTGAGGACTCTGAGGATCGGCGGATCCAACTGTCCCCGTGCTGATTGGCTGTCAACACTTCAACAAGGAAGTGTTGGTAGCCATTTTGGGGCTTGGCTTAAGCCCACAAAAAAAAAAAAAAAGAAAAGGGGCCAGGGCAGGCATAGCCTGAGCCCCTAACCTTGGTCCAGAGGTCCCCCAAGATCCCTCTCAGAAATAAAAAGCATTTCTTGTAAAAAAACAATCTCAGACAAATCTGCAGATGGATCCACTGATATTTCTGAGATTGTTTAAAAATAAAAGCTCGGTCTCCTGCGCTATTCTTTTATTTTGCTCCCATGTGGTTCAGGTCCTGGGCACTGCAGGCTGATAAAAGGAGGTTGGTGCACAGGGCTCCCCTCCAAGGGCTTTCAGTAGCGCTGGGGACTGCCACCTCCCCAAAGCTGATACTTACAAATATGCAGGGTGTCTCACGGCCCTTCATGCCCCGGGGCCTACCTCCTTCCTTGGGCAAAATAAATTTATAATAATAGGGGCAAAAAATAATAAAATAATATTGCGGGGGATCCTGTGCACCCTCTTGGGCCATGTTGGCCACCACCTCCCCGGAGTTAACTTTTTATATAATGGAGGGGGGGCCACATGGTTCCCATACCCCAAGGAACCCTACCTCCCCTAGTCAAAATAGTGGGGTGAGTCCTGTGGATGCCCCCAGACCCTGGGGACCACCACCTCCCTGGGTCTTAAATAAAATTGAAGCAGGGAGGCCATCATGGACCCCCCCCCCAAGGACCACCACCTCACCAGGGCCAAATAGAAAGATGGAGGGGGACAGAGCGGCCCCCTTGTGGAGCCATATATGGCCCTGGGGACAGCCATCCCCCAGGGCTGGTTTCTGCTACCTCCTGAGGAACCCACCCTCAGCAGCTAGCTGTTTGCTTTTGCTTGGCAGGAGCTGACAGCTCCCACCAAGTGAAACAGCACCCACTTGCTGAAAGCAGAGTTTTCATCTACTTCTCCCTGTGGACCTGTCACTTTCTCTTTCTTTCTCTCTCTTCCATCCCGTAAGGATGTTTTAGTAAGGAAATACAATTTAAAAAAACATTGAAATTCAATTAAAAAAACCAAAGGTTATAGGGACATTACAGTTAGGCTCACATTTTAAGCATACAAAACCATACAAGTTCACTTGTTACGGTTAGTTATTTCAAGTAACTGCAACTTGTGCTTTAAGGTAACTATAGCTCTCACCCTCGCTGTGCACTACTAATTCCACAGATATTACAGCACTCACAACATCCTTTATAACATCATTGAAAATATCACTGTAACATTTGCTGTACAAATATTCATTAAACACTGTGCATGGGGGGGTGCAAGTTATAGTTACCTTAGGGCACAAGTTATAGTTACTTGAAATAACTCTAACTATAACAGGTGCATTTATATGGTTAAAATGAGAGCCTAACTATAAGGTTCCTGTATCCTTTGGTTATTTAAGTGAATATCTATCTATTTATATATATATATATATATATATATATATATATATATATATATATATATATATATATATATTATTTATAGATATAGATAATCCACCAAACTTTCTTCCCGTTTCAACCATTAGCCAGGACCACAACACAATGACCCTAGAAAATGGACCATAGACATAAAGAAAAAACTATCCCAGTGCCACCAGGGTAAAGTCAATGACATTTCTTTTTCATTTCTCTTAACAAAGACACAGAATCCCCCAGCAGAATCTTTTGGTACATACAAATTCGCCTTGAAATCATAAGCAAACTGTGCATAATGGCCCAATATATCTCTAACTTCTTTTTCTACATACAAATGATTAACCCTCAATTTTATTTTACACAGTACCTTAGCAAAAACACATGTATGTCAACTCCCGTCATGTTCATTGGGTGTCCCTATATGTAAAACAAATATACATAATGGATACATTTCTAATATCACCCTGCCAAGTGGTGAAAAAAAGCTATATATACATTTTTGTCACCTACTATGCAAATAAAATTCAAAAGGATTGAATAACTCCCTGACCTTCACAAAATATTTCCAACCTCATATCTCACACACAAAAGAGAAAAAAGATGTTATATGCTTTACAAAACAGACTCCCCAAGAAGAAAAATGAAAATAATAGAAATAATAGTGAAGAGATCAAAAACATGTACATTTACGTTCTCCGGCCTTAACTCCAAACATCTGGTCTTAATGCTCAAAAATACAGATCCTGTATATGCAAAAAATAGAATACAATATCATCCCACACGTACAAAAAGCTGCTCATCCTGGTTGAGTCCTCATGGATGTATGCTGTTCAGCCTAATAATGTATATGGACTCTATCCTCCTTAGGGTGAGTTCCCTGTCTACTCCTCTCTGAGTCAACATCACCCTGTCTATTCTGAAAAAAGACATGTCATCAATCTCTCCATTAAGCACCTGTCTACAGTGTGATGCCACAGGATAGTTTACATCATTATTCCTAATGACACACCAATATTCCAAAATGCGTTTTTATCACAGGAAAGGTGGCACTACCCAATTACAAGAGTCCATGCTTGAAGGTTATAACATAAACCACAAAATCAGAATTGCAATTAATACATTTCTTTATCTTCACCTCTCTGCCTGTGGGTAATCAGAAGGTCTTCCGATTAGTGCTATGTGCACAGGCCTTGCATTTTGTACATCTGTAAAAGCTTTGCTGCCCTCTAAGCCATGTGTCCTTATGCTTGACTGGATAACTGTGTACCAACATGTCTCGTAATGAACTGCTTCTTCTGTATGTAAATTTGGGGCTGGGACTAACCAATTGGCCAATCACTCTATCTGCACTGATCAGATGCCAACAATGCTTTATGATCTTAACCACCTGATTAGAATCTGAATTATACATTGTAATAAATCTTACTGTATTCTCCTCCCTTTTCTTTTCTTTGGGGATAAGGAGATTGTCTTGCTGCATCTTAGAGACCTTTTCACAGACATCCTTATTCACTTTCCCTAGGTACCCCATGGACCTGAATCTTCCCACCATACTCATTTGTTTGTTTGGAAAGTCTGGCAGACAGACATTTGAGGTGAGCAAATCTAGAGCTTCGCTGGTGTTGCAGGGTGCTCCTTACTGGAGCTGCTCTCCACCTAAATTTGGGAACTACCCAGAGTTCTCTTTTCTTTTTTGCATAATTTATGAATCACTCTAACCCTGAAAGGGTTTTGTTTTGACTTATACTGGGTGCTCCCTTGTATCCCGACAGAGCTAAACCCCTCTGAAGAGCTATAATGATAGCAAAACACGTCAAGGGTTGCTTTCCCTACTTTCAGGTTGGTTTGGATGGTATTTTACCAGTCCAGAGCTGTAATACTGTGCCTGGAGTGGTGAATAGCTATTGTTATTTCACAGCTCGGCAAGGATGGCATTGTGTCAATCCTATGCTTATAGATTTTGCTGTACAAATGGCAAAAGACTTTTGGCCTCATTATAATTTTGGTGGTCTCAGGTGCGCCATGTTGGCACTGGTGGTCATACCGCCAACAGACTTGCGGAGAAGACCACCAAATTATGACTTTGACGGTATCTCCTAGGGAATACACCAAGGCACCACTGGCACTGCCGCTGTGGTCAGAGTGCCACAGATGACAGAAGGCACCTACAGACAAGTGCAGACATTGTTTCCATCGCACATATTGCGGAGCTTTACACCGCCAAGCTTTCCGCCGCGGTCACACCACCACGGAAAGCCAGGCAGAAACAAACTTTATAAAAGGAGACACTCTCCTTCAGGAACCCATACTAGTCCGGAGCCGCCATGGAACCCGAACTAGACGTCATCCAGTTACTCCTGCCTGCCGAAAGACCAGTATCTTTGCCATTGACGATGACAGCAACCATAGGTACACACACTTACCTGTGACTGTTGTATATTGTACACTTACACAAATTACCAACGGAAAGGGGATGCCAGGGCGACACTCACTGTATACTGACATGCACACTCACATACAGATACACACACAACCGCACATACACAGTACACATACTACAGCCGCCATCACACACACACATGAAAAACCCACTTACACACCGAAACACAGCACTGGCCCAGTCTTACACAATACCACACAACACACAATACGTCACAACAACACCACAAACGCACCATCGCCAACACATTGGCAATTACTCAGAATAGACATTACCCAGAGACACATCACACATACAACACAATGTACAACCAAAAGGTAACACACACACAATCACACAATCATACAACATACCATTCAACACACATCGCACACACAGCACATGATATCTAACATATCATGCACAAAACATGCACACTCACACAGTCAAAGCACACAAAGCCAGACAACACAGCAACAAGCACATGACAACACAAAAACCACTCAATACAATGACAGTAGCATTTTTGCAAGATGCACATGCCCATCACACAACACACACCCTATCCCTGTGAGACAAAAAAACTGCACACACCCACACATATTGTACATACTATACAGGTATACCAAGCACCACACACACACACCCATACACACACACACACACATACAAATACTGCCACACAACCAATGTAATCCAGGAACAACTCTAACCTAGGAAAAGAAATACAGGACAAAGATGTAACCAGGAAACCAACAACTGGTTGATCCTAATATATTTTTCACAAATCTGAAATGTAAGTCAAAGGCCATAGGCCAGACCATAGTCTCTGCTTTGTGCACCAAAGACACATATTGGTACCCCGAATTTAACTCCTGACTACCATGTAACCTCCATAGGTAGGATCATCAAGGGGGCAGGCAGGCACCTCAGAGAATATCTGGGGGGAGGCGAAGGGGAGGTTTGGGCTTAGGCTTGGAAAGGGGGTTTGTGATTTGCCTTGGGTGGGTTTAGATTTAGGCTTGGGGGTTGGGTCTTCTTGGAAGGGGTAGCCCTCTTGGCGGGGGAGGGGCATGGTACTTGTGGGGGTGTAGGAGAGGCCTTGGAAGTAGGAGGGATGGACTTGGAGAGGGAAACAGCAGTTATAGGGGTTTCGGGGGAGAGGAATAGGGAAAAGGGCAAAGTCTAGAAAACAAAGATTTTGTAGACACAGAGGGCGGTCATAGCAAAAGAGTTTGGGTGTGGAGGGAGAAGGAGGGGTCATAAGAGGTGTTGGTGTGGATTTCTTGGGTGCATGTTTGTGGGAGGTATGCTTGTGAGGGGTGGGTGTCTGTGGCGTGGGTGAGTGAGGGCGTTTATGTGTTTTAGGCTGAGGGAGTGGAGATGCTGGGGGATGCCGTGGTGGGTGCCTGGCTGTCTGTTGGGGTGGTGACTGTAGGTATGGTAGATGTGCTGCATGTAGGAGCGTCAGTGGTTGTGGTGTCTGTGGGTGTGGTGATTGGGGTGGACGTCTGAGGGTCTGCTTTGGTGCTGTTTGTGGGTAGGATAGGCGTAGTGGCTGGATCTGTGAATGTTGATGTGGTGTTTGGAGGTGTGTTGGGTTTGCTCTCTGTGATGCTGGGACAGTGGGGGTGTCAGGGCAGGTTATGACTGTTGCTGTGTGTGCATTTGAATGTTGCTTGTGTAGTGTGTCCTCATGTGATGCTTATGTTTGTCTGAGCTACCCTTGGAAGTTGAGGTGGATGCATGCCTGTCTGTTTTTGTGCTTTGGCTGGGTCAGGGAAGAGGGGTTTGGGATTGGGAAGAGGAAGGTGGAGGGGGTACGGTAGACAAAGGTTTACTGGCTGCTGTCAGTGTGGAGGCCAGAGCCTGAAAGGATCTCTGTAGGCAAGCCAGTGCACTGTGAATGCCCTCCAGGAATGCATTACTCTGTTGGGTTTGATTTGTTAGTCCCTGGATGGCATTTACAATGGTCAACTAACCCACAGAGGTGGACCCCAGGAGGTCCACAGGGATAACAGGGGCTGGGGCAGAGGTGCCTGTGGAGATGCCCACCATCTTGAGTGAGTGGGCACAGCCAACTGGGAGGGAAGCTACAGGGAGAACAGTGGTAGAAAGGGGGGTGGTGAACAGAGATGGTGCTGGGGTGATCCCAGATGGGTCCGTCACTGCCAGGGAGTATCCACTGGAGGAGGATTCCAAAGATGATGAGGTGGATCCTGTCTCCCCCGTGGCACTCTCCTCGCCCTCCAGGCCACTAGGTCCCTCAGTGTTGGTGGTGTCATTACTTGAGGTCCCGTGGCCAGCAGCTTCCCACTCAGCTGTGCCCTGTCTCCTTCGCCTGACGATGCTGGAAAACAGAGAGGTAGGGTCATCACATTATTTTCATACACTTACATCACACTGTACACATTATGAACATTACATCGGTGTACTACACCCCCAGGTAGAAACAGTTTAGTACCAACATCATGTCACAACAAGATTTAATCCACACCCCTATACAACAACAATGTCACACACCACATAAGCCACCTAGCTCACATCTACAATACCATCATATCAGTAGAGCTACCACACTAACCATTCCATTACAAGCAGATTTTTGCAACATGAATCTGGGTCCCTACCCACAGCAACATAGTCAACCAAAAACCAAGCTATGGGAAATAGTTGTAACATTGATTTCCACATATCACATACTCTATATCTACACATACTTACAACATTATCTGATGTCATGTCCCAGGAAAGGAACCTTATCATGCACTAAACATAAGACAGCATGTTGCATACATGCCAAAACTATTTCATGTCACAGAGTTCGCAACCTTCACAATTGTAAATTGCAAACATGTACCAACTCTATTTGGCATATCAAAATCTGGAGTATGATAGAGTCTAAACACGTCACCAACACATGTACCAATAGTGATGTAGAAAAGGATGATACATAATTAGTGGACCTACTCATCCTAGTCATTCTCCTCCTGTAAACAAAGTCTTGTACACTTATAGGGGACTACTTAGCCTACAGCATTTACCCACAGACAACCACAGATAGCATACTTACTCCTTAAATACAATGGACACCTGTCATGTGCATGAAGACCACATACAGTTCAATGTATTATGATGAGTGGCAACATCAATAGCCTAATGTTTGAGTGGCAAAATCACTATCCACACTTCAGACATGAGTAGTCTTACATCTGTATAGGAAAATGTCAATGACACAAACCACATCTGAGGACACCATGATAGAGACATACACCTTGAGGCAAACCAAATGACTGACTACATATACCATTCCACCCACATGTTAATGTGAACTACCACACCTGCATTACAATGTAGTCAGTGCACATGATAGGTTTCTAGACTAAAGGTGTTCAAAACATATCCAAAACACCAAAAGAAAGTATGCTTAAGTTACATCACAATGTTGATTTATGACAGAACCTTACAACGTACACATGATGTTGGTAAAAACCAGTGAAGATTCTACCTGTTAATAAGATGTCTTGTCCTATTTAGCATGCCCACAACACATTGGCTAAGGAAATATCTGTGTAGTCACCTAACCATCCAAAAAACATGTGCATGGTACTAACATTCAGAGCTCTGATATCAATGTACGTGTTGCAATAGGACTCTAGCAATACCTACATGGTTTCCAACATGTAGGATGTCCACTCTGATGAGACATTACAAGTGCCAATGTACAGTCCTCACTTACCAAAGGGGTACACCTCATAACAGCTCTGAGTAAGTTTAGCAAGTATGGCATGTGAAATGTCATATGGACATCACAGCCTCACATGAAGTTGTCATGCATCTGAAACCTCATGAAAAGTAGGACTGTCTTACACTTCTCAGACTCTATGTTGCACATAGACATGGATCAAGGAGCATTGGACTGGACAGAGGGCAAAGACCTGGACAACATACCATCAGGATATTGCGAGTATTGATCTGTATGTGGCAAGGAAAAACAAGCAGGGTGTATAATGCAATATAGTACTACACATATGACACAGTCACATGTACATCATCATATGCCTTGTACAGAAGTGATAACATAGGTGAGTAAAATGTCCCTACACAGAATAGAATGTCCACACCTGTGTACAAATGGTGAGGACTGCACATTTATGTGTTCCCAGGAGATCTTTCACCTTTTGCACTTACCACATTGTCACAGCTAGGATTATTTCACATCATACACTGACCTGGCAGAGGGATGGAAATGTGTTAAGTCAGTACTTACCCCTTGCGGCTGCTGTGCTGCCCTCAAATGCCCATCCAATTCAGGGTAGACCACCGCCAATATGTGGGCTATTGGGGGGGGTTCAATGTCCGGCTGGCACCCCTTCCTCCTTGGTAGGACATCTCCAGCTGGGTCTCTGTGGTCTCCGGGCCCAGCATTTCAGGTCCTCCCACCACTTCCTAAAGTGGGTGCTCTGCCGGCTGTGGCCCTCAGCGTCCGCACTTTCTTGGTGATGCCACACCAGATCCCCTTTTTCTGGTGGGCGTTTACCTGCATGGGTGACACAGACAAGAGAAAAAAGTCATGTCCACATGCACCATACCAAAACAAGTAGGGTGAAAACAAAAGTTAGTGCAAGTAGCCAAACATACACTTCCTCCAACATCCCCTTCTTTGTCAAATGACCATCTACAGTCAGGCCATGTGTGGAGTGGGGTCAGGCTTACAACATGCATATCCAGTACCAGGTGTTGGCTAGGAACATATGATCAGACCACAAGCTTGTCTTTAAATTGGTAAAAGTAAATAACTATTTCAAACACCACCATCAATTATAATGTAAAGTATGTTTGTGGCTCAAGGTACATACATCACATACTCCCTACTATGTATCAGGGCTCAGAATCTTTAAATGCATATGTGCACATGTCCATCTACCCACACATATCATCTCAATCCTTAATTCCAGCACATTTCATCTACATTATTATACACGCTACATTTCAACTATTGGTATTGTATTGCACTTACCTGCTCCTGTGGTGCACAATAGATTTGGCCATACAGGGGTAGGACCTCCTCTACAAGCTTGTCCAGCTCTTCCAGAGAGAAGGCAGGGGCCTTATCACATGTAGGACATGGCATGATGGCTGCCAGAGGCAGTACACAGCAGCTCAGGTCATGGAGGTATTGCTGGCAGCAGTGTCAGGAGTCAAGTAAGGGATTCAGCAGAAGATGGCGGTCACGTATGCCATGTACAGGACCGTCACAGCTGGCGGATGTCGCCATTGGGCTAAGTCTGCCAAAGGCAGCAATGTGTTCCAATGGCAAGGTCCATTGCGATTGTGACCACCTACCACAATGACGACATCCACCGGTGGAGTTAGGTCACTTCCTGATGTCCAGTACAGTAGGTCAGACAGCTGCCATTTTAAGGCTCATATATGTATGTTAAGGATGTGAAAGGTGCGTCATTCACTAAAAATCACATTTATGAATATGTGTTAACTGCTGGCTTTATGCAAACATGTTGCAATGTGCATGTAATATGTAGAGGATGTGAAAATAATGTATACTGAGTAATGTACATGAAACTGTATTGTCAGTAGAGTAATGACAATCTAAGCATAGTATAGGTGTACCAAATATGTTTCACATGTTAAGTAAGTAGATGTCACTTTTTCCTGTCAGTGACATGTTCCTCCATTAAAAGAACATGGGGGGTAGGAGATCTGAGTATAGTAATTAGTCAAATGTTGCCTGGGTATGTGCTGTGTATAGATTGTTCACTGTTTCAGGTGACATAATGTAGATTTATGTGTGATGCTGCCGTGATTATATTTATGATGTATAGATTGAGTCATTCATAAACATTCTTGTGTTGTCCCACATAGTTACCCTGGCATGAGATGAGCAAGACAAACTCCAGAGTACCGTCCAGTAGCAGGAGGAGCGGCATGTTATCCAACCATACTGCCTGGATAGGCAGACAGTCATGGATCTCTGTTGTCAGTGGAAGCCAGATCTGATGCCTGCCATTCCCAATCCCAATAGCATACCTCCCATTGTCCAAATCATGTCAGTGCTATACTTCCAGGCCACTGGGTCCTTTTAAAATACAGAGGCCCTAACTGCACGGATGTCTCAGCCCAATCAGTCTAGTTTTGAAGGCTGTACTGTCTGCATTGTTGCATTGTTGAAACACCTAGACAGCTACATCAGATTTCCCCAACGTGAGGATTTGGCCCATGTAAAGGCTGATTTTTATGCTTTGGGACACATTACGCAAGTGGTTGGAGCCGTAGATGGCACCCATGGAGGCTTGAATCCCCCAAGTGCCAATGAACAGGTATATATGAACAGAAAATACTTCCACTCCATCAACTGTCCAAATGGTCTGTTTGACTGACCTCTACATTTCACAAGTTTGTGCAAAATATCTTGGGTCAGTCCATGATTCCTTCCTCATGTGGAACAGCAATATCCCACTGATGATGACACAACAGTACACAGAGAGGGCCTGGCTGGTTGGTTAGTCATATATGTCGGGTGTGTCCGTACCTTTTTTCTGCCACCATATTTGTGGATGTTGAAGATTAATGTTTGGATTGGCGTAACTATACCTTACAGGGGACTCTGGCTACCTAAACCTTTCTTGGTTATTGACACCAGTGAGGTACCCAACCATTCCAGGGGAAGTCTGCTTCAATGAGGCCCACGGAAGGACAAGGCGTGTCGTGAAGCAGACCTTTGGGCTCCGGAAGGCAGGATTTCACAACATTGACAAGTCTGGAGGAGCCCTTCTCTACTCACCCTACAAGGTTTGTCAAATTATTGTTGCCTGCTGAATGCTCCACAACCTTGACCTGAGACGTTGGACACCATTCATACTAGATGAGGGAGAGCCAGCAGATCCTGTGGCTTGAAATGCAGATTTGCCAAGCGAGGATGAGCATGATGAGGATGAAGTTGGAGACACTAGGGCTGATCTCATCAATCAGTACTTCAACTGACTCAAGGTATGTGATGTGATTTCACAAAAGTGATTCAGTGGATTATTGGTAAGATTAGGAATGCCAGATAAGGTTCTTATTATGACCCTCTGATAGGTAATAAGTGGCTCCAAAGACCGTGACTCAGATATGCATGCAGATTGTTATTTGGAGTTGTGGACAGAACAGTTATGTACATATGCAAATCAAAAAGGTACACTGTTCCACAAGAAAAGGCAAGGATCCACTAGGCACTTCTAAAAATAGAAGCAAGAGCCCTCACACATCCATTGGATGTCATGCTTCATCATAGGGCTTGCTCCACGTCAGACTGGTGCTGCAATATCTGACGGGCCCCACAAGGGGGCTCTTTGCCAGAGATCTTAATTTGTAGAGCGTGCTGTGGTTAAATACTTGACCTTCGATAATCCTGACAACCAAGGTCAATAGTGTGTTTTCATTGTATGTAACTGGGTTTGGATGAAAATGAGTGCTTCCCCTACATGGCAATTTTGGAAACCTCAATTGTAACCAATCACTAATCGCAGGTTTTTAGTGATAAGCATGAAAGGAATTTCTGGAGGCTCCGAAAGCCAACTCTTCCACCTCACACAAACTCCCTCATATTATAGTTCACTCCATGTTCACTGTGCATGCATAAGCATCCTACAGTTCTCATTCACTCTTATCTGGTAAATACCCAAGAGTTTACTACCACTGCCTATAATGTGAAAGGCTATTCCACTTTTTTTCACAGAAGGCATCCTCTTTAGTAGAAATCAGCAAACAGATCAGAGCATTCCTACATGCTTCATTTTAACTCTCCTCAATATGAATGTCATATGATTATTTCTGACCCCCATCAGTACAAAACGTATTTTGTACTGGAAAAATTCCCCTTTCTCAACTCATAAAGCACTTTCTGCTGATTTGCATCAAGCAGGCATTAGAGGGGTGTTACTTTGGATTAGCGGCACAAAAACACACAGGTTTTGATGAAAAGCCTGATTTACTAAGATAGCCAGACTGAGCTTTGCATCAAAAATAATGCCTCCTTGGAGCAGGCCTAATGAAGGGGAAATGTGTTAATTCCTCATAAAAAATCACAAGTTGCATGTATGATAATGTGCACAGCATTCATCAAACCCATGGGTCCCTTCTGAAATGTGCATAGGCTGAAGAATTTGTACTGGAAGTTTATGCTTCCTGTTCAAATATTACACTGGGCAGCACACACTCAACACTGCACCATGATGCAAGGCTATGCATTACGCAAGGAAGCATAATTATGGCGTCAGTGTGTTGTGAACATTTCGTTTTCCTTTAGAATGTCTTGTTTGTTAGATTTGGCTTGCTTTTGGTTCTTTTATATCTCTAATAGAGAGTGTGAAATTCTCCGTCCCATGAAAAATGCTGATACTCATGGTAGCCTCCAATGTGGGCAGACACATTGGTTATATTTTTTTATCTACATGACGGAGCTCTCCAGTGGAGGCTGACATCGTGCTTCAATTCTGCTTATTTCAGCATGGCTGCTTCTTATGTGTGCTGCCATTACAATACAGTAACTTCCTTATTACAAAGCTATCTTATTTTAGGCAAGATAGTTTAGTCTAAGAGACAACAGCATCCCAAAACCTGTTTTATTTTGAAAATATTTGGTTCAATCAGTGTTCAAAACCCTATAAAATCCATGGGATTTGACTATTCATTGGGAGAGGTCTTCACGCTAGAGATTATCACCACAGGGCACGCCAGATTGGCAATCTAGGTCCGCTTTTAACCAAAGAGTGAAAAAGCTGGGAGCCGAGCCGAGCTGGAACTCTTGTCCTTCATTAACCCCTTCTGTGCCCAGGACGTAATGGTTACGTCCTGAGGCACAGTGCTGCTGTGCCCAGGACGTAACCATTACGTCCTGTGCACAGAGCCCAGAGGGAGCGCTAGCGCTCCCTCTGTGGGGTTCCCCCCCATCCCCCCAAGTCAGGGATGGAAGGGGAAGCCCTTCCCCTCCCACCCCTGACCCCCCCAACCCCCCCTGTGACGTCAGCGCGTCAGCGCGCGCTGATTAGTCACAGGGTCTCCCCCTCTGCTTCCAGCGCGATTGAAAGAGAAATGCTTTGCATTTCTCTTTCAATCCCATGGGGGAGGCCCCGAGAGGCTTCAAAGGGAAGGAAATGTATTTCCTTCCCTTTGAAGTCTCTTACAGGGTTTCAAAAGCCGGATTGCTTGCAATCCGGCTTTTGAAACCCCACTAGACACCAGGGATTTTTTTGTTTTTCCTGAAACTGTCAAAAGGGAGCGACCCCTTGGGCAAGGGTCGCTCCCAGGGGGAGCATTTTTTTGGGAAGGCCTTTTCTGCCCCCCCTGGGGGCAGATCGGCCTATTATTAGGCCGATCTGCCCCCAGGGGGGGGGGGGCAGAAACCTCTAGGCACCAGGGAGCTTTTTTTTTTTTTGTGATGTTTTTTTTTTTTTTAGGTGGGGATCGACCCCTTAGGCAAGGGTCGCTCCCCTACGGGGCAATATATATTTAGGCCATTTCTGCCCCCCTTGGGGGCAAATTGGCCTATTTTGATGAGGCCAATCTGCCCCCAAGTGGGGCAGAAACCATTAGACACCAGGGAGTTTTTTTTTTGCGCGAATTTCACGCAACAGGAGCGACCCCTTGGGCAAGGGTCGCTCCCGGGGGGGGGGGGAATTATTTTAGGCCATTTCTGCCCCCCTGGGGGGTAGATCAGCCTATTTTGATTAGGCTGATCTGCCCCCAAGGGGGGCAGAAACCACTAGGCACCAGGGATTGTTTTTTTTTTGTTTTACAGATGGGGAGCGACCCCTTGGACAAGGGTCGCTCCCCTGGAGGGGCAAATTGTATTTAGGCCATTTCTGCCCGCTTTGGGGGCAGATCGGCCGATTTTAGGTCAATGGGGCAGAAACCACTAGGCACCAGGGATCTTTTTTTTGCGCCGTCACGCCAGGGGAGCTCCCCTGGGGGGCAAACTGTATTTAGACCATTTCTGCCCCCCTTGGGGGCAGATTGGTCGATTTTAGGTCAATCTGCCCTGGGGGCAGAAACCACTAGGCACCGTGGATTTGTTTTTTGGCGTCAATGTCACGTAGGGGGAGCGACCCTGTAGGCAAGGGTCGCTCCCGGGGGGGAGGGGGGCAAATTTATTTTAGGCCATTTCTGCCCCCCCTGGGGGCAGATCGGCCTATTATTAGGCCGATCTGCCACCAGGGGGGGGGGGGGCAGAAACCTCTATGCGCCAGGGCAATTATTTTTTTTGTGTTTTTTTTTGTTTGTTTGTTTTTTTAGAGATGGGGAGCGACCCATCAGGCAAGGGTCAATCCCCTGGTGGACAAAGTGTATTTAGACCATTTCTGCCCCCCTTGGGGGCAGATTGGTCGATTTTAGGTCAATCTGCCTCAAGGGGGCAGAAACCATAAGGCACCGGGGATTTGTTTTTTGGCGCCAATGTCACGCAGGGGGAGCGACCCCATAGGAAAGGGTCGCTCCCGGGGGGGGGGGGGGTGTGCGGGTTGGGGTGGCAAATTTATTTTAGGCCATTTCTGCCCCCCCTGAGCCTATTATTAGGCCGATCTGCCCCCGGGGGGGGAAGAAACCTCAGGGCGCCAGGGCAAGTTTGTTTTTGTGTTTTTTTTTTTTGTTTGTTTGTTTTTTTAGAGATGGGGAGCGACCCATCAGGCAAGGGTCGCTCCCCTGGGGGGCAAATTGTATTTAGACCATTTCTGCCCCCCTTGTGGGCAGATTGGCCGATTTTAGGTCAATCTGCCCCCAAGGGGGCAGAACCACTAGGCACCGGGGATTTGTTTTTTGGCGCCAATGTCACGCAGGGGGAGCGACCCCGTAGGCAAGGGTCGCTCCCGGGGGGGTGGGGGTCAAATTTATTTTAGGCCATTTCTGCCCCCCCTGGGGGCAGATCGGCCTATTATTAGGCCGATCTGCCCCCAGGGGGGGCAGAAAACTCTAGGCGCCAGGGCAAAAAAAATTTGGGTGTTTTTTTTTTTGTTTGTATGGTTTTTTTAGAGATGGGGAGCGACCCATCAGACAAGGGTCGCTCCCCTGGGGGGCAAACTGTATTTAGACCATTTCTGCCCCCCTTGGGGGCAAATTGGTCGGTTTTCGGTCAATCTGCCCCCAAGGGGGCAGAAACCACTAGGCACCGGGGATTTGTTTTTTGGCGCCAATGTCACGCAGGGGGAGTGACACCGTAGGCAAGGGTCGCTCCGGGGGGGGGGGGGGCAAATTTATTTTAGGCCATTTCTGCCCCCCCGGGGGCAGAAACCTCTAGGCGCCAGGGCACATTTTTTTTGTGTTTTTTTTTTGTTTGTTTGTTTTTTTAGAGATGGGGAGCGACCCATCAGGCAAGGGTCGCTCCCCTGAGGGGCAAATTGTATTTAGACCATTTCTGCCCCCCTTGGAGGCAGATTGGTCGATTTGAGGTCAATCTGCCCCAAGAGGGCAGAAACCACTAGGCTCCGGGGATTTGTTTTTAGGCGCCAATGTCACATAGGGGGACCGACCCCGTAGGCAAGGGTCGCTCCGGGGGGGGGTGGGTGGGGCAAATTTATTTTAGGCCATTTCTGCCCCCCCTGGGGGCAGATCGGCCTATTATTAGGCCGATCTGCCCCCAGGGGGGGCAGAAACCTCTAGGCACCAGGGCAAATTTTTTTTTTGTGTTTTTTTTTTTTTGTTTGTTTTTTAGAGATGGGGAGCGACCCATCAGACAAGGGTCGCTCCCCTGGGGGGGAAACTGTATTTAGACCATTTCTGCCCCCCTTGGGGGCAGGTTGGTCGATTTTAGGTCAATCTGCCCCCAAGGGGGCAGAAACCACTAGGCACCGGGGATTTGTTTTTTGGCGCCAATGTCACGCAGGGGGAGCGACCCCGTAGGCAAGGGTCGCTCCTGGTGGGGGGGGGGTGGGTGTTGGGGATGCAAATTTATTTTAGGCCGATCTGCCCCCGGGGGGGGCAGAAAACTCTAGGCGCCAGGGCAATTTTTTTTTGTGTTTTTTTTTTTGTGTTTTTGTTTTTTTAGAGATGGGGAGCGACCCATCAGGCAAGGGTCGCTCCCCTGGGGGGCAAATTGTATTTAGACCATTTCTGCCCCCCTTGGGGGCAGATTGGCCGATTTTAGGCAAGGGTCGCTCCTGGGCATGGGGGGTTTAGTGGGGTGGGGGGTCAAATTTATTTTAGGGCATTTCTGCCCCCCCCCGGGGCCGGCTGAGCTAGAGGCCAAAATCCACAGGTAGGCACTTTGCAAAAAACACCTCTGTTTTCTGTGAAAAAATATGTTGTGTCCACGTTGTGTTGTGGGCAATTTCCTTTCGTGGGCGCTAGGCCTACCCACACAAGTGAGATACCATTTTTATCGAGAGACTTAGGGGAACGCTGGGTGGAAGGAAATTTGTGGCTCCTCTCAGATTCCAAAACTTTCTGTCACCGAAATGAGAGGAAAAAGTGTTTTTTGGCCAAATTTTGATGTTTGCAAAGGATTCTGGGTAACAGAACCTGCTCAGAGCCCCGCAAGTCACCCCATCTTGGATTCCCCTAGATCTCTAGTTTTCAACAATGCACAGGTTTGGTAGGTTTCCCTAGGTGCCAGCTGAGCTACAGGCCAAAATCTACAGGTAGGCACTTTGCAAAAAACACCTCTGTTTTCTTTCAAAAATGTGGATGTGTCCACGTTGCACTTTGGGGCGTTTCCTGTCGCGGCCGCTAGGCCTACCCACACAAGTGAGGTGTCATTTTTATCGGGAGACATGGGGAAACGCTGGGTGGAAGGAAATTTGTGGCTCCTCTCAGATTCCAGAACTTTCTGCCACAGAAATGGGAGGAACATGTGTGTTTTTAGCCAAATTTTGAGGTTTGCAAAGGATTCTGGGTAACAGAATCTGGTCCGAGCCACACAAGTCACCCCATCTTGGATTCCCCTAGGTCTCTAGTTTTCAGAAATGCACAGGTTTGGTAGGTTTCCCTAGGTGCCAGCTGAGCTACAGGCCAAAATCTACAGGTAGGCACTTTGCAAAAAACACCTCTGTTTTCTTTAAAAAATTTGGGTGTGTCCACGTTGCGCTTTGGGGCGTTTCCTGTCGTGGGCGCTAGGCCTACCCACACAAGTGAGGTATCATTTTTATCGGGAGACGTGGGGGAACGCTGGGTGGAAGGACATTTGTGGCTCCTCTCAAATGCCAGAACTTTCTGCCACAGAAATGTGAGGAACATGTGTTTTCTTAGCCAAATTTTGAGGTTTGCAAAGGATTCTGGGTAACAGAACCTGGTCCGAGCCACACAAGTCACCCCATCTTGGATTTCCCATGGTCTCTAGTTTTCAGAAATGCACAGGTTTGGTAGGTTTCCCTAGGTGGCAGCTGAGATAGAGGCCAAAATCTACAGGTAGGCACTTTGCAAAAAACACCTCTGTTTTCTTTCAAAAATTTGGATGTGTCCACGTTGCACTTTGGGGCGTTTCCTGTTGCGGGCGCTAGGCCTACCCACACAAGTGAGGTATCATTTTTATCGGGAGACATGGGGGAACGCTGGGTGGAAGGAAATTTGTGGCTCCTCTCAGATTCCAGAACTTTCTGCCACAGAAATGTGAGGAACATGTGTGTTTTTAGCCAAATTTTGAGGTTTGCAAAGGATTCTGGGTAACAGAACCTGGTCCGAGCCACACAAGTCACCCCATCTTGGATTCCCCTAGGTCTCTAGTTTTCAGAAATGCACAGGTTTGGTACGTTCCCTAGGTGCCAGCTGAGCTACAGGCCAAAATCTACAGGTAGGCACTTTGCAAAAAAAACCTCTGTTTTCTTTCAAAAATTTGGATGTGTCCACGTTGCGCTTTGGGGCGTTTCCTGTTGTGGGCACTAGGCCTACCCACACAAGTGAGGTATCATTTTTATCGGGAGACGTGGGGGAACGCTGGGTGGAAGGACATTTGTGGCTCCTCTCAAATGCCAGAACTTTCTGCCACAGAAATGTGAGGAACATGTGTTTTTTTAGCCAAATTTTGAGGTTTGCAAAGGATTCTGGGTAACAGAACCTGGTCCGAGCCACACAAGTCACCCCATCTTGGATTCCCCCTGGTCTCTAGTTTTCAGAAATGCACAGGTTTGGTAGGTTTCCCTAGGTGGCAGGTGAGCTAGAGGCCAAAATCTACAGGTAGGCACTTTGCAAAAAACACCTATGTTTTCTTTCAAAAATGTGGATGTGTCCACGTTGCACTTTGGGGCGTTTCCTGTTGCGGGCGCTAGGCCTACCCACACAAGTGAGGTATCATTTATATCGGGAGACATGGGGGAACGCTGGGTGGATGGAAATTTGTGGCTCCTCTCAGATTCCAGAACTTTCTGCCACAGAAATGTGAGGAACATGTGTTTTTTTAGCCAAATTTCGAGGTTTGCAAAGGATTCTGGGTAACAGAACCTGGTCCGAGCCACACAAGTCACCCCATCTTGGATTCCCCTAGGTCTCTAGGTTTCAGAAATGCACAGGTTTGGTAGGTTTCCCTAGGTGCCAGCTGAGCTACAGGCCAAAATGTACAGGTAGGCACTTTGCTAAAAACAGATCTGTTTTCTTTCAAAAATTTGGATGTGTCCAAGTTGCGCTTTGGGGCGTTTCCTGTCGGGGGCGCTAGGCCTACCCACACAAGTGAGGTATCATTTTTATCGGGAGACGTGGGGGAACCCTGGGTGGAAGGAAATTTGTGGCTCCTTTCAGATTCCAGAACTTTCTGCCACAGAAATGTGAGGAACATGTGTTTTTTTTAGCCAAATTTTAAGGTTTGCAAAGGATTCTGGGTAACAGAACCTGGTCCGAGCCACACAAGTCACCCCATCTTGGATTCCCCTAGGTCTCTAGTTTTCAGAAATGCACAGGTTTGGTAGGTTTCCGTAGGTGCCGGCTGAGCTAGAGGCCAAAATCTACAGGTAGGCACTTTGCTAAAAACAGCTCTGTTTTCTGTGATGTGTCGACGTTGTGTTTTGGGGCATATCCTGTCGCGGGCGCTAGGCCTACCCACACAAGTGAGGTATCATTTTTATCAGGAGACTTGGGGGAACATAGAATAGCAAAACAAGTGTTATTGCCCCTTGTCTTTCTCTACATTTTTCCCTTCCAAATGTAAGACAGTGTGTAAAAAAGACGTCTATTTGAGAAATGCCCTGTAATTCACATGCTAGTATGGGCACCCCAGAATTCAGAGATGTGCAAATAACCACTGCTTCTCAACACCTTATCTTGTGCCCATTTTGGAAATACAAAGGTTTTCTTGATAGCTATTTTTTACTCTTTATATTTCAGCAAATGAATTGCTGTATACCCGGCATAGAATGAAAACCCACTGCAGGGTGCAGGTCATTTATTGGCTCTGGGTACCTAGAGTTCTTGATGAACCTACAAGCCCTATATATCCCCGCAACCAGAAGAGTCCAGCAGACGTAACGGTATATTGCTTTCGAAAATCTGACATTGGAGGAAAAAGTTACAGAGTAAAACGTAGAGAAAAATTGATGTTTTTTTCACCTCAATTTCAATATTTTTCTTTTTCAGTTGTTATTTTCTGTAGGAAACCCTTGTAGGATCTACACCAAATTACCCCTTGCTGAATTCAGAATTTTGTCTACTTTTCAGAAATGTTGCGGTTTCTGGAATCCAGCGTTGGTTTCATGCCCATTTCTGTCACTGACTGGAAGGAGGCTGAAAGCACAAAAAATCGTAAAAATGGGGTATGTCCCAGTAAAATGCCACAATTGTGTTGAAAAATTGGGTTTTCTGATTCAAGTCTGCCTGTTCCTGAAAGCTGGGAAGCTCGTGATTTTAGCACCGCAAACCCTTTGTTGATGCCCTTTTTAGGGAAAAAAACACAAGCCTTCTTCTGCAGCCCATTTTTCCAATTCTTTTTAAAAAAACTAAATTTTCACTGTTTTTTGGCTAATTTCTTGGCCTCCTTCTGGGGAACCCACAAAGTCTGGGTACCTCTAGAATCCCTAGGATGTTGGAAAAAAAGGACGCACATTTGGCGTGGGTAGCTTACGTGAACAAAAAGTCATGAGGGCCTAAGCGCGAACTGCTCCAAATAGCCAAAAAAAGGCTCGGCACAGGCGGGGGAAAAGGCCTGGCAGCGAAGGGGTTAAGGAATGCTTATTTTCCACCCTTGGCAAAAATCTGATAACAAACAGGAACACTTGCTTGTAGGTGTTACAAGGGTGAAGCATGGGTGTTCCCATGCATCCACTCCTGTATTGTGACACAAACACAGATTTACTAAAGGCGGTAAACCTGGGTTTGTGCCAAAATGGTGCACCTACCTGAGAGAGAAATATCTGCATTTCTCCTCTTTGCTTCTTCTTTGCATGTTCACTGCATTCTGCAGTATAAATAGAAAGATTAATATTCCTTTAAGGATTGTTTTTGTGCAGAAAGGTATCCCTTCCTGCACAAAAATAATCCTGCCCGTAATGCAGGTACTCTTGTACCATGGCACAAGGTTTCCTGAATTGGCACCAAGTTGCATGAAGTGTGCCAGCGCAAAGGGCGTGGCCAAGATGGCGAGCGGAGCGGACGTATAATCCGTCTCCACTTCAGGCCCTCTCATGATCCTGAATATATCGCCTCAACCCTGCCACTTATAGAATGATGTGTGACCTCCCATTACCGGCTCCACATTTATAGCAAACTGATGGGAGAGAAGCCAAAGGGGGAGCAACAAGGCTGAGAAATCGGAGCGGGACTCACCACTGCGTGTGGGGCTGCGGAGAGGCCTGGCTGACTCTGCGATCAGGCCATGCGGAGAATTGAGTTGCCTATCCATCACCCTGGGGGAGGACCCTGAGCGCCTCCAACACACGGGAAAGCGCCCGAGTGGAGGGATGAGGAGACGACAGCCGGGCACATGAGCATGCGGGGTGCAGGGACGCTGTTCCTGGGTCGCGTATCCCTGATCGGGTGAGGAGGCCACCCTGGTTGAGACCAGGCGCACCTCTAGGAGTGATGGTGAGGCCTGTTGGGCCAGGCCGGAGCTTCTGGGTGGGAGGGTGTCAGGAAGACCTCCTGGGTCGCTGCTGTCCATGCTCCTACCGCCCTGGGCCCTGGGTCTGGCTCCAGGGACAGCTTGTATCGGCCCCAGAACAAAAGTAAGGCGATTGAAGTCCGGGAAGGGGGCTGCTGCATGCCTGAGTAATGCACGGCCCCCATTATTGGACCCGCACAGGCAGCGAGCCAGAGGGAGTGAGGCCAAAGGGGTGCGCCGTCGCAAGAACTGGGCCTAACAACGTGGCTGGACCGGGCGGAGACTTGTAGCCTTTGACCCTCGCCCCAGGAGAAGACGCCAAGTGTCTCCAGAATGCGGGAGAACACCTGAAAAGAGCAGAGGGAGACAGCAGGCTGTGTCTGTGAAATGGCGGTTGGGCCGACAGGTACGAAGAGCGCTGGGGTGCTGCACCTGGGGCATGATCTCAGCCAAGATGGAGTACACATAAGGAAGGGGAGTCTACCCCTGGAGAAAGCGGAGGAGCCAGTCGGGCTGGGCTGGAGCACCCGGGAGGAGGGTACGACCAGGAGACTCACTGCACCTTGGGTCTAGCTTCAGGGGCCACTCATGTCGGCCCTTGACAGGCAGAAGGGAGATCGAAAATTGAAGGAAGCAACTGTGATTTTGTCTTTCCTACTGCACCACTGGCTCCCCCTGATTGGTGGTACTGTGGGGGCCCCTTCGCGATAAATAAAGTGCAGAAAGGGAACCGCCAGAAGACCGTACCGCGGTCAAAAGACCGCGGCGGTCATTCTGGGTTTCCCACTGGGCTGGCGGGCGACCGCCAAAAGGCCGCCCGCCAGCCCAGCGGGAAACACCCTTCCACGAGGAAGCCGGCTCCGAATGGAGCCGGTGGAGTGGAAGGGGTGCGACGGGTGCAGTAGCACCCGTCGCGAATTTCAGTGTCTGCTAAGCAGACACTGAAATTCTAAGTGGGGCCCTCTTATGGGGGCCCCTGCAGTGCCCATGCCATTGGCATGGGCACTGCAGGGGCCCCCAGGGGCCCCACAACACCCCATACCGCCATCCTGTTCCTGGCAGCCGAAACCGGCAGGACCAGGATGGCGGTATGGGGGTCGGAATCCCCATGGCGGCGCAGCAAGCTGCGCCGCCATGGAGGATTCCCCTGGGCAGCGGAAAGCCGGTGGTACACCGCCGACTTTCCGCTTCTGGCCGCGGCTGTACCGCCGCGGTCAGAATGCCCAAAGGAGCACCGCCAACCTGTTGGCGGTGCTCCCGCGAACCACGGCCCTGGCGGTTTTTACCGCCAGGGTCAGAATGACCGCCATAGTGTGTATGGTGCTGCTCGAAACAGTAGGGGGTGCTGGCCCCTGCGCTACCCACGTTAACCAGCTAATAAACCCCCTATACCACAAGCAGATACACTTGCAAAAAGAACGATGGATCGCAACAGAACAGAGAAGCCCGGGGTGACTGGCTCGGCGGCGCGTGAGCTGGTTGAACTAGGAGAGTGCAGTAACTCTCCGGACATCTCGATAGCGGCTACCCTGGCAGAGCATTCTCAGAAATTCAATGACATACTGAATGCGGTGATTGACATTAAGGCTACCTTGGAACCCAAGATCAACGCAGTACGCATAGACATGGGTCACCTGAGGGAACACCATAAGAAATTGAATGAAAGCGTGGAAGCTACGGAAAACACAGTATCCGACATGCGACCATTGGTTTTGGACTCTACCTCAAATATTAGTGCTTTGCAAAAGGAGGTGGTGCAGCTGCGATAGCAGCTAGAGGACCAGGAAGGGCGATCCCGTTGCAACAACATGCGCATATTGGGGCTTCCTGAATGCGAAGAGGGCTCCAGCATGGACCTCTATATGGAAGAATGGCTATCTCAAACAGTCCTGCAAGGCAAACACTCAACCTTCTTTTCGGTTGAAAGAGCCCACTGGGTTCCGGGCAGACCTCCGTGCTCTGGGGGACCCTGCGACCGGTGGTGGTCCGCCTCTTAAACAATCGAAATAGAGACCATATACTGCAGGTGACCCGTACACGTGGAGAAAAGCGGATGCCATGGTGCATATTTATCCAGACTATACCCTGGAGGTGCAGTTCAAATGAGCCTCATTTCACTTGGCCAAATGTACACTGAGAGAGCACAACATTAAATATGTGCTGCAGTTCCTGTCGACTCTCCAGGTCACTATGGACGACATCACCTCCTTTTGCTCTTCACCAGAAGAAGCCTGGGCGTGATTAGAAGGAAGAGGGATAACCCATGTACCGTAAATACGTCTGTGCGACAGACAAGGACTGCGAGACGGAAGAACCAGGGCCCAAATAAGCGCTCCTCAAGATCTCAATCAATCAATCAATCAAAAAACTTTATAGAGCGTGCTACTCACCCGTGAGGGTCTCAAGGCGCTGGGGGGGGGAGGAATCAAGGGGGAGCAGGGAGGGTCACTGTTCGAACAACCATGTCTTGAGGTTCTTTCTGAAGAGCGGGAGGTCTTTGGTTTAGCGAAGGTTGGTGGGGAGGGAGTTCCAGGTTTTGGGGGCAAGGTAGGAGAAGGACCTGCCTCCTGTGGTGGTGCGTTGGATGCGGGGGACTGTGGCTAGGGCGAGGTCGGCTGATCGGAGGTTGCGTGTG
Organism: Pleurodeles waltl; assembly: GCF_031143425.1. Classification (NCBI taxonomy): domain Eukaryota; kingdom Metazoa; phylum Chordata; class Amphibia; order Caudata; family Salamandridae; genus Pleurodeles; species Pleurodeles waltl. The sequence goes on along the minus strand of NC_090449.1, from coordinate 716,597,212 downwards.
GGAGTGTGGAAGTTCACTCTTTCATTGAGGTAGGTTGGGCCGGTGTTGTGGAGGGATTTGTGCGCGTGGATGAGGATCTTGAATGTGATTCTCTTGTCTATAGGGAGCCAGTGAAGGGATTTGAGGTGTGGTGAGATTCTTTTGTGGCAGGGGAGGCCAAGGACGGGCATGGGGCTGTGTTCTGGATTCTCTGGAGTTTGCGTTTGAGTTTGAGTGTGGTGCCAGCGTAGAGGGCGTTACCGTAGTCTAGTCTGCTGCTGATGAGTGCATGGGTGACTGTCTTCCAGGTCTCTGGGGGAATCCATTTAAAGGATTTTTTTTTAGAGTGAGGAGTGTGTGGAAGCAGGAGGAGGTTAGAGCATTGATTTGCTGTGTCATGGAGAGGGAGGGGTCCAGGATCATGCCGAGGTTGCGTGCGTGGTTTGCGGGAGTGGGTGCGGGGCCTAGGGTGGTGGGCCACCAGGAGTCGTCCCATGTTGTTTTGTTGGGGCCGAAGATGATGATCTCGGTTTTGTTGGAGTTGAGCTTGAGGTGGTTAGTGGTCATCCAGTTGGCGGTGTCGAGGAGAGCAACGTGTAGGTTGGTTTTAGCGGTGGTGGGGTTGCGGGTGAGGGAGGGGATGAGGTGGGTGTCATCTGCGTAGGAGATGATAGTGATTCCGTGTGCTCGGAGGATGTTGGCTAGGGGGATCATGTAGATGTTGAAGAGTGTGGGGCTGAGGGAGGACCCTTGGGGGACTCCGCAGATGATCTTGGTAGTGTTGGAGTGGAAGGGTGGAAGGCGGACTCTCTGGGTCCGGTCGGTGAGGAAGGAGGTGAGCCAGTCTAAGGCTTTGTGGCGATCGCAAGAGCAGGCAGCTGCAGAAAGAGTTTGGGCGGTGGCAGAGGTGGAGATTCGGGCCGGGACGCCCTCCACTGAGTGACGAACAGTTGGACGTAGATGTCCCTTATTTGGACGGCGAACATATGCATGCACTACTAGGCGTTGGCCCACCTGTGACACCGCAATCTGCTGAGGACTTGATATAAACTAAGCAGCGGTTATATTCTGAGAGCCATTGAGAGGGCTCAACCACGCGTGGTATTAAAACTAAGTAGGCAGGCAGGGTTGCTTTCTTCATCCTAAGGGCTGAGTGTTATTACTGTATACGTTACTACGATACTTGGTGCTATTTGACTAGCCACATCACTTCCCCACAAACACCAAGGTGTATTCCATGTTGAACAGTAGTTTATTTCTTAAGTATAAGCTTTGCAGTGCTATTGGCTGATCGCCAGTTTGCATTACAGCCTGGGATGGGGAGTTTACTTTTATACCTGTGTTATGAGAGGGATTTAGTTTTATTGGTTATAAATAGGTTTACGTGGATGTGCATATCGGGGCCTGCGCAGGGAGCTGGGTGGCGTAGTGAGGAGTGGGTGGCGCAAGAGTTGAGTTTGGTACTCCCAGTTGATTTGCCTTTACGCACACCTATCATAGGTGGATTGCTACCTAGATGGACATATGGCGCAGTACTATTTTACGACATGGAATGTTAGAGGGTTGGCAGGCTGCATCAAATGATTTAAGGTATACCAGACTTTACAATGGTGCAAAATACAGGTGGCGTTGTTGCAGGAAATGCACTTTACCGCACTGGACCTGCAAAGGGTACGCAAACGTTGGCGGGGCACATTGGTTTTAACCACATATTCTAGGTACGCCAGGGGGACACTTATCTGGGTGGCACCAGGGGTTCCTTTGGATGTGTTACATACCAGAGTATACCCCGAAGGTCGTTATGTGACCCTGGAAGGGAAACTAGACGGGGCACCGATATTCATAATTTCCCTCTACGCCCCCAATGCTAATCAAGTCATATTCCTACAATCACTCACTACATCTTTACTTTACAATCCAACAACTCCATGCTACTGGTGGGGGACTATAATAGCATACCGGACATTGAGCTAGATTGATCCCGCCCACCTGTCCCGGGTGCCCAATCTATAAAGTTAGCATAAGAACTACGGCAATGGGCAGCAAACAATCAATTACATGATGCATGGCAGGGCCTCCACCCCGCTGAACGCAGTTACTCTTATTACTCAGGATTGCATGATTTACACACAAGGATTGACCTCATATGCTGCAATTCAGAGACTTTACTAAAAATTACTAATGCCAAATATCTAGGTTGCACATTTTCAGACCACTGCCCCATGCGGCTTTGGCTCCAGTGGAGCCGCCTCCCTCTGAGTATCCCCACCTGGAGAATGCCAGCAGTAGCTTTGCAGGATGCAGTGTACAGGGATACCCTCAGAGGACATATTAGCACTTATTTTGAGGAAAATAAGGGCACGGCAACAGATGCAGGGATTGAATGGGACGCCTTTAAGATGGTACTCAGGGGCCATGCGATAAAGAAGTTTTTGGCACTGGGCTGGTCTTGCGCAGGGAGATCCAGGAGCTCGAATCCAAAATACGATCTTACGAGCAACTCCTGCCCACAGATGACACTGCGGCCACGTTACAGGCGAGAATACGCATTACTCATAAAACAGCAGTCTTGCACAGTTGAATTACAGGGAATACCAGGCTAGAAAACACGCAGAGGGGGACAAAGCAGGCAAGCTCTTGGCCTGGCTTTTAAGATCAGAGGCTGCCTAAACTCCGATCACTGCTATAAGGGATAGAGAGGGGCAGCTTCTAAACATGCAGGCAGACATAAATGCAGCATTCCACGCATACTACTCCACACTATACAGTGCCCCGGAATCGGGCACTGAGAATGATGAACTGCAAATGTTCCTGGGTGCCATAAGGCATCCCAAGCGTGACTCTGGAAGATAGCGAGATGCTGGAGGTTCCCCTACAACTATCAGAAATAGAATAAGCAATCAAACAAATGGCACGGGGTAAAATCCCGGGCACGGATGGTTGACCGATTGAATTCTGTGCCACATACCAGACAAGTACTAGCCCCTAGACTATTGACGACTTATAATGCGCATATGCTAAGGGGATTCTGCCCACTTCCATGCATGAAGCAACGTTGGTGGTGCTACCCAAACCGGGCAGGGACCCACTAATGATGTGGTCTTACAGACCGCTATCACTACTTAATTCGGAATACAAAATACTCAGCCGTATATTGGCGAATAGGCTCTCACCTATAACTACAGGGCTAATACACCCAGACCGGAAGGGATTCATCCCGGACAGGAGTACGTATCTGAACCTCAGGCATTTATTCTCAATAATGTACTGGGTGTGCACTGGGGGGGTGGAAGCATGGGTAACATCACTTGACAGAAAAAGCATTTGACACATTGGGATGGGACTATCTTATGAGGGTGTTAAAAAAGTAGGCCTAGGCCCTGGATTCCTTAGATGGATCGCCCTTATCCATCAAGCACCACTGGCACGAGTGAGGACAGGCAACCTAATTTCTGACCCCTTTGTTATAGAGCGTGGAACTTGGCAGGGATGCCCTCTGTCGCCGCTCCTCTTTGTACTAGCGATGGAACCCCTGGTGCGTGCCCTTCAGGAGCATGCGCCTGAATGGGGACCATATAAGGGTGGCGCTTAGCATATCATTTCAATAACCCCTTCTGTGCTCAGGACGTAATGGTTACGTCCTGAGGCACAGTGCTCGTGTGCCCAGGACGTAACCATTACGTCCTGGGCACAGAGCCCAGAGGGAGCGCTAGCGCTCCCTCTGTGGGGTTCCCCCCCACCCCCCAAGTCAGGGATGGAAGGGGAAGCCCTTTCCCTTCCACCCCCGACCCCCCACCCCCTCATGATGTCAGCACGCGATTTGTCACAAGGCCTCCTCCCATCGTGCTGGAAGCTCAGCTTCCAGCGTGATCGGAAGAGAAATGCAAAGCATTTCTCTTCCGATCAAGTGGAGGAGGCCGAAGAGGCTTCAAAGGGAAGGAAATTAATTTGCAAACAATCCGGCTGCTAAAACGCCCACTAGACACCAGGGATTTAAATTGTGTTAAGTAATTGGCATAAGGGAGCGACCCCATGGGCAAGAGTCGCTCCCAGGGGGGCATTTTTTCTTAAGGCCTTTTCTGCCCCCCCTGGGGACAGATCGGCCTATGATTAGGCCGGTCTGCCCCCGGGGGGCAGAAACCTCTATGCACCAGGGATCTTTTTTTTTTTTAAGTGGGGAGCGACCCCATAGGCAAGGGTCCCTCCCCTAGGGGGCAAATTATATTTAGGCCATTTCTGTCCCCCTTGGGAGCAGATTGGCCTATTTTTATGAGGCCAATCTGCCCCCAAGGGGGACAAAAACCACTAGACACCAGGGAGTTTTTTATTTTTTTGTGAATTTCACGCAAGGGGAGCGACCCCTTAGGCAAGGGTCGCTCCCCAGTAGGGACAAATTGTAATTAGGCCATTTCTGCCCCCCTGGGGGCAGATCAGCCTGTTTTAATCAGGCCGATCTGCCCCCAAGGGGGGCAGCAACCACTAGGCACCGGGGATTTTTTGTTGTTGTTGTTTTACAGATGGGGAGCGACCCCTTGGGCAAGGGTCGCTCCCCTGGAGGGGCAAATTGTATTTAGGCCATTTCTGCCCCCCCCGGGGCTGGCTGAGCTAGAGGCCAAAATCCACAGGTAGGCACTTTGCAAAAAACACCTCTGTTTTCTGTGAAAAAAATGTGATGTGTCCACGTTGTAATTTGGGCCATTTCCTTTCGTGGGCGCTAGGCCTACCCACACAAGTGAGGTACCATTTTTATCGGGAGACTTGGGGGAACACTGGATGGAAGGAAATTTGTGGCTCCTATCAGATTCCAGAACTTTCTGTCACCGAAATGAGAGGAAAAAGTGTTTTTTTGGTCAAATTTTGAGGTTTGCAAAGAATTCTGGGTAACAGAACCTGGTAAGAGCCCCACAAGTCACCCTATCTTGGATTCCCCTAGGTGTCTAGTTTTCAAAAATGTGCTGGTTTCTTAGGTTTCCCCAGGTGCTGGCTGAGCTAGAGGCCAAAATCCACAGGTAGGCACTTGTAAAAAACACCTCTGTTTTCTGTGAAAAAATTTGATGTGTTCATGTTGTGTTTTGGGCCATTTCCTTTCGTGGGCGCTAGGCCTACCCACACAAGTGAGGTACAATTGTTATCGGGAGACTAGGGGGAACGCTGGATGGAAGGAAATTTGTGGCTCCTATCAGATTCCAGAACTTTCTGTCACCGAAATGAGAGGAAAAAGTGTTTTTTTGGTCAAATTTTGAGGTTTGCAAAGGATTCTGGGTAAAAGACCCTGGTCAGAGCCCCACAAGTCACCCCATCTTGGATTCCCCTAGGTGTCTAGTTTTCAAAAATGTGCTGGTTTCTTAGGTTTCCCCAGGTGCCGGCTGAGCTAGAGGCCAAAATCCACAGGTAGGCACTTTGTAAAAAACACCTCTGTTTTCTGTGAAAAAATGTGATGTGTCCACGTTGTGTTTTGGGCCATTTCCTTTCGTGGGAGCTAGGCCTACCCACACAAGTGAGGTACAATTGTTATCAGGAGACTAGGGGGAACGCTGGATGGAAGGAAATTTGTGGCTCCTATCAGATTCCAGAACTTTCTGTCACCGAAATGAGAGGAAAAGGTGTTTTTTTGGTCAAATTTTGAGGTTTGCAAAGAATTCTGGGTAACAGAACCTGGTAAGAGCCCCACAAGTCACCCTATCTTGGATTCCCCTAGGTGTCTAGTTTTCAAAAATGTGCTGGTTTCTTAGGTTTCCCCAGGTGCTGGCTGAGCTAGAGGCCAAAATCCACAGGTAGGCACTTGTAAAAAACACCTCTGTTTTCTGTGAAAAAATGTGATGTGTCCACATTGTGTTTTGGGCCATTTCCTTTCGTGGGCGCTAGGCCTACCCACACAAGTGAGGTACAATTGTTATCGGGACACTAGGGGGAACGCTGGAGGGAAGGAAATTTGTGGCTCCTATCAGATTCAAGAACTTTCTGTCACCGAAATGAGAGGAAAAAGTGTTTTTTTGGTCAAATTTTGAGGTTCGCAAAGAATTCTGGGTAACAGAACCTGGTAAGAGCCCCACAAGTCACCCTATCTTGGATTCCCCTAGGTGTCTAGTTTTCAAAAATGCGCTGGTTTGCTAGGTTTCCCCAGGTGCCGGCTGAGCTAGAGGCCAAAATCCACAAGTAGGCACTTTGTAAAAAACACCTCTGTTTTCTGTGAAAAAATGTGATGTGTCCACGTTGTGTTTTGGGCCATTTCCTTTCGTGGGAGCTAGGCCTACCCACACCAGTGAGGTACCATTTTTATCGGGAGATTTGGGGGAACGCTGGGTGGAAGGAAATTTGTGGCTCCTCTCAGATTCCAGAACATTCTGTCACTGAAATGAGAGGAAAAAGTGTTTTTTGGGTCACGTTTTGAAGTTTGCAAAGGATTCTGGGTAACAGAACCTGGTCAGAGCCCCACAAGTCACCCCATCTTGGATTCCCCTAGGTGTCTAGTTTTCAAAAATGCACTGGTTTGCTAGGTTTCCCCAGGTGCCGGCTGAGCTAGAGGCCAAAATCCACAGGTAGGCACTTTGCAAAAAACACCTCTGTTTTCTGTGAAAAAATGTGATGTGTCCACGTTGTGTTTTGAGCCATTTCCTTTCGTGGGCGCTAGGCCTACCCACACAGGTGAGGTACCATTTTTATCGGGAGACTTGGGGGAACATAGAATAGCAAAACAAGTGTTATTGCCCCTTGACTTTCTCTACATTTTGTCCTTCCAAATGTAAGGCAGTGTGTAAAAAAGACGTCTATTTGAGAAATGCCCTGTAATTCACATGCCAGTATGGGCACCCCGGAATTGAGAGATGTGCAAATAACCACTGCTTCTCAACACCTTATCTTGTGGCCATTTTGGAAATACAAAGGTTTTCTTGATACCTATTTTTCACTTTTTATATTTCAGCAAATTAATTGCTGTATACCCGGTATAGAATAAAAACCCATTGCAAGGTGCAGCTCATTTATTGGCTCTGGGTACCTAGAGTTCTTGATGAACCTACAAGCCCCATATATCCCCACAACCAGAAGAGTCCAGCTGACGTAACAGTATATTGCTTTCAAACATCTGACGTTGCAGGAAAAAGTTACAGAGTAAAACCTGGAGAAAAATGGCTGTTTTTTTCACCTCAATTTCAATATTTTTTTTATTTCAGCTGTTATTTTCTGTAGGAAACACTTGTAGGATGTACACAAATGACCCCTTGCTGAATTCAGAATTGTGTCTACTTTTCAGAAGTGTTTAGCTTTCTGGGATCCAGCATTGGTTTCTCACCCATTTTGGTCACTAACTGGAAGGAGGCTGAAAGCACATAAAATAGTAAAAATGGGGTATGTCCCAGTAAAATGTACAAATTGTATTGAAAAATTGGGTTTTCCAATTCAAGTCTGCCTGTTCCTGAAAGCTGGGAAGATGGTGATCTTGCCACCACAAACCCTTTGTTGATGCCATTTTCAGAGCAAAAAACCACGAGCTGCCTTCTGCAGCCCTTTTTCCAATTTTATTGAAAAAAACTAAAATGTCACTGTATTTTGGCTAATTTCTTGGTCTCCTTCAGGGGAACCCACAAAGTATGGGTACCTCTAGAATGCCTAGGATGTTGGAAAAAAAGGACGCACATTTGGCGTGGGTTGCTTATGTGAACAAAAAGTTATGAGGGCCTAAGTGCGAACTGCCCCAAATAGCCAAAAAAAGGCTCGGCACAGGAGGGGGAAAAGGCCTGGCAGCGAAGGGGTTATACCTACGCAACAATGCTGGGGTGCTGCCCCAACTAATGGTGCTGCTGCAACAATTCGGTAGGGCATCAGGCCTCAGGGTGAAGTAGGAGAAATCCTGTCTATTCCCTCTTACACCCTTGTCTGCAGATCAGCGAGAACAATTGCCCTCTGCCAAAATGACATGGTCTTGTGCCACTATCAAGTACTTGGGGTTAGGATATATCATGAGGAAAAAGATCTTATAGAAGCAAATATTGGAAGGGTGTTGACGGATGCGAGGTCTTCCCTACAGTTCTGGACATTCCTTCCCCTTTCCCAAATTGGGAGGCTGGCCGTATCCAAAATGCTGATGCTTCCCAGATTATTATACTACTTTGCAGCCAGTTCTCCCACGTAAATGGTTCAAAGATATGCGGTCTATACTGGTAACACTGATATGGGGTAAGGGAAGACGTAGGGTGTCTATGGACAAGTTATACGCACCCATATCGAGTGGTGGACTAGGGGTGCCAAATTCAGAGCATTATTATGCAGCTGCACAACTCCAATGGCCAATGCACTGGCTAGCTGTGCACAACTTACACGAGTTGAGCACCACTTGGGGGCAGGGGACTCCGATTAACTAACTGAAATGGCTCATGAAGCCTGGTTCAGATGCCCCAGTGGAAGAGGCTAACATATTAATGTCAACTCCCAAATTATGCTGGACTAAATACACACACATTGCACTGCATAAATATCCATATACCCCCCGCTTATCGCTCTGAGTTCTGCCGGGGTGCACAGATAGGCGCCACGAGCTGATGGTATCCACCTGAGAAGACACAGGTATAACGGAATGGGGAGATATATTTGAAGACAGCATGCTCATATCATTTGATGGACTGGTCGCCAGTTATGATATCCATCCAGGCACTTTTCTCACATATGCTTCACTAACTCGCTGCATGTCGCATTACTGGGACACCAGACTTGAGGAGCCAAAAATGTCAGCATTATTGTAGATACTACTAGCTCAGTGGGGAAAGCGGTCACGAACATATACAGTGCAATAAGCTTATATAGAAAACTACCACTAAGGGTGCTTAGGGCATTTTGGGAAGCAGCATTACAAACATCATACACAGATACGCAATGGGAACAAGCGCTTCTAATACTGAAGATCATTTCTGAGAACGCCTGCTACAAATATATACAATTCAATTACCTGCACCATACTTACCTTTCTCCCACAAGATTAGCGAAGATGTATCCAGGAATGGAGGATACATGCCCGAGATGCAAAACCTGGGATGCTGACTTCTTACACATGGTGTCAACATGCACCCACATAGCTAATTTTTGGGATTCCATAACCAACATCATATAACGATGTGCTGGAAATCCAGCGTAGTGCCGCCGGTCACGTTCTGGCTGGCAGACCTGTGTATGAGAATACTGGCGGAACAACAACTAATACAAGTAGCACGCGGGCATGGCCCAATTGGACATCAGTCCTGGAAGGGATTAAGCTAATTTTGAATAATCAGAAGGCACAGACAGATACAGGACGTAGGCCCCCCCCCCCAGGTGGGAGCTGCCCTCCGCCCCCACCTTACCTTCACCCAACAAACAGAGATATGCGAAATCAATAGATTAGTGCATAAGCCCCTTCCCATGCGCACGCACCTTGAGAGCACCTGTTATTCTTACCTGTTACGTTGTTTTTTTAATAGTCTCTACGATTTAATAGATATAAACCCTACTCATGTTTAGCGCAAACTTATCATCCACAAGCTCATCATACACACAGCATGTAGTAAAGATGGATGTACTTTATACAAGCGCACAAAACTGAAGGGTATGAAAGGTCTATATACTGTAATTGGTGGACACATTGAGATAAAGTTTGTACTGTATATGTTCACGATCCTGAACATTGTATTACACAGATGAGCAAATTGTAGTTGCTATCCAAGTTACAAAACTAATAAAGAGATATTTAAAAAAAAAGTGTGCCAGTGCAATGAGAGAGCAGAAGTGCAACATATCCTAGTGGATGTGGTGGTTTGCTGTTCTCTCCCTTTCACGCAATCCAGGGGAACAATTTACTCTGCTGCATTGCGGTGTGTGAACGGTTGCTGCACTCTTGCTGCACGAGTCAGTAAACGTCCCTTTGTGCCATAGTACTCTTACGCCCATATTTATACTTTTTTAGTGCCACATTTGCATCACTTTTTGGCACAAACTTACAAAATACAATTATATTTTGGAAGTTTGCACCACTTTGGTGTAAAAAAATGACGCAAATGCGGTGCAAAAAAAGTATAAATATGGGCCTTAGTGTGAACTTCGCAAACGAATAAGATAGGACTATAAATGAAAGAGTAATGTGTGCGTGGCCTACATGTATTGTGTTTGACATACAGCGCCAGCCGATGTCGGTGTTGCACCTTAGTTCAAAATGTCTGCGCAGTGCTTTAGTTACTCATCTGAGGTGTGCGGTCCATTCTTTCGCATTTGCAAGTCTATTTAGTGAATCCTGTATTGGCTGCCCATAAGACCTACTCACGAATCTGGAACATTAACTCTTTCTATAGCACTATGTCAGAGGTGTATGTGCTCATAGATGTTTGTGTTCTAAACTGTCACACTAACTGCAAAATCAGAAAACGTTTATCACCTTCACCCAAAACAATGTCTTCCTTTATCTATTTCCAACACGAAGTTTTATAAACCCCTTTCACCCATATATGCTCTGTTTAATTGATTTATAATAACTCTCTGGAAATGATCCCATTCCCTGCACCGAGTCCATATTGAATTAAAGGTGTTTACTTTGCCCTCTCCTTTACTCTCTCGAGTCTGTTCAATGTGTACGTTGTGGGAAGGAAATCCCTATGTTGTACTTCAGATTGTATACATGAAGACTGTAATGCAAACGTCTGGCTAAAGTCTGCAGTAACTTGAAACCAATGGACCTCTTTCACTATTTACCCAAGGGTTTGGGTTTCGTGATTGTCTTAGTAAGCTATATGCCACCATTTCAAAACGTTTTTAATTCTCTGAGCACCACTAATCTGTCTGATTGCTGCACTGTTGATGCGATGATGGTTTGTCTGAGACAGCTCTCGCGTGCCCTGGGATGCACCCAAATACATTTCCTGCCCCCCGCCCTACCCCCACCATGCGGGAATTACCCATTAAATGTATGTTTTAAATAAATATCTGAAAGTTATTTAACAAACAAAACGGTAAAATAGCTAATAAGAAAAATGCAATAGGAGCTTTTGACCCCGCCAAAACATTGTTTTGTTACAGAGATTACAAATTACCTTGGGCAAACACATATGGAAAGTAGTGTGAAGGAAGTTTTGAAAGCTTCTAATGACCTTCCTTAGAATGATGTGATTTTTAGCTTTTCAGTTTTAGTATGTGATAAAATGGTGCACTATCGATAGAATGTGGGAAGGATGACAAAGGAAATATAAGGGACCCACATACAGTGACAGCACAGGAGCTCCCACAATCTACTGAATCTCGTGGTACATACATATATTTGTAAACACCTGCACACTATTGACAGCCTGCATTCTCTGTCTGCAATCAAGAGTTTTGCATCACAGAACCTCACTCTCCTACCGCATACTTCTATATCCTCCTTCTCGCCCCCATTTCCCATCATACTACTACTTTACTGAAGGTCCTCAATGACTGATCATGGCAAGCACCCCCCATCTCTACCTGTCCTATTACCAACACACTCCTATGAAACCTCATCAGCACTCAAACTCCTATATAACTTGCTGCAATCGTTCTCAAAATCGTCACCCATTGCAACAGCATTCTCTACCATTGCCTTATTATGGAAACATGGTTTCTTTAGAACACCAACCTTCGTCTACCTGCTCTGGTAACTTTGATGGCAAGTCCCTGCAGAAAACCATAACCCAACTACGTGGTATGAGTTCAATCCACAAGATCATGTTGTCTCCTCAGCTTCCAACCATCTATTCCTAGATCCTCTCCGTTACCATTAACTTCTCTATTTCTCTGCTACCGCCTCACATCCTTATTAGACTCCTCAACACTAGGATAAATCAACTTTCGTACTTCCAGTAGAGTACTCTCAGACATTGACAAGTCACACAATCTCCCTTGATTCTTCCCCATTCCACTCATGACAAAGGATACTACCCAAACGTGGTCCTCTCCCATACATCTTCAGTCCTATTCTCTAGCCCAGTATGACGTCTATATATTTAGTGTCTTTATTGTCAAACTTGCACTATATGACCATCAAATCACTCCTTTTTTAATTAACTCTACTCAAAGAATACTGTCCCTGGCCACAGAAAAATCTCACCTAATAGACCTTATCATCTAGATTGTGACTCCTGGACCTTTTCACAGTTGATTTACATTAAAGTATGCAAGCGAAAGTCCATTCCCTTTTTCCCTTTTTCCCCTATTTGTTTTTGCATATATACCCATTGCATTCTTTGTGCTCCCTCCCATAGCCTTATCCTGGTTTTAAAGTGATGATTGAATACTAAATATAATTTCCAGTTTGCTAAAGAGAAGAAGGTTCTTGAAAAAAGTTATACAAATCAAGAATTCAGTTTCACAATAGAGGGCAATGAAAAACATTTTGGGACAAGATTACTACAAACTCCCAGAATCATCTGTCGAATTTATAAGTGGCGGAGACACTGGCATACAGTCACAGAAAAACCATCAGAACACCATGTGGCCTAGAAAGAGAGATAATAGCCCCCATAACCACAATGCAGGAGTTAATCCACTGGACTGTCCTAAACTGGCTATGACGGAAACCCCAGGCATGGGAGAACAGTGTGGATTCCCTCGGACTTACTGTGAAACCTCCCTGGCACAATACCTATTATAGCGCTTATAATCTACACACTTTAAACATATTTAACCTGGGGCATTGGATAACGTTACCCAGTGGAAGATATTCATGAAGCCTTAGTCCATGGCCTTTGGGTTCAGAAAAAAAGAGCATTCACACTGTCATAAAGTTGTACTTCAAACGATAAATGTTCATTTTATAAAACTTCAAAGGTGGCAAATATATACCTATCTTTATTCTTTTCCTCTCTCCTTATATGTCTCCTTCGTAGCCGTTCTCTTTCTTTGTTTTGTTATTGTTGCTCTCTCCTTCTCCTTGTAGGCCCATTCCTCTGGTCTGTCCTTTTGCCTATTTTCTTCCTCCCAGTGACCTAACCTCTGCTTTGTTGACTCAAACTTCATAGCTTTATCCTCAACTGTTTCTTTAGCCTTTTGGAGAGTTACTTTTAACTGCTCCTTTTGTAAAAGTTTGACTAGGTTTGTCATTTGCTGGAACCTGAACTAGATGATCAAATACACCTTTCCAGTGCTTCACCCTTTGGGGTAATGGGACAGAGTTGTTTAAGACTTACTGGAGAGGATGACTTAAGTTAGACATGCAGAACTGAATAGGAGACACTAGTACCAATCAATAAGACAACCATTTTGGACAGTGCCTTACTTTAGAAGATAATGTACTACACATAAATCTTTGATGGGCAAAAAAACAGAAGTCTCTAGCAATTTCCTAGGTGGAGATGTAATCTCAATGCTGTTTACTAATACTGCTAAGGGCTATACAAATATCCAAAGGAAGAGGTTTGTGAAGCCCAAGTCCACAACCTCAAAAACAATTGGGTCCACGACCTTTGCAAAAGATCAGAGGAAATAGTAGTGTCATGCTCACAGTTTTAAAGAGAGATACTTCGAAGGATATATGTTCACTTGCCTACACTTAGAATGGGGTAACTTTATTTTTGAACAACAGCAATTAACAGTAATTTGGGTTTTAAATACTTGCATTGGAATGTTATTAGGTTTAAATGCACTTGCCTCAAAAACCTCTAGTCTTTCTGAACTGCTTGCAGATCCACTCCCAAAGAATGAAGTACCTAGCAATGCCTGGCAAGCTAACACTAGCTTTTGGTGCCATAACTTGTGGTGCCTGGTGTGCAAGATACAGTCCACAGGGGTCCAACTAGCCAAAGGTGGGGTGTTGAGATCTATAACTGGTTCTGGTGTCAGTATGTGGGAGAACTGACTTGGTTGGCAGAAATAGTAAAAGGACCTGTATATATTACCCTACCAGTAATAATCAGGATACTCTAGTATCCATCTTGAAGGGTAATAGCACTGAACATGAACAGCAGCAAGGACAAAACTGGAGACAACGTGCTTTCTTGAGTAGAGTGTGAAGGTGTAATGTGACTATCTGCCAGACTCGAAATGACATTCTCCACCTAACTGTCTGAATCTGCAGTCCAGGGGTTGAACTTAAAGTAATCTTTAAGACCACTGGAATCAAGTGGAATGTTCTGCAAGCATCCCTACAAAAGGGTGGACTCATGGAAAAAAGAGTCTTCCCATCAACTGCAGCATAAGATGGCAGCAATGTCTCTGGGCACTAGGCAATACAGCAGATGGTATTGGTTGATTTTAGAGCAAGGGAAAGGAGGGCCTTTTGTGCTGGAGCTGGTACAATCTCACAAATGCTGCCAAAGATCACCTGGGTTACAGAAATCATTGGCTGCCTTCCTTGAAAGATACAACCAGGCATCTTCTGTACAGGTATCAGTGCCGCTCTTTGCACTGAACGGTCACAACAGTGCTTCTTTGTGAGTCTTTGAGACAGACATGGTCACAGCATGGTAGGAAAGATAGTGACTGAGAGAATTCTATTCCTGGATCACAGATTATTTGCAGCAGCACAGGTGTAAACCTCCTCTGAGACTGCTAGACCACCATGGAACAAAGCACTGGTAAAAAGTCTGAGGGGCATACTTATAGGCTCCTAGCGCCACCTTGCGCCACATTAACGTAGTTTGGTTTGACGTTAATGTAGTCCAATGAGGCCAAAAGCCCCACGCCGTATTTACAGAGTAGCGCAATGCATGGATTGCGCCACTCTGTAACCCTTTGTGCTACATTATGCCTGCGCCAGGCATAATGTATGCAAAGAGGGCGTTCCCCCGTTAGGGGAGCTGGAAAAATGGCGCAAGGAAATCTATGAGATTTCCTTGCACCATTTATTATGGCACTTTTAATGCCTGCTCAAGAGCAGGCATTAAAAGGGGTCTTCCATTCTTTAGAATGGGCCCCTATGTACTCTGCAGGAGTAGAGCCAATATTTTGGCGCTACTCCTGCAGAGTACATGAATAGCGTCATAGAAAATGGCACTATTGTCCCCTACCCTGTGCCATGGTGGGCCGTATTTTGAATGTGGCACACACATGGTGGTGGTAGGGGGTTGCTAAGGGGTGCAGGGAAAGTGGCGCTGCACTCAGCGCATCACCACTTTCCATAAATCTGCCCCTAAGTACTTATGCTTCGTCATGGCCAATCAACTTGTCTGCTCTTTTCTAATTTGAGGCAGTGCTTCATTTGTAAAGAAATAACTGCCAGGACCCTTGTCAAGAGGTCACTGCAGCTTGCACCATCAATTGCCCCTGCCAAAGCTGCCACTGTCTGTATCAACAGAGCTACTAATCATCACACTTCTTTCAACAAGTGTGACAATTCAGACTATTCCAGGCCTCCAAATTTATAAGAATGACTAGGGCAGAAGGTATTAGTCATTTTTAATGTACATTGAGTTAACAGAACCCTGTTGTTGTGCTCATTTCTGAATTAGACAAAGAGAGCCACCATGTGGGATATTGCCATAAGTGCTGGTGTTGACCATTTAGTGCCTGTGCCGAGCCTGGAAACCACCGGCTCAAATGAAGCATTGATTTGAGTGTCTGCCCTAACTATGAAAAGGCACAGATAAGGGAAGTATATTGAAGTAGGAAAGGGGGCCAATACCACTGCAGCAGAGGCAGCACAGGACCTTTTAGGGTCTGGTGACCCTGTCCTCCACTTACAGGAACCACTGTATTGAGCGCACAGTGAAAATGAATAGAAACATGCAGGATTCCAAGTCCAGTGTGTGCCTATGCAGCCTTTGCACAAAGCCAGCCCCCATTTTCAAGACAAACCTCCTTGGAGTTCTAAAGAATTGTACATGCATTCAATCAGACTTCTGTATTTTATTGCATAAAACATGTGTAAAGCGCACTGTGGCCAAGAAAACTGGCATCCTGGTGCTGCAGCAGACTGTTTCACAATGAAAAGGAAACAAGCTAGACCAAGGGGCAGATTATTATTTGAGAAGAGCCATGTTTTCAGGGATTTCCTACAACTCAGCAGCTCAAAATGCCCTCTCAAAGTCATTGGAACTGCATTCCACATACGTATTGCTGTAACAGAAAAGGAGCGGCCACCTAGGTGGGATCTGCGGAAACTAGGTACCTGTAAAAGGTTAGCAGACGCAAAGCATAAAGCTCTCCTTGGAACATATCTTTTTAGTCTACTCTGGAGCAGGCCTGGACCTATCCCATGAAGAGCACTAAAGACTATGCACATAGATTTAAACTGGATTCTCTGTTAGCCAGGAGCCAGTGCAGTTCATTAAGGGCATTGAAGGCGGAGGATCTTTGAGACCTATTTAGCGTTAACTTCGTCACAGACGATTAGACTCTTTGGAGTTGCTTAATCAAGAAATTGGGGGATCCTAGCAGGATGGCATTGCAATAATCCAGCCTACTGAGTATAGTATTTTGGACAATTCATGGTTTGAGAAATGTAGGTATAAACGAGAACAGTTTTCTTAGGCCGCACAGCAGGGTAAAACAGACACCGGCAACTTTATTTACATGTTTCTCAAGTATAGGATGAGAATCAAAATTTACCTCAAGATTACTAACTGCTTCAAATGCACACAGTTCCGTTTTGATAGGAAGTGGCCAGAGATTAGCTGGCAATGAATGTTGAATCTTAAGCGGGGAGCAACAAAGAAGTTCTGATTTGTCCCTGTTTAATTTTAAAGAGTTCATTTTCATCAATTTTATGATATCGGTCATACAGTTCTGAAAAGAGGTGATTGAGTCATGCTGATTAAGGGACAGAATCAATTTAGTGTCATCGGCATAATTGATCAGAGGGATATTATGTTTGTTTATTAGCGTAATCAAAGGTTTCAAATACACATTAAACAAAATTGGACTGAGATCCGATCCCTGCGGTACCCCATGTTTGATACTCCTGAACTCAGAACAACAAGGAGGCAGTGCCACTGCTTGGCAGAGATCCTGTATTTTTTTGTGTTGTCATTTTTTTATGGAATAAACATAATTTCACAGTAGAGTTACATAGTGATCCACAGAAGGGGAGAATAACCATAGAAATAGTAATCTGACATTGCACAGGAATGGGATTCTGAGAATGGAAGGTAAATGGGGGGTGGAAAGAAAGAATCAACTAAGGAGGGTGTGGGAGAGACTGTGGAGACCAGTTATGTAGGTGCGGTGTGCCCATATTCGGGTCCATAGCTTCAGGCTCAGACATCCGGTTCCCCTTCGTAAACAGAGGGCAGGCCTTAACAGGATTATGAAAGAAGGGGTGGTGAGTGTTTCAGTCACAGGACATAGCCTAGGATGGAGGAAGTTGCTATTTCAATATTGAGTCAGTTTACCAGAGATGTGTTGAGCATGAGTCATGGGTAGCCGCTAGTTGAGGAAGAGTTGATGAGACCCGCTGGGGCAGGCAGAGGGGAGAGTGGTTCGGTAGGCAATGTGTATAAGGAGGTCTCTATTTCTCATGGAGTCCTGTAGCTGTAGCATTAGCTATTCACGTTCAAGAGCTACTCACTCTACGCAGTCAGTGGTCAGTGGTGTGTGGGAGGGGGATGGTATATGGTGAGTTTGATGGGATAGTAAAGCGGTGGAGGGTAGAGCTGGGTTTGGATAATTGCTTCCTTCTCCCACTGACCGATGGCAGTGGTGGAGTGTCCGGCCATTCTTGTATTTAAGAGGTCTCACTAATGAAAGCGATAGGCAAAATTTAAGCCTTGCTTCTCGCACCCCTCTGTCCAGTGCCTCCAGGAGGTCCGGCCACTCTTCCTCCCCTATGTCTACATTCAGTTGGGTGGACCATTTGATGCATAAGTTGTCTAGGAGGAGTTTCGAGAAAGCATGGTTGGTGAGGACTTCATAGAGACCCAACATTACCCCCTTAGATCATCCCCTGGTTGTGAGATAGGACACCACTGGGGAAGGTGCCAGTGGCCCCAGAGTAATGCCAAGGCAATGTCATAGACAATGTATTAGCTGTAGCTGTCTCCATTGTTGTTAGGGAGGTAAACTATAATTCTCTCGGAGGTGCTCAAAAGGCACGAACCCATCCTCCGTAATTGGTCAAGGGTCAGTATACCCGCTGCTTCTCACTGTGGTCATTTGAGGGGTGACCTGCCTATGTGGAGATCGGTGTTGCCCCACAGAGGAGCCTGTTTGTGCAGGTGGGGCTGTGTCCCCAGTAGTTTATGCGCCGTGCTCCAGGCCATCTGCATGGCTTGGATCATGGGGTTGGCAGATTGAGATTGGGGTGCTTGCTCCTGGTATAGCAGGGTAAGGCCCTCTCCCATCGAGTGGCGCATCTGAGGTTTTTCGGTCATGACCCACTGCAGTGGGTTTGGTATTCCTGGGAGCAGAAACACTAGTTGAGACAGCTGTAAGGATAGAGCACAGTGTTCCAATGATGGGAGCCCAAGACCACCAGTGGCGCGCCATGCCATAAGTTTATGGGTTAGTCAGTCGGGGATAGGAGGTGTCCCACACAAAGCTATGGAGCGCCTTATCTAGAAGGCGGAATGTCAGTAAGGGCACCCGTACTGACAGCATGCCCAGGACATAGGTAAAGCGCTGGAGTGTCAGTCACCATACGCACGGCTTGCACTCTGCCCCAGAGGGTGAGCTGTAGTTGCGACCATTTGCCAAAGCCTATTCACCTATGTGCGAGAAGTGGATCCAGGATATCTGCTACTATACTATCTTGTCCTCTGTTTAAAAAACACCCAGGTATTTTAGACGTGAAGGCATCCATCAAAATGGAAATGGACCGCTGCACTAGTGGAGATGGAGAGGGGCAGTGCCTCACTTTTGGCCCAATTAACTTGGTAGCCTGAAAGAGCACAAAGCCATCTATGATCTCCAATAAGGCTGGAAGGGATTGGGTCAGGTCCATTAATGTCAGCAGGACATCATCTACATATAGGTAAATTCTAGACTCCCCCCTGAGGACGCGGATTCCTGGAAGGAGTGGTGACTGTCGTAGCATGGCCGCTAGTGTTTTTAAAGCCAATAGGAATAGGAGGGATAAAGTGTGCAACCTTGTCTCGTCCCCCGTTGTATTGGTATTGCTTGGGCTGCCTCTAGCTGTTAGAGCTGGGCTGCCAGTAGGCATCCAGCTTTTTCTCCCTGTTCATCATGCGTATATTTTAACAGTTGCAGCGCGTACTCTGCCTTCGTTGTATATAGCTCATTAAGGGCTGCTCGCGCTTGCTCTAATCTGCGGCATATGGGTAGTGTGAGACAAGCCATGTACAGACGGGTGAGTGACGAGATCTGGTCTTTGAGTTCTCGCTGTTGGCTCACCACCTGTTTATTCGCCTGTGCTGAGTCCCGCTTCATGTGTCCCCTAAGAGTAGCTTTCGCCACTGCCCAGAGAACTCCCTCTGAGGAAACGGAGCCTGTGTTAACTTGCAAATAGTCAGAGACATGGGATTGGAGATGTTCCTTACCCTGTGGAGTTTGGTAGCGATGTGTAGCTAAGCACCAGGGTTTGCCACCCGAAGAAGTGAGGCAAAGATTCAATGTTAGAAGGACTGGGGCATCGTCCAAGAGCGCCGTCTCCAGTATCCGCGATTCCAACACTGAGGCTACCAGAGAATGCAAGGTCAGGAAGTAGTCTAAGCACAACTGTAAGGAAATGCCTCCTTGGCATGGTTACCCCCTGACTTTTTGCCTTTGCTGGTGCTATGTTTTGAATTGAAAGTGTGGTGAGGCCTGCTAACCAGGCCCCAGCACCAGTGTTCTTTCCCTAACCTGTACTTTTGCTTTCACAATTGGCACACCCTGGCATCCAGGTACGTCCCTTGTAACTGGTACCCCTGGTACCAAGGGCCCTGATGCCAGGGAAGGTCTCTAAGGGCTGCAGTATATCTTATGCCACACTGGGGACCCCTCACTCAGCACAGACACACTGCTTGCCAGCTTGTGTGTGTGGTGAGGACAAAACGAGTAAGTCGACATGGCACTCCCCTCAGGGTGCCATGCCAACCTCACACTGCCTATGCAGTATGGATAAGTCACCCCTCTAGCAGGCCTTACAGCCCTAAGGCAGGGTGCACTATACCATAGGTGAGGGCACCAGTGCATGAGTACTGTGCCCCTACAGTGTCTAAGCAAAACCTTAGACATTGTAAGTGCAGGGTAGCCATAAGAGTATATGGTCTGGGAGTCTGTCAAACACGAACTCCACAGCACCATAATGGCTACACTGAAAACTGGGAAGTTTGGTATCAAACTTCTCAGCACAATAAATGCACACTGATGCCAGTGTACATTTTATTGTAAAATACACCCCAGAGGGCACCTTAGAGGTGCCCCCTGAAACCTTAACCAACTACCCGTGTAGGCTGACTGGTTTTAGCAGCCTGCCACACTCAAGAAATGTTGCTGGCCACATGGGGAGAGTGCCTTTGTCACTCTGTGGCTAGTAACAAAGCCTGCACTGGGTGGAGATGCTATCACCTCCCCCAGGCAGGAGCTGTAACACCTGGCGGTGAGCCTCAAAGGCTCACCCCCTTTGTTCCAGCACCACAGGGCACTCCAGCTAGTGGAGTTGCCCGCCCTCTCCGGCCACGGCCCCACTTTTGGCGGCAAGGCCGGAGGAAATAATGAGAATAACAAGGAGGAGTCACTGGCCAGTCAGGACAGCCCCTAAGGTGTCCTGAGCTGAGGTGACTCTAACTTTTAGAAATCCTCCATCTTGCAGATGGAGGATTCCCCCAATAGGGATAGGAATGTGACCCTCTCCCCTTGGGAGGAGGCACAAAGATGGTGTACCCACCCTCAGGGCTAGTAGCTATTGGCTACTAACCCCCCAGACCTAAACACGCCCTTAAATTTAGTATTTAAGGGCTCCCCTGAACCTAGGAAATTAGATTCCTGCAACCTAAGAAGAAGAGGACTGCTGAGCTGAAAAACCCTGCAGAGAAGACAGAGACACCAACTGCCTTGGCCCCAGCTCTACCGGCCTGTCTCCCCCCTTCGGAAGAAAACTGCTCCAGCGACGCTTTCCCCAGGACCAGCGACCTCTGAATCCTCAGAGGACTGCCCTGCTCTAAAAGGACCACGAAACTCCCGAGAACAGCGGCCCTGTTCACCCAAGACTGCAACTTTGTTTCCAAAGGAGCAACTTAAAGGCAACAACGTTTCCCGCCAGAAGCGTGAGACTTGCAACCCTGCACCCGACGCCCCCGGCTCGACTTGTGGAGAAACAACACTTCAGGGAGGACTCCCCGGCGACTCCGAGACTGTGAGTAACCAAAGTTGTCCCCCCTGAGCCCCCACAGCGACGCCTGCAGAGGGAATCCCGAGGCTTCCCCTGACCGCGACTGCCTGACTCTCAGATCCCGACGCCTGGAACAGACCCTGCACCCGCAGCCCCCAGGACCTGAAGGATCGGAACTCCAGTGCAGGAGTGACCCCCAGAAGGCCCTCTCCCTTGCCCAGGTGGTGGCTACCCCGAAGAGCCCCCCCCTTCCCTGCCTGCATCGCTGAAGAGACCCCTTGGTCTCCCATTGATTTCAATTACAAACCTGACGTGTGTTTGCACACTGCACCCGGCCGCCCCCGTGCTGCTGAGGGTGTACTTTAGGTGCTAACTTGTGTCCCCCCCGGTGCCCTACAAAACCCCCCTGGTCTGCCCTCCGAAGACGCGGGTACTTACCTGCTGTCAGACTGGATCCGGGGCACCCCCTTCTCCATTGAAGCCTATGTGTTTTGGACACAACTTTGAACTCTGCACCTGACCGGCCCTGAGCTGCTGGTGTGGTAACTTTGGGGTTGCTCTGAACCCCCAACGGTGGGCTACCTTGGACCCAAACTTGAACCCCGTAGGTGGTTTACTTACCTTCAAAAACTAACAAATACTTACCTCCCCCAGGAACTGTTGAAAATTGCACTGTGTCTAGTTTTAAAATAGCTATATGTGTTTTATTTGAAAAGTATATATGCTATTGTGATTATTCAAAGTTCCTAAAGTACTTACCTGCAATACCTTTCATGCAAAGTATTACATGTAGAATTTGAACCTGTGGTTCTTAAAATAAACTAAGAAAATATATTTTTCTATACAAAAACCTATTGGCCTGGAATTGTCTCTGAGTGTGTGTTCCTCCTTTATTGACTGTGTGTATGTACAACAAATGCTTAACACTACTCCTTTGATAAGCCTACTGCTCGACCACACTACCACAAAATAGAGCATTAGTATTATCTCTTTTTGCCACTATCTTACCTCTAAGGGGAACCCTTGGACTCTATGCATACTATTCCTTACTTTGAAATAGTGCATACAGAGCCAACTTCCTACAACAACTGTGTACCATGGACCAGGGATAGGACAGTATATTCCTTGTCTGTAACATGTGTACGTTTCCAGTGGTCAACTAGGCCACGGTCCGAGATAATGTCGGATGGCGTCCGAGGCTAGGTTCCCGTCTCTGTCTATGACGTAGCGTGAGGCTCCTATCTCTATAAAAAGCCAGTTAAGGTGGAGTAGGAATGGTCGTTCGAGGTCTGTTGGGGCATAGATAGATCTCAATCATACTGTGTTATCCCCTATCCTCAGCTTTGCAAAGATGTACCGTCCCTCAGGGTCAGACCATGTCTTGACTACAGTTATGGGTAGTGTTTTGCGCAGCAGGAGCACCACTCTGTACTTTCTAACCATCTCGGCTTTCAGCTGTGAGGGGTTGGGGTAGCTATTGTGTCTGATTTCCCCACCCAGTCGCGCCGCAACTTTTGAGATTCAAGGTCATCCAAGTGTGTCTCCTGTAGGAGAGCCACATCAACACGTTTTGACTGAAGATAGGAGAGCACTTTTTTTCACTTCACGTAGTGGGTGAGTCCATGCACATTCCATGTCATAACTTTGAATGGACGGGCAGTGCGGGACATGGGGAGGGCAGTCATATCTGGACTTTGACCATGAGGTGATGGGGCAAGGGGTTATGATTTTCGAATATAAGAAGGCGTTAAGTGTGTGGAGGAAGGATCAAGAGCAAGGATATTGGCTATGAGGTGGTAGGTGTGTAGGGGGGACCCTACTGAACTGAACTCTGTCGGGATGGGTGCTAGGAAGACCGCTGACTGTAGAGGCACTGGGGAGTTGGGTGGATGTCTACTTTGACGTGTGGTTAGTGGTGTAAAAGGACGAGGTTGGGTATGTAAGAAAGAAAAATTAAAGAAAGGAGGGAACTACCAAAAGGAAAGGGAAAAGGGAGTGGGAAATTCAACACTAGTCATAGTCAAGCACCTAGGGCTCAAGTCTGTAGTCCGCGGGTTTAAACTTGGAGGGGATCAACGCCACCGGCCCACCCTGCCCGGTGGGAGGGGCACCCCAAAAGTATATAACGGCTAGATGTGTCATTTCAGGAACGGGGGGAGTGGGGTGAGGAGTGCCTGGTTGGTGAGGACAGGGATGAGAATGAGAATGATGATGGGGGAAGAAGCACAGGTTAATAGTTGCCTTGGAGTGAACATGACAGAAAGCATTTTTAGAACTGCATAGAACATTATCCAATGCTGGAGCGCGCAGCAGGAGTTAGTGTGGTCAACATGCAAGTTGCCCTCAGTAGAGTGCCCCTGAGAATCAACCATATGATACTATTCCTCACAAACTACTAACAGTGATACTCAATGTACGGCCCGGGGGCCGCATGCGGCCCTCTTGACCTTTATATGAGGCCCCCTGATCAACAGCAGCCCCCTGCAGCTGTTCACTCGACTCGGCACTTACATTAAAAAAAAATAAAAAAGCAAGTATTTCTTTAAAGGTTGATTTGAAGTTAAAGAAAGGAAGTAATTAGGTCGTCCGGTTCTACTTAACTATAAGAACACATTCATTTTCAAAGCCATCTTGCACTAAAAATGTAGTGAGGTCTCTTTTCTGAGGGTGTATTTCATTAAAATGCAGACTCATTTCACTTTAGTACATCAGATTACATCAGTGCATTGAGAAGTATTTTTTAAAGTGATAGTTTTGAAACTTGAATTTAGAAACATTCATTCTTCTCCACACACTGACAACATTGCCAATAGTGAACTAAGAGGCAGGTCAGTTGTTATTTGCACTCATAGGGTGGCCTGGGTTCCTATTACACATGGACAACACCCACCTTACCGCCTCCCTCCCCCCAAGACTGCCACTTTTCTGGCATCAATGCGGCCCTCGTCGCATCACAGACTAAACTTTGCGGCCCCTGAAACAATGTTTATGAGTACCAATGTACTATAGTCTCAGATGGGGCATGTGGCGTCAAGTGTTCTTTAGGGTGCAGGCTATATCCCCTGAGAATATGTTATTGTCATAGACATAGAGACAGGTTCCCTTTATGATGTAAGCAGTACTCACATAGCCCTAGATGGGGTGGACCTGCCTCGTAGGTAAATATAGGTTAGATGTATCTGCCCTTTATTGTGACCTCTCAATGTTCGGATAGCTTGGAAGTAACAGTAGCTTATGTTCTGAAAACACCTGGTGTTCGTATACGTGGCGTATGGCCTAACTCAGTAATGACATTATTTTAGATCTACACCTCCCCAGGCAGGAGTTCTAAGTGACTACACTTCAGTGTGCGAGCAACCAGAGCAGTGTGGGTCACAAGCATTGCAGCAAGCTCGAATTGGTGAACATCAGATGTAAAGTATAGAAAGCGTAGAAGGGGTGGGCCTGTGACCCTTAGAGTAGGTTTCTTAGCACTTATCCGTATGCTGGGGTATTGTTCCAGGATACTGGTTGATCTCCGTGGAGAGCGGGGTAGTTCAGGGACGCCTGTATTAGAGCATTTCTACCTCAGTCAGGAGGCAAGTTAGGTTTCAGAGGCGAGCGGGATCTGTCCCTGTCTTGGAACTGGGTGAGGTTAGCCACTGCCAAGAGAGCCTGATCCCTGTCCTCTTTAGGTCAGGGGGATTTGCTGTGATCCCTTCCCCTGTGGTAAGAGTCATGTTTGCTGTGTCTGTGGGTCTCCTGGGGCACCAGGTGAGGCAAAGCCATTGTAGAGGTTGCATTAGGAGATGTTGGGGTTGTTATTGCACCAGTGTCTATACTTTGAGTCAGGAGTGTGTCCAGGAAGAACCGCAAATCGTCCGGGTCAAAAAAGTCTCTTGATTTGCCGTAGCTGGTGAACCACATCTGTGCGGGTTCAAATAGGCCATACTTTATGTCTAACTGGTGGAGCTGGGGACAGAGAGATAAGAACGCTTTGTGTCGATCATTGGTTTCTTTAGAGAAGTCCGCTGTCATGCGTATCTCGTGTCCCTCGTGACTGTGGTGTGGGGGAGCGGGCCACGGTAAGGAGATGGCGTCCTTGTCCATGTCTCAATAAGCAGGCAATTATGGGATGAGGCCTTGCCGCCCCATCGGGGTGCTTCGGACCTATGCAGTGTGCTCGTTGGAACTCTAAAGGAGGGTCTAACGTGAGTCCCATGATCTCAGAAGGGCCTGGCAAAGAAATGTTGCAATGTTCGTGTCCCCAATTTGCTCTGGAAAGCCAAAAAAACTGACTTTGTTCCTTTGGCTCCTATCCTCTAAGTCTATTACTTTACTGCGTAAGAACAGAATTTCTTGGTCACAGTCTGGTATCACATTGAGGCGGCCCTCCACTCATGCGGTTCACTGTTTTAGCCCCTGGACCCTGTGCTGGAATCCCACAATGTCCTGTCGTATGGTTTTGGTCTCAGCCGCTAGGGCAGAGATGTTACGTCCATTCCCTCTAACCTGTGGCTCACCATTGTTATTTCCTGCAGGATTCGTTCCATAGTTGGGCCCTGTGCCATATCAGTTGAGGCTGTCGTGTGATCTGGTGGTGGCTTTCCTCTTGACGCAGCCATGGCACAAGGTTGTTGTATTGCTTCGGAGAATAGAAGTTGTGTGGATTTATTGGCGGGCTTGTGCAATTTTCCTGAGGGCATCTCTTAGCTGGTTGCCAGTTTTCCAACCACCTCTCCTACGAAGATGGTGCTGTAATGGTGTAGCCCCTGTACATGGCCGCGAGACCGGGGACTCCGGTATGTGGTCCCTGTTGCTCTGCTGCAGCGCCTGGGACCAACTCAGTCAATCCTCCATTCCAGGGTTCCTGGTAATGGGTGTGACTATGTGTAGGGATCTGGAGCTGTAGCGGTGGTGTGGTGAGGCATGTTCCTGGCCCCCAATCCAGTAGATGAGGCCATGGGCCATAGTCAGACCTCACATGCAGTCAGGCAGTGTTGCTGGGGTGGGCCCCTCCTGTTCTCTGGTCTCTCAGGCCACAGGTTGGGTGTGCATGCAGGCATCAATGTGGTGAAGGGGAGTAGAGGGGAGGAGGGAGGAGCAAAGCATAGGCACCGTGTTGGTTCTCCACCAGGTCCGGCTCCCCGAGGCCGCATAGGGGCGGAAGCTCGTGCAGTCCACAGGTAGTGGTGCCACGGCACCCTGCTCGCTAGGCTGCGCTCTCTTGTGGTTGACAGTTAAGGAAGATCTGCTGTTTTTGTGGCCCTCCTGTGGCATAATTCTGCTGTCCGGAGATTCCGGATGGCTCCGGTTGTGGTTGTGCGGCCCCTGTCACTCACGGTTTCCGCTCTCTGCCGATCAGGCCCGCTGGCGCATGGAGCTCCAGTTTCAAGCGGCCATCTTGAGCTGGCCAGCGTGATCTGACCAGACCACGCCCCGGCAGCGATCTTGTAAATAAGATTGTATCCAATTTAACGCAGTGATTCCAACACCCATGTAGGATAGCCCAGTCAAAAGGATGTTATGATTGACCATATCAAAAGCTGCTGACAGATCAAAAAGAACTAAGACCATGGTCTGATCATAGTCGGCACTCCGTTGTAGATCGTCAAAAGTGCACACTAAGGCTTTCTCAGCACCGTGGCCAGGCTTAAAGCCAAATTGTTCTTCCTCGAACAGGGCATGCTCATCTAAATATTGTGCTAGGATCTTACTAATATGTCACTCCAGGATCTTTCTCGGAAAGGGGAGGAGCGAAATGGGTCTAAAATTGCTCAGATCCCCTGGATCAACTGATGGTTTTTCCAAAAGGGATGTTACAAAAGTCTTTTTCTGGGCTTGAGAAACCACCCCTGAGGTCAATGATTGATTGCTGAGAGACCTCAGTGGTGGCAAAAGCTCATCTTCCCACCTTTTCCAGTACCCAGTTGGAAGAATATCTAATGGCGATCCGGATATAGTAGCCATAGCAATCTTAACGAAATTCTCCTCTGAGATTAATTCAAAATTGTCAATCTGACAGTTAGGTGTCACCACCAATTCCTGTGGGTACTGTGATCTGACCGGGTCACAATGAAAAGTCTCAGCCAGATTATCTTCCACAGTCAATGACGGATGGTTTCTATCTGATGATTCTGCAAGATCTTCTAAAATTTGAGTTATTTTATTTTCAATAAAGGTTACCAAATTGTCACATAGTTCCTGCAAAGGGTCTATGTCACGTTTCAGACATTGGAGTGGGGGGGGTACAAAATCTCTTGGACAATTTTGAACACCTTTTTGGCACCCCTCTTGGTGGGTGGGGCCATGGACAAGCTTTTGAAGTCCAGCAATTTAGCATGCATTCCAAAATTCTTTCCCAGAATGGGGTAATTCCCCTTCTACCCAGAGGTTAAAATCTCTGAGGACAAAAAAATTAGCGTGAGCCAATGCAATATTAGTAAACACCTCTAATAGGGAATGAAAACGTGTGAGTGGGGCATCAGGGGACCTATAACATAAAGCCCCTGTAAATACACATCATCTTCTAAACTTGAGAGAGAAGCCTAAAACCTCAGTGTTACCTGTGTCATCCAATGAGATAGTATGAAAGTCCAGTTTTTCATGATGTAAAATGCCAACTCCACTTCCTTTCTTAAAAACCCAGGGATGGTGAAGAGCCTTAAAACGTACCAGGCAGGCCTTATGTAGATCCACTGCTGACTTAGCAGTGGTCCAGGTCTCTATGACGAATAATACATCCAGGTTTTCTGATTCCAATATCATGTTAATTTCATCAGAATGTTTTACCAAGGATCTAGCATTCAAAAGTCCACATTTCATCGGGCTCTGCTTACTAAGGGGAGCCAAGCATTCAGACACAAATTTCTCACCCTTCAATGAGGCATGTGTGTTGTCTTTAGAGAAGACAGCCTGTGGACCAGTCAAAGGCGGCTCCTGAGAAGGTAATGAGATAGGATCTACCTCTAAGGTAGGGTCAAAGCAGCACATATGGCGGCTTACCAAGCCATAGAAGCTGGTCTCTAGAATAATTAATTCTACCTCTGAGGGGGGCCTAACTATGACCTTAAATTCCAAATCAGCCCCAGCAGCATGGCTGGCGCTGAGCACGGTCGGAGCACAGATGGGCGCAGACGGGCTTGCCTTCGGCGTGCCTTTGGTGTGGCCGCTGCGCGCATCTGTTGCACAGTCGTGCCAGCCTGACTCCTTTATATCCCCTGCCCAGCAACTAGACCGCTTCCCCAAAATGGTGGTCCCGCTCTAACCGGCATGGAACGCGCCAAAATATTGCAAAACAGTGCAAGTATGTCATATAAAGAATACTAAGTATTTACAGGTTTTTTTAAAAAGGTAAGCTCTCTCAATGTGGCCTTTGATTTTGTTCCTCAATGAAAAACAGGAGCGCTTCGCGATCGCGCAAGCCTGCTATCTTTAAATCCCCTGCCCAACAACCAGACCGCTTCCCCAAAATGGCAGTCCCACTCTAACTAGTGTGGAACCTACTAAAACAGTGCAAAACAGTGCAAGTACGTATTATAAAAATAAAAAAATAAAACGTAATTACGGGGCTTTTTAAAAAAAAGTATGCTCTCACAATGTAGCCAGACTTCCCACTCATCCATAGTGATACACATATAGACACTGTCTATGCAATTCCCAGGT
Source organism: Pleurodeles waltl (assembly GCF_031143425.1). NCBI lineage: Eukaryota > Metazoa > Chordata > Amphibia > Caudata > Salamandridae > Pleurodeles > Pleurodeles waltl. The sequence goes on along the minus strand of NC_090449.1, from coordinate 716,568,414 downwards.
ATAGTAGAGGTAAACACCAGCAGGTAGGAGGAGACTGAGTGGGATTCCAGTAGGTGTCTCCACAAAGACAGCACATATAAAATACCTGTCACTTACTGCAATTGTCCGCGGTCTTTTATATCTGTGTCAAAAAGGACTTAGCCACTCTTAAAAAAGAGGTGTGCTTTGGTGGCCTCCCAACCTCAGAACATGGCTCATGGACTCATGGCCTTGCCTACAATTTCATGATGGTCAAGCTCACTGGGAATAAAATGACAAGGTCAACAGAAAAAAAACTCAATACAGTGCAGTGTGGTTCTTCAGAGACATACAGATGAGCTTCCATTCTATCAAACATGCATGACTAGTGAAAAATGATTACTCCTTGAGCATAGTGTAAGAAGGAGAGAGACTTAAGATGTATTCACAAGCAGTGTTGAATGAAATCAGTCCTTTAAACATACAGCATGATGATCAGAGTAGTTGGACTTATTTAATCTTGAAGCAGCACTAACTGAACATCCTTGAAGGATTGCTCCGGATTTAATGGGACAGATTCAGAACCGCTCCTAAAGGCTGACATATTTTTAATAGACCAATTAAGGGATTCTCAGCTGGACTGCAATGCACTTAATTATCACTGCCAATACTTTTGAGTATGACCGATATTTCTTTCAGTTCAACATAAACAGTACTCTTAAGCAGGACTGTCAGAGTTCACTAGGCCAGATCCCACACTTTTCTAAGATCTGCAGTACTTCTGGTGAGGCAGTCTGTGGAAGTTTTAAATGGGAAGTACCGATACTCCTCAATAGGGGTGGTGTGATAAACATTTAAAAGCATATACCACCACTTCTAAGTATGACAAACACTCTTCAATTGGTCAGTGCTAGAATTTCAAAGTACTGTTATAGTTATTTAAATGGAGTAACACAAGAACTTCTCACCAAGTTCATATGTACTATATGTATTCTTTGATTGGAAAATGAAAAGGTTTTTATGACCCAGGCACAGTACTTCTCTGCAGGGCTCCCATCCATTTAATGTGACAGCCCTGCTCAGTAGCACTGGTGTACTCTTAATTAAACTGCACAATCGAGCCAAAGAAGGACCTATGCTTCTCAAGCACGGTTCTGTAATGTAAAGGACAGGTCCAGCAGTTTAACGGAGATCTTCTGAGCTAAATGCTCAACTATCTGTGCACTTACTAGCAGGGCACTTTTAATAAGACAGTATCAGCACTTCTCAACAGGGATGATCTTCTTTCAAAGTCTAGGATCAAATTCAATATCCTGTGCCTTGCCCATATTCTGAACTGAGCAGAGGTCCAGGAAACCCCCAAAATGTAACGCTTCTCAATATTAGCAGACATCTCCTCTCAGCACAACAAGATAAATATCCCTGAACTTTTAGTAGCCTACGCATTGCACTGATAACCTAACTAGGCAGAACTATTTAAGAGTAAACCAAAACGGGAAACGCTTAATTGCTAAATTAGCTAATTAGCACACATTATTTTATTAGCATGCATTATAATTCAATTCGTTTTTACCAAATCTAATGTGCTGCTTCAGAAAGGTATGGTTCTGCAAAATACCCTAACATGTTAAAGAATTTGAGATCAAAATGATGTTTATGTGTGTTCGCCCTTGGCAGGTTGGATGTGGCTGTTGGAAATTAGATATAATACATAGTGACCAAATAATATACTATTAGTATAACGTTGGTCTCGAGACTATGGTGCAGATCGGAAATTAAAAATAAGGTAGGGTGTAAAAATAGGGGACTATTGGCGCTCAGGTGACTTTTTGGCCAAATATAGCATTAAGGGTTGCCAACACAAGGGAAAACACCCATCCCTTGTAGGTTCACAAGAACCCAAAATTGATTAACACAATGTGAGGGCCCCCCTTTTATTTATTTTTTATTTTTTTTAAAAAAAATTTATATATAACTTTTACTTTTCAAGGTTTCCAAATTAAAACCCAGTGAGTCAAAACTCAAGTGAGCGAAATCCAAATGAACGCAATCTTAAATATCACGTCAGTCTTTTGTAAAGTCCAATCATATCCAGGATTTATTTGATCACATCCTCAGATTAACAGCATCCTTCATGAATAAACACTTCGAGCCAACACATGTTTCGTCACGGGAGAGTCCTTTAGTCCCCAACGACTTCTTCAGGGCTCTACATTGTAAATAAATAATTATATTAGAAACCAAAATGCTCAAACTACATGATACTCAAATATGATAAATAAGGGTGACCTTAAAGTAGCCCAGAGAGAGCCAGCACCCCGTGATATGAGAGGAGAAGTGAGTAGCTGAATTCAAACATAATTCTCCAATTAAGTAATTTCAAAAGAATATACAACTACAATAGTCGTCCATTACATTGAGAATTAGAGATGGTCAATGTGCTACCAATCACCAGATCACCTACACAAACACAAGCGATTTAAAACTCAAATTGTCACCGCAAACCCCTTATTTAGTTACCATAAGGAAAACTTTATGCTAGTGTCTTCATTTAAAAGATTGCCTAATAACCATAGTGGAGATAGTAAACAACTATCATTGTATTATATAACCAATCCTATCTCATGTACTCACAGTTTCAAATGATAATAAGTTGCTTAAAGAAATGAATAATGTCCTTGTTTTTGCATCTGTGCAACGCACCTAAATAGCATGCCTAACGAGACAAACAAGAAAACCAGGTACAACTCTATATGTATCCAGGATCCCAATTTCAAAGCATAACAAAACAGTGAAGAGTGTTAATCTTACATTATGTTCCTTGGTTTTCAATGGCTCCTTAATCGATGGCCGTGCAATTTAAGGCTAAAGCACAAGTAAAGAAATCTAATCAGTACTCTCCGTTAGTTAGTGCCCCGAAAAAACCAAAGCCCTAATAGTTCCAAACAAAATCCTGAAAGTCCTCACCTCCTGAAATATTAAACGATCCATGTACGGCGTTTCCTGGCTTCGGAAACGCCACGTTGCGAGTGCGCACCAGCGCGTCCCGCAACAATGATGGTTTAAATGTATTTTAGAGCGCGAGAACAAGCGCTTCCGATACGGTGTTCCTCCAATCAGGAAACACAAACGTTGCGAGTATGTCTCAGCGCGTCTCGCATCATCAGTTATTCAAAGTATTTCCGGAGCGCGAATCACCGCGCATAGCCACAACCCATCACGGACTGCAACTTAAAGCTTATTTTGGGAAGGGAGTACGTGAATAATGACAAGCACATAAGACTGTAATGGAAATACATTTCATACTGCAACCCATAGCAAACCAGCAACGGAAAAATAATTATATCTACAAACAAATATATAATAATCAAATACGAATAAAATATTTGACTCTTGCCATTACCAATGACATGTGTTCCACAACTCAAAATAAAACAATTAGCAGACCGCCAATTCTTAATAGGCACATTAATTCATCCAGGTTAATCCATCTACTACCTCTGAGGCTACCATGAATGTAGACATAAGTCGTTGTCTTAAAACTGATCACAATCTCCATCTCCAAAATAAGAGATCAAGAAGACCCACACATGAAAGTGAAAGAGAGAATAAGGAGATGAGACATTAATTATTGATATGCTTTGGAATTCCATAAATTACCTATTAATGTACTGATAGTGTGAGAATTTTGGTTACTAATGACACCATCCATATATAAGCATTCCAACATAGAACAATTCAAACATTTTCAAATGACTGGTGATTAGTATAATCGTATTATTTTGATTCATAATGAACGCATCTGTGTATACAACTTAAAACATAGAACAAACCAAATATCTTCAATGTCAAATGGTGATTAACATATTTATGTTTTCAGTGATCACCCAAAAAGAACTCCAGCTCTCTATCCGAATTGAGGCCGGATTCTACAGCTTTCAACCTCATTATCCACATTGCCTCTTTCCTACGTAGCATCAATTCTCGATTACCCCCTCTTGGACTGCGGGGAACATGATCTAGTCCAAAAAATTCAAAACTCTTATACATGGATTGTGAGTTACATGATAAGATGTGGGCCACTAATGGATATCTTGCGTCGCCATTTTTAAGCATACGCATATGTTCTCCAATTCTTGCCTTCAAGGGGCGTATTGTGCTTCCTACATAGATGCGAGTACATTTGCATCGTATTATGTAGACAACATGAGTAGTGTTGCAGTTGATCCTAGTGCAAATTTGGTAAACTTTCCCTTCCAGAGAAAATTCTTTGATTTTATTACAAGCCCACCGACAAACTCCACAACTGCCACATTAAAAAAAAAACATGGTTTGTGCAGATAGCCAGGTTTTGTTAGGAGACACAGTAGTAAAACTGGGGCTCAACATGCTCTTTAAAGTTTGCCCTCTCCGGTATGTGGTGGGCACTCTTGCTGGTATCAAATTACTAATTGACTCATCCTGTGTTAACAAATGCCAATGCTTGGCCACAAGCTTCACCATGATCAAGGAAGCATCATTAAAATCTGTTATGAGACGCACCTTATAGGATTCATCTACCATGTTCTTAGTTTTGTTAGTAATCAAGGTGTCACTCCTATTTACATTTTTACTTCTTAATTGTGCTTTTTTGATCACCTTATTAGAATAGCCACGCGCTCTAAATCTTCTACCCATGTCATTCACATGCAGCAAAAATTCGTTATCCAGACTACAATTCCGTCGTGCCCTCACCATTTCACCATAAGGAATGGAAGCAATCTGATGTTGTGGGTGTGCACTCTCAGCATGTAAAATTGAGTTACACGCTGTGGCTTTCCTAAAAAGTCTACTCTGTATTTTATTTTCTGCAATGAAAACCTCAATGTCCAAAAAGACAATTTTCTCTGCACTGTATTGATATGTAAATTCCACATTCATAGTGTTGGAGTTTAAAAAAGTGCAAAATTCCAACAACTTTTGTTCTCCTCCAGTCCAAATCAGTAAACAATCGTCTATAAATCTGCCCCAAAAGAGAATATCAGTTTGCCAATGTGCAGACTCTGGGCCCCAAACCCATTTATACTCAAACCAACCCATGAATAAATTTGCATAGGCGGGAGAGAATTTGGAGCGCATTGCGACACCTCTTTTTTGTTTATACCAGCCATTGTTAAATAAGAAGAAATTATTGTCAAGAATTAAATCAATCATTTCCATCACCATTGCAGTATGTTGCCAAAGGCTTGCTGATCTTTTAGTTAGAAAAAAACGAGTGGCTTCCATTCCTAACTCGTGTTTAATGCAAGTGTACAGTGATACTACATCTAATGTTACCAACAACATGTTGCTGTCCCATTCGATATCATTCAAAATGCTCAGAATATGGGTAGTGTCTTTAATAAAAGGTGGGAGATTACAAACTATCAGTTGTAGGAAACAATCAACGAATTCTGAAAGTCTTTCCGTTGGACCCTGTATACCTGAGACAATCGGTCTTACAGGTGGAAAAGGAAGACCTTTATGAACCTTAGGTAATGTGTACAGACATGGATACCTCGGATGAGTCACCTTTAAGTATAAGTATTCATCTCTATTTAATAGCCCTTCTTGTTGCCATATAGACAATTTTCCATTTATCATGTCCACCAGGTGGGGGATGGGGTTGCCTGTAACACTCTCATAACATGCCAAGTCATTTAGTTGTGACAAGATTTCGTTATCATAGTCTACCCTATTCATGAGAACAACATTCCCACCATTGTCAGCTTGTCTAATGATAACATCTTTATCTTGTTTTAGTCTTTCCAATGCCACTAGTTCATCCGGGTTCAGGTTTTTAGAAAAATGTCTGTACTTGTTCTTAGTCATATATTTATCATAATCTTGACAGACCAGGTCAAAAAATTTGTCAAAAATATTCATACCACATGATTTTGGAGTCCAACAGGACTTTTTCTTTAAGCCGCTGGAAATGCTTTTACTAAAATCAACCTCTAAATCATTTAGTACCCTAGAGAGCATGTCTGGATCTTCATCTCGTTCCACTAGGGAAAGTATGAGTGCTGTATCCTGCACTTCCTCTATTGACAAAGTGCTAAGTGGTGACACCGTTTCATCCGAGGCTATATTGTCCATCCGATTCATCTGGAAATACTTCTTTATTTTTAGTTTGCGATTAAACTTGAATAGATCAATTTTGGATCTACAGGGTCTACAGGGTCTACAAAAGTCTTTGGGCAGAAATGTAGTCCTTTGGCCAAAAGACTATTCACCCCTGATGTTAGGTCAATTTTTGATAAGTTGATCACATTAATGGTTGCACCTTCCTCCCCATCTAATTTTTCTTGTCCCGAGATCTTGTTGTGACACCCTCCTGATCTTTTACTTTGACCACCTGATCCTCGGTTGCCCCTCCTCGTCTTTTTGTAAGAGGTGTTCCCTTGTTCTGGATAAATTTGCCCTGTTTCATTCTCATTAGCTCTTGTAAAAATGTACTACCCTCCACAACGTCACTATTAAGGGCAGATGTACTAGGACCACTTTCCCCTTCACTGTCACTAGTGACCGAAGTACTAATGGATGTTGAGTCAGAGATGTTAGAAACGCTCGCCCTTCTATGGTGCAGATTGGGTTTATTGTAGAGCAAACTGCACATTGACGAGCAATTTTAATTATCCCGATTGTGCTTCTTCCTGTATTCTACTAACGGTTTCATTTGCATCAGTGTTAAAACATTAAAAAGTTTAATTATATTGTGAATAATTTTTGATGTAATAATTAATTGTTTACATTTATTTTTGCAAGCCTCAAATAATCTTAAGAAAAACTCTGAGAGGTTGGGAGCTGTGAGTTTCACGGTAGCACACAGGAAGCTAATGTGCTCTTAAAACAGAGGGAAACGTTGAATTGTCACATCTGTATGTGGTACTTTTTACACATGTTAGTGTCCAATGGTGTGAGTAAATTGTGTCTCAATACTCCTAGGAGCCTTTAGGGCCTCGAAGGCCCATTGAGCTACTGTCTTCAGATGTAATTACAGCTAGAACATATGTGACCGGTGACAAGTACAACTGCATTTCAACTGTTCATACCAAATCTTGTATCCTATATCCTATAATACATTTTACTTCCCTATTTCCCACATGTTGGATAACACATAGGGCCCGGTTTAAACAATAGTGGTAACTGGTAACGTATAGCCATCCGAATGACTACGGTAATGCAATTTCCCACACAAGTTTAATTTCCACCTGAGGATTATGTGGAAATTGTGTTTCCACTGCTTTTGAAAAGTTAGTATGTTACCGCCATATAAATAAGACAATTATAATTGGTTTGACGACAATAGAAAAGAACTCTAAGAGGCATTAATTACAAATGCACCGTGTTACTGTGCTCGCCTATCAAGAGGTTTCTGAATCCCCAAATTATTTTTTTAGGTGCGAAACGAGTGTGTTTACAAACCAACAGTGTTTACAATTCTGCACTCACGAGTCTTTGTTTTCAGACTGTCCAGTTCTAAGATAATCACAGGGGAGGAAATGGAATCAAGTTATTTATTGGTTACATTTAAAAACGAATTGTGATTGTTTAAAAAAAAAAACACTGGGTCCTATTTAGTAGACTCCTAGGGCCCCACTCACAAAAATGTTCTGTGAGTGGGTGCGACTTACTCATGACTTACTCCTACATTTCTAGGAAGACAGTTTTGTGAATCAGGGAGCTCGTGAGTATGCCTGTACTCATAAATAAGTCTGTTTTCGAAGCTGCAGCTAACTTTCTTTCCTTTCCGAGCTAAGCGTCTCCAATGATTTGTGACCTGGGGCTGGTGCTGCAGGTGCAGTGGCACCCTAGCCCTGCGGGGCCCCTGAACCCTGATTATTGCTGTATTTCATAGTTTTAACTGCGGCCGGGGAGGGGCATTTCCTTTTCAGCACCAGAGCCTGTGATTCACTGGCTAACTTTTGTGACATCACTTCACATTTTCAAATTACATTATTTCGAGCATTTCTAGTATGCACATTTCGCTATGATATAACTTTGTCTAGAGGTCAGCGTGGAAGGCACTACTTTGCCCCCAGTAGGCTACGGAAAACCTTTAAGAGTGGTGCAATCTCTGTCGGTGCTTCGCACAAATGCTATTTTACAGGTGTTGTGACCTGACAGTGCTCCAATTGAAACATCTGGTAAGAATGACCACATTGGTGCGGTCTAATGTTGTCCAGATGCGATCGCTGTAAAATACAACTGTTAGCAAAACGTTCTATGTCCATCTCTAATAGCCAGGAAACCTGGAGGCCGCGACACGTCACCACCTTTAGTTGGTCTTAATGATTTCCAGACCTGTTGGCCTCAATACCGTAGAAAGGAGGCGGAGGAGGGGTGACCCAGTTAAGTGTAGGCCAAGATTTTCGAGTGCTAGGAGTCGGTCTACTAGTTTCAGTGTAACATGATGGATGGTGCAGTGGTAGATGAGAAGACCTCCATTTGGTTGGTCACGCGCAGTGAAATGTAAGGACTGGCAATTGCATACAGGTGCTGTGCTCAACATGTCCCTGTTCAGAATATGCAGCGGAGTAAATCAAATGGGAATATTTAAACTTATTTGTTTTAAAACGATTGGTGCAAATGTATTTTCTTGAAGAAGGTAAGAAAAAACGAGAAGGAAGGAAGGGGATGGAGGAAGGGAAAGAGGGATGGAGGGAACGAGGACGGGAGGGAGGAGGAAGCAGGGTGGGGCAGGATCAGAAAGGAAGGGACTTGAGCCAATAAGTCAGTTTTTTGTTTAGGAAAACTTAAAGGGCAGGGTGTGTGTTTTCAGGAACTGCAGTATATTTTTATTGGTAAGGTTTCTTTTCCAAGACCGGGAGGAAGATTGTAACATTCATGGTCTGATTTTGTTGAGTGGAATGCAGTGTATCTCCCAGTGACTATATTCCTCCTGGAGAGACTCCTCATCCCATGCCGTCAGTCCCCCAACAGCCCTCGATCCTTCATATTACACTGTGACCATGGGGCGCCTCATTATCCGTGCCTTCTGAAGAGATTCTTCACCAACTATCCTCCCACCTCACATTTTTCCCTCACGCTTCACCTTCCACGACAATGCAACTACCTGCCTCCTTTGCTATCACCTTCTGTACATCCCTTATCCTCCTCCCTGCCAAGCTACCACTGCCTTCTGCCTAGATCAGCCTTCCTCGCCCTCTTTGCACTCCTCTACCCATCTCACCCCCCTCATCCAGTTTTTCCTCAGGATCCATTTTACTATACCTCTTGAACAGCACACCATTGCTTGGCACCTAGGTTTGCACTATATGTACCATATTACAGAAATGCCGGGGGAAACAGCTTTTGCACCTGTCGCTTGCAACCTCACCCACCAAACTCAAGGCTTCTGTAACACAGATGACTGCTGTCAACAGTTGTGTGGCTCCCACTGTAATACTGACTCCAATGATGCACATTTTGGCCCTCATTCTGACCCTGGCGGTTCTCTACCGCCAGGGCCAACGGGGGCGGGAGCACCGCCGACAGGCCGGCGGTGCTCCCTTGGTCATTCTGACCGCGGCGCTTTGGCCGCGGTCAGAACGGGAAAACCGGCGGTCTCCCGCCGGTTTTCCACTGACCTTAGAATCCTCCAAGGCGGCGCAGCTCGCTGCGCCGCCGAGGGGATTCTGACCCCCCCTACCGCCATCCTGTTCATGGCGGGAAAGCCGCCATGAACAGGATGGCGGTAGGGGGGGTCGCGGGGCCCCTGGGGGCCCCTGCCGTGCCCATGCCAATGGCATGGGCACGGCAGGGGCCCCCGTAAGAGGGCCCCGCAAAGTATTTCAGTGTCTGCCTTGCAGACACTGAAATACGCGACGGGTGCCACTGCACCCGTCGCACCTTCCCACTCCGCCGGCTCGATTACGAGCCGGCATCCTCGTGGGAAGGGAGTTTTTCCCTGGGCTGGCGGGCGGTCTTTTGGAGACCGCCCGCCAGCCCAGGGAAAAACTCATAATACCCTCCGCGGTCTTCTGACCGCGGAGCGGTATAATGGAGGGCGGGATCCTGGCGGGCGGCCTCCGCCGCCCGCCAGGGTCATAATGAGGCCCTTTGTGTCTACATAATCTAAAGGGTGCATTCCCTCAGTTGCATAGGAGCTCAATGCAAACGAAGGAACATCTTTGCTTCTGTTTTGCACTACATTAATGACACAGTTGTAGGAGCAAAGAGATTCTGCTGCCAACGCAGGAAAATACAATGACATTATGTATTTACCTGGCGAGTGATCCTCGCCCCATCCCCATAGTCGGGCCAGAGAGCTGTATGCCTTGAACGGCAGAACAGTGGTTTCAAACTGCCAGACCAAGTGAATGAGTTGCATTACTATAATGCAGCACTATAAGTCAGATCAGTGTATACATATAAAAGCCACCACTGAAGGAACATTGTCAAACTACAGCTTCCTCAAGAAGAGCATCAGAAGAATGAAGAAACCTGTTGATTAATATAGAATAATAACAATTTACTGATTCCATTACTGTGTTATTTGATTTCAGACAAAATGCACACATCTAAATTTGTTATTATGAATATTGCAAATATGTGCATGTGTTAACTTAAGTGTGTTAAAGCTGGATGCAATCTTTTTTTCAACAAACAGCTCACACAAGAGTAATGTCGGTGGAAAGAAAAAGTGTGACTGATGGCCAGGTAGACTATGGCTGAGAGACCAGCACTTTTTTGTTTTCCATGGTCAAACCCAAATCAGAGGATTTGTCTTTGGAAAATGCCCCTGACCTGTTATTAGTTTTCTTCCAGCACGGAAGAGATATTGCTTATTTATTTGTAATGCCTGGCAGTGCTGGACAGCAAAACATGGCAAGATTGGTGCTATTCTGGCAGTATAGAGAAGACAAGTGGCTTTGTCATCAGAAACACAGAATTCTCCCAACATCTAAATGAGGTGGAGGCAGATTGGATATCCATTATTTTTGTTAGATGTCCCATTAGCAGCAAAACCTAAAACAGGCCCTATGCAATTCCTACAGAGTTGTCATTTAGTAGTGCCTTCCTTCTTGCTACATCTACAGGTTGTTTTGTAACCCCTCTAATTTGGTCAATTTGACTATTGATCTTTTAAAAGTAGTGTTTGCAGTAGCTTATCTTAGATTTATCATCTGGTAGTTTGTTCTACCTAGTAATAGCCATTTAGTAACCTGCTGTACCCTCGAGATACAATAGAAAGAATTTAGAAAAATTGACAACTGTTCCACTGAAATAAATATTTTTAGTCCATACATACCTCAGGAGTTCGGCCACCACAGTTTACTCCTTATGTGTACCATTAATTTCTTCAATAAAGCCTTTCTTCCCTTTCTTTTTTTTGTAACCCTGTCCCTCCTTTCTACTCCCTCTAATCAAGATCACAAATCATATGCCATTAGAAACAAAGACCCTTACCCTCCCACCAGGGTGCCAGGAGAAGGAAAGTAGATGGGATTGTGAATGAGTAGAGGAATGAGACTAAAAGGCTAGGCCTTACAGTAATGAAGATTACGAATAATTAATCAGGAGATTACCTCATAGGCCCAATCCTTATCTATGTGTGAATCTAATGCCTTGTATTTCGGATAGTTACAGTTTGCAAGTGCTCTGTCCTTTCCTCACTTCTTTTTAGTACAAATCTACAACACAACCACTTGCCTCACACATTCAAATTTAAAGCACATCTTCTCAAATATTTATTTTATGAAAGTGGCTGTATATCCAGTTGTTGCGCTGGTCTTACATAATCTCTGCTATTTTGCCAGCAACTGCCGAAATATCTGAAATTTCAGTATTTATCCAGCTGCAGGCTAAACAGTAGAGATCATGTACTATTTGACCATTGATCGGATAAATAATGTGAAGGAGGCCTTTGTTAAGCTAGACATAAAGAGAAAAGGGACTCCAGGCAGTGGTAGAGTGGTGGCCATCTTGTAATAGGGATGCTGGAAAAAGAATGAAGCATTTGAAAGTAAGTATATATACGAATGTATTAAAGCATGTGCAATGATAAATTCAAAGATTAAGCTGTTTACAGATTAAAACAAGCAATTAAATATATTTTGAACAAAACATATATGTTAAGATAATATTAAAACGAGAACTCTAGCAATCAAACTTGTTTCAGGAGTATCAGGATATGACACATATATTTTGTGCTGCAGTCTAGGAGTATTAAACTGGATGCAAAGAATGATGGGTATGGATTTAATGCATGTTACATAAATGTTTTCTTCATTAAGGAGAAAACAGTTTAGTTCAATATTCATGATCCTTCTTTTGATGATTTTTGAAGGCTAGACTCACTTTTGGCTCCTTGCAGAAGGCCTTGTGCTATGTTTGGGTTTCTTTTTAATATGGATTGTGCTTGCTTTATGTTTAAGGCCTAGCAACACAGCAACAACCAAACAAAAATGCGAAAGCAGAGAGTTCAGAGAGACATATGGTATCTGGGAACTTACATAAGGCACAGGGCTTAGTGGCACTTTAAGGAGGTAAAGTGGGTGAGACACAGTAATGTGGCATCTTTGGAACAGGGCAAGTGAAAGCAGGGAACAGCTAAGCAAAGCACCTGGATAATTCACGAGAGAAGTGTCTATTCACTTATTTTCACACTATTCACCCAGGACAATAGCTTTCAGGCATAGATGCCTTTCGGACTCATGTCACGAGTCATCCCTCCAGCCACAGTAACAATATAGTCACCAGCCCAATGTATCTTGAAAATGGTAGTTTTTTTTTAACATGCTGACCAGTGTTTTAAGTGGGTAGGGCCCCGTCTCTGTTCAGCAAAAGGAAGCTGTAAAGCCAAAAGTAAATAAATTAATTAATTAAAATCAGATTGACAGGCTGTGAGGCAGTTTCTGACTAACCTAATTCTAAAGGGGACCTGGGGAAAGAAGGAGAAAGACCAGTAGGAGAAGGATGATGAACACTAGGTGGATATGGACCATTTGGTGGACCAACAGGAGGGTTGGGATGACCAAAGCCACAAGAACCAAGAGAAAAATTAAAAGGCCATGGAGACATAACCCATGTGGACCAGAAGGACCAAGGCCAAAAGGGACCAGGAGCTAGTAAATGATGAGGAACAGGAAAAGGGCTAGGGGTACAGAGACCCGAGTGAGAAGAATCAGGAGGACCAGGAGGTAGAGTAACAGGGGTGTCAGGACCCAGTGGCCAAGGACCCAAAGGAATAGAAAGACCAAGTATAGGAATATCAGAAGGCCCTGGACAAGCAAGATGAGAAGGGCCAGGTGGGTCATAGCACACCAACAGGACTAAAGAGAAAAGGAGAACCAGGGCCAGAAGTAGCAAACCCAGGTGGACAAACCAAAGAGGACAGGTGCAAGAAGAACCATGAAACAGAGGATCAGAGAGAAGAGGACCAGGACCACAGAGAACAGACCACAGAAGACCAAGGGGCCAGAAGCAGAAGGACCAAGACTGGGATGGTCATGGCCAGGAAGGATCAGGTCTAGTAAGACCAGAAGGCCCTAGATCAATAGGCAGAGAGGAGTAGAAAGCAGAAGGAAGAACACGCCCAGTGGGAGCAGGATCATAAGGTGCATGACAAAAGATGCAAATCAGAGGGACTATATGGACCAGGGAAGCAGGACCAGGAGGACCGAGGAACAAGAATTAGGATGGAAAGGGCCAGGACCGAAGCCAGTAAAACAAGAGAAACAGGATCCAGAGGACTAGAAGCAGGACTACGAAGAAATGATGAAAAGACATCCCTGGGCCTGAAAGGCCAGTATCAGGAAGTTCTAATGCAAGCATGAACCTGAAAGTCTTAGACCATCAGGACTAAGAAAGGCTAGTGCCATCAGTAGCACACCTGGACAAGTTATTATTTAAACATTAGGGTAATGAGCAGGATAAATGAGGCCAGGAGAATTAGGACCATATTGAGGAATATAAAGATCTTGACCAGGAGAACAATGGCTACTAGGAACAGCAAACCATAATAAGCAGGACAGGAACTAGGAAAACCAGGGGAGCTAGGCCTAAGGGTATCAGGAGGACCAGAGCAATGAGGGCTAGGTAAACTAAAAGGATTATGACAAGGAGGACTGGAAACAATGCTTTTAGGGCCATGAAGATCAGGCCCTAAGGGACCAAGGCCCAGAATACCAGGTGGACCAGATTGATGATGTCGGGTTGAGGGACCAGAGTAAGGAGTATCAGATTTAAAAAGACAAGCCAGTATCAGGAAGACCAAGGGGACTGGACAAGGGTGACCAAGAGGGCCTAAACCAAAATGATGAGGCTCAAGAGAGCACAAACAAAAAGACCCTGGATCGTGACCTCCAGGCCAGTGGGTGTATTACGAATAGTACCAAGGGGACAAGAAATAGAACAGCTGCACAATGAAGAGACACTTCCTTCTCTCGGTGCCGACTCAGAATGGAACACTATCTCCTCAAATAACTCTGCCCAATGGAAACACTAAGATGGAGAAATTGCTACCTGCAATGCAGTTCAAAGCGCCAAGGTTCACACAACACTACTACCCTAAAACTAAGCTTTTTGGATTGAGACTTTGGTAAGGGGATGCACAGGAACTAATCTCCGCAGTGAAGTGCGCGTTACAGGGGCAACTCGAACTTCACATTCTATTCCTGAGTGGGGAGATAACAACTAGTGTGTGGCCGGTTTTAACAGCCATCTTGGAATTTCGTTGCTGCCACTTAGTTCTCAAACTTCTAGGCTTGATTCTTTTTTCAGGCTAAGATTTTGTCTTTTTATGAATTGAACATACTGTCAACGTCTTGAATTCTGGAGTCTTCTGCCTAGTACTGACAGCCTGCGCCACATCTTATCCAAAGGAATGGACTCCATCAGCTCAGCACTAATCCTGATATTAAACAACTCTATCTGCACAGCCATCATCCCAACTCCTGGAAGCACACCACAATACTCTTCCTCATGAAGAAACCCTGACCAGACCCAAAGACACTCACCAACTAATATCTGATCTCTTTGTTGCCGTACCCTGAGAAATTCCAGAATAAAATCATTAACAAGCTTCTAAATGACCTGAAAGACTACTACCTCCTCAACACTACTCAGTCCGAACCACAGCAGTGAGACCGCCATCATTGTCAGCACAGATGGTAGCGGACTAATCAAGGACAGAGGAGATACTGCATCCCTCTTCCTACTTGCCTCATCCGCTGCTTTCAACATCCTCTCTCACCTATCCTCATTCAACTGCTCTATGAAGCAAGCATATAGGAACCTGCACTCCATTCAATCTGCTCCTTTCTCACCGACTGTACTCAATTAGTCAGTCTTGCTCACTACACCTCATTCACCACCAGCCCCATCTGTGTGGTACCCCAAGGAATATTGCTTCACCCAACACTGTTCACACCTACATGGCTCACTTGCAAAAATCATCCAAACCCATGGAATCAACATTATCCCCTTTGCTGATAACAGACAGCTCCGCCAATCTCTCTGACCAGGGCTGTGACTAGTAAAGGTCAGTTGGAGCATAAAAGCTAAAATGCATAACGTTTTAGACCAGTATCAATATGTGTTTTCTTAATAATATAAACGGAGCTTAACCGCATGACAGAAACATGTTACTTTCAGGAAAAACATATCTACATAGGTGGCTATGAAATTATTTGTTATGAAAATATTGGAACACATTTCTGATGCATTATACCCAGTCTTTTATACACAGGAAACACAACGTCAACAATGCACAACAAACAGGGTTGTTTTCTACCTAATTAATCTGAAGTGATTTAGTGAGTTATCAGAGGCAAGAAGCAGTATGCAAGTATTGCACTACAAAGTAATACAGTCATGGAGAATTGCTTCTTCCTTTTGTTGTCTAACAGCTCATGGAGTCTGAAGGCAAGCATCACAGGTTAGACCAGTATAGACTGGTTAAAGTTACTGTGTTGATGTCAGGCAATAGTGTTTGTTGATTCCAGGCAAGAGCTCCCTCTCCATATGTTCTCATTTTTTAAAATACTTTTATTAAATTTTACTGCTATGGATTAGCTTGTTTTACAGCTTATAGTATAACTAGGCAGCTGAACACAAATGCATCAGTTTTCAGGCAAAGTCAAAGGTTTTAGATATTATGGTGGTCATTGTAACCCTGGCGGTCGGTGTTAAAGCGGAGCTAAGATCGTCAACAGCCCAGCGGTAATAAAAATGGAATTATGACATGGCGGAAACCGCCAACATAGACAGCCACTTAAACACTCCGACCGCCACGGCAGTACAAACGAACACCGCGGCGGTACCCGCCAACAGACAGGCGGGAGACAATGTACCGCCCACAGTATTACAACTCACCAATCTGCCACATCACAGTTACACCCCCCAAACCCACCCTGGAGGAATGCAAGGACAAAAGGAAATGAGTGGAATAACTGTGATATATTACATACATCAAAAATATTTACAAATATATACATTTATACTATATACAATTAAATACACCAGGAACACAAGTCCAAGGGAGTCCACCATCATAGTCCGTGGATCACTGGGCCCAAAAGGCATGGGCGAGGCCCACACAAGATACCCGAACAAGATGGAGAGAACACTGCAGGGGCATCAGATAGAAATAAAACAGGCACCTCAGGGGGAAGGGAAGGGGGGGCACCTCAGCCGGTTGAGTGCACGACGCCAAATCCACGAGCGGGCCCCATGCCCACTGTGCAATCCTGGGGAGTGCAAAGCCACAGTTTCTCAAGTCTCTACAGTGGGTGGTGTGCCCACTGTTCAATCCTGGGGAGTGCAAAGCCACAGTCTCTCAAGTCTCTACAGTGGGTGGTTTGTCCACTGTTCAATCCTGGGGAGTGCAAAGCCACAGTCTCTCAAGTGGATGTCAATCTCCACTGGTTCTGGAGGGGGCCTTGTGCCCAGAGTGCTTCATCCTGCCAAGGACTGAGGTAGTGGATGCCTTTCTCCACTGGTTCTGGAGGGGGCCTTGTGCCCAGAGTGCTTCATCCTGCCAAGGACTGAGGTAGTGGATGTCAATCTCCACTGGTTCTGGAGGGGGCCTTGCGCCCAGAGTGCTTCATCCTGCTTGTGGCGGCCTCTGTAGCATCAGAGCTTTTGGCGCTCATGGGCCCGCGGTGCTTGTGGCAGCGGTGTCTTTGGCAGCGGTGCTTGTGGCGGCGGTGTCCTTGGCAGCGGTGCTTGTGGCGGCGGTGTCCTTGGCAGCGGTACCGCTGCTGGCGGTATGTCTGGGGAAGTGGGGCTGCTGGCGGTCGCCTCCTGGGCAGCGGGGCTGCTGCTGGCGGTCCTGTCTGTGGCAGTGTGGCTGCTGGAGGTCGCCTCCTGGGCAGCGGGGCTGCTGCTGGCAGTCCTGTCTGGGGCAGTGAGGCTGCTGGCGGTCACCTCCTGGGCAGCGGGGCTGATGGCGGTCGCCTCCTGGGCAGCGGGGCTGATGGCGGTTGCCTCCTGGGCAGCGGGGCTGATGGCGGTCTTATCCGCCGTGCTGATCTTCCCAGACTTGCCGGTTTTCTTGTGCCCCTTCCCCACCTTGGATGGTGTCGCAGCTGTCTCCACAATCCCAACTGTACCCCTGGGAGCGGCTTTGGTGGCTGTTGTCTTTCCCCTCTCCCGCCGGGCACTGGCCAACTTTTGATGCTTGACAGGTGGGGGACTGTCCGTGCTCTGGCTCCTTGCCACACTGCCTGCCCTGCTGCCTGGTGCACTCCATAATCCGGTGACTACTGGCACCACTGGTCCTGTCGATGTTGTGGCTGAGGTGCTAGGTTGGGACCTGGAGAGTCGGGCCCTAGGAGACTGACGGGGTGAGGGAGGTGAGGGAAAGAGGTCAAGGGTGGCCAGGAAAAGTTTCTTAGGAACACTGGGAGGGGTAGCTGGAGGGGGTTTGGGAGTGGAGGAAGAGGTTGTGGTCGTAGGAGGTGTACGTTTGCTGACTTTGGGTGAAGGTGCATGGGCTGGAGGCTGTCGTGAGGTGGATGGCTGTTGAGTGGGTGTGTGGCTGCGTTTGTGTACCTTGGGAGGTGGCCTCACAGACACACTGGGAGAGGACACAGGGGATGTGTGAATGGTAGTGGGGGTGGTGACTGCACGTGAGCGGGGTGTGGTGGTGGGTGTGCTGGTGAGGGACGTAGTGGCTGAAGATGTAGTGCATGCAGGTGTGAGTGGAGACGAGACAGGGAGGGAGGAGGGTGACGAGGAGGAGGGGGACACAGTGGAGGCAGTGGATGTTGGTGTGTCTGCATGTGTGTGATGCTTGCGTGAGTGCCTGTGGGATGTATGGTGCTTATGTTTGCCTGGGCTTCCTTTGTGTGTTGAGGTGTGTGCATGCTGGTCTGATGGTGTGCTTGGGATAGGCTGGGGTACAGGGGTGTGGGTCTGGATGGAGGAAGTTGGAGGGGGGAGGCTAGAGACAGGGACAATGGCTGCCATCAGTGCTGAGGGCAGAGTCTGAAAAGCTCGCTGAAGGGCTGCCTGACCAGAATGAATGCCATCCAGGAATGCATTGGTTTGTTGCAACTGCCTCTCTACACCCTGGATGGCATTCAAAACGGTAGACTGCCCAACAGTGAGGGACCTGAGGAGGTCAATGGCCTCCTCACTGAGGGCAGCAGGGGTGACAGGGGCAGGGCCTAAGGTGCCTGGGGCCCATCCTCCTGGGTGAGCGGGCACGGGGCAAAGGCTGAGGGGCTGCTGGGAGGGCGGTGCTGGTAGGGGGGGTGGCGGCTGTACCTGTAGATGTGGGGGGCACAGATGGGGCCACCACCGCAAGGGAGCTCCCATCAGAGGAGGAGTCTGTCTCGCTGGTGTCAGCTCCAGTCCCCGCCTTGGAGCTCCTCTCGCCCTCCGTCCCACTGGTGAATTCGGAGTCTGTAGTCTCGCCCTCCCGGGCCATGTGGGATGCAGCTCCCTCCTGCTCCGGTGCCACTGCTCCTCCGCCTGATGAAGCTAATGCACACAAGTACAGGGAGACCACAAAAAGGGGGGGGGGGAGACAGAAGAAAGACATTTTCAGTGCATGCAATACCGCTACCGTTGGCGGACACGACAGACACAGAAGCCCCCTGCAATACGGCACGCACTTGGGGTCCACTATTCAATCCCTGGGACATGGCTTACAAGGCTATGGCCGATTTCTGCATACATGGATGTCAGAGGAGCCTGACTAGGTGTAGTTGGCACTGTACCCAGGTGGGGTGGGGTGCCACAGGGACTGCCTGAAAAAGGGGACTTAACTAGCAAACTCGCCCTGGCCTAGGGGAACCCACAGCCCACCTCCCCCACCCAGACACATACAATGCGCGCTGAATCAGCTGAATGAGAGTGTACTCACCCCCTTGTGTCTGCTGTGATGCCCTCAAGCGCCCATCCAACTCCGGGTACGCCACTGCCAGGATCCTGAACATCAGGGGGGTCATGGTGCGACGGGCACCCCTCCCACGTTGGGAGGCCATCCCCAGCTGGGCCTCCGCCGTCTTCTTGCTCCAGCGGCGAATGTCTTCCCATCTTTTCCGACAGTGGGTGCTCTGTCTGTGGTAGCCCCCAGGGTCCGGACTTCCTTGGCGATGGCACGCCAAATATCGTTCTTCTGGTGGGCGCTGACCTACAGGAATTGTACAGGGGAAAAAGAGAAGTAATTACCAACTGCACCGTCACAGTCATTGGCCCGCATCCCTACCCCTGCCATGAGGCACATGCACTCAACGTCGTTTCATGCATGCCTCATTCTCCCCCCACTATCTTTCATCATTGGCCATACAGCATGGTAACGGTGTACTTACCTGTTTGTCTGGAGGACTGTAGAGTGGCATGTACTGGGGGAGGACCCCATCCACGAGTTTCTCCAACCCCTCCGTGCTGAAGGCAGGGGCCCTTTCCTCAGACGCACGAGCCATTGTCTCTTCCAGACTGAGGTCACAGCAGCACTTGCAGTGTAGATCCTCTCCTGTCGAAGATCAGGTATTGAGTGATTGAACAGTGAGAAAATGGCGGTCACGTCCGCGGCAGTGCACACCGTCACCACTGGTGTACATAGTCATTGGCTCCTGGGACCCATAGGGTCCAATGTTAACCAATGCAGAATTGCGCCGCGGTCTTCGACTGCCTACCGCGACGGTGTACAACGTCAGCGCAGTTACCTCATATCCCTTTGTCCCACTTTACAGGTCAGGCAGCCGCCATTTCTGAGGCCCACATAGCTTTATTTTTGACTGCGTCACACATACCTAGGCCTTGGCTAAACACTCATACAGGCACATTTCGGTTTATGAATAGTTTTCTGAGTAAGCTGTGTTTACGTACCTCAGAATTGGTTGACTCTGTGCTCGCTGTTCTCTTCCATAGGCACCGTCCGGTAGGGCATGTGAGGAGATGGCGGCATCCTCCGGTCTACAGACCGCCGGTGGACCTGTCGTCAATGGAGGAAAGACATGTGATCATCACCTACAGGCTTGATCGTGCCACAATCCAGGAACTGTGTGCCCAGTTGGAGCCAGACCTGATGTCAGCTATCGGCCATCCCAGAGGAATCCCCCCTCAAGTGCAGGTGCTGTCAGTACTCCATTTCCTTGCAAGTGGGTCATTTCAAACAACAGTGGCCATAGCATCAGGGATGTCCCAGCCTATGTTTTCCACCGTGTTGTCCAGAGTGTTGTCTGCCCTGCTGAAACACATGCAGAGCTACATCGTTTTCCCTCAGGTGGAGGATTTGCCTACAGTGAAAGGTGACTTCTATGCCCGGGGACATATCCCCACCATCATAGGTGCCACTGATGGGACACATGTGGCCTTGGTCCATCCCCGCAGGAGTGAACAGGTGTACAGAAACCGGAAGAGTTACCATTCGATGAATGTGCAGATGGTGTGTTTGGCAGACCAGTACATCTCCCATGTTAATGCAAAATTCCCTGGCTCAGTGCATGACGCTTACATCCTGCGGAATAGCAGCATCCCTTATGTGATGGGGCAACCACAGAGGCACCGGGTGTGGCTATTAGGTAAGCACCTGGAACCAAATCAGTGGGAATAGTTGTCTCGTTCTGGGGATGTCCCTAAGAGTTAGTGTGTGTCTAACAGTTGTCCCTCGCCATTTGCAGGTGACTCTGGTTACCCCAACCTGTCATGGCTACTGACCCCCAGTGAGGAATCCCAGGACAAGGGCAGAGGAATGCTACAATGAGGCCCATGGGCGAACTAGGAGGATTATAGAGCGGACCTTCAGCCTCCTGAAGGCCAGGTTCCGGTGCCTCCATATGACAGGTGGTTCCCTATTCTACTCATCAAAGAAGGTGTGCCAGATCATCGTGGCCTGCTGTATGCTTCACAACTTGGCTTTGCGACGACAGGTGCCTTTTCTGCAGGAGGATGGTCCAGATGGAGATGTTGTGGCAGCTGTGGAGCCTGTGGACAGGGAAGACGAGGAAGCAGAAGAAGAGGACATCAACAACAGGAACTCGGTGATCCTGCAATACTTCCAGTGAGACACAGGTAGGAAGACAAACCTGCCTGCTACATGTACTTTAAAACTACTACCTCTACTGTCTGTCCTTTTCACCCAGTGTATAGTCATTGAGTTGTCACTTTCCCTTACGATTTCACAGATGTGGGTCCCACTGTGTGACATCTG
The DNA here is from genome assembly GCF_031143425.1 of Pleurodeles waltl. Lineage (NCBI taxonomy): Eukaryota > Metazoa > Chordata > Amphibia > Caudata > Salamandridae > Pleurodeles > Pleurodeles waltl. Next base: position 716,546,825 of record NC_090449.1, on the reverse strand, counting down.
CTTTGTTTCCTCATGAACTAGAGCTGTGTGACATAGGTATGTTGACATTACATTTGAAAGAGCATTTTGTCACTGTAATTGCTAATACACTAATTCGAAATCACAGACAGACTCCAGATTGTTTTGTGCTTTAAGGGTGTTTATTTAAGTGCTCATTATTGGAGGGGGTTGTAAAATGGTGAAGGGTGATGGTGGAGGAATGTCCATGGCAGAGTCCAAGCTATTAGTCTCACAGGTGCATTGTCCAAAGGGGCATAGGAAGTGGAGCTGGGGCAGTTTGAGGATGGACAGGGTGACAAGGTGGGACAAAAGGATGACAATCAGCGTGAACTTATTTCTTGGCAGGGGTCTTGGCATCGTTCTCTGTCTTTGTCCTGGATCTCAGGGACCGTTTGTGGGGTGGTTCTCCCTCTGCAGGGGGTGGAGTGCTGGTGTGGTGGTCCTGTGGCGGTGCCTCCTGTCCACTAGCGCCGGCTGAGGTGGTGGGCAGTTCATCATCCAGGCTAGTGTCAGGGGCCCCTTGTTGTGCCACAGTGTCCCTCCTAGTGTTGAGGAGTTCCTTCAGCACCCCTACAATGGTGCCCAGGGTGGAATTGATATATTTGAGTTCCTCCCTGAAGCCCAAATACTGTTCCTCTTGCAGCATCTGGGTCTCCTGAAACTTGGCCAGTACCATTGCCATCGTCTCCTGGGAATGATGGTAGGCTCCCATGTTGTTGGAGAGGGCTTCGTGGAGAGTGGGTTCCCTGGGCCTGCCCTCCCCCTGTCGCACAGCAGCCCTCCCAGTTCCCCTGTTTCCCTGGGCCTCTGTCCCCTTAACCGTGTGCCCACTGCCACTGCCCCCAGGTCCCTGTTGTTGTTGGGGTGGTGGGTTAGCCTGGGTTCCCTGTAGTGGTGGACACACTGCTGCTTGACGTGTCCTGGGGACAGAGGTATGGGCCCGCTGGGTGGGTGCTGTGCTGGTGTTTCCAGAGGGGGGAAGCTCTGTAGTGGCCTGTGACTGTGTCATGGGAACCGAGTGTCCAGAGGTCCCAGATGGGCCGGGCTGGTCGTCTAGATGCAGTTGGACAGAGCTGCTGTCATCACTGTGAGCCTCTTCTGTGGGTGGTGCAGACATATCTGGACCCTCCTGTCCGGTGACGTTGGGTAGGGGTCCTGCAGGGGTGTGAAAGCATGATTATTGCATCTGTGTATGCCATGGTGTGCAATGGGTGGGTGACCATGTACCCCAGTGCTTGCATTCCTGTGTGGGACCTTGTGTGATGATGGTTTTGGGGGGTGTATGGGTATGTGCAGTGGCCATGCTTTGGTGATGGGTGTCCATGCTTTGTTGTTGCATGCAGGGCTTGGTTTTGGTATGGGTGGTTTATGATATTGGGACATTTGTGAGGAGTAGGAGTGATGGGGTGGCATGCAGGTAGGGTGGGGGATATAGTAGTAAAGATTTGATTTACCAGAGTCCATTCCTCCAGCTACTCCTGCGATGCCCTCAGGATGCAGAATAGCCAAGACCTGCTCCTCCCATGTTGTTAGTTGTGGGGGAGGAGGTGGGGGTACACCGCTAGACCTCGGTACCGCGATGTGGTGTCTTGAGACCACGGAACATAATTTCCCCCACAGGTCGTTCCACCTCTTCCTGATGTCATCCCTATTTCTTAGGTGCTGTCCCACTGCCTTGACCCTGTCCACGATTCTTCACCATAGCTCCATCTTCCTAGCTATGGAGGTGTGACGCACCTGTGATCCGAATAGCTGTGGCTCTACCCGGATGATTTCCTCCACGATGACCCTGAGCTCCTCCTCAGAAAACCTGGGGTGTCTTTGCCGTGCCATGGGGTGGTGTGGGTGATGTGTGGGTTGGTGTGTGTTGTAATGTGTGGGGTGATATTTAGTGGTGTGTTGTGCGAGGTGTGTGGATGTTATGTGGGTGATGGTGTTGAGTGCCTGTGGATGCTCGTTGGGGTTTGTGGGTGATGTGGGTGTGTGTTTTATATTGTAATGGATGTGTGGGAGTGGTGTGTGCATGTGTATCAGGTGTGTGTATTTTGAATTGTCCAATGTGGATGTGTTTTGTAAGTGTGTGTGTATTTTGAGCGCGGCGGTGTGTACCGCCAATGGAATACCGCAGTTGAAAGACCGCCGGGTGGATTAGTGGGTCGTGATAGTGTGGGCGTATTCCTGTTGGTGTGACGGTGGAGGTTTTGTTTTCGCCAGTTTATCACTGACCTTTGGTGTGGCGGACTTGTGTGGGTATCTAAATTTTGGCGGATTGCGACCTGTGGGTCATAATGACTGTAGCGGAATTCCGCGGCCGCGCCGGTGTGTTGGCGGTCTTCTGCACAGCGGTAAGTGGCTTTTACCGCCAACGTTGTAACGAGGGCCTATATCTGTTGTAACATTGTCACATGTGTTCGGTTTACAAGTTGATCATTATATCAATTTCAAGTTGTCGATGATTCAAATGTAAGTTAGTAAATTAGAACATATTAAAAAATAGTAAAGTAGTGTAACTTGAGTGGCAGAGGGATACTGATTAAGGTATTGATCTTTGTTAGGCATGGAAGAGAAGTAGGCAGCTGTGCCATATGACACTGGATGTGGGTACACTGCAACTATAGATATGTTGAGGGGTATATCTCTCCATGTTTTCATTATCTTGGAGACCAAGGAAGTGAGGATACATGGATTTCACTTGAGCAGGAGGATGTATAATGTAACAAAGAGAATGCTTTGGTAAATTTCTTAACATCCACCAACTACAACTGGTTTCAGGGAGATGAGCTTAGAAAACAGTATGTGCAGGCTGCCAAGCTCAATAAAGACAGCCTACTCTGGACATTAAATTGTGTAGCATCCATCAGACTTAAATGTATCTCACCATTTATCCAGTATGAGAAAATCACACATACTCAGTTTCTGTATATGAGGAAGGCAAGAAATCATGGTTTGGGGATTTGGACTGCTAATAGCCACTTCCTCCACAACAACACAGCTTAAAAATGTTGTCACCATGCAAAATTGATCTGCTTCTACTAGCTGTCACTGTATAGCCTGTGTTGGTGGTCTTGATGGTCCAGTAAGCATTCTCCCTCAGAATTGGTACACTTCGGGCCCCCCAGTCATCAGAGTATCAGCAAACAGAAAATCAAAAGGATGGAGCACTTGTAAAGAGCGTGTATGATTGTTTAGTTCACCTAGGAAAAGAACATGGAGATAGCCATAATACCTGACAGGGTAATATGGCAGAGCATTTCCTGTTCATGCAGTGGACTTTTCACCCATTAATCTAGTTACACTTTTCTAATCTTAGATGTGGAATCACATAATCACACTCCTTTAGATCATCAACCTCTCTTCATGATCTTTCTTGGAACATTCTAAATGTTTATATAAGTGCTCTCAATATAGTGTTTGCTAAAACACAAGTACGCAACACCGGTGTAGATATGCAAGAGTCATTTCATTGTTGGTCTACAGGACACACATTGTGACCTGTTGAAAAGCTGCATGCATCTTATTTAGAAGCAGAATATATAGGAGGTGCAAGATTCAACAGCAGTGTACCTAGGTGGTTATACTTGTTGATTCTGTAGTTTTTAATGTCTAATGAAATTAGTGCTACATCATTTGTTAAAAAAAAGATTAAGGGCCTGATTACAACTTTGGAGGATGTGTTAATCCGTCCCAAATGTGACGGATATACCACCAGCCGTATTACGAGTTCCATAGGATATAATGGACTTGTAATACGGCTGGTGGTATATCCATCACTTTACCGTCACTTTTGGGACGGATTAACACCTCCTCCAAAGTTGTAATCAGGCCCTAAGTATTTCACAAGAATATGATCAATACCCCTGAGCTTGGAACATCAACTACATAAACAGATCTATAAAGATAATCTATAGATTCAGCCTATAGATGCAGACTTTTAAGAATCACACTATGCAGAATATAGCCTTGATCCATGGCAACTGTTTTTTTTAAAGGAATTAGACTTGAATGGTAATATCATTACCAACAGTGCAGGCACTTAGTCATACTTAATATTTGCTTGGGGAATATAGCCACAAAGTCATTCAGACAAAACATTAACTGACATTTGGCTAGTTACATATATTTGTTTTAAAGATATATAGTTTTTCTTCTTTTTGTCATGAGACTGGAAACAAGCCTTAAATTATACTGTGTTGGTGACTTGCATTATTAAATTATTGTTTTCATGTGTTTTAGTCTGATTGTTTAACTAAACCAGAACTACCAATATTCAGAATGCAGAGATTTATTACATGGCAACTCTGGGCAACAAAATAGGTGTTCTGATAACACGAAACAGTTAGGCAACCCTACATCTGGCCCTGGGACATTCTCATGATTTGTGAGTAAAAGTGACTACACAGTTGTAGAAGAGTAAACAGCTGCACCTAGTCTTGAAAAGGATCTAATAATCTTTGTCACTAGCCACCCATTCAGGTGAACTCAAAGCAGCTGAAGCACTTATGTAGTATGTGACACTTCATGATCGGTCTCCAAAATCACTGTTTGTTGATCCCTGGTATAATGGAGTGGCATTTTGTGCCATGTCTTCCAAATTAACTTGGAAACTTTCAGACATAGACCCTCATTATGAGTTTGGCGTGTGGCGGAGGCTTCCTGCTGAACTCAAACCGCTGAGAGACTACCAATGCTTTCCAAACACTGCTGGCCCTATTTGGAGTTCACCGAAGGGCCGGCGGGCATAAACAGCATATCTGCCTGCAGGCCCTGCGGTGAGCAGGGCTTTACATTGCTGCTGGCACGTGATCCAGCTGGCGCAATGTGGAGGTGCGGTGGGTGTAGCAGCACCCGTCTTGCATTCCACTGCCCATAATCCAGGCAGTGGAATGCGCAATGGGGCTGTGCCTGGGGGCCCCTGCACTGTGGGCAGTGCAGGGGCCGCCGATGACCCCGTTCCGCCAGCCTTTACATGGCAGTGGAACCGTCATGAAAAGGCTGGCAGTGTGGGGACTCGTAATCCAGAGGGCAGCGCTGCCCTGGCGGATTACAACCGGCGGGACCTTCAGGCTGCCGGCAACATGGCGGTGTCGTCAGTCCAACCATGGCAGAGCTGCCACGGTTAGAATGTGGCGGTCGGACCGCCACAACCGCAGCGGTCAGACCACCACAATGAACCTGGCGGTCTCAAGACCGCAAGACTCATAATGAGGGCCATAGTCTTCGATGGCTACTGGAACCTTTACACCTATGTGTTAGTGCTGCTAAGGTTAAATTTGTATTAAAGCCTGTTTTAGCACTGAGAGGCATATTTAAGTAAAGTGGAGCTGCACCTAGTGCAGTGGCACTTTCCTTGCGCCCCTTAGCGCCCTCCTACCGCAACCTTGTGTGTGCCGTATGTAAGACACGGTGCACCATAGAACACGGTAGGGGCAATAGTGTAATTTTTATTGGTGCTCTTGGTGTACTCTGCAGCAGTAGCACCAAAATATTGACGCTACTTGTGCAGAGTACATAGGGGCCCATTATAAATAATGGAAGCCCCCTTTTAACGCCTGCTCTGAGCAAGCGCTAAAAGTGCCGTAAAAAATGATGCAAGGAAATCTTTTAGATTTCCTAGTGCCATTTTTTTGGCACCCCTAACGGGGGAACACCTCCTTTGCATACAATATGCCTGCTGGCGCAGGCATAATATAGTGCAAAGGGTTCCAAAGTAGCGCAATGCATGCATTGCACCACTTTGTAAATATGGTGTAATGGTTTTGGCCTCGTTGGGCCATATTTGCGTAAAAAAAAAGACGCTCATGTGGCGCAAGGTTGCTCTAGGGGCTTATAAATATGCCCCTGAAAGCCTCATGTAGAATGCCCTTCTGCAGTAGCAAACTCTGCAATTCACAAAATCACAGGATTTCTGACAACAAAAGTAATTATCATTATTTGCAAAATATTTGTTTTCTGACTCATAAAAGGACGTTTGCAATCCTTTCCAAATTGTAAATAGGAATGGGTGTTAAAGGGGCATCCCTCTTCCACTTTCTGATCCCTAAAGGAATGTGTTAATGATTTACAACTGCAGTTGTGGTCGCAAACCACAGGTGGGTTACCAGCCCCTGAGTTGGGGTTTGTAGCTGATTTTCAAAGGGGAAAAGTCGTCTTAGGACTAATTTCCTTTTGGGAATCGTGTTGGCAGCCTTGGAAGGAGCAGCCAGTGGTTCAGAGGCCCACTACCTGCTTCCCCTTAGGATTTCCAAAATTAGAAACTTTTTTTAAAAAAAACAGCACTCATTCCTTTGGGAACACAAGCTGTTTTGGAAAAAAAAAAAGTTTTTCCGATTTGGGGTGTGGTCATAGGGATGGTGGTCTCCTGTCCCTTAATGGCCACCATTCCTGTGTATGCAGCTAATTGCAAATTGTGGTCCTGCCTAATGAATATTAATTAGACAGGTCATTCAGCGAACGCTGTGATTTGGTATTTTGTGAGCAAGATTCATAGTACATAGGTCAGTGTGCAAACTACTGTTCCATATACAAGCTGTGTGTGTGCCATTTGCGACCACTTTTTACAAATGGAATAATAATACATAAGCCCCTAACTTGCATAAGGAGATGGACACCAATAGTGTACACATCTTGTTTGCACATCTACCTGGTGGTAAATGCTCCTTGAAATCTGAATTAATCATATTAACACATAATTTCAGCTGTTTATACAGCAGTTGGGTAAATAGTGAAGTTCCTCTGCTATTCAAATGGCTACTGGTCAGATTGTGCATACTGTCTGCTATTTAGCCAGTCACCAGGTAAATAGGGAAGTGTGTTTTCTATTTGCATGGCTGCTGACAAAATGGTACATAGTTTATACTATTTAGTCAGTGGCCAAGTAAATCAGTGATGTTTTTTAACATTTGCAAGACCATCAGCCAAATAGTAGATAATTTCTTCTACTTAACCAGCAGTGCAGTAATGAATGATGTTTGTTTGCTATTTGCATGGCCTTTGGCCAAGCTGTGAATAATGCCTTCTACTTGCCAGCACCTGAGTAAAGTGAGACATTTCTTTGCTAGATGCTCAACTGCTGGCCAAACAGTGCATAATGGCTGTTATTTAGCCACAGGCCATGTAAATAATGTTTCTTTGCTATTTGCATGGCTGTTAGGCAAACAGTACATAATCTCTGTTATGTAGCCAGAGGCCAGATAAATTGTGAACTTCCCTTGGTATTTGCACAGCTGTTGACCAAAAAATGCAGGATCTCTATTATTTAGCCAGCAGACAGATAAATAGTGGAGTTTCTCTGCTATTTTCATGCAACCAGCCAAGCAGCATGAAATGTCTACTATATAACCAGTGGCTGGGTAGATAGTGAAGTTTCTTTACTGTTTGCAAGGCCACCAGGGAGTGAGTGGTGGCGTGCCATCTTGTTGCAAGCCTCATTGCTTGTTAGGTCGAGCATGCAAGCGCTTTGACCTGTTGTAATCTATCTGTGGACTTTTAACCACGCCCACCACACGCCCATCACTACCGCTCGTTCATGGGCTTGCCTTTAAAAAATCTTTGATATCATTGGTAAATGCTTTACATTTGTCCCTCCTTGTGGTGGTCTGGTTACCGCCTTGGACACCAACCCTGTTACATTTATAATTGCACTTTCTCCAATACATTTGACTGAGAGCAAACTTATTTTTCCTTTTCCGTCTCTCCTTCGTGTTCATGCTCATGGCAGCTGTGGCGCTTTGAATAGCTTAATTTATGTCAAACGTTTTTACATTTCATTTTCAATCTATGTAGCAAGAAAAGTCAAGTTAGGAATTTACAACGCTAATAGCTCTAACTCGACCAAAGGCGAGACTCATTGCATTGCAAATGCTTGTTTTTACTTGCGAAAAAATGTCACTTGAAGTGTCACACATTTACAAATAGAACTTCACTCAACCCAACACTGAAACCATCGAAACGTCACATGTAAGCATTTTGAATACTTGGCATCTCTGGAAGTCTGTCACTTACGAAGATGCCATGATTTCAGTAGAAAGTGCAATGGGGGTGTTTCACATGTGGTTAAAACTTCCTTCTGCTACAATTGGCATTTTGATTTTTCACAGGACAGCTGCCTGCAGTACCCCGCCAGCAATGGTAAACAACTAGAAGCATTATTGCATTCTGTAATAAAAGCTTAAAAAAACGCAGAACTATCCAGCTTCTACTTGGCCAAGTGACCCCGAGTATCCGGCCTCAGAAGTCTACATTGTTTCCCACTAGAAAGCTTGCGCTTTGTATATTTTACTTAGATAAACTGCGATTAGAACGGCGCTTTCTTTGGCATAAACTCTTTACTTGCTATTTGACCCCTGCGTTCCATTTCTGCCACTTCTTTTTACAAAAGGTTACTTGAAGCTGAGCCTGTGTGATGTGGGGTACTGAGTTATTAAGCACAATCAACTCAAAAACGTGCACATACCTGAGCAAGACATACAAGACAAATACCGAAATACGAAAATAAAGCATCTCCAATGTACACAGCATTATAATGCTCAATACTATAATTCCATTCCCCAACAGAGAATTTTCTACAGACGTTACTTTAATATTGCAGTTTTATTTGTGGAAGATATTTTTTCACTTATTTGCTGAAGTAGAACCGTAAATACTACAAATACAGATTATGTGCTTTTTGAAGATTGCTTTCATTGCATTTTATGGCATTGAATAGCTGTTGTGTATTGGCTTGTGGAGGAAGTGTAGATGTTACAAAAAATTGAACGTAAAGTATGCACATTTGATGCTGACAAGTGTTCCTTTCTTGAGATGATTATGCTAGGGTGCAAAGCATCCCAGACATGTTGCAATACCTTTTGCCAACTACCAAACGTAGGTGTGGGTATGTGTCTAGTATTCACAAGTTATCATTTTGAAGGCTGTCTACCTCTTAACCTTACAAGAAAGGGAACGGTATGCAATGTGCCACTTATTACTTTATTAGGCATTTAGATCCTATTGCTAGCGCTAACATATGTGCAAATATTATATGTGTTTGTTTTTGCATTACCATCAATACAACATGAGTGAGACTTGTAATCAACTGGTTTTCACATATAGGACCATTATGAGTGCTTTGCTGGTGATAATTGCAAGGTCAAGATGTAAAAACTGTGGTAATAGCATGGAAATTGTCATATTTTTTGCAACTGTTTTTTTCTGTTTACTACACTGAAGTGTAAATTGAGTGCAAACCACACCCTTTACTCCCACTAACATTTAAATGCCCAAACATGAACCATCACATACCTGTGGGTAAGTCACATCCCTTCTGCCAAACATAGCTATCACCTCCAAATGGTCAGGTGATGTTGGTTTTTCCAGAAGAGGGTCTCGTAGATGATGGTGAGCTGTGAGCCACTATCCAGTGGAACTAGACTTTTTTCATCCTTCTAATCTATCAGCACCTCTATTTTGTGTCCCACCAGGCCTTCTGGTATGGGTTTGAAGCCTTGAGGCTTATTCTCCTTCAAAGGGACTTTTCTAGTTTGTACTGGCTCAGATATCTCAGACCCCTGTTCTGCTTAGCTTCACACTAAAAGGGAACGAAGCTAAAGAATGCAAAGAATGCAGCACTCTTAGTCTGAGTAATGAATTTATTAAGGCACTTCCCACATCTCAAATGAAGGAACACAAATACTGTAGATCAGCAGCTGAACACTGATAGGCAGAAAAAGTGCAATACATCAACAATTAATGTGTATGCAGTGAATATATATGCACACATATATGTGCACAGCAAAGCTAGATAATTAAAAATTAAAATGCATCACCATGAGGATCGAAGCCAACATCATCCTTGCCAATGTCAAGCTGTGGAACCCTGGACAACTGAGACAGGAGACACACTCCCCAATGGGATTTGGTTCTGAGCATTGCATCCACCCTCAAAATTAGTTCCTTCTGTCTTAGCGCCAAGCTTCTCCACCTTATATACCTTAAACAAACCCAAGTGGAAGTTTCTGGTAACCTTTACCCACTCTTCCAGTAAGTTGTGAAATTCAAGCGTTGGCTGTACGTGCTCTGTGTTGAAAACAAGCAAAAGAACTGTCCCGGCCCCTATGCGCATTCCCCAGACAAAGTTGTACCTTTCTCTGCTGTAACTATTCTCATCCTGTTACACTCTTATCACCTCCTCATCCCCCACGATACGTTCCCTGCTCTGGTGAGAAGAGCAAAAACACATTCAGTGTAGAAAACAAGCTGTGCGTGGAAAAATACCTGCACTACCAATGTGTTGGCATTTGAAGCTAATCTAAGCACAAAATGGAGTCAGTGGTCAAGATGAAGTCAGTGGTTAAATAAGGATAGCATTACGACCCCCACCATCCTATTTAGCCTTCTTTTCATTGGATTGCTTAGTGAGTACAAGTCTCAGGTGTTTCCCTCACAGACCCTCTGATCAATTTTTGCAGCTCAGATGATCATCACCTCTCAGCTACATGCAGTGTTTTGCTTTGTTGGGGCATGTCTTGATGTCAAGCTAATACGAGCCACACTGCCCATCATGAATTGCAATTTCTGCTCTTGCTTTGAACGCCTGTGATTCTCAATCACTTGGTTGCATTTGTGTTTCCCTCCTGCACAAAGGCGAAGCAATCTTTAAGCCTTTTGCGCGTACAGGCTTAGGTACAAAAATGCTGGGTGCATAAGCCTTCCTTCTGAGGTCTTACATCTGCCTTTGGAAGACCTTGAGCACAAGCTTAGAGCTTCCTGTCCCCAGCACACAGGCATGGACTGGCACAGTTTTTGTAGGCCTAGGATGTCATAAGTAGTCCCGTTGTATCTCAGTTCACCACACTGTGTGCCCCAAGCTTGGTGGTTTCACACTTGTCTCTTCCAATCACAGACTTTTGAGCAGTAGTACTTTTGGTGCTCCCAAAGAGTACATCTCAATGCAGGTAGTGTCAAGTTCCTTAGCTACTATGTCATTCTTGCTGCTAGAACAACCAAAGGACTGGGTCCTGTGCCAGAGCAGTCCAAATGACATCCAAATGACTCCACTGAAGTTTGAACTGTTAATCCAGAACTGTTAATCCATCTTTATGCAATAATTCAGTTCCATACCATGTACTGCTTCTTTTTTGGATGTTCACCAATCATTTATTGTGGTTCAATTAATTATTGGAATGACTAATTTTCCAGACGGATTTAATATAATCAGGTATCTTAATTCTACATGTCAACTTAAAAATCTTGATGCATTTCAGGCTCCTGCTCTTCTTCAGGGAAAATATACTCCTATAATGTAAACAATGTGGGTAATCAATACAAATAAATGGGGTTCCCAAAAACAAGTACAAATTAAATATAAATTCTGGGTGTCAACCAGTGATCACCTTTAACCTGTGATAATTGCTTCGTGCAAGAGTTGTGATGGTAAAAAAGCGGATAAGATCCACCCTTGGTTGCCCTAAATCCATTACTCTTGTGACTCACTGTTATAAACCACTGATATCCTATGAAACAGTGATGAAAAAAATTGAATTGTTCTGATGGAGATAAGCAGGCGCGTGAAGAAAGCAACTCATTCAACACAGTTAGTATGTCTAGTCACGATAGGCCTTACGCGGGTGAAAAATCAAAGCTACTGCTCAGGTACGCAGTGGCTGGTGGTTAGTGAAGCTTTTGAAGCAATAAATACATGCATGTATTTGTTTCTGGTGGTTATAAAAGCTTTGGAAGCAATAAATTTAACCACCAACCGACTCGTAAGCGAGCAGTGACTTTGATTTTTGACTAGACATACTGTGTTGAACAAGTTGCTTTTTTATATGCACCTGTTTATATCCATGAGAACAATTTCATTTTTTCACAAGCCTATGTTCAGAGGGTGATACCTCTGTGCACCCTTAAAGAATTTGAAAGGCAGTTTACACATAATGCACCTAATCGAGATTAACAGGGAGTGCGCTGTCCATGTTGAATTGAAGTATTCTTGCTACTAGTTTTATACAGCCTAGTTCAAGGCAAAGGAGTGGAAATGCAACTGGCCCAGCCACTCACAGTGGCAGAAGAAGGCCTTCAGACCCATCTCTGTCAGCGCAGAGCATCAGGGGTTCATGGCCCGGTGCACTGATTGAGAGCTGGCAACAGCAGGAGGTGGCCATGTGGAAAGCAGAGACACAGGCTGGAAGAGGAACTCAGAGCTCCTACTGCCTGAAGCTAGACCCACTTTATGGTACGACACTAGCCTTTACATGAAAATGGTTCATAACTTGCATTATGTATGTTTAGTTGTCAGTAGGTGGGGAGTTTCCCATTTGAGTTTTAAAGCCTGGTTAAAGCAGCTGCCCTGGTCATTTTCTTTGGACATTTTCTCAAACTCCTCTATGGCATTTGTGACATAAGGCTTCATTATGAGTAAGGCAAAGTGGTACCTCAAGGGGTGGAATAATGCCATTCTGATTCGACCTCCTAAAAGCAGATGAAAACTGTCAGTGGAAAAGATGCCAGAATCGGGAACCGCATCCAGGTCCAGCATGTCATTCTCACTTCCGTGGCCAAAAACTCATGATGCCTGGCAACTGTGTTGGGGGGTGGGTAAAGGCACCAGGCAGAATCACTAACTCCTGCCCCAGTATCATTTCTTCTAATTACATGGCATTTCCGACTGAGTTTATAGGAATGACAGGAAACCTTATTTAATATCCTTACAAGTATCACAGACAAAAAGGAACATCACAGTTGCCTGTCCTATCACCCACAGTGCATTCAAGAGCTATGAGCATCAGTAATTTTTAGTTCTCACAGATGACTAGAGCAATTCATTAGTATTGTGCCTGCCAACTCAACATTAAGCAGCTTCAACTTCACTCTCTGCAGCAACAGGTACAGTCCCATGTCAACAGATGTAGCCACACATTCATGGTCTGTATCTGAGTTAATAGATTCAGCCACACCTCTTGCTCACCTGTCCCTACATCACCCCAATATTCCAAAAAAAAAGAACCACCAGAGCCAAAATAGCAAGGACCGAATGCAATGTACAAAAGAGTAGCTGAAGTGAGATAATATTTTGTAGTATATTATATTACAGAAGGGCACCAGAGTAAGATAATTGCATGCTGAAGTTGAGAATGAATCCTTGAGGTTTTTATTAATTCATATAGTTTGAAAAATAATGTATGCTTGTTGGGCCCATATTTATAGTTTTTGGTGCAAGACTGCGCTAATGCAGTTTTGCTTCAAAAACTTTACCACCGGCTTGCGTCATTCTCAGATGCATACCAGGCGTCATATTTACAGTATGTATAGGACAAGCCAGCTGTAGGTCCAGGCTAGCATCTAGAAAAAAGACGCTAGCCGGGTGGCAGTGGCGGTAGGGAAGGAGGGGGTTGTGCATCAAAAAATTACACTAGCCTGGTTAGAGGCAAAAAAAATGTCGTTACCCACACTAGTGCCATTTCCTGGTGCACAACCACCAAAAACATGACTTCTGTCTTAGGAAAGAAAAGAGTCATGCCCACCACCCCATTGGCCAGCAGAGGGAACAAGTGTCCCCAGGCCATTGCACCCTGTACCATTCAGGGGGCCCCAAGTTGGGGCCTCGATGGTAAAACAAATAATTAAAAAATAATTACCTGGACTTACCTGGGACGGGGTCCCCATCAGCCAGTGTCCCTCTGGTGGGGGTGTTCCTGGGGCTCGGGGAGGGTACCTGTGGACCCATTCCATGGTTTTAAAGCATGGAAATGGGTCCATAGGTACCTTAACGCCTGGTCAGACCCAGGCGTTAAATAATGACGTTAAGCAAGCTTAGTGCCATTATTTAGGCCAGCCACTCACCATGCTTCATTTTTTCATGGGGGGAATAAATATGGCGCTATGGGGATAGCACCATTTTTTGGATGGGAACTCCTATCTTCCATCTCATTGGCGCAAGGTAGGTTCATGCATCCAAAAAATGGTGCAAGCTCTAATATTTTGATGGTAGACGTGTCTAGCGTCAAAATATAAATATGGAGTTAAATTTGTGCCGCAATTGCATTAAAAAAAATGCTGCAAATGCGGTGCAAAAAAAGTATAAATATTAGATTAGATTAGATTATACCATTTATAGAGCGCATGGCTACCCTAGGGTTTCCCAGCGCTAATGGACCAAGACCAAAACTCTGCAAAGCCAATAACAGATCTAAAACAACCAAGTTTTTAGAGACTTCTGGAAATTATATTCTTGGCTCATCAACCGTGGGCTGAGAGTCAAGGAATTCCACAACTTGGCTCCCAGAAAGGCTAACGTGGCACCGCCCCATCTGGCTTTCTTTATTTTGGGTAGGGTAGCAAAAGCGGAGGTGGCAGATCTCAGAGCTCTATTTGGCCTGTAGAAGGTGGCAAGGTTCTTCAGAAGAGGGGCACCCTTATCATAAAGGGACCTATGTATATAACATAGGGCCTTGAATTTTATCCGCTGTTCGACGGGTAGCCAATGTAATGAGACTAGGACAGTCTTTACGGATGACCATCTAGGGGTATCCAACAGCAACCATGCAGCAGCGTTCTGGACCCTTTGCAGTTTTTTTTTTAACATAAGATGGAGAGCCAAGAAAGAGTCAGTTACCATAGTCTAGTCTTGACAGGATAGTGGCCTGCACAATGAGTCTCTTTGCTAGGGCTGGGAGGATAGCAAAGACCTTCCTTAAGAGTCTGAGAAGGCCGAAGCAGGTGGATGATATATGCTTAGCATGAGTATCCAGTGTCAAAAGAGGATCAAGCCAAATCCCCAAACTCTCGATCACTTTCTTAGGGTGCAGAAGGTCTCCCAGTGCCATGGGAATCCTTTGCTGGGTACCTAATCTAGGTTCTGGGCCCAGAATCATTAATTCCGTCTTTTCCTCGTTTAATTGCAATTTGTTGTCAGCCATCCAACCTGAGAAAGCTTGCAGGCAGGAGGACAGTGTGGCCCCTTCCAGAACCACATTGGAAGAGAAGGAAACGACCAATTGAGTGTTGTCGGCATAGGACACCAACGTTAGTCCGAATGACTCTACCAGTGAGGCTAGCGGGCCATGTATATATTGAATAAAGTAGGGCTCACTGATGAGCCCTGTGGGACACCACACTTATACTGTAGTTTGTCCGAAAGATGGGAACGGTCCAAAACCTGAAAAGATCTACCTTCTAAGAAGGACGTAAGCCACGCCAAAGCTTGATCCCTAATGCCAATGTTCCTCATCCTTCGAATTAACACTTGATGGTCGACCGTGTCGAATGCTGCACTCAGGTCCAGCATAATAATTACTGTGGTAAGTCCCTGGTCTACGCACTTCCTGGCTCCCCCCATTACAGCTAAAAGCGCTGTTTCCGTACTATGCTCTGGTCTAAACCCCATCTGGGTGGGGTGAGGGAGGGTATTAGCTTCGAGAAAAGTGGAAAGCTGTGAGTTGATGTATTTATCTAATATCTTAGCAGGAGTCGGTAGAAGGGAGATGGGCCTATAATTCTTCAACACTGCTGGATCCAAATTGGGGTTTTTCAGCAATGGTTTCACTATTGCATGCTTCCATAAGCTGTCCACTAATCCTTTAGTGATGGAGGTGTTAAGCAATTCAGTAAGAGCTGGACCTATAGCTTCCACTCCTTGAGCAAGTATGTCAGGAGGGGCAGGATCCAAAGGAGATCCTAACTTCAGAGAGGTGAGAAGCCCTATAACCTGTGCCTGAGAGAGAGGGGTGAAATGGGAGATGGATATTAAACTATTTTTGATGGGATTCTCCCCCTCTTCATCTATAGGACTAGTGCTGACAAAGTTTGAGTAAATATCCCAAAAATTTTGTTGAAAGAAATATGCCAGAACATTACTATGTTCTATGAAAGCTTCCATAGGAGTCTCCTCCACTGGTGCTTGAATAATCTCTTTTAGGATCTGGAAAACTTCTTTAGGGGAACCAGCAGCTTCTTCAATTTTCTGCTGATAGAAGGAGCTTTGAGCTAGTTTAATCTCGGTATGGTATCTTCTAATGGCTTTCCTGTACATGTCCCTGTCCACCAAATCATATGTTTTCCTCCAACTCCTTTCTAGCTTTTTGCACTCTTTTTTTAGGAGATACAATTGAGGGGTGAACCATAGTGCACTGGTTTTCCTGCGTGGTCCTACTTTTCTCCTATTAGGAAGAACCGTGTCCAAGCTGTCCGTTATCCAATCATTGAAAGCCATAGCTTCGTGGTCCATCCTGTCCATGAACTGTGCTTTACGGCTGTTCAGGGTGGCTATAAATTTCTTTCTGTTTAGCTTACTCCATTGTCTCCCTATCTGCATCATAGGCCTGGAACTAGTTCCCACTGATTCCAATGCTAAAACTAGCCGGATTAAAAAATGGTCTGACCAGGCGAGCGGGATGGGTGTTTTGCAGGATAGAGCAGACGTGTTGCCAGAAACTAAATCAATAGTGTGTCCCGTTTCATGTGTGGGGCCTTTAACCAGTTGAACCAGGCCAAGCGACTCCATGTCCCCCATCAGGCGTCTAGATTCTAAATGGTCAAGGGTCTCGGCATGAATATTAAAATCGCCTACAATAGTAAGGTTAGGTCTGGAGCATATAGTGTTGGCTATATAATCTGAAAGAGAATCCAGAAATTTCTCTGGTGGGCCAGGGGGACGATATACTAAAATCCCTGAGAGGGTGTAATGGGGATTTAGAACAAAGGAAAAATAAATGCCTTCCCCTTCCAGCAAGGGCTGGTACGTTAATTTAAGGAAATCCCTGTAAATGATTGCGATACCTCCACCTTTGGAGGTCGTTCTGTCCACTCTGGCGATTGCGTATCCGGTAGGAAAGGCCAGGTTAATATCAGGACCAGACCCTTCATGAAGCCATGTTTCAGTAAGGAACAAGGCTGTGGGTGCCGCATCAGTAAGTAATAAATTAATATCTAATTTATGGGCAGGCAGAGAATGACAATTTGTGTACAAGAAGGAGGTATGAGAGTTGGCCCCTGTAATATTCCCTACCTCTTCAGAAAGAGGTGTCCACTGACAGCCAGGACAGTGCCAAGCTTTAGTGTAACCTTCTATGCACCTCTTGCAATGTATATTTCTAGGCAATCTCCAGGCGTGCAGGTGCTCCGAAGGATAGCAGTAGGCTGGGGTAAGAGATCCTGAAACTAAAGAGGTATTGGGGGGGTGGCCCTAAGGCCCGGTCTGGCGCGGACGGGCGCAGACGGGCTTGGCTTTGGTGCGCCAGTGGCGCGCCAGCAGCGCGCCCGCTGCGTGCACACCGCATGGCTCCTTAAGAAGTGTTTGTTAGCGAGAGCCGGTGTCTAGATTAGGAGAACTAGACCACCGACCCCCTCAAGATGGCGGCCTTAAAAGTGCTGCTGGTGCCAGTGAAAAATGGCGGCCGCAGTCAGCTTGGCCCTAGTAAAATTTCCCCTGAAACAGTGAGGGACTGTGCTGCCACTAAACACGGGCCCTAACAATCACAGTCCCCCAACCATGCGCTTAAAATGGAATTCAATATAATCCCCACACGAGCCCCTTGCTGCTCCTTAGAATTTAAAAAGTTAAAAAAACAAATAATACAATTTTTTTTAAAGATTAGTGCAAAATTTGTAGCAGGTCCACACACAGAACTGACAAGGCTCACCGCCTAATCGGCCCAGGTTTCTTAACCACTGTCTTCTATATGTTCTTACTTTTTCTATTGTAATTTTCCCAGTATGGTTTATAGAGGGTCAGTCAGTCCACAGATGACTCTATCCATTAGCACTCGTTAACTTGGATTTGAATACCAAATACATTAAATTGTCATTTAGTGGATTTCATTTCGACCCTAAAACCCTTTTATTCTTGCTAAGTGTTTTGAGCTGTTGATTTGAGAAATAACGCTTATGTTCGCTATTTTGTGTTTGCAATGACAGTGATGAGCTGTGATGAGAGATTCAACACACTCAGCCTTACTGGTCTGTCATTCGAATCTCTCTATGTCTTGTCTAACTTTTCTAACAGCACATAATGTACTCTGTTGAAATGTTGGCAATTTTATTGCCATGTATATTTCTAGTCACTGTGTGAAATAGCTAGGATATCATCAACATTCAGAATCCATTGAAAGCATCCTACCACTTATGGGAAAACATAAGCACCTCAAGGAGACAGTGACATTGAAAACACTTTTTTACACTTCACACAGACTACACCAACCAAAGGTGCCAAGGTTCATCATATTATTGGGATAAAGCATAGAGGCTTTGCGACTCACTTTGTGTGGTCCATGTACGGGATACTAGTTTGAGCCAGGCCAGAGGGCACACAAATGTCCCGAAAGCAATGTCTCACCTTACCTGTACCCAAAAATGACATCATATGTCCAAATAAAATCTCTGTTCAAGCATCCTCAGCTTGCAAAAGAACGTTCTCCTTGTACTTGCTGCTCAAATCCTACGGCATGTGGTTCAAGCTATCAAGTTGTTCAAACCACCAAACGTCATCCATACTTCCCAAATCCATTGTCTTTTCAAATGCCCTTGATGAAGTACTCTCACTAGAGTTGAACAATCCCTGTATGGCCTCAGAAGACACGATGCCTACAGCCAATATGAGGCCTAGAATGCACTCTAAGAGGCGACAACATGATACATTGCCGATTGGAACCTATATGACTGCTAACTTTAAAAAAGCGATAAATACAATAACACCTCATAGCATTACCTCTTCCTCAATCTATTTTCCAGTGAAAATCACAGGCATTCCAATGCATTTATAAGCATTTAGAGTCTGTGTCGCATAAAGCATAATTTTAGAACAATATACAAGTAGGCACCGTGAACGCTTACAATGGAGACCTATCTACGGAACTCTTTGAAATGTAAATATATGCAATAATCTATTTTTACAACAAGAAATGTTTACTTTGTATTCCTTATTAACGTTGCGAGACAATGTTGAAAAATGGAGGAATGTAGTGCCCTTCCTTCTTAAAACATAAATGTATATTTTTCCAAAACACGGTTCTCCTCTCACAAAATGTTCGTCTTTGTTTAACATCTCGAGCTACGTCATACCCAGCACTCCACTCCCGCATACCCAGACAATGAATCAGCTTTGAGAAAAGGCCACTGATACTGCCCATGGCCCGAGCTCCCATTTCGTTATCAGCTAAAGTTAAACACACACGTCTTTGCTATCCTTTTTATAAAAAAAGGTACAAGAAAACACAATAAAACGCCTCACCCCTTCAAAGAGGGCTGTAAAGCGAAGCTGGCTTTAAATGTTTTCCTCTTGGTTCGACTAGGGATCAGGGCTGTGTCTGACTGAATTCGCCTTCCACTGAGCACGCTTTACAGGAACTCGTGCTATATATAAATGAGGCTGAAAGATCCGCAGTCAACTTACCGTTAAAACGGCAGACAGTGCCGCCAAAGCGATAGACATTTGACCTCAAGAAGCAGAGCTATAGAAATACAAAAAAAAACTTGGATTGTCCCCTGTTTCCACCCTTCCCTTTTACTTCAGGCTGAGGTTTTGCAGCGCGACACGCTTTCAGTAAGCCATTTCTGAGTTTCAAAAGAATGTTCCTCTCTAATGCAGGGGAAGGAGAGGTTATTAAGGAAAAATACTGCCAAGGACCTGTCACTGTGTCGAGCTCCACATTTTGAGAAGTCCTTTTGAAACCATTCCTTCCATTTTATTTTATCTAGCTGCTTTTCTCCGCAAATTGCGTGCCGCCGTCTTTCCCTTGCTTCTCAACTTTTGTCGCGTCAGACTTCAGAAAGTTTAAGAAAATATATTTTGTAATATAACGGGGGACAGAAGGAATTACATTTCTCTTAGAGGAAATTGGAAATCATGATTTTTTCACGTTTTACCAGTTGTGCAATCTTTAATAAAACATATATTGATATACATTTGATTACAATCATCAAGTGAGCACACATATTGGATTAAAACAAGGGTTTAATATCACGTATTATCTGGTATGATAATAATAATATATGTGTTTTGTATATAGCACTTGGTACGGCTTTTGTAGCGCTGCAAATACCTACGATACATTAACCCAGTGGTTCCCAACCTTTTGACTTCTATGGACCCCCACTTTATCACTAATGGAACCCAGGGACCCCCACTGAATCATCATTGGAATCCGGGGACCCCCCACTGAGTCATTACTGGAAGTTTGGGACCTAATTTGTCAATATTTATTAATATTTTTTTATTTTCTAAGCAGTTGCGGACCCCCTGAGAAGGCTTTGCGGACCCCCAGGGGTCCCCGGACCACAGGTTGGGAACCACTGCATTAACCTATTATATTGACACATTATCGATCATTGAAGAATGAATTGCTGATAAGACCTACATGGGTTCAAAGACTGTAACTGGAGAATGATCACACTTCTCAGATAAATGATGCCAAATCCATTGAACTGAGCTGAGGAGTTTTCCGTCCAATGGTGAAGACTGATTATATTCACACAGATCAATTATTAGACATAAAATATGAGCGTTCCTCTATTTCGGGTCACGGGATTTAGTTTATAATCCTCTCCTCCACAGAACCTGAAAACCTCGGCAGTGAATCAGTGTGTCCTTGGTCTTGTGAAAGACAGCTTTGAAAATGTTTCTTCTTTGCCAGCTGTTCTGATGAACTCAATGCTTAATTTGAAGGAAAAAAATATTCAAGGACTAAAGTTTCTTTTAGGAGCCAGCAGCTATACTGCCGCATTACAGGTCTGCTAAATGCCAGGAATGCCTTGTTTTGATTCCACTTTATCCCTCCTTCTTTTACCACCCATCTCTTCCTTTTTGTTTTATCTTTCTTTTTGCAAGTTTTTCATCCACGATTTCTCTGTTTTTTTACCATTTGCATGTCCTTCTCGTCCTCCTTCTGTTTTCTCTTTCTGGCTTTCTCCTGCTTAGTCTGAGTCAAGGTCTGACAATAGCAATACGTTTCAGTACCCAGAATGAAGGTCTCTGCCCATCATATGCAACCACTGTAAAAATTAAGGGGCAGAGTTAAGAGCCCCCAGCACCTCCTTGCGCCACATTAGCGTAATTCTTTTTATGCTAATGTGGCCCAATGAGGCCAAAGTCGCTGAGCTAAATTTACAAAGTGGCGCAATGCATGGAGTGTGCCACTTTCTAACCCTTTGCACTACATTATGCCTGTGCCAGGCATAAGGTATGCAAAGGGGGCGTTCCCCTGTTAGTGGGGGGGCTGAAAAAATGGCACAAAGAAATCTAAGAGATTTCTTTGTGTCATTTTTTTCGGCACTTTTAACGCCCTCTTAGAGCAGGTGTTACAAGGAGGCACACCATTGTTTACAATGGGCTTTAATAGGCTTTGCAGGATTAGCATCAACATTTTTGACGCTAATCCTGCAAAGCGCTGAATTAGTGTAAAACAATTATGATGCTAGTTCCCTAAATAGTGCCATGGTGCGCAGTATATTAAATATGGCGCACACATAAAGGCATTCGGGGGCGTTAAAAAAGTGACGCTGCACTAGGTGAAGCACCACTTTTCATAAATCTGCCCGTAAGTACTCAAGCAATGGGAACAAAAACACTAATCTGCAGCGGAGCATAAAGCATTTGATGTGTTCTAACAAGTAAAGTATATAGATATTTTTCTTTGTGACATAACTTTTTGGAAACACATGAACGACTATTTGTTTTTATGTATATGGACTCAGAACATAAGGCATACTTTTTAAATTGCCCCGTTTGTACTCGGGTGTGT
This sequence comes from Pleurodeles waltl, assembly GCF_031143425.1. Lineage (NCBI taxonomy): Eukaryota > Metazoa > Chordata > Amphibia > Caudata > Salamandridae > Pleurodeles > Pleurodeles waltl. The sequence goes on along the minus strand of NC_090449.1, from coordinate 716,525,115 downwards.
GACTATGATTTTAATGTTGAGAATCTATATTGGTTAAGGTACGTGGCAGGGGGTTGCCTTTCATGATTGCAATTGCAGAATCACAAAGAGGGCTGTCCAGAATAGTGAGTCTCTCTTGTAGACACACGGAGGAAGAACTGCCCAAGATAATTTGGTTGATGCAAATAGTGTATAGGCTGAATGCTGAAATCAAGGAGAAGGTAATAAATGTGTGGCTTCATTTATGTGGCTTGTGCACTTCTGAACAGCTGAGGGTGTTTTTACTTCTGGAGGGATCATTACTATACAGTGCTGAAGTGATTCCTTCAGACAGGATCTGAGAAAAAAATACTAAACTAGCACATTGCCCAAAATGGAAAATCAAGTGAAGGGCAGTATTAAGTCATATGTGAAAAGTATAGTAATTGGTAGGGTCTGAAAGGTTTGTAGACTTCTGATGACCCTGGGGAAGTAACTAAGTGGTCTTGGGTTAAATTCACTATGGATATTGTAAATGTGGATCTGATTTAGAGATCAGTAGAAGATTTATATTTGGCAGTTAATCATAGAAAAAAAGATTGCCATCTAACCATTTAAGTTGTTTGTTGTTACCTCGTGAGCAACTACAAGATGAGATGGTAAGTGAAAAGTTTAGTGTGTTTATACATATATATATCTATATTCACTGAAAAAAAGTTACAGGGATGTTATAGTTAGGTCCTGAATTTGCTCGTATAAAACCATAGAAATTCAACTGTTTGAGTTATCTAAAGTAACTATAACTCGTGCCCTAAGGTAACTATAACTCGCACCCCTGCCATGGACAGGTATCTGATCAATAATTTTACTGCAGAGAGTACACTGACTTTATCAATGATATTATCAAAGATGTCATGAGTGCTGTAATTTGTGGGGCAATTAGCAGTGCATGTCGAGGGCACCTGTTAGAGTTACCTTAGGGCACCAGTGGCTCCTCGAGGTGGTCCCCAGGCTGCGGGAGGGCTGTGTGCCCCCGCACATACGTTAATATATCACCCCAGAGAGGTGATGGTCCCTGGGGCTGTGGGGGAGGCCATGAGGCCTACCCCACATCCCCATATAATAACAGCATTTTGCCCCTGGGGAGGTGGTGGTCCCCAGGGCTTGGGGGTCATGCGGCGCCTCCCACACATCAGCTAATATATCACCTGGGGGAGGTAGTGGTTCCAGGGCTGCGGAGGAGGCCATCGGGCCTCCCCCACATAATAAAAGCATTTTTACAAGGGGTGTGGGGGGGCCGTGTGACAGCCCAGCATGAAATTTAGCAAATGCCCCGGGGAGGTGGTGGTTCTGGGGATGCAGGGGGCCAGAATTCCCCCCTATTTAAAAAACATCAATGCCCCTGGGACCTGGCTCACCTGGGACCTATTAAAAAAAACAAGTGTGGGAGCCTGTGCTTGTTTTTTTTCAAAAACAATTTTACTGCAAATTTGTGACGTTATTGCAATTTTGCAGTAAAAAAAGTCTTAAAACTGCTTTTTAGCTCGGGGTCCCTCTGGGACACCACCAACGGAGCTAAGGGTTCAGGGTGCCCCTCCCACGGCCATTTTTTTTTTTTTACACTTCATGGTTTGAAGTGTTGGCAGCCAATCAGAGCTGTAGATTTCCCTGCACGAGCTTGTCATTATTCGCCAAGTTGTCGCAGCCAGAGGTACCTACATTTATTTTCCCTTTAACATCTCCAAAACTACTGAATTAATTTACATCAAAAAAGTGGAAGCACAATCTGCGTACCAAAAGCTAGCTTTCTCCCAAATTTGGTGTAATTCTGTCCAACGATTCGAGCTGTAGTCGTGTCTAGAGGTCCTACGGAACTAACATGGAAAATGCTACTTTTTTGACGCCCCTTTTTTTCTTGGCCCCCACTTGTCGGATCACCCCAAAACTTTCCAAGTACAACAAGAATCACCAGGGCTTTTTTTGGGAGATAATTTTGTGAAGATGTGTCGAACGGTGTCAAAAATATAGGCAAGTAAAACAATGCTTTTTCTATGGAAACATGGACCTAACTATAACTACCTAGTGGCGACCGCCACTAGGTAATAAATCGGTTTCCATAGTCCAACTTTTGCCAAGCTGCACTCAGGACGAGTGCACTCACTGCATGGTGGTGGACCCACACTATTTACTCAAAACACTCCACAAAGGACAAAGCGAAGCACTCATGGGGTCATGACCAATAAGTGTAATAGCAAGTGATGAGTTTTGGTAGTTGCCTTCTTCAGACTTGCCACAATGAAGCAAAGAACAAGTGGTGTAATTTAAATTATGAATAGTCTACTCATGTTGGAGAATTGAATAACTGCAGCAGAGAGCATTATATTAACCAATGTCATAGCGGCCATGCTAATGTAGTTCACAATAATTGTATCCATACAATAGCATTCACGCTGCATCAATTACAGTTGTTACAGTCTCTATGACAAATACAATTTATTATTACCTGTACATAGGTGCACAGTGACAAGGTACTAGTGAGGCAAATCTTGCTGATTATAGGCAATTCTCTCCCCTCGCAACACGTTCTCTCAATGCTGCATTGCTTTACAGATGGCCTTTTAATAAAAAATCACAGCCGTGATATGGAAAGGTACCTGCCCGCAGGAGTCGGTCAAATGGCCGTAATTCCAACACTTTGAATAAATGTCGATCCTAGTCAACAGTGGTGCCAAAATCCCTCTCGGCAGTGCAGCACACAGCAATTAAATCCATTTCCATCATCCACCTTTAGTGGCAGAAGACACTCTGTAGCTAGGGTTACCAGAGATAGGAATTCCTCTGAATTGTGCCCCTTAATAACTTTGTACCCTTTAAATGAACCTCCACAAAACATTGCAGACCTATTGTTGCTTCTACATGGGTGAATGATGCAAAGTTTTGCGGTGAATGGTGAAGGGGAGGTAAAAAAGAGGGGCCGCAAAACAGATTTTGAACCCAATGCATTGAAAGAGACTTTTTGTATTGGGCTTAGCACCAAAACCGTGAACGGATTTATATGAAATTTGGCAGGATTAAACATTATGGTGCACAGATGATCATTTTATGTACTACAGATAAGTAAGGTAAGCATTCTAAGTTATGCAGCATTTTAACTTAATGATATTTGTTGTTGCAGAATTTCATGGTATTTTGCAGAAGTACCACAGTACATAACAAGTTAAAATCATTAGGTGATTGGCTAATGATTACCTTTACAAATGTTGAAGGCAGGCAGGTTGTTTTTAGGAACAGTTTGGCTGTGTTCTGCATTATGCCTTCAGATCTAGGTAAATAGTAGGTTTGATATTTTTCCCTACCTATTACCACTTAAGTAAAATGGTAATAGATATGGAACAATATTTCAAATCTTCTATATATTAAAACAAAATACAGAGTACCACCTCAGGAGTACCGCTGCACCAAAAAACAATATAAATAAAAATTAAATGTGTTAAAAATTAAAAATACACTGTAATGCACTATATTTTACAAATAGTGTGCTAAAGAGTATTTTCTATTTTCAACATATTTAAATATACACAAAATGAATAGTTATAGTTATAACTTACATTGAAATTTATGGAGAAGGAGCAAGTTATAGTTAATCAATTATGTCATTTGAGATGTCATCAGTGATTTCATAAATGATGTCATAGAACATGCCATAAGTGATGTCATATGCAAGGTCATAAGTGCATGGAGAGGGAGCAAGTTATAGTCTGTGCTGCTAACTACAAACTGCTGAATTTCTGTGTTTTTTAGTTCAAAACATTAACGTTGTTACTAATAGATTGACTTAACTATGGCATTACTCTAACCTTTGTTTTTTTCATTGAGTTTCTAAGATTTCCTTTTTAAATGAAACCAGATATTTTTATTACACCTAAATATAACATTATTTTAACCTTTGATTTTTTCCAGTGAATTTCAAAATCTTTTTTTTAAGTAAATTAGTTTACTAGTTAATGCTAATCTATAATGGGGCAGTGAATAAAACATGAACTGATATTTTTTATGGTTTTTCAAAAAAGTGATTGCTCAAGACACTTGCGAGGGCCAGACACACAATCCCCTGGTGGACCCTGAGGTGGCTGTACTTCCTATTTGGCTCTTGTAAACTACACACAAAACTGTACATTAAGGATTAAGTTAATTACAGTGTTTTACTATCATTTTGAACAAAATAGAACATTACACACATTGTTTAAGGCACACAAATAAATTGTGTATTGTTCTATAGAAGATATAATGGAAGTATTTTTTTACAGTCTCATGAGACGCCCACAAGACACTCCCACAAGAGGTCCTGGAGAGGAAGCACACTCTAATGAAGGATTCTGATTGTTTACTATGAAAGTCTTTATTTAGAAGAAGTAGATTCCATCCTCTTTGTTCTATTTCACTATTGGGCTTTGGTGAGAGTAGACATGTTTGTCTTGCTCTCCTTTTCCTGTTTGGCTTGGATGTGAGAGATGTCTTCATCTGATTCAGATGAACAGTCAGGGACTTCTGCATCAGGTCAGCCACCTTAGCCATCCAATGAATCCTTGGTGTGGCAATTCTTTTGAATGAGGCGCAGTGCCCAGAATTTGCAAAGTATGTCACCAGTAAAATCTGCAGCACAGAGTTTAGCAGGGGGAGCAGAAATAAACAATATAGCATGAGTACCACAGCCATGTGGAGACACCCGAGGTCTATGCATTTGCAAAGGCTTGCACACACAGATTTGGATCATGCTGCAGAACTAGACAACTCTACAGGAGCTTCAAAATAATTTGCTCCAGGAGATACAGTGTCTGTGCAGGTTCTAAGTGAACAGGCGGACAGTAAGCCTCCTTTTTTTTAATAAAGCGCTATTTTTCTGCTTGTGCAAGTAGATCATTTTTTCTTCAGAGACAAGCAGGTCTTCTCAGGACAAACTTGTCCAAGACCAGAAGTGCCCCCAGGCAGTAGTATTTAAAACAGTTTTTTGTAAATGTTTCTCCTTTTTGTTCTTAAGGATGTGCTGGCGGTGTTTGTTTCACACCTGCAGTTATATATTTTTGTTCTACTCTTTTAAAACAAATAAAAAAAATACCAACAATATCTCAAATGTTTGAAAACACAAAAAGGTTTTTATAGAAATTGAAAACTATTAACAAAAATAGCTCTTTTCATAGCTACCCCATAGTTTCATGATCTGTTGTTTGCACTGTTTCCCTTTTTTTTCCTTCTTGCAAACTCTTGAGAGACTCTCACAAGAGCTGGAACATCGAAACACTTGCTCTTATCCATAAATTTCACCAGCTCTCACAAGAGTGTCGCAAAATGGTAACTTTTTCAAAAATAAGAATTAACCATCTACTCATCACAGTAATTATCTTGTTACACACTTTCTCTCAAAAACAAACACCACAATATCCATTCCTACTAATCGACTGTAATGTGGACTCATCTACTCATTTTTACTATTTACGATCTGGCGAGAGTACCACAAGATTGTAAAAATCAGTTAAAACCAATATACATTTATAATCTCCACAGTAGTAATCCCTTGGATACCGCTGCCCCGTACTATAGCTTTTTTACTTCATTTCCACAACACCTCCAAATTTTCACAGTAAACAGTAATGGCAGCCATTTAATTTCTAACATTCCAACAGCCAGCCAAACAGAGTGCTCACTCTTGCAAGACTCTGGGAGTCTCTCACTCCCACCAGAATGTGAAAGCTCATGGGAAAAACTGACCTCTCAACCAATCACATGCCTCCATTTTTAAATCCTCACTCCTGCAGGACTTTTGCGAGCCCAACACTCCAAACATACAATTATGTTTTACCCTTAATTTCTCAAACAATACTGAACAGGTTTACATCAAATCACAAAAGCACAATCTGTAGACCAACCTCTAGCTTCCTGCTGAATTTGGTGCAATTCTGTAGAGCAGATTTGCTGTAGCCGTGTTTAAAGAATTCTATGGAAAATGCAAGGAGATTTTATGTTTTGATCACCCTGAAAACTTCCAGGAAGGAGCTGAGGTGAATGAATTTCTTTGTTGGAAAGGTTTGTGAAGAGTCATCAAACAGAGTCAAAGTTACTAGCAAACCCAAAAAAACAGACCTAACTGTAACCACCTACCGGCGACAGCCAGTGGGTAATATAAATATATGTGTGTTTGTAAGGGTGTGTATGTGTTTGTACATGCACATATATGCTGCCACACAAAGAGTGCTTACCTGCAATGTAAAAAAGTACTACCAGCCAAAAGTACTGGAAAATACCGTTGATGTACTAACCTGCAATGTAAAAAATCTGCTACATCTAACTGTGATGTAAAATCTCCAACATAACAGTAGCATACCAGTGTTACTTTTCCCAAGATGGATGATTTAGGGAAAGCCTTTAGTCACAGACAACGGAGTGCACTTTAAGTAGATTTATGATGCTTCCTTGGAGAGATAACTACAACGTAGGAGAAGTGTGGCACAATGGTTAGAGTGGCAGACCCTGAAGCAGAGATCTGGCTCAAGACCAGGGTTCAAGTCCTTCTTCGGCAGGTCTTGGGCTCAATTCCCTTGGACCAGATAATTCTTTCCTTGGTGCCTAATCTAATTAATGGGTCCCACTCTGCAACTCTGGGCAATAGCTTGCTTAATCTCCACAACGGCCCCAACAGTGCTTGGATGCCTGGCGTGGGCACCTCACAGGGAAAAGCCAGGAGGGGTTCCATGGTGGTTTGAGTACAGAGCCTTGAGACCCTTACGGGTGAGTAGTGCGCTATACAAGTGCAAAGTTTACAGTTTTACAGTTTAAGCAGTTGGTAAAGTCCTAGAACTAATGACTTGGTTGAAAGCTACCAGTATGGTAATGGAATGTCTTCAGGTGGTTGTGATAAGTAGAGTTCTGGGGAAGAAGGCAATAATGTGGACTCACTCAGCAGTCTCTAATGCTGTGTCAAGTGTCTCCTCTTTTTAATTTAGGAAGGGCATGAAGGTGGATACCAAACATTTGTCCCAGTAGTTAGAAGACCTTTGTGGATTCAGGCAGGCATGGAGTAATTGAGAGCACAGCAATAACAGAACATTTATAAAATTAAGTATGACTGTAATCATGAGGTGAAATATGTTTCGAGTGTGGAAGAGTTGGTGAATGGACTTGCAAGAAGGGTTCTTCTAAACTTCTGAACTATTACATATAGTGCACAAAATAAGACAAATATGGTCCTTGGAAGGAACAGCCAAACGTATCATGGAATTTGGTCACATTGATTCAGCATTGATAAAGTAGTATGAACCCAGAGCTCTCCTAACAATCACCTCGTCAAGTTGTGCTGAAATATCAGGGGAGTTTGGTGGATCACGGGAAGGAGCATTAGCTAAAACAGCAAATTAAAACAGGAAATACAAACAAGAACCTGGCACATGAACATAACACTGCAAAACATTATCTGTTATTTTAGCCTAGAAAGTATTTGCTTCAATTTCAGTGAACTGCAATACAATTGTGCTGAACTCGCCAATAGTGAAGATGATATTAATAGTTAGCACTACTCTCGAGGCATCGTCTCAGAAATTCAAAAACGTTTTTTCATCAAAATACTACCAACGTACAATCTCAATGTCCTAAAACACACCTTGAAACACAAAGCAAGAATCACTAAAGTGGAGAGATTAAGAAATATCATAAAATATTTTTCAATAAATTTAGAGCATTATTAGGTGGCATTACGTCTGGAGAAGAGAATTTTCAGTGATTCCCTTTGGAGAAAACAGTCAAAACTAAAAGCAGCATAATCCACAACATTACTTCATTCCTTCCGGATGGTCCTGAACTGTACAGTTTGGGTGCAATGTTGTTGAGAGATAGTCTACTACTTTTCTTTAGGAAATGTGTCACCTTCTTTGTTGTTGTTTTCCATCTGGCCTGCCATCCTCAGCCCGGTCCGTCTTACGTAAGCCTGACACAATAGGCAAAACATGGAATTAATGGTTCTCAAAGTTGGGCACCACGAAGAATGCAAACATGGAAGTGTCTACTATTTCAACAACATTTATTTATTGTTGGTGTTTTGTAAAGTATTGTGTGAACACTATAGTAACTGAAGATACTTAGAGGAGCCAGATTGAGATAATGCATGGGACAGTTAAAGTACAGTCGGGTGTGAAGGGAATTAGCAGCACACATTTTTCCATCACTGACATCATATGAATGGACTTCCAAAAATATCTGCTTTTCTGTCAGAAATTACCAAACATATTCAAATTACAAGAATGTCATTCAAGGTTTTGAACCTCATTCTATTTCTGCATATTTGAATCCCCCATGTCTCCCATGAACATCACTTCATAACATGAGCTGAGATATGCTAGTGGCAGAGTCTGTTTTGGACAAAAATGTTTCAATTGCCACAAGATTAACAGCCAAAATGATGGTTGCATATACTCCTAATACCATTTGAAACGAAGTGATTTGTATAGAGGAAGTTTTAAAGAAACCACACTGTGTTTAACAAGAACATTATACATCCAGACTTGACCACAGCTCAGATCTAAATATTGTAGTCTGAGTGCATCCTCACTCCTTTCTATTTCAGTATATACCATTGAATAAATATTTTTCACAGATGATACAATCAGTGTTATTAATTTGGGTTTTAGTTTTTATGTGTATGTAATACTCATGGGCTAATTTAGAGCCTGATAAGCAGTGATCAGCTGGATGGGTCACTTGGGCCCTCACCTCGACCCCTTGATAGTGGATGTAGGCTCATCCCATTTTGAGATGCCAGTCTGCTGTGTAATTTCTAAAAGCCCATCCACCATGGGAGAGATGCAGTTTCCGCAAATGTGAATGCTGATCAAGCTGCCAAGTTGTTGCAGCCAGCTCAGCATTCCGTTTTGTTAATGAGAAGCAAACCCAAGGTCAGACTGGCCTCATAGGGCAATCAGGCAAAGCCCGATGGATTGGTCTGAAATGTCAGTGTGTGGGCCGTTTTTTTACAAGTTTGTGGGCCGATTTGATGGCTAGGTGGGCCATTTTTAACTGTTGATGTTTCAAATATTACCTCGAAGATTGTGTGCAGCAAACACAAGTGCATGCAATCCCCCATTCACTGAAAAATACACATACAGCATGTCTTTACAAGTACACAATTGACCTGCTTTGCAAATGTGGGCCATTTTTTAGCTATCTGGTTCGCTAATGTGGGCCACTTTTAGTTTGGTGCTGGGTCTATTTTCGGTCCCAGTCCACCCCTGAGCAAAGCTCCAAATCAGGGGAGTGGTTTTGAAAAATGAAACAACATTGTTCCTGACGTGGTGAGTTTTCATCCTGCATGCCAGGGACATGTTTCTAGTTTTCTGTGCAGGACTTCCATGCCTCACAATGGTACGGACATCTAGATCAGGAATTTCTCACAGTTGAGCCAGCTGAGGCTCAGCTTTCAGAAACATGAAGGTTTTTCAACCTCTAAATCAAGCCGGAACCGATGACTTCAGCAGGAGCCCCACTAATTTGTGACAGGGCTCCAGCTCCTCCATCTTGTGAATATGGCCTTAATACATTCTCAATAATCTATAATTACTGATCTTATTTGGAGAAAGAAGAAACAGAACTCTGTTTTTGCACCGGGGTCATTTGGGTATAGAGGGATGCCAGGGTTGATCTAGGGCAATCTCAGCATGCAGAAGAGTAGCTATTATTTTGTGTTAGTTTTGTGGGGAAGTGGGATAGATCGCGTTGGTGAATGAATTTCCAAAACTTTTTCTCTCTCTGTTGCTTTTGAGCATCTTTAAATATTCAAAATGAGCAAAATGAAATGATTAGTTTCTTCCTGGCAAAAAGGCAGCGCCATGATATATCTCCAACATGTATACATTTTGCCTCAAGGAAATCTTCCCGTTCATGATGATTTTCTAACTAGAAAGAAACAGCACAGTCATACATTTTATGGACAAGGAGCAATGATCCTCCTAATGCTTTTTAGCTTTTTGTGGCAAAAACTGTTTGCGCAGGTTTTCCTTATCCTGATACTGATTCGAGAGCAGCAGACATCTATTCCACGAGAGTTGTTCCGTAGAGAAATCCTTCATATATTTTTTGTAATCGTCAGCAAAGAAGAGTAAATAAGACCCCTCTGCTCCAGAACAGCGTTTGGTTCATATAGGCTGTTTTGAGTAAAATAATTTGAAGCGTCATTTTGACCCGGCCATTCCACCAGGTCAGCCGAGGCCATGGACTCTCCTCCCGAGTGGGAAAAATTAAACACTGATGCACGAGGGGTTTTCTTCCTGTGCATCATGGAATTTGTTTGAGGTTCTGTCCCAGGGCCCCCCATGTCTTGCAAGAGGATCCTGGGCAGGGAGATCTAAGTATGGTCTTCAGTGGCATAACGAAACTTGGGGGGACCCCTGCAAAGTACATTAGGGGCCCGCCTCCTGACTCATTCAGGAGCTCAAAACGAGGGTACTGTGTTGAGGGGGCCTCCTGGAGCTTGGGGTCCCCCGCACCGCAAGGGAGTGGAGGCAAAGGTGTGGGGGCCTTGGTTGCACCACTGGGCTGCAGTTTTGCCATTATTAGGTAGGTCGACCGTCACTATGACCGGGAGACCCAGTGCAACGGTTTACAGCAGCTGAGACTTCATCAGTGTGAAGCTGGTGCTTCTCACACCTGTAAATGAGGCAGGAGAAACGGGGGATTGACAGAACTGGAGCTCTGCAAGTTTATGGCAGGAATTCTGCTCAGTCAAACTCTTAATTATGTCCTATGCCTTAAAAGGTTAGTAGTAGGATTGCACTGTATTGGATTTGAGTGCTCAATACTAATATTTCCTGAACCATTTTCTCTCTGCATATCTGACCATGTAATCATTTTGGACTTTTTCACAATAGTTTCCTGAAAGATCAGTTTGAGCGATATGAGCAACTGTCATTTAAACTGCATTGGAAACAGTGCAGTCCAAAAATATTGTTGCATCTATTAAGTAGTCCAGTTATTACCAGCCTGCCAATATATTACCAGCCTGACAGCAGGGGCTACTGTACTGTGTGCTATAACAAGAGGCTGTTCACTTCAATAAGAGGTCAAAACTGAAATATTGGATTCTCGATGGTCCATTTGTTCTTGGGTAAGAGCGTTCTTAAATGGAGTCTTGTTGGCCCTGACCTGAAGAATCCACAATCATTTTGGCAAAAATATTAGCTCAATGTTTGCATACCTACAACCCTACTGTTTAATTACAGTCATTTGCATACCCAGCATCCTGGATGCCAGGCTTACTGATTGATGTTTTACGTTTTGTACTTAACTTATTTTTATTCATATTAATATACATTTTATACATATTTTATACAGACGATATTTTGAAGAAACCTCAATTCTTCACACCCTGGATCTCCAGCTGTAGTCTCAGACTCATTTGGATAAAGAATGATTTTTCATTTATGCACTTTCAAATTGGGAAACTGCCCCAAATCCATGTACGAGGTTCTAGTTTTTCCTAAACCTGTAAGCAACCAAGATGAAGAAGCAAGTGTGGAGACTCAGAGGAAATTAAACTTGAACCTTCATAAAAGTCACTACACTAAAAACAACAATATATGTCTTCTGCATAGATTTTGACACTAAGGCGGTCATTCCAACCGCCGCCCGCCATGCGGTTACCGCCGAATGACCGCACCGCTGTCAAAAGACCGCGGCGGCCATTCTGGCTTTCCCGCTGGGCCGGCGGGCGACCGCCAAAAGGCCGCCCGCCGGCCCAGCGGGAAAGCCCCAGCAACGATGAAGCCTGCTCCGAATGGAGCCGGCGGAGTTGCTGGTGTGCGACGGGTGCAGTGGCACCCGTCGCGATTTTCAGTGTCTGCTTTGCAGACACTGAAAATCATTATGGGGCCCTGTGAGGGGGCCCCTGCACTGCCCATGCCAGTGGCATGGGCAGTGCAGGGGCCCCCAGGGGCCCCACGACACCCGTTCCCGCCATCCTGTGGGGTCGGAATCCCCATGGCGGTGCTGCAAGCAGCGCCGCCATGGCGGATTCCTTGGGCCAGGGGTAAACCGGCGGGAAACCGCCGGTTGCCCTTTTCTGACCGCGGCTTTGCCGCCGCGGTCAGAATGGCCCTGGAAGCACCGCCAGCATGTTGGCGGTGCTTCCGCAGTCCCCGGCCCTGGCGGTCATGGACCGCCAGGGTCGGAATGACCCCCTAAATCTAAATGAATGGCTTTCAATTTTGTGAGTGGTGAAACGTATGCTTGTACATATGGGGCATTTCTACTGTATATGGCAAAACTGGTCAAAATACATCAGTGTACTGTATATGCATGGTGAAAGACAAGCTTAAAGTCTATGAGTAATAGGAGAGGAAGCTGTGTTGTGGATGGTTAATGCATTATAATGTAGTCTTCTTTAAAGAGTTAAGTCTTTAACTCTTTCCTAAAGTGAAGCAGTCTTGGGGCAGCCCAGAAGGATACTGGGATGGTATTCCGGATCCTGGGGGCATTGATTGAATGGGCCTGTTGTCTTGTTTGTTTTTTCTTTTTTACACTACTTAATCTGCAGTCTGATGGTGTCCTGGCCATGGGTAGATCGGGAACCACCAGATATGGTGAGGTTGCCTGTCAGATAAGTGATTGTGCTGGTGGTGATGGCTTTGTAAATGATGCAGCAGGTTTTGAAGATAGAGGGGGTCTGGCAAAAGGAGCCAGTGCAGCTCCATCAACATAAGGGTGATGTGATCATATTTCTTCCAGCACTGGATGCTATGTGCTGCAGAATGTAGGATGCCCCTAAGAGGAGCAAGGTGTGGTGCTTTGGGAGGCAACAGAGTAAGGCATTACCACCATCCAGATGCAAAAATGAGTGTGGTCGAACAGCAGCTCTGAAGTCACACTCTGGAAGAATGGCTTGACCTTCTTTAGAATAGAATGCTGGTTACAGGCTGTCTTTGTGTTTTTGGCAATGTCTTGTTTGAGGGAGAGGTCGATGTCCAGGTAGAATTTAAGTGACCTGGCATTCAGTGAGTGTTGGGATTGAAAGCTATGGTCGTTCATGTCATTGAGACCGGTTTGTCTTTTTTTGTTCTTAGCAAATGACAGGATTTCTGTCTTGGTTGGGCTCAGCTTCAGGTAGGACTTCCAGGCCTGGATGATATGCAAACAATGTTTGAGGTGTTGAATGTGTGAGAGTTGAACCATAATAGTTACCTGAACCCCAATATTTGGATACTTTGAAATTTTACTTGAGTAATTCAGCTCCAGTGTCTCCAGTTGGGCTAGCAGTTAGAGTCTACTCTCCTCATCAGAATAACACAATTTAGAAGAGTTAAATAGAAATAAATATTGGAAGCATGTTGATTTAATACAGGAAAAGTTAAAAGGGGTACAGATAAAATTCTGCATGAAAATAAAAGGCTCAAAGTACAGAATTACAGAATAAATGCAAAATAAAAGAGCTCACTAATTCCTGGGTAGCAAAATTCAAATAAGAAATCTAAGTGTCCAACTTATAATGAGTAAAGACATATCCCATAAGAAGTCTAAGTCAAATGGACATAGAAAGTGATGCATCTAGTAACAGCAGTCCTAATGACAGCTGTAAAACTCAACAAACAGAACCTTAAAAGCAAATAGCCTAATAGAGCTAAAACTAAACCCAAACGTAAACTCAGGCAAGACTCCAAATAAGCTCAAAGTATATATGAACAGCTAAAGTCCAAGAAGTTTTATGTACAAATTACACTTTCTCAAAAAAATAGATCCTGCCGGTTCAGAATAGTATGATCATGGTTAGAGCCGAATTGGCAACCAAATCAGAAACATCGACATATTTTCTAAACGCATTAACATTAACCAACTTCCTAAGGCAAGAGAAATCTTCCATCTTCTTCATCAGTAACCGCTCTCCAGAGATGATTATCACAAAATGAAACATCCCTCCAACAATAGCTCATAGAATCTGCATGTTCACCCTAACACTTCCAGTGGAAATCCTTGAAAATGAATCTTTGGGTAAATGGTAGACACTTCATTCACAATACAAGCTTTCCAATAAAATTGTACATCACCATATCAGTTACATCATTCACTTGGTATTTTGTGGAGATAAGGCGAGAAATGGCTTTTCAGTGGGACACTGATTGAGAGGGAAAAGGAGCAAGCTGAACAGACTACCAGAAACTACATCTATATTAGAAATAATGGCATCTTAAACAAAAACATGGCATAACAATTCATCACATTATGTACCTTCTAAATTAGCTAAATACCTCATTTCACATGCAACATCAGTCACTAGTTAGGACTCTTTAAATTATAAAAACACTAATAATGAGAATTATTTTTCACACACAATTCTGCACATGTTCCATATTTTCAAAAACGCTACTACAGATGGCTGAAGCAGAGGAGACTTTTAAGTAGAGTGTATATCATCAGTATATATGTGAATCTTGATGTTGTTATCTGTGAGCAGTAGGCCAAGCAGTTCCATGTAAGCAGTGAAGATGACATGAGGCAGTATAGAACTCTGAGGGACTCCATACATGATAGAGAGCTTTTGTTTCCTGGGGGTGTCCATTTGAAAAACAATGGTGTTGGTTGGATAGGTAGGGGGAGAACTAGTAAAGGACATTGCATAAACATCCCATTCAAGACCCCAGAGTGCGTGTGAGGGTGTGATGGTCAATGCTGTAGAAGGCAGCTGAAAGGTTTAGCAATATCAGGAGATAGGGGTTATCTTCATTAGTGATCAGGTGAGCATTATCTATGATTTGCAAGGTAGTGGTCGATCATGCTGCAGCGTGATCTGAAACCATCCTGGTAGTCATGCAGGAGATGGTTAGCATTCATGTAATATTGGAGTTGAACATAAACTGCTTTTCCAGTTATCTTGATAAAGAATGGTACGTGAGTGATAGGTTGGTAGTTGGCAAGACTGTCAGGGACTAGTGATGGTTTGAGGAAGTTGAGTATGTTAGCCAGATCTGGGAGGGCTTTGAAGGCTGATAATTGTGGTAGTTTATGGGAAGGAGCAGGTGTAAGACATAAAGCTTTCTTGGTATCATCAATATGCTGTCGGATCGTTAACATTTTTTCACTGCCAAAGAGGTTAATGGCATCACACTTTTCTGTGGAGTGATGAATAGGTCGGTCTGGCAAAGTGTTAATGCAGAGCTTGATTGTCTTAAACAACATTCTGCTTCTGTTGGTAGCTTCATTGATGGTGATGGTATAGTACATTGCTTTGGCTGATGTGATGAGATGCATGCATGTTGCACTTCATAATCAAAATGTCCTCAGGAGTTCTGCTTTTGTTATGTTTTCTTTCCAGTCTGTGGATCGATACTTTATAGTCCGCAAGGTCTTTAGGATACCATGGTGCTGGAGGCTTTGGCTTGTAGTTGTGAATTGTAATTGGAGCCTGGATGTTCACACAGCTTTAGAAAAAACATCTTTATGTACACATGTTTGTGCTGCAAACCTCAGCAGCAAATGACCAATCATGGGATGCTGTTAACTTCTCTACTCCTAGTCGTTGTTTAGCTGAAGTGTAACCAAGCAGCATATTTTGTATCCCTTGCCACAAGGAACCCCTTTTATCAATTACAAAGACAGAAGTATAGAAGAAATGTTGCTCTTTAAATGGTAAAGTGCTTCTAACAAAACACTTAGGGCCAGATGTACTAACCATTTTTTAGAACATTGAATGTTGAGAGCTCCATTGAAGACAATGTAGTAGCTCTGGGCCTATAATGGCTGGCATAAGCCCACAACTCCAGTATTCTAATGTCTGTCTTCATGTTTCTCCATTTTTAATTTAGAACATTCTACCCTTACTGGGTGAGATATTCTAAAAGCCTTATAGACATTCTGCCTCTGGTGATAACAGTTGTTAAAGGCCCTCTCCCTCGTTATAGGCTCTTGCCTGTGGTTTGGGGCTATAACTTGGGTTCAGGGCATTTTAACCACCCTGATTCAAGGCAACTATACAAGGGGTAATATCCACAATTGCCATGGCTCGATGCAAAGAAGTGTGACTTTTAGAGGACAAGCTGTCCACCGAAAATAAATTACTGGAACATCAAGATAAGCTCACGCCCAACCGGAAACCGGAAATAACCTTTAGCAGTGCTGCAGGGACAGTTGAGGGCACATAGGACAAATAGAACAGAACAAACTCTGTTAAAACTCAAACAACAGTATTATGAAGGGACAACAAGGTGGGCATGCTTTTGGCTTGGAGAATACGCAATGGCTCAGGTAAAAGCACACATTGCTAAATTGCGCACGGAGACCGGTGGGGTGGGTGACATCTGAATGTGATAAGCAGAGAGAATTAACTTTTATCAAGTCCTCTATAACAGTGACGAGGCTCTGCAAACCCTCATCCAGCAATATTTAGCAGCTTGTGAATGGGAGTCCCTACACCCCCAACACGTTGAGCTAGTGGAGGTACCGATATCAACAGAAGAACTTTGCCTGGCTCAACAAGCCTTACCGCTAGGCAGATCGCCTGGGCCACATGTTATCCTAGTGAACTTTTATAGGCTGATTCTTCTTGAGCTAGGAAACCATCATATAAACATACTTAACTCATTCACTCATGTGTCGGGTCTCACTTCATCTATGGCAGTTGCAGAGATTAGACTAATTCCAAAGCCTGAAAGGACCCGGCCCTCAGCAGCTCCTGTCGTCCGATTGATGTCTTAAACACTGACACCAAGATTTTACTAAGTTATTGGCCTCTACACTCGAGCTCTACCTCCCTCACCTTATCAACCCTGATCAGGTGGGTTTCATTCATAACAGACATGGAGCAGACAACATGCACTGGGGGCACACACAGTAAAGAAAAGTACATGGATATCACATCCTGGCATGCCTTCTGTCGCTTGATGTGGAGAAAGCATTCAATCAGGTGAATTGGGACTTCTTGCACCCAGTATTGTTAAAATGGGGCTCGGCCTTCTCATGAGAACAAGGATCATGGCTTCCTACGTAGGCGTTGTAGCAACTATTTGGGTGAATGGGGCACTTACTAAAACCATCACAATTCGTACAGGGATGAGACAGGGCTGCCTTTTATCATCACTCTTGTTTGCTCTGGTGGTGGAACCACTGGCCATTACCATCTAGTGGTCTGTCAGTATAGAGGGTAGTCCCCTTGGAGGACAATGCATAAGATCAATTTGTTTGCCGATTACCTGCTCCTTACCCTCTCACACCCAACTGCATCTTTACCTGCAGTGCTATTAATCCTCAATGATTTTGCTGCGATATTTGGCTTTAAACTCAATATGGCTAAATCGAGCATACTCAACCCTACAATACCACTGCCAGAGATCCCACAAGTACAAGCCCAAGCACAGTTTCAACGATGTTATGATAAGAATAAGTATCTGGATTTATTCCTTATCCCCACCTTTGATACCTGGTCAACAGCGAACTGGCCTCCTCTCCGCCACGCTATTCTAGAGGATCTCTGATGGTGGAAACCTCTCCCCATTTCATGGTTAGGACAGATAAATTTAGTCAAAATTAATATCCTGCCACGGGTCCTAGATCTGCTCCAAACCCTGCCTACCACAATAGCACAAGGGGATATAATGCAACTGCAATGTGATACATGTGCATTTATCTGGAACAGAAAGAGACCCAGGATATCCCATTCCCTTTTTATGCAACCTCGAGATAGGGGAGGCATAGCTTGCTCAAACTTCATAGAATGCCACTGGGCAGCACATCTGCGATTCATATCATCCTGGGTGGCCCAGGAAAGTGAGGCCCACTGGTTCTATATGGACAGAGCAGTGGCCTGCAGACCCTTGTGGGATCTGGCTTGGTTGCCCAAACATGCCCGTCCATGCAGTGCCTACCTTGCCACCTCAACCAGGACTGTGTTGAAAATTTGGGACAAACTAGCAATTCTGAAGGGATTTACCACATATCCCTCACCCAACACCCCCTATTGAACGTAATCCTGCCTTCCCACCTGTGTTATCCCCTAAAGTCTTTTGCGCCTGTGGGGATTGAAGGCCCCTCCGAGACGTATTTAAAGGGATGAACTTTAAATCCTTTGATCACTGTAAGGCAAATTATAATCTACCCGATACCACCAAATTACAATATAGTCAACTGAAACACTGGGCTCTTCACACCTCTGTGTATCCTGATGTCATCTGCCCCTGGACCCCGTTTGAAAAACTTGTGAGAACTTACGATGACTCATGAGGACTCATCAACACATACAACATTCTCCAACACTTCACACACCTGTACCAGACACGCTGGGTTATGATGGATATAGGAGAGATAACACCTAAGCAGTGGGATACTTTGTGGCGTGACATACCAAAAAAGTACCATAGTATCTCTCTGAGAGAAACAACAGAACAAATTGATGTTCCAGTGGTGTTATACACCCTCACCCTTGTCCGCTATCTACCCTGGGTCCACGGACCGCTACTGGCATTGTCAGAATTTGAACACATCTGGTGGTCTTGCACCCTCATTTCTACCTTTTGGCAGAAGGATCTCAGTCACATCAAAGACACAATAGGATACCCTCTCCCCAATTTAACCCCTATGGTAATTTTGTGAAAATGGCCTCTACTTTTGCAACTACAACCAAAGTTGACTGGACACTGATCAGCTACATGTTACATGTGGCCAGACAGCTAGTTGCACTGTCTTGGAAGCAAACGGTTCCACCTACCATCGCCATGGAACAACTTTCACACAACTTAACTGGAACCGATAGTGAGTTACAGACGATATGGCGACCCTTGATATAATACCTTTCCCACATTGAGTTCACATGTTTAGCACCACCGCACCTTAAAGCGCTCCAACAATTTTCCTAGCCTACTGAGAATGTAGCTGCCTCCCTAGCAGCCCGCACCCCAACGTCCGACACTTAAACAGAACTCAACCCCCAGTGCACACTCAGCGCCCACTGTTGCTTTACACTGTAGTCTCCCCACTGCGCCCTAGTGCCCACCTGTTTAGTTGTGACAAATGCGAGAACTGTTCCTCAACATCTTTTCTTTCCTCTAGTTATGATCTAATATATTGACAACCTGTTTCCGCTCTTGTTATAAGCAACGAACATAGGGGGTCATTACAACATTGGCTGTAAAAGCCGCTTACCGCCGTGCAGAAGACCGCCAATACACCGCCGCGGCCGTGGAATTCCGCCACAGCTATTATGACACACATCTCGGAATCCGCAGAAATTCAGACACCCACACAAGTCCGCCACACCAAAGGTCAGTGATAAACTGGCGAAAACAAAACCTCCACCGTCACGCCAACAGAAACACGCCCATGCTATTACGACCCACGAATCCACGCGGCGGTCTTTCACCCGCAGTATTCTATTGGCGGCACACACACCCGTGCTCAAAATACACACACATCTCCAAAACACCGCCACATTGGACAATTCAAAATACACACACCTGAGACACATACAAACACCACTCCCACACACCCAACACAATATAAAACACACACCCACATCACCCACAAACCCCTATGACCAAAAATTAGAGACGAAGGTGACAGAGAGAGAGCACAGCAATAGACAACCCCACCACACAGAGGCACACAACACCATCACCCACACAACATCCACGCACATACCACCCCACACCACTACACATCACCACACTCATCACCACATAAACCACCCCACACATCACCTACACCACCCCATGGCACGCCAAAGACACCCCAGGTTTTCGGAGGAGGAGCTCAGGGTTATGGTGGAGGAAATCGTATGGGTAGAGCCACAGCTAGTTGGATCACAGGTGCAGCACACCTCTATAGCTAGGAAGATGGAGCTATGGTGAAGAATAGTCGACAGGGTCAACGCAGTGGGACAGCACCCAAGAAATCGGGACGACATCAGGAAGAGGTGGAACGACCTACGGGGGAAGGTGCGTTCCGTGGTCTCCAGGCACAGCATCGTGGTTCAGCGGACTGGCGGCGGACCCCCACGTCCTTCCCCACAACTAACAACATGGGAGGAGCAGGTCTTGACCATTATGCATCCTGAAGGCCTCGGAGGACTTGGTGGAGGAATGGACACTGGTAAGTCAAATCTTAACTATCATATCCCTACCTGCATGCTATCACACACCCCCACCCTTAACCCCTCCCCTATCACTCCAACTCCTCACTAATGTACTAATAACACAAACCAACCATCCCAACACCAAGCCCCGCATGACACAACAAAGCATGGTCACCCCTCACTAAAGCATGCCCACTGCACATACCCATAACACCCCCTAACAATCATCACACAAGCCCCCACACAGGAATGCTAGCACTGGGGTACACGCTCACCCACCCATTGCACACCATGACACACACAGATGCAATAATCATGCTTTTATACCCCTGCAGGACCAATACCTAACGTCACCAGACAGAAGGGTCCAGACATCTCTACCCCACCCACAGAAGAGGCCCACAGTGATGACAGCAGCTCTGGCCAACTGGATCCAGATGTCCAGCCCGGACCATTGTGGGCCTCGGGACAGTCGGTTCCCCTCGCACAGGCACAGCCCAACACTGACCTTCCACCCTCTGGTAACACCAGCACAGTACCCACCCAGCGGGCCCATACCTCCGTACCCAGGACACGTCAATCAGCTGTGTGTCCACCACTACAGGGAACCCAGGATAACCCACCACCCCAAAAACAACAGGGACCTGGGGGCAGTGGTAGTGGGCACACGGTCCAGGGGACGGAGGCCCAGGAACACAGGGGAACTGAGAGGGCTGCTGTGCGAAAGGGGGGGACAGGCCAAGGAACCCACTCTCCACGAGGCCCTCTCCTCCATCATGGGAGCATACCACCACTCCCAGGAGATGATGGCTACGGCCCTGGCCAAGTTTCAGGAGACCCAGCGCCTGCAGGAGGAACACTATTTGGGCTTCAGGGAGGAACTCAGAACCATCAGCTCCGCCCTGGGCACCATCATAGGGGTGCTGAAGGACATACAGAACACCATGAGGGACACGTGGCACTCCAAGGGGCCCCTGACACTAGCCTGGACGAAGAACTGCCCACCATCTCCGCCGGCGCTATTGGACAGGACGCCCCTCCACAGTACCACCACACCAGCACCCCACCCCCTGCAGATAGAGAACCACCCTGCAAGCGGTCCCTGAGATCCAGGAACAGGACAGAGCACAATGGCAAGACCCCCGCCAAGAAATTAGACCACCGTGATTGTCATCCCACTGTCCCACTTTGTTACCCTGTCCATATTCGAACTGCCCCAGCTCCACTTCCTATACCCATATGGGCAGTGCACCTGTGAGACTAATAGACTGGACACTGCCATGGGCATTCCTCCACCATCACCCATCACCATTTTGCCACCCTCTCCAATAATTAGCACTTCAATAAACACCCTTGAACCACAAAACAACCTGGAGTCAGTCTGTGATTTTAAAAATATGTATTATCTATAACAATGACAACATCCGTTCTCAAATGTAATGTCAACATACCTATGTCACACATCACAAGTCCATGAAGGATGCAAGCAGATGACACACGTTGGTAACCACACCTGTGAAACCGTAATGGAAATGTACAACTCAGTTATCAAATACTGCTTCCAATTGACAGACAGGATAGAGGTAGAAGTGTGAAAGTAAATGTAGTAGTAAAGAAAGTGTTCTCACCTGTGTGTCACTGGAAATATTGCTGTATGACAGAGTCCCTGTTGTCAATGTCTTCTTCCTCAGCTTCCTCCTCATCACTGTCCACAGGCTCCACAGCTGCCACACCACCGTCATCTGGACCATCCTCCTGCAGAAAAGGCACCTGGCGTCGCAAAGCAAGATTGTGAAGCATAGAGCAGGTGATGATGATCTGGCACACCTTCCTTGGTGAGTAGAATAGGGATCCACCTGTCATATGCAGGCACCTGAACCTGGCCTTCAGGAGACCGAAGGTGCAT
Organism: Pleurodeles waltl; assembly: GCF_031143425.1. Lineage (NCBI taxonomy): Eukaryota > Metazoa > Chordata > Amphibia > Caudata > Salamandridae > Pleurodeles > Pleurodeles waltl. The sequence goes on along the minus strand of NC_090449.1, from coordinate 716,503,165 downwards.
TCGATCACCCTCCTAGTCCGCCCATGGGCCTCATTGTAGCTTTCCTCTGCCCTGGTCCTGGGATTCCTCACTGGGGTCAGTAGCCATGACAGGCTGGGGTAACCAGAGTCCCCTAATAGCCACACCCAGTGCCTCTGGAGTTGACCCATCACATAAGGGATGCTGCTATTCCGCAGGATGTAGGCATCATGCAGTGAGCCAGGGAACATAGCATTTACCTGCAAGCTGTACTGGTCTGACAAACATACCATCTGTACATTCATCGAATGATAACTCTTCCGGTTCCTGTACACCTGTTCACTCCTGTGGGGGGGGACCAGAGCTACATTGGTCCCATCAATGGCACCTATGATGTTAGGGATATGTCCAAGGGCATAGAAGTCACCTTTAACTGTAGCCAAATCCTCCACCTGAGGGAAAACGATGTAGCTCCTCATGTGTTTCAGCAGGGCAGACAACACTCTGGACAACACGTTGGAAAACATAGGCTGGGACATCCCTGATGCCATGGCCACTGTTGTTTGAAATGACCCACTTGCTAGGAAATGGAGTACTGATAGCACCTGCACTTGAGGGGGGATTCCTGTGGGATGGCGGATTGGTGAGATAAGGTCTGGCTCCAACTGGGTACACAGTTCCTGGATTGTGGCACGGTCAAACCTGTAGGTAATGATTAAATGTCGCTCCTCCATTGTCAACAGGTCCACCAGCGGTCGGTACACTGAAGGATTCCGCCATCTCCTCACATGTCCCAGCGGACGGTGCCTAGGAAGGACAACAGCGAACACAGAGTCAAGCAACTCAGAGGTATGTACCCACAGCTACACAGAACACGAAACAAAATGCCAAAAGTTGTCTGTATGTGTGTTGAGTCCAGGCCTAGGTATGTGTGACGCAGTAGAAAATGAAGCCATGTGGGCCCCTGAAATGGCAGCTGCCTGACCTCTAAACTGGGACAATGGGATGTGAGGTAACTGCGCTGGCGTTGTACACCGTCGCTGTAGGCGGTCGAAGACCGCGGCGCAATGCTGCATTGGTTAACATTGGACCCTATGGGTCCCAGGAGCCAATGACGAAGTTTGCCGGCGATGATGATATGCACCGCCGCGGACGTGACTCACATTTTCTATCTGTTCAATCACTCGATACCTGATCTTCGACAGGAGAGGACCTACACTGCAAGTGCTGCTGTGACCTCGGTCTGGAAGAGACAATGGCACATGCGTCTGGGGAAAGGGCCCCTGCCTTCACTGCACAGGAGTTGGAGAGGATCGTGGACGGGGTCCTCCCCCAGTACACGCTACTCTACAGTCCTCCAGACCAACAGGTGAGTACATAGGGTGCAAGTTGTATGGGCTATGCCTGGGTGGAGAGGGCTGGATGTAAGAATGAAGGGGCCAGAGTTTTGCGAGCATGAAGGACTGTGAATGCATGTGCCACATGGCAAGGGTAGGGATGTGGGCCACTCACTTCGACGTTGCTGTTGGTAATTGTGAGAAAGTAGCCTCTTTCTAGCCTTGTTACCCCCACTTTTGGCCTGTTTGTGAGTGTATGTCAGGGTGTTTTCACTGTCTCACTGGGATCCTGCTAGCCAGGGCCCAGTGCTCATAGTGAAAACCCTATGTTTTCAGTATGTTTGTTATGTGTCACTGGGACCCTGCTAGTCAGGACCCCAGTGCTCATAAGTTTGTGGCCTATATGTATGTGTTCCCTGTGTGGTGCCTAACTGTCTCACTGAGGCTCTCCTAACCAGAACCTCAGTGGTTATGCTCTCTCATTTCTTTCAAATTGTCACTAACAGGCTAGTGACCAATTTTACCAATTTACATTGGCTTACTGGAACACCCATATAATTCCCTAGTATATGGTACTGAGGTACCCAGGGTATTGGGGTTCCAGGAGATCCCTATGGGCTGCAGCATTTCTTTTGCCACCCATAGGGAGCTCTGACAATTCTTACACAGGCCTGCCACTGCAGCCTGAATGAAATAACGTCCACGTTATTTCACAGCCATTTTACACTGCACTTAAGTAACTTATAAGTCACCTATATGTCTAACCTTTACCTGGTAAAGGTTAGGTGCAAAGTTACTTAGTGTGAGGGCACCCTGGCACTAGCCAAGGTGCCCCCACATTGTTCAGGGCCAATTCCCCGGACTTTGTGAGTGCGGGGACACCATTACACGCGTGCACTACATATAGGTCACTACCTATATGTAGCTTCACAATGGTAACTCCGAATATGGCCATGTAACATGTCTATGATCATGGAATTGCCCCCTCTATACCATCCTGGCATAGTTGGCACAATCCCATGATCCCAGTGGTCTGTAGCACAGACCCTGGTACTGCCAAACTGCCTTTCCTGGGGTTTCACTGCAGCTGCTGCTGCTGCCAACACCTCAGACAGGTTTCTGCCCTCCTGGGGCCAAGCCAGGCTTGTCCCAGGATGGCAGAACAAAGGACTTCCTCTGAGAGAGGGTGTTACACCCTCTCCCTTTGGAAAATGGTGTGAAGGCAGGGGAGGAGTAGCCTCCCCCAGCCGCTGGAAATGCTTTCATGGGCACTTTTGGTTCCCATTTCTGCATAAGCCAGTCTACACTGGTTCAGGGACCCCTTAGCCCTGCTCTGGCGCGAAACTGGACAAAGGAAAGGGGAGTGACCACTCCCCTGACCTGCACCTCCCCTGGGAGGTGTCCAGAGCTCCTCCAGTGTGCTCCAGACCTCTGCCATCTTGGAAACAGAGGTGCTGTTGGCACACTGGACTGCTCTGAGTGGCCAGTGCCACCAGGTGACGTCAGAGACTCCTTCTGATAGGCTCCTTCAGGTGTTGCTAGCCTATCCTCTCTCCTAGGAAGCCAAGCCCTCTTTTCTGGCTATGGGGAAACTTTAGATAACGAATGCAAGAGCTCATCCGAGTTCCTCTGCATCTCTCTCTTCACCTTCTGCCAAGGAATCGACTGCTGACCGCGCTGGAAGCCTGCAAAACTGCAACATAGTAGCAAAGACGACTACTGCAACTCTGTAACGCTGATCCTGCCGCCTTCTCGACTGTTTTCCTGGTGGTGCATGCTGTGGGGGTAGTCTGCCTACTCTCTGCACTAGAAGCTCCGAAGAAATCTCCCGTGGGTCGACGGAATCTTCCCCCTGCAACCGCAGGCACCAAAAAGCTGCATTACCGGTCCCTTGGGTCTCCTCTCAGCATGACGAGCGAGGTCCCTCGAATCCAGCAACTCTGTCCAAGTGACTCCCACAGTCCAGTGACTCTTCAGTCCAAGTTTGGTGGAGGTAAGTCCTTGCCTCACCTTGCTAGACTGCATTGCTGGGAACCGCGACTTTTGCAGCTACTCCGGCCCCTGTGCACTTCCGGCGGAAATCCTTTGTACACAGCCAAGCCTGCATCCACGGCACTCTAACCTGCATTGCACGACTTTCTAAGTTGGTCTCCGGCGACGTGGGACTCCTTTGTGTAACTTCGGGTGAGCACCATTTCACGCATCCTTGTAGTGCCTGTTTCTGGCACTTCTCCAGGTTCTACCTGCTGCTAAGAGGGCTCCTTGTCTTGCTCGACGTCCCCTCTACCTCCTGGTCCAATTTGCGACCTCCTGGTCCCTCCTGGGCCACAGCAGCATCCAAAAATGCTAACCGCACAATTTGCAGCTAGCAAGGCTTGTTGGCGTTCTTTCAGCGGGAAAATACTTCTGCACGACTCTCCACAGCGAGAAGGATCTGTCCACCAAAGGGGAAGTCTCTAGCCCTTTTTGTTCCTGCAGAAACCTCAGCTTCTTCTGTCCAGTAGAAGCTTCTTTGCACCCACAGCTGGCATTTCCTGGGTATCTGCCCATCTCCGACTTGCTTGTGACTTTTGGACTTGTTCCCCTTGTTCCACAGGTACCCTCGACTGGAAATCCATCGTTGTTGCATTGTTGGTTTGTGTTTTTCCTGCCTTATTCCCCTATCACGACTTCTTTGTCCTTTGGGGAACTTTAGTGCACTTTGCACTCACTTTTCAGGGTCTTGGGGTGGGCTATTTTTCTAACCCTCACTATTTTCTAATAGTCCCAGCGACCCTCTACAAGGTCACATAGGTTTGGGGTCCATTCGTGGTTCGCATTCCACTTTTGGAGTATATGGTTTGTGTTGCCCCTATCCCTATGTGTCCCCATTGCATCCTATTGTAACTATACATTGTTTGCGCTGTTTTCTAAGACTACACTGCATATTTTTGGTATTGTGTACATATATCTTGTGTATATTTCCTATCCTCTCACTGAGGGTACACTCTAAGATACTTTGGCATATTGTCATAAAAATAAAGTACCTTTATTTTTAGTATAACTGTGTATTGTGTTTTCTTATGATATTGTGCATATGACACTAAGTGGTACTGTAGTAGCTTCACACGTCTCCTAGTTCAGCCTAAGCTGCTCTGCTAAGCTACCATTATCTATCAGCCTAAGCTGCTAGACACCCTATACACTAATAAGGGATAACTGGGCCTGGTGCAAGGTGCAAGTACCCCTTGGTACTCACTACAAGCCAGTCCAGCCTCCTACAGTAATGACTTCTCTTCTTCCCCTGTACATGTCATGTAGGTCAGCACCCACCAGAAGAAGGATATTTGGGGTGCCATCGCCAAGGACGTCCGGACCCTGGGGGTCCACCAGAGACGGAGAACCCACTGCCATAAAAGATGGGAGGACATTCGCCGCTGGAGCAAGAAGACGGCGGAGGCTCAGCTGGGGATGGCCTCCCAACGTGGGAGGGGTGCCTTTCGCACCATGACCCCCCTGATGTTCCGGATCCTGGTGGTGGCCTACCCTGAGTTAGATGGGCGCATGAGGGCATCACAGCAGACACAAGGGTGTGAGTACACTCTTATTCTGCTGACTTTGCGCGCAGTGGGGGGTCTGGGTGGGGGAGGAGGGCTGTGGGTTTCCCTAGGCCGGGCGAGTTCCGTAGGCTAGGCCCCTCCGTAATGCAGGCCATGTGGCACTCCACCCCACCTCTGTAGAGTGCCAAGTACAGGCCCTGCGTCATCTATGTGTGCAGATGTCCACCATAGCCATGTAGGCTATATCCATGTAGCCATATTCCAGGCGTAGTGCAGGGGGCTGCTGTGTCTGTATTGTCCGCCAACGGTAGCGGTAAGCCATGCACTCAACCTGTCTTTCTCCTGTTTCCCCACCCCTTTTTGTGCTCCTCCTGTTCTTTTGTGCATCAGCATCATCAGGCGGAGGAACAGGGGCACCGGAGCACGAGGGGGCTGCATCCCACATGGCCATGGAGGGCCACACCACGGACTCAGAATACACCAGTGGGACGGAGGGCGATGGGAGCTTCACGGCGGTCAGCAAATCAGCAACCAACGACACGGACTCGTCCTCCGATGGGAGCTCCCTTGTGGTGGCAGCAACATCTGTGCCCCCCACTTCTACAGGTACAGCCGCCACCCCCCCCTACCGGCACCGCCATCCCAGCAGCCCCTCAGCCTTCGCCCCGTGCCAGCTCATCCAGGAGGGTGGGCACCACCTTCGCCCCAGGCACCTCAGCCCCTGCCCCTGTCACCCCTGCTGCCCTCAGGTCACTCACTGTTGGGCAGTCTACCATTGTGAATGCCATCCAGGGTGTAGAAAGGGAGTTGCAACACACTAATGCATTCCTGGAGGGCATTCATTCTGGTCAGGCTGCCCATCATCGAACCCTGCAATCTCTGGCCTCAGCACTGATGGCAGCCATTGTCCCTGTGTCTAGCCTCCCCCCTCCAACTTCCTACACCCAGACCCAATCCCCTGTACCTCTGCCTATCCCAACCACACCATCAGACCAGCCTGCACACACCTCAACACACAAGGGCAGCTCAGGCAAACACAGGCACCACACATCCCACAGGCACTCACACAAGCATCACCCACATACAGACACAGCAACATCCACTGCCTCCACTGTGTCCCCCTCCTCCTCGTCTCCCTCCTCCCTCCCAGTGTCGTCTACACTCTCACCTGCATGCACTACCACTACACCCACTAGGACTCGCACCAGAACACCCAGCACCACACCCCGCTCACCTGCACTCACCACCCCCACTACCATTTACACGTCCCCTGTGTCCTCTCCCAGTGTGTCTGTGAGCATCAAAAGTTACACCTCCTACAACCACCTCTTCCTCCACTCCCAGACCCCCTCCAGCTACCCGTCCCAGTGTTCGTCAGAAACTTTTCCTGAGCAACCTTGACCTCTGTCCCACCACCCCCCCTCCAATTCATAGGTCCCGTACTAGCACCTCAGCCGAAAAAAGTCTGGTACCAGTGGTGCCTGTTAGAGGTATGTGGAGTGCACCGGGCACCAGGGCAGCCAGTGTGACATGCAGCCAAAGCACTGCAAGTCCACCCCCTGTGAAGCACCAGAAGTTGGACAGTTCCCGACGGGAGAGGGTGAAGACTCCTGCCGGCAAAGCCACTCACAAGGGTCCCGGGGGGAGTGTTGAGTCAGCTGTGACTGCGGGGAAGGGGCAGAAGAAGTGGCCAAAGTCTGGGAAGAGCAGCACAGCGGAGAAGGCCGCCATCCTCCCTGCTGCCCAGGACGCCACCTCCAGCACCATCGTCACTGGTCCGGAGACCACCGCCAGAGTCAGTGCCCAGGAGGGCAGCACAATCGTCACTGGTCCGGAGACCACCGCCAGAGTCAGTGCCCAGGAGGGCAGCACAGTCGTCACTGGTCCGGAGACCACTGCCAGTGTCAGTGCCCAGGATGGCAGCACAATCATCACTGGTCCGGAGACCACCGCCAGAGTCAGTGCCCAGTAGGGCCCCGGCAGCCACAGCCCCGCTGGGCAATGAGGGACCGCCATGGCACACACCACTGCACAAGTCAGAGACAGCAAAGTCAAGCCCCGCTGAACAGGACAAGCACTGCTGAACAGGGCAAGCACCGCTGAACAGGGCAAAGACTGCCATGGCAAGCACCGCTGAACAGGGCAAAGACCGCCATGGCAAGCACCGCTGAACAGGGCAATCACCGCTGAACAGGGCAAGCACCGCTGAACAGGGCAAAGACCGCCATGGCAAGCACCACTGAACAGGGCAAAGACCGCCATGGCAAGCACTGCTGAACAGGGCAATTACCGCTGAACAGGGCAAGCACCGCTGAACAGGGCGAGCACCGCTGAACAGGGCGAGCACCGCTGAACAGGGCAAGCACCACCAACTCAAGCACCGCTAGCCCATGTGCAGCAGGGGCAGTGACGGAACTGGGACCGTCACGGGGAGAGTGATGCACTCTGGGAACCAATCCCCCTCCAGAACCAGTGGAGAACAGCATCCACTACCTGAGTCCTTAACAGGATGAAGCACTCTGGGCACCAGTCCCCCTCCAGAACCAGTGGAGAACAGCATCCACTACCAGAGTCCTTAACAGGATGAAGCACTCTGGGCACCGGCCCCCCTCCAGAACCAGTGGAGGACAGCATCCACTACCTGAGTCGTTAACAGGATGAAGCACTCTGGGCACCAGTCCCCCTCCAGAACCAGTGGAGAACAGCATCCACTACCTCTGTCCTTCACAGGATGAAGCACTCTGGGCACCAGTCCCCCTCCAGAACCAGTGGAGACTGTTATCCACTTGAGACTGTGGCTTTGCACTCCCCAGGATGGTAAAGTGGGCAAACCACCCACTGTAGAGACTTGAGAGACTGTGGCTTTGCACTCCCCAGGATGGTACAGTGGGCCACCCACCCACTGTAGAGACTTGAGAGACTGTGGCTTTGCACTCCCCAGGATGGTACAGTGGGCAAACCACCCACTGTAGAGACTTGAGAGACTGTGGCTTTGCACTCCCCAGGATACATCAATGGGCATGGAGCTCTGTCGTGGATCTGGCGTGGTGCTGTCATCCAGCTGAGGTGCCCCCCCTTCCCTTCCCCCTGAGGTGCCTGTTGTATTTCTATCTGATGCCCCTGCAGTGTTCTCTCCGTTTCTGGACAGGTATCGTGTGTGGGCCTCGCCCATGCATTTTGGGCCCAGTGGTCCACGGACATTGAAATGTGCATATCTGCACTACTAATTGTGATGTACATATTTGGAATGTGTATATATTTATGTATTTATGAGCTTACTGTATTTTGATACATTACAATGGTTGTACTGAATTCCCTTTTGTCTTTGCATTCTTCCGGTGGGGTTGTTCCTGTGATGTTTGGAAATGCATTGGTGTGTGTGTTGTAGTGTGCGAGGGTCGGGGTGGGGGTGGGGGTGTTGCGTGCGTGTGTCCCTGACTTTTGCCTCCCCCCTCCCCTATGTCGTAGGTGCAGTACTCACTGTTGTCTTCGGCGGCGCCGTTACTGATGTTCGTATAGGAGCAGGAAGACAATCGCAGGGAGTATTTGCAGTTCTGGCTCCATGGTGCCCTCCTTCCTCGTGGAGTGTGTTAAGGTGAGCGTTTTCCCATTGCAAAAGCTGTTTCCGCCGTGTTTTTATCCACTGTGAATCCGCCCCGGGAAAGGTGGCGGATTGGCCTGTTGTAATACTGTGGGCGGTACTTTGTCTCCCGCCTGTCTGTTGGCGGTGACCGCCGCGCTGCTTGTCTGTACCACCGTGTCGGTTGGAGTGTTAAAGTGGCTGTCTATGTTGGCGGTTTCTGCCACGGTCATAATTCCCTTTTTTGTTCCGCCGGCCTGTTTGCGGTATTACCGCCACTTTAACACCATCCGCCAGGGTTGTAATGACCCCCATACTCTCTTATCCTTCTAGTTATAATAAAAGGATTCAAACAACACAAGGATACTCAGCTTAGAGGCATAAAGCCTTCTACGAAGCTCTCCCAGACCTCAAAAATACAGAGCACCATATCTCTTTGGTGGAGCGGCTCCCCCCTGACATGGGGTCACCACCAATAGGCACCTGTACCACATGCATATACACCAACTTATCGACCTTTGGGTGGTCCCCCTGTATACATCAGTGGGCCGTTGCAGGAGCTTGGGGGAGGTTCCAGCATAAACTGACCTGATGTTTATGACTTTAGGGTTTATAATATTATATGTGTGTTTGACATGTCATGTGCCTGGGCACAGCCTCGGGCACTTGGTCTGACATTTCAGATGATATTAGCTATCCTTACTATGTTCTTTTGGAGGCTAATAAGTGTAAAATGTTCCATATTGCTATTTTGGCTATGTCCTTGTGACTGTATCCTCAGCTTTTACAGTAGTCATGGTTGGTATCTGTAAAACCTGTTTCAATAAACAAGATTTCAAGCAACAAAAAAGAAATATCCAATGTCATGAGGACAGACATGTGGTACAGGTTCTGACAACCTTTCAAGATTGCTTACAAGGCCAAAAATGGAAGAGTTAGCCTCTTTTGTTAATTTTAATTCCAACATTATTGGAGGAGAAAAGGAAAGTATTCCACTTTCACAAGATGTGGAATACCAGCCTGATTTTTGACCTTCAGGTAAAAAATGGGCATGTCTCACATAAAAAGATCGTATGTATTAACTTCTCAAGAATATTCAGATGATGATCCATATCTCATTATTTATTCACAGGACATTGATGATCAGGAGGGAGCACATCTGTACTGATTTGATCCAGATAAGCTTAAAATTAAAAAATGCTGCTAATGAAAAGGTTTCTGTAACTGGATTATCAGACATTTTAGATTCCACTAGGGATCCTTTTTTATCCTCCGTTGATTTTCTATCATCTCTCAAAAGAGTAGGATACCTTGCCTTATGTATCAGAATATATCAGGCACATATTGCATCTACTCTGGCTAACCCAATCAGGTTCAAATTAAAACCTGAATGTCTTCCCCCACCTACACCATAGTGAGTCCGCATCAATGCTCATGCAAAACTAAATAAACAAAATTATGGTAAGTAGTCAAAAATGGGATTGATCTTGTTTGGCTGGTACATCTCTACACCTCTTTGTTCCCATCCATCACTCTCACAGAAAATATTTCCAATTCGGCTGACAGAACATCATCTATCAGTTTACTACTTATTAGGCTTCCCCTGCACAGCGCTTGCACTGTGGTTGTGAAATCTATTGTACTTTTAACAAAAAAATCTTAAAAGAGGCTTAAAGCCCGCCCATTACTTACCTCTACTCACCATTGGCTAATTACATGTCACCCCACATAACTCTATTTACCTTTGGCTGGCTCCCACGTGAGTCTCATTTACTTGCATCTCTTTACTTACCATTTGCTGGTCCCCACGTGGGTCTTGTTTTCTATTGGTCATCAGCTCCTCCTACCCTCCAGCTTACTCCAGCTCTTCGGATTCTTCCTACATGCGGTGGAGATTGGACCAATTACTGCTTCCAGTGCCCATTGTCCTTTCATGGGCCAACTGGTACTCATTTTTTTATTTACTTTTGAACATGTACTGAGAGTGCATGTGTCTGCAATCTCTTGCTTGCAGCAGCCCTCCAGTCTCTCCCACCACCTTCCTACGCTGCTTGTCCCTCTCTTGTCCAGTTGTTTTCTCCATTCCGCTTTGGGTAGAACCGCGACCAGCTACTCCGTAGTGAATATACTTCAATAATGTAATCACATTTTTTAATTTACTTTTGAACATGCACTGAGAGTGCATGTGTCTGCAGTCCTTTGCTTGCACAAGCCCCCATCCCTTCCACCTACTTCCTCCCATTGCTGCTTGCCTCCTTCCTACCTAGTTGCATTCTCCATTCTGCTCCAGCCTACTGTGTGGATCATAAAACTGTGTATAGCACAAAAGGGGATTTCCATTTCTTCTGAGGGCATTGGGACAACATTAACAAGCTGCACTTGTCCTCTGAGTACTGGAATGTCATCCCTTCCTTAGCACCCCCATAACCAGTTTAAACAAACAATGAATCTTCATTTCTCCATGTTCAGAAGTGTGATTGAGTTCTTCAGTATTTTATTTTTATAGAAAGAAACAGTGAAAATGTCATCCTGCATATATTCAGCAAGTCACAATGGCATAGACGCCACATGATACTTGCATCACATTTGTGGTTGTTTTTCTAACGGCCAGCTTCAAAACAGCAGCTGTTAAGAGTGCAATTCATGACTCCACAATGTGCGTTTGTTAAAGAAACGTTAAGGCTGATGACTTGCATGACCACAAAATAACCGTAAACGAGTTGTAAATTTTAATCTTGTATAGTAACACTGCAGGTACCGGGCAAAATAAATTTCACAATAACAATAATCACATTTATGTACATAAATGTGAGATTACACTGTGCTGTTCGAAACATCTGCCACTGTTAATGAATGGTAGTCTGCAGGAATGGACTCATGCTCTGCAGTCTCGCCCCTCTATGACCATTGCCTGCTTTACTCTGGGCATCAGCTGATTACAGGGAAATGAAAGCAGCGGTGACTGGTGCCCTGGTGTGACCAGTGCTTAGGGTAGCAATCCACACACTCAAAACTGTTGGTGCTCACACTCAGTCTTACTGCTGCTGCCAGTCTGCACCCTGCCCATCGCCAACCCTTGCCTCTGGGGTGGTGGTAAGTGGCCTCAAGATGACCTCTCCATACCAATCTCAAATTATGGAAATGCTGTGAGAGTATGATGTTCCCACTCTGTTATGTATCCCCTCAGGAGTGGCAGTGGGACAAGTCTGCTAGCCAGCAAAACCCACGGTATCCCAAGGGATCAGTGTCATATGATTGCTCCCAAACAGAGAACCCACCCCATATTATATATAATTTGTGTAGCATTCTTCTGACAGCTTGACTTTTTTTGTATTTTCTTTTATATAGCACAAACTCGACCTGAAGATATTGGACTGCTTTACATGAGCCCCAGTTATATTACACATTATTTTTTTATGCACGGAGAGATTGAGGGCCTGATTTAGATATTGGTGGAAGAGTTATTCCATCACAACGGTGACATATCTTGTCTGCTGAAATCTAAAACCCATGATATGCTATGGTATTTAAATTTCAGCGGACAGGATATCTATCAGCATTTTGACGGACAAGCTCATCTGCCAATATCTAAATCAGGCCCTAAGTGATTTTCGCAAAATCACAGGATATTGAGCTGACACAGAGACTATACCCTGGTTCACCAGTTCAAAGTTGACACATTAGGGAACCCATGCCTTCTGACAAATCACTGCACATAACAAGCATTGGCAAAGCCAATAAGTTTTGCTGATGTGGGATCTATTGGCTTTGTCAATATTTTTAGATATGTTGCACAGCAGCTCAATTTGCTGTACAACATGGCTAAAAGTAAAGAAAATAATATCAATATGACCTATTCAACATTGGCTGCATCATAGCACTTTTTTTTCTTTTAATTTAAGCCATGTTGCAAAGCAACATGTCTAAAAACAATTGACAAAGCAACTAGATCTTGCATAGGCAAAACCTAGCGGCTCTGCCAATGCTTTTTTATTTTCCAAGCTACCGAAGTCAGTTATGCCATACTTATGACCAGAGAGTCAGAATACTAATTTACCAATACCTTTATGTCCACAAGACAAGTCAATTCCCTCTCTCAATTCCAGATAACCATCTTTCTCTGGAGTGTGGGTTTTGTAATAAATAACAAAAACATTCTTCAATCCTGTTCAATCAATAGATTTTTGGGGGTTTTGGTGAATTCTACACCGTACACTGTTCAGCTTCCAGAATCCAAAATATCTCAAATCAGAGACAGAAGGGAAATTACATCTTTGGTCATTTTAACACCATTTCAGCCTTCACAGATAAGATTCCTCTATTTGTTACGAATATCCAGTGCAAATCTCAATCCTCCTTCCTAATGTTGATTATTTTCTACAGAACCCAGCAGGGTTGTTCCATGAATTGATTCTCTCAGGACACATCCAACTTATGGCTTTGAAGGTTTTGTGCCCACTTAGGGCCTGATTTAGATATTGGAGGACAGGGTACTCTGTCATAACAGTCACAGATATCTCATCCGCCGAAATCTAAATCCCATGGGAAATAATGTGATTTGGATTTCGGCTGATGGGATATCCTTCACTGTTGTGATGAAGTAACCGGACCGCCAATATCTAAATCAGGCCCTTAGTCTGTCTCTGGGTTTTCAGGAGCTCCTGGGCCCTTGGAAACACCAGGGTTTATAACTCAACTTGGTCTCTGTTTGGTCTTCATGGCCTCACACATGTCTGGGAACAAATGCCAGTCTCTTTCCAAAGACTATTTCCACAATAGCTAAGATCCTTAATTCTCTTCTTTTCTCGATTAAGTCTTACAGAATGATTAATACCTACAGATGTGCAACTTCCTTGTACAATAAATATATTGATGGGAAACATGTTGACAAACATCTGCTTATCTGATGGCTTCTTGTGAAATACAGAGTATGCCTTCTTCAGCCAAATATTTTAATTTGTGGGATGTAAATGTTGTACTTTAATGGATTTGAACATTGGACAGACAATCATTTGCTTTCATTGATTTCACTGAAATATTTATCAGCAAAACATATGTTGCTATGCCCAATTTGCCAGATACACCATTTACTCCTTCTGGCTTTTTTCTCCATCGCTTGGAAAACTAAGAAGCTGTCTTCATTAATAGAGTATGCTTCCTTTCAGGATCATCCACAACTTTTCATCATTTGTTGCCTAAAATATTATGAACTTCAGACAACCGCTCTCTAAACGTCCCCCTCAGCCCCCAGCTTCTTTCTGGAAACCTTATTTTGCTGTTGCTTCAAATAAACTGAAGTCCCAATTCTTCATGTGGAATAATGGCAGGTACACTGGAGGGAAGTGAGAGTAAACTTCTCAAGAATTTATTTTCACTGATTTGCAACGCAGGTGCACCCAAAAAACCCCCCCACCCCGGCACCATATCTTGCAATTGATGTCGGTCTTGCCTTATAGATGGTAGTAATAGGCTTTAATGGAGCACAGCCAAGTTTTTAAATAAATTTACGCAGAGCTACAACTGCCTGATTGTATTGTATGTTCTTAAACTCTCTGAGTTGGTTCCATTTACCCTCATTATCATAGGGAGTCCCCAAGTATGTGAATGTATTCACACAATTGAGACAGGTGCCTGAAATGTAAAACTGGGGCACTCTACTTTCCGGGCGGCCACAAACCATAGTGTACAATTTAGCTTTGTTAGTAGGTAAACCTAGCGCAGTCATGAACTCCACAAATGTTTTAGCAAATTTTGAAGGCCCCTCCCAGTTCTTGCCATAAGGGCACAATCATCGGCATACATTAAGACCGGTTGAGATCTACAAGCAATCTTAGGGGGATCTGCTTTTTCATCTATCAGGGCTTCCTCCAGGCCATTTATGTTAAATGTGAACAAAAAGGGGGCTAAGACACATCCTTGTCTTACCCCTTTAACAACCTTAAACAAGCTAGTACATTCTCCCTGTTGTCCAAACCTAACCTTAGCTTCCACATTACTATGAAGTTGGACCAACAGAGATACTATGTTTGGGTTTGCCCCTTTGTTAATCAGCATTGCACATAATTTGCTTCTCACAACATTATCAAACACCGCAGAGAGGTCCATAAATGCCAAATATAAACAACCTTATTTAGCCCCCACATACTTTTCTCTAAGCAAATGAAAATTCAGACACTGATCAACTGTCCCCACTGCCTTCCGGAAACCATACAGGGACTCTGAAATTATATTGTTATCAAAAGCCCACGCTTCCAGGTGGTCCAAAAGGAGCCTCTCAAATACTTTTGCGTTGGCGTCAATCAGGGAGATTGGGCGATAGAACATAGGATCATTCCAATTCCCCTTTTTAAAGATTGGGACAATGATAGCTTTGGACCATGTTGGAGGAGTGGCAGAGCTTAGGACAGCTCTAAAAACATTAACCAAAATTGGGGCCCACAGCTCTAAATTATTTTTAAAGAGATCAGCTGGGACATCATCTGCTCCCGGAGCCTTATTAGAGGGTGAGCCATTAATCGCCGATATCACCTCACTTAATTGTATGCCCAGTTCCTCAATAATGGGGTTATCAAGACCATTTACAGCAGTGTTATCACACTGTTCCATGTTACTTGCATACATCTTTGTAAAGTGAGTGATCCAGCTATCCTCTAGAATGTGCGCCTCAACTCCCTTATTTGTATCGGGGTGAAGAAAGGAGTATTGACTGCTTTTCAAAACTGAGCCTCATCATTTGAATCTGAGGCATCTACTAGTTGCTCCCATGCCTCTTCTCGAATCACCTTTTTCCTTAGTGCAACTGCCTTCTTATATTGTGCTCTACACCTTATAACGTCTGTCTGATTCCTTGGGTTAGCCTTTATTACCTTTATGAGGTTAGCTTGGGCATGTGTGCATGTTCTGTCAAACCACTTTTCTGGTTTGACTTTATCAGAGTGAATTGGGAGGGCTCTTACTGACACAGAGATATCTGCAAAAGCACCTAAGACCTGGGCTGGAGGTACTTCAGTACTGAAACAGACTTCGAAATTTGTCAAATTATTGGCCACTACGGAAGATAAGAGAACCTTTGTATCCACCTGACGCCATTTGCATTGCACACCTTTATTCCTATGATGTTTGATGGAACCTCCCATTTTCTGATTTTTTTTTTCTTAAAGCCATTAGAAATTGTTATGGCCAGTGGATTATGATCGCTAAAGCCACTGGGGATTACCTGAAAGGCACCCAATGTATACAGCTGTGACCTTGACGTCTTGATATGATCAATAACTGACCCACACCACCTCCCTGTAAAAGTAATGCCAGGGGAGGTGTAATTCATTGAGATATAATTTGTCAATGCTAAATCATAGATCCTCATCAAGTTATTTAGCTTATCCCCAAATGGGTTATGAGTAAAGTGCGAGTAATTGCCACCATCCTCACAAGCAAATCCACAGATCTTATCATCCCCTATAGGACAAAGGGAGACATTAAAATCCCCACCCCACACATTTATGAAAGCCTTATCTACAGAATCTAAAATGTCCTCGATAGCCCTCTCAACATTAGATCTACCATGTCCTCGATAGCCATCTCAACATTAGATCTCACAAAATTATTATGGTAAAAGTTGACTAATAACAACAACGGGGTATCCTTCACTGATAAAATTAGTAGTTGGTAGTAAGGGGAGTCAGTTCGATATTTGATCAATTTAGCTCCTGAGGAGATTTTAATCAAGATCAGCAAACCCCCACTACTTCGCCCTGCAGATGTACGTAATGCCAGGGTTGTAAATTATTGCAATCCATTGATAAAGATATCTCTGTTCACCCATGTTTCCTGGAGGCAAACTACCTGTTTATTCTTTACCAGGGCAAGCCAATTACTATCATGATATTTCTCTCCAATGCCAGCCACATTCCAAAGTAACATCTGCCAGGGATGCTTGGAAGACCCTCCACCCTCCAAATATTGTGTCACAGAGTTTGGTTCATGTGGATCAAAAGTCATACACTCTAATTTCCAGAGGAGTAAGTTACCCTTTTTCTCTCCATAACCTTTTCCCTTCAAATCATCACACACATCACCTTTGATCAGACTTCTTCCACTTAGTAGGTGAAGAGACAATATCTTCCAGGGGTACATTGGTGTCATTAGTGGCCTGATCACCACTGGTTGAGCTATTTAATTCCCCTTGTAAAACACAGCCATTTTGGTGGCTTGATATCATGCTCCCATCCTTTTTGTTAACAGTACACCCCGAGGGGGTCCCCCCTCCACCCCTTCCAGGATTGAATGACTGTGGTCTTGGACAGGGGCTGGGAAGGGTGGGCAAGAGACTTCCTTGCGGCCCGAGTCTCTCTTCAACAGATTGAATTTCGGTATTTAATGCGGTCATGGCCGTAGTGAGAAATGACGCTATCAAGACTGTGTTAGTGACATTAGAGCTGCCAAAAGAACTTGCCTTCCTTTTTCCCATTGCTCTAAATAGGATTAGGAGTCAACAACAACTAAAAATCTAAAAATCTAAACCTAAAATAAATAAAATACAAAACCAAGAGAAAGGGCCCAGTCTAGCCACGTCTAAAAAAGGGGGCGGATCGTGCACTATATGCACCTCCAGGCGCGCCTCTGCCACTGCAGCCCTCCTCCCACTGCAAGTGTCACTGGGGTTGTAGTTGAGGCTCCCCCAGTTCAGCATTCATGTCCTATGCTGCGGGTACAAGTGCAACAGTAATCTGTTTTAGGAATAGACCATCACAGATGAGCAATTTGATCTAGCAGTACTCCAAGAAATGTTTAGAATTGCAGTGCTCTAAGAACTGCAACGTATAAAATGAGATCTCACTGGTACTGGTCCAGGGTTGCAGGAGAAAATATTGAAAATGTTGAGGTGCTTCAGCTCGGTGTAATTAGATGTTTTCCGGAAAAGCTCTCCTTTGCTATTGAGCAGTTTGGGAACCAGCAGTCGGTAGTCGGACAAGGGCTGGCACCTACCTGGGAAGGGGGAGGCACAAAGGCTATCATTCCATTGACATTTCCCAGTTTCACTCTCTTTGCAATAGCAGATTCTCAGAGGTCCCGGTGCACACCAGGCACAGTTTTGAGGCAAAAACAAAGGGGGGGGGGGGCAACTTAGGGTCCTTACAGTAGGGCTCCCCCGCCACGCTCCGGACAACTTCCAGGCAGCCACCACAGAGTCAACTCTCCGCAGTATCCAAACTCATGCTTGTCCCGGTGTGGTGACCCCCTCCGACTGGTTGCTGCCACTCTCCGGTCTCCGGAGGATGAAGAAAAACAAGAAAAAGAAGATGTAGAAAGGGAAAATGAAAAGGAGGAGGAATTTTAAAGTCAGAATGTGGGCAAATAAAATTTCAGTGTTAGCATGTACCTCTAGGTGTCATGTTTGGCATAGTGGCTCTTATGTTGCCCAAAACAGAGAAACAGTAAGCAAAATGATGGGATTCAGTACCCCCTACACCTCATCTATGGAGAGGATAGGGATTAAGTGCTGCCGCCATTTAGGAGGAATATATAGGTCACATCACAAAATTAAAACAATGACCGGCAATGAGCAACCACGTTCTGTGACTTGTCTTTTCGTACATCAGACCCATAAAATAGAATCCACTCACTGACTTCCCTCCATAATATAGGTGGGATTTTTGAGAAAATTTGGCTAGTGAGTTCCACTCCTAATTTAGAGTTTCTTGCACAAATTAAAACAATTTAAGTCACGACAAATTGTAAGTCAGGTCCAGGGTTACAAGTAGTCTGCTTTGTAATCAATTGTGTACCTGAGAAAAGATGAAAGCTCAAATTAGGGAAATGTAGAAATGTACAATCCCCAAGAAAACATCATCAACATACTTTCCTTTGCAAGTGTAATTTCCACTGGTATGCTATTGCATATTACATGTGAGATAGCATTCCTCCAGTGTGAATCTGCTCGTAAAAATGAAACATTATTTAACATTTGTAACTCTAGTGTATGAAGCCAGTGGGACATCTGCACTGACACATCAAGGGCATTTATGCAGCCTAAAGTCACACCTAACCTGAAGATAGTGGCCATCTTGCCCCCTCTTTTTTGAGGTGTGATTTTGGTAAAAACATTTTATTTTACATAGTCTAATGAAAACAGGTCTGCAATCAAAAACGAGGAATGATTTAACAAAGAACAATTAAATATACTGACTAAAAGTCAAGTCATACATTTAGATAAGAATTCTGACTAAGGAACAGGCAATAATTGAGGGAGATTTAGATATCTCAAGTTGATGCTCTGCAGGTTGGTGTTTTGACAAATGAACAGTATCTCTGGCATAAGGTTTTGTCTGTATGTGGACACCTTTGGCGTCATTTGAAGCATTTCAAAGGACCACAAAGCAGAATCTGTGCATGGTAGATGAAGGAGAGTCACCAGCCAACAACTCCCGGCAAGAAAAGACACAGCTGGAAGATAAAGGTAAGGTACCACCCAGCATGATACAGGGAGGGCATAAGAAAAGAATTGTCAAGAGACCACCTACTTAAACTCAAGCTATGGATACCAGGAACAAGGTTAAAAGAAAAAATAAAGCTAGGCAAATTCCATTATTAAAAAAAATCAGTGGAACAAACTAATGTCCTTATTACGAGTTGCTTGGCATATTCTGAGCCATGCGTAAGCCCTTGTTTACACATGGGCTGTAATTACAAGTCTGAAGGTGTTTAACACACCGAATCCATCAAATAACTAAACCCTAGATAAATTTTGGTAGGTCAAACCTGCAGGAATTTAACAGAGGAAAACCTTATTGTACTTACCATGTCATGGAGTTTTAGGTGTGTTAAACACCAAAATCCACGTTATTCCCAAATAACTCATAATAGGTTTTATTTGTGGCACACCATAAATAACGCACCCCATGGTGTCATTATTTATCAGGGGCAACATATAGGGCCTCATTACAACATTGACAGGCAGCAACCGCCTCCTGCCAAGTTGTTACCGCTGTGCCCATTCTGACATCCCAGCTGGGCCTGTGGGCGGAAACTCTGGGATGTGGGCCGCAACATGGGAGCCGGCTCCAAATGGAGCGGCGGTGTTGCAGCTGTGCATGCCAAGTGCATGGGCAGTGCAGGGGCCCCCAGGGGCCCCACAACTCCTTTTCCCGCCAGCCCTTCCATGGCGGTTCCTACCGCCATGGAAAGGCTGGCGGGAAGGGGACTCGTCATCCCCTGGGCAGCGCTGCAAGCAGCGCTGCCCTGGCGGATTAAAACCGCTGGGACAACCATGGCGGTAAACCGCAAGTCCCGGTGGTGCGACTGCGGTGCTCCCGCCGCGGTCGTAATCCGCGAGTTTGTACCGCCAGCCTGTTGGCGGTACAACCTCCAAAACAGCCGTGGTGGTCTTTGACCGCCAGGGTTGTAATGAGGCCCATAATGCCTAAACTCATAATCAGACCCTAAGAGGAGGAACAAGCTCCCTCTATCACCCAGAGGACCAATAAGGAAAAACGTTAGATGACAAATAAATAGAAAGGCCAGAACCTTCTAAAGCAACAAACAAAACGTCAAATAGTAAGGATCGGGTATATATTGTACCAGCAGCTCAACATGTCTGCACTTCAGGGGGCAGAACATAATGAAGCAGCCATTCCAAGCCATATTGAGGACTATGTGGTATATCTGGTGCTTAATTTGCACCAGTGGTTTCAGGTGGGGCCCCTGCACTCATTTTTGTGCCCCTTCACTTATTTTTTCTCATCAGCCTTTGACTCAGGGCAAGCCAGAAAAAAAATCAAAATGGGAAAAGAGTGTGGAAGGAAAGGAAGAAAAAATGTGGCCAAAAATGAAAGCAATGATGGCAGTGTACCTAACAAAGTGTTATATAGGGTCTAAAGAGTGTCTTTGGTGGATGAAAGAGGCATGAGGTGGAATCAAGACTATGCTCCTCTGCGTTCTGCACCCTGACATTCAACAGTGCTGGCCAGCAATACTTTGGGTGCAGACATCTATAATTTTACAAATTAAGAAGTGAGCATATCACAGGGCTGGTTTAGGAGGCTCACCACAATGCCTAAGAAGGCAAGATGAAACAGAACTAAATAATTAAGGCAAGTCACCACTGAGCACTAAGCAGAAAGAATAAAAAGTGGTGAAAAGAAAATAACTATCAAAGGAATAGGTTAATTCAAAAAGAAAACAAGCTAAAGTGGTCTAAAGTGGAGATCATCATCTAAAATCGCAAATAAATAATTAGAATTGTCTAAAAAATAAACTGGTAAAACAAAATGAAATGAGATCGGATGTGTCTCGGATGTGTTCATGTTATTATAAACAGCATAAATCACTGCATGACAAATAAATGAAACACCAATACGTTTCAAAGCAAACTGGCAAATTACTGGTTGGTTCATTTAGTCTAATTTGTATAATTCATACCCATTAAATTTATACCCGAACAGTGAAATAGAAATAAAATCAATTAGAAAAACGGTCCTATTAAGTACTTGATGGTCAATACTACCATATATATTTAAAATCTCAGTATAATCATGTTTAAATGTTATCTTCTCAGCAACATGTATAGAGAAGAAACTTCAATGCCTAGTCTTACACACACTTAAAAACATGCTAATTACCTGCTGATGGGATTAAAAATCTATATAGGAAATGATGTACAAATGCTATTTCCCATGGGTCTATATACCAATTAAAAATATAATGGGCAGACATAAATATTTGCATTTCAAGTCCAACTTAGAATAATTTATTAATAATCTACCAAAAAAATTCATCCAAGAATCCTATCACACAATTTTCTTCCTAAATTTACATCATACCCACAATCACTTTATCGCCGGACGCAGCTATAAGTTTTCCTTAACCGTATGTTCCATGTACATATATTTGTAGATGGCAAAAATATGAAGCTGTGAGGTATTTGATTTATGCAGTCTTAGTGCATCTACATAGCATCATATATCTATTATTGTTCATAGCATCATATATATTTGTTAACCACAGCACTAAATGCAGCTTTTGAAACTGTTGGCAAAGGAACACAAACTATACTTTGGTCTCTACACTATTCAGACAAAATGGTCAGAGTGCCAAAGGGTTAGACCCGGGTACCCAGGATTTAGTTAAATCTGCGGGAGGATTACCCCTTTGGAATACTATACCATAACCAACAATTTAGGACTGTGTGATTTCACATAACCTGAGTGTTGTTCAAACATAGCCATGCTCTTCAAGGTACTGATATGTAGTCTCCCTCAATCTCTGTAAGTCTCCCTACATTTTGGCACCTCAAACTTTCTTGAACAGCCCACTACCTGTACACTTGTTAAACAATATGATGTCTACCCCTATTAATCTCCTCTGGATTAAACCAAATACTAGCTAGTCTTATTGACTTAAACTGACAGCATACAAATCTCATCTTGTTATATACCTACGCCATCACTCCTCCAGAGACGTACCCATTGCATCAGGGGCTTAAAACTTATCATTGCCTCAGTGGACATAAGGTCTAATTCACAAAATGGCATTTGGCGTACTGTGAAGAAGACCAAATAACACCCTCATATCTTTTCGTTTATTGTTAGAAAATCAACGTTGATATGACCAGATCTCACTACCATATGTGACTGCTGCATATTCCTGAAGCTATTATACTGTCAAGGTAGTTGATACAGCCATACCTCTCAGCTTCTTTGCTTGGCATCACAGAATGTAGCTCCCACATTCTGTGATGAAGTAGTGCTACTTTTCTGGATGTGATATGCCATTTTACATTATGACCAGCTAATCAATATCCATCACATTCTAGAACTATTAAAAGTCAGATTATTCCCAAAAAATTGAGAAATTTTAATACCATTAATTTTGTTTTCATCTGATAAACACTTAATCTATTTAGTTTGCAACAATCTCGATAACAAGCTAGCAAATTCTGCATTTCTGTAGGGGTGTGAGAAACTAAGAGTGTATCATAGGCAAACAAGAGGGTTCTGATTTTATTATCATTGGGAGATGTAGCAATATATGTACTGTTCTTAAGCCAACACACCACATTATTAATTCAAAAAACTAAATAATTTAGGTGCTAACACCCACCCTTGACCTACACTTTGTTAACTGAAAGGGCTTAACTGGTTCCCCATTTGCTACTCAGTACAATCCTGCAAGATTATTCTCATTCATTTTTAGTAGCACATTCAGTAATTCCAGGGTTATCCCCATTAAAACTCCAAGGCCCATATTTATACTTTTTTAGCACCACATTTGCGTCACTTTTTGACGCAAAAGCGGCGCAAACTTGCAAAATACAATTGTATTTTGCAAGTTTGCGAAGTTTTTGCATCAAAAAGTGGCGCAAATGCGGTGCTAAAAAAGTATAAATATGGGCTGAAAAGTCCACAAACATACACAAGGAATGTTGTCAAACATGGACTTTAAGTTCGCAAACGTCATGTTAAGATATTTGTTTGTGTCACGGACATCTTTATCAAAAGATGCACTCCAAGGGCCTTTTCAGTTGTACTGAACCCTTCACAGAAGCCTGCTGATATTGAGAAAGAATTATTATTATTATACAATCCTCAATGCAGAAATTGACCCAATATTTTTGCTATGACATAGAAGGCTGACTGGTCTGTAATTGGCCGGATCAGTCCTACAACCTTTTTTATAAATTGAAATAATTTTAGCACAAAGCAAAATTGAAGGAAAAACACTGCCTTGCTTAGTGGTGAGGATTAAAACTACAAGCTAAGGTTCCCAGATCAGTGGTTTAGATTTAAATAAGTCCATCTTTTTTAGAGACTTAGTACAATCAATCATGAAAGATCATAGATTTGAAGAACAGTACTTGTACATACCTTATCCTCTGTAAGATTTCTCACTAAACGGATCTGTAATCTTACAAGAATATAAGGTTGATAAATATACATTTCAACTGCCTTCTTTAATGTGTTCTTCAGGCATTATATTTTCCTTTGACCCATTAGCAATTATTTGCCTAAATGTATGTATATCATTTGTCTTAGCTACACTCAAAAGATCTTCCTATTGTCATTGCACCTTTGTCCCTTTTATTTTTTAACAACTTTTTATATGTTCCTAAAAGTGTTGGAACATCCTCTTACCATGCATTCATAATTTATTCATATGTTCTGTCAGAGATTTCTTCAGTGGCAGAGACACTACTTCACTGATTTTGAGAAAGCCTTTGACAGTATCCACCTGACTGCCTCTGGCATGTACTGAGAGAATATGGCATACCACAATAAGCAGTTCTCCTCATCAAGAGCTTCTATGACAATGTTAGCTGCACAGTGGGAGATAGTGAGTACAGCTCGAAGTCAAGAGCAATGTTAGACAGATGCATCACGTCACCATTGTTCTTAAACCTAATCATGGACTGGGTGATGTGACGCGCCACTGAAGACTGAGCCACAGGCATCAGATGGATCTTATTCTCTATGCACTGGAGGACTTTGCAGATGACCTAACCTTGCTCCCTTACACACACCAGCAGAATCAGAAAAAGATGCCACATCACAACATCACATAGAAATCCTAAGTCATACCACTCAACATTCCAAACCCTTCACCAATCAAGGTGATGGAGAGGACCTAGCAATGACTATAAAGTTCACCTACCTAGCCAGTACTACTAGACATGATGGAGGGGCAGGCAGCGGCATCAAGAGCAGACTGAACAGCATCAGGAATGCCTTCAGGATGCTGAACAATGTGAGGAAGTCATTGCAGTACAGCACCAACACCAAGCTGAAACTTTACTAGAGCTGAGTTCTGACCACACTCTTGAATGGATCTGAACGGTGGCAGGTGACCAAAAAACCTCATCACCAAACTGCCAGCCTTCCACATCAGTAACCTGACAAGAATCCTGTGCATTTTCTGGCCATGAATCATATCCAAACAGGAAGCACTCACCAGATGTAAGCAAGACAGCCTGGACACCATTATTATGAGATAAAGATGGAGATGAATAGGACACATTATCAGAAGAGGACAAGACTCCATCAAAAGAACAACTCTCTGCGGCACCCCAGAGGGCAAATGGAAGAGATGCAGGGGAAAGGACACCTGGAGGCCAATTGTTGAAACAGAAATGAAGACCCTGAACCAGAGCTCGGGCACCAGACAGATAGTTGCCCAAGTCAGGCAGAAGTGGAGGCCCATCATTGCTGCCCGGCATGCCAGTCAGCATATACAGCAGTAAGTAGGTACACTATGTATTTATGTTTTTCATATTTTACTTCCACTTTTGAACAGCTCTCTTGCCTTGAACAATTACATTCAATTGTATCATTCCTTAGGAATTGTAACTAATTAGTAATTTACCCCTTCTTCTTCTTAGCCTTTTAATCACTTACTGGGATTCAAGGTACCAATCTTCTAATAAGGGTTTAACTTTAACTATCATACTAACAAGCATAGTAAACCGACGGTATGTGCTCATATGGGCTTTCGTTTTTCACTTTTTTCACCTGCAGATAATTCATCATTAACTTTAGCCATTGGCAGAATCAAGTAGGGCTCCAAATTACCATAATGGCCTTTCCATTAATGTAATAAATGGAAACATGTTACAGAGGTGCATTTAAGTTCTCCTCCTCAAAACATTGGGAATCAATCAATATGTTCAATATATCAAAAAATTAATTAATGCAGTCTTATAGAAAGAAAATCTGAATAATAATGAATAGAGTGATTCAGGTATCAAATATAATTTAGAGAGAAGAGAATTGGTCAGGCAGGGAATGAGACTGAGAAGGGATGAAGGATGATGATTCACCCACCTGACATGCAGAATCTGAGGCCGAGTTTCCTGACAGAAGTCTTCAAACAATAGTAATATCCTGGAATTAAATTCAGGCCCTTATTCCTGGGAAAACCACTGTGGTATACCTGCTCCTAAAATTAAATCTGAGGTGCAGGAATACCTTGGTATTTTATAGTTCTGTCTTGCGAAATAGAGAATGCTTTAAGATTCAGTGCTTTTACCTAGCTTTTTCCTGCTTACCAAGTCGTTTGTTGTACCTGCAGGACGTTCCTTCAGGTGAAATGAACAATTGTGAGTCCAGTGTTCAGACAAAGCTTATAATACTGATTCCACTGGTAAATCTGCATTGTTTCTCAAGTCAAAATGAGGGCCTGCGAGGAGGTGATCAAAGCTCTACAAGTGTCAAGGGCCATTTAAAAAGAAATCTAATGTGGTGCCTGAATGACAAAGCTACGTAAATGCCTAAGTTAAATTTAGGTGCATATATTATTTAATTAACCAATGTAAATTCACTTTTGTAGCTTGCTAAAGACCAATTTGCACTTGTAAATAAATTCACTCATACAAAGTAATATCACAATGTGGTGTGATAACCTGTTGGAGTAAATCTGATTGCATTGGCACAGGTGAGAAGTTTTGGTGTGCGAATGCCAAGGAAAAGATTTGCACATCCACAAACTAAGGTACTCGTGGGTATTAACAATTTTTCCACAAACCATTCCCACTTATAGATTCATTTTGTTTCCTCTGTTTCGAGGATTGGGATTAGCAGGGAACACCTTCAAAATGTATGAGTTGTAGGAGTTTAGCCTTCACAAATTATTGTTGACCTTCAACAGAATTCTCTTGGAAGCACTTTTAGAATCCTTTGTTACTCCCAGAAATTCCCTCACATAGATTTAACCAAAGGTAAACACTTACAGGCAGATCTTTTTTTTTTTTTTTTTTTTTTTTTTAACACCATGGCCCTAGTTATCTGAGCAGTAGCCAGTTCCTGGGGGAGATACAGCTCAATAATTGGAAAACCATCAGATATAAGCAAGATTGGTTTTTACTAAAAAACAAAAGCAACACAACATTCCAAGTTCAGACATTCCCTTCCACAATATGTTCATAAAATGAGATTGTAGGAACAGGCTTTTGCACCATGAGAATGCATTAGTACATCCCTTCTCACAGGCCAGTGCAATTGACAAGCATGCACTTTATTTAATTGCATCTTTTAAAATTGTGGATAATTATTGTTTTCCAACCGTTTGTGGTGTCCCAGAGCAAGCACGGAGATACAGCCTTAATTACAGATGTATCATTTTGGATCTAAACAGTGCACCGCTGCAGGCAGACCGCAGAACAGAGCACGCGAGCGAAGGTAACGCGAGATCGAAAACTGTTAGGATGTGATATGGAATTAGATTTTAGGACAGCTTCTTTGGCTGTGAAATAAAATCTTCTCGCGCGCGCACACACTGCAGAATATTGTCACGCTGTAAAAATTAATTATTTATTCGCCATATCCCCGAACTGCCAATTTAAACCTTCCTCATACGACTTCTTCTGAAGGCCTGTGGCTCCGCAGCGGATCATTAGCAAACTGGCACATAAGGGCTGAAGCTACGCCTTTGGCTACAGTACTCAGAAATACTTCATAGCAGGTGTCCACACCTTCCATAAGCATACTGACCTGCTTAATCGGTACCTATGCAATTTGTGCTCACAATCTCTTCCACTAAGCGCAGACATTCATGTACACACTGATATATTTCCAGATGCGATATTGTGAGTTTATTAAAAAAGTGACTTTTAATCATAGCATACGAAAACAATTTCCTATCTCCATACTACTGTGCCAAATTGCAAGACTCCACGCTTGTTTATTCCTTTTAGCGTGTTGCTAATTAAAGTTCTAGAAAACAATTAATTTATTTTAAAATAATGAGTGTATTCAAGTGTGCAGCTAGGCGCATGTTTGCTGCGCCAAATGTTACAGTTTAATTGAATCTGTATGTGTAGATAAATAAACTGGCACGTGGCCAATCTGCTCCAAGTTATTCCTTCTTATTAGACTTTCTGGGCTCCCAAATGACTGTCACTTTTGTCTACGTGCCTGATTGCTTATGGTTACACCACACTCACAAGGGGCGCCATGATAACCCGGTGGTCCAGGGACTGCAGATGCTGCGGTGTTGCCTAGCAATGAAAGGGATCCAGGTGGGAATCACCCCCGGGAATACAGAGAAAAATATTCTACTGGATTAAAACAACTGGAAAAAGAAGAAAACTGTGGAAAGGGCAACAGCTGCAATATGGCTGTGGACTGACTTTCACAAAAGGCTACTTGTCTGCGCAGAGACACCGATTTAAATGTAGATGTTTAGTGTATTGTATTCAAATACAAATCACACTGTTGGCGAACAGGAGTGGAAAAAATGCAGTTTATTTCAATTTATTGCAGATTCTAGACACCCCCGCTTTTGAGTTACTTGGGCCCAGATTTAAGAAGGACTTGAGCCATTCTAACGACACATTAGCATAATTTATTTAGGCCAATGTTGTGTTAGATGGGCAAAAATGCTGTGCCTTATTCACAAAGTGCATTGCGCTACTTTGTAACCCTTTGTGCTACATTATGCCTGCGCCAGTCAAAATGTATACAAAGAGGGCATTCCTCCATTAAGGGGGCTGAACAAATGGGGAAAAGAAAATGTAAGAGATTTTTTTTTTAACCAACCTGACAAATTCTAGGGGGATTGTATCAAACAAAAACATACATTTTGGTAAGATAGACATCTTTATGATGTTTGACCTCCATATTAAAGATAAAGGGAGGCTAGACCATGTCTTTAACAGTCTCCTTGTTTCCGCTCATGATTTATTAAAGTTAACCCTGGCAACCTCCTCCAGTTTAGCTGTTATCTGTACCCCCACATATTTTATTTCTTTCTTAACTAAAGGACTGTTGTAGGCAGTATTCCAACACATAATCTCAGTTTTCTCCTGATTTATCAAATAACCTGCCAGCCTACAAAATTTCTCTAAGGAGAGAAATATACTAGGAAGGGAGTCTACTTTATCCCTATTATAGATCATCAAATCATCGGCGTATAGCGCCACTTTCTTCTCCCAACCATTACTTTGAAAGGACAAAATATTACTATTCTTCCTAATCAATACAGCCAAAGGCTCAATATATAAATCAAAAAGAAGGGGAGAGAGCGGGCAGCCCTGACGAGTCCTTCGCCTGATCTTGAATTTAATCAAAATTATGGCTGTTGGATTCTTGTACAGGGCTTTTATTGCTCTAGTAAGCACCTTCCCAAACCTGTAGGCCTCCATCGTCGCCAGCAGAAAAAGGCAACTGACTCTATCAAAGGCCTTAGCCGCATCAAAGGTAAGAACCACTAGGGGGGGCATTCTCCAGAACTGCTAAATCTACTGCACCCAATAAGTCATGTCTAAGTTCATGGAATTGTCTTCCCTTAACAAAGCCTTTCTGATCTTCATGGACCAGGGTACTGACCACCCTCTCAAGCCTTTTGGACAGAATATGTGTGCACAATTTGTAGTCTGAATTCAATAATGAAATAGGTCTGTATGATTCACACTCTGCCACATCTTTCCTGGGTTTTAAGATCAGGCTAATTGTGGCTTCCTTCCACGACTTCGGCACCTCCAATCCCGCAGAAACAATGTGGTTAAATAGCTCTAACATGAATGGAGCCAATTCATTTTGGAGTTGGCTATATAACTCGTTTGGCAAGCTATCAGGCCCCGGAGCTTTCCCCCTCTTTAGACTCTTGATCACTTTATTCACCCCTTCCATCTCTATTTTTGCCTCCAATTCCTGTCATTGCATTCCATCTAAACCAGGAACATGAATGTCCCTCAAAAAGTCCCTGATCTGATCCTAAGAAACCTCTGAGTCTTCTCTAAAGAGTTTTTGAAAAAAAGACGAGAAGGTGTCCCCTATATTTGATTCCTCCGTACAGTACGACCCTGCGATTTCATTTCTGATGGAAGCTATTTGATTCTTTGACCAATCTAATTTGGTTTTCCATGCTAAGAGCTTACTAAATCCTTCTCCATATTCATAATGCACGTACTGGCTACTTTCCCATCTTCTTCTGTTTTTAATGTATAAAAAGGTCTCTAAATCTGCTCTAGCACTCTTCAGTTGGGTGTCCAAAGAATTCTGTAGTTGTTTATCATCCTACAGCTTGGCGTTATATAGAGGCTTTTGCAGCGAAGATATAACGGAATGAGGCTTCTTATCTGATCCTTTGCCTCTCTATGCCTATACACAGCCAAGCTAATTAGCCTTCCCTTTAGATACGTCTTGTTTGCATCACAGAACACCTTTAAAGTAGTGGATCCATAGTTTATAGAGAACAAATTATTTAGTGTCCCGCCTTAAATTCTCAACAGCCAACTCGTCCAAAAATAAAGCCCGGTTCACTGCCCATCTAGGGCTAACAGTTTGAATTTCGAGATGAAGATGTAATTTTACCGCCAAGTGATCTAAAAGATTCTCTGGGGCATGTCCCACATATTTTACCTTCCCACATAAACTATTGTGCACTAAGAAAAAATCAATCCTCGAGTGATGACCATATTTCTTATTGTAGAAGGTGAATCTAGGGCCTTCACCACCTTTCCATCTCCAAATATCAACCAAACCAAGATCTTCAATAGCCTGCTTCACACAAAATCTTGTTTTAAGAGAATTCACAGTGCCCATGGGAGTGGACTTATCCAACTTTGGGTCCAGAAGTACATTGAAATCACCCCCAAATAAAATTGGGTATTTAGATATTAACAAATGGTTGTATAGTTCCTGGAAGGGGACTGGGTCGTCTATGTTAGGGCCATAATATCCTGCTATTGTAAACCATGACCCATGTATTTTCGTTTTAGCACTCAACCATCTTCATTTAGAGTCAGCAACAACTTTGACGACCCTGGCCTTTAAGGATTTTAGGGATAATAATCCTTTGGCATTATTAGAATCCCCACACTCTTGACCACGCAAGATTGTTTGGTGGTTGCACAATGGCCAACCCATTTCACATGCTGAAGAATTTCATCCCACTCCTCCCATAATAAGTGGGTCTTCTGGAGAATAACCACCTCTTTCTCTATCATATTCAAAAGCACCAGAATCCTCCTCCTTCTCGTCTTAACCCTAAGCCCATTTACGTTCCAAGTAAGAACCTTCAGCTGATTATACTTATCTTTTGACATTGATTAGAGAAAGAGAAGCTCAGTGGGACCCGAATTATCCTGAATGCCATAAGGTCATCAACAGATAAACCCCATGAGGAAAATGTTTTTTTTCTTCCCCCCATTTGCTCCCACACCCAGTGCAAAAAAAAAAAAAAAAAACTTAAGAACCCCCAGCCCCCACCTCCTACCCTCCCTGGGGAACCCCCCATTCTTTTTTTTTGGGAGGGAGAAACAAAGGTAGCCCCCCGTTTGAGCTCTCCTCCAGGCAGCCCACAGAGAGACATACATCTGTTTAAAGTGATGCCTTAATCTGTTCTAAAAAAGTACAAACTTCACTCGGTTCCCTAATGTTGTACATCTTATTCTTCCACATAATTCTTAGAGTGCCAGGGAACCTCATCTGAACTGTTGCCCCCAAAGACTGAAGCTCTTGCATGAATTCCCCCAGTTCCCACTCTCTATCCAGAGTATCCCTAGAGACATCAGACCATATACAAAAGGACCAATTTCCTTTTGAGAAGCTACTGACTTTAAGTGCTTCTGAAGGAAAAATTTCTTTAATAGAATATGTTCCAAAGTTTACTAATATTTTCCTTGGGGATTTTCTAGCAATGATTTTCTTAAAAGGGTCTCGATGAACCCTTTGGATGTCTTTCTCCAAATTAAGATGCCCAAGTTTAAGAATGTAGACCCACATTTATACTATTTTAGTGCTGCATTTGCGTCACTTTTTGACGCAAAAGCGGCACAAACTTACAAAATGCAATTGTATTTTGTAAGTTTTCACCGCTTTTGCGTCAAAAAATGACGCAAATGTGGCGCTAAAAAAGTATAAATATGGGCCATAGTCTCTGAGTAGAGAAATTACAAATCCCTTAATATCGTCACCTTCCACATCCTCCAGGACATTCAGCAATCTGATATTATTTCTCCTCATGCTATTTTCCAGAATTTCTAACTAGTCTTGAATAGCTTTCCCTCCTGCTTTCAGCTGGGAAATTTCATGACTATTTGAGCACACCCCTCCTTCTTACTCATCCATGGTTGCTTCCAACCTACTCATTCTCTCTGCTAGCAGATTTATCTTGCTTTCCATAGTGTCACATACTTCATTAATCTTCCCTTGATTATTCACCGAGACCTCAAACTTCTCTCTGATCTCCTTTGGTAAAGAGATCAGGACAGCCTCGGCCCATCCTTTAGGGCGGAGGGGCCATACCCCCCCACCTTTTGTCCCTTATGAAGAGTGTCTGTCAGGCTGAGCAAAGGTCAGCCTACCAGACACCCTTAGTGTTCAGCTCAGGCAGCCAGGAGCGAGCCATGCGCAATTTGTGCAGTCTCCTGGCTTCCTGAGCTGAACTTTGCTGGGGTAAAGAGGTCATAGCTCGTATGGGCGTGACCTCCTCAGCTCAGCAAAGGTCCCCGAGGCCCTTCCCCTCAGTGATGAGGTAAAGCGTCACCCATTGAGTTCGATCTGGGCACTTCAGGTTTAAGCCCTGAAGTTCCCAGGGCGAGTGTCAATCAGTGACACCTCGTCACAGAGTGGGGTAGGGTCAGAAGTCTCACTGACCCCATCCCACTCTGTGACAAAGTTGGGACTGCTGCCTTCCCTCATTGGCTGACCTAAGGTCAGCCAGTAAGGGAAGGCAGCAGTCCCAACCCTTCTGGGACCTCCGAGCTGAAGGTAAGTGTGTGTGTGTGTTTTTTTTAATGAATGTTTTGTGCATGCGTGTATGTTTGAATGTTGATGAGTGTTGTGAATGGATGTGCGTGCGTGTGTGAATGAATAAGTGTGAGTGTGCTTCCCGCCTGCCCCCTCCCTCCTAAAATTACCGGCCGCCACTAGATCAGGAGGTTTTTAATGTCTAAGCTGTACAATCTTGAAGGTTCCTTTTGAGGAGCCGATTCAGAGGTCTCAGAGGGTGCCAGCTATGCAGTTTCCATGCATCCCCAGGGGGAGTCAGGAACTATTTGAGGTGAAAGAGGCTTCTCATTACTTTTTTTCCAATTCTTTCTCCTCTAGACCAGATCCCTCCAAAGAAGATGAGGGGACATCCATGACCTCTTTCACTGTCACTACATCGCTGCCTAGCTTGGGGAGATTTGAAAAAATACATTAGCGGCATTGTACTCCTATAATTGCCTGTCAACCACTTCTGGAGTACAGTCCCCTTTTTTTGATGACAAATATGAGCACTATTATTGTGCTGTTTCTTTCGCAAATTAGTACTCACTTGCTGGTTTCCTTGCTGATTTTCCTGTTGCTCTTCAAAGTAAATGGGGCCCTTTAAAATTCTATTTACTGATCCACCTCTCACCCACCTCTCCCCTCCTTTTTAGCTCTTTGTAGGTGGCTCTCCACCCTTGCCTTCTTAATAGATGAGTCTGTGAAGTCCCCCTTACATTCCTGTAGGCTCTGCGAGCGGGGGTGAGGAACTAAAGTGGACTCTTCGGCTTGTGTGCACACCTGATGGAAGGCCAGCGTCATGAGCCCTAGACCTACCGAGCTCTGGGCCCGGGTTGACCCTCGGTTTCCACTCGCCTCTTCCTCCAGCAAGAGAGCGCCTTTTGCGCTTTCCACTCCTTGCAGATCATAGCGGGCTGAGAAACACCTCCCATGACACACACTCCAGGTGGCTTCCGCCCACATGCCGACTCCCAAGACACTCAAGCCTCGCTGACTCCTTTCGTCCAGGACTCCACCCCACACCGTCTCCTCCAGCACCCACATGCACCGCCCGCTCTGGTCAGATCCCAGGTGAGAGCCTTTTTAGTTTAACTTAATCGGCATCACTATCTGAAGAATACTGCAGGGCTGCCCCGGAGCTCCCGGCCGCGCTCTTTAGTCGGCCGCCATGCTCCCCCAGAAAGCATCACATCTTGCATGAAATCTAAGAGATTTCTTTGCCTCATTTGTTTCTGTACTTTCAATGCCTGCTATAAGCAGGCATTAAAAAGGAGGCTCCCACTGGTTATAATGGGCCTCTGGCTGCTTTCCAGGATTAGCGTCAACATTTTTGTAATCCTGCAAAGTGCCAAACTAGAGCCAAAACTTCTGACCCTAATTCCCTAACTACTGCCATGGTGTGCCATATATTAAATACAGTGCACACATGGTGGCGTTAGGGGGGCACTAAAGGGTGCAAGAAAAGTAGCACTGCACTAGTTGCAG
Organism: Pleurodeles waltl; assembly: GCF_031143425.1. Classification (NCBI taxonomy): domain Eukaryota; kingdom Metazoa; phylum Chordata; class Amphibia; order Caudata; family Salamandridae; genus Pleurodeles; species Pleurodeles waltl. The sequence goes on along the minus strand of NC_090449.1, from coordinate 716,469,564 downwards.
TGCCACTTTTCATAAATATGCCCCTTGGTGTTTTTAAATGTATGCAAAATTGTGCGATATAAATAGGAAGGGAAATTGTTTTTAAAGCTTTGAAACAGAAGTGATACTGTTCTACACCAATGATCATGTAAGGGCTCAATTTCTGCTGCTGTGTGTGACCTTTTCAAATATTTGACTCAAATTTTTTTACTTCATTGTTACTGCACAACGGTAGGACAAAAACTATGACTGCAAGAAAGCAAGATTTGAAAGGAGTTAAATATTTTACCCAGAAAAATATCTCCCGAGGTTATTGTGGAGATACTCGAGGGCTACTCAGCTCAAATGATTTCTGCCTCACACCAGGCAGAGATGCTGAAGAAATGTGAAGCTACGTTTAGGGGTTGTACAGTATAATGTGCATTAAGTCCTTTAAAAAAACAAAGGGTAATTCTATGCCATAGTATCATATGCACATATCATGTATAAAGTCTGGCTTCTACATAGCACCCCGAAGCAACACATTATCAAAACAGATTCCATATACTTTTAACGTCAATACAAAGGCCACCAAAACTCTTCTGAAGGTCAGATGGCATGTCCAGTCACACCATATGGTCGTCATCTAGGGTTGGTTCAGTGGTAAATTTGAGATGGTGGTTGCTGGTGGGGCTCACCGGCACTCACTTTCAGGCACAGGGACTTATTTTTCCTCATCAGACTTTGACCCACAACAAGAGAGAGAATGACAGAAAAAGAGGAAATGAGGAAAAAGAGAAATATGGGAAAATAGAAATATATATATATATATATATATATATATATATATATATATATATATATATATATATATATATGTATATTACCTAGTGCTAGTGCTATCATCACTAGGTAGTTAAGTTAGGACCTAGTTTTTATATTAAAAGTGTTCTTTTTACTTGCATATATCTTTGGCACCGCTTGATGAATCTTCACGAAACTTTCCAAAATTGTTTTGCCAGTCACGTCAGCTACTGTCTGGAAAGATTTGAGGTGATCCATCCAGGGGAGGGCGAGAAAAAGGGGGGGGTCCCAAAACACGTTTTCCCCATTCATTTTTCATAGGGAAGAAAAAGAACCTGCAAGAGTGAGATAGTGAAAGAAGATGTGTAGGGTGGTTAATGAAAGAGACCAGAGATTAAATCAAAGATAGGCAAGTTTGGTATTCAGCAATGCCACGATTTATCTGCTACCAGATTCTGAGAAACATTTGAGCCTCAGCACTTATTGGGTATTTAATAGTAAGAGAACCCAAAGGCAGCTATTGTCTCGACACCAACATTTGACACTACTCAGCTGCTTAAGAATTTCTTATTTGAGTTGATCAGCTTTTAGACCTATCTGAAGATTATTTGGCTGCTTTCTTGGCAGTGGGATGTCACAGTTCCAAAGTCTTGTAACCTGTTCTCCTAGTGATCTGCCCATATGTCTTTGCTGTTTGAACTTCTGCTCGTCGATAGTCTATGTATTGGTAGATTGAAGGTTCTTAGTTGGTTCAAAATAGGAAGCAGGGTTCTGAATATTGCCTGATCCCTTGGGCCAGTTACATTGTGCACAGGCCATTGCACTTTGAATCTGAACATCCACCAGAAGCCAATGGTGTGATTTTAAGGCAGGTTTAATTTGGTCTCATTTGTTTGAGTTCAGTACCTGTTTTGTTGTTAGATTATGCACAAGCTAATATTCATGACTGCACCTCATAAAGGTTTCTTTCCATGGCATCTGTGCAGTTTTGTATGGAACCGGGGCTATTTGATATCCTTGTTTGCTGGGCCTCAATTCAAACAAATTAAGGTGAAGTGACGCACAAGACACATGGTCACCCAGACTATCATCACCAGCAGACTCGACTATGGCAACACACTCCACGTTGGCATCTCCAACTAACTCACGCAAAGACCCCAAACCATCCAGAACAGCACCACTAGATTCATCCTAGGCGTACCCAAAAGAATGCCCATCATTCCCTACATCATAGAATTGCACTGACTACCCATCCAGAAACGCTGCAATTTTAAGCTTCTTGTCCACACCTACAAAAAGCTCGACAATGCAGGACAAGACTATCTCAACGACCGATTCCAACTATAGAAACCTTCCAGACAGCTAAGCTCCACCTCTCTCCCCCTCTCACAAATCCCCCACATCTGCAGAAGCAAGACAGGAGGACACGCTTTCTCCTTCATCGCTGCCAAAAGCTTGAACAGACTCCCTCTACATATCAGGACTGTCACGCCACTCCTCAACTTTTGCAAGAAGGTTAAACCTCGCTGTTTAACTAGGAGCAGCGCTGCACCTACACTCTTGTTCCAGCACACGGATACCCTCACAGGTGATAAGTTGTGCCACACAAATCTACATAATATAACATAGCAAGTTAAGTTAACATTTTCACTTTTCTGGTTTGTAATTGTAGGCACCGCTAAGCAAACTGAGGGGAACTACCTAACCCTGTGGCTGGGTGGAACACTGTAAGTAGAGGGGCCGGAGTTGGAGAAGGATTTTCTATTGACATGAGTTCATGACAACAGCACTGGGGGCTAGGTGGGATCCCTATTGAGTTTTATGGAACATATGCCAAGATCCTAGTACCCAAATTAGCTGAACTCTACAGGGCTGCAGAACAAATTGACATGTTGCATCCTACTATGAATGAGGTGCACATTGTCTCACTTCCCAAACAAGTGAAAGACCCCCTAAATGTTGCATCCTATATCCTTCTCACCATCATAAAAAACAATAAAAAAATACTTAGTAAAAAACTGACTAGGCACCTCTTGACAGTCCTTCGGGACCATGAACAACCAGACCAAAATTAGTTCATACTTGGCAAGAGCATATCCTTTAATATCTGCTTACTCAGGGCCACTCTAACCAACTGCCGTACTTGATATGACTTGTACTAGACCCAGAATGCATGATGGTCTATTTTACATATGAAACATACCCTCAGTTATCATACATTTTATCACATTCAGTTCTCAATGTTACATGCATGCTCTACACAAAGCAATCTATTTCTTGTTCATTGGTGCAGTACAACAGACATATGTTATAGTTTTTTGGTGCCTGGGTTCAAGTCTGCTACTAGAGACTATTACTCTGTGCTAGTGGCTTTTCTTTTTTGCAGATCAGAACAGCCATTTTGAGGTAAGGGTCTCACAATCTCAAAAGTCAAAATCATTTTTTTGCTACTTTCAATCCATTTTGCAACAATGAAGATGAGACCATTGCTGAGCTGGGCTCTGAAATGTTTTTGGTAGCCTAGGTTTACTTGCATTACACATGAATGTGTAGCATGCAATAATGGTTTGCTATGCCTGCAGCTGGACAATCAACACACTGTGACACATGGCTAAACCTCCAAGTACATTTGCAGGAATTGCTCCTTCAATCATTAATTTAAATTAAAAATGACCAATTAAGTTTATAGTAGACACCCACACTGTCTTTATGGTGTCCGTTTATGTGTAAGATACATTTCTTATATCTTTCTTTAGTGCCAATCAAGCGAAGCTTAAATTTCCAAATGCTGTCATTTCAAGATGATCACCAGAGATGGTCTAATTCATATGTAGGTTACAAATTGAAAGGTTGTCATGGGTTTTGCCTTATATGTCGCTTAAGAGACCCCTACGTAGTATATTTGCTTATTGAGGACTCAGCTAGATATGTGGCCATAACTTTGCCTAGGACCAAAGGGGAATCTAACCAGGCCTTGATCGGGAATAGTCCCTCATGACACAGTAAGATGTCTGGGACATTTGAATTTTAAAAAAGAAACTGCAAGCTGTGGACCAGACTGACTAGATTGCTTAAATAAATGTAACATAATAATATCCCCATGTTCAGATTAAAGATTTATGAGTGAGTGAGTCTGCCTTTCTTGCAACTCAAAGTAATTAGTAATGCCAAGATCTAATCACCCGCACGTGCACAGGAGAGATACGAGCTGTTGACACGCTCTTTCCTGTAGTAAGCTTGGTTCGTCTGTTTCTTACGGATTATGAGAGGGTGTTTTGAGCATGTGTGATATGTTGCATCTCATACTTTGTTATGATTGGGCACATTGCTATTTGGATCTAGAATTGGAGGTCACCACAATAATTTGTCTTTAAGCATGAAAGCAGATGTAGTGCGTGTTTCTGTGTGTATATTCACGGTGAGAATCCAGAACTGCTTTATCGGCAATTCTGAGCATGTTGCTCAGAAACAATGCAACATCACTTCCTAGGTAATGAAAAAGCAGATTTAATTATTATTTTCTGTAAACAAGTGTATATTGACCAACAAATCCACAATAGTAGGGTTTTTTCTGAAAACTGAATGGAGCGGTGCTGTCTCTGGGACAGTTTTACAATCTGTGACATTGAATTTGGCGTTTTTGGCCTCTGGTGTACTTAAATGCAGAGGCAGACAGGGTTGTTTTTAGCTGCCTGACAGGACATCCCTTATGGTGTAAGAATGAGCTTTGCAGAAGTCTCTGAGAGGGGCCCTCAGCTACTAACATGGTGAATAGTCTAGGGAGTAGCCAGAAAATTAAAATACCCGCCACTTTGAACCAAAGCTCTTATGGCCCCAAGCAAGTGAAGCAAGCCATCACAATCCTCCTCGGAAGACCTTACTTGTCTCTCCCATTAAAGCATCTATTCATTCATCTTTTCATCCTTCCATACACCCGCTGATAATCACTATTTCACCTTTACATTCTGTTATCCATTTAGTCTGTCATCCAACATTCCGTCTGTCACCCTTCCATCCATTTGTCAGCCCATCCATATCCAGGCCTATCCATCTATCTTCAAACCTATCCATCAAACCTATGCATCCTTTCACTTACCCATCTCCCTTCCATCCATTCATCTGCCCATCCATTCTTTCAGTCATCCATCTATCATTTTGCTCATCCATCCACCCTTTCACTCACCCATCCTTTCACTCCATCCTTCCTTTCACTCATCCATCTGCCCTTTCACTCAGCCATCCATCCTTTCTTTCACCCATCCACTCTTTGACTCATCTATCCACTCATCCATCCATCCATTTACCCTTTTACTCATCCATCTATATTTTCATTCATTCATCCATCCACCCAACCATCCTTTCACTCATTCATCCTTCCATTCACCCTTTCACTCATTCATCCATTCATTGTTTCATCCAGCCATTCATCTACCCTCCCTTTTACTCCTCCATCTATTCTTTCACTCATCCATACTTGTATCCATCCTTCCACTCATCCATTCATCCATCCTTTTACTCATCCATCCGTCTAACCTTTCACTCAGTCCATCCATCCATCCATTTACCCTTTCACTCATCGAGTCATCCTTTTAGTCATTCATTCTTTCCCTCATCACTTTCTCTCATCATCCATCCATCCATTAAGCCATCCATCCATCCTTTACTCATCCATCTATTCACCTTTTCACTCATCCATCCATTTGTCCTCCCTTTCACTCATCCGTCCCTTAACTCATTCATTCATGCATCTATCCTTTCACCTTTCCACTCACACATCCATCCATCCATCACCCATTCATCCACCCATCCATTTACCCTTTCACTCTTCCATCCACCCTTTTACTCACTTATCTGTCCAGCCATTCACTCTTCAATCCTTCCATCATTTCATCTTCCATCCAGCCATCCATCCTTTCATTCATTCATCCACTGTTTCACTCATCTGTCCTTACAACCATTCTTTCACTCATCCATGCACCCTCCCATGCATTTACCCACCCTTTCACTCCATCGACTCATTCACCATCCATTTACCCTTTTACTCTTCATCCATCATTTCACTCATTCATCCAGCCATCCTTTCTCTCATCATCCAACCGTCTTTTCACACGTCCATCCTTCCTTCCTCTCACTCATCCACCCTTACATCTATGCTTTCACTCATTCATCCATGCATCTACTCACCCGCCATCTATCCATCCTTCCACTCATTCACCTTCCCACCCTTTCACGTTAATTATAAGCCTTTGTCTGCTGAGTTGCAGGCAGAAGAGGCCCATCAAAAAAAAAACAACCTCGCTGTAGCTGCGAAAGCGAGGGGGGGCAGGAGGGGCAGTTGGCAGCATCCATGTGAAGTAAGTAGGCCTCGCTTTAAAGCACTAAAACACACAAACAGCATTTGTTCATTTTATATTTGCATGCATTAGCTCATTACAGCCAGATCTACTGGCATTGTCATTGTTGCTAATTAGTGCTTCATATTGGCACTATCGCTCCAACTCCTATCAGTGCAGATCTGTGGCAGCTGTATGTTTGGATGTAATGGTATTTGCATGGTGCAAGCCCAGCTGAAGATTTCTGGGGTGTCTTCACTGTCTATTTCAAACCAGACCTCGTAATGACACAATTGCCACAATTATTCCCTCAGCAATCATTCATGAACATGTGGACATCCACTTTACAGTCACTCACAAATTGTGCAGCCACTTTGCGCTGGATTTTATATTCTCAAAAAAAAGAAACCCTTACTGAATGAGACAACTTGCTTTTGGTAGTGTAATGTATTGCATTACTTCCAAAGGATGCTGAAACCCCACTAGTGTGATAGTCTGCTTGTTAAAGAGCGCAACCAGTGAAAAAGATCTCCTTGATCAGTTTTGCACTACAGCCATCTCCAATAGTTGGTTCCATCATGCCTGTTTCCTCGATGCCGTATGGTTGCGTTTTGATACCTGTTGTGTCATCCTACACTAGATGTTTGCTTCCATCTCTGACCTCATTCATCGCTGACATTTAGGTTATGTTTTCTCCTTTCTAGTTAGGATGAACACTTTCTTTTTTTATTTTATTTTCAGGACTAACTCACCCGCATCATATTTGACTGTGAAGTTCTAGACAATGTATGCTTTGTTGCTTTAATCTTTCATACAAACGTGAAACATGGCCTTTTGTTTCAGATAGAGTTAAAACGCAGGTTTCCTGGACAGAGAGCTTAAAAAAAAGTGAGAGAAACAAAATAATTTAATTAAAAGAGAAACTGTAGTACTATTACGCCTGATAGTGAAAAATGCGATTTGTATTTATATAATTTCTTATTGAAATTCGTTTCCTTTAGAGAGGAGACAAAACCCACCAGCATCTCCATTTTACATTAAAAGAAATATATTTATATTGGAAACGTTTCCAGTTTAGGCATTATGTTAAACACAATAATACATATATTACATTTCTGCTCTATCATCAGTGCAATTGATAGAGTTTAATAAGGGAGCTATCTAAATTGTTTTGCCTCAAACGTATGGTATCATTATTTGCATTGATATTACAGTCGGTTAAACTGCGGCAGCAGGACGTAATGCATCTGGCCTGAGATCACACAGTGAGATTACAGCACGAGGCAGACTTCAAACTCATAGGCTACGTAGTGTTTGAGTCTGCAAATCATACTTCTTATTAAGACGCATACATAGAAATAACATATTTCCCATATCTTTTTAATTGAATGAATGGATGAATGGGTGCCACGTTTAACTGATGTTTAGCCAGGGGCCCAGCTTCCAGGGGAGGGTGTTTACGGTGGTACATCCCCATAGTAAATGTATCTTCTCGTAAAAAAATGGGTGCAGGTGCTTTCATTCGGGTACATTGAGGGGTCTGTTGGATTTCACCAGGACGTTTTACACAAACACATAAAAAAAATGCACATACACTCTATGAAAGTCTTAAAATATGTTGGTTATTTTACAAAATATTGTGTCTTCTCTCACTTCGTACCCCACTGCTCCCTCGGCCACTCTCATGTGCCCTGCTGAAGTGTAATATACTTTAACATATGACAGAAGCTCCACCCCGTCCACAATCTCACTGACCAAGCTATGCCCTTGTGTTTAACCAGAGGGAGCATAACTGACATATGATGGGAAAGGATTGTACTTCCACTATCAAGTGCAAAGTTTTTAGAGTGATTTCGAAATTTAGTGTGAGTTTTTAATAGAGATATCAGATACCAAAAAATATTCAAGCATTGAACAATGTAGAAATGCAATTGTACAGCGTCACATTTTAAGAGAAAGAAATTTCAGTTTAATGATCTGCACTGATTTGCTTAAACTATTTGCAAGATGAAAAGGGCACAATATTATCAATTTTCCAGAACTCCACATTTTTTTTTTGCATTGCCCACACAGAGTGGCATTATCTAAGTTTGTGTAGTAGTCAATGTTTGGGGCATTCTGTATTGAGAAGTATTTTTAGTTGCACAGCAGAACTAATCACTATACAATTCAATGAATATGTCATAAAAACTCTACAGCAGGATTTTGAAAATGTGTGCATTATACCACCTTAGTGCTATCAAAGTGTTTATCTTGGTACAGTAAAATGTATCAATGGTTGAAAACTGTTTCCCTATTGATAAAAAGACAGGACTGTGACATATTCTTTTAGAAATCCGAAAATATTGTCCAGCATTAAATACATTTCTTCTTATAGAAAGAAGGTGAATGGGTTTTACGACTCACTTCGTGCTGTGCCTCTCAGAGATATGCCATTTCTTTTGCTCAGCAGAGAGTAAAACATTTCAACGAACTGCTCCTAGGTGCATAAATTAAATCCAATAAATAAATATACATTTATCAAGTCTGCACGACAGTGCCAGCAAAACGTTAGAGCTAAGAGTCCCTTAAAAACAAATTTTTCCCTTACTAATATTTCTCTCAACAAATCAAAAATACGCTTGCCAATTATAGGCTCTATGTGCATAGAATATACTTGAAAGGTTAAAGCAAACGTTTTGCAATGCTTTAAATTTATGAGCAGACAGAAAAAAGGGGTTGTGGCTCAACCTTCCACATATGCTGGGACTTGACTTTTGTCCATAAGTCAAAAGCAGCTGAATAAATCCCACACATCCTGTTCTCAATGAGTTAGCAGCTGCTACGCCACACTTTGTTTTAACCCGTTCGATATTTTTCCTAACAGAGGTAATTGGTATCTTCACATGAGCTCTTTTTTGACTTTCTTGTAAGCTTCAAGGGCACAAAAGTACTTCCCCACCCCCTTCTCCTGTGGATCTCCTGTAGTGGAAGCAAAGCCCTACAGTCAGATAAAGCTGCTCTCTAGGAAGCCCCTATACTTTGTCCAGGCAGTTTCAAACTCCGTGGCTTAGTGTCCATTCACCCGAAATTGCGATGCACTTGAATACTAGGCCCCATTGTATGAATCTTCGTCTGATGAAGGAACTACAACTCCAGGGCAAACAGAGAACAGAGCCGTAACCTGTCCCCACCCGAACGCCTCCTACAGCACGGAGGAGCCTCCAACGGTTTCCCAGCGGCCCCTGGGACTGGCTGGCTATATTAACTTTCCTACTCCACAGCCCTCCTACAGCAATCTGCTGTGGTCCCCAGTGACATTTAGCATCTGCTCAGAACCAAGCAGAAAATGTTAGTTGAGAAATGCTCTCAATCAGAGATAAGCCAGTATTTCAAGGTCATTGTGTTATTCCCTATTCCACAAACTTCAAGTTGGGATGCTGGTATGAGGGGCATAAATACTGGTCCTCTCAATATTTCTGTCCCTGGTATGGCAAGGGTTTGTCTCCTGTGGCATAGCAAGGTTCCAGCGGCTCAATAAGACACCAGAGAAAGAGCCGGGAGCAGCGAAACATAGCATGGCCTATGGGATTACCGAACGTCTAAACAGGGGGGAATCATGACAAGAGGGGCAGATGCAGGAGGCTGTGCAGTGCAGCTGGGTATTAACCCAGGCCACACACCACCATCAGCCCAGGTGAGGGTAAGGACACTAAAAACCCCACAAAGTATTTCTCTGAGACATATTTACAGCTGAAACGTTAGTGAGTCTCATCTCTTGCATCTCAGAGGACTTCCGGTGGGAAGGTCGCTCATAAAGAAGTGCCATCTATATGTTTAGGCATTGAGGAATCTTATTGGTATAAGGTCTAGATATATATTTCAGTGGCCTTACATTGATATTATTCTGACATTTTTTTATGGAAATTCACAAGTTGGCACTAAGCAAAGGAGTTGCAGGGACTTTAGGCTGTCTTTGGCTGCTTACAACTGTTAAGGCAGCACTTAACATTACTGTCCCTACTGCTGTCACTACTCTTGCTACACTTCCAATCACCACGCTGTCTTTCTTACCCATGCTGTCTTATCCATAGTCGCCAACAACTCTGAGGACTGGACAAGGCAGAAAGGATGACAGGTTTTGGTGACCTCAGTCATTAAGGTTGTCACATGCTTCCTCTTTTATTGAGTGTTGTAGTAGTTCTGAATATCTACCGTTTACTGCCCCCTCACATTGGCCAACACTATCTTCTCAGGGGTTGGCATCACTTAATTAGCCCAGCACTAAGGAGCCAAGACCCAGAGGCACAGACAATTTGCTAAAAAGGTAAGTGGATAAAATGAAGTGGGGGCAAGCATACTGCAGGTAACAGGGCTAAAACTTTCAAGGCTGCTACAAGCACTGCTAAAAGGTTTTACTTTGCCCCTGTGTGTATCTTGGCAACCCACCAGTCAGTGGACAATTAATACAAGACAGCTCAAATGACTTAATCTCAAAAATACTCAAGAACACCTCAGAAATTGAAGCTGTCAAACTAGAGGTTCAAAATCAAGAAGATCCACTTCCAGGGAACCCCAGCCCCCTTTATATGGCTTCACATTTACACCTATTGGCACTTACCACAAGACCATTGTAAGATGTTTTCCTCAATCGTAGTTTTTCTTCCTTTTCTTGAGTTCTGTGAGGTGGATGTTGCCATTTTGACTGTGGTGTGGAAACAAAGGTCAAGATTAATAATAACTGGAGTTTGAAAAGGTTATTAAAGAGTCAAAGTCTCAAGAAGCTCGCCATCTGCTCTTGACTGATCTGAACTGACCTTTCGCACCAATGCTCTGATTTGCCCATTTTGTCTCAAAACAAACACACACAGTTACGATACACATGCTCTTTTTCACTTTCACAACACTGAGTATTTCCTATTGCATAGTTCAATTTTCCATTCTTTCCTGGCAAAGTAGTTGACAAATGCAATAATAATCTTGAATAATAATCTAGAGTTAGAGAGTGATCAAATGCACCAAATGAGTGAGATGCTAAGACCATTTGCACAGAGGCTGGGGAGATAAAGTGCAGAAGTGAATAGAAATAAGAAAGATGTAAGGCAAAGAGTCTGAGCGAGAGAGAGATATCAAAAGCACAGTAAAGAATGAGAGTGAGATGAAAGTACAGACACGAGAGAATCCCTTTGCTGCTAGGCCTCTCCCTCCCAGTGCTGAGCCCTTTTTTTGCAATTTGCGGTAGTTTGCACTTAGGGGTCCATAACTTTTTGTCCACATAAGACATCCATGCCAAACTTGAGTCCTTTTTTCCCAACATTTTGGGATTTTACCGGTACCCGTGGTTTGTGGATTCGCCTGGAGGGGACCGAGAAATTAGCCAAAATACAGCTACATTTTGAGTTTTGGAGGAAAAATGGGATAAAAGTGCTGCAGATGAAGCCCTCACTTGTGTGGGTAGGCCTAGTACCCGCAACAGTGTGCCTAGCTGTGGATTTTGGGCCCTAGCTCAGATGGCATATAGGGAACCTAGCAAACCTTTACATTTTTTAAAACTAGACGTCCAGGGGAATCCAGGATGGGGTGATTTGTGTGGCTCACGCAAGGTTCTGTTACATAGAATCCCTTGCAAACTTCAAAATTTGTCTAAAAAACATATTTCCTCACATTTCTGTGATTGAAGTGTTGGAATCTGAGGGGAGTCACAGACTTTCTTCCACCCAGTATTCTCACAAGTCTCCCAATAAAAATGGTACCACACTTGTGTGGCTAGGCCTAGTGCCCAGAACAGGAAATGGCCCACAACACAGCGTGGACACATCACTTTTTTCCATTGAAACCTGACCATTTTTTGCAATGTGCCTTGCTGTGAATTTTGGGATATAACTCAGCTGGCACCAAGGGAAACCTAGCAAACCTTTACATTTTTGAAAAGTAGATACCCAGAGGAATCCACGATGGGGTGACATGTGGTTCTCACGAAGTTCTACTACCCAAAATATGTCTACAAAAACACATTTTTTTCACATTTCATCTGATGGAACGTTCTGAAATATGTGGGGAGTCACAAACATTCTTCCACTCAGCACTCTCTCAAGTCTCCTGATAAAAATGGTACCTCACTTGTGTGGGTAGGCCTAGTGTCTGCAAAAAGAAATGGGCCAAAATGTATTGTGGAGACATCAAAATTATCTATCATAAAACAACCTGGTTTTGCAAGGGGGGTATCCTGTGTTTTTGGTTCTGGGCTAAGCCACCATCTATGGAAACCTACTAAACCCAGACATTTCTGAAAACTAGACATCCAGGGGAGTCTAGGGAGGTGTGGCTTGCGTAGGTCCTCCAACATTTTCTTACCCCAAATCCCTTGTAAACCTCAAATCTAGTTAAAAAAAAACAAATTTTCCTCACATTTCTGTGTGGGATCACCATACTGGCACACATTTCCTACCACCAAGCGTTCCCCTCAGCCCCCGATAAAAATTATACCGCACTTGTGTGGGTGCCCAAAGCAGAATCAGCCTAAAAATGTATAAAATGAAAAACTGAGGTGGAACCAAAGTAGGTTCAAAAGGGCGTTCTACACGTTTTTGGCTCTTCCCTGTTGCAGGTCCTTGGCCCGCCCACACAAGGGGGTCAGAAAGACTGTGCTCATTTTTTGTGAAGGGTGGGGGCATTGGCAAGCCCATTCTGGCAGCCCCTACCTCTACTCTGGCTAAATAAAATACTCCTTGGTGTCTAGTTGGTTTTCCACTCCTCCTGGGGTGGATTGAGGTAATAACCCCAACAACCCCCAAGGGAAGGCAGACAGACTGTGCCTATGTGGGGGCATATTGCATTGCAGTGCCGACTCTGGGCAGCCCCACACGTAGACTTAAAAAACAAAATCCTGGTGTCTAGTAGGCCTTCTGTCCCCCACTTTGGCAGATCAGGGGTAATAACCTCTATCTGCCCCGCAGCTAGGCTGAAAGACTGTATGTTTATGGAGGTTGGGTGGGGGCGTTGGCACGGCCATTTTGGACAGCCACCACTCCAAGTATAAAAAAATAATCCCTGGGTCGAGTGGACTTTCTGCCCCCCGGGGGCCAAATTGGTGGCTGTTGCCTCATTTGCCCCCCCCAGGGGGGGCAGAAAGACTGAATATACCCACAACACAAAGGGGGAGCAAAAGCCCTTGCCCACAGGATAACGCTCCCCTCCCTAGTGTCTAGTGGGTGGATTCCTCCTCGGGGATCACCCTCCTGCAGCGATCCCCAAATAGGGATCCACTAGGGCTGGGTACCATTTGAAACAGGAGATTCTCCCGTGAGCACCGAGGCAGTGACAGTGAAATGAGCCAATCAGCTCATTTCACATTAGTTGTTATTGAAATTACTTCAGCATGCCATGTGCCTGCTCGTGATTTCACTCAAAACTAAAAACAGCCTTGGGAGCTGGGAAAGCATAGGTGCTGAGGACTGAACCATTCCATCCTCAGCCATTCCATCCTCAGCACCGAAGGGGTTAAATTGCACTCAACCGCAAATGCACTAAGGCAAGGGAGTGACAGCAGTCTCCACCTAAAATAGTGTAAAAAAAACAGAGAATGATCTCAAAACCAAGATAACAGTTATAAACATAGACATTCTGACATACCTTATGAGACGTGCACTAGCAGTTGTCACCTCACTCACTAAAGTTAATCTTGGAAGTAAGATACATATCTCCTTCCTCTGGGTAGTCCAGATTCACCCAAGGTGTGGTGCGACTAGCAGGCTGTATAGCCATTGGTTGGAACATTTATCCAAACCAGTGTAGCAGTAGCATATTTAATAGTTAATAGATGTAATGCAAAGAAAACTATGTACGACCCAATTGGTATGCTTCAGTTGTAAAGAAAGATCAGCAGCCAAAGGTCTGCTAGTGGTTCTAATGTTCAAAATGATCTACTTGAGGTGGAGGATAATTGACTGTAATAGGAGCAATATCCACGTTAGTAATCTGTGTTTGACTCCATGGTGACAGATCAAAGATGCCCAAATTTAATGAGGGTGCAAACGTTATCACACTAGGTAATTACCAGGTTTGATACACATCAGTTTACTTATTTCAAGTTGGGCAAATTTTAAACTGATCTCTCTCAAGCTTCACGTGCATGTCCTTAATTTTACTGCAAAAACGTTGTAAAGTTTCTCAATAATTGCCATATAGCTTTCGAGATCAGTGATGCAATCCCTGTTCAAATTTCAGATATTTTACCTCATTTTTAATTCCGTATGAATATTTGCTTTTTTCATGATGCAGTGTTTCTGTAGCGTTTTTAATGCAACACAAGATTCTTGTTTTGTGCATACTTTTGACTGTCACCTTCAGGTGTCTGAGTGACTTCAAGTTGTCGGTGGGTGGCTGTTAATGAAATGCACGATTGAGAGCTCTGAGTTGATGCTGAAGACAGTGTGAGTTCCTCACAGTGCCTGCTAATGGGTCATATAGGTGTGCAAACTACATGCACAGCCTTCCCTTTGCTTCCCTGCAGAGGGCATAGAGCAATGATCACAAATGTGACCTTTGTAAACCATTTCTACACGCCTTAGTAATATTTAATTCAAAGTCTCATATTTACAGAATTCAACCATTTTCAATTCTAGTTATTCTGATTATTATCAACAAAATAAATTCGAACTTATTATTTGCTCCAGTCAATCGGCCAGTTTCTACATGGGTACATAACTGCATCTTTGTCCTGGAGAGGGGGAGGTAAACATGACCAGTGGAGACGGGAGATCAACTCTCGTATTATGTTTACACTTTGATGTTAAAACATTACATTTTTGGGGCACAATCAGAATGAAAATATAAAGGCCCCAATGTGCGTTGATTTAACCACTGCTGTGGCCATCTTGAACCAAGCGAATATCACTTGTAACCAGTACCGATTGTGTAAAATAAGATTAAATGCTATAAGTACTCAAATGCAATCATAGTCGAAGAATAAAATAATGATGTTTCATTCTAAAAGTATGGGCAGGCAGTCATAGACAGAGATAGACAGACAGACAACAAATATAACGCTAGATATATAGATGGATGGATGGATAGATAGATAAGTTGAAAATATGTTTTTTTATAGGAGTGCCTGTCTGTGGATGCTTATGCTTTTGTTCCAAGACAACTGCTAGATTTATTACAAAAGCGTGGATGATCTGATATGCAAAATAATTGAACAAGATGCCTAAATACACTCCATTGTTTCAAGCATGACCTTTGAACCGAACATGCCATTGAATCTGGAGAGCTTGAAGATCACGAACTTAATACTGGAGAAAACAAACGTTATAAGGCTTTACATTGCTGCTGTCTTTGATACTGCTTGGATGTGCAATACATGATTTTATTGTGTTCACATAACTTCCAATATATAGAACTCTCTGAGACAGAATTACTTCACTAGATATCGTGGCAGGCCATATTTCTTACAAATGACCTGCCTTAATTTCTCAGTAAAAACGCCCTGAAAAGCGAAAAGGATGTTTTACTAGCCGCCACAGTGGCTTCACCAAAATCTATTGCAATATTATTTTCTTAAGGGATGTATCAACAACATCTTTTGCTTTCCATGAAAAATTAAGGCTTTCTTAGACTTGACCTTCTAGCTCTAACTCACTGGAATTCAGTAATCGCCCTATACTTTGCCTTGACCTTTAAGGCTTCTAGCTAATCATCTGAGGTCACATCAAATAGTCTAATCTACTTAATGTTGAAAAGGGCAGAGGTTACCAGGCAACATCATTAGCGAAAACATTGATGCATTTCTTTTAAATGGTACAATTAGATTATGGAATGCCATTGATTCTAGAGCCCAGATCACCCTCTTGGTTAATTTTGACTTGCATTTTATTTTATGTTCACTTCTGCAAATGAGTCTCTCCCACATCCAGTCGGAAACAATCACTATAAATAGCGTGCATTAACTGTTATTAATTGTTTTAACGTCGTTAAATAATGTAAATCTCTTATAATAGAAAGTCAGTTTCAGCATTTTCCCTACCCTCCACCAGAACAGGCGCAAAAGCGTTTTTTTTCTAATGTAGCATTTATATACAAACGTTTTTGAGGATTTTTGCGATCTGATTAAATATCCCAAAATATAACATGGATAGCACTGGGTTTCAAACTAAGGTATTCTACATTAAAAACAACCAGAAGTGTAGTGTTGTTTTATGCAATTACTCGTTAACTTTCTTGCCAAGTCTAATTCAGTAGATGTCAGCAAAGAAGCAAGTAACCCTCCCAAATGTGTTGAAAGTCAAAGCACTGAATCCACTGGTCCCGGTACCCCACTTAGCTAACCCTCAGCCTGGTGGCTACATTGAACTACCTCAAACAATGTCTGCTCACGGGATACATCCTTTGTTCTCATATCCCAAGCCACATGTCCAATTATGGTGTTCTCATAATACGTATGTGTGCAGCCCCTGGATAATTCGAGTTCCAGCTGAGTGCGGTGCTCTGAAACCCATTAGCGGCAGCCCCTGAGCGACACGACCCAAGAAGAGGAGATGAATAGCAAAGGCGGGATCAGGTGCAGCTTCAATTGAAGTAGTCTGAGACCAGCACCACAAGATGAGGACAGACACAGTGGGAGATCTCAAGTACATCAGTTGAAATTACTGGGGGTACATCTAACAGGGAGGGAAGGAGTCAGTGAAGAGCGAAGAACATGAAGACGTTTTAAAAGCTTCTTTAAAAGAGTTGAGAGAATTCAGAGGTGGAAAGCAGCATCTAAAAGCAGAATAAAACTGCACACCAATGTGCATGGCCCGAATTAGACCACATTAACAACATTGTGACTTTTAGATATCAAACGCACAAAAGATTATTGGTGAATTGGAAAAGGTTCATAAATAGGTGACCAAATTCATGAAAGAAAAAAAAGTGTTATAATGAAAGGTTAAAAGAGTTAGGGCACTCCATCTAAAATGTGACGGATATCCTGTCCACCGTATTTCAAGTGAGATACGGTATAATGTACTTGTAATACGGTGGGTGGGATATCCATCACACTTGTGACAGGGTATCCCATTCCGCCAAAATCTAAATCAGACCCTTAGTTTTGATTCTTGAAGACTGAAAGTAGATTTGAACATTTTTGTAAAAAGATATAATGGGTTCCTTTACAAGAAGCAGGAGAAGTGATTTTGCTGCACCACAGCAGAGAAAACCAAAGGCCATCCATTAAGGGTGGCAAAAATTGTTTTTTAATCATTGCTACACAAAATTAGTTTTTTGTGCTCTGAACTGTTCCAACTATTGTGGGATGTAGAGCCTCATTAAGGCCCATATTTATACTTTTTGACGCAAAACTGCGCCGGCGCAGTTTTGCGTCCAAAATATTACCGCCGGCTAACGCCATTTGGGAGCACCGTGCGAGCGTCAGATTTATATTTTGACGCATGGCAGCGCAAACAACAGGTGGGAGTCATTATTTTTGACGCACACCGCGGCGTCAAGTCGTAAAGGAAAATGACGTTAACGTGGTGGAAATGACTGTGGGTCGATTTACGACACTGCAAACCGGATATGCGTCGTTTTTTTTTACGCAATAGCGTCAAAAAACACAGCAAACACAGCCATTTCACCAGAGGAGAGCCAAAATGGATCCCAGATGCCACTACAGACCCCAGGAATATGACAGCAGACCAGGAACCAGCCAGGAGGACCCACACAAGAACCAGGACACTTTTAAGAAGAAAAGAAAGTGTCGCTTCAGTGCAGAGGAGCAGGAAATTCTGGTTAAAGAGGTGACGGAACACCAGCACCAACTGTTTGTCACCTCTAAATTGCCAATTAGTAGGAGAGAGGCTATATGGCAACAAATTGTCGACAAGATTAACAGTGTGGCTGAAGTACGCAGAACAGTCATCGAGTGCAAGAAACGCTGGCATGACTGCAAACGCAGGACCAAGGAAAAGATGGCCAGGAACAGGAAGGCAGCACTGCAGACTGGAGGGGGGAGTCCAGCACACCAGGAGGCCCTGGACCACATGGAGGAGATGGTCGCAGCCATCATCCCTGAGGAGATCGTCACAGGGATTCAAGGACAGGACAGAGCAGACTACCAGGAGACAACGCACATGCGGGGTAAGTCGCATGGGGAATTGAAATGCACTAATGTCAACTGCAACCGGGGGGGGGGGGAATACCTACTACACATTGTATGTAAGTCATCATATACATGGAGTGGCATGGGTAAAGGGACATGGCATTGGGGCATGGCCCGTTCTGAGAAAACCTGGGGCACACCATTACACAACACCAACAACAGTCCCATGGGGGCATGCTGTCATGCCAACGATGGAGCAAAGGGAAAGCCACGACAGGAGGGAAGGCCACTACGTCAAACTTACATCCTGGGACTCGTCAGCCAACATACCTCCTACATTAACTAGGGACCTAATAGCAATCCTCTAGCCAAACCGACAACTGCAATGTAACTGCGACAACAGTTGCCACTACCACCTCTGATCTGTGTGCAGCTCAAGTAGCCAATGGCAGTAACCTCCCCATGGAACATACATACCTAAATTAGGGGGTGAGGATGACATCTGCATCAATCCCCTGAAACAAGACAAAGGCCCCAGTACACTCAAATGTCAATGCCCATAGTTGTCACAAACATCAGCCAAAGTAAACAACAATAGGAGCGACACAGCACTAAGGACACACCCATGCTGCATATGTCAGGGTCCATCCTGTGCCTGGG
This sequence comes from Pleurodeles waltl, assembly GCF_031143425.1. NCBI lineage: Eukaryota > Metazoa > Chordata > Amphibia > Caudata > Salamandridae > Pleurodeles > Pleurodeles waltl. The sequence goes on along the minus strand of NC_090449.1, from coordinate 716,450,751 downwards.
TAACAAGGCAACATCACAAATGTCATACTGCTCAGACAACAGCATTGAGGAGGGGACACATGTAACTGGTCACTGAAATACACCTGCACAGTCAGAGGACGAAATAGGACACTGATACGACTATCAGGGCAATCCAATGTAACACACATTACCCAACATCAGCAGGACACATTAACAATGTCAACATCCATATCAGATCATAACAATGCCATGCATAGGATATGCAACATGTCAATTACATTTAAGTCGATGTGAACGATCAGGGATTGGGGCAGGTCCTGATAGTTAAGTGTGCTGCCAGGGCCATCCGAACACCCACAGCCAGTGAAAGGTCTCACCATGAGAATGGATATACACGGAGGGTCGAGTAGGACAAGAAGGTGGCAATTCTCTATTTGGCATAAAGCAACACCTAGAGGCAATGAGGCTGACAAGTCTGATAACTCAATAACATACATGTGACACACAGGTGGGCCATAGGCCTGAAACAATGCCCATCTGAAGGACTGCAGATATTAATACAAAACAAGATCACAAAGTGAATTCATCAAAAGGCAGGCGCGTCACGTCAAAATTGTCACAACACAGACACACTAATTGTACCCTGTTTCATTGCAGAGGAAGATGGATCTCCTGCCAATATGCCTGTCCCAGATTTCCCTGATGACATGGATGACGAGCCGATAAACATTCCCCAGGAGACCATCCAAAAGGTCCTTGAAACCCTCCAGACCCCACCTTCAGTCACAAGGAGGAGCACAGAACAAGCAGCCATTGCAGAGGATCCACCCACCACCCCAATTGTAAGACCTGCCAGCTCCAATACAGCTGAGGACTCAGACGACACTGCACCAGCTTTGAGAGAACTGTAGTTGGAGTACAGTGGGAGCTGGCCAAGGAGTTGCGGTGGGGATGCAAAATATGGCAGCCAGCCTTGAGGGGATGCGTTTGTGCATGATGTCATCTGCAGATCAGGCAGCAGCTATGCAAGCCCTAACATCTATCTTGCAGGAACTGCAGAAAACCCAGAAGGAAATCAGCACAGCTGTAATACAGTTGACCCAACACCTACAACAGCAATCCTGTCAACGCGTGCACGAATGCAACATTGAACCCCTCAGGGCCGACCTGGCTGCCTACCATCGTGATGTGGCTGCTACTCTCAAGAACCAGCAGGTTCTCCTTGCAGCAGTACTGCCCTTAAGACCTTCACAGGGAGCAGCGACCGGGATGTCTGACTTCACGTCTTCTAACACTGAGGTGTGTGTTGCCCCTTCACAACCAACAACAACAAGGACAAAGCAGGCAACACACACATCAGAAGAAGAAGACATGGAACAGATCACATTCACAAGGAAAAGTACCCGGAAGCACTAGTCCCTGCCACATGGCCAACTATTAACAAGGTCCTGCGCTTTGTAACTTGCCAGTCTTGCAACAACTGTACTCAAGCACTGTTCTGCAAACCACTGTAAATCTTGTCACCCAGCCCAGTGATTGCTCCTCTCCTACTCATTGCCAAATCCTGTCCCTCTGCACTGTCTGAAACAGCAACCCCAGCATGACAAAAGCATTTTGGTAAACCCTTGTGTTGGATCACAATGGAAGATATCACTATAATGGACTCACAATCATGGACAATGTACATATAGCACTACAGCACTTTTCAATAGATAGCACTTACACAACAAATCTGTCTCTGGGTAATGTGACATATCAACTGTGCAGTAGTTAATTGAAATGTCCCTACTGTCAAATAACGTAGCTTGTCAATACAACTGTCCAGATATTATGTAGTTAGAGAAATCTGCACAGTGACCATGATTGCATCATACTCTGCCCATCCTGAGGGAATAAACTGATGCATAGAACCCCTGTTTTGTTTCCTGCTGCTTCTGCAGTGTGTTAGGGAAGCAGATGTGGTGGGGTGTCAGTCGAATGATGGCGTCCAGTACTTTGGGCAAAAAGGCAGAGAATGATGGCTGTGATATTCCGCCAACCAGGGCACCAGTTGTTTGAAAAGAGCCACTTGCCAGCAGCATGTGAAGAACGGCAAGCAGCTTTGTATCTGTTGGGATGGTGCGGGGTGTCACCAAAGTGGGGGCCAACTGCTGTTCAATGTTTCGCAGCAGCTGCTGAATGGCCTGCCAGTTCAACCAGTACCTCTGTATGATGTCGTGTTCCCTGAGGCCCTGAAGGGTTGTTCTTGGGCGGAATATCCTCTCCTGCCTTCTGCGCTGCCTTTGGGGTCCCTGCTGGTGTTGTTGTAGCTGCTGTTGTTGCTGCTGGGCTCTGCGTCTGCGTGCATGCTGGATTAGAATCACCTCCATGGCTCCCTGTTGCTGCTCTGCTGCTCTGCTGTTTGTTCTGTGTGTTCTGATTAAATACAGGTGTGTTTGCCCCATTTTAATGCCTGCCCTGACCCAGGCGTTAATTTTTGATGCAAATCGGGCTGTGCGTCATTTTCTGGCTCCGCCTCCCGGCCGTGCGTCATTTTTGCCCAAAAGCATAAATACGACGCACGGCCCTTTAAGCCATTTTTTGGACGGGAACGCCTACCTTGCATATGATTAACGCAAGGCGGGTTGCCGCATCCAACAAATGACGCACAAGGCGGAATTTTGTCGTCCGCGGGCTCAGTCGTCAAAGTTTAAATACGGGGCAACATTTGCGCTGATTGTGCGTCAAAAATTTTGACGCACAATCGGCACAGATGGAGTATAAATATGCCCCTAAGTCTTTTTAAATCCTGGTTAGATTGTCACAGAGGTTTGTAATGGACTTCACTTAAGGGTAGTCAGTGGTAGCGTCCGCTACCACTCACTTGCCCTTTCATACCTCAGGCACCTATTTATACCCTTAGTACTGGGAACAAAGTAGGCAGCATTAGAAAGAAACAGTAAGAAGTACTCTAAGAGCCTTGTTGAGTTACCTTAACTTCCCAATTCCAGACCTGATATAAGAATTTGTGGGGCCCAGGTGAAAATCTATGACCCATAATTATACTTTTTTAGCGTCCCATTTGCGTCATTTTTTGACGCAAAAGCGGAGCAAACTTGCCAAATACAATTGTATTTTGTCATTTAGTACCGTTTTTGCATCAGAAAGCAGCGCAAATGCGGCGCTCAAAAAGTATAAATATGGGCCTATATGTGGATACCCACTCTGGTTTTCATACAAGGAAAACTTCATTGTATAAAAAACAGATGTTTTCCAGGGACAGAGTTTAAATCACCAAGTAGTGCAGCATTTGGCACAAACATAGTAGTGCTGCCTCCGTCCTGCCACATCATGAATAAACAGTCCAAGCCTGCTTATTAAATGCATAAAAACATAGTGGTTCACGAGTGCTGGCCACAACAAAATGTGTGAGGCCCTGGAAAAAGAGACCTGGTTAAAGCCGCTTCCTGTTTCCATAACCCTTCCCTAGCATATAGTGGCAAAAAATAAATTATTGAAGCACAAGATGTAGAGCAAGGGATCAACTTGGCATGTCACTGCATATCAAAAGTTGTGTGAACTATTCCTGATGAACTAGTGACTCAACACTTATGAGATATGCATTTACTTTCTTTGAATAGTATTAAAGGCTTGTAAAGGGTTGCTTTGACCATCATATATAGGATAAAGAATTCATTCATGTATCCTTTGTTCGTTTCCAGGCAGGCAAAAGTTGTAATAATTTCACCAACCTATAGATACCCAAAAGTTGTCTAACCAGTTGTTAAAAAAATGTAAAAGAACATTGAACTTGATTGTATCACTTCTTTTTTAAACTATATACAATCTACATAAGACCAGATATACCCAAAGTCAGTGTTTCCAAAAAAGGGATTTAGTCACAGTGATAGGAAACAAAGGGGGCAGGTTTAGCATCATTTGACACAGCCCAACACAGCAAGACAACTGGAGAGGGCAGGAATGCCCCATATCTACTAAGATATGGCTCATTCCTGCTATCTCATTGTGCTGGCTTGCTCAGTGCAGCCTAGCACCAACACAGGCACACTTTCGTCATGATTGCAGGCATGGTTGCATTTGCACAAAACCAATTCTGAGAGGCTTTTCCTCTTTCTAAGTGTGCTACAGAATGCAGCACATTTAGAAAGAAGAAATAACGAGGAGAAATAAAGATATTTTTCCTTGTTGCACCTCTATCGGGAAGGCATACAATTTTGCCTTTTTCCCAGGTTTACCAGTCTTGGAAAATCTGCCATTATGCCAAAACCCACATGTGGATTCATGTGAACACCCATGCTCCACCCACGGGAATGTCTTCCCAGGGCAGAGTAACGCAAGGCAGCTACTTGCACTGCTTTAATTTACTCCATATTTACCAAGCAGCACAGGGTCACACAAGAGGGCCTTGTGTTGCTTAGTAAATCTGACTTAAGTATTGTGTTGCACTTGCAACAAAAAGTGTGATGCAAGGGTAATGCAAGCTAATGATAAATCAGGCCCTAAACTTTTATTATAAAATATTGTAACATAACCCAAAACTTTATTTTACACTGTTGAGTGAAGTGCATAATGTCATCATAAAGTAAAGTTATTTTCGGGAAATTGTTCCTGTGCTACTGGCCTTGCCCTACACATCTGACCATATTCCCGAGCACACAGGATTCCACCTTCAGCAATGGCCCCAGACTTTGGGTACAAATGTTTCCTTTGCTTACGCACTACAAGCAGGGCCCAACCTCCTATAATTGGTTGATTTGTATCCCCTACTCCATAAATTCCAAGTCTGTTTTAGGCACTCTGTCGAAAATTCCTTTTAACAAGTGTGCATATTGCTTGTTAGGCGCTTACTTATAACACCGATATTGGAAGTGATGTGCGTTAGCTGGCAGACCTAGGATTGATTATCAACAAAGGGCAAAGACTCAGAGGTGGCGTGTACTGTGGTCAGTAAGCTTGGTGATGAGGGAGCATGACTGGTCATCTGATGACAGGGCACTTGGTAGGTCAGTCAAGAAGCTGTGGGAAAAGTGACAGAAGCAGTTGCGGCTCCCGATAATATGGGAGGGGTGGCGCTTGCGCAGGGGGGTGCAAATAAAAATTACATTAAAAAAAATAATAACACTTACGTTCTCCGCTGTGCGCCGCTCCTCTGTCCGTCATCGCTTTAGACCAGGCCGGTAGGCAGGCACAGGCTTCCACTCTGCCCTGCAGCCAATCCAGACGCTGCTCAGAAAAGTTCTGCCATGACACATTAAAATCTTCTGTAATCCTGCAGACATAACATGGCCTTCTACAGATAGAAAGGGTGGCTTGTCCTCTCCAAGAGGCAAGATCTGGGGTTTGGGGAGCATGTGGAGTTGCTTTGCAGATCAGACAGCCTGTCTCTTACACTGCGAAAGATTCATGAACGTATTCAGAAATCCTAGATCTGAACTTAAATTCTTTGTAGAACATTACACACCGTTTCTGGCATTTCCTTGACCTTGTTTTGGTCGTGGTGTATTCACCTCGCCCTTCCATAGCAACAATCAACATTATTTCACAGAGATTTTCAAACCATGATGTGCAGTTCATGAACCTTCTATTGGGTCCGAGAGCGCAAGCCATCAGTGTTTCTTTTGCAGTTCATGAACTGGGCAAAACTGTTGGTGAAATATGTGGCTTCAGCAGAACATTTTGTTTGTGGAAAAAAGGCATATTCCACCCTTGTCGAATGTACCCAGACCCCCAACTTTACTCATCCTGTGCCCATGTGGTCCCAGCTTTTGTTCGTAAGTTTCAAAACGTCACTGTACAGTTATACCATTCTACTGTGGATATTTCACAAGCTACTATACAGACATACAGTAAACAAAAGGGATGTTTCATTCAGAGTGTTCACTAATCATTTTTATCTATTAATTGTATTTCTCTAGTGTTGGGCTACCCAAGCAAGCAGCAGAGTGCTTTTCAAAGAACAGGAAATAATTTGGAGATAGGAAAGCGACAGATTAACAGTAAAGATAATAATGTCAATAGCAGTAAAATTCGAGGGAATGAGAGGATATCGTATAGTAATAATCAAGCGTTACAGAAATATTTTGTAATGTACAGAAACTTGAGTCTTACAAATAAGCTTTTACGAGGTGAGTCTTAATGTGTCTCCAGATTAATAGCAGGTTGTCATTAGGTCTGAGATCAACAAGCAGGTTGTTCTAGACTCTTGGAGCAAGGCTTGGCTTTCCTTATTTTCAGGATTTAGAATCAGTCATGATTAGTTTCTAGTGTTTCACTTCCCTCCGATGATCTTTAGTTTATAATTCAAGTAGGGAAATAAATCTATATGAGAAAAATTCTACATTAGGCATGCCACCTTAAAATGGATGCTGACACCCTGGAGAAGCCAATGCACATCTCGAAATATGGGGGAAATATGGTCAGATTTCCTTCTGCTTATGTCAAGATCTTTACCTGTGATCCGCAGAAGTGATACAAATCCCCCTGTTCTGTACTGAGATACTCTCATCATCCCTGTCACACAACTAGTGGAAACAGATCACCAGGAGAAGGGTTTAAGGGAGAGAGCTCTCAGGCTTGGAGTCTTTCCTTTCTTCAAGGGGACTGCTCAATCAAGTTTGGTGTCTTTTCCTGCTTTGAGGGAGCTTCCTCTTCAGGAATCAGGTAGCCTTCACAAGCCAGACTCCTTTAGAATAAACACTCACAACCAAGAAGAATTCAGTGTAAACAGGAAATAAACTGTTGTTCAAAAGCATCTTGATAGTGCCTTCTCATCCTATTACATTGTCTTAAAATTGCCCTCTTGAAATCATCGGTTTCAGTATGATGATTGACAAAGTTCCTACTTGTTTGTTCTTAGTAATTGTGTTTCCAAGACAGTACTAGTCCTCTTTGCTTCAAATATAGCTTTTTAATGTGCAGCATCACTTTTCTAATCCTTCAGTTTTTATTGCTTGGTTAAAATGTATTGTATGATCTACATAACAACATTCCTGTGTCCTAGATTAGTGTACTAACCTTTATTCAGGTCTGGTTTGGCCTTGGTCTTTCTTGTGTATATAGGATTTTCTCAGTGGTGGTGGTGGTGGCACTGAGTGATCTGAGCTCTAGAGCTCTCTGCTCAATAGACTCCCACAGTAGGAAGATATCTGGCCTAAGACAGCCAAACTGTACTGAAGCTCAGCTAGGTGGTGGAAAAGATCTAGCAATGTGTCTTCTCACTTCAAGTACTGAGGCTAGGCAATCAACAGTTGGCTTTGGCACAGTTTAAATACCACCACACCCAAGATGGCTTCCACAAAGTGTGTCTCTAAAGATCTTGCAATTTACCACAAGATTTCTTGAGACAAATTATAATGGAGGAATCACAAATCAAAAGTCATGAGAGAGGCACTTTTGGAAAACAAAGCAGGGAATTTTTTAAGATGGAATGTGATCCACAGGGAGAGTTACTGGAGCAAGTGGGGAGAAATGTAGAGGATGGACCAAGAATCATATTTCTGAGATAAACAGGACTAAGTCCTGCCTTCAAATCATGTCTGATGTAACTGTCCTAAGCAGTGTTTGCTGCAAGCTTCATAAAATATTCCAATGGGATCTAGTATGAGACGCACAAGTGCTCAGGCACATCTATATTCTCCCATCTTTAATCCTATCAATGTATGACTGCACAAAGGGCAATCTGGCATGCATGTTTAATATCTAGGAAAGTTTGGCACAGATTCAACATGCGTGGCTATCAACAATCAAAAAGTGAAACATCACATATTCAGAAGAATTTTAAATCTTAATACATAGATGCAAACCAACTAAACACATTCAGATGGAACATTTCAAGAAAGATATGAAATGATAGAACCACTGGCCTCAGCAGAAAAACAACCTCCCCGAATCCATCTCCAACCTCCATGCCTGGATCACCGCCTGCACAGATACCCTGGCTCCTCTCAAAGCCGATAAAGATACAAGAGCCAGACTGCAAGCAAGGTGGACATAGAAAAGCTTAGGTTTACGAAATGCCTTTGTAAGCAACTTGAATGAGATAAAGCCAGAACAACCCAAACAAGAGCACCTACAAATCTGCCCAAATCTGCCCTCAGGTACTAACAAGTACATCAAGACCATTAAATGCTCCACACTCACCGTCCGCATCAAAAGCATCATCAACAGTGCCAAGAAAACCTTTGCCATAATGAAAGACTTCACCTGTCCAACAGTAAGCTCCACCAGCGTAACCCCCTCTCAGGACCTCTGCACACAACTGTCCCTATTCTTCAGCAACAAGATCACCAGTATCTACAAAAATGTTAAGCCCCAATCAGACCCTTCCACCCTCGCAGCCCTCCTGACCATATCTACCAACATCCAAAGGACCACCCTGACCAGGACTGAACTCAATTAGTGCAGCCCTCACCCTGATCCTGAATCACTCAGTCATCACAGCCAACTACAGAGATGCCTCTAAACATGTCACAGTATTCCCCATTCCTCAAGAAATGTGCAGCAGACCCAAAGAAACTAGCCAACTATGGCCTATCTCCTTCTTACCTTACCCAGTAAAAAACATGGAAAATATGATAAACAAATGGCTAGCCATTTACCTCTGTGACAACCACCTTCCCAACACCACTCAGTCCAGATTTAGGCCCAACCACAGTACAGAGACCACACTCATCACCGGCAGGACAACATCTGGATAATCATGGACAGAGGTGACACCCATCTAATTAGATCTTTCTACAGCCTTTGTCACTAACTCCCACCTAATCTAATCCAACAGCTGCACAAAGGTGGCATTAAGGTCCCCCACTTTGCTGAATTTGCTTCTACCTAACAGGCCGCAATGAGTTGGTCATCCTGGCCCTCTTCACCTTGGACACCATCACACTCAGCTGCGGAGACCCACAGTGATCCTCATACAGCTCCACTCTATTCAACGCCTACATGACTTCACTCGCTCACATGATCGTGCCCACCGAATCAGTATCATATGCTGTGCTGACAATATCCATCTTATATGTTCCCTCTCCAACCAGATGCAAAAAATCCAACCAATTTCTCCACCTACATGATCGAAGTCACCAAATGCCTCAAGCTCAACACAGACAAGCCAGAAGTAGTCATCTACAGCAAAGACACCTCGTTCTTGGAATCCACCTGGTGGTCTTCCGATCATCAACCCACACCCCTCCTGGCAAACCAAACAAAGAATCTGGCAATAGTAATCGACAACCACCTCACCATGACCAGTCAAGTGAATGCAGTCTCCATCTCCTGTTTCCACACACATGCAAGATGCTCAAGATGATCTTCAAATAGCACCCCACAGTTAGAAATGGGGTCTCTAGTTGGCAGTTGGTTTTCACCCTGTCCAAGTAGGGACCCTCACTCTAGTCAGGATAAGAGAGATCCCCACTCATATAACCCCTGCTCACCCCCTTGGTAGCTTGGCACGAGCAGTCAGGCTTATCTCAGAAGCAATGTGTAAAGCATTTACACATAACACAGAGTAATAAGTGGAAACACTACAAAAGGACACCACACAAGTTTTTAAAAATAGCCATTATTTATCTATATAAAACCAGACCAACATGAGAAAAATCCAACATACAACAATGAAGATATGAATATTGTAAGAATGAACTTAAAAATACAGGTGCATATTTATACTTATATACTTATTTATACTTTTTGATGCAAAACTGCATTAACGCAGTTTTGCATCAAAAGGTTTAGCACTGGCTTGCACCATTCTACAGCACCAGCCGGGTGCCATATTTTAAAAAAAAAAGAGGCTAGCCGGGTGGGGGTGGCGGTGGGGGAAAAGGAGGTTGTGCGACAGAAAATGGCGCCTGGCTGCTTAGCAGCAAAATAAAATGCAGCTAACCAGCCTTGTGTCATTTCCAGATGCACAACCATCCAAAAACATGACTCCTGTCTTAGAAAAGACAAGAGGCATGCCCACCATTCCAACGGCCAGCACAGGGTACCAGTGTCCCCTGAGCATGGCCATTGCACCATTTTTTAAAGAAATACCTACCTATACTTACCTGGGATGGGACCCCCCCATGCTGTCCTGTCCCTCTGGCGTGGGAGGGGGTGTTCCTAGGGCAGGCACCTGTAGACCCATTCCATGGTGTTGGACCATGGGAATGGTTCTACAGGTCCCCTAACGCCTGGTCTGACCCAGGCATTAAATAATGGAGCTAAGCAAGCTTACACCATTATTTGGGTCTGCCTCCCACCCGTGCATCATTTTAGCACAGGGAATAAATATGGCGCTATGGGGATAGCGTCATTTTTTATGGGAACTCGTAACTTGCACCTCACTGACGCAAAGTGGGTTCGCGAATCCAAAAAATGGTTCAAACTCCAATATTTTGATGCTAGACGGGTCAAGTGTCAAAATATAAATATTGGAGTTTGTGCCACATTTGCATCAAAATAAATGACACAAATGTGGCGCAAACAGAGTATAAATATGCCCCACCGTTCCTTAAGGTCCATAGCTCCATCTAGGACTATCACGGCGTCGTGATCAACAAAACCAACAGTTTAGGCCAGCTGCGGTGTCGCGGGTCAGCTACGGTGTCGATAAAAAGACCCGTAAATAGTACCTTTGAAATTGCAGGGCATTGTGATCCTCGCAATGAGATCTGGAGAACGGCGTCACTGGCATTGCGGTGTCGGTCCCGGAGTCAGTGTGGGGGTCGTCGAGCCCTTGAAGTTGCACACGTTGCAGATCGAACTCCGGGCTGATGAAGTCAGGAGCTCCGGCATGGATGGCGTCGGGGCTGTGGTGCAAAGTGGGACGATGCGACGTGCGGTGCCCACAGGTCACCATGCAGGCAGTGGCTTGGTGACGATGTCCAGCGGCATTGGTGAGACCAGGGCTGCTGTGTGAAGCGGGATGGTGCGACGTACGGTGTCACCAGGTCATGGTGCAGGCAGCGGTGTCATTGTTGCTTAAGCGCTGCCATCAGTAGTCAGAGCACAGGATGGGCTCTGCAGCATCCACGGGTCACGGTGCAGACAGGGACATCTGTTGACAACACTGGAGTCGATGGTGCTGGCATTGGTGGGCTGAGGCTGCAGTGCAGGACAGGACGGTGCTTCGTGTACCTCACAAGCGGTGTCCACAGGCCATAGTGCAGGCAGCGGCGCCAGTGTCAGCAGGAGCGGCGGAGTCAGGGATGCCCAGGCTTTGGTGTGAGCAAGGCGATGCCGGAGTGCGGGGGACACAGGTCATGGTGCAAGCAGCGGCTCAGTGGCGGCCTCAGATGGCAGAGTCGGTGAGACCAGGGTTGCGGTGCAAAGCGGGACAGTGCGATTCCCTGCAGCATCAGCAGGCATCGTTGTCAGCGTCGTGGTGGTTTTTCTTCTTGAACAGCACAAAACACGCAGTTCCCAGTACTGTAGGCAGATCAAACTGAAGCCTTTGATATTCCTGAGACTTACAACAGGAGGCAAGTTCTACTCTAAGCCCTTGGAGAACTTTCTCAAACAGGATACACAGCAAAGTTCACCCTTTGCTCTCTTTTAAGGCAGACATAGCAACTGCAGGCCAACCCAGCAAAGCAATACAGCAAAGGGGCAATACTCCTCCTCCAGCTCTTCAGCTCTTCTCCTTGGCAGAGGTTCCTCTTGATCCAGAAAGATTCTAAAAGTCTGGGGTTTGGGGTCCACTATTTATACCTCTTTCTGCCTTTAAAGTTGGTAAAATTCAAAGGGAAGTCTCTCTTGTTTGCAAGATCCTGCCTTGCCCAGGCCAGGCCCCAACACACACCAGGGGGTTGGAGACTGCACTGTGTGAAAGCAGGCACAGTCCTTTCAGGTGTAAATGACCACTTCTCCCTCCACACCAGCTCAGATGGCTCATCAGCATATGCAGGCTACATCCCAGTTCCCTTTGTGTCTCTGTCTATAGGGAATTCACAACAGCTAAACTGTCAGTCTGACCCAGATGTGGAATACACAAGCAGGCAGAGGCACAGAATGGTTTAAGCAAGAAAATGCCCCCTTTCTAAAAGTGGCATTTTCAACCTGACAATCTAAAAACCAACTTTACCACAAGATGTATTTTTAAATTGTGAGTTCAAAGACCCCAAACTCCACATTTCGGTCTGCTCCCAAAGGGAGACTGCACAAAAAGGCAGCCCCCATGTTAACCTGTGAGAGAGATAGGCAGTGAAACCCGAATTTGACAGTATTTCACTGTTTGGACATGTAAAACACATCAGTACATATCCTACCTTTAACATACCCTGCCCACAGGGCTACCTAGGGCCTACCTTAGGGGTGCCTTACATGTATAAAAAGGGAATGTTTGCGCCTGGCAATTGGGTATACTTGCCAGGTCGAATTGGCAGTTTAAAACTGCACACGCAGACACGGCAGGTCTGAGACATGTTCACAGGGCTACTCATGTGGGTGGCACAACCAGTGCTGCAGGCCCACTAGCAGCATTTGATTTACAGGCCCTGGGTGCATCTAGTGCACTTTACTAAGGGCTTACTAGTAAATTGGATATTCCAATCATGGATAAACCAATCACCAATACAATTTACATAGGGAGCCTTTGCACTTTAGAACTGCTCAGCAGCGGTAAAGTGCGCAGAGACAATAAACCAGCAAAAACAGATCAGAACAAAATAGGAGGAAGAAGGCAAAACTTTGAGGATAACCCTGCAAAAAGAGCCATTTCCAACACCCTCGAACACTCATAGAACCATCACCCAAGCCCTCATCACCAGCAAGCTGGACTATGGCAACAACACACTCTACGCTGGAATCCAGACCATTCAAAGCTCGGCACCAGGCTCACACTCAATCTCCCACCCTGTGCGCACTTCACCCCACACCTCAAAAAGTTTCACTGGCTCCCAATCCACAAATGAGCACTGTTCAAATTCCTCATACACACATACAAAACTTTACACATTAGCTCACGTATATCAACAGTCACATAAACTTCCCTCCACTCAGCCAAACTCGTACATGCCACCTGCAGAACCAGATCTAGCAGTCAGCAGTCATGCCTTCCCCTACCTCTCTCCCAAATAATGGAATGGCCTGACCATCAGAACTTCCTCCCAAGTTCTTGAACTTGAATTTGAATTGAACCCTAGCACTGCCCATACAGCTTCTGCTTCAATGCCAGGATACTCTCTAGGGAGTGCTGTGTGTTATACAGATACACTTAAAATAACATTTTCTTTACCATTGAATCCTTCATATCCTTAGAGTGACATCCAGGATATTGTCAACTACAAATTGACATTTTTAGGGCTTCTGAATACTGGAACCTAGGCACAGATCAACAAGATGTTTTCTAGGGATCACTTAACAGATGGTAGATGATAACAGCTCCCAAGTAATAATTTAATATCCATATACAAATGTCATGCTACTTGAATCTTGAAGCTGTTTTATAGCAGAATTGTGGAGAATGAGTTTATAAACTTTTAACTATTTCATATCCAGCAACCAAAGCATACAGTCATGGATATCATTAAATGTATCGTAGATACAGTCTCAGGATCACCTCTTATTATATGGAAGGCTGCTAAACACAGATTTACAGCAGGTGATGCATAAACATTAATACAGTATTATAACACGATGCTGAGGGCTTCAGAGGTTGGTGAAGGCTTTAAATTAGTTATATGCCTCAGGTGAGAGCAAGAGCCTATAGCGAGGGAGAGGGAATGTTATCAACTGTTATACCTCTAGGCACCAGAGATGTAATGCTATTATGACATTCCATCTACTGGGAGTAGGATATTCTAAAGCTAAAATGGAGAGAAAGAAAGAGAAACATTGCAATGTTTGGACAGAGGCCTATGCCCTGAATTATTGACCCTGAGCCACTCCATTGTCCTCACTGGATATGCACTATACCAATGTCCTAACCTGGCTGTACTGCTAGGAAGGTATGACATTAAATATCACAGTGTTTCTTTATTTGGGTCAAGTTCTACTGATTAGAAATAACATCACAGTCATAAGGTGAAAACAACTATGTAGCAGTCATATACTAATAATAAAACGTTATTTAGCACTGTGAATTATGCACTCTGATCCCTGTTGTCTCCAGGCTAATGGGACCGCAACACAACCATTTGGTGGCAAACTGAGCACGTTTTTCTACTGCACAATAAGAAAGTAACTTTGGAAGTCGAGTGACGTTTGTGGCCCCTTTGGCAGCTGTACAACGCCTCAACCTGACAGTTGCCTTTCTATGCAAGTACCACTTCTCGCTATTTACAAGAGAACAGGTAAACTAGAGAGTAGATTTGGTAAATATGGGCCATCTTAGTCGGCAAAATCCCAGAGTACCTGAAGGATTATTTACTTCTGTGTTCGCAAAACGATGCCAACCTTTTCTGAGATGTGCTTTATTTGCTGCGCTATAAATGGCTGCAGCTCTTACAGTTTCTCAGATTAAACTGGAAGTTTCCAGAAATGGAGAATGCTGATGTGTGTTTTTGGCATTATGCCTGGAGAGAAGCAAAATAGTTTAAAAATGTTTTTCATTAACATTTTACTGAAAACTAGTCTGTAGTGCTTGGACGGAGGCATGCTGTCGTTCATAATAACTTGAAAGATTTAAATTCACCTGATTTTGGATTTTTTAATACTAATCACATTTTGTATTAATTTTCACTTCTTTCGACAGATTTCCCACGTTGTGGAGAAGGGTGTGGTTCTGCAGGTTAAAAAGTGAGAGAACACTACTGGCCATGCATTTGTGCACTAAGCGATACATTGATCAGAATCGCACTTCATTTCATCACTTTTTTTGAGGGGCATTTTTATCATCCGGTCAGCTTTCTTTCAAGTGAGCGAGTTTTACCATTACCAGAGTGTTTTCTGAAAAATTTATTATAAAGCCCCTGGCACAATGACACTTGATGCATTGATAACATTGCATGCCAATTTTCCTGTATATGGGGCCCAATATACAAAGATTTTTAGCAGTTGCAAACATCCCGACTCCATGAATCGGGCCACTTGCCACTGCAGAAAGTCCTTTCTGGTCTATCAAACCCAAATTGAAAT
The DNA here is from genome assembly GCF_031143425.1 of Pleurodeles waltl. Classification (NCBI taxonomy): domain Eukaryota; kingdom Metazoa; phylum Chordata; class Amphibia; order Caudata; family Salamandridae; genus Pleurodeles; species Pleurodeles waltl. The sequence continues at coordinate 716,435,733 of NC_090449.1, read as the reverse complement.
TTGGTAATACGTTACCGAATCTCAATTTGGGTTTGAGACCAAACACAATTTGGTATTTGCAAGGAGCACATTTAGTTTGTCCCTTCCAATTGCTGAATCACAGTGGTATGTATTAATGTTTTGCAACTGAATTCTGGTCCCAAAACATTAATATTTTACCACCTCCCTAAAAGCCATTCGCAATTGGGAAGGGGTGAGGACCCCTTCACCTTTGAGAGTGTTAAAAAAGTAAATTTTTTAAGGACAGGCTGTGTTCCCACAGACCATTGTCTACTCTTAAAAAATTAGGGTAAACCTTCTATCATTTTTATTAAAACACATTGCACTTTCCTTTAAGGGAAATGGGCTGTGTTTAAAAAAACTAAAGGTTGCTTTATTTAAAAGCAATCACAGACATGATGCTCCACTGCCCCAGCAGGCCACCATCCCTGTCATGGCTATCATACCTAATGGGTCGCAAACTGCAACCTACCTCATCAATATTTATGAGGTAGGTCCATTTGTGTCCCATTAGGAATCGGTAATTTTAAAATAAAAGTTAAATGCATTAGGAATAGTGAATTCCTAATGGCGATTCGTAGAAAATCACAACTTGGAAACTGCTATTCCCAGTGTTAGTATATCTAGCCCATGGTCAAATACATGCACTGATAGCACAAGCGATTTTAGTGCAAGTACTAAACCAAATTCTTCTGAGCTGCACAGCCAGCAGCTACACATGAGTAATTAGCCACAAAAAGGCTCCTCTACCTGAAGGCAGGTGGTGTATAAAAAACAGCAGAAACAACCTGCAAATTACATCGTTTCGAACAATTAACTACTTCAGCCACAAATGATAATAGAAATTAATGAAATGTAATCTACAAAACATTAATAAAAAATCATAATATCAGCCAATAAAAGTTCCACAATGACCAAAATTGAGCTAGCCTTAAAACTGAATAGGTGAGACCAGACTTTGAATGACCAGGAAGCACACAGTGCACAAAATCAGCCAGACTCTGAGTGCCTGTTTCTTCAACTGTACAGTTAAAGAATACCTAGAATGGCTACAAAGTACCAGAGTACCATTTGCCCATACAACAGAGCAGCGGGATCCCAGCAGCGTGAGTCCAAGAAGTTTTGAAAAACTTGTTCTGTGGCAAATTACTCTTATGATTTGCAGGAAAAGGCAATACAAATGTTGCATAACTAGAAATAGCTGAGAAAAGTGTTCTCATCCAATATTTATTTTTTACAAAAAGGTTGTATATATAAAGAGAATGTCGGAAAGGTTTGTGCATTTATTTAAAAAACACACACCGCTTGCTTTACTTGCCCAGTATGTTAACCAAAATTTAAATAATGATATTCTCTAAAATGACCTAAAAAGTTTGCCTGTGGCAAGGGAAATGTAGCAAGAATCACATTGGAAGAGAGTGCAAGAGCTGACCCTAAACCCTTCCATCAATAGAATCTGAAATAAGTAAGATAATCACAATAGGGCGGATGAATTATAGGCCCGATGAAAACAAGCATTGGCAATGCCAAGAGGTATGGCTTTAAAGGACTGTTGTATGGTAATGTGAAGCATTACAAGTAGATTGCATGGGGACGAATAAGTATTTGTTTGGAAGCAAAGAATTGTACAATAATGTTGGTGTAACTTACAAGGTCAGGTGACAGTTGCACTGTGAAGCCAGACCTAAACATCCATAAAAGTTAATGACTGTCCTCCTCCCATATGTGCTTCTGGCAGAAAAAACATCATAAATGATCTAGTTATCTAGAACACTTTAACAGTTTTAAAATGTAATGTGTGTGCACCTGAAAGTTCAAGCTCAAGCAGAAGAATAAATAAACTAAATTATCACAGTTGTGTGGAGGGTAAGCACTTTTTGTTTCTGTATGCCCTCAACTTCTACCAATTGAAACATGTGGTCCTGGCTCCCAACATGTGGAGGGAGCTAAAACTCTTCTCTAGTTATGCTCACATAATTGTCTGGTGACAGCTGCACTATCAAGCCAGACCATAAAAAAAAAGCCAGGCCCGGGGACAGGAGAAGATCAACTGGAAAGATCTGAGTACCAGTTTTGGGGTTCTTCTTGTTCTGCAAAAAAGCAAATGGAATAAAACTGACAGAAACAGCCAGGAACAACACATGAGGTAGGTAAAAGAAATGAGAGTTTGCATTGGTGGCATAGAAAAAACAAAGAGGTTATTCAAATTAGCGTTTTCCATAACAAAGAGTCATTTTTTATATTTTAACTGTGACACACGTTAAAGAGAATGATACAACTATTTCATGTCTATGGGTTCATACATGATTTTTATGCTTTTACAGAGCAAACATATAAGTATTAGGGTCACATGTTTTTCTAATGCTCACAAATACTTGCACAACTTTGACACACTGAGGCAGAAGTTGGTTAAACCTCTCATTTTGCAGGCAGTGGGATCTGTGATGTCTCTTCTCAGGCACAACTATCAAAGAAGGAAAGGATGGTTATAGCCAAAGAGTGGCACCACTGGCAGTCACCCAATAATGTCAACTTGACACAACAGAATGGGGCACTGTGACACCCTCTTCATCTTGTAACAGACTTTGATAAGATATAGTCTAGACACATAGACCCGTATTTATACTTTTTTTGCGCCGCATTTGCGTCGTTTTTTTACGCAAAAAAGGCGCAAACTTGCAAAATGCCATTGTATTTTGTAGGTTTGCGCCGTTTTGCGTCAAAAAGCGGCGCAAATGCGGCGCTAAAAAAAGTATAAATACGGGCCATAGATAGCAAAGGAGCAGAGATGGACTAACAATGAGCAAATGTCTCAGGTGTTCTTGGTGTCTAACTCTGCCTCTGTTTTTATTTCTTGGTAGCAAAAACATGACTACTTTTCCCAGGTGTAAGAATAGGGTACATTTAAAGACCATTAAGCCTGTGCAGAAGGATCAATATCGGGGGTCAGTAGATTCATCTCTTTGTACTAAAATTCACCAACTGTATGAGACATTCCAACATTCAAAACATCATCAGAGGAGGGCCCTCTGAATATCTGCGTTTTTAGAAGTTTACAGAAGTGTCCCAAGTTGGGCCCCACTCTCAATTGCAGAGGGAGCCTGATCCAAAATTAGATCCCAGTGCTACTATGCAATGTCATACAAATGTAGAATTCAATCAATAAACATAAAGGAACGTGTGTTACTCACCAATGCAGGACTGTAATGTATATGAGAAATGTACACACTAACTTCTCACGACTCCTTAGATCAGCGGTTAGGCACAAGTGAAATCCCAGCACTGAATTTCCACACATTTGGAAAACAAGCATTGGCAAAGGCAATAGGTCTGGATTTAAAGTGTCAACCCAGGTTGTGTTAGCACAATAGAGCAAATCACACAGAAAGGAGCTAGCAGAGGGAGCGGAGAGAAGTACAGTTGTAAGGAATTCCCTCATGAAGTTCAATGCAAGCACTCGTGTGGTGAGAGGGAAGAATACACTCAGACAATAGCATTACCTGAGAGATGAATAGTTCACTGGGTGAGCTAAGACTGTGTGACAAAATGCCTAGCCAATATCTAAAAGAGGCTGATTAAGGAAAGGCAATGGTTAAAAGAGGCAGAACTAAAGTCTAATCTATGTGTGTTTTCAACAATGGTTGAGAGAAAAGAAGACCTAAAACTATGACAATTCAGCTTCTGGGAATTCAATTCAGATCAGCAGCCACGGTTATCTGCTTTAGAAAGACAGAGAGTGAAATGACTGGTAATCAATTCGGGGCAGTTTTATTAAAGTGCAGTCCATTGTTTGAGGATCCCTGGGGAAGGACAAATAGGATTTTTCATGGATTAAAAGGTGGTAGTTAAAAACGACATGAGCATATGACAAAACTAGGTTTTAGTAGTAAAATATTTTTTGCCTTTGTGGAAGGGATTCTTGACTGCCCCCTTGAGAAATTACTCAAAATGAATGAAGGTTCTTTTCACCGATTTCAGAAAAGGTTTGGAGGTAGCCTTGTTGGTTCGAGTGAGAATTATCTAGAGGTTCAAACGCAATATTTTGATTCCCCTACCTATATTCCACCAACAAATCAACAGTGACACAATGTAGGTGAAACTTTATATAGTTTGTAATAGTGTGACTACACAACATCTAAAAATAAAAATTATTGTAATTATAACATCTGGATTAGACTTTGGCCTGCAATGCCTCATCCTCATTTAGAAAATGTTTACTGCTGTTTATGACTGTACATAAACAGTATTATTCCAGTCTATAAAGCTGCATCTTCTTAATTAAATACATTTTCCCACATCGAAAATATAAGCAGAGCCCTTGCACTACTGTCTTTCCAACAAAACATTTTCATTAATTCCCTACAAGATTAATTTATTTTTCAAATGCATGTCTATTTTGGAGGATTAGGATTTGATTAATGTTGACAATGGAAAATCCAAAGTGTCCTCCCGCACGCCAGATGCAGGAGTGTGAACTGATGTACTTTTTAAAACAGTTCCACTGAATTAAAATCGCTTTGTGTATTGCCCATATTGGCTAGAAGGACTTTGATAATTGTTTTGTGAGATATGTATTAATATTTTATGTACCACTGTTAAAATGTTGGAGTATAGCTCATGGGTGATAATTCTGTAGAGGATTAGAGGGAATAAATCCAACAAGTTAATGCTTTTAATTCAGCACTCACTGTGGAATGGAACACACTTTCTGCACATGACTTTAGTTACTGTAGAATGTATCGCATATACACTGGCAGCCACTGTAGTAAGGACATCTGTGCTGATAGATTTAGCAATTGCATTTTTGCACAGTTTGGGTGTTGCAGATATTTTTAATCGGTCGGTCTGTGCAAACGTCCGTGCTAAACTGCACTGTACTTGTGCAATGTGACGCACATATATACACGTTTTGCTGCCCATGCAAAAAAATGCCCTGTGCTCCTGTATTTCTTGGCAGTAATATGCTAGAATAGTTCAGAGCATGTAAGTTACTCATAAGTGGCAATTTTATACCTTTCTCACATACCTCACTGATCACACTCGAACTCTCCTAAAAGTACAGTAGAATCTTGAAAGGGCCATAGATGGCTGAGCAGCAGTTTGCCAAAATACTAGCAGACAGAGGCAAGGTTGGGATGATGCTGCTGACAGCTGGTGTTCCTTTTGTGCTGTGTAGTCGAAAATCTGTGCCTGGTTATTGAGGAGGTGGATCTGCTAGTGCCTCCCGTATACAAACATGCTTTCTGTTTACTCCCAAAAATGTGTAAATGACTAATGGTCTATTCCCATTTTAAAAGGGCGAACCTTTTGAAAAATTGTATTGCAGGAGAATTGTTTAACCTGATGGGGATGACATAACTACCTTTAGTACTCTTGACACAACCCCGATTGAATACGAGAAGATACTAGTTAGCCAAAAACAGAGGCTTGGTAAAAAAGTATTATTTTTGTTTACTTAAGTTATTATAAATTAGAAGTCCTTTTTATAGGTGCAGGAATGGCTAGCAGCAGGAGCAAATTCTTCTTTTGGCACAGCAGAATTTTAAAACTGCAAGGCTCACCATATCAGACGAATGCATGTGGTATCAGTAAAAGCTTTGCATGCAAAGTTTGAACAGATAATGATACACAAATGCGCAACTCCCCATTGCCTCCACTCATTCCTATCCTGGGAAATCTCCTATGTGAATGTATAATTTCTGGTAAAGTTGATGGCTTCTAACCTTTTCAAATATGACTGGCTAAGCAACCTGAGACCTCCATTCCTAGATTTTGCTCTGTTTTGTAAGCAAAAGGTACTACTATCAGACAGGGGCATCTCTAGTCTGGGCAAAGCAGGGGGTGGCACAAAAAAGTGCAAATAAAAAACTAATGACAAAAAATAACTAACCTTACTTGCCACCTCCGCCGCTCCTCGGTTTTCTCTCACAGCAGGCACAGGTGCCAAGCCTGCCCTGCAGCCAATCATAATGCTGCTCTCATGCTGCTGGCAGCATGAGAGCAGCATTGGGATTGACCGAAGCGCTCTGGCTTGGTGGTCCGAGGCAGACTGGGAGCCCCTGCCTTCTGCCTCCAACCCGGCAGCAGAGTGCCGGGTTGGAGAGAGTACAGTGTTCATGTGTGTTTGGCCAGCCTGAGACGGCCGTCCAAACACACATGTGCACTGAGAGGTGTGCACACCACGGCCCTCAGTGATCGTCATCCCTATGGCCCGCTCCTTGAAAGATAAAAATTATTATAAACATTGTGTATTATCATTTTTATTTTTCAATTTGGAGCTGCTGGCGAGGATAGAGGAGAAGCCGCTGCGGCCATCAGATAATGTATTGTTTCTGCAACTCCTCTGCCATTGTTTAGATGCACATCAAGGCCACAGGAGATGTTTTCTTACTGGACACAAAATAATAAACGTGCTGATTAAATAATAGTTGTGACATGTGCAATTATAATGGGAGATTTAACAGCAGGACACAGGTCTATTTACCTTTAACTCTTGGAGAGGGTCTGCTGAGACTCATGTGGATAACCTGCTCAGACCCCCGTAACTTGGTTGCTCACTTCTCCAAACGTCTATTTATTCACTTATACTTAATGCCAAAGTGTGATGGTTCTTTCTGTGTGTTACTTTTTTGGGAGACTGCGCTCTAGGTGACACACAGTTGAATTTCCTTCCTCAACAGAGCTAGCTTCAAATCCAAGTCCAAAGATGAAAATGTTGCAGAGCTAGGGCTGGTACCTAGGGCTGCTAAAAAGGGCATGCATTCATTCGAAGAAGTTAAAGGCGGCCCACAGGTAAGTACTTCAGCAAGAAAATCTAAAATGTCAGCTCTATACTGGAGCAATACCCACCCCATTTATCTTTTCAATGAATACCTTTGCCAGCACTCATGGATTCAGGAGGTTCCACAGGACTGCATAAGATTGTTTACTGCACCTTGTGGTGGCAGTGAACCCACACCCATGAATGCTTAGAAGTGGGCATCAGAAAAAAACAGGATAAGTCCACACTCTTCTCAGATGAGCAGGTCTATCCAGGCATTGATCCCTTGTTGGCACATCAGAAGAATACCAGAAGAAGACCATGGAAGTGAGCCCACAGGTCCCTTAACGCCTGCCCTGACCCAGGCGTTAAAAAACGGCACACATCAGGCTGTGCGCCGTTTTTTAAGGCGCGCCTTCTCCTGTGCGTCAAAATGGCGCAGGAGTATAAATAAGGCGCATTTTTTGGGCGGGAACGCCTACCTTGCATGTCATTAACATAAGGCAGTTTCCCTCATCCAAACAATGACTCACACGGAGGAATTTTGACGTCCGCGGGCTCGGGCATCAAAGTTTAAATATGTGCGTAAAAAAATTTGACGCACATTCGGCACAAACAGAGTATAAACATGTACACATTGAAGGCCTGGTTGACTAGTGAGCTTGCTCCACCAAAGAGAGTGACAGAACAACAGCTTACAGAATGGCTGTCAATTCCCTCCAGTTGGATCACTTGACCTGCCTTCAAAGCTGTTGACAGCACCTGTGTGACCTCATTTCCCAATGTTGCACTTCACCATAATTGACTGGAATCACTTGTCACCAAATTTGTTCCTTTGACCTGATGAAGATCCTGTAGCTATGGAGATAAGGGGTTGAAAGGTCAATGAATTTTACTGTTTGGCATTATGCTGTTCTCTTCTACAGCAAAATTCACGCACATGTGTTCTGTGCTGTAGAAATGTATCAATTGTTAACAGTGCTTAATCCTTCGTAGATGATTTTTGCACGCCTGTGATTCACGTCTATTCACAAACCATTTGTGCCATGCCGTTTTCCTTTAGGGGCATTTATATGCATTTTCATTTTTTAAAGTCAGTAAAAACTATGATTTAAGATACAACAAATGGCGCATGTAATCGCTCCACGTTAAGAAATTGCCAGGGAAGCATAGGCTCTTACCAAGGGAGCCTTGTTTCTGTACCATCACTACAAGGCCAGCAGGTGCAGTCTCAGATGATAAGGAATGGGATACCTTGCACTGCCATTTATTCTTCCTGGATGGCTGTCCCTAGAGCAGCAGCAGATACTGATAAAAAGATGCCTCAGAAGGTGCCCGGTTTATGGAACGTTTTTCTAAAAAACATTGGTAGCCTTTGTGAGCAAGAACTGCTATAACATTGCGATTTAATGTATTTGCGACAAAGTGCAATGAATATCTACCCTAGCTACATTTCTATGAATACTTTGTTTTGAAAAAGAAAATTATGAAGGTTACAGAACAATACATTATAATGAAAAATTACTGGTGAACTTACTGTCTCTGTCCTTTCAGAATTTGACCGTCTGTGTTATTTCTTGGCCAATATGAAAACAAACTTCTGTCATGAGGAATAAAATGCTCTCCATATACCCGAGGTATCTTGTTAGCAATAACTAATTCGAGATTTAAACCTTATGTAAAAAGAGGTAAACATGAAAGGGAGGCTGTCGATGAAATTATAGTGTATTATATCTTTTTCAGCTTGCATTATTACTGTTTATCTGGACTCATTTCCGAAATGAATTTTGAAACGAAAATGAAGTTACATCATACTTTTTTAATTAGATAGCATAATGTGTACAAAAAAATTGTGAAAGTAGGTGGTGAACGGTATTTTATTAGTTTAATAATCACCTAGTCCGACTCAAAAAACTGTAGTCATCCTGATGTATTTGCAGCTAAACAAATCTAAAATAGTGAAAAAGTTACAAAATGTAGAACACTTGTAAGAACTCCTACTGTGCATCACCCCCAAAATGGTTGCTCACTAATTAACCACAACTAGCCGTGTTCAGGCTGAGCACGCTACGTACATGCTCTTACCTTGCTTCTTAATGGTTGCTAGCGCGCCTTGTCCTTAGTAAGTAAACTTACAAGGGGACGCGTATAGGTCGATGAATCTTTTGGATCGCATAGGGTATCCTAGTCAGGTATTGTGAGTAAGAAAACATCCACACTAATTAATTTATAAATCAACACATAATACAGAAGACCAATCTAAAAGAAATTACCATCACTCATAAGAAGTTAGTTTGTTTTATTCCCTATTAGTTACAACTCTAATCAAAAAACCTTTATTCAGCAGAACCATAATTACCAAACATTGTTAGCGACACAAGCAATGAATTATCAGAATTTTATTAATATGCAACCAACATAAATCAAGCATAGCGATTCATGAACATTGAATAATTCAGCAATATGAGTCAGTCAGTCTTAGTCCAAGTCACCATTAGTCACCCTCGTCAGCCTACCTATCTCAAATTAGCATCGGCATGTGGGTACTCATGCGAAAACAATTTAGTCAAAAATCAATAATTTGGAAAATCTAACTAAAAGAGAAAAACACTTTTAACACAGCGCAGTTGGTACCTAGAAGGAAAGCACATGTTAGTCAGTTGTGTTATGGCTACCTATCCGAGATATATCAGCAGCAAGTCAGTCTTCGTCTCCAGGTCATCAGTCATCAGTTAGGCTCAGGCTCACAAGGAGCAAGCCCAAATTTCAGCACTTCGGACAGTGTCTCCTGACGTCATCAACATTCGCCTCTCCGTTCTGATTTTTCCTCTCATGTCATGACTTTTTATTAGGGTCTCTCTGTCCGTCCCACAATTTGCCCATTGGTCAACCTTATCAGGGGTTATGACTCTTAGCTATAATTTTTGTTTACCACTTGTCTACGTTATTTTGAGAATCAAGTTCCATTAACATGATTGGTCCTTTAGTCGATGAGGACATCATCTGGCTCTTCAGATAACGAAATTGTTGCCCCCAGCTCTTAGTCTATAGCTCCATTGCTCAAGTCCTGGGAAAGTACATTTAGCCTACTCTACACATAATTGTATCAATTTGTTCTGATCGTCTCCTGTCTGTTGGTGAGTTTGCAGATTTTTCTAGCAGTGCTCAGTGGTGAACTCTGTACAGTTCAAGGTCCTTTTCTCCAGTTCCAGTCTGCAGCAGCTCATCACATCTCCACGTTTAAGCAGGTAAGATCCAACGCTGACTAGGCCTCTGGAAGAGCTAATTTAAGAATATGTAACACCATAATTGTAAATCTATATCCTTCATTGTAGCATATTAATATAAAATATTAAGCATTTCATATTATTTTAGTACTGTTAACACAGATGGTGACCACTCCCGTGGGCACATTTTGCACAATACATGTTATTTTCAATTACTGTTAATCAAATGTCAAATTTTCTCATTAGTCAATATATGCAACTCATTAGCATATTCTCAAATTAGCATAACTGCTGCAACAGTCTCTCCTCTGATGACTAAATATATCATCACACCTTTCCTTGTCAAACATTACAAGTTACTTTCCGTTACATTTTGACCTCTTCTGTTTCTATTTTCCGTATAGATTCTTCTTCTAGGTGGTTCTTCCCTCCTCTGATTATTCTTAGCTCTTTTTAATTGAATTTTGTGCCATAAATTGCATGCCCCCCATAATCCTAATATAATAGTGACCACAATTAATATTCCTTGAACAATTTCCCACCCCAAATTCGTCTGAAACAATTTCCTAGTGTTGCAAATCCATTTTCCACTTTTTCCCAAACTCCTGGTTCTTTCAAATCCTTATTTGCTTTAGTTAAGTTAGTAAGCAATTCTTTTACTTCTTTCTCATTAGCAGGAATGTACGAGCAACAGTGCCTTTCATTAATCATCTTGCAGACTCCTCCATCTTTCGCCAATATTATGTCTAAAGCAAGCCTGTTTTGAAGCGTCATAGCTCTATCCGCAGCTAACTCAGTGTTTAGTGCTAATATAGCTGCTGTAAAGTTAGTAAACATATTATCTACTATAGTTGACAACTTTCGTATTTTGTTTGCATTTAATTTAACTCCTACTGAAGGAATTACTGCACCAAAAATATCCCCTAGTATTGCAGAGGCTGTTTCTCTTCTTTGTCTCATCCGGTGTAACTCAGTCATTTTTGGTATTTTCTTCAAATCATCTATTTGATAGATCTTAGGGAATACTATTCCCAAATAATATGTCCCATACCATCACTTAGGGAGACGGTAATAAGCATTGAGTCCACAAATATAATAGATTCCAGGAATCACAGGGTCAGCACCATTCAACATGAACGTCCATTTACTCTGAAACAAAAACGCATGCCTACTTTCACTTGTTCCCACAAATAAAGTGTCAGCACATGATTTTGGCCTGTATATACAAAGCTTCTCTACATGTAATGCGTCTAAAGCTAACTTTCCTTGTATTTTAAAAGCAGTGTAAGCATAATCATTTTTGTAAATCCCTTTCTCTAATCCTTTTTATAGTTTTTCCTTCAATGTTTTTCTCCTATCGTCATATAAAGCTCTTTTCCATGGGAGTTAATAAGCAAGTCAAATTGTTGGGATGCGCATAAGCCGTGCCAAATGTTAGTGTAGGCTCGAAGAATCCTCTAACTAGTACTTTATCGTGATCCTTAACTATCTTACTCAAGTATCTAATTACAGAAACAAAGGAAAATACTAAATCATAATTTGAATAAAAGTACTGAATGTACTCCTGATTATAGAAGCGTGTTAGTATCAGACTACAAGTTATACCATGAGTCAGTGGTAGACTATGATAAGTAACCCCTTCTTCCACAAAGGAAGTTATTTGTGTACACACAAGACAATCTTTTGCATCCATGGTTTCCACATACTCACTCAATAGACGAAAAAAGACGTTAGAAGATAATTCTCCCTTTGCGTTAGTATAATCATGCAAGTATTGCTCATCTAATTTAAACTTCTCTTTAGCTGTTAGTGTAGTAGTTTCATGCATAAATGTAACTCTTACTTCTTTCATCTCATGAATTGACATGCCCACAATCATTATTACAAACAATATTCCACACACAATCGCCATTCCTACACTCAAACATCTACAATACTTAATATGCCTCACGTTAGTATCTAAATTAGCCGTGATCTGTAAAGAATCAGAAAGCAGAGTTTTCAACTCCTAATTAATATGCAACACAAAAATCAAAAATCAAAAATATACTTCTTTCTTCACACTTTTAACTTCACACGACAAGACCCCTTCTTCCTTTGTCCAGGTTCTAAGTGTCATATCAGGCTGTCAATGTCTTTTCCGGTAAATCAGTAACCTCAATCTTTTTCTTTCTTTTTTTTTTTCAGCAACACAGTCTGTTGTTTTCTCTCCTTCAGGTTGCATCAAAGTACTGATTCCGAACTTCTCTGTCAAAACAAAAGGACATAAACTCGTTTTGCCAGTCACTTGTCGTGGCATATGCCCACTCCGGTCCTGCGTATTTTCGACTTGCCACTCTCTTTCTTTTCAACCTCCTTTCCACTGTTAGTTCTCCATCACTCAGTTCATCTTTCTTTGTGGTGTCTTGTTCTTCCTCTATTGTTTCATCTATTACCAAGTCCTTCTTCTTCCCTATTTGAGATTCAGGCCAATTATCCCCTTTTCTTACACCTTCTGTCAGCAATCTCTTCAAGATAGGACTTTTCTCCTTTACTTTGTCTGAAGTGCCCCCTTTTGATGGGCCTGCAACGGGTTCAGGAGGAGTCAGATCACTTTTGGTTTGAGCTGGCTCAACTCTTTTCTCCTCAGGCTCTGGCACTGAGTCTCCTTGTTTTTAAGTCCCTTTTGTTTGCGTTAGCACTTCTCCTGTGCATGGATCTCTTAAAGTCTTTTCTGCATTGTCTGCACGTTCTGCTTCTTGATTTTCCACACCCTTGTCTCTTACTGGGGTGATTGATCCTTCTTCCGTCAGTTCTGGGTCCACTTCCGGCTCAACTTGTTCTGGTTCAGGCAGAATTACTCGCTTCGCTGCTGCTGGTGTTCTCAGCAACACTTCTTCATGATCCTGGGGACTCACCACCTTTTTTGTATGGCTTGTATATATCCAATTGGGCAACCCTGCACACTTTACAGCTGTGGTAGTCGTCAACACCACTTGATATGGACCTCTCCAACGTGGCTCTTGGCAGGTTTTCCGCACATGCTTTTTGATCACAACCCAATCTCCGGCTCTCAGGTTGTGACCTGGGGCTCTCAGGTTGTGACCTGGGGCATGGATAGGATAGGTGGCAGGGTAACGGCTTGTACCTGCTGAGAAAAAGATTGAACCACATCAGCTAGACCTGTGCAGTAGTCTAAAACCATATCATCTGTGATATTCACTAGAGCATTGGCTGGTACTGCTGGCAGTCTCATTGCTCTTCCCATGAGAATCTTGTGGGGGGACAATCCTGTCTTCCTGTCAGGTACATTTCTCATTGACATTAACACTAAAGGCAATGTATCTGGCCATTTCAAATTTGTGACTGCACACATTTTGGAGATTCTTGATTTCAGGGTACCATTCATTTGTTCTACCAATCCTGATGCCTCTGGTCGATAGCTGCAATGTAGCTTCTGTTCAATATTCAGTGCTGCACATCAGAGTTTGTTCACTTCGTTATTGAAGTGCGTTCCCATATATGATTCTAAAGAGATTGGAAATCCGAACATTGGTATCAGCTCTCTAAGCAGTAATTTTGCAATTGTGAGGCTATCATTTCTACGCGTGGGGTATGCTTCAATCCAATGACTAAACACACATACAATCACCAACACGAACTTCAGTCCACCACATGCAGGCATCTCAATGAAATCTAATTGCATTCTGCTGAATGGTCCTCCTGCTCTTCCAATGTGGCTCAAACTTACCACTGTCCTTTTCCCCACGTTCAACTGTTGGCAAATCACACATCTATGGCACACTGCCTCAGCTGCTTGTCTAAATTTTGGATTGAACCAGTCAACCTTGAACAACCTAATCATGGCATCCCTTCCAATGTGTGCCTGACAATGGTAATATCGAGCCATCTGAGACAACAGACAATTCGGTAGCACCATCTGGCCCTCCTCAGATACCCAGATTTCATCTGGTCTTTACATACACTTCAACTTTGCCCACAACTTTTTCTCTTCCTTGTCTGCATGTTCTTACAAAGTTTTCAATTCCTCTAAGGTGTCAATTACTTTTAGAGCAAAATTTGCACAACTGGTCCCTTCTTCTTGCATTAGTTCCCACTTATCCTTGAACGATATACAATTCAGGGTGCAAAATCATGCCATCTGATCCGCATATCCATTTCCCAAGGAAATGTAATCTTGTGTTTTCTGATGTGCACTGCATTTTACTATGGCAATTTTTCTGGTAACTGTATTGCGTACAATAACTCTTTTATCCCGTCACCATTTTGTACTGGGGTTCCACTGGCGGTCATGAACCCTCTTTGTGACCACAATTGACCAAAATCATGAACACTTCCAAATCCGTATTGGCTATCTGTGTATATTGTCACTCTCAGCCTGGTAGAGACATAACATACCATAGCGAGAGCCACCAATTCTGCCACTTGTGTTGAACATACACCAGGAATGGTACACACAGCATACCCTGCTCTCAATGTGCCTGTGTCATCTCTGAGGCATGAACCATCAACAAAAACATTTTGATCATTTTCTTCCAGTCGAGTGTCTCTAATATCAGGTCTAGGCTTTGTACAGAGATATGTAACTTCAAGACAATCATGCTCTTTATCTTCCTCTTTTTCGACTTCAACAGTATCACTTGGCAGTAATGTTGCTGGATTCAACGCTGTACATCTTTTCAAAGTGACATTCGGAGCTCCCAATATACTCGTCTCATACCTTGTCAGTAGAGCCCCCGTCAAATGTTGGGTTTTTGTTCTTGTCAGCAAAACTTCAACTCAATGTGGCACCATTACCGTCACTGGGTATGCCATGACTACCCCTTCACATTGGAAAAGACTTTGACCAACTGCGGCTACTGCTCGCAGACAACCTGGTGAAACTGCTGCAACCAAGTCCAAGGTAGCTGAAAAATAGGCTACTGGGTGATAAGCACCTTCATGGACCTGTGTCAAGACAGACAAAGAACAAGCATCACGTTCATGATAAAAAGGCTTTGTGTAATCAGGCATTCCCAACGCTGGAGCTCTGCACAAACTCTCTCTCAATTCAGTGAAAGCCCTCATCTGATCTTCATCTAGAGTAATGGGGTCTGTAACCCCCTTATGGGTCAATTGTTGTGAAGGTTTGGCAATCCCTGCTAAATTCTGGATCCATTGTCTACAGTATCCTACCATTCCCAGAAACATGCGTACATCCTTCTGGGAAGTTGGTGGACTTCTCTGCAAAATCATTGTAATCCTTTCTCGGGATATTCTCCTCAACCCTTTCTCAATCTGATGATCCAAGTATTTGACAGACTTTTGACAGTACTGCAGCTTTGCAGGTGAGACCTTGTGACCAATGTCTCACAAGGTCTCACCTGCAAATGATTGAGTAGGACAATCGAATCATGTTTGCACTTGTCCTTTGTCTTGGACGCAATCAATAAGTCATCAATGTACAGTACAAGAGTCGATTGGCAAGGTAATTCCAAAGACTCAAAATTATTTTTCAGAATCTGGTTAAACAAGGACGGTGACTCCGTATACCCTTGTGGAAGCCTGCACCAGCTGTAGACTTTATCTAGGAATTTGAAACTGAAAAGAAACTGACTATCCTCATGAAGTGGTACTGAAAAGAAAGCTTGTGACAGATCGACTACTGTGAACCACTCTGCCTCGCATGGAATCTGAAACAGTATCACTGCTGGATTAGGCACAATCGGGCAACACTTAACCACCATGCCATTCACTTTTAGCAAATCCTGCACAATTCACACCTTTCCACAAGGCTTTTTCAATCCCATTGTCGCTGAATTACATGGACTGCTCAACACTTCCTGCTTCAAGAAATCCCCAATTATTTGTGCCACTTACCTCAACACATCCTGTGGCATATTGTACTGTGGAAGTTTTGGAAACTCAACATTTGGCTTCAAGGTGATTTTAATTGTCTCCACACTTTTGATCAAACCTACTTTTTTCCTATCAAATCCCAGACTTTCTCCTTCACTGTTCCCTGTAAATCTGCGTGCAATTCCTTCAACGTGAGCATTGGGAAAATCTCAATCAAAGGGTACTCTTCAAATGCTTCATTAAGAACCATGGCTGATGCTTGCTCTTCCTCATCATCACTATTTGTCTGGACTTCTATTCCTGCATCTGTACAATTTATGGAGCATTTGGTTTTGCACAATAAGTCTCTGCCTAACAAAGAAACGGGACTTGAGTTGCACACCACAAATCTATGCAGTCCTGTATAGTTCCCAATTTCAATTTGTACTGGTTCTGTGATAGGATTAGTTAATTGCCTATTCTCCACTCACACAACCTGCACTGTTCTTCTGGAAAGGGGCAAGTCTGGTACTTCTACACTACTTACTGTGGAACGCGTGGCTCCAGTGTCAACCAAGAATGACACTTTACGTCCCATTACCTTTCCCTTCACAAAAGGCCCTCTCTGATCTACCTGTAGGGATGCGGCAAGAATGCAGGCTCCTTCATCCGAACTGTCACTCATCCATTCATCGTTTATTTCATCCTCACTGTGAAATGGGAATTGGTGTGCTGTACTGTTACTGTTATCTAATCTCTGACCATTGACCTGCTGAGTAAGCATAACTTGTTGCTTCTCCATCGGGGCTTGAGGTATGTGCATTTGCTGTCTAGGCACCATAGAAATCTGCTGCTGTACTGGTGCTAAAGGAGTATATTGCGCTCGTGGCACCTGCATCTGTTGTACTGGCAAAAAGGTTTGACCTCTATTTTGGACATTCGGGACTTCGCCCCTCACTCTAGGGACTCTCACTGTCTGTACTGTACTGACATCACCTTGCTGAACCATTCCTTCCTGCACCATCAGCGGACACTCCCACTTCCAGTGTCCCACGTTTCTGCACAGGTGACATGGCAACATCCTTTTTATGCCCTGCATGTCATTCTGAATAACCACTGTGTTCAAATCCAGACCACGCTTCACATCCAGACCACGTCCTCTACCCCTCACTTGAGGCTGAAACGCTATAGCTCTCTGTTGAGGCGGCATCGGTGGCACTAAAGCTCTAAAGCTCCTTGCACTCCTGATTGTGCTGCCTTAATCTGCATCACCATTTCTTTTGCTTTAATTCAATCTCATCACTACAATATTTTGCATACTGGAACACCTCATCAATCGGCTTTGCCTGGCAACAAATCAAATGATTCTTAATCATCTGCCCTACTTCAGGTCTCAACCCTTCAACAAACCTAAACACGAATGCAACATGTCCTTTAGTTCGACTGCTTCCTTACCACTGTACTTCTTGAACGCCTTTAGCAATCTTTCATAATAGGTATGTATTGACTCTTTGGTGTCCTGAACTGTCCTGTCAATCCTCTGCCAATCAAAGTTTTTCGGAGAAATCCTAGTTTTGAGAAACTCAATCACCCTATAATAATTTTTCATTACCTCGGGTGATGGGGCACCTGTAATTTTATGCCTCTCAGGTTCGCTTGATGGCCAGTTTACTGCCCTTTTACACTCGACCCATAATTCAATCGGTACAACTATCTCAAACAAAGTGTTCAAGTCTTCCCACAAACACCTGGAGAGTTTCACGAACCTCTCAGTCTGTTGGTACCATTCAACTGGCTTCTCTCTCAATTTAGGATAATCATTGGTAAAAGACAGTATGTCACTTCGATGCCAAGGAACATAAACAAATTGCCCTCCTGGAATTTCCCTCATCGGTAGCATTTTGACTCTGTTCCCTCTGTCTCACCCTCTGAATCTCGTTTTTGTTTATCTTTTCTCTTTGCCCGTCTGCCTTCCCACTTCTCTAGTGCCCCCCAAATCTGCGCACTCTGCAATAAGTCTCTTAAATGTGCTTTCATTCCTGCCGACCTCATGTGTTCAAAATCCTCTGCCTCGAAGTCCAATCTGTAACTTCGTCTCAAATGCTTCATTGTCTTAAGATCAATGTCATGTTTCTCTGCTGCTTCTGCTAATTTCTGATGTATTTTTCCCACTTCCTTTGTAATCCTCGGACACAAATACCTCAGCTCCTCCTCTGTATAGGATTCTAACCTACTCAATCCCATTGTTCCTTCAACTAAGTTGTTTGCCTCAATATTTAGCCCCACTCGATTCAGTTGCTCTTCCCAATATGAGGCACCTTGCGATGAGATTAGACTATCCAGCCAACTAGTTAACTGCTGTGCTGTTAACCCTTGTAATGAAATGTTACTCGCATTAACCGCTGGCAACTGTTGTACCCCTGTCCCCACAGCTTGTGGTGTCAAAAGTCTCATACTCTTATTCGCATCTGCTAATGCCACAAGAGAACTAAATCCCACAGAAAATTTAAGCTCACCCAGACAAGTACTTGAAGATGATATCGTCAGTGCTGAGTCTCCCACTCCCCTTCTCCCTAAGTTCTGTGATATCTCAATTTGTCCCCCTGCCTCTGATTTCTTCTGAGCATATAAGGGTACCTCTGGACCAACAGTAATCGGTAGCGATATTACATCTGGAGCTGCACTGGAACTTGCACTTTGTGTAAGTAGTACTCCCATTGCCTGATTCATAACTGGTGCGAGATCCACTAATGTCCCAGTTAACTTTTTAGGCCTTGGCATATTCTATATCTGTGCTGGCGGCAGTAACATTGGAGTCAAGTCAGTCTGAACTAACATTGTTTGCAGATGTACCTGCTCCAACGGCACCACAATATTTGAAACAGTCTCAAGAGCGGGTACATTCGGGTAAATTCCTGGTGCAGAAGGTGTAGGCACCTGCACTTGAACTTCGGCTTTCGTTCCTGCAACTGGTGTAATCTGCACTACCCCTGGTATCTGTCCTCCTTCTGTTTGTTCAGCACTGGCAGCTCCCTGGGATGTTCCAGGAGTAGCAGGATGGGCTGTAGCAATATTTCCTGGACCCACTGAATAAGTCGTCATAGGCAGAGGTCTATCTCTTAGTAACTGCGTAATGTGATCCTCAACATCAGAATCGTTATCATCTACATAGGACTTTTTATTTTTCTTTCTTTCCTCGTACTCCCTTTCCTTGTTATCATCTCCTTTGTCTGAATCATCACCTTCTGTGATTGCAGGGAACATCTTAATCCCCTTCATAGTTGCCATTCTCCATCTTTTTTGTTCCCAATCCCACCTAGGTTCGGCTAGTGACTTCTCTACCTTTCTTATCCTTCTATTAGTTTTCAGCTCATGCTGCTGTCTGGCCACTAGCTCCAAAACTGCTAAAGCCTCAAACTGTGCTGGTCTCATGTCATACAATGATAATCGCAATTGGTCTAGAACCCTTAAATAAACGTTCCATGCTCTGGAAATGCTAGGGTTCCTTGATTCTTGGTCAACCAAAGACAAGAAGCTATGTCCTTTTCTGTCATTACGAGATGTGTTGGACTATCCACGGGGGGCTGGTTCCCCCACTGAAGCCTTAATGTATGATTCACCCTTCATCACACTCCTAAATGCCTTGAAAAACTTTATTTTGCCTGTGTTATGTATTACAATTCAATAAATGAGACTACTTTTACCCCCAAGATTCCCTTCACCCGTCCGCTCACCCAATTGCCTCTCACGGAGGGCTGCCAATCCGGTCACAGCTTTTCTCAGTAAACCGACCTATCCCAGTGCGGCACACACTGACGTCACACTAACACACAGAGGCTGACAAAGTCTTGCGGCTTCGCCTCCCTCGGCTCAAATTCATTCAACTAATGCAATTATATTGCGAGCGTCTTCATCAAATAATAACTAAAACAAATCCGCTGGTTTACTACAGGAGGGACACAGTCGCTTCAGGGACCTTACAGATTTTCACTAAAAGGCACTCTCTGGGACCTTAGCTATTCTTCTTTCTCAGTCCCCTATGTCCGCAAGTAAAATTCGACCCACAAACTTTACTCTCAACTGATCTTTGAGTCTGTCCTGCTGCACATAGGACTCGCCAAATTTCAGTTTGAGCTTCTTTTACTCAACATACATTCACTCAGACTTGTTGACCAAGCCCAATCAACTTACTAAACCAGACAGATTTACAACATATACCCAAGTGTCTCCTACACTTGTCAATACACTCCAGAGTCTTAGACCACGCAGGGTCCGTACATCACCAATAACCACGTGGGCAATTTTTTAGCACAAAGCGCTACACACATGTGAAGTTCGACGACTTCCCTACTCGCACACCATTTAGGAGTACGCACGCTCCTAATAACTCTAAACTGGAGTACGCAAACTCCCTACTCTTTACCTCACATATATCAAAATTCACCTGCGGTCTGCTTAAGCTTAGGCAAGCGCAATTCTACCACTCTCATATTATCTCAAATAAGGCAGGAACATACCCAACCTCACTCACGGGATCCAGGATCTGGGAAAGTCATTTCTGGGCTTAAGGGAACATCATCTTTACTACCATTATCATTTCAAAAACAAAATTCAAACCTCATAAATCTGAACAACTATAATCAATTGTAAACGACCACCATAACCTTTACTCACCACTTATCTAGTTCCCTAAGGAAAATAACCATCAAGCTGCTACCAAAAACTGCTCGCACGCCTTCTCCTTAGTAAGTAAACTTACAAGGGAACGCATATAGGTCGATGAATCTTTTGGACGCATAGGGTATCCTAGTCAAGCATTGTGAGTAAGAAAACATCCACAGTAATTAATTTACAAATCAACACATAATACCGAAGACCAATCTAAAAGAAATTACCATCACTCATAAGAAGTTAGTTTGTTTTATTCCCTATTAGTTACAACTCTAATAAAAAAAAACTTTATTCAGCGGAACCATAATTTCCAAACTTTGTTAGCGATACAAGCAATGAATTATCAGAATTTTATTAACATGCAACCAAGATTAATCAAGCATAGCGATTCATGAACATTGAATAATCCAGCAGTATGAGTCAGTCAGTCCTAGTCCAAGTCACCATTAGTCACCCTTGTCAGCCTACCTATCTCAAATTTGCATCGGCATGTGGGTCCTCATGCGAAAACAATTTAGTCAAAAATCAATAATTTGGAAAATCTAACTAAAAGAGAAAAATATTTTTAACACAGCGCAGTTGGTACCTAGAAGGAAAGCACATGTAAGTCAGTTGTGTTATAGCTACCTATCCAAGATAGATCAGCAGCAAGTCAGTCTTCGTCTCCAGGTCATCAGTCATCAGTTAGGCTCAGGCTCACAAGGAGCAAGCCCAAATTTCAGCACTTCCGACAGCGTCTCCTGACGTCATCAACATTCACCTCTCCGTTCTGATTTTTCCTCTCATGTCATGACTTTTTATTAGGGTCTCTCAGTCCATCCCACAATTTGCCCATTGGTCAACCTTATCAGGGCTTATGACTCTAACCTATAATTTTTGTTTACCACTTGTCTACGTTATTTTGAGAATCAAGTTCCATTAAAATGATTGGTCCTTTAGTTGATGAGGACATCATCCGGCTCTTCAGGTAACAAAATTGTTGCCCCCAGCTCTTAGTCTGTAGCTCCATTGTTCAAGTCCTGGGAAAGTACTTTTCTATAGTTCCAGTCTGCGGCAGTTCATCGCGTCTCCACGTTCAAGCAGGCAAGACCCAGCGCTGACTAGGCCTCTGGAATAGCTAATTTAAGAATATGTAACACCATAATTATAAATCTATATACTTCATTATAGCATATTAATACAAAATATTAAGCATTTCACATTATTTTAGTACTGTTAACACAGATGGTGACTACTCCCCGTGGGCACATTTTGCACAATACAGGTTATTTTCAATTACTGTTACTCAAATGTCAAATTTTCTCATTAGTCAATATACGCAACTCATTTGCATGTTCTCATATTAGCATATCTGCTGCAACATAGTTCTACTGGAAAACGTGAGAAGCCATAATTTTCTTTAACTACCCGCTTCATTATTTCTATTTATGATGGTCAAGGATAACTGTATAAGTGGAATTTGGGGAATCTACCCAATGTCAAGCATGTTTACTTCTTGCTGTGTTGTATCGAGGTACACAAAAACATTGCATCAATTACTTTTTTTTTTAACTTAGTGTGAGTCACCTCACTGCAAAAGACAGAGGCTTAACATGATTTTGCGGCAAAATAATGAGATAACATGGAATGAAAGTGTGCAAATATGAGCACTGTAGTGCACCATCAAGGTAAAAATGGTTTGCAGGACTAAAATTCATTGCCAATGTTTCAGTCCGTAATTTGTAAATACAAAGGTGGCGGTGCCCAAAGCCCTCTTCTTTAACACGCGGCTGCTGCATTTAAATTTGTGAACACAGAATACTGAGGCGGCGTAATCCTGAAGCCATCTCGGGCCTCTTCAATCCATATAGAGCTACTCCATGCCCCTTCAGCTCACTAAAGCAGCTTTCTACTTTCTCCCTTTGTGATGCTTTTTCATTTTTCCCTTCCTCTGTCTGTCCCATATGTGTCTTTTGCTCGCAGCAAATGTCTGAGGCAGAAGAATAAGCCCCGGCCCTCAAAAATAAGTGCCAGTGCTCAGCCCCAGAAACAACAAGCACAAATTAAGCACTGCAACGTTTGTACATCATATTCCTACATACACAAAAAATGCTTGCCCTCTGGATTGAAAAAGTTAACTGTTCACTTCTGCGTTACCATATGCAAAATAAAAATGTAGGAACTATAATATTTCACCTAATAAAAGTGAACTCTAATATTGGTCAACGTTTTGGTAGTTCATCATGCAGTATTCTGACAAAACATTATTTAATAATATTTGTGTTTAATTTGTTTTTGTATATTTTGGAATTTCTTTTATCAGAAATACATATTTTTTAAATTTAATTAGAAATTGTTGACTTAGTAGAGGGTTGTTAGGTTTATAGGGCATTAAGCTGGAAAGGTTTTAAATACATACCTACTACTATATAATTATATATTCTTAAATGTATTACTTTAAATGATAATTATGTACATCATTTAATTGATTGTGTTGTTTTAATTATATGTTGATTTTTATTTAATTGGTAATTGTTGATCAATGTATTTATTTTTAATTAAGTTAATTACTTTTATAATTTTTAATAATATTCATTTTGATTGCTCTTTATTTTTTATGTAATATTAATAATTTACTGTTTTGATTTTGTTTATTATTTTAATTAATTTTATTTATCAATGTTTGTCTTTAGAGTAGTAGAGTGGAAAATGTTTTTGTTGAAGTGATGTGTCTTTTTTTAAACGCATTGCATTTTATTTGTAATATAAACTTTGTATTTAATAAATGTAATTTTATTTGTTTTATATCTAAAGAATGAGTTCATTATTTTAAAGAACTTTATAAGGTCTACATTTAAGTGATGTATTTAAAAAAACATTGAGTGGAAATAGCAAATCTGTCCCCTCCATAGTTCAACGCATACCATTTCTCAGATTGGAGTGCAAATATTAAATCTAATCACTCAAAAGCCCCAACACTTTCTCTACTGTTGTTTTGATTGGAGTGGAACAAGTAAATTTGACCCTTCCTACATCCACCATGTTTCTACTGTTGTGAGATTGGAGTGTGAAATAGTACAGCCCTTTCCATTTTGTTGCGTTTATTGGAATGAGAATTATAAATATGCCTTCCTGTAAAGTGCAATATTTTGCCTACTACTGCTTAGTTAGGAGTGGTAATTTCTGTTTTTCCATTGGTTTTTAAATATCTGCTTTATTTATAGAATGAAATCATTTAAAAGTTTTTATTTTATATTGTAATTTTTGTTTTATTATTTTTTATTGTCTTATATAATTAGCTGTATCTTTTTTATAAATGTGTTTATTTTATATTGTTATTAATAATAATAAATGTGATTATAACTTATTTTTAATAATCAATTAAATAATGTTTTAATTTGTAAAAGTGTAGATATTTTTTTATTTTATTAAATCAGTAATCTATATATCATATATATGTTTCTTACAAATATTTAGTTATAAGGGCATTAATAATTGGAACATTAATATCTAAGTTACATATAATTCTAAATATATAGTAAGACTGATATGCATACCTGTGTTTTGACAATAGTCTAGTGCTTGATATTTTTGAAGTTTACATACAAAGTAGGCACACCTTATATTTTAATTCCCAATCATTTTTTTTTATATATTTGTATATCATGACATTTTTGTTCTTGATATTATGTTGTACAGCCACATAATACAGTGTACTAGGAGAAAATCAGGAACTACTGGGAAAAGAAGGTTGAATTGACAAGAAAAACTCTAGTTGGTTCAGAGACTTTCACTCATGCTGCAGTCAACAGGCCACAGTTGTGCCGCTACAAATGATTTTCTTGTAAAAGTACCAATGAGGTTCTGCAAGGACCCAGTTCTCCAGTGATTTTGCAACAGGGTTTTTAGTATCAGATGTATACTGTTCATACACAGCTATGTCTCTGGCTGTATACTTACCTTAAAAATTAAAATAAAATTACAGAAGGTCTGAGATATATGTATATGTTAGCTTGAAATAACGTTCTCTTTCTGTATAATGCAAAAACCAAGACAACGATAAGTGGAATCATTACCAAAGTATATTATCCTTTGACTGGGCTTAAGAAGCACCAACATTGGAACACCAACGTGGAAAAGTTAAAGAACCTCAACATCTTGTTCAGCTGAGACATCTCCTTCACCCAATAGAGATTTGCTTAAAAGGCGCCATCCACCTGCTTTTGCTGCTTTGAAAAATAATGCCACTACTGCAAATAGGTCAGCAAAGGGAAATCATAATAGCAATATATTACGAGAGGGAACAACTGTAACAGAGCCTTCACCAGTACTTACCTCCCCAAAAAACAGACAACTGAGAATGCGCCAAAGGATTCAAAATTAAAGAACCACACTCTGCTTGAATAAGAAGAAAATAGACCTCTCATCCAGGCTCAGAAAGAACTCCACTGGCTCACTGAAAAACAAACATCTACTTCAAAGTCTTGCATGCTCTAGACACAGCCAAGAGGGGCTGATATTCTTATTACTTACAATAACAGTCTCCCTAGTACCCCTTTGGGCCTAGCAGTGCCGAATTTGAGCCCATGGTTTCTTGTGGGGGCGAACACCACTTATTTTTGTGGACTGGCACTTATTTTTCAGCCTCAGATATTGACTGCGTTCAAGAGAGGGAAAAACAAACAAACAGGAAAGAAGGATGAACATGAAGATGAAAAAACTGACACAAAGAGAGAAAGCAGGGACCGGGCAGAGCGAGATAATAGGCAGCAATGCCTGGTAGTGGATTAAAGAAGCCTGAGGTGAATTCAAGACTATGTAACCGTGGTATTAGGCATGCCAACATTAAATTGCACTACCGGTCAGCTTCTGAACAGAGCTTCGTGCACTGACACTCTTTCTTTCACAAATTAAGCACTGGAGCCTCTACCACAGTTCCAGAAAAACCCAGTTCATTAGCAGCGCTAGTTTCAGATAGGTTTATAGGTAAAAAAAAACAAGGTAGAAGAGCTGTGTCCATGAAATGGAACATCCTTGACCGAATCAAAGTGCTCTATCCAGCCTTCAAGTACACCAAGAAAACAGTCTTCTTCAAGAAGTCATTTGACCATCAAGTGGGTGTAGCCAGGACAATCCTCTGCCATACTCAGGAAAGATCTCATGCAAAGGGCCAAATAAGATTGACATTACTGAGGACCAGCCAAGTTAACATTGCATTGATGAGCCTGCTACAACCACAGCAACATGGGTGTGCTCATTGAGTGGATCAACTGAAAAGCAGGTGCTGTGAAATCGCCATCTTGTAAAACAAACATATAAATAATTAGATTGATAAGACTTACTTAGCTCATATGTTTGAACAGTACCCAATAACTAGGGAGTAAGCATGTAAGGCAATCATTACAGTAGGAAGTAAGGTTACAAAATTCAGTTTTATGCTGATGTGCAGGACTCCAGCAATGTCTCCATTCTCAAGCAAGAGCCAGCTTATTGAGAAAGATCATTTGCAAACGCCAATATGCCAAAGACATCATGTCCAACAACAAGAGGTGGCCAGAAAGAACTTTGGCGATTCTTTAGGTACTATTGGGTTGTAAAAATGTTTAAACTTGAGAAATAAATCACATCTCTCTGGTGGAGCTATTTCTTTCTTAAATCTGTTCCACAAAGTCACAAAACCTCTTGCCTGGACGCTGTGCCCTCAGCAACAGAAGGGCATGCAATTGAAATGCAGGAAGTTAGCTTACAAAGTCCAATCTCATGAAAGATGTGCATTCCTTTCAACCTTACACTATAAGACCTTGTTCAACTTGGAGACAATAATCCTACTATACCTAAAGCACACAAATTGAGCATGAATTAGAGCAAATTGAATTGGAAATAAGGTTAAATGTCGGGGCACAAATTGATAATTCTATGGCAGGAGTACACAATGAACTACTCAGTTAAATGTACCCTACAAAAAACTTGGTGAAGACACCAGGAACGAGCAAAGTAACATTTTCCAAGTCTTACTGAATGAGGCATTCAAATCAAGAGGGTGCAACAGCACAAGGGACGAGTTGTTAAAAGAAACGGCAATACATGAATGCAATATGGATCAATACAATGGTTGAAAGTACCCAGACTATGAGTACAGTCGAAGGTTTTTTAAGCTTCCATGCCCAGCTAAATTGTTAAAATGGTGATTAAGGACACAACATCGAGACACATGTCTGTTTCTAGGGACAGAGTTTTGCCAAAGAAGGACTAAACATGTAGTCACACCCAGAAGTAAGATCATCTAGTGACTCCACACTATCAAGCATGTCTTGTTGCATTCCTCATCTTTCATTTGAAACATAAGTAATCTGGGGGCTATCATCATGGTGCACTCACGGTCGACTAAAGTTCTAAATTTCAACGGTTTGTAGAAAGAACAAAAAAGGCTGCATATTTTTCATCTTGATTAGCATAACACATTCTGCTAAAGTTATTATTAAGGGGGACTGTATCTGTATTTGAATATCAGCATACAGAATGTGTTTTACTGATGTATTTGGCTATTGAATGTTGTTACACAACTTGGTTGACAATTCGCACAATGCACAGTGATTGGCTAAATGCTATTCCTCATGATTTAGGGCCACTTATGAAAACTACTGTAGAAATGACTCTTTTGCTGATAGGTATACATAAAATATCTTCACATGTCTGTGTCTTCACATGTACAGAACACTATGGGCCTGATTCTAACTTTGGAGGATGGTGTTAAACCGTCCCAAAAGTGGCGGATATACCACCTACCGTATTACGAGTCCATTATATCCTATGGAACTCGTAATACGGTAGGTGGTATATCCGCCACTTTTGGGACGGTTTAACACCGTCCTCCAGAGTTAGAATCAGGCCCTATGTCCAAGAAGCAGCAGCGGTCTCCCAGGCCTACAGCTAGGACACAAGTGGTTGGGAGGGAAATGAGTGGAAGGAAAGTGTAGGTAAATTTAGGACACCACATTTACAGTACAGTGTACACAGGCTTCCAGATCAGACGGTTACAAGCACACTAATTAATTGGACCCAGTAAATTTAATGCGAGAGGGCCATCAAATTGACCCTGAGTGACAACAGTGGGATACAAATCCACGCAAGATGTGGAGCTACACCATTTTGCCAAGTGAACGAGGCTTCTGCTTTCGCTGCAGTATGTTATAAGACCGAAGTTGTATTTAGTGGCTGTCTAAGGGGGGGGGGGGTGTCCCCATCACCTGGATGAATAATCCTGCAAGAAAGGGCAGATTAGGCCGAACCCTCTGCCACATGCAAGAGGTGGTCCATGCTATGCTTGGGAATCATCCAATATAATAGCAAGAGGTACAGTGTGCTATAAATCCAATTCCATTGACCAGAGGTTCTGAAGGACATGCCTTGCATTAGCATGTGCATATCAGCAGGTCGAAAATAATCTCTGCCAGGTGGGTGGTCGCCTGTTGCTTTTGGCATTCTTGACAGAAAGGGTGTGTGTGCCATAACCGCCTGTATGGGTTGTAGGTGGAGGTTGGAGATGCCCAACACCATTACTTGCCCCACAGATGGGGCAGGAAGTGATGGGAGGAGGACAAGGGCAAGAAAGTCCATGGATAACAAATACCAGAAGGAAGTTACCAAGCACACCAAAGAAAGGCTAGTCAAAGACCACATTTGAGTCCATTCAATTTAATACCAGGCCCTGCGATGCAACAATAATCTGCATCTCTTTAAATCAAAAGAATTATTTCTCTCCATTTGTAACTACAATCTAAAGTATAATCACGTACATAACATTTTTATATAAAACTTGACTTGAATCTCCCTTGAGTCGACACATGACAAACGTGTATTACTGAATGCGGACGACCATCACTTGTGCTACTTAAATCTCTGGTTGGAATGCAAATATTAAGCCATTGTAAAGCCTTATACAATGATATAACATACACTGTGGGAAACCAATTTATGTGAGTTGTAATGTTAGGATTATCCTTCCTTCTTTCATGGCTGGAGCGTCACCTGGAGAATATTTAATGGTGAAAGCAACTGTAAAATGAACCTACCTCCCTTCTTAATAAAAGTGAATTCCCCAACTTGTAATTAAACAACAAAATCCATTGGTGCAAGCGGCCTTGGAAACATCTTACTAACATAACGTTCATTGGACTTGCCTCTTCTCACGCCGCATCAATAGGCAGTTTCACAATAGACACGCTCTCTATGGGAGTCGAACAGATAAAATTAACTGGCAGCAAAAGCTTGGGCTGGAATATTTCTCCGTCCGTATGCAGTAATTGCTTGCAGCCATCCTTGTGTGAAAGTCCCCCATTGGATTACAGGATTTGTTTTACAGTATGCAAATTAAGGACTAAATGCTTGGTAGCACCTTTCAGCTTTGAGATGCTGGAAATGAGTTTTTTAATAGGAAATTAGATTAGTAATATTTTAGTCAACAAAGAAATGCGCGAAGAATTTCTGCATAAAAATGGGGAAATTATTCAAGCAGACATACTTCTAAAACCGTGGCTGTGCAATTGCAAATATTCGTGCGCAACTACGAGTAAAAGGGTTTTGCAGAGATTGTTTCCTACTAAAGGTAGGTAAATGCTAACCTTTGAAAATATTTGTTTCAGAGCATTACTGTACCAGTTCAGCCGTGAATTAAGAAACCTTTTCATGCCTTAATTCACTGGGTAGAGTTGTCATCCAACTTTGCCGTTTTTGGCTGTGGCAAGCGTTTGTTTTGCCTTCACTTTGTGACATTTTAGACAGCGAGTGATAGTACAGTGCTATGTTTAGTGAAAGCCTGTGTGCAGGTGTGTGCATTCTTATTTTATGGATACCGCCGAGGCCAGGACACAGAATTAAAAGTATACAAAATGTAAAAGATGAAGAAAGAAAAGAGCAGATTCAGTGGATTGGGGCATACAAAGTTAACATGACCTTTAAAATAATGCCACTCTTGAAAGTGGGATGGCGCGTGCTCAAGAGACAGAGGCCAATGACGAAAATAACTGATATTAGAAAATTACAAAGTCATAGTCCTGTCAAATAGGCGGATTATAGACATAGTGAGGGAGAGGAAACAAGTAACTACCAGAAGGAAGGGAAGCTATAACAGAAGATTGTGGCTGAGGAGCTTCACATACATATGGTGAATTCCCTTGGAGAACCGGGTGTGAGGAGGAGCAGGGGTAGCTTTGTGTGTGGGGTGTGTTTGGGGTCAGGGCGCTGGTGGCACCCTGTGCGACAGTCTTTTTTGGCTCCCCGCACACCATGAGCACCTCCTTGGATTCACTCACTACCACCCGGTAAATGTGCTGCTCATCTGCAGCCCTCCTTTCACATACATTCATTTGTTGTAAAGCACCTGTAAAGGCTGGATTTACTAATCCACTTAGCTATCCACATAAAATATAGTTCTGCTCTTTGCAACAAGCATATTAATCCGCTACGCTACTTTATGGTCAGTCAAAGCTGCTGCTAGACAAAACTCCCATCTCTTTCCCTTGCAGGAAGATTAATCACAGGAGATAGCTTGACATTTTAATTGATTCTTAAAGGCTGGATGCGCAAAGAAACTTTTCAGCAGGCGCTTTCAATTCCCATGTTTTGTAAATTGTTGCTAAACCCAGCGGCCCCCAATCCAGGCCAGTACCTGGTGCACCACCCTAAAGCCGGCCCTGTCTGGGGTGTTACACCCTGTGACGGGGCATTTTATGCTGAAGCCACCCCTCGGTACCCCTGGGGCACACATCCGAGTGCGGAAGGGCCGGGGGAGCCTTCCGAGGATGAACGCCCTGACCCGGAAGCCCTTCTGGAGACTGCCGCCAGGACAACGGACATCAGAGCATCAGGGCTTTTTATGGAACCCCACCGTCATTCAGGGCGGCAACCACTGGAACAGGACGACGTCTCCTGGAGACCTGCCGACACCATCAAAGAGGAGGAGAGGAGGCTCGGGGCCAGTGGAAACCACGGGGAGCCAGGAACCAGGAGGAAACCTGCACTGAAGCTGGCCACACCAGGTACGGGAAGCAGGTAGACAGTAGGAGGGGCTGGGGACGAATTAGGTTTCTGTTTGGTTATTTTTTATTTTTTTTGTAGCACTTTTGGGGATTTCATTTGCTTGGAGACTTAGGGATTCGGGCATGGCATTTTAATATCAGAACAAGCACCCACAAACCAGTGCTTGCTCCTTGAGGCTACAACAGTATTGTTTTGTGTTTTTTTTCTCTTCTCTTATTGTTTTATTTTTGAGTACCCATGGGTGGGGAAATACCCTGAACTCGACTGGCTCTGCAGAAAGCCTGTTACGTTATTGTTTATTGGTACTTGTACACAATTCAATTGGTGTGATACAAAGTAGTATTATAGAACGCCTTTGTTTTGATCTGAAAGCCTCAAGATAAATCTAGATACAACAAGTGGCATATTGTGATAAATCACCCAGATAAAGAAGAAAAATCCCTTCCAGCAGACAGAAAGATAGAAGAGAGAGAGAGCGAGGAAGAAATAGAAAAAAGAAGAGAAAAGATGAAAGGAGGATAAAAAGAATTAAAGGAAGGGCAGAGGGACGTTAAGAAGAAAAGCAAAAGGAGATACTAGCAACTGGAAAGAGAAGAGAGGAGAGAAGAAAGAAAGGGATTCTGACAAACAACAGAAAGGAAAGGAGAAGAGGGGAAGAACCTACTTACCCACTACCTGTGTTCTTCTTTCTTTTACATGCTCCTCCTGAGTGGACCCTGGGAAATGAAAGAAAGACAAGAGCACAAGTGTGAAAACCAAAGAGAAGACAGAGAGAAGGAATAAAATAAAAGACTATCAAAGGCGTTTTGCTTTATTTTTTTGTTTTTCTCAACAAACCCAGCATTGACTTATGAGCACACAATAAAACTCATTTGAAAATACGTTCGGGTCCCTCCATTTTCTGACGCCTCCCCTCACACACCCCTAATAAATGTATTTTCTGTTAAATAGTCGGATATGGAGTGTGTCTGTCAGATATCAATAGGAATTTGTACATACACACCTACAACAACGCACATACACTTTATCTCTCTGCTTTAAAGGTCCTCGAAAATATTGGTTATTTGACAAAATATTGTGTTTCGTCTCACTCAGTACTCCCACCAATCTACGTTCTCTCCCTTTCCACTACGCCTTTGGGGAGGAAATGTGATTTAATCGCCAGAGCTACGAACCTTGGAATTGGTGAACAAGGTTCAAGTCTATTCCTCGGTTCAAAATTCTGTGATTCTGGGCAGATCACTCAATCTCCCTGCCCCTAATGACAAACAAAAGTATAACTTAATATAGTTCTAATGTAAAGCGCTCTAATGCCCTTTGGCCAAGTTCATGCTGTATAAAACTGCAATAAAGTGAGAAGAGGAGCATTTTTAGGAGAGTATCGCTACCATGAGGGAGCCAAACAGGGCATGTACTAAGACGTGTGGCTGATAGTATACTTTGATGGTACTTAAGTCTGACAAATGTACCAATTGCTCACCATTCATGTGTGGCTTTATTTTCATTGTATGTCTAAACCCTACTTTAACATAATGTAATTCTCATCACAAAGAGCTATTGACAAAATGTCTCCACAGGGGAGGGATTGGTACAACTTTGCTACCTTCATCATCACAGTTCTAGTGGAATAAAACAAGTAGTGATCAAACAAATTGTTTTGGCTTTGTATAGTGGAATGTTTCATCATGT
Source organism: Pleurodeles waltl (assembly GCF_031143425.1). Taxonomy (NCBI): domain Eukaryota; kingdom Metazoa; phylum Chordata; class Amphibia; order Caudata; family Salamandridae; genus Pleurodeles; species Pleurodeles waltl. The sequence continues at coordinate 716,403,552 of NC_090449.1, read as the reverse complement.
ACAACACTGGAAGAACATAGCCAGCAACAGTACAAACTCAACTTACAAAAAATAGAACAGGCACAAATAGGCAGAGGCACTGCAGGATTTCCATGTGCACTAGGAGAAAATATTTTCCAGGTATCAACAATGCAGGCTTGCCTCATACATACAACATGGAAGTCGGAGGCATCTTACACAGACAGAACGAGTATAGCATATGCAGTTCATGCTTCCCTCTTACATGCCTACTACCATGGACAAGATGAGCAGAAGCAGCCATGTAAGCTTTCCTTGAACATCATGACCTTCTCACATATTGAATGAACACAAAGTGGGTAAACAACAAAGAAACACTGCAGGACAGACTTAGGGCTCTATTATGAGTTTGACGGTCTGAGGACCGCCGCACTCCTGGTGGTCTGACTGCTAGATTATGACCCTGGTGGTCAGACCACCAGGAAACTGCCTCCACCACCGGGATCATAGACCCAGAAGTGGTGGCCGCGGGCAGAGCTGTGGTCAGCCATGCTGCCGTCGTGACCACAACTCTGACTGCCACCACCCCCTCGCTACCACTGAGTTCAGTGCCACTGTGCTGATCACAAGTTCTCTTTCTGCCCACCTTTTCATGGTGGGGTCCTCACCATGAAAAGGCTGGCAGAAAGCCAGTGCTGGGGGGCCACAGAGGAGCCCCTGCACTGCCCATGCCCCCCTGCCAGCATCCTCAGAATGGACGCTGTCTGCACTGCGTACAGTGTGTATTCCAAGGGTGTGTTGTGCCATGGCACTGGCCTCAGCTCCCTTAAGTGAGCCGAGGCCAATGCCTTGGCACTGTTTCTGCCAGGCTGACTGGCGGAAACTTCATAATAACATGTTTCCGCTGGGCAGCCCGGTGGAAACATCATAATACAACTGGGTGGAGGCCACCAATATGACAGCAGCCTCCTCCAATACAAATTTGGAGGCTCGGTTTCGTTCCGACCATCAAAGTCGTAATGAGGCCCTTAGAATGACCACAGAAGATGATGTGCTATAACCGTACCATCTAAATATAACTTTATTAGGAGTTTCCTGTTGCGTTTTAGAGGCTGTGTCTGTCGTGATGAGTTTAGTCCTGAAGGTCTCGTGTGAAGTGCTTGAATCCAGTTCCACAGGCCTCCTCGGGGTATTTAGTCCAATCCAAGGAACCTGTTTAGCTGTTCTATATCTAGTTCTGTGGGGCAATTCTGCCACACTGTGTGAAGCGCCTGGAAGCCTCTTCTGTAGTGTTGTGCCTAGATCTGGAGGCCTCATCTGGAATTTGGTGGGCAGATTTATTGTTTTCATTGATTTATTTTCGTTTATTTTGCATGTTGTGAGGTGTGGACACTAGAGTCCTATCATGGAAAGAAGTGTTGCAACCCAATATTCTTCAAACACTACTCTCTTCTGTTAATGTTGTATGTAGAGTGGCTGGAACAGTTCATTTATAAGTTTTGCTTTGCTTTTGCCTTAGGGGCAAGGTTCAGTGAATTCCAAAACCTGGACTTCCAGAGCCCTGGCTCAAGCCTTCATCAGATTCAAGACTGGTGGGTGATGAGGTACGCACTTGTCAACCACAAGGGGATTTTATCGAGAAGTGAGAGCTGCATGTTAGTTACCCACTTTACCTTGAGTGGTGAAGGACAGCTCAGAATAGAATACTACAGCTCTTTGCTGTTAGTAGAATGACAGCCCATAGGGAATGAGTGAGATTATGCTTCTCCAACACCATAATCTCAGCATCTTCCCCAGTTATGCTAAGAAGGTGTTTCCATCCATAACAACACGTGGTATAGACACGTAGTGACGACTCAGTTCACAAGGTTATTTGCCAGCCGGCAGTGGATTTGTGTGTTGTCAGTATGCATTAAAAGGATCACTTGATACTGCTGTTTGAGCTGTTCCAAATGACACATGTAAGTATTGAAGAGCAGACAGGATAAGGATGATACATGTCCTATGTAGTACAGTGTCAAGTCTAGCTACCATCTTGGGCATAGTACATCATGTCTTTAGGCTTCCCCTAGAGTGGTGTATCTAGACTGGCAGGCACATTTTGTGGTATTCTGCATAGTTTTGAAAGCCACATCTGTCATATGATGTCCATTTCTCAAGGCCTCATCTGGAGTACTGCATGAATGCATGCCAAGTATTGTTATATTCATGGAGTATGTGATAATGAAAAGCTGTGAAACAAATATCTTAAAAGATTAGTATTAGGTGGCTGCCCCTGGACTCTACTGTCTTTTAAATACATTGGGGGTCATTACAACATTGGCGGTAAAAGCCGCTTACCGCCGTGCAGAAGACCGCTGCGGTGGCGGGAGACCGCCACAGCTATTATGACACACATCACGGAATCCGCCGAAATTCAGACACCCACACAAGTCCGCCACACCAAAAGTCAGTGATAAATATGCGGAAACAAATCCTCCACCTCCACGCCAACAGAAACACGCCCGTTCTATTACGACCCACGAATCCACGCGGCGGTCTTTCAACCGCGGTATTCCATTGGCGGTACACACCGCCGCGCTCAAAATACACACACATCTCCAAAACACCGCCACATTGGACAATTCAAAATACACACACCTGATGCACATACACACACCACTCCCACACACCCAACACTATATAAAACACACACACACATCACCCACAAACCCCTACGAACACAAATTAGAGACGAAGGCCAGAGAGAGACAGCACAGAATAGATAACACCATCACACAGAGGCACACTACACCATCACCCACACAACATCCACGCACAAAACACCACATACCACTACACTCACCACACTCATCAACACATACACCACCCCACACATCACACACAACACCCCATGTCACGCCAAAGACACCCCCGCTTCTCCGAGGAGGAGCTCAGGGTCATGGTGGAGGAAATCATCAGGGTAGAGCCACAGCTATTTGGCTCACAGGTACAGTACACATCCATAGCCAGGAAGATGGAGCTATGGCAAAGAATAGTCGACAGGGTCAACGCTGTGGGACAGCACCCAAGAAATAGGGAGGACATCAGGAAAAGGTGGAACGACCTACGGGGGAAGGTGCGTTCCACAGTATCCAGGCACCACATCGCGGTACAGCGGACTGGCGGCGGACCCCCACCTCCTCCCCCACAACTAACAACATGGGAGGAGCAAGTCTTGTCCATCTTGCATCCTGAGGGCCTCGCAGGAGTCGTTGGAGGAACGGACACTGGTAAGTCAAATCTTCACTATCATATCCCCCACCCTACCTGCATGCTATCACACACCCCCACCCTCACACCCTCCCCTATCACCCTAACTCCTCACTAATCTACCCATAACACCAACCACCCATCCCAACCCCAAGACCTGCATGACACAACTAAGCATGGACACCCATCACTAAAGCATGCCCACTGCACAGACCCACAACACCCCCCAACCATCACCACACAAGCCCCCACACAGGACTGCCTGCACTGGGGTTCACGCACACCCAACCATTGCACACCATGAAACACACACATGCAATAATCATGTACTTATACCCCCGCAGGAACCCAAAGGAACGTCACCACACCAGAGGGTCCAGACAACCCCACTCCACCCCCAGAAGAGGCCCACAGTGACGACAGCAGCTCTGCCCTACTGGATCTTGATGACCAGCCCGGACCATCGTGGGCCTCAGGACAGTCGGTTCCCCTTGCCCAGCCACAGCCCAACACCGAGCTTCCACCCTCTGGTAACCCCAGCACAGCACCCACCCAGCGGGCCCATAACTCCCTACCCAGGACAGGTCAATCAGCGGTGTGTCCACCACTACAGGGCACCCATGGTAACCCACCACCCCAACAACAACAGGGACCTAGGGGCAGTGGTAGTGGGCACACGGTCCAGGGGACGGAGGCACAGGAACACCGGGGAACTGGGAGGGCTGCTGTGCGACAGAGGGAGGACAGGCCAAGGGAACCCACTCTCCACGAGGCCCTATCCTCCATCATGGGAGCATACCACCACTCCCAGGAGACGATGGCAACGGTCCTGGACAAGTTGCAGGAGACCCTGCATCTGCAGGAGGAGCAGTATTTGGGGTTCAGGGAGAAGCTCAGGACCATCGCCTCCGCCCTGGGCACCATCGTAGGGGTGCTGACGGACATTCAAAAGACCTTGAGGGACACCGTGGCACTCCAAGGGGCCCCTGACACTAGCCAGGACGATGAAATGCCCACCACCTCTGCCGGCGCTAGTGGACAGGACGCCCCGCCACAGGACCACCACACCAGCACCCCACCCCCTGCAGACGGACAACCACCACGAAAGTGGGCCCTGAGATCCAGGAACAGGACAGAGCAAGATGGCAAGACCCCCGCCAGGAAATAAGACCACCCTGATTGTCCCCCCACTCTCCCACTTTGTTACCCTGTCCAGAATGGAACTGCCCCAGCTCCACTTCCAATGGCCAGATGTGCAATGTACCTGTGAGACTAATAGACAGAACTCTGCCATGGACATTCTTCCACCATGACCTATCCCCATTTCACAACCCCCGTATATTTTTATGCACTACAATAAACACCCTTGAAACCTCAATAATATTGGAGTCAGTCAATGATTGTGAACTTTGTATTGTCAATTACAGTGTTAAAAAAGGTTACCCGTTGGAAGGTCAACATACCAATGTCACACATCACAAGCCTTTCAAGGGTGCAAGCTGTTGACACGTAGGTTACCACATTAGTGAAACTGAAATGGAAGGGGACAACTCAGTTACCAAATAGGGAGTGAAATGTAGGTAGAAGATAGAGGTAGACGTGTGAAATGTAATATAATGTGAAACATGAAATTGTACTCACCTGTGTCTCATTGAAAATATTGCTGTATGACTGACTCCCTGTTGTCGTTTTCATCTTCATCAGCTTCCTCCTCATCACTGTCCACAGGCTCACCCGCTGCAACAACACCGTCATCTGGATCATCCTCCTGCAGAAAAGGCACCTGGCGTCGCAATGCCAAGTTATGGAGCATGGAGCAGGGGATGATGATGCCGCACACCTTCTTCGGTGAGTAGAATAGGGACCCACCTGTCATATGGAGGCACCTGAACCTGGCCTTCAGGAGGCCGAAGGTACGCTCGATCACCCTCCTAGTCCGCCCATGGGCCTCATTGTACCGTTCCTCTGCCCTGGTCCTGGGATTCCTCACTGGGGTCAGTAGCCAGGACAGGTTGGGGTAACCAGAGTCCCCCAATAGCCATGCACGGTGCCTCGAGTTCACCTATCATATCAGGGATGCTGCTATTCCGCAGGATGTAGGCGTCATGCACTGAGCCAGGGAACATTGCATTTACCTGCGAGATGTACTGGTCTGCCAAACAGACCATCTGGACATTCATCGAATGATAACTCTTCCTGTTCCTGTACATCTGTTCATTCCGGCGGGGGGGACCAGAGCTACATGGGTCCCATCAATGGCACCTATGACATTGGGGATATGTCCAAGGGCATAGAAGTCACCTTTCACTGTAGGCAAATCCGCCACCTATGGGAAAATGATGTATCTCCTTACGTGTTTCAGCAGGGCAGACAACACTCTGGACAACACGTTGGAAAACATAGGCTGGGACATCCCTGAGGCCATGGCCACTGTTGTCTGAAAAGACCCACTTTCAAAGAAATGGAGCACTGACCGCACCTGCACGTCAGGGGGGATTCCAGTCGGATGACGGATTGGTGACATCAGGTCTGGCTCCAACTGGGTACATAGTTCCCGGATTGTGTCACGGTCAAACCGGTAGGTCACGATGACATGTCGCTCTTCCATTGTCCACCAGCGGTCGGTACACCAGCGGATTCCGCCATCTTCCAATATGTCCCAACTGACGGTGCCTAAGAAGGGCAACAGCGAAAAAACTGTCAGCATTCCTCCAGGTATGTACCCACAGTCACACACAAGACTACACCAGACAATTAACCCATCCGGGAAAGGTTTTGAGTGTAGGCCTCGGTATGTGTGACGCAGTAGTAATTGAAACCATGTGGGCCCCTGAAATGGCGGCTGCCTGACCTCTAAACTGGGACAATGGAATTGTGGGGTAACTGCGCTGGCGCTGGACACCGTCGCGGTACGCGGTCGTACTGCACGGCACAATGCTGCATTGGTTAGCATTGGACCCTATGGGTCCCAAGAGCCAATGAATAGGTGCGCTGGCGGTGATGATGCGCACCGCCGCGGACGTCACCACCATTTTCTATCTCTTCAATCACTAGATACCTGACCTTCGACAGGAGAGGACCTACACTGCTAGTGCTGCTGTGACCTCGGTCTGGAAGTGACGATGGCTGCTGTGTCTGGGGAAAGGGCCCCTGCCTTCACTGCACAGGAGTTGGGGAAACTTGTGGATGGGGTCCTCCCCCAGTATACGCTACTCTACAGTCCTCCAGACCAACAGGTTAGTACACAGGGAGCACGTTGTATGGGCTAGGCCTGGGTGGACAGGGCTGGGTGGATGAGGGAAGGGGGCAGAGTACATAGAACAGTCATGCATGGGGATGAATGGGCCACAGGGATAGAGTTGGGAGAGGGCCAATTACAACGACGGTGCTGTAGGTAATGACTGTTCCTCTTTCCTTGTGCATGTCATGTAGGTCAGCGCCCACCAGAAGAGGGACATTTGGCGTGCCATCGCCAAGGAAGTCCGGACCCTGGGGGCCCACCAGAGATGGGGCACCCACTGCCGGAAGAGATGGGAGGACATTCGCCGCTGCAGCAAGAAGACGGCGGAGGCTCAGCTGGGGATGGCCTCCCAACGTGGGAGGGGTGCCCGTCGCACCATGACCCCCCTGATGTTCCGGATCCTGGCGGTGGCCTAACCGGAGTTGGATGGGCGCTTAAGGAAATCACAGCAGACACAAGGGGGTGAGTACAACCTCATCCTATGGACTATGCGTGCAGTGGAGCTGTCTGGGTGGGGGTGCTGGGCTGTGGGTGTCCCTAGGCCAGGGCGAGTTAGGTAGGCAAGGCCCCTCCGTTATGTAGGCCATGTGGCACTCTACCCCAGCTAAAAAAAAAGGCAAATTGATGTATAGTTGCCCCTTTGCCATCCATGTGGGCAGATTTCTACCATTGCCATGTAGGCCATATCCCAGAAATTGCATGTGCAGAGGGCAGGAACACGGCGTAATGCAGGGGGCTGCTGCGTTTGTCTTGTCCGCCAACGGTAGCGGTATGCCATGCACTAAAACTCTCTTTCTTCTGTCTCCACCCTTTTTCTGCTCTCCCTGTCCTTCTGTACATCAGCATCAACAGGCGGAGGTACAGTGGCTCCGGAGCACGAGGGAGCTGCATCCCACATGGCCATGGAGGGCCACACCACAGACTCTGAATTCACCAGTGGGACGGAGGGCGAGGGGAGCTTCACGTCGGCCACAGGATCACCAAACAGCGACACGGACTCGTCCGCTGACGGGAGCTCCCCTGTGGTGACGGCACCATCTGTGCGCCCCACTTCTACAGGTACAGCCGCCACCTCCCCTACCAGCACCGCCCTCCCAGCAGCCCCTCAGCGTTCGCCCCGTGCCCGCTCACCCAGGAGGGTGGGCATCACCTTCGCCCCAGGCACCTCAGGCCCTGTCCCAGTCACCCCTGCTGCTCTCAGTGAGGAAGCCATTGACCTCCTCAGGTCACTCACTGTTGGGCAGTCTACCATTGTGAATGCCATCCAGGGTGTAGAACGAGAGTTGAAACACGATAATGCATTCCTGGAAGGCATTCATTCTGGTCAGGCTGTCCTTCAGCGAACCCTGCAATCTCTGGCCTCAGCACTGATGGCAGCCATTGTCCCTGTGTCCAGCCTCCCCCCTCCAACTTCCTTCACCCAGACCCAATCCCCTGTACCCCAGCCCATCCCAAGCACACCTACAGACCAGCATGCACACAAGTCAACACACACAAGTAGCTCAAGCAAACATAGGCACCACACACACCACAGGCACTCACACAAGCATCAGACCCATACAGACACAGCAACATCCACTGTCTCCAATGTGTCCCCCTCCCCCTCTTCTCCCTCCTCCCTCCCAGTGTTGTCTACACACACACCTGCATGCACCACATCTACAGGCACTAGGATTCGCAGCAGGACACCCAGCACCACAAGCCGCTCACCTGCACTCACCACCTCCACTGCCATATACACGTTCCCTGTGTCCTCTCCCAGTGTGTCTGTGACGCCCCCTCCCAAAGTACACAAACACCGGCAATCACTCACCCAACATCCATCCACCTCAGAACAGCCTCCAGTACCTGCACCTGCACCCAAAACAGCTAAAGTGACACCTCCTACAACCACCTCCTCTTCCTCCACTCCCAGAGCCCCTCCAGCTACCCATCCCAATGTACGTCAGAAACTGTCCCTATGTCAAATTGACCTTTTTGCCCCACCCCCCCTCCAATTCATCAGTCCCGTCGTAGCGCCTCAGCCAAAAAGCCTCCAGTACCAGTGGTGCGTGTACCAGGTTTTTGGAGTGCCCCGTCCACCAGGGCAGGCAGTAGGACCCGGAGCCAAGGCACTGTCAGCCCACCCCCTGTAAAGGCTCCGAAATTGGAGAGTGGACGACTGGACCGTGTCAAGACTCCTGGTGGGACAAACAGTGAAATGGGATCCAAGGCGATTGGTGAGTCATCTGTAACTCAAAAGAAGGTGGGGAAGGTCCAGAGGAAGTCTCCCCAACCTATTGTGAGTGTCACGGCGGAGAAGTGCGCCATCATTTCCGGCGGTCCAGACACAACCACCAGCACCGTCGTCACTGGTCCAGAGACCACCGCCAGAGTCGTAGCCCAGGAGGGTCCAAGTATCGTTAATGGTCAGGAGACCACCGCCGGAGTCACACCCCAGGAGGGCTCAAGTATCGTTACTGGTCAGGAGACCACCGCCAGAGTCATTGCCCAGGAGGGCCCAAGTATCGTTACTGGTCAGGAGACCACCGCCACCGCCGGAGTCACAGCCCAGGAGGGCTGAAGTATCGTAACTGGTCAGGAGACCACCGCCAGAGTCATAGCCCAGGAGTGCCCAAGTATCGTTACTGGTCAGGAGACCACCGCCACCTCCAGAGTCATAGCCCAGGAGGGCCCAAGTATCGTTACTGGTCAGGAGACCACCGCCACCGCCGGAGTCACAGCTCAGGAGGGCTCAAGTATCGTAACTGGTCAGGAGACCACCGCCAGAGTCATAGTCCAGGAGGGCCCAAGTATTGTTACTGGTCAGGAGACCACCGCCACCGCCGGAGTCACAGCCCAGGAGGGCTCAAGTATCGTAACTGGTCAGGAGACCACCACCAGAGTCATAGCCCAGGAGGGCCCAAGTATCGTTACTGGTCAGGAGACCACCGCCGGAGTCACAGCCCAGGAGGGCTCAAGTATCGTAACTGGTCAGGAGACCACCGCCAAAGTCATAGCCCAGGAGGGCCCAAGTATCATTACTGGTCAGGAGACCACCTCCACCGCCGGAGTCACAGCCCATGAGGGTCCAGAATCCCACAGCCCCGCTGGGCAATGATGGAACATCAAGCCACACACCAACGTCCAGTTTGGAGTTCGTCATGCCACACACCAACGTCCAGTGTGGAGTTCGTCATGCCACACACCAACGTCCAGTGTGGAGTTCGTCATGCCACACACCAACGTCCAGTGTGGAGTTCGTCATGCACACACCAACGTCCAGTGTGGAGTTCGTCATGCACACACCAACGTCCAGTGTGGAGTTCGTCATGCCACACACCAATGTCCAGTGTGGAGTTCGTCATGCCACACACCAATGTCCAGTGTGGAGTTCGTCATGCCACACACCAATGTCAGTGTGGAGTTCGTCATGCCACACACCAACGTCCATTGTGGAGATCGTCATGCCACACACCAATGTCCATTGTGGAGATCGTCATGCCACTCACCAATGTCCATTGTGGAGATCGTCATGCCACTCGCCAATGTCCATTGTGGAGATCGTCATGCCACACACCAATGTCCATTGTGGAGATCGTCATGCCACACACCAATGTCCAGTGTGGAGATCGTCATGCCACACACCAATGTCCATTGTGGAGATCGTAATGCCACACACCAATGTCCATTGTGGAGATCGTAATGCCACACACCAATATCCGTACCAGAACCACCATGGCAAAGCACCACTGAACAAGGCCAAGACCGCCATGGTGAAGACCGCTGAACAGGGCAAAGACTGCCATGGCAAAGCACAGCTGAACAGTCCATAGCCAGCCATAGCAAAGCACCGCTGAACAAGGCCAAGACCGCCATGGTGAAGACCGCTGAACAGAGCAAAGACTGCCATGGCAAAGCACCGCTGAACAGTCCATAGCCAGCCATGGCAAAGCACCGCTGAACAAGGCCATGACCGCCATGGTGAAGACCGCTGAACAGGGCAAAGACCGCCATGGTGAAGACCGCTGAACAGGGCAAAGACCGCCATGGCAAAGCACCGCTGAACAAGGCCAAGACTGCCATGATGAAGACCGCTGAACAGGGCAAAGACTGCCATGGGAAAGCACCGCTGAACAGGGCAAAGACCGTGTGGGTATGAATAGTCTGGCACATCAGGCATCGTTCTCCCATGTGCAGCTGGGACTGTGACAGGACATGTACTTTCACGGGGAGACTCAATCAGTCTGGGCACCAGTCCCACCCAGTACCAGTAGAGAATTGCATCTACTTGCGAAGATGTGTCTTTGCACTCCCCAGGATGGCACAGTGGGCAACCCACCCACTGTAGAGAGTTGAGAGACTGTGGCTTTGCACTCCCCAGGATGTAACAGTGGGCAACCCACCCACTGTAGAGACTTGAGAGACTGTGGCTTTGCACTCCCGAGGATGTAACAGTGGGCAAGCCACCCACTGTAGAGACTTGAGAGACTGTGGCTTTGCACTCCCCAGGATGGCACAGTGGGCAACCCACTCACTGAAGTGACTTGAGAGACTGTGGCTTTGCACTCCCCAGGATGTAACAGTGGGCAACCCACCCACTTGTTAGACTTGAGAGACTGTGGCTTTGCACTCCCCAGGATGTAACAGTGGGCAAGCCACCCACTTGTTAGACTTGAGAGACTGTGGCTTAGCACTCCCCAGGATGTAACAGTGGGCAAGCCACCCACTGTAGAGACTTGAGAGACTGTGGCTTTGCGCTCCCCAGGATGGCACAGTGGGCAACCCACCCACTGAAGTGACTTGAGAGACTGTGGCTTTGCACTCCCCAGGATACATCAATGGGCATGGAGCCCCGTTGTGGATCTGGCTTCTCATTCATCTGGCTGAGGTGCCCCCCCCTTCCCTTCCCCCTGAGGTGCCTGTAGTGTTTCTATCTGATGCCCCGGCAGTGTTCTCTCGGATTTTGGTCAGGTATCTATTGTGGGCGTCGCCCATGCATTTTTGGACTGTTGGTGCACGGACATTGTTGTGTACATATCTGCACTACTTCTTGTATTGTACATTTATTTTTGACAGATTTCGTGATATATATATCCGTATATTTTTTAATGAGTAGTATATTGGCACAAAACAAAGTTTGACCGCTATTCGCTTTGTCTTTGCATTCTTCCGGGGGGATTGTGGGTTGTTACTGTGATTTTTGTGAATGCATTGGTGTGTATGTTGTAATATGCGAGGGTGGGGTGGGGGTGTTTGGTGGGTGTCCTCGTAACTTTTGCCTTTCCCCTCCCCTGTGTCGTAGGTGCTGTACTCACCTGTATGTTCTGCGCCTACGTCGCTGTTGGTCGTAAATGAGCAGGAATGCAAGGGCAGGGAGTATTTGTAGTTCCGGATCCATGGTGTCCTCGTTCCTCGTGGGATGTGTTGAGGTGAGCGTTTTCCCATAGCAAAAGCTGTTTCCGCCGTGTTTTTATCCACGGTGAATCCGCCCCGGAAAAGGTGGCGGATTGGTGTGTTGTGATAGTGTGGGCGGTACATTGTCTTCCGCCTGTCTGTTGGCGGTGACCGCCGCGCTGTTTGTCTGTACCGCCGTGGCGGGCGGTGTGTTAAGTGGCTGTCTTAGTTGGCAGTTTCCGCCAGGGTCGTAATTCCCTTTTTTTGGCCGCCGGCCTGTTTGCGGTATTACCGCAGCTTTAACACCGTCCGCCAGGGTTGTAATGACCACCATTGTCTTTACTGCAGTATATAGTTCAGAAGGATTCATATGGAATAGTGTGTCAAATTTGTGAATGCACATCTATATTATTGCATCCCATTCTCAATGCCTCAGTTGGAATATTGTGAATGCATTTAAAAGTAGCATCTGGTGAACTGTTCCCAGTTGTAGAGGCAGCATCTGGAGTATTGTATCCTGACCTAGCAGCACAACTGATGTATTGTGCCGAGTCATAAAGGCATCATTGTTTCTATCTCTCAAGGCCTCATCTGAAGTAGTATGCCAATTACCGGAGTTTTGACTGAACTCAAGCTGGTAGTTGCATATCTTTTTTTAGTTCTGAAGGGCCATAGCTGGAACAGTGGTTCACAAAACAACGTAGGCATGCAAGTTCAACATACACAAGCAGGGGCATGATTATATGAGTGCAAAGTCATTTTTATAATTCACCAAGGGAATTTTCCACATAAAAGTAAGTTAATCATACGTAATATTACCCCAGTATTGTGTGATATTACACATAATTAAATCTCCCAGGGGTGGTGAGTGGGCATTCCAGGGAATTACAATATAAAGTATGCCATTTATCTAGTTGTAGAGGCAATTTCTGGCATATCTTGTCAGCGAATAACAGCAACAAGACTTCGCAGGCAGAAAATGCAGTTTCCTCTCCTGACAGGGTGCCTTTCTCCATAACCATCAAATCTGATAAATGTGTTGTACAATGACCACAAAGCTGTTATACCTTTCACAACCAAAAGGATGCGCAATCACAACTTCTCTACCCTAATAAGATGCAAGTGTGTGCTTTCACCACTATAAATATTGTATCAACATCATTGAAGAAACATATACTTTGCACATCAATCTTATAAAAATAAAATTAATACACAAATATGCACAGGACTCACATTTGGCATACCCTTGTTTCTTAGAGTGGTGCACAAAATAGGTAGGAGGTACAAGCATTCCTTACATCACCTTTTCTGTATTTGAGGTACTTCCCTAAGTGGGAGGGGTATGCCAAATGTGGGTCCTGTGCTTAAGTTGCTGGTGAAATACCTACAGTCAAGCACAGCAACAACACAATCTGACCCACAGCTATACTGCATTATCATCAAAGAGGGTACTTTGGTGACAACCTAATGAGAGGAAAACCACACTCAAAGGAACATGTCACACTTTGGAAAAAACAGACCCAATTAGACTGTCCTTAAGAATGAAGTAAACCACAATATCATAAAATATGTGGTGGGATGTGATGATCAGGAGACAACTTTTATGCCACGTGATTTTACTAGTGCCTATATTATTACAAGCATGTATGTGAGCCAGATATGTCTCACAATAGTGGGTACCCATTTTCTTTAAATATTTTTATTAAAGTTTCCACGTGTACTCAAATACAGTAAAGAGGTGAAAGCATGGAGTATGAACATTAAACTACAATGTAGTACAAGCCAACGTAAGTAACAGCACAAACTGACGGAGTTGCAAATGGCAGACTCCAAATCTGGGGATAAGGAGGGGCGGGCATAAGAAGGCTTGACATGGAGGCAGGCTGTAGCAGGCCAGTGGGTAAAGTGGAGGGAAGCGTGGTTAGTAATCACTTCGCAGAGGTGGGACAGGGTAGGCTGAGCTGTAAGGTGGATTCTCATGGTGGCAGGTTGTGAGCACTAGTCGAGAGGGGAGGGTTTGAGGGGTCTAGTAGTAGATATAGGGAGACATGGGAAGTGGGAACGCTGGCCCATGGTTATCCCCTGAGTAGGCCTGCAGCCTGTTAAGCTCATGGGGGAAGATCTTCTTAAGTTATGAGGTGCAGGAATTGTGTCAAAAGGGTGTCCCACTCCTGGGAGATTGGGCGCTTGCGAAGACTTCGTGCCTCTTCAGTGTTCCCCATTCTATACTGCTCCATGCTATGCTGCAATTGTGGAGCAGTTGGAGCTTTCCAGTGAAGACTATAGGCCTCATTATGAACTCGGTGGGAAAACCCGGCAGAGTTCGGCGCTGGTGGTCAACAAAAGACCCCCAGCACGCTGAAGACCCCACCGGCCACATTACGAACATTCAGCTGGGACGGCAGGTGGAAACAGCATTTCTGCCAGCCGGCCCAGCTGAATGCAGGGCTTGTTCATTGACTCCATCTCTACATGGAGCCCGCAGCAATGTAGCAGTGCGGCGGGTGCAGCAGCACCCGTCATGCATATCACCGCCCATAAATCAGGCAGTATAATGCACGGCGGGGCTGTGCACGGGAGCCCCTGCACTGCCCATGGCAGGTGCATGGGCAGTGCAGGGGCCCCCATGGGGGCCCTGAGGTACATTATTCAGCGGGCAGCGGTGCTTGCAGTGATGCCCTGTCTCATATGTAACTCCACCATCGCCAGGCTTCCTGGTGGCGGAAGCCTGGCGGTGGCAGAGTTACGCCAGTTGCGGTTTTGCCACGTACATTATATGGCGGTCTGGGCCGCCATTACAATGGCGGCATGGCGTCCAGACCACCATATTCATAATGAGGGCCTGAGTGTTCTTCTGGTGAGTAAAAGGGCCAGTCCAATGAAGTGAACTTGCATGAGTGCTTCTTTTTGCACTTCAAGAGGCCAAGATCACATGCCTCCGATGTCGATATGTCCAGGAGTTTAGTGATGTCACAGAGCGCAGTGTGACTATCTCTCCAGTAAGGGAAAAGGGCAGGACAGGACCATATCAGATGATGTAGGTTTGCGTCTGCTGACTGGCAGCGGGGACAATGTAGGTCTACCAAAGGGCAATAGCGGTTGAGTTGTGTGAAGGTTAAACATGCCGATGAATGATATGAAATTGTAAGTTTTTAAATCTGCCATTCCTGGAAACCGTTTGAGGCAAGTCAAGGGCTTGGTCCCGTTCAGTGTCATTTAATGATCTCCCCATGTCCTCCTCCCATTTTGTGTGCAAGGGTACCAGGGAAATCCTGTGTTTGGTCGCACAGTGCCTTGCAGAGCTATGTGATTAAGTGTCCATGGTGAGGAGTTTCTGGAGAACCGCATGTGTTGGGAGTTCTTCATTACATGTGGACCACAGGGCCAGGCAAGTTTTATGTAGCTGATGGCAAAGAAGGAATGGTCCCAGTGGGACACCGTAGTCTGTTTGAAGATGCTCAAATGAAAGGAGGTGGCCCTCTGCAAAAACGTTCCTGGATCTAGTTAAGGGCCGATCATGCCAGCCGCGCAGCTCTGTAGCTGAATATGTCCCAAGGTAACACGGAAGGTTTTTCATGGAAATCCCAGAGCATATGGGGGGACATGTCCAGTGAGGAATCAGGTTCTAGTGAGATATTTATAGGCTATCTGCATGTGTCTGGTGTGGTGGGGTTCGGTGGGTGTCGTGGGAGCAGGAGGCAGCAGCTGTGAGGGGACAGAAATCATGGTATGTTTCCTCCAGATTACGGTTCGCCAACCACCAACGACCCATGGCAGTTGTGCTGCCAAAAACTAGCCCTCAAACAATGGAGTGCCTAAGCCGCCCTTTCCAAATTAGGTCTATCCGCAATGAGTGTCAATCACAAAAGAAGCTATGGGGAGGTATCACTGGCAGGTTGGAGAAGTAATGAAGGAAATGGGGTAAGACTACCATCTTGATAAAGCAATCTTCCCGGTAGTGGCTAGCGGTAACTGCCTCCAAAAGTGCACTAGCAAATTCACAGCTGTTAGGCTGGGTAGGAAATTACAGTTGAACAGATCAGTGGGGGAGTGGTATAGGCGGATTCCTAAGTATTGTACTCCAGAACTGAGCCAGGTAAGTGGAGTGCCTCCCAAGCATATCTCATGTGGGGTGGAGGTGGGGAATAGTAGGTAAGTGGAGGATGTGATCCAGCTGACTCTAAGGTCCGTATGTGTGACAAATGTCTGCAATGAGTTTTGACGGGGGTGCGATTCTCTCAGGGACTGCAAAGATACAATAGAAGGTCTTCCCAGTATAGCGACACAGTGTGTGTCTGGTCAGCAAGGAGAATGTCCTAATGCCAGCCCTCTATATGTGGCTGAATGGCAAGTGGTTCCATAGCCATCACGAACAGCTTGGGGGAGAGTAGGCAACCCTTCCGGGTGCTGCATTCCATAGAAAACTGGGGGAGATGTAATGGCCTAACCTGACTCGAGAGAGAGAGGCTTTGTGTAGAGGAATCGTGTATAGGCTGCTAGAAGGCGCATACCAGTACCAATCCATGCAAGGACCTGAAATAAGTTACCCCAGTCGAGTGAATCGAACACCTTTTCCAAGTCAAGTATCAAGCAAGTCACTAACAGGAAGCGCCCTGCACCTGGTCCTGTACATGAAATAGATGTTGGAGATTGTTGGTAGTGCTACAGCCTGGAACAAACCCGTTCTGTAGTGGCGGATAAGCTCTAGAAGAATTTGCAGGTATCTGTACGATATGATCTTCCCTAGTATCTTATAGTCAGTTCCTAGTATGGCTATAGGTCAATAGGAAGATGCACAGATAGAGTCCCGATTCGGCTAGGGGATCGAGATAAGTAGAGATTTGTAGAGAGAGGGTGGAATCTCCCTAAATCTCAGAGCCTCATTGTACATGTCGGCTAAGCTAGACACCAGGATGTCAATAAATGTGCTGTAGAACTCTATGGGAAGGCCGTCAAGACGGGGAGTCTTATTCCTAGCTAGGTCCTAAACCGCCTGCTTAACATCAGCAGCTCTAATTGCAAAGTCCAGGGTGTCCCATTGGGACATATTTATCTGTGGCAAAGAGAGGAGTGACAGGAATGACTCAAGACCTCCGTTCACAACATGACTGGGTGTTTTGTAAATTTTAGAATAATAGTCATCAAATTCCTGGAGGATAACATGTTGTGAGTGCAAGTTCTCCACAGAAGATGCAACTGGCTCCAGGATAGGGGTCTCCTGTTGCTCTTGGCAGATCAGCCACGTGAGGAGGCATCCAGATTTGTCTTCCCCTCTGTTGGTTTTAACCCAATATGCAGTAAGCTTGAAAGGGTGCAGGCGATCCAAGAGAGCTGCATGTCGGTGTATAGCCTCCTCCAGCGTGACACGGTGGGAGGGGTCCCATTCAGTCTGCTGCACCAGCAACCACAGACAATGTTGCACTTTTGTGATTTCCCTGTCAAGAGTGCGAAGGACCCCAACAATCATTTGAATACAGTTGACGAGGAGAGAATACCTTAAAGGTGTCACATTTAGCTATCCTGCTGGAGGCTGTGCCCCCATTCTCCATGAAGTAATTGCGTATGTGTGACGGCCGGGAATTGTGAAAGACAGGGTCATCCAAACAATCCTGAGTGAGACACCACACAGGGCTCTGGGACAAGGGGTACCCCACTGTATATCTACTATGTGGCCATCGTAGTCAGAGACTATGCAGGCTAAGTAATCTGCAGTATGGACCAAGGGCAACAGAGATCATGAGCACAGTATGCGGTCAAGGTGCAAGTGTTGGTTCTGTGGTATGGAGTGGAAGGAGTAAATCCTTGAGTCAGGATGGAGAGTTCTCCGTGCTTCCGCCAGTGCCCAGTTCTGCACTCAGCCTGTAAATCGCTCCATCTGTATGAAGGGGGGGCACACAGTAGTGGCAGATGAGATCGGTCTAATTGTATATTCAGGACACAATTATAGTGTTCCTTCAGTATCCGCAGTATGTGGTTTTTGTGGTCAAGTGTTTCTGAAAGTGTAACTCAGGGAATGTCTTGACTGGTGTTTGGGGTGTAAACGCCCCAAGCGGAATGGGAATACCATCGAGCTGACCCTCAAGAGCACCTCTTTGCCAACAGGTGTCTCAATTATCTGAAAGGGAATATTCAGTCTGATCCACACCATTGCCCCCCTGCATATGCTGAGTAAGTGGTAGCATGTACTGAGCCTCGTCAACGCATCTGCAGGCATTGTAGTTCTACTGCAGAAGCGTGGGTCTCCTTTAGGAAAACAATGTGCGCTCTCTGTCTTTTCAGATATGAGTAAATGGAGTAGCGTTTTAGCCCTGTATGCATCCCCCTGAGGTTTAGTGGGAGGAACCTAGTGTTTGTTATGTATACATCTTGTGCCACCTTAGGGTGGTCTGTCCCCTGCACCCCAGGGAGGAAGATGAGAAGTATAATGAAGCCATGTCTGCAGCCCTGCGCCACCGCCATCATCAAATAAGCACTTACCGGCGTGGTACATGATGGGGGTTAAAGCAGGGTACAGGTAAAAATGCAGAACTAAAAACTCATAGAGGCTATTGCAAATGGCGGTACACCCAACCTGTAAGCTGGGGGTAACCAATGAAATGTGGGGACAGTAGCCATGTCAGGAAATCAGTGGGCTTGGCAGCAGTTCACCCTATATGCCTGCAGTGTAAACAGTCTGGGCTCGGCAGTATGCGCCCCTTAAATCAGGGCCTCACTCCATTGAGGTCAACACCAAGTAACGGTTGAGCAGTGTGCTTAAATTGCAGGGAATAATCAGAAAAGCAACAAGTGGTAGGAGGAAATGTGAACTAGGTCAGCTGAAGTCTGCAGTGGTGCAGCAATCCATGTGAAAGTGCAGGTGAAGCAGTCAGGAGGGGAGGGAGGCCTGTGAGAGAGGAAGAGTGAGAGAATTGTGTGGGGCCTCATTTTTGTGGGGAGGAAAGGTAAGGAAACGAGGACAAGATATGATAACTAATCTTCCTGAAAGTAGGTAGTCTTGTGTGTTCAGGAGACAAAAGTGATGAAGGATTCCAGGATACACAGTTCAGTTAAATAATGTCTTCAGCTGTTTGGGGTGTCACCTAAAGGAAGTTAGGTGTAGTCTGTGTGGATGTTGGTGAGGAGTCTGAGTCTGCGTCAGAGGAGAATATATGTGGCCCGCTGTCCAGGTCTGATAGGCCAGCCTCAACACCTAGGTTAGCATTGGCCTTGAGAGCCTTTCTTCTATTATTTATTCAAGCATTGGGGCCTGTAGAGATGAGGTGCTGCGTCGATTTAGGCTGGGTCTAGGGGGTCGTTATGACTTGTCCACAGTTTAAGGCAAAGAAGTGCGACTTGCTGCGGTCCAGTATTTTGAGGTGCACAGGGAAAAGCAGAAAATATTAAATTCCCATTTGTCAGAGTTGTTGTTTGGCCTCCAGAAAGATATCCTGTGTAGTTCGGAAAAGTATTACGTGCTTGTCATCAAGGTGCAGAGGGCCTGCGGTTCAACCTACTAGCAAGAGGGCATCACAGTGAAGAAGTCCGGCCAGCATTAGATGAGGCAGGGCCGCTGGTGGGGGACAGCATCTGGAAAACGATGGGCCTGCTCCAAGGAGAAGAAGGAAGTGAGGTCCAAGGCAGGTACAAAGGACCTGAACCAGGTTTCCAGGGATTTCGGGGGATCGTTGTCTTCTTGTCCTTCCAGAATTTCCAGGATCTGCATGTTGCTACGGCGAGCGTGGCCGTCAGCATCTTCTTCCCTCTCTGCCATCATCCAGATCCGCTCCTGCAGGTCCTGAATGGCAGACTGGTTGCTTGCTGTTTGGGGTTGTATTTCATCCAGGGTCTTCTCCCCCTCAGATACCCAGTTTGGGACCCTCTGATGGTTATCTTTGAGATAACTCAGTTCTGAGACCAGGAACCCGAGGGCACTCTCCATGGACTTTCAGGAGCTTTCGATGATGGCCAACTTGTCCTGGGGAGATTTAGAGATGCCGCTGATGCTGTCCAGTTGAGAAGTGCCCTATATAGTTGAGAAAGGGTCAGGCATCACCTGTGTAGGTGCTGAGGCCAGTGTGGTGGTCTTCAGGTGGCCCATAGCGAATGCTGCCTAGAAGAAGTGTCTCATCTTCTCTAAGTTGTGGGGATAGGATAGGCATTCATAAGACTTCGGATAGGTGCTGATGGGGTCGAGAGTGGACAGAGAGGAAGGGAAGGGAAGGGGAATGAAAATGTCCTGTGCTGAAGGCAGCCCTGTGGTTAGAGTCAGTTTCAAGGTGCCCCAGTGGTTCTAGTCCCCAGCACCTCAGAGGCGCTGCACCTGGCAAAGCGGGTGAAAGGGGTTAAGTCTCCGTTTAGATGGATGGGCAATACAGGGTTAAAAATGACCAGCTTTAGGTAAGTTGCAGTGCCAGGAAGGAACTGTCGGGTGTCTCGGTTTGAGTTTCCAAAACTGCACGGTGTGTCCGATTAAGGTGTGGGGTGCAGTGGTGATGGAGTACATGGAGGGCTGATATTCTCCAGTCAAAGAGTAGAGGCACAGAAGGGGAAGCTGGGATCACTTGGAGTACAGAGAGTTCAAGGGGCAAGTCTTGGATGCTGCAAAGACGTGCCTCTATTGTAGGCATAGAGTCACTGTGCACTCACTGCAGGATGAGCCAAAGAGCGGGTTTAAGTTAGGCACAGTTTGGCTTGTCCATCTGCTCCTTGCAATGACAGCACTTAGTGGGGGGTATTTGGTTAGGCCTTCTACCAGGCAACCAGATACATATTGCCTTGTGCCCCGGGTCAAGCAGCTAGTTGCACATGTCGCTGAAAAGTACCCTCAATAGGCCTCAGGGAATATCCCAGGTAGGAGTAAAGCTGGGTGGGGCACTCTTGCTGCCCAGGCCACAGTGGGCCCCCAGCTCACTAGTAAGGGGGGCGACATCCTTCCTGCAATGTCAAGAGTCAGTAGACAGGTCCTCGCATGCATACACCATAACTAAGGGGCTGACAGCACTGCCACGCCTTGTGCCACTCACCTCTCTGTGCTCTGAAGGCCCCAGTGTGGCATGGGGGCACTCTGGTGGCAGATGCTAGTCCGTGATCCAGTCAGTCATTCTGGGGGGTGGTCCCCGACCAATGGAGGGAGTCAGGCTTTGACCCCCACAAGGCCCGATCTCCACTGTGCAGGGTCCCCGACAGTCATGCAGCCTTAGGTCGCCTACCTCACTGCTCCACGCCTGCTGCCGCAATGTGGTCTCCATGCCCGAGTATGGCACAGGTGTCACGTCGGGTCCCCGCACCATTCAGTCTCTCAGCCCATCACCCAGGAGGCCTTCAGTGTTCCCCAGGCAGCTTTGTCGGCCTCACCAGGCCTCGATGATGCCTCAGGGAGGGAAAGCTCACACAGCACATGCTACCGGATCCAAGACAACATGGGCCATCAGATAAAAAGACCTCCTCCATGTGGACTCATGTCGCAGCTCACTCCGGTCCCCGACCTCATTCCAGGTGCCTCTGCTGCAGTTTGGAGCTCTTGCTCCCGCACCCAGAGTCGCAGTGCAGGGTGCGGTCTTTCAGTCACCTCAGAGCTTTTCTCAGGCACAGGAAGTGTATCGGGGCTTTCACAGCACCCTGGCAAGCAGGTTCAGTCAGTGGCTATAGGCGCTACACCATCGGGAGTAGAGGAGGCTCAGATACCGGGCCCAGAGCTCGATTTCAGGGCCATGGCAGGGTGGATGTTGCAGAGGGCTAGTGATGCGCATCCTTCATTTTGTCTCGTTTAGTTCCACACCCGCAATAATGGGTACCCATGACACCTATTTCATTGAAGATGTGTCCTGTGCATTCTCAGGCAATCCAAATCTTGGAGCTAAATCCTTGATGCGTGTGAGAGAACATGTGTTGTCATCAAATGCTAGCTCACCACAAAGCCTCCGAGCATAAAAGAATTAGGAAAGAGGAATGCAAGACATGAAGGCAAGGGAAGTAAAGTTGCATTGGAGCACATGCACAAGAACATGTCAAGAACAAACAAAAATACCATTTGTTGGATAAGAAAATTGCTCCTGCTTCCTGATGCAATGACCAACATCATCTGAATAAAATGCAATTTATATGCAAGGGATAGACGGGAGGAAAACAGCATGTTTTGGAGTCTTGAAGACCAGAGCATGTCCGCTTCAAAGATAAATGCGAGCTGCCAATCACTCTTAATGCTTCTGTGTGCGCCAAGTGAATGTCTGAGATGTTGAAAATCAAGCTTGTTGAGCAGCCTTTCAGATGACCCAGCATGTGGCTTCCGAGAAAATACCGGCATAATAATCCCTTGGTTTAAATGTAAATCAGATAGCACTTAAAGTTAAAAAACAAGGGTAAGTAGAAGGACAATTTTATTCTTGAGATCCTGGGGTAAGGCTCATCAGCAGATACAGTCTGTAGCCAATTAACTTATTCAAATGTTGAAGCATAAATATTCAGATGGAACATTGTTTTTTCGGAAATTAACTTTATGTAAAACCTACTAAACAACACAAAAATATCCATGTACTAGATACAGCAAATGCCTGCTTATTTATTATTGCACACCACAGACTGCGTACATTTTCAGGGTTTATTTGATAACATGAAAGAAAGGAATAGGAAATAGTCGTTATTTTTTATTTCTGAAATTCCGATAGACCAGTACATCACCTATACCCACTTTATGGATGTGGCTTATCTAAGGATGAAAGAAGCTGGGTTAGGGCACACAAAACCACACTAGAAAATGCATGAGAATTACCAGTGGACGCCATGTACCAGGAGGAAGTAGGCACTTTTTAAGAGTCTGTCAGTTCTAAATTTAATAAACACTTTAACAGGGTTGGGATTATGGGTTTGGGCTGACATACCGTACATTGTCCAGCGAGGTCACATATGACTATTTGTCACTGACCTTGAAAAGTTTTTCTGGTTGGTAAAAGGAAAAGAAATGGATGCCTTGCATGTTGTGAGTGAATAGGAATACAGTCACTAGAGACAGTAACTGTCGAAAATATACCTATATGTACCAAGAAGATAGGCAAAGTCGTTTGAAGTGCCAAAGAAAAATCAGTATGAAGCCTTTCGGGAAAAAAAACTATGACAAAGGACAAAACACTAATAACCATAAAGAACGTTGGCCTTTACTTGGAGAGAAGGACAACTAAAGTACTGCAAGTGTCAACACTAGTAGTACAAGTACTTCTAAAGTACTAGTGAATGTCAGAATTGCTTTCCGTAAAGTGTTGCAAAGGTCAAAGAAATGGCCACAGAGGTAACACATTATCTAATTAAACTAGCAAGCAAAGGCAATAGATTTATTTTATGGTAAATACAAACACAAATATCCATAAGTGCAAAGTTCTGCACGCTTGTGTTTAAAGACATTTACCTTGAAACCCAGATTTATTAGAATTGCCAAAGCTTGAGCCTCATCCCATGTGAAGTCATAACCAAGAGAGTAAACACAGCTTTCGAGACCCCTGAAGTATGACTACGAGACATGTCCAGTGGATTGCCTGGAGTGGAATAATCCAGCAGGAGCTCCAAGAAAGGTGGTACAGAGCACATGTCAGGAGGTCAGCTTTGTGCTGGATGAGGGAAGAGTGTCATCCATCAACAGCACCCAAAAGCCTCTTTATGGTGGTGATGGCCACCAGGAGCATGATCTCTGGTGTTTACAATAATTCAACGAAGGTGTACCTTATTGTTTTGGTGGGTGGCCAGATGATGGGGAAAGGTGGTTAGGATGTTTGGGACAGGTAAGAGGTGGGCACAATAGGGGGGTGCAGAGCAAATGATAAGGAGGGATTGTAGCGTCTTCCCCATCCTGGTATCCGCTGAATGATTAGGCCACACACAGAGATGTAAATCACGTCTTTATTCCTCTGTGTGTACCTTCAAACTCCAACATTCTAAACCAAACTTTCATTACATTCTACTCTAGTGATTACTTCACTCAGGGAACCAGAAAAGATAAATCATGCAAGACACTACAGGGATGACAGGAAAAGTAAAGATAGATTGGAAAACAGCAAGTAGGAGTTGGGAAAGATGGAAGGAAAGATTGAGGAACGCTGCACAGTAATGTGACTCCTGATTTGATCTGAGGCCAGAAGTCATTTTGAAATGCCAGTTTGGGACTGAACATAAAGAAAGTACATCAGACTCTCCACTTTAATCAGGGTAGACGGATTTATACACCTGCACTAACTGTTCCAACTTCACCAGGATAATGGTGTAAGGCTTCCAACGGTGGAGCCAGCAGGTGCAATGCCATCAGAAAAATAATAGGTATTCTAACTCTCAATGCAGTAAGAGTTCAATCGATATAACAGACGGGGTAGTCCACCAAGTCTGAGGTGGAGAAATACCTGCTCACCAAACTCTAAATTAGGCTCTATGTATTGAATAAAATATGTTCACCGTGATTGGTGAAGGTGCCATCACACATAAAACTTAAACATGGAGCCTAAGAAACCTGATGGGACACAGGAATTCCACCAACGACAGCAAAGGATGAATGGATCATAACGTTATGGCAGTTACAAATACTGAAACAAGCAACCCCGAAGAATGTTACAAAAACAGGCAATGAAAGCCAATTACGGAGCATAGGCTAGCTCAAAAGAATTTTAGTTGTGCAAAGAAACGGTATTCCTAATAAATATGAGACAATGGAAGCAAGTAGTGGCAAAGAGGAGGGCCTTGTTGCCAGACAGCTTCACAGATGCAAAAGTAGCTTCAGCAAACAATTGCCCAAACGTCAAAAACAAGATGGTTCAGTCAAACCAAAGTCATCAAATTTAAGAACAAGTAACAAATGGAAATTTATATGTAAAACAGGATTAAGTGAAAAACTTTCACCGACAGGAACAACAGTGACTGAGATAAACTGCAAGTGTACTTTGTCAACAGGTAGTGAGAGGTAAATCCTCTGTTTACAGATCACAAGATATCCTAGAGATGCTGCAAAAATGGCTTCCGAGCATCCTGGGCTCACTTCAGAAAGCATTTTCCATGACTTCACATGACTTACTGCCAGAAATAAACCACATAATAGGTATAAATAATCACACATGTTGACAGAACAAATATTATGCACGGGCCCGCTATTTCCACAAAAGGGTTGCAAGACACTATACTGAGGGGTATGCAGACTTTGGGTGCCATTGTTCCTGCCAACTGACATTTCACTGCTTGCAGTGCAGCACCTAATTAAATAGAGCTGCAGTTGCAGGTGGGGAAATGCCAGTCAGGAGGCTGGAAAGGTGATTGGGTATTTGGAGGAGCACCCCCGTTAAAAAAAAAAAAAAAAAAAAAGAAATCATGGCGGGGAAAACACCAGCGTCAAGTGAGTTGGTATTTGCAATGCAGTGAAATGTCCGCAAATCATATTGAGATCAATCATAAAGACAGATAACTATATTGCGTCCAGTACATCACCTACCACTACATCACCATGGTAAGTTTATTAATATTCTTACCAGTGCAACATCGACCTAATCGTACTAACTATTATATTCACCTAATACACTTACCAATGCTTAGCTTGCAATATAGTGGCATGTTGATGTAATGGATAAGAGATATATATTACGCAATATAATGGTGATGATACAAAAGGTTTATACCCACAAAGGTATTGCTCCACTATGGGGGGAATTTAGGGTTGGACGACTGACATAAATAAGCAGTTCTCTCTCCCTGTCAAACCTGTGGATCCCCTTCCTATTTAGAGATGGGGAAAGCACCAGGCTTGCGCTGGTGGATCCTCAGCTGGCTCTGCCACATAGACCGTTGATCTGCTGGCCTCTTCTCCACGGGGCTGTCTGATCACATTGATTATCCTCGGCCTTCCTCAGGGCATGGTGGCCCTCACTGAGACATGGCTGACTGGCTCCCAAAATCATTTAAGGTCCTTCATTCGCTGGATGAAAACATGCTGCATGTCAAGTCTATTAGTTTTTGCTTTCCAGCAGTAAATTCGCCCCTCCCCCAAACACAACCCCCAATTGTAGGGATTTCCTTCTGGAAAACAAATAGGCTGAGAACTCAGCACATACATTGTTGCTGGTTGGCAAAGGACATAGCCTTCACTGAAACCTCTGCACTAGCAGCTGCAACAAAGACCCAAGAGATCCTGGTTCAGCAGATGGGGATCTCTAATTATTCTGGGCAGTCATATGCCAAGGGAGTGGTTGCAATATCGTCAGCTCCTGGTGATAGTTACACTATACAATTGAGCTATCCCCTGTCTCTTTCTTTTTATCATCCAAATAATAGGAGCCAGGATTTGAAAATTAGATTGTAAACACATATCTAAAGTCATCCGCATTGGTTAGAGCTGACCTGAAGACAGCTAATAGACATCAGAAAGCTATTCACAATCCCCCCAAACCAAAACAATTAAGAGCTGTTTTTACACACAAGTAAAGGAGTAATGAAGAAAGGCACTGTTTTGTCTGATGCAAAAACAACAAGGTGATGGATGGAATATTTGAATTAATCTCAGCCACTTGCAGTCGCTCTGGGCTGCATTCCAATGCATCATAGTTCGCCCACCATGCCACCTCAGTTTGGATCCAGCCATATGCAAATTAGTCTTGTCCCTGTTCTTCATAGAAACAGTCCAGCCCAAATTACCAAGCCAAGGTCCTCCCTGAACCACAACACAAGCAACCCAGGACCAGTTTTGCCCTTGTTCTGGGCTCTTCGGCCAGGCATAGCTTGGTTCCAGTGGTGAGGTGAGCCTGGGACCCACGTCTGGGCATACCCAGAGGACTTAGGACATTAAGGCCCATATTTATACTTTTTGACGCAAAACTGCGCCAACGCAGTTTTGCGTCAAAAAAATTAGCGCCGGCTAACGCCATTCTGAAGCGCCATGCGGGCGCCGTATTTATTGAATGACGTTAGCCGGCGTTAGCCGCCGGCGCTGTCTGGTGTGCGTTAAAAAAAACGACGTACACCAGGCAGCGCCGGCGTAGGGGGAAAATGGCGTATGGGTGTCCACAAATGGTGCAAGTCAGGCTGAGGCAAAAAAATCGCCACAACCCGAATTGCGCCATTTTTTTACGACGCCCATCCCCCATTGAAATGACTCCTGGGCATGGTCATTGGGCATAGTGGCATGTAGGGGGGCACAAATCAGGCCCCCCTATGCCACAAAAAACAAAATACTTACCTGGACTTACCT
This sequence comes from Pleurodeles waltl, assembly GCF_031143425.1. NCBI lineage: Eukaryota > Metazoa > Chordata > Amphibia > Caudata > Salamandridae > Pleurodeles > Pleurodeles waltl. The sequence goes on along the minus strand of NC_090449.1, from coordinate 716,376,541 downwards.
TAATGTCCCTGGGGTGGGTCCCCCCATCCTTGGGTGTCCTCCTGGGGTGGGTAAGGGTGGCAGGGGGTGTCCCTGGGGGCAGGGGAGGGCACCTCTGGGCTCATTCTGAGCCCACAGGTCCCTTAACGCCTGCCCTGACCCAGGCGCTAAAATCCGGCGCTAATGCGGGTTTTTTAGACCCGCCCACTCCCAGGCGTCATTTTTGCCCGGGAGTATAAATCCGACGCATATGCATCGAAGTCATTTTTTAAGACGGGAACGCCTACCTTGCATATCATTAACGCAAGGAAGGTGTTCACGCCAAAAAATTACGCAAACTCCATGGACTTTGGCGCTAGACGCGTCTAACGCCAAAGTATAAATATGGAGTTAGTTTTGCGTCGGAATTGCGTCAAAAAAAACGACGCAATTCCGACGCAAACAGAGTATAAATATGCCCCATAGCTTTTACCTGACCCTTTCAGAAAACTCTTGACTGACCTTTTAAATGCTGACACCTTCCCTTTTCGCCGACTTTTCACCTACTTTAGTTATTTTTTCATTTGCCCAGATGCCATTGTTCCAGGTTCTTTTTGTCCTTTAGTAGCTTTTAACATTTGTCCCCAGGTTTTGTAGTTTAGTTCATGTCAGCTAGTGACATGGTGTTTAGGGATGTTTCCCTATGTCCTAACTAGCTTATTAAGGTAACTTGATTTGCACTAGTGTGTACAAGACTGGTCCAGTATCTATTCTCTGAGAACCAGATTCCTCTGCTGTTATTCTGTATTGTGATTGTTGAGTGTTTAGCTTGTCTTATGTTAGTCCGTTTGAACTTCTTTCATTGTCTAGGACATGCTATATACATTTTGTATCTTTACAGTATGCTTTTGAGAATTGTTGACATAAAGCATCTCCAACGAGTAGCTAGTGAGCTACTAGTAGTCTCAAGCTACCCATAAGTAGCTCTCCTGTGTGCAGCCCAGCCTACAAAAACTGAAAAGTGTATATTTTAAACAAACATGTAAACTTGTCTGATGTTGTCAGTATTGAAATTCTAAAAATATACATAGATCTGGTTGGCTTTTTTTTAAGATAAGCAGCTTTCACTACAGAAAGGTTTGGAGACCCCAGGTTTGCATTAACTTGACTATACGTTTGTAATAAAACCCTTTAACTTTATTTCCGTCTTGGGTTTTAAATGTGTGGCAAACTTACTCATGCTGTCAATTTAATTTTTATTGTCATACTGTCAATTGAATTTTGATTGTATCATGTGTTACTAGTTCCGTGACCCTCGCTAGGATGAAAAGATCAGTCATCCTCAAATAAAGCATATGGAATATGCTCCACAAAATCTGGTAGCAGAGCAGTGGTTTCTCCCACAAGGGGAAATAGAAATCAGGAGATAGCAATAGGGAATTAAGCTGTCCTTTACGAAATTGCCCAGACCCACCCCAAATTCTATGCCCATGGTTTGATCTGAGGATTAATGGAGTTCCGGTGTTGTTCCAATGCAGCTGATGTGTGAGTATTAATAGGGTTGCGCTTTGCATTGCTACGTTTAAGATTGCAGTGAAGTGCATTGATTGTGAAGTGCTTTTCAGAGATTTTTAAAGTTGTTGTGTGAATGTGGCACTTATTGCCAAGAAGTTGAGTTGGTTAACTGGTCTGTCGTGGCCTAAGATCCCAGTATACCATACAAGTGTGGAAGGCACTTGGGTGTTGTTGATTTTGTCTGCTGTGTATGAGGTGCTGGCCAAGAGACATCATTGACAGTACCGTTAGCATTCTTTGTGTGAGTGTGAGGGGTTGGTATTAGTTTATCTAGGGGGCACAGTGAGGAACTGTATCAATCCAAGGGAGATCCACTGGTAGAGTCTCATTTGCAGTGAAATTGTGAAAGCATAGTCGGAAAGTGCAGCTCCGTACTGATTTGGAAGCGAGTGATTACCCGATCATTTAGTGGAGCAGACAAAAGTTGTTTTTGAATTTGCTTGCATTTAGGTTTGCATGAGAACATGACTGGGGGAGAAATTGTAAAAGGAGGGTGAGCCACTGCAACGAGTGAGTTTGACATCACATTGTGCCGCTCTGGTATAGATCGGTTGGTCTGACACCGTGCTGCTGATGGTGGACCACGTCACAGAGAGTCATGCTGGTATTGGCTGTGAACGATCAGAGGATTGTGGGTGAACAATTACTTACTGGTTGTGAATGAAAAGGCAATTGTGAATCATTGTTATTTGAATGGAAAAATTAAGTTCTTTAAAGCATTAAAAAGTCTTATGAAAGGCGATGCATTTTTCCGGTTAGAGAGGGAACAGAGACCCCACCTGAAGGTACACCAGGTCATTATGTATTGTCCAACATAGGTCTTCATGCATGTCTTTGGCTTGAGCAATGACACACAATTACTAGGAAAGAGGGTGCATTAGCATTTCCATACTATGGAACACATAATTTGAGAATTATTCAGAATTTGAAGCTAATTTTATATGAGATGAAACCGCTTCCTAGACATGCACAGTTTGAAGCACTTAATACTTTGGAATACATAGCCCATCAGAAACAGAAAGGGAAGTATGAGGGAAGAGTACGGAAAGTGATAAGAGCATGTACAGATGCTAGATGAGATAATCAACAGAAAGCTTTGAGAGCAGACATAATTTAAGGGACTAGATTATATCCAGCACTAACTACTGAAGAAGAGGGAAAGGTTAAATTGAAGGAATAGAAACAGAAAGACGAGGCAAAGGACACTGAGAATAGAGATGAGACACATGAGAGTGATTCAGATGATGAGTTTATAGATCAGTTACTGTTGAATCATACCCCGCCATACAACTCTGTCCCGACAAGGGAGGTAGTTGAGACACAGAGAAATGAGACCTTTCACATACCAACCGCACCAGTAGAACATAATTCTCAATAGACAGGACAGAGCTTACGGATGACAATTCCAAAAAACCCAAATAATTTGACTATTCCAGATGCACTTATTGTTTTAATGGCGATAGGACCTGTTGTTCCTTTGTATGGCCTCAGTATGACAGAAAATAATGCACATCATCTGTACCAAGCGTTTCAAATGTTCCAACTGTCCCAAACGTTTCCACTGTCCCAACTGCTCCTACTGTTCCTTTACTGAGAAATGCCCAAAACAATGACAGTTCAGGGAGTGTGGCAATGAGAGACTTCTTCCATCCCAAGAGCAATAACTCCTACAAGCATTTCAGACCCAAGTCACCTGATGTGAGGTTTCCTCAGCAATCTCCATTATATTTTGTGTCCAGATTGTGTTGGCTGTCGTACCCCAAATAGGAAACTACCTTTTAGTATGTCAGAAGTAGCAATGTCTGTGGCAAATACCACAGATTATACCAACTCAAACACTTCAAGAGGAGAAATAACACTTAACACATCAGCAGAAATATGAGGCTTTACTGCTCAAGAATTAGATGATTGGCTTAAAATTCTTGAATACCAAAATGAAGCAAAAAGCTGAGGACACAGTGTAAGAACATTACAAACCCCAGAGAGAGACCTTAGATGTGTCAAAAAAGAAATTGGAATTAAATAAGTTGATACTAGAAACACTTAACCCAAACAGATATGATGAATTACAGTTCATGTGCAAGGGCATTGCAAGCCACGCAGGACAAGTTTATGAAAAATTCACTAGAGTAGCCCAGAAATATGAGGTTGATTTGGCAAAGTTGAAAGCCTTGCAGAAAAGTTATTGTTTGGATTTCAGTGATAGGAACATCATGAACATGAGACCTCCAGGATTTTAAATTATAAATTTAGGGAATGAATTGGCTGCATTCTCAAATTGAGTGAAGTAGACAGGAAGGATGATGGTAAAGAAGAAGTATCAGAAGAAAGTAAAAATAAACCTGCCTCTGGCTAGAGCAGACGGGAGTGTGGAAGAGGCGCACATGCTTTCAATGAGACAAGTGCCTGGTGGAGGATTTGTTGATGTACCCTGGAGTAGAGGTGACATTGCATCCATCATTTGTAAATGATTTCCCAAAATTGAGAGAGAGGCTTCTGGAATGCCATAGACAAGTTGAGAGATTTGTGAAGTTTTCAGACGTCTTGTGCGAGGATTTGAATACATTGTTTGACATTGTTGTCCCAAGTGATTTATGGATCGAATGCAAATTGGCTGTTGATCGGCCAGAGACAGAGGCTCCAAGACATTCAGAGACCAAGGCTCCATCTAAAATTGTGATGAAAAAGTATCAGCAAGTGATTTTGTATTTGAAAGAAAAGGTGTCCCCCAAAGATATTGATTGGCTGAGCACGGGTTGAATGATTTAGGAGTCAAAGGAGTCAATGCATTCCTATTTGAGAGATTGTTACAGGCTTTCAAACATTATAGTGGTACAGAGATTATTGAGGTAAAAGACATGGACTATTTGTATTCAGATTTGTACAGGGAGTGAAACAAGAAGTGAACAACATGATTCAGCTGAATTGAATTTGTTCGCAAAACAAACAGATTGATGAGATCCTGCGATACACAAAGTATTGCAGCCCTGAATTGGATCTGAAACAGAAAAAGCTGAAAGAGAAATTAATGATAGTGCAAATGAAGGCTGCACAGAGTTATCAGAATCTGCAGTTTGTAGGTAATACTGGTGGAATGCAGGGACTGTATCAACAGGGAGCTTTGGTGATGCAAAGTGGTAATGGTTTTCAACAGCAGGGTAGAGGACAAAGTGTTCCAATTGATCAAGTACAGGTGTTGATGTGATAACTTTGAAGAAAATTAATCCAATGCAAATGTGGAGAATGTTGGGCCATTGGAAGATTGAATGTGCTTTAAATGTGAATGATAATCAGATGCAAAATGGTGCATTTGTGCAGACGCAGGGAAATAATCAGGTTCAGACACAGCAGATGCAAAGTATGTGAATGCAAAAGAAAAATGTGCCAGAGAGACAACAAATAGAGGTTCCCCAAGCCCCAATGCCCCAGAAACAGTCCCATGTTCCCTGACCCAATTTGAATCAACTTTCAAAAGCAAACACAAATCCTTTTGTGAATCAGTTCCCCTTGATCCCAATGGATGGTGATTATTTTTCAGATCAGTCCTAATGATGGAGCACGATGCAAACTTGGTAAATCCTTAGAGGTGGACCGGGGTAGTCCATAGGTTGATGGTAAGGTCAATGGCCACCCACTGTCATTTTTGGATGACATTGGTGCTACCCACTACACTGTGACAACAGCAGAGTTCCCCAACCTACCACTCTTGAGAAAGAAAATACAAGTTGTAGGAGTTGCAAACCAATAATTGACTAGCCCAGTAACAGAAGCTGTACTTGTATAAAAAGGGTATTTTGAGGCGAGTCACAGTTTTGTGGTTGTTCTGCTTTCCCCCTTATCTCATAACCGAGCTTACAGAACTTCTCTGGAATGCACTTCTGAGTTTAAAGAAGACATTTATTGTTATTAATTCCCCACCACGAGGTTCCTGAGAGATGAAATTAGTAGATTAGAAGCACACGTTCAAAAGTAGTCGCAGCAATGAAAGCAAAATATATCAAAGTACTTCTCAGTTGCAATGTACACAGCAAATATAGGTGATTATATTATAGCATAACTTCAAAGCAAAGCATAAAAGTCAAAATTCATCACCGTAGGGCCTATAGCTCAGCTTCATCTTTCTGGGGTCTGCAAGTTGATGACTCCGGTCAACTGCGAGAAAGAGATTCTCTACCGAAACGGGAGACAGGAAACTGACGTCTAGCTTCTGTCTGAAGTCAAAGCAGATTCAATCTACCTCTCTGTAGCCCAGAGTCATCCTTAAAAGCAAACTCAGTGTGAGAACCGAAGAAACTTGGAGAGTGGCCAATTCTCCTGAGCTCCCTCGCTCTCAGATTGGATTGCGAGGTAAACACAAAATCTACGTGCTCTTATCAGCTAAGGTCTGGTGTGAACAATACTGCTTGGTCTACCATGTGGAAAAACACAGCTTGGAAAAACACAGCTCATCTGCAATGTCTAACCCCACGTTAAAGCCAATAGGCAGCTAACCTAAATATCAAATGTAATGTCTAATGTCATGTCAAAGCCAATAGGCAGCTAAACTGAATACAGAATGTAATGTCTAATGCCATGTCAAAGCCAAGAGGCAGCTAAACTGCATGTCTAATGCCATGTCAAAGCCAATAGGCAACTAAACTGAATACAGAATGTAATGGCTAATGCCAAGTCAAAGCCGATAGGCAGCTAAACTTAATACAAAATGTAATGGCTAACTCCATGTTAAAGCCAATAGGCAGCTAAACTGAACAAAACATGTAGGGGGTCATTACAACCCTGGCGGACGGTGTTAAAGCGGTGGTAAGACCGCCAACAGGCCGGCGGTAAAAAAATTGGAATTCTGACCGTGGCGGAAACCGCCAACAAAGACAGCCACTTTAACACTCCGACCGCCACGGCGGTACAGACAAACAGCTTGGCGGTCACCGCCAACAGACAGGCGGAAGACAATGTACCGCCCACAGTATCACAACCTACCAATCCGACACCTTTTCCGGGGCGGATTCACCGCGGATAAAAACACGGCGGAAACAGCCATTTCAAAGGGAAAACGCTCACCTCTACACACTCCACGAGGAACGACAACACCATGGAGCCGGAACTCCATATTCTTCCTGCACTAGTCTTCCTGCTCCTATACGAGGATCATCAGCGCCGGCGGAGAAGACAATGGTGAGTACTGACCTACGACATAGGGGAGGGGGAGGCAACATACAGGGACACACACATGCAACACCCCCACCCCGACCCTCACCCACTACAACACACACACCAATGCATATCCAAACATTACAGTAACAACCCCCAACGCCCCCGGAAGAATGCAAAGACCAAAGGAAATGAGTGGAACCATTGTAATATATCAAAATACAGTAACCAAATAAATACATATATATATATATATATCCACATTAAACAAAATATACACCACGATTAGTAGTGCAGGTAATGCACCATTCATTGTCAGTGGACCACTGGGCCCAAAATGCATGGGCAAGGCCCACACTAGATACCTGATCAAAACGGAGAGAAGACTGCAGGGGCATCAGATAGAAATACAACAGGCACCTCAGGGGGAAGGGAAGGGGGGGCACCTCAGCCGGATGAGTGCACCACGCCAGATCCACGAGGGGGCTCCATGCCCATTGATGTATCCTGGGGAGTGCAAAGCCACAGTCTCTCAAGTCTCTACAGTGGGTGGATTGCCCACTGTACCATCCTGGGGAGTGGAAAGCCAGTCTCTCAAGTCTCTACAGTGGGTGGTTTGCCCACTGTACCATCCTGGGGAGTGCAAAGCCACAGTCTCACAAGTCTCTACAGTGGGTGGTTTGCCCCCTGTACCATCCTGGGGAGTGCAAAGCCACAGTCTCTCAACTCACTACAGTGGGTGGGTTGCCCACTGTACCATCCTGGGGAGTGCAAAGCCACAGTCTCTCAAGTCTCTACAGTGGGTGGTTTGCCCACTGTTCAATCCAGGGGACTGCACAGCCACAGTCTCTCAAGTCTCTACAGTAGGTGGTTTGCCCACTGTACCATCCTGGGGAGTGCAAAGCCACAGTCTCTCAAGTCTCTACAGTGGGTGGCTTGCCCACTGTACCATCCTGGGGAGTGCAAAGCCACAGTCTCTCAAGTGGATGCATGTCTCCACTGGTTCTGGAGGGGGACTGGTGCCCAGAGTGCTTCATCCTGTTAAGGACAGACGGAGTGGATGCATGTCTCCACTGGTTCTGGAGGGGGACTGGTGCCCAGAGTGCTTCATCCTGTTAAGGACAGACAGAGTGGATGCATGTCTCCACTGATTCTAGAGGGGGACTGGTGCCCAGAGTGCTTCATCCTGTTAAGGACAGACGGAGTGGATGCATGTCTCCACTGGTTCTGGAGGGGGACTGGTGCCCAGAGTGCATCACTCACCCCATGACGATCCCAGTTGCGTCACTGCCCCTGCCGCTCATGGGCTAGCGGTGCTTGAGTTGGCGGTCTTTGCCCTGTTCAGCGGTGCTTGAGTTTGCAGTTTCTGACCTGTTCAGCGGTGCTTGCCATGCCAGTCTTTGCCCTGTTCAGCGGTGCTTGAGTTTGCGGTTTCTGACCTGTTGAGCGGTGCTTGCCCTGTTCAGCGGTGCTTGCCATGGCGGTCTTTGCCCTGTTCAGCGGTGCTTGAGTTGGCAGTTTCTGACCTGTTCAGCGGTGCTTGCCATGGCGGTCTTTGCCCTGTTCAGCGGTGCGTGAGTTTGCGGTTTCTGACCTGTTCAGCGGTGCTTGCACTGTTCAGCGGTGCTTGCCATGACGGTCTTTGCCCTGTTCAGCGGTGCTTGAGTTGGCAGTTTCTGACCTGTTCAGCGGTGCTTGCCATGGCGGTCTTTGCCCTGTTCAGCGGTGCTTGAGTTCAGCGGTGCTTTAGTTGGCAGTTTCTGACCTGTTCAGCGGTACTTGCCATGGCAGTCTTTGCCCTGTTCAGCGGTGCTTGCCAAGGCGGTCCTTCATTGCCCAGCTGGGCTGGGGCTGGCAGTCCTTCATTGGGCAGTTGGGCTGTGGCTGCCGGGCCCTTCCTGGGCAGCTGGGCTGTGGCTGGCGGGGCCTTCCTGGGCAGATGGGCTGTGGCTGGCGGTGGCCTCCTGGCCAGTGACGATTGGGCTGGCCTCCTGGGCAGTGACTCTGGCGGTGGCCTCCAGGCCAGTGACGATTGGGCTGGCCTCCTGGGCAGTGACTCTGGCGGTGGCCTCCTGGCCAGTGACAATTGGGCTTGCCTCCTGGGCAGTGACTCTGGTGGTGGCCTCCTGGCACAGTGACCATCGAGCTGGCCTCCTGGGCAGTGACTCTGGCGGTGGCCTACTGGCCAGTGATGATCGGGCTGGCCTCCTGGGCAGTTACTCTGGCGGTGGCCTCCTGGCCAGTGACGATTGGGCTGGCGGTGGCCTCCTGGGCAGCGGGGATGATGGCGGTCTTCTCCACCGTGCTGCTCCTCCCAGACTTTGGAGATTTCTTCTGCCCCTTCCCCACCTTGGGAGGAGTCACAGCTGAGTCGACACTCCCCCCGAGACCCTTGTGAGCGGCTTTGCTGCCTGGCGTCTTCCCCCTCTCCCTCCGAGCACTGTCCAACTTCTGGTGCTTCAAAGGGTGGTGACTGGCTGTGCTGTGGCTCCGTGCCACACTGGCTGGCCTGGTGCCCGGTGCTCTCCACATACCTGTAACAGGCACCACTGGTCCCGGAGATTTTTGGGCTGAGGTGCTAGTACGGGTCCTATGAGTTGGAGGAGGGGGGGTGGGAAAGAGGTCAAGCTTGGTCAGGAAAAGTTTCTTAGGAACACTGGGACGGGTAGCTGGAGGGGCTTTGGGAGTGGGGGAAGAGGTAGTGGTTGTAGGAGGTGTACGTTTGGTGACTTTGGGTGAAGGTGCATGCGCTGGAGGCTGTCGTGAGGTGGATGGCTGTTGGGTGGGTGTGTACCTGCATTTGTGTATCTTCGGAGGGGGCGTCACAGACACACTGGAAGAGGACACAGGGGACGTGTAAATGGGAGTGGGGGTGGTGACTGCACGTGAGTGGGGTGTGGTGGTGGGTGTGCTGGTGCGGGACGTAGTGGCTGTAGTGGTAGTGCATGCAGGTGAGAGTGTAGACGAGACTGGGAGGGAGCAGGGAGACGACTAGGAGGGGGACACAGTGGAGGCAGTGGATGTTGCTGTGTCTGTATGTGTGTGATGCTTGCGTGAGTGCCTGTGGGATGTGTGGTGCTTGTGTTTGCCTGAGCTTCCCTTGTGTGGTGAGGTGTGTGCAGGCTGGTGTGATGGTGTGCTTGGGATATGCTGGGGTACAGGGGATTGGGTCTGGGTGGAGGAAGTTGGAGGGGGGAGGCTAGAGACAGGGACAATGGCTGCCATCAGTGCTGAGGCCAGAGTTTGCAGGGTTCGATGAAGGGCAGCCTGACCAGAATGAATGCCCTCCAGGAATGCATTTGTGTGTTGCAATTCCCTTTCTACACCCTGGATGGCATTCAAAATGGTAGACTGCCCAACAGTGAGTGGCCTGAGGAGGTCAATGGCCTCCTCACTGAGGGCAGCAGAGGAGACAGGGACAGGGGCTGAGGTGCCTGGGGCGAAGGTGATGCCCACCCTCCTGGGTGAGTGGGCAGGGGGCGAAGGCTGAGGGGCTGCTGGGAGGGCGGTGCTGGTAGGGGGGGTGGTGGCTGTACCTGTAGAAGTGGGGGGCACAGATTTTGCCGCCACCACAAGGGAGCTCCCATCGGAGGACGAGTCCGTGTCGCTGGTTGCAGATCCTGTGACCGCCGTGAAGCTCCCCTCGCCCTCCGTCCCACTGGTGTATTCCGAGTCCTTGGTGTGGCCCTCCATGGCCATGTGGGATGCAGCTCCCTCGTGCTCCGGTGCCACTGAACCTCCGCCTGATGATGCTGATGCACACAAGAACAGGGAGACCACAAAAAGGAGGGGGGGACGACAGAAGAAAGACAGTTTGAGTGCATGGCTTACTGCTACCGTTGGCAGACAATACAGACACAGCAGCCCCCTGCACTATGCCGTGCTGTTGGGCTCTACAGATGCAATTCCTGGGATATGTCCTACATGGCTATGGTCGATATCTGCACACATAGATGACACAGGGGCATGTATACCTGTACTTGGCACTCTACAGAGGTGGGGTGCCACATGGCCTGCATTACGGAGGGGCCTAGCCTACAGAACTCGCCCTGGCCTAGGGAAACCCACAGCACTCCTCCCCCACCCAGACACCTTCACTGCGCGCAAAGTCAGCTGAATGATGTTGTACTCACCCCCTTGTGTCTGCTCTGATGCCCTCAAGCGCCCATCCAACTCAGGGTAGGCCACCGCCAGGATCCGGAACATCAGGGGGGTCATGGTTTGACGGACACCCCTCCCACGTTGGGAGGCCATCCCCAGCTGAGCCTCCGCCGTCTTCTTGCTCCAGCGGCGAATGTCCTCCCATCTTTTCCGGCAGTGGGTGCTCCGTCTGTGGTGGGCCACCAGGGTCCGGACGTCCTTGGCGATGGCACGCCAAATATCCTTCTTCTGGTGGGCGCTGACCTACATGAAATGTACAGGGGAAGAAGAGAAGTCATTACCAACTGCACCGTCGAAGTGAGTGGCCCACATCCCTACCCTTGCCATGTGGCACATGCATTCACAGTCCTTCATGCACGCAGAACTGTGCCCCCTTCCTTCTTACAACCAGCCCTCTCCACACAGGCATAGCCCATACAACATGCTCCCTGTGTACTTACCTGTTGGTCTGGAGGACCGTAGAGTAGCGTGTACTGGGGGAGGACCCCGTCCACGAGCTTCTCTAACTCCTCTGCAGTGAAGGCAGTGGCCCTTTCCCCAGACGCACGAGCCATTGTCTCTTCCAGACCGAGGTCACAGCAGCACTTGCAGTGTAGGTCCTCTCCTGTTGAAAATCAGGTATCGAGTGATTGAACAGCTAGAAAATGGCGGTCACGTCCGCGGCGGTGCGTACCATCACCACTGGCGTACATCGTCATTGGCTCCTGGGACCTATAGGGTCCAATGTTAACCAATGCAGCAGTGCGCCGCAGTCTTCGACCGCCTACCGCGACGGTGTAGAACGCCAGCGCAGTTACCTCACATCCCATTGTCCCACTTTAGAGGTCAGGCAGCCGCCATTTCAGCGGCCCAAATGGCCTGATTCACAACTGTGTCACACAGACCTAGGCCTTGTCGCACAACACAAATACAGGCCAGATTCTGTGTATGAATGGTGTTCTGTGTAGACTGTGGGTACATACCTCTGAGTTGTTAGACTCTGTGGTCGCTGTTGTCCTTCCTAGGCACCGTCCGCTGGGACATGTGAGGAGATGGCGGAATCCTCCGGTGTACCGACCGCTGGTGGACCTGTTGACAATGGAGGAGCGACATTTGATCATCACCTACAGGTTTGACCGTGCCACAATCCAGGAACTGTGTGCCCATTTGGAGCCAGACCTGATGTCAGCAATCCGCCATCCCACAGGGATCCCCGCTCAAGTGCAGGTGCTATCAGTGCTCCATTTCCTTGCAAGTGGGTCATTTCAAACAACAGTGGCCATGGCATCAGGGATGTCCCAGCCTATGTTTTCCAACGTGTTGTCCAGAGTGTTGTCTGCCCTGCTGAAACACATGCGGAGCTACATCGTTTTCCCTCAGGTGGAGGATTTGCCTACAGTTAAAGGTGACTTCTATGCCCTTGGACATATCCCCAACATCATAGGTGCCATTGATGGGACCCATGTAGCTCTGGTCCCCCCCACAGGAGTGAACAGGTGTACAGGAACCGGAAGAGTTATCATTCGATGAATGTACAGATGGTATGTTTGGCAGACCAGTACATCTCCCAGGTAAATGCTATGTTCCCTGGCTCTGTGCATGACGCCTACATCCTGCGGAATAGCAGCATCCCTTATGTGATGGGTCAACTCCAGAGGCACCGGGTGTGGCTATTAGGGGACTCTGGTTACCCCAACCTGTCATGGCTACTGACCCCAGTGAGGAATCCCAGGACCAGGGCAGATGAACACTACAATGAGGCCCATGGGCGGACTAGGAGGGTGATCGAACACACCTTAGGCCTCCTGAAGGCCAGGTTCAGGTGCCTCCATATGACAGGTGGTTCCCTATTCTACTCACAAAGGAAGGTGTGCCAGATCATCATGGCCTGCTGTATGCTTCACAACTTGGCTTTGCGACGCCAGGTGCCTTTTCTGCAGGAGGATGGTCCAGATGACGGTGTTGTGGCAGCTGTGGAGCCTGTGGACAGTGATGAGGAAGAAGCAGAGGAAGAAGACACTGACAACAGGGACTCAGTTATCCAGCAATATTTCCAGTGACACACAGGTGAGAACACATTCCTGCCTACTACAAGTACTTTCACACTTCTACCTCTATCCTGTCTGTCGATTTCAACCAGTATATGGTAACTGAGTTGTACATTTCCATTATGGTTTCACAGGTGTGGTTTCCAACGTGTGTCATCTGCTTAGATTCCTCATGGACTTGAGATGTGTGACATAGGTATGTTGACATTACATTTGAGAACGCATTTTGTCACTGTCATTGCTAATACACATTTTCGAAATCACAGACTGACTCCAGATTGTTTTGTGCTTCAAGGGTGTTTATTGCAGTGCTCCATATTGGAGGGGGGTTGTAAAATGGGGAGGGGTGATGGTGGAGGAATGTCCATGGCAGAGTCCAGTCTATTAGTCTCACAGGTGCATTGCCCATATGGGCATAGGAAGTGGAGCTGGGGCAGTTCCAATATGGACAGGGTTACAAAGTGGGACAGTAGGATGACAATCAGGGTGGTCTCATTTCTTGGCGGGGGTCTTGGCATCATGCTTTGTCTTGTTCCTGGATCTCAGGGACCATTTGCGGGGTGGTTCTCCGTCTGCCGGGAGTGGGGTGCTGGTGTGGTGGTCCTGTGGCGGTGCCTCCTGTCCACTTGCGCCGGCGGAGGTGGTGGGCAGTTCTTCGTCCATGCTAGTGTCAGGGGCCCCTTGGAGTGCCACAGTGTCCCTCCTGGTGTTAAGTATCTCCTTCAGCACCCCTACGATGGTGCCCAGGGCGGTGCTGATGGTTCTGAGTTGCTCCCTGAACCCCAAATACTGTTCCTCCTGCAGCTGCTGGGTCTCCTGTAACTTGGCGAGGACCGTTGCCATCGTCTCCTGGGAGTGGTGGTATGCTCCCATGATGGAGGAGAGGGCCTCGTGGAGAGTGGGTTCCCTAGGCCTGTCGCCCCCTGTCGCACAGCAGCCCTCCCAGTTCCACTGTGTTCCTGGGCCTCCGTCCCCTGGACTGTGTGCCCACTACCACTGCCCCTAGGTCCCTGTTGTTGTTGGGGTGGTGGGTTATCCTGGGTTCCCTGTAGTGGTGGACACACAGCTGATTGACGTGTCCTGAGGACGGAGGTATGGGCCCGCTGGGTGGGTGCTGTGCTGGTGTTACCAGAGGGTGGAAGGTCTGTGGTGGCCTGTGACTGAGTGTGGGGAACCGACTGTCCCGAGGCCCACAATGGTCCGGGCTGGTCATCTGGATCTAGTTGGACAGAGCTGCTGTCATCACTGTGGGCCTCTTCTGTGGGTGGGGTGGAGATGTCTGGACCCTCCTGTCTGGTGACGTTGGGTAGTGGTCCTGCAGGGGTGTAAAAGCATGATTATTGCATCTGTGTGTGTCATGGTGGGCAATGGGTGGGTGAACGTGTACCCCAGTGCTAGCACTCCTGTGTGGGGGCTTGTGTGATGATGGTTGAGGGGGGTGTTATGGATATGTGCAGTGGGCATGCTTTCGTGATGGGTGTCCATGCTTTGTTGTGTCATGCAGGGCTTGGAGTTGGGATGGGTGGTTTGTGTTATTAGTACATTTGTGAGGAGTTGGAGTGATAGGGGAGGGAGCGAGGGTGGGGGTCTGTGATAGCATGCAGGTAGGGTGGGGAATATGATAGTTAAGATTTGACTTACCAGAGTCCATTCCTCCACCGACTCCTGCGAGGCCCTCAGGATGCAGAATAGTCAAGACCTGCTCCTCCCATGTTGTTAGTTGTGGGGGAAGAGGTGGTGGTCCGCCGCCAGTCCGCTGTACCGCAATGTTGTGTCTGGAGACCACGGAACGCACCTTCCCCGGTGGGTCGTTCCACCTCTTCCTGATGTCATCCCGATTTCTTGGGTGCTGTCCCACTGCGTTGACCCTGTCGACTATTCTTCGCCATAGCTCCATCTTCCTAGCTATGGAGGTGTGCTGCACCTGGGATCCAAATAGCTGTGGCTCTACCCGGACGATTTCCTCCACCATGACCCTGAGCTCCTCCTCCAAGAACCTGGGGTGTCTTTGCCGTGCCATGGGGTGGTGTAGGTGATGTGTGGGGTGGTGTATGTGGTGATAAGTGTGGTGATATGTAGTGGTGTGTGGTGTTTTGTGCGTGGAAGTAGTGTGGGTGATGGTGTTGAGTGCCTGTGGTTGCTAGTTTGTGGATGGTGGTGTCTCTCTCTGGCCTTCTTTCAGATTTTTTGGTCGTAGGGGTTTGTGGGTGATGTGGGTGTGTGTTTTATATAGTATTGAGTGTGTGGGAGTGGTGTTTGTATGTGTATCAGGTGTGTGTATTTCGAATTGTCCAATGTGGTGGTGTTTTGGAGATGTGTGTGTATTTTGAGCGTGGTGGTGTGCACCGCCAATGGAATACCGCGGTTGGAAGACCGCTGCGTGGATTCGTGGGTCGTGATAGCATGGGCGTATTTCTGTTGGCGTGACTGTGGAGGTTTTATTTTCGCCAGTTTATCACTGACCTTTGGTGTGGTGGACTTGTGTTGGTGTCTGAATTTTGTCGGATTTCGGGATGTGGGTCATAATAGCTTTGGCGGAATTCCGCGGCCACGGCGGTGTGTTGGCGGTCTTCTGCACGGCGGTAAGTGGCTTTTACCGCCAATGTTGTAATGACCCCCATAATGTGCTACTGGTGAACATTGAGCAACTAATATGCGCAGTGGTGAAACACAAAGTCATTGGTCAAACACAATTAATAGCATCACATTCCACCCTATGGCCAATTTCTTTTTTTCACATACCTCTTATTTCAAACAAAAAAAAAAAAAACACAACGAATATCAACAAAAAAACATTATAAGCAAATCAGATTTGAATGATAAAAGCAATCACTGTAAAGCAATGGAAGTGGATTAACATATTGATCTCATAACCTTTCACATCCGATACATCTACACAGAAAAGACTGAAACTTATATACTCTGACTGGGATAATAACTGATTGAACAGTGTCTCTAAAACAGCAATTTGATGTAGCATGAGTTCTACTCATGTAAAGGTGCACGGTCCACCTGAAAGGTTTGCTGAAATGTAAGCGAAAGTCAGAGTTCCATACGAAAAAACACAGACAGTTAACTGTTAAGGTTGCTTAGTTCCAGTGGAAGAATGTAATCAAACAAGTTGAACTTGAACTGAAGGTGCCATTTGTGCAAAATGGATCCATGGGGTCTTTACTTTACTCAATCAGGTTCAGGTTGGGGGTTCGGTCCCTTCCCCGACCCCACACGCACACACCCGAAAGTAGACCACACAGCACACTCATAGTCAGTGACGAAACGTGGTAGGATCTGCAAAAGAAAAAAGTATGACTTTTCTTGCAAATAACATTTGTCATCTGAAATGTGCTCTTCCTCTTCCTTTCCCTGTTTTATAATCAGCAGGATGTTTTTGGGGCCCTTTGTTATGATTTTTGCAGGTTCTGGAGGGTCATTTGGGGATTCAACCCACACCTCAGCACTGAGGTTTTTATCTGGTGCACCACAGCTTCCCTTTCCTTGCACTGTCAGAAGGGCTGGGGCAGACTCCTTCTTTACCAAACCTACATTCACTGCACTTTTGACAAGTTGGGCCATTCTGTCTCCAATTTGTATGAATGAATCAGATTAATTTTCTAGTTACCAGCATAATTTTGATTTCTCCTTGGTAATCTGCAGCAATCACTCCCCCTAAAACCTGATCAATTTGCCATATCTGTCCTGGTAACTTTCCTCTCCCCAACTGCTCTGTGACTGCTTCTGGGACAGATTGCTCTTGTGCGTGCTGCACAGTTTTTATCAAATCTAGGGGATTGTGCATCCCTCTAATCTCTGCCCACCCGTAAGTGGCTTTTTCTCACAGCTGTCCACATTTCTGGTGCACACACTTAGCCATCCCCACTAAGTCTGAATTCTGGGTGGACACTTCAGACTCTGAATTTTTCTCTTTAACATATGCAAGGGAATTGAACCAGTTATGTACAAGCCATGTGGAAAACCAAACGGCTAAACCATTGGCGGTGAACCAAGAATCAGTGTAAAAATGATACATCTCAAGCAGCTCTTGCTTTAAAGTCTGACACACATTGTACAACACTGTTCCTTCTCCTGTGCTAGAAAACCACTTTTCAGTAAATGAATCATTAGTCAAACAAACATGCTTTTTATCCTCAGGGGACACAAATTCAAATGGTGCACACAGTTTCACTGGTGACTCTTTTACCTGTGGTACTCCCTGCACCCTCTCCACATTCTGAAAAGGGGCTTGTGACACCTGTTCATGTAGGGCTGCAGTGCCTCTAGCCCTGTCTTGCATGTACCAGATCCAGTGTATGATACTAGCTTCCTGTACCTGTCCTAAACTGTGAGATTTAGGTGAATTCATCACCCACTGCATGCTTGACATTTCAGGTTTCATACTCCAAAGTTCCAGGGGCACTCTTTTCTTCCCCTGTTCCTGAATTACATGTAAATCAGTGTTTCCCTCTTGCACTGCGCAGAAACCTAAAGTCTGAATTATTTCATTTGCCAAATTAAAAGCGCGCAGCTGCTTATATTTTCTCCTAGATACTTTATACCAAAGTGTTAAGATTTCACTCAGATGAGGGCTATACTGTTTCCAAAAATCAAACAAGCTAATGAAACTCGGTGTAGTGCAAACAGTAAGAAACTCTAAAATCTTTTGTTTTACTTGTGCCAATAACTGCACATTTTGCGACGGTACTTCTGCCATGTAATTAATTTTTCTTTGCAGAAGCGGTCTGTAAATAACATTCTGAGCTCTGTTCTCAGTGTTATCAGTTAAGGAATGTGGAGTGTTTTGCTCTATGCTCTGCTCACACGGAGGCTCAGACTGGCTCACAGCTGTCTTAACCCCCTCATTACTGGAATGGGAAAAACCAGATTCTTCTAAAACAGCAGTTTTATAGATTTCAGCATTATCTTGCATTAATGTGTTCTGGCTAATTTGCTCACGTATATTCTTATTTTCATGTTCTAACTGCCTACATCTCTCCTGCATTTTTCTGTAAGCAGATAAAAGTATCCAAACCCTTCTGTCAAGAACAAAAGGAACATAATTTCTTTCAAAAGGCACATTTTCTAAATATGCATTATCACAGCAAGAAAACATGTTTCTCACAGCACCATAAGGCAGTTTAACTTCACATGCATTTTCAAACATGGTCTGCCGTGCTTCTGTAATTCTCTAAACAACAAAAAACAATTACACTTTTAAATAGTCCACTTCCAATTTCCAATTTGACTCCCAGACTGACGACTAACGACAAAATGTTCTGCTTTCCCTCTTATCTCATAACCGAGCTTACAGAACCTCTCAGGAATGCACTTCTGAGTTTAAAGAAGACATTTATTGTTATTAATTCCCTGAGAGATGAAATTAGTAGATTGGAAGCACACGTTCAAAAGTAGTTGCAGCAATGAAAGCAAAATATATCAAAGTACTTCTCAGTTGCAATGTACACAGCAAATATAGGTGATTATATTATAGCATAACTTCAAAGCAAAGCATTAAAATGTCAAAACTCATCACCGTAGGGTCTATAGCTCAGCTTCATCTTTCTGGGGTCTGCAAGTTGATCACTCCGGTCAACTGCGAGAAAGAGATTCTCTACCCAAACGGGAGACAGGCAACTGACGTCTAGCTCCTGTCTGAAGTCAAAGCAGATTCAATCTACCTCTCTGTAGCCTAGAGTCATCCTTAAAAGCAAACTCAGTGTGAGAACCGAAGAAACTTGGAGAGTGGCCTATTTTCCTGAGCTCCCTCGCTCTCAGACTGGATTGCGAGGTAAACACAAAATCTACGTGCTCTTATCAGCTAAGGTCTGATGTGAACAACACTGCTTGGTCTACCATGTGGAAAAACACAGCTTGGAAAAACACAGCTCATCTGCAATGTCTCAACTGCAATGTCTAACCCCACGTTTAAGCCAATAGGCAGCTAACCTAAATATCAAATGTAATGTCTAATGCCATGTCAAAGCCAATAGGCAGCTAAACTGAATGTCTAATGCCATGTCAAAGCCAATAGGCAACTAAACTGAATACAGAATGTAATGGCTAATGCCATGTCAAAGCCAATAGGCAGCTAAACTGAATACAAAATGTAATGGCTAACCCCATGTTAAAGTCAATAGGCAGCTAAACTGAACAAAGCATATAATGTGCTACTGGTGAACATTGAGCAACTAATATGCGCAGTGGTGAAACACAAAGTCATTGGTCAAACACAATTAATAGCATCACAGTGGTGTGTGATTAAAGTCTTGTGAGTCTACTTGGACGTACCTAGTGTGCAAGTTAAACTACTCTAAATCTTGCTCTTCAAGAGGCATTTAAATACAAACCCATGACGGGGATGTGCCATTTAAAATTGTGAATCAAATCCCAAGTGCCACATTTTACCCAATGCTGATGTGCTGATTGGCCCGCAAAGTTGAGAGACACTGTGTCACCTGAAAGCTGGAACTTTTCAGGAAAAGAGATAGGACTCCTCAAAGATGTTCAACCTGTCAAGGTAACTGTGAAGCCAAATGCTGTGTACCTGAGAAGCCCGCAATACAATTTGGCACCCAAAACAATTGCAGGGATTACCCCAGTGACTGTCTCCAAGAAAGAATATGGAATATCAAAGGAAGTAATGGGGAGTCCATGTAACCCTCCCATTACGGAACTGTGGAAGCCCAACGGAAAATACTGCACAGTCCAAGATCTTAGAAGTATTAACAAAATCGTGGCTCCTTGTTGGCCCGTAGTACCGAATCCAGCAGTGATTTTGTTTCAGATTCCATGTGAAACTGAGTGGTTCACTATGACTGATTTTTGCTAAGCATTTTTCTCCACAACGCTGCACGAGGAAAGTCAGTTTCCTTTTGCTTTTTGGTTTGGCATTCAAGCTTTGGTATGGTGCCGAGCCCCACAGGGGTATATTGAGAGCCCTCCCATCTTCAACCAGATCTTGAAAAAGAATCTGGAATCCCTTGAGATGCGCTTTTACTCAGTCCTGATTCAGTATATTGATGACCTAGTCAACTTAGTGGTGTCAAATACCCGAGAAGCTTGCAGATATGATACAATTGCCCTGTTGAACCACTTAGTTGAGACTGCACATAAGATTTCCCCAACTGAATTGCAGTACTGTACAATAGAAGTCCCATACCTTGGACATCACATTGAGAAAGATGCAAGGAAGGTTCCACAAGAGAGAATTTCAGCAATTCTGAAAAGGATTCCCCAACAACTCAGAAAGAAGTCAGGATGTTTTTGGAAATGGTTGGCTACTGTCGTCAGTGGATTCCAAACTTTTCCCTTTGGCCAAGCCTTCACAGAGGTTGACACATAAGGATATGTCTGATTTGGTACCATTGGATGACAACTGCATGAATGCCTTCACAATGCTCAGAGAAAAGCTCTGTGGTGCCTCTGCTCTTGGAATGCCTGATTACAACAAAATGTTTTTCTTTTATTGCACTGAGAGGGAAGGATGAACTCTTTCAGTGCTGACTCAGCTGCAAGGAAACACACAGACCTGCGGCTTATTTTTCCACCACATTACACACTTTGCCTTCAGATTTACCCGGCTGTCTTAAGTTAGTTATTCCCATAGATGTCAGCATTGAACAGTGCAAAAGCATTGTTATGGGTCATCCTTTGAAAGTTTTTGGCCCCCCATTCAATGGAAATTTTGCTAACACCTACCAAGACCAAGCACTTAACAAACAACACGCTATGAGAAAATGATCCTGGATGCTTCTAACATCACATTAAAATGTTGCTTGACATTGAATCTTGCTACTTTGTTGCCCTTACTTGTTGATGAGAAAATTTTTGATGTTTATGAAATTTATCATGACTGTCTCAATGTTACTGAACTATGCACCAAGCCGAGACCTGACATGTAAGATTCACCACTTACCAAACCTGATCATGCAATGTTTGTTGATGGCTCCTGTCTGAGAGACCATGAAGGAAATCTGAGAGCTGCCTATGCAGTCTTACAATCTCAGAAGTGGTTGAAGCCTCCTGGCTTCAAGGAGTCTTTTCTGCCCAAGTGGTGGAATTTCCCTTACAAGAGCATGCTGTGTTTCAGACATCTGAAGCTGACCATTTTCACCAACAGTCAGTATAGCTTTTGTGTTGTTCATGATTCTGTACAGTTATGGTCCAAGAGAGGTTGCATGACCTCTTCTGGATCCCCAGTATGTAATGGAGAAAGAGTCTACAACTTGTTGAAAGCATTACAGTTGCCTGCCCAGATTGCAGTTGTGAAATGTTAAGCCCATCGCAAAGGAACTATGTTACTATGGGCAATCATTACACGGATGAAGTGGCCAGATATTGTGCTTTGAATTCATCTAGATTTAATGGGAAGTAGTCAAATGAGGTCACTGATGAAATTGTCTTATGTGTCTGAAGCAGTTAACAAGAAAAGTCAAAAGTTTGCAAAATGACGTGTCAGAGGAAGAACAGCAAGATTGGATCAGAGCAGGTTGAGTCAAAAGAGATGAGAATGATGTTTGGGTTTCAACTGATGGAAGAGATGTGATGCCCAAATGTTTGATACAACCTATGGTGAGGCATTACCATGGTCCAGCTCATGGGGACATGATGCCAGGGTAACAGTGTTCCGGCAGACATGGTTTAGCCCTAGATTTAGATTGATGGCAGAAGCTCTTTGTCACAGATGCGTTACATGTCAACAGATGAGGGTAGGCAAATGAACGGCAGTAACACTGAGTCACATAGGAAGATCAGGAGAACATTTCAACAGAATGCAGTTGGACTTTATAGAACTGCCTATATGCAATGGACTGAGATGTGTCTTGTTTGTTGAATGTATTTTCTCTCGTTGGGTGAAAGCATACCCCACAAGGAGAAATGATAGTCTCACTTTAGCAAAGCTGTGCTTAGAGCGTTGCTTCTACATTTTGCATTCCCAACTTCTCTAGAGTCAGACCAGGGGACTCACTTCAACAGTGAGGTCTTCAAATTACTGTGTGCCGCACTGCAAGTTGAGCAGAGACTACCTTGCAATTACAGACCTGAGCCTTCAGGTCTTCTGGAACAAGTAAACTGCACTTTGAAGTCTAGATTGGCTAAAGTTTGTGCTTATACTTTATTGAAATGGCCTAAGGCATTGCCACTTATGTTAATGAGTCTTTGCAGTACTCCAGACAGGAACATAGTATTGTCACCCCAGGAAATCCCTATGGGTCGTGCCTTGAGATTGCCAGCTGTACTTGCAAATACGCTTGTGAACATTACAGATGGCATGGTACTTAATTACTGGAGAGGACTGGCTGATGTGGTTTGTTCTGGGTCTCATTAGGTTGGAGAAGCCACAATACAGCTGCAGCAGGACCTGTACCATGACCTGTGCCTAGATGACTGGGTGATGGTGAAAAGCACATTTGGAAGTCATGCTTGGAGCCTCGGTGGAAAGGCCGGTACCAGATTATTCTAGTATCGACAACGGCTGAGATGTGTGGAGGTCTCCCCAACTGGGTGTATATGGCAAACACTCACAATGTTGCAGGTGCCCTTGATGAAACAGTACCTGTCTCTGAAGGGTCAGTTACAGTGAGATGGAGGGAGCAGGTTAGTCATAATGTTGGGATGAGCAAGTGACTGAAACAACACATGTACAGTCCGAGTGAGACAACAGATGGTACAGAAGGGTTCAGACACAAAGGGTTGACTGAGCAAACCTCAGATTCTGGCAAAGGACCTAGTGCTGTAGCAAAACGCTGAGTGCCTGGAGAGCCAGGGGGCAGGTGAGCAGACTGTGCCCAAAGTCTGAATTCCACAAACTATTCCAGAATAAATTGAAGAGTCTTGCCAGAGTGACAGTGATTCAGAAGGGCCAGTAGTCTAGAGATCAAGGAGAGCAAAAGTACCCTGTTGAAGGTACGCCACACCTGAATGGAGATACATTGCTGAAAATGCTTCGAGAGAGAATTTTGAACATTTTGTCTTTACATTTCATATCTAGCTGAACCTCCTTGAGCTAATTCTTGTGGCCCAACTGAACTTTTAAATTGCATTGCCACTTGATAGACTGAGGCATTACATTCTGGATGTTATCATTAGTGATTTTGAACTGCGCATTTAATAGAGACATTTGATAGACTTTTGTAGTGCAATAAAAGAAGATTGCCTAGTTCTGAGTTGCAAAATATATTATAGGTTTGTCATTTAGAAGAACACAGAGTAGTTTAAGGGAGACTAACGAATATATTGCAATTAACTTTTGAACTTTGTGGAAAAGACAATTGCTTGCTATTTGCTTTGCTCAAATCAGAAGAATGAAAGAGACAATTGTTATTTTGCTGCTGTATTTCATTAAAAAGGTCTGAAACTAGGGATCTAATGGAGTCCAATAGAAATAGTAATTGTAGGCACTTATGTGTATGACTGTTAGTTGTGACACTTATACTGATGATTACACTGCTTATAGGGTTAAGTTTACCTACCCCTTCTAGAGTAGAAAACATTTGATTCACAAGTGCCCTGAAAACCTCAGTTCCCACTGAAAATTGTATGCATTCATTTGATGAGAAATAATTGCATGTAGATGCTGCTAGAGGAGATCTTTCTTCAGATGTCTATTACAAATTGCTTTATGAGTATGTTGACACCATAAATTCAAAGAATTGCTAGGTTTGTACACAGTTGCCTGCATCAGGTATCACAGTCTTCCCTTGACTTATGTTATCATTCTAGCTTGTTATCTTTTACCTTTTTTCATTAACAACATTTTTTTCAGTATTATTATTAAAACTATGACTTTCAGAAGTTTCAATTTTTAAAGCATTTGAACAAAGTTTCCAAAGCAAAGAATATGGAGAGAGTAGGAGGATTATTTGAACCTATCATGATATTTGGTACATTTTATGCTCACAGAAACAATTTAACATGTATCCCAACCTCAGTTGAAAAGGAGTTTTTGGAACAAGTTAAAGATAGAAGAGGAATGATAAAGAAAGCGGGTAGAAGTATGAAATTACGGAAAAGAAGAAGAAACCCATTCAAGTGCAGGAAGTCAAGCTGCTTTGGCCCTAGTTTGGTAACATGTTGGGAAAATATATGTATATAGACCCCAATCGAGAACCACCAAAAAATGTGTGTGAAAGAGTGAGTGTAGAATTATGTTTGAATTTAAGAACAGTGGGACCTTTATGTTAGCTGGACAAGATCCTGCTGTATCTGGGGTTTATTTCATTTGTGGAAAATCATGCATATTTTAGGCTTCCTAGAAGTTGGTGCAGTACATGTTACTTAGAAATAGCTTTCCTAACGATTTATCATG
The DNA here is from genome assembly GCF_031143425.1 of Pleurodeles waltl. Taxonomy (NCBI): domain Eukaryota; kingdom Metazoa; phylum Chordata; class Amphibia; order Caudata; family Salamandridae; genus Pleurodeles; species Pleurodeles waltl. The sequence goes on along the minus strand of NC_090449.1, from coordinate 716,352,370 downwards.
TGGAACATTTCAATGGTCCTGTGTATGAAGCAAAAGCATGCACCAAGAGCTAAGAGCGGTGCCAGTGCTTCAGATGTTGTAGGAGATATCTTTGGTTCATTGATTCCATCTGTAGGAGTGATATTGAATGATCTGAAGATAAGAAAGTTATCAATTATTGTAGAAAAATTGTCTACTGATACAGTTGGTGCTTTCTTGTTAGTGGATACTGAGATGGTTGCTATAAGATCAATGCTTGTGCAGAATCGTCTTCCTTTAGGTATCCATGTTGTGAAGGATGGCGGAGTCTGCAAGATGTTGAAGGTTCAACAATGATGCAGTTTTACTCCTGATAATAGCAACGAGCTCAGGAAGTACATTAAGAACATTACTGACCTGAAAGGAGATTTGCAATAATTAAAAGCATCAGGTGCATGGGAAGCAACAGGAAGTGGAGTTTCAGCTGTTAGAATGTGGTTTGGAAGTACAGGTAGTGGAACAGTTGGAAGCATTTTGAGACCTTTGCTGATGATTACTCTATGTGTCTTGGTCATCTTTGGATTGTACCAAGGATGCAAGATAAAAGGGGAAAAGACATGAAGAAACAGAACTTGGGAATCGACAAAACATCTATTACAGTGACATAAAACAGAGGAGTCCAGAAGATCTTTCCTGGATGGACTCCTGAGAGTTTGATCTATCTCACTGATAAAGGAGATTATAGATTGGTATGATGCTTGATTCGCCAGCAGAGGGCAGACTGGTACAGCAGAAAAATGGCTGATACCTTTAATGTTGATGTATGTGTGACCATGACGAAATCATAATGTGTGAATTAATTCTAGTTTAATGTAGAAGTGGTACACTTGAAGTGAATAATGAAGTGCATTTCTGCTAACATGTAATTTAGTTTCATGTGGTTTCACATGAAATGCTAGTTTGGAAATAGAGGAGCTATTGTCTTACTCACAGACAGCCTGCAAAAGTAACCTTGGAAATGGGTACATGGAGAGACCGAGAATGTGAAGAATGCCCCTATTCATGATATCATAAAGTGATACTGGAGACCAAGGATAGCTACCTTCCCAGGCTCACATAATTGCCTGATCAATGGGTATTACCAATAGACTAATCACTGTTTTAACTAGGACGTTCACTGATCAAATGTAGGCAGAATTAGATTCCCTTGGACTTGGAGAGGTACAGACCCCTTTGCCCCATCCCACTTTGTTATGCTTGCTGAGAGCAACGTAGCTTATACCTGACCCTTTGAGGAGACTCTTCACCAGGCTTCTAAATGCTGACACCTTCCTTTTTCACTTATTTTTTGCCTACTTTAGTTTCTTTTTGCACCTTATATCACTGTTCCAGATTCTTTTTGTTCTTTATTGACTTTTCACCTTTTGTTCCCATGTTTTGTAGTTTAGTTCATGTCAACTAGTGGCATGATGTTTAAGGAGGTTCCACTATGCCCTAGCTATCTTATTTAGATAACTTAAATTGCACTATTGTGTAAAAGACTAGGCCAGCATTTATTCAATGACAACAGATTCCTCTGCTGTTATTCTTTATTATGTTTAATGAGTGTTTAGTTTGTCTATGTTAATCTGTTTGAACATCTTTAATCGTCTAGGACATCTTATGGTGATTTTGTATCTTTACAGCTTGTTCTTGAGAGTTGTTTACATTAACCTAATTATTTGTTTGTATTAAAACTCTTTAACTTTATTTTTGACTTGGGGTTTCAATGTATGGCTATAGTGGTCATATTGTCAACTGAATTTTGATTGATGTCATCTGTTACTAGTTCCTTAACCCTAGCTAGGATTAAAAGATCCATAGACCTTAAATAGAGCACATGGAAAATGCTCCACCACCCCCAAGCCCTTTGCTTTGACTCCTCCTGGTTGCTGAACCCATTTTTGTTGGCTTTTAGGATTTTGTGCACTTTACCACAACTAACCAGAGCTAAAGTGCTTGTGCTCTCTCCTTTAAACATTGTAAAATTGTCTCATACACAATTAGCACATTTAATTTACATGTAGGTCCCTAGAAAGTAGTACTACATTTACCCAGGACCTACAAAATATGTGCTATTTATGGGCATCCAGCACTCTTTATGCCACCTCAGGTCTGCTATTGCAGCCTGTGTGTGCAGTTTTGTCTGCAGGTAACTAAGCCACTTTTACAACACTTTGCAACTGTCGGCCCAACCCCCTCAGCTCACAATCAGTACCTTACCAAAAACCCAAACAGTAAAAGGTAATTTCTGGCAGTCTTACGCATGGACTCTAGATTGCAACATCTCAGGAAAGTCATGGTGAAACAGAAGTTACTCTTTTCTCTTGTTAACAATAAGTCTCAGTCACACAAAGGCAATAAAGGAGATGCAGGAGAGTTTAAGAGGTTTATTGAAAAGACTGCAATTTAGGATAAAATGCATGAGCCGCAATGATTAGGATAACAAACAATAAAAGAAGCATAATTATGAAGATGAGAGTTGTGAATACAAAGACCCCCACCATCTATCAATAAACATGAGATACAAAAACTCTAGCATAGAGAAACTAATCGCCAACCTAATGAGAGCTAAGTGTGATAAACCTAATGTGCCAGCGCCATATCCATGAGAAGCGCCCCCAACCCTTGTTACTTTGGAATGAGGTCTCTAGGTCAGACTGAGTGGTGACGTGCAGTGTAGATGGCATCTGGAAGGAATCCCTCTAATGACCTTGTCCGTGTGAGATGTATTTATACAGATCATGTAGCACCTTTGACGCAGGTATGTTCTCAAACAATTGATAAGGAGGCAGACTTGTGGCGACAATTATATAAACAATCCCCAACAAGTGTACATTATGATCCTGTTGCACCGAAGTGGGAAAGGGACATGATGTTAATGCTTACCTATATCACTTGATGATGACGCTGATAGTGACACCTTTACAGAGTAGCACTGATAATGCACAGCAAAACATCTTTATAACTATAAACAAAGGCAGTCATCTAAAAAGAAATAATAAAATAAATGGATTAAAACAGATCAAGCTAAATAGGTTAAAAGTCACTAGGTGACGGAGGCACAAGCCTGCAAGCCAAAGGGCTAAGCTAAACTCCTGAATCCCAATAAAACTAAATTGGATTCACCACAATATGTCACCCCTAGAGTAAGACCTAAACAGCCCACAGGGAAAGGTGCATTTTGTTTAAAAAGTTGGGCATACACTTTTAAGTTTATTTACATGTCCTTGTAGTAAAAACACCCAAATTCATTGTTCACTATTATAAGGCCTATCTCTTTGGGTAACACTGGGTTCCCTTACTACATTTATTAAGTGATAGCTCTTGTGTGGGAACATGTAGGAATATAATGTTTGGTGTCTGAGAAATTGCAACTTAAAACACTCTGTAATTGTAAAGTCAGATTTCAAGTAACAATTCTGAAAATGCCACTTTTAGAAAGTTGCCATTTTCTTGCCCTAACCATTTGGAACCTGCAGCCTGTATCCTGGGTCACATGATGAGGTGTAGTTGGCAATTGATCTTTGTATATTCCTCTCTGACAGTATCAAAATAGAGGGATTGGATGTTGTCAGGAAGGGCCATGCCAGGGTAGAGATGTCACCTACCACACTTGAACTTCAAAGGCACTCACCCAGCACACTCACAAAAGACTTCACACTAGTCTATTGTACCCCCAGAAAGACTAGGAGCAAGGCAGGGAGGCACGAAATTCCAGACAACTCTGTACAGAAAAAACTCTAGAAGCTTCTTCCACTTCAAAGAGGACAGCAGGTATAAAAAGGGGACCCTCAGTCCCACTCTACAGTACAGTCCCAGACCTGTGAATACTACTGAAGAAGGACTGCCCAGCTGACTTGCTGCAATGGACCTGCAACTGGGTCCCATGCTCACTGTGCCACAGAATTCAAGCTAGCCTGGCTTATGAGGGGTAATCCTCAGAAACCCGTCCCCAGATGCTTATTTCCGATCCAGGCAGGACCGGGCCTGACAGTTCAGGCTGGACTGTTCCCATGGTAAGCAGGGTCAAGGCTGTTTTGCATATGGCTCTGTCCAAACCGGGGTGGCGTGGTAGACAAAAAAACGATGGATTAAACCCAGATCTTTGTGACTGGGGGTGAATGTTTGCATTGTTCGGCATTCCGCCCATCTTCTTTTTGCCTTTGTCACCCTAGGTGGGTAGGGTATGCCCAGACGTGGGTCCCGTGCTCAATGTACCACTAGATTCAAGGTAGCCTGGAGGATGAGGGGTGATACACTGAAATTGGTTGAAGGATGCTTGTTTTCTATCCAGGGAGGACCTGGCCTGGTAGTTCGGGCTGGACTGTTCTCATGGAGAGCAGGGTCAAGAATGATTTGCATATGGCTGGATCCCAACTGGGGTGGCATGGTGGGCAAAAAACAATGGACTAAACCCAGATCTTTGTCACTGGGGGGTGAATGTTTGCATTTTTCAGCCTTCCGTCCATCATCTGTTCTTTTAACCTAGTGCAGGTGCCTGATGAGGATAGGGTGTGAGGCCATGTCAAATGCCGCAGGGAGTTCCAGGAGAATGAGAACTACTGTGACTCCCCTTTCAAGGATCATGGCAGTAATGACTGATGTTTCTGTACTGTAGTTGGGCCTGAATTGAGATAGCATGGCATTAAGGAGCGGGTGACTGCTGCGGTGGTTGATGATTAGATTACCTAAGACCTTTGCCGGGCATGGTCTGAGGGAGATGGGGCTGTAGTTGTAAAGTATGGCTGGGTCAGCGGATGGTTTCTTGAGCAGCGACATGTTTCCATGTGTCGAGGAATGTGGCTGTGTCAATTGAGGCATTACGGATAGGTGTTAGCACTTTGCTGCTCAAGAGAGGTCTCTTGGTGAAGACAGGGTTGGGGCCTGGTTCTGATGGGGCCCTGAAGTGGATGATCTTCATGGTATCAATGATTTAGACTGTGGTGACAGTAGGCCATAAGGTCAGTGTTTGTTCTTCAGCAGTGATGGGAAGTGGAGTTGCAACAGTGATGGGGTCCAGCTGAGGGTTAAACGTTTTATTTATGGAGGTGATTTGGTAACAGTAGAATTCAGAGAGTTTGTTGCAAGGGTCTTGTGAGGGGGTGATGTTGCTGGAGGCGGCACGAGGCGTGATGAAATCTTTCATGATGGTGAATATTTGCTTGCTGATGTTAGTGCCAGCGTTGATGCGATTTTCATAATCTGTGCACTTTGTGCTCGATATCTGCCAGTGGTAGCATCTTAAGGTTGACTTGAAGATGTCTTTATCTATGTTGCCTTCACTTGTTCTCCATTTAATCTCCTGTTGCTTGCAGTGGCTTTTAGTCAGCCTGAGTTCCTCTGTGTACCAACTGGTTTGTGGATGGGCTCTTGCGGTTGGGTTGAGTTTGAGGGGAGCCAGGGTGTTCGTACATGCAGTTATCCATCTGTTGAGTTTCTTGATGGCTTTCAATAATTTGCTGAAGTGATTGGACTGGAGTGGGGAGGGGGCAGTAGCAGCACACTCCTCATCTGTGATACTTTTCCAGTTGTGACAGGCAGTTCTGGTGGTGGTAGGTCTGTGTTGGTGCTGGACACGTATTCTGAAACTGACAAGTATGTGGTCTGTCCAGGTCATAGTTGCTGGCTTGTCAACAGTGATTTTGATGATTGAAAAAAAAAAATGGGTTCAATAGGTGTACAGTGCTGTGGGTGGATTTAGAAAGGTGCTGGATAAGGCAAAGGTTTCCATGGTTTTCTAGAAGAAATGTAGAGTTTGGGTCAGTGAGGTCAGTGAGGTGAAAGTTAATGTCTTGGACGAGAATGAAAGTGCAGGCATTGATGATGAATGGTGCAATGAAGTCTGTGAAATCACTGTCAAAAATGGTGCTGTTTCAGGGGGTCTGTATATGAGGGTTCTGCCCAAGTCGAAGTTGGTTGTGATGCCTGTTTTGAATGTGCGGTGTTCCATGTAGCTGGTGGGGGTGCATGTAGGTGGTGCAGCTGATGGCATCTTTGAATATGCTGGAGATTCAAATTCCAGGCTCATGCTCATGGTCTTGTCGGGTGATCTTGTAAACTGATGGTTATGGCTGTAGTGATGTCACTTGAAGAAGTAGGGTTTAGCCATGTTTTGTGAGGAACAGCAGGTCTAGAGCGTGGTTGGGCACTAAGTTCCATGTCTCCTTGGCAGGTTTAGTGAGCGAGTGAGTGTTGTGCAACTGAACATCAAGCCTCTACAAAAGAAAAGCCACATGATATTTCTAGGCTTTCATAATCATTTTGGATTTGAGCTTTTTTGCTTTGCATATTGTCTCATTCATTTGTCTGGTCAATGCAAGTCTCTGTGGATGAGCTTTAAATGATTAACATTAAGACAGAAGCAGCAAAAACATAAAAGAACATTCCACAAATGATAACATTGAAATTCACCTTAGATTTTGATACTACAGTGTTGCTGAACAGGTTTTAAATGATACTGTCACCATGATGAAGTGTTTCTTCTTTCGCTAGACTATCACTTAAATTAAAGATATTCTACATGTTGCTGTAGGACAGTCTTGAAAAATGGTTTAATTTCATTATTGAACTGGAGAAAACATCTCAAACTATTCCTTTTAAGCATACAGGACATGTTTGAGTAAATGAGACAAATGGCACTCTTTCTATTTTAGTCATTTATTTCTTGAATACAGTTTGTTTTTTTAGACAGTGTACATCTTTTGTTGAAATTCTACAGGAATTGACCAATCACAGTCCCAGACTTCAAGTCTCAAATTCAAAGGAGGCGATTCATAAAGGCACTTATGAGAATGTGAAGTACTACTACAGGAGTACCATTTCACATACACATAAATGCTTTTGTAAGTTAATTGTGAAATGACCACCATTCTACTCGTAGAATTGCAAAGAATGTGGAGAGCTTTCTATTTGTACTAGTTGTATTTGTATAACCCCTGAGCATTCTCATTTTATTCCATTTTAATATGTTATATTGAAAATTCATAAACCCATTTAAGAACACATGAAGAAGGACTACAAAAGTACTACTTGCTCACAAATTCCTTTAGTGAAATGGCCCCTCAACTTACTCATTGCATTAGCCATTAAATGTCCAATTCAAGGGTGAAGTCATATTGAGATACCTGAACGAAATACAGAAGATGAATGTTCTGAATTTAAAGCTAAAATACTTTTAATCCTTCGATTATCAGTAGGATATTTTAATTATTCTTCAACTAAGTTGTGAGACATATCAACAAACTGCCCTTTAAATCTAGGCCTAAAAACTTTAATAACCATTGTGCCTTGTGAGGAAGAGGAAAGCTTTGGCGGCAGCGATGTCTAGAGAACTCCCGGAGCAAGGTGTGAGAAGAACGGCTGCACAGATAGGGTTGCTGCCCATAGGCAGGAACAGTCTGATGAACTCCATGGGCCAGAAGAGGGCCACCATGTAAGGAGCACTGTGTGGGAAGTGCTACACCTACACTGCCTTTTTGCAGTGATCCCGTATGCAATAGGGAGCCACCATTGAACTTATTGGGCCAGAAGTTTTGAAACTTATGTCCACCTTTACCAGTGACCCCATACACCTGGAGGGGTCACTGTGGTGAGGGTCATCACACTGGAAGAGTCCATAAAAGACTGCCAGTACTACAGCAACCCGTATGCCAGGAGGGGCTGCCGGTACCACTGTGGCCAAAAGTTTAGGTTGTTGCCCGGACAGAAAGATTGAGGGTGTGACTAGCGTGTCAAGCCCGCACACTGGAGCCTGCATCTTACTGATTCCCAGAGGATCGCAAGTTTCCTAACAGAAATGTTGCAGACTCACTGTCGACCAGTCGGGAGCTGGAGGATCAAATGTCCCCTTCTCACACTCTCCCCTTGGTGAGGAGAAAAGTGACTTACCTCATGTTTCAAACTATGGTCCTAACATATTGATATTTTGCCATATGTTTCAATACTTAAAATGTGGCAGGGATAATATCCTAATTACAAAGGATGTGTTGAGTCTACAGTGCTTGATGCAAAGCAATGGAATATGCTGCTATATAAATAAATAAATAGAAGTGGCTAAGAATCACTTCTTGATTAAAAATCAGGATTCAATATGTCACAAATACTCTAACCTCTCTACTTCTAAGGACCTCAGCCTCATGAACACTAGAATGTTTTCATCCTTAGCACATATGGGCTGACTATTTAGCCCATTATTTCCTGAAAACAATAGGTCCATGAAAGGTTTAGATGTGGCCACTTTGGATGCAAATATCTTTATGCATTTATTTGAAAAGCATAACAGATTTTTAAGTGAGAGTTGGGCAAACTCCCTGTAGTATGGATTTGCTATCTTAATTTTGCTTATGGTAAATTTAATATAAGATAATATCTAAATGCTTATTTTAAATCAGATGAATTTGGAATACTACAAACATATGCACGTTAAGCCAAATTTAATCAAGGTTCTACAGAAATTAACAACAGATTTCAAGTCAGAGGTAAGGAGATATGTATTACATTAGTTCAATAAAGTGGGATAAACACCGGTACCTGGTTCAAACACCCTATAGTGTCAAGAAAAAACTTTAATCAATAACTGTAATATTATCCAGCGAGAGAGTGACAGACAACAGCTTCTGAAACCTCTTCTGAAAGGTATCATGCTCTGTCAAAATTGGTAACACTCCAGCAATATCAAAGAATACTTTGAACCACATACTAAGAATGGCAATGAGGCTTTTCTGGAACATGTTTAGGTTGAGCGCACAAACGCTTTTCGACCTGTTGTAAGTATTCTGTGGGTTTTTCACCACACCCATCTTATGCCCACCACTTTCACTCGTTCGTGGGCTTGCCTTTCAAAAATCCCTTGATGTCATTGTTAAATGCTTTACATTTGTCCTGACTTGGGCATTTTTTTTTACCACCAGCAGACTGACCCTGTTACACTGATTATTGCAAGATTGCGATATATACTTCAGCCTGGGAGAACTATTCTCTTTTTTCTCGCCCCTTTGTGATCCATAGCGCTCACAGAACAGAGCAAACGCCATCAGTGTATTGAAGGATTGGTCACATTGTTCACAATGTTACCTAATCAGAGTAATTTCTTTTGGCTCTCCCCTTCACGCTCCATAGCTTTCACAAAAACACTTGTAATTGATAAATGCTTTACGTAAAGAACACAGAAATCCTCAAAGCGGCTCTCCTGACTCAGCGGGAGAGCTGATACTACAATATTCAATGGACTTGGGGAAACTCGCCCCATAATGCTCTGCAGGCCATTCCTTTTAGAAAACACTCTTGCTCATAACTCAGTCTGTCTTGGTTCTAGGACAATGGGACCACCACCAAAACGTTCACAACAAAGTGCTTTTTCCATTTACATCATCATGGGGACCCCACACTAGGTTAGTGGGGACACCAAAATAATAACCACTATTCAGTGTCTGTTTAAGCTCGCTCACGGCTGGATCTTTTGTTTTACAATTGGGAGTAGTTTGTGTTTTAAGGGCCTTATTTGTAATATCATTTCCGTAGGCCTGTTAGCTCAGAAAATGTGTAAGGCACTACACCCTCTTGGTGCTAAATATATGGTTACAGTGCATTACTTTCTGCCATTTTCTTTTCATGTGGTTATGCCTTCTAGGGACTAACTATATGGTTACATGATCATGTTTCGTACAAATGTGATGTCCTCTAGGGGCTGTTCTAAGTGTTACAATCAACATCGCAGCATAGTACAATATTCACAACACGTAGACTCGCCCTATAATGCTTTGCAGGGCATTACTTTTACAAAACATTTTTGTTCATAACTCAGCCTGTGGTGGTCCTAGGATGATGGGACCACATTCAAAACATTCACCACAACGTGCTCTTTCTGTCTACATCATATATTGGTCCCCACACTAGGTTAGTGGGGAACCCAAAATAATAGCACCTCCCACCATTCAATTTCTTTTTAAGCACTCTCATGGTTGTACCTTTTGTTTTACTGCTGGGAGTAGTTTGTGTTTTAAAGGACTTGTTTGTAATTTCATTGCAGTAGGCCTGCTAGCCCTAAAATGTGTAATGTGCTATGCCTAGGGGCTAATATATATGGTTACAGTCCATTACTTTCTGGCATTTTCTTTTTATGTGGTTATACCCTCTAGGGCTAACTAAATCTTTTCAGGACCATGTTTCTATTTTTATTGTGGTGTCCTCTAGGGACTATTCTGAGCATTACAGTCTAATACCAAACTTTTATTTCTGATAAAGGTTTTTTATTTGATTTACATTCATTGTATATGATTTACTGATCTCTCTTTATTGCAATTATGACCATGATTCAGGCCAACGTAACATCCTTATTACACTGTGACTGTTTGAACACTCTTGGTATGTTTGGGTGACCCTTCTAGTTTATTTCTCTAATTACTCCTCCGTGGCTGTCTTGCGTCTTTTTTGGGGGGAATTGTGTTAGCCACCAACAACTCTGATGGTGGGGTGGTGAAAATGGTATTCTATTCAAATTATCATGACAGTTTTAAATTAGGATGCTAAATGGCAATATTTTCATTTTTGGCTGAAGATAAAGGAAGAAGGCAAATGGAAGTGTTTTAGGAATATGCAGGACCACTAAATTATGTGGCAGGAAAAGACAAAATTATGAGGCATGGTTGACCAATTTATGCGGCAAGAAAAGTCCACTTATGAATTTACAATGCCAGTAGCTCTAACTCAAGTAAACGCGAGACCTATTGCATTGCAAATGCTTGTTTTACTTGGAGCAAATATTGGGGGGGTGAATTCTAAGTAAAATTTTTACAAGACTAATCAAAGAAAATCAATAAATAATAACTATGTTTTTAAGTACTTTGATGCTGCGCATTTTCTCGCCACAGTGCTGAACTCCACTTTTTCTTATGGCAGTTTATGCTTATGTTTTCATAACTCTTTTACTGCAAAATATACCCCTGATCAAATTTGTATCTTTTTTTCACATTTTGGACATTCTAAACGCACAGAGTGTTTGTGATTTACTATGGACAAGCCTGAGAAAATAGCCAAAACATGTTCATATTTTTTGGTTGCAAAAATGGGAAAACGTGCACAGAGTGTGTTTTTTCTCCTAAAACTGGCATCATCGAAACATTTGCTGTGCTAATATGGCCTTCTAGCCAGCTTTTGCAAATTTGTAGAGTGGAGGGAAAAATATGTTTTTTTCCAACACCGTTTTTGCAATGTTGTAAGCAGTGGGGATTTTGTTCAGATTTTTATGGTTTCAATCTATTTGAAATTTGCAAAGAACAGAGTTGTGAAAAGTATGAATGGACACAGAAAACTATACATTTTCGAAACCACAAATAAAGAGAAATGTGGTATACAATAATAAATGTCCTACTATTCTGTGTTTCCACACTTCTGATAAAAAAGCAGTACCCAACATGCATGGGGGTGCCTGTTACTGGGTACAGGAAAAGCCCAAAATCCCAACAATGTGAAGAGAGGAAATTATGTTTGGATAACATAATTTTGTGGTAGTGGTTGGGGCCCATGGTCTGCCTTCACCCAAATTGCCATACCAACCCCAGTTATTTCTGAAAACTAGATATTTGAAGGCATCCAGGAAGGAGTGGCTTACACAGATCCCACACTTTTTCTTAACCAAAATGCCCATTAAATATCAAATCTTAGGTGAAATCAAGGACTATTCTTATGTTTTGTTGGGGGAAAGTCCTAGAATTTGGGAAGAATGGCAAAAGTCTTATCACTCAGTATTCCAACACTTCTCCTGATGAAAACTATCTCACTTATGTGCCTATTGCCTGGGACAGCAAAGGCCCAAAAAAGCATACCTGGGAGATTCACCAAATTTGCTTCTAAATTACGTCAATGTTTGCTATGTGGATTGCTGTGTTATTTGGACTCAAGACCAAGGAAATGTAATGAGGACTACAACATGGCTGCCAGACGGGGCCTCGTAGAACAGCCCGACAGCGCACCAGGGGTCCTGGGCGGAGCAGAACCGGAGAGCGAATCAACACCAGGCAAGAGGAGAACAACTATGGACAACAAACCAGGAAGGGGGTGTGTGACGTGGAAGTTGGAAGAGGACACGGTGATGGAAAACAAGGTAAAGACAGCAAGGCAGAGGACCCTGGCATGGGGGAAGAAGTGGAGCCGGGAGTGGCTGAGGCAAAAATGCTGATTCTTGGGATGTCCGGAACTGAGCAGCCCAAGGGGTGGCACAGACACCTGGGAGAGCAACCGGAAGAGAAGCCAGGAGGATCCAGCAGCTGTGGCTTGTTCCTAGAGTCACGCTCTAAGGCAAGTATGGGGTTCCCCAGTTTTTGCATCCTTGCGGAGGTGGTAGGGAGAACCACTTTTCCACCATTTATGCTTGTAAACATGTGCCCATTTTCAGGGTCGACAGGGGGTGGCTTGGGTGGGGGCACGACAAAACACACAACCCCTGAAGCCCTCTTGTGCACTATGTGAAGCATGTAGATGTCGGTGATGGATATAGCCTGAAGGTAGATTATTAAATTCAAAACACCTTTTACTGTTCTCTCGAGGGCAACTGAAGAGTAAAACACCTGGTTGTGGGACATTATATGCAGACGAGGACTCCTGGGGAAAGAGAAGTGACAAAGCACCCTTTTTGTTTCTATTTTGCTATGGTTTGACATAAGGCATGCCCCTAAAAATCCTTTTCATCACTATATTGTTTATAACAAAGCAATTAAAATCTAAACCATCTAGTGGCCTTCACCTCAGAGACTGGTCAAAGAATCCTAGACACTTCTGAAAACTAGGACCCAAGTGAGTCCAGGGGATGTGACATGCAGGAATCTCACAATTTCTTTTTTATCCAGAACTCTCTGCAAACAGAAGGCTTTTCCAGAAATCGTGGATTGTCCTCACATTTTTCAGAGGGCAAGTTTCAGAATCTATGGATTGAAAAATGTCTTACCACCAAGCATTACCATACTTCTCCTAATAAAAACTGTACCTCACTTTTGCGAGTGTGCTTATAACAATTTTCATTTGGAACTTATATCATTCTGGGAATGTGGATAGCTGTGGTATTTGGGTCCAGGGCTGGCCAGAACCAAAGGAAACTTATCAAGCCCAAATATTTAAGAAACTAGACATGTTAGTGAGTCCAGGGTGGTGTGATTTTGGTGGAACTCACTAATTTGTCTTACCAAAAATGCTCCTCAAACACCACACAGAAACATACTGTGAAAATGTATGTATTTGGTTCTTGGGATGTGATTAGTTGCTACATTTGGCATGTGGTTGGCTGCCACCATGGAAACCTATCTATTCCAGATATTTCAGAAAACTAGACGGCTTGGAGAGTCAAGCGTGGTGTGGCTTTTATGCATGCTATTAGCACTTCTTACCCAGAATGTCCTGCAAACATCAACTTTGAGAAAAACAGTGTTTCCTCATAATTTTGTCACAAAATTCTGGAAATGTTAGTGAGAGACAAAAGCCTTGTCACCCAGCATTCCCAACCTTATCCAAATAAAAACCATGTCCCACTTTTGTGAATGAGATTAGTGCTGCAACAGAAAAAGACCAAAAAACGTGGTGTGTAAATGTCAATTAAATTGGTTGGAATGTAGACTTTTTTGGCATACAGGTGGGTAGCTGTGGTATTTTCACCCAGGGTTGGCTAGAGTTAGTAGGGTCTCCTGTATGTTGGCTAAGCCATCGTCCAAATACTGAAACCATTGTCCTTAAAAACAGTAGTCAATCGGGGTGGTTAGGAGTAATTTTGAGACTTGCCAGTCATCCCCATCCTCAATCAACCACCCACAGGGAGCAGAAAGACTAGCTTTTACCTGCTGGTGGTGTTACCTTAAGTAAGGATGAGTTTGCCCCCGCCTTTTGGACAATAGTATTATGGTCTCCTGTAGTATGATGAATAATTGCCTATATAAACAAAAATGGGGACTGGGAGATTGATGGTCCAGTGCACAGTCTCCCAAAATGAACCTGTAATATCAATATAAGTGCACTGTTCCACAAGAGAGAGAGAAAACAAGAGAACCAATTAAGTTCTGCGAAGGCGAGTCTATACTGAGTGTTATAGGAGAGCCCTCAAGCACCCACTTGGGTGACAGGTATCATCATCGGGCTTACTCCTCGCCAGACTGGTGCTGCAATGCCTGGCGGGCCACCCAGCATTCTGGGTAGCACTCAACCATTGTTAAATTGCTAACAACAAAAGTCTGGGAAAGAGACTGACTAAGAAACGGAGAGTGTGAAGAAGAGACAAAACTCTTAAAATTAGCTCTGAACCTGAGCCATTATTTTAATGTGTTAGAAATTAGGTCCGGGCCAAGATTAAAAAAACGAGAATATAGGAGTGTTACTGGAAATAATGTACCGTTACACTCTCTAATTAGGGAAGGTAGTTTACCTAATCCTACATGGTCAACATGTTTCGCGTCTATGGTCGGTCACAGAGTGATCCTATGACGCTTCTTCAGGACCCACAAAAAAAACTTTGTTATTAAACTACTTCTCCTATGTGTCTCTTCTTCACACTCTCCGTTTCTTAGTCAGTCTCTTTCCCAGACTTTTGTTGTTAGCAATTTAACAATGGTTGAGTGCCACCCAGAATGCTGGGTGGCCCGCCAGGCATTGCAGCACCAGTCTGGCGAGGAGTAAGCCCGATGATGATACCTGTCACCCAAGTGGGTGCTTGAGGGCTCTCCTATAACACTCAGTATAGACTCGCCTTCGCAGAACTTAATTGGTTCTCTTGTTTTCTCTCTCTCTTGTGGAACAGTGCACTTATATTGATATTACAGAATAATTGCCTATACCAGGAGGACTGTCCCTACAAAAAAAAAACAATCCCCTGGTCTTAAGTCATCTTTCTGACCTCCTGTGGTGGAGAATAGAGGCAAAGCCCACAATTACCTTGTGGCGGGAAGGCAGAAAAACTGTTGGTGTCCCTCGGATGGAAGGGTGGGGCCTGATACCAACAGAGGTTACATGTCATCCTTTATTATTTAAAAAACAAAATAGACCATGGTATCTAATGCCGTTTTCAACCTGCCCGGGATGGAAGATTGAGGTAATATTGTCTTTTGGTCTTTCAGCAGGGGGCAGAAAGGATGTGTGTGCTGCTGATGCGGAGGGGTGCAGCCCAATACAAATACAGGCATTAATCCTCCCCACAATTATATACTAAAAAAAAAAGTCCTGGTGTATGTTGGTGCTTGCTGTCCCAGCTGTATGGGCAGACTGTGGTAAAAACTCCCAACACTGCAGAAAGACTGTTTGGGACCTTGGGTTGGAGCCATGAGGCCTCATGCCTATGAGGGCCAGCAACTCACCCATTTGCTCACTAGGCTCTGGTGTAATGCAGTCTACCCCCGGGTAGAATGAAGTAAACTCAACTTGCCCTAACCCATGAGAAGACTATATAGGCAGCTCGGGCGAAAGGACATGGCCTGATGTCAAATAAAAGCCAGCCTCCCTCCTTTTTTACCATTAGAAATGTTCCTAAAGCTGAATAGTGCTTTCTGCCTTCCCCCCACCCCGAGGGAAGCTGATTGGGGAATAAACACAATCGATCCTGTCTCCAGAAGGGAAAACAAAATGTGTGGGCCCCTAAAGATGGAGGAGTCTGGCCTGATGCTAATACAGGCTGCCCTGCCCCTTTTCTCACAAAAAAAATTCCCTGGTGTCTAGTGGTGATTTCTATAAATTGAGAAAGGCATAAAGGAAATAGAAATCCAATTCACTGTCTCCAGGGGGGGGGGCAGAAACTCTGCTGGATCCTCGAGGGCGAACAATCTGCTCTCCCTTTGGGGCCCTACCCATCTTAAAATCTTACAAGTATCCTTGCTGTCCAGTGGGTGGATTGTTGTCCAGGATGGCCCTCCTCCAGTGGTGTCCCAGTAGGAAACCACTAAGGAACGGTACAAGTAGAAAGGGGAGATTCTCCTCATTACCATGGTGCCTCTCCTACTGCAATTGGTGCTTAGGGAGGTGAGCTGCACCCAAGCACTAATTACAAGGACGATGGATAAAATTAACAGGCTCCAGCTTCTTCCACGTTTTGTGAATTAATTACATCAGTGCACTGTGTGTGCTGGTTTAGGAAGCTGGGTTCTGGTTGCAGAATCTTGCCCCCACTTTTTTCCTGGATTTTGATGCACCTTTGACTGAAGTGCACTGGGTTCCTGCTAACCAGGTCCCCAATGCCAGTGTTCCTTACCAAAACAAGACACCTTGTCACTTGATCCCCAAGTGGTCAAGGCCTTTAGCACCTCTGTAAGTCCCTAGTAAATAATACCCCTGGGACCTAGGTCATGGGTACTAAAGAGGGGCCCTCGGACCTGCAGCCCAACTTGTACCACTCTAAGGGACCCAGTACCAACCTCCTGCAGACTGCCATTGCAGACTGCTTGACAAGGTGCTCCCTATAAGTAAAAACAGGACATGGCACACTGACTGTGTGCCATGTTCCCTAAACACTGCATGTGATATTTGTAAGTCATCCCTACAGCAGGCCTTACAGCCCTAAGGCAGGGTACATGATATTATATTTGTGAGCCCCTGCTATGTCTTTGTCGATTCTTGGACACAGTAAATGAACATGAAGCTATTCTGAATACATGTGCTGGACTCTGGTCAGTACGAGTTCCTCAGCTACATGATGGCTGCACTGAAAATAGGGATGTTTGGTATCAAACATCTTGTATTAATAATCCCTCACCAACTCCAGTGATGGATTTATTAATACATGTACCCAGAAGTGCCCTGTGAAAAGCTACCAATTGCTGGTGAGCTCTCTAACAATTCTAGCTAGTTTGCCACCACAAACGAGAATCTAACTTCCAGGGGGTGAGAGCATTCACTCTCTGGAGGTCAGAAACAAAGTCTGCTCAGGCTGGGGTGTTGCACACCTCTCCCCACAGGATGGTGTGCATTCCAAGACATGAATCTTCAAATAAGCCCACAGTGTTTAGTATGTAGATCTGGCCTCTCTCAGAGGGAGATGGCGAAAACCCCTGTCCCAGGGTCCATCTGCCAACTGGACAGGCGGGAAAATTAGCTATTCAGGTGGTATGTTTCCTTTCCATGCTTTCCATGGGTGGCCAGCCTGAAATGCACACATCTTTAGAAAGTCCACCATCTTCTGTCAGATAGAAATTAGGAATTCTGGGACTCGGCGATGCCCTTTACCCAAAGGAAATGGTCATCTAAGGGGTGTAGTGACCCCAAGGGTAGGTAGCCCATTGGCAACCACCCTTTACTTCCCTTAATTCTCCCTAAATTTAATATTTAGGGGACCCCCTGATTCCAGATCCTCAGATCTTCACTGGACAACTGAGAACTGAGGAGCGTGACTGATTTTGCTCCAACTCTACTACCCGGTCTACTGCACCCGACCTTCAAGCAGCAACTCACCTGGCCTGATGCTCCAGCCTCTAAAAATCCAGGAGGGCTGCTGGTGCTTCACAAATTGCCGAGAAGAACTCCCTTGGAACAGAGGAACTGCTTTCCTGCATCTGAAGGCACCAAAGAAAGAACTGTGAGGACCGGGACTGGCAAAAACCCAACGCTTGACATCACCACTGCATCCGAACCACCGAGCATGAGCTGAAGTGGGCCAATGGTGTCAGTGTGGACCCCAGGCCCCCTAGAGATGAAGCTCACATTGAGTCCGCCCACTGTGGACTTCCTGATGGCATTTGCAGTCTGTTTCTGCAGACCCCCGCCAACCGTGAGTAATTCCGCACCGGACCCCATGCCAAAAGATACCACTGCACCCAAGCCCCACAGCCCGAGGAGGAGTGGACCAATAGTGTCTCACCATGCCTGAGGACCTCAAGAGTTGAGCCCCCCTGTGGGGTCCCCGGATTGACTTTCCAGTCCCAGCTTCTAGCAACTTTGTCACTGGACTGGGACACCCAATGCAGTAACACACCTCTGCACCCAGATGCCCCAGAGCCCCCTGAGGTGAACTGTTAGTGTGGCCTTGTACCTTGCCCCATACTCACCTCAAGTCCAGAAGAACAGTCCTGTAATTCTTTGCTGAGTGCTCTTTGTAGGGTCTGTTTCTTTCCCATAGGATAACATTGGACACCCGACGCTGAAAAGCACCTCTGCACCCGGACACCCCAGTGCCTCCCAAAGTGACCTGCTTTGAACCTTGCCCCTTACTAACCTTAACTCCTGAAGATTGGGCCTACAAGTCACTGTTAAGTACCAGCATGCAGTATATGTTTTCCCCCACAGGATAACATTACCGCTCCAAAAATTGCACTGTGTCAACTTTGAAAAATTGTACAAATTCGTAGCTCGAAAAGTACTCACCCAATTCCGATGATCTTGGTATCAGCATTTATATAAAATTACGTATTATATAAAAGTACATATTATTTTTATAAATTGGTGTTGGATTTCTTTATTGAGTGCGTCTCACTTTCTGCCTATGTGTGCGCAATACATGCTTAGCGCAACCCTCCGATATGCCTAACTGCTCGTTCACACTACCATAAAAGAGAGCATTTGGGGTATCACTTCTGTCTCTGTAACTCCCTTGGGGATTGATTGGACTCTTTACACAGGGTACCTCTTTTTAGTCCACTATATACAGAGCCAGCTTCCTACAGCTGTCCATTATTTAAATTAAAAAAACACCTCAGACTGCAGGGGAAGCTCCTGCCCTGCAGACTGGGGTAGGGTCTTAAACAGAAAATTTCAGAGGGAATCCCACCACTGTGCAAGGACCTGCTGGTTATGTCCTAAGCACACAAGAGTTAGTGCTGAGGACGCATCCAGAATGCCTTTAGTACCAAAGAGGTTGATAGTGTAAGCCTATTCTTCAACATGTCAATCGCTAAGTTGTTAGATGTGAAATCCAGACCAGCCAGTTTTTTATGCGATCTAGATTTAATTGGCACAGTTCCGGGAAGCCACAAGAGATAACACAACCCAGTTCCAGGCCTGGGAAAAAAACTCCGCTCCGCTGGCAGAGTTTATTGAATTCGGCAACTCCATGTTCCGTGGAGAATGTGGAGTTACCGATAGGTTCTGCATTTCGCAACACAACGCAACAGAGTTTTTTCTGTTTTTCCCATGTCGGCATGCACTTTGTCATTTCGTGTGTGCGAGAAGTGAGACAAGAGACTTCTGGTCTTTCACAAGCACAAACAAGATTTTTTACTTGCTCGCAAGAGTTGGTGCAGCGCCAGCGACTTCCAGCACATCTTTTTTGACGTAGGCGAGTGCAAGTGAGTGCAATCGACTGCTGTTGCAACCTGGCGAAGCAGAAGCAGTTAAAATCGCCAACTTCCAGTGAACAATCTTCTCTAACTGACCGTTCGAGATGATATTGTTGTGCAAGGAGTACTTTATTATAATTTTTTTCCCAACAACAAGAAATGTGCCCCAGAGACTCCAACTTCCTGTTCCTGTCCAGCAGGATCCTCCCACTACTTTGTCCATCTCCTGGTTACTTTCACTTAGATTTCGAGCTGGAAGGATCACTTTTTTTTCTCCTGGATATATCATTGGATTTAAGAACATTGCTGTATTTGAGATTTCATAAGTACATTCAAAAACACTTGTATAAGAGTGTTGCACAACTTGTTTGATAGGGAGCATGCACCAGGATTTATCTGTACTTTTATCTGATTTTTTACATTTATTGTGGTGGGTAGCCTGCATTTGCGGCCTAATTATAGTTTTACTTGTAATATTTGTTCTACAAAGGAAAAGTGTTTAACAGTTCACTACATTTTCTCCATGTTTTGTTTTGTAAATGTATTAATTAAATTGAATGTTAATGTTGAGTGGCGTAGCCTGCAAATTGGAATAGGCTTTCCAGGTGTAGGCCCAGTACTAGTCGTGGGTGCATGATGAAAAAACAACTGTTTGTGGTGTCTGTGGAACTGAAACACCACGGATGGCATTGGATTAGAGAACAAAATGTTCTTTGGCAGTATTTCAATTTTTTTCTGCAAACAGTGCATGGTGGGGTTATAGTACTTGATGCCTTTTTATGATGTGTGTCGTTGTTGTAAAATATTTCGCCCCTTTAATTTTAGTTTTTGGAATTTCTAATACTGATTTCTTTTTTTCTCCTGTACCAATGCCTTCTTTCTTTGGCCAGTGTGTGAGAGGGTTTGTCATAGGCCACCATTTGTCTTTGTTCTCCATGCCATGTGGGCAAGGGTCTGTTTTGTATAGTCAAAATTATAGTCCTTTACCTATTGTTTTCTATTCATCCTGCTTGTTGTTTATGTGGCTGGTGGCCATTTTATTTAGGCAACCAGTAGTTCTGCATGTGTTCTTCTTTGTTGTGGTGGTCATTCCTACTTGCTGGCTGTTGCTTGACCATGTGGATGGTGGCCATTTGGTGTATGCAGCCAGTGTGCTTTAGGCTTGCATGTGTTCTTTGTTGTGGTAGCCATGCCTCTTTGCTGGTTCTTGTTTGACCATGTGGCTGGTGGCCATTTTGTGTAGGCAGCCAGTGTGCTTTAGGGCTGCATGTGCTCTTCCTTTTTGTGGTGGCCATGCCTCCTTGCTGATTGTTGTTTGACCATGTGGCTCGTGGCCATTTTGTGTATGGAGCCAGTGTGCTTTAGGCCTGCATGTGTTCTTCTTTGTAGTGGTGGTCAGACGTCCTTGCTGGTTGTTGTTTGACCATGTGACTGGTGGCCATTTTGCCTAGGCAGCCAGTGTACTTTAGGGCTGCATGTGTTCTTTGTTGTGGTGGCCATTCCTCCTTGCTGGTTGTTGTTTGACCATGTGACTGGTGGCCATTTTGCCTAGGCAGCCAGTGTACTTTAGGGCTGTATGTGTTCTTTGTTGTGGTGGCCATGCCTCCTTCCTGGTTGTTATTTGACCATGTGGCTGGTGTCCATTTTGTATGTTTCTCAGGCCTAGTAGGTCAATGCTTATTACTAAAAGCACTGTATGAACATTTTTCTATATTTTAATATATTCTTTTGTTTTGCAATGTTTTGCATTTTTCACCTCCACCACTCCTCGCCTCCCAAATCCCAGTGCTTTTTCATGCTAGTTCCCTTCCCCTAGTACATCAGAAATTAAAATCTATTACAAAAAATAATCTTTTTTACAACCTTCATTTCATTTAAATAATATCAGTCTAATAATAATATTCAAATATTTTTGAACTTTTTTCTTACTTATCAATTTAAAAAAAATACACATTTATTTTTCCTATTAGCCCCATGTCTGCCATTGCTGTACAGTTGCACTACATTACATTATTCAAGGATTATTATTCCATTTGTCACAAGCACCTCCCTGAGTGCCACATGCCAACTTCATGCAGATAGATAAAGCTAACAGTTACGTTCTGTATGTTGTGGTTGTTGCTCTTTCTTATCCTTCATGACTGTACACGATAATGAAAGTTAATGTTGGTGTGTTGTTTTTACGATTGGATACACTGTATTTCACAATTAGTTATAATTTAAGAACCATCGAATGATATTGTTTGTTTTTACTACTAATGCAGCCGCCACATTTCACTGATCCTTCTTGCATGTTTGCTTTTAGGTACATGAATAGAAAGAGACATCACCCACATTACTGCCAGACAGAAGCCCTGTGCACTGAGTGATGCGTGACCACACTCCCGACCACACGCACATCTCTTAAGCTTGTGAAGCTAAGTGCTACTGCTGACTGACAGCTTCAAGATGGCCATAAAGAAAGCTGCTACCAAGAAAGTGGCCAGTGATAAGAAGGAGCTTCCCACTACTGGTATGTCACCCCAGACCTTTTTTGGGAAAGACGTGTGCCTGCTGCACCAGCCACTGGAAAGCAAGCTGGGAGCATCACTCCCGCATCAGTGGCCCCATTCCAAACTAGGCCCAAGACCATGTCTGGCACAGAGGTGGCCTCTCTAATTACAGGAAAGCCGACAAGCAGTGACGTTGAATTGGATTTATCTCTTTCTCAAAGCAGTACCCAATTGTTGCCGGAAACTCAGACCAGTAAACAACAGCTGCAGCAAGCCATAGCATTTCCTCCTGAAGTAGGAGCACAACAGGATGTTGAGATTCATGCAGAGGAAGCCAAAGAAGCCCTTCTTTCACAAGGTCCACTGTCTTCCAGACCTCCGCCATCTTCTTCCTCAAGCCCCCCTTGTGATGATCAAGACTCCACTTGGATGCCATCTCAGTCTGAGACACACCAGGAGAGGCAAGGAGTGAAAAGGAAGGTTCCTGAAAACCTTAAAGTTATGGATGAAGAAGAGGAGGATGATGAGTCTGACGGCGAGCCAGTCATCATGGATGTTAGCCCAGCCCCCGCGGAGTCAAACATTGCCCCATCTTCTCAACCTCCTCCGAGAGATGTGGCACTGATACCACCACCTCCACCTCCACTAGCTTCTATATTTACAAGGCCCCAGGTGCGATGTACGGCCACCTCAGTAGAAGAAGGCACTGCAGAGAGGCAAACATCATCAAAACAACATCCACTTAACACCACTTCTTCAAACATTGGCAGTGGCACAAGTTTTAGAAAGTTGACCTCCCCAGTTTGGAACTTCTTTACGGTTACTGAAAAGGAAACAAACATTGCCATATGCTCCATTTGACAAGTAAGTGTTAGTCAGGGTAAGCTTGGTACAAACTATGGAAGCGGAGGCCAAACAACCCATTTGAGAAAACACCACGCAATCCGCTGGGAAGTGTACTTTACTGGCCAAAAGGAAAGGCCTGCGAATGGTGTTAGTGAAGGTGTTGAAAGTGGGGAATCTGATCCGATCATGGTGGAAGGTGAAGTTGAAGAAGAAGGTAACATTTTCGTTACACTAATCAGCCCTGTCCCCAGCACTGCAGTAGTATCGTCACCCACATCAGCAACATCGCAATGGCACAGGAAGACTAAGTCAGGTCGAAACACCAAGGCAAGCACCTAGAGTGGCTGCCCCCCTGATACACACATTGAGCCTACTACCAGCTTCTACGTCACCTGCATCAGTGGCACCAGCAAAGAAAAAAATCCTGGCTACTATTCCTGCCATGTTTAGCCAGGAGGGGCAGTACGAACACAACCACCCAATGGCAAGTTTGTACAACGGGAAGCTGGCTAAAATGTTAGCATTGAACCTCCTCCCTTTTTCTTTTGTGGAAGAAGTGGGTTTTCTAGAATTTGTGGCCACTATCTGCCTAAAATGGAAAATTCCCAGACGGACTTATTTTGCCAGAGTTGCTGTTCCAGTGCTACATCATGATGTGCTGGAATTGGTTGGACAAGCTTTGCAGCAAAGGGTTGTCCACATAATCCACCTGACGACAGACATGTGGACCAGTTGCTAAGCCACTGATTACATGTGCAACACTGCACACTGGGGGCCATATTTATACTTTTTGACGCAAAACTGCGCTAACGCAGTTTTGCGTCAAAAAAATTAGCGCCGGCTAACGCCATTCTGAAGCGCCATGCGGGCACCGTATTTATTCAATGAAGTTAGCCGCGTTAGCCGCCGGCGCTGCCTGGTGTGCGTGAAAAAAAAACGACGTACACCAGGCAGTGCCGGCGTAGGGGGATATGGAGCTTGGGCGCCAAAAAATGGGGCAAGTCAGGCTGAGGCAAATTTTTCGCCTCAACCCGATTTGCGCCATTTTTTTCGACTCCCAACCCCCATAGAAATGACTCCTGTCTTAGCAAAGACAGGAGTCATGCCCCCTTGCCCAATGGCCATGCCCAGGGGACTTCTGTCCCCTGGGCATGGTCATTGGGCATAGTGGCATGTAGGGAGGCACAAATCAGGCCCCCCTATGCCACAAAAAAAAATAAAAAATAAACACTTACCTGAACTTACCTTAATGTCCCTGGGATGGGTCCCTCCATCCTTAGGCGTCCTCCTGGGGTGGGCAAGGGTGACAGGGGGGGGTCCCTGGGAGCATGGGAGGGCACCTCTGGGCTCCTTCCGAGCCCACAGGTCCCTTAACGCCTGCCCTGAGCAGGCGCTAAAAAACGGCGCAAAAGCGGGCGTACGTCATTTTTTTTGACCCGCCCACTCCCGGGCGTGAATTTTGCCCGGGAGTGTAAATACGGCGCACATGCCTCGGAGTCAATTTTTTCGACGGGAACGCCTACCTTGCATATCATTAACGCAAAGTAGGTGTCCACGCTAAAAAGTGACGCAAACTCCATGGACTTTGGCGCTAGACGCATCTAACGCCAAAGTATAAATATGGAGTTAGTTTTGCGTCGGAATTGCGTAAAAAAAAACAACGCAATTCCGGCGCAAACAGAGTATAAATATGCCCCTGGATCTCTTTTGTGGGGGTTAGAGAAATTATATCTGCAGGTGTTGACAGAGCTGAAATTTTTAATGGTGCTCGGAAGCGTGCAACAGTAGCTATGTTTGCCCTGGAATAATCCCACACAGCTGCAAACATCCTAGATGACTTTAACAATAAGGTCTTTGAATGACTGCGCCCCAGACAGCTTAACATTGGATTTGTTGCCACGGACAATAGCAGTAATATAGTTAAGGCTATGTCAGATGGCGGCTATTTCAGCGTCCTGTGTTTGGTACACTGCATAAACATCATTGTACAGGACTTCCTCAAAAAAGAGCCCTGAGTCAGTAACTTATTGTCCACATGCAAAACAATCTGCACTAATTTTAACCACTGTTTTAAATCTCGGAGGCTGTTGAGGATTATCCAGCATGATAATAGAATGCCAGTTAATGCCCTCATACAGGAGGCACCAACACTTTAAAATTCTACTTATTACATGTTACAATGTCTGTTTGAGTAGTACAGACCGATCAATGAATATGTCATGCAAAGAGGTGATGCAACTGTGAAAAGCATGATCATTGAGCTTGACCAATGGGGCCTGGTCAAATGCCTGACAGAGATGCTGCTTCCTTTTGAAATTTTCACACATGAAGTCAGCAAAGAGGACTGTAATATTGGCCAAGCTATCCTGTTAAGGGATGTGCTGCAGAAACAGCTAAAGGAGGTGTCTGAAACGTACGCAGATGTGGATAAAAAAAACAGAAGCGCAGGATTTGCTGGAGAGCTTAATCCTTCACTTGTCTGTTATTACAAGGCTTCAAAGAGATATTGTGCCATCTAAACATTACATCTGTGCCACAAATCTTGACCCACAGTACAAACAATTACTGGCGGATTTCATTCCTTTTTCAGATGGGTATGGTTCAACCTACAAGACATGGCTTAAGTCCACTGCAGAGGCAGAGGCAAAGGCAAAAGAGCTCAAGCAAGGTGGAGCACCAATGACTATTGAGAGGATGGTCTAGGCTTTCCTGGATGACCCAACGGAGGTCTATCTGGATCAAAACCCATTGACGTATTGGTATGGGAAGAGGTGCCAATGGACAGTGCTCAGAAGGCTGACAATAAAATATCTGGCTTCACCTGTAGCCACTTTGCCTGCTGAGCGTGTGTTCAGTGCAGCTGGTGCAGTTGTGACAGTGAGAAGGACCAGTCTCTCGCCCCACAATTTCGAGAGATTGACCATGACCAAAATGAATCAGCACTTTATACCACCAAATTACAGTATACCTTAAGTACAACAGGAAGTGGATGAAGGTGATTGGTCGGACTCAGGTCATGGTAGTTTGTTAGATGACCAACTTCTGGGTGAACCACCTGAACTTTCTGCTTTCTACCATGAACTGCTGTGAGAAAAAAAATAGCTAGCTGGGGGAACTGTATTATTTTATATTGTTTGTTTCTGTCTAAATGACTAATGAACCGCAACTGTTTTAGGCACATGTATGGCCAAATTGTAGTTGGATGAGTGTGCATTGAAGAAGCCCCCAAACTCCCCAAAATAAATCACTTCAAGGAAATTTGAGAGAGAATACCTGCTTCCATTCTGTGCCTCTCCTTTCATTTGTCCCCTAGCAGGACTGCCCTAGATATTTGATTTACAACTTACCGGCCAATGTGTGTTTAATTTCCTGAATAGAAGAGGATCAGCAATATGCCACTATGCTTGATTGGAACAGGTAAGTAGTAATGCTATATGCCTCAACGACTGATGTGAGGGATACTTGTTTCAAAGTTGAGATGGTTCGTGTGATTCATCTCTAGTGGTGGTAGAAAGTGAGAGTGGGTGTTTATATTGTTTACCTATATAATTACACTGGCTTGTGTTTGGGTCATGATCAATTTACAATGTTGGTGGTATTATAATAATAATGTGAGATAATTTTTTTCCTGAAGATGTTATTTTCCCCTTTGACACCTACCAAATTTGTTTGCCACTGTTTTCACACTCCTTTGTTTTCTGGTGCTGTCCTTTCTGGTTCACATTTGTCAAAGAAGACCCTACCAGTCCAATTAGCTAACAAACAAAATTCTAGTCCAGAAAAAAATACTTCAATGTTTCTCTTGTTGTTTAACACTGCTATGTGTTACAGGTCGCTGTATCTCAATTGGGTCAGGGGACTGTGACTCTCGGGAGCAGTTGGTATGGAGTTGGACATAGTAATATTTAATCAGAATCTGGAGGATGATGGAAGGAATCAGAGCATGATTTGACAGCTAAAACAATTGCCAGAAGAAGGAAGTTATCAACTTCATGGAAATCAATATGGATGATGTGAGGATGAGCCTAAGAGGCCTACTCCAATCTGTGGATTAGTGGTGAGAGGTGCATCGATTACTTGATTTGGGAAAATAAATGCTGCTGTGTGTGTCTGCTGGCTGGCTCAAACTTGAAACTATGTGGTGGATGGGTGGTGGGCCTGTTGTAGGAAACTGGAGGAGACAGATGATAATGTCACATTATGCACATACTCTAAGCTAAATGTTATTTATGACGATCATGACAGTTGCGAGTTTGATCATCCCGATACATGCTGCCACTTGTCAGTGATTGTTGGCTGTTGTAATTGCTCTCACTTAATTGATCGCATATCAGTCATAAAATGAATGATCACAAAGGTCTGTGCTCTTGCTCTGCCACCACTGAGTCTTCTTGGTACACTACTCCTTATAAAGCTTACCTTCCATTTCAATCCTTCTTGATTCTACAATATCATGATAATTGTTTCTGTTTTACAATCCTCAGGCCTTCTCTTCTCCTACACCATATCACTCATGCTTACCTTATCAGACTGCTTCAGGCAGGCACCCAAGAAGATTGAAGAGCCAATCCAAAACGTTCGCAGATGCACCACCCAATTTGGCAAGACAAACTAGTATAATTTTTCTTTCCAAATTAGTTTGTTTTAGAACTGTGTGTGTTAGCTTCACCTCAATTAATTATATGCAATTTGTTGCAAATGTAGGTGACCGAACATTTTTAGATATATACAGCTTGGGTCTCACTGGGGCTGACAGAATGTAAAAGTTATCTCTCTGTCATACATATTCATGTTTTTCTATTCCTCCCACAACAGGCTGAACATCCTTTCCCAGATGAATATTGTGTTTGTGTAGCGATTTTGATTTTGTCACACTTTCCCCCAAATCCCTTTCCCATTAATTCATGAAATCCCTAACCCTCTTCCACCTGGGCTGTGTGATTTATTGAGGTGTTAATTAATCATTTACACCATTGATTAATCATACATTTGGTGGGGCGGATGTGGTAGAAGCAACCTCAACTGAGTGTGGAAGATCTTTATTTGAGTTCACCTTTCGTGGAGTGTGACCTCCCTTCCGATGCCTTCACTGTTAGGGCGCTAGCCACCATGGTACCTTGAGAAACCATGCAGCCCTCGCTTTATTCATTCAGGTAAGAGAATTATGGAGCACTGTTGTACATTTAGTTTAGGCAATATAATTGGCAACAGCAAATCTTTCTGCCCCACTGCTATGAGTCAAACTTTTCAGAATGCACTGCAGAGACGAGAGGAGTATTAGGACAAGGTTACCCATAACTAACCGCATAAATGTCAGCAGATTTGTAAAACATGCTGAGCTAAAAGGAATACACTATCAGCAGATTTTAAAAACATGCTACATAAAAGCAGCGGTGCGAAGTTAAACACCCCCAAAAAAGATTGTAGGCATAAAGAACTGTAAATAACTATTTATTTTCCCCTGTCCCTAACAAAATGAAAGAATACCCTTCACCCCCACTACTGGTCCACCCTATCCCCAAATAAATCTCTCTATCCCCAACCAATGTTCCAATGGCACCCTAGTCATACTCATTAATGTCTGCAGCTAGGGCAGACGTACTAGGAAATTAATTTATTCCAATGGCCCTGTTCTTCTTTGTAGCTGGACTCAAGGCCAATGAATACGAAGAATGAAACACGTCACATAGTATAATACAATCAATCATGCAGACATCCCGTCTGTCATAAGTAGGCGGTGGGAAAAGCGATGCACTGCAGTACAGGGAGAGGATCAAGAAATGGGATACAGATTTGATTTGGCACATTTGCATCATCACAGACTATCCCATTCAGGAAAATTAAGGCACTTACTTATAGACCACTTTACTCACTGTCCTCATCCCCCCTCCTTCACCACACTTTAAATAGCTACCTTTTTTCAAGACAATACATTTGTTTTGCAGTAACAGAAGGAATCTTCTTAACGTACTCAACTGCAGGGTAAGGTAGAGGGGATTAGGATGGGTAGCAGAGTACACACTTACTGATCAATCAATTCCTCATCATCATGTGCCTAAGGTTTAGCTAGTAGTGTGACTCACTCTGGTTGGCAAATGTTGAAAGGGGAAAACTAGAACAGAGGTAAATCTGTTATGAAGCCATAATGAATTATATTTATCACTTGGTTTGAAAAATGTGACACAAGCAAAGATTGGATTTTTCTAATTATTCAGGTCTAGGACAGCACTTAAGAAGGATTAAAGGAGTGAAGTACTAGGAAGTGACTGACACAGTGGGCACTGGGAGGAAAAAGAAACACACCTTGTTTTTGCATTGCCATGCATTGAAAAGTGTTTGACATATTAAATTAACTTAAGCTAACAGACGCACATTGCGCAGCCAACACTGTAGTGACAATTCTGCCAAACTGAACCATGCAGCTGTTAAGTCACCATGGGTGGCACTGATGAAAGTCCATAGCGAGGGAGGGAGGAGATGGTAAATGGATACTGACCTAGGAAACATATTACCTGCCTCACTTGAAAAATACTTGAGTCAAGGGAATATTCTGAAATACCATCCAAACCTTGCAATCAAACCTTTGAAAAAACCATCCCAAGCAAGTAAAGTAGGTGAGAAGAATGCCCCTATCCATAAGACCTCCGTGGTATCTTCACGCCAAGCATTTATCTGTTCATCATTGCAAATGTGTTCTTCTAGTACTCTTATTCTTCACTCTGGGCTTTCATACACATCATTTAACTAACCTTTACAGTCGCTCATCCAGTCCTTCACTATTTAAAACCATTCAAATTCCAAACATGGCTCTCGACCAACCTTTCACTAACATCCATTTACCCAATAACCACCCATGCATCCTTTCAGCCATCTAAGAGATCTAACCCACCCAAGGAGTCTGTTCACCCATCCAGGCATGGAATCCTTACAGCCATATCCTTTCTTCCACCTGAGCTTGGATCCTTTCACCCGTATACCCTTTCATCCATCCTTCACCCACCCATGTATCCTATCATCCTCCTCACCATCGTCATTATTGGGCACCCTTTCATTCACACACACATCCTTTCACTCATATTATATTTCACCCATCCATTCTAATTCAATCTTTCTTTCAATTTTCCAAAACACATCATAGTTCAAGTTCATTTCATGAACCTAAGTCTGCTGAGTTGCAGATAGAAGAGGCCTTTAATACTTACTTAGCTTCTGCTGCATATGCTAAAGCAGGGTGTTGACAGGTGAGTCAACAACAACACTAGTACATCCTTGTAGTGACTATGGGCCATATGTACGAACACTTTTTCCCATAGACACAGAATGGGTAAAAGCCTTTGCTACATCTGGCCCTATATTACTAAATGTCAATAAGCAAGCAATAGGATTTACCACTGCTGCCGCAGAGGCTCCTGCCTCATCCGTTCCCGCAGCCATATCTGCGCTGGCGCTACTGGCCCTGGTGGTCGGTGAGGCTAGAAAAAAACATTACACATTTTAGATGCAACATATGCCTCCCCCTAATGTTTTTTTTGTAATAGCAAAATACAACCGTAATACATGACTATATTTTGGTTACAGACTTCTCTTGTACCAATTTATCAGGTGGGCATTCTGTTGGTTGGCATTTTTTTAAAAGCCATGTAGTCAAGTTAAAAATAAATGGTGATGGAGGAGCAGAACTAGCTATTGATAAATCTGACTTTTTCAAGAGAAATAAAAGGGTGCACAAATTGGCCAATGAAGGACATATGGTCTTGGTTGGCTAATGGAATGGGGCCATCCTCCTCCTCCTTCTAACCATCATGAACGGCCATCAGCTGCTAGCATACGAATAATACATACACAACATTGGAGGGTACAAACCATTACATGACCATGTTCAAAAACACTTTTTTTTAAATGATTGAGCTGCAGCAAGAAAAAGAAGGCCTTCTCACGAAACGTGTAGAATAACTTACACGGGCATACAATCTTCAGTACATGTGTTCTCTGAATCTTACCACCACTCCACAAGATAAGATACATAATGGGAGAGGGAAAACTCACTGACAAAGCAGAAGAAAGGAAGCTACAGACAGACTAGTACAGCCAGACTGTTTGAAGTAAAGAAATGTGAGTTATAGAAAATACGTAAATAGGATAATGCAGGGATAAGAAGAATTTACGAAACAGATAGATCGAAGTGGAGTTGGAAAAAAAATTAGAAGACAGGCACAGAAAAGGGTAGAAAATAATTTTAAGTGTGTAGCCGTAAAAGTTAGGGAATAAATAAATAGTAATATTAACAACAGCAGGAGGACGTACTGGGGCCAGCAGCACCATCTTCCCCGGCACTTGTGGGGGGCCATCTACTGTTGCTTTGCCCGCTTCCTCACCACCAGCCCTCCTCCTGCCCCTGAATGCTGGATGATTTAAGAGAAAAAAATAGAAAAAATTAGTGGTACTGTTAATAAATAATCTCTCCAAAAATATTATTTTTTGTAAAGGAAAAGGCAAACACAGTAACATTTCTACATCAGAGGTTCAGAGCACCTGTATTATAATAATAAAATAGTACTTTTGACACTCCTATTCCAAATTTCCTAACCCCATTCCAAATGTCCTAAACTACATTTTGGAATTACTAATAAATTGCAATGAATGATTTCTACAGTTCTCATCTCATTCTGAATCTCTCAATGCATAGAATGGATACATGCAAAATAACTACATATCACTGGAAATCGCTTGGCAGTTAGCACTGTACAAGCTACAAATAAGAAAATAGAGGCACAGAGAAGTGAGAGAACATACAAACTTACTAATACTAATATTAACGATAACTATCTTACACAGGGCAAAGGAGGAGTCTCTGCATTACTTCGTAATCAGACCAAACAAGCACCAAAAACAAGTACAATTCGGTAGTGCCAAGCACCTGTCTAGATGACTATCATATAATGTTATATTTGTAATATAAAGTTAACTTACCTGCATGTGAGCAACATGCTTGCTAAATGGGAAGAGACTATTAGCATAGACACAACTAAAACCGAGCCCCGCAACCTCAACGCCTAGCTGGTCCGTCTCCCGATCTAGGATGTCGGCCCACCAGTGCATCAGCTGTTTGTGGGTGCGCCAGATCCCAGAGCTGTGGCGCACAGTCTGGCGCACCCTCTCCCAGCGTTGCTGGCTCTCCTGGAGGCTAAACCCAGACCCGGGCCTGCCGCCTGCTGCCAAGGTGGAGGAGAGGTGGCGCTGCACATAGAACACTAAGACAGCCACCTCCACCTCTGAAAATATGGGGTGGGGTTGCACCCCTTCACACCGCCGCCATCCACATGGAAGGTGGCTGGCGCTTGCAGTCGGTGGCCTGGCCATGGCACTGGGGAAACGAGGGGAAAGAGATAAGGAAGGATTAGGAAGAAGGAAGGGGCGAAAAACAAAAGCAAAAAATTAAAAAGTCACAAAAAAACCACACAAAAATTAGGAGAAAAGTTAAAATATAAAAAGTGAAAAGGTAATATATTTAAAAATAAACTAGGGAAATATAGATTTTAAAAGAGAGGGATGGGAGAGATAAAGAGAGGATAGAACTAAGCCCCAGAACCATGAAAAGCCAAAAAAACAAGATGTCGGCACCCATGCGAACTGCGTGGTGTCGTTTGTCTGAGAATTCCACTGCAAGGAGGTACTTCGCATTGCCAGTGATGTTAAATGTCAAGCGAATGGGCGCGGCAAGAATGAGTTTTTTGCAACTTTGTGAAGTTCCGCGTATTGCAGCTGCGCTAACTCCGCCCAGATCTACCCAGTTCTAGACCCTCAGAAAAGTAGCTTGCCAAATCTATGGTAGAAGTGCATACTTTTCACATCCTTAGAAAGACTAACAGTGTGGGTGTAGGAAATCCACCTTTTCTGTGTTCTCACCCCAATTGTTTGTCTTTTGCTGTCTTTAGAACTCTGTTTTGTTTTTAAACATGTCTTTATTAGCACTTAACACAGATAATCCTGGGGACAGCTTGGGCAACTAGGAGGCACATGGTTATCGACGTGCAGTCAGATTTATGTTGTGCATTACTTCAAGACATTACATGTACAATAAACAGATGCTTCAAAGAACATTTAAAGAAATGTGCAGCTTTACAATTTATCATAAGGCAATTATCCCCAACAGGGGTCCAAAGCCTATCCCCTGGCCACCCTCCTGACCATATCCCGGACAGTTAGAGGGAATATTGTCAAGATACATGAAAATAACTGGGGGAGGGGGAAGAGGGGCCGGCCGGCACGGGGTGGCTGAAAAACGATTCTTAATAATATTTTTTTTTAACAAGGAGCAGGTAATAAGGAAGAGAGTCCATATGTTCCCTCCACCCCACCCCCGGGAACATTCACTACAATCATATTGTTACTCTCCAACATATAACCTCTTATCAGGGTCTGACTCCATTCCAATGTGCGTGTCCCCTTTATAGATCGCACCCAGCTCCTGAGTTCCAGTACTGTCAGATAGGCCAGCTAACATATCTGCCCACATTTCCAAATTACGCTCCACATGTTCATCTATGCACACGGCAGAGAGCTGTCTTTCTTCAGCTACACCCAATTCCTGCAGATCCACCCACCACCTACTGCCAGGTGGGGCTGCGGGCTCTACCCAATGTATTGCCACCTTTTGCTGGCCGACACCATGCCAAACAGTGCAAACTTGTAACACATGCGGATCCCACATTTAGGCATCTGGAGCACTCCCAACAAGCAGTGTTCGATGGAGGCTTCCACCGGGATCCGCCTGGTTTTCCACAGGGTACACAGGATTAAATCCCAGTATCCTCGTAGCTTGGCGGAGTCACAGGTCACATGTAGGAAGGACGCCGGGGTCGACCCACATCATAGACAGGCCGCTGAACAAGCCCTATTTATCTTGTTCAATCCCAATGGGGTCAGGTAAGCCTGGTGTAGGTGGTAGAACTGAGTAAGTTTAAACTTTGCATTGGTTGCTACATCCCGGATCAGGGTGAATGCTTTCTTCCAGGCTGCTTCTGGGAGTGTACTGTCAGTGCCCCTGTCAACCTGTCCTGAACTGTCTGCACGTCGACCCGCCGGTCCTCCTTAAGAGCCTTTTATGTATGCAAAATCAGTCCACGAGTTGACTCAGGGTCCAGTAAGAGCTGCAGGGTACATGACTCAGCTGGCTCTGCTGGGAAGGTTGGCCATATTACACCGACTGTGCAGGACAGCTTTGCATATTGAAGGAACTGAACACCTCCTCTGCCTCAGTCATCGTGATGAACTCGCCACTGAAGTACAGGTCTCCAACTGCGGTACATACGTTGAACTATTGGGTCAGGTCCATCACATATTGGATTGTCCGGATGGCGTTCCAACCAGCGTAATGGCAGAGGTTTGGCATAAGGGGCTCGGCACAGCACCTGCGTAGCAGCACCCTCCCAGGCTGCCGACACCTGTTTATCCACAAAGGGATAGTCCACCCTGAGATTCCTGCTCATCATGAGACAGCAAGGGAGGTCCGCGTTAGTACTCTATTCATCCAACGGGGTCTTCTCCCAATTAGGATCATCTGAGCACCACTGCGCAACAGGCTTTCATAGTAGTACATTCTTAGGTCTGGCAGCTCCAGCCCACTTTAGTCTCTGTCTAATTTCAGGAGATCTAGGTTAACCCTGCTGTGCTTGCCAACCCATACCAGGGATATCAGCAGGGTATTAAGCCTGGAGAATGCAGACTGTGGGACCTCGTACATGGCGTTTTGTAAAGCATAGAGGCAGCACACCCTTCTTACTTAAGGCTACCCTGACCAACACTGACAGAGGAAGGCGGTTCTTCCAGACCATTTAAAACTCTTCTCAAATTGAGTTGATATCTAGCCATCGGGGTGTTCGATATCTGGATCACCAAATTGCGAAAATGACCATTCTCACACTGGAGCTCTGTTGCCGGCAGCCTATTTGGCTGAAACAGAGTTAATGCGTATAATGGGAATAATACAGTCTTTTGTTTATTGACGTGGAGGCCAGATGCCGCTCCAAAGTTGGACATAATCCGCAAAAGCGACTTCATGGACTGCTCAGGGGAGGTAACGTACACCAATGCATCGTCTGCATAAAGCAATACAACATATGTGATGCCCCCAACCTCTATCCCCCACGTGGCCATATCACAACGAAGTCATATGGCCAATGGCTCCATTGCCCAAGCAAATAAGAGTGGGGACAATGGAACCTCAATAGGGAAGCAATCTGATACCCCAGAGCCCAAATTAACCCGGGAGACCAGATCAGCATAAAGTAGCTGCACCCAGGACAGGAACACTGGTCCAAACCCCATCCCTCATAGGACATCCCAAATGTACCCTCAATCCAGTGTGTAGAACGCCTTTTCGACATCCAAAGCACCTGAAGCCACTTGCATCTCCTTAGTGGCGATAGAGTGCATCACATTGGATAATCTCTGCAGATTCATCTGCGTCCCTCATCCCAGCATAAAACCACATTGATCCCCATGGACCAAGTGGTTATCCATGACACGCAGTCTGGTGGCTTATGCCAGTCCTCACCAGAATCTTAACATCTGCCCGCAGCACGGACAGGGGACTGTAAGAGCTAGAGTCCAACAGATCTCTACTGGGCTTGTGGAGCATGACTATTTCTGCTTCACGCATTGTGCATGGCAGTGTCCCAAGTTCCCATGACTTCTCAAACGTCCCTAGGAGATGAGGAAGGAGCAGCGCTGAGAATGTGTTTTAATATTCTACGGGCAATCCATCAGGGCCCGGTGCCTTTTCCCTGTGTCATTCCCTGAACTGCCACCCTCCGCTCCTTCACTGAAAGACGCCCCCAAGGACCTCGGATTCGTCAGTCGTGAGCCACGAAGAGGTAGCCGATCTAAGGAGTCATACCTTCCCCCTAGGCTTCTGCCACTGGCTACCCCATAAACGTATGCGAGATGGTCCCTCAACAGGAGATTTATTGCAGCCTGAGGTGCAATTGCGGCAGCTCAAGTAGAGAATTACCAGGGGTGGACATTTCCTTTTAAATAATCATGCTAGTATACTCCCAGATTTGTCTCCCTCCCAGTGGAGCAATTAGCAATATTCATGTTGCACCAAGTGGCCTAAACTATCCCAAGTCTCTCCCACCACCCTCTGACTGCCAACTGCAAGTCTTGTGAAGTCCCCTGTGAAGGGGATTCTCCTGGAGGAGCATTAGTCACTTTTCCTCCTTGAGGAGTTGGACTTCCAGGCGTCCCTTGCTGCCACTAATGCAGAACAAGCACTCCCTACGTCACAGCTTTCAGTGTATCCCATTCCATGACCCCCATGACGCTGTAGACCAGTCAGTGTCAAAAAATCCAGTGGTCACTGTTCTTAGCTCCTCACTAAAAAAGCAAGTCTGTGAGAGCTTCCGGCCTAAGCCGCCACAGGGGTACTAAAGAACGGTGACCTCGCACTCCCCAATGGAAAAGGAGTGGTGCATGGGCCGAGAGGAACCTGCCCAGTATCTGTGTCTGAGGATCTGTCTAGGCAACTGTATGGGTCATGCGTAGGGGCGTAACACTTATATATTCCCCAACATCTCAATGTGTCATGTGCCAGATACCCAGGCAAAGCACCCAGTTCATCACCGCTGTTAGTGCAGTCACCATATTAATTTCGTACCACACCTGGGGGGTGCTGGAAATCTCACATACCATCCAACACACACTTAAAGTCTCTGGCCGAAATCAGGGGGGTCCCTAGTTAGGGGACAAGTTTCTGCTTCAGATCTAAGTAGTACTTCCCGTCTTTGGTGTGGGTTGCATAAACATTCTGTAAGCAAACCTCCTGTCCATCCAGCAAGCTGCTCAATAGAAGGTATCTGCCCTCAACATCTGCCTTGAAGTTATGCATCTGGAATGGCACATGGGGGGCCAGCCATATGGAGACCCCTCAAGCACATTAGGTATGTAGCTGAATAAAATTGTTCCCTCCATTTCCTCTGCACTTTCTGGACCTCGTTCTCCAGAAGATAAGTGTCCTGCAGCAGCACAATATGTATGCCCTGCCATCTGAGGTAAGTGT
Source organism: Pleurodeles waltl (assembly GCF_031143425.1). Taxonomy (NCBI): domain Eukaryota; kingdom Metazoa; phylum Chordata; class Amphibia; order Caudata; family Salamandridae; genus Pleurodeles; species Pleurodeles waltl. The sequence continues at coordinate 716,315,744 of NC_090449.1, read as the reverse complement.
AATCCCTGTATCTCTTCACACGAGTTAAGGCCCTGCATATTCCATGTTACCACATTGATTTGTGCAGCCATAAAAACAGGTATATCGTTCTGCCCCACCCCACCTCTCATCTTCACACCAGTGCTGCAACACATGATGAACAACCCTTCCCTCCCACCAGGTAAACACTTCAGAACAATCTGTGCTTCCCCAATCATCATCAACTTCTTAAATCCCCTATTCAAACATGCTCCACTAAGCGAACACTTTCTCCCAATCACACACTACTCCTAATAACTTTCAGCTAAGCTATAATATTATAGAGGGGGCACCGGGATTGGGGCTATCGGTCCGCCCCAGGTCCCAGTGAACCCACTTTGCACATTCACCCCACACTAAATACACCCACACACTAAGCATACATCTACAATCCTCTTTATGCTCTCTCAAAGCAAGAATGAAACAGAAGGGAGAGAGTGGAAACAAAGAAGAGAAAGAAAAGAAGAAGGGGGGGCGTATGAGCCTTTCCGACCCATTCAACCAGTAATAAATGACCCTCCAGCCACATCTGACTGACTGTACCCCCAACATAACAACTGTGCATGCTCTTCCCCTCTATCCCCCAGGTCCCAGTGGGGCGCCCACCCCAACCCACATCAACGATACATGAAAAGCTCAGATTGTTATTGAAGACAGGAGGGCGAACCACTCCTCCCCCCTGGGAGAGCACACGGGAAAGCCATCCCCTTCGGCAATACCGGCATCTAGCTCAAGTCTCCCATCGGACAGCAATGTCTTCCACTACATCCGCTGTGCTGGCATCAGAGCCCAAGGCAATCACCGCCTCCACCAGTGCTTTCAATGACTCCCTCACCGAACCTGGCTGCTCCAAATCCAGCATGCCATCTCTTCTGATCACCACCGCGAAACGGATCTGTCAATCCTGCCAACCACACCTGCTGTCTTCCCAATGGGCATGATCAATGAGCTCCCCCTTTCCCGCCTCCGGCCCGATAGGGGGTGGTAGGATCCTGTCACTTCCATGGATTTCGAGCCAGTCCCATACCGCCTCAGGAGTAGTGCAAAAGTGTAAACGCTCACTGTGGATCACCTTCAATTTTGCAGGGTAGAAGAGCATATAACAGAGTCCCATTCCTCTCAGCTTCAGCTTCACACGCTCCCGAACGACTGGTGCAGCAGCTGCACTCATCTTGTAAAGTGAGGGAAAATATGGATCACATGCCTCTCGAACCAAGGGTATTCATCCAGGCGTACCGCCCAAAGGATAGCATCCCTGTCTCTATAATTAAGCACTTTTGGAATAACTGTACGTGTGGGGCTCCAGCAGGGGGCTGAGGTACTGAGGTGCAGCTCTACCACAAAGCAGTTAGACAACTGGGCCAAGGGGATCACAGCTGCTATCCACCATTCAAGGAAGGGTTCCAGCTCTGAGCCCTCCAAACCCTGTGGGAATCCAACAAAACTGAGGTTGCAGTGGCAGGAGCATCCCTCCACATCCTCAGCTCTTGCCTTCAACATTGTTGTCTTAGCTAACAAGGACTCCAAAGCAGTCTGTAATGAGGCTACTTCCCCCTTCAGTTCAGCGACATCTCGTTCAGTAGATAGGGTACACTCCGTTACTTCATGGAGGTCCGCACGCAACAGAACCATGTCCTGCGCAACAGTCCCGATTTTTGCCTGAGCCGCTGCACTGGATGCTTTGTTTCGGGCCAGCAATTGAGCACTAGTTGGGCCCTGCAGCTCTGAGATAGGTTCTCTGTGGTCAGGGGGTATAATCTTATGTGCAGTAGTGTAACCTGGCACCACGAATTGATCCATTTTGGTTTGCTGAACCCCTCTCTATGGTCTGTCTTTTCTCATGGTGGGCGACAGTAGTGGTAGTAGGTCAGGCAGGTGCAGTCCCCCTGTAAAGTTCACTGGCACTGACTTAGGAGACCGGGCCCACTGTGCTCACAATGTCCCAGCTGAATCACAGCACAAGCAGCCCTGCAGTGAAGCACCTGTGTGCAGTTAAGAGATCCCACCAGACCAGGCTGCCTCATAACCTAGCCGACATGTCTCCTGTTGTCACAATCTCCTCAACAGAATCAGCAGTAGGACCATGTGTGGGAGCTGCAATATCATAGTCTAGCAAAGGGGGCCACGGTTCAATGGCGCCCCCCTCAAGTCCTCAATTCTAATAAGTCCCCAACAGCTGGCACCCGCAGCAGTGCGAAAATGAGGGGAGCGACCCGGTTGCAGCCCCAGCTCCCATCTGCATCCACCATGTCTAGGACCCTGCATCTAGGAGGCCCAGGATTGCAGCCACCACAACAGTGGGACTCCGAGGCTGTGTGCAGATGTATACACTCAATCAGCACCCACAGGCTGGTTGGAAAGTTCAGGTGAGCTGGTGGCACTCAGTCACAGAAGGAAGGAACAGCCAAGCCACATCACATTGGTGATCCTAAGGGTACGGCCAGGGAGGAGGGCACTCAAAATGTCCACAGGCCACTGGTCAGTCCCCCATGCTTATCCATCCCGTGCCAACACCTGCTCTCCCCAAAAGTCAATTGGCGGAGGCTGGCATGAGTCCCACGAGGCCCAAGAGTCCTCAGGTGGCCCCTGTACCTCTCTCCCAGAGTGCCAGACAGTCCCGGCGGGGTCCAGTCACCAGCAGCCATGGAATTCCAATCATCAGCAACCAGGTAGGTCTCCTCCGGCCCTTAGACACCCTGGCCTCTTCCAAATTGCGCTGATGACGTGGCGAGCAGGCCCAGTCCTCCAAACTGCGCTGATGACCTGGCAAGCAGGCCCAGGCCATGCCACGCCATCACCGCTACTCCAGGCCTGTAGAGCCTGTATCTGCAGCGGGCTTGGCTTACGTTCTGGGACACCAGATGCCAGATGACTTCAAATTTTCTGGGGACTCCACCCATGGCAGAGATGTGGAGGGCACCAGTGGGCCCCACCTCTGGAGTCGGGTCCCCAGAGTGGCTTCAACACACAGGCCTGATGAACTGCCACGCCACCGCTATCATTTGGGGAAGCAGCAGCGGTGTCTCGTAGCCAGATCGGTAGGAGTTTGGAGGAGAATTACAGGGCCGGGCTCAGAGCTCTCTAATGAGTATCCGCTGTGGCTGCCATGTTGGCCACACCCCCGGCTTTAGAACTCTGTGCACTTTTTCACCACTACCATGTAGTAAAATGCCATTTATCCCTCTTTTAAACATGATCAAATTGGTATAACCCTAATTGGCATATTTAACTTACCAATAAGGCTGCACCATATGGTGCAAGGTATATCTGGGCATGCAAGTTAAATGTCACTAGTGGACTGCAGCAACATTTGTAATTCTACCTGTCAAAATAAACCCTTTTGACAGGTCAAATCCTCCCTTTTAAATATTAATACGCCAACCCTACATAGGTCTTGTAGCTAATGAGGCAGGTTGAATGGTATTTAAATGTAAGACATGTAGGAATTTAATGTTACCATGCCCTTAAGTGACTAACACCCAAAGGTTATTTTCATTGTCGCAGGACTAGGTGCCTTAAGTTAAAAAAACACAGTACTGATTAAAATACTAATACTGTATCTGGGAATGGGATAAGCTAAAAAAATAATTAAGCCACTATTTTTATTGTTTTTAAAAATCTTTCCTGCCCAAAGTTCCAAGATGATAATTTGCATTGGCTTTCCACTTCTACCAGCCAATAATTAGGTGTGAATAGGTGTGAAACGGTTTCCAGGTGCAAACAAAAGCGTGCCCTGAGTGGACAGGGATGACTCCTCTGAACTCCACAGAATCCATGGTGGGGTTGTGAGCATCCTTTTTGACACTACAGTTTTGAATCCTGATTGAGTGTCAAATCCGCTTGACAAGTCTGACACTTGAAAAGGAGCAGAATCAGATGCCAATTCAATTCTTGTGGATCCAATTGGTTAGTTGCTGAAGGGCTCTTGTTTTGTCCTACCAAACTTGTCTCTGAGTTTATTGTTGGTACAGTGGCTACTTCAAACTGGATTTTTATGTCAGATGTCGGAGAACACACACACACACACACACCAACAACCAGGCTTCAGCGCCCAAGTTTAGTGTGGCTGGGATGTTCACCAGCTTGAAAATGCCAAAATTGGTAGGGTTGACCTTGATCAATTTTACCCTGACCTGCCGTCAGCTTTTTGACTGGAAACCCACCAGTCACCGTGACGAACCACCTGCCGTATTTAGATGTCAGTGGGAGCATAGGTAAAAGACCGCCAACAGCCCGCTGGTACCTGCAAGACACTTCCCTCGTGTTGACTGCGCCATAGGCAAAAGTGGCTGGTGGCGGGACGACAGCCCCTTTTCCCGCTGAGCCAATCACAATGTGCAGTCCCACCAATGCAACTGTGGCAGCCAAACCTGCACACCTGAGTTGGTGGATTGGGATGATATAAGGACAAAATTCATCTATTTAATGCTTTCCATGTACCTTGCAGCCATGAAGCCGCTACAATCAGCCCTCCCATTGCTCCAGGGCCAAATCCAAGCTAGATATCAACCCGCCGTTACCGGGATGGAAGGTAAGTCAAGGGCATGGTCTGGTACCTTCGGAGTTGTAGCATCACAGTAATGCAGGATTTGTGCATGACTCAATAATTTGTGTAAACACCACCATAATGCTGTGCAGTGTTGAGGTGTGTAATGTTGTAGTCAGAAAATGTACAGAACAGACCGTGAGATATAAGTAGCACCCACAAATCTGGTACAGACTGCCTTCATGGCAATAGACACCTACACAAAAAGTCTCAACAATCACAAATGGAAATGTGTCCTCACAGGTGTGTGCAAAAATGTCCTCAAAATCACGAAAGTACCATCTGAAACAGTATGCCCAATCTGAACCAAACAATCCCATGATAGTATAGAAATAACATTACAACATGCTACAAGTGGGTGTACACAGGATATACTACACTTTTTACAGGTGAACTGCAAGCATGGTAGAGATGTTAGAACGTCACATGTCCCCTTAGTGTGTGCAAAATATCACAAACATAATATCCCATTTAACTGTAAAGTGCCAGGCTCTCTATGTAATGCATATGTGCATTTTATTGACACATCACGTCAAAATTAACATACATGCATTCTCCAGTCACAAAAAACAGAAACATATATGATTTTGGTTGAAGTGTCAAGTAACAGCATGAATACTTGCACCAAAATGAATATGTCCATCACAACTGTACAACACTAATATATGTCTCAACAACATATCCAAAAGATACAACCTGTGCTTGGTACTGTCAAAAATTAGAGTAAGTGTATAGCACACATATTAGCAGAAAGAACATGATCAGCGAACAATTAGTAACAATCACAAAATAAGGCCAGGACAAAGGTATTCTCAAAATAAAAATGTTTTATATCCATGACATAACTCGCTCATAAGTAAATAAATAAAATAGTACAGAGAAAAAGGTACAAGGCCAGTAGTCCATTGTGTGGGTGCATGCCCACAACTTGCCTTCTACTGTCACTGCTGATATAAACCCCTCTGCAAGGGGCATCTATAGAGCCGATAGCAAGCACCTCAATGATCTCATTGGGAGGGTGAATCCTTGGGTTTGGGAGGGGCCGGTTTACTAGGGGTGGTTTTGGATTTGGAAGGGGTGCAAAGACATTTGTGAGTTTGAATTTATGTTTGGAAAGAGTCCAGGACAGAGAAAAATGTAGGTCCTGCTTAGGAAAATGGGTAGGGTGTTCTTCAGGGAGTTGGGTTTTGAAGGCAAAGGGAGTGGTTGTGTATGTTCTGCATGTGTGTATTGAAGGTGTGGGTGCTTGAAAGTCTGGTGAATGTTCTGTATCTTTAAATGTGTCTCTCTTACTGGCTGTCTGTTGGGTGGGTGGGTGAGTGTGGACTTTGGGTCCGTTGTGTGTGTGTGTGGATGTGTGTGTTATGGATGTGGTATGTGTTGGTGTGGTGTCTGTGGGTGTACTGATGCATGCACGTGTGGTGGTGGGTTCACTGACTGGAGGTGTGCTTGTGGTGTGTATGGGTTTTGTGTCTCTGGGTGTGCTGGTGGTAGGGGTCTGTAGAGTTATGGTGGGTGCACTGACTGGAAGTTTGCTTGTGGTGGGTGTGGGTATTGGGTGTTGTGTCTAGGGGTGTGCTGGTGGTGTGGGTGTGTGGCTTTGTTGTGGTGGGTGTGTTGCCTGTGGGTATGCTTGTGGTGGTGGTGTGTGTGGTATCTGCATGTGTGTGTCTGTGCCTGTGTTTTTTGCTGTGCTGATGTTGGGATGTGCTGCTTGTTTACTTTGCTGTGGGTGCTTGCATATATTTGTATGTGCTTTGGATGGGGTTGGGATGAGTGTTTTGGGACAGTGAATATGTGGGGGTGTGGGCACAAGGTTGTGGGTGGGAAGAAGGCTGCGGCCAATGAGTAGGCCAGACTCTGGAATGACTGCTGTAGGCAGACAGTGCACCATGAATGCCATCCCAGTAAGCCAGCATCTGGGTTTTCTGGCCGGCCAGCCAGCCTCTGGATGGCATTCAGAAGTGTAGTCTGGCCTACATCAATCATCTGTAATAGGTCTATAGCCTCCTCAGTGAGCACAGCCTGGGATATCAGGGCAGGGGAAGGTGATGCCCCTTTTACGGAGACAGCTACAGCCAATTGGGGGGGGGGAGCAAGAGGGAGGGTAGCGATTGGAATGGGGGGCAGATGGTAATGTCTCTCCAGGGTCCACTCCCACTAGGGAGTGGTCTTTATTGGAGGCCTCAGAGGAAGATGTAGAATCACTCGTGGCCTCATGGCCTGTCCCCTCACCCTCAGTGGCACTGGGTCCCTCGGCGTCACTGGTGTCCACACCCGATCCCCAGTGTCCAGTTTCTGCCCTACCAATGTAGCCACTGCCACCTTCGCTTGCCCACTGACGTGGTTTTTTGGCACTGCTGAGGAATCCAACAACGCCAGGGAAGTCTGCTTCAATGAGGCCCATGGAAGAACACAGAGGACAGTGGAGCGGGCTTTCGGGCTCCTAACAGCCAGATTTAGGTGCCTGTACAAAACCAGTGGAGCTTTCCTCTACTCACCTGGTAAGGTGTGCCACATAATGGTTGCCTGCTGCTTTCACCATAACAATGCCCTGCGGAGGAACATCACTATAATTGCAGAGAAGAGAGAGACTGTGATGAGCCCCCGGCTGAAGATGTTGAAAAGCAGAGGTGAAGGAGTTAACGTACAACCTCAAGATGTGTTTGACCACTTCTTCACCTGAGTGTAAAGTTTACCTTTACAAATTGCGACCACCATTGTCAGTACAACTTGTTACAAACATATCTGTCTGCTATGGTAATTTGTTCGGAATGGTGAGTGCTGAAAAGTTCAAGGCAAAGATGTTTGTGGATCAGGGTTTCCCTACATTGACTTCTTCGGTCATTGACAGAGATTAACAGTAATTGTGCTAAGTGTGTGCGTCCTCATAACCTGTCAATTGAGTATGCCCTAACATGTGGTAAAAATAATTTTCCCTTGTTATTCTGTTTCAGGGTCCTTCACCATGTAATCTTCATTTGGACATTTCAAAGTTGTGACATTAGCTGTGATATGTTGCTGTTTGGAGGTACAAAGTGAACATATGTTGATCTTGGGACAGACACCCACTTGGGATGGACACATATTTTCCAGAGACAACTTGCATTGTGATTGGATGGAAGTTCTTGAGATTGTATCAGACCTGCTTTTTGTGTGTGTTGCTGCCATCAAGGCAATATGTGCAACTTGAGTTGCTTAAACCAGGTGTATCTAGAGCCCTAGCCAATAATGTGCTTCCTCATAGGTGACTGAGCTTTTTGTTAGCACACCACTGACTGGTGAATGCATCATTGCACCAGATACTGCCACAGTGTCCTGTAATGGTCACATGGCCTCAGATTTTGTTACTGCCATTATGTAGACTATTGGTGTTATTGTTCTAGGATTCATACTGTGACAGTAGGATATATGGCTCAAACTGAGGTCAAGCCTCAGTGATAATATGCCTATTTCATTTGATACCATTGAATATTCATTTTCCTCCATGGTATCAATGTTGCGGAGCTTCTAACCTGAATAGCACAGACTATTGGGGTTAGGCCTAGTTATTGAAACTCAGATTTCATTTCTACATGGACATGTTGCTAACATATGAATGTTCCAAATACATTCTCATTCGATTTTGTTTTCTTTGAATAATTGGATAACAATTTACCTCTTTGCAGTTCAACATTGTTTGGCAAATGAATGTTCAAAAGATGTGACAACATGAGGGTGGAAGATGACATGACAAATGAAAGGCCACAAATAATTCAACAGGAGTTTTGTATTCTGTGACATTAACATTTATTATCATGATACAAAAAAGAATAAAGTGAATCAGAAACAGATGAAATTAACAAAAAAGAGTCTATCATGGTGGATGGAAAGATGGTACTAAAGAAAAAAAAGTTTGGAGTCCAATGTCCAAAATACAAATGTCCTCAGAAAAGGTAAATGTGCCCATTGCATAGTCCACAGAGTGAATGGTAGACACACACAGGAGGAGGTTAGGCTCTATCTCTTTTGGAAGTGCCCAGAGGCGGTCTTGCCATCCTTTGACTAGTGGTCCGGATGACTGTCCACTCAAGCAAGGAAGGGGGGTGCCAGAGGTGCGAGGACTGAGTGGTAGGAGCAGGCTCCTCATGTGGCAGGGCCTCCCTGTCTGTGGCTGGCAGTGGTGTACTTTGCCCAGATGTAGATGGACAACAGACAGATGCAGGTGGAAGTGGAAAAGCCCTGCACATATGGTGAAAGATGTCAAATAGCACACCAGTCAGGGAGCTCAGTCTTTCATTGTGGTTCCATAGTGCCAAGATGTACTCCCTCTGCACCTCCATGACTGCCCAGAGCTCAGTTACAACCTGGCCCATAACATCTTGGGACTGTTCCACTGATCCCAAGACTTGGCCCATGGTGGTGTGGGTCACAAAAACCCCAGTGGCCTCACTTTGCTGGCCCACAGATTCTCTCCTATGACCCCTACCTCCACTAGCCTGTGCCCTTGAGGAAGTGTGCCCCATCCCACTGGGTCCTGGCAGAACTGGAGGCTGTGTTGGTGGTGTCTCAACAGCAGCCAGGACTGAGGGGCACAGGGTTGGTGCGTATCTCCTCAGTGCACAGGAAGTGGAGGTGTACTCACCCTGGGATGTTGTTGTGGCTGTGGTGAGAGGTGTAGGTCTGGGCCAAGTTTGACTCACTGGAGCTTTCTGGCCAGACAGACCAGATGGACAAGTTGGCTCACGATCATACAGACTTGCATTAGTGGAGTCCTCAGTGAAGGCTTTTTCCTGGTCTTGAGTGGCGGTGTCTTGCCTGGCAGACAGTGGTCCACTGGGCCAGGTTGTTGGACCTGTGAAGGTTGCAGAGAAAATGCAATTAACACATAATTTGGCATTTAATATGTCTTTGTCTAAAAATGGGCCAACCTAGAAAAGTAGAAACAGAGTGATAGACTGATTAAGTCTGTATTTGTTTTCCATAATTTTTAACAAGCATCCTGATTTACACATATGAAAACTCCAGTGCTAACGTTGTTGAGATGCCCTGAAATGCAAAAGTAATATTACAGATTGTATCTTACATATAGCAGACCTTGAGCCCAACACAGTTCGCTCAAGGTCAGTAGACTAGAGTATGGGACCATTCCAAGGCCTAGCAGGCAACACAATATTGGAATCCAAGTGTTTCAACTTACAAATATCACTGTATTTGGTCATTATATGGACAATGCAAATTAAATTGTGTGTGGCTACTACTATGCAGCATAAAAAAACACATATTAGGAAAACTTGGATTCAATAGACAATGAATTATGTAAGTATTTTCATCAATTCTATGTCACTATGAGCAGGTGTCAACATGATTGTGATACACAAAAAGTGATATTTTAAGCCATAGCATGACATGGTGCCTGACAAATGCACTAGTTTTTTAAATGTGTGTACATATGGAAGAAAAGGATGGTGGAACAACATCACGTTGTACTATTGTTTTATAGATCCAAACACAGAGCATCATTGTAGTTGTAGTCATCCATTGACATCATAGATAATAATTGTTTGAAAACTAAGTTACACATATCACTTTCAATGACCATATTGGTGACGAACATGTGTTTGCAACATGTACACACATATGGATATGATGTAACTAGGAGAAAATACCTCTTAGAACACCTATACTTTCCTGTGCAGATGGATGTGGTTTTTGGACCTGTTTTGGATACACAACATCATACATTGGTTGAAAGTAATGAGCAGAGCCAATCCAAGGGATGATCCATGGGGAACTACACACAATGTGACTATGTATATTGCACATTGCTAAAAGTAGAGCTACAACCATGCTAGTAATTGGTATGACACAATATATTTTGTATAGTGAAATGTAGCTATATCTGTTTTGCTAAGGGTATTACAGTATTCTAAATGTCTAATTAAGGGCAGGACTCCATTAGTGATCGATGAGACATACATAGGTGTAACTTACCAGTCTACAGTCCACCAGGGATTCCTGTCAAGCCTTCAGGATGTAGGAGCTGCACGACTTTCACCTCCAAGGGAAATAGTTGTAATGAGGGGCTGAGAAAACCACCACAAGTCCAGTTTAGGGCAAGGCCAAACATGATTTTCTTATGGTTGGTTGTTATTGGTAATGGCACAAATTAGCTAAAAACTGATGAAATGCAATGCAACCATGATTTATTACCAGTGGTCAAGATTAAGTCAAGCAGGCCACTGATTACTTATTGTGGTAGCTAATACGTATCTCATCAGCGGTGTCAGGTTTTTTGCAGGTGCATGCCAGTGGGTAATTGTCAATTCTGTCTGTACCTTTAAGTAGCCCATGCACACTTCCAGTTCCCATTCTAAAGAATTACAGTGCATACACAAGCTACATAGTTCTGTGTTGGAGCATATATATTAGGAAGAATATTCTGTTTAATAAGGATGAGGACTCTGCTGAAGGATGGAGGCCTATAAAATGCCAACACATCTGAATGACCACAAAACGAAAATTAAAAAAATCAATATAATGCTAACCATAAGAGCCTTAAATGTACAAAAAACAATACGATTCCTTGAAAGTCTAAGCTAGGGGGTGTTCATGCTGACATATTGTTAATACTAAGTACAACACAAACCCTGCAAATTCTGAGGTGTACACTGTGTGTGTTGACACACATGAGGTCCAAAGCTTGTGCATAATGGCATATGCAGGCTGGGACTAGACATAAGTTCTTGCAGTTCTCCACTCAAATGCTTCTAAAGGCTGTGTGTAGTGTGCTAAAAGGTCACAGGGATGGGCACAGGTCCTTCACCCTGGCACTGTTGCACATGGCAGAAGGCTGTATGCATTATATTCTGTCAACAAGAGGGCTGGGGATTATGTGAGTGGCTGTCCAAAGGCCATGTGCAATATTTTGCATCTGCACGAAGATTGGATGTAGGCCTCGTCTTCGGTCAGGCCTTCTACCTAATCTCTGCTTCACGTAGCTAAAAAGCTCTGCCTCCTGGTTAGGCCCATGTGGAAGCTGGACTCGGGGTCTGGCCACCTCAACACCTGATGTGCACACCCGAAGGTCATGCATTGTGGTTTATGTCCTCACAAGAGCTTGGGAAAGGCTGTAATTAAATGTCAGGCCCTGTGCTCAACCTCTGCTGGACACAGACAATGGTCATGTGCAATTATGTATGTACACATGGGTCTAGGCAGAGGGCATGGCCTAAGATCAGGGTCTGCAACCATACCTGAAGATACTTAGGTGGACACAAAGGCTAGGCCCTACCTACAGCCCCACTGAGGATAGTTAAAACCTCTTCTTTGTCAATGGGAAAATGTCTAGCAATACAAAATCACAAATATTCACTGTTTACCCATATCAGATGTTCAGAGGCAACTTTGAACTTCTTGCGAAAGTACCTCAACGTACTACATGTGACCCTCAATGCCTTCTCACTTGTAATGGATCAAAACCTCTTACTCAAAAACATTGTTACATAAGTGTCACATCAAAAAAACCTGAAGTTACAAAAATTAGAAGTAGCAAAAATTATACCTTTGGCTTTATTTAAGAACGTAAGAGGTTAAATGGTTCATTCATCAAGAAATGCAGTGTAAGTACAGCTTTATGGAATCTGTGAGAAAAGAAATCACAACTGTACATGAAGCAGAGTCTCATTCTTACTTCCGCAAAGGGTCTTGAGGTCAACTTAGTAGCTTTCAGTTCATTATGAGTTTATTGGAGAATGCTCTGATGGAGTGCCTTTGCCGTGACACAAAACTACTCCCATTCAGAAATTCGTTCAACACTTACCTCTTTGGGAAACTCCAGTTGAGGCTTTCTAAGGTAGAGCCTAGGGAATCGTCTGCATTTTCTGCACTATGAACATACTGATTTGACGATCTTGAAGGGGGTCAGGGATAATGAGTGTGTGGTACCAGGGTTAGGAGATTGGGTGGGGCATGATAAAGGTGCTGTGTGAGGGTGCTAATGGTAAAAAACCGTTGGGGGGGGTATATGTACAGAAACTGGGATGAGGTGTTATGGCAGATGGAAAAAGTTAAAAGTTGAGTTCTCCAATGAGCCTCGGTTCATGATTAGGAGGCTTGAGGTCAGGCCTAGGTCTTGTGTCAGGAACTTTAAACAGGGATTCACTCTCCCCACAGATAGCGAGTGGTATGTGAAGCCATATAAAAATAATCATGCATTAGAGGGTTAGGGATTACGAGATTTGCATCTGGGCAACAGAGTGCTTCCCTTCACTGAAAGCTATAAGCAGTTCGATGGAATACCTGTTAATTATGATTTCATATATGGCACTTGATATTTTCTTCATGGTCAGAGGACTGTTGCTTACAAAGAAGATTACCTTCAATAAAATCTGTGTCTCTTTGTGCTATTCCTGGTTATCAATTTTCTAAAAGGCACGCAAGCAAATGGAAAAGTCTCTTGCCATAAAAAGAGTTCATTAAAAGATGCACTGACACTTCACACAATATAGGTTTGGAAGATCAGGCCTTTGTACCTTCCTGGAACAGGTGACTGGTGACTTGGATGGCCTCTGTAGTTTATTTCAAAGTGAGAAATATTGCAGGGATAAAAAGTTTCCTGTGGATCGGGTATTTTGAACATACATCCCTTGTAAGAAGGACATTCTTTAAAGATCAGTGTGGATGTAAAAACAGTTTACAAAGGAGTTTCGAACAAAAGATTAATGGTCTCCTACAATGGTAAGCATGATGTGTGAGGCACAAGGCCTTCAATGTGGTCCTCTTCATTAATGGCTTCCAGTCAGCTGCAAAGGTAAATTCTATCAACACATACATTTTAAAACGTTACGTACCTATTTCTATATCCACTACAAAATTGTTTTTAACAAACGAGGCAAAATGGATTCTTAAACAATAGGATCAAATCATTGGTAAGTATAGGCAAGTGGCTCAAGGTGTTTAAGAAAAAGCAATCATTGTCTATCAGGGATAGAGATTGAGTACTAAGTTTTCACATCCAAGCCTTCGCTACCCAGCATCTTAAATCTGGACAAGTTCAAATGGGAAGTTCTTGAAACACGTGGCATTGTTTATAGAGTGTTCAACAAAAACCTTCCTCCCTTCCCTCCCAACAGAAGTAGTAACTATTGTCTTGATTGCATGGAAAGTGCTTCAAGGGATCGGCATGATGCAGGAAAGTTTCTAATGGCACTATTCAATTTACCACAGTACCTGTCTTCAGAGGTTGCACGTTTTTATTTTTGTGTCCTTTTTGGAATGATTCATCATCAACCAGTTCTGTCAAGCCAATTTACTCATACCAAAAGTTCTGCCGAAGCAGAAAATCAGCAGTATTGGCACACACACATAATATGTCAGGTGATGCTCACTTGCAGAAAAATTCATTCGTGCAATGTTTTCTTGCACTACTATAAGAAGTCGGCTGTGCATTAAATGTTGTCTGTTTAAACTCCCGCTGCTACGTTCCAGGACTTTCAACACATCATCAATCTTGGCAGCTGAGAGCCCAAAGAAGATATTAGATGACTGGCTGGATAGCCAGAAAAGAGGCGAGCACTCAAAACGAATGAGAGATTAAACAATATATATAAAATACAGTTAACATTCAACAGCCTATCACACAACGAACAAAGCAATTTTGTAAATGTAAAGCAAACTTTTTAAAGTTTTTTTTTCTTCATAATTTACGAATCTCATACTGATGGGAAAGCTTTCACCTACAGGATTCAAGGAGTCAAATGTGTCATGTTTCACAGCTGTCTATGGTAAATGTGTTAAAAGACATGTTCCGACATCAGTTATGACAACGCAGTCGTAAAGGATGGCTGATAACAGCCATTGACTGTAATTAGGCGCATTTGTTCACAAGTGTCCAAATACAAGGAACATGCATGGGGTCTGTCTCCCAATTTATACATAGCGCTTACCTCAAGCATTTAGTGAGTACTGCAGCCAAACGAGTCAGGAATAACAAACGTGCTACCTTGCTGGAAACTAGACCAAAAACTACCACAGACTAGGTTGTGTTAGTAATTTCAGCATTTTTTCTACCATGATAAAACGTGTGATGCTCAAGAATTGACACATACTGAACAGAGGTAACTTAACTTGCCCACAACCTCCGTTTGCCTTCAGACACAGCCAGAACCTTAAAGACCAGCTGGTGCACACAAGACCTCTATCTCCTTTGATGGATTCTGTGGGGTTTGCACAAATACAAAGCACATCACACATCTTGAACTAGGACTCAATACTACATGGGAGTTATGACAGCAATCCAACTATAACAGTGACAACCTCATCTACATGATTACATGCCCCTGTAGCCTTCGCTTTTTAGGGATGACGAAAAGGAAGGTCAGTGTATGCGTCACTGAACACAGGAGTACCATGAGGGGTAAACGGAATCCTACTAAGCGGATAAGACATTACGCAGAGGCTGGACACAGTAGATTACATTTTTTGGACTGTACTAGATAAACCCACCAATGTCCGAGATGTGACACCGTTCCTGTTTGTCAAAGAACAGTGATGGGTGTTTGGATTGAAGAGTCATAGTGATGGCCGTGCACTGCCTTGCCTTAGACAGGCATGATTTAGGACGAAGACTTGGGACGTGACACTGTTAGTTGGACGTCTTGGATGGAGTGCAGCTATTAGGAGAAACACTACTGTTATTGTAAACAGGGTCACAAAACAAGAATACCAGCCTTTATGTTACATAATACACTTGATTTTCAGACGAAAGGATGAGAACTCTTTGTGTTGTACTGATACTCCCCGCCCTATAAAAAACAACTTTCATGAATATATTTTCTTTAAATTTTTGTTTCTGATTGCGTGATTATTCTTACGTTCATACATTACTCATTGAATGGCGGGCCAAATGCCTTGTACCACCCCTATCTTGTTTTATTTTTTTGCTGATAGAGAGTAATGACACATTCCCTTAAGAATTCTGTGGAGGATGGAATGTAAAAGATAAGCAGCGCTTAGATAAGCGTGCTGCTAAGGGAAAGATATAATTTCCCGGTGGCCTATGATCCCGCGTAATGAATTGGCATGTCGGTTTTATGATTCACTTTTTCATATTTACCCCTGTAAATGAAGTTTCATGAGTGTATCTATTGGATGAAGAGGTGTCTCCCCTCTGGGTCTGTTTTCATTGCATTGTTGTCTATGGAATAGTATCACACATGGTTGAGAAGCAACCCATTTTCAAAATGTGTGAAAGCAAAAAGGTTAAGTGTCTATCCTCGAACTGTGATGGGTATAACCACATTTCCCAGTGTCCCACGTGATGAGCTATCACATTGATGTCACACTACATGACGTTGTTTCTACAAACTTTGCATACAACTGGGATATGTCTAAAGGTTATGGCAACATGTTCTTTGTTCTACTGGATCACGAGAGTGATGATGTATTCACACTGACATTGGTTTCTAATTTTGCTGCTTGTTTTCAAAGCTAGCGTACACCCTGAGCCTCTTGCCAGGGGCTCCTTAAGAGGAGGCATTGAGACCCAATTTTTGCGGGTAAGACTTGCCATTTTTAATGACCTCACTTTTAACACTGTTTAGTTACCACACATGATGAACAAGGTTGACTATTTATGTGCTGTGGGGTGCACTATTTGAGTGATGCTTTATTTGGCATGCAGTGTCAGAATCGCTGAATGACTACCTTATGTTCTAACTAGTCTTTATCACTCCACAAGTCCTTGAGAGGCAGATTCCCTTAAAGCTCTGGTGACCACTTCTTGTATAGCACTTTAAAAAAAAATATATTTTGCACTGATTGTCACATTGACAGTGCATAGCAAAGTGACTGTCAATAAGTCTTGCCAATTGGCCGTACGTACACCTTATATAAGAGTAATTTGAAGGCAGAAACATGTTGATCACAATATAATTAGGAATATATAGAATTTTCCCTGATCACACGCTTTTGAGTGTTTTAATCCTGTCCCTCATCACCCCTATATGTTACCATATAGGGACAATTTAATACATCCAAAGAGTGCCTCCTAATTTTAGGAGTAGTAGCCCACACCATAACGTCATTGCAGTGTGAGGAGGAACCCTATGATGAAGCATGCCGCCTATCAGTAGGTGAGGGTTTTCATCCTAAAAAGAAAATATTTCTTCCACTCTTAACAGTATATGCAGTTCATTTTGTTGATTATCAAAAAGCCTTTTCCAGACCTGATCACTTCAGTGTGCAAGTTAGTCTATGGTCCAGGAGAGAGAACCCACTAGTCTTAAAATTTCCCCAGGCCCCTTTTTTGTGATTTCACTACCTGTAAAGCACATTGCCACAGCGGACTACACTTGTGATCCATCGTTATGACCAACACCTGCACCTCCTTGGCATAACCATCTGTCTGTAGAGTTAGTTCGAAAGTGTCTATACATATTACGTCATCTACTTCAAGAGGTGTACAAAAAAATCATACATTTACTAAATGGCACAAAAATTGGACAGCTTTCTAACCACAGCGTTATCCTTATACCACCTCTAAAAAGGATGCTCATTGCCAACCTAGCCCAATGTCAGACAGTCGAAGTACCATACTTCTTTGACCAGTCATCGACCAACTCCGCGAACACTAACATCCTTTTGAGTAAGTCATTACTTGAGCTGGAAGGCAATCTTCTGCAGAAGTTCCCATTATCGCA
This sequence comes from Pleurodeles waltl, assembly GCF_031143425.1. Taxonomy (NCBI): domain Eukaryota; kingdom Metazoa; phylum Chordata; class Amphibia; order Caudata; family Salamandridae; genus Pleurodeles; species Pleurodeles waltl. The sequence continues at coordinate 716,298,500 of NC_090449.1, read as the reverse complement.
CTTCTTGACTTGTGAAAGTTAATTTTGAAAATCCTCGGGAAACGTACGGCAAGTCAGATAAAGGCCTGATGTGTGAATGAGACCATTAAAATGAAAGGACAGAGATCAAGAGAGAAGCTCGGGAGAGTTTCCAAGTGGAACACATGTGTGTTTCAGCAACGTTTCTAACTATAGCACATTCCTAATTATACGAATGAAAAAAGCTTTAAAAGATATCTCACGGCGGGGCATTTGTAAACAACACAGGTCACTTTCGGAATGTATAGCGTGCCGATGTTAAGGGTGCTCAGGTTATACCACTATCTGGTAACACAGATGCATATTTTCCTCCTCTCTGTGATCAAAATACCTATTTTAAATGCCGCCTGTAGAGGAATGAAAGATGATGAGGAATCGCACTCAAAACTCAGGATGAAAACAGTCTTTTATTCTAAAGTTTGTATTTACAGGCAAAGCAACTATGTGCCATTTTGTAAACTCTCTCTGTGGTAAGAGCCATTGTCATCCAAAGTTACTGTGCTTAGATTAGCAACACTTTTTGAACACTGTAGTACATTGATAAAAAAAGAAATTGGGATTAAAAAGACACGTATGTGTGCAGAAGGGGTTCACATATATATATTTTAAAAAATGAATGACAAAAATAATATATACCAGTAAACAAAAATAGGCATATTTGTTTAAATCACGCAGTACATATCGTTATGATGATTTTCCTTTTTTTTTTTTTTATACATGATAATGCTGAACTTCACTCTCGAGCGTTTGCGTCTGGATTCACAGGCACTTCAACAACCCGGCAAATGCATTATTCACAACAAAAGTAGTAGCAGCTATGCCACAGTCTCAATGTCCCAGATGCGTATTAGAAACATCATCACCCAAGCTGTATTCTGATTGAAGGTATTCTCGTGGGCGTTGGCATGATTTTGTGTAACAGTTTTGCTCCGTGTTCCCATCACTCCTAGGAGCCCAGGCTGTCAACCAACTGTTATCGCAACACAATGGAGGCAGCACCGGGCTGTATATGCTTAGGTCTACTACACAACACTGTCGACTGTTTCCTGGACAATGAAGCAACAGTAGTTTCTCCTCTTTCCTTTCTTTCAAGTTCTACCACTTTTCAATGTGCTGGAATGACATTAATTACTGCTAATGTTGAAACATAACATGGCATAGTAACATTTGCAGATAATTTCTCTTCTTTGTTTGCTTTTCATTGGGCTAAAAATGAACTGCAAGAAACTGTCCTCGGTCTGCAGTGCATGATTTCTTCCCTGCCCTTCGTCTTTACTTAGTTCCCCGCCATTCTAAGCATTTCAGGATGGCAATTACAGGTCACAAACCTTCACATGGACACAGTAAATGTTACACACAGAGTGTTTTCTATTCTTATTCCAGCTTGGTATGATTGTATAACGAGATAAAAAGGCAGTGTAACAGGGCCCCGACATAACAATGACAAAAAAAACCACTAAGGTTTTATTTTCTTATGTTTGAATCAAGACATTGGAGCACACTTTGAAAGGATAAATAAACAATACAGGTTTAAATGATTCATTTAAACATTTCGTAAAGCTGTACTCTTTAGTAACAATAAGACATTTTCATCCACTGAACAAATCATGAAACAATTACAAAAATATATATGCAGTACTGATTAATTATAACTCCCAGTTAATTAATCCCACAGTATTGTATGTAAAGTGGATGAAACAATACACTGCAAAGTACAAAAGAATACAGCATAAACAGCTCTCACTAGTTGTTAAAGGGGGCCAGGGTCAGTGACTATATAGTTTTTAATGTTGATACATAGTTTACAAATGATTGTCAAAAAGTGAAAAAGTCCATGTAAAAGGATAACACTTGAAAAAGGTGGCAAAGACTTACAAAGGCCCACTAACGCTTTGTCCATAATGCTAAAGGCACTGAAACTGACGACAAAACATATGTCGAAGTACCCTTGATTTAAAAAGTATTCAAACTACAAAGTCTTTATAAGAAAATGCTTTTATTGCCATGTATACTTTTCAGTTTCTTCTTCGACCTCAAGAATAAAATGGCCTTCCCTTTTCTGGTGTCTGTACTCGGTTCAAACGGGCCACTTGAGAAGGTGACGGTGGGACATCTTGTCTTAATGGGCCTTTAGGAAGTGTACAGTTGGGGTCTTGAACTTTCTTGTATGAATCATAATTGTTTGGTCCTTCGGATGATGTATTTTTTTTAAGTTGCTGCTCCTTCCGACGTTGCTCTTGGCGAAGAAGCTCCTGGGCTTCCATCATTACCCTCGCATTAAAACCATGTCCTCCCATGTAGCCATTCCTTGAACCTTGGTAACTGGAATATCGGGGGTTATCTTTTGCTGTTTGGAATCCTTCACCAGGAGAATAGTTCTGTTCCCAGGAATCTTGCGACACAGAACTTGCATTCTTTCTACTTTGCCTGAAAAACAAAAAAAAACAAAAACTTTACGTTAAGAATTTTTTCAAGGGCCATACTTATCGAAGACTCTCAAGACAGTCCCAAGCATATAAATGTGCATCTCTTCCTATAGTCTGATAATTCCTGAATGTAAAGTTTCCTCATACTTTTAAGATAAAGTATTTAGTGAACCTGACATATACAGTTTAGCGGAATTCAAGGACAGCCATCAAGTGATTTTGGAAGGTACAACAGCACACGTGCATTAACACTAATAGCATATGACAACCACTAAGATTTGATCTACAGTTTATTATGTATACATTTAGAATTCTTGTTGATGGAATATCTAACAGACTTGACAACCAAAGCTGTGTGTGACAGCCACGATTAGTTTCTTCTGCAGTATGCAGTCAGAGGAAAGTGCCTGCAACTATTCTTGTCCTATGGATCTGTGCATTCTGATCGGGTTGTCACAGCATGCTGTAGTACCCATAGTGCTACGAAGAACTGAAGGCAACTGGGCCTCTTTTATAAAGTTTCAATGTTCAAAAAGCAAAGATAAGTATGGAGTATAAATTGATTGAAATCCTTTATTCGTTTTGAACGTTTAGTGTTTCTACAAGCAATGTGTCCTAAAAAGCGCACATTTCATACGATTCGTAGCTGAGCAAGAAATATCTATTTTCAACGTACATACTAAATTGGTGTGAAAAAGCCCCAAATCATGTGTTATTTACTTGTGCTTTCATAGTGTAAACTATGTTCTTTCTCTCAGAAATGTGTGCATGGATGGATCAGCACATTTTACTTCATGTTTGAATACAAAAATGTCTTCTACTGAAGAAACAGGAAGCCTGTTGTTCGGATTAACGTGGTGGGAACTAAAGATGTGCATAGTAAACAGACTCCACGTCCCCGTAATTGCACCACAAGCACTGTGTTTTGAGTATACTTTTTTGTCTTCCAGTTATCCCCATTTTAGCTTACACATGTTAATCGTTTAAAAGTGAAAACGTGAGACTAATATGCAATGTTCATTTGTTAGATGTTATTTATCTTTGAAAAGTGGCAAACAAGTCTATTCGAAAATACTCACAAGATTTTGTCTATGCAGGCTGTGCTGTTTTAAAATAATTATTATTGATTTGTGAACAACTTATAATGGAAAGCTGATAAGTATGTGTCTTGTCTAATGCTGTTCAAAAGAAAACAGTCTTGCAGATTGAAAATACGCCAAAGGACACCAGTTCACTTTCTGCTAGTTGTTTATCCCATTGTTATATTCAACAACAACTAAATGTTATACAAGCCTTAAGAGAAGAACATAGTACGACCCACTTTGACTAAAGTCTAACACAAAGGCATTCAGTCTTCACTTGCTGCTTCAACACAAGATGAAAATAGAACATAAAGCCTTAATGTTTAGACAGGAACGCGGTTGTGAACCATCTCTGTAACTCAAATTAGGTTTTCTTATTAGCGCTAAGATTAGCCTAGTGAATAAAAGAATTAGAGTGGGATTGTTATAAAGTTATATAACAAATATGTTGGAGAGTTGTTTGTTGTGCATGCATTTTGGTTAACACTGCAGTTACCACTCTTCTTCTCTTTATTGTAGTAATAATTCATATTATGTGCATTAGTATGTGGATTTGACTTTAAAAAGTAACCCTTAACTCATATCAATGGATTCCTAGTGCTTTTAAGCGTGCCCCTGCTTTAGGAAAGAGGGTTTAGGTTCCACTAACTATCACTGTGATTTCTAACAGGATTAATCATTACCTGAAACACATCTCACTCAAATATTGCTGAGTTGGTTGTGGGATTTTTGTAGTCTAACTGGTTTTCTGTCTCGGTTTTGCACACTGACTACGTCCTTAGACTCAGGGCTCTAGAAACCGAATTCTGGGCCGTGTTCTAGGGGATGGCCTAGAAAACGTAACAACCAACAACGTAACATTTTTAACAAACTAACTCTAATTATGTCAAACATAAAGACCTCGAACACGGTCACTTAAATCACATTAACAGTTTAATTTGCTTGATCTCCATCTATATGCCAGTGGCAAGTCTAGCTGAATCATCTTAAATCCTCAGAGACATTCCTGACCTCTATGACTCATACAAATGTTGTGGTGCAACAACCTAGGTTCTAGCCGAATCAGAATCCTTTATTTCCTAACATAGTGGAAGCTACACAGTACTTATTGGTTGCAACACTTGTGTCAGAACCCCTTTTAGAGGGCCACAGGACAAGCAGGAGTTACTGGGTCAAACTGCGCTCATTGAGGCCTTTTACTCCTACTATGGGCTCTGAGCAACTAGGCCAAGAACCTCTTCCACACTTGACTTTCAGTGGTACTGTGAGTCAAGTAGTCCAAGGCTTCACGGGGAGGAGGCAGAGGTAGGCCGAACACATGCTCACAAATCCACGTACTTTCAGCAAGCGCAATAACTGAATGTCCCACCAAATACTTGCTTTCATGAAAAGTAGGACTTATACACACACAATGTGAAATATGGTTTATTCTAAATAATAACACTCTTCATAAGGTCTCTTTTCCAGCAAGGTCCCCACAGACACTAGCATCTCGTTGTAACTACGGACCATTTATCCCCCATTAATTTGAGGCAGCATCCAAGCTAGTTTCCACTAGACAATACAAGTCTTGGACGTCCTACAATGACTATTTAAAGACATAGTGCACCAGTGCCCCTGGTGCTAGAGTTACAGTAGTTGCTCCCCTCCCATGGGCTCTGCAACTTAAGGTTTTGTCTTAACTGTTCCCGCTGGAGACAAGACTGAGAATGTTCAGCGGTCCTAGATGGAGGTCGACAGTGGAAGGTGTCTGGGTACAGCAGAATTCTCATTGCAGCCACCACAGGTTCTGGACTACTGCAATGCTCTGCCGTTTTTGTGGTAAATATGCTTTGGTTGATGGCAGACGTTGGATGCTCCTTACATTCGGATGATGATGTATCATCTCCGAGTTCACAGTCTGCACTTGGTATGTGGGACACAGCACACTCCTCTTTCCACAGCCCCCATCTGAGACACAAGGTTGCTTCCGGCACTCTCAAGGAGACGTCTCCATGCAGGTCACAACATTGACTAGAACAAAGGGCCCCTCATTATCATAGAACTTCACCAGGGCGAAGGCCCTCAAGATCCACAGTGGGCCCCACCTAGCATATGGGGGTCGTGAGCAGACACTTAAGATGGTGCCCTGCTTTGGGTCACAATGCTGCACAGGGCAATGGCCCTCTTCACCACAATGCACCACAGGGAAACGACCCTTAATCTTCACCACGACCCACCTGGCATAAGGGGTTGTGAACAATGCACACAGTGGATGGCCTGATTAATGTGGTAGAACTGATGTGAATCTGAATCTCACACACTGCTCCAGTGATCCACCCAACAGGATCCCCATTGGAACTTGCTCAATCCAGGTAAACTCCCACTCTTCACAGGGTCCTCTGGTCTTGGGTTAGGCAGAAGCTGGTGCTCCAGGCTGAGCTGTCTTGATTTCCATGAGTGACATCCCCTCACCATGCAGGAAGACTGGATTAGGACCGGGGACTAAGGTTCTGCCAAACATGCTAACGTACAGCTACACTTTGACAATTTGGGAGCCTCAGGCTTCCCTTTTAATAATCCATTTGCACAAACAAATGAGACTTAGTGTCCGTATCTTTGAGGTTCATGTTCTGGGGGTGACCACTCTGAAGTGCCAATTCCTCTGTTGTGCTCTTTCTCCAGAGTTCAGTCTGTCACAGGAGGAGTGTCTCCAAATCTGATCATCCCAAACAGGACACAGGAGTGACTCGGGGCTCACATCTGGTTGTCAAACTCAGTTATATGTGAATTCAATTTTACCAAAGGCACTAACCCTACTGTTTTGACTCCCTTATCAGCCCATCTCCTTCCTGATATAGTTCCAAGCCCCTTTGACCAGTGGTCTCTCTCAGAATCAAAGAGCCGTTTAGAAGTGCACGAAGAACATAGCTCTTCCTTCCACCAGTGTGTCATACCCAGGTCTCAGGAATACATCAATCCACAAATCTGTCTGGGGGTAGCCCTGGGTCTCCCAAAACGGGACCCAGTGTCTTCCATGCACTGTGCTCTTAACAAGTACACATACATCTCTGTGCACACACACAAATACGCATGTGCAGGCACCAATGTAATGTATCCTTCACAGGCACACATGTATCCCAATAAAAACACGTAACTACACGATCTAACTCTTATGTACTCTACCACTTCAAAGTCATATGTGCATCCCAGCATGCACATGCACCCTATCTGTCACTTTATACAGCCTGAAGCAGGTCAATGGTGCGTTAATCATAGAAAACAGAATTTTAACCAGAGTAGTCTAGAAGGCACCACTCCAGTAATACAGATTAAAAAAAGTCTGATCATTCCACTGATCACAAAAACAACAGTATGCTGCCACCACCGTGATCATACTACTTAACTCCTGAGGAAGGCAGTTGCCTTCCACCACTCGAGGATGGCGCTTTGGGCACCCATCCCAATCTCAGAAAGACTGCAACCCATGATATAGACCAAGGTTGTGGTGCACATGCATAATTTGCGGTTGCTCATGATCAAAAATTGTTACCAAGGATCCAGCTATCACCACAGCAGGAACACTCAGAGTAGGGTACCCTTACATTACAGTGCGAGGGACTTTTCTGTGCCAAGAACTTGTTAATGCATTTATAACATTGTCAGACTCTCACAAACTTCTAATAGTCTACAAGTGCTGTCGAGCTGAACTGTAAGTATCTATAAAATGTCTTCATATGAAACCTGGCAGGTACAGCTGCCATTTCACAAACAAATTTAGTAGAGCATTCAGACCTTTGTTCATGGTGCCAACTGCAAAAGGTCAGGGGGCATATTTATACTCCGTTTGCGCCGGAATTGCGTCGTTTTTTTTGACGCAATCTCGACGCAAAACTAACTCCATATTTATACTTTGGCGTTAGACGCGTCTAGCGCCAAAGTCCATGGAGTTAGCGTCATTTTTTAGCGTGGACACCTACTTTGCGTTAATTATATGCAAGGTAGGCGTTCCCGTCTAAAAAATCGACTCTGAGGCATGTGCGTCGGATTTATACTCCCGGGCAAAATTCACGCCCGGGAGTGGGCGGGTCAAAAAAAATGACGTCCAGCCGCTTTTGGCCGTTTTTTAGCGCCTGCAAAAGGCAGGCGTTAAGGGACCTGTGGGCTCTGAAGGAGCCCAGAGGTGCCCTCCCATGCCCCCAGGGACACCCCCTGTCACCCTTGCCCACCCCAGGAGGACACCCATGGCTGGAGGGACCCATCCCAGGGACATTAAGGTAAGTTCAGGTAAGTGTTTTTTTTTTTTTTTTTTGGTGGCATAGGGGGGCCTGATTTGTGCCCCCCTACATGCCACTATGCCCAATGACCATGCCCAGGGGACAGAAGTCCTCTGGGCATGGCCATTGGGCAAGGGGGCACGACTCCTGTCTTTGCAAAGACAGGAGTCATTTCTATGGGGGTTGGGAGTGAAAAAAAATGGCGCAAATCGGGTTGAGGCGAAAAAATTGCCTCAACCTGACTTGCCCCATTTCTTGACGCCCAAGCCCCATATCCCCCTACGCCGGCGCTGCCTGGTGTACGTCATTTTTTTTAACGCACACCAGACGACGCCGGCTAACGTCATTCAATAAATACGGCGCCCGCATGGTGCTTCAGAATGGCGTTAGCCGGCGCTAATTTTTTTTGACGCAAAACTGCGTTAGCGCAGTTTTGCGTCAAAAAGTATAAATATGGGCCGAAGAGTCAATACACACTGCTGTAAGCAACGGTGGTTTGGGCTCTAACATAACCAAGGAAAAGGGGCTTCATAAACTTCTCTCTCCCCCTCCTCCCCCCGGGGTAGGAACGGGCAGACATAATTGGTGAGCAGCGGACCACTCGTACTCGTGATCCAGTGCCACTGCAAAGCTATTGCTAATTCCCTGCAAGGGGTCCCAGTGACAACCCCCGGGGCACAAACCTTGATTCCAGCTGTTTCATTAGAGGTTTGTATTTTACAGTCAATATTAACATAAAGTATTGGAATGTGCCACAATCATTTAACTTCATTGCAAAATCATTTAGGATTCAGAAACAATGGTCTATCTCCAATTCTTCACAGCTTAGAACAGCAAGAATTGCGATGCCCCTTCGTGAAACATCCTACAAGAACCGTAATGAATGAATATAACTATGGGACAACTAGCATTCTGTTTTTACAGCCCTTTCCCTTTTGGGACACTGCTTCAATACCAAGAAGCAAAAAAACATTTCAGCTTTCTTGATGTTTTAAAATGCAAACTATTTTCAAGAGCAGAAAAAATATATAAAAAATAACTTCAAAAATAGAAGCCATTGTCCCAACTTTGATGACCCTGTTCTGAAAGGAGGTGCACGTTTCAATCTCAAGGACGTTATTTGCAAACTAGTGAAACTTTACGACTAAGGATATAGTTCACAAGTTTGTATGGTGGGCCAACTATACAAATAATCAGCAGACCTCCTCAAAACTCTTACAAAAACACCTGCTTCCGAAATTAAACTCTTTTTACCTCTATTGCTTCAGCAAGATCCCATTCACACACACAAACACAGACGCACGCACAAAAGAAACACTTAAAAAGAAAGGCCTAATATCATTGAATGGAAGGAAAATATATACACCAGAAATAAAGAAAGATTATCAGCAACAGAGTGGACGGTGTAAGAAAAGACTAGATCCCAACCGAATAGGCTAAAAGTGCATAATTGACAAACCAGGTTTAGAACACAATAAGTATCCAAGTGATAACAGAACGCCAGAAAGCCATCACGTCTTACTGTGCTCTTGAATAGCTCAACTTTGCCTCTGTTCTTCACCCCCTATTTACACCTTCTGCAAAGAGTAAATAAATACTGCTGCCAACTTAAAAACAAGCATTTGCAATGCAATGGGTCTCACATTTGCTCGAGTTAGATCTATTAGCGTTGTAAACTCCTAACTGGTCTTTTCTTGCCACATAAATTGAAAATGAAGAGTAAAACAGTTTCTCATAAGCGAGCCAATTCAAAGCACCACAGCCGCCATGAGCGTGAAGGAAACACACAAAAAGAAAAAGAAGTTTGCTTGCAGTCAAACATGGCGGCAAAAAGGCAATTAGCCATATAACAGGGGTGATGTCCAAGGCGGTAACCAAACCGCCCCAAAGAGGGTCAAACGTAAAGCATTTACCAATGATAACAAAGGATTTTTGAAGGGCAAGCTCTTGAACGAGCGATAGTTATGGGCGTGAGGTGGGTGTGGTTAAAAGCCCAAATAGATAACAACACATTATGAAAGCAGCGCTTCCGCGCTGCTATGCTCAACCTAATAATAGTAAGGAAAATATACACTCAAGCACAATTAGCAATCTGTAGTTGTGGATGATGATTAATCTAGGCATGGTTTTCTTTAATATTACAGTGACATTTAATTCCTTTTCTTAAGGAGTTTTTTGCAAGTACAAAGGCTCACTAAGCCCCAACTATTTGGTGTGTTTCATGCCACTGGATTTAAAGACGACCTCTTAATTGTTTGCCTTGTAGTTACTATTATTTTCCAAGTACATATCCATATGTGCAGAAGAAAGTGCCGTAATTGTCATCACTTACGGGTTAATGATCCACACATTTGGGGGAAAAGAGCCATTAAGAAATTATCTAAGGGCATGTGTTTACCCGCCCTACAGTCAACATGGTTTTCATTTGTCTTCCTCCTTTCCCATTGATAGCTTATTTGCAGACAATGCTTGATATTCACACACACACACACACACACACACGTACATTTGTCTTCAATACTGGCGGACAGTGACAAAATCAGACACCAGAGTTCTGCAGCCAAGCTCCTTAGAACAGTATATATGTATATGAAGGGCTCGCATTCACTTCAAAGGTAACACTGTGTGCCTAATCAAACTACTTTGCAAAAAGCCTCACCCACAAGGCCAGAATTCAGTAAACCAGTTATTCTGCTGACTGTGAAGTTGGGCCTTTGACGTTGTTAGTAATTTCCCCAAAGCAATACCTCATATTTTTGAGACCAGGATGTCACTATGCAATTACACACACAAAAAACAAATACCCTGTCTTATCAAGGAGGGTTTCATGAAGCATAGTAGATTGTAAGAGTTGCAGGCACCTAGTTGTGGCTGTCACTCCAGAGATCTGCTCTGCCTGTAAAGGAACAACCGGACCAGACGACCTCTTTTTGAGGAAAACGTTTAATACATGTCTATTTATTTGAGCTAAATTTACAATCTTTCATCACTCCCCACCAAATCTTCAACTAGTCTATCAGTTTGAACTTGCTGCTATATCTTTTCCAACTGGGAAACCTCAAGCAGTTTAATAAATGCGCAACCTATTTGTCCTAATCAAACTAATTTTTAGGTACAGCAGCACAACTGAAAGATGGAAATATATTGATATAAAATGGCAGGTCGTCCCTGTGCCTACGAAAAAGGTTCTTGCATGGCATGCGTGGTGCACTTAGACAGCTTTAGCCATCCAGTTCTTCCAACTGAAAGCAGAGCATGCAGCCCTACATCAAAGGCAGTACACGCACAATTAAAGGAGCAATTTGTAGTGATCCAGTTAGCAGGGCTGTGAGATATACGTCAATGTAGTTAATTCATCTGTTCATTCAAATAGTGCGATAGAGATTAAGCGATGGAAATAAAGTGTAAGGGAGGGAAGCAGGTGTGCGTGTCTTTGGCATAAAGTTCCTCAACATCTCACCAGGGACAGGAAGCGCTATTTAAATGTAAATACAATACAACACAATACCAAGAGGCCACAAAAGGTTGAAAAAAACGTTCTACTGGGCGCATCTGACAACACTGGCAATAGCACCTTACCTAGGCAGTGAACTGTACTGACGCTGGGCCTGTTGGAAGCCCTCCCGGTCTTCTTGCCTCTCTCGTTGCGCCTGCACTTCTACGGATACCGAGTGCCTGCCACTCTGGGTGTAGGTGCTGGAATTTGGCTGCAATATAAAATACAGTAAATAAGAAAACAAGCACAACTGATAAACACTAATAAAAAATAGCTGCGCTCAAGAACAGACCAAAACAGAATATTGAGGAAAGCTAGGTCCATTCATTGTTAATTCACGAGCTGTGTAACACTACTGCACATATTACCACTTTACTGTTGGAGATCTGCGTGATACATATTATGTTTAAATGAGTGGTATTACTGTTCATGTCAGTGATTCCGTGGATCGTGTGTTGTACATGTGTAGGTTCACAAATAATGTAAGGCTTATTTTCAGTTCAAAGACGTGTTTTCTGTTTCTAGCTATCTTACTCCAGCACTGATATGAGCATATGTGCACTTAAAAAAATAAAAAAATAAACAAGTTTCCTGAGGTGTCATGTGTTAGATACTCTCACATTCAGGGGACATCATGTGTTCAGATTGTCCCTTCTGTAATAATTTTATCAACTACTTGTGCAGACAAATAACCCCACACAAAATAGGTAAAAAGACAAAGATGGCACCAGATGGCAAGGAGACACAAAGGACATTATTGAACGGCACACAGGACTAGGAAAAAGGGGAACAGTGGAAGGAACATCTGAGGGAATGGAAGGCCTATGGGGGTGTGGGAGGCAACATGGCATAGGTTGACAGTCAGGGCCATGGTAGTAGCGGGTGCAGAACAGGCACTGGGGGGCATGAAATGGTATAGTGAAAATTTGCAGTTGGAAATTACTTAGAAATCTACAGAAAAGCCTTTTAAGCATCATTCTTCTGGGTGGCATCAGAGCAGATATCATATCTTCGGCAAACTATGAAGCATGAATAATCCATTTTTATCAAGCAAACTTATACACACCCTTCAATCAATCATTCATAGCATTTTTAAAGCGCAGCACTATCACCCCTAAGGGTGTCTGGGTGCTGAGAGTGCTGTGTCTCAGTCAAAAAGCCAAGTCTTGAGTCTCCATCTGAAGTCCGTCCGGGAAGGAGCTGTTCGGAGGTGGAGGAACAGGCTGTTCTAGGACTTGGCTGCTGTGTGGAAGGAGCGGTCTCTGCTGTGGCTGCGATGGCTGCGGGGGTGTATGCGAGGTTTAGCCAGGTGGAACATGATTGTCTTGCTGGGATATAGAAGCTCAGTTGGTGGTTGATTTAGGATGGCCCTATGTTGTGAAGAGCCTTGTTTGTGAGGATTTTGAAGTGACATCTCTTCTGGATGGGGAGACAGTGGATGTTCCTCAGGTGTGGGGTGATGCTTGAGCACTTGGGGAGGTTGTGGATGAGTCTGGCTGCAGTGTTCCGTAGAGTCTGGAGTCTTTTAAGTAGCTGGGAAGACACTCCAGTGTAGAGAGCATTGCCATAGTCGAGGTGGCTGGTGACTAGGGTGTGGGTGACTTGTTTTTCTGGTATCGGTAGGGAACCATATGAAGGATGGATGTAGAAGCAGGAGGAGGGGACTGAGTTAAATTGTCGATTCATGGATAGTTGGAAGTTGAGGATGATGCCAAGGTTTTGTGTGTGTGGTCTGATGGATAGGGCACTGGTATGAGTTCTGTTCAATAACTGTGGTCCCATACAGAGGTGTTCTTCCTGAAGATCAGGACTTCCATTTTGTTATTGTTTAGTTTGAGGCAGCTGTTTTTCATCCATGTTGCTACGTTCATCACAGTGTTGTGAAAGTTGGCTTTGGCATTGTGGGGGTCTTCGGTGAGTGAGAGGATTAGTTGAGTGTCGTTGGCATAGGAGACTGCATTGAGTCTGTAGGATCTGACAATGTCTGCGAGGGGGGGGGTCATGTAGAACTGGGATGGGGTGAGGGAGGGTCTCTGGGGTACGCCGCAGGTGACATTCTTGGCTGTAGAAGTGAAGGAAGAAAAGCAGGTGCTCTGCGTGCAGCCTGAGAGGAAATGGTATTTTGTGGAATGTCTATGTTGTGGAGTCTGTTGAGGCGAGTGTGGTGGGAGATTGTATCAAAACACTGCAGAAAGGACAAGAAGGATCAGAGCTGCCGACTCTCCTTGGTCGAGGAGGGTCCTGGTGTCGTCTGTTGCAGCGATCAGTGCAGTCTCTGAGCTGTGGTTGGCCCGGAATCCTGATTGTGAGGTGTAGAGAAGGTGGTTTTGTTCAAGGTAGTCAGTGAGCCATTGGTTGATGGCTTTTTCAAGCATTTTCGCTAGTAAGGGGAGCAGGGAGATTGGTCTGTAGTTTTTGAGGTCGCTGGGGTTGGCAGAGGGTTTCTTTGTAAGAGATCTGAGTTCCATGTGCTTTCATTCATCTGGGAAGGTTGATGTGGAGATGGAGGTGTTGAGTTTTCGGGTTAGTTTTGTGCTAATAGTGTTGGCTCAGAGACTGAAAAAATAGTGAGGGCAGGGGTCGGTGGGTGCCCCAGAGTGGATAGATGACATGGCTGCAGTGGTCTGTGTGGTAATTGGGGACCAGAAGGTTATCATGTGGCTAGGTGTTTGCTGCTTGAGAGATGTTGTCCAGACTGGAGGTGGAGAGTTGGGGGACGAAATTGTTGTATATGGTGGTGATCTTGCTGTGGCAGTAGTCTGAGAGGGTGTCGCAGTGTTCCTGGGATGGGTGGATGGTGGTCTCTGTGGCTATCGGGATAGAGAATTCCTAGATGATTCTGAAGAGTTCTTTTGTGTGGTTGGCTGCGATGTTGATGCAGGCAGTGATTGCTGCTCTTTTTGCTGCTTTGATGTGGTGGTGGTAGTTGTTGAGGGCTGTCTTGTAGGATGCTCTGTCGGGAGGCTTCTTGGTCACGCGCCATTGTTTCTCAAGTACATGGAAGTCACGCTTGGAGATTTGGAGCTCCCGAGTGTACCATCTCGCTGGCTTGGAGGTGTTGTTGGTTTTAGCTGGTTTCAGCTGTGCAACTGTATTTGGTGATCCAGGTGGTTACGTTTTGGATGGGTTGGTTGAGGTCTGCCGTGGGCTCAGGCTGTGCGGTGCCAAGGGCTTGTGCCTGTAGGGTCTTGGTTACCTTGCCCCAGCTTTGGTGAGGGGTGCTGAGGTGGTGGTGTGCTGGGAATTGGAGATAGTAAAGTGGACAATGGCATGGTCGGTCCAGGTGAGATCAGTCACGTGGGTAAAACTGATTCTGTCGCTAGAAGTGAAGATAGCATCCAGTGTGTGTCCAGTTTGGTGCGTGGATTTGGAGACCATTTGGGTGAGGCCGATGCTGCTGAGGTTCTCTGTGAGGGAAGTGGAGTTCGTGTTGTTTGGGTCGTTGGGGTGGAAATTGAGATCGCTGAGTAGGATGTAGAGGAGGGAGTTGAGGGCAAGGGTAGCGATTAGGTTGGCGACGGGGTTGGTGAAGCTGGGCATGGTCCCGGGGGTCCGTATGTGAGGGTGCCTCACATCATGGTGTTGGCACCGATCTGGAGTTGGAAGTTGAGGTGTTCCATGAGGGGCGTTGGGCCGTCGTCGGTGATGATGCATTAGGTGGTTTCCTTGAAGATGACGGCGATGCCCCCACCATGTTTGCTGGTGCGGTCTCGGTGTATCATCTTGTAGCCATCAGGGGTGGCTGTGGCGATGTCAGGGTTTGAGGAGATTGTTAGCCATGTTTTGATGATGAATGAGACGTCCAGTTTGTGGGTGGTGATGGTGTCCCAGATTTCCACTGCATAAGGAGCGGGTGTTTAGCAGGATGCACTGGAGTGGTGCTTGGTTGTTTGTAGTCTTCTGTGTGGGTGCAATGCGGCCGTTAGTGTGCACAGGTGGCCCCGTGTTGCAGGAGAAACAGCAGTGTAGGCAGGTGAAGGGCCTTTTGGTTGAGCGTGGGGATGCCATGAAGCAGCTGTTGATGGGGTGTCTGTTGTTCAGGGCCTGGAGCTCCCTGGTGGGTGTAGCTGTGGGAGGTGTAAGGACCAGGGGTCCTGGCGCTGGGTGCTGTCCAGACATGGACAGGTGCAGACAGGCTTGCCGGCAGTGCACCCATTGCGCACGGCCACGCTGTTCCCTCTAATATATGTCCTGGGAGGTGGGAGTGGCCGGTGTGAAAGGCGGGAGTGGCAGCGGTGCAAAGGAGGCATCAGCAGGGGAGTCAGCAGATGCATCCAGGCTCAGGAATGTGGGTGGAGCTGTTGCAATCAGGCTCAGGAATGCAGACGGAGCTGTCACAATCAGGGTCAGGAATGCAGGTGGAGCTATCGCAATCAGGCTCAGAAATGCAGGTAGAGCTGTCAGCGGCAGGCAGGAAGGCTGAGGAGCTTAACCTGCACTGACTGATGAAAAACTGTAAATTGTGAACTAACACCTTATTGTGCAGCCTGTATGCCACTCTGATTTCAAAACGATAAAGTAGGAACATTATATGAACAGATTCTGTGACTAATGTCTTTCATTGCCACAGTCCAAAGCTGCAAGGTATAAATCAACACATCTAACAAAATGCAGCAGACAATTTAATTAAAAAAGCATTATCCGCTGCACAAATAATGGCAGTATATCATTAGATGTGGCTATTAATCAGATCATCAATTCCTAATGATGAAAACAAAAAATTAAATGCAGGTGTTACATCCTAGTATGTTTCTCCAGATAATATGTGTTTAAAAAACTAAATCCAATTGCAAACACCAGTTTTCCTTGACAACTAACAATGTGCTCATAAAAGAAAAATTCATTTGGCAGACCACTACTAAAAGTCACAATGATTGGGGTTTATGTTGCTGCCATCAGTATGCATGCACTTGTGCTCTTCTCATACAGGCCCGGGCTAGGTAAGAAAAACAGCCCTGGCAAAGATTCTCAACCTAGCCCCGTTCCCTTCAAATACTTGGGCACTCTCTCTCTCTCTCTTGCTCATCTCTCTGATCGCTTTCTCTATACTTTCCCCCTCCTTTTCTGTCTCTTTTTTAAGCATTCAGGCCTGCTGCAGTTAACGCTCAAGGAGCTTGGGAAAATGTCTGAGGCATCAGCAGCGGCCCTGGAACTTCAAAAACTGGCCTCCAAAGGTTCCACTCTACAGTGGAAATGTCCAGTGGAATAAAAGGCCATTCCGGCCAACTTTCCCTATGAAGGAAAGTAGCAACTCAGTGTTTTGTGTCTGTGTATGTTCAGTGCAAGGTATACACCTGACACTGATAAACAATTGTGTAGTTGAGGAGTTGCTATGCCGAAAAATACTTCTAAAATTAATTTTTATGGAAGCATTTTGAAAGCTAACATCCCTCTACACCAGTGGTTCCCAAACGTTTGACTTCTGTGGAACTTTACTTTATCATTACTGGAACCCGGGCACACCTACTGAATCAGTATAGGAATCCAGGACCCTCCATGGAGTCATTGCTGAAATCTGCGGACCAAATCCGTTAATATTATTTAATTTTTCTAAGCAGTTGCGGACCACCTGAGGAGGCTTTGTGGATCCCCAGAGTGATGGTAACAATCAATTCTGATGACCCAAAAATTAGTAAAGCTGAACATCTGATGCAGCCACCAGAACAAAAGAAACACGGTCAATCACAGCATCCCAATCCAACTGCCCTTCACGCTGCTCTGTTGCGCTCATTGTAAGCAAGAGCAACCCCTGAGATCTACCTTACATTGATCAGAATTTTCAATTCAGGTTAGAGTACTAAGTATACTATAGCTTTTTTTTTAAATATGCTGATTAAAATCAGTATATGCCTAATTGTAAGTACATATTCCCAAAGTATGGATAGTTGGGCTTATATGCTTCAAAAGTGGATTTGTGCTTCGTAGAAATACGAGTCTGCCACTTTTTTTTTTTTTAGCACTAACAAATGTAGCCAAATCGTGTCCTCAGGCAATGTATCAGAGTCTCATTGAAGAGGCAAAATCCTAACAGAGGAGGGGGGGGGGGCGTGGTGTGTGTGTGTGTGTGTGTATATATATATATATACGTATATATATATACACACACAAACGATAAAACCTCAAAACATCCATTCACACACAAATGACTGAGCATAAGGAAACGTATTATGTCCTGTGTGGGAGATAGGGAATGTGGCGATCACCAGATTATCCTCTCGGGAGGGCAGAGGACATACAAGAAAGCAACGAGTAGGGGGATGCATCAGGTTGCCCATTGGGGAAGAACATGCAGGCAAGTTGATAAAATTACTTCTGTTGGTAGTTGGCGTCCTAGGTAAATGCTGATGATCTTTTTTTTTTTGCCCACATGGTCTCTCCTTTTTTTGGATAATGTCCTGACCGTATAGTTAGCTTTGTTGCTCACTGCAACCACGCTCCTGTGCTCCAAAAATGGCAATCTGTGTATAATTTGCAGGTACATACCCAGATTTGTAGTCCCCCAGGACCAACTAAGCATTTCACTCGCTATGGTTAATAGTAAGAGCAATAGTTTCCTTCTGGTTCATCTCATTTCCTCCTGTTAAACTAGTCCCACTCCCCAAACTCTGACCAATAAGGACTCTGAAACATTGGCTAACTTTGCACCATTCTGGCAGCCCTGGACCCCCTCACGCTGAAGTGAAATGTTTCACCTACAAGTCCACTGGTTTCAATCACTGCAGGGCCCATTCCGCCTTTTATCCACTGCAGGTCATTTAAATACGTAACATAATTTGGTTAAAATTAAAGCGACTACATCTTATCCCCTCCCTTCCTCTGTCTTCGGATTTTGACCATTTGGCTGTCCTAATATGGAGTCCTTGATCCCTTGTTATAGTGATATGGTGAACTTGCACGGCCACATGTTTAAGGGTCAGCTCAAAAGTTCATCCTTGCCATCTTGATAAAAACAAGTGCGATTGGGACTCCACTTGTTGCTCTGTGAATCACACCCTTGCCCAGCTGCCAGCCTTGACCCAATGCACAATTCTCAGCCTTCTGAAACCCCTGAGACATTGGTGGTTCTTATTCCAGTCTTGCTTTGTTAGTTACACAGTTTATGCTGTGTGTTAAACCCACAGGTTCAAAGGCTCAGTTTTCCATGGGCCACTTCAGCCTTTCATCTTGTCCACGTTAATGAAATAAGAACCACTGCATGGTAGTGGTCATAGTAATTCTGCTAAGTGGCCTCTGGCTTTCGTGTCCTCCCAGTCCACCTTGCCTACCCACACTTTCCCCAAGCCTCAAATAGGTCAAGACAGCTATCCAAAGACCAGCGCCACCATCACCACATTAGTGCCACTTCAGGCTGCAGGGGGTAAGCATTCAGTTCATCAGCACGGCAGGGTAAATAGTTAGGCACAGACCACCTTGTCTGTTGCACTTTCAATATGCACTGCAACAGAGTACCAGGGTAGGTTGATTGCCACAAGCTGTGCCCCCATCAATGGCCTGATAGGAGGCATCTGAACATCTTCTACAAGGAGACTTTTCACTACTTTTTTTACCCGTAAAATGTGCGGTAGCCAAGATTCAGATTCACCTGTGCAACCATGGTGCCAAATACAAAATTCGTTAGTCTGGCACAGGTAATCATCTGGCATTCAGGCCCAGAACATCAAGTAGTTTTTTTTTTCTTCAGCAACAGGCTCTTTCATCTTCATGTACACTTACTAGACTCTCCAATAACTAGAATATTTGGCATTTATGTGCTCTGCTTTAGATTCATGGCAAGTACCAGTCTACGCCTGAGGGCTACGCTGAGGTTTGCTGGAGTGAATGGCAGCAGCTTCGACTGATCTCAAGTGTCAATCATAGGCGCTCCCCACTAGGGCCAGCCTCGCCTACCATTCAACAGTCCAATATAGTTAAGGTACAAGTATGGTCGGTCAACAAATGTTGAAAAATGTGCGAACAATAGAGACTGACGTCGAATGTATTTAAATTTGCACGTACATAAGAGATAGTGGACATTCTGGAACCCTGGCAGTTATATTTTACTACAGGATGGGATTAACAAGCTCATCAGAACTCACACCTGTTGTCATTCCAGACTCTAATTTATAAAATTTCCAACAGCAGTATTAGGAATAAGGTATATTTACTTACATACTTTTCCAGCCTGTGTTTTATAGCCTGTGGATGGAATGGCGACATTTATGACTGAATTGCAACTGCACCACCAGAGACCAATGAATTCACTGGCCATTCCTCAGCAATGACAAAGGCACAACTTGATAGAACAGCTTGGGAGGTTTACAGTGCAAAAGTCTGACAGACGAGGCCCCACTCTGAAACTAAATATTATCTCATCCCACAAGCCCTTTGTGTTATTTAAGCGCTTGTCTATATGCCCTGCTGAGTATAGGATGGCGAGGACTGGTTGTGAGGAAAGTGATGGAGTTTGCTAAGTGAACACATTGCCAAGTGCAATTTACAGTGCCCTGCTAAAAACAAATACAAAGACTTAAGAAAGGGTGGCAAAGTTCAAATGCACTTAAGCTGTAAAGGCCATAGCATGCCCTTTAGAAATACCACAGAAGGCACGTTAACACCTGAACAAACAGCCCAGGCAGAAGCAGGGTATAATTAGGGCAATTATTTGCCGCCATCCAGAAAGCATGGCAGCATGTAGCAAATGTTACGTTGATAGTGAACCCTGACCTTGGAAGTGATTGAAGGAAAGACTTCCATTGACCTTCAGAGCCAGGAGAAGTTCAAGGTCCCGGCGACAATTGAGGGCGATCCGAATAAACAGTTTCAGCCACGCCTGCATCGATAATCGTCACACACATGGTAAGTCTGCCATTATGTCCTGCGTTATTTTCATGCATTTATTGGATTTGTGGCTCCACCTCCTGGGTTATACATGTGCAACCAGTCAATAAAATTCGTTCGGGGCGTTGTTCAAAGAATAGTTTTGTAAACACAAATCACAACAAAAATGCCGATTCCTTCAGGTTTCTTCATTTGCCGATGCGCAGTTAGATCGTACAATATTTACTGCAGTTGTAAGGACTTTTTAAGGATCTACTGGGAATGTACATGGCCAGAAAACAAGGAACATCTGTTCTAAAGTGCAGAGTTCAAAAGGGTTAAGTGGGTTTGTCGCGTGCATAAAGTGGTTTTATGATCCGAGTTAAAATTCAACCAAATGAGGAATAACGGTCGCCTGGCACCAAACAACCTGTATCCACTTAAAACGAAAATCAGAATATATGTAAGAAATTGCATATTTAGATACCAATATGCGAGTGTTTCGGCTCGAGGGAAAGCTGGGAGAATAAAGCTGGCCCTTTCTTTGGACGCTACTCTAATGAAATAGCCCAACTGGAGAGTGAAGGTGAGTTGGAAGGGCCTTTTCATCTGAAGCTTTTCTGTGCTTTGCATACTGAAAAAGGTACTAACAGCCAAATCGTATTGTTTTCATGATGCTCACTGCCAAGGTCGTTTATTATGCTGTGCTGGAAATTAATATGTAATTGTCTGCAATAAACTACACGCTGTACAAATGGAAATAACCATCTGTCTAGAGCATGTGTTGTATTTTTTTTTTCAAACTTAGCAAGGACCGTGTGTTGTTAAAAGTGCGTCTATTAAGCACAAGGCGTTTCTTTGTGAAATATTAAGCCCGGCTTTGATAACCCTTCATGTGGCATTATCAGACAAAGCCATCTTTGTCAGTTTTGTTGTGATAAGGAGAAAAACATACCCCAACAAGTTGAGAACCAGATCAAATAGTAGAGTGTATACTGGTTCAAATACATCTGGACACTCCCGCAGGGATATAGAAAGGGACAGGGAGACTAATACCCCAGCAAAGTGATATATATATATATGTGTGTATATATATATATATATATATATATATATATATATATATATATATATATACACACACACACTGACGCAGGACGATACAGAGACTGTAGCAGGGAAGTATGTTCACTGGAGCAGCATGACACAGGTATGGAGATGTAAACAATAGGGCAGGGAGACACAGATACCAGGTGAAGGAGATCCAAATATCCGCACAAGGGAAACATGGACACCGGGTCAAGGAGTCATGGATGCCAGGACAAGGAAACATGGACACGGGAGCAAGGAAACATGGACACGGGAGCAAGGAGACATGGACACGGGAGCAAGGAGACATGGGAACCGGGGCAAGGAGACATGGGTACTGAGCATCTGGACAGGCACACAAGGACACCGGGTCAGAGAGACAAGAACACGGGGTCAAGGAGCCATGGATACCGGGACAAAGAGACGGACACTGGGTCAAGGAGACATGGACACAGGGAGAAGGAGACATTGACACTGGGACAAGGAGACATGGTCACAAGGCATCTGGACAAGAAGTCATGGACACCAGGACAAGGAGAAATGGACACCAGGACAAGGAGACATGGGAACCAGGCATCTGGACAGGCACACAAGGACACCGGGTCAAACAGACATGGACACCGGGTCAGAGAGACATGGACATTTGGCATCTGGTCAAGCACACATGGACACCTGGTTAGGATCCATGGACACCAGGACAAGGAGACATGGACACCGGGATCAAGGGGACATGGCCACCGGGATCAAGGGGACATGGCCACCGGGACAAGGGGACATGGCCACCGGGACAAGGGGACATGGCCACCGGGACAAGGGGACATGGCCACCGGGACATGGCCACCGGGTCAAGGGGACATGGCCACCGGGTCAAGGGGACATGGACAAGGAGACATGGACACCGGGACAAGGAGATATGGACACAGGGACAAGCAGATATGGACACAGGGACAAGCAGATATGGACACAGGGACAAGGAGACATGGACACAGGGACAAGGAGACATGGACACCGGGACAAGGAGACATGGACACCGGGACAAGGAGACATGGACACCGGGACAAGGAGATATGGACACCGGGACAAGGAGATATGGACACAGGGACAAGAGTCATGGTCACGAGGTATCTGGACAAGGAGACATTGACACCAGGACAAGGAGACATTGACAGCAGGACAAGGAGACATGGGAACCAGGCATCTGGACAGGCACACAAAGACACCGGGTCAGAGAGACATGGACACCGGGCCAGAGAGACAGACATGGACACCGGGTCAGGAAGACATGGACACCGGGTCAGGAAGACATGGACACCGGGTCAGGAAGACATGGACACCGGGTCAGGAAGACATGGACACCGGGTCAGGAAGACATGGACACCGGGTCAGGTAGACATGGACACCGGGTCAGGTAGACATGGACAACGGGTCAGGTAGACATGGACACCGGGTCAGGTAGACATGGACACCGGGCATCTGGACAAGCACACATGGACACCGGGTCAAGGATCCGGGGACACAGGGTCAAGGATCCGGGGACACAGGGTCAAGGATCCGGGGACACAGGGTCAAGGATCCGGGGACACTGGGACAAGGGACATGGACACCGGGACAAAGAATATTGACACTGGGACAAGAGTCATGGTCACGAGGCATCTGGACAAGGAGTCATGGACACCAGGACACGGAGACTCAATCAATTAGGACAAGGAGACTCGATCATTGGGACAAGGAGACACAGACATCGGGACAAGGAGACAAGGACCCTGGGACATTGTGCAAAGCCACTGGGACAGCAAGATTACCAGGAAACAGACACTGGGAAAGGAAGACATGGACATAGGGGTAAAGAGACATGGACACTAAGACAAGGAGACACAGACACTGAGACCAGGAGACAAAGACACAGGGACCAGGAGACAAAGACACAGGGACCAGGAGGCACAGACAAGTGGACCAGGAGACAAAGACACAGGGGCAAGGAGACAAAGACACTGGGACAAGGAGACAAAGACACTGGGACAAGGAGACAAAGACACTGGGACAAGGAAGATAAAGTGGGGGATAAGCAGATAAAGACAGCAAGCTAAACAGACACAGGCATCGGGAAAGGGAGAAACAGACACTGGGACAAGGAGATGCAGGTACCCAGGAATGAGCACACAAACATTTATACAGGTGACAAAGACACAAGGACAAGAAGACACACATAATGGGAAGGGAAGTAATGGACACTGGGACAGAGAGGTATGGACACCAGATCAAGGAGATGCAGACACCAGGACATGGAGAAGCAGATATCAGCACAGAGAGACACAGATACTTGGAGGGGGAGAAAATAGACACGTTGTTGGACAA
The DNA here is from genome assembly GCF_031143425.1 of Pleurodeles waltl. Taxonomy (NCBI): domain Eukaryota; kingdom Metazoa; phylum Chordata; class Amphibia; order Caudata; family Salamandridae; genus Pleurodeles; species Pleurodeles waltl. Next base: position 716,274,982 of record NC_090449.1, on the reverse strand, counting down.
TAAGACACATTAACCAGGGCAAGGAGATACAAGCACTAGGAAAGGGCGGTGTGGATTATCCAGACAGAGAGGCATGGACACCAGGACAAGGCGACGCAACACATGGGACAGAGAGACAGACAGCAGGAAAGAGATAGCCAGATATACATACAGGAAGAGACAGGCAAAGGGACACGGAGACAGAGAGATGCATAGACATATGCTGGGACAGGAAGACAAAGATACTGGGACAGGGAAATAGACACCAGGAATGTGAGATAACGATTACGGGTAAGGGAGCCACAGATGCTGGGACAAGGAGACAGAAATGACAGAGACATAGATGCCAGGACAGGGAGATACAGATGCCAAGACAGGAAGACAACGACACCATGGCAGGGAGACACAGATGTCAGGCGAGGGAGACAGACACCAGGACAAGGGGACAAAAACATCAGGGTAGGGAGACACAGACGCTGGGACAAGAGACACAGACGCTGGCACAAGGAGCTTTAGACAGTAAAAGAAAATGAGACACAGACACTTGGACAAGGAAACACAGACACAGGAGACAAAGGAAAAATGGGAACAAGAAAACTCAAACACGAGCGTGGCGACACACCATCACTAATCTCACAATACAGACAACCCTAAGTGCGAAGCGGCGATGGCAATGTAAATCACTTTACTTTAGAAACACCACATCACAAAAAGAATATTAGACTCTGCAACCGCTACAATCAGGAAAGTCAAAAAAACAAAAAAAAGTGTCCTCCCGCGTTTTACTTCGACTAATGTAAAGAATGTGACATGTATTAGACTTAGCACACATTTCTGTATGCTGAAATCCATAATTATGTGTAGAGCTAAAACTATTTTAAGCTCCATCTAACTCTGAAACAATTAAAAAGTGCAATTTTTTGCCTCTGTCACCAATGCTGCCCACTCCACTGTGTGTTGCCATTTTGTGATTCTCCTTATGTCACATCATAACCTTGCTATATCTTACTAACATGGACACAAGCATTCCTGGTTTTTTTTTTTTAGCAAATAGAAAAAAATATTGAACTGATGCAAGAAATGGACAAACTGGCCTGATGGCTCAAACGACAACATCTTCTTAATAATCTTTAATATTTATTAAATTTCGATTAATTGGTCTCTCGTTGTTCGGCTATGTACTATAACATAATTCTAAGTCGAGCATACCGGATAGCCTAGCATGTCTGGTTACAAAGACATAATGTGGGCATCCCAAGAGCTCATTATTATATATTTTTTTGTTTTCAAACCTTTTTTTTTTTTTTGCACAGTCGGCCGCTCTCATTTGCTTCCAAGCCACTCCACTTTAAGAAATGCACTTTAACACAATTAAAATTGTTTTTCCTTATTTACTCAACCACGTGGTGTCTGACATCTTGGATGGGTAAATAAAAAAGTAAATAAAATGGCCACAGTGTCAATCGATAGGCATGCAAATGCGTGTTGATGCATATGTACATATTTAGGGAATGACGCATCTGCATCAACATGCCCTCCTTTCTATTTTACTTATTATTTTGCTGATTCCATACAGCATCGGCAAAACACATCTTGCTTTATTAGCCAAGCCAATAGGTTAATAAGTTACGGCCTTCTGGCTTTGCTAATGCATGTTTCAACATGTCTTTCCGTATAGAAATGGGATTCAGGGAATGAGTAACATGAACATATTGCTTCACAATAGGTTTTAGGATCTTTGGGTGCAGAGACTGTGGCTTAGCACAGATGAGTAATTAGTTACTACCCTATTGGTATGGGGTGCCATAAAGCGGGCTGGCTGAGAAGAATTCCACAGTTGTTGCTCTTCAAACGAAGAGGATCACGCACCCATGAGATTTCAAGTTTTTTAATTCATGTTTTGGACTTGTGCATCTGCTGAGCTGAGTTTTGCAGTGTGTGGGTGTAGGAGGCTGGACTGGCTTGTAGTGAGTACCAAGGGGTACTTGCACCTTGCACCAGGCCCAGTTATCCCTTATTAGTGTATAGGGTGTCTAGCAGCTTAGGCTGATAGATAATGGTAGCTTAGCAGAGCAGCTTAGGCTGAACTAGGAGACGTGTGAAGCTACTACAGTACCACTTAGTGTCATATGCACAATATCATAAGAAAACACAATACACAGTTATACTAAAAATAAAGGTACTTTATTTTTATGACAATATGCCAGAGTATCTTAGAGTGTACCCTCAGTGAGAGGATAGGAAATATACACAAGATATATATACACAATAGCAAAAATATGCAGTATAGTCTTAGAAAACAGTGCAAACAATGTATAGTTACAATAGGATGCAATGGGGAAACATAGGGATAGGGGCAACACAAACCATATACTCCAAAAGTGGAATGCGAACCACGAATGGACCCCAAACCTATGTGACCTTGTAGAGGGTCGCTGGGACTATTAGAAAATAGTGAGAGTTAGAAAAATAACCCTCCCCAAGACCCTGAAAAGTGAGTGCAAAGTGCACTAAAGTTCCCCTAAGGACAAAATAGTCGTGTTAGAGGAATAATGCAGGAGAGACACAAACCAGCAATGCAACAACTGTGGATTTCCAATCTAGGGTACCTGTGGAACAAGGGGACCAAGTCCAAAAGTCACAAGCAAGTCGGAGATGGGCAGATGCCCAGGAAATGCCAGCTGCGGGTGCAAAGAAGCTTCGACTGGACAGAAGAAGCTGAGGTTTCTGCAGGAACGAAAAGGGCTAGAGACTTCCCCTTTGGTGGACGGATTCCTCTCGCCTTGGAGAGTCGTGCAGAAGTGTTTTCCCGCCGGAAGGACGCCAACAAGCCTTGCTAGACGCAAATCGTGCGTTTGGCGTTTTTGGACGCTGCGGGAGCCCAGGAGGGACCAGGAGGTCGCAAATTGGACCTGAAGAGAGAGGGGACGTCGAGCAAGACAAAGAGCCCTCACTGAAGCAGGTAGCACCCGGAGAAGTGCCAGAAACAGGCACTACGAGGATGCGTGAAACGGTGCTCGCCGAAGTTGCACAAAGGAGTCCCACGTCGCCGGAGACCAACTTAGAAAGTCGTGCAATGCAGGTTAGAGTGCCGTGGACCCAGGCTTGGCTGTGCACAAAGGATTTCCGCCGGAAGTGCACAGGGGCCGGAGTAGCTGCAAAGTCGCGGTTCCCAGCAATGCAGCCCAGAGAGGTGAGGCAAGGACTTACCTCCACCAAACTTGGGCTGAAGAGTCACTGGACTGTGGGGGTCACTTGGACAGAGTCGCTGGATTCGAGGGACCTCGCTCGTCGTGCTGAGAGGAGACCCAAGGGACCGGTAATGCAGCTTTTTGGTGCCTGCGGTTGCAGGGGGAAGATTCCGTCGACCCACGGGAGATTTCTTCGGAGCTTCTGGTGCAGAGAGGAGGCAGACTACCCCCACAGCATGCACAAGCAGGAAAACAGTCAAGAAGGCGGCAGGATCAGCGTTACAGAGTTGCAGTAGTCGTCTTTGCTACTATGTTGCAGGTTTGCAGGCTTCCAGCGCGGTCAGTGGTCGTTTCCTTATCAGAAGGTGAAGAGAGAGATGCAGAGGAACTCGGCTGAGCTCATGCATTCGTTATCTAAAGTTTCCCCAGAGACAGAGACCCTAAATAGCCAGAAAAGAGGGTTTGGCTACCTAGGAGAGAGGATAGGCTACTAACACCTGAAGGAGCCTATCAGCAGGAGTCTCTGACGTCACCTGGTGGCACTGGCCACTCAGAGCAGTCCAGTGTGCCAGCAGCACCTCTGTTTCCAAGATGGCAGAGGCCTGGAGCACACTGGAGGAGCTCTGGACACCTCCCAGGGGAGGTGCAGGTCAGGGGAGTGGTCACTCCCCTTTCCTTTGTCCAGTTTCGCACCAGAGCAGGGGCTAAGGGGTCCCTGAACCAGTGTAGACTGGCTTATGCAGAATTGGGCACCTCTGTGCCCAACAAAGCATTTCCAGAGGCTGGGGAGGCTACTCCTCCCCTGCCTTCACACCATTTTCCAAAGGGAGAGGGTGTCACACCCTCTCTCAGAGGAAGTTCTTTGTTCTGCCATCCTGGGCCAGGCCTGGCTGGACCCCAGGAGGGCAGCTGCCTGTCTGAGGGGTTGGCAGCAGCAGCAGCTGCAGTGAAACCCCAGGAAGGGCAGTTTGGCAGTACCAGGGTCTGTGCTACAGACCACTGGGATCATGGGATTGTGCCAACTATGCCAGGATGGTATAGAGGGGGCAATTCCATGATCATAGACATGTTACATGGCCATATTCGGAGTTACCATTGTGAAGCTACATATAGGTAGTGACCTATATGTAGTGCACGCGTGTAATGGTGTCCCCGCACTCACAAAGTTCAGGGAATTGGCTCTGAACAATGTGGGGGCACCTTGGCTAGTGCCAGGGTGCCCTCACACTAAGTAACTTTGCACCTAACCTTTACCAGGTAAAGGTTAGACATATAGGTGACTTATAAGTTACTTAAGTGCAGTGTAAAATGGCTGTGAAATAACGTGGACGTTATTTCACTCAGGCTGCAGTGGCAGGCCTGTGTAAGAATTGTCAGAGCTCCCTATGGGTGGCAAAAGAAATGCTGCAGCCCATAGGGATCTCCTGGAACCCCAATACCCTGGGTACCTCAGTACCATATACTAGGGAATTATAAGGGTGTTCCAGTAAGCCAATGTAAATTGGTAAAATTGGTCACTAGCCTGTTAGTGACAATTTGAAGGTAATGAGAGAGCATAACCACTGAGGTTCTGGTTAGCAGAGCCTCAGTGAGACAGTTAGGCACCACACAGGGAACATATACATGCACACCTATGAGCACTGGGGCCCTGTGTGACAGGGTCCCAGTGACACATACATATAGGCCACAAACCTATGAGCACTGGGGTCCTGACTAGCAGGATCCCAGTGACACATAACAACCATACTGAAAACATAGTGTTTTCACTATGAGCACTGAGGCCTGGCCATCAGGATCCCAGTGAGACAGTGAAAACAGTGACAAACACCCTGACATACACTCACAAACAGGCCAAAAGTGGGGGATAACAAGGCTAGAAAGAGGCTACCTTCTCACAGTGGGTATCTCGCAGAAATTGCACAAAGAATTAGGGAATGGTTGAAATAGTGCTTTTAGTTGCTACCAGGTTTGACATTTTCTTTTTACCATGCACAGTGACTAGGGATGTTAAACTGGTACATCCTAGTAAATCCCATTGCAGCTCATATCCAACGTATCAAAAAATACCAGGTGTCTCATACTTCATTTTTCACAACTGGTGTACACACTTTTCTATGGGTGTACTCAGTGGGCAGAAGCAATTAATGGTGCTGAATATGGATTGCATACTCTCAAACCAGAGCCTGCTCGATATCAGAAGAGTGTCAATGGACTGCCAGTTATAGGAGTAGTTAATGCACTGTCAATGAGAGAAGTCAAAATTGGGACACCTGGTCTACCTGGGTTTACTCCTAAATTCAACAGATTTCCGAACCACTTTTAGTGGGATCAATTGATGTTTTTCAATCTTATAAAGTTCGAAAGTATGGTAGGCAGTCTGATATTTGAGATGTAGGCATTAGTTCATAGCTCAAAGTGCATGCTGCAAGGGTCCTGCATAAAAGTTTACTCCAAAAATTGTTCACCAGCTTTAACAGAAGATACTGTAAAAGAATTAGGGACTAAGCTATTTAGGAGAAGAAATACATAGAGCAACCTCAAGTACTGGAGAGATCAACATCATACAGTGAATAGTTCTATCCTTTCCCAGACGTGCACAGCAACCTTCAGCCAGCAGAGTTTAGCAATCCAACAAAAGAAATGTACAAGTTTTTAAACAAAGACAGCAAAACCTTTAAAATTATTTTGGACTTCGCAGAAAGTCTTCAAGTAGGTGCATGCACTGCTAACCAGCTCAGCCACCACATATAAGCAGTCACTGACTCAATCATGCTTATTCAATTTTCCAGTTTAGAAACACTGTTCATGAAATTCATTAATAGAGATTACCCTAACTCCAAGACATGCCTACTTACAGTGTAAACTGCATGTGCCAAGACAAGTTTAACAAAGTGCTAGATAAGACAAAATATTCGGTGGTCATATTTCCAACTAGGTTAAAACTCAGCAATGACATATTTTATAATGCCCTATGAGTCAATAAACCTCTATGGATAATATATACATTTGAGGCAACAGAAAGTTCATTGGATTCACATGCAGGTCTCAATTTCATCTAAGAAAATATATTTCTAAACTGACAGCTGAACACACTCCTACACGCTTTGAGGACAAAAAGGAGAAAAATAAGGAGATGCTATATGCTTGGTGTTCTGTGGCATTTCAGTAGGCCTTTATATCATACTCATCCCATTGGTCACCCCAAAACCTATTTCTGTGCTAAAAACAAAGGATCACATATCTCAGTCAATCTGTTCTCTAACATAACCCAACCAAAAGACAAAGGAAGATGGCAGCATCTTTTCTTCAGTGAAATTTTGGGGGGCAAAGCAGAGTAGTAGCCAGGGATTAAAATCTTCAAATGGATTCCCCCAGAAATGAGGAAGACAGTCACCCAAGCACTCATCACCGGCAAACTGGACTACGGCGATGCACTACACTGTGGCATTACCAAGAAACTTCAATCAAGACTACAACGAGTCCAGAATGCAGCAGCCAGACTCATCCTGGACATCCCTCAACACAGACGAATCTCCTCCCACCTCAGGGACCTACACTGGCTCCCAGTCAACAAGTGCATCACATACAAACTCCTGATCCACACCTGCGAGGAACTCCACAACATAGGACCAGCATACCTCAACCACCGCCTCACCTTCTATGTACCCAACAGATGTCTCCGTTCCTCCTAGCTCACCATTGCAGCCATCCCAAAGATCATGAAAAGTCCAGCAGGAGGAAGATCATTCTCCTACCTAGCAGCCCGGAAATGGAACACACTTCCCCTCAAGCTCAGGCGGACAGCATCACTGAAGCACTTCAGGAAGGACCTCAAGACCTGGCTCTTCGACTGAGCAGCACTCCATCAGCGCCTTGAGACCCTATGGGTGATGAGCCACGCTTTACAAGTCCTTATTGATTGATTGATTGATGAAGGGCCACAATTGTTCATGAAATTAGAGGAATCGTGACACAATACATAGAGGTATGTGCCAGAAATGTGGCTAACGTTATTTTCAATACTAGCTGGATATTCTCCACTTTAGCACCTTTGGGTGGGATACTGCATAATAGCATCAACTAGTTCAACTGCATGTATTCACTTGCATCAACCTTAATCTAATGAATTCTGATTCAGTTTGGTTGCATGTACTGCCACCCCCACCACAGAAATAGTCACTTTGTACGGGTAGTTCAAGCATCATCACTGTAAAGTGTAGGCCCCTAAAACCTCTTATGCGAGTGACAAGGGTGCTCAACTGTGCTTCCTTGTTACAGCCAAGGAAGCCTGGAAAAGCAAAACTTTGCTCTGTCTCACAAAGTGGCAAAACTCATCTGGACACACTAACTGCTAAATGTCAACACAAAGGGCGTCTATGGTAATGTCTATAGCCTTTGAAAAACATGAATATTCTAAAAGGAGCATCATGAATTAAAGCACAGGTTTCAGGAATAGGTGCATTTTTAGAAATCGCCCACCAGAGGGTTTTAAGCTCTCTAGACTAAACCGTCTTGTGGACCCCACCAAAAATGTACAGTGGGCTTAGAATCCACACACTGTTTACCTTTATTTTGACTCTCATGTGTCTGCTTCATATTCAATTGCTTGCCTTTCTCTTCTTGCATTGTTCCTCCCAGGAGCAACCTTTAGATTGGCTTACTTGTATCATTCCACTGCACACATTTTTGGAACTACTTTGTACTTTTTCAGTCAGCACTCCATTAGAGTGCATGTGTTTTCTTGCTCTCTCCCTCATTTGATGCGTTCCCCCCTCAAATACTTCCCAGCACTCTGTTGCTTCACACACCTTCCAGGTTTTCTGAAAAAGTGCAGCAGCATGAATATCTTTTCAGCGCAGGACTAAAGAGCTGACTTTATGGGTTGTTTTGTATATCCTGCATTCCACATAGTAGACAAAAGCTCGGGCCTTAGTAAAGAGTCTTTTATGTCTCTGAGGAGTGGTTTGCTGCTAACTCACTCACATAGCCTTTTGTAGCACAAGGTGTAATTAGCATGAGTCAATGGAGATCCCTTTCTCCTTGAGAAGACTGGCTGGAGCAGGTCTCAGTTCCAAGTCCTGTGGAAAGTAAAGTAGGCATTGGCAAGTCTTATCCTTTACCTTTCATTATTCTTTTTAACTTCTGTTGTGAATGAAAAGTATTTGAAAGTTAAACCATGCCATTTATAAAGCTTAAAAATATTGAATCCGGTGTCCAGGTCGAGATATGATAAGATATGTGTTTGTGTTTCCTCCAGTATTTTAAAATGTTTCTTTTTTACCTAAGAATACAATTTACAAACCAGCAAGGGCAAAAGCCAACAGCTTGGCACTCTCATTATATGGGCAACGTATTGAGTTTGCCAATGCTGGTTACGATATCCATATACCAAGGGCTGCCTGGACAGACTTCCTAATCCTTGAATATCACTTATGAGTGAACAAAATTAGACCTTAATTCAAAGAATACAGTTGTGACCAATCGCCTTGCCAAAGGATTCATATCCTAAGGAATTTGATATTATAGCCCTCTTAGAAAACCTTACCATATGCATATGCACTAATGAAAATAGAAAGTATTTTCATGGGGTGATTTGGAGGTCTGGCACAGGACTAAGTCAAGTAACTCTGGTTTAACATCCAAGATGGAATCAGACACCTTTGTTAGATACATCAAACTACCTTTCATGAAGAGTAAGAATTGAAAGTTGGCATTCTTGCACTAAATATGAATGTTTTTTTGCACTGGACATCTGGATTGGGGCTCTGCAGTTCTGGTGTGATGGACTGTTTGTGGGCTATGATCTTGAAGGGTCAGAGTCTTGGACTGCACTGTGAAATCCAGTTTAATTTCCTACACTTCCAAATATGGGTTCAAGAAGGCCAATGTCCCAATCACCTCTTATCAATGTTCCAGTGTTGTAGCAACACCTCCTCCGCAAGTACCTCTTTGTGCATGTGTTTCTTCTGCATGTGATACCAAAGGGGACAGTGACATAAGCCTCATACATTGAAGGAGGAAGGCCATTTTTCTTCTAGTAACTAGGATTCATGCACACTGACTAAAAGGGATTTTCTACACCCTTATGCGTCTTGCAGGAACTAATCTTAACTGTAAAAAAAAAAAAAGGAGTAAAATAAGTAGAAAAGGAAAATGATAGGTCGTCAGGGTGGCAGTGCAACAGAGGGCACCTACAGGAGGATTTAGGCGCTAGCAGACTCAGACTGGGTGTCTAATTCACAAACAGGGAGAAGACCTGCTCGGTTGTGAGAGTGATTCAGCAGCAACATGCTGAAAAGGTCTTTCCCACAGTGCGTTCAAAGTGGGACCTTAACAAATTAAGAACAATTGGAGAAAAAGGGGGTTTTCGTCTCAAAATCATACTAATCTGAGTTTGCCATCCCTTCACTGGACATTAACTGAAAATAATGAAACAGGTTGTCACAGAATGAGGAAAAAAGGATGTGCAACCAGTTACTTTTACTCTGTACTGGGTTTCTTTCACGGTTGGTGTGTGCTAGTAATGATAATCTCCACATAAGGATGGAAAGGATCCATTTACGGTAACCTGTAATCTAAGTAGAAGAAGCTGAACTTGGAACCATGCCTGTTTTCTGCGCCACACAACTCTCAGCTCACTCCTCTGCCCAATAATATAGGAAAGGTCAGGCTTATTTTGCATAAGCACCAGCCTGTGCCGGAGATCCTCATACAGACTGTAGCACAGAGCAGGTGACTTTTCCACAAACATGAGATGCAGCAGTTATATGTTTAACTGCAGCAAAGGTCAGTGACATACGTAGTGCATGGTTTACAATCAGATAATTATAACATAAGCTACACTAGTTGAAGAAAAACATAAGCACACGCGAGAACATTACAAAAATGTAGCATAAAAAATACGGTAATTGACTAACATCGGAGGTCACTGAGCACTAGAACTGCATGACTAGACCAACACCGATGCATTGGAAAAGGGGAACTGATAACAGTCAACATCTGGACAGGAGAAGAGAGGGAGTCCATTTATGCTTTGCATGCCCCGTCTGCATGTGCCTGGGCTCGCAAAACTCTACAAAAAGCTGTAGAGGAAATTTTTGATCACACCCCTATGTGACGAGAACCAGAACATACGATTATTAACTATCTCAAATTTTCTGGTCTTCTTAATAAAATAGTTTTAATATTCAATTTTTAAATATCAAGCTAAATTGTAGGTGTTAACCTATGCCTAAACATGTCCAATTCTGTATAAGGGATAAAGAGAATGAGAGGAAGCCATTTAATCATTAACATACAATGTGGTAACTTGAGAGACTGGGACTAGAACTCAGATATCCAGTTTACACAGGAATCAAGTCGGTGACTAGACCTTATTCTCCCCACCCTCATTCTTTTGAGGACACTGAAAGAATATTTAGATTTAAGAAAACAATTAAATACTTGGTATATATCAATAGTTTTGGAAGTTTAAAGCCTGCTCAGAATTTAATTTGTTAAAAAAAATACATTAATAAATGACTGAGTGCAAGAGTCAGAACACTTTCTTCGAAGATCCACTGCATTGGCTGCCTAAAGCAAGCACTGCCAAACACGAAGGCTCCCTAGTAATGACTTTTTCTTTCATCACCCTACACTTCCTGTCAGCTTATCTCCCTTTTACACACCGTTTTTCATACCTGATTTCTCCCTGTCACTGTTTTCCTACCTTTGTCATCTTCTTTCCCTTTTCTGTCTTTCACTCTCTTCATCTGGGTTAAAGTCTAATGATGAAAAGAAGTGCTGGGAAACAAAAAAAGAGTACTTGTGCCCACCACCTCCAACTTCCAGCCAAAGTTAAGCACTGAGAGAGCATCCATGCAGTGGCCTAAGACACTCTGGGCGTAGGACTCGGTCACTTAGCCTTCATTTCAATGGGGGCTTTCATCTTGATATAGACACTTTGAACACTTATGATTAAATGCAATCTAGAAAGAGCGCTTTGTTGTGGGGCTTCACCCCTATTCTGATTCTTTATACATCTGACAAAATAATCAAAGTACTCTTGAGTTTAACTGGTAGGAGGACTAACTGGGGTTAGAGCAGGGTGGATGACGCCTCTTGTCTGAAATGAAACGCACTTCATGCAATTCACTCTATTACAGATCGTCATTACCACACTACAGTGCATCTAGTAGTGCCAGATTTGTCCTTGAGGATTTATTTGCTCATCTTTTATTCTTCGTTGCTATGGAGAAAATGTAGCAAGATTATTTTTTGAAGTAATTGGTAACCGATGTATTAATTCTGAGCTTATAATAAGAGACTTCCATTTCTTTTGTGTGCCTGCTGGGTAGTGTACAAGATGAAAATTGAAAAGCAATACACTGAAGGGCACGGAAACGTCTGTGCCATGCAGTGCCACAGATGATATAATATTCATTTCAATAAAGGAAATCTTCCTTCGATTCGAAATGTGGAAAGGCTAACCTTGAAGTTCTCATGTGCCACACGAGTCAAAAAACATAAGTAACAGCCACTCTCGATAGCAAAGATAAAGTTGGAATGGGAAAGCTATATTTTTCCTAGTTCTTTTCAAGGTTATATTTTTCAGGTCTGGGTACATGCAAGAACAGACGATGCCGATCTGTAGGACACATTGTTTCAATCGTGAGCATTTAGATTTATCTTGTTCAGACCCTAAAATAATGTGTTTAGCATGCACCGAGCTACCTAACCTGATAACAAAAAGATTTAGCTGGAAATAATGCTCCCACAAGAAAAAATAAATAAATTTCTCACAATGGCATCTCATATGTGGATGAATGCATACAATGTATAAGTGTTCACATGTGAGCATGTGTTTGGATGTGTGCGCATGGACTGTGTGCACACTAATGTGTGTAAGCAAATATACCCACACGAAATCAATGGGACAGAATAAAACATGTTTTAGAAAGCACAGTTCTGCATACACACATTTATCACTTCAGTGAATGTTATTGACATGGCACAATCTAACTAACCTGAGAAACCACATCACAAATTCTGTGAAAGACGTGGCTTTGAAGAGGAAGACAGCTGGGAACATACACACATAGCCTACTGAATGAGTTTTTAGCACTCTGCCCAGAAGTAATTCTTTGTGCCGTGGTTCTGGACTAATATATTGGTTTAGAAGATTCACACACAAAAAGGAGAATGGCATAAACCGTATATGTAGATCTGGCGAGAGTAACATGCTATTTATTGTCCTTGCTGAGAGAGGGGAAGAACATCATGACCCATTCGAGGCCTTGTCTCATGAGTTATGGCCCCTCCACACACTCAACCACGGTAATACAGGACTAGGTATCTCGAAGTTATGTTACCTTACATTAATATTTCTTTACACAGCGCACGATCACCAACGGTTTCTTGGAGCTATAGAGTAAACTGCTGACAATAAGCAGAAAACAGACAGTTCACGACCATAAAAGGCTGGTCTGAAAAGCCAAGTTTTTAATTCTTTATAAAAAAGAAGATGATTAAAATGCGACCAAAGAGAGAAGGGCAGTGAATGCCAAACTGATGGAGCTGAACAATAAAATCTGCCCCCCTTCAATCACCATTTTTTTTAATGTAGAGATCGCCAGAGATGCAGAAGAACAAAGTTCCCGTACTAGACAATAATGTTCGTTTTTTCCTTAGGAATTGAGGCCCTTCTCCTACTACAGATTTGAAGGTAAGGAAGCAAATCTTGAATTTGATCCTGGAATCTATGGGCAACCACTGAAGTTCCCAAAGGAGAGGTGAGATGTGTGAGTATGTCGGCACCCTATGGGTCACTCTTGGTCATTTGCAGTCTGCAGGTCAGTTTTATGGGGAGGCCCAAATAGAGGGTGTTTCAATAATCTAGTTTAGATAATATTAAAGCTAGAATGGCTGTTTTTAATCCTTCTCCTGAGAAAAACTTCACTATTTCTTTAGTCTTTTTCAATGTTAATATGCAAGAAGAGTTACTGTACCCATTTGTGGTATTAAGGTCAGATCACCATTAGTGATGACTCCAGGGCTTTTGGCTTGACGCTTAGGAGTGGCAGCCTGTACTAATTTAGGTGGCCAATATAAATGGATCCATAATCTGTCTTTATTTTGCAGGATTATAATTTTGGTCTTATCAGTGTGGAGTTTCAATTGTTTTTTGGCCATCCACTCCAACATGTATTGTATTGCATAGTGGTTTGAAAGATTTCCTGGGTGGCTGTAGAGTCCTCCAGCAAGAAAAGAATCTGGGAGTCATTTGCATAGTTGTCTAAAATGTTGTTTTTGGTCCCAAGTTCTTTAATGAGAGGCCTCCCAAAGACTGAAAGAGAAGGTCCCTGGGGCACCTTACATTTGACCTGGACTGCCTTGGCTTTAAATGGGCCAAGATGGAGAATGTAGGAACTGTTCTCAAGGAAGGATTTAACCCATGTTAACGCAGTGCATTTGATGTCAGGAGCTTTCACAACATTGACCTAACTTTTATGATCAATCATGTCAAAAGCTGCAGAAAGGTCCAAAAGAACCAAGGCTACTACTTCTGCATACATAGCGTATTATCAGCAAAACCTTTTTTTTCAATATTTGTTGTAAATATACTCTTTCATTGGCACATTTTGTATGTATAAGTACTTGACTGCACTCACCAATCAAGTTAAATAGTTTTCAGAACCTCAAAGAAAATAATATGCTTTCGCATAACCTCTTTTGCCTATAGGGCATTGGTCTGTAAGTGACTTCGAGCAAGAGTGATTGATTAAAGAATACAGCAGGTCATATGGTATCTCACTAAAAAACCTCTGCGCCTAGTGTGAGGATGAGGCTTCTCTCTAATGCAGTCTGTTTCCAATAAAAAGACATCTACTGGTAAAGAGACCAGAGACATAAAAACACTCCCTAGGTGACAGAGCAGAACATAAAAAAATACAGCAAACACAGTCCGACCTCGGGAATCCAAGTTTGACAGTGTAACTGGAAAAACTGCAATGTTTTATTATTTGAAAGGGAGACCTCACATGTTTTACCCAGTGAGGCCGTAAATCTTCAGAACATTACATTATATTCCAAGACCCATCCCACCACTTGAGCAGTGATGAGAGGCCTTATGTACGATGGAGAGGATATCCGTGAAATGTATTTTGTCACTAAAAAGGGAAGTAGAGCCAACACCATTTAATTTTATAAGAGGAAATCACTGAAAATTAAAAACAAGCATTGTTAAAGCAATATGTCTGGCCTGGGTTTGTTGGTTTTTATAATTTATTACAAGATATGCCCTAAAAATATAAAAACAATTTAAACAAATAAAACATACAACTGCTTAAAAATGATGGCCATTTGCTTGTGATAAAAAGTAGACATTTGTTCTTTGAAGGAACATGCGACACTAGGGGATGCACACCCAAATAAAATAAAATTTGAGGTTCATGGTTAGATTATTTTCCTATCTCAGTGATATAATATTGGGAACTACTATTATGAACTGTTTATTCTAGCAATCTGTCTTACCAAATATGATTAAAAAACAATGGTGGCTGGGTACTCTGGCGCATATACACTCAGTAAACAATATCAAACAAAACAATATAGTTAAATAATCACAGAATATCCTGGGTGCTCGAACATGAAGAAAAACTACCAAGTCGTCTTCAATGGGAACAAAGTGCATGATATAGAGAATAATCTCAAGCACTCCAAAATAATCAATACAGAGTTCCTTTGTGTTCAGTCTTTTGATGTCCTTTATTTGCATAGAATAGTTAGTTGTTCATTAGAGGTTGGCTCCACACACTAGCCAACACGTGTTTCGTCTTAAATTGTTAATAAAATGTTATGATTCTTGGAAAATTGAACTACTTGACTCAAACGACTGTCACCAATTAAAATAGTTAGACTTCAAAATTCCAAATAAATAGAAAAAACAAAAATGTGTTACTAGAGGGAATGAGAAAGTGCTGCTGCTCATGTATTCCTAGGGATACAGGAACAATGAGCTGAGAGGACTAGCTGACAAAATAGGCAGTAAATGAAACTGGTATCTGCATCCAACACTGCTTGGCTACCAAATCACTCAAGCAGCCAAGAGATCACGGAACGCTTTACTGCAATATTCAATGTGATCAGACAGGTTGATCTCACACGTAAATGGAAATCATCTTCAAACTAGAAGTAACAAGCAAACCCCTCAATTTACAGTGTAATGCCAAGCACAAATATGTCTATATACTATATTGTATTAACAGACGTGTCTGGTTCTGTATAGATCCCCCTTGGTAACACTGCTTCATTAAATGAAGCAACTTTAACAAGGCCTTCAAGAAGGCCAGATAAATCGTTTAGACTGGTGAGATGGAATTTTTGCTATACCGTGATTGATCTGTCAATACAAATACAATCATATCTTAGCAGGACACCACTGAACAAAGTGCTTTCAAAGTAATAAAACCAAACACATACATCAGTGTGGTGTACAATGTTGAATCTAAGAACTCTGCAACCACAGGTTTCTTAACAGAGGTTATTAGGATGGTAGGTTCTGACCTCTGTGTTACAATTGTTTAACTCAATACTGCATATTTTTGTTAACACGTTTTTTCAAAATAGCTTTGTCAATGTGAGCTAGATTCATGCACAGAAAACAGGAATGTCACTAAGGGCTTGATTCAGAGTAGCGGCACCATCACAAGGTGAAAGCAGAGGGGCCATTAAGATCCGAACCTCGTGCATTAGTGGGCCCTGGGCTCCAGCATTAAAACGCTTCTATAGAGTTTTATTTTAAAGAGAGTCTGCCTGTCATTATTACTCGCAAGGCAGCTTATATGGCTATACCAGCAGATTGCACCAGGCGCCGTAGTTGCCATGATTTTTCTTTTAATGGAGGAGACCATTTGTTTTATGCTTTGGATCAGGTGCTTAAGGCACCCAGTTTAAACAGAAGACGTGAACAGTGGGCCTCACATCAAGTTTTTGACTCAGGCCTACAAAGGTGTCTGACATGCCCGCAGGGCTGAATAGTAATAAAAGTACTAAAATCGAGAGAATAATGCAGCAGTGATATTTTCTCCATGTAGCCAGCGGATTCGCCTTCAGATTTAGCATTTGCTACCAAAATGCTGAGGATTTTTTACTACTTCACAAATCTAACACCAGACAGGAGGAATTAAAAGTCATCTCACAGAATAATACGTAAATAATCTAGAAACATTACTTTACTTCATGAACAGTTGTCCCTACAGACACTCACTCATTTCATTACAGTAAATATCTAAGGATTAGTTTTCCCAAAGGCTAAAAACAACAGATGGTACTGCAAGGTCCAACAATGTGACGATCGGAAAACTCTAAGAGATGTAGCAGCATCAGGTATTCTGTGTAGTGGACTGATGTAAGTTAAGAAGGAAGGGGGATAGTTATCATTGACTGTAAGTAAATATGGGGACAAGCAAGGTTGCAGGGGAAAGTCCTTTATTACCGGTGTAGAACACTTGGATTTGAGTAGGTTAGGAGTTATCTGATTAGATATTTTAATGGGCTAAGTACTTTTTTGAAACATATTACTTTTCAGATCATTACAGTGATGTACTCCAAAGTCCAGTACTCTGTCCCTGATGGGCAATACCCATACTTTGCGAAAAGAAGGTAGGTAAACCATTAGTCGAGGTTTGGACCTACTGTGCCTCAGTGTCAATACCTTGTAAAATAGTGATTAAGTGAGTCTACCAATTAAAATAAGGCGTTAGGAGTTTCTTTCTTTGTTTTTTCCTTTTCTATTTTAACAATTAGTATTTCTATTATTTATTTTTTATTAACAATTAGTATTACCATTAATCCATAAGTGTGAGTTGTTTCCAAAGTTGCAAATGCAAAAAAGCATCTCCTTTTTACTGTATTAACCACTGATTGAATCCTATGTGCTTAATGTATTTAAATATAACGTGCAGGGACCCACCGTCAACACTATGATATGCCAGGGCTGTCAAATACCAAGGCTACTGTTCTTGATTGCACTGCATGCCTCTTTCTTCCACCACCCTACACTTCCAGTATCTTTAGCTATGTATTCTTATTCGTCCTGCTTTCTCCCTTTGTCAGTTTCCCTTTCACTTCCTCAAAGTGTAATGAGGAAAAGTAATTTCTAGTCGCCAAAAAAGAAGTGCCAGAGCTCACATCCTGAAACCACCAGCACAAATTAAGCACTGGCTGTACCAACTGCCCTAAATATCAGGGAACACATCGACTGCATGCACAGCATTACATCATGCTGAGACAAAGCAGGTCACTGAACTAAGGACACAGAACTTTACCAACCCGAAGTGGCAAACTACTGATGTACTGAGGAGGGCAATTACCGCTAAGTGAGAACACCTGGGTTTCGGATGTTACTCCCATAGTTAAAAGTTTCCAGTATACTCACATGTTGCTTTCCTAAAACAAAAAAACCCTTAAAAATAACAGGCAAAAGCTATGCATTTGGGTAGCTTGGGGGAATATTACTGGATTAAATCCCAAATTCCAAGTTGCGTCACACTCTCACTACCACAAACGTTTGAAAGGGAGCTGGGGCAATAACAGGCGGTGTTGTGTAAACTCGGCTTCTGAACGTTAGTTTTAGACATAACTAACAGACCTAATGAGAACGGTAAGATCACACTCATAGCTCCAAGGCTCAACACTTCTGGGAAGCCCTTACTCATCAGAGCACGGCTCCATTCACCTCCTGAATAGCTGCTGCACAATGCACTTCGACCCCGCGCCCTTCAATATCCCTGGAGTGCCGCAAACACATCTGCTGCGAGAGCGAGCTTGTTTACAGCCAAAATAGTGGCACAGGTGCTCTTTTCAGAGATGCGCTTTGCAGACAACGCAGCAAAGGGCGAGAAGGCTGAACATAAATACTGCAGGCCATCGCCACCTAGATACGTCATCTGCTCATTGTTTACATCTCCTCGCTTGCATTGGACACATCTGGGCTCCATTTGCGAGCCTAAGCGAGATGGGCGGGGGTGGAGGGCGGTAAGGCTCTGAGTATGTAATATATGGCTGCAGAGTTACCTTGGTGAATTCTTTGTTTAATGGTGTTAAGGGGTGAACACGTGACTTCGTGGACATTCATAGGATGCCACTTGTCGAGCCAGATGGAAAACAAGGTTTGCCATCGCTAAATACGACTACAGTCCTCCCGCCCCCTCCAAGCCCGTTCAGTTGCGACTGTAAACAGTAAATGACCATCAGTGTTCGTGGAGGTTGGCACGTTTTCCTTAGGTGTCTTTGTAACTGACTAAACAGAAACCATCTACATGTAATTCAAAGAAAAAAGAATCCATCATTTAATAAACTGCATCGTGGATAATGTGCTTGTGTGAGGCAGTCTGTGTGATTCTAACCTTTCCCGGCAAACAGAAGCAGATCACGTGCAAATTCAGTTTGTGCAGCCATTGAGAGTCCACTTAAGCCCTGCATCAACCACTGGGGCAGCACACCCATTAAGGCCCGGACTAGTTAGTCAGTGTCTTGCTTCCAGATCCGAACTTTGCTAAACTTGGCAACGTTACGTTTTGTAAATTGATTCAGTCCACATTAAGTGCTTCGAAGATGCAGCGGTTTAATGTCTAACTGCTTCAATGATCTACCGTTCTTCAAGCTAATGATTCAATGAAAAGGATTCATGCTTAGGAGGATTTTCGTGCACTGTCTGGGTCAGCACTAATAGTCTTTTTAGGGTCAAGCCCGCAGAGCCTGTACAGCTTGCGCATGCGTATCGCTTGCGAGACGCTGTAGTAGTTAGAAAAGGGCTCGGAGACCCGCCCATGTCACGTCAGTGTCTTTCATTGGTCTGTGGGCATGCCTTTTAAAATCTGCTTTAGTGGAAGGCATGCACACGTCATGCCTTTAGCCCTCCTCGAGCGCAGCAACCAAGTACTGAAAACATACGAGGCTCGCTGTTTTCCATCCGGTTTCTGGACTACTTTTTCTCATTTTTCGCAGCATGATCTCGCTTGTTTACCAGCGCAATCGTTTTTTGTTTTTTCCATTTAATGAGGCAAGAAAAGTCCTGTTGGGAGTTTACAACTGCTAATAGCTCTTACTCTGAGAAACGCAAGACCCGTTGCATTGCAAATGCTTGTTTATTAAAGGGATTTCAGCTCTGGAAAGAAAAACATTGGCAATTTAAGATTTGGTTCACTTTAACTGAGAATCATATTTCGGCAAAGGGCAAGCAGAATTAAAGTGCAACTCAAAGCACCCTAGTTCGGAAAAATAGAATAGTTATTATATTATTATACACAGGAACTTGCAATACCGTCATAAAATCCAGTCTCTAATTTCTTTATAACAGGCGACCTGTGACACCTTGAAGAAATGATGTACCTGCTCAAATGTAATAACTTATTACAATTAAGTTCTGACATCAAATGCCCCCTCCCCAGCAGCCAAAGGGAAAGGCAAGTCACAGTGCATAAAGACAGCTGCAGTTTCAAAACCAACAATGAACTATATCTTTTCCTCCTTCTGCTCGGTTTGCCTAAGGAACAGTGATAAGTGGAGAGGAGACATCTATGGCAACACGTTTAATTTTCCAGCTTTAATTAATTATACAAGATATATAGATTAGGTCTTGATGTTTATACACCTTCTGAGTTACAGCTTTTTAAAATCTGACTTGTGTTAAACTGATTCTAGCATCTTTTTGCAACAAATATCTTATGAGATTCTAGGTTTAATTTTCCTGTTCACAAACATCCTATCTGTTCAATGTGAAACAGCAACATACCAAGGATTTATGAGTTTTGTTGGAACAGTGATGATAGGGCCCTGATCCTCTGTATCAGGGGGGCGGAAAAGTTTGGCCTGTCGTGTGATTGAGGGCCACATTGATGCCAGCAGCTTGGCAGGTGGGGCTGATGAAAGATGGGCATAGGGGAAAAGAAGCATGTACATATAAAGGCTGAATTGCACATTGTGAAACCAGAAAACCTGAGATCATTCCCGGCTTCCCCACTCGACCAAACTGTGGGAGCCTAGGCATTTTATTTTTATTTCACTTTGCCTCTTTTTTCCTTCATCTTCACATATATGAGGATTTTGAAACATAACTCTAGGGTGCCCACTGTACAAAATGTCTTTTGATTTACTTGATAAACTATAATGCTGTCCATATATAATAGCAACCCAGGCCACTCAGAGGATGAATATAACAACTGACTTGCCTCATAAGTCACTATTCGCATTGTTACCAAGGGAGTGGGGAAGCATGAATGTTTCTAAATTCATGTTTGTAAACTATCACGTTGGAAAATACTTCTCAATGCACTGATATAATTGGATGTACTCAGAGGATGAATCTAACAACTGACTTGCCTCTTTGTTCACTATTCACATTCTTACCAAGGTAGTGGGGAAGCATGAATGTTTCTAAATTCACATTTGCAAACCATCATGTTGAAAAATACTTCTCAGTGCATTGATATAATTGGAAAATACTATCTTATTTTTACACATTTGTTATAAATGTGTTATTTAACATATTTCTCAAAGGTAGTGCTGAGTCCAAAAACAGCATCCCAGTGATGCTGTTCACTAGGGGAATATGTATAGGTCAGGATGGCCACATGCAGCTCCGGGCCTTACTTTGAGTATCGGTGCTCTATATGGTGACTTGCAATATCCTTATAATGTAGAGCAGGAGGTACTTTATCTCACATGGGGGTGGAAAACAACAGGTAGTGGGCTGATGGTATAAAATAAAAATAAATCAGAGTCAGGGATGAGGAGAAAAGCAGCATACAGGGGGAGAGCAAAAAGGGGTCAGAGGAAGAAACACACAAATGAGTGAGTAACAGAGTGTGAGGGGCAGAAAAGTTTGACAGGAAAGAAGCCTGTGATGGAGAGAGCAACACAGAACATCGGGGGGATGGGTAATTGCTGAAAGGGGAGCACACATGGGAAAAACCCAGAAGACAAACGCACACTCATGGAGTGTTTTGAAAAGAAAAAGGAAAAAAGTAGTTCCCTAAAAGTGGCAAGAGGAAGGATACAAGTCAGCCAATCAAAAGGATATCCCAGAGGCTATGCTCCAGGAGTGGGACACACACATGAAGAGCAAGGAAAGCCATCAAATAAAAACTAAGCAAGAGAGTGACAATAAAGCCAACCAACAGTAAGCAATGAGTAAGCTGGAGAACCTACGTAAGCTGTTGACAAGTCCACAAAAGGTATTTTATAACAGTCTGTGCTGTTTAATAGGAGAGGCCTTAAAATGATTTTCTACGAGGGTCATAGTGACTTTGAAAAAGAACAAGCAGCAGCTATCTAAAGCAACTAAATTATAACACCATTAAATTAGACTTTAAGCACTAGGAACTATTTATGCAGGACAAGAAAACCCTAGGCAGTATGTGCTGCAAACTCCTGATTGCTTGAAAAAAGGACCAATTTTCTGATCTATAATTTAGAAAATATTTTCACTCTTGTGGTGATTAACCTGTCAGCTAAATAATGTCCAACTTAATCATCATGGGCAATGAGAAAACATGTCAAGTTGTCTACAATTCCTAAAGTACAAGTTGCTTACCTTCGGTAACGAAATATCTGGTGGAGAGATTCTAGCTGCAGATTCCTTACCTTAGAATTTTCTCCCAGACTTCAGACTGGATTCGGAGATTTTTTTCTTCGAGAAATAACCATGCGTGTCGGTAGGTGGCGTCGGTAGACTCTGCGGAGTCGTTGACGTCGTCGTCACTATGATGATGGCGGAAGTAGTACACAGATGCCTCCTCAGCACAGTGATATCAGTTTCTTTTAATGACTTTCCACGCCAAAGCACAGAGCCGCGAAGAACACTGAGATTGGTGCACCAGAGCTAAGGACCTGAAGGGGAATCCCTGTCCCTAGAAATCAGTTCGCAAGCGGGGAGGTTGGGAGGGGCAGTAAGGAATCTGCAACTAGAATATGTCTCTACCAGATATTTATTCACCAAAAGTAAGTAACTTGTACATCTGATAGAGACTTCTAGTTGCAGATTCTTTACTTTAGAATAGATACCCAAGCAATGCCATCCTCAGAGGAGGGCTGCGAACCAAGATCATACTACAGTAGAAAGTCCTGCAGGACCGAATGACCAAAGTAGCCTTCCCAGGCAGTAGTGTTTAGCAAACATGTGCAGGGATGCCCACGTAGCTACTTGGCAGATATCCAGCACAGGAACTCCGCGTCCTAACGCAGTGGAAGCAGCAGTTGCTCTGGTGGAATGAGCGAGCAAGCCCTCAGGGGGTTGCTTCTTGGCCAAAACGTAGCACATCTTGATGCAAAGAAGTACCCATCGAGAGATGGAATGTTTTTGCACTGCCTTCCCTTTCTTCGCACCCACATACCCGACAAAGAGTTTATCATCCACCCGGAAAGCTTTAGTACAATTCAAATAGAATGCCACTGCTCTTTTTGGGATCAGGCGGTGAAGTCTCTCCTCCTCATGGGAATTATGTGGGGTGCGTAAAAAGTAGGCAAGGTGATGGACTGGCCTACATGCCAAGGCGTAACAACCTTGGGAAGGAAGCCTTAGTGCGCAACACCACTTTGTCAAGGTGCACAGACAAGAATGGAGGCTTGGAGGAAAGAGTTTGAAGCTCACTCACTCTGTGAGCAGATGGCAACAAGAAAGACAGTCTTGAAAATGAGGAGCCGTAAAGGGAAATTGTGCATCAGCTCAAAGGAATTACACATTAAGTAAGTAAGGACAAGATTTAGGTCCCACAGAGGCATGATAAATCGAGTGGGAGGAATTAAATGGGTGAGACCTTTAAGGAATCTATTCACAATAGGAGATTTAAAGAGTGAGGGCTTATCAGGTAGCCTAAGAAAGGCCGAAATGGCCGATAAATACCCTTTAAGGGTGCCGAAAGCAGAGCCCTGCTGGGCCAAAGAAAGAATGAACAAAATAACCTCAGATAGAGCAGAAAGGGGATCAACAGATTTGTTGGTACACCATGTCACAAATTAATCCCGACAGGCATATACCGTTTTGGTGGAGGGACGTCTGGCTTCCATAACAACATCGCTGACTTCGGGTGGAAGATCAAACGCCGTCAACTGCTGCTGCTCAATCTCCACGCATGAAGGCAGAGATTGGACAGGTTCAGGTGGAGAACCGTCCCCTGTTGTTGCGACAGAAGGTCTGCCCGAAGAGGCAGTCTGAGTGGAGGATCGGTGGCCATGCTCAATAGCTCTGGATACCATACTCTCCATGCCCAGTCTGGAGCCACCAAGATAACTTGGGCCCGGCCGTTCTTGATTTTCTTGAGAACTCTGGGCAGAAGTGGTATAGGTGGAAAGGCGGACAGAATTCCATTCGAGACGAAAAGCGTCTCCGAGCGAGTGCCACCTTGGAAACTTCAAAGCGCAATACAGCTGAGATTGCACGTTCCCTGGGGAGGTGAACAGATGTAACCAAGGGTCTCTCCACTGTTGAAGGCGACCTTGCGCCACTTCCGGATGGAGACGCCATTTGTGATCGGCTGTGCATCAACAGCTGAGTTTGTCCGCTCTGGCATTGAGAGAACCTGCCAGATGTTAAACCACCTGGGTGATGCACTGATGTTCCAGCCATTTCCAGAGGCATAGTGCCTCCTGACAAAGGGTCCAGGACCCTACCCAACCCTGTTTGTTGCAGTACACCCCATGGTGCTAGTATTGTACGTGAACACTTGCACTACTTTCCCTTTGAGAGAGGGAAGAAATGTTTTCAAAGCAAGCCTGATCGATCTGAGCTCCAGAAGACTGAGATGGAGCCCAGACTCCGCCGGAGACTAGAGGCCTTTGATCTCCACCTCTCCCATGTGGCTGCCCCAACCCAGAAGCGACGCATCTGTCACTATGGATACATCTGGCTGGGGAAGGGAGAGGGATCTGCCGTGGACCCAATGTGGAATCGAAAGCCACCACTGCAGGCCTTTCGCAGTCCCCTACGAGATCTGGACCATGTCGGAGAGATTCTCCTGATGCTGCGCCCACTGGAACTTCAAGTCCCACTGCAGAGCCCACATATGCCATCTGGCATGTGTCACTAGCATGATGCGGGACCATGAGGCCCAGCAGCCTCAGAGTCAGTCTCACCGAAACCCAAGACAGAGGCTGAAGGATCGTAATCATAGCCTGCATATACTGGACTTGCTTTTCGGGAGGATAAGTCCTAAACTGCACTGTGTCCAAAACAGCTCTGAAGAAAGGGAGTCAGGTGTGACTTTGGCACATTGATAGTGAACCCCAGCGTGTGCAGGAAGTTTGCTGTAGTCTGAAGGTGGGAGACAACTTTCTGGGGCGAGTTTGCCTTCAACAGCCAGTCGTCAGGTAGGGGAAGACTGAGACCCCTAACCTGCGCAAATGAGCTGCAACCACCATCATAACTTTCATGAACACCCGAGGAGTGCTGGTAAGGTCGAAGGGGAGCACGGTAAACTGATAGTGCTCGTGACCTACCACGAATCGCAGGTAATGTCTGTGGGCAGGCAGGATGGGAATGTGCAAATAAACGTCCATCCAGTCTTCTGGGTCTAAGGCAGACAAGACCTGAGCCAGGGTGAGCATTCTGAATTTCTCATTCTTGAGGAAGTAGTTAAGGTCCTGAAGGTCTAGGATAGGACGTAAGCCCTTGTCCTTTTTCAGGGCCAGAAAGTAGTGGGAATAACAACCACAACCTACTTCTGGCACAGGGACCTTCTCTATGTCTCCCTTGGCCACGAGAGCTGCGACTTCCTGGCGGAGAAGTGCCAAATGATCCTCCGGAAGTTGGCTGACTGATGGAGGCACGGCTGGTGGGGCAGATTCGAAGGGGAGGGAATAGCCCTTTCGAACTATCTGCAAAATCCCCCTGTCTGTAGTGAAGGATTCCCAGTGGGGTAGGTGATGGCAAAACCTGCTGCCAACTGGATTGGAGTGAAGGGACGGACTAGGAGGGTTTGGAGGCTGCAGTGGGGGCAGGGGTGGGATTCCACGTCCCCGGCCACGCAGCGGCTGAACAGCATGGGTGGCACGGTGGCTGGGTGGGGGGGCACGTCATTGAGCCCCTTCCATGGCCACGAAAGGGGCGAAAGGCGGGCTGTTGGGGCTGAGGGGCAGCGGAAAGGCCAAGAGACCAAGCCGTAGCCCGGGAGTCCTTGAATCTCTCCAAGGCCGAGTCCGCCTTGTCTCTAAAGAGACGGGAGCCATCAAAGGGCATGTCCATAAGAGACTGTTGGACATCCCCCGAAAAACCAGAAGTGCGCAACCAGGTGTGGCGTCTCAAGGCCACTGTCGTAGCAACCGATCTGCCCAGAGAGTTGGTCATGTCCAGCCGACATCAGATCGTGAACTTTGCGGCATCTCTCCCATCGTTGACAGCTTGGGAGAAAATAGCACGGGCCTCCTCCGAAATCAGCAATAGAATTTGCGCGACCGTATCCCACCGAGAGTGGGTATAGCGGCCCAAAAGGCATGCGGTGTTCACGGACCGCAGCGCTAGACTGGAGGAAGAAAACATCTTCTTCCCAAATGGTTCTAGCCTTTCTGATTCCCTATTCGGGGATGCTGAAGGAAATGTGCCTGAGGAAAAGGAAGACTGGATGACAAGGCTCTCAGGTGTGGGGTGTTGGGACAGGAATTTAGGGTCGTTCCGGGCAGCCCGATGGCGAAGTGCAATAGTCCTGCTCACAGGTTCCCTTGTATTGGGTTTGGACCAAGTACCCAAAAGGACATTATCTGACCTGTATAGTAGGTAGCTCAAGGCAAAGGACCTCAGCCGCACTACTGACCACCATAGCATAAGTCGCTCACTCCACCGTAGCCACGGTAGGAGGAGACAGCATGCCAGCGTCTGGAGAAGTGTCCAGTCCACTGGCCTCACCCAATTCCTGTGCCCAGTCCAAAGATGGGTCATCCTGGTATTCATAGGGGCCAGGGACCCCTCCAATCCTTCCCCGAATTCGTACCCATAAGGAAAAGGGTCCAAATCCGACCTGGGGTGAGTAGGCCCCATCAACGACAGAGGCGGTGTTGGTCGACACCATCCCGACTCTGAGTCGTTGGGGATAAGGATCGGTCACTGACGTCGGGAGCGTCGACAATCGAACCGATGTCGCGGAAGGTCTCAGTGGTATGACTGGTGTCAACACCGGGGAAGGTCTCAGTGGTACGACCGGCATTGGTGCGGATCCATAGGGAACCTCGGTGGCCGGAGCCGAAGCTGCAGAACCTGAAGGAGCCTCATCTGAACCCCTTGGGCCAGAAGGTGCCGTATCAGGGTCAGTCTGCCCAAAAATGAGGCGCATGGCCTCATAAAACTCCTTTACTTGGTTGGGGGTCGCTCCGGCTCCCGGAAATTTGGGGAAGCGCGGAGCGGACCCTGAATCACGCTCCGAAGATGGGGGCCTCAAGCGTCGATGTTCCTCCCGCGTCGCATCAGCCGAGCGACGGGGTGAAGTTGAAGGGCAACAGGACCGCTTTGACTTCTTATTCTTCTTACCTGTGCCTGAAGACTTGGAGGAAGAAGAATGGTGGTGGCTCTGCGAACGGTCTCGAGACCTTCCCCTCAAGTGAGACCGGGACCTACGTGGAGTCGTGCGCCGGAGCATGGGCTGGAGGGACTCGGAGCTTGACTTCGGGTCGTGGTCCAAGCACCACAAACCGACCCGATGCCGATCCGTCCACCAACATCATGCGGTGACAGTCCTCCCACGGTTTGAAACCAGTCTTCTGGGACATCTCAAAACTGTTGAACTCGGTCAAAAAGAGCCCGGGGTAGCTCTCTCTGGATCAGCGCATGGCACGGAAAGATAAGAACTGACGTCACTGTGCTGAGGCAGCATCTATGTACTACTCCCAATGTCATCACAGCGACTACGATGCCAACAACGCCCGCGGATTCGACCAACGTCACCTACTGACATGAAAGGGTATTGCTCGAAGAAAAAATATACGGATCCAGTCTGACACCTGGGGGGAAATTCTAAGGTAAGGAATCTGCAACTAGAAGTCTCTATCAGATGCATGAACACATAAGAGTGTTTGGCTCATAACTTTCAGTAGCTCAATTCACAGTCTTGAACAGTACACATCTTTCTACCAGATCACTATCCCAGGAGAACAGTGTCTCTCACTTCAAAAGCAATTGCCTGCGTTAAATAAGAAATATAAATGAAAGCAGTTCTTGCTATATCAAAATACAGGTAGTGGTATCACAATTAAACATCCAATATGTTTAATGTACTAGCAGAAAGGAGTTATTGTTTTTACAGTTACAGATTTCTTTTACTGCAGAAGGGAAAAATAATATGCTTCATAAACTACCACAAACTACAATGAGAGATAATTTAATATATCAAAGAATTACTGAAACTCCAATTAAAGTATCTATACTACAAGGTGTTGAAGACTAATATTCTCTCCAAAACACACAAAAAAAAACATTAAACACCTTGGTATAAAAGAACAATGTCAACAATGATTGTCTAAAGATACAGGAAGGGCAGCTTTGCAACCTTCCTAATGGATCATGACTGTTGCATACGTACACAGATCTTTCTCTGTATATTTATATAATCGTTCTTTCTCTTCTATCATTTAGCATGGGTTGGTTTTCCAGATTTTCAGGCGGGTTTAACGGTGATACTTCACTTTCTCCAGGTCAAGAATTACCTCAGATTATCTGGCATTTGAGTTTGTGTCACGCACAATTGCCATTTCAGGTTGGCACAGATGAAATCAAATTGTCTGAGGTAGTTAGAGACACATCTCTGTCTGGCCTGAGTTGTGTGTGGTTTTAGTTTGTCCAGGTGAGGATGTTCTATTGGCATGTGTGCCAGAGTTCATAGGTGTGTGAGAAGTGTCAAAGCACCCTTCATGCTGCTTTGAACATACCTGGTAAACAGAGTAATTTTACTGAGTGCAATTTAGATATTTGCCCTTCTTGTACAAAGTCTACTTGGGTTGTGCTGGAAGTGGATTTCTATTGTCTGGTCACCCTGCTATTGTAGATATTGTAATAACTAACAGCAGAGCGCAGGGTTATCTGAGAAACGTCCACTAAAATGTTTAGGATGTATTTTGTATCTAACGTTTCTAGCGGAAATACAGATATATCAAATAGGAACTTAATTTATTTTTTAAAAGAGAACATTTAGAAGTGACTACACAATGCTGTTGAAACAAATATCTTGAAAAGTGGAGCATTCTATGCTCTTGCGTATTGCTGAAACAAGAGAACCATCACGATGCCTGCTGGTAAAATAAAGAACAATTTAATTCTAATGCACATGGGCTTTGCTGTTGAAATTCTTCACAAAGCCTGACAAGCAGATGTTTTGTATCTCCTGGACCATTCCGAATCAATGTTTTATAAGTGTGAAAAAACAGAGCATCAAAGCAGGAGAAACCATCATGAAGTTTCAGCAAAGAAATGTGCTGCAGTGGTTTGACTGGAGATTGAAGATGTGGAGGCTGGGAAGACAGGACATTGGACCAGGAGATGGCCATGCTTTCTCTTGGTTTGGTGGAGACAAAGATGCAGCCATTTTTGTTGCATCTCGGAGCCAAGTTTATACCTGGTGCTGGATGTGAAGCCCACTCAATACTTTCCTGCTCATGCCACAACTTAAGAAGTGAAGAATGGGTGTAAAGTTCTTATGAAAAGATACCAGTGTGATTGTGGCCTGGAAATTAAGGAGTGATAGGGTTAAGGCACTGAAGCAAGCTTGGTTTGTTAAAGTGCTCAAATACTAGTATGGAAGGAGATCCACATAGCCAACGCGCCTTTGTATGGTGCCGGCGTCAAGGGTTTATATCATCAAAAGTCACGAAGTTGTAGAGTAGAAGTTCTTAAAGAACAAACTTAGTCTATTGATGAGTGATCCACTAGTGAGATCGAAACTGGGTATTAGAGCTGTAAATTACATAACGTACCTGAAGCATCTTCTATGTGATCAAGGATATAATTTTTAATTGCAATGAAGAAATTTATAGTCCTACACAGAGATGACTTACTCAAGGAGAAATTGATTAGGATCCACTGGTTAAGGCAATGAAAAAATTAACAGCATATAAGGAAAAAGCGGTGAGATGATTAAAATGCTTTTTGGGAATATGTAGCACAAAGTACAAAAAGTAACACTGTGTGTTGATAGCTGGGTCTGATACCTGTCTTAGTATGTAGGAACTTACACTTGAAGAACAGATTGGCATTTTTTAATGGACAGCATTTTATTGCAAATGCTGCCTCTTGCAACATGCCCATCATGTACTGCAGCGGCTCTACTGGTCAACTAATAACTAAGCAAAACAGAATACAAAGGCAAATTGACCAACTTTTCTGTCAAATTAAAGGGACCAAAATCCGAAGACCAAAATGAAGTTCTGAAGTAAAACAAAATCATTCATAATGAGCATCTGTTCCCTGTATGAATTCTGAGTTATTTTAAAAGAGGTAGAAGCCAAACTTTAAAGGCATTCGGTATCTGAGATATGAAGGCAAGGGGCAGATTTTTTTTTACATGAACACAGTAAGCAAACCTAAAAAGATTACATTTTAAATAATATATAGCGTTCTCTAAAAAAAAAAAAAAAAACTTTTGAGCAATTGAACCTGAAGATATGGATTTCACGTGTTCACTGCTCCTAAGGTGACAGGAACAGGGATACCACGAAGGCGCTCCTGGAATGTCAGAGGGAAACCAGGTGAAGTGTCAATGCCTTTTGTGGGTCTTGAAATGATTACGACATCTCAAAGTAAAGCAGGCCTTTTAAGATTGATGAAACTGGTTGGGTTGGGTTGAGGCAGCATTTAAGAGAATTGCTGCAAAGAGACGAAAAAGCTCCGCTTAAAACGACTGACTGCTATTTGGCACCTGGGATTTTGTGCGGGTCTGAAAATAAAGTGGACAGATGTGAAACCTGTACTATTTAACTTCTTAATACTAGTTTACCCAAACCAGTTGGCGAAGTTATTTGTAGGGGGAGGATGAAATTGCGTAATTTTTTCAATGTGTAGAACATGCAATGGTAGAGAAAAAAAAACACGTGCTATGCTATTATTACTCGATGGTTATCTGTGTGAGGTACACAAAAGCCACACGAGATACCTGCTCTTTGTAAATGGCAATGTCTACCTGAAAAATGTACTTGAGCTTTACCTTCTGGTACAAAAGTCACATATATATTGTTTGGTCACCTGCATGAAATTGTATGCCCCGAGGTACATGAATCTTTTGATACACCTCCCCAATGTATTAGTCGGACAAACGTCTGTGTGGCGTTTTTCACCCAAACAAGTACCCAGTGTACAAAAATTACTTAAGAGAATACAGAAGAACAAAAAACAAGATGATGCAAAAGTCTATAATCCAGATTTACAGAAGACTGGAATCACGTAAAAAACATGCCTGAGCTTATTTATTAACAACCCAGACCACCAGCAAGGAACTGTAAACAAATTAAGGTATTAATGGTTAACTCCCCATATAAGGGTAATAAGCGCTATATAATATTGCAATACAATACACTACCATAGAATGGTTGTGCAAGATGAGGAAGGGAAACCTGGATGTCCCAGTAGTTTGGAAAATATTCAAGAGCCTCCCAACTGAGAACCACAGTGTCAGAAAGTGATAGTTTGACAGGTGATCTGCAACCACTGAGAAATAATTTTGTTTTCTGAATGAAGTTCCCGGCTAGTTGTGGTCACAAAAGGCCAACATCTGCTCACTTACTGACAGACTCATCGAGAAAAAAAACACAACCAGGAAAATTGCCTTCATTATCCCAGATAACGGGCTGAATTCAAGAAAACGTTTAGCATGTGACAACCAGCAGTCTGTGTGCAAATACTGGAGTAAAACTTCTACTGCCAGGAGTACCACATCATCCCAAAGCCCTTACTTTGCAGACACATTTGTTTAGTTATTGATGAGTATACGATTGGCATTTCATAAACATTTTAAGGACACACGTTAATAATGACAGTTCAAGAAAGAAAATTTAGAAATGTTCACACTCACATGCGTAAATAAACATTTGAAGTAATGCATTCTGACGTATGTATATTATTGAAAGCAAATTGCCCTCGTTAATGTCATGCACCTACCCTCCCGGGCTGTGTTTGTACATGAGTCATGAAAGCTGACAACGCCCTTTTTTTTGGGGGGGGGGGGGATCTCTTCACAATGGTCACTGCTTGGCAAATTCAAGAATTAAGAGGGGGCGTTTACCAAGCAATTTATCCCCCTTTATGCAGCAGACTGATAGCCTACAAAATTAAGCTGTCTTTCATGGACCACCGAGAGTGATTTGATTAAGGTCAGAGGGTCATAGGTCAAAGAAAGCTCATTCAATATTGACCTATTGCATGCAAGACTTGGGTCAACGTCCAAAGGGGAAGAGCTTAATAACATTAGGGAGATACTAATCACAGTGGTTATATTTCACATACTCACCCACGGTTGTTCAAAACTGTAAGTTCGTCTCCGTTCATCCACCTCATCTTCTTGTTTCGCTTGTTGAAATTCTTGTCGCAGGCGCTGTATCCGGTCGTGGTTGCTAGGAGTTGATCTATTGCTAAAAGTTTAAGAAAGAAAGTAAATCAGTATGACAAATTTAATACCATTTTAAAGAAACAGTCTATTCAACCATAACCATATATATCTCTCTAACACAAGAACTATCACAGTTTGAAAAGTAAGAAGAAATATATATTTTTTTAAAATAAAATATTTATTTTTGAGCTGAAGAAAATCATAGAATCTTCACATAAATGCATGCTTCGAAGAAGAGCACATCTAAGTTATGAAGAGACCAGTAAAAAAAGAAAATTACAAAAAAACAGATTTCTAGGTTACAGGGTCAAATGATCTGATAGCAGTTCTTGGAGATGATTAACATGTGGAGACTCAGGTCCTATAAAGGTCCCGAGACAGCTGTCAGGTCCCCATTGTTGTTTGTTTCATTAGGAACATATGAGCACCCTGTCAATACATTACGTTTGATGACTTTTCCGATCAATAAAGCCCTGTCATCTCTGGGTTTGGTTTCAGACAACTCTATTAAACTGATCAACCTGATAACAATAGCGGCCAATGCGCATACAAAATTCAATCAGCTATAGCTTTCTTTTAGTGGGAAGGATATGGCTTTTTCAAAGGATCAGCGCGATGTTAAACTAATAAATTTTTTAACATGTTCCACCAGTAGCCTTTCCCTGAACTCGTGATTTCTGTGTAGAACCTAATTAGGCCATTCCCGGCTCTCGAAAGGAAAAAAAACACACACCATCAAAGATCGCCCGACGCTTCTTGCCCAAAGGATTTTTTTGAACCTTTGGCAATGAATACATTTTGATCAAGCGGAGCACAAGACAGGGTTCAAATAATGCTTCTGCAAAAATAAGCTACACAAATTTTGCTAAAACTTAAACGAAAGTTTATGGCCTGCATTGTACAGAACACAGTCATTTAAAATACAGTAAAACAAAAACTGTGAAAAGTAGCTTGGTGGACCACACTTTTCGAAACTCGGTGAAATACTGAATGTATACATTTGTGCTCAAAGGATGGATGCTGTCAATTAACAATAAATAAATGCATTTTAATCCAAGACTTATTTATTAAAGATCACACCGACTTACTCTAGTTATATATTCCTGAAGGTGAGTCTGTACTTATTTTGAGTCCGGCTATTAATGTATGAAGGATATGCGCTTCGACTATCCAGCAAAGCTCTAGAGTCAATTCATCCATTTGTTAAGACTGTTGTGTTTCCCTTGCAGCTCCATCTCCGCAACCTGTGCTCTTTTTCACCTTTGAAAATGTGACAATTCTTTAGGCACACCCAGAGCAATGAACCTGACTATAAACAGAGGCGCATATTCACCTTGAGAAGCACTTCACATCTCTTTGTAGACCTGCGCAGCTCTGACAGGAATTGCACATTAAGAGCTATTTGTCGTACTCCTACGTTGTCGTGGAGTTCATTTCGCCGAGATCACTAGAAACTGCCTTTTTACTAGTTTCCAATAAAACTGGGATGGTGATAAATGTTTAGCAGCCTTAACAGCAAACAGAAGAAGTTGATTTTTAAAAGGCGTTTTTTTTTTGCTTAGAGAAACCCTAGAGATGAGTCATTCTCTAGGAGAAAATGCAAGGTTTTCAGTTTAAAACAGCTTTCTTGCTTTTTTATGGGCGAGCGTAAAGCGCTCCGTCCATTCTGTAATCTCTCTTTCTGCTTCAAACCACGCCCATGCCACGTCAGTCACTTACATTGGTTCGTGGGCTTGTTTCACTTGGAGATGGTTTGGTGAGATGTGGCATTTTAATGTTTGTGAACAAGCATGAGGTGAATACCTTAATCTCCAGAAATGTAGGTTGCACTAACCTTTATCACAGATATACTGAGCAATGGGCGAAGTAGATGAAATGTTATAAGCGCAAAGTCTTGTTCTTCGCGGGGCAAAGTGAGACAAACTCAACTGCTAGAGAAGCACTTATGGGGGGGAGGGAAGCCACAGAGCATCAGGCAACATACAGCAATCACCCAAACCTCACAAGTGTAGCTACATTCTGAAAGAGTCAAAAAGACTGAGAAGCAAGAGCGATCTAGTCCTGGAAATAGGTATGTAAAAAATATCACAAGCCTTAAACCAGCCCTCCTCTCCAGCAGCCGCATCATTACCGAACTCTCTCCCAACAATCAACAGAAAGGACTCTTCACTTTTGGCTCCTTAGAAGTGTCTCAAAACTCATCTGTTTTGTCTTCCTTTGAATACCTAATGACCCATTCCCTTTAAAAAAACACACAATCTCCAACGTGTTATTCCAGAAGTATATAGCTTTTTACCATCATGCAATCCTGTTCAACTTTGTTCTCAGTCATGCACTGTAATTTCCAGTATTCTGTAAAGCAGCTCTGTTCTTCACGGTGAGGGACAAACTCTCATATTGCAGCATTTGAGAGCAATAAAGAATCATGACAGAGATTACCCAAGGCGACGCCTATTTGGGATGTACATCGAGACATTTCACTGAATTGAAATATTATGGTATTAAACATGTGCGAAAACACCCAAGAGGAAGGGATTGAGAATTACAGTTGAGGAGACAATAATCTATCCTCATATTGTTGCTTGGATCCGAACCTCCCTGGGGGCATAATGAAGATGCTGAGTTACATGTACACTTACAGAAGGAAGTGGATTTACCACTGAATGAAATGATGTTAAGCCTAGTTGTTGGAAGAAGCTTCCTCACAAATCAAGAAATGCAATAAGGAATATATAAGGGACGGGACTGGTCAGGATTCCTTTTCATCACAGAACAAATGAACGAGAATTTAATGAATTCATAGTAATTAACAAATGTGGAAGCACAGAAATAGACACCACAGGAGCAATGCTTTGCTCTTAACAAGCAGAGAATGATGAAGAGTTGATCTGAAATCGTTCAAATGTAAAAAAGGATGAATTAAAAAGGACTGGTGGTTTAGCTTTCCCATATATAAATTTCAAAGTACATACAATACTACCACTCATAAGATTGCAAGGCATATGGGTTTGAGAGAGTGCAGGAGCATGATTTACAGTCTCTTATCTGATGGATCTTTTTAAGTTAACTGAGGCACCAAGGGAGTTAATGATAATAAACAATTCAAATTTTGTGAAGCCTGTTTGGCCACACAATGAGAACCAGGAATCAGTGACTGAAGTCAAGTAGTTTTATTTCCAATCAATAATCAGTCCAATATATATGCATGCCATGAAAATGTTAAAAAGATACTAGATCACAGCTGGCAAGCTGACATATCGCAGTTGGTTTAGTCTCATTAAATTAAGGTACAAAGCAATAACAACCACAGCAATGCAGAAATTGAGAATTAGCTAACTATAACTGGTGAATTTCAGTGGTTTTGTACATTTATATTTTCATCTAACTATAACGTCACTTTAACCTTTGTATTTTTCAGTTAATATATATGTGTGAAAATATAAATGTCATTGTCATTATAAATTATGCCATTTGGTGTGTCATGAGTGATGTAATATGCATGCTCATAAGCAGTGCGTGGTAGTATGGTTAGCTCAGTAAACTACACCACGTGAATTTCTGTGGGTTTTTGGTAAGTTTGAAGTGGTATTTTCTTAACTGACAATTTCACCCAGCCCTAACATGACTTTAAATGTTGACTTTCTTAGTAAATTCCTGTGTTTTTATATGTAAAATAAAATCTTATTACCTATAACATAACTAACTTTTGTTTTTTAACAGAATTTCTAAGAGTTTTAAGGCATAATATGATCTCACTTCCATACCCAAGTATAACATCAGTGGCCTGTAGCAGACACGCCTTGCACCCAACAGCACTGGGGGTGGGGCCAACTCCCCCTCTCCCATGCATGTCCAGCCAATGAGATCACTGATCACAATATAAAGGGGGTTCAGTTTAAATATTGCAGGTCTTCTGGGTTTCTGAAGGGGTCACCACATCAATATATAAATGGCAGGCCTATTGGCTTTATCAAGAGCTGACCACATCAATATACAGGGCAAGCCGATTGGCTCTCCGACGAGGTTACCAAATTACATAAAGGCAAACATACTGGCGTTGGCAAGGGGTAACTACATCATTACATGTAGACAGACCCCATCATTATATGAGGCAAACCTACTAGCTTTGTCAAGAGGTAATCATATAGCTATGGTAAACCTATTGGCTTTATCAAGGGGTCATCAGAGCAATATATGAAGGCAAGCCTATGGGGTTTGTAACCAATACACACTGTAGGCCACATAATGCAGCCAAAAAAACAATTATAAGGGGTCCTTGCAAATCTCAGGGGAAGAACAAAAGCTTC
Organism: Pleurodeles waltl; assembly: GCF_031143425.1. Lineage (NCBI taxonomy): Eukaryota > Metazoa > Chordata > Amphibia > Caudata > Salamandridae > Pleurodeles > Pleurodeles waltl. Next base: position 716,238,952 of record NC_090449.1, on the reverse strand, counting down.
AGCTCTGGGAATGCTTAGAAATACCATCAACTTTTCCAGGGGTCACGTTGTATATGAACCAGGAAACATTCTGCTACTTTTAAAAATTATTTCTGGGGGTCTGCTGATGTCTCTGAAGCTCCCCACAACACTTTTGTAACATGATGGTGGTGTCCATGCCCATATTGTGGCACCCCAAAGCAGGAAGATATACGCAGTTAGTCCACAAAGGTCATTAGTGGGTGCCCCTTGCTAGAAGTAGTGAGTAATAAGTGACCGGCTTCGGTCGATCATTTATTTTTTGCCTACATTTTATTTCTTTTTTGGGTGCCCGGTCCACCCAGGATACGGACTATTTCATTGTTGCAGGACGCCGGAGGAGACCAAAGGCCCCCCTCATGACCCTGACTGCCTCCCCCATCTGCAACCCCTGTTCTAAGGGGTATGCGGGGCCAGTACCATTTCTAGTGTGTTCCCACTTGATGGGAGCAACCTTTTTTCATGGCTTCCACCAGAGAGATCAAATCATTCTTCCTCCTCCACATCCTGCAGGCAGGGAACTAAGAACTCACTCTGTACCTTGGAATGGGACCCTGGGACAGCATTGCATCGAGCCCCAAGGATTGGGCCCCTTACACATTATTAAATATAACAGCAGATGCAGTGGACCCTGGGACCTGACCCACACTAGCGGGATTATTAACAAAAAGAGGTATCCCACCTTTTTTTAAACGTTTTTTTCAACTGATCCCGTGAGACAGATGAAAAAACAGAAAGGTTGGAACCAGTGGGACAGCTGTAGAACCTCCCTACAAGGACTAATGGGTCAGGGTATCTCTGCCACGCTTTCTTATTGACTTTTCTAAAAATACTTTCAGAACAGGGGACCACGTCCCTGAGTCCTGTAATGGCCACCACAAAATTTGTATTCATATTGCAGCCAGCCAGAGTGCTCGCTCTGAAAAAGCTTCCTCGGCCAATCAGCTTTCTGCCAAATTTGGTATAATTATGTTTGGCCTTTTGGGCTGTAGCACTGTTCAACATTCCCTGAAACTGAATGAGGAAATTGTGTTTTGAAGACCCACGTTTCCCTTGGTCCCCCATTTTATGGATAACCCCGAAATTCTCCCAGAAGGAGCTGAGATGGATGAACTTTTATTTTGAAAAGTTCTGTCAAGATCTGTCAAACTACGCCAACGTTATTAGCATAACAAAAAACGCTCTTTCTATGGAAAGTCTGTCCTAACTATAATTACACAGTGGCGGCTGCCACCTTGTGATAGATTGCTAGATAGACAGAGCCAAGGGTGCTTCTAGTTATTAGGCATACTTATTTCCCAAATCTCCACTTCTATGCGTTTTCATGGACCTCTAATCCTAATGTACCAGGGGGTTGGAACCAGCATTTACTACAGGTGTGAGAAAAAGAAGTTGAACCAGATGGGATCTTGTTGTTGACAAGGAAGTGAGGGCAGTGACGCTTTTCTCCACCAAACACTTCTGCTCCCACCAGTATGACCACTTCCTGTCGGTAGGCAGGGGAAAGGCCAACAGTTCCCATCCCTTATTTTTCGATTAGGTAATTATTATAGAATACCAAGGCACACTGACATAGTCCACAAAGTCCATATAAATTGTAGGGTGTGAGACATAGTCCGGTACACGTTTTATAGTCGGTTAAGATTCATTCTTCCCAAATTATAAGGAATAACATCATAGGATTTTTTTTTTATCTAATCTCCTCTACAGTGGTCAGTTGTCTTCAAACGTTAGCGAGGGAGTATGGATTTGAATATGCTTTAACATGAAGGCGCTACAGTACATAATTTAGACAATGGTCATGTGTTGCCATCATTGGCATTCAGTGCTAAAATAAGCCAGAATATCCATTGTGTTTGCGCAAGCGGAACACCAGCAATCTACCCGTGTTCTTATAAATGTGTGCTGAACGTAGAAAACGAGTTTTGTATCCTTTTTGTTGTTGTTACACTTCTGATGTCGGTACACCGGCTGGTATATTCAATATTGGCCAGATGATGGTACAGATCATTGGGAGAGTTTCCTGTTTTACATCTATCCGAATTTGCTTATTGGCAAGTTGCTTAGCGCTCTGAAGCAGCTCTTCCGTTAATGTAGAGCTATATAGGTATGCATCAACTCTTATTAAAACCCCAGTTTCAGAAATGAATTGTCAAACCTATCATAAAGTTTCCAATTTGTCAACAGAACTCTATTCCTATTACGTAGATTTTATAGAATATTTTTCAGTGCTTTATCACTGAAAATGTGAGCAATATATGAGGGTTATATAATCAGTCATTGCAGTTACTATTATGAAAAAAAATACGAATACATTATTTGTAAAGCGCTGCGACACACCCGAGGGTTGCTTTGCCCTATATAAAACTACAAATAAAGAAGTATACAAGTGTAGCAAATAAAACTATACATTTCTTTTTGGGCACGGTCCTGAATTAAACACATACAGATATACTGCTTACTTGTAAACTAAAATCCCAGAAAAGATACAAAATGGACATCTCTAAAAATAGAACCTTTTAAAAAGAACGAGGCAGAAGCCAAACTGGGCCTCTGGAGACAGTATTGCAGATGTAGTCACTCCCAGCATTTCAGTTACACTGCCAGCACTTTTGAAACTGAAATGGCGAAAATAAAGTAAATGACACTTATTTTACCCAGAGGGGAAGGCCTTGTTCAAATGCAACGGCTGCTGAAGGTTTCACATTTGCACTTTTGCTGGTTGTCAGTAAATCCAAGTAAATTACACGATGTTGACTCATGAATAAAATCAGTCTCAAACAAGATGTTGGCCATTTCAATGTAAATCCCCCCGAACAGGTCAAATTCATGTAAACCTTGTGGGGAGCAGGAGGCGCTGGTATTAGTCCCCAGTTTAATTCTCACTCCAAGACATGCAGACATGATGAATTAAATATTAAACTCCGCTGCAGTCCTGGGCTCTGCTCCATTAACCTAAGCTCGGTTGCAGACAGCAGCACAGAGGCAACTGCTTTTAAGAAAGCTTTTCCCTCCTGGTGCAGCTTATCCCAGAGGATGGCCCCGCTGTTTATTGAATTTCTGTCAGTCTGCATTTCTTATTCTCTTTTCATTTAAGCTAAACATCAACACATTTTTAACCATGCAGGTGCCAGTGCGGGAAGGGGACTCAGCTTCTGCTTCTAAAGGACAAGGATGGGTTGTGTTGAAGGGCCGTGTGCAGGGAAGGCTGCTTTACTGTAACAGGGAGACGAGCAATGTTGGTCTAAAGGGGGTTTAGCCAGAGGCACGAGCATGGCTTTGGCAAGGAAAAGGAGTAAAACGCCACAGATTAAATGATACGCAAAAAGCATGACTAAGCCAGGACAGAGGTACAGGAAGTAGGGATAAGTTAGAATGACACATTAAAACGGGGGTGTAACATAGGCTCATGTGGCTGGGTTTGGATGCAACCCTCCATAAGGCCCCAATCCTTCAAGAGGGCCCCATTCTGCTTAAGGTCACTGAGTATCTGTGGGATATCAGAGACCTGAGGACTCCGTGTCCCATTCTGCCGTGGGCGTTTTGGGGGGCGGGGCATAATTTTGTGGTACGCCACTGATTACATTCTAAAGTTCGGTGCGTGTCCAGTCAGCACTGTGGTGCTCAAGTGGACAAGGTGAGGTGAAAAAACTGAGCACGTGACGAGTGATTAGGATCAGTGCTTTAAATGGGCTGGTACTGAGTACTGGCACTTTTTTCAGAGGTAGAGTACCTGCACTTCTCAAGAAAAATGTAATACTTCTAGTTGGAGTACCAGCTCTTCTCAGAAACAAAACAGGTACTCTGGGACACAGTACCAGCACTTCTATTTTTCCATTTAAAGCACTGATTAGGATAGAGTTTGTAGGAAAAAACCGCTGGAAATGTGAAATGATTTAACTGCAAGCAAAGAAGTGCATACCTGGCCTTCTCTTTATTTCTGACTCTATTATTAACCCACTCTACCTCCAACCCTCAACCCGAAGCATAAGTGATACCTAATGCAATGCACTACATAAGGCCCAATGGCTGTCCTCGAGAAGAAATGCATCTAGCGCTCTTCAGCCATAATAGGAGGCATCATAAGATACACCAACGTGCTATATTTCATGCATGCAAACTAGCAGAGCACCTTTCGAAGGCTGCAGCATTAACCTGATAGTAATTGCAGCTTCCCCTAATTAACTGGAAAAGAGGTGCATCCTCTAGAGCATAACTCATGTGGAGGGTAACTTTTGGTAAATGTGTTTGTGCTATTCCTGCTCCCCAAAATTGTTCTCAATAAAACCTGTCCTCAACAAATCGAAATATTGCATCTAAGAAAACATACTCACCTTCGAAATTCTGGCCAACTAAGAAAATGTGCAAACACAAGGCTGGCACAGCGCGCTCCAGCGGCAGATATGTTCCAGGTGTGGCGACAAGGTAAGGGCGCTGGTCTAGGGCTGCCTGGTGTCTCCCATCCTGCAGCATCAGAATGCTTTGTGCGCTCTGCTTCAACTTCTAGCAGCATCTTTCCTCTAGCAAGTCTTTAACCCAGGGCTGCAGCCTTATAAATGGGCCACTTGCATAATTTATTAAATCATTTTCTCAACCCAATCACCTGCTATTAAAACCTTATTTAAGTGAAAGCCATTATGTTTACAGGCACCGTTTAACAAGTGCAGCAAAACCAATTAGGCCGCATTAAGTTCACTTTCCGAGGTGTAAATTTCATTTGAGTGGGAGCTGGAAGGAAAAGCATCAATGAGATGTTCTTGTGCTAGTGACGTCCCGGCTGCTTTTCGATACAAACTGCAAATTATTGAATCCTCTGAACTGGGCTCCGTTTACTGTTTTATTCACGAAAATAGCGATTCCAGCAGAAACACAGTAACATTGCGTTAAACCAGGTTATTTGCAGCAAACTAGCTATCTGGAGAGCAGGCAAGAGTTACTGGTGACAAAGGGGACAATGCACTGAAAGTATATTGCATGCACACAGTACACCCAGACAGTAGTTTGTCCAGGATCACACCAGTTGTAATTCAATGCTAGGATTAGAACTCTAACCTCTGGGCATTAAAGTCAGCAAATAACCCATAAGATTTCATCTCCTCCACGCACTTAGATATACAAAAAATCATTTACGAGAGCGAAATGCTAATCTTGATTTTAGAATTGATAGACTTTTAACTTGCGAATGGATTTGGAAATACAGAAATACATTCAGTATGGTGAGATTTCTGAAGTTACAAATTCATGGTTAAAAGACGTTTCTATCAGAAAAAAGTGAGAATCCAAAAACATGATGTTTTGTAGGTATCTAGGAAATCATGCAAATGGACTTCTGTTGATACACAGGTTTGTGGGTATTCACAGAACTTTTGCAGGTAGTAGCCCGCTCGATAAAAATAGGAACAGGACCAAGAAAAACAAAGCCCAGTGATAGTCAATGGTTGCGGTACAGCGGGACTAAGGCACAATTTGAGGCTTACTGTAGAGGAGTGCGGGTTGAATACACCAACTAGGTTCTTCCAGGTCAAAGATTTTACATTCTGACTCAGTTCTTTAAATCCCGATCCACCACACAAGCACAATTCCAAATTCCCTCAGGACCACCTCGGAGGCACTTAGAGACTCACAGGGTGTCAGGCAGAGGTCAACAACCAGTCCGTGTTCAGGTGCTACTGGCCAGCTGGATACTTACAGGAAAGGCTTCTTGCAGCTTCTACCCTTGTAGCTTGACCAGGAGATCAGCCTTCTGACCCTTGGCGACCACTTCTTTGTACTAGGTACAAGAGGAAGAATGTCCAATCATTCAGGACTCCTCTCAGGTCACAGACAGTAAGTCCAATCCTCTCCTATTCTTCCTCAAGTCCAAGAGTGTTAAGAGCTGGATGCCTGGAGTTGCCACACTTATGTCTGACATGAGCTAGTGAGTGAGAATAACTCCTGGACACACCCTGCCCAGTGAAGTAAAAACTCCCAAGGCCTAACGTACCAATTTTGGGAATTTTCAATATAGCAAAAATCTTTGGCCACACCAAACATGGGCTCTGAAGGCTGGAAGCATATGTGGGGAGTGTACTATGTTATTCCTAGTATATTCCCACATCTAACATCAAAATCGAGTTTGAAGCAGTCACTGGACCTGCAATAAACCCAGAGACAGAAGTCAGTAGGACAAAGCAGAGTCCTTCAGCAACCAGAAAGTGGATACACAAGAATCGTCTTGGCATCTTGGTTTCTTCCTGAGTTTTATGTGTAAACCGCAGCAGAAATGTCAAGCAGGATTTGACATCCAGCAGCGTTTGACAGTGTAATGTAAAAAACAGACCAACAGCGATTGAAGCCTCTTTGGTGGGGGGATTAGGGGTTGAGGAATGGGGAAGAAACAACCCTGCACAGGTGATAGCTAATGTTTGCCTGCGAGAGGGGAGACCTCTCTGAAGGTAATCGAGTTCTTGGGCCCAACCCTGCTGATCATCCTGTCAAAGGAACAACAACACCTCCCCACACCCAGGCTTTTGTTCTCTGCTCTGAGAACAGTTTTATTCCTCAACAGGGCTGGGGAACTCAGAGAGCTGCAGGTATAGGCTAATGCAAATTAGCCTTCAGGGAATACAGGAAAGGAAAAGCTAACATTCTAAAAGTAAATTTTCCTTAACAACAATTAAAAAATCAACTTTGTCATTAATTTAGATTTTAATAATTATCTTTGAAAAAAAATACTTGAAGTATTTCGCTGGCCAGTCCCATTCCCAAGATATAGTATTAGGACTTTTAATCTGTATTGTGTTTTTTCACATAAGACAGCTAGGCTTACCACACTGAAAAAACGCTTTTAGGTGGTAGTCACTGTAAGGGCATGTTAAAATTACATTTCTCCATGTCCTACTTTTAAATGCCATGCACCATTCCTTGTGGATGACAAAACCTACATAGGGTGATGCTTTAATACTTAAAATGGTTGTTTTGTTCTGTCAGAATGGTTTATTTTAACAGGTCAAACTACAATTTGTACACTACTACAGTCAGGCCGCACAGGGGAGGCCTCATGCCATGTCTGCACAGTTATAGTAGTGGATGGCACAACAGGTGCTGCAGTTCACAAGTAAAACAACTTACATGCCCTAGGTATATCTTGCACAGTATACTAGCAACTTATAGCTAAGTTAAATATGCCAATTAGGAGTGTACCAATTGCATCATGCTGTAATGAGGAGCAAAGGCACCCTTACTACTGGTTAATAGGGGTAGAATGCACAGTTCTAAAGCCATAAAAATATAGGGTCCTGCAAAATGCAAAAAAGTTCAAGGTGACCTTGCAGAAGAGGCAGATTTCCTATATCCTGTAATTAAGTTTTATGGGGAAATGGGTTTCTTCATCTGGAAAATATACTTACATATCACAAACCTAAAAACAATTGAAAGTGGTAATGTACATTTGAGTATTTATGCAAAGTGTTCACCTTGCTTCAAATGTAGTATGTGTATTTTTCCCTGGAGTACACTTAAGCAGTATTACATTTGTGCAGGTGGTAGGCAGCTGCACTCAGTTGTTGGGGACGAGCATTCACTTTTCATTATTAGAGTTAGACCAAGAGCAATACAGCAAAAGGCAGAAGACGGAAAACAAAGATAGGAATTAGTATCAAAGGTAGAAACCAGTGTTAAAAAAGAACCTGCTAGGTGAAATAAAGAGAGAGGTGTAAGGTAGTAAATGGATAGTAGGTGAAGGTATGTGTGGGAATGAGAACTAACTAGCTTTGGTATTCAGCAGCACTGGTACAAGGAATCAGGAGAGGCTAAATCATTTTTTATTAACAAATGAGGCACTGCTCCTGGGAGTTAAGGTAAAACCCATAAATGCACTTGATTTTTCTCCACATGCCAGAATAATCAAATAGGAGTGATTACGACTTTTTCAGTGAAGACTACTAGACAGAGTATTTGCTGCCTGTTTTGAGTCTATCGTGGCTTTTCCAAGAAATTAGAGGGGTTGGGAGCCTTCTCAAAACTTAGCATTGGTTGGCTTTCCTGTCACTGTCATTTGCCTATTTCTTATTCACATCCAAGCTTGTCAATCTTGGTTTGTCGCTCCCATGGGGCACTGCCTCATTATCATTCTCTTGTGTGGGTGGCATCTCTGCTACCAGTGCTTGCTTTTCAAGCACTATTTTTTCTTTTGTGTTGAGCACTCCATTAGAATGCACATGTTTTCAAGCTGTCTCCCTCGTGGACTTCTCTCCTACACTCATGTACTTTCCCCTTCTCTGCTGTGCTAGTGCAGGTCCTTCCATCCATTGCTTCCACCCACCTCTGTCTGCAGTCTCTCTCCCCGTTGTTTCCCCCAAACCACACCCTCTGTGTTACTTTGCCCAATCTTTGTGCCTCTTTCGAAACACCCTACTGACCTCCCTGTGCTGTTTGGCCATCTGCCTCCCCACACCCCTGTTGCTTTGACCACATCTGCTTTATAAAAACCAAAACCGCTTTTGCAAGTTTTATTTTCTAATTTACTTTTTAGTTACCGATTCGACTTGGATCAGTAACAAAAAGGAAAAAAAAAAAAGTGCCACTTACAAAATGACTATAGTAGCTGTTTCAAAGGCTGTTTAAAATTGTATTTTTAAACTTTAGCGATGCTGCATGGCAATGGAATACTGCAGAGCTTGGCTAAAAACCACTGACATAGCCAATTGGTCACAGATGTGAGACCTACTGGCTTTGCTAAGCTCGTTTAACTTAGCCTGTGTGAATTGGGTCACTGGTGCTTTCAGGCTCAAACCATCCCCAATCAAAACTATTACAAAAGATGCACAGCTCAGAAACGGTATTGTCAATTACAACTTTCTTTGTGATAAGCTTTGTTAGTTATTTACGGCTCTAGTAAAAGTCAACACTCCTAAGTAAAACACCTAGGATGTGTGACAAAAGCGAGCAGTAGGAACTGCTACTACCCATCGCTCCCTCACGGTCTGTGATTCTCTGCAGGCAATAGCTCACACGCAACCCCTGAAGAGCATGTCCATCAGCTCACTCGCGCCATTCTATTCACTACCAGGAGTAAATGAATGGAGGTTTTGTGGAATAGGCAGCAAGAGACTGCTGGTATAGGTAAGGCACAGGAGGTACCGAAACGCTATCCAAGTGCCCCAATAACCCACACTGGAATAGAAGACAGCCAAAAAAGAATATGGGTGGGAAGGGTGAGAAGAAAGGAAAAAGAAGGATGTAAGAAAGAGGACATTTGCAAAACAATGAGATTATCTTCAGATACGCGGTACAATGGTGAAATGTTTCTGGTCAAACTCAGGACATGGAGAAATCTTTGGCCGTTTACTGCACACAGAAGGTACAGATTCGTGCTGCGCAAAGAACATGTGGAGGATAAATAAGGGCCATGTTGAATCATATTAGAGGCTTGTAGTGGACTAACTACTGGCCTTTTAAAACCTTGTTTAAGGAACTAGAGACTCAAATTGACAAGTAAAGATGATCCAACATGGAATATTGCTGAAGGGAAAAATGTTTATGTCCTGATCATGGTGGAAAATCAAAGCATTTTGTATGTTCAAACACAGAAAACTCCAGGATCTTCTGGCACAAACAATTTATATTAAGCCTTGTCCTTCACATAGATCCATGTGAATCTACCTCTCTGTGACATCTCCATAACATATATCAGCATAGTACTTTTGAGTAACATTGAGTGACTTTTTGCTCACAGGGATACCCAGGCAACTTTCCTCAGACTGTGTAGAATATCACATGCTAAGGTTGTTGGTAATTGAAGTCTGTTGCATTACCACTGCACAAATCAGATATCCTTTCAGATAGTCAGCAACAGGTAAATTTGACATGAACACAAAAGATGAGAACGGGGAAGGTTAAGCCACATCTTTTGTAGGTTGTGTAACTTTTCGTCTTAGGTATAATCACAGGCTATTTCTGCTTCACTAATTTTTGTTACTGGCACCAAACGACAAGGATAATGCATCTTACTAGCATTAAAATAGAATTTCCAATACATTTGTAAAATGTATACCCATGCAGCCTTCGCATTGTTGTGAATAATTTACCGGAAATTCATAATACATAAGCTTCTATGACCTTAAAGACATACTGAAACAGCATTTCACTCCAGCCAAAAGACAGGTTTGACGGCCCCCTACACAACACTGCGCTCTTCCTAACTTTCCAGAACGGTTCTCTATTAAAACCTAAATGTCAGGACTGAATGTTGGCCATTGTTTAATCATCTCGCTTTGAAACACACAACTGCAAAAAAGCTGCCATGAGAAGCGCAGTATGTTTGAAACATGTATTTTACAAAACCATAATTTAGAAAATCTGTGCAAATGGAAATGCTCCAGCCATCTTCCCAGACAGCTGCATAGTCGTCCCACACCTGAAATTAGTCTACCTTATGTACAGAATGCTAATGACACAGCACAGGAAGAGGAAACGATTTCTTTGAAAATTAGCCAACGGGACTGCGCGCAGTAACGGCCACGTTCACGGTAGGCGTGCGCCAACTGAGGGCGGTGGGGTAATTTAGGCATTTTGAAATTAGCTATAGCAAGGTAAGTAATTGTACAGCAAGGCTTGTTCCAATTTTTGCCGACTATGTACTTGCCTCGAACAAGATTCTGAAACTGCTTTCAAAAGGTATAATCTTCTATAATCATTTTTGGTGTTCAAAGCAATTACTGTTCAGAGGGAAAACCATGGCTCAGAACAACGGCAATACGTCCCAGCGGGCCAGCCAGTTTATAAACTTTGACCTTTCCTACCAGGCAGTTATTGACCAGGTGGGCAGAGGACAGTGTAACAATTAACTACAATAACCCAGGCCTTAGCTACATCCTGAGCCACTGAGCCATTCTTCATGTGTTGTACACACTCTTGGGGGAAGAAAGTATAGAAGAAAATCTTGTGGCAGATATGTTTTTAACTATTTATTGGTCAAAAGCTTAAGGGCGTTAAGTTGTGTTGTATCACAAAAACTTATAAATTATAGTTTTTAATGTAATTTTATTCCCTTTTTAAGGGACTTTGGCCTCGTCTTATGTATTTAATTTCTGTGTTGTGAAATAACACTGCAAGTCTTTTTGCTGTAAAATCTGTTTTACAAAAAATAAAGATGCAGCCCAGTAATGAAGGATGCCATTCAGAAACTGGCAAAATAATAAAAAGCATTCTATAAGTATTGTTTTTCTCTAAAGAGAACAATGTATGATAGTGGCACTGTGTCTGTCGTAAATTTTCGCATTATTAAAAAAGGGCCGATTGTGTTTGACAGCATCACAGATCAAAGGCAGTTTTGTTTTCTGCAGCCTAATTCAAGATTCATGCAACACAAAATATGATTTGACAGGTTGTGCAAACATTTCTCAATGTTTCCACTGGTACTACAGTAATAGAATATCTGATTTGCAGCTCAGCTATCAAATCTAGTAGCATTTGTGGTCAAGCTGTCAAAAGTATCTAGAAACAGATCACAAGGGCAGTTACTATATAGTAGACACGTATGACGTCCATCTTACAATAACGTGTAAACAATGCTTAATGAGACTCATACAAGGCCACAAAACAAACTAGTGAGGCGAGCCTTTAGTGGACAAGAGCAGAGTATGTGTGCTTGTGGTGTGAACTTGTCTGCATAAACATATGCACACTTCTAGTCCTTTGAGAGAATTAACATTTTCATAGAATATAAAGAAAGGGTTGATTCTGTATAGACTGACATATTATAGCTGATAAATACCTACAGTAGTACAATTCTGCATTAAAGCAAGAGCAATATTGTACATGCATAACTTCGTCACGATTTATTTAAACAATTATTTGCATCGGAGTGCTCTTTTAGTTTCTATAAAATCATTGTTCTTATCCTGAAAATCACCGACGAGCTGTGTGACATCAGCTCGCACTTGCTCACCCAGTGCCTACATCATTCTTAAACCAGGCTTAAGGGATTGAGCTCCACAAATGGGCCACACACAGGGTATTTGTTGAAAAAACTGCGAATGTGTCAAATAACCTGCATATTGAGTCTGTCTGTGTATGCAACCTGGTTGTGTATTTGCAACGATCCGTATTATACTGGTTATACTACCATACGTAACGTGTGCGAATTTCCTGACGTGGCCCAGGACCGGGCTTGCAGCTTCCTAGCATGACCCAGCAGAATCTCTGGGCCCTTTGGTACAACACATGTCAAAACGCTACAGGTTGTTTATTCAAAATATATCCACAATTACCAAATACTCATGTCACAGTGTTCAACCAGGTTATAGTTAACAGTAACATGCGACACCCTCCACCTGGCATTTATGAATTCAATCTGAGGCATAAGAAACATAATATTAAATGTATTCATTTCTCTTAACAATTGTTTTCTGTGAAAACACCCATCAAGCAAATTATTATCCATGCACTAAGGCCTTTGCATCTAATGATGATTATTGTATTTCTTGGAGTAAAAAAGAAAATATCAAAGATTGAGTTGAATTGTTTATTGGTGGCATCTGATTAACTCCAAGATTTCACGCCCTACATTTGCCTACATGTAAAATCCCCCAGATTTGCCACAGTCCCTATCTAACGTTCACATTATTGCAAAGTAAAATGCATATTCTCGACAACCACAAAGTATTTCTGTGCTTATTCACCATTAGCACATAAATTAAACATGAGCAAAAAGCGTCATTATAGAGAGCACAATCATGTTCCTGATTCACACAATCAGGTATGGTGGTTTGGCCCATGTAAACACATTTACTCAGATTTTAACTTTCCCAAGTGTGGAGAATGTATTAACTGTGAGTAAATTTTCTCAGCGATCCTACTAGTTTGTAGATATTAAAAAATCTTTTGCAGGTAAGTTTCCATCTGGAAAACAGTTGAAAATTCATTCAGGCAAAGTTGTTTTAGGGTGGTAAAAGGGGAGTGAGGACCACAGTAGGCAGGAGTGTATGAAGCTTTTCTTCATGCAGAAAAAAGGAAATACAAGTTAAACAGTGCAAATCAACTTGAGTATGCCACTTAAGAAGCTACTACAAATGTTGGCTTGCTTTGTTTCTGTAGTTGGAAAATGGTACACATTTGTTTACTGGTGGAAATCTGGGACTTGGGACAAGCAGTTGGGAGAGGCATCACTTAGGTACACTTGAGCGATGCTCCCTTTGACAAGTGTGTAACTACAAGGGGCATCGCCCCTGTCCCAGATTAGAGGCCACAAACCCATTGTAATAGGGTTCTCAGATGATCATTGCCACTCAGGTAGGACTTAAGTGTGGTGTTCTTATTTGTTTCCACCCATAAAATAGGTTAGATGAGATTCTGTTAAAGACATAAATAGAGATCCATAGCCCTTATGAATGCCCCAGGCAAATACAGGCTCTGAGTGAGTGCAGAAATATGTTGCCTGTTTTAATGACTAGCTGAGCCATTACACTCCTGCTTACCATCTACTTTTATTTTTAACCATGCCAGTGGATACCCCCTTTAAAGGTAAAATTACTGGTAGTCCACTAGGTATTTTTGGTGACCTGTATTTCAGCATTATCCAGAAAACTTCATCTAAGAACTCCCTCTGGTAGGACCGAACCAAGAGGTTGAGTCTGCCCTGGTAGCATTGTCCTACCAGGGTTGGGAAAGGTGGTCTATGATGAAGCATGACACTATTAAGCGTGTGAGACCACCTCTTCCGAAATGTAGGAATTCCTGCTATTCCTATCAATATAATATTGGTTGTGGAACTAATAATATTGTTTGGGTCAAGTCTTTGTGAGCGTACCCGCAACAAATAAGTTGTTTTCCCTTCCACATCTTTTGTGTGTACTGGAAATCTGGGACTACCATAGCTTTTCAGTACTACAGCTGAATATCTTTGAGCACTGCAACAAAAGACAATAATGAGTCAAATGAATGAGCAAAAAAATGAAAGCAAACTCTGCAGGTCCTTTGTGAATGGAGCTCCAAGTTGGAATTACCCTGCCCGTAAGTGTCAAATTTAGTCCATAAATAGAACTGATATCAAGTCATAGTCAGCTTTATTCGACTAACATAAAAGCAACCATAACAGCGGAAACACCAATAAATCCACTTTTCACATCATAGAATTGATATCAATTGTGTGCGAAAAACATTTATAGAAGAACATTTTAATTTAATATTTTGTTGTGTTTATTCTATTCCAACAGTAGCACTTTTTGCACAGGACAGCCTAGATATTATTGGAATCTGCTTAGCTCTCCTTGACATTTCAATTTTCTCTCATTAGTCAGAAGTATGTAGCACTGGACTGACAAACTGGCTGCAGGCTTTTATGAAGGCTGTTGTGGCCCTTGGTACCTTACATTCCAGGCCTACGCTACAGGAGCTTGACTTCGTGTGTGCATGACACTTATTGGTCAGAGCTCTCTGGTCAGCTTACCATATTTTTCTATCACACCTTGTGGATGGCAACATTTTCCAGCAGGGGAAAAAACATGATGGGGCAGAAAGCTAGAGAGGGAGTGTAACCCATTGTGGGGTAATTTCCATTGGTCACTTGAAAGCCTTTTGAAACCCCACAACACCATACGTTTGATTTCTTAATATAATATAAAACGTAAAGCTGTTACAGAATCCTTGAACGCTACCATCAGCTAAAGAAATGACAGGAGATCTGGTACTTCAATTTGCAAGCTTCCTATACAGCTCAAGCAGCAGTATTTTCTAACTCAAGCTTCTTCAACTTAAAATGAATTACCTGTGCTGGAAATATCTGCAAGACAATCTGAAGCCAATGGACATAACTCAGACATCACCAGTGACATACCCCTGTGCCACAGTGACACTCCTGCATAGAATCTTTTTCTGAAACCGCTGGAAGGATTCTCCAATTAATATTGTTCTATATAGTTAAAGGATTTCACTTAGCAAATGTCCATCAGCCAGTGTTTTATTCCCACACAAACCACAAACAATATTTTACTATGGCATGGAGTGGTGAAGAGCTAGAAGGCACACTCGAGCGCTGTTATAAATTAGAAGTCACAAAATTGATCTCAACATTTATAAGATGGTTTGCACTAGTTATGTTATTGTGAGGTGTGGGTATTACCATATTGTGCTGCTTACAACTGGGATCGTAGTTACTTGCATTCATCCTAAGAATCAATATGTAAACAAAGGAAAAACGGCGTCAATTATTCTCCTGAATAGGGCTTCCTCTGCCAAAAAAATGATGAGTGCATTAAACCTATTGAACTGCGACATGCTGCATAAATTAAAATGTTATTAGCTTGCAGTTTACTAATGATTCATCCATATACATCAAAGATGTCTTGCTAAGGAAAACGTAACTCGAGTACAAGTAAAAACATCTCGTGGCATCTCCTGCTAGAGACAGCATCTTCTTCCTTTACATATGCAACCATCTGCTCTCCAGATTGTCAAGACAATATTCAATGTTTTTAAATATAATAACAATACCAGTCTTACTTCAAATTGTAATTTTCTAGCAAACAGCATTGTGTAAGGGTAAAGCACTATTCAAACAATGTTACAATGACTAATACACATTGTTATCCTTACACCTAGATGGGTGCTTCCAAAGCTTTACATCCAAATTCTTGTATCTAGCATACATGGCAAAGGACATGGAAGAATAAATCCATAAGAGTATGTTAGGGAAGAAACAATATAACATTGACCTAAACTGTAGGTGCAAGTGAGGTACTCCTAACGACTTTGACTGTTGACCACACATTTTACCATCGAACAGGAAAAAAAATGCACTAAAAACAAGTACATATTGACAAGTTATATGCAAGTATCATCACTAACACTCATTAACCTTCCTGGTGAAAGTACCACGTCCTACTGAAAACATGCCAGACACAACTGCAGCTCCCAAAGATGGAGCATCGGCGTTATGCACTGGGTACCAGATGTCACAGTTCGAGTTAAGTTCATTTGATGAAAGCTGACTTTTCCAAAGGATGATGTATCTACCAATTCAATAACCATGACTTACTGTGTGATCAAGATAAATGGTCTTGACTCTGTGAATGTTAGAAAAAAAGGAATTGTAGAAATATGTGAAAAATCTCAATTTAGTGGCCAGAATTCTCTACTCTTCGCTTTGAGCCATTGCTTGCAAGAAGCAGAAGAACCCTCTTCTGAAGAAATAACAAACACTATAAAATATTCTTATTTGTGATTAAAATCACCTGTGTTTCTACCTAGGCTTCCACATACTCAAACCTATGAGCTGGTAAAGAAAATAGGGTAATTTTCAATGTTAAAATAGAAATTCAGTATAAAGTGACATAACAGGAACAGTATTGATATAAATAATTGAAACTTTACAGTCCTCATTTTACATTCCAGCGTTCTGAGTTCTTCGCAGCATACTTTAACAAAGTATTTTGTTCAAACTTACAACACACTTTAATTCCATCTTCAAATATGTAAAACTAGAACAGTGAATGTTGAGAGCAACTGAAGACAGTGGGATCGGTCAAGGACAAATATGGCTAGTACAGGTATTCTGCACCAACATTTTAATGACTGTCTTTCTGTTTCTCCCCGTTTAAACTAGAACACTGTAGTATAAATAGATGGAATGTTCTAACAGCCTTGCGACCCTTCAAGTTCAGGCTATACCAGTTGTTAAAGGCCCTCCTCCTCATTGTAGCCTGGCATCTGCAGCTCTGGCATATAACTTAGGTTCAAGGCCTATACCAACCAGTATATATCCATTGAAAGCAGGCTATGAAGCTATATTGTCACAGAGTACCCAGGTATCTGGCTAGGGGGAAACCCATACAGTCCCATATTTGATATTTCTAGGCTGTTCCGATTACTGCATGGACTGGAGAGTAAATGAGACAATTCCTGATGCAGAAGGTCATTTAATTGAACGTTCAGCATTAACAGTATCTTTAACCTTCTCACCAGGAAAACAACTTTTCTAAATTACAGGGAAGTTGGGTGAAAAAAGTGGTGAAGCTGTGAGTTAAACACAGAAGGAGGAGGAATGAGTGCAACGGGAATGAAACAGATGAGCCATCATATCCCATCCCTTACCCAAAACTGAAGGGTTTTTAATCATATATGGGGTATCCACAATAAAGGATAAATACTCCTGGGTATACCTCAAAGATATTTTTTATTGGAATCGAATCCCTGCATATACCCAAAAATCACTTATTTAAAAAGTCCCAGCAATGGTAGAGTCCGTCATGATGGTATTTATCTACCATGGTGTGGAAAATCGGCTATGACAAATCATGCCACGAGACGCTGTGGGATAGGCGATTGCTCTAAAATCTTTTTGATTTAGCAAGTGTACTTCCAACACTCTATATTTTTTAGTGACCTGCCCATTCGTAGTGTATTTATATTATAGATAGTAGTAGGTGACAATTGTAAATTATGTATATTAATAATTACTTGTTTTCCTTCAATACGAGTACTACACAAGAAGGACAAACATCTGCTCATTGTTTTGTATTAAGGCAGCATTTCGTTTTATTAACACAGGAGAACTTGTACCTTTAAAGAAAGAGTTGGTAAGAGTTATCCGATTATCTACATAGTAGGTCCAGTTGTAGGTACAATTGGTTAGATCTAATTTCTTCATAACAGCAGGACATAGTATTGTGATACTAAACTGAAATATCTGTTCACTACTATGGAAACTGGAGTATCATGAAATACATTTCTGTGACATAATTCAGCAATTTAGCTGTACTAAGATTAAGATACCAAAATTATGGGTAGTTATCATACGTTGATGTGTGGAAAATTTTAACACATAGATTGAATCTATATATTCTAGTACCTTATCCTGGGCTTTAAATAAGAGGACTATCAACCAGTTTTTAGTCCTTCACAATATTCCCAACTAGAAATCTTTTATTTTTTTTAGAATACTAAGAAAGTGTTTGATACCTACTCCACCACAGACATGTTTTGATAAGTGGAATCACCATCCACAAGTCACGTACTACTGTTGCTGAAGAAAGAAAGTGTGACTCACAAGAATTTCATTTATTTTATTGGTTACATGCACTCCCCTATGAACTAAAAAAAAAAATCTCAGTTCAGCATCTTAACTCTTAAAAATCTACACAGCCTCTGAAAGCAGGTAGTAAAATATTCCAACATGCAGTCTTTATTCGAACCATTGCCTAGACAAATACCCATACTTTCTACATGGAGTCTGTTGCTTTCTGAGGTACTCTACGACCTAATAGAGTGTGATTGGTTAAGTTAGAGTTGGTATGACCGAATGAAAAACAAGGTTGCTCTGCTTTTTTTTTTTTTTTTTAACTTCTTCAAAATATGGCATTTGAAATCAACAGAATTAAAACAGACTTGAGGTATTTTATCATTATGATACTTGCACTTTTTTGGAATCAATTGCACAAAGTATTTCGTTTGATAGTGTTTGTTTCTAGGACACACTCAGGAACGATGTCGAGTTTACAACCATGTTAAAATGCCTAACAAGGTCATAACCTGAAATGAACCTTCAAATGTTACCTTTTACACACAACGTGTGACAGGGGAGTAATTTACTTGGATTTCAAACAAAATACTAATTTATTACCCACTGTCTAGGTTTAAGCTACTGTGTGTAGTACATCACGCAGTAAATTATTAATGCCTCTGCTGGAGAGTCTTCATTCATTAAATATTTATTCGACACTTCCCTAGGCTCCGGGTTCTGCCAATGAATGATGCTAGGCGGACAGGTCATTATTTACTCCCTCAGCTGCTTTTTTTCAAAAGCTCAGGACAGTGCTATCATGCTTTGACACTTTAGGTCGCAGCACACCTGTCTGGTTTGCTAAAGACATCTTGGGGACTTTTAGAAAGTTGATCTAGGAATGCGTTCGCCTGTTGATGACCACTGGCGTTGTGGTTTGTAACTCCCATTTTCTAGCTTTCTATTTTCTGGCCTTCTGTAAACATGCCTTTCAATCTTGTCACATGTGCTGTGCATTCAAAAAACGAGATCAAATGTCAGGTGTTGTTTCCGAGGATGCATATTTATTTTTCTTTCTCTGATTTCAAAGTGAGAGGATTTACATGACAATCTTGCTGGATACTGGGGTTAGGAAAGAGTATTTGTCTGGTACACAACTTCATTTAAAGGAACTATGTTAGGTATTTCAGAACATATCAGAATTAGGAAGACTAATGAAGCATGTTTTATGTTATTTCTGAAGTGTTTTGGAAACAAATACTTTTATATGATCAAAACAAATAATTACATTAGGTGATGCAATCTGCACAAATTTTCGTTTGTGAACTTTATAGTTTTATTAGTAAAACGGTATGTCTGTATAAATGTAATGGTCATTTCAATTGAAAATGTGTAGTCTGTAATGACTGTGCGCTACCATACCATACATACTAAGCTCTACACCACTCCACTCCACGCTGCACCACACCATACCATTGCATTTTACTCTGCACCACTCCACTTTACATCACTCCATGACACTGCACTCTGCACAACTCCACTCTACGCCACTGCACTCTATTCCATTTCACGCTGCACCGCTTTACTCTGCCCTGTACTGCTCTATGCCAATGCACTCTTCACTACTCTTCATCACCACTGTACTCTTCGCCACTGCACTCTACATCACTCCAGTCTAGGCCACATCAATCTACTCTGCACAACTCCACTCTATGCCAATGCACTTTACTCTAACACTCAACCCTATGTCCCTACACTCTACATCAATCCACTGTATACCACTATAATCTATTCTACATTGTTGCATTATATGCCACTTCACTGTACACCACCTTATTCTAGGCCATTACACTCTATGCCTCTCTATGCAACTTGCCTCTACCCCGCATCGCTCCAATCTATGCTGTAACAATCTACTCTACACAACTGCACTCTACGCCACTTTACTCCACTCCACTATATGTCACTCTACCCTTCACCACTGCACTCTACTCTCCCTCACTGTACTTGAGACCACTGCTCTCTAAAACACTCTATTCCACTCTGAAACTCTACTCTGCAACACAGCACTCTCTACCACTGAACTCTACTTCACTGTATTCTGCATTACTCCGCTCTATTCCACTACACTTCATGGCAATATAATCCACTCTGTACCAATCTGTGCTACACCACTCTGCACCACTGCATTCTATGCCATTCTACTATACTCTCTACACTACTGCACCCAATCCGATTCAACTCCATGCCACTTCCCTCTCCATCTCTCAACTCTGCGCCACTCCACTCTGTACCACTCACCACTCTATTCTGCACCACTGAAATCTACATTACTGCATTCTACGATGCTGTATTGTATGCCGCTGAATTCAATGCCACTGCACTCTACAACACTACAGTCTGAAACGCTCTACACTAATGCACTCAACACCAGTCCACTCTATGCGACTCCACACTATGCCACTCCAATACATGACACTCTCTGCCACTTCGCTCTACTCCACATGACTCTCCTCTATACCACTAACTTTTAGCCATGCTGGTGTATCACATGGTTCAAACACATTAGCAAAGCCAGTGGCTCTTGCATAGGTGAGACCAATTGGCTTTGCCAATGTTTGTTAGAGAAAGGGCTTGTTCCAAAACACTAAGGTTGCATGGAATGCGCCGAGGTCACAGGGCAGTCTTTTGCTAATAGTGACACATAGCTATAAAATGAAAGGTCCCGCCGTGTTCTTTTTCTTTTAAATCGCTTTTGCAATTAGAGACAGCTGATCAATGAGCGCACTAAAATGCCAAACAGTGAATGAGAAAGTATTGACAAGGCACAGCTGAATGTTTGCAAACTCAACAAGCTGGAACCAAAGAAATCATGTGTCCTTTTAGATACGATGAGTTCAGGGCATTCACGTTCTGGTGCCTCAACAGTCATACGAGAACGGAAACAGATTTACTAGAAACACAGCACTTTATTCCGGCCTGAATATGCAAAACACGTTCATGCTAACAGTTGTAAAGAGGAAGGAGAGATTTTGAGAATAAAAAAAGAAAGCGGGGGAATTTATTTTCTCCATTAACTTATATTACAGTCAGTGAAGGTAATTTTGAGCACGAGCCAGCTAAAGTAAAGACAAATTTAGCTTTAAAAATGGTTAATTGTCACCTAAATGAAGTTTGTTGTCAGTTTGGAAAACAATGTATTAGCTTAGTGCTGGATTAGACAAGAGAGGGAGACGCATGCACATTTTTCAGAGATATGCAACCATTATCTAAACGTGAACTAGAATGAAGACACTCTTTTTAGGGTCGAGCCTGCTTTGCATGCGCTCGCGCATGCGTATAGCAGGGAGACTCTTTTGTATTTATAAAAGGGCTCTGAGCCCTGTCAACTTCACGTCAGTGCTTTTTATTGGTTCGTGGGCTTCCCTAATTACATCTGCTTGCTTTCATTAGTCAAAGGCACGCATATGGCACGCCTTTTCCGGTGGCAAGCCCTCCTCGAGCGCAGCGACCAAGTACAGAAAACATGCGAGGCTCGCTGTTTTCCTTCGAGCTCGTGGACTTTTTTTTCTCTAATTTAGAAGCCCGATCTCGCTTGGCAGAAGTCGAGCGCTTTACCTACTTGATTTCACTTTTTCGGGTTACGTGCATAAATGCACTTTTGCCCGATAGGTGAAAAGTCGGGTTAGGAGTTTACAACGCGATTGGCTCTAACACGAGCAAACGCGAGACCCGATGCATTGTAAATGCTTGTTTAAACTACTGTTCCTTGGAAAAGAGTTTGCCTCCGGTAATCCTTTAAGATTCTGTGTATCAGTGAGTGAGTGCCCGCTTTCCTGCAAACTGCCAAAATGTTTTTTTTGTTTTTTTTTCCAGAATATATTTTTACTTGCTTTTCGTGTTCCACTAAGCACAGGCAGCGGGATGCAAACCAACAATACTTACATAACTACCCAAGAACCCCAAGTAGAGGATATTAAGAACTGAGCGCCCCCCAATAACACACTACTCCTTTTATCTTAATTTTGCACAGGGCCCGTTTGAAGCGGTCTCATCTTTCAGGAAACTCATGGGCCCGCAACATCCCTCTCAAGACAGGACCCTGTTCGACCAGGATCAATAACTATCCACAGTTTCAACTAGGAAACCATCTTGCACCAAGTTGTACACCTAGTCAGGTCTCTAAGAAACCCCTGTGGTCTGACCCCTGCTGTTCGATTACAAAACAGTGCTTTGGAGGTACGTTGCCCTGATTTAATGGTCAAGTCTCTCCATGTTGTCCACCAAAGTTCTGTCCTCCGTAATGAGTACACATATCAATCTATAAAATACACCTCTAGTGATTTGATTCAGCCAAACAATGCTCACCTTTAACTACAAAACATCACACTTTAACTTGTCCAACTCTACATCAGTGGTGGTTATGCTTTTGTCTTTTTTTATGCAGTGTTACTCAAAGGATGTTTAGAAGATGAAGGTACCCTGGGAAATTCTGACCTTAGTGAGAAACCTACATGTAATCTTGTCAGCTACAAGGAATCAAAGCTGCCCATATTTCTACATTGCTTTTTAGGGTGCAGCCTATCAGACAGCACAGCTGTCTGCTTTGCTACAGACATCTTGGGGACTTTCAGAATGGTGAGCTAGGAATGCATTCTTCCCTTTAATTACCATTGGCTTTGTGGTTTGTAACTCACATTTTCTGGCTTTCTATTTGCTGGCTTTTTTTGGTTTAGGCTCTCCAGGTTCAGTTCATCCATCCCGTTGCCTAAACCATGTTTACTGTATTCTTCCACAAACTCAATTTCTGTAAACAAGCCTTTAAATCTTGTTTTTAACATGTCACATTTGCTGTGCATTCAAAGCCTGAGGTCAAATGCCAGGCACTCTCTTCCGAGAACGCATGTTTACTTTTCTTTCTCTGACTTCAAAGTGAGAGGATATATGTGACAATCTTGCTGCATACTGGGGATAGGAAAGAAGTTTTTTGTAGCACATGACAACATTTTAATGAGCTGTGTAAGTATTTCAGAATATATCAGATTTGGGAACACAAATGAAGCACATTTTGTGTTATTTTTTTAAGTGTGCTGGCAACAAATATTTTAATATGATCAAATCATTGCACTAGGTGATGCAATTTCCACACATTTTTGTTTGTGCACTGTATATTTTAATTAATAAAACTGAATCTCTGTACAAATGTAATGGTCATTTCAATAAAAAATGTGTTGTCTGTAATGGCAGTGCACTACCATACCATGCATACTCCGCTCTATGCCACTCCACTCTCCACCACTACACTCTACTCTGCACCACTCAACTTTACACCACTCCACGGTACACATTGCATTCATGGCACTTCACCCTATGGCGCTCTGCTGTACCCTATACCATTCTAATCTATGCCAATGCACTCTTCGCCACTGTACTCTGCACCACTCCAGTCTAGGCCACATCAACCTATGCTGCACAACTCCACTCTATGCTACTCTGCAACATTGCACTCTACACTATTGCAATCTCTGCCAATACACTCTACAACAATGCACTTTACGCTGTAACACAACTCTATGTCCCTGCACTCTTCACCAATCCACTGTGCGGCACTCTAATCTACTTTGCACCACTGCACTCTATGCCACTTTACTCTACGCAGTTACACTTCTATGCCACTCTATGCAAGTGCACTCCGCTCTAAACCATTTCACTCTACTCAAACATTCTACTCTATGTCACTCCTATCTCTGCCACTGTACTCTACTCTGCATCACTATTCTATGCCACTCTACTCCACTGTACTCTGACACTCTACTCTGCAACACTGCACTTTCTCTTACTGAACTCTTTGTCTCTATACTCTGCACAATCCCACTGTACGCTACTCCACTCTATGCCACTGCATTCTATGGCACTATACTTTACACCACTTTAAGCTACTCTACCCTGCATCACTCTATGCCACTGCACTCTATGTCTCTCAACTCTACTCTGCACTCTATGCCACTCAACTCTACTGTGAACCATTGCCCTCTGCATCACTCAATTCTACGCCACTCCATTCTACGTCACTCCGCCCTGCTATGCACAGCTCTAATGTATGCCACTGCATTCGAAGATGCTGCATTCTATGCCGCTGAATTCAATGCCACTGCATTCTACGCCACTATACTCTGCAATACTATACGCCAATGCACTCTACACTGGTCTACTCTACTCTATGCCACTCCAGTATATGCCACATGACTCCACACTATGCCACTCCAACACATAACACTCTGCCATTCCACTCTTCATCATTCCACTCTGCAACACTTCACATGACTCTCCTCTATGCCACTAACGTTTAGCCATGCTGAACAGCAGCCAACATCGCTAAAACACATTGGCAAAGCCAATAGCTCCTGCACAGGCAAGACCTATTGGCTTTGCCAGTGCTGGTTTAAACCTGGTGACATTTTTAATAGAAATGAATGACCAGAATCCCGCACTTAGTAAACTATTACTGCAACAAAACCTCTATGATGACTCGTTGAAAAAAACTGCCTCTGCAAACTGTAGTGCTGTGTGAAGGTAAAAAATACTTTCTTTAAAGATTTGACAATTACAAGCTGCACCCACTTTCCCTCCACCAGCCGACCTCTTGTCAGCCACTGCAATTCCTTCTTCAGTAGGGCAAACCGATGCTAATACATAAGAAGGGCGGAGGATCGACATGGGTATGAAATCCTTTCTACTGCATCTCCTAAAATTCACCAGAACTAGTCGGCTCGTTAGGATCTGACTACCACAAGATGTAGTAAGTCCTGCTCCTTGTTGTGTGCTTTCCATTGGCTTCCAATGTATCAGCATGCCTCATACATACACCTATCCATGGCAATCTTCCAACCTTCTTAAATTGTAAAGTCTTTATGTACAATTCTACCCGGACCCATCGTTCTCGAAAATATATTTTCTCTTAAATTATGCCGTTTTAAAAGAGCTAGATTAGGTGGAAGAACATTCTCTGGGTTAGCTCAATCCTGAATATGCTGTCTTCGAGATACATTCAATGTTGTCCTCTGTGCTCTTCTGTAAAAGTTAAAGACACCTCTGTCCAGACATTAACTGATTTATTCCTCTCTGAATATCCTCAGTCAAGAGATTTCTTAAGGTGACAGTGTGCCATATAAGCTTCCATATAACATAATACATAATCAGAGATTTTACTGTGTTCATAACAGACACAGTATAAACAATGGTTGGGGAGCCTCGCTGCTGCCGGACTGTCTGCTCTGTGAACTTCTTCTTTCTCATGGATGTGCACTTTTACATGTCATTGTCAAACCACATGTTTTAGAATTAATTTTCTCTCAATCTTCTTTCTCTAAGATAACATTCCATTTTATATCAGTGCAAACACATTTCCCCATAGTCTATTATTACTCCAGTCTATTGTGCATGGACCGGTGATAAGTGACCTGCATCAACTTGGTTTGGAGCTGAATATGGCTCCTTATTTGCCAACCCACTGTAGCAGAAACATAATTGTACAGAATGTTGCAATCTCACTCTCACAGGTAAACTATACCTTCAGTGTCACTAAGGAGGAGAAAAGTCAGATCCATCTTAACAGCTCACTGAGGTAGGAGGGGATAGGAAATTTGAACCGTTTTTAATTTTTCTTTCACTTTCATAGTACACGAACTGGTGTTTCTACAAAGCTCTGTTCAAGGGAATATTAGTGGAACGTGGTAAAATCATCATTTTATACTTTTCAATATTCATCAATATTTACGGTCTGTTTGGCGGCCTAATTACTATATATGTATGCTATTGATTAATGTGTTTAAGGCTGTTGGTAGCTAATTTAGTCTCGTCGACCTTAGATGAACTTACCTTTTTTAACCGAAGTCATGGGTTCTGTCTTTAATCTGTGTACAGATAAGAGGGGCTTATACTGTGTATGTATAAGTCTTCTGTGAGCAGTAATTACAGACTTCAGTCTGCATACGTTGGAGTGCTATTTCCAATAAGGAACTGAGGCACTGCATTTCCAAAACCTGCATTGCTTGCTGTTTGCTTGTCCACAGCATGTCTGAATGGTAAATCATGGACATGACACTTTTACTATCAGATACAGGAAATGACAATTTGACCTTTGGCCTGCCATAGAAAATGCTATCGTAAATCTATGCACAGATCCTGCAAGTGTACACAATCCGAGTTGCTACCTATAAAGCAATGCTGTTCCCATAGAAGACATTTGAAAATTCCAAAGCTGAAATCGACATGAACACCTAATTTCTACTATCTATAGATCACCTCAAAACATTCTGAAATAATGTTTTTCCCTTCCAAATTACATTAACACGTTTTTTAATTGTTTGCCGTCAAGTTCCTTTTCGTCCTTGAAAAACACACAAATGATATTGATTAGTCCATAAACCCACAGGAGCTAACTGATTGCCACTACATCATCTGAGTCTGAAAGTACCAATTACCTGCTTTATACTAGGGATGGCTAGATGACCAGACAATAAAAGATAAAGTTCTGATCTTTTTAGAAAATTATACAGCAATTATAACTAAACTAAAATTAAGCCTTAGCATTAAATCGTGGATTTCTCCAAACCAATAGGCTCATCAATATAGGGCAAATTACTGAAAATGAGTGGATTTCTCACTCATGATCATTTATGTTCCGCATGGTTTCTGAAAATCATTTTCTTAAGTTCTTAGCTAGTGAGTTGATCTATGTAAATGTGGACTTTGATATTTCTTTATAGTATCCTTTTGTTAATATTTCTCATGATAGATGCTAATATAAAGTCAAAAAAAACTTTTGAAAGGAATACTGTTGAGACAGAAAGTCCCCTGCGTGGTGACAGGCATGCACCCTTGCCTGAGTGCCCTACCTGCATGGATATCACTGACCATTTGTTACTGATTTATGGTCATGGGCACACACACAAAATGTGTGTCTGCCATGATATAGGTTGGTCTTATGATTATGAGGTCTTGTTGGACCAGGAGGGGTGCCCTAATTAGTACCCTCACAGTGCAAGAAGGCTATGGCCCTTGCCTTGTGGTGGCAAAATACCCATTTTTTTTATTTTTATTAATCAGTAGTGCGAACAGGAGTACCAGCCCAGTCATGAAAAGTTCTGCAGCTGTATACTTAAACCACACTTGGCCTACATGATGTCTGCATGAAGCAACTTGGATGAGGGTGCTGGGATGAATGTGTGCCTGTGGGTGGTAAATAACATGGAGACCTGTGGATTCAATTTTTTGGTCAGACCAGTTAGTTAGAGGTGAGTACTGCAACCCCCAGACAACCCCCAGACACAAGACAAGGATTGCTGACATTCCAGAGGGCTGGAATGGAAACACATACACTGAAGTAAGGGGGAGCAAAGCTTTCTCTGTACACATCAAAGGTCCATTTGATTCCAGGAAGAGTTACTGCTCAGTGGAGCTTGGCCTCAGTGTCAGGCGAAATGGAGGGTCTGATAAGGCTGACACTGTAGAACCAGGGAATCAAATAGTGGGGAAGGCTTAGGCCTTTGAAACTTTTAGAGGGCTATTTCAGTGGAGGCTTACAGGCAGATGTGTGATGGATCAATCGCAACTGCAGGCACTCCTGCAGTGGCAGACGGTCCTGTTGTACTTAGGTTGGTAACTCTTAGCTTAGCTCAGCGGTTTGTGCCTTTTATAACATACACATTTTATTCACATTTTATTCCTCACTTTAGCAAAGCCTGCTTTTCAAAAACTGTTCTACATATTTTATCAGCTGACTCGTCTAGGAAGGCAGAGTTAATGCTGCACGTTTTATCAAGCCATTGTATGACATGTAATCCGTACCTTTGTACAAGGCTGCTATGTACGGTACGTGATATGTCAATTTGTATTGCCAGCTCACGACCCAGCTCTATCCTCGAGACACATCATTATGTCACGCCTTTCTGTGAACTCTGTATTGGTTATTATATAAACAGCACACAGACCAAAGGAGGGTAGAGGGCATTCCAGTTGCGACTGTCCTGGGACACGTACCACAATACAGACAGCTTTGCTGATCCTGGTGCTGATTCTTTAGCTTCCCAAGGGGATTGCCGTCCAGATAACAGGCAGACACCTGCTATTCTATTCAGGTATGGGGTTGGGGCTACTCCCTTAGGTCGGGCCTGGAAGAATGGCTACAACTACTATGCTCTCAGATCTAGACAGGTCTTGGTAGGAATCTCTAGAATCCCCAGGCTTTCTAGAATCACACAACTTGGTGGGGTTCTTCATCCTCTTTACTTTGGATGTAATGATGATTACTGTGTTATTTTTCACCTGCCCTATTATTGCAGCACATGCTTATTATTACTAGTATGCAACAGCTTCAATAAAAGCATTGAAATTGAGTTTGCATCTTGTGTCTTGCCTTAGCATGTGTGAGTACCTGAGTAACTGAGTGAAAGGAGTATGAACTATTTCCATGACTTCGCTGAGGGTCAGAGCATCGGGAGTAGGTTGCCACAAATTACCTCTCCCCTGATAGAGTTCGGTGAGGCACTGTGAGCTAGCCAGGATTTAGGTTGACAGTTACCAAGTGGTACAGGGTTGACTCAAGTCTTCCACACTCAGTGATGATGATGAGTATAATTACCAAAATAGGAACTGCACAACAGTCCCTTTGACAAAGGAAAGGAAAGGACAGAAGAGGGGACATTTCAAAGGTGCTTACACCCACAACAGAAACTATCAAGGACCAGATAACACATCACACCTGTATCTGGATATGGACTCTAATGGCGAGACCCACAAGTGGATCAACAGCAGTGTATTCTGTTGTGGAAAGAAGATAACAAAACTTCTAGCAGCTGGAACCAGGAATAGGTACAAAGTCTGCTAGTCTCCCTGCTGGGTGAGGGGCATCACCTAGGAAGTAAAGACCAACTTCCCAGAGCCTGGACACCAGGCTTCTTGCTGCCTGCCTGCCAAGACTAGCGAACCCTGTGAGGGGGAGGACTAGAGTGCATGGAGCACTTCTGTCTTTGCCTTGATGATATTTAAAAAGAATATCTTGATGAGTACCACCTTGTGGCCCCACCCTCCATGCTGGCTCCATTTATGAGGCCTATGTAAGAATTTTTTAGCAGCCCTATCTAGAGAACGCCAATATACAAAATTAATATTCAGAGTAGTTCAATTTTTTTTATTTGATAGATATGACTTTACAAATAATGACAATGTAGTCATTACATTATACAAAATCACACAATACACTGGATGTACTTATTACTCAAAGTGAAGTCAAATCTGTGATCATGAACGTAAAACCATTATAAATATGTCAATATTGGCACTTCTTGTGGCTTAGACTTAGAAAATGAAAATAAGAACAGCACAAGTCTGGAGTAAGGGATCTTCATGTGGTGACTGCTTAAGTTTTACAGTACTTGATTTGTATGTATTTCTTTTACTTTAGGCATTTGATATAGCATAGGTCTATCTTTAAAATGTAGTGAGCGCCTTACACCGATCATACATATTATGCAGTACCATACCTAACACATGATGCTGTAGGCAGATCAGTGCTGTGCTTGGAGTCTGGGTGTTGTGGGGGCTTCATGGAAGCACTGCTATTTTTTGGAGAAACTTTTGTAGCAATTGACCCTGACTGAACACAAGGATAATTTAGAAGGTAAAACATAGAAATAATGTCACTAAGCGGTAAAAAATACCTTGCGTACTTGTGAGAATCTTGATCAGAAAGGTTGTGCCTAGGTTGCAAAATGCAGAAATAGGATCTTGCAACATTATGATGTGCTGGTGGCAAGATAAGTTGGACACTACATATTATAGTCCATGCCACAATGCGGAGGCTAAGGGATGTCGGAGGTGGGGGCTGGAGAGCTGTTTGAAGGTGTTCAGTGAGTTGCCAGCCTTCAAGGAGAAGCAAAGGACATCCCAGTAAATGTTGTTAAGAAGAAAAGTATCAGGATACTTAGTACAGCCAGTGGGATATCGGGAGGATATGTAATATTGAATTAGAGTAGAGGGGTGAATAGGAGATAATTTTGTTTTGTATTTAGTACCTTTAATCATGAGCAGAAATCGTTATTAAAAACACTATATAAAAAATTAAGGGAACAATATCAGACAAACTGTTCCTTGCTACTGGGGTAAAGGCTTACAAAAAAAACTAAAATGTAGTTTAGGATAATCCAAAAAAGAGAAGTGTCCTAAGTTTTTTAATGATTTTAAGTGTAAAACTGTCTGGGTTGTGAAGGACATGCCTTAGTCATACCACCATTACCTTATACGGGCATTTCCTCTTTTGTTGCAGATAATGAAAAACAACTTTCTTATTCTGTTGTAAAAGTGTAACATATAAAAAGGAAAAAACAATCATAAATAAGGAATATCAGTTCTTTCCTTTTCCTGCACTAAAACATGAGTCAATTAGGTGGGAAATTGTGTTCTCTGGAAATGTCTCAGTGAATGTGGATTTTGCAAAATTGGAGATGTAAGTTTTTTTTAATTTTACAAAAAACAGAAAAGTTAAATTATTTTATTTCCAGAATGCGAACTTGCCCTTAGCAAAACTGTGCTTCTACTGTGAACGCATGTCTTAATTAAAAACTAGTAAAGAACAGTTTTATAGTAGTAAGTTTTCAAATACGCTGAACCTTCAGCATAATCTGATTTCAGTACAGTGCACAAGACAAAAAAACAAACATGAATGGCAAAATCAATAGCGACGTTTAGAGAAAGTCGCACCGACTTATTACTACCAATGAAGGTAACTCAAGATTGTCTCCTCCTAACCATCATACACTAGCTACTTAGCACTTTGGTCCATAGAAGTGAACTCTGGATCTATGTTCATACAACCAAACAATAGGCCCATGGGGATAATACCCAGATCTTCATATAGAAAGATTTAGTGGCTATACTTCTGCCATTTCTGGGGTTCAGCAAACAAGTAATATGTACGTGGTAGCTGATGACTGACGATGGTGAGTTCGCCTTTCTCAATGAAAGGAGGACATGGGTGAGGGGAGTTCGTCCTCTGTTAAATGACTCACATCAGTTGCCTTTTAGGCCTGAACGGTTACTTTCTTTGGAGATCTCCTTAAAATATTGGTGGACGATGTTTTGCCGATGTGGTTTTAGAAGTGTGGAAAGGAGCTAATTCAGTGCCTATAGCTAGCCCTTCCCGCTTTGCCAGGACAGTGTTACGTCCAATCTGACCAGCATTAGTAATACATAGTCTGAAGCACAGAGCTATCATTCACATGAGTTGGATACCGGATGTACATTTGAACTGGTACCTAAAAAGGCATGGTTACCTAAAGAGGCAAAGTTCCTGAACCAGTGTCGTAACTGCAGTTCTGACAAGTATACATCTGGTTAACATGGCAATCTAATTTGAGTTACTTTACCACGAGGGGCGTTACATGTAATACATTGGTATATCCCCCATAACGAAGCCTTGGGCACTAAATGACCATGGAGTGTTCCATTCAATATGGATTAGTAGGGCAGCAGCTTTGAAGCGGCTTTGACCCGCAACTGAGATGTGCATCTGTTTTGCGCAGCCTCTAATTTTCCCTCTTCCAAATCCGTAAATGGCTGACTGTCCAGTGTCCACTCCAAATCACAGTAATGGGCTGCTGCCTTCATGAAATGCTGACAATATATACAAATCTAATAGCCTTAATCAAGAAACAGGCAAAAACCAATGATTGGTAGGAAGTGGGATTTTTTTTTTTTTTTTTAACAGGAGTGGCTGGTGCTAATCGGAATCAATATTATCCTTTGTTGTCCTGATGCAATGTTACACACCACATTTCTAGACAAACTCAGTATAAGCAGTGAGGTTTGCTTTGTTTTCACGCTAGGCACAGGTGTTCATTTGTATGGGGGCCTGCTGTAGAGTGGGGTATGAAGAATATACTTTATGCATGATTAAGTACCCCTTCTGTCTAGTATATTCATGCTGCATTTAAATTTCAATGACATGGAAAATGCATGTTCTCTCTCGTATCCTGGTTCAGGTAATGCGACTAATCACGTAGTCTAGGGGGAGGGCAGGCATTAATCATGCATTTGAGCAGCTTTGAATGAAAATGAATCATTTCATAAAGCATGAAAGAAAAAAACACACCATAACTCCACATTATGTGCAGTGATCTATCACAAAGATTTGGAAACTGTAATCTAAAATTTTGCATAACAGCTGTCAAGGGTGGCGAGATGCCTTTCTTAATTGGTGAACAGTCCCGAAATTTAAAAAGTAGGAAGTAAAATTATATGGATGCGCTTAGAATCAACTATACGCTGGAGAGGAAGAGCTTTTGCCTGTAATGCTTAGAATACAGCACTGCTCTCCTCAAACAAGTTGCATTCGAAACGTGGGGAGTGGTGTACATTTCTTAGCCCATATTTGCATGCCATGTGGGATTATTTGGATTATACAACACCAAGGAAGAACTGGATAAAGAATCCTCTCCATGGCTCGTATTCCGAATCACTTCCCCCAACGTTCAGAGATTCTGTAGGCAGACACATGTTGGAGAGAAACTGCAAATATTTCTGTACTATTTGTTCCTGTGGTACAACTCTATCACCTACATTTATAGTGCCACTGCCCAATGTTTATCCTCACATTCACTTAGATACCGGTTTTGGTCCAAAAATGAGTGAACGTGTCCTATTTTCCAGACTCTTTCCTGTAGTGCCAAACATCTCCTTTTCGAAGGCGCATATCTACTCTTCATGGGACCATCTCTCATTTCCTTCGTCCATCTTTCATCTTCTCTTTCTAGACTCTCCTGTCACCTGGACACCATCTATTCTTCTCATGGCCACAAGTATTCTTACCATGGCAGCTGTAATTTGTTATGGCCCACATCTCCTCTATAACCCATCCTCGCCTCTTCCAGCTCGATCCTCTTCTCCTTCTCTACTGCTCACCTCCCTTCAGACTTCTCCAGTTAAACACGTCGCTCTCCTATCCCATGACTGGCCATGATTTTCTTCCCACTGGCTCACTTCTGATCTCTCCTCCCTCACCTTTGAATTTCCCTTTCCACTTATCTGATCAGTTTTTCCTTTCCTGGCCTTTTCTTTCTTTCTCACCTCATCCCTTCCATACATCTATTTGTCCCTGGTTCATTCCTCCTCTTGCCTCCTCATTCATGGCTCACTTCTCCTGCCACATCTCCCACCTATCGAAAGACAGGACATCCACAGCTTTTTGATAGATGCCCCACATCTGCCAAACTCTAAATCAGACCCTCACTGAGTGTGTATCTAAGCGCTGTTAGTGATTCTGCTACATTTAGATCACATAAACCCTTCTTTAGGCTGCACCATATACTTCAAAATATTATAATTGCATTTTCATGCTCAAGCTCAGGTTTTCTATGCCAGTTTCTCCCACAGTCCTTAGCACTGAAAGCAAGTGTTATAATTGCTCAAATGTGGTGTTCTAATGCTTAACATTATTTTTAATAAATTACATTTAGATGCTCAACTAAAGCT
Source organism: Pleurodeles waltl (assembly GCF_031143425.1). NCBI lineage: Eukaryota > Metazoa > Chordata > Amphibia > Caudata > Salamandridae > Pleurodeles > Pleurodeles waltl. The sequence goes on along the minus strand of NC_090449.1, from coordinate 716,205,429 downwards.
GACCTAAGTTAGTCATCATAAAACTCCTAACATATTTTTTATTTTCTACCAATAATAAATGGATGAATAAATCACAGCTTCAGGCAAACACTCAGTAATTCATAAATAATTCAATACTCAAACAAATCATGGCCTGGTACCTGAGTTTAATGGCAGTGCTCTACCGAAAAATACATTTTCTGCTGGACGTGCTTTAACATAAATGATATAATAAATAAAGATGTCTACAGAGATATTCCATATATATCAAAAGGTAACTAATAAGTAATGTCAGCAGATTAAAGCCTCTTGGCACAGAGAGGAATTCCAGTCACTGGAAGTGGCCACGAAAGCAACTCGCGAGTACAATTTGAATTTTCATCAAGAAAAAATCAAATGAAACCTTTCGTATAAAGTGACAGTCATAGAGATCTAAGAAAACAACAACCTACAATACATCCCACCGTGGAAAAACCAAAAATCTACACTTACCCATTGGGGGACAGGGTGTATCCACAGACCCCCCCCCCCACATACAGACAAACTCACAATCAGAGAAACTCTGCACCACAGTCCAAAGAGGGCTTCTATGCTGAAAATGTGCACTACATAAAAGCCATGGAAATTACGTGACCACAGTAAACACAAGATCACATTTGCACACACTCGAAGAAATCCCTGCCTAAAAGAAACTGATAAGGAAATGATAAATACAATTAATGAGGATGTGTTCGTAATACTGTGCTGCACATTTACTAACATTTTGTAGTGGGTTTGTAGCATAAGAGTGACGCAAACATGCACAAAATGTTTATTTTGTGTTTACTTTGCAGCACAAAACTTATTTTGTGCTGGAAAGTTGCCTGAAAGTACTTTGCATCAAGAAGGCATTGCATGAGTGGTACCAGTCGTGGCTCACTGGTGTTACAGGGGGAGGAGCGGCGCGCGGGCGGGGGGGGATGCGGCAATAAATTAAAATAAATGTTAAAAAACGTATCTCCGCTCCGCACCACCGCTCCTCTGCTGAAGGCAGGCTGCTGCCACAGGCTTCCAGCCTGCCCTGCGGCCAATCCTGATGTTGCTCAGAGCAGCATTAGGATTGGCTGTGAGTGTCCAGCCAGGGCAGACTGGGAGCTTGTGGTTGCTCTCTCCAGCCTGGCAACACAGTGCCAGGCTGGAGAGAGCACAGTGCGCATGTGTGCTTGGCCCTCACTGCTCGTCACCTTCATGGCCGTGCCCCTTTCACAACGAAAGGATAATAAACATAGGTTTTTATTCTTTCGTTCTAAAAGGTTTGCAGCTTCTGCTGCTGGCAGGAGGGTGACGCTCCTCCACCACAGCAGAGGAGCCGCCACTGAATGGTACATGGACCTTCACATGTAAGCAACCAATAACAATACCACTAACCGCAGTAGACAGGGCAATATGCAAAAAAACAGCCCACAAATATTTTTTTTTTAAAGAAATAGAAGCAGACCAAGCACACAAGTCCTAATAATGAAGTTCATTCTTTTCTAGGCAGCTACGCACAACAAACCAGGTGAACGCTGTCACTCAGGAAGCAAGACAGTCAATGGATGAAGTGTGCTCACCCCTCTGCCCCAGGCTGTATGTTGTTGTTGGAAGAAGCAAAATGTGAATGCGCCTGAACAGATAAATGGAAAATAAAGATGGTTGAAAGGCACATCATGTATATTGAGAGTAATATCTCAACTGTTATTTACCTGGGTACTAGCCACATGCTGAGCACAGTTCTTTCTGACATAATTCATGCTTTAAAAGATGACATTTGATGACAAGTGTCTGGAAACATAGTAAATGTGAAACTAAAACTATGAAAATAGTACATTTAAATAAAGCAAATTAAGCCTAAAAAAAACAGTTTTTTAATCTAGATATATAATATATGAAGATATTTTTAAACAAATGGCAGGAATTTGCTATATGCCCCAATGTCGTATAGTATTTAAAATGATCACACCAGAAGGAAGCAGTGCTTATGAGGAGACATTAATTAAAACAAAAACGCGCTTAAAGAGTATGCCACCTTTCCTAATCTCTGGGGATGGCATCGACCAGGTAACTGTTCATCCTATAGCTGTAAGATCTATGGCAAAGGTGCCTACTGTGGGGAAACCGTAATTAACATATGTGAATCTCAGGCAGCATATAAATAAATGTGGTAACTGTACTCAACCCCCTCCCCCCGCCATGGGCAGGACCACGCAAACCTTTGTCCCCCTTAGTGCTTCATGTCATTGCTGAAATGTATTAAAGAAGGGAAACAGTAGTAGCTTATGCATCCATCATTCTAAGCCTTTTGAGTAACTGAGCCAATCCCAGCAAACTATACTAGACACCACTTAAATGTTATTTCTCTCAGTCCGGGGAATTACTCAGTTTGAATGGCATTGCTGCAATTATGCAATCAAACCAAAGGCAAGGGCACACAATGGGCGGAAGTGAAATCAAGAACAGTCGCCCGAAATTAGTAGCCTTCTTCTACCTGCTTGCAATGGATTATAATGGAAGCAATTTAAAAAATGTTACGCTCAAAATATTGTTAAGGTTTTTTTTCCTAACAAAGCAATATCTATTCGATAAATACATTATTAAATCTGAGATTTAGTAGATAATTGAGAACCTTTCTTTGTGTTTGTCATATTTCCAATTCCCTGGTTCTTTTCTGGTCGGGCTCTAACTCCCTAGAGTTTTTCAATTCGTTAGCAATGGGCATTTTCCAATCACCGACTGAGTAGTATTACTTAAAAGGACGTTTTTCAATGGTAAGCGATGCAGCCTAAAACCATGTGCTTTGTTGCTCAAAATGTCTTCGGGCAGTTGCTGAAGTCCAGGAAAGACGACAAGAAAGCAGAACAGGGCATCTACCCAAGCTGACTGTGGCCATGCAGAAGACATTTTACAAGCACCAAGAAGATTTGTTTCCAGCTCTCCACCCTTTGATCCCATCCCATTAGTGTTACCTGCTCAACACTGTCTTGAATTTCATATCGATTATGGGGAGATGGAGGTACTGCATTTACTACCCCTGGTGTCAGAGGGGCACGAGAGTAGCTGAAGGAGCAGAAAATAAACAGGACGTTTGTTTATCTTGGCTGGTGTGTACTCCACGCTTTTCCTTCAGCCCCTTGAAAAGCAAATTGGAGATAATGGGGGTGGGGGGGGGGGGGGTGGCAGGTGGAGAAGTATGAAACAGGAAGTCAAAGGAGTTTCATGTCCCTTCCACGTCTTGAAGGCATGGTATAGAGTTTAACATGCCGGCTAAGAAACAACTGTAGTGCATTTGGAAAAGTATGATTATTATGCTGAGAAGCTGGTGTTCTAAGGGGGTCGATGGGCAGAACAACTTTCAAACAGGAGATTTCAAGACGTCAACTTTCAAAGACCCACAAATAATACATCTTCAATTAAGATTTTCCAGGCTATGTTCAAGTGTTTCTGAACTGCACAAAAACAGTCCCCGCTTGGGGGTACTGAAGATAGGTGCAGGCATGGTGGGTAACCCAACATCAATGCCGGTGGCCCATTTTTTGAATTTTGTGGGAGCTATAAGAAGGGCAAAAAGCTTGTGAAACTTTGTTTCCTGACTGATTAGTGAGGGTGCAGCTAAGAGGGTTATGTTTGCGACTGCAGGGTGACAGGGTAGCCCTACTTAAGCTCAGGTGCAAGGCAAGCTGTTTATGCGCTTGCCCAGACACTCCAGAGCCACCTACATGACCAAGCCCTTTCTTCGGTTTTTACACCTATCCTCTTGTTCCCATTTTGTGATTTGATAGGGAGTGTTTGGCTGATGTGGTTACAATGTGTCACCTGCTTGAATTTCTTCCCTTATTTTACGCGGGTTAGGGCAGGGTAGACTCATTGCTGGCCACAAGGCATGTAGACACAATAACTTTAGATATTCCAAGAGTCAGGTGAATTCTCGAAATTGGATGTTTTTTCCCTAATTGTGGGGGCTGCAGACCTAGTGATAACGCACCGTTGGAGAGGGTGCTTCCATAACTTACTATCCCTTAACAGGTACCTTCATTGTACAATGGCTTGTGGAAATTGGGGAGATGACGTTTGATTCGGGGAGCAAAGTTATGGCTAATTGCTCAGACATGGCACCCAGAAAGGTGCCAGGGGTTCCACAGGTGGTTTTCCTCTGGCATATTTTTTGGGGGCAGCTTGTGAACTGTCTTGGCTCCCTGGTATGGGAGCAGTGATTGCACCAATGAGAATATGGCCAGGGACCTCAGAGTTAGGAGAAGGGGTCTCATCAAATTAACTGTTGCTAGAAGTGACAGTTGGGTGATCAACTGTGACTCTTTTTAGAGAGATTGTTTGAGATCCAGGTTTATCAATCTCCTTGTCTACTTTACCTGTGCCTTATAAAATGTAAATATTCTGCACTGATTGCTTATTTTGCTTAACTGAATTGATGTTTTCATTGATGCAAATAAATACAGCCTGAGAATTGTTTTCTCACAACCACGTATGTGTGATCTCAGGTTAAGTTCTGGAGGGGAAGTTATGCGTCTTGGTCTTGGTCTTGGGCTCTTCCCACCTGTCTTCATGGGTCTGTCACCTATACCTAGGAGGCTATCTGACCGTGTAAGAAATTCGTATGAAATTTTAACGAGCACTAAAAAACATCTAGTTACATAAACATATGTGATCATTTGTTGCAAAGATATGGTGACTTCAAGGCTGAAGTGTTCTTGTGAGTAGCAATATGGCATACATTTGCAATTTTTGTGGAATGTCTTTTACAGGCCCATGTTGGTAGTTCTTTATTTTACTTTGTGTATTTTAGCACTGGATATTTTACACACATTTCTACTACACATTACTATCTATCTCTATTTTTCTCTTTCCACTCTGCTTTCCATGAGAAGTAGACCCCCATCTGACCATGAAAGCTAGTGGGGCAGTCTTAGCTGCCAGGTATCTCGACGTCAGATCTCATTCAGCAAATAGTACTGTCCGAATTTACATTGATGTCACACCACCCTGCATGAAGTTTACAAATTACTTTTTATTTGACTTGCAGGTATTAACAAAATTCATTGTACTGCCTTTACTTCTCGTCTGACCTATTTTGTTTTTCTTTCATTGTTTTTATTATTGTATTTCTGTATTATGAAAATGTCTAATAAGATGCTAAACTAAAAAAGGTACGCTCAATGCCACCCTTTGATCAAATAACTCCCATTGGTTCGGGGATTATTTAATCACTGTCAATCACCCTTACGCCATACCTAATATAACCAATGGATCCTTTATTACAGACAACAAACTGCATCTGTGAGTCACATGTTGACCTGAATGCTATCATAAGAAAAAATGACTTTTGAAAACGCAGTTAGAAAAATTATAGAGGTGATGACGTTATCACGTAAGAAGAGTATGTAGTGAAATAAAAAGGAAATATGGACCAAATCACCAGTAAACCTGGAATCAGCTAAACGTTCTTGAATTTGAAAAAGATCTTGATATTAAAAGCACTGCGGATGGCTGCAGTTTTCGGAACAGCTGTATTATGTTAGCAATAAGCAGCTTCTGCAAATGGCAAAGGGTGTGCAGCTTTGCACAAAGGACGACTGGGAACACACTGTTTGCTCAGGCCTTGTCAAGAGGGAATCATAGCTCATAAACTCCACTTGTAAATGCAGATGAGATTCCAACATTGCTGAATGTCTCCCCGTGTGAAGGTCAGGTGCATTCTGCGGTGAACATTTTGATTAAGTCTGTATTATCATATTAGGCATTTCTCTCTTACCCGGCCGCATTTTACACTGAAGACAGTGCTATTAAACAAAGCATGCTTGTCTATTTCTAGGGTTACGTGTTCTACCTTTTTCAAGCAATGTCCCCCAAAATCTTTATGGTGGGAAATCCGGAAAGCATAACATAATTTAAGTTTATGTTATCTTCTTCGCATTTACAATTTGTCCTTGAGATGGCGTTGCAGAGGTTTTGGCATTCCCTTATAACGACGTTACAGTGGTTTTGAGGCTACTATTGCACACAAAGGTCTGCTGTGGCTGGTGAAGATATGCTACCAGGAGTATTCATTGCTATGCTTCTTTTTCAAGTGAATGTGTCGACTATAATGAATAATGGGGACAAATGTTATTGGTGCTTGATGGGTGAGACAGTGAGCTGTTCCAAATCAAGTGAACGGTCGGCATGCCTAAGGTCTGGCAGAAATATATGTATGCAATGCAGCAGACAGTCCCAAGACCTAGTGGCCTTTGGCTGGAACAGCTGGTCTTTAAAGCATAGAAATATACTCCCCTCACATCTGTAACCCTTCCCTCTGTGCAAAGAGTTCGGAAGGGGCCTCCATACAGTATCAATATTATAAAAACAACAAAAAATATACCTAGCGTACTAAAAAGCACATTAGTGATATCAAAATCCAAAGGAGTCCACAGTGTAGCCTTTAAGAAACAGGTGACTTATCACAATCAGTGGGATTTATTATTACGGGTCCATTCTGAAGTTGAAGTGAATCTGTAATAAGAAAATAAGAGCTTGTCTTGCTTTATAAAACTTCTTAATAAATATCAGAGGCAAGTAGTGATATCGCAGTACCACGAACCAATTATACCTCTGTGTTTGAGCACCCTTTGTTTTACCCCCCACACTGAAACCCCACCAACGGGGAAGGAAGCCATGTCAGTTCCCAGAGGCCCAATGACTTCCAAGTACAGATTTTGCGGGCTGAATCTTACCTATCCTTCTGAACCAACTTCCGCTGCCTCTTACCAAAAGCAGAGGTTGCAGACAGAACAGTGGGGCTTAGCCACAACAGACAAGTCAGACCCACTTCAATCTTTCCTATGATGGCATAGTAAACTTGTCTGTTTTTTACGCCAGCGGCAGGCCTGCACTCGCTGCAGATCTCCTCCCCGGTCATCTCCTCAAATATTTTGCAAGCTGCAAGTATGTCCAAATGAAAGAAGCAAGCAAAGCTTCTGACACTCTCAGGCCACAGGCCATAGAAAAAAACATTCTGTGAAGGATGCATTGTTGTCAATTTAACCCAGGTTAGGTATTAGCAGTGCACCAGTCCTCTATTCTTCTGTCCATGTTAGGAGTTTTAGGTCTGCTTTTCTAAATGTAATAACTCCAAGTGATCGGAAGCAAAAAAGAAGCTTGGACTGAAAAATCTGCTCGTGCCAGACGTGGGAAAACTTCAGAGATCTGTTGATGGAATAAACACTCAATGCTGGAATAAACTATCCCCTCAAATGTACATTAGAATGATATTGCAAATCCCACAAGAGTTTTAAAGCATTTGAGAAAATAGGCCACGTCCAAAGTGCTGTTATATCATCATGGAACTCTGATGTGGCTTGGAATATCCTTTTAAACTGACAGCTGGGGATACATTATCCCATATATTAACATCAGTTTAATAAATGTGCAAAATGCTTGCCAGGAGTAAAACCTTGCCTAGTACAGCATGCGGCAGGCATGATTTAAAAACATTAATTTGAGAGTAGCTGCGTCTGAGTTTACCTCCGCCAAGTTAGGGGCCTATCCTGGAGCTGTAATACCTCGTGGGAGTCCACAGTATGAGAAGTGGTGCAGTGCTGTTGCCAGCCAGGGTCCACCTTGCATTTTCGATAAACAGCCAGGAACTGACCAATCGAGGTGAGGCTTTTAAGGCAACAGTCAAACACTGATGTACGGAGATGTCAGACTTTCAGAAGAGATGTTACTGGCATGGTAATAGTGCAATGGTGACAACAGTGAAGCCAAAACGAATAACGGATATCGCACCATCAGCCCCAGTCGAAAACAGACTAAGGGTTTTTAAAGTGACAGTTCTGTGTGCATCATTAAATACATTGCCATATGATTGGAGATACTGAGACGGAACTCGTCATCAGACCATAAAAGCAAACATACAGCTTTAAACAGATTATTAACAGTCACTTATTTCGGTTTTTTCAAAACCTCTCTGCACCACTGTGAGCCTTGTGCGTTTGTTGAACGATTAGCTAAAGGGCAATGTGCCTCTCAGTCTTTTCTTTTGCCCTGGTCCCAATGTGGCTAAAACTGTGTAACGGTTCTGTGTATCTGCTCTTAGTTCAAGAATAGTGTGTGTATAAGTAAAACAGAATCTGTGCAAAGGGTTGCAGGCAGAGTCGGCCATTACGGGGAGGTCAGGACAAAGCCAACAAGCATTTGCAATGCAACGGGTCTCGCGTTTGCTCATGTTAGAGCTGATCGCGTTGTAAACTCATAACCCGACTTTTCACCTACTGGCAAAAGTGCATTTATGCACGTAACCCGAAAAAGGTGCAATTAACTATGTAAAGCACTCGACTTCTGCCAAGCGAAATCACGCTAGTAAATTAGAGAAAAAGTAGTCCACGAGCCGGACAGAAAACAGCGAGCCTTGCATGTTTTCTGTACTTGGTCGATGCGCTCGAGGAGAGCTAGCCACCGGAAAAGGCATGACGTATGCATGCCTCAGACTAATGAAAGCAAGCAGATTTTAATAGGCAAGCCCACGAACCAATGAAAAACACGGACGTGACGTCGACAGGGCTCCGAGCCCTTTTCTAAACACTAAAGCGTCTCGCTGCAATACGCATGCGCGAGCGCATGCAACGCAGGCTCGACCCTAAAAAGAGCTCACTTGCTGCACCCAGCACAATTTTAGATTTTGATTGAGTGCAGGGATGGGGGTTGTAGGAGCAGCTGACAAATGTCTTATCTCAATTGTATAAATATTTAAACGAGAAAGCTCATATGTATTCAGGAAAAGAGATCTTGATCCTCAACAAAGGGCCTGCTAATTTGTGTTCGTGTCTGTAATGCAGCAACAATATATATTTTGTTGCCTCGGGCAAGGCATGGGTGACTAATCACATCGTGACATCACTACTTAGGCTGTGAGTTCAACCACTGATAAGGCACCAGTCTCTGCGTTATGCTTGTCTACCTTTTGTGTTCTAGCAGCCATTATGGAATGCTGTTTTATCCCGGCCATTAAAAAAGACTTAGATTCCCACACAGACTCCTGTATGGCTGCATTTGTAATTTATCTTCTCGAAGTTATTAAAAGTGTGGGATGGGGTTTGCTTAAAATGCCCAAGTGCGTCTATGTGAGGGAGTTGAGGTTGGGGAGATGGGTGCTAAAACACATTGTCCGAAGGCAGCCAGGTATTAATTGTTGTTAACGACCCTTTCCTCTCGTTTCGTGCCATCGCATTTGATTCGGGCTTGTCCGTGTGAGAAATGATAGGTGTTAACGCTCGCAGTAATATAATCGGTAAGCACGATAACTACAATAGGATACAGATATAAATTAATTGAAAACAGGTAGCTTAGTAGACTGCGCAGCCCGTGTAGATATTAGCACGAAAATTGCAGCACACAAAGCGTTTAACTGTGTAATGCTAATAGCAAAAAGTGGAAACACACAGATATTCAACACCAGCCGTTTTCAAAAGAAACTGCCATTTCCTATTCTTGATTAGGACACCCTGCTTTACTACAGAACTGAGTACGACAATGTTCATCAACCCCCTAAGCTCTCCCCTCTTAATCACTAATAAAACTCATTTCCGCATCCTGATGCTGTGATTTGTCGTCCATTTCACGCCCATGCTGATCCAGTATATCACGACGAATTTAAAGCACACTCTCGCGTTATCTGGGTTATGGAGGTCGTCTCAAAGGCTGTTGATGCAGCACGTGCGTTTGACGCGATCGCCTCGGCACGCGGGCTGCTTTGAGGCGGAGGGAGGTCACCTCAGCTCAGCAGCCGCTGCAAACTCGCCAGGCCAGATTTCTTGTGGCAGGGCCATCCTTTTACAAGCAGTGAAGGCTGAGGAATGCGCCCAGGCCCCCTTTATTGCCGCCATCACTCTTCCTTATTAGCCCTGTCAGTGCCCACATGCAGAAGCAAGAAGTTTAGGGTCGCGTTTCAGGGAAATTCTTGTGGCTGAAAACAAAGAGCAAATATAGCTGCCCTGTGCTACAAACACCGGGGACAAAATGGGCCATCTTCAGATTGCGTTATAGTACGGGACGGACATTTTTTAATATTATGCACAGAAATGGCCCCCGTGGCACATCCCTGCCTTTTAAGGCCTCAGCAATCAAACCTCGTAGAGGACCTTCCTCTCAGTGGCGAAACACAAAATGTGATGGATGCCCCTTAGTCTTATACATCTTAGAGATTCACAGACAGCATGTGCATTTATTTTATTGTGGATCAAAAAAGCAAAACACATTGACATGCTCAACACGTTGTTGAGAACCCCGTAGTTGTGGCGCACAAGTAATCCAGAGCGCAAATTCCAGCCCACAGAGGCGAAGCTGATACTTTGGAGACATTTTAAACCAGAAATAGCAGGGAACCTCAATGCCTAAAGGATATGGGGGAATATAAATATAAGACAGGGCATATTTCAAGCACATTCAGAAACAACAATGCCTCTACACACGTTTTGTTGACCACGTGGAAGGAAACTTGCTATGGCGCAAACTAGTCACATGGAATATTCCATCTAACCTCCTGCAGGCAATACAGTTACTGTACTCAGAAACCTGGGCAAAGGTCAGCCTGGGCACAATCAAAGGCTATCAACAACAATTCCCATAGGCTGAGGTCTTAACAGGGATGTGTCCTTGCTCCAACACTATTCAACTTGTTTATTTCAGACCTAGGCCCAGCACTGGACGAAGTACACTCTCACCCCTCCCCCCCCCCTAAGCTGGGACGGCACCTGATGAAATCCTTACAGTACACAGATGACATTGTAATTATGAATCTAACACCTATCAGTCTACAAAACCTGTTTGACAGCTTGGCATCATACTGTGTAACAAACCAGATGACAGTCAACCTAGAAAAACCCAAAATAGTCATCTTTGGGAAAAAGTGAAAAAAGAAATAAAAATGGTACCTGGGCAGCAGCGCAGTAGAAGTATGCCACAGCTACAAATATCTGGGGGTTGGCTATAAGAGAGGCACTCGTCGAAGCGGCATTTAAATGTCCTGATACTGCGTCTGGCCTCGCAGATTGCGTTCTTTCAAAAACTACACAGCAAATGTTTAAAGCCAACCCGGAAACCCACTCTAACAGTAATCAAATCAAAACTGACTCCAGCACTTTTGTACGGATCAGTGGCCTTTCCCGGGCAGTGGAATTATTTCCTGAACAACGCCCAGAGCCAAGCTTATTGCCTAATATTTAATTTGCCTCAATATACTAAACCTGAGCAAATTAGACGAGAATTTGGACTTCTTGATCAAGAACTAACACAACAATCGGCACTCCTAAAATATCTGTCATCTGCCCGAGCAAGTCTAACCAATACCCTGAAATCTCTCATCTGGAAAGAGATCCACTCAAATCACTGAGCTAGGGCGAGTAGAAAGTCCCTGAAAACACTGTCTGTGCAGCACCTGTGGGACCTGCCAACATCATATACCAGGCTTTCAGATCAGCAATGAACAAACAAGTAAAGTTCCTGTCCTGGAAGCAGGACAAGGAAAGCTTCTGCAAATGCAGTCACGCATGGCTGTGCATTAACACTTACAAAAACTTAAATCCCTAGAGCTAGCTCTTTGAAAATATTAGCGGCTACCTTAAATCGAAATTTTTGGCACTACGATTTGGCCTGTTGCCAATGAAGGATGCAACACCTCCACGGGCCCCAAAGCCTGCCTCTCTGTCATGCAGGCTATGCCTCGGACCAAAGGAATGTTTTGCACACTTAATATGCATCTGCCCCACATTGCTAACTGCATGCAGAAAGCTCCTACAGAACTTGTTTATCGTAAATGGAGTAAGAACATATCGCCAAGCCATGTTATTCCTTTTGCAGGGACAAAAACCCCAAGTGATGGCATGCCTGACTAACTTTATCATCTTTGCTGAACAACAGTGCAAGGCAGCTGCACTCTCAAAGGGAGGGGGTGCTTTTTAAAAACTGCATATCACCGTACCCTGGCACAGGCACTTACAACCAAAACTTTCTCATGGAACTGCACCATCTGCAGTATTCTGTATCCTCTCATTTTGCTAATTAAAATGCTTAATCGTAAAGGGATAAGCACTTTAGATATTTAAATATTTGTATTTTCAGTACTGATAAGCTGTCGGTTTTAAAAATGTGTCTTTGTTTTACCATATTATGTAGGGTTTAAGTAGTTATATCATGATTAATAAATTCATTCTAAAAATAAGACAAGAAAGGCCGACAAAAAATAAATTACAATAATTGAATCACAAATGTATATCCACAAACGAAACATCTGCAATCCATGGAAATGTGCATACAAATCAATCAACAATATATTAATGCGCAATACGTTTATGCTTTTGAAACCTGAAGGTACTACAGCATATTAGAGATAAAGGAGCATTATATCCTTCTGAAAAAAAATGCTAACAAATTTAACTGGTGTGCCGTTGTGCGTGTTTACACACACACACACGTGTGTGCTCTCCTGTGTGTCCTTTACCGGCTCTTGTGGTCGGTTTGTCAGTGCTGTGTTCTGCGTCAACTTTCAGGGCACGTGACAGAATTTCAGTAGGCCCAATTCCACATATCACCCTAATTAGTTTGACATAATGAGCGTCACTGAGCTAGGTAGTAGCACACAACCTTGTTTATGTAGCACTGCAAAATGGCACGTTAGCTGTAACATAATGAAAAGAGATACGTTATTCCAAATATTATGTTACTAACAAGTCTATCATATAAAGTCAGTATGTTTACAATAGATGGGAAATATATTCTACACACTGTGAAAATCCAGTCATTCCAAACTTGAAGCAGAATTAGTGTTAAATCAATGGAAGGAACGCAGAGTCAGCACGCTCTGTAAAATCCAAAGAATGCCTTTGTGATCATTCAAACAAAGATATGAATGCTCACAAAGGCTTTGGCTGGGGACATACATATATATATATATATATATATATATTACCTACTGGTGGTCGCCAGTAGGTAGTTATAGTTAGAAGCTAGTTTCCATTGAAAAGGCGTTTTTTGACTTGCCTATACCTTAAGCGCCGGTTGATGAATCTTCAAAAAAATTTCCCAAAAAAACTGACGCTCATTTATGCTGCTGTCTGAAAGGTTTTGGGGTGATCAGTCGAGCAGGAGCTGAGAAAACGGTGGGGTCCCAAAACGTGTTTACCCCAAGTTAATTTCCATAGGGATTTTGAACACCACTACAGGCCGAACTACTGGACGCATTTACACCAAATTTAGCAAAAAGCTAGCTCTTGGTCTAAAGAGCAGCCTTTTTTGTGATTTGGTGTAAATTCGTTCAGTAGTTTTCTAGTTATTAAATGAAAACCAAGTTTGTATATATAGTGATGCAGATCCTCCATGGGTTGGCCTCAGATTCTGAGGAAAAGCAAGGCCCTGATTGGCTGTCCGCAACCTGATAGAAAAGTTACGGCCGTCATTTTGTTTCTCGCACTTCCTAGGGGGTGTAAAGTGTAAAAACATATAAGGCATCTGGATACAGGTATCCTGACACCATAGGACATATGGGGGTGACTCATGGGAAATAATTTTCCTTTTTTGGGGCAATCCGTGGTTCCTCCTTGAATCCAGGGAAAAAAGCAAGGACCTGATTGGCTGGCCGTAAGCTGTCAAAAATATTAAAGTGTGTGTGGCAAAAACCATAGAAATTCATGGGGGGAAAAAACAAAGGTGACAGGGACATCATAGTTAGGGTGACATTCTCATATATTATGATCAGGTTTAATTTGTAAAACAATACGTGCAGGGGCCCAAAGTTTTTGTCAGAGGCCCGCAGCCTGCACTAAGAATATCGGGGATGCCAAATACCAAGGCTAGGTAGTTTTACTTCCACCTGATGCCTCTTTTATCCACCATCAAACACTCCCTGCCCCTTTACCTCACCCTTGCAGGTTATTTTGCATCCCTGCTTTATCCCTTGTACCACATTTCTTTTCTCTTCCTCTTTCTTTCCACTTTTATGTTTTTCTCTGTTGCACTGGGCGAAAGTCTGAAGAGGGAAACCAAATGCCAATCCCTAAATAATGAGCGCTGATGGACCCCCACCTGCAACCACTTGCTCAAATTTAGCACTGAATATGATCCAACATTACCATTGAGAGGATCTGGCAAAATCATTAACTACGAGGCCAAAAGAAGAGTAGTTTGTATGTGTCACCAGAACTCTGAGATGGCAAATTAGGACCATATTACACATTACCTTTTTTTTTTTTTTTTTTAATACATTACATGTTTATTTTGAGGTCGTTAATTTAAAATATCTGTTTACCTCAAACCAGAGCTATGGGCACTCACGGTAATAGAAATATTTAGGTTTGCCTTCTATGAGTAAACTGTTGATAACAAAAATGTGCAACGGTAAGGACCAGTGAATTTATGTTAATCTGTGGCTGCAGCATTTACCACACAATTATGGATTTACTGCATTTGCCACATAATTTGCAAACATGTGCAGATTTCACACAAAATATTTCTAGCTAAAATGGATTAACATAATAATCCCAAACATTGTGTCCATAATTTGATGTTAATGAAGAAAACCATGTCATATAATTTGGTGAAAAAAAATGGGTATGCACGTATGTGTGTATGTATACATATATATTTTTATTAAAAAAAATATATTTTGATACGTGTTCAAAACAAACTTCAAGTTACAATAGCGTGCATATGAGCTTAAATAAGGCTTGGGGAATGCAGTGTAGAAGTCACTTTTACAGATATCATTTCTCACCTCAAAGAGCCTTTGATCTGCTGGTGGATTTACTTTGCGATAACCCATGGTTTCTGTAACTATGAATCAACCATCCTTTGTCGAGTTTATCAAAAGGAGGCTTCTCCTCCTCCCAGGAGAATTGGTTAAAAATTAATCATCGATAATGCGGCCTCTGAGATGGGGATACAACTCTCCCACCCCACAGGAACCCACGTTGCCAGTTCGCCCGTAAGGATTACCGTTAAGTAAGAGGTCAAAGGTCCTTAATATAAATACGACACTGTTCGGCTGCACTGTGGAGAATGTAATGTATTCTCTTTTAACCCACACACAAGGCTGTGCGCACAGCAGGCGAAGATGATTCACAATTTGGAGTCTGCGCTCTGACTTTACGACCCCCATCCCTATTTTCTACGCACCATGCCTGTTTTACTGCTCCCATGGTCGAGCCCTTTTGCCCAAATTCATACACAACTTAGCTAACTATTTTCTATATAACCTTTTTGGGGGTAAAAAATGATGAAATGCGCAACACAAAGTTGACATAAACCACGCGCCACCATTGCCGGCCTACTTACTAAAATTAAAATGGACAACAGTTGTTGGCCCCAGGAAGACCGACACGAGAGGTCAAACGGCGGGGAGGGAGGGCATGTCTCTGCGACTGAAGGCCATCCTTCATGTTGCACTTTGTTAACCCCGACAAACAATACCACCCACGCCTGGATTCTCTGTTTCACCCACATCACGCCCATTTCAAAACGATAACTACTGACACTACAAGGAAACCACAACCCAAGGCCGCGGCCAATTATAGTACGCGTTAATTGTTTTCAATTACAGTAGTAAGAAATAGAGCAGTACATCAAGAAACAGCAACTTGTCACTATCCTAATTCAATCAGTAATGCAACAGTGGAGCTGAAACTTAAAACTTTAAATTCTGCAGGTTGCTACTTTTGTTTATGAGTACTTTTAACACCCGCAGGAAGTGCGAATATCACTTTAGTACGGAGGAGATGTAGTTTTAAGATAAAACTCATAAAAAAAGCAGTGTGAGATACAAAATGACCACATTCTCCTGTATCCGAACTCTGGGAGCCCCCATCTGCTTAAGGAATCCCTGGTTTTTTGCCGATATGTGGTCACAAATTACTTTCTCGCTGCCACAGAATGTACAGAGTGATGCCCAGCGTCTAATCACATATGCTTTAAAGATGTTTAATCCTGCGACTGTAGGTTCCATAAATAAAAGAGGGATAGCAATGAGGGAAAGAATCATGCAGGTGTACATTGGTGATATATATATATATAATTTGCCTGCTGCCTTGCAGATAAGCCCAGGTTAGACTGCCCCGGGCGACCTGATATGCCTAACACAGGCATTAGCATTTTAGGCAGACCAAACCTAATTCAATTATTAAACGGAGGAAACGTCGTTTGTCTTTCAGCAGACACAGAACACGTGTTCACATTAGGGAAAATGGAACAGTGAGTGTGTTACGGTTCTTGGTCAACAGTTTCACCCGTCCCCTGAATACAATAAACGAAAAACCCTACTTTTATAGAGTCCATCAACATTCACTATCTCAGACTAGTAGCAAAGTATTACTCAATTCTGATCTGCATTAACACAGCAATTACCCACTGAGGACCACTGTGTCTTTCAGAGACAGTAGAATGTTTGGTCTCCCTCCTTAGCTAGATGTACCCTTTTAAGATGCACCACTTGGATCCCCGATATCCAGTCATTTTTTTTTGTTTTTTTTGTTCACTTCATAGATCAAACTTAATCACTTGTTCCTACCTCTATAAGCTAAGGGCTTTTGTCGGCCTCTTTATGCTCAAACAACATGCCTGAAAAAGGGTCACTGGAATTTTGCAGCTCCATCACCTACAATGGTCTCTGGTTACTGTTAGCATACACCTAAAAAACTTTGTGAGGCACATCTGGCACCTTGTGGTGCTAGCCACTTCTTTATGACAGCCAAATTGCTGCTTTGCTGTAATAGGCGAGTGTTACACTCAGACCACCTTTGTCTCCCAGCCACTGCCTGGATTTAAGAGTTAGGATGAGGCGGCACGTCTATCACTAGATTGGTTCTAATACCTCCATGGAAACGCTGTGGCAAACAGTGTCCTCTAAAATTTAATCCAATAAATGTAACCCAGCAACCTGTGCCAAGCGATATGATGATGATCAAATGTGCTCGCCCAGGATGATAAATCAGTTTTCTCAAAATAGGTGTATATTGTACAGGACCATGTACAACAACACCTACATAAAGATACCTGTAGAGCTACACAGAACATCAATCACTGCACAACAGAACCTTACCCCGATTACTGTACCATAGACTGCTTGTCCATCAGAAACTCTGCAACAAAAATCTTACCTGTCGGGCTGTGCTAAGTAACCGCCTAGCTAATGTACCACATAATGACAACCCATCAGTTAATGTGCTAGTAAAGCCTGCCTATTGGGCCATAGGACTGCCTGGCACATCCAAACACCCATAATCACAGCTTCTACCGGGGCTTGATAGATGGCTCTTCAGAACGTGGATTGTCTCAGCTATCAAACACAGCAACTATTGAGCAGGTACTCAGTGGATAATCACCTCCATGTCTAACAATCATTTAGTAGTACCACTGGGTATCAGAGATAAACATTAAGAAGATGAAGTTCACACAGGTTGGTGTTCCAGCGGATTAACTACCCGGCCACATTAACCTTTTTATGAAGAACAAAGAAATCCCGATTCATCCATCTCTTAAACAAGTGTGTCTAAAGTGCAGCTATGTGGTCAAAGGGAGCATGTTAGCATGATAAGTGACCGAAAGAATCTTAAATTTAGAATAAAGACTTAAATATGAGTTAAAAATTAATTTCACCATTTACATAAGTCTATCACTAGCCCAGACTATAGCATTTGAAAATCAGTGAATAATACAGAGAAGATTTGTGAAGTGGATTCTCATCCACATCACCCATGTGAACATTTAGGCGTCACCAAATGCTAGCTTGGAGTTAGAAAAGCTACTCATTTTCTCTACATCAGTTTTGACCAAGTGACACAAAACAAAAAAAGTCTGCTGTTCTGGATACAGCTTAGCAGATATGGACGTGTGGTGGCAAAACACGAGTAATAAAAGGGATTACTGTGCACCAAGCACAGAATGATATGTACCAAAATATAATGTAATCTAATTGTATGTATATAACAATCATACATAAACAATACCATCTCTATGTGCAGTGAGTCTTCAATTGCTCCCTTGCTATGGATTGCTTTTAACGGCTCAGAGACCTTCTTGGAGGGGACTGATGAGTTAGGCCTGGGGGATAGAGGGTTACACACTGCCTATGAAAAT
Organism: Pleurodeles waltl; assembly: GCF_031143425.1. Classification (NCBI taxonomy): domain Eukaryota; kingdom Metazoa; phylum Chordata; class Amphibia; order Caudata; family Salamandridae; genus Pleurodeles; species Pleurodeles waltl. The sequence goes on along the minus strand of NC_090449.1, from coordinate 716,187,321 downwards.
CACAGGCTGCCCCTGCTTGTATAGTCTATTGGAACAGTGGAAATTTGAGAAATGTTCAATCCTAGGTGGCAGCTGCGAGTGCTTGTGTGGACCTTATGGTGCAGGTAGGAACAGCGCGTTTCACAGTAAATATTGGGTTGTTTGGCCACTGCGTAGCCTAAGTAGCCAAATCAGGTAGGGTGGCATTTTGACATAGCTCCATCATTTTGAAGCTGACACAAGCATATGATTCAATCCTGGGCTAAATTATAACTATACCAGCACAATTCAAACAATTTTGGAAATTTTGCATTATAATCATAACACCGAAATGATGTCACTATGCAGTCATGCAGTTACGCTGCAATTTGCAGAGGAAAGTTACTGCAGGAGAGTAGTAACTTGAACAACCAGAATACAAGCAGCTGCTTGTGCCATTTCTTAAGCACAAAATACATCCTTGAATCAAAAACTAACAGATTTGCATTTTGCCTATTTCACATAACCTTTGCTTAATCTCACAAAAGTATACTATGCACATTTCTCACACTCCTCATATGATCCTGTAGGTATGCTCTTCAATCGGCTGATTCAGGTAAATTTTGGAAGCTGGTATCAGCTGTATTGGTAGGTCGGTGTGAAAGTGCTCTGACGTGTTGTAATATATCTGTGGGCTTTTAACCACACTCACCACACGCCTATCACTACCACTCGCTCATGGGCTTGCCTTTCAAAAATCCTTTATCATCATTGGTAAATGCTTTACGTTAGTCCCTTCTTGGGGCAGTTCTGTAATCGCTTTGGCCACTGACCCTGTTACATGGATAATTGCATGTTTGCCAATACGTTTGACTCAAGCAAACTTATTTTTCCTTCTCTCTCTCCTTCGCGCTCATGGTGGCCGTGGCGCTTTGAAGTGGCTTGCTTATGTCGACAGTTTTACTTTTCATTTTGAATTTATGTGGCATGAAAAGTCTAGTTAGGAATTTACAACGCTAATAGCTCTAACTCAAGCACATGCGAGACCCATTGCATTGCATATGCTTGTTTTTTATATGGACGGTCTGAGCATTATTCCAACTTTCACAAATGCCCGTCCACAAGAACTTGGTATGAAATCTACTTTCCCTTAAGCCAGAAGATGATTAAAGACGTCTTTCTGCTGCTACATAGAAATATCGAACTTTCCCTTGTCACCTCCTTACAAATGCTTACAAGGGCAATTTGGTTTCCATTAAGAGATACCTAAATAATGAATTGCGGATTCCGAGTGGGCAGATCCATTCAAAGTGACCTCACTGCACTAGGAGTTTTGTGTGCGATAAAGGCCAGATACCCAGGGTAAAGTAGGATGAAGTTGGCAAAAAACCGCTAAGCAACCTATTTACATACACATCGATTCTCTTTACTTTACGGCTTATAACAGCAATAATGACTTCAGAGGCAGACATTTCCTGGTACTTAATACCGCAGGGACCTAATGAATTTAAGAGAAATCCTATTTACCAAAATCGAATTAGTACATTTACCTAAAACATTTTTCAAGACAAACCACTTCATTAGTAGCACTGTATCATTTCGCTTTACCATCACAATATCTCCAAGTTCAAACCAAACACTACATGGAAGCCAAGCAGAACCTTTGCTTTGATGCAAAAACATTGTTATGTTTTTATTTTATATATGCAAATAACTACATCAGAACCTTTGTATTTTTATACGGTGAATGTGACAGAACTCATCCACAGAATTTGTATGGCAAACCAATAACTGATCTTACTTATCCTGAAAAAATAGGCTGGTGTGACTTAAAATTAACACTCTTCGCCCTACAGCAAAGTATAAATGTCAACCCAAGGCCACCAAGGATGGTGCCACGAGGAACACAAATCTGCATCAATAATGAAAGTCAAAGGAGTATTCGGTGCCCAGGATACTTACACAGAGTTCATTCTGTTTCTGAAGCGCACGCGGATGGGAAAGCAGCTGTTTCTAATCCCAACACCACATTTCCACTGTTGAAACAGCAGGTACTGAAAGGAAGAGAGCGCGTCTTGCTGGGAAAATGGAAGCCTTTTTGATCTTTCCCAAACGCCAACTGTAGTTTCCTGTGCTTCCAAAAAACCCTCCGCTGTCAGTTACACCTACTACGAAGCTACAGGGAAGTTCCGTTAAAATATTATCCCAATGTCCGGTCCTTTGTTTTAAAGTTGGTGCACTTGAAACTAACAAAACTACCCCCCTTCTAAAACGGAGCTTTCTGCGCCTGATTTTAAAGATGGGAAAAGTATGGAATATAGTGTCCGATCTCTGCAGTTTTGTGTCACAATTTCTAAATCATTTGATAAAAATTAAGATTCGCAGATAAAATTTCCCAGATGCTTGAGAAAATTAGTTTATCTGTCCAACATTCTTTAGGATCATAGTAATTCAATTTTACATACAGAGAGTCGAACAAAAACAAGGTTATAATATATAAATCTACAATTTTAAGCATGTGGTCATGGTCTGAATGCTGATGTCCACTTGAAAGGTTACTTCCTTAAAATTTGATTTATTGATTTGGAGAAACAGCTGCCGGTGGACAGGTGAACATTTGTACAAAAGAAAAGGCAATTAAGTAACTTTATTACTGGGGTCTCCTACTTGCCTTAAACTGACTAAGAAAAATGATGCTTAGATATACAAGGCAGCAAATCCTCATTTTAGAAATTATGTGGTTTAGAATGCACAATATAATCAACCTAACCCTTCCACCTACAAAACAGCTTGTAAAATGAGGTGGCTTCATAAAACCTGTGAAACAAAAAGGGTTAGAGTTGGGAAAAACAAGAAAAATAAGTGCTGGATGAACAAAAAAAGGAAACCCGTTGCACAACACAATACCACCTAGCATGAATATTATTATTCATCAGATTGTTGCACTGGAATATCGCAAGTGAGTGGGGAAAGTCTGGTATAAAAAAAGGCCCACTATTTTAACATGAAACCGCAGAAACTGCTCTAGACTGGTGAGGAATATGCCTAGAACAATAATAATAATATACATATATTACATGAATATAGTAATAAACATCCCTCTACATTTTTATGTTTAGAGAATAAAACTAGTGCATAGTCTTAATCATGAGAAAAAAAAAAAAGAAAAGAACATTTTTTTCTGGCGTACAGGCAAAACAATGAATAACTACCTTCCAGAATCTGCAAAACATCTCAGGAAACCACAAAATGACAGAACTCGGTTTTTAATAAACAGACACGAGATTAACCAGGCAGTTATTTCATAAAAAATTGTGAAAGGTGAGAAAACCAAGAAAAGGTTGGTATGTATGACATTGTTAAAAGGGTCATACTGATCCCTCTGGTAAATTTCAAATGTAATAAGCAAGCGTCTGCAGGCATAGGAAGATAAGCTAATCAGTAAAACTATGGGCTTATGTTCAATATGTGTGGATAACAAGAAGTTAATTGGGTACAACATTTGATACAAAGGATACAAATGCTATAAATGTATATTTTTCTACTTTAAGTTTGAGCTACGTGGACAAACAAAAAAAAAAAGGTTATGGGACCTAAACCTCATATTTCTTCACTGCAGGTCAACATAGCAAAATAAAGGTAAACAATGTAAAAAAAAAAAACTAAAAAAAACCAAAAGTAGTTTCTTCAAAAGTGTTAGCTTTAAGCGTCACACATTGCAACTCAGTAAGCAACACATCCATGCTGGTGCGACCCGGTTTGTTTTCCTACACTGCTTGTTTCATATAGCTAAGGTTGGACTGCTTTCGGTTTCTTTGTCTTCAGAGTTGCTGGATCCACAAACAAAGAATATAAGAAAGTGGTTGTGTGATGGGCCAATCCATTTTGTATAGGGTTGTGCTGTGAACTGTTCATTAAAAACTATACTATGCATCTCTTGTACAAGATGGTTCTATGATCTATTTGAACACAGTATAACAGGACGTGGTATTGCAAATGGTTGTCTTGTACTAAGACCTGGGAAGTACAGGAAAGGAGCTGGTGATGCTATGTAGACTGTGAAAATGGCTTCCATCTGACAACTCTCATGTCTTTCTACTCAGAATCCGCAAAGTCCATGGGTAACTAGCTATTCTAAATCCCCCAGTGGGAATTTAAAAGAGAATCTTGTTTATCAAGACTCCTAAAAAGGTTACCAGATGTTGGCTCTAACTGAGATAGATAAAAATACTCCAAAGCTAGGCTTTAGTTCTTTTGCAGCAAATTATCTTGAGAAAATAATTTGTCTAGGCATAAAATAATTTGTCTAGGCAGACAGATGTATTATTCCTAGAAACAACTACCAGCCGAAAGAAGAACAGCCGGACATCATGAGTCATCTCCTGCATAATTACAGAATGGACATAATGGGAATTTACTTCAGCAAGAAGCTAGGCAAATGAACACCCAAGATGGACACTGCTCCATGGACAAAACAAGCATTGGAAAAGCCAACAGGACTTGCCTGTGCGAGATCTATTGGCTTTGACAATGATTTTTAACCATGTTATGAAGCAACAACATTGCTGTGCAGCAAGGCTGAAAGTTAGAAAAAATACACTATGACCTGGTCAACACTGGCCACGTCATAGTACTTTAAAAAACATTGACAAAACCAAACAGTAGAGCTTGGCTTTGTCAATGTGTAGCACAGCTGCTGTGCAGTAAGGCTGAAAGTAAAAAATAAAAAAAAATATAAAAAAAAGACACTGCCACCGTTATTCATTTTTACATTTTGGTTTTACTTTCAAGCCATACTGCACAGCAGCACCGCTCCTGTACAACATGGCTAAGAACACATTGACAAAGCCAATAGATCTTGCATAGGTGTGACCTACTATCATTGCCAATAATCTTTTGTGGGGGGCAGAAGTAGGTGGGGGTACCGGGCAAGCAATAATAGGAGAAGAAGTCAGGTAGACAGGGTAGGCGACAACAGAGGGTAGTGGGTGGGGGTATATGACAAGCAACAACAGGAGGAGGAGGAGGTCAGGGGTACAGGGCAAATCACAATGGGAGGATAGGGGTTAGGGTAAGCAACAACGTAGGAGAAGTGGGCTGGGGTAACAATGACGGTGGAGGTGGGCAGGGTGGCAAGGCAAGCAAAGCAATGGAATGCAGGGAAGTGAGAGGGACAGGGCAAGTAACATCAACACAATGTGGAAGGGGTGGGAGGGACGGGGCAAGCAACAACATAATGCGTGAGGGGGTGGGAGGGTTTGGGTCAACAACTATAGAATGCTGGACGAGGTGGGAAGGGGGTCTGTTGCAGGTGCGAACAACTAAGTGGAACGGGGTTGGGAGGACGGATGGCCTGCAAACAAACTCTGATGGAGCGCTGCAATTAAAAATAAAATTGTCCAAAAGCGTGTGAGCACTGGAAGGACATTGGGAGCCAAAAGGAAGCAGTATTGGGTTCACACTCTACGGAAGGGATAAAGAGAGGAAAAGGAACTGAAGCAGGCACATGGCAACTTGTGAGAAGCAAGGAAATGATAACGACAATAAAAGTGAACTATGGCAAGTAATGGGCAGGCTCTAAGCCCCCTTAAACTTACAATATGTCTTGCAAGCAACAGTGCATGCATTGTCTCAGGCAAGACCTAAAAACTACTATCCTGAAAGTGTGCTTGGACAATTAAGTTATGTTTGAGTATCTTATAAAGCACACAGTACACACAGGTTTCTTAGCACTGAAGTCAACAGAGAACTGCAATCTGAAAAGATAAAATAAAAAACTTATAAGAACAGCCTTGCCTTTAGAGTACATCTGAAGTTGCTACAGCACAAAATCGATTATAGGTTGTCTGGGAGAGCATTCCAGAGCTTCACAGCACAGATCAAAAGGCTGTTTGCACCTATACGACCCTTGGTAAATTTCAGAAAAAAAGGAAACTGACTGAGGGAGAGGGCAGAGTTCTAAAGTGCATGCCTCTTTTAATGTGCTTTATTATGAATGGAGGCATCTGTTCAAACCCCTCAGCTCCCCAGCACGTAGTGGTGGAGATTTCAAAATAACAAAAGATAATCTAGTGGCACCAAACAATATTTTTGTGCCAACAAAAACAAATGTAAAAAAGCATGTATGATTATTTGAAGTATTCTTTACCTAGCTGTAACTGCTTTAGATCTTTTAAAATATTGTTTTTTATGTGTTAATGTTTGCAATTGATTTACAAAATAAGTCAAATACTCTCACCCAGAACTGTACTCTATTGTGAAAATACAACTTCTTAACACTTCAAAGGCCCCTGTAAGTCTGTTGGAAATTCTACACTTGGAAAATCGTGATCCCCTCTAAAGTTGAAGGTTGTGTAACAAAGCACCTCTTTGTCCTTGAACTTGCAATAAAAGTGAAGACGTTTCACATTTTGGAGCCTTTAAAGTTTAAATCAGTAATGATGCTGAAAAACCGTATTAGGCATAAAAACATGTGGTATCCAACTTGTCAAAAAGACAGCTTTCTAAAAATTCTTCCTCTAAAGTTATCACACACACACAAAATATCTTAGATCAAGGATTTTGCAGAGGTGGTTCAGAAGAACAGATCTAATGGAAGACAACAGTGTAGGCAGAAGCATTGGTGCCTTTCAGGGATTTGGCTTTCAACCGTGGTATCGGTACTGAAGAGACTGAGGGAGGGCCTGTGTCCCAAATATAGCTGTGTTTTTTATTGCCAAACCATGGGGTGGGGAGCAATTTCCTTGCTTGCATTAGGACCTATGGATCCCGTGCGACGCCACTGTGCCTCTCACCACAATTTGCATATGGTCCCTATATGTTCTTCCTGTCATTGTTTAATGTGCACATATTGTTCATCAGTTCTTGAGGTGTAAAATTTCTGTATCTGTTACTGCGGTGGGCAGTGTGCCAGGAATGGTGTACTTCAAAAGATGTTTGTTGCTAGGCTCATGTAGGAAGAGAGGAGATTGATAAAGAGGGCACAGGAATGCAAAAACTACACCTGAGGATCTCCAGATGACCCTGATTTCAAGGATTCTGCTTTTCCAGGATAAAGCTCATATACATTTTCCTAAAATTGCTGCATTTGTTTCCACAGTAGTCATGAATTTCTAAAAAATTTCTGTAATGAAGACACTCTTGGATTCACCTGGACCAGTGGTTCCCAACCTGTGGTCCGCTGACCCCTGGTGGACTCTGAAGCCTCCTCAGAGGGCCCATGAATGCTTAGAAAATTAACTTAGATTAATAAAGTGTATATAAATAAAGTGGCTAAATGTACAACTGAAAAATGTGAAACGCAGTGTCAGTGTCGATGAGTTTGAAAATGAAGACAAAAAATGTAATTAGTATCCTCAAATGTATTCATGGGAGCAGTGCAGGAGCATCAAACAGAATGTAGTATGGATAATGTGTGGCTTCAACTGAATTTAGAAAAGCTCCAACCTTCCTTTTAAAAATGTATTTTTTATATTTTTTGCAAATTCAATAAAAAGGTGTTATAATTTGTGTATGTATTTGATGGAATGCTCATTTCGGTATTTTTTGTGTATTATTTTGTGGTACAGATCATCGACACTGTTTAGGCCTGGGTGCCAGGCTTCCAGTAATTACTTGTTAGGGGTCCCCGGATTCCAATAATGTTTCAGTTCGGGTCCCCGGGTTCCAGTAATGATAAAGTGGGGGTCCACAGAAGTCAAAAGGTTGGGAACCACTTACCCAGACAATTTACCCTCATATTAAAATAAAATAAAAATGTTTAAATCTGCACATATGATCCTGCCCTTCATTAAATTGAACTTGAATTAATTGCAGAGACATTAATTTCCACACTCTTTTGCTAAATTGTGATAAATAAATCCTCCAGTTCAGAGTGATTTTGAGTACAGATGGGATTGCAGCGTTCTATATTTTTCAGTGTTTCTCCAGACTTGTATCTTTAATACTGCGAGAACTAGTCAACAGCACTTCGGATAAAACCAGTGCACCGGTGTTTCATAACTACCTAATTTCGATACAACAATGTATTCTAATTTTCAATCTGGAAACCACAGAGAAAACACTGAAAACCTGTATGTTTAATAGTCATATCATTTTTTTAAATAAATCATACATTTCATAAAATTTACAGATCCACCTAGATAATCATTTTAATTTTATTAAATTTTTAAATCAATGCGACCATCAGCACAGGAAGTTGGGTCGTACAATTTGCCTTAAGGAGTAAGCATAAGGCTAACATTACTAAGTGTTAGAGAGGAAGTGATGCTCTGCGTCCTTCTTGTACTCATACGACATGTTTTAAATGTATCCTTTCATTAGAGATGTTTTGAAGAGTTCTAAGGGGTGGTGTTTATCAGAAAAATACAAAATCATGCAACAAAAATTTTAAGCCTAAATCACAACTATTTAAGTGAATGTCTTACACAGAAACCCATGTCACACCGGACCTACTTCATAGTGCTGAGATCAATCACATATAAGGGGTGGGGGGCTGGCAAATTCTCCCCCTTAGCTTCCCCCGTTGCAGGCAAGGGAATATATTTTAAGTTATGCTGGTAACGTCTGGATGGTGATGTTTGGGGTTATATGATATATAGTTCTGGATGGTGATGTTCTGTTGGCAGAGAGTGAGGCTTGTCCCTAGTGGGAAAGGGGTGCAGGGTCAAAAGTTCCCACTCTGGTTGAATGTTTTAAGGACAGGCTCAACAGGGTTAACTTATGGACCTTCTTGAAAGATGTGTGCCATGGCAGGAGCCTGAGATTTCGAAGCAGTGCGCCCTCAACTGCTGTCAAGAATCAGTAGTTTAAGCGAGCCAGTCGGGATCTGTGCACCAAGTCCACTCCTGGGCCAGACCACTGCAGCTGCTGAATGTTCCAAAAGAGGCCACACAGGAATAATACTGGAATAAAAGACGGACACTGAAGCTTGCCACTCATATATGGGTTCCTTAACCTTCCACTGTAAATCATTGTTTCTTTGAGGCAATACACGAGACTATACGTTTGCTTAAAATGGGAAAATGTGATTTTCCATTTATGTATGTGTATACATGTGTATCTGTATATACTTATATGAAGATACATACATACATACATGCATGCATGAATACTTCAGATTTAAACAGTTAAGGCACACACACACACACTCTCTCTCTCTTTACTATTGCCCTTTGCAGGTGTGGTCACACCAGTTTCCTCTGTGGCTGAGTGTGTGTTCCCTCTGTAAAAATGACTTCTAGAGATGCCTCAGAAACTGCCACTTGAAGCCCTGTCAGGTGAGGTAGATGCAATTTACAAAGCTTTTTTGCTCCAAAGAACTTGTAAGATCTGTTCGTCAAAGGCTAATTTCTGGTGTTCTACCAGAAAAACAGCAGTTTACAAGGAAAAGGTCAAATAACAATCTCAAGTGCAAAGTAAATTGGAAGGTGTGTGTTTTTGTTTCTGAGAAATAATTAGTTAAATCTGACATATTGATGTTTTTCAGTGGAAAATAATTGAAGTATTCTGAAAGAAAGATGGTGGGAGTTCAAAATGGATGAACTCCTTATACCAGTACAAGTGAACAAAATGATGGAGGTGAACACTAGATGATCCTAACAACAGGTGAAAGATCGTTTATAATGTGTTTGTACACTCAGATTACCCACTATGTACACATTAGCCTCTTTCTCTTTCAAAGATGCTGCCCTATTTATCTACTTAATTCCCAGAAGAACACAAGCACTCATTGTTAAAGAAAGGTCTCCTATTCAACAGTGTAAATGTCACCTATGCTGTGAAACACACAAACTAAGTGCACCATTCACCTTTGAACCAGTTACAAATATCAGAATCGGATTCCAGGGAACACTAAAGCCAAGGCTTATTTGGTATAGGTTAATTTCGATATTCATTGAAATGACATTTATTATCAAGGTGATTTTAATACTGATGTTCAGAGTGAATATAAAACTCATTACCGTTCCTCAGTTTTTGTTTCAGTGAAGTAAGAATGGATCTGAATGTGTTTTGTTTTACAACATTTGCACGGAATAATGCTGTTTGCACAGTCGATTAAACCCCTATCGACTATGCCACCATTTCATGTTTTAAATTTAGAGTTTCATGGTTTTGCAAAACATCGTAAATACTGGCTCTGCTCCTAATGCATTTGCAACTAGTATGCTACTTGGATCTTGGATGAAGACTGAGTGTAATTTTCTGTTCCTGGCACTTGTTAAGCATGAGCACTCACTGGGAGGAAGTTCGGGGAACAAAGACATTTATCAGAAAAGGAGGGATCCTAGAATATGAAAGCCCGGAGTTGTCTATTTTGACGAATAAACGTACCTTCCTCAATTCCTTTTGTTCAGGGTGCTTTAGGCAGTAAAGTGAGCCCCTTTTAAACAGAACCAGTTAATAAAAATAGTGCCCCCCCATCACCTTCATTTTGCAATGAAAAACTTCCTACAACCAGTAGCCTACAGAGCGGTACAGTGGTACTTAGTCTATGGGACAGTAAGTTACAATGTTAAAAACTGCATCACAAAAAACACAGCTCTTTGGCTAATTAAAGTGCTTTAGCCCACTAGACAATTGATTTTTCCCGTGTATAGTTAGCTCAATTGAAATGTTCAGAATAAATCTTGTGTTAAAATTATCTTCCAAAGTAAGAGCTGAGTGCATATTGATTGATAATTATTTGCACTAACAGACTCAACTTAGGCAATATCATCAATTACCTCAAATTTCTGCAAGATCAATCACAATGGAATCAACTAAAGATTCACTGTCCTTTCCTTGGCATTTTACAAGTGGTGGTTAGGAAGCGAGTGCTGTATTCACAGTTAGAGTGCTAAGGATTCCTCGAAGCTCCCAGGAATAACGATTAGTTGAACTTTTATTTTAAAAAATATATAAATAAAAAAAATAAAAAATAAGTGAAGAAGCCCAAAGATTTAACTTGGAACCTATCAGCACAAGTGCTGCCAAGTGCTAGGGTACTAAATACCGAGGTTGCCTACTTTTCATTCCACTACACACCGCCCTACATTTCCTGTCACTTTATTTGACTCAGGTTTTTTCATCACTGCTTCTCCCTTTGTCACTGGCTTTCTGTCCTTCTGTCCCTGTTCTTCATTTCCAACGTTTCTGCCTTTCTACCTCTTGCATCAGTTCAAACTTTGAAGATGAATCTGAATCCTAGTTCTAAAAAATGAATGCTGGTGTCAACCACCTGAGCAAAATGCCACTGGAAAGGTTAATTTGAGTAAAAGCACAGTATGCGCATCCTAGAATTACAGGAGGCAAACTCTATTGTGCAATAGGTGAGGCACAAAACAAATGTACTCCATTCACCAAAAGTGAAAAGTGAAAAGTGCACACTGAGGCTAGCACAGTAGAGATAAATGCTGGATGCCAGTAAGGTCTTCACAAAAACTGCGAATCTAGCAAAAGAAAATCTGAAGTTTTCACCGACTGTTCCCTGGTCAAGTTTAGATTCCTTGCAAATCTCTTCTGCGCAAATTAGGATAGCTTACAAAAAACAGAACTATAGAATGGTAGGTATCAACCATGTGGTTGGTTTGTATTGGGTGCTTCCAAACATTTATCACAACAAGAGAGGCTGAAAATATCTCCTTATTACTGCTTCACATGTACCACTTTGTGTTTGGGAGGAACTCAATGAATGAGTACCTCCCCCCTCCCCCCCCCCCCCGGCGTCCCCAGGTTGATGATATGCACCATGTTATGGTGACCCATATAAAATATGACCCTCCCACATTTATTTTTATTTATAGACCTTCGTTTTTTTTATGAATTTGGATTACAAGGTTAACCTAATGTGTGCAATAGTGAACTAAACAGTTTAAGTCTCACCAAATGTCATTAGTGAACTAAGAGACATGTCACTTATCTTCTGTACCCTACATGCGGCTAAATTCTTTTTATGGATGGAGTAACATCATAATCTATTAAAAACAAAAAGGTTTTTGCTCCTCTCATTTCTAGGACGCCTATAACTAATGCGGATGTTATATGCGATAGCGAAGAAAAACAGAGACTTGGAGAAATAAAATATGTGTCTTAGGTTCACACATTTTCGTCAAGCAGAGAAGCAAAGTTGCCGCTAAATTTTATGGTTTAACATTGTACAATCTAGCCACTTGTTATCTCCTTAAGTTTGTAGTTTTAATTCTTGTAGCAGGAGGGGGTTGCAGGCAGTGGCCACATGAAAGATCGGCTCGTTTTTGGCTGGCGGAGCCAAGAGGACTTCGAGCTGAGCCAGGCATCTAGCCCATGCTTTCAATGAAACAGCCATCTATCATTAGGGCACTGTGTTGTTGCCCTAATCTACCCATGTGTTTCAGATGGCAGAATCAAGCACACTGTATAAACGAAAGGAAATACTATCTTGTATTGTCCGGCAGCTAGGAGAAAAACCTACAATGAAAATGCAGCATTTTAACTGCACATGTGTCAGTGAATGAATAACATACAACCAATGATTCGTAATAGGCATGAGCAAAGAAAATGTACTAGCAAAGAGCACGTGTTTTGCAAGAACACTAGGTAAGGCGCCATTTTCTCAGGAGGATTTTACAGCTCGACTTTTACAAGAAGCAACTATTTCGGCCCAGGTCGTCACTCTTGCATGTTGGCCCCGAGTGTCAAGGCCCCGTACTATGCACGTGATTAAAACAAAAAACAAAAATTAAAAAAAAAAAAAAAAAAAAGGGACATTTTCTCAGTATTTTTCGTCAGGAAAAATATGGCATCCTTATTATGATTTGTTTTGCAATAGTTGCAATAACCTATTTGGCGCACCAGGGAATGCTTGTTTTGGACGACAGCCCGTAATTAAGCAAACCCGCAACAACTGTATCGGTTACAGAAAACGTTAACAGTAATTTGAGTCTTGGGACCGTCATCTTGGAAAAGGAAAACAACACGGCGCGCAGCAGCTTTACATCATACAATATTCTGTGCCAGCAGCAGTGAGGGCATGGTGAAATTAATTATTTCCCAATACAGTCAACCTAAATGTATTAATTAACTCAAATGTTAATACAAAAGAAATTAAAAACTAGGTCTGGGCAAACTTTAAATGAGGTTCGTGTAATTCTCATAATTTGAGGAATTTTGGGTTAAGCTTGGTATGTGAAATTTCCAAGCGGATGCTTTTATGCCACTTCATGTAATTACGTGCCTTTTGCAGCAAAAAGTTACAGCGGATCTGCCATTCGCGGAAAAATGCACTGGAACAGCCGCCAGACTTCTGGACTGTACCTCACCCCTGTTGTAAGGCAGCCTCGACTGACTGCGCTAATGGGACCAGTGTGTGTGCACTTGTTGGGTCTCCTGGATGGGCACTCTTCTTGGTGATGTTGCTGAAGTTTTGACATGTCATGACTCAAACGTATTGTTTATCATAAACTGCCAATAAACTAAATGCACTGGAACAACAGAACGCGAGTGGCTGCTGTTCACTGCACTTCGTTTTGCATTTTAAGTGCAAAATGCATATTAAAAGCTGACAAGAGGACACACTTTGCTCTAAAATTGATTTGCATTTCACGCAGATACACACATTTTTGTGTAATGTGCCAAAATGTACCTTAATTGGTGACGCAAAATACATAAATTTCACATATGTCTATTTAAAAATGGTGCTAAACAGTAACAAACGACGTCAGCATACTAGCCAGATGATGTCCCCCAAAACAGTAAGTGTTTCTACGAGCTGTGTTGTGTGGTAAGTGCTGCCATTCGCTGGAGTAGCCTGAAAATCTATTTTTTTTCTTCATATCAGAAAAAGAAGAACTAACAAATTGAGTGACAGTACTATACCATATGCTCCTGTTACAATACATTTAGAAAGGGAAACAACATGGAATAGAAAACGTAGGTGAGTATGTTATGCGACTGAGTGAGATATACCAGGATCTGATATCAGAGGGAAATAAAGGTGTTCCATTGTTGTACTATGAGCCTGGGTGAACAGTAGTGTAACATGGCGAAGCTGAGTGGCTCATACAAGAAGAAAGAGGATAGGGGAAGAGGAACAGTAACCAAAGAGAGAAAGGAAATAGACAGGAGAAGAGACAGGCTCGCGGAAGGGCTAAAAGTAGCCTGATAATCTACACAGCTCAGAAACTCTGCTAATTCAAATCTGATAAAGATTCATTTGAGCCAAGTGAAAAAAAGCACATTGGCGCATGAACTGGCTTTGCATACATGGAGGCCTGTCAGAAGCTTTAGGAGGGCTATTGGTCACAAAAAACCTCCAGGGCCTTTTTTAAAACATTTTTTAAAGATAGCATAAGCATACTGCTCAAACAAAAATAAAAACAATATCGTATGACACCTTTCGAGGCATATTCATTGCATGGCGCCACCTAATGGCCGCCGACATAACCTACCTCATCCTTAATATATCGCAAACGCAGGGTATGCTAATTTGTTAAGCAGGGCAGCACAGGGCCCTGAAAGTGCGGGGTTCTAGGGAAACAGAGGCAGCTAGTCACCCTAGTGATGGCCCTGGACACGAGGATTGCACTTGAAGATTCAATCCTGGGTATAGTGCTAGCCTGCGCATATTTTAATAACACTCGCTCAAGTCTTACAGCATAAGGAGATTGGCAGTCTCTCGGGAAAGAGTGAAATAGAAAGTGTTTTAATCAGTTTTACAGACAGATCTATAATTAAGGATATCTGTTAATTCTGGAATCTGTTTCAGATTGCCTACTTTATGTTTTGAGAAAATATGTGATATTTGTATTATAATGACTGTTTGCCTATACAGTTTTATGAACCCTTTTTAAAAATATTAATAAAAATAGAAACAAAATGACATAAAAAAAATCAACAACTACACACTGAGCTTGAAGGCAATGGACACTCTTTGGTTAGGTTTTGCCAGTGTGGAAAGCAATTATTTAAAATGTATTCCAAGTCTGTGAATGATTATATGGAATGGGAATGTGACTTATTTTTAGATTGCTTGAACACAATTTAGAAAGTAATTTCTGCCTTTTGCGCGGATTGCTTTTGTTGTTTTGGGTAGAAAATCAGGTTCACCTGAACAATTTAATATATGAGCTAAAAACTGGAAGAAACCAGTTTACTTCTGCATGCCATTTTAAATTCTCACATGCTCTTTCCAGCTGACATGCTGGTCACCTTCTTGCCATTGAAATACCAATCTACTTCAAAAATGAATTTAAAAGAGCTATTCAAATGACTCAAACACCATTAAAATGCTGCTCTGACTGCAGTATAATTTGGTTTGCCTTCAGGTGAGTCCTTTCCAGGTGACCGCGACAAATACGTTAATGTCACAGTGTTTGTGTTTTGATAAAGTTTTAGAGCCGAAAACATATGTCATAATTTCTCTCTTTAGGTGTATGCAGGGTCAACCCAATGGCAGATTTTTATATAAAAATGATTTTCTGGACAACACCAGGCTTGATTCAATAACTACTCTGTACCATAGAAAGGCACATAAAGTATATTTTGCTTAGATTTAGCTGTAAGTTACTGATCCTGGCAAATGTCTAGAGGAATGCACTAGTTACAGAGGAATGTGATGTATTTTTTTTAGGTCGAGCGCGCAAATGATGTGTTGTAATCTATCTATTGGCTTTGAACCACACCCACCGCACGCCTATCACTATTACTCGTTCATGGGCTTGTCTTTCAAAAATTCTTTGTTATCATTGGTAAATGCTTTATGTTTGTTCCTACTTGGGGCAGTTTTGTTACCGCCTTGGCCATCGACCCTGTTACATGGATAATTGCATGATTGCCCATATGTTTGACTGCGAGCAAACTTCTTTTTACTTTTGTGTCTCTCTTTCGTGCTTACGGCGGTCATGGAGCTTTGAATCGGCTAACTTATGTCAACTGTTTTACTTTTCATTTTCAACTTATGCAGCAAGAAAAGGCCAGTTAAGAATTTACCAAGCTAATAGCTCTAACTTGAGCAAATGCGAGACACACTTCATTGCAAATGCTTGTTTTTAATTGCTAACTGTATGAAACCAGATTTCTAAGGCAGGGGAGAGATAGGTCAGACTCCTAATTTGAGCTGTGATTGGCCTCCAACATATCCCAAACAATCCCCCTGCAATTAGGCGAACTAGTTTCTTACATTACATTTGGTAGCCGGCTCAAGCATTAGGGCTTCTCTAAGTGAAAAGAAACAATACATATGTGACAGACCGAAATGTCATCCTTATTTACAGATATGCTGTAAATTTTAAGTGTTCGGCCTTTTGCTAAAAAAACTTGTAAAATACATGTTTTTTCTATTGTCACATCTTTAAACACAGGCCTTTCTAACCTGTTGCAGAAATGTGTGGTGTGAAGCACATTTTTGAGATGCAGGTAGGGAAAATGTCTCCTTAAATCTTGCACCCCACATCTGAACTTTGAACAGCTTTGCAAAGATGCTGCACATGATTATAGCTAACTTACCAAAGAGACAATATGGCAATTGAAACAAAACGTTTTTTTTTTTTTTTTTAGGAAATCATGTGTAGTTTGGGTCTGACGGGCAGGCAATAGCTACCAAGTGATCCAACACTAGATTGATCAAGGTCCAAAAAAAGAGAATAATCAGGCGACAGGGCGCACAGCAAAACAAGTGATTTCTTGCAGTGAGTGGAGCACATTTGATGCTCTGTCCCCATGGGACATAGTGTAAAATAGCATCGAATGAAAGATTATTAAACACTAAGGGGGTCATTCTAAGTCTGGCGGCGGCGGAGGCCGCCCGCCAGACTTCCCCCCTCCAAAATACCGCTCCGCGGTCGCAAGACCGCTGAGGGTATTTTGGCTTTTGCACTGGGCTTATGGGCGACCGCCAAAAGGCCGCCCGCCAGCCCAGTGCAAAAACCCTTCCCACGAGGACGCCGGCTCAGAATTGAGCCGGCGGAGTGGGAAGGTGCGACGGGTGCAGTTGCACCCGTCGCGAATTTCACTGTCTGCAATGCAGACAGTGAAATTCAAAGTGGGGCCCGCTTACGGGGGCCCCTGCAGTGCCCATGCCATTGGCATGGGCACTGCAGGGGCCCCCAGGGGCCCCACGACACCCCATACCGCCATCCTGTTCCTGGCGGGCGAACCGCCAGGAACAGGATGGCGGTATGGGGTGTCTGAATCCCCATGGCGGCGCAGCGAGCTGCGCCGCCATGGAGGATTCAGAAGGGCAGCGGAAAACCAGCGGGAGACCGCCGGTTTTCCTCTTCTGACCGCGGCTGAACCGCCGCGTCAGAATGCCCTGCGGGGCACCGCCAGCCTGTTGGCGTTGCTCCCGCCGACCCTGGCACCGCCGGGGTCAGAATCACCCCCTAAATCCTTCCAAGAACATGCTGTAGATGCACAATTATTACCAGCTACCTGGCCTTCCCTCTTTCCTAGTCACTAGCTATGGGTATTTCGATTATTAACATTCCATTTGTTACACTGCTTACTGATGAGAAATGGTTGTCTTGTCTACGCTTGGTTTCAGTAAAGGCAGGACAGTCCCTGCAGTGAGATGGTCTTCAGTTAGAAATAATATCACAAATGTTGATGCCTGTGAAGCACCAGGCGACTTGTCCCGTAAAGTGATGATTCACCATGTTTTCTTCGGCAACAGCTCCTACATGAAATGCTAAGCGTGATTGCTCTTTGGTATAGCACACCTTCTTAAACTTGTCTGCCAACCTAACCTGCAAATGTGAGCACTTTGTGCACTATTAACAGCAATCAGCCTCCTAGCCTTCGTTCTCGGATGGCAAACTATCAGTTTACTTGCTAGAAACATGTAGGTGTACGTTGAAAAATGGACTGAAAACGGACATCTTGTGAGATAGGTAAAAATCACAGGAAGATAGAGCTGGAATGTTGAGATAGGGCAACCTCCTTTATTTATGTGGTCTTTTAACCATGTAGGAGAGCGGCTAACTAATCTGCACAAATTCCTTCCATCACTCCACTATGCCATCAATTATCAGTTGGCTGAAATTCCTACCTCTTACATTTCATCGTTGTTACACAAGTAACTACCAAAAAGAACCCTCACCTTCTGTCAATACTATTGGACTGGTATTCTTTCTTCCCATATATGCTTTGTAAGATATATCAAATAAATATATGCAACAAAATATTTTTTAAAAATGCCCATAACCTCCCACCTAGAACAATTATCTAGAAGGCAATTTTGAGTGTGGCCTGCAATTCTATTAATGTGGAGTGCAAAATGAAAATATATGATTTTAAACAAAATATGTTCCAGAAAGGCCAATTAATGTGCCAAATAAATAGCACCCCGGTAATATGATGTGCATCTTATTTAGAAACTTGAAGTCAGTTCATTGAAATAGCCTAACACGGATTAAGCATTCCTCTGTATCAAATACGGTAGCCAAGTGAGTAACGATTGAGTATTCGGGGTGCCTGTAGACAGGGCAAAGCCATGGCCCCTTCCCAACCTAGGCACACCTACAACCTCCTAAACTTGGAGGGTCATCTAGAATGGCTGGAACCCCTACAGACGCCTGCATTATTTGCCCTAAGGCTCTCTCTCATGATGGTGATGGAGCCATTAAGTTTGTGTTAAATGTAAATTGTGCCAACGCAGGTTAGTAACCTGTGAAAACTTTGCACCATGTGAAAGATGCAAAGTTTCTCAACATCAGAAACTTTACCTGTAGTTGCAAATTATTGCTAAAAACACATTTTTGAAATGAAGAACTAATTTGCATAATATTTTTGATAAGAGAAGTCTTCCATTTAAAGTGCAGAATCTTTTCCAACGTTTTTTATTTTTCAAACTTCACAATCTTAATGATATTTGCAAAGCTTGAGAGCTTCTGGAAAGAACTTTGCAGAGTTTTAGTAGGAAAATGTATGGTATGTCGCAGAATCCGCACCACTATTCAACATAGAAATCGATCTGAAAAGCTCTGCTTTAGCATGAGACTGCCCCAACCCATATGGAAAGGGCCAGGCAGTGGTTCCCAAACATGCTAACAATGATGGCGAGAGAAATTGTACTGAACTAGAATTGAGGTGCAGATTCATATTAGGAGGAAGACATGTAAAAAAAAAAAAAAAGAACAAGCATTTGCAATGCAATAGGTCTCACATTTGTTAGAGTTAGAGCTATTGGTGTTGTAAATTACAATGTCTTTAACCTCTGTGTTTTGGTTTGGAGTACAGTGAATGTATACCAAGTGCCACAGCAAACCTCCCAGGCCTGTCGCTGCAGGACAGAGGACACAACAAGGCTAACATCTTGGGAGTGATTTTGCCTCTTTCGTACAGACTGGCTGTGATATCCTAGAGATGCAATCCTTTCTAGTGTGTTTACCTAAACTTTTATAGCACCAAAGAAGCACCTTCATGGCATTTAACCTGGAGAATATGAAATGGCAGAACCTGTATTACCAAGCGCTATTAAAAAAAAAAGAGCTATTCCCAGACTGCCCCAACATGCACCAGAGAAAGAACCCTAGGGGAGAGGATGTAGCATAGGAGCCAGAGCTGCCGATCTTGGAGCTGAGAAACACGGCTCAACATTCTGTGATTCTGGGCAAATCACTAAATCTCCCCTCACTACCACTAATGAGTGTTCTTGTGTAAAATAACCGTTGCTCATCTAAAGCACTGTAATACCTTTGAATGGAGTTTGTGCTAAGAGAACTCTATTTGAGGAGGCCCAATTTACATCCAAAGGCTAGATGTTTTTTGCTATCAAGCTTGAGGCCATGGAATGCTTGGGTCTGGAGTCACAACTCCTTTTCCACCATTGTGGAGACAACACCTTTCGCCATCTTCTTGCCTAGAACTAACCTATGTGCTTGTTTGGTGACCTTCCGGAGGTCATCAAGAGCACGTGCTATCACCTACTGTTAAGCTCTACACAAGTCAGTTGGTTAATGCACCCACCTCGGAGGTCTTGACAGAACGAGAAAGTCACGCATTACAATCCTGACATAGCTTTTTCACCTCTTCATCTCTTCAAGGTTGATGCAAATTAATTATAGCAATTTTGTTAAGAATGGCACCTGCTTTGCAGCGCTATGAAATGGAAGAAACTGGATTACCAAGCAATATTGAAGAAAAAACAAGTTATTCCCAGACTGCCCCAACATGCACAAGACAAAGAACCCTAGGGGAGAAGATGTGGGTAAGGGCCAGAGCTGCTGACTTTGAAGCTGGGGAACACGGTTCGAGTCTCCGCGCCGGCTCAACATCCTGTGATTCTGGGCAAATCACTTCATCTCCCCTTGCTACTAAAAATGAATGTGTTCTTGTGTAATTTAACAGGTGCGCATGAAAAGTGCTATTGTGCCTTTGTATCAAGTTCACGCTAGATACAACTGCAAAATAAATAAAGTGCTTCAATAAACTTGTTTCAAGTTCTCGTTACAGAAAACTGCAAAAAATAATAATAATAATAATAATCCTGACATAGCTTTTTCACCTCTTCATCTCTGCAAGGGCAATGCAATTGAATTATAGCGATTTTGTTAAGAATGGCACCTACTTTGCAGAGCTATGAAATGGTAGAACCTGTATTACCAAGCGCTATATATATATAAAAAAAACAAGCTATTTCCAGGCTGCCCCAACACGTACCAGACAAGAAACCCCAGGGTAGAGGATGTAGCATAAAAGCCAGATCTGCCGACTTTGGAGCCGGGGAGCACGGTTCGAGTCTCGGCGGCAGTTAAACATCCTGTGATTCGGGCAAATCACTCAATCGCCCCTTGCAACCAAAAATGAATGTGTTCTTGTGTAATTTAACCGGTGCTCATGCAAAGTGCTGTAATACCTTTGTATAGGGTTTGCGCTATATCAAACTGCAAAAAAATAAAGCACTCCTATACCTTTGTGTCAAGTTCGAACTACATAAAACTGCAAAAAATAAATAAGTATTAAACCACCCCAAAGATATCGCAAAGAAACAGCAAGATGCCCAAAACCAAGGAAAACGAAGAAATAACATACCGCCATGAGCGAAGTGGTGAGGCAAAAGAAAAAATAGCACGCCGACATGTAGCTATCTGGCCGATCGTGCAATAATCCATGTAACAAGGTCAGTTTCCAAGGTGGTAACAAAAAAGCCTCAAGGCAGGACAAACGTAGAGCATTTACCAAGAACATCAAGGGATTTTTGAAAAGCAGGCAGAAGAACCAATGATAGTGATGGGCGTGGGTAAAGCCCTCAGAATAGATTACAACATGTCAAGAAGTGCAGCGATTTCGCGCTGCTATGCTCAACCTAAAAAGGTGACAACAGAGCACGCAGGCATCTGTGCATGCGTCACAGCATCCACAGACATGACAATAAATAAAGACAATCAATCCAGCCAGAAATGCCTCTATAAAGCTTTGGGCCACATACAGAACTCCAAACTTGCGTTTTTCTCTGAACAGAGAATGCAAACACTCGATCCTCCTTCAGATAAATCTGGGTATCGGAAAAGAATGTCTGGACTTGATTAAAATGATGACTGAGTGTTTATTTTAAAAGTAAATAGTGTCAAGTCCTGACAGTGTGATTCAATGTGGTCTGCATCTTTGAGAGTTTCATTAGATTTACAGGCAACAAATCTTTCTGAAATGAAGTCATCCTTGCTACTATTTACTCGGCTCACAAAAACCTCAGGAACAGAGAACAAGTCCTTGAAGGGCGGATGCACAATACTGGCTACCTGGAGTGAACAGTCTCTAGAAAGAGCGAAAGCGAATCGTATGTTTCCACCAAGCAGTTAGACCTGCAGTTTAAAAAAACATGTCAAGTACGTCCTTGCCCTCTGAAATTCTGAAACCTTTGAAAATAGGGCCTCTGCAGTTTAGATGACTCCCTTTGAGTTTGCAGCTTTCATCTATCTGCACTTTCCTAAAACGCCCTTAGTCTGAACATAACTGGCATTACATAGACAGCACAGTGAGGCTTTTCCAAGTCACGAAGGCGGCTACGAAGGAAATCCCTCCTGCAAATATCAGTGCTGTAACCCCCAGGTCACAAATACTTACCCCGCAAGGCTAACCCTGCCTTTTATCCTTCCGTGGCCGATACAATAAGCACCAGTAAGTTTGGTGATAGCTCCAAGTGTTAACTGCCGCCTTCCAAGGCAGTAAAACTGGATTTAAATGGTACATATAACCAAATTAATAAAATTATCCCTGGCACAGCGTTATAGCAAGGAGAAGCCTACATGTATAAATCCATACCGTATAATAATTCAAAATAGCAAACAGAAATGCAGTACACTCGCACAGCTGTACATAGGCAAGTGAACATGCACATTACACAGAAGAAAAATACTCCAGGGGTTGGAAAACTGTGTAGCACGTGGTCTGGGAGAGAGAGAACACATCTGATTACCACCCACATTTGGTCAAAAATATTAAATAATGCACTTCCTACCATTTAATGTAAGCAATATGTAAACTATAATTGTATGTAAATAGATACATCCACATATGGACATTGCATGATGGCTGGGTCACCAGGAGATGTACTTGAACCAGAAATGTATATATTAAGCACACACTTTGCTGAACGTGCAACCCATGGAAACAAGTCAATCAAATGGAAACCAATTTGATGTTAAATATAGAGAAAACGCCAACAAACAAATTTCATGGTTATCTTCTTTCCAGCACAAACATACGAGATATACTCAACAGTCCAGTCATTAAGCAACTAACTGAGAGGTGAAGAAAGGAGAAGACACATGCATATCTTTGCTGTTTTATTTAGGCCAGGGTTTAGCCAAGGCCTTTTAATGTTACTACAATTACATATACGTACTAATAGGGCTTTCAACAAGCCCTCCTTATCCATTGATCTGTCACTGTGCCATCCCAATTTTCATCGCCCACTACAGCATACAGCACAGGATAGTGGGTCATCCCACTGTAGCCATTGGCAAACTTTAATGTGTGTGACACTATTCTGCTCTTCAACAAGGAGCACATCGGTGCACAAAGTAGCACTCTTCTGTGGCAGGAACTGTTATGGCAATGCGTGCTTTTTAATCTCAAGAAAATATTTTTAGCTTTTACCCTCCAGCAATAATATTTTTACATAACAACCATGGCAAAACAAGCATTGACAAAGCCCAACAGGTGGCAGGCAACATGAGACTCGGTGGTTTTGCCAATGCATGTTTACAATTGATTTCACAAAAGATCACACTGGAATGTGCCAAAACACGCTAACTGTGTATTACATTTCTGAAAAGCATACAATGCCACATTACCGATAACCTGTATTGAATATGTTGCGCACACTAGCCATGTTCTTTTAAATATAGGAGAGTCTGTTGCACAGAGAGCCACGGTCAGTGAGTGACTTCCTTGAACTGCCTTTCACCCGTACAACAGATACATCTGACATGGCAAACATTTATTATTTTAGTTTAAACTAGAGACCAAAAAATACTGACATTCCCAATTATGTAAGTCACTGTCGTATTTTGTTTGATAGCACAAATTGTTCACCCCTCCAGATGATCTGATCCTGCAGTGAAGATCTCCATTGACACATAACTTTTTTGTTTATGTTATGCATGGAAAGTTGATGTGTATTATTTTTTAAATCATATTTTCTTCACCACACGAAATCATCCTAATCAGTAGTGGTTAATACGACAGTGGCTCAGTAGGAATGTATAACATTAGCATTTAGCAATATAATTTTAAAACAACTAATTCCCACAGAGTAATCTGTAAAAAATCATCTCGCCTACTGAAGATTGTTGGCTTTGCCACTGTCTTTTAGCCATGTTGTTCATCAGGGTGTCTGCTGTTCAGCACTGCTAACAGTGGCATAGTAGAGAGTGGTGCAGAGAGGACTTGCATAGACAGGAGTGGTATAGAGTGGAGTGGCAAAGTGTAGTGTTGTGTGGAGAGGCGTAATGGAGTAGAGTGGTGTAGTGTAGAGTGGACAGGTGTAGAGTTCAGTGAACTAGCATAGAGTGCACTGGCATAGATGAGAGGGGCTTAGATAAGAGTGGTGTAGAATTGTATAGTGTGGAGTGGGGTGTAGAGTGGAGCAGCGCAGAGTGGAGAGGCATAGAGTTTAGTGAAGGAGTGGAGAAAAATGGCATAGAGTGGTGTGCAGTGGCAGTGAAGTGGCATAGTGAGGTATTCTGAAGTGTGGAGTGGCGCAGAGTGGCATTGCATGAATTGTGCAGAGTGGTGTTGAGTTACACAGAGTAGAGTGGCAGTGAGTGGATTAGTGTAGATTGCTATGGTGAAGAGAGGAGTGGTACAGAGTGGAGTGGTGTGTTGAGTGGCAGAGTGGTACTGTGTAGAGTGGCGTACAGTGGAATGGGGTGGAGTAGAGTGGCGTGGAGAGGCATGAAGTGGTGCGGAGAGGCATGAAATGCTGTACAATGGAGTGGTGTAGAGTGGAGTGGCATAGAGATAAGCAGCATAGAGTAAAGTAGCATTAAGTAGTACAGTTGTGTGTTTAAGTAACTTAAACAAGGACCTGAACTTAAAATCAATGCAAAGGTATAAAGGGGGTGAGTGGCTAGATGGCAATGAAAATAGGCGTGCAGTGGCAAGCATCATGAAGGTGTAAATGTGTTTTTAGTGTGGCATTTATACATTATAATGGCTAAATCCAACCCACATGTAATGTAATCTTATTTTAGTTGTATGAGTAAGCCAAAATATGCAGGCAAAACCATGCCCGAAAATGCATTTGAAGCACCACAAATGTAGAAAGCAGCATGAGAACTGGAGACAGAGGAAGTGCCCT
The DNA here is from genome assembly GCF_031143425.1 of Pleurodeles waltl. Taxonomy (NCBI): domain Eukaryota; kingdom Metazoa; phylum Chordata; class Amphibia; order Caudata; family Salamandridae; genus Pleurodeles; species Pleurodeles waltl. Next base: position 716,162,606 of record NC_090449.1, on the reverse strand, counting down.
GAAATTGGTACCTCCATCACAGTGTGATCAGCAAACAGACACAAATTAAGTTGCATCAATCTCTGATTTGTCCATGCTCAAAAGAAAGAAAAGGAAGTGATTCCAGGCCCTTGCTGGTCAATTAGGAGGCAGCAAAGAAGAGCAAAAATGAACCCAATGAATGGTAAGCAATGGGCGGGCTCCAAGGCCTTCCTTATATATAGTGCATGCAGTGTCAAAGGCAAGACATAAAAATGAAGGTACAAGGATTCCACATCCTCACAGATTATCTTGGACTATTTCATTGGGCCATTGAACTCAAAATTGAAAAGTAATAGTATCTTGTAGCTTTCTTTAATATAGATGACACAATTATATTTTGAAAACCTTGAAAATGTGTCCTAATATCTGGGAAAGTATGGGACTTTGCATGTGACTGCAGGTCAAAGGACAAATGACTAGAATGTATGTTGATGCAACACAATGTGATATAGGACAGGGACTGAGGGTATTTTACGGACTTTTACAAATAGCCCAATCCTCAAAGATGCATGGGTTCCAATTAGGTCTACGAAGTGCAGAGTGGTAATAAGGCAAAACCTCAATTGTAAGGGGCACTGAATTCCATACTTAATGTATGGAATAATCTTACGTTTGGTATTCTGCTGCTTCCAAGGACTCTAATTAGGTGACGTTCCATAACACTTCATCCTGTCCAGCAATTAGATGCAATTTAGAACTGGCTGTACCAGCTAAAAAGGTTTCTCTTTTTCAGAAGGAATTTTAAATCAGGTGCCTGCTGGTAGTAGGTTGATGTAGCCTGATTTGAATAAGCTATGCCCCCACCTATGCCCTGAAACACTGAAGCATAGTTATTGATGTTGTGTCTTTCAACTTTGATTCTGCATCAGACAAAAGATGGGCAATTAACAAACTACCCGATTGGCCAATACTCAAAAACTAAGATGATGAATTGGCCATACTGCCAAGCATCTGAAACAAGGACTCTTCCCTTCATCATCTTCTCTCAAACAGAACACATACTGAATAAAGATGATTGCTTTAAAAATGCGTAGCATTGTTCCATCCAAGGAAAACTTTAGTTAATTCTTTGGTGTGTCTAGTGAGGATTCAGGACCTAGTCCCTCCACATTGAGCTCGAGGTCGATCTCCTAGCAAGCAACACTATCACTACTCCTGCTGAAAATAGCCAAAGGGAGCACAACCTCTGGCATACAGCCAGTGCTCCTCTAGTAAGCCACTGTGGAACAAATCTAACTCACGGAGATCACATAAACATGAAAAGAAGTGGGAAAACAAGCACCGGCAAAGCCAATAGGGCAAACCTTTATAAATTCAGTGCCGAGCTGTTGGCTTTACCAATGTTGATCTATTAAGGCATTGTAAAAGAAACAACATTTCAAAATGCTTGAAGAAAATCATACACTTACTATCTCAAAACTGTATGCTGAATTCAATGTTTTCAATCTTTATAAAAGTCTTGGTTTATTTTTCAAATACTTTTCACTCAGGAAATGTTGAACAGAATTTAAAAGAATAAGGGTGTGTCAGAATGTAAAAGGAAACATTTGCCAATATCTGATTTACTTTCATAGGATTCAGCTATTTCATCTTCTGTAGCAGCCCAGTCAATAGATTTATTGGCCTTCAGAAGAAGTATCATGCTAACTACAGCTTTTCCCTCAGATACTTCCTGAGTGAATGCAGCAAATGGCCCTTCCCCAGCACAATAAGGTCCTGTGTGTGTCAGAGTTTGTGCTTTCATGCAATATGTGGAATGGAGGAGCTACACAAAACAACCCTAAAAGTATACTTTTCTGCCAATCCCCTTCAAAATGTCACTGTTGCTGTGATTTTACAGACAGGCTGTAAGGAGATGGCCAGCAACACATTCCGGGGGTGCGTATTTGAAGGAGAGAAGCAGCACACAAAGGACAAAGCTAGAAAAAAGATGCACTCTAAACTGCTGAAAGAGTAAAAATTAGTTATCTAAATGTGGGCAGGGGAAGGACACATGTCAGCCAATAAAAAGGACTGCAAAAAGGCTAAGCTCCAAAAGAGGGACAAACGCAAAAAATAAAGGCAAGCCATTGGATAAGAAGCAAGCAAATAAGTGACTAGAAGGTAAACCAATGGTAAGCAATGTGTGGACTTCATCCCAATATAAATTCACAGTAGCAACCAGAAGTCTTGTAGTGTTAGGCAAGACCTAATGAGATGTAAAGGAAAAACATTGCCATCATAAATAGCGAGGGAGGATACTTAGAGACTATGCATGGGAGCCAGGCAATGAAGAAAATTGATATTTTGCGACTATAGGTCAACGGAAATACCCTAAAGAGCAACCAAACATGAGATCAATGCCAGCATCTCGTTCAGATTGTGGAATATAATATGCCAGCCTTTGTGCCTCATATCTGACCTCTACTCGCCAAATGCTACACATCAAACCAGGTCCCAGAAATGGGGTGTGTTCGGAGGTGGTGGAGAGAATGCTGCATAGATAATAAGACATAAAAGATAAGATTGCTTGACTCCGATGAAACTGGCATCTTTGTTGGCAACTGCAGTTCTTTTGTTATTCCACTACCTTCATCTGGGCCAGGGATTTATTACCAAACTGTCAAAGTTTCTTATTCTGTCTTTCTAGGACACCAGCAGCAGCTGTTCCCTTCTGTGCAACTATTGCAGAGAATGGTGCAAAGCTTTTGTATTTGCTTTTGCTATGAAATGTGTCTTTTTTTAAACTTAAGAATTGGCCACGTATTTGCTTCGCACCTTCAATGCAATACAAGGAAATCTTGCAGTAGTCAGTGTTACTTTGGTGTATTAATCATCATGGTTGAAAGGGCTTATTTCTACATATTGCAAGTACTGAAAAAACATTTTAATGATATTGCACCTCATTTGATCACAAAGGAAACAGAAAATGAGAACAAAACTATTTGTGGGTATCACAGGTATATGGCAATCTTAGTCTTGTTTCTCACAGAATTTTGCATCTGAGTGGTAAAGAATTTATTGTGGGCTGAACAAATAGCATCAATGAATACTGGTAAATGGGTTTCCTCTTGTTTCTCCTCTGAGGCATCACCCGTCTGCACATGTGGTGCAGCGGGGCACTTTAGTGGCATGGAGACCTGTCGGTATGAGAGGCTTCCTCTTGGTAGTCTCCATCTTCCAACACGCATATTTAAATGCCCTCACTTCATTGTCGGGCTTAAGAACTGTACACTGAATAAGAATTCAGCAATAATATTTCTAGTGCAAACGGCTGGGTGATTCCAACTCCCATGCAGTGTCAGTCAAGTAATATTAACAAATCACACAACTACTACTTATTCAGCCAAAGTCAAGAGCATTATTCAGCCCACATTTTGTTTTCATAAAATATACTATATGTTGTGGGCAGGATGGCACAGAGCAATTTAAGCACACAGATCTAGTGTTAACAGGGGTGGTGCCGTAGTAGCTAGGTCTAGGTAGTCATCTGACATGTAGTCCAGCAGCGGCTTCCAGGTGTCAACAGATGTTGTACTATTGGGAATAATTGCCCATATGCTTGTCTCTATAGGCGTGAGAAGGAAATTCCACCCAATTCATAAAAATCCTTTAGAGTTGGTCGTTAATATCCGCCATTTTCTTCATGGGTTTAATAGATTGAAATTGTCTACGCTCTTGCTCAACTTAAATTCAGATGCCAATTTCTGTATTTCTAGGGGGTGATTTCTGCAAAGTCCCGCCATCACTGAACTAACCGTGCCCTTCACTAATTCTTTGAAAGCATTCCAGGCCCCACGATGTCCTCCCTACGTTATTGTGGACAAAGAGTGACTAGATGGGGTTTATTCCCTACTTTAACTGAGAAGAGGACCTGTCGCAGAAGCAGTCTGCAGAGAGGAAACAAGTCTGTGCACTCGACTTGGGTCAGGAGCTGCACTTAAACGAGCCCCCCGAGATTTATTTTGGTGTTTAACAACGTACAACTTTCCTTCTCTGTCCTGGATCATCTTCAGGAGCATGAAACACATTCTTCGCACATCTCGGAGTTGTGTCCCGAGCCCAGAAACCAGAGGCAGACCTTGTGTGGGTCCATCACCATCATCTGCTTCATTAAGACAGTCATGGCAAGGCACGGGTTGAACCTGGAGTCTTCAGGTGGGGACATCTTTCCCTTTCACACTGGAAAAGAATTCTAAAGGATTCATCATCCAATGAAAGGAAGCAGCGGTCCGGATCCACGTACAAAAGCGTGAAAGGGAACCAGCGTCATCACACAGGGGTGGCGTTTATATGTGGTGCCACTCTGTCACTTCTGGGGAAGAATGGCACTGATGTGGAGCCACACAGTGCCACCCAGCTGCATACGGGAGAAGTGCTTTTAAAGTTTGCAGAGCCAGTCTAGTGCCTGATGAATATTTTGAAGACAAGAAATATGAGGTTGGAAGTATCCATAAGAATTCACTGTACGAGACAGATTTGTATTTAAAAATAAATATTAAAGCATAAAGGAACTGAAGCTTATACGCCTGTGAACAGATATCTACTATATTAGACAGATGTAGCCCTTTGGCCAGCTGCATCACCAACACTGAAGGTCAACAAACATGTCTGAAACATGAATTCAGTTTGTCCACATTATTTTTTCACGGATAATAAATGCGCAACACTTATGGGCGTGGAGCTTGAATATTATAAACAAAACGGGGAATTATTCTCTAACCACTATAAGCGACACCCGAGGTTAATGTATTACCATGATGATGGAAAAGCACAGACTATCCCTTCCAGAATCATAACTGAAAAAATGTCAAAGTGACAGCCAACATCTTACATTGAAAAAAATGAGTTTGTGTTCCAGCAGTCTTAAACACGGCGAACAGCTTAACCTTATCTCCCCGTGGCACTGCTTTCCTGGAGTAATTGAGGCTTGGAGTCCGCCATTTCACATAAACCAGGCCACTATGTTATTGTATACAGCAATCTGACTGCTGCAGAGACAGGAAACTGCTCTGCACCCAGATCAATAGACATGTCAGCAGTAAACTGCTTAATCTAATTCTGCCAATCTCATCTCGGAGGACAGAGTTTGCAATTTTACTGCGGGGCCCCTCTGGCAGGAAATGGTTTAGAAAGTTTGGTCTTCACAAGTTTAAGGGATATGTTTATCCTTTATGCCTTTGGGTGTTTATTCGCCCCACCCCCTTTCACTTTTTTGCAAATGACATGAATATACAAATTTCTTTGGAACGCTTTCCATCTGAAAGCTGCAGCTTGGAATCCCCCTCATGGATTTTCAGTAGGCGATTGTTTTCAATTGTATACCTTAGAGCAAGCTGCGTTAACACAATTCACCACTTAAATTATGCTGCGGCATGAAAATGGTCATAGATCTAACAATAATATTTTTATATTTCTGAACGATCGGACAAAAGTCCCATTAATTGTAACTATTTCCTATGCATTTGTAAATGACACAAACGAATTAAACATATTATGCGGTCATTTGTCAGGCCCCCACTAAGAACAAGGCACGTTTGCAAACCCCATGTTATCAATAAATGCAAAGCAGTGGCTTACATTTCTCACAATACTTCAAACACGGTGCTTCTGAAAAAAATATTAATGCATTAGTAAGTGGTGTGTATATAATGTTAGTGTCTCAAGTCAAGTGATTCCCATCGAATTTCACATTTCTCACAAATAAATTTAACATAAATTGCACAGCAGCGCGTTACCCAGCACAAAGCGCTTCAACGCCGTGTCTGGGGTAGTAAAAGCTTTATAAATGAAATTACAATGCAATACAATAAGTTCTGTAATTTGCATTCCTTGTTTCTTTCCAGTAGCATAGCTGGCACAGTCCATTGTAAACTCCGTGGGCGCTATAACAAGTGGTATCTATTATAAATATAAAAGCTGAGGTTTCTAGAGGCCCCCAGCTGGAGAAGTGCCTTTTTTGCCAGCCCAGGCCTGCGGATTTCCTGGGAAAGTGTCAAGGACCACCAGGGGGCCTCAGACAACAGATTGGGAACTGCTGCACTAAGGTTTTAAGTGACTTGTGGGTAAATTGATGGTGTGATCATGTATTATATGGGCAATCGTACCACTTGGTTTAGATGATGAGGACACTGCAAGTCATCTTGGAATTCTGTACTTTATAAACAAGCATCGGCAAAGCCAATAGGTCTCACCTATGCAGAGCTATTGGTTTTGCCAGTGTGTTTTAACCATGTTGTAAACTAGCATGGCTGCTGTTCACCAGGTTAATGGTATAAAGGAGAATGATGTGTCAGAGTGTCATCGATTGGTGTGGCATAGAGTGTTGAGGAATGAGCAGAGTATCAGAGTGGAGTAATGTCAGAGTGGAGTAGAGTGGAGAGGCATAAAGAAGAGTGAGTAAAGTAATGTGGAGTGCCGTAGAGAGAGCTGAATAGGGTGTCATTGAGCATAGTACATTGCCGCATAGTGCAGTGTCGTAAAGTATCGTAGATTGAAGTGGAATAGAATGTCATGGAGTGGCACAGAGTGGAGTAGTGTGTCATAGAATAGTCTCTAGTGAAGTGGCATGGAGTGGTGTAGTGAGTCACAGAGTGGAGTAAAGTGTATAGTGGCACAGAGTAGAGTAATGTTTAATGGAGTAGAGTGTTGGAGCGGTGTATAATGGAGTGTAATGACGTAGAGTGAAGTGTTATATAGTGGTCTAGAGTGATGTGGAGCAGAGTAGAGTGGTGCAGAGTAGACTGGCATAGAGTGCACTGGTTTAGAGTAGGGTGCACTACTTTAGTGGTGAAGAGTAGAGCGGTGGAGTGGTACAACATAGATTGCAGAGGCGCAGAGTGCTGTGTCGTAGGGTGATGTGGTGCATGGTAGTGTAGAATGGTGCAAGATAGAGTGGCGTAGATTGCAGTGATGAGACAGAGTAGTGTAGTGGCATAGAGTGCATTGGTGCAGAGTGCAGTAGATTGGCACAGAGTTGAGCAGTGGCAAATAGAGTTCAGTGGCGCAGAGTTCAGTGGCAAAGTGTGCAGTGTTGCAGAGTAGAGCTATAAAGGGCAGTGGTGTAGAGTAAAGTGGCATAGAGTGCACTGGCATAGAGTCCAGTGGCATAGGGTACAGTGGTATAGAATAGAGTGGTGTAGTGTGCAGTGTTGCAGAGCAGAGGGTCATAGAGTGCAGTGGTGTAGAGTGCAGAGTAGAATAGAGTGGCATATAGTGCACTGGTGTAGAGTAGAGTGCTGCAGTAAAGTACAGTGGTGTATAGTAGAGTGGTGCAGAGTACAGTGGAGTGTCCTAGACTGGAGTGGGGTAGAATGCATTGGCGTAGAGTGGTATACAGTAGAGTAGAAAGGTGCAAAATGGACTGGTGCAGAGCAGACTGCAGTGGCATGGACTGATGTGGAGTGGAGTGACATAAAATGGAGTAGGCATTGTACAGGCAACACATCTTCAACTGAATTGACCATTACATTTAAAAGACATACAGTTTTACTGATAAAAATATACAGCACCCAAATGTTAATGTGTGGAAATGTCATTACCTAGTGTATTGATTTGTTTCGATCATCTTAAAATATTTGTTTCCACTACACTTATATTCTTAAGTATTTGCACATTTCATTTACAGATATTTACATTTTGTTTTGTGGTAGAAAAAAATAGCATCCTAAAGCCTTCATCCACCACACCCTCCGTCGCCAGCATGATTGTCATATAACGCCTCTCACTCTGAAGATAGAGAAAGAAAGATAAACACCAAGCTCCATAGGAAGACAGAGTCTGTCATTTGACCTTGGTCTTTGAACGCACAGCAAGTGAGACATGATAAGAACAATATTTAAAGGCCTGTTTACAGACATCGAACACTGGTGGAAGGATATAGTAAACAAGATATGCTCTACGGGAGGGACAAACTCAAGCTGGACAGCTTAAATCAAACACAGCTAGCACATAGAAACCAAGCGAATGTGAGTTACAAAGCACAAAGCTAAAGGTAAGCAGTGGGTGGAATATATTCCCAGGGAAGTTTTCTAAATGTCCCCTAAATGTATTTAGCAAACTAGACAACTTCTACCTAATGAACTCAGCCTTCAACCTCGTTCCTATATATTTTTATAGAACTCCTCTGTGACTTGCAATATCCTTATACAGAATGGCAGGGAGTACTTTATGCCTTATATTAATAACTGTGTACTGAAAGTTATAACCTCATGCACACTGAACCTCCATACCCCCTTCTCCCAGACCTGTCGACATTACGCCACCCCTACATCACTTGGAGGGGTGCTGTGGGAAATGGAACATTCATGATGAGCCAACTATGTACAAGTCAGTAGACTGACTAAGGGATCTTGCCCTCTGTAACACAAATTAAAATCTAATCAGAGTTACCACTTCCTTCACTGAGACCCAGAGACATCAGAGGTCTCCTTTTATTCCTTTTTTTTGCACATTGCTGAAGCAGAGGTTGTTGCACCATTGACCTCCTCTGGCCTAACCCACACATCAAAGTAAGGATTCTATGCCCATGAAATAAACCCTGCCTCTACTCAGACATCTGACAGATTAGAATACAATATATCATCTAACCACTGCAACAGTCAAACTGTATCTTGCTATTTAGGGCCTTTTACACATGCTCTTATGGGTCACAACTGCACTCACTCTATTGTCCCATAACATTATGAAATGTGTGCAGATTTATGCAAATGCATTGATACGATCACTGTATTGCTGATGCCTGGGTTGCCTATCACCAGGCCCACTGGAATTATGCGATTGTGTGCTGCAGTGTTTTACGCATAATTATGGATTTGCTGCATGCGCCACAAAATCCATCATCTGCTGCATAATCTGCAGATTTAAACAAAAACAGTTCAAAAGTTTCTAAAAGCACCGCAACATGTGTTGGTGCACAGTGGGAGGCACCCTTGCAAAAGTTAACTGCTACCCTTTCTTTTGCTTGTTACTATATTTAGGCGTTAAACTGGTACTAATGAGGTACAACCTAAGCTCAGAGAGTGTTAATAAGTGTAAAAATTACAAAATAATGAAATACTATCACAAAATGTGTCACATTATGTCGCATAATTTATCTCTTCTTGCTGCAGAACAGTCAACCCTGCCACATAATTTGGCCCTCTACTGCTGCGTAATTCTAGTGGCCCTGGCTATCACCAATGTGTTCTCATGCAACTGTAATTCTTTATTTGCCATTTTTTTAATGTCTCTACTCATAAAAATTGAAAACTAATAAAAAAAAATTCGAATACAAGCCAAACGAGATTGTTAAATCCAGAAAAGATAATATACTTCAATATGCTTAAATATGTAACAATAAAAACAACATACCTAATAACGCTAGGCAAACTGCCCAAAATGAAACCTAGCTTCTCCCTGTTAGCCATGTTGTAATCCAATCCTTCGTTACTTAGATAAAAAACATTGGGCATGATTCACAAATGTAACCTTAGACGTTTGGTATAAGTTTAGACTAAACGTCTAAGTTTACGATTAGTGGAATTCACAAAGGGCATTTACAAGTAGTATCTTTATATCTGCACTAGGCGTGGATCTACGTTATCTGTAAATGTTAGAAAGAGATCCCTTTCTAGTAGCTAAATTGTTTAGTGTTAAAAGGTAAACTCTCACCTTCCCTATTCCACTAAATGGTGTTATCCTAGGCAACTACAAATACTCAGAGCACAAGTCCTAAAAAAAAGCAAGCATTTGCAATGCAACAGGTCTCGCGTTTGCTCATGTTAGAGCTGATAGCGTTGTAAACTCCTAACCCGACTTTTCACCTATCGGCAAAAGTGCATTTATGTACGTAACCGAAAAAGTGCAATTAACTGTGTAAAGCGCTCGACTTCTGCCAAGTGAAATCGCGCTAGGAAAATAGAGAAAAAGTAGTCCACGAGCCGGACAGAAAACAGTGAGCCTCGCATGTTTTCTGTACTTGGTCGATGTGCTCGAGGAGAGCTAGCCACCGGAAAAGGCATGACGTATGCATACCTTCGACTAATGAAAGGAAGCAGATTTTAATAGGTAAACCCTCAAACCAATGAAAAACACTGACGTGACGTCGACAGGGCTCCAAGCCCTTTTCTAATACCTAAAGCGTCTCGTTGCGATACGCATGCGCAAGCGCATGCAACGCAGACTCGACCCTAAAAAAGAAGAGGGGGGACTAACCAAGTTAGGCAGCATGCAAGTGACATCACAACGCATGACATCATGGTGCGTGACATTGCACTGGGCATCACAACCCATGACTCACAGGAAGTGCCATCAGATCTTAACACCACAAGACATATGTTCAGCAGGTCTATCATGAGTACATTTGAGCACATGACTATATTTAACAAATGAGATTTTGATTTGGGGTTAGGCGTTAGGCAACCTTGACACAAAATCTGGGGCTCAAATTATACATTTATTGTTTTAGAGGCTGTGCCACAAAGATATTGGCATAAAGGAGAAATGTGGCAATAAATCAGTTCTGCTTAATTGGTGCAAAGTCTGCATTTTAAAATATCTTGTGGTGGTTAAGCCATCTGCTGAAGAGATCTTTGTGTGCCTAGTATATCTCAGGGAATAATAATAATTTGTATGATGTAAAGCGCGTTGGACACCTTGCTTTGGGTTGAGAAGTGCTATAAAATAAATAAAACAAAATTGTGGTATTTAAATTGTTATTTGTGTAAATACTGAGTCAGTCCAACACATATAACATTCTTACAGTGCATACCTATCTTATATGCAGGGACTGGACAAAGTAAAAACCATGTTTCTCTTAGGTACCTGCGAAGTAATAGCAAGCTGTGTGCTTTTGTTTCCTAAATAGCAGCTAGGTGTGAGGCTCCAGACAGCTTCCAGCTAGAATAATCAAACAAAAAAAGGCCCGATAGCCCCTTAATTTCAACGTTTGCCCTGGGCCAGCAGAAATTTAAAATCAGGAAGTACTCTTTCATGCTGCCCAGAAGGAATGAAAGCGCTTCTAAAAGTGTGTGCAGGCGCTTCTGAAAATGTCAACATACATCGGGCCGAATTTGCCATATTTTACTAGGGCCCGACTTCTTGGGCGGGTAGACTCCTTTCTAGCCTGGAGTTTTTTTCATTATCCTGCAGGGCTCGTCTTCAGGGTAGCAGGTGGGGCTAGGGCTGAGGATAGCTGGACAGCCACCAGCAAACAGGGCCATTTTAAGTAGGGCTAAGTGGGAGTGGTAATTATTTTGTCTCTTTGATTCCCCCCCCACCCTTGCCCCTTGTGTCCCCCACACTCCAAAATCGGGGGAGGGGGGGATTACAACCCCTGCATCTCCCAAAATTTCCTACCCCAATGTATTCATGTGCCTATTGTGTTGCAGCAGCTCTCCTTCAATTTGCAGGAAGAGGTTTGTTTAGTTTTCTGGTAGAGAACGGTTTTAGGGAGGGTCGACGGGACAATGGCCTGCCTCATCTGTACATTGTCTCTTAATTTGGATGTTGAGACAGGATAGGGTCAACCAGTTGGCCTGAGCCGGCATGGATCACCCACTTGTAGGCATTCCACACAAAAAAACGTTGTCCAGATTAGTGGTTTGCCACAGAGAAAATGAGTAAATTATAATAAAGGAGGCAAAAACCCTAATCTGCTGGTGGCACGGGACACATAGGTTAGGCGAGGCTTGAACCAATCAGGTAAGGTCAGGGTGCTGCATGTCTCTGGCCAAGATACCTGAACGTTTGGCTATCTGTATTTCTTTATTGCAGCTAGATGATGCTTGTCTTCCAGAAATGATGCCAGAAAGAGGAAATATCGCGAAAATATCATTCATACTGTCAAAGGCAATATGCAACTGCAATGCTGCAGAGTACCAGCCAAGCGGTATTTCTAGAGGCACTGCAAGAGAGTTTTCTGAACCCTACACAAAGGTCCCTATTTTCCATAGCCTCCAATGGGGCCATATATGATGCTCCAGTTGCGATATGGCAACCCACTTTCTGGTTTTCTAGACAGGTGTTGCTAAAAAATAAAACGAACCTAGGTAGTTTACCATAGACAACATTTCTGTAACGAGGGCCACGTATATCCACTGTGTTTTAAACAGAAAACACTTAATTTTCACAAAGAGTGTGTTGCCTCAAGTGTTTTTTTCAAATTTTATGGAACTCCACGAGCGAGCAGAATACTTTAAAAGTTGACAAACCACTGATAATCCTTGCACTCTTCGCAGCTTTAGGCATTCTTACATTTGATGTTAGCGAATCAGAGGCAGCAGAGCGGTGCTCCACAATGTTGAACTGACCGGGCACTAGGGAGAGATTCTGCATTTAGAAAATTGCACTTTCAGGTGCCGTTGATGCCCACTTAGATATTTTCTTTACAAGAAGCCCTTCCCCTGGACAGTGAGAAGAGCTGATCTACAAGGGTTTCTGGTCCAGCTCATCCAAGCAGCACAGCAAGTCCTCTGCATCATTTGACATCTTCAGAAAAGTGGACATTTTTCAAATGATACCGCTGTGTGTCTTCTACTGGCTAGGCACACTTATTGCATTGCATTGCAGCATTTATAAAGCGCTTACTACCTATATGTGCAGCAAGCTACAACACATAGGGCGTGTGGCTGGCACAGTGTTATCTTTGGTTGTGATCTATGTGGGAAGTGTTTCCATGACGAAAATGAGGAGCATCATATTCTTTTATAGGACACAGTGTGTAGCAGTGTGGCAGAGGATGAAGTGTGAGAGACAGCTTTATGGTTTACACTGTGCTGGCAGCTTTGAACAGCTCTGCAGGTCCCTTCACTGTATTTCTTATTGTTAGAGTCCGCTTAATTTGTTACTGCACTGGGTTGTCCAATCTGAGATTTTGTGTATAATTGTGGTCCAGATCTGGAAAGGCTGGAGGGAGAGAGATGCGGCTCCTTTACAAAGACAAATGGATGCCAAGTACATGCAAGTACATCACCCTATCTGTACTGGGCTTAACCTCTTCAATGGGCCGCTATGTGTATCACAAAAGAAAATCTCTTAAGTGTGTCTTTGACAAAATAACTCTCCCGCTAGAATTACCATTTAATGACTATGCAATGGCTGATAAGATACTATCTGTATTGTAAACACACGTTAAAGAGTCCTCGTTTGTTTCCCCTTACACAACAAAACATCTAAAACAGATGGAGTTGCTCGCTGGACTTCAGTGGGTTTAAAGAGCATGGCCCCTCGTGACCCTACAGCACATTCTTCACCCTAGTAGGGCATGGCACTCTGTCATTAAAAGGCATTTGTCAAGTACGTGGCTGCAGTGGAGAAATAACAGTCTTTGCAAAAAGGCAAATTGTTTAGCGCCCTGGGAGTCTTGAAAGTGTCCGCACTGTATCTTCACGAACCCAGATCAATTTAGGGTTTCAAAGACATTAACGGAACTCGATGTTTGCAAGGATAACTAAAAAAAGGTGTGAGCCTTGGGGTTACAAATTCTGAATCACTATTTCAGATCTGCCAAGCAATGATGACACTTTCTGCATCTCAGACTCGCACAGAAACAATGCTTCCATTAATTGGTGGACATGCACACACATAAGGTAAAAAGTAGTTCTAAATTATGCACACAATTCTGTGTTAAAAATTGTAATGCCTAAAAGGCTAATTAGAAAGAAAATGCGTTTAGAACGGTCACTTTCACAAATGCCCATTCAAGAGGAGAGGTAAACCAACCCAAAAGTAGAAATACAGAAACGTGCTTGTAATATAAATGAATAAAAGGTCAAGCCATGTGGTATGGCCCTCTGCCTGGGGTTGATGAATGATCCATGCGATGGAACACAACGTTTCCAGTCTGATCATCCCTTTTGCAAACCACTGTTTTCAGACAATATAGCCCAAATAATTCAGTTGATCTACGCTACGAATATAACTCCCAGAATGCACTGACTTGCTAAATAAAAGCCAAGATGTGGGGTGCTGATTGACAGAATTAAGTAGTAACATTTCTAACTCTTTCTCTGTATACTCATTCTGAATGCAGGTCATCCGAGGCCACCCACTAGGCAAAAGTCACCTCTATACACAACTTTGCATGCTTTCAATAGGTGAAACGAAAAACAGATGTCACATCTAAAGCCCCTATGGTAAACTAAACAGGCTATGTTATTTGTGTCGAACTGAAGCACCCAATAAAACATGGCCCCACAGATGCAACTTACACTTTGTGAATGTGTAGTGTAACCACTGTTTTAGTTCTCTATATGACCGACGCATACTTTAAAAAAATCTCTGCTAGAACTAATATAATTGCTTAACCAGCACACCATAGTGTTTCTAAGATTATCTAACTAAGTTCCAATTTTTAAAATCCACAGACTTAAAATATATTTTTCACATATGCCCTATGAGCTCCGTCAAAACTATTTTCAAAGTACAGAAAAAAAACAGACCCATATTCTATATGGTATTCAGGGAATAAGGTCAAGTGGTGAAATGCAAAGTGTGAAAACGATATAATGACAAAAAAAACTAGAAAGAAATCCATTCTGAGAAAGATGTCTAAGTGTCACCCATGGAGTGAACTCATTACCACACTTGAGACAGCCTTGTGTGACCCTTTTATTATACAGTGGATGATAAAATGTATGTATTTACATTATAATCGTCCTGTAAGGCTCATTCAAAACTGGTGCTTTCATATGTGTCTTGCGTCTTAGAAGGAACTCTAAGTTGCATAGACTTAGTCATCAAACAAACATTAATTACAAAGAAGACAAAACGCAGGACTAGTATAGTTTTCATCTTGTAATGTTTTGACTCCAATCAAGTGTAAGTGTCAACAAAATAAGTGATTATTGTGGAGACGACAGTGCTCCAGTGGTTATTATATATACAAAGGACACAGATAAAATATACTGTAAAATTCCCAAAGGTTGTATTAATTGATTGGTAAAATCCATAACAAGATTAGGATATTTTAGTGGAATCCCCAGAAGTTAAATTAGACATAACAACCATAAGGGAGGGTTTGTCTACATTTTGAGCTGTGTCTCTGTTACGGTCTCTTCAGGGTGTACTCATCTGACTACCAGGCCTTCAACAAGAATGCAGTGGAGCTAATCTCACTCTCTTCAGCACCACTGAAGTGTGGAGAGACAGAGTGAATGGTAAAATGGCATACCCCTACTGTGTTCTGGCAAATCCAATTTACAATGCCTTTCACTATCTATCCAATAAGAGAAACAAAAAAGGCACCTGAAGCACGTACACCATTGTGCTGTGCTACAAGGATAGCGAAGCTTAATTTAACAGTTGAAGTGTGTGGGCTGCCCATGTTGGTGTCATCTCTCAAAGGAATGGAAGACATATTTGAGCGGAAGGAACAAATCACTTACCTTCAGTAACACTTTTCTGGTGGATACTCTATTTATCCGCAGATTCTTCACCTTACGAATGCCCTCAGGCACCAGAATGTATATGGAAAATTCAAGGCAGTTCTCTTGTGTGCCAGCACGTGGTGTAGTGTGACTCCTCGTCAACACCATTCAACTATGGAAGTTACAGAGTCACATAGAAGGGCCACCCATGCATCCTTAAGTCATTTTCGTTCATTAATCAGTTGATGCCCTCAGACACGGAGCTGACTGAAAAATTTAAAATTCAGTGTACATATTTATAAATTGAGATTTTTTTTTAGATGGAAGAGGCATTATCACAGACTGTGAGAAGTGGAGGGTAGTGATAATATGTTGTAAGATAGAGTATCAACCTGAAGAGCATTACCAAGAGTGAGAAGCTTGTTCTTCTGAAGGATACTTCTAGCCACAGATTCCTCACCTTGTCAATATACAGAAAAGCAGTACTATCTAAGGAGATTAGTCTGTGGATTGGCTCAAAATTAAATGTCCTGTAGGACAGAGTGGGCAAAATGCCCATCTCAATGGACCCGACTGTCAAGGCAATAGTGCTTCGAGACATATGCACTCATGCCCAGGTAGATACCTGAGAAATATCCAGGGCAGGCACTCCAAATACCAATACAAAGCTACCTTGGCTGTAGTGGAGTGATCACAAACCTTATGGAGATCTGCTCCTTAGCCAATATGTAGCAGATCTTGATGGAGAAAGTTATCCATTTGTGTACCCCCTTGTCCTTCTTTGCTTTACTAAACCCTACAAAGTGCTGACAGTCCACCCAGTGTTACTTGGTAGTATCAACATAAAGGCTGAATTCTCTCTTGGGGTCCAAATGATGGAGTCTCTCATACTCTTTCAAGGGATGAGCTGGAACAAAGAAGATCAGAAGAGTGATGGCTTGTCTGATGTCAAAAGGCATCACCACCTTTGGTAGGAACGTTGCTCAAGTCCTTAGCACCTGTTTGTCTCGAAAAAAAGTGGTATTAGGAGGCTGGATGAGAGGGCCTGAAGTTCACTCACCCAGTGTGCAGATGTTATATCCACCAGGAAGTCAATTATCAAGGTGAGTAGATGCAATGAATAACTGTGTATTAGTTCAAGAGGGATACAAATCAGAAAGGTGAGGACTACATTTATGTTCCACTGTGGCATTATAAAGGGTGTTGGTAGAAACCTATGTTGCAAACCTTTTAGAAAACACATCACAACTAGTGATATGAAAAAGGACAGTTGGTCTGGCAAACATAAAAAGGTTGAAAGAGTCAACAGATAAACTTTAACTGTGCCCGGAGACACATCCAACAGTTTGTCCGCAACAGGTCTGGCATGTACCACACCATACTGCACACTTATTCCAGCACTCTACATGTATACATTTCATGGAAGGAGGCCTGGCTCCACGTTGACATGCTGCCTTGGGACGAGATTAAAAGTTTTCAACTGTCAAAGCTGAATCTCTATGCATGGAAGTGCATAGTACAGAGGCTTGGGTGAAGCACCCTGACCTGCTGCTATGACATTAGGTCTGACTGCAGTGCAGAATTGATTTGAGTACATATACCCATGCTCAGAGGCTCCAGATGCCACACTCTCCTGGCTCAATCTGACGCCACTAGAAAGACTTGAGCCCGGTAAATCATAATCTTCTTCAGAACCCTGGGCAGGAGAGGTAGCAGCGGGAAGACATAAAGGAGTCCTGTGCACCACCCTATGAAAAATGCATCCCTGAAAGAGCTTTCTGGGGAAGTTAGGAACAAAAACATTGACACTGTGCATTCTTGGAATTGCCAAAAAGATTTAGCCAGCATTCTCCTCACTTTAGGAAGATTCCCTGTGCCACCTCAGGAGGCAATCACTATTCATAAACCTCTAGGTGTAACCATCTTTGTCGGTCCTGGCTTTTAAAGATCTTGTCAGGTCAGGCCCCATCAGGGAAAACCCCTAGTGATCCAGCACCAATTCTAGAGGCGCAGAGCCACCAGGTACACTGGCACAGAACTCTGAACGCCATTCTGCCTTGCTTGTGGTAGAACCATATGGCAGTGGTGTTCATGGGAACATCCTGCACCTGCAGTCCTTTGATGATGGGTATGAAAACCTTTAATGTCAAGCAAATCACCTGTAACTCCTACAAGCTGAAGTGCAAGGAAGTCTCCACTGGAGACCAGTCCTCTGACAGCCATCTCTCCCAGATGGCCTTCCCATCGCAGTAGCAACACTTCTGTCACTACCTTCAGCTCTGAATAGGTTAGTGAGATGGATCTGCTGCCGGTTCAACGGTGTTCGAGGAGTCACCAATGCAAATCTTTTGCAGTTTCCTCCGACATCAGGAGTGAATCTGATGGGTTTTATTGGTGGTGGACCCACTGAGACTTTAGGTCCCCCTGCAATGCTTGCATGTGCCATCCGGTATGACCCATGAGCAGGATGCTAATAGGCCCAAAAAACACCCTCATGAAGATCCAAGGAAGAAGCTGAAACATTGGGATGTCCTGGACTCGCTGGTTCAGAGGAAAAGCTTGAAAATATATGTGTCTAGGATGGCTACGATGAAAGGAAGCTTCTGCAAAGGAGTCAGGTGTGATTTGGGCAGATATTAGGTGGACTGCCATCATCTGGAGATGGTCTCTGTTGGAAATGGCCATTTTTGCTGGGTTATCTCCAAACATTTTGCCTTCTTCCGCCTATTTTTTCAGGTCTGTTTTTGCTGGTTTATTGTCTCTGCGCACTTTACCACTGCTAGTCAGTGCTAAAGTGCAAGTGCTCCATAGGTAAGTTGTACTGTTGATTGGTTTATCCATGATTGGCATATTTGATTTACTGGTAAGTCCTTAGTGAAGTGCACTGGAGGTGCACAGGGCCTGAAAATCAAATGCTATTGGTTGTGCCACTCACATTAGTAGCCCTGTAAACATGGCTCAGACCCGCCATTGCAGTGTCTGTGTGTGCAGTTTTAAACTGCCAATTCGACTTGGCAAGTGTACCCACTTGCCAAGCCTAAACCTTTCCTTTTACCACATGTCAGGCACCCCTAAAGTAGGCCCCAGGTAGCCCCAGGGGCAGGGTGCAGTGTATGTTTAAGGTAGGACATATACTAGTGTGTTTTATATGTCCTAAAAGTGAAATACTGCCAAATTTGGTTTTCACTCTGCAAGGCCTATCTCTCTCATAGGTTAACATGGGGGCTGCCTTTAAATATCCTTAAAGCGCAGATTCCGTTTGAGAGCAGATAAAATGGGGAGTTTAGGGTCTCTGAACTCACAATTTAAAAATACATCTTTTAGTGAAGTCGGTTTTTAAATTGTCTGTTTGAAAATGCCACTTTTAGAAAGTAGGCATTTCCTTGCCTAAGTCATTCTGTGACTCTGCCTTTTTCTGGATTGTCTGTCTGGATCAGTTTGACAGTTGGACTGTTTTGCAACTCTCTAGACAGTGAAACAAAAGGGGTGGGGCGTAGCCTGCATATCCTGATGAGCCATCTGAGCTAGAGGGGAGGCAGGAATGGTCGTTCACACCTGAAAGGACTGTGCCTGCCCTCACACAATACAGTCTCTGACCCCCTGGTGTGCGTCTGGGGTCTGGCCTGGACAAGGAAGGATCTTGCAAACACTTGAGACTTTGCTTTGAAGTTTGCCAACTTCAAAGGCAGAACAGGGTATAAAAGGATGACCCAAAATCCCAGACTTTTAGAATCTTTCTGGAATCATGAGGAATCTCTGCCCAGGAGGAGGGCTGAAGAGCTAGAGGAGGAGTACTGTCCCTTTGCTGTGTTGCTTTGTTGTACTAGCCTACAGTTACTACTTCTGCCTGAAAAGAGTGCAATGGTGAACTTTGCTGTGTGTCCTGCTTGAAAAAGTTCTCCAAGGGCTTGGAGTATAGCTTGCCTCCTGTTGGAAGTCTCAGGGACACCAAAGACTTCAGTTTCCTTGACCTGCAGCACAGGGAACTGTGTGTTTTGTGCTGTTAAAGAGGAAAAACCACTGTGACGTCGCCAACGACGCCGCTGGCCTGCACCGTGACCTGCCGCCGCCGCACGGAGTTGCATTGCCCTGCCTCACACAGCAACCCTGGTCTCACCGACACCGTCATCAAGCGACTTCACCGAGCCTCTGCTCGCACCGCGACCTGTGGGCCCCGCACTCCGGCATCGCCTCCTCACACCGCATCCTGGGCCTCCCCGATGACGACACCTGCTGACACCGGCGCCGCTGCCTGCACCGTGGCCACCGCTCGTGGGGAGCACAAAGCACCATCCCGTCCCGCACCACAGCCCCGGTCCACTGACGCCAGCACCATTGACTCCAGTGTCATCACCAGGCATCCCTGCCTGCACCGTGGCCTGTGGACCCTGTTTGTGAGTACTGTATGTTGGATTTTTATCATATTTTGTCTTGTTTTACACAGATAAATATTGGCTATTTTTCTAAAACTGGTGTGGTGTCCTTTTGTAGTGTTTTCACTGTATTACTGTGTGTTATGTGCAAATGCTTTACAAATTGCTTCTGAGATAAGCCTGACTGCTCATGCCAAGCTACCAAGGGGGTGAGCAGGGGTTATCTGAGCGGGCATCTCCCTTATCCTGACTAGAGTAAGGGTGCAAACCGACTGCCAACTAAAGACCCCATTTCTAACAGTCTGTGACAGGCTGTAGTGAGCCCGCCTTCAACAGCTAGACATCAAGGTAGGGGAAGACTGTTACCACCAAACCTTCTCAAATGGGCAGCAACCAACACCATTCCCTTTGTTAATACCCAAAATGCCCTGCAGGTCTAATGTCACCATTTAGTCTTCAGGATCTAGGGCCAAAATAACTTGGTCCAAAGTGATCATCTTCAACTTGACTTTGCATAGTGGGCCATTGAAAGGTCGAAGGTCTGGAATAGAGGTCTCCATCCTTCATCAGCATGAGGAAGTAACAGGAATAGCAGCCACTACCCAACTGCAATGCCTGAATTCCAAAGAGCCTGCACTTTCTGGCATTAGACTGAAGGTGGCACGTGTGGCGGGTCAAAAAGGAAAGGCATGGTATAGCCCCACTGGACAATCTGCAGTACCCATTTGTCAGATGTGATGTTGTGCTACCACTGCAGGAAGTGATTGATCCTGATCTCACACCCCCACCACAGCTGGTTGTGTGCTCCTAGAGCACACTAAAGAGGTTTTGCAGTAGATGCTGGAGGGGCTGAAGATTCAGTGGAATGCTGTTCCTAATGTCTGGGTCAGTGTCTTGCAGATCCACACCCCAAACCTCGAAAGGGCTGAAGCCTGTTGCTCAGGTGTTGGTGGTGGTGGTGGTGGTGGGGGGAGGGGGGGGTTATACTGTCATATTCCAGGCCCTAGCATTTCCCCTAAAAGGACAACATTGTTGCGAGGATTACTGAATTGGAGCTGAAAGACTCAAAAAAAGCTGTGGCTCTGCTTTCTTTAAAATGTTCCAGTGTACAGTATTTTTTTTTGTCGAAGAGGTGGAAGCCATATAAAGGCATGTCTATTAAGGATGCCTGGATGTCCCCCGAGAAGCCTGTCGAGCTCACCTATGTGTGGTGTCATGCTAGTTCCTATAGTCTGGCCCAGCCAATCAGTTTTGTTTAGGCCCAAACAGAATACACATTTTCGTCATTCCATCCATTTTGAATGGTTTGGGCTTGTGATGATAGTAAATGTTCTGAGGCTGCAGGTAAGGCTTCACACAAGATGTCTGTAAGTGCATCATTATAACTCTTTAGTAGGCAGCTTGGAATAACTCATCTCAGGGCAAGACTGAATGAGAAGAACAAATGCTTACCAAAAGTATCAACTCATTTAACTCCCAATCAGGGAGAGCGGTTTGAAAAGTACTAGGGTTTACCTTACAGGTTGTCCCCTGCACCACAATGCCTTCAAGTGTTGGATGATGGGTCAAAAAGTCTGTGTTGACTGGAGGAGATCTACGGCTGGTTTGAGTTTGGGTCAGGGCATGGCTTAGCCCAAGGACCCAAGAGTATATCAGTAAGGGCTGTTCTGAAAGGTGAATGAGGCTCTGCCAGAGCCTGGCCAGGCTGCAGCAGTTCTGTGAAGACATCTGCTTTAAACTCCATACTGGAGGAGGCAAAGGTTAAGGACTTCAGCAACCGTTCAAATTACTGTGACAAAGGAGGGGGTCCACTCTGTTGCTGGTTTGGAATGGGAACCAATCCAGTGTGGGGTAAGGTATCCATTCATCTGGCCTGCTGTAATTCCATGTACTAGTAGTCTGTACCATAAGCAGGGGCAAGCTGGCCCTCTCCCACTATCGTCATCTCCATAAGGTTGTCTCTCAAAGTTTGAGCCAAAAAGCTAGCACAATTTATGTGCCCAGCTGTACAATAGTGATGGGATTGTGTACAATAGTGATGGGATTGTGTCGGAGTCCAATGGGTTTAGTTTAGGCTGTGACACATCACAATCTGACCATGTCTGAGTTGCAGCCAGCTCGAAATCGGTCAGAATAAGTTGCACATCATGGTTTCTTGAAAGGCTTCGACTTGATGATCACAGGAACTCAGGGTGCATCGAAAGAAGTGATGTCATTGGCTCCTTAGTGGATCGGGAACGAGACCAAGAGATGCAGTGATACTCCTGCACCTTCTCCAAGAGTGGCGGCAAGGGCCGTAGGTCCACTTGGACTTTTTGTGTTTCTTCTTTGACTTACCTAAAGACTTTGACTACAAGGAAGATAGGCCTCTAGAACTACTTTGTGATTGACAGTCGTACTGGGATTAGGTCTGCACTCTTGACTTGAAGAGGGAACCTGTGCAAAGTCCTCCAGTGCTTCATCACACAAATCTTTGCTCATGATCTCAGATGGCTTTTGGGTACACCAGGGTATTGTCGTAGCAGGCACTGGAGTCATACAACGAACTAAAGCACCAAAGGCACACCTCACGAGGCTCTGTCATAGACATGCTTTTGCAAAAGTCACAACAAGGTTTAAACCTTACGGACTGACCTCTCTTGCACACTTAAAACCTTGCAGACTGAAATCCTTGCATACTGAAAACATTTTTGGAAGGAAAAAAATTCTCTTCACAAGTGAAGGAAAAAGGAGTGGTACTCCGAATCAGCATCTGAAGGGGCAGAAAGACATAACTGAAGTCATTGCCCATGGTTGGTGCTTATATGTGGCACCACTTATCACTTCCAGAGTGCAACTTGCTCATATGCATGAGGACTAGTTTGATTTTCCAAATTCATTTAGGCATCTGGGACTTTTCTAGAAAGACCGGGAACCTGCAGTTAAAAGTATCAATCAGAGGAACGCTGATGTCATGAACTTTAAACTGCCTTTCCCTCTGGACAGATGGTGGCTTTGTGTGAACAGCAGGCTGTGTAATAAGGGATATCAGTTCACTGCTTAACACACTGTTTACTAATGCGTGTCTGTGTAATGAAAACGCATACCGTGTTTCGTGATACGTTTTCTCTCTGCCATGCCACTCATGGAACTAGTGGCTTCTGTGTTCTATGTGCACGTCCTACCTTCTGAGCTGTATCACCTTGTGGAGAGTGTCTATGCTAGGCCTTTGCAGATTCTAGAAGTTGAAGAAACCCCAGCGACCAAGGACACCAGCAACACTGTGTGTCTCTGTGCACAACCACAAGAAGAAGCTGAATCCTAAGATGCCGACCATGACAGGAGCATCCTCCGAGGGCTGCAGGAGCGCTGCTCCTAAGCATCTTTCTTTCCTTTTCACGAGCGAGACCAGGGCGACCAAATTTCATAAAACAAATTGCTCGCTCTTGGAAACCGTATTTAATCAACGTGTTTTTTTATAGGATAGACAAAGAATCCTCCGCGGCAGAAATCAAGCTGAGCAGTTGCTGTCTGCTTGACCCCTTTCAGAAATGTGCGCATTTCCTTAGTAACTTGACTGAGATGAATGAGTTGCAAATTAAAAGAAACATTGTTATGATTCACTGCAGTAGCTTGCTTTTTGGATGCAAGGTTAAAAGAGCCCAGCGAACCTTTTAAGGTTATTGAAACTAAATTATTAACACAATGTTTCACCTTCCTTTTGTCCTCCTCGTGGCATTCTCTCTGATTGCTTACTGCAACTCCACTCCTACAAGTTGTAAATCACACGAAAAATCTTTAAAGCACCAAACACCTGATTAAAATTTCCAACGTAGGAAGTCGCGGAATCAACTGGCAGGGCCGACATGCTTGATTCTTTAACCACCTTTCTAGGACAATCTAAAATATTTCACCATTTCGAATAAATAAAACCCGAATGCCTGATCCAGCATATAATTTTAACATTATTTCAATATTTCCCCAATATTTGGTCAACTCAATCGAGTCTAGCAGGGATGTCCAATGTACATCCGTGAGGTGGGGCACAAACCCTGGCCAGGTTTTTACAATGCCCACAAAAGATTCATTTAAGGTGTTGAGGTGTAATTGTAACTCACTGACATTCCAGTTATCCTTAAAATCTGTCATGAATCTACCCACGTGGGACTACACTGGGCACCCCTAAACTAGTCTTTCAAATGTTCTTTCTTTATTAAAAGCAATCATCACACTTTGTAGGATGAATCTACCTGGCATGGTTTCTGACTTATATATTAAAGCTCTTTGCCGAATGTACAGGAAGGATGTAACGATCTTTCAAAATAAGGTCCAATTTACCAATGATAATTATATTTGATCTCAAGAACGAAATTTGTTCCAGTTCTGTAAAAACGAATCACCAAAGCCTCTGCATCAGAAATATTCATGATTGAACTTGCAGCAAGCCATATGTCACTTATAAGAAATATGGAGACATTTTGTGTTGTTCCTTGGGAGATATGTAAAATGGTTACAAAATTAAGAGAACATA
The DNA here is from genome assembly GCF_031143425.1 of Pleurodeles waltl. Classification (NCBI taxonomy): domain Eukaryota; kingdom Metazoa; phylum Chordata; class Amphibia; order Caudata; family Salamandridae; genus Pleurodeles; species Pleurodeles waltl. Next base: position 716,138,376 of record NC_090449.1, on the reverse strand, counting down.
ACTCTATCCCATCTGTTGACTACATTTAACTTCTCTAGCTAACCATTCGCACTAACAGTATAGTAACCGTTGTATAATGTACTTGGACCATACAAAGCACGCTAAAATATGCCTCTTGCCACTAACACATTCTATTGCAAGTACCATGGCGATATTTATTTATTTTCATACAGTACATGATTAAATGCATAATTTAGTAATTAGGCACAGGAAGTTTTAAGAGCGCTAACCAGAGGCACATTTAATACAAGTAAAAATTGGTTAAGATGTATATTTTAAGACAGCTTAGAAGGACTTGAGCAACATACATAGGCATAGCACATTTGTGGACAAGGTGGGAGGAGCACCTACCCATGAACCTCCATGGACATCCAAACTGAGGCTGAGGGATAAGTGCAAGGAAAAAAAAGACCTGATTGCACCCCAAACATCAAAGCCAACAAAAAAGCACCAATGCACTACCCAAGGTAGACTCTGACCCCGGTCTGTTCACTCTCCCCTGCTTCCTAGCTCCTTGTGTCTCCTGCCTAGCTGCAGCACACAAGGACGCTTGGTTTAATCCCACGGTCCGCCTGGACAGCCTCACCACCATTTGTAGCATCGCATGGCATTTGGTTCCACACCTGGACCACGCCCAGCACCAGGGACCCTGGCCCCATTCACTCCCACAGATACTCCTCCACAGATCTCTGTGCTCTTGACTCCGGATGCAACATCAACTGCTGCCTGGCTACACAGCAAGACCATTTACCAGCACCCACTCCTGGTACTCTTCCACCTCTGGACTGACCACCATTGCTGCCAACCATGCCTCACCATTCCTGCTGACAGAGACCTGCCTGTAACAATGTAGATGCCTTCTGTTCAATGCCAGATCGCTCTGCAAATGCAACCGAAGTCTGGGGCACCATCTCCACCCTCACCCTAGACGTAACCTTCATCACAGAAACATGGCTCACCCCGCCTCGAGCCCAGACATCGCCACAGCAATATCCACTGGCTACAAAATTAAATACCACAACCACATGAAGAGACACAGAGGCAGAAGCGCCATCAAACACAAGGAATTGATCACCTGTACAGTCAGCAATGACAAAACCACACTAATCATGGAACAGATGAACTCCCAGCTCGACACAATGACACCACCACCATCAAGGGCACCCTCGCATACAGACCACCAAGACTGAGAACCAGCCTCAGCGATACCATCGCTGAATTCATCTCCACACTCGCTGAATTCATCTCCCTGCTCGACACTGAATCTGAGCACTATGTCTTCCTGAGAGACCTCAACTTCCACCTGGACGACACCACGGACATCAACTCCACCAACCTCCTAGAAGGAATAAACAACATCGGCCTTAAGAAGCTCGTCACAGACCCCACGTACAAAGCAGGACACATGCTGGATCCCATATTCACGTCCAGCAAAAGAATCAGTTACAGTCGCACCTCTGAACTCACTTGGTTGGACCACTCCATCTTACACTTCATCCTCGCTGGAACCTCACGCACCGCCTCATCAATAACAGAGTCCCCTTCCGCAGCTGGACCAAGGTCACTCAGCAACAATGGACCGACGACCTGAGCACCTCAAAACCCAACATCACTACCAACCTGGATCAGGCAGTACAGAACTTTAATTGGATCACCAGCGCCGCCGACCTGGTCGCTCCAACCAAGCCAGCCAAGACCCACAGAAACGCGAGACAAGCCAACTGGTACACCCCGGAACTCAGCACATCAAAACAAAGGTGCAACCAACTGTAAAGAAGAGGGCACACCTGCAAGCACCACACCGACTAAGCCACCTTCAAATTCACCCTCAACGTCTGCCTATGCCAGATTAAAGCTGCAAAAAATGAGGGCCCTGCCCTGCTGGATCGAGACTAGCGGCAACCAAACCAAAGGACTCTTCACCGTCGTCAGAGAGCTTGCTTGCCCGTCAGCCACCAAAAACTCTACCCCCACTCACAGGAACTCTGCGATACCCTCGCCAACTACTTCCACAACAAGACAGAAACCATCTATAGAAATTTGATCCCCAACTCTCCGAACTCCCCAGCATCCTATCAACAACTACGATCACCACCTGGGAACAACTCAGCACACCGAACACGACCACACTTGTGAGCTCCATCCACTCAGGAGCACCCCCTACCCCCCACAGAATCTTCAACCTCAGAAGAGACGAGATCAGCCACCAGCTCACCACCATCGTCAATGCCTTGTTAACCATGGCCTCCTTACTAGAGATCAGACCTCACTCAAAAAACCCTCTGCGGACCCCTATGAGCTATACAACTACTGTCCAATCTCTCTGCTCCTGTTCCCTGCCAATGTCTTGGAGGAGGCCATCAACCTCCACCTCACCGAGCACCTGGAGAGAAACAACCTACAAGGCCTGTACCAATGAGGCTTCAGAACCAATCGCAGCATCGAGACAGCTCTGCTCACCGTACCCTGCTTGACAAAGGAGAAGCAGCTGCTCTGATCCTGCTCGACCTCTCTGCTACATCCAACACAGTTTGCCACCCACACTCATTGACTGACTACGCCAGATTAGGATCACAGACAATGTGCTCAGATGGATGGCATCCTTTCTCATGGGATGCACCCAGAGAGTCCACCTCCCCCGTCTCCTCACAAACCAAGCACACCATCTGCGGCGTGCCCCAAGGCTCCTCCCTCAGTTCAACCCTCTTCAACATGTACATGACACCAATCGTAGACATCGTCAGATGGAAAAACATCAGTATCATCTCCTGCGCCGACGATGCACATCTTGTCCTCTCGCTCTCTGCAGACCCCACCCGGACAAAGTCCAACTTCCACAACTATATGAGGAATGTATCCGCCTGGATGAGGGACAAATGCCTGAAGCAGAAAAGACTGAGGTTTTGATCTTCGCCAGACACTCAGCTACCTGGAATGACTCCTGGTGGCCATCAGAGCTCAGACCCACCCCCACACTGAAAGATCACACCTGCAACCTCTGCATCATCCTCGACAGCAAACTTTCCAAGAAACACCAGGTCAACTCTGTTTCCTCTGCCTGCTTCCACATGTTCCACAAACTTTTTAAGTGGATGTCCATCTGCATGAAGAATGACAGTGACGCTGGCCCTCATCACCAGCCAACTTGACTATGACAATGCACTCAATACAGGCACAACCACCGAACTAATGCAAAGACTGTAGCTGCCGGACTGATCCTCAACCTGCCAAAGAGAAACCAAGAACCCACATCACCTAGGACCTGAAGGTCCTCCACTGGCTTCTGATCCAGAAGAGATGCCTTTTCAACCTTCTGACCCATGCCTACTAAGCCCTCCTTGATCAAGGAGCGGCTTATCTGAACCATGGCCTGCACTTCCACCAACCGCTCAGGGACCTTCGCTCAGCACACCTCACCCTCACAAAGATACCACACATATGCCGATGCCATGCCAGAGAATGCTCCCTTCTTCCACATCATTGCCAAGGCCTGGAATGCCCTCCCCCGTCCACACCACATCCACGCTAACCCACTTCAGAAAGGGGCTCAAAACCTAGCTCTTCGAAGAAAAAAAACAGCAGAAAGCACCTGGATACCCACTCGGGAGACAAGACAGGCTATACAAATACTATCTGATTGAGTTATTGAAGGTCATTTTTAGAGGAAGTTGAGCCCCACAGTGCATGGGTTTCCTAGTTAGTAGGCAGAAAGGAAAGGCAAGGCAGTATGTGTATAAAAAACAAATTTGAGTCTAACAATCAGCACATAAGACCTTTCTGTTTCCTTTTATTGCTGCTAAACTCACAATTTCTCCTACTTTTCTGGAACTTTCCAGTATCCCTTTTAAGAATCACATTTAAGAATAACTCCTATGAAAAATCTACACACAGTAATATGTGGAAACAAATGTACTCTGTTGCTGATGTCACTTAAGTCATTATGTATACATTTCACTTAATGACGTAAGAGGAAACAAATGTTAAACATACAGTATCTTGGTCACTAATATTCTTAATAAACTTTAGTGATAATGAGTGACTGTAAGTGGTTAATGGCAGAAGCGGCCATCTTGTTCTTATATGAAGAAAACACCGCAAACCTTTGCACTGCTTAAACACTCAACAGATGGATGCTTAGTGTACAGAGGAAAGATTATTAAATCCAGAGGAAATTACATAATTCGGTCTATGGATAAAATGGGCTGATCTCAGAAATGTGGACACTTTGATCACTAACAGCTAGCTGTGTTATCTGCTTAAAATGAATGCCGGCTGAACATTGCTGTAAGCACCCCAAGCAGAGAATGTGGTGTGGCTTTTGGAGCATATGTGCTGCACAAGTTTAGTGAGTGAGCAATCACACCTGCTGTTCACAGGAGAGCTGGGATGCTTTCAACGAGACAGACTGGAGTCACTTGCGGTTCATGATTGAGCAACATCATGTTCTGTTTGTCAAAGAAATTAGCTACTTGCTGTCCAGAGAAGAGAACCAACAGGTCTCTCTCTTTGCCTAACATGGCAGTCACTTACACTAATTAGTTTTGTAATGAACACTATATACATGGGATAATTTTGCGAAGTTAAATTGGGCTACAGTACTTTGCTGCATGGCATACCGAGCTGAGTAATGTTTCAGGACTGGGATTGTGAGGTTAAAAAGGCTGATGTAGTGGTCTTTTCAGTCATTCTCCTCATGCGTAGCTTAAACCATGCGCTAGGCACATTCTGTAACACTCTGTACTTGGGAAAACGGGAGCAAAACTTTAGATAAATTCGAATTTCCTTTCTCTTTTCTGCAATAAATGACATTCGAAACTACCTAGTCTAACTGGTCTATTGTATTATATCTTGCACATCATTTTATGGGACAAATTACAGATCTCATCCTTAATATGTTCAATTACTTAGCTTATTAGTTGCTGAACTAATTTATTGCTCTATGTATTGCTTTCTAGGAAAAGGTAGACCAGAAGTGTGACCGCACAAGTTAGCACAAAACCAGAATTTGCAGATGAATAGCAACATATCTCAAACAAGATTATACAGACTGCTAACAGGGTTTGGGATTTATTCAGTGTTGTTCAAAAGTCTGTCTACAAATGCATACTTTTGACTATCCATCAAACGTGGAAATTCTGCATAATACTAGCCTCCTCCTTTAAAGGTCAAGTTATGAAAAATGAGGATCAGCCGAGTAAACATACCCAAACCCCTCAGAAGTCAATCAATGAGTAACTCGAAAATCCAAATTATTGGGCACTTTAGCTTTCTCAGCAGTAGAGCTCTAGAGGGTTCACTCTTCTCAAAGGCCTTAGACCTTGCAAGAATGTCTATGCAATTCAAGAGTGTCTATGACCACCCTTGTAGGGATTTTAAGTCTTGCAGGCCCCTGAAACACAACCTGGGAACATACTTCTTTAAAGATGAAAGATATTCCAGGCTGGCATAAATTAATTTACTACTGCAAATATCTCAACCACAAGTGAAGAGTAATCTGCAGCAGTAAATCCTGCTCAAGGTGTGGTTTGTGGGCATTGAAAAATGTCTTGCCTTGGAAGTTATGGATATTTCCAAACTCTGACCTGACCTCTTCTCACCTTGGTAAGTGTTTGTGATTTACTCTAATCAGGGGCTGGGAGGGCTGGTTTAACTCACCATCCAAGATGGGAGGGTGAACATATCGAACATAAGACTGGCGGGGGTGTGGGTAGGGAAGAGCCTTCCACACTGGAAAAAAATGTTTTTGCTGCAGAGAAAAAATTTACATTTTCAGTATTATGCCTTAAAAACTACACCAGGTATAGAATTGCAGCATTTACAAATAGAAAATAAAACACAAACGCATTCAGGCAGAGATGTACGTTTTGACCTGTGTCTTTATGTTTTGTCCTTAATGGGGCTACATGTTTAGTGACGTGGGGGGCCTACGGTTAATTCTACCCAATGAACAAATTAAGAAACTCCTGCCTGTTAACCTCTTCGAAAGCTACTCTAGGGATGCTGGCGCTTATGTACTTCTGTCTTTATACTATGCCAACAACCTCAATATTACCATGCCGACACAACAATGTAAGAGTGCAAATAAACGTAAAGACCAAATGACCTATGAGAGGTCTTTAGAAGAGCTAACTGGTCCAATCTTACTCCAGTTAAGTACTGTCCCCTGTGCAAGCCAGAATTATTTAAAAGATACTTCCCTTCAACATTTGCATACTTCTTTGGATCCACTCTACCCAGGACCAGAAAGATGTAAAATAGCCATATTCCTACTCCATTCACTGAGCAAATAGTAACCTGCTAGTAATGTCTAAAGGCAAGAACAAAAGAGAAACATACATTGTTTCAACCCATCCTGCTTCGGCAACAGCCTCCTACTGGATAGTGCCAACACGCCAGCCTCTTCCAGAGCAGGGAAAAACTGAAAAAAAAACAACACCTCAGCGTTTTTCTCATGTTTCATAATCCATCGTGTTAGCATACACCTTTGGGACGTATGTTATGCAAACTAATACAGAAATATCTACCAAAAAAATACTATTGCTACCCAGTCGCAGCTCCTCTGCAATGGTGGAGGAGCGTCGTCCCACTGGCTCAGAGCCAGCAGTTGAAAAATAAAACAATATTTTATTATTGTTTGATTTTTCATCTGCTGGCTGGGCCAGCGTGTGCAGGGAGGGCGGGGCTAGGCTGGGCCATGGAAGGGGGAGGAGGAGTGGAGTGCACGTGTCACTTTGGCCAGCTATCTTAGGCCGGCCAAACAGACATGGGCACTTAGGTTTCTCCAACCCAGCTGTATTGCACACTGAGGTTGGAGAAACAGTACAGACTCCCTGTGCCTGAGCGAGCAGTAAACCAGCCTGATCAGGCCAATCCCCATGTTGCTCTCATGTTTGGTAATAGCATGAGGGAAGTGTGGGGATTGCACAGGGAGTCTCTGATGCTGTCCCATGGACTGCTGGGACCAGGAAACAGAGGAGCAGGAGGCGGATAGCAGCACCGGAGGTGTTTTTTTTAAATTATTATTAAACACCCCTGCACGCTCTCACCCTGCACGCACCCCTCACCTCCTCCACCCTCCCACTACTTTTACGTTGTGTCAGCTGCCACTGTCGCTACCCTGCCAAAATAATACCTTGGTAACCATATTTAGTTGCAGTGGTGATTCATAGCAACCAATGGATTCAAAGTAAACTCGCATCAAAGTAGCCACAATGCATTAAACATAATCTCCAATTTAACCTCATAATGCAACAGATATGAACACAAATATCTAAACAGCGGGCTGCTACATTTACAAACCTACGAGAGGACCGTGTATGCTTCACAGAAACCAGAACTTAACAGGGAGAAGATTAGATAGCTACATAGTAACCCTTAATTAGCAGCTAGCATTCTGGGACTTGTATTTCATTTTTCCCATTAAAAGTAAGCATGGGGTTCCCAGTACAACCATACAAAGCACAGTTAGCTGCAAAGTGTGAGTGGAGGAAGGAGTCATGCGTGATATGAGACACATGAAACCTGAGTTGCTGCACACACCACTATTATTTATTTTTAGGTCCAGCATTAGCAAAAAAAAGTTTGATTGGCTAAAATTATATATATAACATACTTATGAGGTTATTAGCTAGCCCTCCGAATCCACTGTTATGTAATTGTGTCATTCACATTTTCTCACCACCAACTACAGCATGGGTAAATGGGTCGGCTCCTTTCAGTCACAGGCAAACTTCACTCTGGGCGATGGCACTCCGCTCTTTCACAAAGAATAAATCTACACACAAACAGTCCAGTTTCGCAAAACAGCACAAGCACTGATAACACCAGGCCTATTGGCTTTGCCAGTGCTTCTGAAGATGGTTTATACAGTAAAGATTTAAAGTGGGAGCTGCTAAGAAAACCATTTGATGAAAATGCTACCTTTGCCATTGTGCTTCCAAGACAGCAGAACTGGCTGTATTACCTCTGCTTGGGTTACCCTTTGTAAAGCAAAGCTTTCTGTCAACTAAAGTAGGATGACTTGAGAAATCCCATCAAACAATGCATTTTTCGGCTGGAAATATCATGCGTGTGACTGCTAGATCCTTTAAAAGCTTTTAAAGATGATTTCTTCTTTTAATTGCCCTTATCAGTTTTGAGGTGTGGCCTTAAGACTGTGTACACTTATACTGACTCTGCTAAAGCACATAAACCCATCTTTCTTCTAAGACAGAAACAATAGCCTGAGCAGCAGGGATTAAAAACATGTGCACATTGTGGGAAAACATAGCACACTGTTGAAATCGCAAAGAGGAAACGTGTCTGTACTGAATAATGCACAAATCACCCCAAACAGATCTCCTTTCAGGGGAACCTAACCCAGGAGGAGAAAGGCAGGGCCATGCTCTTCCTCATGCCCACAAGGAGCAGCCTCGACAGATGCAGAGGTCAGACAGCCCAGCCTCCGCGGCTAATGTGAAACCCACTGCCGCACTTTGAGGGCGGAGAGCGTCTGTGTGTCTTTTAAACTATTAACCGCAGATTACAGGCGGAGTTTCCTGCAGACTGTTTATAGGGTCACTTTCAACAGATGGCGGAGAGTGATGATGAATGGCACCAGTCGCCGAGACTCTCTGCTCATTCAGGAAAAATAAGGCTTTCTTTGTGTTGATATTAGATAACACTCTTTACAAACTTTGGGGGCCCACACATCACAAAGCCATAAGATCATAACTAGGCGAAAACGTTTCAAAACATGAACCTAACAATTACGGTGTAAGGTGATAAAAGAGTACATGCTTCCTGTGCCAGAATCCTTAGGTGGGCAAAACTTAAACCATTCTTGGCCCGATTACTGTGCCTTCCCCATAGGCCAAACTTCAAACCGCTCTCGCTTAAAAACTAGCTGAGGGTAAGACATTTTGAAAAGCAATGCAATTAAACACTATTACATGCAAGTACTCTGAGAAGCACGATTGCCCTCAAAGTGGAAGTACTGGAAACACTGGCTACAATCAGACATATATTTGTACAGGTGGGTTTTTTGCAAGCCTCCTACTTATCGATGTTATTTCAGGAAACGTTTTTTTTTAAGACGCTCTGGACTGTCAAATGTACAGCTGTCAGCAGACAACAGCAAGAAACCATAATCCTATCTCTAATTTATTTTTTCCAATTTTCCAAGACCAATTTTAAATAAAATTACCATGTCTACAGGATTATTACAGCTTGCACAAAATCTGTCATCTCCGCCGTTGACTGTCATTGAGTTAAAAAATATATGCAAACTCGGACGTGATGTTTCAGTGCTCAACATGGCTGCCCCAACAGTTTTTGATGATTTTGTGCGCAAACTCCCTTCCATAACAATTATCCAGCTTCGAATTGCAATTTTTAACAAAGAAATGAAACCTAATATTTACACACCTTCAACACAACAGAGAATACACTGGGAATAAAATGAAAAAACACACGTGATCAAACTGCCAGATTAGGAAATGAAAGTGTGGCTGTGTGAGGGCTAAGAAAAGGGAGGCATAGCATTTGACATGCAGCAACAGAGTTCATAATAAAACGATTTATCTAGGACAGACTTATTTAGCTGCAGATTCCCTTCCTTAGAATTATCCCAGGTGTCAGACTGAATCTGGAAGATTTTTTGTGAGCAGTGCCCCTGTGCACCGCTACGTGGTGTCGATTTACTCCGTGTGCGTTGTCAGCGTTGTCCATGCTGGAAGAGATTTGTCAACAGCACCTATATAGTCGCCATCCAGGCATGCTGACATCAGTTTCTTTTCACAATTTTCCACGCCAGAAGGACTCATGAATAACACTGACCACTAGTATGGAAAACTAGGGCCCTGAACAGGATATAGCCCTTTCCCTAGAAATCCATTAACTGAGGGTAGAGGATTGGTGAGGAAGTAAGGAATCTACAGCTAAATATAGTCTCTATCACATAAGGCGTTACCAAAGGTAAGTAACTTGTTTATCTGATAGATACTTCTAGCTGCAGATTTTTAACCTTAGAAAGAAACCCAAGAGCTACCATACCCAGAGGTGGGTCTGCAGACCAAGTTCAGACAAGGAAGCTCTGCAGGACCGAACGGGCAAAATACCGTCATGACAGACCTGACTGTCCAGGAAGTAATATTTGTAAACGTGTGCAGGGAGGGCCACATTGATCAATTATTGGATAATAGTGGCTATGATTTCAAGTTTGTACACCCAACGGTAAACAAATAGTATTCAGGGAAATTGTAATATTCAAACATGTCTCAATCAATGCCATCCTGGTGTACACACCCAATCACCAAGGGTGTAATAGCTACACTGTGGAAAATCCAAGTGAGGTTATACAAATTTTCAAGAGATTTATTCTTCACATGACACGATGATCTTAATACATAGGATACAGCGGCACGTGTTTTGTCATCAAGACCTTCTCAAGGCTGCAAAGATTAATATATACATATTTTAAACCATTTGTATTGATGGAAAACAGGGAAGTATATGCGATTGGAAGAATAAACTACAAATTATCACCAATATGTATTGGAAGTCTTATGCTCCTGACATGTGAAGCACAAAATATTTAGGACTTCTGCAGTGCGCCCTGATAATCTCTTGAAAATAGGCTCACATTGATGCCTAGCAAATATCTAGGGCTGGAATAGCATGTGCTAACACAGTGGTCGTAGCTTTGCCTCTGTTGGAATGAGTGTGCAAGCCCTCAGGTGATTGCTTCTTGGCCAGTACACAGCAGATTCTAATGTAGAGCAATGACCTATCTGGAGATGGTCCTTTTCTGCACAGTATGAGCCTTTTTTAGCTTCGACATAACCCACGAGGAGTTGATTGTCCATCTGGAATTCCCATGTGAAGTCAAGGTAGAATGACAATGCTCATTTGGGGTCCAGGTGATGGAGACACTCCTCATCCTTGGAAGGGTGAGGTGTAGCATAGAAAGTAGGCAAGAAGACGGATAGACCTACAGGAAACAGCATGACCACTTTTGGAAGAAAGGATGCCTGCATGCGAAGCACCATTTGAACAGATTGATAGAATGGCTTAGATGATAAGGCCTGTAGTTTACTAACTCATCAGGCAGTTGTTATAGCCAAAAGGAAAGCTGTTTTGATGGTGAGCAACCGCAGGGGACAATTGTTAAGCGGCTCAAAGGGAGCGCACATCAAGAATGTGAGAACCAGATTCAAGTCCCACTGAGGCATGATAAAGGGAGAAGGGTGAAAAGGATGAACGAAACCTTTTAAGAACCTATGTACAGTAGGAGATTTAAAAAGAGAGGACTGTTCAGTTAATCTGAGAAATGCAGAAAGATAACCTATATGATTGCCAGAATAGAGCCCTGCTGGGCAAGAGATAGAATGAAGAGAAGTACCTGAGAAAGGGAGGCAAAAAGGGAGGGTCAACATTTCTGTCAGAACACCAGGCCACAAATTTCTTCCGATACAGGCATGTACCGTCTTGGGGGAGAAACGGCTGGTTGCCAAGATGACATCACATACTTCAGGAGGAATGTCATATGCCACCGCTCAATCTCCATGCAAGAAGGCGGAGAGTGGGCAGGTTCGGGTGGAGAACCCTTCCCTACTGCTGAGACAGAGATCCTTCCAAAAGGTCACCCTGATCAGAGGACCGATTGCCATGCTAACTGTCTTGGGATTACAAGCTCTCTATGCCCAAACCGGTGCAACAAGGATAACTTGGGCCCACTCATTCATGATCTTCTTGAGAACTCTGGTCAGGGGCGGTATGGCGGGAAACACATACAGAACGACTGAGCTCTACCCAAAATGAAAAGTGTCACAAAGCGAGAGCCACCTTGGAAACGCCAGCACGCAAACCTGCTGACATTGCACATCCTCAAAAGGGATGAACAGATCTAATCAAGACTCTCCCCACTGCTGAAAGAGACCTTGTGCCACCTCCGAATGGAGATGCCATTTGTGATTCGCTAAGCAACTGTGGCTGACTTAGTCTGCCCAGGTGATTAGAGAACCTGCCCGGTGGTGAACAACCAGGGAGATTCCCTGATGTTCCAGCCAAGTCCAGATATGCAGGGACTCAAGGCATTTGGTCCACAACCCCACCCAGTCCTGTTATTTGCAGAAACACACAGCGCTGGTGTTGTCCGTGATCCCCTGCACCACCCTCCCCCTGATGGAAGGTATGAAGGCCTTCAATGCTAGTCGGATCACCCTCAACTCAATGGATTGATGTGGAGTCTGGATTCCACCAGAGACTAGAGTCCTCTGATATCCACCTCTCCCAGATGGCAGCTCCATCCCAGGAGTAACGCTGTTGCTATTGTCAGATCTGGGTGGGGAGGGAAGAAGAATCTGCCACTGAACCTATTGCGGTTTATTAGTCACCAATGGAATTCTTTTGCAGTACCCTCCCATATCTGTACCATATTGGAGAGATTCCCCTGATGCTGTACCCATTGGAACTTCAGGTCCCACTGCAGAGCCCACATATGCCAAACTGCATTTGTTAATAGCAGGACGCAGAAGTTCATCTCACTGAAACCCAGGATAGCTGCTGAAGCATCTGTATCATGGCCCGAACATTCTGGACGCGCCTGGATAAGCCTGAAATTGCACTGTTTCAAAAACACCTCTGATCAAAGGGAGTGTCTGAGAGGGGTCAGGTGTGACTTCAGCATGTATATAGTGAACCCCAGTGCGTGCAGGAAGTTCGCCATAGTCTGGAGGTGGGATACTACAGCCTGGGAAGAACCCACCTTCAATTTCAGTTGTCGAGATAGGGGAAGACTGACTTCCATGATCCCCGCAGGTGAGCTGCAACCACCACCATCACCTTGGTAAACACCTGACGGGAGCTGGTCAGGCCAAAGAAGAGCACAGCAAACTGGAAATGCTTGTGGTAAACAGTGAACCGCAGGTAATGCTCTGGGCAGGGAGGATAGAATATGAAAATATGTATCCTGCAAGTCCAACGCTACCATCCAGTCTTCTGGGTCCAGGGCAGATAGAACCTGAGCCAATGTGAGCATCTTGAATTTCTCCTTCTTGAGGAAGTAATTGAGGGACTGCAGGACTAGGAAAGGACGAAGGCCTCTGTCCTTTTTCTGCAACAGGAAGTAGCAGGAATAACAACCACAACCAAACTCTGGTGTTGGGACCCTCTCTACAGCTCCCTTGGCCAAGAGAGAGCAGCAACTTCCTTGCAGAGAAGAGAAGGATGATCCTCTGTCAGCCTATCTTGAAATGGTGGCATGGAGGAAGTGTAGTCACGAAGGGGAGGGAGTAGCTCATTCGGACTATCTGCAAAACCCACATGTCTGATGTTATGGACTACCATTGGAGCAGGTAATGAGGAGTCCTGCTACCAACTGGGTGCCCATGTTGGTATAAGGGCAGATTAGGAGAGCTTGCAGGCTGCAACAGCAGGTGGTGGTGGGCTGACCCGACCTCTAGCTGCCTGATCCACAAGGTCTTTGGATATCGAGCCCTCGGTCACACAGAGGCTGTGAAGCATGTGCGGCACGGTGCTTGGGTCAGTACTGGCGCAGCAGCCACAAAAGTGGAGAAAATCAGACTTAAGTTGGCGCATGGTGGAAGATAAGCCCATAGCCTATCGTTAAAACATTCTAGCGCTGAGACTGCTTTGTCTCAGAAAAGGCAGGAGCCATCAAAGGGATATCAAAGACAACCTGACATCCCCCAAAAAGCCAGTAGTACGAAGCCTGGCATGGGGCCTAAGGGCCACCGTCGACAAAGCTGCTTTGCCCAGTTAGTCCGTCATGTCGAGCCCACAGCGAATTGTGAACTTTGCTGCATCTTTCTCGTCTGCTACAACTTGAGAGAGCACAGCCCAGGCCTCCTTCGGGACCATAGGCAGCACTGGTACAATCATATCCCACAGAGCATGCATTGCGTGAGGAAACGTGGATCCCCTGGTGGCAACTGGCTTTTGTCCTATTCACAGGAGCCCCTGTGTTGGTTTTGGACAAGGTACCCAAAAGGTCATCTGTGAGGGCCTCACTATATTGGAGAAGCGGTTCAGAAGGGGTGACTTCCTACTGAAACACCTCCATCAAGAATTTTGTCTTGACCACCACTGAGGGTAACCGGAGGTCAAGGACCCGCGCACCACCCTCGCAAAAGACACTTCCTCCTCCACAGCCACAGTAAAGAGAGAAAGCATGCCAGCATCTGGGGAAGTATCCAGGCCATTAGCTTCACCCAGATCCTCATACCAATCCATCTATTGTTCCTAAGGGTGGACTTCCTCATGGTTCACTGACCCCCTACCTTCCTCCCCGAGTGGCTCGGGATCCAATCTGGGAGGTAAGGTTCCAGATGGTGCTGGATATGGCATTGAACGATGCCCCTCTGGCTTCATATCAGAGTCTGGGATCAAAATGGGGATGGCGCTGCCAGTGGATGCTGGAAGCATCATCAGGACCAGTGCTGGGGACGGTCAAGGTGGCATGACAGGCATCAGTCCAGATCCAGAAATGGATGCTTGGGGCCCCAATGGCGCTGGGCCGGAGGTGTTTGAGTGGAAACAGCAGGGGCCCCTGATGACCCTGCAGGGCCCAAAGGCACGCCAGAAGGTTTGGCCCACCCAAATATGAGGCACATGGTGTCGTATAACTTACTTGAGATGAGCGGGTTGCTCTGGCTCCCAGAAACTTGGGAAGCACTGAGTTGGCCTAGGTGCAGGCTCACCCACAGGGTGAGGCCTAGAATACAACGCTCCTGTGTCTCATCAGCCGGCAGATGTGGAGAAGCTTTGACTTATTTTTCTTCTTCTGGCTAGACTCACCGGAGTGTGCCAAAGATTTCTAATGGGACGACAACCTTTCACTCCACAACTGATCCCAGGACCTTCCTCTAGACTGGGTGTCTTGACCGGCAAGGAGTCACACGATGGGCTGCCATCAGCTTGAGGGAGCACTCCCTCAAAGACTTCGGATTCATTGCATGGCTGTCGGAGCATGACTTTGGGTTGTGGTCACGTTTGCAGGACCACAGGCAAACAAGGTACGGGTCTGTCACTGACATCGGCCAATGATAGGCATCGCAGAGCTTGAAGCTGGCTTTCTTTGATGACATCCTGCCACACCAGGAGGTAAACCTCAAAAAGCTTTGACAAAACATTGAAAAAAGCTCAGTCAAAAAGTGACTAAAGGGGTAGTTCTTCCCGGATCTGCAATGGCTGGCACGGAAAGAAAATAAATTACATCAGCATGCCTGGGTGGTCCCTATGTAAGTGCCGCCGATGTCATTTCAGCACAGATTCCACTGATGCGGAGCCGATCAATGCCACCTACTGGCAGCGCAGGGGAACTGCTCATGAAAAATCTCCCAGATCCAGTATGATGCCTAGGATAATCCTAAGGTAAGGATTCTACAGCTCGAAGTCTCTAGCAGATCTTCGGAACACTCATTAATGGCTCTGATTTTGAACCACATTGCCAGTGTCATTAACAACAGTGTAAAACCAGTTGACAACTCCAGCAGTAAAGCATAACATCTCTGTAGAACAATAAGCTGATTATACACAATGCACTTGGTCTCCAAGACTAAGAAGTCAGCAAAAGGACATTGATCATTGACTCAGAGTGCCCTAAGAAGCCAACATAAAGGACATTGATCATTGACTCAGAGTGTATTATACAAAGCTAAATTTAAAGTAGCATCAAACTTTTCGAAAATTATTGAAAACTGAAGGTAATCTGCTTTGTCATGTGTATCAAACAACACCTCTATTATGAAAAACATGTAATTGGAAATCCATGGCTTCCAAGAAGTGCTCTCTTGTGACTAGGGGCACGAACGTGTAGTCTTCATTCATTCTGTAAGTGATGTTGAAGTCTCATATAATTCTGAGAGTTTTGACTTGATGCACTGTGGTCAGAGGAGACCATAGCCTGACCTGCTAATCAAAAGAAAGTGTCACATGAGTTGTCAATCAGAGCATGGGCAAGAGAACACAAGACCTAGTAGTTAGTACCATAAGAGCAATCAAAAATTGGAAAAAGTGGGAAAACACAGATGGCTGGCCCTCTGGAACAAAACGCAGAAAATACATTTAATATTATCATATGCCTACCACAAACTTGTAAAACAACCAATTTCTTAATACAAATTGGAGTTCGAAGCTGGATGACGCAAACAATTCTCTGTAAAATGTGCATTATCCACTAAGTTTTTTATTAGCCTGTGCTCAGAGTGCTAATACTGGAAGGCAGTAGATCAGCTTGTGACTGTAGTGAAATAAAGTCCATCCAAGCAATTCTGAACACTGAACCAGACTTTGAAGGGTCTATACTAGAGAAGGCCAAAAAGTCGACCTTGGAAGATAAGTACAAGTAAGTGAGCACCGAAGATACGGCTTTTACCTCCCTAAGTTACTCGTAGGAACAGCTGGCCCAAGAAGAGGTGGGGGGGGGGCGAGGGGGTCTTTAAATTTTAAAGTATGAAGTAACATTTTGAAACACTTACATAAGATGACTTTCTCCTTCCTTATGTGAGACTAATGCAAAGCCTCCTTTATCTTGATTAATGCACGAAAACACTTTGATGTGATGGTCAGAACATGCAGGCATTTTCCTGAAATATGATATGGACCCAGTGGATAATATTTTCAAAAGTACAAAAAGATATGGCTGTTAAGCGCGCCCAACAAAATACTAAGATCATTAAACGGCCTCCGCGGGAAGCTGCGTCTTAGCAAGCAGGAAACAATGATCATCAAAACCTAGACAGTAAGGCAAGAAACTTCAAATTAGGTGATACAGCTCTGTAAGGGTTTCCTTACTATTGCTTTTGCAGTTCAACAATTGGTTTACTAGTAAACCGCAGCATCCCTTGTGCAAACACAATCGGTTTTAAGGGAAATGAAAATGCATTTAAGAAAATAAGAGTTGTCACATCCAATTAAGAGTCAATGAGCGTGATAATTAGCAGTGCTTTGTGTACCGTTCATTAACAGATTTGTCGAACAACTGGGCCTGCGTTTGATTAGAATCGTGCAGATACACAATCATTTTCAGCTCAGTAATTGAGTGCAGTAATATTGGAGGGTCATTTTAATTAATCATAGGTTTGCTTTGGCTAGGATTCTGAGTCGTGCGGTATTAAAGCAGACATCACCAGGCAGATTCACAATCCCATTTCCACACCTAAGTACACCTATGGCATGAATTAAGAGAGAAAATTCACGGTTGGAATACACAAAATGCAGGGGGGGGATCAAAAAAATATAAAATAATTTTAAAAAAATGCACCTTACTCGCTGCTCCAATCAGCGCCTCTACTCTCTTCCACTGCAGGGACAGGCTCCCAGCCTGCCCTGCATCCAATCCCAATGCGGCGTAGATGCTGCTGCCAGCATCAAAGCAGGGTTAGCATTGGACAGAACACCAAGAAAGGGTGCTGCGAGGCAGACTGAAAGTCTCTGCCTGCTGTCGCCAACCAAGCAACGCAGTGCCCGAGACGACCGGCTAAACATACATGCGCAATGAGGGGGAGTGCTGTGCACTTCCCCTCCATGCTCGTCACAGCCCGTGGCCCCACCCCTTTTGACTAGAAAATGATAAACATACTTTATTATCGTTTTCTTGTAAAAGTTTTGCAGCAGCTGCTGCTGGCGGGGGGAACACCTCCACCATAGCGGAGGAGCTTGCCCTGACAAAATGTGAATTACGCTCATAGATTGATTTACTCATACATACAAATGCACCTATGTGGAAGAATATTATGTGGGAGGTTACGTGATCACTGGGTTCAGGAAGTCAGCATTCTAGAATGGGAATTCCATTAAAAGTTAAAGGTCTTTGCAACACGTTTCATGACCTTTTCCCACCTTTGTTACATATGAAACGTTACTCTTGTTAAGGGCTGGAACTTATCCCAACCCAGGAGCAAATGAGGAGGAAGCAGTCCCAAATTTGGTGGAGTGAAGCAGTTTATCCACTAAGAGAACTATTTTCCCAGGAGAGAAAAATAAAAGAAATTGGCTAATTGACATGCCATTGTGTGAAAATGCTTATGCATGTGAGTACTCTTGGCATTCACAACAAACGTAGAAATACATTTACAGAAGTACATTACAAAAGTATTTTGAGAAAAACTACCTGCTCGAGCCTGAACATTCAAACTAGCTATATATTTAACAAAGAAGAAACAATGTAAAGTAGGCTTATGTAAACAGTAGCTTTGCACAAGTCAAATTTAAGAAGATTAGATTTGGTAACAATCTAAACGAAAAGACAAGACGACACAACAGGAAAATGCAAATGTATTTTGTTTTATTCCAAGCACTACCACTGCATAAGGATGATATTGGAAATCTGTATTAACAAAAATCCCCAACAAACAGAAGAGATAGAGAAAGGGGACAAAAGACAGCCACTAGGTTTAATGTAAAGTAGCAATGGCCCACAAGCAATAATTTATTTTTAAGATTGCTGGATGTGCCATTCAGAGCACCACTGATGCTAGAAGAATTTCAAGAGAAAGACAATCCACATACATTATCTGTGGTGAAGTGGGGTAGGCAGTATGAATATAATGGTCACCCAGTATTATGTTATGTTTTAGTGACGGGATTTGTATGGGGCCAGCACACCATTTGTATGGTCCGATAGCTCTTTCAGAGTCTAGGTGCCCTTGACGGCTCTGAGATTCGCATTGACCGGAATCAAGGTGGTCTTTCATCTTTGTGGGTGGCTTGGAGAAGAAATTACTGCCCAATACATTGTTCTGTAATGTCAGGCGTCATGCTTTTTGGTGTATGTGCCATAAAGAAGCAGATTTCTCTGGATTCATTTTCTTTTATACAATTATGGACTGACGTGGGGCACAGATGATCCTGTATGTCTTCAGTGGCACTTACTTCATAGCCACAACATCTGTCCCTACTTTTGGAGTTGGAAGGTAGGTAAGGATTGGTGCCTGCAATTCGTAACCTGCCTGCGATTTACTTGGTTTATCCATGAGAAGGGCCCACTACTTCTACTGTGCTGGAGCCACAGGCTGGGATTACTGTTCACACTACCATATCTATTATTACAATCACAACCAGAAGCACAGAGGAGGGCACATATGCCATTCCATCAAATAGCCATTTTTTCACAATTTTTTTGGTTATCGTACGGAATGATTTGCAACTGGATTGTGATTTGGCTTCATTTCACCTCCTTTGTGCTCCATATGTATGGTACAGCTTAAACTCTTTTGAGATTGAGCAATTGATATACAACTATCTATCTAAATTTTCTTTATTCACAGAATGCTCCCGAATATCCTGCACTGTTTCCTTCTGCATTTTACATTTCTTGCATTTTATTTGTATTTGCTTTATAAAAAATAACATTTGCAAACAACTGTAAAGTCCCCTTTGATGTAAGTGCGATATTACTGTACACATTCATAATTCAAGCCAGAGATACTACAAGTGAGTTTGGGGGGTGGAAGTAAGGCGGGGTGGTTGAGGGAAATGGCGGGTTCTAGTCTGTGAGATATGCATAGCAGACATCATCACAATAGGGTTCCTTGACATCCCGGCTGACCTCCAAGAAATGAGCAATTCCATTTGTTTATTTTGATTTAGACGGGCAGTAAATGCAAGATAATCCAGATGGCCGGGTAATCCTGAAGGCTGTGAAGAGAAAGTTTGTGTCTGTTCTTTAAATCTGTATATAAAATGTCTAAACAATCCACCGATTTAAAATTCATGGTGATCTCTTCGGGAAAAGGATGTTTTCTGATTAGCCGGTTTTTACTGCACATTACTTCAACTGGGAATATAGCTATGAATGCTGATTAGAGGCAGCCATTGTTCATCTGAGCGACGAACCTAGTTACACTCCTAGAAACCACGAAAAGATTAGCAGAAAAACCCTTGCCTCCAATATAATCAGTTCGTGTGAGGGAATGAAAGGAATCATTTTAATTCTGATTAAATGTATCAGCAAATGAGGATTAACTTGTATCAGTGAACCCAATATAAATTCTCCTTATTCAAAAAAGAAACCGACGGAAATAAGAATAGACTTTCTTCAATAGTAGAATACTGGACATTTCAAATTTAAATTACACTAATGCTAGTTTTGTTTGTTTCAAAACGTGGATTGTAGCTCATCAAAGACCAAATTGTAGGTGGATTTCCTTTCCTCTTCCACTCACTATTAGCAGCTGTTTTTCATTATGTGTAATCAATGTCACTGCAAGTGACATCGGAAACAGATTTGGGGATCCCAGGTGTGCAATTAGCCAAGAAATATGTTTCTTTCTCAGAGCACACCAGGGCTGCGTCTCAGGCTGTTCAGTATCCCAGAACTCAGTCAAAGGGGGAACAATGCTTTAATGGTGTGTAACTCAGTCAACACTTCAAACAATTTCAATCAAATAAGGTCATGGGTCTGTAGCATTTATAATAACCAAATGCTGACAGCTACATGACATGGGCAAATGCCAACATGCAAATAGTTTTGACCGTGGCAATGTCTCAGAGCACGAAAACATGAAACCCGAAGACATCGACCGGCTTAGGCTAGACAAGGAAACAAATGCAAGAACACAGCCCAAAGTGACAAATTATCCGATTTTCCACTTGAATTTCTGGTCTGCAGGAATTTGTTGAGGAAGGGTAAAAGGGGCACTTGTTGAAAAGTTTGAAAGAGAATGTCAGTTCTCAAGGCGCTGCCCTGGGGAAGAGCAGCAAAGAAAATGAGAAGGTCTTTAGAAAAGAATGCATTATGGAAACATGGAAACAGAGAAGGGTGAGGACAGATTGAAGCACTAATGCTTGGAGGCCCCAACTGAGAACGGCACCACCTTCCGGTTTTACATCCCCCACGACAGAATTGTCGATCTGTCCATCAAAGAGTGAAATATAAAGAGCAGCAAACTGTATTATACAAAACATGTTAAATAAATATATTAACGAAAAGTGAACATTATTTCACTGTAGTATAATACAGTTTAAATATTCATTACAATTGGCTTCATCGCATAAAAAATATTATCATGAACTGGCATAAAAGGCATGACATTGTTATCATCAATCTCATGCTAAAGTCCTGTAACTTCATCATGGTATCCCTGCCCGCCTGTCCTAAAAGCTGTCCCCTTGCTACCAGCTGAAATTCAAGGTCCTCTCCAAGGTCCTCAAAGTTTTCTGGGGGAAAAAGGTCTAACACATCTGTAAAATCTAGTCCGATACTACACTCCATCTAGAAAGCTCCACTCATCAGACGCCAACCTAGTCCAATAAGAGTCATACAAATGTCTAAAACACGGAGGTACATCAATGGGATTTCAAAGCCCAATACCATGGCCTTTCCCTGAAATAAGAACTCAACTAAATGTACTTCAGAAACTGTCATAGACTATTCTAAACACAGCGTTCCTGACTATAAGGGTCAATGATCACAGATCAGCGTCTATGAGCCTAGCCTACCTGATCACAGGTATTCTTCATAACAGGACTAGTTTTACTACTCTTTTTCATCTGAAGGAACCAACAGGTCAAACGTAGAACACCATAAAACTCCAAAATGAATACAACAATTCTGTGAAATTGCCATGATTTGGTGTGATCTGTGTAATTTGTTATCAACATGTTTATTTCATTTACCTACCAGAAGCATATAGTAATAGTGCAGTGGGCTCTCTAGCTTGCAAGTTTCCATACGCTTTCCTTACCTGATCTTCACTGGTATAATAAGGCATGCGGGAAGGCTGTGTTTTTCTTATATTGGTTTCCAATGTGAAGTTTTCTTAGGACTGTTGTTTCACTGGTAAAGAGCTTGCAAGCAGGATAAGTTCTTAGTTTCCTTTTTGTTGGGTGGTCGGCCTTTGCTTTCCAGAACGGTGTGCCCTCGGTGTCTTACCATGGCGATACACCTTCGTTTATTTCCAAGGCTTGGATGAATGTTTTGTTAGGTGTTGCTAAATTGAACATTTTTGTCTCATTGAGTCCACAGTCTCCCTAGGACAGTGGTTGTCAAACTTAACGTTTTATTCTGATCCCCCCAGTGGAAGAAAAATACTGGCCCAACCTATTTTTTCCCAATTATTCTGTTAAACTGGTAGTGTTTACATATGTCTAGACTTATTTAAACATTGCAGTTAAGTCCTGTTACTGTTTTAAAAATGCAATTAAATGTATGATTGCCAAACATACTATTCTGGTCAGGCAGGCCTTATTAATGTGTATAAGTGTCCAGAATGTGATTACTGGAAGTGGGTTGGGGGTCATGAAGATTATTTGGCATCCCTTCCCTTTACACACATATTCCCAAGCTTGGATATAATTAACATAATATGTTTGTGATAGCTCATTACACAGCAGTTTACTGCTGCTTGTTTTTTCGGCATAAAACAAAGCCCTGTTGACTGCATAATACTTCTCTTGGCAAGAGCATAAACCCCCCCCCCCCCCCCGGGTCACATGCACATGAGGCGCTCACACCCCCAGTTTGAAGACCCCTGCCCTAGTAAGACTTTTGACCTTTGGAAGATATTCTAGAACTACCCTTTGAAAACTTTACAGAAGGTTAGATTGAGGGCTTAGTGCAGATGTTATGGTGTTAGAATTTACATATAACAAGGACTCCTACTGGTATATCTCTGTACTTGTTCATAATCCCTGGTAGAAATTCTAGCCTGGAGCTTGGGGGTAGGCAGCTTAAGGTTGAAGGGCAATTTGCAATTCTAGTGCTTTGCATATGCATAGCCAACATCATCACAATAGGGCTTGTTGACATCCCCATCCACCTCTCTTTATTTCCATTTAATTTATACATACAGCAAGGGTAGGATAATCCAGATGAATCTGAAATCCTGAAGTCCGTGAATACATAGTATTGCAATTTTTACAATACACAGCATGCCAGTTCTATGACGTATTAGTGCCCTGGGTGGTACAGTAGTGGCGATCCAATCCATAACGTTAGAAGGTGTTACCTACTGCTTATGCAGAAGATATTCCCATTGCCCAGCAGATAGAACAAGTCTGAGTGAAGTGATCTATTTCAGTGAAAACATTTTCATCAGAACTAGATAAACATAGCAAGGAAATGTGAAATTGACTATGCCTGAGCTTGGTGGATACTGTTTATGGAAAGGATCAAATACATGTAAGCAATTCATGAATTTTCCCATAATATGGTTACCATCAATTATCGCTTAATGGATGCGCTAAAAAGCAGAACTAAATATATTTAATTACCCTCCAAATGTAAACAGTTATTTTCAAGGTGTCACCTAGTAGACTTACTTAATTGCATAATCACACGCGCTATATTCTACAGGTAACACTTCTGTCATTTTAGACATAAATATTGATATTTATTTTCAAAACATACTCACATGATAAAAGTATTCCATACAGATGAAAACCCCTTCACAATTTCATCATAATATTGTCCCATGCAAATTCTGTATTTTAAAGTACATTCAATGAAAAGGACATATCTGTTGACTTCTGAGTTTTAATAATACATGTCCTGAAGAAGGTGAGTCTAACAAAACACTGCGTCGACAGATATGCAAGTCTCATTGAATGTACTTTGAAAACAATGATTGTATGGATTAGACCGAATTTGTATGGAAAAACAACAATATGATGAAATTGTGAAGGAGTTTTCAACCATGTGTAGGATTATATGATCTGTGATCTATATGAATGATTTTATGTGATTATGTTTTGAAAATAAATATAATTTTTCTATACAATGACAGAAGTGTCATTTTTAGTACAGATCATATGTGATTATTGGGTTAAGGTACCCAAGTAAGACCCTGGAAATAATTTTCCAATTTAGGAGTGGAAATAAATATTTTTGTGTAGCTTTTGAAACCCTGTCTTTTTTGGTATAGAGGAGTTCAATAGCTGCACTAAAAACCAGAAAATTACTTAGGTGATGCAGAGGAAGTTTAAACCACTCTACCACAGTCAAATTGCTGTGTAAACATTTCGATTCAGAATCTGCAAAATTTGGTGTCCTTATGTGAACAAAATGTTAACCATCTTTGTGCATAAATGTCATGGCATGCACAGATTCTGCCATGACAAAATAAAATGTAACTATGGATGCTGGGGCTATTTTGAGTAGGCTGTGAGTATTCAGAGTCTATTTAATAGTAGAGGTGGGAGGAATTTCTAAATATTCCTATTGCATAGTATGTGTGATTTTTGTAAAACTTACATATTTCAGGAAATGCATATGGCCCATAAGTGGGGTGAGAATAATGCGCACAGGCATATATTATGGACAAATGCCATATGAGGTACAGGTGGGAGACTCCTTCAATCAGAAAGTGTCACACTGCTGCAGAACACATTGAGTGCAAGTCATTTCTGCTCTGAAACTACACCAAATAATCCTTGCACAATAAAACATTTCGGCTAGGTCTTATTTTGCTGTCTACTAAAAGAAAAGGTTACTTTGTTGACCAAATATAATATGACTAATACCATTATTTTATATTTATTTTTAATGAGCAACAAGTGGAAGATGGACTATTACAGATGCTGTGCTTATTAAAAGGGGTACCTCCTCAGATAGTTCATCCTATGCACCAAAGATTAGAGTAAACGCCATGAAGACTTGCCCCTTCACAAAGTGTAAGTGCTCCGAATTGCTGTGGTTGATTATTCAATCACCTCACTAGACAAATGCTCTAGAAAAGCATTAAGGACTACAAAAAACATAGCATTTGTTAAAACTTAGAATTCTTGCTAATACTTACTTTGAAAGCAAAACAAAGCACCTTATACCCAAACATCAAAAGTACTGTTGCATAAAACTTAATCCATGCTTATCATAGTTAATCTAATAAAACAATCCCCTCAATTAACACAACGAGTATCCAGACATATTGCTCACTTACGGTAAAAGAAAGTTGAAGAAAAGACAAAAGATACATTAGCATGCTAATGATTTCTTGTGTTAGGCTGGTGTTACTAATTATAATGTATAATATTTAGAATTTGTGTTACTCGGTCTGAATCATATCAACCAAGTGAGAACAAAACATTTTTTACACTGAATCTTAATACAGTCAGCCTGATAATTCAAACAGGATAGATTCTCTGTGCGATTAACGCTATTTTCTTTCAGATGGAGTTTGAGATCGCAACTTGAATGAAAGTGCTCAACAAGAGCATGTGTGAAGCAAAAAGGTCACACTATGTTTCTGCGACATTACCACCCCAGGTTATGCAACATCTGCTACGCTATCAATGATGTCATTTAACATGTCATGGGTGATGTCAAAAGAAGTGCATGACAGAAGCAGAATTAATAATAAAGAATAACTGGTATATTTCAGGGCTTTTTGATTTTCAAACATTAGTTTTGTTCTGATTTCATTGCATAACTATACAATTTAAACCTTTGTTTTTTCCAGTATATTTGTAGGATTGTTTTTATTCAAATTCAGCAACTTACCCCACTGTGGTGGGGAGTTTGGGTGAGTCCCACCACAAGAGACCAACCAGTCGCTCCGTATAGCCTTTCAACAAAACGTGGGTTAAATATCTGTGAGAGGGTTAAGGACGGAGACCAGGCCCTGTGGCCAATCCACCGCAGTGTATTGCTAACACCCTGTCTGAGGTGGGGTGCTGGGCACAGGGCGTGGCCTCTGACCAGGGCTTGTGATATATCGCCCCCCCCACACACACACACGGCTCTTGGCAGTATATAAAGGCAATTCAGCTGCAGGGCTGGGTCTCTGGCCAGACCCTGTGCCCTGAACCCACTTATTGTTCATGTTTTATAATTTTGGGGGGTAAAGTGGTACCTGTGACTCAAGCAGGACACTGCAGTGCCGTGGGAGTGAACCTTGATTTGTCAAATGGTGCCAAAGTTGTCAGTAACACAAAAAATGCTCCTCCTAATGTAACTCTGACCCAACTATAACTACTTAATTGCATCCACCACTGTGAGATATATATTTATATATATATAAAACAGAAGGTATACTGAGTGCTGTGCTGTCAAACTAGACCTAAAAATATTCTAAAAACGTAAAAAATGCCTACTGTTTCCAGCTTTCTTCTACAGCAGAATTATCAGAATTATTTTGTGCGCATGTTCAGGCCACTATGTAAACAGCACTTTAACACTGTTTCAAGTTTTAGCTTTGACATTAGTTTTGCTATGTAATTGAGCTCTAGCTACAGTCTGGGTAAATATACATCAAAAGGAAAACTTATTTAGTAACAGCTTATACGAGATCCTCTTACAGTTAGACAGCCGGCACTTATACAAAGATTGGTGTCCGTTAACTTGGGTTTACATTATTTTTGACAGATGAACATACATACTAGATAAGGAGTCAATTAGGCTGAGCTGCTCTGTTTTCATTCTTACACACTAACTCAAATTTCAAATGAAGAGACCACTTACGACAGATGATCAGCAGAGACAAACATTTCAGATGTCTGGTACTCAAATGAGTTGCCTTTAAAAAAACAGTATACATTTTCTCTGGTATACCATACACACTTCCTACAATCATCATGTTTGTTCTTTTGGAAGCATCTCCCTGTACTCCTTGAGTGGTAATATTTCCAAATCCAGGAGGCATGAGGACTTTTTCAAAGAGTAGTCCTATACAGCTGGCGCAACAGAGTTAACGAGAGTGTTGTTTTGACACCACATATTTACTACGTAGCAGAGTGCAGCTAGAAACGATTTGCATGTTCTTCGAGCAGTTAAAATGAAACAGGATTCAAAGGCAAAAGACAAGGAGTCGATTCTGAAAAAACAATAAGAGATATGTGCCACCACGGTCTGCAGAAGATGAAGATTTGAGAGTTTTTGGAATTTAGAAAAACTTTACACATAAGGCATAGAGACATGGACCAGTCCATAACCACCATAAACTTGAAAAAGGTTTTGTTAATTTCTTCTGCCTGAGTAAATATACATGTGCATATTTTTGTTTAAAAAAAAAAAAACCATCGACTAAAAACAAAAAAAAATGTTTCTTCACCAGTAAAATGTGTTTCCTAGTTCAGAAACTTGCTCTAGTGAAAGCCCTGCATATTTTTATGGGTGTTCTTTTCTACTTCCCATCCCAGAAGGTGTTTTACTCATCCACATGACCTGAGTAAGCGTCTGCCCATTTCCAGGGTGGAAGAGGGTCATAAAAGGTTTTTTAAGTACTCACAAACATTTTTGTGAATGTTCATAACCTCCCAGGGCATTCATTCACTGGAACACCCTTTTCTCATCCACAGGATGCTTTCTCTCACACAAACTCTATGCAGTTAATCAGCATTTGAGTTCCACACAGACATATTTGCTGGATATCAGCCACCTCATTCTGCCTCATTAATAAAGAGCTTTTCACCGGGGGTCAGATCTCTTAAAGCTGCATTACTATTCTCTGGGGTAGGGCCCAGTGGGATAACTGGAAATATGCCCTGACTCTTTTAGATGATATTCCCTCTTACATTCTTCATGTACTGTACCACTCACAGCCACACATAGATCCAGCACATGCATATTACATGCACACACTGCCTCCTTCTTATATTGTACCACTCACACATATACATATGCCCAGCACATGTAGCTATTCTGCACGCACCGCACAGCACTACATCCTTCATGTACTGTACCACTGATAAGCACATGTACATCTAGCACATGCATACACCATATACATGCACTGCTCAGTAATGCAGTATCCCAGTATTACACTCTGCCCAGCCACACACACACAGTGCAGATACACCACCTCTGCGCTGCACAGCACTTCATACAAACCAATGTAGGCCCAGGGTGCATTAAGCACACAGCAGCAGAACTTTAAAAGTTAGTAAGCATGTAGGTCTCAATCCCGTGGCAAAGGTTATATAAAGGACCAGTTCACTCTTACTGATTACTACGTGGATTGATGCCAGCCGCCACGGCGTTCGTGCTGCTTAACACCTGGATAAGGCAGTAGTCTTTCAGCACTATGAAGGTAGGAACAATTTGGGCACCCCTCACCTCCAACAAGATCGCAATCTGTGAGGCAGGACTATGTCATAGTGCATACACATGACCCATGCTTGCCTATCACAACAAATATCAGCATTAGGAATCCAGAAATCTGTACAGTTTTGCGCTCAGGGCAGGGGTGCATACCCATTTCCATGCAGATGACTTTTCCGTCCCAACAATATATTTTATTGGAAACTGAATAACTTGCACTGTTTTGCCAACCTGGGTTCCAATTCAAAGAATATGCATTAAAAGAGTAAAGTGAGACTATAAGTTATATCAGCTCTGCATGACAGAATCACATCAAAGAAATCGTTAAACCATAATAATTTATTATATTGGATTTACGGTTGACACTAAAATGTAGAACAGACAAAACCAGAGAATTTGACTTAAGAAATAATATACAATTGGGCTCAAAACAACTACATTGGTACAAAAATCGACACAAGCTCCACTTACAAAACAAGAATTGGCAAAGTCAATAGGTTTTGCATATACACACTATTGGCTCTGTCAATGTTGTTTACACGTTGCACAACAGCATGAGCTGCTGTGCAATATGGCTTAAAGTTAAAAAAAAAAAGTGCTAAGACACGCCTAGCTTTGATCGCATCGTCATGCTTTTTATTTCTTTAATCCATATTGCCCATCAGCCTGGGCAGCTGTGCAACATTGAAAAAAAAAAGTGCTGGAATGTTGGGGAAGGGGTGATCAACATCAGAGAGCAGGAGAAGGGCAGAGGTGGGTGAAGAACAATCGAGGGTAAGGGTAGTGGGGGAAGTACGGGGGTGTGGTGAAGTAGAGTTACTTTTTGGACATGCACTCAATAAACGTGCATGTCCAAAAGTAACATAAAAGTACCCGCAGGAGCCTCTGGCCAGTGAACGGAAACTGGTCACAATAAACTGTACTTGGTCCATGCTCCACTGTACCAATGAAAACTCAAAGTCCAGGAGGAAACCGGAGGCAGAAAGGAGGCGCTAACCAATGGTAAACAAAGAAATATGAGTGATGTGGGAGCCAACCAATGGCAAGTAAAGATAAGTAATGGGCGGGCTCTAAGCCCCTTTTAAGATTTTGCTTTTTAAAAATAGTATTCGGTGATAGCACATGTGCATTGTTAGCAAAACCTAAACATAGCCAGAAATGTCCTTGATACAAAAAAAAATTAGCACTTCAAATAGGAGTGTACACATGAACTAATCACTTTCTCACCATTGTTCAGTCGTTTTTGCAATAAGTTAATGAAAGATATAAAAGAACAAAGCAAGGGAAACCGAAAGAATAATAAATGCAAAGAGGCAAATTACAAATGGAACTGATCGTGACACAGATTATGACGTAAATTTATGGAATTAAATATCGGTGTTAATACTTAATATGATCAAAACATTCTCAACTGAACTCTTAATTGTGTACAACCAAGCAACACTGGTGAAAGAGAATTTATGTTTCTCAGCAACATAAATTTAGTAGAAAAGATAGAACAGGAAAACGAAAAGGAAAAAGGAAACTGAAAGAAAATAAAATACAAGAAAGGGTTACAAAAAACACCTAATTGAAAATCAATATACAAATGTGCTGAAAGACTTGAAAAATATATGTTCTCCTCCAGCACTAATCCACTGACTTCGGAGTGCCGATAAAAAATTCAAAACGTTATCTTTGTTTAAAAAGAAGAAAATATGCATTCCTTAAACATTGCATGGGGATAGTAGCAGTGCTTTAAATGGGCCGGTACTCTCCGGTACTGAGTACCGGCACTTTTTTATTTTGAGAGGGACAGTACCGGCACATCTCAAGAAAAACGTAATACTTTTAATTGAAGAGTACCGGCACTTCTCAGAAACAAGCAGGTACTCTGGCACAGAGTACCTGCACTTCTATTTTTCCATTTAAAGCACTGGATAGTAGCACGTATGCATGTGGAATTAGCATAGCACGGAACTGTGGAAAGGCAGTACCGCACTACGAGGTCGAAGACAAGGGCACAGAGAGTTAACATCAGTGGGGTGATGGGTTCTGAGAAAGGACGTTTTACTGTGTTGCAATGAGGTGCTATTTAAAGAGGTGAGTCTTCAGCTCTTTTCTAAACTGAAGAAAGGTGCAGTAGTCTAGATGGCTATGCAGATGTTGGTCCATGTCCTGGGGGCCTTTAAGGGGTAGCCAATTTTTACTTTCTTTCACTTCTTCTCCAGGAATATGTCGTCCGTGGCTCAGTGGCGTAACAAAACTGGAAGGGCCCCCACTACACAGAACATGAAGGGAGCCCCCTCCAGACTCACTCAAGCCAGGTGCTGTGCAGATTGGGCCCTCTAGAGCTCAGGCCCCCCAGCACTGCGGGGGCTGCTGGGCCTTTGCTATGTCCCTGCCTTGGCTAAGGATGTGTGGATGGTCACCAGAGATGGACGCTTGTCAGTCAGAAAGATAGGTACAGTATGCAACACGAATAACTATTGGCACTGCCACTACCACCGGCAGGTCAGTAGAAGATGCAGGTATCTGTGGGTGCGTCTGAAATGGCGACCTTCTCAGATTTCGGTATCTAAGTCAAAGAAACTCCACTTAGATGGCTTATAATCTCTTCACTATCCTGGATTCTGAAGCGAAATCATAGCTGTAGCTGATTCAAAGGTACTAGTGCAAACCTAAAATCACCTGAGGAAAACACACTGTGCTACTAGAGCCCATGGGGATGAGGAACTCACAAGAGCTACCCTTCCGAGTGTCGACAAACATAATACCATAGATGCTTGGCACGGCTTCCGCAAATTGCTGGGATGCATATGAACTTGGCAAAGTTAGACAGTACCAAGCCCAGGTACAATACTGTGACTTCCCTTGCTGTGGAATATGGAGTTGGGGCCAAGTTACAGTGGTGACATCTGTATATTTTTATTATGAAAGAGGGTCCAACATGAGTATCTGATAACATGGTGCATGAAAAGACATGCTAAAAGGTGCTCCCTTCCCTTAATGAATAGTATCACTTTGCACATTTAAAAGATAAAAAGCAGATCAGTACTAGGTGTGTTTTTACGATTTCATGACAACGTAAATGAATGTGCCTTTCTACAGGGTCAGACTGGCCTATAAGTGAAACAGGCAATGCCTGGTGGGCTGATTTGACAGATTAGTGCGTAGGCTTGTTTTCTAACAGTTTGTGGGCCAGTTTTATGACCAATTGGGCCATTTTTCAATGATTTCCCGAGTACTTCCACAAGCATTGCCTGCAGCAAACACAAATACTTGCAGTCTCCCATACCTTGCAAAACACCCAAACAGTGTATCTTTACAAGTTCAAAATTGGCCAGATTTGGGCCACCTTTTTTTTTTTTTTATCTATGAGATTAGTTACTGGGGGACACTTTTATTTTGGTGCCCTGGCCTATTTTGTGTCTCAGTCGATCCTGTCTTTATATAGATTTGAATGTTTGCCCAAATAATACATTTATTATGAAAACACAAGGCGAGATACGAAGTGAAATATATCTTTGATGTCAATGGCACCATGCGGGGACAGTGGTCATAACTCACAAGTGGAGGAGCCCTCAGTGAATTATGCATTCTCTCTCCTCTCAAGGGCCCAAGAGGGTAGAAGGCATGCATTCTTTGACATACTCTCCATCACACATCCCTTAGTACTGGGATTCTTACGTTCTATTCAGTAATGCACTGGTGTATACAATACACTGCACTGCTACAGGACTTGAACACCTGGCCTGCACATAAGGGAGCATATACATGTGTGCAGAACTGAAGACAATATATTCTGTGTGGTTGGTTTAAAAAGCTACCAGAAAAGATCTCAACCCTCTGATCAGCTAAGCATCTTTCTTAGACACAGCATATTTTTAGTCCCTCCTGACACCACCGCAACGTGAACAAGGCACCTAGTGACAGTTTAAAGCTCCACTGACCTTATAGATCACAAAAAAATTTTGTGCTTTTGTTTGTCCAAAAGTTTGCCACACATCTGCATTGTCGTCGATTGCTTCTCTGTAACTGGATACAGCTACATCCATTAGGCCTAAAGTTGATTCACCTTAAAAGCTTCCATATCCCAGAAACTGAAGACTAACATGGAAACTCTATTTGAAGAAGGGGCTAACAGATACTTTAAGCGGCTGAGCAAATTAAAACTACTTAAATGTGTGTGGGTTTAAGGGAGTAATGAAGAAAGGGACAACTGAATTTACTGTCATGGATGCAGCACAAGATGACATATCTGGCTACTGGTGAAGGTGGTGTGCTAAGAAGGTGATGTATGCGTTCATAAAAATAAAACTTAATAGCGTTATTCATCAGTTCCGAGGCAAACCAGCTCTATCTATTTGTCTAAGATGTCAGAGAAATCCCTAAAGGCTCTACGATTACTAGGAGGAATGCATCTGAGACTCCGCCTGTATTTAACACTGCGTTCCAAAATGGCCGCCGCGCTGCAGGTCTGACCATGATTGTGTCCAACTACGGTAGAAACTCAAACATGTCGTAGCGTTGCCTATTACAAGCTGCAAGTCTTGAATGCCATCATTGTGGCTGCCTTTGCTGCGATTGTCTTCCTTTGACCATCTGCGTGATATTATCAATCCGCTACTTCTTTTAAGTAAGGCTTGACACTAACAATTTCACAGAAGTAAGTTGAATGTCTGTGGATCACAATTTAACAATTCTACAATTCGCGTTTCCTCCCAAAACAAACCACGGCCAATCCCCACTGCTAAGGAAAACTGCCAAACTAAAAGACTCGACACAAATAACGGTTTCCTAGCAACGTAAACCACACGCATTAATAGGGCAGAATCCCCACTGTTTCACTATTGTACTGTTTTTGTAACACAAGCAGAAAAATACGGTGAATCGGTGACATAAAATTAGGAATGCTGTCGTTTAAACAAATGTGCCAGAAACAACGACGCCTACCCCCCCCCCCCCACCGCATTTACACTAGTAACCACTCTAAAGCAGCTTTATCTAAATTACAGCCACGCTCTCTTCAGCATGGTGTATAATTTATGTACATGATGAAAATAAGCAGATATTGCACAGCAAATACAAATTTATTATAATGTCATTTTGCCTAATCAGTGCGAGCTGGCTGCTGCATTTTAAAATATTGTAACTACCCGCTGCAATCTTTAGACTTCTGAACATTAATGTGTTTGTGCATATGGATCTATGTTATCACATGAATATGTATAAATCATTTCCACCCATATTTGCAGGTTTCATTCTACAACGTACAATTTTCTTTCTTAGTTCTGAAGGCTACTTTCACGACAAAATGCAAAATATTCTCAAAAATGTGCTGGGTAGCAGGCAAGTCGGTTATATACACAATGTTAGAAATCTTTATGCGTATTGCAACAAGGAGTAACTACATTAAAGGACACTGACCACAAATTACTAAGTACCAATATACATTTTATTTATTTATTAACAAGCAAGTGCATTCAGTCCAGCTAACCAGCAGTCAAGAACTGCAAACACTGTGCGATCTCTTCTTGAAGCTACACTGCAAAAATAGTGTCTTCCATTGGGAATATGAGTACTGAACTCCGAGTAACCAGTCATCCGGGTAGACAAAAGGTTTCACAAAGCAATGAGATGAGCCCCAACTGGCAACATGACATTTGTGCATTTCCTTGGGGGTTAGCCTTCAGCTAAAGAATATGACCAGAAAGCTGGGCTATAACCAGCTGTCGAGGTAAGAATAAACTCTGACCCCTGAACTCTGAGACATACCGTAATGGTCACAAGGAATTTGCACAATGTTCTTGTTGATGTAAGACAGAACAGAATGGCAGAACCTACTAATGGCAGCCCTCCACAGCTAGTGGTAAATGGTTTCCATGAGATAGATGTATGCCTGTTTATAAGTTAGCAGCCTGCATGTTTAGAGGGCAGAAACGCCCAACGACCTCTGTTTAACAGCATGCAGGACCTGAATCACTGGAGAATCTTAAGCTTTTCGTCTCTGAAAAAGAAGTTTACCCCCTGTGGTCCCTAATCAAAAGGTGATCTTCAGAAGTACTAACATTTTAGAAAATATCCACAGTAGAGTAGGCTTAACACCTTGTTGGGAATAGCACATTTTACCAAGTCTAAAACTAGCATGAGTTGAAACCACAGAACTGATGTTGTAGACCATCGGTTCTTAGCTTGCGGTCCAGGGTCCCCTGGAGGGTCTGCAATGCTTACTCTAGCAGGTCCTCGAATGCTTAGAAAAAAAAATAACAGATTAAGAAAGAAGCACATTTAAATTTTTTTAATGTTCTGTGTGAAGGAAATTTAAATTGGAGGCTAAACATGAAGTAGGTATTCTCAGATTGATTTGTGGGAGCATTGCAAATGCATCAAACAAAAACACTATGAACAACAGATTGCCTCAATTGAATCTAGAAAAGCTCCAACCTTCCCATTAAAATTAAATTTAGAATGTTTTTATATTTAAAATCTGTCATTATTTGTTTAATGGATGAATACTTGTTTATATGATTTTGTTTATTGTTTTGTGGTTCAAATCATTGCAATTGCTTAGGCCAAGATCCCTGGATTTCAATAATGATTCAGGGGATTCATGGGTTCTAGTAATGGTGTAGTGGGGGGTCAACAGAGCTCAAAAGGTTACGAACCACTGTTTTAGACCATCAACCACTGTCTGATCAGAATTCCCACCTGCTACCGCTTGAGGTACTGTGACTTACACAGGTTCAGATACCCGCATTCCATAGATGCTTGTAGGGAAATCTGTGTTTTGACCACTGACTTTGTGTTGCACCACTTTGCATTTGGCTTAACTGCCCACCGTCACATTAGTGTTCACCAGTTACAGACTTAGTTTAGTCTTAGATTCATTCTGCCTGTTGACTTGCTGGTAGCATTAGACACTGCCATGTTAAAGGCTGCCAGTGATTTTCCACGTTGTCTGCCTGTTTTCCTGCTTTTTCTCACCAAGGGCTTTGGTTGATAAGGATGTACTCAGACGGCAGGGAACGGCCTTGCTTTGACTTGACATCTTGGGATTGTGGCCAAACCCCAATGTGTTATTTTCACAGCATACCTAAACTAGCCAGCATGTTTGAATACTTCTTGCGCTACAGGAGGGTTTTTTCCAGAAAGCTCCTTTGGCTTTTAGAGATATAAAACAGTGCAATAGTGAGAGTTTCAGAGGCCTCAATCAAGATTCTGACATCGAATGCCTGATATAGATTTCCTATGAGGGTGGAGATCTCTTTCGCAGTCGAACGGGGTCATCGGCTTGCTGGCAGGAGAAAGATGAAGCACCTGACAGGCCCTACGGTGATACATTTTTATGAATTATTTGCTTTGCATTATAATATACATACATATATTTGCTGTGTATATTGCTGTGGAGAATAATTTTGGTATGTTTTCATTTCATTGCTGTGACTATTTTTAAACGTGTGCTTTCATCATGATAATATCCATAATGGAACCTTGCGTAATGAAATAATAAATGTCTTCTTTGGACTAAGAAGTGCATTCCATAGATTTTTAGTCAGTGTATGAGTAGTTCAGCTCCGTCATTAGTGAATGACGACATTATGGTCACTTCTTGGGGGAATGTTACTCACAAGATTTCTGTTTTACTTCTTCTGTCATCCAAAATGAGACAGAAGGAAATGTATCTCTGGAATAGGTACAGACTCCAATATGAGATTCTGGTTCACAAGCAGTGAGAAAACAATGTGTTTGCATCCAGCACGTTCTCTTTTCCACGGATAGTGATACTAAACAGGTGGGCTCCCTTAACGTTTGTTACCCAGGATGGCCATGAATAAACCTCTCCGGCTTAGTCAATTGTGTCCACTTTGTGCAGGCCTCCCATCTCAAAACACATCGTCTCAAAATAAACTTCTTGTTCTTGTGCCAGTACCAGCATAATACTGAGTAATAATTAACTTTGGAACATGATGTTAGAACATGTAAAATGGGTAGTAACATTACCTACCTTCAGTACTTAATTTGTAAATAGAAAATGCGCCATTGCCCAAAGCTCTCATCTGAAACAGGCAGCTGTTGCAATTAAATGTGCAAGCACAGAATACTGAAGCAGTATAATGCAAAAAGCCATCTCGGACCTCTTTAATCCATTTACAGTCACTCCCTGCCCCTTCAGCACACTCTTGCAGCTTTCTACTTTCTCCCTTTGTGACGATTTTTCGTTTTTGTCCTCCTCTGTCTTTCCCCTATCTGTCTTTTGTTTGCAGTAAATGCTTGAGGCCGAAAAATAAGTTCCAGCCCTCAAAAATAAGTGTTGGTGCCCCACACCAGAGACTACTTGCCCAAATTAAGCTCTGCCTACCTTAGGCCTAATCCCTTCTGCGGTAGAACTTTTGTGCCATATGTATCCCCTTTGAGGCCCTCCACGTGTCAACTTCAAAGGACAATTTGTAAATATTTAGAAATTGAAAGTTTAAATAATTTTTAAAAGTAAAATGCAAGAGCTGTATGCCAAGGAAAAAAACATACAGGGTTTTCAGAAGGTACTCCCAATAAATGATTGTAATTATGAAGGAATGAGGTAAGAAAGGAGTAAATACAGGTGGACCTCCCCTTACAGGAAGAAACAAAAAATGCATTCCTCAAGATGAATCTGATAATTCCACTTGCATGGGAAAATATTGCTTCATATGGTGGCTTTGTCAGGTTAAATTCATCAGGAAAGGAAAACATCAAGCTGACATTCATCCCTGTCTGTCGTAGGAAAGTATCTCCTCTGCCTTACCCTTTGATGTACTGCGTTTCCTACACTTAAAAGTAGGCAAACTACCTCATAATATCACTTGTAATGGAACTACTCCATGCAAAAACAAGAGACTTCTAACCTGTGGAGCACAAACAGGGCAGGGTGCACATTGAGCAAGGAAGGCACCTCTCTCTTCAAAGGTGGCATTAAT
The DNA here is from genome assembly GCF_031143425.1 of Pleurodeles waltl. Lineage (NCBI taxonomy): Eukaryota > Metazoa > Chordata > Amphibia > Caudata > Salamandridae > Pleurodeles > Pleurodeles waltl. The sequence continues at coordinate 716,101,464 of NC_090449.1, read as the reverse complement.
CATCATGTATTTGAAGTACTTAGAATGGAGCTTTCTGAATATCAAACTGCCCAACACAGCGTGAACAATTGCACTCCCACCAACAAAGCCTCAAGTAGAATAGAACTGTGCTATTGGTAAATATGTTTTAAGGTTTACTAACATCAATGAAGATCAAAATATTGAGGTACTCAGATCTACGAATATGTGCTAACTGTTCCAAAATACAGAAGTGAGTTACAGGGACATCAACATTTCAGAAGTCACTGTCCCATTTGGTACACGCCCCACTGCAGTCACTGACACAGAGTTTGTGACATCCTGGCCTGACCAGCCACTCCTCCCCCTTCACTCTAAAGCACGTGTCCATCATATGAATCACTTGGACCCAGTCATTTCCTACTAAGGTGTTCAGGTTACATGTCTCTTCTATGACCCAGGCCCTTCCAGCCACCCACAGGCACGTGTTTTACATACAGCCCTTTGAGGTAGTCGCTGCACTGTACTGGAATGGGTTATGGTTGGGTTGTTCACCAGTGTTCAATGCTTTTTGATTATCAGTTGACCATTATGGCCTTTCATCTGACATTTTATTGAAATTTGTATTTTAACACCAAACTTGTTCCTACAAATGATTAATCGTGTTTTTGAAGCTGTGAACTGGAGCAAGCAAAATGCTAACAGTCCACCAGGTAAGAACACATTCCTGACAGTCAAATTCCCCATAAATACAACACCTTTTTCGGTAAGGTGTGGAATCATACAAGGTCCTGTGTCAGTATTTTCTGACAATTTGTGGCTACATGATCCGCTTCTATTTATTTGTACTTTAATGCATAATATTGAACACTTGTTTTCTAACCGTGATTTATCAAACCACTATGGCTAAACGAATAGCAATAAAATGGGAAGAACAACGGAGTTTTGAATTCTTACTTATGTGAATTTTTATTACACTACGATTTTAAGAGGATCGATTATATTTCATTATAAGCTGTAAATAATAAAGCTCTCTTGCAATATTTCTGACTTGTGCAATACACTATATGCAGAATGTATTCAGTTTAAGTAGGTATTCCGCCAAAACGGCATTAGACTGAAATATAACAAATGTCACCATCAATCAAGCAAACAATGTCAAATAATGAAGGACAGACCTAATAAACGTTTCAGAGATTATTGGATACACAAGATGAGGAAAACGAAACCATTATTACAAAGTAAATACATTCCAAATGTGTACATCCACAGAACTGCTGACAGTAAGTTCAATTTAAATTTAAAAAAAAGGACAGATCAATTAGCACTCGGTGAAGGTTAGAGACATCTTAGCATTGCCCAAGAGATAAAAAAAACATCTCCTGGAATAAGAAAAAGGCGACAAATTAAATTATGTTGGCAGTCGGAATGAATCAGAGCCCGGTAGGTGGCCGGTGAATCTGCAGCTTCTGATGAAATATTAAAGTAAGTGATTATTGATGAAAAATGAATAAGCCTTTTTGATTTCTGCAACCTTTAAATCACCCTCACAGCTCCGCAGCTAATTAAAACCAGTCAAATGCATTTACTTCCTGGCTGAGGAGCAGTCTGATATCGTTCTGAAAATTGAGGCTTATGCTCCTTCAATCGAGTGCAATGTTTACTGTGTACAGCAAAATTGATGCCTAAAAACGTAAATTTCATTTTAAAATATTCTAGGGATGTTTGTAATTATATTGCCATTATGCGAGCAACTATGAAACCAGAAACTGTTTCCCACTAGCTACTATTTTTATTCTTTTGGGTTAAGCTCTTCATGAGAGTGCATGTGTTTTTGAGCTATCTTCCTCGTGTACTTCTCTGCACCTGCACCCTCGGTCCCTCCCCCTGTGGTTTGCCCCATTCCCGTCCCTGTTGCGCTTGCTCCTAGGAGCTGTAACTAAAAAAAAAGTAAGTTTCTTTAATAAGGAGTTAATCAGTAAATCAAAAGAGGACAGAAAATGGGAGTGTGCTGATAATGGGAGAAAGATCATGGAATAAGGTTAAGCAGTGCTTAATTTGTAAATAAAAAGGTGCCGGTGCCCAAAGCCCTCCTCATAAACACGCGGCTGCTGCAATTCAATGTGTGAACATGGAATACTGAGGCGGCATACTCCTGAAGCCGGCACGGGCCTCTTCAATACATATAAAGCCATCCCCTGCCCCTTCAGCTCACTCTTGCAGCTTTCTACTTTCACCCGTTGTGACGCTTTTTTGTTTTTCTCTTCCTCAGTCTTTCCCATATATGTCTTTTGCTCGCAACAAATGCTTGAGGCAGAACAATAAGCCCTGGCCCTCAAAAATAGGTGTGGGTGCTCAGCACTGGAAGCAACATACACAAATTAAGCACTGAAGTTAAGGCAGTCACAATAAAGATAACTTTATCAGACACTAATGTCTGTGCTCTCTCCCACCATAAGGGCAGAACAAGGAGTCACCAGCTAGTTAATGCCTATGCAAAAAAGTTCCTTAGTACCCCTGTCAAATTAAGCAACATTTTAGGAGTCCTAGATTAATATAAGCAATGCACCGTGCTCCCGCTCATAGTGTGCAACAGGACTGAAGCTGTACCCCACTGACCAGGCCAAAACTAGTATGGGGTTGCTTGTTCTCCCTCTTGACCCAGACCAGGTCTGGCAGTTCTGGCTGGACTGTTCCTTTTGGAGTAGGACTAAGGATGATTTGCATTTTGCTGGTTCCTTTCTGAGCTGCCATGGTGGACTAAAAAAAAACACAATTGTGAATTGAACTGAATTGCAGCCTAGAGTAATCACCAGTGGTTTGTTTCATTCAAACAATCCACCCATCACATTTCTACTGTCCTAATTTTGGAAAGAGACTTCAAAATCATAGGCAAAAAGCAGCCATAATGTCACTGGACCCCTAATAAAGCTGTTGACACTGTGTGCCAATCTATAGTCTATAAGCGAGAGGGAAGCCCCACAAAGGCTTCTTCTTGCTAAGGCATTGTTTGTCTTCTCAGGGAATTGGAGGCCTCGGAGCAACTGTGCAAAGTGACCTAAGCCTTGGGTGGGTAAGTCAAGTTCCGATGAACGCTCCCCTTGAATAGGTTTTTCTGTGTTTGGAAAGTATGATTGATCTTAAAGATATTACAATGTCTCTTTTCCTCAGCTCTATTCTTACTTTCTACCTCTACTCCTCTTTCTATCACCTGTGGCCTCTCTTCTGCCCTTATCTCCCTCCTTTCTCACTTTGCTTCTCTGTAACTCCTCTCACTAGCATTGCTCACTCTTTCCCTCTAATTCTTTAACCCTCCCTATACATCTCATCATCTTCCCTTTCCTCTCGCATCTTTTACTATATCCCTCTCTCTTCACTCTTCTATTCATGTGGTGTTATCCTTGTCTCTTTACCCTCGATTGCATGTTTTACTAGCTTTCATTTTACCACTCCCTCTTTGCTGTATCTCTAGCCCTTCCCATTTAAAAAGTGAATTACATAAAATATTCTAGTACTGTGTAATAAAGGGACTGTTTTATATACATTTGCTTATTTAAAGGCCAAAACATGCTTCTGTGGCATTGGCATTAGTTTAATTTAAGGCCATCATTGCAACAAAGTGCCTTGGCAGGTTTGAAGGTCAAGGCATCTTTCTCAAAGCACTATGTCAGAATTGTGCTACGCTTGACTTCAGCACCAGACAAGTAGGGCTGCGATTCACTTGTTCACTGTTTTATATAATCGCCACATGTATACCACAGCAACAGTGATTGATTTGAGGGGTGGAGGTGTTTTGAGCCTGTTCGACACACAGGTACTTGGGTCCATGTCACAGAGGTACGTAAAGAAAAAAAAGAACCTGTACCCCTGCAAGTTTTTTTAAAGTTGATATTCCCATCAAGATGTACATTTTGGCGTTGCCTTTGGATAGCGGACAATCTGGAAGAGGTGGAAGGGGCATGTGGCTAGAATTGAAGCTTTAGACTATACCAACTAAAAGGTAGTGCACTTAAGGAACTGCAGCAATAGTTAGGGTCGCAGTTAGACTATATGTCAGTCTTCCCTAGGGTCTAAGTAGGGCCATTTCAAGCTGTTTCAGCGACATGAGCTTGGCAAGATCCAGTCCATTTTTGTTTTTACCTGAGTGCCACTCAAAACCTATTATAAAACAGTGCAAAGCTGCATGTTGCTGGGAACTGTGTTCTCCCCTCGCACAAGCAGGCATATCTGTGTGGCCAATGTACAGAAATGACCAGGCAGCTTTAATTTAGACTGGAACTTCTTTAAAGAGACACCCAGTATTCGCACCATAAGCGGGTTCATTCCTAAGTCTGCTCCTTAGGTTTTCGAGAGCCCCTGTGATGCTGAATACACATCTCTTTCATTCAGTGACCACCTTCACTGTGCTGCTCCTCAACTTCTCTGACAAAACACACTTGGAGTCCCTGGAGCATGCAAGTTCATGGCTCTCAAAAAAGCAAACTGTTGTTCCTTAAAGTGACATGATGAATACCCTCTTCTTTTGCAGGCTACACTATCAGGTTTCCTCACCTGCCGCAAGCACATACCAGAAGGGTAGGGCTGCCAATCACTACTGCAATACTGATTACAGTAGGCCCATGTAACCAATTTGGTATGCCTTGAAAAGGGTCGCTGTTGCATCTGTAACACTAATAATCACCATAAATAGACCAGGAACTTAAATCTAAATGGGAATATTATCTGCAACCTCCTTTAAGAGACTCTACTTGGACAGAGTGGTCTGCTTCACATGGTGCTAACTGTGTCACTGATATCAAGATGAGGCTTAGCTTCGCTGCCTCTCTAAGGTCCTACATGTGAATTATCAGAAAACACCGAAATCGACCTGAGTCACCAGTGTGGGTGGAAAAGTGATAATGGCCTTTCCTCGTATATGACGTAGGCAAGGGCCAGGTGGCACCTAGGGAGTTCAGTATCGTGGATTCTGACAAAAAAGTAACCACTACTTATTGTGACAAAACAGACTCTGTGGTGGGTGTTTTTTCCTACTTTTTACAGACTGAGTGGGCGTTTATCTTACACAATCTTGTTTGTTTGCCCTTTGTATTCTCATTTTTTAACCAGTTGTCTCTATTGCACTGTCTTCTACTGGCCCTTCCTCGCCATCTTATCCTTGGAACTCGATTTCTAGAGATACCACAAACCGTATTAATCATTCAAATCAATTTATCTGCTACTTAAGCATGAGTGCTTTACTTAGTGCGAACCAAGACTACAAGCCCCAGAATGCATTATGCTTTTACATTTGACAGGGTCATCTGGTAACCGTGGTTCCTCACCAGTTCCTGAAGCAATAGTTCTACACCCTATCTTCCAAAAGAGGAATCTGAACCTGTTGCACCAAGACACTGATAGTACCTATTATTTTAGTTAATATTTACATTTCCTATTAGCAGCTGAAACTGTGACTGTTTACTGAAAGGCCACAGTTACAAACTTAATTAGTACATGCTGTGCAAGCATAAAAAGACATGCAGCAATCATGCCTCAAGTATTTTTCAATTATTACCAGTTACTAAACGGTTTATTTTGCTTTTGTTATCATGAAAAGGATTGCAAGTGTAATGTAGTTCTCCAACTAAAGTAAGAGAAAAAATGTGGCCTTTCTTGGAGCATAATCACATATAATGACGTTTAGCTATGATACTGTGTGTTTTTTTTTATTTTTCTCAAACCTTACGATTGCAATTCCTGATATTTGATGTCATTTTCCAATACTGAGCGTGGTTACAATAACATAACATGCGCCATTTGTTAAACACACTTACCCCTTTATCCTTACCCAGCCCACCGATAGTCTTTTTATCGACCTCTGGAGGATGAAAGGCCGAGTGGCCATGCCCTGGTTTTAACCTGTGATGAAGAGTTCAAGCACCGAACCCTGCAGTGGATGCATACCCTGAGCCATCAGACAAGATCCGATTCTTGTATTAACATTTTGAGACAAAAAAAACAAAGACAATGATTTTAAAACGTCTTTAAATATATTTTTAAGATACTTTGAAAATGCGGTGTTATTGACCTTCCCCAAAGCACGAGTGCTAATACACTCTAGTACGGTTTCTCTCTCCAGCGTATGGGAGCCCTAAACAGAATGGCTTCTGTACTTCTCTGTTAACGTACGAATGTTTTCTAATGACTGCTCCTGCCTCAATTCACTAGATAAAGGCACCTAAGGTGAAAATCAGAACATATGGTAAGGTAGCTCAGTGAGTCACGTGTTCTCTGCTGACATGGGCGCAGGATGGAGCGGACTGCACACCGCTAAGATAAGCAGTCCTCTCTAGGTCACGAGTTTGAATGCCGTCAAAGCTTCTGTTCTTCCGAATTGGCCAAATTAAGGACAATTAATTTTGAAATGAAACACCTAGTATTTGTAGCGCCTAGAAACAGCAGACGGGCACATGATACGCTATATAAAAAAACGTTATTGTTATGCAGGTCATGAATCCTCATAGGGTCAAATCGGGTTTTCCCTTTCTAAAGTCTATTAATGGAATACCCTTAAATATGGTGATTGTGTCGGCAGTTATAGGAGCACTTAGAAACTGCACTATTATCTATATCAGACAACCATTATTACTGGTACACGGCAAGTAAGTGTGCCTTGTGCTTCTCTCACAGACGTCCTCGAAGACCTGCAATATCCTTAATATGTACACAAGGGGTTATTTTAATTGTACTACAAAAGACTGTAATTGTGCCCTGAAACGGCTGGATTATTTTCTCATTACAGACAGATTCTAACATCGTAACAAGAAAACACGTCGCAACTCGTAATTACTTGTTACAAGGGAGTTGAGAAACCTGGGTCACTCCGGAGCGATGGGCCCAGTCACCGCAACTCAACCGCCCCCTCCCTCTTCCAGCAGCAGAGGACCATAGGTGCAGCAGGGACCCCCGCGTCAGATGGAAGCCGCACGCGCGACAGACTGCCAGCCAGTCAGGGCGCGAGGGGCTAGCGCGAGGGGCGTGCCCGAGGGTGCGGAGCGGCCATTGTGGTCTTGCACCTGCAGAGTAGGCCGCGTACTGCAGCATAGCACTTCAGGGTCCTTCTGTGAGGGGTGACAAAGTGCAGCAGGAACTCTCTGTAGCCAAGGGAGGCGAGGTACTTCACACAATGGCCAAGGACTGATAAGAAAAGCTGCACACACTAGTCTAGCAAAGCACGAGAAGGTCTCGCAAGAGGGCCGTACCACCGATTTCAGACTCTTGGCGTGCAATAACCTGATGAAGTACAGCTAGGGATACACAGTGCTTGAAATGGAAAAACAGAAGTGCAGGCACTCTAGCTTTACTACTGTGATTATGCCACGTTTAACTGACAATGTTGTTTCCCGGATATTGATATTTTAAGAGAAGGAATACATTAACTGGACCGTTCCAGCACTTGAATTCAGCAATGTTGAGTCTCTGACTTAAGACTTGAAGGAGACGTCTGGCCGTTGCTTTCTGCATACAAGAGTCTTTCAATTGCCCGCCAGTCGTGGGTCAATGCATTTTCAATTCTTCATCTGAAACACCAGGCGCTGTATATCAGCTCTACTTTCTGCCCGTGGGGTTTTAATACCCCTGGGCAGCACTTCGGAAGCTGCAAGCAGCAGCCAGTGTCGGTACCTCTTCACCCCGTGTGTGGTGGTGTCGGAAATCAAATTTAAGAGATCCTGCCACTATACACTCTACAATTCTGTTTATGTATAAGCTTGAAAACAGTAATTCTTTTAATAAGTAATGAAATGAGAACTGTGCACTGCTCCTTGGGACGACCCATCCGTCTCGGGTCACTGTGAGCGTCTGTGGGGCATGGCGGCGCTGCAAGTTAAACGCTCGCTACTGACTTCTGGAGTGGCCCGCACGTCAAGCGTTTGATCCCTGGTAGATACGATTCTGCCTTTGAGTCACTGGGGGTCTACAGACTGAATTTCAATAAAGTGCCAGTAACACATGAAATCTGCAACACTCATCAACCGCAAAAACAGAGTTATTTCTAATTAGAAAGAAGGAAATGTCGGGATGTGCAAGAAAGTGCAGAGTAGGGAATGCGGATCCAATGTAAAAGATGCGGCTAGTTTACCAGAAAACGTGCCTGGCCTCATCAATGACTGAAAGAAAATCTATTATTCCATGGGGATGCTGACCTACCATCAGGTTTAAAGTATGTGGGCCAGATTCCCCTATTGCTAACTAGTTTTCCTGCTGCACTTTATACTGTTCTTATGTGTTTTCTAAAAGTTACATATCACAGGCTTTACTACTACCAAAATTACAGGCACTGAATTCACAGATCTCAGAAAATGTTAGGCTGAGTTGGTCTTGCCAGATTTAAAATTTCTGTATCCACAAGCATGAAGACATACGAACATGATCAGAACATCAAATAAGCCAGTGCTATCAGTAACGCGGGAAAGTGTGAAGCCTGGGGTCACAGATCACCCTCATTTGAAGGGTGCTAAACCTCTCTGGACTCCACCCTCCAAACGCCTCCTATTATTCCTATGCACCTCAGTGGCATCACTCATCCTGAAAAGCCATCCTTCCCACATTCAGCTGCTAGGAGAGTTCAAACTCAGGACCAATTGTTAAAGATGTTATTTCTGCATAGTAGTCGTATACTTAACATACTTGAAAATTCAGCACCAAATAAAAACATTCCTTGGAGGAGCCCTCCCTCCTCACGCCTTGTATATGCAAATGTTCTTCTCAAACCAAATTGGTTATCTAATTAGAAAACGACGCTACACGCACCTTCTTGAAACGGGTATGTATGTCCCTTGCCTTCAAGAGTATGAGGCAGTGCGAAGTAAGGCGTTCGTAAAAATGTAGATTTATGTCAATTCGATTGCTCAGGTAACTTGTGACTGAATTATTGTGCCACTGGTGTCAAAAAAGCAAGGCGCCTGTCCATTTTTTGTGGAAACAGTCTTTGACGCTCAATTTGTCCCAAAGGTGGATCCTCATAAGTGGTTAACACTGTGAGCCTCAAACGATCAGTGAGGATACTTCGGCGTCCCTCATCTTGCTGGCCCTTCCAAATGCGCCGAATTTTACGTTTAAAGTGTTACACCAGGGCTCCCCCTACCGGACACGTTAAAGTTACACGCTACTTCTTGGGACTGGTATATTAACATATCCGTTGAGTGGCATTTGGATTAAATTAAAAAAAAAAAGAAAAAAAACTGTGCCTAAAATGCTTGTAATTTTTTAAGGATTACAATGTAGCACCCAGATTTTGCTTTAGTGAAAACCCTACTGGTGGCTTAATTAAAAATTGGAAGGACATTTTTCTAGACAAGAATGCATTATTTTTTTCCTGCAATTTTATATAAGCGAACTCGGCGCAAGGGCTTTGGAACGCTTTACATGACCATCGCATAACATTACACAAGGTCAGCATAGGTTTTTAAGGCACAGGGAGAATAAGTGATTTGCCCATAACCATTGGATGTGGAGCCTTCGCTGGACACGAATCTGCTTCCCCAGTTTTGAACTCCGCCTTTCTGGAGTTCTGGTTGTTAGGACACATCTCCTGACAAGGAGAGAGAACTGTATATACACAGCTGGCCGGTTCAGATTCGCACCTATATTGAACCACGAAAGGCCATAAAAATGGCAATTATAAGGTCAATACATTCAAAACACTGACAGTGCCGAGTCTGTAAGTAACGAAGGAGCAGCGCCTAGAAATGATTCAGTTTCTCATATGTGCATCCGGTTAGGCAAGGGTGGCTGTCACTTCTTGAAACCCGGGGAGGAGAAAACGGTACTTCGTAGACAGTTACATTCACATAAAGAGGACAGTGCTCTGAAAGAAGAGTGTTTTGGTCACATTAAGTAGGAATTGTGTATTCTAAAGTAATATTTTGAAGACTGGTTATCACTGATTTACCAAAATGGCGGGGCTAGCACAAGCGACAACACACACTCACTCGCTCACTCCTCAAAACATAATGCGGCTGATCTTTTGTCTCAGTGTTAAACACTACCCCTACACCTGCCGTTCCCCCTCCCTTCCCACAAGGTCCTCCTGTTTTTCTCCCGATTGTCTAGGGGAAGGGAATGATGTGTAAAGTACAAAAACTAATCAGGTATCTTTTTGAGCATTGACCTCCCATTTCACTACTCTGACCTGATGGCCTGGTCAGCGTCTGTTGCCCTCCCCAGTGCAGCTCCTCCTGCTGCTGCTCCTGCTCTGGAGAACTGACAGCCTGCCTAACTCTCAGTTCAAGCCCTACCTCCACCCGCGGGCTCCTGCCTGCGCCTCATCCCTGATGGCCTAGTGGCCATCTGCAAGTAAGTATCTTCTGTCTCTCTTCACTCCCGCCTTTACTTCGATTTTTTTACTTCTATTTCTTTTTCTGTCTCGTTTTCATTTTTCTCCCTCTTGTCTCTTTACCCTCCTGCATTTTCCCCTGCGCCGCTGCTGCTCCTGCAGCCTGCACGCCTCCCCGGCAGAGCACTTTTCCCACCCTCCTGCCTCCCAGCTAACCGGACTGCCCCACCTTCTTAATGGTGGCTGGTGGTGCGCCAAAGGCAAGCCCGTCTGCGCCCGTCCGCACCTGGAGCGTGCCCAGCGACACGGACCCTGGTTCTCACCTCATACGCCGGTTCGATGCCAGCACTCTACGAGCCCTCAACTCGGCAAGATCATCAGCCTGCCACCAAGCCGACCCCAGAAACACACATGAACCTTTTTCTTTTGCGCCTGCTCCAGCACCCTTCAAAGACTACCTCATGATCCTGCACCAAACACAGATAACCACCTCAAGTGCCTACTCCTTAACACACACTCCCTCATCAAGCATGCAGAGAAAGTCTGGGCCCTCCTCGACTCAAAAGCCCCGGCCGTCACTTTCTTCACAAAGACTTTGATCACCTTCACCACTGTCCCAGACATCATCACGGCCATCCTGGACAACTACAAAATCATTCACAAGGATCGAGTCAACTGGCCTGGAGGAGGCATTGCATAATCTACAAAAACAACCTCCGAATTTCTACCACCATCGAGTCGCAGTCTCAGTTAACACACGAGCACCTACAATTCCCAATCCAGACCAACCCAAACACCTCCCTACATGGCACCCTTATCTACAGGCCACCCTGACCCCAACCCCAGTTCTGTGAAGACATCGTCAACCTCGTCACCCCCAAAGCACTCACCTCCTCTGACTACATCCTACTCGGCGACCTCAATTTTCCACCTTGATCCCCTCGAAGACCCAAACACCTCAAACCTTCTGGAAAACCCCACAACTCTCGAACACCGCACGCCACCACACCCCACCACACCCCAGATGCTTGGGCAAGGACACAAAAGCACAGCTCACCAACACTCTCAACCACTCCCTCCCACCAGAAGCAGCAGACGCTAATGAAGCCGCAAGCAACCTACACCACTGGCTCTCAAACTGCGCTTACAACATAGCTCCCCCTAAGGAAATCAGCAGGGAATCGACAGAGCAAAACACCCAAATGGGTTACGCCAGACCTACAGGAATCCAAGCACTCCTGCAGACAATTGGAACATAAATGGAGGATCAGCAAATATACCGAAGACCACACAGCCTACAAAAATGCAGTCACCATGTACCAACAGAACACCAGAGCTGCCAAAAAAGAAGCCTTTTAAGCATGCCTTAATGCCAGCACTCACAACATCAAAGAGCTCTTCACCATCGTCAAAGAGTTCAGGAACCCTGGGCAGACACCTCATCCATCCCTCCCTCCCAAGACCTCTGCAACTACCTTGCCACCTTCTTTCTCCCTGAGATCCAGGCCATCTACGAAGGCTTCAGGAACCAAAGCTCGCCAGCACCGCACACCACCACGGACCTAGCTCCTCACCAGTTACTGAACTCCTGGACCCCTATCACTATAGAAGACACCCAAAGACTGAGGAACAACATCCACTCAGGAGCACCCTCAGATCCATGCCCTCATCACAGCCTCAACCTGGAGCTGAAGATCTACAGACTCATCTCTCTGCTCCCTTTCCTAGCCAAGGTAACGAAGAAAGCCGTCAACCAGCAACTCTCCGAATTCCTCGAGACTCACCACATCCTCGACCCATCCCAGTCTGGATTCACAAGCAACCACAGCACTGAAACCACACTCTTAGCAGCCACCGATGACATATGCATCATACAGGACAGCGGAGGCACTGCCACACTCAACCTCCCTGACCTCTTTGCCACATTTGACACCGTCTACCACTACACCCTCGGCGAAAGACTGCACGACACCGGCATCCGAGAGAAAGCCTTGAACTGGATCAGGTCCCTCCTCACCAGAAGAACACAGAGGGTCAGACTACCACCGTTCACATCAGAACCTAAGGACACTTGCTGCGGAGTGCCCCAAGGATCCTCACTAAACCCATTGCTTTTTAACGTCTACATGGCCCTGCTCGCTAGGATCACCAAACAACACGAGCTAAACATAGTCTCCCACGCTGAAAAACCCAACTGATCCTCTCCCTGTCTGAGGAGTCTACTCAAGCAAAGTGAAATTTCTACAAGGAGATGAAAGCAGTCGCCGCGTGGATGGAGGTCAGCTGCCTCAAGCTCAGCTCGGACAAGACAGAGATCCTCGTGATCAGCTCCACCCCTTCTGCATGGAACGACTACTGGTGGCCCACTGCTCTGGGTAACTTCCCCACCCCTACTGACCATGCACGCCACCTGGGCATCATCCTGGACTCCTCCCTATCGATGGCCTTCCAAGTTAACGCTGTCTCTTCATCAAGCTTCCACAACCTCCATCTCCTGCAGAAGATCCTCAAACTGATTCCACCTGACATGAGGAAGACAATCACCTACGCACTCATCACCAGCAAACTGGACTACAGCAATGTACTCCATGCCGGCATCACCAAGAAACTTCAATCAAGACTACAAAGAGCCCAGAATTCAGCAGCCAGACTCATCCTGGACTTCGCCTGACACAGCCAAATCTTCTCCTACCTCAGAGACCTACACTGGCTCCCAGTCAACAAGTGCATCGCCTACAAACTCCTGATCCACACATTCAAGGCACTGCACAACATAGGACCAGCATACCTTAACCACTGCCTCACCTTCTACGTACCCAACAGACGTCTCCGTTCCTCCCAGTTCACCCTTACAGCTGTCTCCAAGATTCAAAAAAGTACAGCAGGAGGACGATCCTTCTCCTGCCTAGCAGGTCAGACATGGAACACACTACCCCTCAAGCTCAGGCAGGCCACATCACTGAAGCAGTTCAGGAAGGACCTCAAGACCTGGCTGTTTGACTGAGCAGCACACCTACATCCAGCACCTTGAGACCTTATGGGTGATTAGCCGTGCTTTACAAATCCACGATTGATTGAGTGGTTTAACCAGCGGTAAGAAATGACAAGTCAGAGGTAGCAACTTCTATCCTGAAATGACGTCCATGACATAACATACGTGTGGGACTGGACTGCATTTATTATTAGTGTAATGCTTTAAGCTTTCTTTTGTATTTAGGACTGTACTTTATAAACCTAGACAGAGGGCAACCATTGCAGAGTGGGTTTAGTACCATTTATTGAGCCCCACATTCCAACTTTGAGGACCCTATGTAGAAAGTGACGCCAAAGAGGATTGGACTATGACAAAAAAACATGCCTGGCACCAAAATAAAAGTGTCTCCCCAGTGGTAATATCTGAGAAGTCAACAGTAAAAAACGGCCAACCTGGCCATAAAACTGACCCATAACTGTTAACAGGCATTTGCAATGCAATGGTTCTCGTAGTTGTGAGAGTTAGAGCTATCGGTGTTGTAAGTGACAATGTCTTTTTCCCATGTGTTTTGGTTTGGAGTGGAGTGGATGTAAGTGGTGTGGATTGGAATTATGTGAGTTGGATTGGAATTGTGTATGGTGGAATTGTGTGGTGGAAATATGTGGCATGGTGTGCAGTGGAATTATGTGGATAGTAAGTATGTGGTATTGACCGTACTGTAATTATGAGGAGTGAGATGTGTGTCATGGAGTGTACTTATGTGGAATGGTACTTTGTGTTGTAAAGTGGTATATAGATATGCTGTTGAATTTTGTGGCATAATGTGGAATTCTGTGATGTGGATTGGATGTATATGGTGTGTTGAATTGTGTGTCGTGGAAGTGTATGGCATTGAGTGAGATTATGCTGATTGGAATTAAGTGGCATTGTGTGGAGTGCACCCGTGCATGAGTGGGTCTGAGACAATCATCCCACTATCATGCACTGCAGACCACACCACGCGCTGTGCTCACATGGCACACACTTGTATACCCCACAGTGCAACACAACACATGGAAATTCTGGTTGTGCTGCAGATCCCAATGAGCATTTCCAAAGATATTTGACTCTCCTACGGTGTTAGTGTAATGGAGTAACGTAAGGTCTGATTTGGAACACAGAACAAGTAATTGACACACTGCTGGGCTGATGCTATCCTGCACAAGGGCGCCATACACCCACGGATGCTTTGTACCCTTGCATAAACACACACTGACAACCACAAGCTACAGTTCACGCTACACATATATCAACACATACATATAACACATGCAACTACAAGCACGGCCTTTTACTCCATTTTATATTTAAACATCCAGTCACGTGTAGGCGTTGGAATGCAAAAAGGCTGTAGAGCGTTGGAATTATTTAAAGTACCAAAAATGTCCTGAAAATCAGCAATCGAATATACGAGCAGAAGCACTGTGACGTGCATGGGATGAAAATATGAAACAACTTTCCAGAGTACGCTGATTCCCATATAACTTTCTAGAAAAAATTATTAACTGTCTAAGAAACACACGTGCAGCCACCGTCAGGCAGTGATGTGAGTGGCTTTGGTTATGGATGAAGGTTTTAAAAAAATCTTTCAGATTCATTACGACTGTTTGACTAAAATATTAATGAAAGGGGTATTGGAGTAGATTTTTTTCTCTTAGATGTTAGACCGATAAACTGGGAACTTGGGCCAATCTTCTTTAATACTTTTTCGCATTAATGAACTGGGTTTCAGGGTAGACACAGATAGGTACACGGGCACAGACAAACTCACAAAGACACAGGCACACAAAGAGATGCCTATACACAGACAGACAGACAAGACAGACAGGTAAACGCACAGATGCATAAGCACGCAGGCATACAGACTCACACACAGCTATAGTGGTGGCGTTGTGCAAACATGCAGGGAATAACAGAAAGACCGGCCACAAGACTTAACTATTTCCAAACGTATTGCCACTTGACCTTGTTGCAGGTGAGCAGATACTCGCCAACACAGACCTACACATACATGAGGCCCAACACACATATGCACTAATTAACTGATGCCTCAAGCACCTTAAGGGGTGCTGATATGGCTGTGTGCCCTTGCAAGCAGACTGGCTGTCAACACCACCATTGCCAGAGCAAGAGTAGTGCCGTTACTGGCCATAACATGCACCACCATCTCACTGTGAGTTTTCCACTGCCGGAAGTGATGATTCAGCTGCACCCCCCCCAAAATAAAAAAATTAGTACCTGAAGCGCGTCAGGAGCAGTGGACGGGCACAGATTAAACTGAATTAATCTGTGCTTAGTCCCTGCTCCACAGCAAGTAGCGGAAGTGACGTATCGGCTGCAGAGAAGGGTGGCGCAGATGAAGACAAATGGTAAGCATGGGTGGACTCCAAGCCCTTTACTGTATACAACAGTGTCTTGCATGTGAGAATAATGCCCTAGCGCATGCACTCACAAGCTTGACCCTAAAAAACTGGCCCACACAGTGATCTGTCAGACCAACCCATCAGGCACTGCCTGATTGCCCTATGTGCCAGTCTGACCTTGCCGGTGAATGTGCATCAACAGGTATCTATACTTGCAAATATGGATACCCTGTGCTGTTGCTCCTTCTTCAAGAGACTGTGGCTTGCCTGAGTCAAAATAACAAAGAGTAAGTCCCCACTGCTTCCTGCATTGAAAAACAAAGAAGATTTTTCTAAAAACGTAATGATTTCTCCGCTAGAGTTCTCAGAACAATTGGACATTGCAATAAGTTTTCACAACATAGCACCCAAGTTATTGTGCAAGACACTTCTTTAGCTGAGCCAAACATGCAAATACTATGTGTGCAACTTGACAATGTCTCCAAGCTCATCATTAAAGCTCAAAAGAAGCTTGCTTTCTGTAACTGAATGGCAAAATACTACCTCTTTTCTTGTGGTGCATACTAATGAGTACGTATGTGATAAAGTACATTTTTACAAAGTAATTGATGGCCTTAAGCTATGAGAATCATTACTGATATTCAATCTGAAATTAGTGGGATGCTTAAAACACAACAGCTTTACAAAACAAAAAAGCTGACTGTGCTAAGTGATGTATTGTCTGAAAAAACACTGACAGTATTCCTTCCGAAAATGTTTAAACTAAATAAAAATGCAATAATACACATTTGTCCCATTCCACCTTAATTGGTCAATGTTTCTTGTTCAGAACTTCTCTAGCCCTTGTACTGCTACTTGCCCTTTGTGTATAATTTTCCCTTACAGTGACACTGGTACTGGTGCATAAACCATTGTGCTTGCTTAGCTCACAGTGGCACTCAAAAAGACCCATGTGTAAAGGTAAATTTGTGGGCCTTACAGCAAAAGCAGGTGAACATCGACAAACTGTTTGCGGGAATTTACATTCATCTTGTTGGTAGTTTTCTACTCTTATAACACTTGTAAAGATTTAAGGGGAGCATCAATTTTGTTTCCAGGGCGGGAATTGAGAGGAATTACCTCCTACATTTTGCGTGCCTAATGGAAAGGGAAAACCCTCCTATTTCCACATGGAGAAACAAAAATAAGATAATCCACATAAATGAATGTTTGCATCACATTGACACATGAAGAAATTTTCAGAACATGGAAGTTCTACATGTGTAAATTGTACCCATTGAAGTACTCAAGGGAATCTATGACTGATGTACTCCTGTGATTGTAAATGAATCGCATGAAATTCTGAAAGTGAGCTAAATCCTCTCCTCCAAAGTCAGGGCAATGAACATTTCTAATAATTAGCTCATTTTGTCCGACATAATATATAGATATTCTGTTGAGAAAGCCGGGGTGGGGTAAACAATAATGGGCAATTTATTTCTGTGGCAGCAATATGTAGGCATGGCTTTAGCACCCACACACAGACCTACATTTCCAAAGATACACCAGTCTCAGAAGCACCAGCAAAGTAACTGCAATGAAAAATATCAAATGTCCAGTATTTTGCTGCTGGCCTTCAGATTAGAGGGAACCATTTTTTTATCATTAAACTATTCTTCCATGCTCTAGGGCTGTTTTATAAAAAAAAAAAAACATTTTAACTTCTGTGGACAACCATTTCATTGTTACTGCAATCCGGGAACCCTCACAGTGTCATTGTTGGAAGCAGGGGACCCCCGCCCTAGGCAATTTCTATGAGTTGAACCCCAATGCAATGCACAGAAATACAAAACAAGTATTGCTCAAATATTCAAATACTTTGTAAGTATAGACAAAGTTTTCACATTTTAAATGTTGCTTCTTGTTTGTATCAGGGGTGTGGAAGTTAGTAAAGTATTTGACCATTGGACGAGTTGCTACATAAGTTTACTTGTCCTGAAAAAAAAATCACTTGTCCTGGTGCCATGAGCAATCTCATTATACAGGAGCTCTGATAGTAACTTCTCTGACTATGCAAGGGCTCAATACTATAATAAGGTTTGAATTCTAGTAATTCCCACATTTCCCCACCTTTCCACAGATCTACACACTGAGTGTGGAGGTAGCACTAAGCAATAGTTCCACGGTTAAAATGCACCTTGGAGTCTGGGCAAACCTACTAACTTGCCTGTTTTATGGGGTTTCACCAATTATTTTCTAACAGTTACTCATACTGAGAAAGGCTGGAAATTTACGCCTCACAAGAGCAGAGATAAAAATTCTACACGTTTGGGGAAAAAAGTGGTTGGAGGGAAAGTGAACTTGAAAATTCGTGCTCAACATATTTTCTCATGAACAAAATCTACACATGCAGATTTGCTCATGATAAAATCTAGTTCACAAATATTTTCTAGTAGTACGATTTCCTGGCCTACACCTGTAAATTGATGTGATTTAATGAAAGCTATAAATCTGCACTAATTCAAGGGCATGTATCATAGGTGCACTTTGTGACTTTATTTAAGAATTGGGCCCCTAATTAGGTCAGGGAGTTAACCAAGACCTTTTGTTTTTATTAACAATCTGTCTCTCTTTATATATATATATATATATATATATATATATATATATATATATACTGGCTACGGTTTGAGTCACAGTTTTCTGCTCTTTCACAAGGAGCATATCAGCACACAAAGTAGTGTTGCTCAGTGCTAGGATGTCTGTGGCAATGTGTGCTTTTTGAGACCAAAATATATTATTGATTTTTCTCAATGCTTGTTATAATGGTGAGGGCTTGGCAGCTCGCACAACATAAAAGTTTAACAAAAATAATGTCAAAACAAAACATGCATTGACAAACCCAAAAGGCTGACCACCAATGTCAGACCTATTGACTTTACCAATGACTGTTTATTTTCATGTTTTCCATTATCTTGTTGAAACTGGTTGCACTTATTTTCCAGTAAGAATACTTTTTTGTGAATACTAGCACACATCAACATATTTTAGTAGATGATGCTTCACAGAAATGCTATCTAAAATTTCACAGTATTTTTGCAAAACAATTACTGGCTGCATTTTTTGTGAACATTTTATTTGAAAGCAAAGACTCATCAATCTTGCTTTCAAGCTTCTGCAAGTATCTGCATCCAATCAGAGAGCATTATACTTAGCCTCATATTGTTAAACTTTGTAAACCTGTGTGCACATTTTTATACTGGGACTACTTTCAACAGTGCTGTCTGAGCTTGCAAAATTTCCGGACAGCGCTCACGCTAACAGTAAAAGCTTTGCATTAAGGAATAAATACAAGCTCGATCAGCATTAACATTCGGACACAAATATTACCTCAACTGCAGACGATGCCCTTCCCTGATCCATAATGTTGTAGTGTAAGCTAGCAGCCCAAGGGCTGGTGCTGCAGGGGATTGGACCTACTTGTCCCAAGGACAAAGTAAACTTGAGAACTTGTTGTCCCTCACCTCAAACAATATGTCCTGGGAGTCAGGCTATAGGAATTCCACACCCCTGCTATATATTTCATAAATTTTAAATTAGGAATTGTAATATTATTTAATTTTGTAAAACAGTTGCAGACCCCCATGGCTCCAAGGACCACAGGATATGAACAACTGCTCTAGAGTGTTGACTAAACATGTTGAATGGGGTAAATAAATTATTGTCCTTCACAGTTTTCAGTTCATCCACAATTGTATTAATTTGGCAGTTTTATATTGTCCAGGGAAGACCCACGAGAATTGTAACACATTACACAGCGCAGCAACACATACAAATAAGCAGTTAGTCCTATAGAGTAACAAAATGGATATTAAAGAAAACATAGAACTATCAAAATATACACAGTGAAAATGTGGATACAATAGTGTGTGGCTCATATAAATTAGTAAAGGTATACATTATATAAAGTATATACTAAGCCGTAGTTGACAGGGAAGGTGAGCCAGTTGGCTTTACACAGAGCAGCAATACTTGGCGACAGTCATAGAGAACATCAATGTAGATACAAAGGAAATGTAATAAGTATAATGTCATACACAGTAAGACTACAAATACACAAAATGCAGAGTGAGGCTTTAGCAATATGTTAATGAATACAATTTTATTTCCAGAGTCTAGAAGTCAAATTATTTAAATATAAGAATCTATACAAAAGTGTCAGACCACAATCTAGCTCGTTCATTGACATCCTGAGGTGACGAGCCAGTCGAAAGGAACAAAGATAATAAACATACTCAGCCAGACTACAAAGCAGTGGATATGATTCCTCAGAGAAGGGATGGATAATAGAACCTTACAGTGACCATAATGCACGAGCAGTAATCAATGCTTAAGCAGAAATTAAAGCACAGAGGTGGTAGTAGTGAGTGAAAACTACTGATCACTATGTACACCCTTTAGCATAGTTAAACAAAGCTACTTATACATCTGAAACAAACACGCTACATCTTTCAGAAGTCTAAGTAGAGAGGCCAGGGACATTTTGACCATAGTTTCCGACCTCCCTTCTCATCCTACAAATGAGTTGGAGCCTAGAGTAAGCAATGCAAGAAAGGGTTTAATAATGGAGGCTTCTGTTTCCGGTGCTCAAAGACCCTCATAATGGCTACCCCCAGACTCCACACTTTACTCCTGTTATTTCACAAGATTAACATGTTATTTCTCCACATACTAACACATTCAACAATCACTTCTAAGAGAAATTGATGTTTTATTTTAAAAACTATGGGAAAGAAACTAAAGTTGCCAACAAATTGTCACAGTGAGCTCTGTTGAGTTATGAAAGCCAAAAGCTGTTGATTGCTGGTTCTAAATGGACCAAAGGAGTTGGTCCAAGGTCTTACACTGTAGGTACAACAAAAAAATATAACGCAAAGAGACCAAAACTATTCTCCAGAATTAAAAATAAAATGAATAGCAAAAAAAACAAAATCTAAGGTTTGAAAAAAACATTTCAGCAAATTACATTTTATACACTTGCATATATAGGTCAAAAGAGAAATGTGTGGTTGGGTAAAGAAGCCCAGTAAAGGGTTGTATGTTATATCATAGAAAAAGGATTTCATGGAACACCATTAGTGAGAAACTATTTTATCTCAACTGTTAAATGGACATTTCATTTTCAAAAAGAATGGCATTTGCCTTTTCATGGAAAGCAATTCATAGAATGTCTTTTTGGCTGAAATTGGCTTTTGAATCCGTTTTTTTAAATTAAAGTGTAAATGCAATGGTTGCAGCTCTCTATTCCAGAAACAGTTTTGTTTGTGATATTCATTTCAGTGCTTTACTTCAGGGGACATTATTCCATATTTATATTCCTTACATTGTCAACCAATTACTTTGGATGCTTTTAATTCGCTGACCCAACACCACCTGTAAACACCAGTTGTCGCTGACCTTCACAAACACTAAATACCATCAATCCCTGCCCCCTAAAACTCCCCTCCAGACCTAAACTATACTCTTCCTTGAAGCATTAAAGCTCTTCCTACCCACAGAATCCACCATCACTGTACCATAAAATCACTCATTATACCTAATTCCACTCCTTCCTGAACCCTAGAAACAACTTTCTATGCCTAAACCCCACCCAGCTCATACCCATAAAGCACTTCAGCGCATCCAAAATCCACCTTTCCCTGAACCCTAAAACCACTCACTGGCCTCAAACACTGGCCAGCCATGATCCATAAGCACTCATCACCCCAAATTATGCCCTGAAAACTAAAACCCCCTTTCTACATCTAAACTCCACCCATCTCTGAATCCTTAAAACTCCTCATCACCCTAAACTCCACCTCACCTTACAAACTATTCACTACCCCAGCCAATGCCCATAAATGAACCCTAAAAACTCTCACCAGCCCCAAACTTTGCCCTCCATGAGCCCTAAAACTTCTCAACACCCTTACACTCCACTCATTCCTTGTACCTACAAACACCTAAAGCACCTAAACTCACTCATCCGTAAAACCTAAAAACCCCACAGTACCCCAACACTCCACCCGTGTCTGAACCCTAAATACCTCTTTCTATGCCAAAACGGCAATTATCCCTGACCACTAAAACCCCTCATCACCCTAAACATTACCTATCCCTGAACACAAAAACCCCACCGTAGTCCTAAAACTCCACCGAAATTGAATGTAATTTTGGATTTTTCCTTAAAATGACCTTTATTTTAAAATGTTTCCTTTAATTTTGAATTTTTAGTATTTCCCTAAAATTGTCTTTTCTTACAATTGGTTTTGTATGAATTGGTTTCATCCAATGCGGTTTCTCAGTTTTTGTTTTCCATTATTTCACACACATCACCAGAAAAGATCAAGAAATAATTCGTTGGAGAGTTCTATTTTTAAAGATAAAATATTACAACAGAGCCATCTCTTAAAGATATAAAGGTGCACAATTTAATAACAGATTTGCCCCCGATAATGATAAAGGTGTTAACATCGGTTAAATGACCTCCTCACATAAAGAATGGAAAAGACAAATTAGCCATTAATATCTAGCAACATGTGGGATAAAAGGTATTTAATGTTTATTCCCCCAGCATTGCCCACAAATGCAAATATACACACCCCTATGTCACACTGCTTCATCAGCGAGTTTCACTTTCATTGACTACAGGAAGACTTGGAATGTAGGAAAATAATAAGCTTCCTGACTGGCCAGAGAAAATTCAGCATTCCATAGATGGAGGTTATTTAAAATATTAAGGCAGCGCTTTGGATCGGATTTCAGGTCAGATGGTAATGGAAAATCTTCTGATTTCTGGAGTAAGTGCTGTATCTAGAGTAGATTGCACTCGATTTAGTTCTTCCACTGTACTATCCCTTATGTGGAGGAAATTCAAGGAGTGGAAACTGCAAAAAATGAGCCCTTAAAATTTTCAACAAGAAGAAATACCGCTTATTCACACTTTTTAACTCATCACTGAATAATGACAGTTTCCATAGCAAACTGTTATACATACATTTGAGTAGACATTCAGAACAGATCAAAAGGATCTGATGTATAAATCAAATAGATTCAGAGCGCCTAGAGAATGTTTCATCTTAGAATTACAGAGTATTGTCACATTACACAGTGCTATGCGCCGATTTCTGTATGAACAGCTGCCAATATGTGCAAAGCATAGTTAAGAAAATGACACAATGCCCATCATTTTCTCCAAATTTTCCCTTAACATATTTTGCCAAAGTCATCAGTGACTTCATGGGATACGTCTTTGCAATTTCACTGGCAAACTACAAGGCACGCAATGTAATAAGAATAAAGCACGGATTCGCGTATGCGAAAATAATGCATGCACCAGTGGTCTTCCTCAAAAGAAGTAGGCACAGGTGGCAAATCAAAACAACATCATTCATATTTTTTTTACTGGAAAAAGTGGATCAGTTACAATAGCCTGATTCATTTAATAAAAAGTAAAGCCACATTTTTTGTTCTCTGCAAACAAAAAAAATGCAGGTGCACCACAAAGCTATCTTTGTTGAGTTCAACGACTGTAGCCTTTTGGTAGATATCACTTCATGGAAGATGGTATCTTATGGAATTTGATAATCAGCGAATGTCTGAATTTAAAATGTATATTTTCATATTTCAATTACGTTTTCTACATTCTGTAAAGGATATTTTCCTATTTCAATTAAGGTGTGCTGTACTAAGTAAAGGATGATATTTTCTGGGGACTACTATTTCAGTTCCCTTCAATTAATTCTATTTTGAGAAATATCGGAAAATGACAAAAGATGCTGTAGTGCCTTCCTGTAGTCAAACTCTACTAGATATGATGGCGCAGAGAAACTATAATTTAGCTACCAGTTCCGCTAAAAGAATACTGATGCTAAATGAATAACGTGAACAGTAAACCACAAGTGATAATCATGTTTCCTTCTGCTATCGAACAATCTATTTTAATCTAAAACATTCAGTTGACCACGCAAGTGTAAATGGGATACGGTTTTAATTAAAAAAACAAAAAACTTAAATTTAGGAAACAAAATACACTGAAAATTAAAATAGCCTGGGCTTTTCTACTCAAATCAACCAATTTTAACCTAGAGACAGTCATTAGCTGCAGTTTTGAATGCCCATTAATTAACTACCTTGTGTTTTTTCTAGGAAGTCTGCTTTCCACATACTTTTTAGGTCGAGCCCAAGTGCTTTGACCTGTTGTAAGTATTGTGGGCTTTTAACCACGCCCACCACATGCCCATCACTTTCACTCATTAATGGGCTTGCCTTTCAAAAATCCTTTATCATCACTGGTAAATTCTTTACCTTTGTCCGTCCTCAGGGCAATTTTGTTACCGCCTTGCAGACTGCTCCTGTTCCATGGATAATTGCATGATTGATGATACGTTTTTGTGTCTCTCCTTCGGGCTCATGCTCATGGCGGCCATGGCGCTTTGATTCGGCTTGCTTAAGTCAACTGTTTTCGTTTTCATTTTCAATTCGAGTGGGAAGAAAAGTCTACTTAGGAATTTACAACGCTAATAGCTCTAACTCACGCAAACAGAGGACCCAACGCATTGCCTGACTCAACTGTTATACTGTTTTCATAAAACTATGAAATATCTGTAAATCCTATCCTATACGTAAGAATGAAGGAATAATGATTTGCAAAGCATGTGGCTACTCCACAGAATTTCCCAGCGCTAAATGCACGAGAAGCAAATAAGCAGGTTTTAAGATAATAAAACAGCCATTTAGTTCAGTGGAAAGTTTCACTATAAAAAGTGAAAAGATAATGTAGATCAACTGATTTCTTATAAACGGAAAATAATGAATTGAAGCTGGTGCACAATTTATTTATGTTTATATGCTTAAGGGTGCTTTGATACCCTAGGCATGGATAATGACAAGAAATATAATACAGATTCATGCAGCACTCAAACCTTTCACATGCCAGTTGTCTTATTTCTGTACAGTGACAGCCTCAACAGAAACAATTTTGAAAGCAGTCACTATTCATCATTAAAAGCAAGAAACTGAACCGGATACAGAACTCATCGAAACAAACTATGAAAACGTTTTCCTACAGTTCACACAATTTGCCTTGGTTTAAAAATCTTACAACACCAACATTGTTCTTGTCCTTCAGGTCTTAAATGTTGGTCTAACTTGAGATTCCTTGTGTCATCTCCCTGGGTTATTCCATGATACTAAATATCATACTTCAGTTCCAAAACCTACAAACCCTGGATTGCTCATCGTAAGACTCTTGTGTACCTACAACTCCATTTCATGTGTTTTCTTTCTTCTCTCTTTACAACCATAGTAAAGCCTTCCTTTTACTTATGTGGAGAAAATTGTGAAGCATTTAATCCCACACATTTCCATCAGAGACTGATTAAAGATACACTTGGCAGTCCATGACTGTCCATCAGTAAGCTATTATGACAAGTTATAGATACACTCAAACCTCATGCTTCATATGGTGTGACCTTACACCATACACAAGAAGAGGCAAAGCAAGAAAGGCATAAATAACATAGGTGGTTTCATGCTCACCATAGTGACCGTTGCACTGTACAGCTTTCATCATCAAAAAACACCACAGATACTCATGTTTATATTACAACCATATAGAGGGCACTGGTCTTAACATGAAACTGGGATGTGATGCTAACCTAAATTTAACTACATACTCCAAACACTGAGGGTTTGTGGCATGAAACTAAATGCCATACTGAATGGCAGTATCCTTTATATACAGATGCAAGGAGACTGGTCCTAGGAAGTGTACCATATAACCTGAGCCTTGCTGTACGAGTCCCATTTCCACGCACAAACACCACACGTGCATACACACTCATAAATCCTTTTAACACCCCCAACTGTTAGATGTTGAAAGTGGCAATCCACTGAAGACAAGGTAGGTAACCCACTACCACATCCCTGCTACCAGGGAAGTGAGTTGATATAAAGAGCTCACATGTGGACACAATGAACCTTTGAAACAGCATTTGGGGCACCTACACAAACATTGTTAATGCTGCAAAAGTGAGGAAGAGGGTCAAGTGCACCTCATGAAGAAGTGCATCTGCTGCAACTCAACCTCAAGTGCTACAAAAAGGCAGATTAACAGATTATTCCCAATCCCGGATCTCCATTGGTTCCCAACACCAGGGCTATGACCACAAATTCAAATAAGAGGAAGAATAACAATCACCACAAACATAATATGGAATTACCATGAACCTGAGGAGGGTAGCACTGGCCTGTAGATACATCAATGCGAAACAGAAAGGTAAGAGGTGTAAATGCGTTTAGGATTGGATGCAAAAGCACAGCCCATAGTGGGTTTCCTCAAAAGCTTTTTGGGGAATTACATACAGATTGCATAGCTAATCAGTAGTACCCTGAGGTTAAGTATGGATGGCTAACTCTACAGACCCAAGTGAATGAGAACAGAGGTATTTGGAACAACAGTCACATTTAGATACTCAGGCTGACACGGTTGAAGAATTAACCGAAATGTGTGTGTACCTATAATGTTGCTAATGTAGTATAGAGGATGTGACTACTAAATAACGTGCGTGCCAGTATCACCTTAAATAAACACTGCAATATCACAATGGGTTCCACATTCCCCTCCATTACTTGCATTTGCATTTTCCCTATGCACAACAGTCTACATTCATGCACTTACATCCCCGTCTTCCAAATTACCCGTTCAATAGCCCGCAGGGGAAATGTCCTCCTCTATGGCACTCTGCTGCCTTACACCTTCAAATGAGAAAGTTGAGGATACATTTACCCCAGTGATATACGACGTCTGGACCATGTAGCCCCTGCCTGAAGAGGCACATGGACATGTTCCAGACACCATCACAGATGTTGCAAGGGAAATAATGTACATGTTCAGGCATAGGTGGTGCCATAATTTTGCTAGGCAACTCGTATGTGAAAAATTCTTGAGCACCATGAAAATACATGCAAATTTGGATCAGCAAAATGAGACACAATGCTGGTGCATTTCATTCTGATATCAAAGGAATGGGACATGATGGGGGTAGGATATGCACTACAGCTGTCAATGGGTGAACCAACTCAGTGTTCACACCATGCAAACAGCTATTCGGGTATATGTAGTATTTAACTAGTATGAATACACTTGAGCCACGCAGACCCACTCTAGTCTGATGTACCCGACGTGACCTGTTCTCCTGTTCAATACAATATCCATCTGCACATTGATTGCAGAGCAAAGTGTCCCTCTTCTAGCAATCTAAGATCATTGAGCTCCATTGCTACGTGCAGTGACTTTTCTCTTAAGTACATAACCACACAGTATATCAGAAGGTGCCACTGCAGTGCTGGTCATTCACAGTCTACACTGCCATTTTTTTCTTTTCATGTGACAAGGGACTACTAACATTTGGCCAGTTTGTCTCATTCTATTAGACAGGTGGAAGTTTTGGTTGCACTCCCTGCCATTTTCATATCCAAGCCTGTTTGTGTACGATGTACATAGATTGGCTGTCTCATTTGATAATATTTGGTATTGGACTGTGCACCATGTAAATGTTATTCTGTGTACGCTTTCTCATGTGGACCTTCCAGGCCTCGCTTGGGTTTTCCCTAAATGGTACAGCAACTTTGGATTTTGTTGTAGTGTAGCTTAAATTAGGTCTCTAGCCCACTCTCACATGGCTCTTCAGGCCACTCTCCTTGGGTAATATCTGTTGGTCAAGGTACTGGTGGAGGCAATGTCACTTACACTGTCCCCTGGACACTGCAACCTGATACATCTCTGCTTGCTGTGGTATGCTGGTGATCTTTACACTCCTGAGGCCCTATTCTATGGAACATCCTACCAGCACATTTCAGACTGAAAGAAGGCTTTACAAACTGTCTAAGATTTGAAGACTCACCACTATGAATTTGAGGAAGAGTTTCACCTGCCCTTGGTGGGTCCCCACCCACTTTTTGGCTGAGCACCCTGTCTGCCAACCCTCCCTTCCAAATAATGATACACCAAAAACCATTCTAGACGTACGGGTGGGTAGATATGAAAATGCTATTCAGTTTGTGGCATTGTCATCTTCACTATAACTAGGGGATCATTACAGACTTCCTTTAAGGATATATTTGATGGCACATTGCTCTATGCAAAAACCATAATGCTGCCATACAGACACATTAGGCCTTCCCACGTCCTTCAAAGCACTGAGGTGGTCTGTGTGAGGACCACGTGCACTATGGGAACCAGTCCACATAGCTTAAGTATTTTAAAGTGTCTGCTTTGCTAATATTTTAATGCAGAAACATTTACTTTCCTCCCCATTACTCAGGTGGATATGGCGCTAGAATACCCAATACAAGCTTCACAGAAAAAAGGGAGAGAAGTCCGAAATGTAGGATACAGAATGGGCAAAATGTTGTCAGGTAAATTTGCATAAGCTGAAGCACTACCAGTGAATTCACTACAAGAAATTTACCCAACAAGATTTTAAACGACAGGGAAGGCTAATGGGGTACGAACAGAAGGATAAGGGCAAAGCTGCGTGCACACGAAGTGGTGAGACAAGCGGGATTGGCTGCAAAGGAGTTTAAGCAGGAAACATCAAGCGAACATAGTGAGACGCCCATAAGGAGTGAACGAAAAGTAAGTGAAGAAGAACATCCGGGGTGAACATGGGGGATATGGAGTTACAAGCAATGTACGTGGGTCTAGGACAGTAATGAGGGGTTGCTGCAATAACGCAAAGTTGCAGTCAACGAGCAGCAGAAACTCAACTTCTAGCTATATACACACACCCACACTTCAGCCATTTAGACAACACTATCTCTTGCGCTATCAAATAAACAGAACAGTTTTCACTTTTATTCATTTTAGACTCAAAATGCTTGCCCTTCAGAAAACCCCTCCAAAGGCAAACGTCGAAAAAGAAAAGCAGACATAAATGGTTGTGAGTATGTTCTGCTCACCGACTCTTGAGATACAGCAGAGCCAATTGAATCCCAAAATAACCCCTTGGGCTTTCACGCCGAATAACACACAAGCATAGTATATTTGAAAACAAAATTCTAACTTCACAGAATTGTTCCGTAATCGTTCCTGCTGAGGAAATGGTTTCAGACATGCACTGGGCATAATAATTGAAGTTAGCACAACGTTTTGGTTTTGATCTCTCTTTAGCTGAATTTCGAAAGTAATGCTCGCATATGACTCATAATGCAGTATGTGAATATAACTTGCACACACTAAGGCGCTGATAAACATCAGCACATTATGTACTTTTCGACACTTAACTTTGGTTAACTTTGGAATTAAATGCTGTTGAGCATGTACTGGTGAACAGAAAATAGAATGTGTTTGTCAACCTTGAAAACAACATTGAACTACCTACTCTGCCTCGGGCAACTAATTTGCTTCAATCTCTGCCGAACAATGGCCCCTGACAGCACTTGATATCGTTTCCCATGGAACAGTATCCAGTTCACGCAGGTCTTCGTTTTAAAATGGGCATTTTTCCCTTTAGTGGTAAAACGAATGCAGAAAGCATATGATTATGGTATTTATGTTTCCATTAGAGAGTCCCCAGCAAGCCAGGGGAGTGTAGCCTACTATTTCCAGGCGATTTAGGTTTAGTGCAGCACAGTGCCCATTTCATTTCAATTATACCAGAGGACAATGCACACTTGGTGGCAAATGATTACAGTGCGACGGCAAGTAAACGGCCATTAAAGCTGCCGGCGTGTGGACGCCAGGCCACAGCCATGAATTCAGACTCCATCCCTGTGCATGTGAAATTAAGGTTTATCCCCAATTCGTGTTTTCTTGCTCATTATACATAAGAATAATAATTGCTCTGTGTTCGCGATCTTTACTCTCCCACAGAGAAGCAAAAATGGTGTCGGTAAAGTTGCAAACAATAGCACATGTTCCGGCACAGCGCATTGCACATAACCGAGGCACAGACGGACAGTTTGCAAGGATAAAAACTGCACCCGTACAAAGATTCTTTTTTTCCTAATACTCTCCTATAGAAAGCACTTGGGTGACAGACTTGGGGGCAGGGGCACTAGCTATAAAGACTGGACTATTGAAAAATCATAACAGGTCTCTCAAAAAGAAAGTTGCATGGCTAAAATAACAAGGCGCCATCGCACTGATACCAAGTACGATTAAAACCTTAAGACTCCCAGCTTAACCTCGCTCTACTTGCATTGAATAGAAGCACAATGTGAGTTCAGGCCTGTCTGTCGCACAACGCTCTAAATAGAAACACCTCAAATATGGGGCTGAAAACTATTCCACTCCATGGGACCCCCAACAGTTCATAGGTTCTTTAGGCATTATTCCCAGAAATGTGTTATGTTCTCCAATCTGATCTTCATCTTACAATGCTTCTCATCCGCTCCCACAGAAAACTGAAAACCAGTATGTCAAGGAAAAGGTCCAAACACTCCTTCGCAGAAGACTGAGAATCCAACCTAAAGAAACGTTCACCTCAAGCTATCATGGCCAAGCACACACATGTGTAAAGTTCTAGTTGGTATATAGATGTTTGCTATATACTCTTTTAAAAACCGGGACATACTCCTACCACAGCTCAGCCTCAGCACATCACACAGTGCACTGTCACAGCTAATTACATGTGCCCAGTGGCGTAACAAAGGCCCCGGGGGGTGGAGGGGGAATTTGCAGGAGGGATCCTGAAGTTTCACTACATCACTGCATGTGCCTATAAAGCCATGATAACGTCTAGTTAAGCCTACAATAATTCCTCAGAGTGACTTTTGTCTCCTCCTCTGGAGTAGAGATTAGCAAAACTTCCATCTATGAATACAAAATATCTTGCTGTAGAACTCAATATGTGTCTAACTATAGAACTCCTCTCCCAAGCGTACAAGCCAAGATCCATACATAACCTATATCAATCACATTTATAGACACTACTGACATGATTTTCCCACTCTGTGGGTGTAAAATGCCCTTTAAAGAACTAGTATGTGTTCGATCCAACCACAAACATGCACGAGATTAAGGGAACCACTAGAAACAAACAGAGGCTGTGGATGAGGTTCATGGGTTTTAGAGTAGTGGCTCCTCAGCAAAACAACAAACATGTTGATAGAAGGAATGCTTCAATTAATCTCTTCCAGTGGAAGCCGCTCTAGGCACATCCCAGACCATCATTTTCGTCCACAAAGCTTCTTTCGACGGAGACATGTTTTATGCAATTCAGTTTTGGTACTACTACTATAGGAACACTCCAGTCCGAATTACTAAGCAATACAACTCAAGATCGGCAAAAGTCATTGCTGAACCACAGAAAAGTGCTGGAACGATTAATGCTTATAGTTAGATTTTGGAATCTTCTGTAAACTATGATGCTAGTGGTAGGTAAATGCAGCAAACTGTAGCAAACCACAGGGAGGCCTCTGCCACCGGTGAACTAGGGAGAATATAACATTTATTAAATAAAAAAAATGTATAGTAAAAAGAAAATACAAAAATATGTTTTTGTTAAATTTTAATGCAAATTACTTGCATATGTTGATATTAAATGTAGCACAAAATGCTATAACACTATTAACCTATTAACTTAGTTTTGAATATATATTCTGTTAAATTAAATAAATTAAATAAACATTTTTTAAAGATGGTTTATAGTAAAATGTGTATATTTAAGTATTGTAAATTACAAAATCATAGGAATATAATTAATTTCAATCAATGTAATATTTTTTAAACATTAAAATTGTGTTTATGTTTAAATTACAAACGGTAATTCAAATGTTATCAAAATATTTAGTGCTAATTATTAAAACATTATTTTTATATTCATAATTTAAAAAGTTGAAATAATTTAATTTATCTTAATTTTCTTCTCCTGGGGTTTTATTTTAAGTTCCTGGTTTCATTATTTTCTATAGGAGGGCGTTCCAGTTTCTGTGGTTGGCTGCGCATTTTTTGGCTATACCAACGTACACTCGCAAATTTGCCTCTACCCCTTGTTTAGGCAGACATGTAAGTCTACACTTTTGAGTAACTTTATATTCGTAAATGGTGAATAGCGAAAAGTAGTAAAGTTACTCAAAAGGGTAATAGTAAACTTACAATTGTAACTTACTCACAGATGTAAGTTACCTTTGTAAACAGCCCCAGTATTGCATGTGAAGCCTGTGAGACCTATGTTGGAGGAAAGATCACCCCTTTTTCGATCACAGTGGATACATTTAAGAAAGTACTAAAGACTAAAGACATCAAAGAAATGGAGGACAAATCCAATCAGGCAAAATATTTAAAGCAAATATGTCTTTGTTTTGTAAAGACATTCTAAGACTCCATTCCATTGAGGTTGTGCTTATCAAAGCGGACAACAATGAGGCTATTAATAAAGACTAAAATACAAACACTCTAATGAGTAAAAAATAAGATGCACATCATGCACCATTATATAATTAAAGACAGGTGCAAACTACTTCTGAAATGAAAGGCCTACTCACCCCATATGATTGTTACGGATACATTAGACATGGTATGTTAGCCAGAGTTACAGCAAGTAACACTTGAAAACAGGAAGGAGGGTGAGAAGCTTCCTAGCAATGCTGAGCAGTGTGTTCATACAGCACTTAAATATATCAGTTGTTGCACTTTAGATTTGTATGCACATACATCATTAGAAGAAATTATGTTTACAATTAAAAAAAGATAAACACATGTACCTCACAGGTTAGAATCCAGAAGCTATTTACCAAGTGATGCACTCTAATATAAGGATGTTTGTCAGCAAGACAAATGGCAGATTTCGCACAATCTGTTGTGAACACAACTGAGACAATAGTGTCTATCTACACCTGGTGAGCTAAGTTATAGAAGCCTAAAGAGTATTAAATACATTAGTTGTTGCCTGGGGTTTGTGTTAGCAAAATATACCTAGAAGAGTAGGGATTTTGAGGCTATACATTTAAAGTAATTCAAAAGTTATCAACACTGAGATAATATTACCTACGGTGTGTTGTGATTTGTAAACATAAAAATGGTTCTGTATGTATTTATTTCTTGGACAAATGCGTGAACACCATACTACTGCATTTTTTGAGCTGACCACAAAATATGGAGTTTGCCCAGGATACAAGATTGAGTTTGCCAGGTTTGACATAATGACTTGAAATTTATGTTAAGGAGTTGGTACTGCACATTAACTGACAAACATGGGGCTCCAAGTAATACATTATTTGGTTAATATGCATAAAGCAAACAAAGACACAATCTATCCTCTTTTTTTACAACTGAAGACATGGAAAAAAATTATTGAACATCGTTGTAAACATGTTTTTGAACTAGTTTTCGATTTAACTTATGGCCGGATTGTGTTTGGAGAAAATGCATTCTATATGTGGCGTCCCTGTTAAATTTGAGCAACCAAACATCCCAGAGTCAAATGTCCAAAGTTAGGAACTCTGAAAAATGGTGACTGAGGTCATTTAAATTCCCAATTATTTCAAAAGGAAATCCATCTAAAGAAGTTAAGGAACTTGTTTGTGTCAAGATCTGATGTGGGTACTGAGAAAGGCATATCATATATAATGAAATGGCAACACAACTGGATAGGTGTATACATTTTCTTGCAAGGAAAAATAATATATTTTCTTGTGCTTACAGTTGATGGGTTCATCATAAATATGGAACAGAGCTTCTGTAACTTTCAGAGCCCTAACTTCTGCAACACTGTCCTGACACTTTAGAAATCAGGGGAGTCTTGCTGAAGTAGGGTAGCTAAGAACTAGTTTTGCCTCATTGTTCTCCAAAGTCTTTATTAATAGCATGCACAGAACTAAACTTGAAAAGATATCTCAAGCAATACTTTTTGCATATTATTGAACATGAAGACAGTGTGGGAACAGCTAAGAGGAAGGAGACATTGGAGCATTTCAGTACTGAACATATTAAAATGACATCCTAGGGTCTGGTGAAAAGGTTATTGAAAAGAGAAAGGCTTAATCATCGTAAGAAAACAATCACTACTTTATTTCAGTATCACTACTTTATTTCAGTCACGATGCAAATGTTTAAGAATCCAACAGAAGGCTCTCATTGTTTGGAATGTAAGCACGGTGCAAACAACACTAAAAAAAACAAGAAACAGTTACTCTGTTGCCAATAAGTGGACATACGGGTCAGGAAAAACAATCTGGAAGGACTTAATGGTCCAAGGCAGTGACCTGAGCTGAGCTCTAAGGTGTTCATGCATATCCTGTACTGTTCCTTCCTCCAAAGGCCACTGATGGAATGGTGACTGAGTATTCTGTTCCAGGCATAGCTTTAAGACACTATCACAAGGATACATAGCCTTTTTCAGCTAATGAGAGACATTCTACCATAACAGCAACATCTTAGTTGAATGTGAAGACATAGCAGTAGTTTTTCTCAGGTGTCTGAAATGCAAGATCACATAAACCACTTTAAGAAACCACTAAAACGTCTGCAAAGGCATGGACAAGACCAGAATTCAGGATTCCCGGAGGCCCAAATGACAAAGAGTAGGACAGCTTCCACGAAGCTGTCCTAATGAAAACAACGTTCAATAGCCTGAGATAGGGGAGAACATTTCCTATTTGAATGAAGCCTCTTTCCAGGAAGGTTACTAAAGCTAGCTAATCGCATGATGGTAAGTGCCTTAACTGGGTAGAAAGGTCCAAAAAAGTGAAATAGGACCACTGTTATCTGCAGATCTCTTTAGATCACTTCAAATGTGACCCTTTTCTAATCCAGCTATCTAGCTATATGAAAAAGTATTGTCCTGACTAATGAGATCTGCCACGAACAATAGCACATGCTTTGCAATGAACAATGACGGTATACCATCTAACATTACAGTGCTTCTAGTGTCTCTAGGGTGAGTAACTCCCAGGAACAGATTGCTGGTCGTGGTGGAATGGTCACTAGTTTCCATTCTTGAAGGGATACACTTTGTTTTATCTTAATAGCTTCTAAATGCATTGAATATTGTTTTCAGAGATTACTTTCCAGCCGGTAAAACGGAGTCGAAGGTATTGACAATCCTGCCAAAGGTTTACACTATATAATTTTTAAAAATACTACATTTTGCTTGTCTCCATATTATGCACATCCTACAAGTTGCTGATTGCTAACATAGCAATCTCCGAGTAAAAATCTACTGTCAAAACCAATCACAAATGGGTTGGATCAATCACTTGCAGCTCTTTGCAATCAGTTCAGGCTGGCCGTCATAAAAAAGCAGTGACAGATTATTTTCCCATGGCAGTAATCAAGGAACCATCAGTGTTTAGATGTAATAGCATCACAGCAGGCCATGCCTTTAGCTGTGCATGCATTAAAGGTTCACATTGTGGGTATTTCTCAGCATGCCATGCTAAATAAATGTACCCTGTTCTTGTAAAAAGCACTACACTGAAATCCACAAATTCCATCATTTTATAACATGCATGGAAATGTATTAGGAAACACTGATGGCCCTCAGTTTAGGATCACCAGTTAACAACATCCTAATACAGTTGTTCAGGGTACCCTAAAACCCAATTAAGTCTTCACATTTTTTAACAGAAGAGCATGCAGGAAATGTTTCATCTTTTCAAATTCATGTAGGAACAGCAAGACTTTTTGTGGATGGTTTTGAATGAAATCTAAACTCTGAAACCAATCCTCAAGGAAAGGGGAAAATATTATGTGTTTGGATTCTGTGGTGGATAGCCCTTTGCCGATGTTACATTTGAGCTAGTTATGTTAAAACCCTGAGGAAGTCACTTTTGAATAGCTTCCTGCTGTCCTAAAGGCTAAAGCATAAGGATAGACGCTTGCTGGATCTATTCTTTAGGATACCATGCTACTGTTCAAAGTGTGCAAGATTCATAAGGAAGCAGAGAAATGACAACTCACTAATGCTTAACACCCACTGTGGAGAAAACAGTGCTTACATGCCTTTCCTCCAGGAGGGTAACTGCAGCATGTAGGAAACTGGGTTTTTGCTGCAGTGGTCCCCTCTCCCCCCACTTTTTGCCTGGTATTTGATGCAACATTGACAGAAGTGCACTGGGTCCTGCTAACCAGGTCCCCATTGCCAGTGATCCATCCCAAAACAACACACCTGGTCACTTGAGCACCAAGGGACCAGGACTTTAGCACATCTGCAAGTACCAAGTAAGTGGTACCTCTGGTACCTAAGACATAAGTACTAAAGAAGGTCCCTTAGAGCTGCAGCATAGCTTGTGCCACTCTAAGGAACCCAGCTCCAAACTCATACAGACTGCCACTGCAGACCGCATACCAAGGTGCTCTAAAAAGTGAAAACACAGCATCACACACACTTGTGTGCCATGTCCCCTAACACTGCATGTAATATATGTAAGTAACCCCTACTGCAACCCTAAGGCAGGGTACATTATACTGCATGTGAGGACATACCTACATGAGCAGGATGTTCACCATCAAAGCATGCACTTTTATCAAGGGACTAACTTTCAGATATCCATTATACAGATGCTGCAATATACATGATGACTTATGTGACATGTAAAAACTGTAGAAGAGGCTAACAATATCAACAATAGCATTCAGAAAAGATTAACATGAAAAAAAGGTTCAGCAATCTATCTACCTAACTTTAAAGAGTTAGTCCGTCAACACTGTGGACTTAATCTAGACAGAGATGTTATTAGATTAGCACGCATTACCTTTGGTATACCTGTGAATATTAATAAAAGAGCATCTTTCCAAAAAACACTGTATCAAACCCACGATTCAAACTTAATATTTTCATTGTGGACCAGGCCCCTAATAACTTGTCATGAGCTATGAGGATTTAAGTGGAAATTCCACACACCTCACTTAGGAGAAGTAGCACTCACAGATAAAGGGCTAGTAAATTCAGATCATATTAACACAAAACAACTCAAAGAGAAGATTTTCCAGGTGTAGTGCAGAGTCCAAAACTGAAAAGCAATTTCTGAAAAACTTTTATTTTCCATCAAGAACACACCAACATTTTAAGCTCATAGCAAATTATTCTATGTTCCTAGCCCCCGGGTTTGTAACAATGTGCAGAAGATATGATCATTTTATCAAAAGATCAAAAAGTGCATGCCATGCCAAATCGACACACTCTACAAAACGTAAACTTGTTCATACATTTATTTATACAAAATTCAATATATGTTTTATAAGACAAGAAGGCTACAGAAAAAGGACACCTTCGATGGAGCCTAAATATAGAAAAGGCAAAGAAAGTTTAAAACAACACACAAATCTCATAACATCTACAAAAGCAGACAAATCATTTTGCAATTCATCTTCCTCAGGATTTTCAGTCTTTGTTGCCTCCTGTAATGAAGAGACAACTGAAATGCTACTCCCTGGGTCAGCCTGAAGGTTTTTTGTAGCAGTTCTAAAGCCCCCAAGGTAGGGTAACAACGCAAAAGATTACCCCCTGAGTCTTTCTTTTTCAAGTACCAAGTTGAATTAGACTTTCAAAACCAGAAGAGCTTCAGGGGGCTCCAGACCAACTGACCTACAAGAACGCTGACAGTTAAAAGGGATGCTGAATCACAGCTGTATTTGTTGCCAAGAAGGGCAAGGCCACCACTTTTTCCTTTTCAACTGAAATGCTAAAGGTAGTAAACATATCCGACTGCATATCTCCTGCCTGTCGATTAAAGTGACGGAGCTCAAAAAATACAGTCTGCGCCACAAATGAAATTAAAAGAAGGAAGGCCATGCAAGTACTATAATTATATTAAGATGTTTTTAAATGCTCTTCCAGACTCTAAATATCTATTTCTCAGTACCTCTAATTATTAAATTAACAATTTTTCACTTTTAATCTCCATTTTGTCATGCCATTGACTATACTGGGGATCTTGAGCACTTTACAAAATAGTCTATCATCCATTAAACTCATTAGCAATGTGATCTCGACATCGGTTGCTCATCCAATTATCTTTAGATTTGTGTGAACTACAAAGTCTTCAATTAAAAGCGTATCTATAGGGCCAAGAAGGAAATTCAGTGCAGCTTCCTATTACAAATCACAGGTCCCGAGTCTATCACAGACAGCAACAATTCATCCGAGACTAAAAACGAGTGGATCCTTATGTGTTGCCTACCTGTCTACAGGTGAAGGCTTTGCATTCCGTGGTTTCTTTACTTGGGCATACAAAGCCTCCACTGTCCTGCCTTCTCTGGGACTCTGAGGTCTGCTGTTCAAGGTGCCTGTTCTGCTGGATGGTGAAGGGTCGTAGGATGAAACTCCAGCATACATAGGGTCATCGTCAGACGCATATGACCGATTGTAATCCGGAATTTCCGCATAGTCTCGTTCCCGGGCTTGCTTTTCACGCAGTTCTCGCGTCTTTGCTTGAATTCTGCAGAACGAATGCATTGTTTAATTTAAAAACATTCAGCTGGACTAGACATTTCTACTAAGTTTCATATGACAATCGCCCATTAAATGGCTCATGATTAGTGCTTATGGTATAACATGTTCAAAACAACTGTTGATCAGTTTCAAGTTCCTTGAGGGAGATCTTGACACTGCGCTTCCTGCTTACAACCATGAGCACGGTCACTGAATACATGTAGAAATTATTAGGCCGATTTAGAAGCTACTCTTAAGGATTTCATATGCTGTAATAAGAATGCTTCTCTCATGGACTCTTAAAGGAAAGCATAGCCCACTCCCGTTTTAAAATATTGACCACTGATTGATTCTTATAATGTGTTGATGTACATGATTGTATGCAGTGAATATGCCTCCCTTGCAGGTCGCAAGAGTATTTAAAAATAAAAATCATTAAAACAAGTATGCACTAAGTAAAAGTAAAAGCAAAACTAAACTCAAACGCAGACAGAAAAAAACTAACGAAAACCTCTGTTTTGAGTGCCTTCCTAAATTTAACGCGTAGCGTTTCTCTTTAATACAACGGGAAGACAACAGTCTACATTTCTGAAAACACCCTTCTGATACCTTGTGAAGAACTTCGCTGTCTCACTCTTTTGCCTCGCTTGCTACAATACCCCGCAATATTTGCTCTGTTCGCTTGCTCTGACAGTCAATCTATGATTTGGTTGAAACAATGACTTTAAGCACCTTGATAACCCCATTTACACAATGCTTGTGCTATAGAGTAAAAAGGAAACTCATTAAAATGTGAAGATTCTGGAACTGAAGCACCTACCCAGAACCACCATCAACTGAAAAAGTGTGAACGCCAACTTATGCCCTATCCTCATGTCTGATGGCTTTAGTTAGTTTTCCTTTTTTAGCCAGCAGCCTTTTCCATGCAAAGATAGTTAATTACTTCCGTGATCTAAAGCAATCATTTGGCAGTACCTGCACTGTAAAGTAAGCACTGAAAAAGCCAATAGGTTTGCTTTTTGTCGTGAGGAGTGTATGGCAATAGAGGTGAGCGTGATTGGATTTGGATAGAGTGTGGTGGAATGGGATAGAGTGTGGTAGATTGGAGTGAGTGGGGTGGTGTGGGGGCGAGCTGGTGTGGATTGGAGTGGGGTAGGGTGGACTGAAATGGGGTGGGGTGGGCTGGATTGAAGTGAGGTGTGGTGGGCTGCAGTGGGATGGATTGGAGAGGGGTGGGATGGACGGGGTGGGGTGGATTGGAGTGGGGTGTGTTAGTCTGGAGTGGAGTGGGGTGGATTGGAATGGGGTGGGGTTAGGTGCATTGGAGTGGAGTGGAATGGCATTGATTGGAGTGGATTGGACTGGGGTGAGGTGGAATGGCGTAGGCTGGATGGACTGAACTGGATTGGAATGCAGCGGACTGAGCTGGGATGGGGCAGGGTGGACTGGAGTCAAGAGGGTTGAATTGAAGTAGGCGTGGATTAGGGTGGTGGTGGGCTGGAGGGGTGGACTGGAGTGGGAGGAATTGAGGTGTGGTGGGTTGTATTGAGATGAGGCAGATTGGATCGGCAGAGTGGACTGGGGTGGAGTGGGTGGAATGGAGTGAGGTGGGTCAGATTGGGGTGGATCGGGTTGGGGTGGAGTGGACTGGAGTGAGGTGGATCGAAGGAGGGTGAGGTGATGTGGATTGGGGTGGATAAGAATGGATTGGCGTGGGTGGTTTGGATTGGAGTCACAGGGGGTGGGGTGGATTGGACCGGGGTGGAGTGAGGTGGATTAGATTGGACTGGAGTTTAATGGAGTGGGGTGGATTTTATTCATGGGATTGGAGTGGGGTGGATTGGAGTGAGATCAATTGGAGTGGAGTGTGATGGTATAGGGTGGACCTTACTAGGGTGGATTGGATTAGAGTGGGGTGGGGTGGATGGACTGGAGTGGAGTGAGTTGGACTGGGGTAGAGTGTGGTGTGGACTGGAGTGAGGGGCGGTGGTTTGGGGTGCAGTTTGGATTGAAATTGGGTGGGGTGGCTGGTGTGGGGTGGTGGGCTGCAGTGGGATGGATCAGTGTGGGGTGGATTGGCGGGAGGTGGGATGGAGTGGAATAGGGTGTGACTGATTGGACTGGGGTGGATTGGAATGGAATGAGGTGGAGTTGGTTAAGTGAGTTGGACTGGACTGAGTGGGGTGGATTGGACTGGGTGGATTGGATTGGACAGGGGTGGGTGGATTAGACTGGACTGTGGTGGGGAGGAGTGGATTCTGGTGGACTGGATTGAGGTGGGTGGATTGGAGTGGGGTGGGGTAGACTGTATTGAAGCAGGTTGGATTAGACTGGAGAGGGGTGGGTGAAATGGAGTGGAGTGGGTCATGGTAGATTGGTTTGAGTGGGGTGGATTGGATCGGGGTAGAGTGGATTTAAATGAGGTCATGTGGATTGAAGTGGAATGGATTGTGTTTAGCAGGGTTGGTGAATTGGAGTGGGGTGGTGTTGACTGGAGTGGGGTAGGCTGGATGGATTGGACTAGAGTGGGGTGGACTGAACTGGGATGAGGTGGGTTGGATCAGACTGGAATAGAATGTTGTGGATTGGAGTGAGTGGGGTAGACTGGGATGGGCTGGAATGAAGTGGGGTGGATTGAAATGGGGTTTGGAGGGCTGCAGAGGGGTGGATTGGAGTGGGGTGGTTTGGAGTGTGTCAGTTTGGAGTGTGGTGTGTCAGACTGGAGTGGGGTGTGTTGGACTGGATTGGAGTTGGGTGAACTGGAGTGTGGTGGATTGGAGTGTAGTGGGGTGGATTGGAGTGGGGACGGCTGGATGGATTGGAGTGCAGTGGACTGAACTGAGATGGGGTGGCTTGGGTTGGAATGGAGGGGGTGGATTAGACTGGAGGGGGTTGGAGGGGGTGGATTGGAATGGGGATTATAGTGGAGTTGATTGGATTTAGCGTGGGG
Source organism: Pleurodeles waltl (assembly GCF_031143425.1). Lineage (NCBI taxonomy): Eukaryota > Metazoa > Chordata > Amphibia > Caudata > Salamandridae > Pleurodeles > Pleurodeles waltl. Next base: position 716,060,471 of record NC_090449.1, on the reverse strand, counting down.
GAACTGGATTGGAGTGGTTGGTTGGAGTGGACTGGAGTGAGTCTGACTGGGGTGGGTTGGATTTGGGTAGATCATATTGGGGTAGATCAGACTGGGGTGGAGTGGATTGGAGTGAGGTGGATTTGGTTGTGTGGGTGGATGGGATTGAGTGGGGTGGATTGGATTGAGTGGGGTGGCATGACCTTCTTCAATATAAACATCAATGGTTATTAATAAACATGTAATTGATGAAATCACCTGTAAAATAACATTAAGCTAAATAACAATTAACTTGCCAATCCTGTCTTTTCACAGAAAAATATGCACAAATAGTTCTCATTTCAACATCAAAAAGACCCTGCCGGCACCCACCATCAACTCCCTCAATGTTACCAAGTATTAAGATGACATCCCTCTCGTCCACATTTATCAAAGCACACCCCCAAAGAATTCGAAACTTTCCAGTGCGTTATCAGCACTTCGCTCCTCACTGGCACATTCTGCTCCACATTTAAAAAAGTACCAATTACAACTCACTTAAAAAAAGCCTCGACTGCATCAAGTCAAGCTATCACACTATTGCAATCACAGAATCTCACATCCGTGGGAACAACTACTGAAAAGAGTTAAAGCAACCCTGCCAATAAGGAATCATTCCACCCATATCACAGAAAAAAACACTGTCCTGGTGGTTTATCATGCCCTTTAACTAACGGATAAAGGATGTCCATGATGGCTAGACACCCTCGACTCGTGAGTGGCACTCAATGCTGTGTTTCTTACAGCAGCCTACTTAATTAAATGATAGAAGAAAAGCAAGCACATTGCAGCCACTTTAAGAGAACTACATTAGATCCCCATTCAAGTATGCATTCAATCAAGGCCAACTGCATGATCTATAAGACAACTATCAAAAACAAATTAGGTGATCATGCAGAATAACTGAAAATATTGAGTCGCGTCCCAAGCACAGTCATTCATTTTCAAAACTAAAAATGTAAAAATTAGAAACAAAAGAACATGAAGACATGCCTTGTCGATATGCACCCAGCCTCTGGGTGTTGGTTACCACGTATCAGACTACCCACTTCCTCTCCAAAGTTCACCAGCTCAAAATCCAGCAACTGATTCAATTCTTGCCCCAAACCAACTGAATTCCTTCAGACACAAGTATAAAAATAATGTTACTAATTACTGTGTCGGGTTGCCTCTTGGGGCTAGAACTGAACATGCTTCGAATACAGTGCATAAAAAATAAATATATATATACATATATAGATATATACACGGAGGTAGTAATATAAGATTGTTTTCAGAAACATGAAACTACAAGCAAAGAATGCATAATGCTGTTGGCAAAAATGTCAGGACTGACAGAAAGGGGCCATACGACAAAGGGCAACTTCGTAACTGCGCTTCTGTGAAATCAACAATGCTCCTCTGGCAGGCCTTGAGTGAATATTTTAACAAGTATCACAATGCACAATTCACCAGTGCTTAATTTGTGAAAGAGCATGTGGTGGAGCCCAAGGCTCTGCTTAGAATCTGGAAGCCAGTCCTATTAAAAGTTGGTGCCCAAACACCAATGCTGAGTAGTCTTCAATCCACCTCATGCCTTCATAATCCACTATTAGACACTCACTGCCCCTTAATCTCCCTCCTGCTTTTTCCCTTTATGAGAATTTGTAGGAAACTGTACTTCTTTGCAGATGTCCCCCTTTCTGCTCCCTTTAGAACTACTAGATGCTGGTTTTCGACTCTGACAGTGCATTGAGGCCTGGTAACAAAGACTCAGTGCCAGGGCTCTTTCCCTTAAAACAAGGTATGACTGATTGTTTTACAACTGGCACAGGACTTTAGCATCCCTGTAAGTACCTAGTAAATGGCACCCCTGATACCTAGGGCATGGGTGCTAAAGAGGGTCCCCTAAGGGCTGCAGCATATCTTATGCCACCCTAAGGGACCCACCCACAAATTGCACACCGCCATTGCAGACTGTGTGTGATGGTGCAAACCATTATCGAAAACAGCATGGCACACACACTGTGTGCCATGCTAAAACCACTGCATCTAATTTATGTAAATCATCCCTTTAGCAGGCCTTGAAGCCCCATGGCTGGTCCTATTACCAGATGCTGCATGTGACCGGGCAGCCATCTTAAAACATGTAGTGGACAGCGGTCACACTGATGCCAGTATTGGATTTATCATCATGAGCACCCAGAGGGCACCTTAGAGGTGCCCCTTGAAAACTTATCAGCCCTCTAGCATGCTAGCTGACTGGTCTTGACCACCTGCCCCAAAGAGAGTTTCTGACCCCCTGGAGGTGAGGGCCTATGCTCTCAGAAGTCAGAAACAATGCCTGCGCTGGCAGGAGGTGCTGTCATCTCCTCCAGCAGGATGACTAGTAAATCTGCATACCAAGGCCAGGGACTTCAAGGTCCGCTGACTTTGATATGCAACCCTGGCTTTACCCCAACCTAGGAGAGGTAATCCTCTGCCCGGATGCCCATCTGGCACTAGGACAGATGGGAAAATGAACAAGTCAGGAAGCGTGTCACACTTACAAGCTGAGCACACCACTAAGGTGGGCAGCCTGAAGTGAACACAAAAAAGAGAATTCCACCACCATCTTGTGTTTGGTGGAATTAGGAACTCTGAGAAAGGGTGTTGGCCACTCCCCAGAAGGAGCAGCCATCTAGAGGGTGTAGTGACCCCAGAGGTAAGTAGCCCCATTGGCTAAAACCTTACACTCCCTGTAAGTCCCCCCCCGATGAACCTTGGAGGACTACCCAGCACCTCAACAACTGTGAAAGATCATCCTTGGAGCAGAGGAGCTGCTTCCCTGCATCGGTAGGCAACACTTGCAAAGTTCGATACTATGTCCCGCTGGCCATCCGGCCCACCGAGGGAACAACGAACCAGGAGAAGATTTTTGGAGCTCAGCATCAGCCACTTTACCAGTGTTCTGAGATGCTGACCAGTCCTGGAGTCTCCCTAAACAAGTACCCAGGGTACTGAACCCCTTGCAGCAACCAAGGCTTGTTGGTGGTCCAATCCAGAGTCCAAAATCTCAAAAGTAGACATACCATCGAGAGATGTCAGAATCCACAGGGCCAGTCACAAGAGTGGCCCCACTACCCTGTTTCCCCTTTTCACCAGGTCCCAAGACACATAGTGATTCTCTGACCACTGCGACCCAATGCCTCAAAGTAGCACTGCACCCCAGCTCCACAGCCCGAGTCTGAGGGAGGCGCTGGTGCCAACAGAGTCCTGAAACCCTCAGAAGCTGAGCCCACCCTTGGGTTTGGCCAAATTTGTCCCCCAGTGGCTGCCTGCAGCCTCTTTCTGCAGGGACCAACGAGGGTGAGAGTCTTCAGCAGCACAACCCAACGTCTCAGAGCTCCACTGCAAATGAGCCCCCCCCAGCCTGCGTTCAAATGGACAACGGTGTCCCTGTGTGCTCAAGATTCTCAAAACCCGAGCGCCTCCCCCGCCAACACCCCAACTTTGGGTTCACCTTGACTGATCCCCCAGCCTCTGCTTGCAGCCTCTTTGTCAAAGGACCATCTCCCATTAAAGTGAAAGGGGGACTCGAGCTCGAAATGCACCTCTGCACCGGGACGCCCTAGGGCCCCCCCACCCCCCGGGGTGAACTGCTGGTGCTGCCTTGGACCTTGCCCCAAACTCACCTCACGTCCAGAAGAACAGTCTTTTAAGTTATTACTAAGTGACCCTATGCAGTAAAGGTTTATTCCCCATAGGATAACATTACCGCTTGAAGCCATGGTATGTGTATTTTATTGCGACTTAAAAATTGATAACTCGAAAAGTACTTACCCAATTATGATGATCTTGGTATCTAAATTTACATAAAAATGTGTTCTTTTTATAAATTGGTGATGGATTTCTTTATTGAATGTGTGTTTCGCTTACTGGCTCTGTGTGTGCAATAAATGCATAACACTATCCTCTGATAAGCCTAAACTGCTCGCCCACACTGTCACAAAGAGAGAGTATTTAGGGTTATTATTTTAACCCTGTCAACCAATAAGGATTGACTGGACTATTTGCATAGTGTCGCCTTACACTGATTCACTACATAGATAACCAGCTTGCTATACACAGATCTGCCGTCTTTCTCTTCCTCCTCTTTCCCCTTTGAATGTTTTTCCTTCTCTGGCTCTCCGCCAATGTCTTGTACAGCAAAATAAGTGCCAGTCCCCAAAAACGAGTGCCAGTAGACCCCACCGGCAACCAGCATTTAAAATTAAGCACAGGCATTTGCCACACTGTTCAATTAACCTAACAGCAGTTCTGAAGTATTTATGTATATGTATTATCATGATGGACAGAACAATTATTCATATATAGAAGTCATAATTCACCAACAGTTATGTATATACACAGAAGAGAAGCCAATTAAATTCGAGGGGGCTTGAACAGTGACTCACATTTTCGAACCATTGGAGTAGCTAAACATATAAACAATCTTTAATTCTTCAAAACAGGTTTAAAGGATCATACGGTTTGATCGTCAAAATATGACTTTGACCATTACCTGAATAGATTAGATTAGTCCAACTTGCCTAGCGAAGAGTATGGGATAATCGTGAGAGGGAACCGGAAACAATGCTAAGATTTTCAGCAGGTGGTGCTCTAAGGCTGTGACACCCTAAGCCACTGTAAAGACATTTGGAAGCGCTGTTCTGGAGGTAACTCCTACTGGGGTAGATATCACATTTTGTATTTTGGAGGGAGGAGTTTTGTTGGGTTATTAGTTAGGAACTGATATGGCTTTCCTATTTAATATTTTCTCTATTCACCCTTCCCGCCGCTTCCCTTTCAGAATACACCACTGTTGTGCATGCATTGGTGGGTTTCACAGGCAGGCGCTGAGGCATGGTGCTATAATAAGCATCAAGAACTACAAAAAAGGTCAGAACCGGAGTACAATGTCTGCATTAGTGAAGTGATATTAATAAACAGATTTATTTTAAAATAAAAACCTCATTTATTAGAAAATGACTCAAAATACTCCATAAACCCTTGCTATTTAAATTCGTACATATATTACTAAACATTTGTCACGACGGATGCACTAAAGGTGTACAGTCATATGTAGGACGCAGTAAAACACAGGAATCGAAAAATGACATGGAAGCAGCAACAAAGTGAAGCCGGGAGTACATAAGTTGAATAAACGTCTCACTCCCCGAGGCTTAGCTAAGTGTAAACCTGTTTTTAATGTAGCTTGGTGTCAAGCTGGACCAAGGAATAAATCCATAATTGATAGCAAACAGGGAAAAGCACGCTTCTTTCCTTTATTTTATACCTAATTACAGTGCTATCTGGGGAGAAGTAGGGCTTTTACTCTAGCACAAAGACACAGAAGAGGCGGCACTGGATGGAGATATCTGGCAGCAACTTTAAGAACAGTTCATTAAAAGTCCTCTTAAATGATAGTGTACTCCACTTCGAAGCAGAACACTGCAATAACACAAACAAGCATTGGCAAAGCCAATAGGTCAGGTTCTGGCTGTCACCCTTTGACGTTGTCAATACTTAGTTTGTTGAGTCATGGTTTTTGTTAAACTTTACTGTTGGGGAAGCTGTGGGGCACTCATCCTATTTTAAGCGCCAATCATAGTACAATTTCGCTAATAAAGCCTGGATGCCGAGCAGGAGGGACCTGAATGATATACTGAACAACCCAGGCTTTATAGCTACCACCTGGTAATTTTACATACAATAAATCTAAGCGCCATTCATTAACAGTCTATAGTTATCCTGAAAGCCTGGCATGGATCTGGGCCCTGCGATGCAGCATTAAGCACCACTGTTGTACACCAAAAGATAACTTTGTGTGACTAACCCAGTTTGCACGTTTCACAATCTGTACAGTGGGAGTCCTTGTGAAGGCAACGTCATCAAACCCACTAAGTAAAGGCTAAAAAACTTCTGTGAAAGTTAATACAATCCTCTAGCGTGAACCAGTTAATCACACACCCCAAATGCAGACGTATGCACTCCAGCAAGGAGGCGAAATGGCTTTTGAGCTACTGATGGAAGGATCAGAAGTTAAATCGTCACTATAACTCATAAGTGTTTTGTGTTTATTGGCGATTATATTAGTGTCCATTATATGGTGCACCTCGTCCATCATTCCTGTAGGGTCTATGGGCCTCATATGTGGTTTCACGAGTACAACTGGTGCATTTTTGTCTGTTTATATGATTTTTTTTAATCATAGCACAATATATGAATGTATTATGAGTTTTGATTGTGGGCCCGTAGCTTTACATATTCAAACACATGTATTTTGGGTATTGTCATAATATATGGACTTGGGGAGACTCTGAAACAGTTAAAGAGGAAAGAAAAGAGACCCATTTTGATTAAACATCGGTTAATCCTTTGAATTCCTATCCTCGGAATACCGAGAACTCACCTGCCCCAATATCTCATAATTCTTCGCATCACACAGCCCCGCACTACTCCTGTGCAGCTACATTCAAAGCTCGGCCCGCACTGCTCCTATGCAGCTACGTTCGAAGCTCACCCCGCACTGCTCCTATGCAGCTACGTTCGAAGCTCGGCCCGCACTGCTCCTATGCAGCTACGTTCGAAGCTCGGCCCCGCAATGCTCCTATGCAGCTACGTTCGAAGCTCGGCCCCGCACTGCTCCTATGCAGCTACGTTCGAAGCTCGGCCCCGCAATGCTCCTATGCAGCTACGTTCGAAGCTCGGCCCCGCAATGCTCCTATGCAGCTATGTTCGAAGCTCGGCCCCGCAATGCTCCTATGCAGCTACGTTCCAAGCTCGGCCCTGCACTGCTCCTATGCAGCTACGTTCGAAGCTCGGCCCCGCAATGCTCCTATGCAGCTACGTTCGAAGCTCACCCCTGCACTGCTCCTATGCAGCTATGTTCGAAGCTCGGCCCCGCAATGCTCCTATGCAGCTACGTTCGAAGCTCGGCCCCGCACTGCTCCTATGCAGCTACGTTCGAAGCTCGGCCCCATACTGCTCCTATGCAGCTACGTTCGAAGCTCGGCCCCGCACTGCTCCTATGCAGCTACGTTAGAAGCTCAGCCCCTCAGTGCTTCTATGCAGCTACGTTAGAAGCTCAGCCCTGAATTACGTTAGAAGATCGGCCTGCACTGCTTCTGTGCAGCTACGTTAGAAGCTCGGCCCTGCATTACGTTAGAAGGTCGGCCCGCACTGCTTCTATGCAGCTATGTTAGAAGCTCGGCCCGCAGTGCTTCTATGCAGCTACGTTAGAAGCTCAGCCCTGCATTACGTTAGAAGCTCAGCACGCTCTGCTTCTATGCAGCTACGTTTGAAGCTCGGCCCTGCTTCTATGCAGCTACATTCGAAGCTCGGCCCCCGCACTGCTTCTATGCAGCTATGTTAGAAGCTCGGCCCTGCACTGCTCCTATGCAGTTACGTTCGAAGCTCAGCCCGCACTGCTCCTATGCAGCTACGTTCGAAGCTCGGCCCTGCACTGCTCCTATGCAGCTACGTTCGAAGCTCACCCCCGCACTGCTCCTATGCAGCTACGTTCGAAGCTTGGCCCTGCACTGCTCCTATGCAGCTACGTTAGAAGCTCAGCCCCTCAGTGCTTCTGTGCAGCTACGTTAGAAGCTCAGCCCTGCTTCTATGTAGCTAAGTTCGAAGCTCGGCCCTGCACTGCTGCTATGCAGCTATGTTAGAATCTCGGCCCGCAGTGCTTCTATGCAGCTAAATTAGAACTGCATTACTTTAGAAGCTCGGCCCCGCACTGCTTCTATGCAGCTACGTTAGAAGCTCGGCCCTGCACTACGTTAGAAGCTCGGCCCGCACTGCTTCTATGCAGCTATGTTAGAAGCGCGGCCCTGCACTACGTTAGAAGCTCAGCCCGCACTGCTTCTATGCAGCTGCGTTAGAAGCGCGGCCCTGCACTACGTTAGAAGCTCGGCCCGCACTGCTCCTATGCAGCTATGTTCAAAGCTGGGACCCGCACTGCTTCTATGCAGCTAAGTTCGAAGCTCGGCCCGCACTGATTTATGTGGTGGATAGCAAGACATGGCCATGAAGAGCTGAAAGCAAATGGTGGTTTATCTGTCAAATAAAATACAGACCGGTAGAGGGAGGAGGATGGGGCTTCTGAACTGTTGGCTGGTTATGTTGATGCTGAATGTTAGATAAAATCATCACGCTGACTAACAGCCCACGGGCCAGTGGTCGCAGGTGGGTCAATGTGAAATGCTTACACAAATACACAAAAATGTTAAACCATTAAATGGTGTAATAATTCTCATAAGCTTTTCTCGTATGTTCCACCATGATTGAAGAGGTCATTTGAGAATTAGTATGATAACAATGTTTTCAGCCATTGTGGCTGAAGACGAACATTTCAACTTTTGGGAACGTATTGTTTTCCTATGAAAGCTACAGAGTGAGAACAGACTGGTTCTCAGAAATACACACTTGATTTGCATCCTGTCTAACCTGTTTACCTTCAGCTTTTAGGTGTGCGTCAAATACTTTGCACCCCTCATGATGGCAGACAATATAATTAAGGCTCCTGCTTTTAAGGTATGTATTTTTTGATGCTTCCGTCTATATTTGTTCATATTTATCTTTCTCTTGCTCTAATGGGTATATTTTCGCATCTATTTAACTAGTAACTATATAATCATGTTTGAATGTCAGCAAGTTTAGTAATTTCCATTGCAATACAATCACATGAATACAGTTACAAGGTAGAGCTGCATACAAATCTGCTCATCTAGAGTTATTTAAATTTCATTAGGAAATCTTTGTTATTTTTTGGGATTTTCTTTCTTTTAACTCCCCTACCTGTCAATGTGCACAGGTACTGACCGTTAATCCTGTGACTGGCAGTAGTGATAATCGCCCAAATAAAGATCTATTTTCCATATTTTTCCATATGTAAAAATAAATACAGAACGGAAAAGAGTTGGTTTTCTGTCAGTAGTTATCTGTAAAAAGCAGTAACAAGGGAAACTGAGAGTCCTAATTATAATTAGCTAGGATTATCAAGGAAGGGCTTCATACAACGAAGCATGCTGTCATAATATTTAGTCTATGTTCATTAATAATTGCCATGCTTCTTTTAATTTATGCTGTAACAATTTAACAATTTTAAATGTGTTTTGGAATAAATTGGCTTCAAATAAAAGCTTCCAAATTAAAGCTTTTTATGTGTTGTCCATGATAAAGGGAACTCTCTTAAATAAATGTGTCTCTGACAAGTATTTCTGTCACACACAAACATAAATCTTCTCTGGGTAAGTTCTGTAAGAACTCGTGGGACACTTTTCCCCACTTCGAATAGTAAATTTGTATATACTTGTGCTTGCCCTAGCATCAAGGATTTCTATGGTTGTAATCTTTACTGACCCCAGCCAAACAACGTAAGTAGGAGTGGACGGATTCAAAACTTTGCCAGTAAAGTTGAGATACTTCACCCTTCCCAAAATGGGATGTTTCCTTGATTCACTAGAAGAGAAGTATATCTTCACTTGAACCCACTGCCTGCTACTGGGTGTCCTGCCCATGATGAAAGGTACTTCATCAGCTGGGAATAAACCAAACATTCACCTCCATCACAGATCTGACTTTAATCCATCAGTTTTCTTACTTGCCATGCCATTACAGTTTGGACCCAGCCATATACATATCAGTTTTGACCCTGCTCCCTGCTTGGTAGTTCGGGTTGGACTGTTCCCATGGGGAGCAAGGTCAAGACTGATTTGCATTTGGCTGGGTCCAAACTGGGGAGGCATAGTGAGCAGAAAAATAATGATGGATTAAACCCAGATCTGTAATGTGGGGTGAATGTTTGATTTGTTCCGCATTGCGTCCCTCATCTGTTCTTTTTGCTTTGCTCGTTCTACCTGGGAAGGGTATGCCCAGAAGTGGGCTCCATGCTCACTGTGCCACTGGATTCAAACTAGCCTGGCTGACGAGGGGTGATACCCGAAACTGTTCCCAGGATGTTTGTTTCCCGTTCAGGGAAGACCTAGTTCTGCTGTTAGGGCTGGACTGATTCCTTGGGGAGCAGGGTCAACACTGATTTGCATATGGCAGGGTCCAAACTGGGGTGGCATAGTGAGCAGAATAAACAATCGATTAAACCCAGATCTGTGACTGGGGGGTGAATGTTTGATTTGTTCCACATCCCGTCCATCATCTGTTCTTTTAGTTACAATATTAGCAATATTAGTGGGAATTCATAGATAGGTCAGTAGTGCTTCTTGGAAAATCTGTGGTCCTTTCACAGTATTATACACATGGGTAAAATGTGCCCTAAGGTGCAGTTTCGCTCCACTTACGCCTACACAGTCTAGAAGGTGTCAAACTGGAGTAAAATGTGCTCGCCTATTTTTTATTTATTTGCAGTTCCAAATACACTATATCTACATCTTATGACACTTCAGGAATTTTCATATTTTTCTGGCTCAGCTCATAATCGAGACCACATGCCTTTGTCCCTTGTACTGGGCCAAGCCAATTACTCTGTTCCCAGCAAAAGAAACAAAGCCCCCCCCTACAAAAAAGGAGCAATTATCAGAGATTGACCCAGCTCCTCAAGAGGAAAGAGGTGTGGGGGATTCTGCATCTGTCATTTAGCTTGTCACAATGCATCAGTCTTAGAGTGTTCCAGGTGGTATTATGGTACCCATCAACAATAAGAAAAAAAGAAATCAAAACACATGTGGCGCGAAGCTCCAAAGAGCTGACCGCAGTGCAACAAACCACACTAACACAATATTCAATTCCCTGGGAGCACCCCCATTATGCTCTGTGAGGGCTTAGTCTGCATTCTTCCTTTACAGGAGTGCCCTAAGGAAGGGCAGGGGCACCACCAACATATTTTCTAAGTGGAGTGGGGTGCTGCAGGGAGTGTAACAGTGCTCACAGGAGTGATAAAAAATGCATACCCTAAGTTTCAGGGCACACTGAATGCAGGGCCTTAGGAGAGGAATACCTTATTTTCAAGCACCCCGGGGCTGGAGCTTCTGAAGTGCAGAGGTACCTTACGGCTGGTCCTGTGGCTACATTATGAGGCCTCAAGCAAGTAAAGAAAAACTGGCACTTAAGTTTGTGATAGCTTTGAACATTGACACTTTACTGATAGATTTATTGACAGAAACTCCAATGCAAATACTCATTATGACTGTATTTGAACATGGTTATTATTCCAGTTGATTAATGGTGATATGGTGATATATTGCTGAAGTAGAACGTGGTTATTGTTTTTAATGTAGTAATACCTTGACGAAGTCACTAGGCCTGCCTCATGCATTTTAATGTGGCGCCCTGACAAAGCCAGTAGATCTGCTTTATATATTAATATGGTGATCCCAGGATAAAGCCAGAAGGCCTGCCTTTATGTCTAATGCACCAAATTTTGGGATGTCGTGACTGATATAGGTAGAGGATATTATGATTATGGGGTTCAGGAACCACCTAGGGCATAATATGCTGTAAGGGTGTCACCAAAGGCATTCCTATTTACACAATGTTTTTATATTTGTAATTTAACGCATAACGTTTAGTAGTGTGCGTGTGACAAAAGTACTTTCAATTTTACAAGAAAAAGCCCCGACTGGACAATAATTTATTAAGTGTTGTTATATGCCAGTGAACTGAGATTATTAGCCCACACCATCTCCCCTGAGTAGGCCTTGGACTGCTCTATTTCGCTAACCTGCAAGAGTCATGTGCCACCATAAGACATTTAACTCCCAGTAATAAAACCATTGCGCACTTATTACTTGTGAAGGACTCGCATGCTTTCCAACTAAATCATTCATGGTGGTAATGCTAAAACTTAAAGCAGATGTACTCTCTGGTATGAAGGGACTCCAGTTTAAGAGATTCCTTAACCAGAGAGAGACAGAGTGAAAGCAAGTAGTAGTAGTACTGTACGGACCTGGAGATGCTGAGTACAAGCCGCAGTTTGAAGTAACCCATCTAACTGAACAACATGAATGTTTCTTTCAGCACACATAAGGGACATGTCTAAGAAATAGCACATTTCCCTGTTGATCACCCCAGGTAAAGGAAGCACACAGGAATGGGTTTTTGCTTGAGGACTGTGTTGCTGATCGCATTCACTGAGCTCCTCAAGTAGTGGCTCTGCACCTGGCAAAAATAAAGGAATATTTTGGTGCATCTGCATGGCTCTATACATTTGAATTTATTTAAGTGTAAGAAGCTCTTTCTTAGACTTTTTTCTTGTCCAAGAGGTTAAGGGTTAATTTGAGAGGAACCAGGGAAAATAGTTTTTACATTGTGTGACGATCTTCAGTGAGAGGGGAAACAATACGTCTAAGGGGAAAAAACAGGAAACACATTAATGCGGATAGCGCTCCACAGGATATGTTTTGATGCGTGCAAGAAAGTATTACAGTGATGAGGCATTATGCGCCTCCTCATCAGAGGCCTCCATTGTACTGTAACAAGGATTGACACTCCACAGCAGACTTAGTAGAGCCAGAAGGGTACAGAGCAATCAACACAATGTTTAACCAAAAAAGAGATTGGCATTCTAAGACAAGATTACACAGTTCAAGCTTTGCCTCCAAAAACTCCAAGGTGCAGGACAGTACCTATAATTACTTTCATCATCAATGCCAGGAGGGTTTTCGCATCCTCTTGGGGAAAGTGGCTTTGCAATCAGTGACATCCAATTATTCCTTTCTATTGCCAGTGCAATTACATCCACTGCATAGCCTGCTAATTTATTGCTAAGTGCAATTAATTGTATGGAAATTTAAAGGTGGGAAACTGCAACTTAATGCATGACAATGTGCCCCCAATAGACAGACTGTACGCTGTTTGGCAGAGATGAGACATGCTTTGCAACTTATCAATATGGCTCATAATCGTTCATTTTTTCCTACTTCCGGCCACTCATCTCTCAGTATCAGTGCTGTGACTTCTGTTTTCAAGGTGATGACAAACAATGTTCTGATATTGGTTAAAAAACACCATTGCTTCCTTGTGCCCCGTCTTATAAGTGTGATGTCCCTAATATTGTTCACTGGAACGCCTTGTTGGTTACCACACATCAGTCAACTGTCAGCACCATATCATTATTTTGTCTGTCTCGTGTGCATCTGTCAAAATCTTTGTGTAACAATATATTTGTCTATATCACAATCACACGCAGTCTGCAGTGGCTTTACAGTATGTAGCGCTACAAAAGACTCGTTATCACAGAGCTTTACATTCTGAATGAAACAAACGACTAAAAAAGGTGAACTGAACACAATACAACAGAGCAAATCAATGATTTAAAATGCAATGTAAGTAATTTCCCATGATCATTCAGGAAAGGGCTACAGGAGAAACTGGAGCCCACATCATCTTACAACAGTTAACAGGGAGACTTGTGTAAGAAAATATTTAGCTCAAGGGAGGGGAGGTTTTGCTCTTTGAATAAAAATATTGTGGTCTCTCCGGGAACCTGGACGAAGCTTCAGAAGAGCCTCCTGCTGTTCAGACTGTGCACCGACTGACACCCTAGCACTTCCAGATGGTCTGAAGTGGAAGATGAACCATCTCTATTGTTCTGCTGTGACCCCGCGGAGGTCAGCGAGTGTCCGAGTGATGTCACACTGCTTTCTGCTCACCACAGTGAGATCTTTGGTCAGTATTCCACTTGAGCTTGATCCAGAGACCAGATCAGTTACTATAAAGCTTGTTATTAAAGGGCCTCGAAGTAATAAGCTTGTCTTTGGTCGTTGTCTCCGCAGATAGTCTGTGTGAACTAGAGCAGACGCAAGAGACCACTTCCTGCACGCTATAAGGCTCTGCTATCCTGCTTTCAAAGACACATTAGGTAAACAGCAAGCCAGCCAGCGCCCATAAGTGGGGTTTACACAAATGCAATATATTCAAAATGAGCACCTGCAGCTTTGCTGGAGTGAAAGCAACACATGCTGCCTTGGTGGAGGACTAAACTTTGCCTAATAAATATCTAATATACTCCTACCAATATACAAGTTGCAATTGCATTAATGCCTATCTATAACTTTCATTAAAGTTAAAATCTTGCTAATGTTGTAATGGATACACAGCATTAACATGTTCAACTCGCAGACGTTTATCAGAACATCCGCTTAGGAAAGGTAACATTTTTGTCATCAGCCCACTGCTTAATAAAATTCAATTAAATTAAAAGTATATGTACATATCATGCTAGGGTGTCTTATTACCCAGCTCATCTGTACCTGCGTTGATAGTAGATGTTAAAAAAAGATCAATTTAGTACAATTACTTTCACATGTCTGCTCGTTTTCAATGATTAAAAATAGAACAAATCTTCAAAACTGTCCCGAAAAGAAATCTTATGTTTAATATACTAACAGAATAACAAGGTCGATTTATTTCCAGTTATCATTACAATCATGCCAGCAGTCTTTTCGCAGCTTTAGGATCAAATTAGTATAATTCTAGGCTCTAGCCGGGGTGTTTTTCAACACCATATGCACCAATTAAGATGGATGAATCAGAGAAGAAAAACAAAAATAACTCTCCTCTTTGTTAGGCGGATAGCCATTGGTCACAGACTCTTGACTGCGGAGAAAGCAATATATGTTCCCTATCTTTTCTGACGTGTATTATCATATTAGGCAATGCGATGGGCTGCACTATTCCCTGAACACACCAAGTGGGACTAAACTACTTTGCTGCAAAGTCACAACTAGCAAACAAATATCATACTTCACCCAAAAACAGCAATGAAGGCACTGTATGAAAACAACCATGACAGCCAATGAACCAACTTGACAAATCAATCTTTTTTGGATAACACCTGTTTTTGATTATCTTAAAATGCCTTGGGGACATTTATCTAACCTGAAGAAGTAATTAGAAGTATGTCACAGAAAATCCCATACTGCCACCTGCACCAAATAACACGACTGGGGGACAATTGCTGCCAGGATCCTATTTTGCTTAAAATGGCACTGGTTGTACAGCTGTCTTTTGCCTTCTGAAACGGAACAAGAAGTTGGAAAGTCCCTGCTGAATTAACTCTGTACAATCGGACAAACATGCACTTAAGTAACAACAGCTGCCTGAGGGGACATTTACTGAGCGACATACAATGCTGAAGGAGGAAGTGGGGAGTGCGAGCAACAATGAATTGTAAACACCTGACCAACATTCTCAATGTTAAGTTTGTTTGAGTCCGATGTACATGCACAACCAAAACAATGAAACCTGCTGAACAATAGTGGAAGCGCGATGATGACTTTTATAAGACCACTGTATTCCTATATCTAGTATAGGTCCGTATTCATGCAGTGTAGGCTTCCTCTTCTACTATTCAATCTATTACGTGACTGATATAACTAACACTAGGTATACTATTATATATAAGGTGCATGGCATTTCTAGAGGATCGACACTGCCGTAATCAGGAAAGTATACTCACTACCCATAGAGAATGGCAGTAAACCTCTTCTTGCTAATACGTGACTCAATTGGCAAATTAGGAAACATGAAGGTTTCAGGAGCATATCTTGGCCGGAAGAAAAATTCACAACAGCAGAAATACACCCTATGTAGCTCTGAAATACTTCTAATAAAGCAGACTTTGTCATGTTCCTAACCTACCAATTTTTAAAATAGCTGCAGTGCCAGCTGCAACTCAGAAATTCAGCAAAATGCTAACAGAATACAAACGCACACTGGCAAATCCATTAGGTCCCAGCTTTGGGACCTATCGGCTGTGCCAATGTTTTTTAGCCATGCTGCACTTTTAAACAATATAGGTGTCTTTTTCCTGTTTATTAACCGATTCAAGTTTTTTTAGTTTTTTTTTTTAACAAAATTGTTTTGGGGAAGCAACAGTAGAGTGGGGGGTTGGTGGGGTAAAAGCAACACTGAGGGCTCGAGAGGGGAGAGGAGAAGCAACAGATGATAGAAAGAAGCAGACATTTGAGCAGACAATGGGGTGAGTACCCAGTGAGGAGGAAGAGCAATGGGCAAGAAAGGTGGCTGTGGGTAGGGAGGAGAAGCAATGGATGACAGCAAAATGAGTGGTGCGGAAAAGCACCAGGGCGAAGTACACAAGGACGAGTGCCACGTGGAGGGGAGGGGATAAGCACACAGACAGCAGAGAGCAAGACAGGATGCTGGGGTAGAGACAAACACGAGTGAAACAGCTGGAAAAACAAGTTCTCTCATTGAACACATAACCGACAAGAAAAAAGTAGTGCTTGAAAAGCAAGCAGTAGAAGCCTGGAAGTCAGCAAATCAAAACTGATGGTAAAGAGGCAATGTTCCATGGGAGGGACAAGCACAAGCTTCACAAGCTGGAACTCAAATAAGTAGTAGTCAAATGAGTGTAGCAAGAAAGTCAACTAATGTTACGTAATGGTTGGGCTCAAAGTTCCTGTATGTTCTTGGTGAGCCCACAAAATGTTTCACAGCGAACAGCACTATCTGTGCTGTCTACCAGGTGAGCCCAATAAACACCAGCAAACAGTTTTATCAGCGACAAATAGGAAGTCTATTGTTGTATACTGAGACATTTTTTATTGGATCAATGCAAAATCACACGTTAGAAATTAAAATTAGTTTTCATGTCTACAAATAGTTTTTCACATCCGTGTACTGCTTACCTTGGTCTAATAACAGTTATCACTACCTCCACAGACTATCTCTCTTTCTAAACTAGCAGATTATTAAATAACAAGACACTACACTGTAAAACCGACTGATCTTCTGTTTAAGAGAGGAGGAGGAAAGCTATGCTTCCAAGCCGTTCCATTTTAAGGCTACTTTGTGCTCTAGTTACACAGCTTAAATGATACCTCCTGAGTTGTGAGCCATTTGATTGGCAAACAATTGAGGGCCATTACACATTCTTTACATGGTAAAATCAGAGTCCGCCAGTTCCGTCTTCTAGAACGAGCCACTGTGCATACTATTTGGTAAACCTGACCTGAATCCAGTGCAGATCATCAAGTATTGAGAGCATTGTCTTCTTCTTGCTCCATAGCGAGAGCACACAGTGAACCCCTTTACTCTTTTCACCCACAGATGAAATTGTTATCCATCCTGCAAAGCCTCTGGACCGAACCTCCAGACTACACAACTCTGCTAGTTTGCCCCAATGCACTCTGCAGAGGGGTGCTACTGTTTTCCGAATTCTTTTTTTCTCAGATTTTCTTGAGTTCCCATCAGAGTACAGCTTCCCAAATGAAGCACTGCACATCCATTTCGTGGTTGCCGGTGTGCGATGTCCTTACACTGGCTGCCTCTCCCTCATCAACAACCCCATGTACTTTTATATGTGGCTTGTGCAACTGCAGGGGCATCAAGCCATACAACAGCCAATCTTCTTTATATGTCATGGGAACTTGAGTAAAAAAAATCAAAGGTTTCATAGAGTCTTCAACACACACTCTTATTATCTGTCTGCCCCATGAGTCAATCTTGTTTTTTTTGTTTTTTTTACACTGACTATTATGTGGCAAACTGAAATAAAAAAATATTTCTGATAGCCTGAACAACGGTTACACAGCAATGCAAGTACAACAGCTTTATGTTTTTTCTCAAAGCATCTCTGCACTTTTTTATTTTTTTGCAATGAGTCATGGTCGACTACTGTTAAAGGACCCACCCATAAAGTCTAGGCAAAATAGAAAGTATTATTTACAAAGGAATTATGCAGAGCAGACACAACAACAGTAGTTCACACTGTCAAATTTGAGAAGATTATCCTGTAAAACAGCGAAGTACCCTACTTACTCAAGGAGAAAGTTTAACATCTTGGAACATGAGCTGTACCAGGCTCGACCAGCAAAAATGTAAAACCTTATTAAGCTTTAAAAAAAAGTGTGAGTTTTGTACACAGCGAGAATGATTCAGGACAATTACAGGAGATTAAGGCAAATAAATGTCTTTCTCTGTACTTCATCTCCCATCCCCATTCCCTATATCTTCACCATTGAACTAGTGTAGCGTTAAAACACTCATATGTGACTGGAATAAAAAGGAAGAAAAATCATGAAAATGTGATACGTCTTGTATATATATGTCGTAATGCATAAATCCTAGGTTTGATAATATACATGGTCTTTAAAAAGCACTCTAAGGCTGGGCCACTTATCACGTTCTATTAGATCAATCTAACAAATACATTACTGTGTTCAACCTGGATTCCATGGGCTTTACGTCAAAAAGTAATTGAACAATTTTGAGAAATGAGCTCTTTCAAGAGTTACAAAATGTAATATACTTTCAATCAATAGTATATTGCGGCACCCTCGTTTGTGTATCTGGACTCTAATCAATATGAATACATACTTTCAAGAATGCATGCATAGTGCTCTTGCAAAAGTCTTAGCTGTCAAAAAGACAAAGACAAGGCATATTCATTTTAGCAAATTGTGGCTTTAATTGATTTTTTTAATGGAATATTTTCTTGTTCTCTGACCTCGAGGGATTCCTGTTCTAGCCCCATTGCACACTGTAAATTCATTATTGCCGACCATTTTCCCATAAGCATTACATCACTGAAGGTTTACAGCTTTGATCACAAAGGAAAATCGAGAAGGTTGCCACTTTGCCTTTTGAAGTAGCTGTTTGGATTGTAACAACTTGTGGAAACTTAATTCGGACAAAGTCCACATCAATATAGGAAAATCAGAACACTGCTGGCTAGAAAAAATAAATACATCAATAAATGTCACTCTAAAACAATAACTTAATGGCAGGTGTTTGTGTCTGTCTACCTTAGCAAATAGCAGTAGATGGGCTTCAGGCTACGTTACATGAAGATGTCAAGTTCTGAGCCAAAGGCACTAGGTCTGTCTGCAATATAAGTGCGTCCATTGTTTCAGGGAAATGATTTTGTATTTGTACTGCATATTTTATAGATTATATTGGTAAGTGGGCTCTATTTCACCCTGTATCTCACTTTGGCCAAGAATGTAAAGACAACAGATCTATAAGAGAAAATATATATATAAACCGCAGAAAAAGAAAGAACCTCAATTTGTACAAGTGAAGGCCACCAAGAGCCAAAACTTCACGTCAAATTGTTTAAGTCGCCTAAAGCCAAGTGAACACATACAAATCCAAAAACAAGCAGTCTCACAATATGAGAGCTGCAAAGTGAGTTTTACAGTTGATGACTGTAATGACTAAGTCACATGCAAAGTAAGTAGCATGTATTGACTACAAAGCAACTAAAAAATGTGTTTCTATCCAAGGGGGGGACGAGAGCGCATACACCCTTTCTCCTTCGTCATTTCTAGCTAATGCCTCTTTTCAATGACTTGTGATTGGAAAACGAAATGTGGATAACAAAATGCATGTTTTTCAGAAACCTACTTTTCACTGTGAGTAACTTTAGGGAGGGACAATATACTCAACGAGGAGGCATTTAAAAGACTCATGGAGATCGATGAAGAACAGATTTAAAGACACTGCTCAAGGATAATGGTAACATCTAAATGAATCAAAATTGGAAGGCAGATTGGGGTGTACAAGTCAAAGCACTACGTGGCCTACAATTAAACGTTTAAGTGACTTTCTAAATTACTGGTGAAAGTGAAACACTACATGAAAAACTGCTCTTGAGAGTGGGCAAGGAAGGCAATTCCTAGGATGCTAAAATATGCCTTCCTAAGATAAATACTGGAGTTTTTCAGCTATGTAATGTGGTGAAAAGTTTGTCAAACTGAAAATTATACAACTACATTCAGAAAACATCATGAGAAAATCCTGTGGACTTGCATTATGTACCATTGAGATGATCTAATATAATTCGACAGAAAATGTTAGTGGTGTAACAAAATAATTCTAAATCAGGCATCTCTGTGGGGATGTTCCATGATTTGGAGTAAATGTCCAGTGTTTTGGGGAATCTAAAATAATTCTAGGAAATCGATACAAGTCATCGAAAAGCACCCAAATGGGTTAAGAATTTCTGCATACAGAACTGTAGCCATTAAGTAGTTCTGCATCCAACAAGATGATGTAAAAGTGATCTGCACTTACAAATAACGTGTGTCCATTAATTCTCCAAAGGAAAAATCTATTTCTCTGATGCACTTGCTACATAACGTGTGGCCTTGTTTACTGTAAACATACTTGCCCCTGCAGCCTGGAAAGCAGTAAAACGGTGTAAGTATCCAGGATGGGAAACTAATTTCAAACCGATAGTGAATACCCACAAGCCTACTGTTCTGTGGGTGTTTATTAAACTTTTCTAGAGGCCCCTCTCAAAAATTGAAATATGAAAATTTAAGTGGATCGAAAATAAGTTTCTGGACACATAAATTACATTTGTTCTACCTCTAGACTGATCATAGGGGATCCACAATATGTTGGTAACCCCACTGACTCAAAGATTTACTGGAACACTGCGTCTTCACTATAAATACTCATTCATAGAATGACAGATATTGACTCTTTAATCTGCCTCCGCCTTTTCATCCCTTGCTAAGTGGATTGCCACAAAAGTAAAAGTATGATTTTTGGAAATATTTCAAATGTAGCCCTCAAACAGGGTGAAAGTGTAGACCTCAGTTTCTTTAGGCAAAACACAAGAACTAGTTTTCAGTGGGTTCACATAAGGTAAGGTGGCTTTCCTCACCTGTTGAGAGAATTACTTTTAGGGGAATTTGCACTGGTCTCCAACTGGAAGAGTTTCAATGCCATTTCCCAAAATAGCGGGACCACAAAGGAACCATCACAGTACCACACACCAGTGTTGTGAACAGGTCGGGTTTGACCAAATAACTAAGTAGCAAGCTTTTTGAAGGGGAAAAAAGGGGGCTTTCCCATGTTCCAGAAGAAAGAGCAACAAAGGTGTAGAAAACATAACATTCTTCGCCACCATTTGCTTTTGAAGACTTGTCTTCCACTGTCCTCATGGTCAATCAACCAGCATCAATTAATCAAACATGTTGTACAAAAGGCTTTCTTGCAAGTACTGACAAGATCAAAAACGCTCCTAAATTTCTAATCATAGTTGTCACTTTTGGATGGATCAATCATTTCTTCCGTACAGACAGATTCAACGTATAGTTAACTAAAATATGTAATCCTGTTATCTCTAACAAGGCTATGAATGTTTAAAGAAATTGCAGGAATTTTACTTTTTTAGTGAATTTGAGGGACCTCCTACAATCCAAAGTAGTTGCAATTAGATTGCTGAATACGCAGCACATACTTCACTTGCTTGTTTTCGGTTTGGATTGCAAAGATAAATGGACATTCAATGTAATATGCCTGAGGCCTTTCTAGAGCTTCTGAAAATACATTAGCTTGCAAGTTTGGAAAAGGCAATCTCTTTTTGTGGCTATTTTTCATGCTATTTTAGGTACTTAATATAATGCACACCTACAGGCAGAGAGTGGTTCATAGAACTTTCATAAGCATGTGAAATATTAGGTGCTCTTCATACAATGATGTGGGATATTCAAGAGACTACATTATAAAAACAAGCATTTTCAATGCAATGGGTCTTGCATTTGCTCAAGTTAGAGCTATTAGCGTTTTAAACTCCTAACCGGACTTTTCTTGCCACACAAATTAAAAGAAAAGAAAATGCAGCAGGATCGCTCTGAAATTGAAAACGGAAAAACCGAGCGCGATATGTAAACCCCAGCGTGATCGCGCTGCATGGAAAATAAACACATAAAGTAGTCCAGAAACCATGCTGAAAACATCGAGCCTCGTATTTTTAGTAGTTTACCGGTGCTGTGTCGGTGGGCTAAACACCAGAAAAGGCATGACGTATGCGTGCCTTTCACAAATGAAAGCAAGCGGATTTTAAAAGGCAAGCCCACCAACCAATGAAAGTGACTGACGTGACATGGGCGTGGTTGGAAGCCCAAAGAGAGATTACTACATGGGACGGAGCGCTTTTTACTCACCCCTAATAAACAGCATGTGATGGGGAGAGGCGTATAAAGACATATTTAAGAAAGTAGAAGCTAGTGCGGTTTTTCTACATATTTGCAACAGCCCACAAAAACAAGGATGGCAGAACCAACTAGTCCATAACCATCTCATCCACCCAATCAGTTCTGTTACCGTTTGCATTACAAGGAGGGCATCCACTAACCAATCACAATACAACAATGACCCCAAAGGAATTATAGAAAGGAAGGTATAAACAACCTGGCTCTATCGCATTCTGCCCTTCAACACATATCACAAGCTAATTTTACTACTGACCAGTGTATGATCAAGAAGCAAAACCAAACACAATATATATTCGACTTACTGATTCTAAATCAGACCTACTGTTTGCCACAGAAAATTAATCATGGGAGGATATGACCCTAATACTACAAGAAGAATTCCCAAAAAGATATCAATATTTTATTCATATTGGAAATCAAAAGAAGGGAAGAGGACTGGGAACTAATCTAAAAGAAAACGTAATAGCCACATTAATTGATAATATTGTAATATAAGACTGTAAAGCGCTTCTTAATAAATGCAACCCTTGTTCACCATTCGTCTGCAACTTCCTATGGCTTTGTCACGCACAATCGAACCCAGATTGTCTCTGGATCGAATAACATAGCAAGTCAAACATTAGACCCCAACTTCTGCAATTCAGACACTATAACAACCTTTGGGAACTCTCTAGTTAGTTAGAGTGAACATCAGCTCATCCCCTTCTTACTTAAGAAGCATTCAAGATTCTCAATTAACTCATCTAATTCAACAACTGACAGAATCTGAAAAAGTGTGGAGAAAGTCATCTACCCACAAACACCCAATTGAAGGCAATAAACTCTGTAAACAAGCTATATGATTGGATGACCACAGCCTTTAACAAGATAATCTCACTGAAAGACATTAAAATATGCCAAAATGAAAAAGAATGCCCCATAGATGAATCAAGACCTATAAGAACAACAGTGCTTTGACAGACCCGTCAGAAATCAAAGAACCGCTTTGACAAAATGTGCCTACAGAGGCACAACAGAAAGTATAAATTGTGCATCTTAGAGAAAAAAAATATTCAAGCAAGATCAACAATGTCAAATTGCCAGTTAAGGAATTCCATAACATGCTATCGAAATTCCAAAATTCTGGAAGAAGTGAAACAACTATTCTTCAGCAAAATAGTCACTCACTGCACCACCAAAGCAGACAACTTAGACTTATAGCTAGAAAACAAGAATAACAGCTGTTGCCCAGAGATGCCAATAAGAAAATAACTCATGCATATCTATCATCCTTAAGAGAAATACCAATCACTGAATTTCAGGCTTTTGTGAAAGCCAGAGGTCCATCTGGCTACCTTTCGAATTGATGCCCTGTTCAAACATTCAAAAAATTCCTATCAACATAAACAGCTATATCAACGAAGAACATAATCTATAATTAATCAATAATTAATCAATAATTCTCCATCAACAGCAAACTTTCCTCAGCAAATAAAGAAAGCATTCAGATGACCATTAATTAAGAAACAATCTGGATGAATACCACCCTATTAACTATAGGACAATTTCTAAAGAGCGCATCCTTGTCAAATGAACTAAAGGAGCAGCATTTCTACAGATCAGACTACCAAACTGAATTCCAAAAGGAAGAGGTGCAGAATCTTCTCTAAAGGGCAATTAACAACGTGGGGGTGGGGGGGGAGGTTGGACAAAAAACAATTGCAATGATGAGAAGGGACCAGGCAAGCAACAAATGCAGGAGAGGGATGAGAGAGAGAGAGCAAGCAACAAAGCAAGAGGCAGCAGGTGCAAACAACAATGCACTAGGGGAAAGCAACAATGTAGAGCGGGATGACAGCCTACAAACACATGAACTTAAATTCAGTGCTGCACCTGATAAAAAAAAAAAGAAGCTTTGACTTTACCTGCTACAATTATTTGGATGACACACACAAGCCCCAAAGAAAAAGGAAACTCAAAACCTGCCTCAATGCCATAGACCAATGAGTAACATATAACTATCTTAAACTAAAATGTTTGAAACCCAAAATACTCACTAAAGGGGGGTGGAACTGTATAACTGGTTAACACTGTGACCTGACACACTTGGATCCTCACTAAGGTACAAAAACTTGGACTTGCCTGGACTCAAACTATCAATGAACACCTAAGTAGGCAAAGTAATAAAGTTAGCTTTCTATTCTATGAAGAGACTATGCTTTTTCCTGATCCTGGATTTCATAAAAATCTCAAGCAACTGTATGACTTATCGTCTCAAAAATGATTTTTTTTTTAAACTGGACTGTATGAAGGTAACCCTCTTTCAACTATGAGATAATGCTACAGACTTCAGAACTCGGCCCCAAGATTGCTTCTACGTGTAACGATATGCAAACCCCTAAGGCTGTCCATTAGCTGACAGTAACAAGAAGAAATGCATTGACAGTATTATGTATCACACACAAGGCAATGAATAATAAAGGTCCTACATTTCTCAGACCAATATCAACAAACACCCATTCTAGATATGTACGTT
Organism: Pleurodeles waltl; assembly: GCF_031143425.1. Taxonomy (NCBI): domain Eukaryota; kingdom Metazoa; phylum Chordata; class Amphibia; order Caudata; family Salamandridae; genus Pleurodeles; species Pleurodeles waltl. The sequence goes on along the minus strand of NC_090449.1, from coordinate 716,036,006 downwards.
CCAGACTATCACTGTGATTAATCATTTCACCATACAAAAAGAAAACAGTCAGTGACACTACTGTCTCCATTGGGGACGCCAAATTAAGGAACTCCTTCCCAACAAAAATAGGAGCCTCTGAAAATCTTGAATTGAGAATAATGCTTCAGTATTGGCTTTTCTCTACGATACCATCCAGAACAACCTGACACCTGATCCTCTAAAAACAAGATAAATAGAACAAACCTCCTTTGTAAACAAAAAGAAAATCTGTAAGCTTGTCAAAACATTATGCAGGGTCACGAGTAAAGTACTATCGAACACCCAAATACCGTTTTTTTTTTATACCACCACGTGATCAAGATTTGATCATGGTCACTGAATACTTATCCTGTGCATGCCTGGCTCCCCAAAACTGATTGTCCATATTTAACTCCTAGACAAACTGAATGCCCTGTTTTCTCTGTATAATTGTGTGAATTTCCTACACCACAACCAAATTACTATTGATACCATCATCTTTCTCTGCCCTATCTATTCCCTATTCAATACCGTTAATCCTTGTCTACTTTGCATATTTACTCCATCAATCATACACATGAACTAACATACCATCCATACACCCGTCCCTAAACGGATCTTATTCTCTCTGATTCTACTGCAAACTAGGGTAATGCATGGTTGTTTCTTCTGAGAACACAAGGCTGAACCATGTAACAAAAAAACAAATCATAAAGCACTTCTAAGCCGCGTCAAAAGTAGTAAGTATTATATAAATGCAATTACAATTCAACATTTATTGTACCTTTATTAACAAATATGAGGTATATACATAAAACGGTTTGCCCAGAATCACTGAAAGTTTAGGGCACGGGTTAAAGCAGGAAACAGAACTCAATTGACCAGATTTAAAAATCACAGACTTAGCCACCAGATCAAATGATTTCCCACAGCGAAGAGAACCCTCTCTTGGGGCAGTGGGACATGAGGCATCCTACACAATTTGGTGTTTCTGCCTATCTAAATAAACTGTTACCTGTTTGAGTGCTGGACCGGAGCATTCTATCAGTTTAAGGAAACTTCTAAACAAAACCAAAAACAGTGAGAAACAATAAATAAGGTTTATGTTTTAGTTAAGCTACCTAATTGTATTAGGAGTGATCACTTTTCTTCTGGAAAACAGCCAAAAATTATGGCATGGTTTCTATTCTTAACTCATTAAGCCATGGAAACTCGTTAACACTAAAAAGATTGCCTGTAGGAAACCTCTCTTTTTGGCATTGTTACACCCACTTTTTGCCTGTCAGTGTGTTTTGATTGTTTTCACACGGATCATGCTAGCCAGGACCCCAGTGATTGTGCTCTCTCCCTCTAAATTTGGTTGCTTAGGACTTTGCTCCCCCCCAAAAGTGGCATACTGGTGCCCCTTTTCAAGTCCCAAGTTTATGGTACCTAGGTACCCAGGGCATTGTGGCACCAGTGTTTCCCTATGGGCTGCAGCATATATTGTGCCACCAATGGGAGCCCATGTAAAATGTGTCTGCAGGCCTGCCATTGCAGCCTGTGTGAAGAGGTGCATGGACCTTTTCACTACAGGTCACTGCACCAGGTCACAGCAAGTCACCCCTATGGTAGGCCCTCCTAGCCCAGAAGGAAGAGTGCAGGTACCTGTGTGTGAGTGCACCCCTGCATGAGCAGAGGTGACGTATGAACTCCAGCTCCATTGCACTGGACTTCATAAGTGCAGGCAAGACATTTTACCCATGTACTGGACACTATCTGTATCTAGCTACATAATGATAACTCCAAACATAGGCATGTTTGGTATCAAACAATTTGGAATCATACCCCAATACTGTTGCCAGTATTGGCTGTATGATCCCATGCACTCTGGGGGCTCCTTAGAGGACACCCCAGTATTGCTCCTACCACTTTTTTCAGGGTTGTGCAACCAGCCTGCGCTGCTGACACCCTCTAGACGGGTTTATGTCCTCCTGCTGCTTGACCAGCTCAACCAGAGGAAGGCAGAACAAAGGATGTCCGGTGGGAGAGGGAGACAACACCCTCACACTTTGAAATAAGTGTGACATGACCTGGTAGGGGTAGCCTCTTCAAGCCACCGGTATGCTTTGAAGGGCACATTTGGTGCCTTTCTTGCATAAATCGGTTTGCACCAGTCCAGGAACCCCCTACTCTAGCACAAAACTGCACAAAGGAAAGGGGAGTGACAACTCCCCTGTCCATCACCACCCCAGGGGTGGTGTCCAGAGCTCCTCCAGATGGCCAATTAGTTCTGCCATCTTGAATCCAAGGTGGACAGAGCCCCATGGGAGCTTCTGCATCGCCAGCTTAGGTAGGTGACGTCACAGCCCACTCCTGATAGGTGGTCACCCTGCTAGGTGACCAATACCCCTTCCTGGGCTATTTAGGGTCTTCCTCTTGGGTGGATCCTCAGATTCGATGTGCAAGATTCCAGCAGGACTGCTCTGCATCATTTACTTCATCTTCTGACCACTGGGACTGCAACTGGACCCTCCAGGAACCGACAATCTGCAACTACAGTGACGACTCCACTCTGCAACACTGTTTCTCCTACTCCTTCCAGCAACTGCAACAGTTCCCCAGCTGTGCATCCTCTGAGGGTGACAAGTCTTCAGCCTGCACAAGAAGTAAAAAGGAATCTCCCTTGGAGTGAAGGAGTCGCTCCCCTGCATCCGCACGACAACCGGCAACGTGGATCTCCTCTCTTCCAGAGTTATGTGCATCCTGCATCACAGGTGGTGGTCTGGAGTGGTCCCCTTGGTCCTCTCCACCAGCTGTCCAACTTGGGAGACAGCAAGCCCTTGCCTATCCTAGAAGAACAGTACCCCTGTGCACTGCGACATCTTGCAGTTACTAAGGCTTATTTGTTCCGCCTCAAAGAGATCTTCAGGCTCTGTGTAGCCTCGGCCTCCAGCACACCTTCCTGCAAAGCACAGTCTCCTCCTGCTGCTCCAGCAATGTGGGACTCCTCTTCAGGTGTGCTGAGTGGGCCTCACTGCGACTCCTGTGTCTGCTGCCAGTAGGTAGGCTGTGGGGCTGTCTCCTCTTTTTGTGTCTCTCCCACCTGCTGAGGGTCACCTCGGACTTCCCTCCTTGGGTCGAGTCCCCTGGGCCTTGCTGGTCCTCTTCAGCCTTGCAAACTCTCTTCTCAGTCTCTTGCATTTCCTAAGGCTTGTTTGTGGTTTTCCAGCACCACTGACTGACTGCAACTCGACCGCCCACATAGGACATCACTTGCAACACTGCTGGGACTCCTCTTCAGCTCCGGTGCTGCACTGCTGACCTTCTTGGTCCACCGTCAACCTCGTCCTGCATCCACAGAAAGGTGGGTGGTGGCTCCTGCCACAACCGGACACTCCATCCCGAACTGGACTTGGTCCCCTTCCTTTGCAGGTCCTCTTATGCCGGGACCCACCTTTCGGTCCTTCCAGACTTGGATGGGTCTTGCACAATTCTTTTCCAAAGTCCTCCTGTTGGTTTTGGGGAAAACCAGGTACCTACCTCCCTCTGCCCTCCTGGTCGCTGGGGTCACTCTGGTAATCACCTCTTGAGGTTCCTAGTTCCTCAAGCTCCCTTCTACTGATTCCACTTCCTTGGGTGGGGGACTGCCTTTCACATTCGACTTCTTTAGTATATGGGTTGGCCATCCCCCAGGGCCCTCACTATTTGCTATTGCTTTTACCAATGCTTATTGCTTTCTATGCTATTTACTGATTGCTAATGTGTATATAATAGTGTGTTTAGTTACCTCCAGTTGGGTGCATTTCCTATTCAGTATTCTAGTATTTGTGCTACTATAATAAAGTACCTTTAATTTTGTAACACTGTGTGGTTATTTCATGGTGTAAGTGCTGTGCGACTATAGGGGTATTGCATAAGCTTTGCATGTCTCCTAGATAAGTCTTGGCTGCTCATCCACAGCTACCTCTAGAGAGCCCTGGCTTCCTAGACACTGCTTACTCCTCACTATTAGGGGATACTTGGACCTGGTATAAGGTGATAATACCATAGGGGCTCACCATACACCAGGCCAGCTTCCTACATTGCCTAATGGGTAACCTTTGTGTATTATATGAGGATTAAGTAGTGCAAAGATAGACTAATATATGCCTTTAAAATAAATACCTTTAGCTGTCAATATTAAAATTTTGTAATGAAGGGGACTTTTTAGAGTACAAATATGAATGAAATTATGCTTGGCTTTAAAGGATGGTCACTTGGAGTTATGAAAGAAGTGCATGCCATTACTTCTTCGTGCTCTCCTAAACGCTTATCTCCTTAGCAGACTCTAGGGATGGAGGAAGCTGCGCCAGGGTCATTGAATGTCCTGTCACTTCATCCCTCATCATGGCCACTTTTCAGATGGATAACCAGCAACAAAGGCTGCCTTGTGGCTGGTGAAGGAGGGGACAAGGATTAGGAGGACCTGGGATAGGAAGTTACTCCTCAGAAAGGAAGATATGATGGTGAAATGAGAAGAGAGAAAAGCAGAAAAGATGAAAGGAAAGAAGGTCAAGAAGAGAGCATGATAGGACAGAGAGGTAAGACTAGAACAGAGGAAGAGAGTGAAACAGAATGACCGCATAGGTGTATGAGCAGGAGACAGGAGGGTGATGTATTATAAAAAATAGAAAATGCAATTAAGAGGTCAGGGACAGAAAGCAGAAGAATAGGAGAGAACGCTACAATGAGATTGGTCTATTGGCGAGAGCTGCTGGACAAATCACAATCTTCCTGTGCCTGAAGAGGGAATAATGTGTAACAATCTGGGTTGGTTGTTAATTGCTGTAAAGCCATTTCGCCAGGATTGCCCTAATAATAAAAAAATGCAAAAAGAGAAACAGCAGCAGAGTAGCGGTAAACTTCATGGGTGGGGGAGGAAACAGGGTTGGTGGTAGCACAGAATACAATTTAGTGCATGAGTGAGGGTAAAGAGGACAGGGGTGGAGTGAGTAAAAGGAATACAAGGGAATCTCGACAGTGATACAGGTATTAAGAGAGGAGAAAAACTTAGAAGGATGAGAAAAATAAAAACAGACTAGTAAAGCAGAAATTGCAGAGCAAGGAAAATACTACTTCAGACAAAGATAATGAGAAACAGTGAGACCCAAGGGACAATCATGAAATACGTGTATGAGTGGCATGTGCAAAATCAAATTCATTATCGCTACTCAGCAGAGGGAACCTAATTCACCTTGTCACCTTGAAGTATTAAAGAGATATTACATTGGACCGTGGTGCACACATCACTAATGAAAGTGAAGGGCTCTCTTCATGAGACGAAGCAGCAGTAAAATGTATAACTGAAATACTTCTTCACTCCTCACAACGGTGGAATGCTAGGTTGGCCACCTTCTTAGTGTACTGCAGTGGTTCCCAACCTTTTGACTTCTGCGTACCCCCACTTTATCATTACTGGAGTATGGGGACCCCCCACTAAATCTTTATTGGATTCCAGGGACCCCCCACTGAGTCAATACTGAAAGCTGGGGACCTAATATTTTTATATTATTTAATTTTCTAAGCAGTCGCGGACCCCCAGGGGTCACTGGACCACAAGTTGGGAACCACTGGTGTACTGTATTTGGGTGCTTAGGACCAAGAGCACTTATCTGGAGAATAGAGCAATGAACCCACCAATGTATGGAAGCTTTATTTTAAACTATACACATACTGCCTTGCATGTTAATGGATACGCCCTCCATTACCTCTTGTATCGCACTCCCCTACGTGTGCTCAAAACCACTTCCATGCCATGTCTTGAGATGAGGTCAAGCTTTACGTCTATGTAAACACATGAGTGAGTGGCAGTGCCAGCACACGGATTGTCTGCAAAGTTATTAAAGAGTAGTCGGAACAACAGCACACACAGGCCACCTTTTGTTGCTACCCTGCTTAGCATCTAAATCTTAAAACCGGTTAGAGATCAGTAAAATGTAAATGCTGTTAATAATTAGACTTCTAGAGCATAATCTCAAAGTATCCGTCCATATGAGTTAGGGTTCTAATTTAGTAACGCAATTGTAATTCTACAATTTTGAAATTACAACAAAACAGAATCCAGAATCACAAGGCAGAAGAAAATGGTTATTGTGCCTTAAAGAATACAGAAGAGCAAAATCTTAGCCCGGGATCCCTTTCTCGGGGCTATGGCGACTTGAGGACGCCATTCAGCGAGATAAAATAACAACACATGACATAACGTGCCCTAGTGCTGCATTAAGTTTTTCATTTGTTTTACTTTGTTTTGATTTATTCTGGTTCTTACCATCATTCCACATTGTGGTGGGAGTGAGCCAACAGATAAACATTGATAAACACCTAATGCTATTTTATACGGGTTTGTTATGCGCTGCTGCACCGGGAAGGTAATAATTAGCACGTTAGAGGAAGCACAGGACAATTATCGTAAAAATGATGTAAATCATTTATCATGCACAGTTTGGATATACTGTAAATTGCCTTGAAGATCGTGACATTGTACTAATGTGCTAGAATAGTTAGGTTTTCTTGTGCTTTCCAGGAGCGAAAGGGCCGTCAATTGCACATTCACATGAACTCTGGAAAAAGTCTGAAAGTCTGGCTCCCTGCGTGTGGGAGATGCCTTTGACATCCCTACTTTGTGAAGGGACAAACCTTGAAAGGAACAACTGCAAACTAAGTTGCTAACAGGGGCTGAATACATCAACATAGACCTTGGTATTTAAAGACATCTGGCAAGCAATTGTGTTCTTCAAAGGGTAGTCACTACGTGATTGAAATGTAAGTACATAGAGTAAACCCCTGTCGTATAAAAAGAAAACGGCCTTAGTGTTTGTAATATTCCATATCAGAAGGAGATAGCCTAATTGCCTTGTTAATTCCTAAGTCAAACTAACTGGTTCCCACGGGTAAGCTTTTGCATTCAGACCGTGAGAGTGACTTGACAAAAATGATCTGTACAGCAGAATAAATCGAGGATTAAAGTTAGTCTCCCTGGAATGTACGATGGCTCATGCTACTTTAATTTCTAGGAAAGTTAGATGGTTTATTATACTTCATTAACCTAGCATTTGAATGTCTAAAACTAAAGTGTAGCATTCTTTATGTAACATTTCAAATACAAATAAAAGTGAATACTCTATTTGATCAACAATGTGCAAAACGGAAATATTGGTTTGTGGCCAACAATACAACAAAGTTTTTGTAGTCTAGACGCAGTGTTTGAAGTTAGAACTTCTGCCCTCATTCAGAAGAACAATAGAGTCAACCACAAAGGTGGTCAGAAATCCAAAAAAGGAACGGGAGGGAGAGATTATGGGTCTGTTAACTCAGCTATGGAAACATTAAGTGAAGATGTGCAACCAATTTCATTAAACGTTTTAAAATAAATCAGGCTTTAAAAAACAACTTTCTAGGCTTGATGTGTAGTGGCACGTGCCATAGCCATTCATGATGAAGATAATGTGCTCTATACATATTGTGTAAGGCTTTGGATCTGCTTCCTTCAAACGTTGACTGTTTTGGCTCAGGAAACTTTGACAATGGCTTGAGAAATGATGGATCATATTTTGTATCAGACCAAAGGAGAATGCCAGTCTTGCCATCTTTTATTTAAAACAGTTGTAGCCTTTAACCGCCACCTTTCACCGGAATGTATGAGGGACTGTATTACATCTAATAATACACTCTGTCACCATACGTAATTCTTTATCTCATCCATGCATTAGATAGATATATCAATCCTTTATTTTTGTTTTATCATATTTTGTCAGTGTCAGCATGCTAGCTTCAAACCTAATGCCTTTGTCACTGTTGCTTCTCCTGACCCCTTTAACAGCCAAATCTGGTCAAACAAATTTACTCATGTAACTTTTTTTATTAAGACTGCTCTACAAAAGTAACATTTCACAACCTGCTCGTTACATTACAGGATGGTGTTGTGTGGTATGCTAGTCAGTGATAGTTGGCTGAGCAAATTTCCCTTCATGTTGTGCATTCTTGCCTGTAATATGTTTTTTCTTTTGCATGGCCTTGAAAATTGAGGCCACTGAGAGGCACTACATGATTTTGTACCTCCCCCAGAAGACTACTTGATTCTTCGGAACTGGAGGTACACCTGAATTGTACCCTCACACTGCAGAGTGGCAAATGTCTCGATCATCAGGATGTCGGGAGAACGAAGGCTGATGGCAGTTCAAAGGACAGGAAATAGGCATTTTTATTGAACCCTTCCATTGGTAAATCTGAGCTGTCCTCTGTAAATGGGTGGGGGGAGTTTCCAATCCCCAAAAATAGTGTGATTATGCTTACGACTGATGTGCATGAGGAACATTCTTGGTAAGAATAGTAACTTCTATAAGGAAGTTTTGTACGCTGTATAAATTGGGGATTCACTGTACTAGATTAACGCTGTTCCAATTTCTCGGTGCCTGAGGAGAAAGAGGCCAGAGTCAAAGTGATGAATGAGTTCCCAATAAGTGAGATTCAAAAGAAGCAAACTAAGAAGTCCTCAGTTGGAGTTTGGTCAATAATCACCAATGGGTTGCATAATCAAATCTGCTGAAATACCTCTTATTATTAATAATTACAAACTGCTAGTGAAAAAGGCACTGAGTCACTTGCTGCTTTCTGCTGCAGAAATGCTTGGTGTTGGTTATCATACCATGCAAAAACAACAGAAGGGAACCCGTACCGTGCTTAGCCTATCTCTCCATACCAGTCCAAGGGGACCATCCTATGGTATGAAAATGAGTCTGACCCACTGGGATTCAAGGTGGCATTCTTCATTAAAGAGTCCTCGTCCAGATACCTGGTGTATCTGGACGGGCTCAATCTTGTAGCCAAGGGAGCTCTTTGGTTATTGGGTGGGACCCTACATTTCAAATAGTCTAGGATGTCCTGAGGGTTAATTTTATTTTCAAAGGCCCCCCTGACTGAGTTGAAAACAAGTATGGATGCACTAAGGAAATTAGTTCCTCTGTATCCCTGGGTCAACATGTTTCAGCCATCACACCAATGCCTCACCATGCAAGTTGGCATTTGTCAAGACCTCATTGCTGTTTTTGTATGGCTAGATTTTCGGAATTGGAATATAGAATTGGTGATTGTGTTTCATCTATATAAGGGAGCCCAATGTATGCCCAGGAGTGTCAGATTCGTTACAAATTTAGAGGTAAGTTTACCTAATGACTTTGTGTTAGCACAGACACAGTGTTGCAGTACCAGGCGTTTTTTTTTTTTTTTTTTTTTACAAATCATTCTTTTCAAATGTGTTAGTCTAATTAAGTCAGCTAAACTGAACCAAGCCTACAATTTCCAGAATTCATTAGACTGTTATAGGGCCCGGGACTGGAAAATGGTGTCCCTGATGACAGAGTCTAAAGAAAACTACTGACCCGATAGATCAATGCCACACGTTCATAATATGTAGATTTATTTTATGGTGATATTATAAAAACCAAGGGTGGATCTTGACATCTTGCTCTCCATTAACTGTACAGAGACCCGCACTATAACAAACTGCAGGCTTGTTGCTATCACAACGGGAGGCTTTCAGTTTGAAAGAACCCTCCACTGGAAAGCAACTTCACCACAAAGTGCAACACTTCAGCTTAAGAAAATCCATGCATTTGCTACAGAATAAAGCGCTGTAGCGGGTAAACCTAGTACTAATACCATCACACAGATCTAATTGAAAGCATGGTACATGAAACATGACTTATATTTGGATCAAAAGTGCAAATAGTTTATTAGGAGTTATCTAGGTTTATTGAGTGGAAGAGTAAGTTCTACAAAGTAGATTCATACATTGGCACCACATTTCTAGAAAGCAGATCTTGAGAGTACTAAACAACTCTAGCCAGTAGCAATGGATATGGTCACTGATGATGTATTTGTAAATGCTCTCTTAGTTGCTTTGATGGAGTTTGCCGCATTTTAAAAGGCTAAATTGGTCCGTCAGATCTGTTTACAATTTGATATTGACTAAATTCTGAAATACATCTTCTAATGAACGAGCTCTTTTAGAGTACCCTAGTTCTTTTAGGGTCTCGACGCCCTTCCCATATAATGACAGGAGTCACTGCGTGTATAACAGAGTGATGCTGGAAAGAGGTGGAGGTGGGGAAGGCTCGACGCAGGCCCGGAGTGTGCGTACGAGCACACAGTTACACAACGATGAAAAGAAATCCAAGGTTTAATGGCATCCTGAATAAATTAAATATCCCCTTCACATAAAAGAAACATATTACAACGTTTATCTTATTTGATATACATTCCAAAAACTAATTAGCCCACTGGCGATATAAATATTACAGCCATAAACTGCATCGCTCCCAGGAGTTCACAGCAAAGCCTCTCACGTCTGAGAAACACACATTTGGGAATAGTTTTGCAATTCAGACAAAATGTCTAATATGGTCTGGAAGAGAGTGCGAGGCCTGGAGTGCCTGGGCGCTCAGCAGGGGTGCGGCGAGCACTAATGCATAGCGCTAATCAACGGAAACTGCTGGTAAGGGTCATAAAAGGACAACAAAATAATGTAAAATGGCGTTCAAGCTGAGGCACTAAAATAAGGGGCATTGTGGGAGCCGAGGCACAGACTGCTGTACCTCACAACTGTTATTTATGCGCGAAGTAACACCTCCAATTTTTGTAGTTTCATTCGTGCCCTTTCAGGCACACACGTTGCTATGAAACTAAGAATCATAATGAACGGTGTGCGGTGATTTTCTGAGTTCCATATCGTTTTTACTACGTTACATATTTACGGGGTGCACACCTACAGCCTTACTGTGAACGCCCAAAAAGTGGCACAATTAGATTTTGCACCAAAGTGAGCCTAGATGCAAATTTGCCTAGATGCTAATTTGCTCCCATTGCACGAAAGGCTGGACCCCAGCTTTCTGTTTACAATTTATTCACAACGTAGTAAGAGCAACTGTGCAATAGCCATGGTTTCCCTGTGTAAGAGCCAACGCTAATGTGCTCATTTTTAATGCACCTGTACAGTATGTAACCGCCAGCAGATTACATTTTGACACGTTACTGCGCTACTTAAGGCCTAGGTTGCAGGTCCGCAGAGGAGACGTAGCAAAATGGGACCTGCATGTTCCTTCTGCCGCCATCTTGTCCCAGCCACGAGCCAATGCAAAACACAACTACTGAATTGTTTGGCACAACTGTGAAGATGTTCAGTGGCTGGACACAGCAAAGCTATCAAGCTGAAGGTGCTTCTTGTACCAGCCAGGAAGTACTTTATCTGCTTCAACAAAATATTGTGTACAATAGCTTGTGCATAGCACTTTTTTTTTCTGCATTTGGCACATCACTTATTTGTGGTTTTATGTGCAATAAGCCACAATATCAAAACTCAGAATTCACATGTGTACACATTCTAAATTGTATTGGCAACTGCACCTTGTCTGTAGAATTATAAAATATGCTATGATATTATGGTCATTTCAAAACCTCACTAAATTGATCAGTGACAACTGCAAACTATGACGCAAAGGGTCTGGTTGTGAATAAATATTATATATTTACTCCGTTCACCAATCTGTGCAAACACAGTGTTTATACTGAATAGAAAATCATATTTCAATTCATTTAGCTGGAAATGAGGAGAGAACATTTTGCTCTCCCTTAAATTCTCTTTTTAGTTGCAGATTGAAGCTCCAGGGCAGTGAAAGAGGCTGTGCAGTTGGAAGTCAGTGGTTCTGAGTTCAGCCCAATCAAACACCTATGTAAGCCTGATTTACGTTTGCCTCGCACACTGAAAGTTTATCTTACTAACAAAGGGTCTCAATTCCCTTATTTAATGTGAGGCATTCTAATACTTGAGTGATCATAATTGCAATTAAATCATAACATTTTGTTTTAATGCCCTAATATATTCAGGCTTTTATATTATTTAGCTTAGAGAAGTTGTAATCACATTTTCTCACTGTAATAAAATGTGACTGTAGTTTAAAAATCATTTTCCTGATCATGAGTACACAAAAATATATCCCTGTTCCGTATGTTGTAAAAGAACATTGTGAACTAACAAACACATTAATAAAAGAAGCACTTCTTAATAACATTATTTTCACCTGCTGTTAAATTTAGTTTGGCAAACACGAACGCTAGTTCCCCCAGAGCCCCAAAGCAATACACCAGCCACAAATCTGTAACACTAACAGATTGAAGGGTTTTTCGCCATGTCCCTCTGGGCAGTTTCATTCTTATTGCTGTTTTGACACCTTTTGAACATTTTGCACTTTTTATGAAACATTGTATTTACAGCTATTTTTAACCCTGAAGAACGAGTTACTTACCTTCGGTAACGACTTTTCTGGTGGATACATTAGCTACCTGTGGATTCCTCACCTCATGAATACTCCCATGGCGCCAGCATTCGACGGAAATCTTCTTACCAGTCTCTGCACGTCGACGAGGACGTCACTGTCTCGCACGCGACGCCGTCTGACGTCATACAGGCAATAAGAGGTCCTCGACGACGTGCGGACGTCAGTACCAATAATTTTTTTACGTGCATGAGAACAACCAGGCAATGCAATGAAAGAACAAAGCAACATCCATTATATTGTAAAAATACACCACATTGTATGAATAACTGTAAATCTTTTTATGTACATATATATATATATATATATAAAACTCTCTCTTTTAAAATATATACACACACCAAGTATATACATAAAGATATATACACATATACCTATATATATATAAATATATTATATATATACATCTATTGCACCCTCAAAGATCAAGAGGAGCACACTCAAGGATTACTTGGCAAGACCATAAAGGCAACGGGGAGGCGGGTGGGACCGTGAGGAATCCACAGGTAGCTAATGTATCCACCAGAAAAGTCGTTACCGAAGGTAAGTAACTCGTTCTTCTGATGGATACAACTACCTGTGGATTCCTCACCTCATGAATAGAGTCCCAAAGCAGTACCACGCCCGGCGGTGGGTGCCTAAATGGTCAAACCAAGAAATCCTGCAGCACTGACCGTGCAAAATGGCCGTCCCTTCTAACCTCAGAATCTAAACAGTAATGTTTTGCAAAAGTGTGAAGGGACGACCAAGTTGCGGCCTTGCAGATGTCGACCACAGGAACACCTCTGGCTAAGGCCGAAGTGGCCGACTTAGCTCTGGTGGAATGAGCTCTAATGCCCTCAGGAGGATCCTTCTTTGCCAAAGAGTAACATATTTTAATGCAAAGAACAACCCACCTGGATAGTGTTCTCTTGTGGACTGCCTTTCCTCTCCTCTTGCCCACGTATCCAATAAACAGCTGATCCTCCAGCCTGAAATCCTTTGTTCTATCGATAAAGAAGCTCAACGCTCTCTTTGGGTCCAGACGGTGCAGTCTTTCTTCCTCTTTGGAAGGATGAGGCGGAGGATAGAACGTGGACAAAGTAATTGCCTGAGCCAAATGGAAGGGTGAAACAACCTTCGGGAGGAAAGCAGCCTTGGTCCTCAACACCACCTTATCCCCATAAAAAGTTGTATAAGGGGGTTTTACTGATAAGGCCTGCAACTCACTCACTCTCCTTGCTGATGTTATAGCTATCAGGAAGACTGTTTTTAAAACCAAATACCTCAAGGGGCAAGAATGCATAGGTTCAAAAGGGGACCCCATAAGGAAAGTCAGGACTAAGGACAAATCCCATTGCGGCATAACGAATGGCTTTGGAGGATATTGATTTAGAAGACCTTTCAAGAATCTGATAACAATAGGGGATTTAAATAAAGATGGTTGGTCTGGAAGACATATGAAGGCTGACAAGGCCGATAAATAACCTTTAATGGTAGCCACTGCACAACCTTTCTACGCCAGAGATAGAGCAAAAGACAAAACGTCCGATAGATGAGCATGTAAAGGATCAATCTGCCTCTCTCCACACCACGCAACAAATTTAGACCACCTATTAGCGTAGATAGATTTAGTGGAGTGTCGCCTGGCCGCTAATATAACATCCACTACCTCAGGCGGGAGAGAGAAGGAACTCAGGTTGCCCCGTTCAATCTCCAGGCATGTAGGTGCAGACTCTGGAGGTTGGGGTGTAGAACCTGCCCCTGCGACTGCGAGAGGAGGTCTGCCCTGAAAGGGAGACGGAGCGGCGGGCACGTTGAGAGTTGGAGAAGGTCGGAGTACCACACCCTCCTTGGCCAATCCGGAGCTATTAAGATTACTAGAGCCCGGTCTTGGCGAATCTTCCTCAATACTCGAGGAATCAAGGGTATGGGAGGAAACGCGTAAAGCAACTGGCCGCACCAGGTCATTTGAAACGCGTCCCCCAACGCTTCCTGCATCGGATACTGAAGGCTGCAGAACAACGGACAATGCGCGTTCTCTCGAGTGGCGAACAGATCTACCCGAGGAAACCCCCAATTCTGGAAGATTAAACGGACTTGATCTGGATGGAGACGCCACTCGTGGTCTGCCGAGAAGTGGCGACTGAGACTGTCCGCACGCACGTTCAAGACTCCGGCCAGATGGTTTGCTATCAAGCAAATCCGATGGTCCTTTGCCCAGGACCATAGTCGAAGAGCTTCTCTGCAGAGAAGGTACGACCCCACTCCTCCCTGCTTGTTTATGTACCACATCGTGGTAGTATTGTCCGTTAGGACCTGTACCGACTGACCACGAAGGGAAGGGAGGAAGGCCTTGAGAGCCAGACGTACAGCCCGTAACTCTAACAGATTGATGTGAAAAATCTGTTCCTCTGGAGACCAAAGACCTTTGATCTCCAGATCCCCCAGATGAGCTCCCCACCCTAGAGTGGAAGCATCCGTTATGACTGTGGCCACTGGTGGCGACTGCTGGAACGGTTTTCCTTGTGAAAGATTGTTGCTTGCAATCCACCACTTCAAATCCACAGCAGCATCTCTGGAGATCTTGACAGTACCCTCTAGATCCCCTCTGTGTTGAGACCACTGCCTTCGGAGGCACCACTGAAGAGCCCTCATGTGCCAGCGAGCATGCGTGACCAACAGAATGCAGGAGGCAAAAAGACCGAGCAGACGAAGGACCTTGAGGACTGGAACTACCGCTCCATTTCGAAACATTGGAACCAAATCCTGAATATCTTGAATCCGCTGAGGCGGAGGAAAGGCCCGACCCAATGTCGTATCCAGTACTGCCCCTATGAACAGGAGGCGCTGAGAGGGCTCCAGGTGAGATTTGGGCTCGTTCACCGAAAAGCCCAGGTCGAACAACAACTGGGTTGTTGACTGCAGATGACGCAACACAAGCTCCGGGGACTTGGCTTTGATCAACCAATCGTCCAAGTAAGGGAATACTGCTATCCCCTTCCTTCTGAGTTCTGCCGCAACCACCGACATCACCTTCGTGAAGACTCGAGGTGCTGAAGTAAGACCAAACGGAAGGACCGCAAACTGGTAGTGTTGCGATCCCACCACAAACCGGAGATACTTCCTGTGTGACTTGAGTATCGGGATATGAAAGTAAGCATCCTGCAAGTCGACAGACACCATCCAGTCTTCCATGTTCAACGCCAAAAGCACCTGTGCTAGGGTCAGCATCTTGAACTTTTCCTGCTTGAGGAACCAATTCAAGATCCTCAGGTCCAGAATTGGTCTCAAACGACCATCCTTCTTGGGAATCAGGAAATACCTTGAGTAAACTCCTTGACCCCTTTCCTGCTCCGGGACCAACTCCACCGCGCCCTTTAAAAGGAGGACTTCTACCTCCTGTTCTAGCAACAGGAGGTGTTCTTGTGAACAATACGAAGGGCGGGGCGGGATGAGGGGCGGAAACTCCCGAAAGGGAAGGGTGTAGCCTTTTCCCACAACACTGAGAACCCAAGTGTCCGACGTAACAGTCTCCCATTTGGTGAGAAAATGCTGTAATCTTCCCCCTACAGGAGAGGAGTGAGTGGGAAATGGTGGAAGCCTAAGGCTGCTTCCCCTGCTGCACCCCGCCAGAGGATGAGGAAGAGGCAGAGTGCTGCTGAGAGGCTCCCCTGGTGCGGACCCTACCCCTCCCCCTAAAAGATCTATAGGGATGGGAAGAGGCAGGTTGCTGATATCTTCCCCGAAAGGAAGAGGAGGAAGAGCCACGCCCAAATCCACGAAACCTCCTGAAGAATCTGGAAGAGGCCGTGGAAGAAGGAGCTTGGAGTCCCAACGACTTAGCCGTGGCCCTGCTCTCCTTAAAACGTTCCAAGGCCGAATCAGCCTTAGCCCCAAACAGTTTGTCCCCATCAAACGGGAGATCCAACAATGTGGACTGTACATCTGCCGAAAAGCCCGAGTTACGGAGTCAGGCCTGTCTCCTTTCCACCACAGTTGTGCCCATTGCTCTGGCTACCGAGTCGGTGGTATCCAGTCCCGTCTGGATAATTTGGGTCGCAGCAGCCTGGGCATCAGAGACAAGATCCAAAAGACCCTGGGGAAGCTCTGTAAACGAAGAGGAGATGTCATCCATCAGAGCATGAATATACCTCCCCAGGATACAGGTCGCATTAGTGGCTTTTAACGCCAGACTGCAGGACGAAAAAATCTTCTTCGACTGCGCCTCTAGCTTTTTTGAGTCTCTGTCCCCAGGCACCGTCGGGAAAGAACCAGGCGCTGACTTGGACGAACAGGAGGCCTGCACAACCAAGCTCTCCGGCGTAGGGTGCCTAGATAGGAAACCAGGATCAGTTGGAGCCGTCCTATACCTCCTGGCCACGGCTCTGTGAACTGCTGGGGAAGATGCCGGCTTCTTCCACACCTCTAAAACCGGATCCAGCAGAGCGTCATTAAAAGGTAATAGAGGCTCCGCCGCGGCTGAGGCCGGATGCAACACCTCTGTCAAAAGGTTTTGTTTCGCCTCCACCACCGGCAAAGGCAGGTCCAAAAAACTAGCTGCCTTCCGTACCACTGTATGAAAGGAAGCAGCTTCCTCGGTATATTCCCCCGGGGACGAAAGGTCCCACTCAGGGGAAGTGTCCAGCCCACTGGCCGACTCCAGTCCACGCAGCCCATCACCCGAGTCCTCTAGCTCTCCTTCCTCTAGGGCTCGTTGGTACTCCTGCTCCTCTAGTACCCGGAGAGCACGCCTCCTTGAACGCAGTCGTTGCTCAATCCGCGGAGTCGACAACACCTCCGCTGAAGTCGGAGATCGGCGCCGATCTTCCGAAGCCACCGACGCCGCATCCGGCGCCACAGGTAACTTCGGCGCCGACTGAAGAGCAGATGAAACGGATGGACCCACCGGAGTCACAGGCCGAAATCTCGACGTCGACGGGATGGAAATCCCTGGGGCCAATCCCTCCGAAGCCATCGGAGCGGCCACCGGCGCCGACACTGGCGCCGAGCCCACGTTCCCAAACGGGAGAAAGGGCATAAAGGGTGCCGGCCGAAGAGGCGCAGGATCACCCAAAGAAAAGGCCAAAGGCCCAGCCGGAGCACCCCCTGGAGCCATCTGTTGGAAGATGGCATACATCGCATTCAAGAATGCGGAACTATCGGCTCCAGGGGTGGGAAAAGCCGGATACTGGGGTGCCTGACTCGGAGGCGACCCCGACGCCGGCCTCGGCGTCTGCGCCGGAGAAAACACCTGAGGCTCCAATACCTCAATCACCGACGCCTGTCCAGGCGAAGTTGGAGACGTCGGAGAGAGCAACGGCGTCGAAGGATGCGGCGTCACCGTGGGGCTGACCTCCCATGTCCTCCGGCGCCGATCCGGAGACCTGGAACGAGCCTCCCTTGAATGACGCCGAGATTCTCTACGGCGCCGGGATTCTCGATGACGCCGATGTCTTGGAGAAGACTTTTTCTTGTGATGCTTCTCCTTTGACTTGGCCATAAACAGCTTCGCCTCGCGTTCTTTAATGGCCTTCGGATTCATGTGCTGACACGAATCACAAGTCGAGACGTCGTGGTCGGAGCTCAAACACCAAAGGCAATCGGAATGAGGATCCGTCACCGACATCTTGCCTCCACACTCACGACAAGGCTTAAATCCAGACTTTCTCTGCGACATTATTTCCACAGAGAAAGAGTACGCAGCAAGATATACACTGTAACCGCAAGAGTAACAGTTGCTCCCTCGAAGATAACCGTTTCGAATGCACGGAAAAAAGGGAACTGACGTCCGCACGTCGTCGAGGACCTCTTATTGCCTGTATGACGTCAGACGGCGTCGCGTGCGAGACAGTGACGTCCTCGTCGACGTGCAGAGACTGGTAAGAAGATTTCCGTCGAATGCTGGCGCCATGGGAGTATTCATGAGGTGAGGAATCCACAGGTAGTTGTATCCATCAGAAGTTCCATTGTCTGGAACATTACTTCTCATTTATGATACTGCCAAGATATCCCATGCAATGCTCAATCATATTAATGACTTCACTCAAATCTTTGCAACTCATTCGGCATTTTTCTTATTAATTGGAAAGAGGGGGTTAAAAGCACACAGTCTTAGCACGCATGGGCACAGTAGGTGCAAAAGGTCTTTTAACATTTAGTTTTAAGTCGTGTTTCAAAAAATGTGTTTCACATCAACATATTTTCATAAAAACAATAACATATCAATCAATGATTTTCTAGTTTCTTTGCTTCACAAGAATGTCCTTCCTTTTTTAAAATTTTATTTATTGAATGTTGCATGTGATATAGAGATACAATTCAGTACACTCATGAATACTGACAGATAACTTCTGATACAAGCAGGCGTGGGCCACCCCGAATCAGCGGGGTGCATTGCTCAGAGTGTATAATAACAAGGTTTTATGTTTCCTAATTTCACAGTTTCTTATATTTCTACCGTTGTAGCCATCATAGTGGTATAAAACCAGGAACCATAGAACGAACTCCCTTTCGCCCCTCACAACAGAGTAATAGGCACGCAATACGGAGCCCCACATGTCCAAAGAAGTGATAAATGTACATGTGACCACCTCACTTGTGGAATTGGGTATCTATCCTGTTGAACTCGGAAACCTTGGCACAATATGCTCCCAGGACAACTACGTTGACCCTGGCTCATTGGCTTCCATGTGTGCTGCAATACTCCAATGCCTTTCCTGTGAAAGCGGTCAGGAGGGACACCCTATCGACAATGATCGGGTGCTGGCAGAGACCTCTGCTCTCTTCCCCTCTCCGCGCTATTTCCTCTGCCCCAGCCCAGCAATCCAACTCTGTATGCTACCTGCAATAGCATGGTCCATCCGAAGACTTCTAGTGCATGACCAGGGCCCGTCTGGCCAGCACCAGAGACAGAGAGACAGATGCTAGAACCTAGCATCCCCTGTGGGTAATTTCAGGGATGGGGAGAGCCCAAAGAGGCAGACCTCCAGTCCCCACAGGTTAGCCCGATCCAAGGTATGCTCCAGGTCAGACACGCACCCCCCCCGCCCCCCGAACCACCAAGCTCCCGAACACAATCCGGTCATATGTATGAAATTGGCATTGGGCTACTGACAGTGAGCACATTGCATAGCTGTAGTGCCCTGCACTGTATTAAGGTGGTGCAGTGTTCGGTACACAAACACAAAAAGTTGAACTGTATGTAGCAGAAGTGGGTGTTTCTTTAAACTGTAAGAACCCTTTCCAATGCCAGTGTCCATTCTCCATCCTGGAGCCCCCGGCCCATTGCTGTTTCCCATCTGCCCCGGAGCTGTACAGAAGTAGCCGACCTGCAAAGCCAATAGACTGCCCTACAGCACTCCCCAAAGGTCAGGACAACATGCAGAACCTCATGTGCCCGCAGGTCAGACGGCCATATGGCATGGATCGCCAGCGCCATCACCGTGTATGTAAGGAACCTCAAAGCAGGCAATCCTGCATCAGTCACCAGGTCCTCAAGTGATCTTGGCCTGCCTACAGCATAACAATCCCCCACCAAGAGGATGTGCCCAGCAGTCCAAACGCACAACATCCAGGACATGAGAGAACCACCACTAGGCATTGGGAGACCCATTAATGGCACAACTTGTGAGTACGGCAGTGGCTGACCCGAGAAATTGGCAAACTTCTTTCTAGCAGGAAGTTTCCACAGGACAAGTGACACTAGCCAGACATGATCCCGGTCCGCTCCGTAGAGTCCTAACTCCAGTCAGTGACAGCCTGTGACCCAGTGAGCCAACAACTGTACTTGTGCCACTATATAGTATAGCTCTAAATTTGGGATCCCCAACCCACCTTCCCTTGTCAGTAATTGCGGGTATGCAGCAATGCCCCTGCACTGTCTACCATCCCAAATTAGTTCAGGCACCAGAGTATCCAGGGACCGAAATCATGACATAGGTATTCAGGGAGGGAGGTTCACAATCAGCAAAGCAACCTGGGTAAGATGATCACCTAATCATTAGAGGGAGTCGCATCGTGCAACAGTATGCAGCACTTGCCTTCAGGGATTGAAGTGCACCCCGCAAACTACCCTCTCTACTATCAGCATTGCAATGAACAATTTGGATTTTAAGGTATTGGAACATCCGGGGTTCCCAGGGTATACCACTGTCTTCAACCACTCAGAGTGGTTCAACTGAGTCCCCGCAAACTGGGAAAACACAATTCCTCCAAGCTAGTGACCAATCTCGTCACTTCGCCCAGTTGATGTAGCATCGAGGCACACCAGGGTACTCTAGTTTTGACATCCCGCAAAAAAAACAAGAGCATGATGTCCGCGTATAGGGAGATGTTATGCTCCCCATCATGGAGCAGTATGCCCTTACTCAGGCCTTGTTGCCGAACGGTGCCTGCAAATGACTCAATGGCCAAAATATATAAGGGGGGTGGGGGAGAGAGAAGAAAGAGGGGCCCTGCCTTGTGAAAATCTCAAGTGGGTCTTTGATATTTTGCCCAGTTTTCACCGGAGCTCGAGCCCCGGTATACAACAGTGTTATCCACTTGCCCCATTCAGGGACCATGTTCATGCAATATATTACTGTCTGCTTATAGATCCTCTGCAAGGTATCAAAGGCCTTACACAGGTCCACTAATAACACTACTGCCTCTGGGGCAGCGTCCAGTACCCTGCAAAGGTGCCTAATATTCAGAGAGGTGTTGCAATGTGGCATAAAGCCATTCTGACCCTTATATACCAGATGGGGCAAGTGGGGCTGCAAATGGGTAGTCAGTACCTCACTGAGGATTTTGAAGTCGATGGTGAGCATCGACAGAGAGCAGTACAAGGAAGTCTCTTCCAGTGTTTTTCCCAGGCTTCAACAGGGAGATCAGCAGTGGCACACATGGGTGGTAGGATGCCTGCCTCCCACACCAAATCATTTAGAACCACCAGCCAGGGCACTGGGAGCGAGCTAAACACCTGTTAGAACTCTGCAGGGAGACCATCTGCCCCAGGGGTTTTCCCCGTCACTAGATCAAAAACTTGTCAATCATGTCATCTGCGAGGACAGAATCCACATATAAGTCGTTGTAGTGTTTAACAAACTCCCTGGGTGTGAACGGGTGCACAATGGAAGGCCAGCAGCAGCCCTAAGTATATGTATGGCTGGCGACCGCTGCTCTGAGGAGCCAAGCCAGGCCAATAACCTTCCAGCTCTGCCCAACTCTGCCTGGGTCCGAGCCACAAGTTGTTCTTTATGGAAGAAAATGCCAAGCCGACCTATGGGGTCCACATGGGACACCTGCATCTCCAAAGATTCCGGGAAACAAGAGGGCTCAAGCAGTGATGCAGCTTCCAGGTCGTGCAACCTGGACTCCAAGCTGTTAAACTTGTATTCTAAAGTTCTACACAGCACAGTCTGTACACCTATGCAATGACCCCGGATCACAACTTTAAACGTCTCCTAGATACTGGTCACAGATGCAGTGCGCTGGTTATGCTGAAAATATCACTATTTGCCCCTCTGGATCGCCAAGTGATGCAACAGTTCCTGGCGGGGGGGACCTCAAAGTAGGGATCGAGGCCAGCCTTCTTCCCCAGTTCAAACGCATAATAAGTGGGTTATGGTCAGAGTAAGTACGAGCCAGGTACTCCTGCTGAGTGGCCTGGTCAGCTACTGTGGGGGACCCCAGAACTTAACAGTGCATGCAGGTCATGCATCGGGGAATAAAATGACTACTCCCATGCCTGGTCATGCCAGAGTTGCCAGAGATCCAGAAGGCTTCAATTGGCCATCCACTGCCAAGAAAAGGCAGCCATCCTGTGAACAGGAGATTCGAGGAATGGAGGGGAGGATCAGCCCAAAAACACATCTGTCAGACAATGAAAGTCTCCCCCGTTTGGTATGGTAATGTTGGTGCAGTGCCCAGGATTCTAGGAAGACCCACTGGTTAACATTGGGGGCAACAGATGCACTCAGCCCCGGAGACCTCCAATCCAGTGTTTGAATAAGCAGCACTTACCTTCCCTCCCTGTCAATGTGTTCAGACTAGCAGTAGAACAGGACCCCCGCCCGGATCCATATAAGCGTGCCCCTAGCAAAGGAGGAGTAGAAGGTGTTGAAGACCTGGCCCCTCCACCTTCTACACAGGTGTGTCAGCTCAGGATCCACCAAGCGGGTTTCCTTAAGGAATGTAATTACTACGCCATTCTTACTAGATAAGAGTATATCAGGCAATGTTTGCAGGTGCAGGGCATCCCCTTAATGTTCCAAGTAGGGACAGTATAACAAGGGACCTATGTAGCCATCAGCTGATGTGTGGCAAATGACATTCCCCTCGACCCCCAGTGCCGTCCAACCCAGCACCCAAGTTGCAGCTGTAGAGAAGTGGAGTACAGTGTTGCCCAACCACGTGAGTGGTCCCCACAAGCTCCATGTGCCAGTTGTGCCATAACAAACAAATCCCCTTCCCCACCCGCTGGGCCACCACAACAACGGTCAGGTGCCTATACCCCAACAAGCCACCACCTTGAGAGTCACTCTGTTGCCAGTGACAACGCACTACAAGCATCCACTGTAAGTGGCATGCCAGCTCTGAACAGTGAGAAGTGAGTTCACCATTCACCAGCCATCATCTCTGATGAAACCACAGGAATCCTTGCTGTAGAAACAAGAGCAAGCGGGACCTCGTAGAGCAGTCATCATCCATGATCCCTGCAAAGAGCAAGAACCCTGACAGAAAGGGGCAGGAAACAAAGTTCATGAGCCATATGAGGTGTCAGGAGAGGTCCCTGGGAGGATCCCACAAGGGCCGAATCACAGTCGGTACCATTATAGGATCAGCCAAGTTAGCAGCCTCCCGACATCGAGCATGGCACACCGCATAGCTGGCTAGTCCCCGCCTAAGGGTCCTCTTTGGTTAGGTCCATCTGTCGTGTTGTCTGGTGTCCTTCCAAACAGCATGCTCTGTGCCTCCCCTTGCAGCGCTGTGGGTGAGGCAACAAGCCCTTGGCTGCCTCCCTCCTGTACGATGAGATTCACTCCATTCCCATGCCTCTGTTGGGGTATCACAGAAGTATGTGCGACTATCAGATATGACCTTAAGGTGGAATGGAAACAGCCGCATATACTGGAAGCCAAATTCTCAGAGCGAGCGTTTCACCTTCAATTAAGTAGCTTTCCTCCACTGAGCAGCCAGTGGGTAGTCTAGCAAGAGGGCAACTTTAGCATTCCCGAGCCACAGAGGGCCTTTCGAGCAGGCCACAAGCAACAGTGTGTCTGTCTCTGTAGTTAAGTAAGCACATCACCACTGGGCGAGGCTGTTCCCCAGCAGTATTAGTTGCTGGTGCACTTGATAAGCTCTCTCCAAACCAAAGAATTGAGAAAGCCCTTGTTGCTCCACAGCTGTGCAGAACCACTGTTCAAGAAATGCCACCATATCACATTCTTTCAAACCCTCAGGAAGGCCAACCACTCAGACGTTGTACCTGCTGCGGCTCTCTGAATCTTCTGCCTGCTGATCTAACAGTGCAACTTTCGTGGTAAGTGATGCCACCTGCTTTAGGAGTTCATCCACAATGTGGTGCACTGTTTGAATGACAGTCTTGTTGGATTTCATCTTGTCCGCTAATTTGCAGTGGTTGTCATGCATGAATGTTCATGTCAATCGACACACTATCAATTTTAGCTTCTAGCGTCTCTCTATGATGGCTTCCAGGATTTGGTCCATCTTGTCAGGAACCTCTCAACACATGCGAGGCACCCATCTTCCACCTGTGTTTCCTCTATGTAGGGTGGCATGGTATCTGGTGCAAGCCATTGTTCCCCAGCAGTAGGATCACTTGGCAGAGGAACTATAGGGGCTCGTGGGCCAGTAGGAGACAATGACCCAGACCGCCCCTTCGATTCGATAAACAGCTCCCTTAGGGTTCTAAACAATAGGTCCCCTGAAGGGGCTGGGTTCCACTTCAAGTACCAATGGCAGTGGAGAAGGTGTAACCCTGGTAGGCACGGCCTCTGTGGGTGACTGCCGTTTACCTCTGCCGGCCCCTCAGCGGTTGACACATTGTGGCCAGTGCCTCTGACGTGCCTCCTCCCCCACGGGTTCCCTATGGCAAAAGGTGCCTTCCGGTCCTTCGGTGTTGGCAGCAGTACAGGCCCTCAAGCTGCCTGTGCTTATAGTACCAGAGACCTTGAGCACACCTCTGCTCTGAGGCACCTCCTGGCTCCTCTCCAGTGCTCCATGTCTTAGGGGGTGGGTAAGAAAGGTCATCCGCTGTGGTGACTGGGATCCATTCATGAGGAAGCGCCACCTCTTGCCACACAATGCAGTCTGTGGCACAAGGCTCGTCTCGCTAGGCCACGCCCACGGCCGCCATACTGAAGGTCAGCCCAGGGTTCAGGCTGAGAGTGGCGCTCAGAGCACTCAGAGTGCGACCATGTTAGTGTGCGCTGTCGCCACACCTTCTTTCACAAGAATGTCTGAGCCATGAGAAATGTATTTATATTTACCCATGAATGCCACAAAATGGCCTGGGTCAACTAAAGGCTGGCACCATTTTGCTGTTCAAGGAACTACATGCATGAAACATGTTCGCTACTGGCACTGGAACGCTGGCCAACAACCGGGCATCCACAAAGGCCGGTAGGAGATTATCTGGTAACCCAGTGCTACCATTTCCTCAGCCTGAAATCGCACAGTGAAAGATCGGCTTTATGGTACCTCTTGGTGCTAAATCACTCACTCGCATATGTCAGAAGCAACCTCAGGGAAGGATCGGCACCCATAATGTTGGCACCTGATGGTATGTGCCATCTGTCTTGCTTTCGTCAAATTGACTGACAGTAGTTTTAGGAGTTTTCACCTTTTCAAAATAAACACATTCAATGTTCTGTTTTGTATTTAGTTTTAACTTACTGCATACACAATGCAGCTAGCCCACGGAACAAGGCTAGATACAGCTAGCATCCTTTCCTGTACTGCACTGCATGCTCTTTAAGAGACATGGACTTTTGAAAAGGGATTATTTGAGAATCCAAGTGATAGTTAGTGCCCTCTCTGCCTACCTAGGCATCAAGCTCAAAAGGGTTAAAAAAAAAAAAAAAACTCATAGGTGTCACTCATCTTTTGCATAGATTTGTGTCTTAGCGTGAGTCACAGCTGTGCAATCAGGCAATGTGGGCCACTTCCTTTCATGTTGCTCAATTACACACCACTCTGTTGTGTAATCGAAACTCCCATTATCACAGCTCTGAAAATCTCAAGAACTGTTACATAAACGCCACTTTGTATGGTCACATAATATTATACAGCTCTAGGGCAACGTATAATGCCACATCTTTATGACAGAAAGTTAGGCCTTTTAAGTGTCTCCTCTTCGCTCATTGCTGTTGTTGGGCTTTTCAACAGAAACAAACAGCAAGCATTCTTAAATGAGATACTTTAATTAGGATTGAGCATAATCTGGTTTCCCACAGCCTATGACTTCAATGTATTTCTCTAGCCTTACAGTTGCGTAAAGAGAGAGAGAGAGAGACACAAAGAGAGCAAGTAGAAAGGGAGCGATAATGGAAAGAGGAAGAAAGAGATATGAGGCAAAAAAGATGGAGGTAGAATAAGAGAAAGTGAGAGTAATCACATGCCAATCTTATGTTTTTTCCTTGCTTGGCTCGTGTTTTGTTTCCTACATCCAACCCAGATCCCTGGCTCAGCCCTTCGGCACGAGTTTTCTGGCCTTCCTACCTTCACTCCACACGGAAGAGCGGATGCAACCTAGACTTACCAATACTCCGCCCATTGATGACTTCACGTCGTTTTCAGAGTCGACAAGTAGAGCATTTTCTACTTCCAAGATGCAATGCCAGTTCGGGGGAACTCTACCCAACTTGCAGTGGTCACAGGCATTTCCTTTCACCAGAAACATATCTGCAACATCTGGAGTGTCACCTTCCCGCTGTCCGTGCTAAAGCAACAATGATGCGCAGCCTTCCCACGCTCAGCACGTCATTACCTCGAATTATATGAAATTAATCAAATGAACAATTACTTGGTCACGGCTGAGATTCAGAGCGATCTGTTTTCGGCAGCGAGGCTGCACGCGGGCATTTTTGTTTTCATGTTCTAAGCAAAACGGCATCCGACAGAATGTGGAATATAAAACTAAATCAGCTATTCAGCTATCCAAACCAGAATGGACACGCTGTAGCAAACCACTTGATCCCTGTGTAGTCCAACTATTAACAGGTTAGGCTGCTTTCACTGTATGTATGCACAATGTGCTGTTTCACTGCCAGCCAATGTGAGCTACCTATGTGTATGAGTTCAACCCACTACCGTGACTTAATAAAGGAGGGTTCATCATGCAATAAAGCAAACCTGCTTTGTAGGTTCATATGTAGGGGTGCACACTTTTCTGACCAATGACCTCTTTACCTCCACTCTCAGATGTGAAAAATGGCCTGAAGCAAATCTGAAGTATCTCAAAGGAAGGAGGGGTGACCTATGTCAGGCAGGCATGGCAGCAGTGACTATTAGCATCATTAGTGAGCAACCACTATCGGCACTCACAGGGCGACAGATTCAGTGCTTAATTTGTAAAAGTAAGACTATCGGTGCCCGAAACTCAGCTCAGAAGCCCGAGCCTGGTACAATTAAATGTGGCCGTGCCAAGGCTGGTAGGCGTAAATCCACCTAATTCGCAATGGTTAATTTGTAAATGATTGAGTGCCTGTGCCCAAAGCTCTGCTTTGAAGCCTGTGCGGCTGGTGCAATTTAAGTGTTTGTGCACCGAATCCCAAGGCTGCGAAATTTTGCATCCACTACATGCCTCTTAAATCCACTGCGAGACAGTCCATGCACCTTTATCACACTCTTGCAGGTTCCTGCCTTCTCCCCTTGACAGTTTTTATATCTTCTGCTTTGTGTTTTTCCCCTTTCTTCATCTCAGAAAATGTCTGATGTAAAAAAATAAGTGCTGGTCCCAAAAAATGAGTCACTGTGTGCCCCACCAAAAATCACGGGCTCAAATTAAGCACTGTTTAAGCCTTTTAAATCCACTACTAGATAATCCCTTCCCCTTTCTCTCTCTTTTGCAGGTTTCCTGCTTTCTCCTTTTGTGACTTATTTTTTTGCCTTTTCCCTCTTCTGCCTTTCCGATCGGTGTGTTTTTCCCCTCACTGGCGCTCGGTTAATATCTGCAGAAGAAAAATAAGTGTCAGTTCCCATAAATAACTGCTGGAGGCCCCCAATTGCAACCACCAGTTCGAATTAGGCACTGGATGGCAGCTTGCGGGTGTGGAAGGGGTGGGGCGGCGCACGTGGGGGGGAGGTAGGTGGGAATAAACATTAATTTCATTATTTTTTTTAAACGTACCTTCACTTGCCGCCGCTCCTCTCCTCTGTCGCAGGCACAGGCTCCCAAGCCTGCCCTGCGGCCAATCCTGACACTGCTCAGAGCAGCGTCAGGATTGGCTGGGAGTGCCCAGCCAGAGTACTCCCAGGCAGACTGGGAGCCTGTGCAGGCTTTCTCCAGCCCGCCAACTGTGTTCCTGGGCTGGAGAGAGCCTACTGAGCATTTCTGTTTGGCCGGACCGAGACGGCCAGCCAAACATACATGCGCAGTGAGGGGGAGTGCACACTGATCGTCACCCCTGTGGGTCCTGTCCCTTTACCAAAAAAAAGATAATAAACTCAGTTTATTATCATTTTCTGGTAAAGGTTTTGCAGCTGCCACTTTTGGCAGGGGGCTGGGGGGGTCAGTCCTCCACCATAATGGAGGAGTCACTCCTGCTGGACAGACTAATGCCAGCTCTGCATGGGTGCAGACTGGGACAAGCACTGGGCTCCAGAGTGGTGAGTGTTCATAGGGAAGCTATGTGATACTTTTCGGTATCTCCGGCAGCAGAGGTATGTCCTACACTCGGTCATTCATTTGATCATTCCACTGAAAGTGGCAGTGATGTGCAGATTGTCGGAAACATGTAGAGGCGACTATTGAAAAATGTGTTTGAGGTAGCGATGACCCGACATTTTTGAATTAGCCGTCTTTAATTCCTTTCAAATATAGTGAAAACACAATACATTACTTTAGTTCTCATTGCAATAAATTGATGATTACTGGTGAACATTTTTTTTAGGCATTGTAGTGGATTTTCAGGTTTTCCTCATGAATGTTTCTCTGCTTTCAAATGTAAGTTATCATATTTTCATGTGTTTTTAGTTTACACACATCAGATGGCCAGTAATCATGGCTTTGGTAAATACTCACCACTCATTTAATCAGCATTTAAACACAATTTGAAAACAAAGCAATCACACCAATATCAAACAATAAACACAGGTTGCTTTTAGTAAAAGACTGGTGAAGGGCCTGTGTGCAAGAAACAGACCCACTTTAACTCACTGACTATCGCATGATCCTAGTGGGTTCAGGCTATAATTTTTGTGGGGGAGATATGTTCTAGTGATTAGCCACCAGTAAAGAGTCTGGAAATGAAAAACACAGACAAATTGACTTCAACAATAAACTAGTGATATCTTTAGGCCTAAATGACATAGAGACAGTCCTGGACAAGAACGCACAACACTGCGTTGTTAAGCTCTGGGGTGATAAAAGTCAGTTTAGTGGAATCATGTACAACTCTTTCTGCTTCCAAAAATCAAAGATTGTGCCTGGCTGACAGCACAGAAAAACAATTTTTGACACCCTTCAATGATTTGAAAACGCCTCTTCCAAAAATAAAAAAATAAAAAATGTCGGTGATAATATAGAATGGGTCTGAATTTCACGCAGGCATAAGAGATGCCTTAGATACGAAAACAACCTCTCCAACAAATCCATACCAACAAGACGAACATGTGGCATGAGAGGAAAAAAGAATCTGGGGCAGCTAAGGTAGACATCACACCCACAATACGAACTGAGTAAATTATGGGAAAAACAGATAATTAGATACATTATCAAATCGCAGGCCCATCCTTTTTGGTCTTCACCAATTAATGTTTGTTTTCACTGCACCCAAAATTCACAATAAGGGTAATTTATTTTCTGTACAGATAACTGTTATGAGACCTCAAATAATCTGACAAACATTAGAAAAGCAGACGAGTGGTAAGCAAAAAAGTTCAGTGGATGAACGGAACCACTGCCAAAGTTTTTGAATATAACCGGAAGGTTGCATGTTAAATTCCAGGTAAGTATGATGAGACTCACAACCTCTCATGGTCGGTAAAATGATTATCATCGACTTCAGTCATAGTAAACCGGTTATGAGTACTTTGCAATGTTTTTCCATGTCTAGGTATTGAGTTATTACTCTGTAGAGCTGTTGTCAATCATGATTTTAAATGAGAAACAATGATACATAAGTAGATCCACACAAATGGTATTAATGAACTTGCCAGCTGAAATAAAGACAGATCTTCTGAGCCGGATTGGAAACGCATTAAGACAGGACTTGCATCAAAACGTTGGCTTGACTATTTGTGGGCCAATGTACACAGGGGGTAAAGTTTGCTTCATGGACGGATACGGTGTAACCATCCCAGAGGGAATCTGAGAGTGGTCCCTTTTTAGGTCGAGGATAGCAACACGCAAAGAGCTGCTCTGCCGATGTGTTGGTAGGTATCTGGGCTTTTAACCACGTCCACCACACCCCCATCACTATCACTCACTCATGGGCTTGCCTTTCAAAAATCCTTTGTTTTCGTTGGTAAATGCTTTATGCTTGTCCCTCCTTGGGGCGAATTTTGTTACCGCCTTGGCCATCAACCCTGTTACATGGATAATAGCACTTTTGCTGATAACTTTGACTGCGAGCGAACTTCTTTTTTCTTTTGTGTCTGTCCCGCTCATGGCGGCGGTGGCACTTTGAATCGGCTCGCTTATGCCAACTGTTTTATTTTTTATTTTCAGTTTGTGTGGCAAGAAAAGTCCGGATAGGAATTTACAACGCTAATAGCTCTAACTCGAGCAAACACGAGACCCATTGCATTGCAAATGCTTGTTTTGATTGGTTCTCTCTCCCACCTATGTTCTTACAAGGCTACGGTGTGAGCTAGGACGCCTATGTGCCTGTCCAAGGGATGCATATGTTGGCAAAGTTTATGTTGTGTTGGTGTGGCTAATAATTCCGTTATTATGTGTATGATTCAGATATAGCGCTGCCTGTAATCTCTGAGAGACGCTTGGTTTGAGATGTTGACATTTCACATAAGGGGTAGCTCCCAAAAGAACCCCTCATAAAGACTCTCAGTCGGTCTATGGTAAGGTGAATGAGGGAGGAACATGGAAATGGCTGTACAGACCGTCTCTCAAAATGACGAAATATTGTAAATTGCTAGTGAAGTAAAGTATGACCTGCTGGTTAACTCTCCTAGGGTCAATTCATCGCGGACCCTATTGGTCTGGATCAACAGGCTATAGAGGCTTTCATTTTCCAACTCGGAGGAGGCAGCACAGCGTGGTTCACAAAAACAGACGGTCATGCCTACCTGTCCTGCTCCTGCCTCATTCGCATCCTTTCATCCTCTGAAGGGAGGGCGTCGTGATCTTTCATTTTCAGTGAGCCCCTGTGTTCTGTTTTTTCAAACTTGTCATCCTTTCGATTCTTTCCAAACCTGTTGAAAAACAAGACCATTCTAAAATTAGCATTTACGCTTGCGCAGATCAGGGTACAAGAAAAGATCAAACCACAATTCCACAAGGACACATTTTCTTAAGTCCTTTTTACTCCTTTCGAACTTTACATCCACCACTCTTTTGAGCAATTTATCTGTCGATGCACGGATGGCTACCACTATGGTCTATCACAGAGTCAGTTACTTATCCAACAATTTCCATTAGGCAGAACTCTCACAAATATTGTTGGCACCTTGTTAAGAATCGGACATCAAACTACAGGGCAGAAAATGTACTCCTCTGATAAAAGAGGGCTGCACAAGAAGCCTAGTGCGCCTTCAACTGGTGATGGTAAGTCCTTCCTGTAAGCATGCACACCAAATTATTCGAGAGACATGGGGTGAGAAATAGTATACAAAACAGGAAGCTACAGAAAACCTTTTATTACATGAGTTTTGGCTATCGTGAATGTGTACACAGAAAAAATAAATCATACATATATCAGGGCCACCTGAGGAACAGTGATTCAAAATCACAATGGAAAAATCCGCACTATATCAGCAGTCAACGTTTTTTTTAAATAAAATGCTCTTCAGGATGCAGCGTGGTCATGGCACTCACAACTGTCACGCTCCTGGTTAAGTCCAAGCCATTTTACTTAGAAATATAATTGTCATTGGAATAGACATGGTATTGAGGTTCATAGCTGAGGAGGTAGGCCAAGATCAAAACAGGGACTGCTCAATAAAAGAGTATGGCATAGAAAATACACACAAGTTAAGATGAGGGAAAAGTCCACATTTCAAAATGACTTTCCATCCTGGGTAGGTGTACATTTGAACAATGGAGATCATGTGGTGTTATCGCATCAATACAGTGTTGCCACTGATGATGTGTGATATCAACAGCAGTGCCTCATAGAGAAGTAGGAGAATAATGTCTGCAAGGCTTTTTTTTTTCTTTTTTTAAACTTCTATTCAAATCACTCCAACCACTGGTTTTCAAGACCATATTTCAAAAGATTTTTTTTTAGGGCGCATTCCTTACCAATATCCAATGATATTTATCTAAAAGGTTATTAAGATCGGCTTCCAGGAAAAATGTAACAATGCAGAAGGTTAGGAGATTTCAGTGGGTTGGAAGATACCTTACTCATGTAACGGCTGGATTCTGGAATACTTTATCTAGAGATATTCAGGATATTGATGACCATGTAATAATGAAGGAAACAGAAAAGACAGCTGTTTCAACAGAAGGGGCTTATCCTGTGTTTTCTCTAATTGGTTGGGAAGATTATACTTTGCGGTAGTTCCCAAAACACCTACAAGCGCATCATTATTATTAATATTATTATTTATAGGCTGCAATGTCAATTATAGCCTGCTACACTTGTTACGATCTGTGCAATGAATCTCCATTACCGTAAGGAGATCAAATGGGCTTGTGCTAGTCTGAATTGAAGGCAACTCCACGTTGACATGAAGTGAGCCACGTTCTAAATCTGAAGTTATTGTCAACATAATCTGGAAGCACTGACCTTCAGTTAACATTCAGAGACAAAACCAAGCTCCTCTTTTTGAGGCTAAGAGCTTTTGCATTCAAAGGGCATTTAATACTCCTATTCTGAAGGCTACATCAACAAATCTTGGACTAGATTGTAGACTCAGATGTGTCCCTAATCCATTAGACAAGGACTGTGGTTAAAATTAGACTTCATCAGAGTTGGCTATTTGCCACAACGCCAACTTTCCTATCATCAGCTGCTGTCATAGACATGCATGTCAAACTCACATTTAGCTCTCATTAGTCTCTAAACACACACAAGTCAGGCACTGCAGAATGGCCAGGCTGGGTGGCTTGGGGAATACACAGCAGCGGCTCCTCCACTATGGGGGAGGAGCGTCGCCCCTCTGCCAGCAGCAGCCGCTGAAAACCTTTAACAACTAAACAATAATAAACCATGTTTATTATCGTTTTGTTGTTAAAGGGGTGGGGAATTGGGGATGAGGAGGACAAGGAGGAGTACATTGTGTACTTCCCTCAGTGCGCATGTATGAATCGTCGGCTGTCATAGGCCGGCCAAACACACATGCGCACTGTGCTCTCTCCAGCCCGGCACTGTGTTGCCGAGCTGGAGAGAGCAGGCACAGGCTTCCAGTCTGCCTGGGAGCCCCCTGGCTGGGCGCTCCAGCCAATCGTAATGCTTTGAGCAGCGTCAATAATGGCCTGTGCCTCCTATCAGGAAGAAGGAGCAGCGGAGTGGCGAGGAAGCAAGGCAGAAAAGTTTTTATTTTTTAATTTATTTGCTCCACCCCCGCCGCGCGCCACCCTGACCCTTCACCGCGCAGTGAGCCGCGACTAGAAAAGTAGTGCCGAATCCATATGTAGTGAGCCATGATATGGCATGGGGCAGATTTTAGGAGATTGTGCTGAGGAATGCCATCATCATCAGGTTTCTAGTGGATGAACAATTGAGAAGGGAGCCTCCATTATAAATCACTCATGGTGGCAGCCATATTGTAAATTGATATGATAAAGAAAGTGTGGCTGACCGGGGAATTAGATAGGTTTCTATCCACCTCAACTCCACATGAATCACTGCAAGAGTCTGGCAGCCATTTCTGATAAGGAAAGTTAACCTCAAGCAAGTAATGAAAAAAGAGAACGTGCAGTGTTACATTAAAACATGAGTCCTGTTTGCTTTGTGAAAAATATTTAGAATCTGTAACTTCTATCAGGCAATAAGAATATATTCTTTTGTAAACCTTTAGAAACTGTTCCTTTGCAGCTTCTTGCATGCAGTGAAACTGTTCTTACACAAACTGCTTGTACGCTGAAATATCGGTTCTGTGCTCTAAAACTCATTTGGGTCTTGATCACACTTTATCAAAATATAAACATAGAAGCGCACTGGTGCTTTAAAAAAAAATGTCAGACTCAACAAATACACCATAAGTTCAATCCCCTGTAAAACCCATTTACCGCATAGAAAAACAAGATGGTTGCTGTAACGGTGCGTTCCAGGGCGGATGATCCAGCAGCTGTTGATTGGGCACACCGACTCCCGCACATTCGGGTTAGACAACACTCCAGGGCTGCAAAAGAACAATTCTCTGCACAAAAATACCAGCCAATAATCTATATGCCTCCAAGTAGCTCCTGAGGCATAACAAGAAAACCTTCTTAACGCTTTAGTTGCATGACTTGTTCAAACTTTGCTCATCCTTAACGAACCGGAGCTTGCCAGAGATACATAAAACAGAAAAGGTCTGCTTTTCTTCCTGATGCATATTTGTATGCCAGTGGCAGCGTTCAGAGTTTTGGCCCATGTTTCAATAGTTTTGCATGAAGCCAACTAGACTCCCAAGGGCCAGGTTATTGTCCCTCCTGCAGGTTTGGAAGAGATTTATTTTTTGTTGACCAAAATCTTTTTCCATTATATCCAGAATGCTCGAGTGCTTTTAATGATTTAATATCCTATTACATATCTTTTTTTAAGTTGGAAGCTTTCCTACAAACATGACATATTTCAGACGCTTAGAAAGAGCTTTACGCAGGTACTATGACTCACGACCACTGTATAGAATCCAATTTGAGCCCATGCGTTGTCTTACAATTTGATATTCATATAAAACAGATACAGGCAGTGTTGGTCTGTAGTTTTGGCAAATGAGCAATAGAAGTGCCAAAGGAAATAATTACATCTGAAAGCTTTGAAAATATATTTATTGCCATCATCCGTATAAACCCAAGTTGGAGCAGTAAAATGCCCACCTAGCCTCAGGGACAGTGGATGTGGTCGGTTTGCTGTGTGCACCACTACATACCCAATCAATGGGGAAACATCTTCAAACCTTATTAATGTATGATACGTTTTAAATGCCAATTCCTGTCACATACTAAAATGTAAGCGGCCTGCTGATGACACAAAACTCATACTACAAAATGGCAACAGAGTCTGTGTTAATTATGATGAACAAAATCCCTGGTGTGGGAGCATGGAAGACAGCACAACTTGTAAAACTATCTTCTGTGCACCTCAGAAGTAAAGCATTTCACCAGAAAAAAAAGATAATACCTTCTTATGAAAGATCAGCAATCTATTAGCTTGCCCACTGTGCAAAACAGCAGATACTGGGCTACCGGTCGCTATTGTTATCAAATGGAAAAGATTATTTACACCAACGAACACGGAAAGTACATTTTACAATACATCAAGAAACAGCCCTTCATAAGTTCTCATCCCTGATGTATCGTTTACAGGCATCTTCATCACGTGCAATTTAATGCTACTGATGAAATCAAAAACACAAAATGGATAGCCATGAAAATGGACTGCCCCCCTGACTCAGCCCATGTTCCTGAAAACTTTACACAAGGCTATCTCCAGATTTATTTTCTCTGCGCTACCACTACTGATTCGAGTCATCTTAAAATCAGACCTCATCTTTGTCTACTTCACCAATACCTACTCTATGTTCCTATGAAACACGTGCTTCTGAAAGTAGGCTCTCTATGTAATGTCTGGAGAGCTTGTCAGGCAAAGTTAAACTCATGATTCAAAGATTAATAATAATTAAGATACACAAAATACCAAAATTCCCCTCAGTCACCGAAGAGAACTGCTCTTGATGTTAGAAATGTTTCTTTGCTAGCCCAGTGCATTAAAAGGAAATAGACAGAAGTCTTGTTGTCATAATAGGTGAATATTTCCTTGTTACTCCTTGAACAAATGCTCAACACAGTAGTGTAGAAATCTTATTTATTTGAAAGTAGGGTGATACAGGAAACAGGTCCACCACGCCCCCCAGGAACTGAGTCTCAACTGTCTCCCAGTCCAGTCTCAATATATGTCATAGAGGAACATGGAACCTGTACATGTCACAATACATATAACACACAACACATCCTTCCCTTTTTATTTAAATAATTCTAAGTTCAATAAACACCTATGTAAGTATAAGAGAAAACTAAAAAATAAATAAAACATAAATGTTTGAGACAACTCTTAGAGGAACACCAACACACCCTTCCCATTACTAAACTATGACAACAATGACATTGTATGTATAATATCAGACTAAAAACAGCTACTTATAGAATAATCATGCAATTGCATATGTAACTATCACTACTATAGTGGACCCTGAATTTCTGCAGTGTACCCCAAAACAAAATCCTTCAACCAATTAGGATGTGTCACTTTCCTCCACCTACCACACAATTCCATTTCCGCATTAATAGGTTCATGTGCTTTTTCCATTGAACTACCATGTTCTTGTGCTTTTTCCATTGAACTACCATCACAATCACTAACACTACACTCATGATCGGTGCCAGTTGTACTACTTCCTGTAGACATATAATGTCTAGTCACTGGTTCAACTTCATCTTCTAACCAGTCAGAGGTCTTCCTCTCTTCCTCCACATTTCCCATTTCCGCCTCATTGCCTTCTTTCTCCTGTCCATTAGAGTATACAGCAACACGTTTAAAATTCCACACTTTCCCATTTCCAGTCTAATAGCATTGTGTGAAATGCTACTAGACTGGGACAGGTTCAAAATACCAACTCTCCCTCCCCTTTCCTGACTTTGTAAGGTTTTTGTACCCAAACCCAATCACCCACTTCAATATTGAAAGCTTTAACACCATGTGTTTTATCATAATAAGATTTCGTTTTTCTTGTGTTTTTTCCAAACTATTCCTTACCAAGTCAGGAGACCAATGTTAAATTTCAGCATTCACCAGCCATGCAGGATTAAATTTACTTCTTGGTTTCTGTCCTCCTATTATCACAAAATCACAAAAGGGCTCACCCCTGTGGTATCTTTCTCTGTAATCCTTTATGCCCAGAACGCCTTCCACGGCATTGTGCCAGTCACTCCGTTCCCTCATAGCACTCTGAATATCCCCCTTGATGATAATGTAAATCGTTCTACTGTGTCATTCCCACTGGGATTATACAGGGATGTGGTTTTATGTTTCACACCCACCCTCTCAAAATATGTCTTAGCTGCATTAGAAACAAACTGAACACCATTGTCACTCAAAAGAAATGCAGGAATTCCTTCTGACCAGAACGTCCTGTCCAGAAATTCCAAAATTGTAGTGGTGTCTGCCTTCTCCACTATATCAACCACCGGCCACTTAGAATACAAACCCATTAATACAATCACATACTCTTGCGACTCTCCCACAGGACCCAACAAATCCACTGCTACACATTCCTACGGCTGCTTAGGCAAGAGTGTTTGATCTATAGCCGGTCTTAAGGTATGCAAACTCTTATCAGCTGTAGAATACATTTCACAAGACTAACAAATCTCTCTGCTGTTTATCAATCCCAAGCCACCAGAATAAATCATTGACAATAGATTTGGTCCTGACAATACCCAAATGTCCTTTGTGGCAGAGTTCCAAAATTGCTTCATGCAATCCACAAGGAGGAATAATCTTATTTCCTCTAACAACAATATTCCTATCCACTGAAAGTTCTGATCTAACTTCCAAAAGGTGTCTACACAACTTGTTTTTTCTTAGGCCAACCTTCTAGTACGTACTCCAGAACTAACTACAATACTCTATCTTCTTTCATCTCTTTTTCCCAATACTCCTTCTTTAAAACAGGTGTACCAGAATCATGTATCAAAGCAACACTAAAATCATCCTCGCACTTTTCTAAAGGCCTAGGCATCCTAGATAAATAGTCAGCGACAAAATAATTTTTACCAGGTACATACACCAAGCGGTGCATACAATCTTTCATTCTCATAAACAAACTTGCAATTCTTGCAGAAGCGGACACACTTTCTTCACAGGTTAGTAACCTGATTAGAGGTTTATGATCACATTGGATAGAGACAGTCTTCCCCCACATAAATGCACGAAAAAGCTCCAAGGCCCATGCACAAGCTAATGCCTCCTTTTCTATAATGGGATATTTCTCCTCAGATGGTGATGAGGATCTGGAAGCAAACAAAATGATAGTTTCTTTACCTTTCTTCTCTTTTTGTGACAAAACAGCACCTAGACCCTTATTACTAGCATCGGCTGTCACAAAACTGTCTAATTCAGGATCAAAACTACCTAAGTTAGTTACCTTACTTAGTTCATTTTTAATCCTAATGAACTCCTCCTCACATTGTGAATCCCACACAAATTTCACATTCTTCTTGAGCAAAAGTCGAATGTTGTAAACTTTTTCGAAAAATTCAACATAAACTTTGCTCAATATTCTGGCATCCCCAGAAATGACCTGACATCATCTTTGCTTGTTGGGGCTGGCATCTTAACAATAGCATCAATCAGTGATGATTTAGGTTTTACCCCTTCATCACTGATCTCATGTCCTAAATAATTCACACTCCTTTCTGCAAATTCACACTTGTTCAATTCTACTGTCAGACCCTTGTTCTCCAACACTCCTAACACATTCTGCAATCTCTCATCATTTACTTCCTTGTTCTTCCCAAACACTAATATATCATCAACATGCATGTGCTCACTTACAGAACAATGTGGGCACCATTATCCTTTTTGAGCCAAAGCACAAAATAAACATAAAGGACTGCTGGTGTGAATGGGAGGTGCAACAAAAGAGTGGATGGGTGAGTGAGTAGGAGGAGGATGGGAAAAGCAGCACATGAGGGAGAGCGCAGCATGATGTAGAGGCAAAAGCATACAATGGAGATAATAGCACATATCTCAGGGGAGTTCAGCGGGGTAGTAGCAAACGAGAGAGACTGAGCAGCCCATGAGGGAGAGAACACTAAGGAGTGGAAGGAAAAGTATTTAAGTGGGGGAGAAGCACACAAGGGAGAGAGCCGGAAAACACATGCACCCGCTTAAACAAACAAAAAAAAATGCTCCCTAAAAGTGAGCAGTGGAAGGATAAAACCCATCAAATCAAAAGGATGGTTTCAGGAAAGGGACAAACAAGAGGAGGAAAGCAAGCAAGAGAATAAGAAGCAAGCAAATCAGAGTGACAATAATGCCAACCAATTGTATGAAATGGGCAGGCTGTAAGCCTGTTGCTCTTAATCAGTATTTCTCTACCAGACAGTTGTCTTGTGCTGTCTGGTAGGTGAGAAGTAAACAATACCAATGTCAATCAAACAGTTACATTGTGGGCACTCAAGGAGGAATGGCATCAAGATCATGAAATGGAGAGATAGCAGTGCACGATGCCCAGTGACCATATTGCAATTGTTGTCTGGTCCAGCTCCGAGAAGCAAAGACTAAACTTTAATTTGTTTACCTTGACAGTAGACAGTGAAAATACATTTCAGCAAATTCAATTATTATTCCAGTTCCTGTTGCATTTATTGATGCCATCGCAAATACACTATGTATTTATGCATGGGTTCCATCAGCAAACCTATCTTGACTGGAATCTGTGCTTCAGCCCCTTCCAATTCAAAGACTGCTATATTATTAGTGATGCAACTAGAGGATTGTATTAGACAGAAACATCACAATACAGATTCTGGAAGAAATTGAAAAACACGTTACTACCATACATTCTAGACTTATGATATAAAAAACACAAAAGCAAAAGCACACCTGTCTTGTAATATTGATGATGTATATGTATCAGCACTTACAATTGTGAGACCAGGCCCATCCCCTTCATCTTTCTTTCACCTACTGGTAGAGTGCATGTGGCACATATAAAAACACCAACAAAAACATAAGTAAATAAATCTCACATTGTTACTGGGTATAATAACATAGAAAATACAAATACTGTTACAACAGAACACAATTCATGGCATGGGAAGCAGTGGCAGAGTTGATAACCCATAATTATTTAGGTGTTAACTGGTGCAATCCACACCAACTGTAAATACAGGGGCACACATACCATGGGAGAAGCAGGACTAACAAAGTAGATACACCAGTGAGAGGCAGTGACAACAGCAAAGGGGCAGCACTGCCAGAGACAACTGAATAATGTATGTATGCAAAAAGGTGAGAACCAAACGAAGTTCAAAATGGAGCTCACATTTACTGTGGGGGCACAGAGATTTCTCTCCTATCTGTAAAGAGGGAAGGGTCATTCATCCAAGGGTTAGGGACTAGCACTGGAAAAGAAGTAACAATCAACCAAGCCTTACGGCATCAACTGCAGATGCTATAATCCTATGATGGCCACTACTGTATGTTATTTATTTTCTGTTCTCTTTTACTGCATCCAGCCTCCTTGGGGCTTGTATGAACTCTATTGCTAAATCGCACTCACCATGTTACTTATGTAACTGTGGTACCCGCTTGCCTGTCCACAGTATGAGCCAGACACTGTAACCACAACATTCTAGTGCCCTAGAAGGTGACTCACTCAAGTGTCTACAATCAACTAGACTATCCAATGTACGCTATACAAATAAACAAACATTTGCCAATAACTAGTTACAAGCCGGAAGCGTTAGTACATGGTGGATTCGCTGCTCATTTAAGACTAACAGCTGTAAGAGACAAGATAAACCAAAAGCTTAAAGTAGGCGGAATCACACAATCTGAGCCTCCAATAATACCAAAGTAGGAGCGCAAAATACATGTTTGTATTTACTATAAATGGACATAAGTGATAGAATGCCATGACCTAGAGAGGAAACTTATCACTTGGGTGGAAAGTGAGCTCTCTCTATCCTGAATTAAACCAGAGGATATTAGCCATTCCCATTAGCTACAAAAGTCAAATAACACAACTTGTCCACCTTTTTTTTTTTTAAAACCATTTTAGGGAAAATGCTTTTGCTTTCGATTGTGATCCAGCTGCTAACAAACATGCAGCTATGTTATTGAAAGGAAGAACACTTATCATATTCCTTATTGAGCATCACTGCTCAATCGTGTGCCACCACCAAAATCCTCAGCTTCTACATGTAATGAGTAGTTCTTACTTGCTGCCTGTTGCTGTGGAGAGGGACATTTAGATTCCTTAACAGGATGGATCTCCACCAACCCCATAGTAGCTGCAAAGGTGTGCATTATGCCCTTGCAAAAAGGATTAGGTTATGCTATGCACATTTGTAGTGATTACGCAGCATGAAGCAAGGACAGTACAAGGAGGTGGTACACTTACATCAACCTTGCCAACCTTGTCCCTGAGGAACAAGGAAGCTGGTCAATATCGGGGTGACAAACCATAAAACAAATGCAGAAAGTGTTACATAACACTAAACCACATTAAAGAGGTTTACAAATTCAACAGGGCATAAACTGAAAGGATAGTGTGGGTGAAGTTCATAAACTTAAAATGAATTAGGCTAAAAATTGATTCTATAGAAATTTAGTGATGCACAGAATGGTACACATTTAACCACTCTTTGTTGGTCAATGAAGGACTTTAATTTAGTCCGCTAATGCAGTTCCCAACCAGCTACAACTGTGACCACTTCTTGAAATCTCATAATGACAATCATATATGGGATGACTGAAAAAGTGTGTCCCAGCAGACCTCCCCAACATCTTTCCCTCCAACTTATGCCTCCTCTGGAGCCCCAATCTGAAACACAAAATCTCAGAAAGTAGAACCCTGTGCAGTTATCACTTTAGTGGACAGAGCAGGCTGGGACACAAAACAAACCCAGGCACCAAAATAAAAATCTCCCTTGTTAGTGAACCAGACAGCTAAAAAGGTGGGCCACATTTGCAGTTCAGGCCTGTTTTAAAATTGTAAAGAAACACTCTCTGAGTATTTTTTAATTTATGGGAGATTTTATGCATTTGTGTTTGCTGCAGACAATGCTTGTGGTTATGTCAAGGAAATCTACAGTCAACACAGCCCACTCGGACTACAAAACAGGCACACAAACTGTTAAAAAAAAAAAAACACCAACTCAGTTCTGCCACTGCCTAAATGTCCTCTAGGCCAGTCCCCCCTTGTTAGTGGACTATGATCATAATGAATACCACAAAGGGACCCATAGAGCTGTTCAACGCTGATAGTTTACTGAAAAGCATAAACTGCGAGCTTATCTCTCAAATGTCTTCATTCATCACACCGCTAAGCGCTATGTCACGTAACATGATAACTGCACCTCAGTGGTCATCACACACACCATTGAAATACTTCCCACTTAAGTTCAAAACAAAGATAACACTATAGCTTGCTGACCATGTACCAAAGTGATTTAGCACCCCACACAGCGGTAGTATGGGGTATTTAAATGTTACAATACAACACTCAATCTCATATGAATCAAAGGGTATTCAATAAAAACAATACCTTATGCATTAGAATAGTGTTTTTCATCTAATCTATCAGATTTTAACACACTACCGCCAAAGTTTTGAAAAACAAATTAAGCTGCAGAAAAGCCCAGATTGGCCTATTCCCTTCTACGATTCAAAGGCAAACTGTCTGACAATGGTCACACTATACAAACCCTCAATACAAAGTATATGATTAAATGGACTAAAGTGAAATCGGTTTATGTGTCTACTAAAGACTTAAAATGG
Source organism: Pleurodeles waltl (assembly GCF_031143425.1). Lineage (NCBI taxonomy): Eukaryota > Metazoa > Chordata > Amphibia > Caudata > Salamandridae > Pleurodeles > Pleurodeles waltl. The sequence continues at coordinate 715,993,612 of NC_090449.1, read as the reverse complement.
AATATAGTCCATACATTATATATATATATATATATATATATATATATATTGACGCACTATATAAATGTTCAAATACATTAAAACACAGACACACATTCAAAGGGAAAGAGACTGGAACACAAGAGACTCAGGATTTGTAAACATAAGGAGACTGGACAGGAATATACGGAATTCGAGCATGGAGCCATGCACCTCGAGGGAGGGTGACACAGGAGCTTACCTTGTAACAGGGTGAAGTTCTTGATCTGCAAACATAGCCCATAACCCTGCAAACACAGTTACAGCCTTTTCCTTCAGAACACAGAGATCTCAAAGGTGTGGGTGAGGATAGCAAGAATCTAATTGTTGGCAGTGGCCTTTGATGCAGAAGATCACAAAATATTGATTGAACGTGTGAAGAATGCGGGGGTCCAGGACAGTGCACTTCAAAGGACTGAATCCTTTCTTGAGGACCAGACCCAATCTGTGAGGTTAGGGCCCTATACCTCTAAGGCAAAAGCCTAGTTTGTGCGGTCCCTCAGGAATCCTCATCATCTCCTCAACTATTAAACCTCTTATAATGCCTCGTATTGCTGAACTGATATAGGTTGCAATGTGTACAATTATGCAGATGATCCTAAGCTAGTATTGCATCTGGATGACACGCCTTTAGTGCTTACATACTTTCAAGACACCATGAGATATATCTCTGATTGGATGGAGATGAACCAACTTAAACTAAATGCCGATAAAACTAAAGTTGTCTTGCTAAGAAACAAGAATAAGATTTGGAATCAGCATTATTGGCCTTTGAACGTAGGCCTGTTGCCTGTTCCCTCACCGGCAGTTAGAATCGGGGGGGTGATGATTGATTGTACTTTGTCGATAAAGATTCAAGAGGGATCCTTAGGACCTCATTATGAGTCTGGTGGTCCATGGACTGCCAGACTCAAGGTAGCGAGTGGACCGCCGCAGTAGTGGCGGTCTGCCCGCCATATTATGACCGTAGTGGAGACACCACGGTGGAAAGGCCACTACTGCCAGGCTGCTGCCACCAGGCAGCCTGGCGGTCTCGACATTTCAAATCCGACGGGGCACCGCTGCAAACAGCACTGCCCTGCAGATTATGAGTCTTATTCCTCCAGCCTTTTCTGGGCTGTTTACACTGCCAAGTTAGGGCTGGCAGAATGGGTGACTCAGGCCCCCCTGGGGGGCCCTGCACCTCCCATGCACTTGGCATGGGCAGTGCAGAGGCCCTCCTGCACAGCCCCATCGTGCATTTCACGGCCCAAATTACAGGCAGTGAAATGAGAGACGGGTGCTCCTGCACCCACCTCATCGCCACATTGGCCAATGTAAAGGCCTTGTTTCCCACTGGGCCGGCGGCGGAAACAATGTTTCCGTCCACCGTCCCAGCGGGAACATAATAAGGCCAGCTGGGGCTTCACCACACTGGCGGTGAAGTGGCGGCAATGATTTTGCCGGGCCGGAACTCATAATGACCCCCTTAGTGTCTAAATGCACTTTCCTTTTAAAAACAATTAGGAAAATAGCCCCCCTAGTGTCCATGGAATCGGTTAAAGTAATGGCTACCCAGGTTAGACTATGTCAATGTGATTCAAGCCAGCCTGCTCATCAGTCTTTTATTCAAAGTTCAGGTGCTACAAAATGAGGCGACCAGGCTAATCTTTCATGTTCCAAGACATACCCATGCTACACCATTGCTGAAAAAGCTACACAGACTCCCTGTGAAACAAAGGATACTTTGTCAACATTGTTGCAAGGTGCTTTAGAGTGTAAATAACTTAGCACTAAAATTGGAGGCAGACAAGATTATAAGGTATGTCCCTTCCCGTAATTTAAAATCTGTCTATTCTAATTTATTGGGTATTCCCAAATTTTGGAAAAGCAGATCGGGAGGCAGGACTTTTATTCCCCTCCATTTGGAACTCCCTGCAATCGACAATCTGCCAGGCTGTGGATATCTTTTCCTTCATGAAACACTTTAAGGCCTGGTTGTTTAAAGAAGCCTTTGTGCGTAAACCTGAGTTGAAAAAAAATATCCTTCCAACTAGTGTTTTATTTTAGCACCAGGAAATTTTTTGATGTACATGCACTTTATAATTTTTTATTAACATAAAATAACATTTAAACACTGCCTTTGGGTTTCTCTGTTTATAGTTACAAACCCACACTACTAACAACATAGGGAAATGCACAAATACTAATCAAATTATCTGCATTGGCACCATTGCCCGCACGTACACTGGTGGTGGGGAAGAGGAGAAGAATCAAAATCCCTTCACAGCTCCAACTGCAAGAAAACCCACAACTACCAGACAAATGCACAAAGAGGCCACAGAAATGGCACTGCAAAATATGAATGTTTTGTGCCAAAACAAAGCAAACAGACCCAATTTGCCCCGCACTCTATTATTAAGCGCTACACTTTTCTGAAATTAATCAGCATAATTCAGGAGGACACAGCATGTTGCTTCGTCTGCATTCCATAAAGCCTAAAGTACATAAAGCTAACTTATGATAATAAGGTTTAAGAAGGCTCACATTTTTTCAGAAAAGGTACACATTCTTTAAAAAAAAAAAAAAAAAAAAGGGAACTATGCACGAACACGACTTGCTTGCTGGAACACCTGCCAAGCCTAATGAGAACAAACCGCCCAGGGCGAACTACTTTCTCGTAGGCATCTGCATGAATTTATTAGAGGTAAAGTTAAAATGAACAAGATGCAGTATTATAAACCTACCAATGAAAGTGAAGTGAAAAACTTTCTAATTTCTGAACATGGATGGCGATGGTCACTGGGGACTACTTAAGAAAAGGAGCTGCGCCTGGAAATGGCTCTTCACTGTTGGCTTGTCAGTGGAGGCGTCAGAGTTCTTTTCTCCTCCACACTTTTCCAAACTGAGAGGAATGTCGTTCAGGCTCAGCAAAGGATAGTCAAGCAGTCATCATGTCAGGGTCAGGAACATTACATGCACTTATGCATGGGTGGCTTGGCAGACCGAGAACAAGCAATGCAGGGCTTAAGATCTGAGGGATGTAACATCATCGTCTGCCTGGCTAAGAGCTCTGAGGATCCTCCATTGACGACCCAGGACAGCATCACTGAGTCAGCCCTGGGCACTTTAGGTTTAGACCCTGAAGTGCACAAGGCTGACTGCCTATCAAGGATGCCTCACAAAATCCTTTTACAATTTGTAGGGTGTCTCAACAAGTCTGACTGACCCCACTCTACCCTGTTATGAGTTAGGGAAGGTCTTCCTCCTATTAGCTGACCCATGTAAATGTTAGCCAATAAGAGGAGGCAAATGCATATTCCATTGACTCCTTCCCTCCTGAATCCTCCAGCTCTTTCCCGGCCAGTCATGGTTCTCAATCCTAGAACCCTGCTAGTCCTGCCTTCACCGTCACGACCCTCTAGGTAAAATCTGTATTGAATATTTGGGTGTGTATGTATTTATGTATTAATGTATTTGTATGTATGCTTGTGAAAGAGGGTGTGCATATATGTGCTTTTGAATGGGTGGGTGAGTATAAGTATGCGCAAACACAAATGGATAAGTCTGAGTATGTGCGCCAGTGTATGCCTCTGGATGGGTGACAGCGAGTATGTACACTGCTATTTAATAAACTGCCACCATTGCTTGTCATTAAAAGAACAAACAGTGAAATAAAATGCATGCTTCTTGAGCAGTGGGTATAAAGCTGTGGATCAGAACTTAAGTGAGCAAAACGTGGTAATGTTGCTTCACCCAGAATTTTAAGGTATCGTATTTCCTTATGTCACGTCATCAAGGCCGTGGAAAAATCAGCATGTGGGTGGGATGAAAGAGTGGCATGCAACAAGCACAAGTCCGGCCATTTGAACTTATGTTACGTGCATTTTTATAGTTCGTATTATCTTCGGTGTGGTAAGCACCTATTGAGTTTCTGCTGTACTACTTATTGACTCAAATCAGTGGTTAGTGACAATTGTTTGCATGTGAATCATTTTGGAAAACAAGTTTAAAATAGACTTGTGTGTTGTTCTGTCAGAGATTACAATTATAGTTACCAACTAATCTGGTTATGGATTGGTGTGAAGCATTATATCAGTGGCTTAACAAAGGTCCCTGAACTCCAGGTGATCGCCTCAGAACATCACCCTAGCTGAGAGCTCTTGAGTGAGTCCAGAGGAGGGCCCTCCATGTAATGTGCAGGGGGCCTCCTCAAGTTTCGTTACGCCACTGCATTATATGGATGGGTGAATGTGACAAAAGGCATTGCGGTGGAGTGAGAGGCTGCAAGAACAACACAAAAGCAGGATCCCCACACGTGTTTCTGCACACTGTAGGTCAGTGTAAAATCATCAAGGTCCAACTAGTGTACACATTTATACCGATGAACAAGACTCTAGTTCCTGGAAATCCTCAGTGAACTTTGATGTGAAGATGAGGGTTCAGAAATCGGCGTCCTAAGGGGATGTCAATTTAATGTGTATGGATTGTTCTCGCTATTCTATTGGCCCATACTAATACATCACACCGTACTCTGCACCCAAGAAGACGATTTTGAGGCAAGAAGACATAACCCATAACCCTAAGGAGATGAACAGCTGTGATAGCAGATGTTGTTTTGCTCCTGTAAGTCAACCATCAGAAATAAATTCCCAGATTCAATACCAACAAAGATGTCACCACCCTGAAAATCGTAAGCCATTTGTAAAAAAATAAAGGAACTTCTCAAACTTGCACAAATAGCTACCAAAGCCATTATTTCATCAAACGTATAAAAATAGCATGAGATGCTGAATAAGAACAGGCGACCTCTTTCTCAGGGCAGCTCAATTGATTCTTTGCCAAACACATATTTTAACAAATAGGACCATCAAATGCAATGTTCAGTCTTTGCCCAATCGGCTAACGGCAAAAAGAAAGTACCTCTGCCTAGCTCAAGAAGAAACAGGTGGTAAATGACACAATGCTCGCACTTCAACATATATATTAGTACAATGTCCATACACAGCAGTCCTTTAGCACATCAAGTAACTAAAATGTGATGGGTGACAACCTGGCAGGGCACCTGCCACCCAAGGAGGTACCTCTGCCCAGCCCACGGTAATAAAGCAGATTTGTAAAACAGAGCAGAATCAGCCTTTGAAATGTCAAAGAAACTAGCTGTGTGTTAATAATAGCTATCTTTTGAGTTATAGCTATTTCAGTGTGCGCATTGTACTGTCACAGTTAGTAAAATAAACGTTACACCTCTTAGTCACAATACAGAAAAGCAGACCATGAAATGATAGAACAGTACAAGGAATGTCAATGTGCCACAATCCAATACAGCACGGTCTGCCACCCTACTCTGGGAGCATTATTCTTCTACAACAACATTACACTTAAATGCCAATCAGAGAAGAGTGTCCCTGGGAAAGCTCTGGGTGCTGAGAAGGGAGACAAAGTCAATGTATGCCTTAATAGGAAAAGTATCTACCTATTCCTTTAGTACTGAATGTCCCTCGATACGGTATCAATGTTTGTCACCACTTGGACTGGCCGAAATACCAAATTTTATTTGCTGTAAAAGAGTCTGAGATGGCAAAATGTACATAAGTAGACAGAGTTAAGTATCATCTATTAGTCTTCTTTATTCTAAATGAAAGACATTCATAGTTTCCTACACTACAGCCAAATAATTTATTTCTATACACCGAGGATTCGAATGTTTGATAAGATTTCAAGACACAGCTGATGTGTTTCATACCCAAGGAAAATCGGCTGGGGCTTCTTCAAGGCTTTTCAATATCATTAAATATATCCTCTATACCCACGAGTCAGTAAATTTATACAAAATAACTGTGGGTTGCAGTATATCCCCTGCAGGCTGTATGGTGTCCTGCACCCCTCTGGAAGCTGGGAAATATTTATGGTGCAGATGGAATATCGCCCTAGGAACAAAACATGGCCATTCTAAATCATTTGCCAGGAAAAGTAACAGTAGTTTTAAATACAGCGCCGGGCAATGTAATGACTATCATAATAACATAACGTGGTCATCCAATCAATTTTTGTGCTAGAAAAAAAATCTATCACCTGAATTACAGCTATCATGTACTTGTGTGTGGAAAGCTTATAGCAACGGTGCTGCCACAATGCTCTTAACTTCTGCCAACATTTCAGGAAGATTCCAACAATAAAACCTTTCTTGACACCCCAGGGCAAACCGCGCAACAAGCCGTGGTGATTTGCTTGATATTTCAAGGGTGCTGCTCAATAAGCATGTTCTTCTGCATTATGTGCCAAACCGCGAACTGGAGATGTTAATAATATTGAAGTATTACTCAAGGTGCCATGGGGTAAGGCACAATATCCAGGGGATGCGATTGCTTCCTTGCATCCAATCCAATGACCCTTGGGGATGCAGCTCGGACATTCAGGGGGAGGCTGTGTCTCAGGGGTGGGGGGGGGGGTCTAGAGTCTGTTGTCCATTGCTCAGTCTCAGTGTAAAGAAGCTGGGCAATGCAGTGCATGCTCCCACACTGGTGAGTGAGTGTGCTCAAGCTGTGCTCTCGTCACTGCTTTCAATAACTGGGGAGGCCGTTTCTGGTCATTGTCCCACCCTCAGGCTCCAACGCAGCTGAAATTCTGCTCTATAGGGAGCCGCAGCTGAGACAAGGAACACGGACCGCCCTCAGAGTGCATGCCAGGCCCTTCCAAGTGGTGCCTGCTCTGGGCCTGCGTTAACAGCACAATGTGCTCCTCTCTGACAAGTTCTGGAGTCACAAGCAGAACTTATGGAGACAAGGACATTACCCAGGATAACTGCTACATGATGTACCCATCATCAGTACCATAAAATGGCTGCTCATAAGTTCTTTTAATTTTCAAACCTGGCTTGGCGCAGTCTTCAAAGAACCCATAGCATGGAAAAGGAAGGTGAGCTTGTTTCACAGGCGGTATTGATGCTACCGTCTGGTCATGGCTTGAAATGTAAACTGCTTAACACTCTTGGTTTATGTAGTGACCTATCATACTGTACTGCAATTATAAAACCTCGGCATTCACTTAAACCCTAAAGCAATAGTAAACATGCTTTAAAAATCCTTGCAATCAGGGGCATGGCCCTTTCTTTCTATCGTCGCCAACTGCCCGCTCAGCTCTATGTGTAATGCATGCCGACATGAAGTGATTGATCTGCAGCCACTCAATCAACACTCAATCAGCAGAAGAAAGAAGAAGAAGTGACAGACCTCGAGGTCAGCTCGTCAGTGGCCTGTAAAGACGTAGTGTAGGAGTGAACGGATGTGTGCAGGGCATTCTCAAATACATGCTGATCACATGTAGAAACAATCCAGACTTAGAAAGACCGTGAATTGTCCTGTGAAAAGGGCAGTCTAGGCAGGAGCTGGACAGAGACACACAGACTCAGAACGACATTTTACAGATTGATCATATTAACAAGATTATCTTTCCAAAGCACGCTAATGCAATTTACTTTGATTTATATGACATATGTCTTCAGACTTTCCAAATGGCCCATGAAGGGCATGTTGGATTAGAATATTAGGTTATAAATGCCAAATGGGAGCTGCTATCTATGTCAAAAATAGAAATCAAGCGATTTAGGATTGATTTAAAAAGTAACAAATGGCAACTTTTTTGAGCAGATAGTCATTTTTATATATTTAAAAACTTGTTTGACAAATATTGAAAATCATATTTCTTTGCCTTCAATCAATGATTCTGCACAAATGCCTCACAGTGATGACTTAAAAGTGACTTATCTTTTCAGTAAAAGTATACTACATATGCATTGAGACATCAGCTCGCAATTCAATTTTGTAGCATATCAAAAAAAATAAACTAGCACAGATTTCAATGAATACCACCATATAAAGTATGCGTACTACTATGGAAGTGGAACTAGTCTAAAGAAATACATACAGTGATCATAGCATCGGTCACTAACTGAATTCTCAAGAAGTGGCATATACCTATGGATAATTACAAGTTCAGTCACATATGTATTCTGAACCTGGCATCTACCCTTACTTGCGAGAACAATACTGACAGTGTATGTAGAGTGTATGACTCTCAAGCATGTATCTGCTTCAAAACAACCCTCACAATAAATATATATGAAACATTTTTTTCCTTGATGCAATGCAACACAAAAAATATTTGAAATGGGCATATATAGCTAAAATAAACTTTCAGTGAGCCCACCTACAGATGACAATACTGCACAATATCAACAAGGGCATCCACCGTTCATGCTAAGAAAAATCTAAATGTACCCAGGAAATGTTAAATCATATTTCCTAACTGTTGCTTACAAACTGATTTACATAGTTTGATGATACAATTCATGGTCCTCTTTAGCAGACACTTTGTGACGATTGGCTCTTACACATTAAGATGTGTCATAGCAGTTTTTCAGGAATAGTACGTGAATGTTTTGTTTTCCACAAATAAATGTACTTAAAAGTCGACCAGGGCACAGGTCCCTTGCATTCTTTTTGAGTATTAATTTTGTGTTTGGCTGGAACGGTCCATTTCTTTAGTGTATCTAAAGAGTTTTCACAGCACTCTCTTCAAAGTGTTGGGCAGGGATCTCCTGCTTCTTCCTGAAGTCACTGGAGGAGACTTATTCGAAAGGGATGACAGGAACAAGTGGTCTTGGGTTTGTTTGCATCCATAGCTCCTATGAGAATGGGGGTGGAGGACCTTGAAGGAAACGTTTGAGTTTAAGGGGGGTTCACAGGTACAAGCTGCCCAGCCGGAGGTGTGTATGTGTTTGATGGTTTTAAGAGTAGGGGATTTATGCATGTTTAATACATAGTGGTTTCAGCTCAGAACCTGCCTTGTATCAGGCACATGTTATCATCACGGGCACAGCAGCAGACACACAAACACACACTCACAAATGACACAGCAACGTAAAAACACACTGACATAAATGCACACATGTTCACCACAAGGACACACACACACTCACACACAGGTGCATACCACAAAGACATCCAAGCAGACACCCAGACACATCCTGCAAAGAAATACAACCCAAACATTTACAGCTACTTAAAGGGACACACACGTGGCATGTGCTCACAGTTGCACCATAAAGACACATGCACGTGTGCATACAGTCACAAACAATACAGAAATGAACCACATAGAAACACACCACAAACAATGAGAGCTACTTAAATACACATTGACAAAACAGGTGCACACCTATAGGTCACAAAGACAAACACGAAGAGAAACATGCATCACAAAATCTGGCACACACCTCAAGGGACATAAACAAGCACACAGAGAGGCATGACAAAGACAAAGCTATGCCCAAATGTGTGCGCTCACACCCTTGCAACAAGTCCACATAAGCTCACCTCGTGAGTCTATGTACATACGTAAACATGTCATACACGCACAGCGCACACTGACTCAATATACACAAATATCCTCTTATGCAAGAGCACATCTAAACATGCACCCATCTATGCGCAATCACCCATGTGTAGATTCCTGAAAACAGTCACTAATAAATCACAAATGTAATGGCTTTGAGAACAGATATACAGTGAACAGCACACTGACCACTAAAACCACATATACACTTACATATATTTAGGCATATGCACTCCGTTCAACTTTGAGCCAAACATGTGTACACAGATAGGCAAGCATTGTCACAGGTATTTATACACAATCATGACACTCGGGAACCACACACACCACTCTGACACAGGCACACTGACATAGACACTACAATGACACAAACACACTCACATACACACGTATCCCTTCAAAAAAGACCCAGAACCTCCTGGTAAGTGCCCTTTGCCTACCGCTGCCCTCAGAGGACCTCACAGTTCTGCTCCTCTGTGAGGAGAGGGGGCAGCCCGGAGACACACAGCACCTCTTGGACTGAGCACAGAGAGGTCCGTGTAGGGGATCACCCATCACAAAGAACTTGGATAAAGTGAACCCGCATCTGGGCCTGCCACCACTGTACTCGATCACACCTGACAACTTTCTAAAAATTCCGACAGTGTGAGGAGGGGCGGGGCCTTGGAGAGGGCATGTCCTCGTGCCAAGAAGCAGCAAAGAGGCATTTTACCCCCACCCCGGCCCCAAACCCCCTCCTCTAACAAAAAAAACAAAAGCTTGCTGAGGCTTCTGCCGGTGTCCTGGGGTGTTTTCACATCCAATAATAGACATTGGCAGTTAAAATGAATCGAAAATGAGCTGAAAACTACTGTGTCCAGTGGTTTTCAGCTTCTGTTCCCTGCCACCATGTGATATGGACTCCACACCAGGAGGAGAGCCAAAATCGTGTGTCACACTGTGGCACCATGTGAGTAGACAAGTCTGCCTGATGGAGGAGGGTTGGAGACTCTGAACCAGTAGTGGACCAGTATTTCCATCAGATCTAAAATACCCAGCAAGTCCCCTCTACCCACAACTACATTTTGCCTTTCACAAAATACCCAGGTTTGTAGGTCACTGTCAAGAAACAAGACCCAAAGAGAAACATCATAATAAACTAAAACAACACAACAGGCACACTCTGGTTTTATTGCCGGGCACATCAAGGAACACTAGCTCACCTCCCCCTTGTATTCTCAGCAGCTTTTTTTTAGCCATGATGCAGAGCAGCAAATACACTGGTGTGCATAATAGCAGAAAGTAAACAAAACAGCAGCGCTGTGGCACCGTCAACGCAGTCCGCATCATAATGCATTTTTTGTTTACTTTAAGCAATGCTGTACAGCAGCCTGTGCAGCAAGTCTGAAAAAAATATTGAAAAATTCTATAGATCTTCAATAGGAGAAATCTATTGGCTTTGCCAATGCTTGTTTTAAACTGGGGCGAGCCCACTAGGTCCCCTTGTATTACAGAATCCATGAAAAAGCAAAGCTGACATCAACGAAATCAAATGGCAAGCAGTGGCTGTAAAAAAAGCTTGTTTTAGAGAGATGTCATCCTTCCAAAAGGCAAAAAGAACAGAAGGGAAGAACAGAAGGGATGCAGTACATAATAAGGTAGCACCATCCACCTAGTATACAAATGTATCTAGAAATACACACAATGGTATCGCCCGGCTTTGAAAGGCACAACTCAAATTTTGCCTCAGAATGTCCCGAAGACGGGAAACATTTTCTTAATAAAGTCTCTAAGCACCGCGACACGATTTATGCTCCAGGCATCAAATGTTCTCTGGAATAAACCTCTACACAGCAAAACCGTCCTCGGTGTAATCTGTTAAATGGGTTTACCACGACGCGTTGCTGATGAGCTCATTGTGTCCGCCAAATATCACACGCAGACAGTTCGTTAGACCGAGGGGCGACGGAACAAACGTGCATTAGCTGATTAATGAAAGAAAACAATAACTGGTTGGGGCCCAGCCCGGAAGGCCTCGTGTACTCAACACATTCTTCTTATCTGAGGAGAAACATTATTAACATTTAATAACTGAAATTATTGTTGCATTAGGCGGTTCCGTAGCTACAAAGTGTTCGTGTTTTGTTGGAAACCTTATGAGGAAAGAAGGAAAATTCATAGAGTACTCCAGAAAATGGTTAATGCCAAGAGCCTTGACGGCTACATTCCGCTAACACAGAGCGCGCAACAGCGTCAGGAGATTCGAGTGTCAGTAGAATATAACATTTCAACCTACTCGGAAATTGTCATGCCCGACACTCTCTTTACCTTCTAATTTAGTGTAGGTACCGCAGAAATCAAGATATCTCACCCTGCATTCAGACAGAATATTATAGCCGAAACATATCCTGAGTGTGATGAAAATTCATAATGTGTGAAAATAGGAAACATTCTCCAACCAGACAGACTTTTACACGTAATCATTCTTCACGCAAGCAGTATTCCTGGAATGTGTTCACGCCCACATCTGTTATAGCAGCACTACACTGCAAAGCAGTCTCTTGCTGCTAGGATGGTTATTTAATGGTTCAAGGGTAGTCATTTCTTTACCAATGACAATAGCATTCAGGACTTTTTTAGGCCTCGCCTATCAGGCAGCGCAAGATGTCCAGTTACAAAAGCCTTTTTATGGCATACCAAAAACTTTCTGTGGGCTTACAGCCCACCCACTGTTCGCCATTCGTTGGCCTTATTGTCATTCTCATTTGCTTGCTTCCTATTCAATGGCGCGACTTCCTCTTCCTTGTGTTTGTCCCTCCCACTAAGAATACCCCTATCAAACTTCTGATTGGATGACTTGTGTCCTTCCCGTGCTCACCTTTAGGGAACTACTTTTTTAGGTCGAGTATAGCAACGCACAAGCGCTGCTTTTTCTGATGTGTTGGTATGTATCTGGGCTTTTAACCACGCCCACCGCACGCCCATCACTCGTTCCTGGGCGTGCCTTTCAAAAGTCCTTTGTTTTTGTTGGTGGAAGCTTTACGTTTGTCTCTCCTTGGGGTAGTTTTGTTACAGCCTTGGCCATCGACCCTGTTACATACATAATTGCACTGTTGACGATAACTTTGACTGCGAGCAAACTTCTTTTTCCTTTTGTGTCTCTCCTTCGCCCTCATGGCCGCAGTGGCGCTATAAATCGGCTCACTTATGTCAACTGTTTTACTTTTTATTTTCAGTTTGTGTGGCAAGAAAAGTCCAGTTAGGAATTTACAATGCTAATAGCTTTAACTCAAGCAAACGTGAGACCTATTGCCTTGCAAATGCTTATTCTTTTTGCTAATCACTTGAGAAGTTTAAGTGTTTTCCAGCCCTCTCCCTCATGTTTTTGTCCTCCTGCGTTCTATGATGTTCTCTCCTTCATATGCTTCTCTCCCCCTTCACCTCAATGGTGTTGCCCTCTCTTGTGAGCTGTTTTTACACTCCTCTCACTCTCCCACCACTCGCAAAACCCTTTGTGAACCATTCAAAGATTTTTTTTGTTTTTGATTTGGAGCAGGCTGCAGGAGTCATTTGCTAATGGAACGCACAGCAGTGAAAAATGCACTTTTGCACTGCTAATTATTATTATTATTTTTAATTTACAGATCCAAGCGGCGCCTATCATTTTTGACCAGTAAAACAAAAAGAAGAAGGAAAGCAAAGGGAGCATTTGCTTGTCCAAATGAAATGACACGCCCGCAAGCAGAGGTGCATCATTACACCTTTTTTTATGGGCGAGCGCAAAGCGCTCCGTCCCATTCTGTAATCTCTCTTCGGGCTACAAACCACACCCATGTCCCGTCAGTCACTTTCATTGGTTTGTGGGCTTGCCTTTTAAAATCCGCTTGCTTTCATTTGTGAAAGGCATGCATACGTCATGCGTTTTCCAGTGTTTAGCCCACCTACACAGCACCTGTTAACTACTAAAAACACACGAGGCTCGATGTTTTCAGCATGGTGTCCAAACTACTTTATCTGTTTATTTTCCACGCAGCGCGATTGCGCTGCATTTTACATAGTGCGATCGCGCTGCGTTTTTTTTTCTTTACAATGCTAATAGCTCTAACTCGAGCTAATGCGAGACCCGTTGCATTAAAAATGCTTTTTTTTTTAACTAGTAAAGCATCTTTAAAAAGCATTACCAAAGCCAATAGGTTACCAAGAGAAGACTTATTGGCTTTGTCACTGGTTCTATCAAGAGCTCTCAAGTTTCACAGGCCCATCCATGAGTAGCTCTTCTAGTTCAGATTTTCTTTCCACTCTGCAGTTGTAGTCCTGGACTATAACTCACACACAATGCAGTTCTAAAACCTGGATTGGACGACCTACCCATGGACGGATCAAGGAATCGGCAAAGCTCCGTAGTATGACAGCATGTAACTGTTGTCTGAGGCCTGAGACTATACGACTGGTAAAACTCTAGGAATATGTCTGCTGTCCACCTGTAAGATCTCTGTACCTTACAGTCTAAGGCCAGAGACTAAGATCTGTGTAACTTTCAATTTTTCTGAACAGACTCACAGTCACATTATAAGTAAAATAATCAACATGAAAAATGCAAGATAGGGATAATGAAAGTGCATGTTCAAGTGAAAGGAAATACTCTACACTTTATCAGAGATAATTAGTTACCATGTTCAATTGCATATTTGGATTGCTCCCAGATGCAAAAACTGTGCTGAAAATTAACTACTTGGTATAACAATGCTAACATTTTCTTGAGGGAGAATGATTGGGTATACAAGGGAAGGTTCACCCTCTCCATCTTAGAGCTTGCCCCCCAACAGTTCAGATGTTCAACAGCTAGCACTGATTCAAGGCACATTTTGCTTCACATCTGAGTCACTGACGTGAAAATGTCTTTTGATCCATACTTTTAAGATTCTTGCGACATTTCAAAATGCCTAATATACAAATACAGGTGTCAATGCAGTATACTAGTGCTTAATCGTACAAAGGTTTCATCTGGGGGCGGAGGGTCTGTTGCATGAAGGTTTAGGACAAACAACAGATACTTCAACAGCTAGACAGTATGGGGTTTTACAATACAATGTTGTTTTAAAGTGATGCAAATTTAACAATTTGAAAGAAATAGATGTATATTCTCAATTCTAAGGTAACCTCGTGTTTCAAAGAGGCTTGTGATGAATACCAGAACTTATGATCAATGGCATGTAGCAGGCACATGTAAGTCCTTTTACTATGTCTCTTTGGCTGTGGACATAGTGATTGCCTATTGCTTCTTTATAAAGTCTACAGGAAACTACCGTTCTTCCCGACAGGGTATTTAAAATTGCAAAAATAAAAAAATACTCTATGCCCTGCGCAGTACACGTGCACACAGATATACCACCAAAGGAACGACTCCAAGAAAAGTGGGTTTTATTAAGTTACTAAATGAGTTTGATATTTGTTCCCGCATTTATTCAGCTTCTATTTGTTACAAGCTGATTTATACTAGAGTGAAAATTATTTGTACCAGAGAATGTTGAAGATTGGATATATGACTCTACTGGTCTGAAACATTCGTTTTTTCAACTACTGATGTGACAAATGACACTAAGTGGCCATCTTTTTGCCAAATAAAATTGTCCGCAGAAAATCTTTGTATGGAGTCAGCAGCTCTGTTGTTTTATTCTAAAACTACTGTTAACATCTTACAACAAACCACATTTTTCACCGAACACAGGGTCACCTAAAATATCACAATTTTACTGCATTGCAGCAGACTTTATTCTAAACATGCCTGAATGAAAGATAATCACGAAGCAGTAATCAATTAAAGGACTTCCCTAGTAAGTCTTCATGCTTAGGCCTTTTTATTGTCTTTAGTTATATGTACCAACAAGCATTGGCAAAGCTAATATTTTTCGCCTGTGCGAGGTCTATGGCTCTGTCAAAGTTATTTTAGACATGTTGCAACACTACCATAATGCTTTGTTGTCAGGCAACATAAAGGCAAAGTGTGAGTTCATCTGGAAGACAAAAAATACACAGGCTGCGGTTTAAAGTGAAATTCGCCACCTCACCGCTTCCAAACGTGACATCATGTAAAAGAAGTGTTGGAGCCCCGTGCAGCTGAGTGGGTGGGAGTCCAGCCGTGGGTCTGTAGTCCACCTTCCTGACAGAAGACCTGGAGGCTACACTTCCCCTAACAATATGTACGTTTTCGCTTCTGTTTTGTTTATTTGTCAGGGGAGGAAGTGGCTACAGTAAATGGGAGGCAGGGTGACAACGGTACGAGAATCTAGGCTGGTATATTAGTGTAAAGAAAACGCATGAAAAAAGAATCAACAAGAGATGAGGAGTCAGTGCTTTCAGGAACTTGAGATGTAGGGACAAGTGGATGAGAAACCTGAGGCGAGAACGACTACTGAAGTAGTATCATCTGAGAGCTTAAACTTTGATGGGCATTTCACGGAACGGATAGGCATGGGCACACCAGAAGTACACTTGGGGCACAGCTCACTCGGTTATCCAGCAGCTAAAAATAAAAACAGCAGACATGAGCAATGGACACTTGAGACATCCAAAACTTTCCGGTACAGACCCAGATATTTAAGCGGAAGCAACAGAAGGGCAACGCATCCCGGAGCACATGAGCTAAAATGCCACTTGTAGTTCCACCTCTGGCCGTCTGCAACTAGAGTAGGGAGTACTTGTCCCTCCCTGTGTGTCCAAGCGACCTTGCAGTATGTGGAGAGGCAGGAAAGCAAATACACAAAAGGGAAACATGAGCAAGGCAAGCGGGCGACATGAGGAGGAGGGAGGCGGCGGTCCACAGGCACCAAACACCCTAGAAGTAGGGGGACGAGAGTCCAAAGTGCTGCAAAGTGAGGTGGAGCGCCAGTGTGAGAAGTGCGTGGCTGCAGGGATCTGAGAGGGGCTGTGTGCACTCAAGGCTGGGGGGGGGGTCTATCTCTCTCCTCCCCCGGCTCTTTCTGTGTCCCCTATTAAATTAAGAGGGCAAGAGCATCTTATCCAAAAACAATGAAAGAAGACTACAGTTAGTCTTTTCCAACACCATGCCAAAACAGGCAAGGTATTTTGAAAACGTGCACCCCAATTAGGTCTTGGGCTAGTAAACATGGAAGTATGATTCAGGATAGCGTGCAGAGGATCAAGCGGTCATATGTCTGGTCAGATGGGACTCAAGAAGTTCACAGCTTCAGCAAATGTGCTTAAGAGGCTCCCCTTCACCCCAAAAAAGAAAAGAAAGCACCTGCAAAATGAAGAGTAGCTAGCGGAGAGACACTTGTCAATAGCCAAATTAACTCAAACGTGACAAGTTTGGCAGGGTTACAGACCCTCACTTAAACCCTAAATCTGGACAATTCAAAGTTCAGATAAACATGTTTGTTCAAGTCTACAGCAGTACTACTGCAAAGCGAGCTAAACGCTATATTGCACCAATTTTTGCACAAAGCACTAGTGCGTCAAGATTAGTTGCCTCACACAGGCTCTTATGAGTCCAAGGCAAGAACCTTTCACATTATCAAACATCTGTGAAGTTCCTAGGGCAGTGATGAGGCACAAAGGTGGAAATTACGTCCACTCTATGCAATGAGAAAAGAGAGGTGTAAGTGACTTATTAAACATCCTCCTGAGACACAAGGAGCATTCAAGGCACCTTGTCCCAGTGTTCAATTTGTGCAGGTGATTGGTATCGGCCTTCATTCTGGGGAACCAGGAAGTATTTTTCATCATCAGAATTTGAACTCAAGAAAGAGTGGATGAGAGGCAGAAAAAGGACAACGAAGGAGTAAGAAAAATACAGGAAGTCGATAAAAAGAACCTGCAAGAGGGACATAAAAAGCCCAGATGTATATGGTGATGGAAAAATAGGCGCAGGGTTGAATCAATGCCACAACAGTCTTGCTATTCTCTAACCCTAGCATTTGGCAGAGCAAAAGTAATTGCAGACCCTGCAATTTTTGTTTTTTTAGCAACTTAAGACACTGACTAGATCTATGAAACAAGCATTTGCAATGCAATGGGTCTCACGTTTGCTCGAGTTAGAGCTGTTTACCCTGTAAACTCCTAACTGGCCTTTTCTTGCCAATTAAATTGAAAATTAAAAGTAAAACAGTTGACATAAGCAAGCCGATTCAAAGCGATATGGCTACTGTGAGCGCAAAGGGGAGACACCAAAGGAAAAAGAAGTTCGCTCGCAATCAAATGTATCAGCAAATGTGCAGTTATCCATGTAGCAGGGGGTCGATGGCCAAGGCGGTAATCAAACTGCCCCAACGAGGGACAAAAGTAAAGCATTTACCAATGATAACGAAGGATCTTTGAAAGGCAAGCCCACGGACGACTGATAGTGATGGGCATGCGGTGGGCGTGGTTAAAAGCTCACAGATAGATTACGACAGGTGAAAGCGGTTGCGTGCTTGACCTAAAAAAATAAAAAAATAAAAAAGGCAGGGAGGTTTGGTGAAGTAGTGTGATTCAACCTCGGCTAAGACACCGACACATGAAGTAACAGCGTTCCTTATGATTGAGCAAGTGGCTATAGCTGACATTTGTCAGAAAGCACAGTTTGGACTGTCAGCTTTTATGTTTTCCAGTTTAATCATGTTGTTCTGTAATGGCTAATGCGACACAGGAACAAGATTTCTACGAGTTAAAGCATTATACAAAAATATCTCATAAAAATCAAAATCTTATATTCACTGAGAAAACGGCAGAGCAGAGGTAACTGGGGAGAACACTTTCACCTCCCGAGGCATTAGTCGCCATGTGGTTCTGTTCATGGGAAGGATGAAACGCTAAAACTAAAGGGCCTGTAATCTGTCAGAGGAGTGACCCACAAGCAGAAAAATAAATCACTCTGGAAAATGTCAGCCCATTATCAAATGTCAAGCAAAAACGTCTATTCTTTGAAATGGCATATTTACAAAAGAGGCCAGAACCAGTAAAAAGCAAGACGCTGAAAATGCAACTTTAACTGTCAAGACTGGGTCCAATTAGCCGCAGCAACAAGCTGACGATCAAAAAAAATGTTTTTCCTACGTATTTTTTGAACAAACAAATAGATCGTTTCAAAACTTCAGGAGCTGAATTTGTTCACTGGGTAGAAAGCACTGTAAATCTACGATGTGGTTGAGCAGGTGCACGGTTCCTGGGAAAAATAAAATTAGGAGTAGGGGCCAGGTAAGGCTTCCAGGGGGAAAGCGGAAAGAAAAGACACGTCTTCACATTTATTTTCGATTGCCCGTGGCGCTTTGTCAAATAGCAATTGTACATTAGTGGCGAAGGAGCAGAAATCGAAATTAAGGAATAACTGGCTTCCAGCCTGTGGGCCTACACTGTGGAGGAAAGTCCTTCCATTACAGGGCTTGATTGAAAAGAGTTTATTCTTTAATGCCTTTATACTTCACAGAATCGTCAGTGAGCTGAAGTACTGAGCTTTCATCTGGCAGCGGAGCCCAAAGACACGTTTAAAATACATTGAATTTACTAGGTATGTGCATACCCCGTCTTTACCCGTTTACATTTAGCAGGAACTGTGTGTGTAGGACGTACCATCTGCAGTTGTGGGTGAACCGGAAATGGCCTGCCCTAGGAAGGAATGGCCCAATTCAGGATTAGTGCTAAACGCAGGAAGTCTGTTTTTAAGAGCGCCGACTTTTTCGTTTTTTAACAAAAAATGAAACTAAGTCTTAATTTTAAAAAGATTTGCATTTGTTGAGCGTTAAGTGAGGGGAACCAGGATTTAGTTAATAAATTCATGCAGCACTGGTGCGCCTGAATACCGTTTCTAGGCCCTCCGTGAGGGGTTACAGATCCCAAGGATTACAGAAATTCTGTAGGTAGGTAGGAGGACACCTAAAACAGATCCCATGTTCTTGGGGACTATGCTGATTGAGGAGGGCTATTAGTTTTTATGTAGTAGTTTGAATTACTCCTGGAACAGACATTTTCAGAGCTTTCCATAAAATACATAACTTACCTATGAGGAAAAGACGCAGAGGAAGAGAACTTTAGAGGTGGAACACTGTATGGCCCCTGTTCTGGCCATAAAATGTTTTCTTGCAGGCTGAAAAGTGTTATTAGGGGGGTGATGGGGCAACCTTCTGGTAACCCTCGCAGGGCCTGAGGATGTTGGAGGGCCTCCAACCATGGAAGACCTTGTGCACAAGACAGAAAGTCTTCAGTACAACCAGTTGTGTGTAAGTGAGCCAGGACACGTAAAGTCAAGATGGGACACAACTGTGCTCTTTGGAGCGTTCTTCTCATCTCGGAAGGTAGGTTTCTTTAGACTCCTTCATATTAGCCAGTCTTGGACATGACCACTGCCAGTACAAGCAAGATATTGCGAGGCAGAAGTAGTAGAAGCAAAATTCAGCATAGGAAAGATATGACCTGGTGAAGTGGTTCACTGGCAGGGTCCATTACAATTTCGCATTGAAAGTTATTCCCAGATTGTGAACTTGAACTGGCAGAGAGCCCAGAAGGATGACAAAACCAGTTCAGTTTTCTTTTCAAATATGTAACACAGCCAGAATGGTTCGATAAATAATATTTGACTTACCTATTTTTTAAAAAATACACAGGAGCTGGCAAGTGCTTTATACAAAGATGTCTCTATTTTCCGTGTTACAGGTGACTTGCGACATTCCCAGTCACCTGTAATAAATAAATTATGTTGCTTCTCAACTGTATTAAGTTATCACAGATGAATTCTGATGTCACAACCCTACTGCCAGCAGCCAGAGTGAAAGATAGGTCTCGGAGCATAAGTACAACCTCAGTTTAAACAAGGAAAACAGGTACTGGCTTTTCCTTCTTTTGGTATCCTTTTCTAAAACAAAAACATTTTCAGTAATAAGGAGATATTTTTGGCAAAATGTTTATTTTTGTTCATTATAGAAATGGTAGAAGTTCTCTCCACGTTTCTACACATTTTGACTACCACATTTCTTTTAAAAATCTGACTTATTTCAATCTGATTCTACTACCTTTCAGCAACAAATTATTAAATGCTTTTCTGTGTGTTTAATTTCACACTACAGAATCTGTTTTTATTAATGTCTGTAAACTATATTATCTATTTCATAAGAGGTAGCAAGATACCAAGTATTGAACTGGTTTATAGGAAGGATGATGGAGTAACCACATATTGTAAGGAATAAAGTACCCTCTGCCACAGGTTAAAAGGATATTGTAAGTTGCTTTGGAAGTCCATGGCCTGATAAAGACTCCATGGCCATATAAAGGAACTTGGCCTTCGGCCTCCTTCCTCTACATGGTCACAAAACTCCTCAGTGGTTGGCAATATACTTGTAATCTATGGCAGCAAATAATGTATCCCATATATTAGTTTATTTTGGGACTTTCTAGAGTACCTCACACAGTTGATAGGTGCCACAAAGATCTTTTGGAATGGAGAAGGGGGCATTAGAATCATTGAATGTGCAAGCTGAGCGGGATGTAAGAGGAAAAGCTGGTGGTAGAGGTCACCCTAATGGTGCATGGTAAACATCCAAATCTTCTGTAAAACTGCCTAGGCAATATTGGTTTGGTGCTGAAGTCTTAGTAACGGAGGTTTACAGACCATAATGTTTGCCTTTCATGTTGGTAGGTGGGCATCTGAACAAATGACAGCAATAAGGCGGGTCACAGGATAGGTTTGGTTTAGGACTCTAACTGGTTAAACAGTCTCCAAGCAACACGCTGATAATGAACGGATCTTTAGGCCAATGTAAATATTTAGGGAGGATCCTCCTAGGATTGAAAGCTGGGGGAGGTTGCCCAAATACCATGAGCTCTAATAATGGACCAATCTTCCCATATAATTTATATCTTGTTTGGCAGATAGCAATCAGGTCGAGACTGGCTGACATTAGGTGCCTACCGTGGGGTGGAGGCAATGCTAACAGACCTCAGATACATCAAAGTGTAGCTATAGATGGCTTTATGACTCAGGTTCAGTGTCATGAACTGTAAACTTTACTTGACTGCCAGCAATGTTAGGCAACTCAAAGCATGTGTGACGTGATTTCAATGTGGACAACACTAAACGAGCTGAGTGAATATGCCCTCATCTAAACTCCGAGAGCTCAGTTTTTGGAAACTGTGTGCAAATCGTATCATGCCTGGAAATCACCACTGCAACATAACAAAAAGAGGATATTTTATGAGTGAAGCACAGAAGAGAGTAACAAAAAGTATTTTGCCTCAAAGGTCAAAGGCTTAGACCCGTGCCTCATGGTCCAAGTGCCATCATCTCCTCTCCCATTCATGCGATTCACTCACTAAGGATAGCAACGCGCCAGAAGGTGCATAACTTGGGCATTCTCTTTCATAGCGTAGTGCTGTTTCACCCTCCATGTCAACAAAATAACAACGTGAGAAACAAAAAAGCTTCTTATATCTTTTTGTGCCGGGGTGATCTTGCAGTAGAGCTGACGGCATGGTGTTCCCTGACTACTCACAAGAGGTGGGACAGATGCAGTAAATGAAGTTCAAAAGAAGAACCACGCCACATATTAAACATAAGAGGTTAATATGATTTAGCTATTAACTCTATTTTCACATCCCATGTTTGCAGTGTATCACCGATCCACAATTAATTGCACAGGGACTGAAAAGTCACACAGTCCGAACATTTTCTGCACTGGGAAGATTTTGTTCTACTTCAAGCCAACATTAAGAGATTTTCATGAAAAGTGTATTGTTTTCTAATGTGATTGTATTCTGAACCTTGTGCGCAATCAAGTGTCTTAACTGTCTCGGGAGTATAAAAACTAATCTAAAAGCATTTAGATACCCTTCAGTTCATACTTTCTGATTAGGTGCGCAGCACATTTGAAGTCATTAATGTTTGATAATGCAATACTACAAATTGCATCTGGCCCAGGGGCTGAGTCTGTGAACTACTATTGTTGTAGTAGCTGCTTGAATAACTCTGATAATAACACGAGAGCAACTATGCCCCAGAGCTACCTGAGTAACGACAAGGGTCAATGTGAACATTTCTATTAGATGTTTTTGTTAAACTAAATGCTTTGCCAGGTCAAAGGCAAAAAAACATAATACTGAGTTACCATGGTTTTATGTTTGCTAAAAAAAAAGTAACAATTTTCTGAAATGGTAGGTATAGAGCTCACATGCATCTAAGTAAAATCTTAATGTGACCTCAGGAAGCGAACAAAAAGTGCATGCGGTTTCATTGTTTCTTTAAGAGAGATGAAATAAAGTGATATGGTCTATTTTAAGGCACGTGGAATTCTCTTAAATAGCTGAAAAATAGTCCCTTGGCTCTCTATGCAGTCTGCCACCCATTTCAACATAATACAACCCTAATCTCCGTCACAGGGGATTGCCCACCACTTTCCTACACCAAGTTGATGAGGAGAGACTAAGGAAACCGAAGAGGGGAAAAAACTGCTGCGCTGGCATTTTATTAATTAGCAACAACATGATTATAAATGCTGCCAGTGGCAAATTAAGCACCGGAAGCAAAACAATGCATATTTAGAATATTCGTTTAGCATAAAATGTAAAACGTGTCCATTAGGAAGTCCATCAGGAGACGATCACAACAATATAATTAACGTGCATGATTTCCTCTCTGTACTTCTGAGTGATCGCCGTCAACTTAAAGCGACAAAGTCCTTGGGGACAGCGAAACGCCAGGCACGCCTTATCAAGGGGCTTCCAAAGATTAGACTTCCCAGTAGATCTCATTATCAGTAACACTGAATACGCCAGTCAGCATTTTCCTTTCCCAATTACTAAAAAAAAAAAAACTTTTTGATAGCCTGCGTCCAAAAAAATCCTCAGTTGGATCAATTAAACAATGAACCGAGCTCTGCTATTTAGAGGAGCGTGCGCCAATATTGCTTGGTAATGAATACTGCAAATTATAGACAATAATAGGAAGGCTGTAATCAACCTAAATAGCTGACAATGAACTATAAACTCATCAATTACCTTAAATGTTTTATACAGGTGCAGATTAAAACAATGGCAGATCGTTACTTTTCGGTCTACCTGTGTGTTTAATTGGTGGAAGCAGAAATCAATGCAAGTGAATGGTTTGCAGCCAAACCGCATTGCTTCTGTTTGAGCGGAAGTAGCTTCTGAAACAGCCCCGGTGCAAACCACATGGGTACAGTGGATCATCTTGTAAAATTACCTTGTACAACATTATTAATCAAATAGTTTCAGATACTCTATATCAACAAAGCTACGGATATATCCAAGTAGAACCTTTATGAACTGGCCAAATGTAAGATAACGAATTAGCAACAGAAATCCTTTTCATGTGACATATTTTTCAGGTTCAAGTCAGTACTGAACCAGCAAAAGCCATAATATACTTACATGTCACATTAGGTGTGCTCATACGCCGAATTTATGTGTAATGCACACATGAGACGCAGGGGCATGCACATGACTTAAAAGAAACGTCTGCAAACGTAATACACACATAGGTTTAGACATATATGGGAAAAGTACATGCATCGTAGGGAAAGCAGCAGGAAGCCTTATAGAAGAGCATTGCATTTCAGGTAATCACCACAAAATATTAACTTTCAATGTATCAAAAATTAATAAAAGCGCAAATACATACACACTTGCATACAAAAGTAGGCCATGTATCATACAAATAATAATAATGCAATAATGTTCAGTAACTACAACAAAACATCGGTAATGTACACACTGACAGTGCATTGAGGGTGAAGGTTTGCAAACTAAAGTGGTGTGTTTATTGTACGTGATTAGCATACACTTTCTTACATTACATCATCAGAAAAGTACACAGTCCTCAAAGAATAGTGAGCGACATACACGTAGGCACTCTACGTGTTTGGCATAGGTTGCTAGAGTAAATAACCATGTCTGTGAGCCGACTCGATATTCCTGAATAGGAGAAAAAGTCAGAGGAATGCATATGTTGATCTTACAGGTTGATGATGTACAAACATATTAGAAACTATGAGGGACGTGTGTATCCCCTGTGGGTTCTCTTTGGAGATGAACAATTCTATCCTCGACCATCCCCACATCCATACAAACCACAGCACTACTGGTCACCAAACAAATCCCTTACCGTTGATGATACTAATACCAGTCTCTATCAGGCTGCAACGTAAAACCAATAAGGAGATTCCAGACCTGATGTAATCTAATGATTTCTTATCTGCTAAGTGACTTGGTATGGCCAGCATTCTCATCTGGGGGGACCAACTTAACCAGAGTTTGTGCAATAAATTGAAATGATACGTACACTGAAGAGCAGTGGTGGCAATATCATGGTTTCTCTGGTAGGATGCCACTCCCTCTTTCAAATTCTGTGCAATTATTGTTAGAAGAATCCTGTTAACATTAACAATGGACTACCAAGTGGCAGGATAATCTCTTAGAAACACGTTTGAACAATGTATGCGCCTCATAATTAAAACAATGGACTTGGACTGTCTGTTGTTTTCTCCACTCTTATGCCTTGGACCAAAACAGTCAGTGACCTCTCTATTGGTCACTGTTAGCTAATCCCACATGGCTTTGTGAACGCTGCCACCAGACACTGCCGCCTTCTCGTCCTTCTATTAAATCAAGGGCATAGCTTGAAAAAATATGAGTAAGATGAAAGGAAATGTGTTTGTATTTTATTATTTCTAAATAAACTCATCCTGGTGGGGGAAACAAACAAAACATCAAGGGACAAAGATCTGGCAACAAATTAACGCTGTTTGAACTGCTAGTCAAAGCTGCAGAACAAAGGCTTTTTTAAACTTCTAGAACAGACCAGTGAAAACAAATGCTTGGTGACGATAAAGAATAATGCAAAATGTTGCTACCTTAAATTGATGAAGCCCAGTGCTCCCAGTGCTCTTAAGCATTCTTTGGTACAAACACACATTTTCAATGAAAAGTTTGCGATGCAATACAAACAGGCTCAATTCTTGATAGCCAAAGTTTAAAAAAACGCACAACTGTGCTCCTTTAGGGTTAGTTTTTTTGGAAGAATTCTGAATTTTCAGAGATCCACTAAGAAAGGCAGGAGTACTACAGGAAATCTACACCAGTTGTAGAATTCATCCAGTACTTTAATTCGTAAAATGCAAGCATGCAGAATTTCTGCAAGGTGATAAAGTACAAGGAGAAACATTCTGAGTGGGTAAATGATGTGTCATGGAGTAATCTGTCCACCACTCCTCACCTGAAAAAACATTAACACTTGCCTTTGATGAGCACAAATTGGTAAGCATTTGACCGAGTGCGAAACTACATGAAGATGCATGTATGGTTGTTCATCTATTTAAGCAGGATGACCAACATAGAAGAGTTTTACCCTCTCAACACGAAACTGTGCATTCTGCAAAACATATAGAATTTCTCTATCCATAAGCACCTTTAAGGAATCTAAAATCCCAAATCCCATAAATCTTTTATGAGTATAGGTAATTTTAAAGTGCAGTTTTTGTAAACAGTCATTAATTGGATTTGATGTACAAGTTACTTACCTTCGGTAACAAAATATCTGGTAGAGACATATTCTAGTTGCAGTTTCCTTACCTTAGAATTTTCCCCCAGGCATCAGACTGGATCTGGAGATTTTTCTTCGAGCAATACCCTTGCACGTCGGTAGATGGCGTAGATGGCGTCGGTCGACTCTGCAGGTGTCGAAGGCGTCATGGTCACCGTGATGACGTCTGAAGTAGTACATAGACGCCTCCCTCGTGCAGTGACGTCAGTTTCTTTTAACGACTTTCCACGCCAGAGCGCAGAGCCACTAAGAACACCGAGATTGATGCGCCAGAGCTAAGGACCTGAAAGAGGGAATCCCTGTCCCTAGAAATCAGTTTGCAAGCGGGGAGGATGGGTGAGCGGTAAGGAATCTGCAACTAGAACATGTCTCTACCAGATATTTGTTACCGAAGGTAAGTAACTTGTACATCTGATAGAGACTTCTAGTTGCAGATTAATTTCCTTTCAATAGATACCCAAGCAATGCCATCCTTCGTGGTGGGCTGTGAACCAAGATCATACTAGAAAGTCCTGCAGGACTGAACGACCAAAGTAGCCGTCTCGACAGACCTGACTATCCAGGCAGTAATGCTTAGCAAACGTGTGCAGGGATGCCCACATAGCTGCCTGACACATATCCAGGACAGGAACTCCGTGTGCTAACACAGTGGAAGCAGCAGCTGCTCTGGTAGAATGAGCACGCAAGCCTTCAGGAGGTTGCTTTTTAGCCAAAACATAGCACAGTTTGATGCAAAGAAGCACCCATCGAGAGATGGTACGTTTTTGCACCGCCTTCCCTTTCTTCGCACCCACATAGCCAACAAAGAGTTGGTCGTCCACCCGGAAATGTTTGATGCCATTGAGGTAGAACGCTAACGCTCTTTTTGGGTCCAAACGGTGGAGTCTCTCCTCCTCATGGGAAGGATGTGGGGGTGTGTAGAAGGTAGGCAAAGTGATGGACTGGCCTACATGAAATGGTGTAACCACCTTAGGAAGGAAGGAAGCTCTAGTGCGTAACACCACTTTATCAGGGTGTACAGACAAGTATGGAGGCTTTGAAGAAAGGGCCTGAAGCTCACTCACCCTGCGAGCAGAGGTGATAGCGACTAGAAAGACAGTTTTGAATGTGAGGAGCCGCGAGGGACAATTATGCATTGGCTCAAAGGTGGTACACATCAAGTAAGTAAGTACAAGATTAAGATCACACTGAGGCATGATGAACGGAGGGGGAGGAAATAAGTGGGTGAGCCCTTTTAAGAATCTACTCACAATAGGAGATTTACAAGGTGAGGGCTGAGTAGGAAGCCTAAGAAAGACAGAAATGGCAGACAAGGGTGCTGGGCTAAAGAAAGAATGAACAGAAGAACCTCTGACAGAGGGGCAGAAAGGGGATCAACAGATTTGTTGGTACACCATGCCACAAATTTATTCCAACGACAGGCATATACAGTTTTAGTCGATGGACGCCTGGCTGCCAAGATAACATTACAGACTTCAGGTGGAAGGGCAAATGCCGTCAACTGTTGCCGCTCAATCTCCTCGCATGAAGGCGGAGGTTGGACAGGTTCGGGTGGAGAACCGTCCCCTGCTGCTGCAACAGAAGATCCGTCCGAAGAGGCAGTCTGAGTGGAGGATCGATGGACATGTTCAATAGCTCTGAACACCACACTCTTCAAGCCCAGTCCAGAGCCACCAAGATAACTTGGACTCGGTCGTACTTGATTTTCTTGACAACTCTGGGCAGAAGAGGGATAGGTGGGAAGGTGTAAAGGAGGCCGGAGCTCCACTTGAGACGAAAAGCATCTCCAAGCGAGTGCTGCCTTGGAAACTCCAATGAGCAAAACAGCTGAGGTGGAGGCGAACAGATCTAACAAAGGCTCTCCCCACTTGAGAAAGAGACCTTGGGTCACCTCTCTATGGAGATGCCATTCATGATCGACTGTGCGTCGGTGGCTGAATTCACCTGCTCCGGCGTTGAGAGAGCCCACCAGATGTTGAACCATCAGGGTAATGCCCTGAGGTTCCAGCCATGTACAGAGGTGTAGTGCCTCCTGACAAAGTGTCCAGGACCCTACTCCGCCTTGTTTGTTGGAATACCACATGGCGGCAGTGTTGTCCGTGAACACCTGCACCACTTTCCCTTTGAGAGAGGGAAGGAATGCTTTCAACGCAAGCCTGATCGCCCGGAGCTCCAGCATATTTATGTAGAGTCCCGACTCCGCCGGAGACCAGAGGCCTCTGTCACTATAGATCGATCTGGTTGGGGAAGGGAGAGGGATCTGCCGTTGACCCAATCTGGATTCGAAAGCCACCACTGCAAGTCTTTCAGTGTCCCCTCTGAGATCTGGACCCTGTCGGAGAGATTTCCCCGATGCTGCGCCCACTGGAACTTCAGGTCCCACTGCAGAGCCCACATATGCCATCTGGCATGTGTTACTAGCAGAACACAGGAGGCTATGAGGCCCAGCAGCCTCAGAGTCAGTCTCACCAAAACCTAAGACAGAGGGTTAAAGATCGGAATCATATCCTGAATGTCTTGGACTCGCTTGTCGGGAGGATATGCCCGAAATTGCACTGTGTCCAGAACAGCTCCAATGAAAGGAAGCATCTGAGAGGTAGTCAGGTGTGACTTCTGCACGTTTATAGTGAACCCCAGCTGGCGCAGGAGGTTCGCTATAGTATGAAGGCGGGAGACAACTGTCTGGGGCAAAGGTGCCCTCAACAGCCAGTCGTCGAGGTAGGGGAAGACTGAGATCCCTTACGTGCGCAGATGAGCTGCAACCACCGCAATCACTTTCGTGAACACGGGCCGCTGGTAAGGCTGAAAGGGAGCACGGTAAACTGAAAGTGCTCGTGACCTACCACGAATCATAGGTAACATCTGTGGGCAGGCAGGATGGGGATGTGGAAATAAGTGTCCTGCAAGTCCAACGTAACCATCCAGCCTCCTGGGACCAAGGCAGACAGAACCTGAGCCAGGGTGAGCATTTTGAATTTCTCCTTCTTGAGGAAGTAGTTCAGGTCCCGAAGAGCTAGGATAGGACGTAAGCCCTTGTCCTTCTTTGAGATCAGAAAGTAGCGAGAATAACAACCACGACCTACTTTTGGCACAGGGACCCTTTCTATAGCTCCGTTGGCCAAGAAAGCTGCGACTTCCTGGCGGAGAAGCACCAAATAATCCTCCGGAAAATGATGGAAGGATGGTGCCATGTGTGGCGGTACAATTCGAAAGGGAGGGAGTAGCACTTCCGAATGATCTGCAAAACCCATCAGTCCGTGGTGATATTTTCGCAGTGGGGCAGGTGATGGCGGATCCTGCCACCAACTGAGTGGGAGTGAGGGGATGGGCTAGGAGGGTTTGGAGGCTGCAGCTGGGGCAGAGGTGGACTGGACAGACCTCTGGTTCCCTGTCCCACGGCCACGCATAGGATGTCCAGCGTGCATGGCACGGTGGCTGGGTAGAGGATGTGACAGGGTGCCCGTTCCGTGTCCACAAAAGGGACGAAAAGCAGACTGTGGTGGGCGTGTGGCGGAGGAAAGACCAAGGAACCGAGCCGAAGCCCATGAATCCTTGAATCTCTCGAAGTCCGAGTCCGCTTTGTCTCCGAAGAGACGGGTGCCATCAAAGGGCATGTCCATGAGTGACTGTTTGACATCCCCTGAGAAGCCAGAAGTGTGTAACCAGGCGTGGTGCCGTAAGGCCACTGTCGTCGCAACCGATCTGCCCAGAGTCTCGGCAGTATCCAGCCCCCAACGGATAGTGAACTTTGGCACATCTCTCCCATCTTTCACTGTTTGGGAGATGACAGCACGGGCCTCCTCGCTATCTGCGGCAGGACCTGCGCAACCGTATCCCACAGGGAGTGGGTATAATGGCCCATAAGACATGCAGTGTTCACAGACCGCAGTGCAAGGCTGGAGGAAGAAAACAACTTCTTGCCAATTTTTTTCAGCCTTTTGGATTCCCTATCCGGAGGTGCGGAAGTGAACGCGCCAAAAGAAGAGGAAGCCTGGATTACAAGACTCTCAGGCGTAGGGTGTTGGGTGTTGGGACAGGAATTTTGGGTCGTTTGGGGCAGGCTGATGGCGGCGAGCGAGATTCCTGTTCACAGGAGCCCCTGTGTTGTGTTTGGACCACGTACCCAAAAGGACATCAGTGAGGGCCTCATTGAATGGGAGAAGGGGTTCTGGAGTAGAAGCCCAAGGCTGAAGCACCTCTGTCAGGAGATTAGATCTGACTTCAACAGTAGGTAGCTCAAGGCCAAGGACCTCAGCAGCCCTACTGACCACCATACTGTAAGTAGCTCCCTCCGCCGTAGCCATGGTAGTAGGAGACAGCATACCAGCGTCAGGAGAAGTATCTAGACCACTGGCTTCGCCCAAATCCTGTGCCCAGTCCATAGCAGGGTCATCCTGGTATTCATAAGGGTCCAGGGACCCCTCCAATTCCTCTCTGTATTCGTAGCCATAGGAAAAAGGGTCCGAATCCGACCTGTGGTGAATAGGGCCCACCGAAGCAGATGGCGGCGTAAGACGACGTCGCCCTGACTCCGAGTCGTCAGGGATAAGAATGGGGTCGACGTCGATAGTGGGCACTACCGACGTCGGGAGCGTTGACATTCGACCCGGCGCTAGGAAAGGTCTAGAAGGTGTGACCGGCATCGGTGCGGATCCGGAGGTGACCTTGGTGGCCCGGGCTGAAGCTGCCGGCACGGAACCCGAAGGCCCGTCAGCCGGACCCCTTGGGCCCGAAGGTGCCGTATCGGGGTCGGCCCACCCAAAGATGAGGCGCATTGTCTCGTAAAACTCCTTCAGTGGGCGGGGGTCACTCCGGCAAACTCGGGGAAGCGCAGAGTCGACCCCGATGCAGGCTCTGAGGACAGAGGACTAGTGTGTGAACGTTCGTCACGCGTCGCATCGGCCGAGTGACGGGTGAAGTCAGAGAGCGATGGGAATTTTTCGACTTCTTCTTCTTCTTACCTTGACCCGAGGACTTCGAAGAAGATGAGTGGTGATGACTCCGCGACCGATCTCGAGACCTTCCTCTCGAGCAAGACCAGGTCCTACGTAGATTTGAGTGCCAGGCTGCCATTAGCTTTAGGGACCGCTCCCTCAAAGCTTTCGGGTGCATGGCCCGACACTCTGAGCATGACTTCGGGTCGTGGTCGCACTCGAGGCACCACAGACAAACGCAATGAGGATCCGTTACCGACATCGTCCAATGGCAGTCCACACAAGGCTTGAACCCGGTCTTCGGGGACATCTCGACGCACCAAAGTCATACACAAAAAACTTCGATAAAAGGGTCAAATTGGCCAAACAACAGCCAGGGTAGCTCTCTCCGGATCAGCGCGTGGGGCGAAGAGAAAAGAACTGACGTCACTGCGCAAGGGTGGCGTCTATGTACTACTCCCGATGTCATCACGGTGACCCCGACGTCTATGATGCCTGCGGAGTCGACCAATGGCACCTACCGACGCGCAAGGGTATTGCTCGAAGAAAAATCTCCGGATCCAGTCTAACGCCTGGGGGAAAATTCTAAGGTAAGGAATCTGCAACTAGAAGTCTCTATCAGATATGGATATCTAGTAGAGAGGTGGTGACAGTATTGTGTAAGTACAGTGTCACATTCTTAGTGTTGCTCATTCTGAAGATGCAATGCTGCGATGACAACCATCTAGATAGAAAAACGTTGTGGTCACAACAGTCCACACTACTGGCGGTTTTTCAGAACTTGGCCTGCTCCTCCAGAAGGGATTTTATTCAGAATAAAGATAGTGTTGTTCATTCTGGGAGGCTAACTGGTTTAGCCGATAAACAGATACTCCTTAAATCAAAGGCCTTGATTTGCAACATGGAGTCAGCTCTAAACCAAAAATCGAATAATTCCAGACAAATTTCTTACTCTCCCTGTGCCTGAAACAGTACATATGAGAAATGCAATTCTAAAAATCTTAAACTTAAGTATCTGGTGGTGCAAATCTATGAATCGACAGGTGAGGTACACTATCTTGGTTTCGCCTCCAAAAACCCCCCATGAAGAAGACTGCTCGTAATCCATACAGTACAAAACAAATTACATGCATTATATATTTTACCCTAACATTTAACATTTTTGGAATGTAGAAAAAAACAAACAAAAGGCAACCTAGTTAAAGGGAAATGTTAATAGCGAGTTCCCAGTAAAAATATTCAGAAAGTGCTCAAAACATTCTAATGCCACATGCATTGTTAATCAAACACAAAAAACCTACTGCGTTATTTTTTCATATGCAAATAATGCACACAACAAGCACAGTTTACCCCAAACAGTATCTCGCTGTGGACCATGTGCTGCAACATTTTTCTCAGATCACTTATGCATTTTGGCTTTCAATGTTCATCTTATTAGAAATCAACAATTCATGCACTTGTTTTTGAATATGTTACACAACAAGTAACTGCATTATAGTCCTGCAAAAGCCTTCAAGGCTTCTGGTCACTTCACAATAAACGGGTCTGTAGGCAGAGTAGTTTGTAAATGTCACCAGAGGGCCTTTCGTTACTGGTCACTTATGATACATGGCTAGACTGCATGATTAGAGAAACAGATTTTGCGAAGAGGAAAATGTTTATTGAATACTAGTTGCGAATTCTATCTTTTGCCAAAGGAAACATACTTTTCAGTGGATACTGTCTTTCGAAAATGTACTGTCTAACTATGTCAAAATCATTCAAGAATGAATCGGTCCTGTGACCATGGGATCAAGCTGTTTTGGTCCGACTTTTAGGCTGGGGTCTTAGAATACTGAAAGATGCACAATGGGTGATGTATAAACTATGGATCTTGGGCCCCTGGGGTTATAAGGCCAGTTTGGGTTATACAAGCATATTTCACCCAAACAATTTCCCAGCTCACCTTACAGTAAAGTCACTGGTGGGAAAATGTCCCCTAGAGCAGCATCTATGACTGTCCATAGGGAAACAAAATGAAATAGTTATATCCTAAAAGTAGCCACCATGGCTTCTGACCGCTATGTTTATCAATGGCTGATCAGGTGTAGAAGGCAGATAGTTATAGTTCAACTCAACCATTAATAAGGTTTTTTATTATTTTTCTCAGTTGTCCCCATGAAGTATATGTCTTTACTTACCACAGTTTACATCCAAACCTCCCCTGATCTGGTTTATGTTCATGGCCCAAATGTAAACACTATTTCATGTTGTCCACAGACCCCAATGCTTTTGTACTTCCAGAGCAATCTCCTCTCCGTGAAGAAGACTGATCGCAATCCATGCAGTACAAAACAAATTATATGAATTGTTTTTTTAGCCAAGTATAACTATAAGCAACGACTAATTATATATTTTACTCTAAAATTATATTACCACCGCTCGCCCTCTTTCTCCTTACTTCCTCAACCTCAATCATAATATTGCACTATGGATTTCTAAGAGTCTCATTATTTTCAAGAAGAGTATGTTAAGAAACCAAACACAACCAGTCCACAGAAAACTAGATAAGTTAATTCAAACAACTTTGGAAAAAGAGACAAACAGACTACTAGGCAAAGCACTACATTTCCACAACAACTGTTTATCTTTTTTGGATTGATGTGATCACGTACTACTGTTCTAAGCTGCTATGATGGTCTAACCTCTTCGCCAGCTCTCATTACTTTGGCCTCATCGCTTATTTCTGTGCGCGCCTTGCGGACTCCCATTATTACAGTTCTCCTTCGCATCATCTTGGATTATACTCTAATCCCTTGCTAAATTTATATTTAATATCTTTGTAGTTAATGTTGCCTTAACTTCAGATTCAATGAAAGGTATGATAATTATTCTTCTGATATTGCATATAATATAAATAAAATAAAAACAGCAGCAGGATAAAAAAAAAAAAAAAAAAAAAAACAACTCTAAATGCTCAGTTCAGCAGTCCAAATTTGGTACAAGGGAATCCATTTAAGTGTCTGTACCATACCAAAGTACCTCGATCACTCCTTCACTGTTGTTTACTACAGAGGTATTTGTGGATGGATTCAATTTATTAATTTAGTGCAGGCAAAAATTAATGCTAGTCAGGTCCAATGGCTTCTCTCTAGAAAAGGTTAAGCTTTGAAAATATTTTTATTCATTACTTTTATCGCATTTGTATTTTTAATAAATAATGATCATATGAACATTTTGTAACATTTATGAGAAAAAGCATAGAAGGCAGACCTGTTCGACTGTATATTTTAATTTTAGCCATTTTAAATATTTGCAACATGCACAGATGAAATCGCATAACTCCTGCACGCGCTCGTCCACTGATGTCATTATCACATCTTTCATGTACCACATTTTTCACTGTTCTTGAGACATTTACTTCACTTTTCCTGTGAAATGATTAATGTTCTCAGGCTTTCAATTTTCACATCAACCACACTGAAAAACACTTGCCTCCTACTTTTGATACAGTCTAAAATGGAAATGGACTAGAGATTTCAGGACTGTCAACAAAGTCTTGTGAGAAAACGTTTGCGTTGCAGAGATTATAAAATAGGTGTCATCTTTGACACTTGCATTCCGGGCTGCAGCTGCAGGCCTGTAGAAGAGGACCGCTAAAGGATGTCAGGAGGGGCCTTGGAAGCCTCAGCTGTCATGCAGCGTCTCCCGCTGCTTACTTTATAGTCAGATACAGTGCTGCAGATGTCAAAAGAGCTCTACTTGAAACTGCTGACAAGAAAAGGAATGGCACTGGGAGAATACGTTATCTGCCTTTCTGGTATATGGTAGCAGGTCAGTATGATGTGTATTGGGGAGTAAGAAGTCTGATTTCGAATTTAATACAGGGCATCCTTTTTGTAGATAAAAAGAATCTACACTTCTTATCCTGGTTACATCATATTTAAGCATGTGTATATTAAAAAGCGCTGCTTTTTCTCAGCAATACTATCGTGAAGCCATGCCCAACCATGAATACTTCCTAAATACAGGGAAGGACATTCTGCACTCATTTTAAGTGGCTACCAGACAAGAAGTAGCTTAGCAGCCAGATTGGGGGGGGGGGCTTTGTGAGGGGAGGAGGGAGTGGGGAGGGGGGCAGTCACTGGCATTGGCTGCCATAACATAAAACAACATTTGGAATTATAGATCGGTAATTGTGAATAACAAGTATTGTTTTTTTACTGAGGGGTTCTGAGTGAAAGACGAGGGTGAAGGATGAGGTGTCCAGGATGTCACTCAGAACAACCTGGTGAAAATCACCAATTGTTATTTGTTAAGTAATAGATAATGTAATGTTCTACATGCCCACCATATTGTCTACCCTACTTTCAACTTATTCGCAGGTACAAAGAAGTAATGGGGGAGACATACATAACGTGTCCTGCCCTCCAAACTATTTAAAAAAGAAAACATTGTCCTCTGACAACCATCCCCACCACCCTCAAAACATATATTGCCTTCTTCCCCCCAAACTGAAATAAATACCTGACCTCCTGCCACCTACTGCTATCAACTTCTGAAACTCACCCTCCACCGCCCCAACAGAGAACGAACTGTCTCATATCTGGCCATCTGCCACCCTCCCCCACCTCCCTCTGTGCCTTCACACCCCAAAGGAGCCAGCTCCACATTGACGGTTTGGGGGGAGCCACTGGTCAGTACAGGTTGTTTTTTCTATAAGCACGAATTGCCAGCTCTACCCTATCAGTGCAGAGAATTACACTTCCAGGGGAAAAGGTGATTGGTGCCGGCACCGTGCCACATGTGCTCCCCCACCTCTCACAAGGTGTGTACAAACCCACAACAGGCAGAAGGAGGTGAATAAGACCACCAACTGCCGTTCCACCACTGCATATCAGTGTCATAAGAGCCAGGCAAAGCAACAGAAAAAAGGGGCAGTGAGTGATTTCCCTTGTGACATCACCACCATGAATAACCACTTTTGTTGCCCATTACTGCCAAGTCCACTTAACACAATGACACCAAAATAACAAAAAAAAACAACTGCGGATATAAGTTCTTAAGTGAAACTGCACCAAAAAGCATAAAGGGACCGTGACAGTCAATTGGCATGGTAGATGAGAATCTAGGTGCAATTTAAGGCTGACCACAATGGAGTGTGAATCGGATACACTAACCAGGTATGTCGTTTTCAAAGATTTTACCTTCTGTCTTAGTCCTTTCAACCCCAATCTACCACAGAAATACATTTCTAAAGACCTCCAGGTCCTCAGAGACACACTAGGTGTCAGTCAGAGACCAACAGCAGGGTCCAATCCACGTCCAGTTGCCACTGGTCAGCTGGGAAATTGAAGGAAATGCCTCTTGTATCCTTGTAGCTTGAACAGGAGATCAGACCTATAACCCCTGGGGTCTGCTACTTTGCCCTATGTACAAGAGGGAGCTGGGCTCCTCAGGTCACAGACTCCAGATCCAGTCCTCTTCTGCTCTTCCCCAGATCCAGAATGTGTTCTCAAGTGGATGACTGGGGGTTCCACATTTATGCCTAGCTCTAGCTTGGGTAGGATGACTCCTGGGCACACTATAAACAACATTGTACATGTTCCCAGGGCTAACTCTACCCACAAGGCATTTTTAAAATGGCAAAAGTATTCAGCCACACTCAACTACAGCTGGGGTATGGCAGGGGTACTCATCTAACACTAAATCCACTTTGAGGCAGCAACTGTATCCCCTATAAACCCAGATACAGAATTCCGGTAGGATAAAAACAGGGTTTTCCAGAAAGCACCAAGTGTTAAACATAAAACCCAGCAGACTGGTCTACTAGAATTTGACACTGGAGCAGGATTTGACAGTGTAATTTCGAAAAAGGATATCCATAACCAACAACCTGCATATTCTCTGCCTTTTCGTTCAAGTAAACCTGTCAATCACAGTAACCTATTGTGTAGCTCCTTTGAGGAATTCCAAACCTCATTCAAACCTATTCAACTGTTAATCACTGGCTGGGACAAACTGGAGAGAAATTGCAGATTAGCTTACAGGAACTCCAAGCAGGGAAAAGGTAAATATCAAAAAGTTACTTTCACTTAATATATACTAAAATTGAATTTCACTATTGACTTGGATTTTTATTAACTAATAAATAATAATTTTTTCTTGCTAGTCCCTTTCCTGTGATACGGTATTATTATTTTAATCTGCTGGTTGCATGCTGTGCATACTGCATAACTCATAGTATATTCTCTTCTCTCTACATAGTCATGCTGCCATGAGGAGAGTGAGACACCAACCACTGAACCCGCCACTACTGGTTGTATCTATGGGCCAGTCAGCCTTCCTGTAATGAAAGTAGCCTTTGGGTGTGTTTATTAATGATTTCCATAGTAAAAATGTGTAATGAACTAACATGTATCACAAGTAGCTTTTGAAAATGTTCGTTTTTCTGTTCTTGGCTGAGCAAAATAATATTCAAACGCTGTGGTTATTTTCCATGATTCAGAGCTTTCATAAAAGGGTTTACAAAGTTTGTGTAGATGTATCCGCAGCTACCCCTAGTGGGTTGCAGCGTTATGTCTTACAAGGTCATGTATTAACCAAGCATTGCATAAATTGAACTGTTCTATTGTTTGGGAATGTTACTAACATAAGGTCTTTCCTCGAGGATGGAAGTAGATGGAAACTGTAAAAGTTTCTTCCTGATAACAAAATACTCGAGAGGCGATGAGACAATGGAGTTACAGACGAGATGGAAGAAACAACGATACATTGGAGGAACATGTTATAGTTAGCGTAGATTTGTTGTGTTTTAGGTCATCAATTTTGCTGTCGATTGGCTGAAATGAAACCACCCCATTGACTGACCAATCAAGAGTTTATTAGAATTTAGTATAACAACCCGGCTAAAACTATCTAGAGGAGAATGTTAGATTTTCGGCGCAAAAGAGGTTCGAGTCTGATGGTTCAAGGCTTAGCTGTAGCTGTTGTTAGGCTCAAATCTTCAGATGATATAACTGATGGTGTCCTCGAGCTGAAGCAGGCCATTTGCTGTTTCTACCTTTGTCATTGATAATGTATGCTATTGAAATGTGAGCTGTGTCTCTTTTGCTTTCCAGGTACCAGCTGCAACTAATCATTTTACTGCTCCACACTAAAACATTTCCTTATTATAACTGAGTTAGAAGTTTTTCTAAATTTGTGTTACTAAATTCTTTTCACATGAAGGCCAAAATGTTGATGCTAATCTGTGGTTAGTGAGGGAATTAATCTTGAAATGCTCAAATCTTGTTTTGAGATTATTTGATGCTGAACTAATGTATACTTTGCCATTATTACCAGTGTTATTAATAAGTGTGATTCTTTTAGATATAATTTGTTTGATTGTATTAATCAAATTGAGATATATACGATGCTTTAATCGACCGCTATTGATCTTATATGCTTATCATTTGTGTTTGAGAGTTATTTTTGTGGCATTAGCATCGTTAATTTAGGGAAATAAATCTATGACTTCTTCTTAATAAACTGGTGTGGTTATTGACTGAAGATTTATAATATGGTTTGTTATTGATCCTCACACCTCCCATTCATGACATCCCCTCAAACCTATGTCGCTTTGATCCATCGTCCTCTAGCGCAGAATCCACTATTCAGTACAGATAATAGATAGGATTCCGTGGTGCGTTAGCAGGTGTTAATCACTGTACGGACATGCTAACTTTAAATTTCAGCATGTCCTCTTTATATTTACTATGCAAGATGTGCATGTGATTTATTAATATTTAAAAGGGAGTTTTTTCGGTTAAAAGGGGGGTTTATGGCTTGTTGAATTGTAGTTTTTTACACTGCTACAGCCAGGCTGAAGTGGATGGCATACTAGATGCTGTAGTCCACTAGTACATTTAACCTACTGGCCCTGAGTACATTCTGTACCATCGTTAGACCTTTCATCTTAAGGATGGTCTTCCCCCAATGTTTTGCCTGATTACCCCCACCTTTTGCTGTATATTTGTGTTGGCCTTAGGACTCTGAGCACTTTACCACTGTTGATCAATACTAAAGTGCTTGTGCGTCTCTCCTAAACCTTGTAACATTAGTGTATACACAACTGGGATATTTACTTTACTTATACATCCTTTGCAAAGTGATATACTGTATACCCAGGGCCTGTAAACTAAATTCTACTAGTGGGCCTGCCGCACTGATTGTACCACCAACTTCAGTAGCCCTTGAACATTTCTCAGGCCTGCCACTGCATTGCCTGTGTGTGCAGATTCACTACCACTTCAGTTTTGGCATTTAAAACCTCTCACCAAGCCTTAAACTACTCTTTTATTAGATATACATCACCCCTCAGTTAGGCCCTGGGTAACCCATAGGGCAGGGTGCTATGTAAATAAAAGGCAGGATGTGTACTTTAAAGTTTTATGTGTCCTTATAGTGAAAAACTCATTTCAGGCCAACATTGGGAATACCTTAATATATGTTTAAGCTGTAATTCTTGATCAGAAAGGAGCAGCTACTTCATGGTTCATATAATTGGAATATTAAAGATAAATTCTCTTTACTGGTTAAGTCAGATTTAACATTACAATTTTAGAAATGACACTTTTAGAAAGTGGGCATTTCTCTGCTCTTAGTGCTCTGTGCACCTGACAGCCTGCCTCAAATACAAATCTGGGCTGGGCGGAGTGACAGCTACATTTGGGTATTCCCTCTAGACAGTCACTGCACAGGACACCCAACTGCATCTGCATACTGATGGGTCTACTGGACATGGGAAGAATTTTGCTGAAGTAAGACTGCAGTGCTGTAAGGATTGCCACTTGGCCTTGACTGACTGTTCCAAGGAACTGCTTCTCTGCTTTGTTGAGCTGGCCTGTTGCCTGCTGATCTCTGTCCTGCTGAGGACAAAACTGGACCCATCTCATTTGAACCCAGAGAGACTTCATGGGCTTGCTAGCTTGCCTCCTGTTTTCTGACATCTCAGGGAAATCAAAGACGTCCCCTTTTTGCAAACTGCCATGAGACTCTGCCACTGGAGAGTCCGGCAACTGGTTTCTGACAAAGATTTGAACATGCCTGATTGCCAACACAGCCTGTGCGCCTCACAGCCCAGTTTCATTTTGGAGAGACCATCGCTACCCTGACTAGTGAAAGGGGCCGTACAACAGTCCATGCATTCTGCTTCTGACCTGCAACAATTGCCTTTGAAGGCCAGATCCCTACACTGATTACACCCACTGACTCACATCACTGCCAGCACCAAAGGAAGCCCTTGCAGCACACACCCCTCTGCATTGCCCTGGTAACTGGGGTTACTCCAGCGATGCAGCATCAGCTCGGCCTGCCCAACTTGGCCAAACCAACACTGTGTATCGACCGCTTTAAGGCGAAAGGAACCTAATAGATGGGGATTGTCGCCCCATGTTCCTTGTTGTCCACGGATCTCCAACTCCAGTCCAGGGATAGCCCAGTGTGGCTTATTGCCACACCTCCTACAAACCCCACATACCCAGTGACAGGAGTCATAAATCTGACACCTCTGCAATTTTGGACAAAGGTATGGTGAACCTGGGGAGACCTGAGGCAGCCTCTGCAGCTACATCGCACGCTTGTGGGCTGCTGGGTGTTTAACTGAGAACAAATCAGTCTTGTGGCACCGACATTAACTAGCTTGGTAAATCACAACCGGAGCATTGCTTTCGTGCTTCGACTGCCAGGGAGCCCTTGGGCCTTGCTCAAAGCACTATCGTATTGATTATAAAGAAAGCTAAAGTGCTCCCTTGAGCATTGTGATTACCTGGTGTATTTAAGGAGACAACATGTGAAATACTTATGTGATTTTTGCCATTTTGTTTTTATTTTACTCAGATAAATATTCTCTATTTTTCTAAACTTGTGTGGAGTTTTCACTCTGTTACTGTAATTTAATTGTTGCATAATACTTTGTAGATTGCCTCTTAAGTTAGGCCTGACTGCCCTGTGCCAAGCTACCAGAGGGTGAGCACAGGTTAATTTAGGGTGTGTATCTGACTTACCTTGACTAGAATGGTGGGCCTTACTTGGGCAGGGTGCATACCTCTGCCAACTAGAGACCCCATTTGAAACTACCATATATTAGAGAAACATACATACGCTGGATATGCAAGTAGGAGTAAACCAATTCCATCATGTTGAAATGAGGAGCACAGGCACTTCACCACTGGTTAGCAGGGGTAGAGGGCACAGAGTTCTACAGCCAGTAGAAATTGTTAAGGCAAACATTTGGGTGTACGTCATCCAAAAGATGGTCATTTCCTACAAGCACTTATGCATATATTTTTGAATTGTCTCAATTATGTAATCATATGCTGGGCAGACGAGCACTATATCTGCATTATATTTTTGGCAGAACGCATACTTCTCTTTTGACATGTCTGACAAGAAACTCATTAAACCAATTCTAATTCCAGAACATGAAAGCTTCTATTTTATGGTCATGAAAATGTTCACTTCTCCAGATAACTGGTGTAATGCTCCCAAAATGACAGGCTTATAAATCAACTCCAAAACACGAAATGAAGGCAGCAATCAAAAAGCCTTTTCAAACTGGACATCAATGAAGATTCTCTCTGCACCAAATCATTCATTTAAAATAAGCTAAGACATAAATTTGACAGCACATTTCTCAAATTATATTACCTAAAAATTCAAACATTTATTTAGAGTCAGGTCTGAAGGTTAACATAAGGTACGATCCTTTACTATGTGCCTCTGTACTCTGAAAAGTTTAACCTAAACATCAGGAAATGCATTTATAGAACCAAAAATGGTGCCTGTATGAACAAGCATTTGCAATGCAATTGGTCTTGCGTTTGCTCGAGTTAAAGCTATTAGTGATGTAAACTCCTAACTTAACTTTTCTTGCCAAAAACTGAAAAGTAAAACAGGTTCACATAAGCGAGTCAACGGCCGCCATGAGCGCAAAGCAAACACACAAAAAGAAACAGAAGTTTGCTCGCAGTGAAATGTATCGGCAAAAGTGCAATTATCCATGTAACAGGGTCGATGTCATGCAAAGCGCTCTACTACTGCCAGGCAAGATCGCGCTGCCTTAGATATAAAAAGAAAAAATAGTGCAGAAACCGTTCAGAAAACATGGAGCCTCGTATGTTTTCAGTAGTTGGCCGGTGCGCTCAAGGAGGGCTAAACACCAGAAAAAGCATGACGATGCATGCCTTTCAATAATGAAATCAAGCTAATTTTAAAAGGTAAGCCCACGAACCAACCAAACTGATGGGCTTGACATGGGTGTGGTTAAAAGCCTACAGAGAGATTACACCAGAGGCACTGGAAATCAGCACTGGCGAAGCCAAAGAGTCCAGCGTTGAATGCTTTGTTTCTTGCTTTGTTATTGGTTTTTGCAAACCTTTATTACTGGGGAATTCGTTGGGCCCTTGCTAATGTAAAATATGTTTTCAGTCTCAAAAATTGCACATTGCCATAGTAGTACCTGCCAGGAAGGAAACTTCTTTGCATTTGGATGCGCTCCTTGTTTTCAGAATACTGTCACTCATACAGAATTAGCCAAGTGGACTGCCCTCCTGCCCCCATGCGGTATATTGTAGTGGGTATGAAATAATATGAATAACAATTAAAGACTAACATATGGAGAGGGCTGGTTGAAAACTCCTATAATGTTAGTGAAATCTAAAAATCATGGTTAATTTGAGACCTAAAAATAATTTGTGCTACACGAGGAAGACTACCTCTTTGACTCAATAATTCTTTGCATGATTCAAGGGATATAAGGGATGGAGGTGGCACAAATCTATCATTAATTCAAAAGAGTACATTGTGACGAAAGATGAATGAAGCAGGTAGGAACTGCCTCAAGTAGCCTTTAATATGATAAAAGAAATGTCGCCAGTGAGCCACCTCTGTGCTCTCCTCCACATGTGCTCCAACTAACAAGTGAAACGCATCTTCAACCAGATACAGAAGTAGGACCTTGAACCAACATTCTACTACAACACTCTAAATTCAGCAAAAACATATACACAGTATAACAGAGGCTACAGGCAAAAGTGCAGTAGAGAGCATACATTTTGTAATTCAGACACAATTATGACCTCCCAGATGATACCACGCCTCCACATTTGGAAATCCAAACTGTAAAGACTCAACTCTCAAGGTAAGTTAAGTTCAAACAAGATCAGGACACTTCCGTACTTAAGAATATATAAAAATAATTTATAGACTGTACAATAAGTGGATGGCAAAGATGTCAATCCCCTGTGTGAAAATAATGTATAAGCACATTTTGGCTCCATTTGACCTGGATATTCTCAAACATTTGCCATTTTCTTAAATAATAAGTTAGAAAGTTCTTCAGTTATTGCATTCTGTAATCTCTTAACCATTTTCAAATAGTAATGTTATTTATCTCTGCTCTTTAAATCTAGTTCCTCTATAGGGACGTTTTCCATCTGTTTTCTTCCCCTTTTTTCTGCGTTTCAAAGCACTCTAGATATTTATTTGTTTGGATAAAGTTTACATTGAATGTCTGGCATTAATGTTGATACTTTCACAAACTAAAAGTTGAGAAATTTCACAATGACGTAATGTATGAAACAGCACCAAGACCAATATATCTGATGAACCTATTTTTACTTAATTTCCAAATAAGAAATCCTGTAGTTGATCTGGCTTACTGAGAGACGATCCTCCCTGCATCTGATGCCATTTAGCGGACAACTTAAAAGTTTTCACGTTAAACCACAAATACTGCAATTTGCAAGGCCAAAATACACCTACACTTCTTATGTCTCTCAAGCATAAAATGTAAAACACCGACAGCGAAGTGTGCTTTCAGCAAATGCTTTATAGTTGTTTCACATGTTGGCCTTTGTTTTGAAAAGAGCATAAACAGCTCCTAGGAGGAGCATGGAGCATGTGTAAAGTAGCTGTTTTTGGCCATCTTCTTTCATGGCTGTATTTATTTTTAGACCCACAAACTGACGTGCATATGCAGAAGTAAACTGCTAAATATCAGTAATGATAAACTGCACACTGGTAATCTTAGTAACCAAACTCCGACTCTTTTTACAGTTTCCAACCTGTTCCCAGTCTGGGTTAGTTCTGTTACAAACCATTTTACCAGGTGGGTTGATCTACGTGGTTTAATGTATGTATATCAAGGCTCATAGAACTCATTAGGTTATCAAATGAAAGCCCAAGACTACAACTATAGTGCCTTCACAAAAGGCAGCAGTCTGGGCTCTGCAACATGACTATCACTGAAGAAGGATGAGCCAG
This sequence comes from Pleurodeles waltl, assembly GCF_031143425.1. NCBI lineage: Eukaryota > Metazoa > Chordata > Amphibia > Caudata > Salamandridae > Pleurodeles > Pleurodeles waltl. The sequence goes on along the minus strand of NC_090449.1, from coordinate 715,949,479 downwards.
TATCTACAAAACATGATTTGTGTGCTGGCCTTTAAAAATCCCTCATTCTTGAGTCACACAGTAAGCAGACCACTCATACCCACTGTATGGTAAAACCAACATTCTACCAGATGCCATGCTCTGTACTGGGATTGGGATCTTCAAGGCCTCCTCCATGGAAGACATGCTGAGGGCAAGTCCAACAATGCATACACATAGGCTTGGGTATACAAGCACAAAGGGGCCAAGCTATTGGCAGGTCTGAACTATTAAATAACATGAAATGCAAACAAACCATTTTCAGAATACACAAACAGTTTGATGGTCACCAGACTGAGGAATAACCTTGTAGCCCATGGTAGAAAAATATAGACGAATGTACAAGGTGGGAATATTTAAGGGTAGCACAAGTCATTATACCATCAGCAATTAACATTTGAAAAAACATGATGCTCTGTCTCCTCTTTTAGTACCAGAAATATAAAATTATGCAGTTCAACTATGAAACAAAAAGTTCAGAAGTAATTTCCCAATTTAGGGAAGGATAGAAATGGTTGACTCTAGACTTCATATAACAAAGGCTCAATTCCAAAAGCAGATTTTTACCTGTCGATACATTATCACGCTAAAGAATGTGGCTTAAAAATGAGTTTATACCCCCCTATTCCAAACCTCACCATGATTACTTTTTTAATTAAAAATTTACAATCTGGCTAATATTTATTTACTTTTATCATTTTTTGCTGAATATATTTTTCTTCTTTACACATTTTAAAGCACATTTAAAAATATGTGGGCATTTTCAAATGCTTCTAGAAGCCAGAACAGGCGAGATGAGTCAAGAGAAAGTGATGTAATGTAACAAATTATATCTAATTTCTCACCATATCCGGTAGGATTTCCATTGCAGTGACTGCTGCTCCCTCCTCAGCTCCCTCCAGAACTAAGCTCATCAGCAACGATGAGGATTTGATTATATGATAGGTGAAGATCATTTAAAACAGCAAATAAGGATATCAAAATTGCAAAAAATCAACAGCATGATTTTGAAGAAATAAAAGAAAAGGAGTAACTGTCATGTCACTTAGAAGAGATATCTTCCAACTGTTTCCCTAAATGTAACCCGTTCCAAATAGAGCAGTACTGGACAAATTCACATAAAACAAAATGATATATGCAAACCATTTTTAAAAAAAAGGAAACTTGGTGTCTATTGCTTGTGCGTACCACTCAATGTGACATTTATTATTCCTTCCTTATTCGCACTAGAGGGTTCAAGACCATCCCCATCCGTGGGACCTTTCAGTGGAGAACACAGGGTCAGAACCCAATCACTCAGTCCTTATGAAATGTGCTGACTAGAGTATGTTGGAGCAAACTGTAATGGCTATGCTCCCAGGTGCCGAGTCTCTGGTCTCAGATGGCTAATGTGGTGTAGATTTGTAACTCAAAGCAGCACAATAATATATTTATGAATCCGGGCATGTTCAGAGCACTCAAAGCAGCTCTGAAAAAAAGCCAACAGTGTATCTTGTTTCAACTAAACACGATTTCAAACGAAATTATCTATTTCTTTTTGCAGAACTGGATAAAACACAACACTGCAGCTCTCAGAGATCACTGCAAATGCAATTGCAGGATTCGATTTGAATGGTAATATGGGATTATTAGGTTTGCATTGGCATTGTGATGTGAAGGTTTACCAATAAGGACTCCACACCAGTTTAAAAGAGAGTGGTCGTGCCAAGTCTATTGGATACTAAACATTTCCATGAACACTTGAAACTAAGAAGCAAACATTGCAAATGATTAATTTCAAGTGCCACTCACGGCATAAATTCCTTTCAAGCATCAATAATTATGATTGTGTGGTTTAGAAACAATCCTTATTCTGTCCAATAGAAATTGGAGGTCATAAAATGAGTGATCTATTAAAGCTGCAGTTCGGATTACAAGTGCGAAATTTAATAACGTATTACTTGACCGGTCCGCTCAATAAATTTAGATTGTGAGCGTGGACGTTTATCAGGAGTCTTACATTTTCACAAATTAAAAAAAAGTTTAAATAGAAATCAGTGTTTGCTATAAAAAGAAAAGTTACTTCATTAAAGTATTTACTCCTGAAGGGGACGTCATCTGCAAATGCCATTTTGTAGGCCAATCCCCATCTGTTGGACAATAATTTAAGTGCTTCCACTGCAGTTTTAAATTTTGACATCAAAGTGATCACATGTCCTTATGTATTTGCTTCTAAATGCATCACTGACCAGAGCCACCCGCTACACTTTTATACCTTAGAAGCAATTCATTACGATTATAGGGAACAGGTAAAGCTGCAGTCGAGCCATGGATTGTGGTTCGCCACGGTTTATGAATATGCACCAAGAGGATCCAACTACAACTCTAAAACTGGCAGTTGGGCAATTCATAAGTGCCACATCTTTATAAGCTCCTAGTTGACAATACAGATAAAACCTGAAACAAACCTCATTAAAGTCACAACCCTTATATTACTTTGCTACTACACCTGCCTGTGAAATCACAGCATTCTAGACCGGCATACTGCTGAACACACTACTGTCAAACCAATCTCTTGCCCAAGCAGCTGGATAAGTATGAATATAAGAAAACTGTTCTTGTCAATGCTGTTCCACGTTCTAGAATTACAGGCCCCCAAAAAACGTAATTATCCCTCTACGAGTTAGCCCTATGACTCTCAAGAATATTCAGGTCGAACATTTTTGTTTTTCAATGCATTAGAGTTTTCAGTGTGAAGCACAGGAGTTGCTGCATTATTGGACTCTACCCGCCCCACCGGCCCATCATCCTCCTCCCCAATACTGTCCTCAAAGCTTCTCACAGAAGAGTGATTTGGGCCGATATTCCTCTGATCATCAACACCATCATACTTTGCAATTCAAGCAACTACCCAGCTCCTAAATGCACTTCACGAGCAGCCCTGAACACTCATTATAATACACCTCTCATCCCCGCCTTCGTCCCATTCACTGCTTGGCATCCATCCAACCAATGATGTTCCTCTTTCATTAAGTCGATAAAAAACAAGCACTCACCACAAACCCTGCTCTAAGAACCCACCTCTCTCTCCCTTTGTACAATCCCCTCCTTCGCCTAGCCAGTTGCAGATTAGCGCAGTCTTGATTGCTTATAACACCACCTTCACCCGTCAGCATTGTCTGCTAGTTTGTAGCTAAGTTATTGCTATAAAAGTAGTCATGCATACAAACATACATTTGCCTCGTTTTCTTATTAGAAGAGACTTGTAGGCACCTTTTCCTGGTCATCAGAAATCTTACCCCCCTGTTACTGTCTCAGCTAATCATTCCTAGAAATTACGTGTGTTAGCAAATATCCAGTTCATATAAAATATTCTGCATTCATACATTTTCATCTTGATCACCTAGCTGATTTTATGTTGTCAATGTTATACACTGGTGGTGGTATTAAGTATATTCTCTTTAAAAAAATATATATATTAACTTAAATATCACGATCTTCAACAATGTAGTGTATGCCCAGGTACTCCTACATTGTTTATAGGTTACTTTGTAACGGAGATATTTTCATCATCTACCTCCCAATCATGCAATGCAGGCTGCCACTTAAACAGGGGTGGCAGGGGTGTGGGTTGATAAAAAAAAATAAGCTAAACCCCTCCCCCCAAAAAAATCCCCACCTCCTCCGGAGACAGGTTTGTTTCCTCCATCCTCTTTGCCCGGGATGCGCACAGGCTCCCAGCCTCCATTCAGCCAATCACGTAGCCAATACTGCAGCATTGTGATTGGTGTGAGTGGCCTGCTTTGGCGCTCACAGAGAGAGTGAAGGCCTGTGCACTTTCTCCTCCGACCTGTGCAATACAGCCGGGAGGAGGAATGCAAAGTGCGAATGTGTGTTTGGAAGGCCCAACACGGCCGGCCAAACACACATGCGCACTTTTGGTGCACAGACCACTCCTCCCTCCAGCCCCGCCCAGAACTAAACACTCCGTTATTATCATTTTATTTTTCCTTCTTCTGAAAGTATTGGGGCGACTCTCCGGAGCCGCCCATCGAATCATGTCCCATCTGTGAGCACCCCAGAAGTTACTCAGGAGGGATTCTCTGGGTACAAGGGCTATCCTACCAACCAATGTCTCACTTTAAAAAATGGGGATTCGCTATGAAGTTGTGTCCAAATATTTAGAACAGAAGCAAGAATGGCACCTGTGATAAATCTCTCTGTAGGTGTGTACATATGTGCTTGTGGTTGACTTGCAAAAAGGAAACTTTGCTAAGAAGTGGTTGCCAAATATCAACCACCTACACACGAATGGAGTCTGTAATAAATATCTTGGCTCCCTCAATACACACCCACACATTATTATATTATATTATATATATATATATATATATATATATATATATACACACCTGTGAACAAGGTCCAGTGTGACCGAAACGCTTCAGGGGATTCCTGCTTGATTTTTCTGTTGTGATTTCACTAATGGAATTAAAGTTTAACGATTAATTGCACAACAACGGAGTGCGGTTTCTCTCTTTGAAATAGAAAGAGATCCCTAGCACCACCGGTGAAATAAGTGCACCGCAAACACGCTTTTCAGGACAACCTTTTATTTCGTTTTTTTGATATATATATATATATATATATATATATATATATATATATATATATATATATATATATATATATATATATATATAATGTTATTTGCCCAGCAGACATCTGTTTGTGGCATGTAGTGCTGCAGGTTCACATGCTTTGCATAAGTCTGCCTTGGAGTGTTACGAGTTGTTTTGCTTCGAAGAAGCTTTTTCGAGTCACGAAATCGAGTGACTCCTCTCAGTGATAGTGCGCATGGGAATCGAGTCCTTTGTCAGATTGTTTTCCCACAGGAGGGAAAAGTAAAGCGTGTATATGTGCGTAAAATTCAAATAAATGATGTTCATTTAATGTATATACATATTTACAAAAATAAAGTACCACAACGGCCACAGGCTTTCCGGGAGGAGGGAGGGCACATGTGAATCTGCAGCACTACATGCCACGAACAGATGTCTACTGGGTAAGTAACGTTTTCCATTCGATGGCATGTGTAGCTGCAGATACACATGCTTTGCATAGTCCCCTCCCCAAAAAAAGCAGTGGCTAGCCTGTAGGAGTTGTAGTAGTTTGAAACAGTATTTTAAGCACTGCTTGTCCAACATATGCTTGTTGGTGAGATAATACATCCACACAGCAGTGTTTAGTAAATGTATGCGGTGTAGCCCATGTGGCTTCTTTACATTTGTCTCCCATTGGTATACTGCCTAAGAATACCAATTAAGCCTCTTTCTTCCTATTTGAATGAGCTTTTGGAGTTAATGTTAGCTGTCTTTTGGCTTTAAGATAGCAAATGTGTATACATTTGGCTAACCATCATTCAATCCCATTTTATTGAAATAGGATTACCTTTGTGAGGCTATTGAAAAGCCACAAAGAGTTGTTTGGATTTTTTCTGAAATCGTTTGTTCTGTTTATATGATACATGAGAGCTTTTTTTAAACATCCTGGGTGTGAAGGGCTCTTTCAGCAACTGAACCTGGCTGTGGAAAGAAGACTGGTAATTCCACTGACTGACTGATATGAAATGGTGAAACCACTTTTGGAAGAAATTTTGGATTTGTCCTAAGGGCTAGTTTATTTTTGTGAATTTGAAAGAAAGGTTCTTCTAATGTAAATGCTTGAATTTCACTGACTCTTCTTAAGGAGTAATTTCTAACAAGAAAGCAACCTTCCATGACAGAACTGTAGAGTGCAAGAATGCATGGGTTCAAATGGTGGACCCATAAGTCTTGTTAGTATGATGTTAAGATTCAATGCAGGAGCTGGTGGAGCTCTAAGTGGAATAATTCATTTATGCCTTCCATAAACGGTTTTATAACAGGAATCCTCAACAGAGAAGTATGCTGTCTGTTCTTGAGGTAAGAGTCTATTGCTGTTAAATGGATTTTAATAGAGGAATATGCAGGATTTGCTTTCTGTATATGAAGCAAATAGCATACAATATCCTGTACTGATGCTTTAAGTGAATTGGTGTTTTTGGGCTGACAGTAATATATAAAATGTTTCCATTTAGCTGCATAACACTGTCTAGTTGTAGGTTTGTGTGCTTCCTTTAGAGTATCCATTCATTCAGATGGAAGTTGTAGATAGCCAAATTCTATGACCTCAGGAGCCAAATCCCCAGGTTGAGCATACTGGGATTGGGATGCCTGATTTGACCTTTGATCTGCGTTAATAGGTCTGGTCTGTTTGAAAGCTTGGGATGTGTTACTACAGACAGATCCAATAGTGGTATGTACCATTGTTGACATGCTCATGTGGGAGTTATGAGTATCATAGTGGGGGAGGTGTGATGGATCTTGTTGACAGGAAATGCAATTAGTGGGAGAGGCAGAAAAGCGTAAGCAATTATCACTGACCAATTTATCAATAGAACATTGCCCTTGAATTGAGGGTGTGGGTATCTGGATGTGAAGTTAGGGCATTTTTCATTTTTGCCTGTGGCGAAGAGGTCTATGTCTGGGGTTTGCCACATTTGAAAGTGTTGTTGAATCACTTGTGGGTGAATCTCCCATTCGTGTATTTGTTGCTACATCCTGCTTAAGAGGTCCGCTATTTGATTGTGTATCCCTGGGATACATTCTGCTAGTAGTTGAATGTGAATGTCTCTTGGAAAGTCAATTTTCTTTTGATGGTTGGAGGAGAAGATATGATTGTTTCTGTGTCCTTATGTATATGGATTTTTCGCTGTTTAGCGTCCATTACTCCCAATACGGGCCTTATTTCAAAAGACTTCTCAGTAACTGGAGCACATTTTCCACCCAAAGGTTTCAGCTCTGAAAGTTTGGAAACTGAATGATTGAGTCGGGTCAAAAATGTCAGCTCTGAAACCGTTGTTACTTTTTTCGGTTCAGAGGTAGAAGTATCTGATTTGCGGCTTGAACACGAGGGTTGGTCATCTGATTATAAATTTGCGGGTCAAATCAAGGCTAGCAAGCAGTGGAGGACTCAAGACCACTGCTGAAGTCTTTTTGGTTGTTTTTTGTTGGTGGGAAGGGGCTGATGTACTCACGTACTGTGCTGGTGGGATGGATTGGCTGTCGCCATAGGAATCTCAATCCGAATCGGAGTTTGCAATGGAAACTGTTGTGTGATGAGCCAATTCTTCTTGTGCGTGTTCTTCTCCAAAGATGTCAGGCGTTTGTTCCAGCGACTTGGACGCCATCTCCAACTGATGTGCTCTTCGATCCCTAAGAGTCTTCTTGGAAGGAAAGGATCGACAAGCTTCACAGCTTTCTTCTCTGTGATCCGGAGAAGGACCGATTACACGCCGAGTGCTGATCGGTGTATGGAAACTTGGAGCAACACCGAGGGCAAATGCAAAACAGAGACCGTTCCATCAGCCTGACATTGTTCGACTACCACATGTCAAAGTAGGCCCAAAAAGGGCGAGGTCGCCCATAAAGGGCATTTAATCGACCCAGACAATTACAATCGTATTGAATGTAAGTTTTAAAAAAGTGATTGGAAATTATACCGACGTTTATAGAAAAGACGAGAGTAGTACAAATGGTACCGAATCGAGATCTACCAGAGTGAGAGGAAACACGTCCGAACCAGACGGCGGAAGAAAACAATCTAACAAAGGACTCCATGCCTTTGCACACTTTCACCGAGAGGAGGAGTCTCTTGATCTTGTGAATCGAAAAAGCTTCACGTGATGTGCATTATACATCGGACATCTAGTGTTGGGCTCGGAGTGCGACAAGTTGTTTTTCTTCGAAGAAGCATTTTTCAAGTCACAGGATCGAGTGACTCCTCCTCTTCGGTTCCATTGCGCATAGGCATCAACTCCATGTTAGACTGTTTTCCCGCAGAGGGTAAGGTAGAAGTGATAGAGTATATGGGTGATAAAGAAAAGAGCTGTCCATGCTAATGCAAATCTATATCTATATCTACATATATATGTATATATATATATATATATATATACACGTATGTACAAATGTTGTTAACTTAAACAACTACAGGCTCCTGGGGAGGTGGGAGGGAGCATGTGAATCTGCAGCGGAACATGCCACGAACAGATCTAAACTGGGTAAGTGACATTTTCTGTTCGGTGGCATGTGTAGCTGCAGATACACAAGCTGTGCATAGACTACAAAGCAGTTTGTCCTCCCATAAAAGCGCTGATTAGCCTGTAGGAGTTGAAACAATGTTCTGAGGACAGCTTGACCTACTGAGGCTTGTTGTGTTGCTGAAACATCTACACAGTAGTGTTTAATGAATGTATGTGGTGTTGACCAAGTAGCTGCTTTACATATTTCAGCCATTGGTATATTTACTAAAAAAGCCATTGTAGCACCTTTTTTCCTTGTAGAATGTGCTTTAGGAGTAACTAAAAGTTGTCTTTTGGCTTTAATGTAGCATCTTTGGATGCATCTTACAATCCATTTTGCCAATCCTTGTTTTGAAATGGGGTTACCAAGCTACAAACAGCTGTTTGGTTTTTCTGAATGGTTTTGTTCAGTCTATATAGTACATTAGTGCTCTTTTAATGTCTAATGTATGTAGAGCTCTTTCTGCCACAGAATCTGGTAATGGGAAGAAGACTGGTAGTTCCACTGTTTGATTTATATGAAAAGGCGATACTATCTTTGGAAGAAATTTGGGGTTTGTTCTTAGTACAACTTTATGTTTGTGTACTTGTATGAATGGTTCTTCAATAGTGAATGCTTGAATTTCACTGACTATTCGCAATGACGTAATTGCGACTAGGAAGGCAACCTTCCATGTTAAGAACTGCATTTAGCATGAGTGCATAGGTTAAAATGGTGGACCCATAAGTGGCGTAAGCACTATGTTTAAATTTCAAGAGGGAACTGACGGTGTCCTGGGTGGAATAATGTGTTTTAAGACTTCCATGAAAGCTTTGATTACAGGAACTCTAAATAAGGAGATGTGATGTAAATTTTGTAAATATGCCGAAATTGCAGTAAGATGGATTTTTATTGAAGAGAATGCTAAATTTTATTTTTGTAAATTAAGTAAATAGCATACAATATCTTGTATTGATGCTGTAAGAGGGTCAATCTGTTTAGATTGACAGTAATATACAATTGTTTTTCCATTTGTTGGCATAGCGCTGTCTAGTAGTGTTTTTTTTTGCTTGCTTGATCACTTCCATACATTCTGATGGTAGTTGTAAATATCGAAACTCTAGGACCTCAGGAGCCAGATTGAATGTGTTAGGATTTGGGTGTCTGATTTGTCCTTTGTTTTGTGTCAACAGGTCTGGTCTGTTTGGGAGTTTGGAGTGTGGTACTACTGACAGATCTAACAATGTACTGTACCACGGTTGACGGGCCCACGTTGGTGCTATGAGTATCATATTGAGTGTGTTTTGATGCAAATTATTGACTACAAACGGAATTAGTGGGAGAGGAGGAAAAGCGTAAGCAAATATCCCTGACCAATTGATCCATAGAGCATTGCCCTTGGATAGGGGATGTGGGTGTCTGGATGCAAAGTTTTGGCATTTTGCATTTTCGCTTGTCGCGAACAGATCTATGTTTGGTGTTCCCTATTGTTGGAAGTATTTTTGAAGTACTTGAGGGTGAATTTCCCACTTTTGTGTTTTGGTGATGATTTCTGCTGGCAACATCTGCCAATTGGTTGTGTATCCCTGGAATGTATTGTGCTACCAGGTGAATTTGGTTGTGGATTGCCCATTTCCAAATTTTCTGGGCTAGTGTCCCTACTTGTTTGTTTAGGTAATACATGGTTGTCATGGTGTCTGTTTTGATAAGGACATTCTTCTGTGTGAGAAGAGGCAGAAAAGCTTTGAGTGCAAGGAAGACAGCTAACAACTTCAAGTGATTTATGTGTAGCTGTTTGTGTGTTGCAGCCCATTGTCCTTGAATGTTGTGATTGTGAGCTGAGCTTCCCAACCAATCGTTGATGCATCAGTTGTAATTATGGTCTGAGGCACAGGGTCTTGAAATGGATGCCCTTTGTTCAGATTTGTGGGATTCCACCATTGAAGGGACATGCATGTTTGGCGGTCTATCAAAACTAGATCTTGAAGTTGGCCATGTGCTTGTGACCATTGTTGTGCAAGGCACTGTTGTAAGGGCCACATGTTTAGTCCTGCGTGTGGAACAATTGCAATTCATGATGCCATCATTCCAAAAATTTTCATGACAAATCTGACAGTGTACTGTTGATTTGTCTGTATCTATGTGATTATGTTTTGGAATGCTTGTATTCTTTGCTTATTTGGACATGCTAGTGCTCTGTGAGTGTTTAGTATTGCACCCAGATACTGTTGTATTTGTGCAGGTTGTAGATGCGATTTTTGGTAATTTATTGAGAACCCTAGCATGTGCAGGGTTTGTATAAAGTAATGCATATGGTTTTGACACTGCGTATGACTGTTTGATTTTATTAGCCAATCATCTAGATATGGAGAGACATGTATATGTTGTCTTCTTAGGTAGGCTGCGACTACCACTAGGCACTTTGTGAATACCCTTGGTCCTGTTGTTATTCCGAAGGGCAACACTTTGAACTGATAGTGCTTTCCTTGAATGACAAACCTGAGATATTTTCTGTGCGCTGGATGGATGGGTATATGAAAATATGCATTCTTGAGGTCTAATGTTGCCGTGTTTTTGGAGTAGTGGGATAACATCTTGAAGAGTTACCATGTGAAAATGTTCTGACAGGATGTAAAGATTGAGGGTCCTTACATTTAATATTGGTCTGATGGTGCCATCTTTTTTGGGAATCAGGAAGTATAGAGAATAAACTCCTGTCCCTACTTGATCTTGTGGGACGGCTTCTATTGCTTGTTTGAGTAATAGAGATTTGACTTCTTCCTGTAACAGATGGATGTGTTCTATGGATAATTTGTGTTGTTTTGGTGGAATGTTTGGGGGAGTTTGTATCAATTCTAGGCAATAACAATTGTGGATAATTGATAGTACCCAATTGTCTGTGGTAATGTTTTGCCAATTGGTGTTGAACTGTAGCAGTCTTCCACCCACAGGAGAGGTGTGGAGTGGAAGGTGATAATCCAAGTCACTGCTTAGGGTGCTGTGGAGTTTGTTTGGAAGTTTGAAACTTCCCTCTACTTTTGGGATACTGCCCCCTATATGTGCCCCTAAAACCACCTTGTTGGTATTGTGGTTGGCAGGTTGGTTTTGCCTGCAATGTGGATGCCTCTGCTGTTTGAGCTCTATAGCCTCCTCTAAACTGAGGTTTCCGAAAGGTTCCCCTGTATGGTGTGGTGTATAGTGCACCCATAGCTTTTGCGGTGTCTGAATCTTTGCGCAATTTCTCAATTGCAGGGTCAACTTCTGGGCCGAAAAGTTGTTTTTTTGTGCACAGTATATTTAACACCGCTTGTTGGATTTCGGGTTTAAAACCCGAGGATCTGTGCCATGCATGCCTCCTTATTGTCACAGCAGTGTTGACACTCCTGGCAGCTGTGTCTGCTGCGTCTAGGGCAGACCCAATCTGATTATTGGTGATGGCTTGCCCTTCCTCCACTATCTGCTGTGCCCTTTTTTGATGTTCCTTGGGGATATGCTGAATTATGTCTTGCATCTCATCCCAATGGGCCTTGTCGTATCTAGGAAACAATGCCTGTGAGTTGGCTATCCTCTATTGATTAGCTGCCTAGGATGCAACTCTCTTCCCATGCAGCATCAAATTTTTTTCCTGCTTTCTTTGTCTGGTAGGGGTGCATTACCTGATGACTGTGAGTTTGCCCTTTTTCTGGCAGCGCTTACTATTACCGAATCTGGAGGGATTTGTTGAGTTATGTAATCAGAGGCAGGTGGTTTGTATTTTTTCTCTATCCTGGGAGTAATTATCCTTGTTTTAACTGGCTCATTAAATATTTGATCAGCATGTTTTAGCATGCCAGGGAGCATGGGGAGTGACTGGTATTTTCAATGTGTGGAGGAGAGTGTATTAAACAAAACATCGTCCTCCAATAGTTCAGTGTGCATGGTGACACCATGGCATGCTGCAGCCCTAGCTAAAACCTGATTGTACAAGGTACTATCCTCAGTTGGTGAAGGTTTAGAGGGATAGCAGTCTGGGTCGTTGTTGGGAATGAGATCTGGATCATAAAGATCCCATGGATCTACATTGTCCTGTGGGAGTCAAATGAATGTGATGGTGACTGCATCGGTGTAGGACTGGTAGGAGGAGAGGTATGCAGGTGTGGAGAGTGAGGAGTAGAATGAGGAGGAGAAAATTGAGGAGGTGGTGGTCTCTCCTTTGGCTTTGGCACTTTAGCTGGAGGCTGCGTAGTGTCCAATTCCTCCTAAGAGGCTAATTTCCTCTTAGGTTTTAGAGGAGGTGCTGTTATGATTCTGGCGGTTTCTTTGTGGATATGAATCCTGGCTTGCCTCTCATCCATTACTTCAAGTATTGGCTGCACTTGAGTCTCCTCTTCAGAGGTTTTGTGGCTTTCTTTTAGTCTTTTTGAAAGTCCATGTTCCTCTGTGTGTCCTGCTCTTTTCAGTTCAGAATCTGGCTTTGTCGGTATCGAAAAAGATGGTGTAGTGGATGTTCTCTGCTCCGAAAGGGGTTTCCGAACTTTTGACTCTGAAAAATGATGTTTACTGGAGTCGGACACGGAGCCTTTTATCGACTCCGATAGTTTCGGAGGAGTGGCTTCTTCGGTGCCAAACTGGCAGTTTGGTCACCAGATGTATTTTTGGGTCGAGCCATGGCCTTCCGGCAGTGGTGTACCCAAGGACTTATGCTTGTGTCTTTGTGATGGTACAACGGCAGGCGTACTCACATGCTGTCCTGCCGTGAACGGTCTGTCCTCCTCAGATTCGTGGTCGGAGTCAGGACCTCGGACGGAGACTGCTGTCTGCATGATCTCTTCCTCCTCCACGTCGTGATGTTCGGAGCTTCTGGACGCCATCTCGAGTCTTCGTGTCCTACTGTCTTGAAGCGTCTTTTTGGACCGGAAGAATCGACAGGCCGCACAATTTTCTCCCCGATGATCTGGGGAAAGGCAAATATTACAGACGAGATGTTGGTCTGTATAAGGGAATTTTGCATGGCACTGAGGACAGATGCGGAATGGAGTCCGATCCATGAGGCTTCCATGCGGTTGGCCCGACTAGGCCAGAGTTGGGCATGCGCGCCCCGAAAGGCGAGTAAAGTTGTCTTCTCCGACAGTACCGATGTGTCGATGGAAGATGTAAACCCGATCGATACAATACCAACAAAAATAAGGTGTTTTCCAAGTTTTCCGAATCAAACTTTCGGAGCGAAAGGAAACATGTCTGAACCCGACGGTGGAAAGAAAACAATCTAACATGGAGTCGATGCCCATGCGCAATGGAACCGAAGAGGAGGAGTCACTCGATCCCGTGACTCGAAAACGCTTCTTCAAAGAAAAACAACTTGTAACACTCCAAGCCCAACACTAGATGCCAGAAGTATAATGCACAGCATGTGTATCTGCAGCTATACATGCCACCAAATATATATATATATATATATATATATATATAAATAAAGGTTTGTCAAAGAGGCAATATGCAGGACTGAGATGTACAAGTTACTTATCTATGGTAACAAAATATCTGGTAAAGACATATTCTAGTTGCAGATTCCTTATCTTAGAATTTCCCCCAGGCGCCAGACTGGATCTGTAGATTTTTCTTCGAGCAATACTCTTGCGTGTCGGTAGGTGATGTTGGTCAATTCCGCGGGCATCATTGGCATCGCAGTCGCCGTGATGACGTCGGGAGTAGTAAATAGATGCCGCCTCAGCGCAGTGATGTCAGTTTCTTTTAATGACTTTCCATGCCAAAGCGCAGAGCCGCTAAGAGCACTGAGATTGGTGCGCCAGAGTTATGGACCTGAAGGGGGAATCCCTGTCCCTAGAAATCAGTTCATAAGTGGGGAGGATGGGTGGGTCGGTAAGGAATCTGCAACTAGAATATGTATCTACCAGATATTTCGTTACCGAAGGTAAGTAACTTGTACATCTGATAGAGACTTCTAGTTGCAGATTTCTTACCTTAGAATAGATACCCAAGCAATGCCATCCTCAGACGTGGGCTGCGAACCAAGATCATACTAGAAAGTCCTGCAGCACCACACAACCCAAGTAGCCATCCCGACGGACCGGACTATCCAGGAAGTAGTGTTCAGCAAATGTGCACCCATTTAGCTGCCTGGCAGATATCTAGGACAGGAATTCCGCATGCTAACGCAGTGGAAGCAGCAGTCACTCTGGTGGAATGAGCGCACAAGCCGTCAGGGGGTTGCTTCTTGGCCAAAGCTTAGCACATCTCGATGCAAAGAAATACCGATTAAGAGATGGTACGTTTTTGCACTGCCTTCCCTTTCTTCGTACCCACATACCCGACAAAGAGGTGATCGTCCACCAGGAAATCTTAATACGTTTAAGATAGAACCCCAACGCTCTTTTTGGGTCCAGACGGTGGAGTCTCTTCTCCTCATAGGAAGGATGTAGGGGTGCGTAAAAAGTAGGCAGGGTGATGGACTGACCTACATGGAAAGGCGTAACCACCTTGGGAAGTAAGGAAGCTTTAGTGCGTAACACCACTTTGTCAGGGTGCACAGACAAGAATGGAGGTTTGGACGAAAGGGCCTGAAGCTCACTCACCCTGCAAGCAGAATTGATGGCAACAAGAAAGACAGTCTTGAAGGTGAGGAGTCAAAAGGGACAATTGTGCACTGGCTCAAAGGGAGTACACATTAAATAAGAAAGGACAAGATTGAGGTCCCACTGAGGCATGATAAATGGAGTTGGAGGAAATAAACAGATGAGACCTTTTAAGAATCTACTCACAAAAGGAGATTTAAAGAGTGAGGGCTGATCAGGTAACCTGAGGTAGGCTGAAATGGCAGATAAAACCCCTTTAAGGGTGCCCAAAGCAGAGCCCTGCTGAGCCAAGTAAATAATGAACAACAGTACCTCAGATAGACAGCAGAGATTGGACAGGTTCGGGAGGAGAACCGTCCCCTGCTGCTGAGACAGAAGATCCACCCGAAGAGGCAATCTGAGTGGAGGATTGATGGCCTTAATCAAAAGCTCTGGATACCATACTCTCCGTGCCCAGTCCGAAGCCACCAAGATGACTTGGGCCCACTCGTTCCTGATCTTCTTGAGAACTCTGGGCAGAAGTGGTATAGGGGGAAAGGCATAAAGGAGGCCGGAGTACCACATGAGATGAAAAGCGTCTCAGAGCGAGTGCCGCTTTGGAAACTCCAACACGCAAAACAGATGACATTGCGCGTTCTCTGTGGAGACGAACAGATCTAACCAAGACTCTCCCCACTGCTGAAAGAGACCTTGCGACACCTCCGGATGGAGATGCCATTTGTGATCGGCTGTGCATCGACGGCTGAGTTTGTCGGCTCTGGCGTTGAGAGAACGAGCCAGTTGTTGAACCACCATGGTAACCCCCTGATATTCCAGCCATGTCCAGCGACGTAGTGCCTCCTGACAAAGGGTCCAGGATCCTACTCTGCCCTGTTTGTTGCAGTACCACATGGCAGTAGTATTGTCCGTGAACACCTGGACTACCTTCCCTTAGAGAGAGGGAAGAAATGCTTTCAATGCAAGCCTGATTCCCAGAGCTCCAGGAGATTGATATGGAGTACAGACCAGAGGCCTCTGATCTGCACCTCTCCCATGTGGCTGTCCCAACCCAAGAGTGACGCATCTGTCGCTATAGATAGATCTGGTTGGGGAAGGGAGAGGGATCTGCCATGGACCCAATGCAGATTCGAAAGCCACCACTGCAGGTCTTTCGCAGTTCCCTCCGAGATCTTGACCATGTCGGAGAGATTCCCCTGATGCTGCACCCACTGGAACTTCGAGTCCCACTGCAGAGCCCACATATGCCATCTAGCATGTGTCACTAGAAGGATGCAGGAGGCCATGAGGCCCAGCAGCCTCACAGTCAGTCTCACTGAAACTCAGGACAGAGGCAGAAAGATCAGAATCATAGCCTGAATATCTTGGACTCGCATTTCAAGAGGATAAGCCCGAAACTTCACTGTGTCCAGAACAGCTCTGATGAAACGGAGCGTCTGAGAGGGAGTCAGGTGTGACTTCAGCATGTTTATAGTGAACCCCAGCATGTGCAGGAAGCATCCTGCAAGTCCAACGCTACCATCCAGTCTCCTAGGTCTAAGGCAGACAGAACCTGAGCCAGGGTGAGCATTTTGAATTTCTCCTTCTTGAGGAAGTAGTTGGGGTGCCGAAAGTCTATGATAGGACACAAGCCCTTGTCCTTTTTTGGCACCAGAAAGTAGCGGGAATAACAACCACAACCTACTTCTGGCTCAGGGACCTTCTCTACAGCTTCCTTGGTCAATAGAGCCATGACTTCCTGGCAGAGAAGTGCCATATGACCCTGCGGGAGTTGGCTGTGTGATGGGAGCATTGCCGGTGGGCAGATTCAAAAGGGAGGGAATAGCCTTTTCTAACGATCTGCAAAACTCACCTGTGCGTAGTAATGGATTCCAATTGGGGCAGTGATGGCAAATCCTGCCGCCAACTGGATCGGAGTGAGGGGACGGACTAGGAGGGTTTGGGGCCTGCAGCAGGGGCAGAGGTGGACTGGGAAGACCTGTCCCACGCCCATGTGGGATTCCGCGTCCCCGGCCACGCAGCGGCTTAACAGCATGGGTAGCATGGTGGCTGGGTGGCGGACGCGACAGGGAGCTCCTTCCGTGGCCACGAAAGGGGCAAAGAGTCGACTGCTGGGGGCGAGGGGCAGCGGAAAGACCAAGGGACCAAGATGTAGCCTGGGAATCCTTGAATGTCTCCAAGGCTGAGTCTGCTCTGTCTCCAAAGAGACAGGAGCCATCAAAGGGCATGTCTATGAGAGACTGATGGACATCCCCCGAAAAACCAGAAGTACGGAACCAGGCGTGGTGTCTCAAGGCCACCGTTAAAGCAACCAATCTGCCCAGAGAGTTGGTCGTGTCCAGCCCACATCAGATTGTGAACTTCGCTGCATCTCTTCCATCGTTGACAGCTTGGAAGACGATATCACGGGCCTCCTCGAGTATCTGCGGCTGAACTTGCGCAACTGTATCCCACAGAGTGGGTATAGCGGCCCAAAAGGCATGCGGTGTGCACAGACCACAGCGCGAGACTGGAAGAAGAAAACATCTTCTTCCCAAATTGTTCCAGCCTTTTTGATTCCCTATCCAGGGGTGAGGAAGGGAATGCGCCTGAGGAAGAGGAAGCCTGGATGACAAGACTCTCAGGCATGGGGTGGTAGGACAGGAATTTAGGGTCGCTCTGGGTGGGCAGATGTGGGCATGCGGTAGTCCTATTCACAGGGGTCTTGGGTTTGGACCAAGTACCCAAAAAGACATCAGTGAGGTCTTCATTGAATGGTAAAATGTGCCCCGATGTGGAAGCCCCTCGTTGAAGCACCTCTGTCAGGCGGTTGGACCTGGTACCCAAAAGGACATTGGTGAGGTCTTCATTGGTGAGGTCTTCATTGAATGGTAGGAGGGGCTCAGATGTGGAAGCCCCTCGTTGAAGCACCTCTGTCACGAAGTTGGACCCCTCCTCTACAGTAGGTAGCTCAAGGCCAAAGACCTCAGCCTCCCTCTGACCACCAAAGCATAAGTCGCTCCCTCCGCCATAGCCAAGGTAGAAGGCAACAGCATGCCAGCGTCTGGAGAAGTGTCCAGTACACTGGCCTCGCCAATTCATGTGCCCTGTCCAAAGATGTGTCATCCTGGTATTCATAAGGGTCCAGGGACCCCTCCAATCCTTCCCCAAACTCGTACCCATAGGAAAAAGGATCCAAATCCGACCTGGGGTGAGTATGCCACATCGACGACAGAGGCGGCATTGGCCAACGCCGCTCTGACTCGTCGTGGATAAGGATTGGGTTGACGTCGATAGTGGGCACTACCGACGTCAAGAGTGTCAATAATCGAACCTGCGCCGGGGAAGGTCTCAGTGGTGCAACCAGCGTCGGTGTGGATCTGGAGGGGACCTCGGTGGTCGGAGCCGAAGCCACCGGTGCGGAACAGAAGGCGCCTCGACCGAACCCCTTGGGCCCAAAGGCGCCGTATCAGGGTTGGTCCGCCCAAAAATGAGGCGCATGGCCTCACAGAACTCTAAGTTGGGCAGGGGTCGATCTGGCTCCCAGAAACTCTGGGAAGCGCAGAGCGGACCCAGAAGCAGGCTCCGAGGCCTTAAGCGTTTACGCTCCTCCCATGTCACATCATCCAAGCGACAGGGCGAAGTCTAAGTGTGATGGATGCTTCGACTTCTTTTTCTTACCTGTACCCAAAGATTTGGAGGAAGACGAGTGGTGGTGGCTCCTCGAACGGTCTTGTGACCTTCCTCTCGAGCAAGACCAGGACCTATGCCAAGTCACGCGCCGGGCCGCCATGAACTTGAGAGAACGCTCCTTCAAGGCCTTCCGGTGCATGGCCCGGCACTCGGAGCACAACTTTGGGTCGTGGTCGCGTTCCAGGCACCACAAACAAACCTGATGCGGATCCGTAACCGACATCATGCAGTGACAGTCCTCGCACGGCTTGAACCCGGTCTTCGGGGACATCCTCAGCGCACCAAAAAACTCACAAAGCTCTACAAAAGGGTCAAAATCGGTCAAAAAGAGACCAGGGTAGCTCTATTCGGATCAGCACATGGCGCGGAAAGAAAAGAACTGACGTCACTGCGCTGAGGCAGCATCTATGTACTACTCCTGATGTCATCACGGTGACTACAACGCCCGCAGAGTCGACCGACGCCACCTACCGACGCGCAAAGTTATTGCTTGAAGAAAAAAAAATAATAATCCCCGGATCTAGTCTGACGCCTCGGGGAAATTCTAAGGTTAGGAATCTGCAACTACAGGGAGTGCAGAATTATTAGGCAAATGAGTATTTTGACCACATCATCCTCTTTATGCATGTTGTCTTACTCCAAGCTGTATAGGCTCGAAAGCCTACTACCAATTCAGCATATTAGGTGATGTGCATCTCTGTAATGAGAAGGGGTGTGGTCTAATGACATCAACACCCTATATCAGGTGTGCATAATTATTAGGCAACTTCCTTTCCTTTGGCAAAATGGGTCAAAAGAAGGACTTGACAGGCTCAGAAAAGTCAAAAATAGTGAGAGATCTTGCAGAGGGATGCAGCACTCTTAAAATTGCAAAGCTTCTGAAGCGTGATCATCGAACAATCAAGCGTTTCATTCAAAATAGTCACCAGGGTCGCAAGAAGCGTGTGGAAAAACCAAGGCGCAAAATAACTGCCCATGAACTGAGAAAAGTCAAGCGTGCAGCTGCCACGATGCCACTTGCTACCAGTTTGGCCATATTTCAGAGCTGCAACATCACTGGAGTGCCCAAAAGCACAAGGTGTGCATGGCCAAGGTAAGAAAGGCTGAAAGACGACCACCACTGAACAAGACACACAAGCTGAAACGTCAAGACTGGGCCAAGAAATATCTCAAGACTGATTTTTCTAAGGTTTTATGGACTGATGAAATGAGTGAGTCTTGATGGGCCTGATGGATGGGCCCGTGGCTGGATTGGTAAAGGGCAGAGAGCTCCAGTCCGACTCAGACGCCAGCAAGGTGGAGGTGGAGTACTGGTTTGGGCTGGTATCATCAAAGATGAGCTTGTGGGGCCTTTTCGGGTTGAGGATGGAGTCAAGCTCAACTCCCAGTCCTACTGCCAGTTCCTGGAAGACACCTTCTTCAAGCAGTGGTACAGGAAGAAGTCTGCATCCTTCAAGAAAAACATGATTTTCATGCAGGACAATGCTCCATCACACGCGTCCAAGTACTCCACAGCGTGGCTGGCAAGAAAGGGTATAAAAGAAGGAAATCTAATGACATGGCCTCCTTGTTCACCTGATCTGAACCCCATTGAGAACCTGTGGTCCATCATCAAATGTGAGATTTACAAGGAGGGAAAACAGTACACCTCTCTGAACAGTGTCTGGGAGGCTGTGGTTGCTGCTGCACGCAGTGTTGATGGTGAACAGATCAAAACACTGACAGAATCCATGGATGGCAGGCTTTTGAGTGTCCTTGCAAAGAAAGGTGGCTATATTGGTCACTGATTTGTTTTTGTTTTGTTTTTGAATGTCAGAAATGTATATTTGTGAATGTTGAGATGTTATATTGGTTTCACTGGTAATAATAAATAATTGAAATGGGTATATATTTTTTTTTGTTAAGTTGCCTAATAATTATGCACAGTAATAGTCACCTGCACACACAGATATCCCCCTAACATAGCTAAAACTAAAAACAAACTAAAAACTACTTCCAAAAATATTCAGCTTTGATATTAATGAGTTTTTTGGGTTCATTGAGAACATGGTTGTTGTTCAATAATAAAATTAATCCTCAAAAATACAACTTGCCTAATAATTCTGCACTCCCTGTAGAAGTCGCTATCAGATAACATAGCCTAATGTCATGAAAAAATAAACCCCCCCCATTTTAAAGGATAGTATGGGTATAAGTAATATTTTTTTTAAAGCACACTGAAAATAATACAAAACCACAACTCTTGCCAGCCTTTCCCACTGCCCAGCTAGAGAACTTTGCATTGTAAAGAGCTAAACAGAAACACAACAACCACCTCCCTTACACAGAATAGAGTTAAGAATTAGAGCCAACACCACACCGCAATGTAGTTGACAAAACCACATACAATAAACCTCTGATATCACCATTTCCTATAGCTCCAAATTCCAGATGAAAACCTACTTTAGGATTTCCTAGAAACAGACACAATAACACGGGAGGTGGGAATATACCGTTGTTAACAGAATGGGAGAAACTGGGGAGAAAGTACAGCAGAACCAAGGACAAGGAAACACAGGATCAGGGACAAGGAAACAGAGAAACTGCTGACCGGATCACGGTAGGGTGGTGCCATCTAGGTTGTAAACATGACAAAATAAATCCATTGCCCACACCCTAAAACTTTAAAGCCATCTTTAGCATGTAATACTATTATCACGAATGCAATTTCCCGTAAGATAGCATAAAGTTAAGCAACACATAGCCTTTAGAAGACTGCAACCTTACCACAGAAGCGAAGACATCAATCAGAACACGACTATCAACAGGTCATGATTATTAACATGAATTAGGATGAGAAGGACATCAGGGAATTTCCCTGCAAACGACCACGCAGACAACCTACTCCACTGGGTTAGTTTCGAGGCGCACAAGATCTAACACAAGAAAAAAAGTCAAGGGTGATAAACAAAGTGGTTCAGGAATGAAAATCCTTCTGGGAACCTCTGCAAGAAGAACCACATCAGCAAACAAAATTATGTCCAAAGCACCAAGAGGCCAAGTAATTAGATGACACTATGCCACACAAATACCCACCAGTATAATTTAAAATCATAACGTACCGCTAATGTATGCACCTGAAATCACAGATGACACAAAGAAAATGACAGCACTTTTGTTGTCATCACTGTCAATAAAATGACAACTGGATAAACAAGGGCAATTGTACTGCAATGTACAAGGTTTCAGTAGATAAAAGTATCAATGTAGTATTGTTAGTTCTGCTTATGAAAACGTTTACAAAGCTTTAGGAAACAAGGCAAAAAAGCTTTCAGAACATTGTGCGGTTGAAGGTAGTCATTAGGAAAGATGAGACGAAATTCAGCGAACTGGAAAATCATTTTAAAGTGTGGGTTATAACTAAACACGATGCAAGACATTCTAAACCGTCAACAATACTTTGTGAAGGAGCACTTGTTATGAGCAATGATGTGAAAACAAGCATTGTTGAGAAAAAGTCAAATAGGTATTAGACTCTCCTTCGTGTGACCCATCAGTCAAATGTGTAGCAAAATCGTGAACTAAATGACTTGGATAACAATGGCCATCTCCTGACAAAGAAACAAGGTATGTTTATGATGCACCAATTTCTAGAAGAGTTCATGCTGAAATCATGAATTTTGATTTGTTCTGGAAAAATGGGAAAAATAAAGTCCATGGTTACATTTGAAAGGATGATGTGCAAAAATTGGAAATCTTGTTTCAATAAACAAGGATGCATGTTTTTTCAAACCTTCTACAAGTAATTTCTTGTTCGCAGACCTCTGACAATCAGAAAAAATCATTGCCCGATAAGAACTGCAGAAAACATGCACTTTTTCCTGGTGGCCAGAGCCTTGAAAAACTGTGCTCTATAAGCAACTGCAGGCGATTTAAATATGTGACAACTCAGAGAGTGATAATATTGGTCCTGATCTATGTGCAGGCAAATGCAAAAAACTAGTGATAAACATTTGCCAATATTCCCAAAATGAATCAGATATGTCATGAACCAGGAACATAACAATATTAGTAGTCTGCTAAAAAATTCAAAGTAAAACTGTAGATGAACATAAAGGAAGCAATGACAAAGTCAGGAGGTTTGACACTTGCACTTGAGTGCTCATGAAAGCAATAAAAATAAATGCCAGCCGACGACCAAGATACCTTAACAAAACGCATTGGCAAAGCCAACAGCTCTGCTGTTGCTGCCTGCGTTTTAGCTTTGTTAATACCTGCTTTCATTATGATTTTGCACCGCCTCTATGTTGGAGAAGTTGCCAGGCCCTTATCAATTTAAAAACCGATCTTTGGCCCCTTAAAACATGTTGCCATAGTAGTCCCTGGCACTCAAGGAATCTACTTTTTGTGTGGATGTGCTTCTGGTAAAAGGGCAGAATGCAGTCACTCACAGTGCTGAGAACTGGGTTGACCCACTGTCCTATGCTGTAACGGATGGAAGAAAAATGTGAATTACACAAAAGCAGTCCTATGGATAAATGGGGCCTGCTGAAAGCACATATAAATGAAAGCACATAGTGTGATGACAGGATGTAATTTTCAGACTTAAAACCAAACCTCATGAATTCAACTGGACCTTTCACCTGCTATGCCTGCCGGTTCTCCTGCTCCCCCACAAGCACCAGAAACACCCACATGCCCCACACCAACCCCAACGCTCCTGAGAGCAAATACCACAACGTAAACGCAGCCGATTCTCACACAGTCCACAACACCACCACCACAACCCACAGCAACACCAAACCCCCCCCCACACCATCACACCCCACAACATCACTAACACCCTGCACATCAACACCATCACACACCTCAACAACAACAGCCCCCACAACAACCTTAACTGCATACTCCTAAACACCCGCTCCACACACAAGCATGCCATCGAACTCTGGGACCTTATCACATCACACTCACCAGACATTGTCTTCCTCACGGAAACTTGGAGGAACCCCTCATCCAAGCCAGACATAGCCACCCCAGATGGATTCAAACTCTATCGTAGAGACCGCTTAAACAAACCAGGAGGTGGCATCGCCATTATACATAAAAACACCCATTAAGGTCACCAACACACACAACACCCTAGACAGCGCAGAACACATGCATTTCCTAATTCACATAAACGACACCACCACCCTCAGAGGAACCCTCATCTACAGACCACCAGGTCCTCACCCCCCCTTCTGTGACGCCATCGCTGACACCATCAGCCCTCACACCCTCACCTCCACAGACTACATCCTCCTTGGTGACTAACTTTCACGTGGAGAACCCCCAAGACCACAACTCCTCTTCCCTTCTAGATAACCTCACGAACTTCAGACTCAAACAACCGGTCACAACACCCACCGACTCAGCAGGACACACACTAGACGCAATCTTCACCTCAAGCAACCACATAACCTATACTCACACCACCGAACTCCACCGGACTGACCACCACAGCGTCCACTTCTCCTTCAACAAACCCCCCACACACCACCACCAACACACCACACCCTACCGCATGTGGGACAAGATCCCCACAGAACATCTGAACGCCCAACTCGCTGAGAACCCCCCCCAACACCAACATTGCTGCCCATAACCTCACACAATGGATCACAACCTGCGCAGACTCACTCGCCCCTCTTAGAAGAAACATTACCACCCACAACATCAAGAACACCCCCTGGTTTACCACTGAACTCCAAGCATCCAAATGTGAATGCCGCAAAACAGAGAAAGCTTGGTGACAGGAACCCTCAACCACCAACTTCTCCACCCTCAAAACCACCATACGCAAACACCACCAACTCATACGCATCACCAAAAGAGCATTCTATAAGGAATGCATAGACAGAAACTTACACAACAGCAAGGAACTCTTTACCATCATCAAAGAGCTCTCCAAACCCAAAGCAAGCAACATCGACCCCAGGCACACACAACTCCTCTGCAACTCCCTCTCCAACCACTTCCACTGCAAAATCTTAGACATGCACAACAGCTTCACACCACATGCACCCACAACCCACACCAACACGATCAGCAAAGACTCACCCCCCCCAACCTACTACTCACCTGTAAAGAAACTGAAAAAAATGATGAATTCCATCCACTCAGGCTCCCCCTCGGATCCCTGCCCCCACTGCATTTTCAACAAAGCCAGCCCAACCCTCTCTCCCAAGCTTCACAACATAATCAACAGCTCTTTCGACGCCACCACCTTCCCAGACCCTTGGAAGCACGCAGAAGTCACTGCACTCCTAAAAAAGCCCAAAGCAGACCCGGATGACCTCACCAACTACCGCCCAATTTCGCTTCTCCCTTTCCCCGCCAAGGTCACTGAAAAACTTGTGAACACCCGCCTGTCTCACTACCTAGAGGAAAGCAACGCACTCAACACCTCCCAGTCTGGATTCCGCAAGAACCACAGCACTGAGACCGCTCTCATCGCATGTACTGACGACATCAGACCCAGAGTCGACAAGGGCGAGAACGTCACACTCATCCTCCTGGACCTCTCCGCTGCCTTCGACACTGTCTGCCACCAAACACTCCGCACACGCCTCCACAACGCAGGTATTCGACACAAGGCCCTAGACTGGCTGACCTCCTTCCTCACCGAAAGAACCCAGAAAAGTCTGCCTCTCTTCCTTCCACTCCACAGCCATCAAAATAATCTGTGGAGTCACCCAAGGGTCCTCCCTCAGCCCCACCCTTTTCAACATTTACATGGTTCTGCTCACCAACATCCTCCGACCACACGGAACCACCATCATATCCTACGCAGACGACACCCAGCTCATCATCTCCCTCACCAGAAACCCTACCACCGCCAAAACCAACCTCCACGCTGGACTCCTTGACACCGCCAAATGGATGACAGCAAACCACCTCAAGCTCAACTCCAACAAAACCGAAATCATCATCTTCGGCCCCAACAAAACAATATGGGACAACTCCTGGTGGCCCACTGCCCTAGGCACCCCACCAACACCCTCAAAACATGCACGCAACCTCGGCATCATCCTGGACCCTTCCCTCTCCATGACCCAGCAACTCAACGCCATAACCTCCTCCTGTTTCAACACCCTCTGCATACTGCGAAAAACCTTCAAATGGATTCCCATAGAGACCAGAAAGACCGTCACCCATGCACTCATCAGCAGCGGGCTAGACTACAGAAAAGCCCTCTACGCCGGCACCACACTCAAGCTCAAACAAAAACCTCCAGAGGATCCAGAACGCAGCCGCCCGCCTCATCCTGGACCTCCCACACCATCAACACATCTCCTCACATCTCAGATCCCTTCACTGGCTTCCAATCGACAAGAGGATCACCTTCAGAATCCTCATCCACGCACACAAATCCCTCCACAACACTGGACCAACCTACCTCAACGAAAGAGTGAACTTCCACACTCCCACTCGCCACCTCCGCTCCGCCGGCCTCGCACCCGCCACAGTCCCCTTCATCCAACACACCACCACTGGAGGCATATCCTTCTCCTACCTCACCCCCAAGGCCTAGAACTCCCTCTCAACCAACCTCCGCAAGACTCAGAACCTCCTACTCTTCAGAAAAAGAGACGTGGCTTTTCTAACAGTAATCAGCCTCCCCTCCCCCCTCTCCACCCCACCTTCCCTCTCCCCCAGCACCTTGAGACCCTTACGGGTGAGTAGCGCACTCTGTAAATTTTTGGATTGATTAATTGAATGATTGATTTTGATTGATTGAATTGCAAGTGAAACAGGCATTTGCAATGGGTCTCGCGTTTGCTCGAGTTAGAGCTATTAGCATTGTAAACTCCTAACAGGACTTTTCTTGCCACATAAATTAAAAATGAAAAGTAAAACAGTTTATCATAACCGGACTTTTCTTGCCATATAAACTGAAAGGTAAAGGTTTCACATCAGCAAGCCGACGGCTGCGATTAGCACAATGGGAAATAAAAGTTTGCTCGCAGTGAAATCTATCGGCAAAAGTGTAATTATCCATGTAATCTGCAAAAGTGCAATTATCCATGTAACAGGATCGATGTAATGCAACGCGCTCGACTACTGCCCAATGAGATCGCGCTGCGAAATAAAGAGAAAATGTAGTCCAGAAACCAGACATAAAACATCGAGCCTTGTATGTTTTCAGTAGTTGGTCGTTGTGCTCGAGGAGGGCTAAACACTGCAAAAGGCACGACGTATGCATGCCTTTCACTAATGAAAGCAAGCGGATTTTAAAAGGCAAGCCCACGAACCAATGAAAGTGACTGACTTGACATGGGCGTAGTAAGATGCCCAAAAAGAGATTACAACAGGCAATGGAGTGCTTTGCGCTTGCCCCTAAAAAGTCACTCAAACAGCCAAAGGAAACAAAAGAGAGACTAAAAGACTCATGTGAGCTGATCCATGATTCAAAAGGCATGTCTCAAATCAACGACTGAAGGTTTCTGAGTGAAAGTTAGAGGGTGAAGGAGGTTGAACCTAGTATCCTTGCAGCAGATATAACATACAATAAGAATGCCAGGAACAGCGTGCATGTCATTACATACCATAGCGAAATAGGTATGATCATTCAATCCAACAACCACTTTTTATTCAATGCTAACAATACAAAAAAGACAGGATGGTTTGGCGGCTGAAATACTAAACTTTGCAAAAATGTATGCAGAGTCACATAACTAAATTATCTACCTTCCATAAACAACCCGATGGCAGGAGAATTTAGAGTGTGAGTGTCATGGGGTCTTCTTCAAATCTTAAAGAGGGGTCTCTGGAGAAAATGATACTGCATTGATAAGGATGAGAAGCAAACTATGATCTCCAGTGGGAGTTAATGCCCTACACAGCATTTAATGAAGATCCCACTACACATTGTTTATGTTTTAATTGAAGGGAGCAGTTTATTTTTGTGCAGAATAGAGACGCCGGGTTATGAGCTGTCAGCTTACATGAACGCTATAAAATGCCCCTTGGCTAAGCGAACATCTTGAAATAAAGTGTAATTTACAGCACTCACATCCCAGAAGCATTCTTGGCACTGCAACATAATGAAGAACGATTGTGTGTCTGAAAGGACACAAACACAGATGAGAAAAAAGAAAAAAGAGAAAGCATACTGGCAGGAAATCATAAATGACATGAATCATGCTTATTTAATTTAACAGATTTCTAACTGCTTCCGATAAGGTTTGGGGGTCTCAATCAGCCTGTCCTGCATTCCCCAACCATGGCATCGCTTCTAGTAACATGAACATCCCAAGCATGATAGGCACCCAAGAAGAGGGGAAAAGTATTAGAACATTTAATTTTAAACTTAGTGAGAAGTCACACTATGAAAGAGGCTGCATGGAAGGAGGGAAAAATGCACCGTAATGTAGCAGTGTCAAAGTGATGTAGGCTGATTCGGCTGAAATGCATTCACAGAGTCTACTGCATCCACCGTACATGCTACGAAAAATGTAAAGGGTCCCCTGTCGTTTTTGTCTCTGGTGCAACACAGAAATATGCACCTTGGTTCATACGGAATGGCCATGCCACAGGATGCTTACAAGAAACTCTAGCACAAGCAAATGGTAAACCTGTAAGCCTGACCCCAAAATGGTAACCTGTGGCCTAATGTATTAATTGGGTGGTCTACAGGGCACTTGCATAGTGGCAGCCACAGGCCTTCTTGTAGCAAAGAGGGGCACAGCATAATACTGGAGATCCACCGAGGCACCCCAATTAGATGAAGGGACCAGGGGAATGGACTACTGAGCCAGAGCAGAAGGATTCAACTAAAAGTCAAGGGGTTGCCCACAGAAGCATACGAAGATATGGCACCAGTGGTTCGAACATTTTCCATTGACTCGTGTTGATCAAGGCCATGCGGAGATAATACAAAGATGTGAAAAAGAGGGTTTTCAATTAACGAGGGGTATGCATTTCCTAGAGTTCTCACGTAAATGAAAGGACAGTAGGAGACATGACATCCGCACATTAACTCTTTTGATGCATGTTTCCAACTAGATAAATTCACTCAATGCTTGGGCACATGGCCTTGGACCAACAAAAACAATTTTCAAAATGAATTCTTAGTCAAAGAAGCAGGAGAAATATTGATAGCCCCAAACCTCACAAAAATACTAGTGATAACCAGTAAACATGTTTGAAATTAACCCCTTCCCCGCCACGGACGTAATGGTTACGTCCATGGCAGCGCCCGTGTGGCGCCATGGACGTAACCATTACGTCCTGAATGCTGCCCTCGGGAGAAGCGCTAGCGCTCCTCCCGAGGGCCGCCCCTCCACCCCCCTAGGTCAGGGCTGACAGGGGAATCCCTTCCCCTTCAACCCCCGACCCCCCCCACCCCCCCTGTGACGTCAGCGCGCGAGCGCGCGCTGACAATCACACAACCTCCCCCATCGCGCTGGAAGCAGAGCTTCCAGCGCGATCGAAAGAGAAATGCTCAGCATTTCTCTTTCGATCACGTGGGGGAGGCCCGGAGGGGCTTCAAAGGGAAGGAAATGTATTTCCTTCCCTTTGAAGTCTCTCCGAGGGTTTCAAAAGCCGGATTGCTTGCAATCCGGCTTTTGAAACCCCACTAGACACCAGGGATTTTTTTTTTCTTCTAGGAAATTGACAGAAGGGAGCGACCCCTTGGGCAAGGGTCGCTCCCAGGGGGTCATTTTTTTTAAGGCCTTTTCTGCCCCCAGTGGGGGCAGAAACCTCTAGACACCAGGGATACTTTTTTTTGGTTTGTTTTTTTATTTGTTTTCTTTTGTTTTTTAGGTGTGGGATGCGACCCCTTAGGCAAGGGTCACTCCCATAGGGGGAAATTATATTTAGGCCATTTCTGCCCCCTTTGGGGGCAGATTGGCTTATTTTTATGAGGCCAATCTGCCCCCAAGGGGGGCAGAAACCACTAGACACCAGAAAGTTTTTTTTGTTTGTTTGTTTTTCACGTAAGGGGAGCGACCCCTTAGGCAAGGGTCGTTCCCTTGGGGGGCAAATTTATTTTAGGCCATTTCTGCCCCCCATGGGGGCAGATCAGCCTATTTTTATTAGGCCGATCTGCCCCCACGGGGGGCAGAAACCACTAGGCACCAGGGATTTTTGTTGTTGTTGTGTTTTACAGATGGGGAGCGTCCCCTTAGGCAAGGGTCGCTCCCCTGGAGGGGCAAATTGTATTTAGGCCATTTCTGCCCGCTTTGGGGGCAGATCGGCCGATTTTAGGTCAATCTGCCCCCAAGGGGGGCAGAAACCACTAGGCACCAGGGATCTTTTTTTTTGTGCCGTCACGCAAGGGGAGCGACCTTGTAGGCAAGGGTCGCTCCCCGGGGGGGGTGAGGGGGGCAAATTTATTTTAGGCCATTTCTGCCCCCCCTGGGGGCAGATCGGCCTATTAGTATTAGGCCGATCTGCCCACAGGGGGGGCAGAAACCTCTAGGCGCCTGGGCAAATAGTTTTTTTGTGTTTTTTTTTTGTTTGTTTGTTTTTTTAGAGATGGGGAGCGACGCATTAGGCAAGGGTCGCTCCCCTGGGGGGCAAATTGTATTTAGACCATTTCTGGCCCCCTTGGGGGCAGATTGGCCGATTGTAGGTCAATCTGCCCCCAAGGGGGGCAGAAACCACTAGGCACCAGGGATCTTTTTTTTGCGCAGTCACGCACGGGGAGCGACCTTGTAGGCAAGGGTCGCTCCCCGGGGGGGGGGGGGGTAAGGGGGACAAATTTATTTTAGGCCATTTCTGCCCCCCCTGGGGGCAGATCGGCCTATTGGTATTAGGCCGATCTGCCCACAGGGGGGGCAGAAACCTCTAGGCGCCTGGGCAAATAGTTTTTTTGTGTTTTTTTTTTGTTTGTTTGTTTTTTTAGAGATGGGGAGCGACGCATTAGGCAAGGGCCGCTCCCCTGGGGGGCAAATTGTATTTAGACCATTTCTGCCCCCTTTGGGGGCAGATTGGCCGATTGTAGGTCAATCTGCCCCCAATGGGGGCAGAAACCACTAGGCACCAGGGATCTTTTTTTTGCGCCGTCACGCAAGGGGAGCGACCTTGCAGGCAAGGGTCGCTTCCCGGGGGGGGGTGGGGGGGCAAATTTATTTTAGGCCATTTCTGCCCCCCTGGGGGCAGATCGGCCTATTGGTATTAGGCCGATCTGCCCCCGGGGGGGCAGAAACCTTTAGGCGCCAGGGCAAATTTTATTTTGTGGGTTTTTTTTTTTTGTTTGTTTGTTTTTTTAGAGATGGGGAGCGACGCATTAGGCAAGGGTCGCTCCCCTGGGGGGCAAATTGTATTTAGACAAATTTATTTTAGGCCATTTCTGCCCCCCCTGGGCCCGGCTGAGCTAGAGGCCAAAATCCACAGGTAGGCACTGTTTTCTATGAAAAAATGTGATGTGTCCACGTTGTGTTTTGGGCCATTTCCTGTCGCGGGCGCTAGGCCTACCCACACCAGTGAGGTATCATTTTTATCGGGAGACTTGGGGGAACGCTAGGTGGAAGGAAATTTGTGGCTCCTCTCAGATTCCAGAACTTTCTGTCACTGAAATGTGAGGAAAACATGTTTTTTTAGCCAAATTTTGAGGTTTGCAAAGGATTCTGGGTAACAGAACCTGGTCAGAGCCCCACAATTCACCCCATCTTGGATTCCCCTGGGTTTCTAGTTTTCATAAATGCGCTGGTTTGCTAGGTTTCCCCAGGTGCCGGCTGAGCTAGAGGCCAAAATCCACAGGTAGGCCCTGTTTTCTATGAAAAAATGTGATGTGTCCAGGTTGTGTTTTGGGCCATTTCCTGTCGCGGGCGCTAGGCCTACCCACACAAGTGAGGTATCATTTTTATCGGGAGACTTGGGGGAACGCTGGGTGGAAGGAAATTTGTGGCTCCTCTTAGATTCCAGAACTTTCTGTCACCGAAATGTGAGGAACATGTGTTTTTTTAGCCAAATTTTGAGGTTTGCAAAGGATTCTGGGTAACAGAACCTGGTCCGAGCCCCGCAAGTCACCCCTCCTTGGATTCCCCTAGGTCTCTAGTTTTCAGAAATGCACAGGTTTGGTAGGTTTCCCTAGGTGCCGGCTGAGCTAGAGGCCAAACTCTACAGGTAGGCACTTCGCAAAAAACACCTCTGTTTTTTTCCAAAATTTAGGATGTGTCCACGTTGCGCTTTGGGGTGTTTCCTGTCGCCGGCACTAGGCCTACCCACACAAGTGAGGTATCATTTTTATCGGGAGACTTGGGGGAACGCTGGGTGGAAGGAAATTTGTAGCTCCTCTCAGATTCCAGAACTTTCTGACACAGAAATATGAGGAACATGTGTTTTTTTAGCCAAATTTTGAGGTTTGCAAAGGATTCTGGGTAACAGAACCTGGTCCGAGCCCCGCAAGTCACCCCTCCTTGGATTCCCCTAGGTCTCTAGTTTTCAGAAATGCACAGGTTTGGTAGGTTTCCCTAGGTGCCGGCTGAGCTAGAGGCCAAAATCTACAGGTAGGCACTTCGCAAAAAACACCTCTGTTTTTTTCCAAAATTTAGGATGTGTCCACGTTGCGCTTTGGGGTGTTTCCTGTCGCCGGCGCTAGGCCTACCCACGCAAGTGAGGTATCATTTTTATCGGGAGACTTGGGGGAACGCTGGGTGGAAGGAAATTTGTAGCTCCTCTCAGATTCCAGAACTTTCTGCCACAGAAATGTGAGGAACATGTGTTTTTTTAGCCAAATTTTGAGGTTTGCAAAGGATTCTGGGTAACAGAACCTGGTCCGAGCCCCGCAAGTCACCCCTCCTTGGATTCCCCTAGGTCTCTAGTTTTCAGAAATGCACAGGTTTGGTAGGTTTCCCTAGGTGCCGGCTAAGCTAGAGGCCAAAATCTACAGGTAGGCACTTCGCAAAAAACACCTCTGTTTTTTTCCAAAATTTAGGATGTGTCCACGTTGCGCTTTGGGGTGTTTCCTGTCGCCGGCACTAGGCCTACCCACACAAGTGAGGTATCATTTTTATCGGGAGACTTGGGGCAACGCTGGGTGGAAGGAAATTTGTGGCTCCTCTCAGATTCCAGAACTTTCTGCCACAGAAATGTGAGGAACATGTGTTTTTTTAGCCAAATTTTGAGGTTTGCAAAGGATTCTGGGTAACAGAACCTGGTCCAAGCCCCGCAAGTCACCCCTCCTTGGATTCCCCTAGGTCTCTAGTTTTCAGAAATGCACAGGTTTGGTAGGTTTCCCTAGGTGCCGGCTGAGCTAGAGGCCAAAATCTACAGGTAGGCACTTCGCAAAAAACACCTCTGTTCTTTTCCAAAATTTAGGATGTGTCCACGTTGCGCTTTGGGGTGTTTCCTGTCGCCGGCACTAGGCCTACCCACACAAGTGAGGTATCATTTTTATCGGGAGACTTGGGGGAACGCTGGGTGGAAGGAAATTTGTAGCTCCTCTCAGATTCCAGAACTTTCTGCCACAGAAATGTGAGGAACATGTGTTTTTTTAGCCAAATTTTGAGGTTTGCAAAGGATTCTGGGTAACAGAACCTGGTCCGAGCCCCGCAAGTCACCCCTCCTTGGATTCCCCTAGGTCTCTAGTTTTCAGAAATGCACAGGTTTGGTAGGTTTCCCTAGGTGCCGGCTGAGCTAGAGGCCAAAATCTACAGGTAGGCACTTCGCAAAAAACACCTCTGTTTTTTTCCAAAATTTAGGATGTGTCCACGTTGCGCTTTGGGGTGTTTCCTGTCGCCGGCACTAGGCCTACCCACACAAGTGAGGTATCATTTTTATCGGGAGACTTGGGGCAACGCTGGGTGTAAGGAAATTTGTGGCTCCTCTCAGATTCCAGAACTTTCAGACACAGAAATGTGAGGAACATGTGTTTTTTTTATCCAAATTTTGAGGTTTGCAAAGGATTCTGGGTAACAGAACCCCTTCCGAGCCCCGCAAGTCACCCCTCCTTGGATTCCCCTAGGTCTCTAGTTTTCAGAAATGCACAGGTTTGGTAGGTTTCCCTAGGTGCCGGCTGAGCTAGAGGCCAAAATCTACAGGTAGGCACTTCGCAAAAAACACCTCTGTTGTCTTCCAAAAATTTGGATGTGTCCACGTTGCGCTTTGGGGCGTTTCCTGTCGTGGGCGCTAGGCCTACCCACACAAGTGAGGTATCATTTTTATCGGGAGACTTGGGGGAACATAGATTAGCAAAACAAGTGTTATTGCCCCTTGTCTTTCTCTACATTTTTTCCTTCCAAATATAGGAGAGTGTGTAAAAAAGACATCTATTTGAGAAAAGCCCTGTAATTCACATGCTAGTATGGTCACCCCGGAATTCAGAGATGTGCAAATAACCACTGCTCCTCAACACCTTATCTTGTGCCCTTTTTGGAAATACAAAGGTTTTCTTGATAGCAATTTTTTACTCTTTATATTTCAGCAAATGAATTGCTGTATACCCGGTATAGAATGAAAACGCACGTCAGGGTGCAGCTCATTTATTGGCTCTGGGTTCCTCGGGTTCTTGATGAACCTACAAGCCCTATATATCCCCGCAACCAGAGGAGTCCAGCAGACGTAACAGTATATTGCTTTCGATAATCTGACATTGCAGGGAAAAGTTAAAGAGTAAAACGTAGAGAAACATTTATGTTTTTTTCACCTAAATTTCAATATTTTTCTTTTTCAGTTGTTATTTTCTGTAGGAAACCCTTGTAGGATCTACACAAATGACCCCTTGCTGAATTCAGAATTTTGTCTAGGTTTCAGAAATGTTTAGGTTTCTGGGATCCAGCATTGGTTTCATGCCCATTTCTGTCACTGACTGGAAGGAGGCTGAAAGCACAAAAAATTGCAAAAATGGGGTATGTCCCAGAAAAATGCCAAAATTGTGTTGAAAAATTGGGTTTTCTGATTCAAGTCTGCCTGTTCCTGAAAGCTGGGAAGCTGCTGAGTTTAGCACCGCAAACCCTTTGTTGATGCCATTTTCAGGGGAAAAACCACAAGCCTTCTTCTGCAGCCACTTTTTCCAATTTTTTTGAAAAAAACAAAATTTTCCCTGTATTTTGGCCAATTTCTTGGCCTCTTTCAGTGGAACCCACAAAGTCTGGGTACCTCCAGAATCCCTAGGATGTTGGAAAAAAAGGACGCAAATTTGGCTTGGTTAGCTTATGTGGACAAAAATGTATGCGGGCCTAAGCGCAAACTGCCCCAAATAGGCAAAAAAAGGCCTGGCACAGGAGGGGGAAAAGGCCTGGCAGCGAAGTGGTTAACCTACTGAGAGTGACACATGTCACTTACAGATAGAGACGAAATAGTCAACTGTTCAGGCACATCATTTCAAATCCAAAATTCCAATTAGTTGAAGTCCTCAAGAAAGAAATCAATGAGTTCAAAAATGAAACACCCTTTTACACGTTTCGACAGCACCGTTTTTACCAGAGAATTAAAATGGACCTCCCCTCATAAGTATCGTTCAACACATCAACAAATAGGCCTCCACCAGATGTAGAATTTCGATCCAGGGGTCGCACATTAGCGAATGACTGCCTATGTCGATAGCCTAAAATGTGTTTCTCTGACACCTACACTAAATATAAATCCTCAACACCCAGATTACGCATTTCATGCATTGCTTCGAGATTGAGAGTTTTAACAAGTAAGTCATGACTCAAATGGTACTCAACCAAAGGAAAGAATCGACCAGTTTACGAGTCCTTTTTGTTTAAGGACCTCAGGTGGCTGCTCACAGTTGCTAACTGGGTGTGTTAAGCGTGCATTTCACAAGAGGGTTTCCTTTAGTGCTCGGGGAAGAGGGGCAATTAAGTATTTAAGAGTAAATACAAGACATGATTTTCACATGAATCAGAGGTATTTTTTAAACCAAAAATAATGGAAAAACCAACATGCCTGAGGCAATACAAGTACCACTTGTGGTATTTCATACCATGTGGTACACGGGAAGAAAATTAATATCAATTTACTCATATTTAAGAATGTTCGGATTAATACAGACAAACCTACCTGAACATGTCGCCCAAGCCTTTCAGCATTCCTCCTTTCTTGGCTTTGTTTTTATCCTTCTCTTTGTCACGATCTTTTTTCTTTTCCTTTGAGATCTTGTCCTTTCTTCGGTCACCTTTGTCCTCCTTCTCTTGCCCTGAGCCATTCACTTGCCTGTCCAGTGTATAGGACGGCTGGTCACTGGCTGTCGACGTGGACTCGCGGCCTGATCGTGAGCTTTCCTCCGTGTCTTCTTCCACTGAAAGAAAAGGCCCATTAAAAGAGGTTTCCACTTCATTTAAACAACAAAGTTATCCAGATGATATAGCTCTCCATATGAAAGCCAATGAGTCTCAATCCTATGCACATGTAAAGATCCAACTGATGGGAAACCTTTATGGCATTTTGTTACAATGAAGATCAGGGCCGGACTGGGAACCCAAAGCAGCACTGGCAAATTTTGTCAGACCACCCCCCACAAAGTACATAGAGAGCGAGCCTGACCACTTCAATCGGGTTGGAAGGGGAGGGTTCCTCCCTGCTAAGGAAAATTGGGAAAAGAATGGAAAAAATGGTGCATTCTACAATATATTTTCAGTATACATTCACATGTATTCGTGATTAAAATATAGTAAATGATGAGCTTCCAGAGCACCAGCAATCTTTTTTGAGGCTCTTCAAAGATTACCTCATCATCACACTCTAACATGGTCTCTCATCTCTCCACAGCCCCTCACTCACATGTATTTCACTTGGTTTATAGCACCTCTCTCACCAACGTAGGGCATTGGAGCTCTTTACATCACATTTATAGACAATGAATCATGTGTGTGTAAATCACTGTATAGAAAATGTTATATAAGACAAAGGGGACTACAAGGTGTAGGATTCATATAGCATCCACACTGGTAGGCATTTTTTTTTTAAGAGTGCTTGGTCTGGGAAAACAAACGCAGGATTCAGAACGTAACACAGCAGTTAGGGTTGACTTCACCAATACCAATTTATTTCTACCCAAACAAACCCTTTTTAGCAAAATTAAGAAAACCAAAGACTGGAAAAACTTAACTTTCTACCCTGTACTATGTAATTTGCATGCAGCTCTTTCCTAGCAGTTCATAGCTCACTGAGCTAGATCATGATTGCAACTTATGAACTGCACTGTAACAAAAGGATCTCTGTGATAGAAGCAGTATCCCACTGAGCTATGCCCTTAAAATACTGTTTTGTGACCTGCATAGTACACATTCTTTGCAGCAGGCATATTAACCCTCTACACTACCTTAGATGAGTCAAAACTGCCACCAGACAAAAGATCTCTTTCCAGCAGGTACATTAAAAAACAGTTACCCCGCATTTTTACTGTTGCCTGAAAACTGTTGGCTCTAAAAGGAACTCTGCAGTGATTTTAAAACTGCTGCACTGCTACGAAACCGCCCCACCCTCTCCCAGCATCAAAATGGGCCCCCATCCCTCCAGACTCCCAGGGAAACACCTGTTGCCCAGTACTGCCAGTCCAGCCTTGACGAAGATCCCAATGCAATATTCAATCAGGAATAATATTGGTAGCCCGATTAGAATGCAAGCAAGCTTTTAGTAACTGTAATTAGACACAAGAGCTTGTATCCTAGTTAGGGCACATTGTCCCCGTTTGTGTAGCACAGTACCTGTAACTGTGTTGTGCACAAACAGGGACACTGCACCATATTATACTTAATGTGCTGCCCCCTGGGTAGCTGCAAACTCGCGCTGCTCTGGAAGCAGTGCATTAGTGAATTTTTAAAACAGCCGGTCTGCCTTTCTTTGTGCAGGTGGCCGCACTGTCTGCTTAACAAAGGAGCACAGAGCCACCTCCCCTCCACCCGGTGAGTGGCAGCACCTAAATTAAGTGGGATGTCTGGGGGTCCATGGGACCTCCTTTCCCCTCTTGAGGTGGAGTGGGGCGGAAATCACACTGACTGTGTACCACATTTCTGTGCCTCCAGATAGCCTCTCTGCATCAGTCCATAATAGAATGCGCCGGTAGAGGTGTTTCCTTAATTTGCATTGGGCCAAGCCCCTATGGAAATAAAGTAACACAACTTTAGGATAGCGTTGGCACTAAATGTGTGTTGTGCTATCTGTATTATTAAAGGGTCCAAAAGAATGTTTGCAGCCCCTATTATAACACCAAAGTGCCGCCCTGGGGATGCAGATGTACACCCATGATTCCGTGGGGGCCATTTATGTGATACAGGCCCTGGATGGTGTACTTAAATGAGTATATAATGCAAGAAAAGGAAGTGGCCAAGAGCTGTAAACACCACTCTCTCTAGCCGAAGGACACAGAAGAAATAGAACTCAAATTTAGAAATAGTTAAAGGGTTACTCCCATTATACTTGATGCACACATTTTTCCCTAGCCTATTTTGGGCCTAAAACTGTGCACTGCAAGAATAAAAAAAAAAAAAATCACTGCATTCGTAGGAGGACTTATTAAAAAAACATCCGGTTATCCTCCACCTAAATACAGTGGCATCCCTTGAAATAAAAACAAACTGTAAATAGTAGCAGTGGTGAACAATGGTGTTGCTTACAATGGTCAGAACTTCTCTTTGTGGGTTCTGCTTGAATAGCCCCATCCCTCCTTCCCCTCCCCTTACGTTCGGAGCTTGGACTGTTCAACCTGGCTCTGTAGACTACCCCTTCCGATACTATGCTCCCACGGAGTGTCTTCATTCATCCAGACCACCTGCTGCACACCAATGGCCACAAACCTTGACAAATTTCTGCGGGGACCCTCTTGTCTTGTAAATTGCGTTTTTGGCTCATACGCACCAATCCATGTTTTGTGCCCATTTCTTGATCTGTGGCAGTGCCATTCGTCCCTAACCCTATATCACATCTCTCCTCATTATCATGAATGGGGTGCTGTAGAACACCTGCATGTAACAAGTCAGGGACTGTTCTCCCCAAATGTTCAAATGGAATATGCTGGCCATAAAGTTTAAATCTGGTTCTGTTCCCTCTTTGGGTCCTTGTTCCAACCCCAAACAGAATCTCCTAAGCTTTGGGCATTCCCAGAGTGCGTAAACCAGTGTGCCCCGTTATTGGCAATCCCTCAAACAACTATCATCTGTTGTTCGCCCCATCCTCGACAGCCTAGTTTGTGTGTGATAAGCTCAGTGAAGGTCCTTCAGCTGTACCACCATGAATTCCAACCTGATGGGGATATCTGCAGGACAAACAGCATTCTGCATCATCCACTAAACCTAACTCTTGTCCCCATCAGCCCTTGAGGGCATCTAGGATTTCATGGGAGTTATTCAGTATGGTTTTGTATACCAGGGAGATTGCACAGAGGGGCAGAAATTAGTTGACATTCCAGTGGCGACTCGCCTTCTGTGTCTTGCAGTAAGTGCGAGTAGATTTAATACTAATCTTGAGAGCTTTCCTCATCAGTGAGTAAGAATCTTTAATGAAAAATAAATGGCCGCTCCATGTTCATCCATCCCAAACTTGCTCAATATGTCTGAAACTGAAGGCCCTTACTAAACCAAGTCTTTATGATCAACATGCTGTCTAACGTTACCTCCTTACACATGGTGCTACTGTTTGTCATTGGTAGGGCCATTAGGAAAGATTTAGATGAGTTCAATCAGCGTGATCTTATATAGCGCAAGCTTCTCACCCCAAGGGGGGAGGGGTTTTGGAGGGCGAGGTCTCCAGGAGGGGAGGATTGCTGCTGACCTCATTAGGC
Organism: Pleurodeles waltl; assembly: GCF_031143425.1. Classification (NCBI taxonomy): domain Eukaryota; kingdom Metazoa; phylum Chordata; class Amphibia; order Caudata; family Salamandridae; genus Pleurodeles; species Pleurodeles waltl. The sequence goes on along the minus strand of NC_090449.1, from coordinate 715,910,399 downwards.
TGCTGCCGGCAGTTGAAAAGCCAAGTTTTTAGCTGCTTTCTGAAGTCCTTCAGGACATGAGAGGTGCTCAGGAGGAGGTCATTCCAGGATCTGGCGGCAAGGTGGGAGAAAGAGCAACCTCCGTAGCGAGTTGGTGGCGGTAGGGAGAACATGGGCCTGGGCGAGAGAGGCTGAACTGAGGTCTCTGGTTGGTTGGTGGAAAGTGACACGGTTGTTGATGTAGGAGGATCCGGTGCTGTGGAGGGTCTTGTATGTGTGCCTGAGGAGCTTGAAGAGGCATCTTTGTTGAGCGGGCATGTTTGCATTTTGACCATTTTAGAGAGAAGTTGTCTTTGTTTTGGTGAGCACTGTCTGTGTTTTCAGAGACTAGTAATTTTCATTTACATTAATTCCATATCCCCTAAAGAGAGTAAACTCTCACAAATGCATGCTACTGAGAGATTTCCCCATGTAAGAGGAAAGAGGTTGAGAAATATGGAAAGAGGTGAGTCACCCTCGGCTTCCAGCCCTTTTGCCCAAACCTACACTCCAGCTGCTAAAAAAGTATTCTTGCTAAAAACAATTTGGGTTCCTGAAACTGCTGTCCAAGCCATGCAATTTATTTTAGGTAAAGTCCACAAATTCAATGCAGAAAGCAAATCCTAACCAAAAGCTGACAATATTGTTCAGCATGCATAGTGCAAGTGAAACTGAATACGTATCTAACATAAGCCCTTGTACTGGTGACAGGTATTGATTTGGAGACCCAATCACACAGGGCAACCATGTGGCAACCTGCTTCAAGACATCATGCTTCAATTACAAACCTTCATTCAGAAGTTATAACATAATGGAAAGCATTGGTTTGGAAATAAAAGTCAAAAGACTAGAAACATGTTGCTTCCTTGATAGAACCATACAGGCCCAACAGCTTCAGCCTCAAAACTATTCCCTTCTTAAGAAATATGACTTAGTTCAACTCCTCGGGTGAATCGACTTAAGGCAACAGGAGCCTTCCTCCTATTCTGAAAGAAGCAATAGTGCTACTGATTCCCAAACCTGATATGGAACCCCAAGGACAGATTATCATATTGACCACTGTCCACGCAAATTTTGGCCGATACAATTGTTGGTTATCACCTAGCCAACGAGTTCTAACACTGTTGGCTTCCTTACTGCACCCGACCAGAAAGGTTTGGTCTCAGGATCTATTATTTCTGTGAAACCCAGGCATTTATCCTACCTGATCAGAAGTTTGTCTCCTGATGGATCAGTAGATTCAGAAGCTTCTTTCGATGTGGAAAAGCCTTTTGATAGACTGGACTGCTGGGATTGTCTATATTCAAGTGTTACAAGTAATGAATTCTGGATCAAAACTCATGATTTGTACACAAATGCGTTAACGCCAGTCTAGATACAGAGTAGGAGTTCTCCACAATGCAGGGTTATTTGTAGCACCAGGCAAGGTTACTCAGACAGAAGGTGCAGATGTGGGTTTCCTATTGGGGGGGTATGTAGTATGAACTCACTAAAAACAGATAAAATCTTCTAAGAAATATTTGTTTGCTGTACACTAAATGTGAAGGTCATTATAAAGTAATGTTCATTTCAACTTGTGCTCAAAGCAGCATCAGGATTGGCTGGAAGCACCCAGCCAGGGTGCTCCCAGGCAGACTGGGAGCCTGTGCAGCCTCTCTCCTGGCCCAGCAACACAGTGCCGGGCTGGAGAGAGCCTAGTGCCCATGTGTGTTTGGCCGGCCCGAGATGGCCGGCCAAACATAGATGCGCACTGAGGGGAGGGCAGCGCACTCATCGTCCCGTGACCCAACCCCTTAAACAAATGAAATGATAATAAACACGTTTATTATTGTTTTGTTAGTTAAAGGTTTTGTAGCTTCACTTGCTCGAGGTTTGGGGGCGGCAATGCTCCTCTGCCTTAACGGAGGAGCCGCCCTGGTGAATGGCTCTCTAAAGGCTTGCTTCAAAAGCATAACTTCAAGCTCATTGTAAAGGTCTTAAAATAATAAGTTTAAACTTCCTTTTCTGTGAAATTGATTATTTGCTTGTAGAAGTGCGTGATGCCATAACTTTAACAATTTAATATCTGCAATGTGATTTTGCTCGTCTGAACTGGGGAATAGTGCCAATTGCTTAATAAGATGCTAAACGTTTCCACACAGAAACATGTCCTTGCCTATATGATTTATTTTGCCACATCTCGCAAACAAAAAAAAACTGAAATTATGATTACAGTGAACCAAGACCCTTGTAGCATGTAGTTGAAAACCATTTGCAAGAGTTCAATTTAAAAAATCTGTAAAGGGAAAATCCCCTTTTTGGAGAAATAAATTTTGAAAACAAACAAAAACAGCTGAAACTCTTGCACCAGTGAACAGCCAGGGTGGTAGCTATCAATAGTTCAATAGATGCAATGGCAGCGGTGCCCACATTTCTGAGGGGTCCTCTGTATTACAGTCACCAATTATAGATTTTTTAACTGCTGAGAGTGAGAACCGAGGGCAAAATGTCCATGTCAGTGCTAGGGCCTGTTGCTACGTCACCGCACGTGCGCCCTGCCTAATCAGCTTCCTCTGATACTTCTTTAAGTGCAAGGATGGGCAACTACATGTCAGCAAAGACAGCTAATGCCGGTTCACAGGCTAATGAGTAGCCAAGGAAATCTCTAGATAGGATTTGACAATTCAGCACAAATAAAAAAAAAAAATCAACAGCCGCACTATTTGTAATCTGAGAGTCACAGCTTGTAAATCTTCAAACTTCAACTTCAGCGGCCATTCTACCGCGCGAGCCCAACATGTGCAGACAAACAATTTCCAATTATTTCTCCACAGAGGACAACTTCACAGCGGCTTCCTGATGCTACAGCTACAAAGCTACATGTGCAGACGGAATCCATCACGCATTACTTCCTCCTGGAGAGGCACATCACAGCAGTAGCTTGTTTTTGAAGTAGTTACATCTCTTTCACAAGCATCATTTTGTAAAGGAAGCTTTAGCACATAAAAAACATCTCAAGTTGTTTGTACGTCTTACAGTGCACTACAGAGGACAGTAGCAGAGTCTGTCAACAGCACCACCAGCTTCTTCTGCTAAGAGCCTGGCCGCGAAACCTGCAGACAAAACGGTATCACCTTTCTGTCCTGCACACATTCCAGGGTTGGTTCTTGACAAAGCCAACATTTTGCTGAAATACACTTTCTGTACCAACTTCTTCACTAATAAATCAATTTAAATGCCTTAGAAAATGAATAAAAAATCAAACTCAAAGAGGTTCTGGATTTACAGAAGAGCCTAAACATTCAAACCACTCATCTGCAGTGCATTGTGTTCTCATCAGTTGTACGCAATGGTGTCCAACGTAATACAAAAAAGCCAGCTCCATTGCACTTTTACCGGATTAGTGCCAACTAAGTCATCAATTATTTAAAATAAATGAAGGCAAATTTGTCCTACAATGATATCCTGAAAATCTGAAATGCTTTCAGCCATAACTGAACCTACCGTGGTCTCCAGCAATTTCTGTTCTGGAAATAACCATCCAAGTCCTAATTGTTCATGAGTTACTGTTCTTTCCAATGCTTTTTTCCATGTGTACATAAAGGAACATTTCAGAGGGAGTCTGCATGGCGGCTGGTACCACATACACACTAATGATTAGACCCCTTGGAGGCGCATACATGGTGAACAATTTCTGAGAGTGTTCAGTCCCTCAACCTGGTTTCGTTATTAGCTGGAACAAATACCCAATGACATAGTTGTAATAGTGGAGTCTTCTGGATTGATCAGTTGAGAAGTCCCTTTTGCAAGATTTAAAGGTTGCAATTTTCGCATGATATTCTTTAGTCTCCTTTCCATTTCTTGAAGCCATCATCTGTTCCTGTAGACCCAAAATCTAAAGTATGGTGTATGGGTAAAAAAGGAGAGGACAATGCAGTTATCCTAATGCCCTCTGGAAAATCATCCCATATTTCCAAAGTGGAGGTAGGATCTCTAATACAAAAGGTACAGCAGGTCTATGCTGCTTAAGAAACCATTGCAAAAACAACAGTTGATGAACGGAATGCAGAACCAATCAAACATTCATCCCCAGTCACAGATCTGGGTTTAATCCATCAGTTTTTTTTGCTTACAATGCCATTCCAGTTTGGACCCAGCCATATGCAAATCAGTCTTGATCCTGTTCCCCATGGGAACAATCCAGCCGAACTACCAGGCTAGGTCTCCCCTGGACTAGAAACAAGCAACCTGGGCCGGTTTCAGGGTATCACCCTTCATCAGCCAGGCTAGCTTGAATCTGGTGGCATAGCAAGCACGGGACCCACGTCTGGGCATACCCTTCCCACTTGGGGTGACAAATGCAAAAACAACAGATGAAGGAATAGTTTAGGGCTGGAATGCCTTTGAATATGTGCAAAACTACTAACTTGCATGTTTTAAGGATTTTCACCAGCTCTTCTCCAATCTTTTCCCATTATGAGAAAAGTTAGATATTTACATGGCCAGAAGTAGAAGTTCTTCCAGGGTTGGGAATAAATTGTTTGGAGGGAAAGTGAATTTGTAAACGCTGAACAGATTTTCGCATGAGGAAATCTACACGTGCATATTTGCTTGTGGTAAAATACAGTTCACAAATATTTGATAGGAGTATGATTTCCTAGTCTATTTTTGTAAATTCTTGTGAATTCATGAAAGGCACTAATTCAAAGACATATACCATGGGTGCACTTTTGTGACTTTTTGGGACCCTAATTAGGTCTGGCCTTAACCAAGACATTTTGTTTTTATTGAAATTCTATTTCTCTATCTATCTATAGGCTGACTTTACTGTGAGTGATAGCATTCTACTCTCCCACAAGGAGCATATTAGCACACAAAAAAGTAGTTTTGTTTAGTGCTAGGAACTACTATGGCAATGTGTGCTTTTTGAGACCAAAAAACATTATAGCCAATGTTTGTCCTGCCCTGTTGAAACAAGATACACATTGACAAAACCAAAAGACTGACAACCAATGTTGGATTGGTTGGCATTGACAGTGCTTATTTATTTTAACATCTCCCTTAATCTTGTTGAAAATGGTTACACTAATTTTCCATTGTGAATATTTTTTGGAAATACTAGCATGCGTCAACACATTTTTACTAAATGATGCTCCAAAGAAATAGTACCTATAATTTCACAGCAATTTAGAAAAACGTTTTCTTCTTTTATCTTTAAAGCAAAGAATCATCAACCTTGCTTACAAGCTTCTGCAAACATTTGCACCTCATATTGTTAAACTTTTCAAACATGTGTACACTTATTTTTTACTGGAACCACTGTCAGTAGTGCAGTCTGACCTTACAACGTTCATTTAGAGCACTCACCCTAGTAATAAAGGCTTTGCATTAATGAACAATAAATACAAGTTCAAACAGGAATGATGATTGGGCACAAATACTAACTCAAATGCAGACAGTTTAATTCACTGTAAATTGGCAGACAAATGGGTTGTGCTGCAGGGGGTTGGGCCTACTTGTCCCAAAAACAAGAGAAACATTAAAACTTGTTATCCTTGACCCAAAACAACATGTACTGGGGGTCGGGCTATAGAATTTCCACACCCTTGCTTATAAATTTGTCTTATGTTCTAACTTGTTGAAAAGTTTAGTCCTACATGCTCTGGCACAGGCAGTGACATAGAATACTGAGTGTGAAATTTTATTTTTTCAGCTCCAAACAATTTTGCAGTAGTGCCCATAATAATTAGTTGCAACTCTTTGGGAGGTTAGATGCAGACACCTGAGCTTACCTTCTTGACTATATTTGCACAGGAGAGGGTAAGATATATCTGAAGCACCAATCTTTGCATCTGTGTGAAAAACAGAAAAAAAAACTAGCGCACATACAATTTTTGAATAAAAGCACACTTCAGCCAATTGATCTACTAGTTTAAATTCCGAACACTTAAGGGCGAAAAATGGACAACTAATTTAAAACAAAACACCTCACCAATTGGGAGGAAAACAGTGCGGGAAATTCTCCTATTGGGCTTTTAAAACTACAATAAAAATGTTATCTGTACAGCGGTTGACATGGAACTTTTTATATAAAGTTATTTATTACCAAATTGAAATTGGCATTCATTTTATCTGCCTCGGCAGGATGAAAAGATAAGTCAATCCTACCTTGTCTCTAACAAGCAAATTGCAGCTCACAACAAATCTCACCACTGAGCATTTAACTTTCCCCGCCTCTTTAAAAAGCAAGCAAGTTCCAAACTATTTTAGTGGTATCGAGGTAAGTCATTTACTATTGTGCGAGCTAGAAAAACAACATTCACCATCTTCTACATGACAGTCAGCCCTACTGTAGCTACTTCCCTAGAATCATGACAAGCTTTCTCTGACTGTCGGCCACAGAGAGGGACAAGCATATCTAAAAATATTCAGCTGGCACACACATCCACTCAGTCATGCACTCATCAAAGTGATTGCATTAAGAACATGTTTCAGAAAGCAACAGCGATCTCCCTCTTTGCCTAGGAAAAAGCAAGGCTTGGCCCAACCGGCCTACCGCTGAACTGTTTCAGTACCAGCCTGACATCCTTCCCACTCCCCTATTAAAACTTTACACATAAGTGCTAGAAGTGAGATGTACCCACCCTTGACCTTGAAGAACTCCTGATAGTGCCCATCCACAAAACCAACTACCCCCCAACTTGTGCTCACCATACTGTCTCAGGCTGGCACTGCGTATCTATGAAACACTACTCACTTTAGTGAAAGCGGACTAATTTGGCTCGATGCCCACGCAGTTGACACACCATAACATATGCCCACGTACTGCATTAACCCCGGCAGTGATGCTCACAGACTTTGAGAAAGCTTTTAGTTGTGTGTCATGGGACTATCTGTTTATGGTTATGCAGCACATTGAGTTAAGCACACACTTTAGATCCTACGTCTGGCTCCTATACACTCAACTGCGGGCTCAGGTCAGGACCGCTGGAAACACATCACAACCATTTGCTCTCAGGAGAGGAATGCACCAGGGATGACCACTTTCACTCATCCCGTTTGCCCTAGCGGTGGAACCCCTGGCCCAGAAACTTCGGACTGACCCACACATAACGGGGTTCCGATGCCCCATGCCGCCCTGGTATGGCTATACATGGACAATCTCCTAATCCACTTCGGACAACCCCATACCTCTGACTGGCAGTGTTGCACACCCTGGAGATAGTCAGGCTTCGCCCCAGAGTCAACTGGGGGAAGGCAGAACTGTACCCTATTGGACACTTATTACGCACAGGGAGGCAGAACTAATCATCATGACCACCGGCTCCGGAATAACTTGGGGTGTGAATATGAGCCACAAAATCCCAGAAGAAATCTGCAAACCCCACATCCCTACTGCCGACCATACAGGAGGACCTCGCATGATGGACTACACTACCACTCTCAATTATGACATTGCTTAAAATGATGAACCTCCCCAAACTGCTATGTGCAATAGCAAAAGCAACCATAATGTAATTTCAATCGCTCCTAAACTCCTTTGTCTAGGGAGGTGGGCCACAAAGGGTAGTGTTTAAAGGCTGCTACAAATCTACATTCAACGGAAGACTGGTGATGGTCGACCTTCTCTACCACCGGGCCCCACACCTGCTCATACTAAACAACAATCTCAAACACACAAGATAAAACAGTAATCGCATCAGCTGTCAGCATATGGTCACCCACCTCCCACTGCACTACGTATATGGGGGACAACTGCTGGTGCAGGCCCTCCACTGACAAAAGTGACAATACAAATCTGCTGGGCCACTCTAGAAAACATGGGATTGGGGGAAGGTGGGTAACTAACTTGGGAGTCCCTCATATGGCCCTGAACATTACTACCAGAGGTCACGTCTCTAGAGGGACTTTGTATATGGGACTCCATTGGTGTTACCACCTTGGGGCACGTAGATCATGGCGCCAACATCAAGCCCTACATGTACCTCTGGGAGGAGTTCGGCCTCGAATCCAAACAGTTGTTCCGATAAATACAAGTCTGACATGCCCTCAGACCTTACTTGATACCATTCAAGAACCTCCCAAAGTTCAGCCAGTTAGAGGCAAAGAAAAACGCTGAGCCTACTCCCCCAAGAGATGAATATCTATACTTTACAAATCACAGGTAATAAACACACCTGACATCTTCCTGCATCTACAAGAACAATGGGAAACTGATGTTGGCACCCTGGAAGACACGAAATGGGCAGAGGCCCCGATGGAACCCAAAGAGGCTACTGTCATGACACGCTTTTGTGTCATCCAATTCAAATACTTAAACCAAATTTACCTGAACCCTCAGCATCTGTGGTGTCTCTATAGAACATCTGACAACCCCCTGACTCCAATAAAGAAACACAGTGGGCAACTTGATTCAAACAGTCTGGGACTGCACAGTCCTACAGGCATTCTGAAAAGCGGTAGGGGTCACACTAGGAACCGTCCTAGGAGTCCCAATTACCCTAACCTCCAAGGTATCGCTTCTCTAACTGGTAGACGATGAGGGATGTATCTATGCCAAGAGAAACCTTATCAAACTGGGACTGGTGATAGCAAAAAGGGACATTGCATGCCTAAGGCTGCAAGCAAGAGCCCCACCATTGGGAGCCTGGACAGCAGAAACTGACTTATGCTGCATACAATAGAAACCTGTACAGGGAGTGCAGAATTATTAGGCAAGTTGTATTTTTGAGGATTAATATTATTATTGAACAACAACCATGTTCTCAATGAACCCAAAAAACTCATTAATATCAAAGCTGAATATTTTTGGAAGTAGTTTTTAGTTTGTTTTTAGTTTTAGCTATGTTAGGGGGATATCTGTGTGTGCAGGTGACTATTACTGTGCATAATTATTAGGCAACTTAACAAAAAAAAATATATACCCATTTCAATTATTTATTATTACCAGTGAAACCAATATAACATCTCAACATTCACAAATATACATTTCTGACATTCAAAAACAAAACAAAAACAAATCAGTGACCAATATAGCCACCTTTCTTTGCAAGGACACTCAAAAGCCTGCCATCCATGGATTCTGTCAGTGTTTTGATCTGTTCACCATCAACATTGCGTGCAGCAGCAACCACAGCCTCCCAGACGCTGTTCAGAGAGGTGTACTGTTTTCCCTCTTTGTAAATCTCACATTTGATGATGGACCACAGGTTCTCAATGGGGTTCAGATCAGGTGAACAAGGAGGCCATGTCATTAGATTTCCTTCTTTTATACCCTTTCTTGCCAGCCACGCTGTGGAGTACTTGGACGCGTGTGATGGAGCATTGTCCTGCATGAAAACCATGTTTTTCTTGAAGGATGCAGACTTCTTCCTGTACCACTGCTTGAAGAAGGTGTCTTCCAGGAACTGGCAGTAGGACTGGGAGTTGAGCTTGACTCCATCCTCAACCCGAAAAGGCCCCACAAGCTCATCTTTGATGATACCAGCCCAAACCAGTACTCCACCTCCACCTTGCTGGCGTCTGAGTCGGACTGGAGCTCTCTGCCCTTTACCAATCCAGCCACGGGCCCATCCATCTGGCCCATCAAGACTCACTCTCATTTCATCAGTCCATAAAACCTTAGAAAAATCAGTCTTGAGATATTTCTTGGCCCAGTCTTGACGTTTCAGCTTGTGTGTCTTGTTCAGTGGTGGTCGTCTTTCAGCCTTTCTTACCTTGGCCATGTCTCTGAGTATTGCACACCTTGTGCTTTTGGGCACTCCAGTGATGTTGCAGCTCTGAAATATGGCCAAACTGGTGGCAAGTGGCATCGTGGCAGCTGCACGCTTGACTTTTCTCAGTTCATGGGCAGTTATTTTGCGCCTTGGTTTTTCCACACGCTTCTTGCGACCCTGTTGACTATTTTGAATGAAACGCTTGATTGTTCGATGATCACGCTTCAGAAGCTTTGCAATTTTAAGAGTGCTGCATCCCTCTGCAAGATATCTCACTATTTTTGACTTTTCTGAGCCTGTCAAGTCCTTCTTTTGACCCATTTTGCCAAAGGAAAGGAAGTTGCCTAATAATTATGCACACCTGATATAGGGTGTTGATGTCATTAGACCACACCCCTTCTCATTACAGAGATGCACATCACCTAATATGCTTAATTGGTAGTAGGGTTTCGAGCCTATACAGCTTGGAGTAAGACAACATGCATAAAGAGGATGATGTGGTCAAAATACTCATTTGCCTAATAATTCTGCACTCCCTGTATATGGGTACTGGCGATGCCCAAAGAAACAACAATGAATCTCGGAGGCATGGAAAAGGTACCGGAGAGGGGTGGATTAGTTCCCTCAGGTGCAATTAACACACATCCTGAATTACGGGCCAAACTGACCTGACCTTTCAGATCTATGATGGACCTACCAAAAGGACCAACTGTTGCCCAAATGATGTGTATACTAGCTGTAGGTTGATCACAATGGAGCTGAATTACAATAAAAACTCAACACAAAGTTTATTTTAAAAAAAAAAACATTTCTGGTGTGGTGACAAGTAGCCAATTTCAATGTTAAGGCAGGTAAGAAATGCTGTCAAACCAATCCACAGCAGCATGTACACATCACATATCCCTTTAACAGGCCATTGATAAATTATTTAACTACAAATTATGACATCTATGTGTCAAGGTGTGAAAAAATGCCAGCTTGTAATATTCGAGCCAAATAATACTTAACTAAAAAAATCACTTCAAACTATGTCCTGGCACACTGAGCCATCTAATAGTTTCCAGTTGGATTTTCAAAACCACCAAAAATATGCCAAGAATCTAGCAATGTTACACCGGTTTTCTCTTGTATATTTATTGCGCATACGGTGAAAATTTGCGGGGATTTCGATTTTTCAAAAGAACCCCAGCCCTACCTTCAACTTTACTTGCCTGTCCCTTGGACTTGGGGTGTGCGAAATCAACGCAAAAATATTTCCATCATTAGATGAAATGTTAAATGAAATTAAGTGAAATTTGGGTAATTATACAAAATGCGAAACCAGCACTTGGCACTGTATTTCAGCACGAAATACACCCTTGCATCCATTATAGATGCAAGTATACATTTTGGGCAAAAACAGACCAAAAACTACAAGAGCTGCAAACACCTGCAGCTCATGTTCTGGTTGTTTGCGTTGTTCCTTCAGCCACGTTTTTAACCACAAACAGTTTGTGATTTGGCAACGTAATAGCGTAATTTTGAGAATTTCTCAAAATGAGAATTTCTCAAAAGAAGCTTAACGTGAAATTAACACATTTATTTGAAATTACGTCAGCATAAGTGCAATTTTTCCAGGGCCAACGCTAGAACAGCACAGAAACATTAGCTAATCTGTACAGAGACATCTAAGGAAAGAAAAACGCTCACAACAAATTAATCTACTAGTCCATCCATTTAATTATAACTCCGCCTCTTTTGATGCTCGGCGCCAGGAAAGTAATTAATCCTCTTCAGATCTCCGCATGTAATTTCCTCCTTGTACAAACATTCTCAGAAGTGCCACCTTTTTGTTGTATTCACACGATTGAGGCGAGAACAACTGTTATGTACCCTTTGAACAGGGCTCGCTCGTTGTTTATCCTCTGACAAATATTCTCAGTTAAAGGGAGGTTCACCCAGGATGGTGAGAAGTAAAAGCACGATAGTGAGGGGGGAGAGCGAGCAGGAGCTCATGTCATTACTGGGATTGCTGCAATACTCCAAAGGAGTGAAGAAGAAGAAGACAATTCCATTCTACTCTGAAAGGACCCCCTCCTGTTAATCGTGGCTTGCAAATTTACTATAAAATCAGATGCTGTGCTCGACACTAGATTTCCAGCACACCATCAGCAAGAAACCTATGTACTCTAAGTATCCATGAAGTTGTACTACCTTCTTCTCCATTAGGTTCCTCAATAAAATAATAGTCTGCCCATTAACTTTGAGTGCAGGTAATCACAGTGGACTTTTGAGGTGTGCTATGCAGTCTAGATGCAGGGAGGAGAGCAGCCTATTTTTTGCTTAATGCAGGCTACCAACTCAGGTCCCCATCTGTTTGGACACTTCCCACTCCAGCGGCCCTGTGTGCTCTTTCAAGGGATATACACACAGCACCACCAAAAACGAGCATCAAGATGGTCTGGAGCGTGCTCGCTCCACAGGGATGGGCTGAGCACCGCCTGAAACAGGATCCTCCTAAGTGTCTGCTGGGTTCCTGAGAACATAGCCAGGCATGCCGAGGGTTGGCTAGGCAGGAGAGACACTGCTTTCCATTATTCCTCTTGATTTGTGCAGAGACAGCTGCTCTCCATGGTGAAATAAGGGACGCCTGGCCTGATTTCGTCCTCCAGGACACCTTCAGGATGGATGGAGTTGTCTTAACCAGGTAACTGGGGCTACTGTACAGCTTCTTTGAAAACCTTAAGATTGGTCTTGCTAGTTTACGCAGTTGCAAGCCCCCTGCGGTACGCTCAACGAGGCCAACCACAGATTGAAAATATTCATCAAGAGTGGAATTATCAAAAATAGTATTGTTACTTGTTATTTAACAAGGAAATAGAGTACTAAAATAAACGCATTGGGTTACTAACTAACAAACAGTTCCCAAATGGCATCATAACGACGCGTTCCTCTAGCCCTGGAATACGTTGCGTTCTTGGACTTGTTATGCTTTTTAAAATTTTGAGTATAGGCTCAAGATCCCATCAAGAGAAGTCCTTCTGCAGGCTTGCCTGCATCTCATTGTTCAATGAGTCACTGACATCTATGCGGGATAAGCCCATCAGGAATATGAATGCTAGCCAGGCCAACTCAGCAATTCATTCCCCTGAGGTTGGTAAACTGATTAATTTTTTGGGCTGCATTGATACTTGGTACTTATTAGCGATGCCAAAATTGTGCCATGAGATGTTGCATTAAAAAAAACAACAAAAAAACACGTAAGTTAATCAATGGTGCCAGAAGGAAATAATACCTACTTATACACTAAATTATATCTCAATGTAAAAACGCCTTGCTAAACATCCTGTTTCCCTCACATTACTGCAAATATGTATTTTTTTAAATTCTGTCTCACTGACACGGAAACAGTCATGGAAATAAATATGTTGGTTCACTTGACACAAAAATCTATCGGACTCTAAAATATCAGGTATGGGACTATATTGTTTGGAGGTTATGCCTGATGCCATGCATGGGGCTGCAGTGTGCGGAGAGCATGGCATGATGCTGGGTGTACAGATGTGCTTTGTGGAGGTATCAGATGACGTTTATGTTGGGGGTAGGTAAGACACCCGGTACAGTGCTTGCGCTAGGGCATGGGGCTCTGGTGTTTTAAGAGTATGGGATAATGCCAAGTATGAGGATGTGGTGTCTGTAGGGCAGGGGATGAAACTAGTACGGTGCCTACGTGTTTTGAGGATAAGGCGTGAAACAAGGTACAGTGCTACGGTGTTTGGAGAGTATGGCATGATGCCAGCTGTAGTGGCGTTTGTTGGGAGGTGTTGCAAGACGTCAGATATGAGGCTCTGGATTTTCAAGAGTATGACACAGTGTATGGTGTTATGGTGTTGCAGTGTTTGAGAAACAGAACAGGACATCATCTTGGTCCTTCTGCGGCGCTCAGCAACGCAGACAAGAACCAGAAACAAGAGTCATACACCATTAAGGTTTCAGGCAGATCTCTAAAAAGTAAGTATGGCAAACACTCTGTAGTTTAAGCTCAGTTTAGCTTCAACATGCTTGTGATATAGAGCAATACTTAAAAATCTATTTTCGTAGCCTGAGAAAGATGCAAAAACAATGAATGCATTTAAATTAAAGTGCCACAAAAATTCATCAAAAACACTACTGTGTGTCCCAAAATGTCCAATTTTATACCAAAAAAGTGTAATTCACAAAATAAAATCTTGATGGATCTGTCTGAATATTATCACCTTTGTGAATGATTTACAACTAAATTACGGAAAATATATAAACCCATATTCTACTTTTAAAGGAGACAGATTCTGTCATGTGACATTTTCAAAGGCACCATCCATTGAAGAGGAAAATAAATCTCCTTTTACTCAGTCTTGCATTCCGGTTCTTTCCTTTTGAGGACGTCTACTTGGGTTTTGAGTTCTATTGCATCATCCATCATCTAATGTGCTTAGAAATTGACTCATTCACAAAAAATCTGAAACAGTTCCTGACATTCATATAACAATCATACAGAAAGCCAGGTGTCGCTTTCCTGTCCCTACTAAAAGTATCAAGGGATTCAGGAAATACACTGGAGTCCATATACAACGTCCCATTCACATTACACTAGATTAATCCGACCAAGCAGCTCACAGCAAAAAACAAATACCTTTTTACCTAATGCACATAAAAATTGGGGGCTAAATATGCAAAACCTCAGTAAGGACATTTGTGCAGGACCACTCTCTCAGCTGCACATTCACCTACAACAGCAAAGGAATCACCCCATTCCACTAGGAGCCCAAGGGCTGAAATCAACCCTGTATCGGAGAATAGCATCAATCCCACTGTCCTGTACGTTCATGAACAAACTGTCATAACCATAAGGTGGCGTTAAATAAAGCCCATCATCACAACTGTCATCTCCACATGGTGGCAGACTTGTCAGAATCAGAACCAAAAAGATGAAGGAGCCTCTGAGGACAGTCCCATGGTATTGGAAGTGTATTATTTGAACCAGACTGTACATGGACCAGGTATGGTGGAGTGGAGTCAGGGTAGAGATGAATTCTGCTGGGTTGGGACATTGGAGTCGGAATCGGATCCTCTCCAGTGCTGCCAAAAATGGGACGATCATCAATGAAAGAAGGATCAATGTAGATCATCGAGAACTAATATCAGGTGGCACCAGAGTCTGTGGTGGACCAGAGGTCGGTTCTAGGGGCTCAGACAGCACAGAAGCTAGATGCACCAGCTGTAACTCAATTCAAGGTTCCTGTGAATCCTTGGGGCCCAATAAACGCACCAGAAGGATCCAGAAGAGTGTCAAAAATAGGCAGCATGTCCTTCTTAAATGCCTCAACCTGCTGCAGTGTTGTCGAAGGCCTAGGGAATTCAGGGTGCATTGACACCAGTTGCAGAACAGTCTCCTCAGTCGTGGATCAGGAATGAGATTGCGCAGCATTTTTACCCCATGGCAACTTCTCTATAGACAGAGTGGCGGGATGGGGGTGAGTCCCAATTTGGCTTCTTATGCTTCTTCTTTGACTGAGAAGAAAACCTGTTGAAGGAGTGGCCTGAAGAGTGGGAAAGGGCCCTCAACTTGTAGCAGGACTTACGGAAGGCCTGTTACTTCATTCACAGTTCTGCAACGTACAGCTTCACTTCACTTCCTGGTTCGCCTTTGGGTGCATTATGGCATATTCTTTGCTCGACCTAGAATCATACACAAACATCAAAGGCACACCTCATGCAGGTCCATTACCGATATATATACCTGACAGTAACTGCATTGTTTCAACCCTGTTGGCTTCGGTGGGGACATCATTCTCTTGCACACTGGAATTCAATTGAGAGAATGGTCAACAGCTAAAAAAGTGAAAGGAGCTCAAGATCCACATTCGAAGGCATGTAAAGATTAAAAAATTGTATCAAAATGCATTGTTGGTGCTTATGTGTGGCTAAGCTCTAACATTTCTGGGCTAAAAAGAGGCCAACACTGAGCCGATTGGCACTATCTAACGGAGTGTGGGAGCACTACTGTGAAAACTTTCAGATCCAGTTTAGCACCTGGGGAATAATTTAAAAGTTGCGGAACTTCAGGTTATAAGTATCCAACAGAAATTAGGTTACACAACAATAATACTTTCTTTATTAACACATATAGTTAACTTGTTAGGTCACATCTGCAACAGCACATGTGCTGCACATGCTCCTGCTTGTGACAGATATTGTATACAAGGGGCTTGGAGCACGCCCACTCCTTGTGCCATCTCAAGACATGTATTATCTACTCTGTGGGCTTACAGCCAGCCTCTTGTTTGCTATTTGTTTCTTAATGTGTCCTTTAAAAATCATTCCTTCCTTCTAAATGGTTAATGTTGTATTTTTTTGTCCCACCATTTTGTTTTTTGTTCATGCCTACAGAGCAGCACCCCAGTACTTGTTGCCTTTTACTTATACAGTTTCAGTGTCTGCCTCAGGGACTCTTTGTTTTCTACTTAGGAAACTGCATTTCGGAGGAGTGTTCGTGTTTTGACTAGCACTCACTCGTCTCAATCTTCCCCCCTTCCTAACTAGTTCGTGCCAGTTTCTTCTCTTACCCTACCCTGCCCATTGATGATTCCGACCAGTTCGTTAGCATCATTCCACATCGCTGATTTTAATCACCGCTTTCAAAACACCCAGCGTTATCGATGCTCCGCACAGGACTCCTGGGACCGTGCTCAAGGCTCTCTCGTCTGCCTCACCCGGTCCACGGCTTGTCGGCTGCAGCGGCCATCCCATCGCCAAACGCAGTACAACTTATTTGTATTCCACATCTGGGCTATGCCATCTTGTTTAGTTGGTTATTGAACGATTCTCCAACCAAAGTCTAGCCTTTCAGCCGCAGCAGAAACAGTCCTACTGTGGTCCGAACATGCTGTGCTCAAGCCTCATAGGACTTTGGTCCAGGCTTTCCCAGCTGCAATAACCGCTTTCAAAACACCCAGCGTTATCCATGCTCCATACAGGCCTCCTGGGACTTTACTCAAGGCTCTCCTGGCTGTCTCACCCAGTCTGAAGTTTGTCAGCTGCAGCGGCCATCCCAGTGCCAAACTCAGATCCTGACATCTAGAACAACTTATTGGCATTTCACATGTGAGGTATGCCATTTGTTTGGTTAGTAATCGAGCATCCACAGCACTACAGTTAATCGCAGTCTGTAGGACTTTGGAAGCAGCCCGCTCCGCGCCTGTGTTGCTTTCGTATCCTTCCCCCCCACCCCACTCCATGTTCCTTTCACATTCATCCACCCACCATTCCCTGTGTTACCTCTGTGCTTACCGCCCAACCCTCCCCCTTGTCTTTATTCTCTGACTAGAGTCCAGCCTCTTGCCCACAGCGGAAACATTCCTACTTTTGTCTACACATGCTCTGCACAGACCTTGTGGGACTTTGCCCCAGGCTCTCCCGCCTGCCTCACACGGACCACAGCTTGTTGCAATGCTATTGGAACAAGGAATGCTGCTGCTCCTCATGCCCTGTCCACATATCACCCTTGCCCCCAGTACCGTACGGATCTGCAAAACGCAATTGTCAAAGCTAATAGGTCTTGAAGGCGAGACCTATTGGCTATGCCAATACTTATTTCCTGCTTTCTAATTGGCCATTGTGTGCTAGCTTCACTTTCTCTTCTTTTGGCTGGAGCATGGACCAAGCACTGATTGATTCTGCTGGATTGTTGTCCTTCTGCTGATTGTGCAGTGATTGAGGTACAGCTATTATTTTTTCTTCTTTCCTGTTGTTCTTGTTGAACCTCTTGCCATTTGGGGGTCTGTTTTAATATGCCACACACACTTCAAAGTGGCAATTTTTGCCTTTGAAATGGATATTTGTGACAACAGATGTTATCTGTTTTTACTGTGACAACAGATGTTATCTGTATTTATTGTAACAATGGATGTTATCTGCTTTTATTGTGACAACAAATGTTATCTGCCTCCAAATGAAAGACATGGACATGGGCCTAATGGCCTTCTTTATGTGATCGGATTTTTGTCCAAATGTCATAATTGTTTTTTCTTTTACACGCATTGGGAGATTACCCGATTTGCTCAGAATCACAGGGGTGTTGTGCTGAGACCTAACAAGCACTGGCAAAGCCAACAGGTCTCACCTTTGAGACTATTGACCCTGCCATTGCCTTTTGTTCATGCTGTTCAGTATGGGCATTGCTGACTTTGGCAATGATTTGTAGCCATGCTATTGAGCAGCATGGCTAGAAATAATAAAAAAGGGCTATGGATGCATCCCACCCTAGCGTATTTTTTTTTTTTAATTGCATTTAGCCATGTCTGCATCTTAGCACTTTTTAAAATTCGTTTTATTTACACTGCAAAGCATCCACGCTGCTGTACAGCAGGGGATACCTATTGGTTTTGCCGATGCTTGTTTTTAAATTGTGCTCCATAAAGCACTTCCATTGCATATAAGTGTTGTAAATAACAGGTGCTACGATGTCCCATTTTAAGGGTAATCTATTGACCGATCTTAGAATAATGGAAGGCTTAATCGGCCACACTAGAATTTGAACCTGTAACCTGCAGATCACTTAAGATGGCTTCAGCGAACTTTTACTTTAAGGAACCATGTGGCCGGCTCATGTGTGTGCACGTGCAAAGTTGTCAGTGTTAATACAATGAAACTATGAAGTGTGCCTTCTGAATCATCAGTAGCAGGTCCAAAGTTGTTTTTTTTAATTCTGCTCGAAAAGGGTCTGTTTTCAAATATCTATTATTATTGTTCATAATTTTAAGCAACGTCCGAGGCTGGTCTTTTGCAATTCGTACTAAAAGCAACGCTAGGCAAAGAAATGGCTTAAGAGTTACCTAATTGAATTCAATTCTCAATCCCAGTAATTTAGCATTCGCTACTTTTTAATTCACTTTGGGTGCACCTTTTACGCGTCCTGTTCCTTGCGCTGTTCAATAATGACAAGGTTAGCTCTCGAGCGAAGCTTTTATGTTAATGACATTCCACATGTTGGGTCATACGGTGGGGGTCAAGGGGAGAACTGTAAATGTAAAAGAATGCTGATTAGCGTGGGCGGCAGCTGATCATTAACTCATAGTTATTAGACCTGCTGACTCCAGGCTTTCTAATTAAAGCGCTACGGTAATGTTTCGCCACACCTGCTACAATATTTGATGCAGAACAGCACCAATGTGTATGCACTGCTGGCGTTTCTATGAGCATGAATATGCATTTTAGTGTAAAGCTACAGATTAACAGAGCCTTTTGCACATGCCCACATTCTTTATTAAACCTGGTACTTTTTCCACGTGTACTGAAATAATGTACCTTTACGTCCCAATGAAATCAACTGGGTGCACAGAACGAGAACTTGGACCCCAGGGGCAGTTTAATGCAAGGACCTCACGCGTGCAGCAAACGTTTTCAGGCGTATTTCCCTCTCTTTGTGCGCATGAGAGATGAGGGTTAGGCTTTACTTACGAAATATGGGGTTGGCATCAGAACACTGCCTTTGCCAGCTTTTAATCTGTAGCGCAGGAGCCTAGCTACCGTTGGTGCATCAGGTGCAGTGGCACCGGGGCCCAGAGCCCTCGATGAACAACTGCACCATGATCATTGCCATATTATACTACCTCGAATGCAGTCAAAGCAGCCACTGTCTTTGCTTGCACCAGGGCCCAAGGCATACTTGCTGCCCACTGCTTTAGTTCAGAGTGCACAGCCAATCATGGCGACGGCGGAAATAATGAGCTAATGGTCCGTTTCATTTAATTTATAAGGCTGACATGAGTAAATTAGACAATACACTGCCCATGTGGGAAGCTCTGCGTGCAGGCCTCGGCGATACGAAGGTTGCTGAAGAGCAAGCGTTGGTGTTGCTTCATTATATTGTGATGTAATTGGAAACAGGGAGGTCAATTCTTTCGAAAGAGAGGTTTTTCAAGGAAAGGACTTATATAACGAGCACTGCCAAATGAAGTCTGTCTCAACCATATAATGTGAATGCCTCGCTGTTGGCCTAGCCGATATTAGTCTGGAAAGTATTGTTTTAAAAAAGTAAACACGAAAGTATTTAAAAATACTGGAGGAAAAGAATACTGAATTCGATGTTTTCAGTATTTTTATTTACCATAGCATATTTTTCAAATATTATTTGAAATTCGGAACAGATTTTGAAAAGTACAAGAAAGTGTCGGTATGCAAAGGGAAACACTTCCGTAGGCCATATTAATTTTCCACCACAGTCTGCCACTTGATTCTCTGCAGCTGACGAGGGAGCATACTCCCAAGTAAAGCGTCATACTAGGTACACCTTCTGCTTCAGATGCACACTGAGTGCGTGCACCGGATAGCTCTTCCCCCAGTGCCGTAACAGCCTGCATGTGCCAAAGGAGAATGGAAAAAAAACAACCTTTAAAGTCTGCTCTTTAGAAATACACCAGTAAAAATATCCTTGTTGCTATACTTTTACAGACAAGCTGGAAGGGATGGAGAACAACACAGTGCACAAGGAGGGTTGGTATTTGGGGTGTGAGGCAGCACACGAGTGGCAGAGCTAGAAAACACATTGAGTGCCTAAAGAAAAAGAAAAAAGTAGATCCCTATATGTGTGCAATGGAAGGATGCAAGTCAGAAATCAAAACGATCATGAAGATGCAATGAGCTAAGGGATGGGCACATACAAGAGGATGGAAAGCCATTGAATAAGACAGCAAATTAGAGTAACGATAAAACTAATCAGTGATAAGCAAAGGGATTTCTGAAAGACCCCCATAATCTCACAATAGGTCTTCTGCAACCAGACAGCCTGCGCTGTCTGGCAGGCTCAATCTAAAAACCTGAGCATACTTGGTGCGCCCTAAAAAGCACGCTCTGTAAAAGGGAAGTATAACTGTTTTTCTAAGGTTGACATTCCTGCACAGCATAAATAAGAAAATCAGCAGCTTTTTCTGCTGCGCCTCCTCCTGGAAGAGAACATCCACTCACTAATTGTTTAATTTTGATACTGATCTGCGATTGGGTTGTGTTTCACAATTCCGATTATCTTTCAGCAGAAACTGACTGATGTTTGTACTCATCCCGCAGACCAGTATGCTACTTCCACCATCCCTGCAGTCCTCTCGTTGATAGTATCTGCTACCACCATCATTCTCTATGCTATCCCTAATGTTAAATAAAGTAGTTGCTATAAATTCAGCTACGATTATTATTCTTCTTATATCAGAAGAACGTTTTAGATTACACTGTATGTCGCAAACCTGCCACCTTTCTCCAAAATATCAGTGTGAGGTGGGGCGGGGCCTTGGAAGGGGCGTGACCTCATGCCAAGAAGTACCTAAGAGGCACTTTTTCCCCCAACCCCAGCCCCAAAGCTGTTTTTCGAATGGAGTTATAAAGAAAAAAACTCTGACCTTTACAGATGATGTGTGCATAATGAATAAAATGTGCCACTAAAGAGTCCGGCAGAATACATGAGTCAGGATGTGAAGTGTATGAATGGGGCGCTTGGGAGACAGAAAATGTGTCAACAAACTTGCCATTAGTATGCTATACTCTTATCAACACAAAGACACCTAGTTAAGGTTTTATAAAATCAAATCTTTCAGTGGCAACCCCAATTTGACCGATGGCTACTAAAATTGCATGTAACAGGAGACTTGTCAAAACCTATCACAGTACGCAAAGCTATCATATCACTAATGAGGCGCGGACTGTGGTAGGTCGAACAACTATATAGATGTACAAATCAAGTTTTGATACAAATCGTAAGCCGGTACCACATTTTGATTGCGACAGCGCATTACTTACAGGTCTCCATGCCTTCATCGTCTTCATCCGCAGAGGGTTTATCGTAGGACTTATCAATTGCAGCTCTGAAACTTTCGTTGCAGCCTCGTCCTCGGATTATACGTGGGCGTGGACGGTGGAAGGGAATGTCACCGTTCAAAGTCACCTCAGCCACCGCTGTCTGCAGACTTTCTAATGAGCTGGATTTCTTCAGACCTAATGAAGGCCCTACGTCTCTGCTTGGGGAACCTTGGAGGTCGAGAAGGAAAGTTAATTAGGATTAGTGCACAGCACTCCCTGCTCGATTATTCATGTCGGCGGAGAAACTCTGTGGGGATATACCAGCCTTACTCACATTATCTCTCACATCCTCATTTGAGAACTCAAAACTGATCTCTTGGTCTGAGCAGCACAAAAGTACTGCAAGTCATTGCTACTGAAGCGGGCAAGGTTGGCCACACTCAACTGTTCCAATTCGTTATATAAGTCCTTTTAACATCACAATACGGCACAAACTACCACAGACCAGTTTTCAGTTATCTTTGAAAGAAAACGACTGTCATCGTTGTTTCCTACAGAATATTTAAACTGTGTCACACAAGATCCTTTTTTTCGTAAAGTAAAGTGCTTTTTTTCAACACTTGGCTTTAAGCACTGCAGTTAAAGTGGCATTCTTTACAAATTTTCACACAGCTGTCCTCTTTTTTTACACATTTATCACACTGCTTGGCGAGGAGGATTCTCCAAATTCATAATATTCTAGAATTGACATAGTATGTTTAACAGGATCCATTTAATTGCAACATGGGTATGAATATGAAAATGCTAATTTACTACCAACAAAAACTGCTCGCCATTCCAAAATGACTAATAGGGGTTCTTATTCTGTGTTCTAAAAAAAAAGTAGGAGCATCAATTTGTTAAACCAAGAAAAACATAAGTAAACATAGCTCTCTGGAAACTAAAGATATGAATCAGCTGATACACAGTCGCAAGTCGCTATACAAAGATTCTTTAAACTACTAATCAAAGTTGGAATAAGGCCAGAATATTATTACAAATGTGTACGTATTTATGCAGCACTTACGACCCCGGACGAGGCATTGAAACACTTTACGTTTGGGTCATTCGCTGCCCTGCGCCCCTGCACAGTGATTTTGCTCCACCACCATTGATTACAAAAGATGGATGCCATGTTTGAAGGCCTACTGTATTGGAAGAAAGGAAGCATCAAATAATGTACTGGTACAAAAATTACCTTAAACGGTTTGTCCAGCTGTCATAAAATGGACACCTTAATTCACTATGAAAACAAGCTTTGGCACAGCCAATAGGACTCACTAATGCAAGAGCTATTGGCTTTGCAAATGTGTTTTGGTCATGTAGTAAACCAGTGTGGCTGCTGTTCAGCATGGCTGAAGGTTAGTGGCATGCAGGAGTGTCTCGAGGAGTACAGTAGAGTGGAATGGCAAAGACTAGAGTGTTGTGGAGTGGCAGAGAGTGTCGTATATTGGAGTGGCACAGTGTGGACTCGCATACAGTGGCATAGAATAGAGTGGACTGGAATAGAGTGGACTGGTGTAGAGTGCATTGACAGAGTGTTGCAGAGTATAGTGGCATCGAATGTAGTGGCACTGAATTTAAAGACGTAGAATGCATTGGCGCAGATTAGAGCGGCACAGAGTACAGTGGCATGGAGTGGTATACAGTTGAGTGCTGCAGAGAAGTCGAGTGGCACAGAGTGCAGAGTTGAGTGGCAGAATGCAGTGGCAGAGAGTGGTGCAGAGTAGAGTCGCTTAAAGTGGTGCAAAGTAGAGTACGCTACCGTAGAGTGCAGTGACACAGAGAGGAGTAGTGCAGACTACAATGCCAGAGAGTTCAGTGGCGGAGAGTGCAGTGTTGCACAGCAGAATGTCAGAGTGCAATGGTGCAGAGTGAAGAAGAATGGCATAGGGAGCAGTGGCATAGAGTACAGTGATGCAGAATAGAGTGCAGTGGCATAGAGTGCAAACAGAGTGCAGTTGCGTAGAGTGCAGTGGTTAAGATTAGAGTAGTGTGCAGTGCAGTGGCAGAGAGTAGTGGCGCAGAGTGGAGTAGAGCAGCGTAGACTGCACTGGGGTAGAGTAGATTGATTCAGAGTAGAGTGGGGTAGAGTGAAGTGCTGCAGGGTAGAGTGCAGTTGCATAAGGTGGCATAGAGATGAATGGCATACAGTAAAGTGGTGTATGGTGCAGTGGTGCGGAGTAGATTAGAGTGGTGTACAGTGGATTGGCTTAAAGTGCAAGGGCACGGAGCTGAGTGGTACTAAGTAAAGTGCACTAGCGTAGAGTGTATTGGCATAGAGTGCAGTGGTGTAGAGTAGAGAGGCGAATAGTGCATTGGCATAGACTACAGTGGTACAGGGTGGAGTGGAGATGGGTAGCATGAAGTGGCATAGAGTGAAGTGGTGTAAAGTGGAGACATGCAGAGTAGATATCAGTGGAATGGAGTGGTGCAAAGAAGAATGAAGTAGCGTAGAGCGGAGTATGGAGTATGCATGATATAGTAGCACACTGCCATTAACCACAACTCATTTTCAATTGAAATGACAGTTGCATTTGCACAGACATAAATGTTTACTACTAAAACTATACAGTGCACAAACGAATGTGTGTGGAAATTGTATCACCTATTGTAATGATTTGTTTTGATCATATTGAATTATCTCTTTCCAACACACGTCAGAAGTTACCAAAATGTACTGCATTTGTGTTCTTAATTCTGATATGTTCTGAAATACTTACACAGGCCATTTAAATGTTGTTTGCTAGAGGCAAAAACTCCTTTCTACCCCCAGAATCCAGCAAAACTGTCACATAAATCCTTTCACTTTGAAGTCAGGGAAAGACAAGTAAACAAGCACCCTCAGAAGACAGTGCCTGATATTTGACCTCAGTCTTTCAATGCACAGCAAATGTAACAAGATAAGATTTAAAGGCCTGTTTACAGAAAGGAGTTTGTGGAAGAATACAGTAAACACAGTTTAGGCAACGGGAGGGATGAACTGAAACTGGAGAGCCTAAAGCAAACAAAGCCAACAAATAGAAAGTCAGAAAATGTTAGGGTGGAATGCATTCCTAGGTCAACTTTCCAAGAGTCCACTCGATGACTTTGGCAAACCAGACAGTTGTGCTGTCTGGTAGACTGCAACTTAAAAAAAATCTCTCTCCCTCCCCTGAATATGATGTTATCTTTACGTATTACTTGAAAGTATCTCAACTTCTATAAGATGCATCTCAGCAAAGCAATGTAGTCTTATTGCAGAAAGAAGATGTGATTAAGATACGGAATGAAGTAACAGGCATTAGCAATAAGTAAGACAGCCAGTGCATCTACGTACTTTCAAAAATGGGTCTCAGTAACAAAAGAGCAACTATATATATTCTCCTTGTTAGAAATTGGGTTTCTAGTTGGCAGTAGTATGCACCCTGTCCAAGTAGGGACCACAATCCTAGTCAGGGTAAGTCAGACACACAACCTAAATTAACCTGTGCTCACCCTATGGTAGCATGGCACAGATGAGCCAGATTTAGCTTAGGAAGCAATGTGTAAAGTATTTGTGCAATACTTAACTACAGTAACAGAGTGAAAGATACTACAAAAAGCCTAAACATTGGTTTAGAAAAATAGAAAACATTTATCTGATTAGAACAAGACCAAAACAACAAAAATCCACTCAGCGGAAGTAAAGAAATGCATTTTTAAGGATTAAATGTGAAAACAGTGCTTAGAAGTCACTAGCGGTTAAAAGGGACCGGGGCAAAGTCAAAATCCATGATAACCACAATGGAGGGTAAGCAGGCTTCAAAACCCATGCAGGGTCTGCTGAAACAGTACTTTAGGAGGAGTAGTGCATCGGCGGTGGAGACAGAATGTGTTAATATTTCTCCTGCACTCAGAGCAATGCACTGTCGCCAGGTTCTGTAGAAGTGGATGTGATGTTTTGGCATCAGGCCACGCAGAGTGTCGGCGACTGGTCGCGCAGTGGTGAAGTCACTGTCATCGGGTAGCCGAAGCGTCGTCAAAAGGGATGCAAAGCTTTGGTTTTTCTGCAGCACACGGGGCGATGCGTCGCTTTTTGTGGCTTGCAGCTGTAGATGTGAAGTGCTGTTTTCCTGAGTCAGATCATTGATCTTTCTGCTGCACTTGGGGCGATGCATCTGTTTTTGCCATTTGCAGCTGCAGAACCCACTTCTGAGGCCCAGGACTGGAGACGGGCACCTCAAGCAAGGGTCTAGCAGCACCAGGAGAGTTACAAGCTGTCTCTGATGTCCCTGAGAATGCAGAGAAAAGGGGGCAAGCCAGCAAGCCCTTGGAGATTCTTGGCCGCAAGGATGTAGAGAGCAAGTCCCAGTCCTTGACACTGCAGGACAGAAGTCTCAGGCAGGAGGCCAACACAGCAAACCGCAAAGTGGCAGTCCCTCCTACAGCAGTAGGCCAACACAGCAATGCAGTTGCAGAGTGGTAGTCCCTCCTGGCAGTACAGCAGTCCTTTTTCCTGGCAGAGTGTCCTTGGTTCCAGTAGAGATCTGATCTGCAGTGGTTTGGGGTCCAGTACTTATACCCAAAAATACTTCAATGGCGTTCTCTGAAGTGCACAAGAGACCCTTTCCTCCCAGCCCTGCCTGCCAGGCTACATGTGGGGGTAAT
Source organism: Pleurodeles waltl (assembly GCF_031143425.1). Taxonomy (NCBI): domain Eukaryota; kingdom Metazoa; phylum Chordata; class Amphibia; order Caudata; family Salamandridae; genus Pleurodeles; species Pleurodeles waltl. The sequence goes on along the minus strand of NC_090449.1, from coordinate 715,884,213 downwards.
CAGTTTTTTTGTCTGGAGACAGGACACCACCTACTGAAGTTGTGTCATGCCTGCCCTTCCCTCTGCCCAGGAAGACACATCAGTACGCACATCAATGCAGATACAGCCGAGTATCCAGTGTTTGTGGCTGCCTAGGGGGAATCCGCAAAGTGTAGCTGTCACCCAGCCCATCCCAGATGTGTATTCAGACACATGCTAAGGCACAGAATGGTTCAAGGTAAGAAAATGCCAACTTTCTAAAAGGGGCATTTTCAGACTTACAATTTAAAACTGACCATCATAAATTGTGATTTTAAATTGTGAGTCCAGAGACACCAAACTCCATACTTCTATCTCTTCCCAACTGAAAATTACACTAAAAAATGTTTTACGGCAATCCCAAAGCTATCCTATGGGAGAGATATACCTAGCAATAGTAAAAAACTAATTTAAGAGTGTTTCACTATTTGGACAGGCTAAACTAAAAAAGTGCATGTCCAACTTTTTAGATACACTGCACACTGCCCTTTGGGCTAGCTAGGGCCTACCTTAGTGGTGTCGTACAAGAAACAAAAGGGAAGGTTTGGGTCTGGCAAGTGGATACAACTTGCCAACACAAAATGGAAGTTTAAACTGCACACACAGGCTCTCCAATACACACGGCTCTGCAGTGGCAGGCCTGAGACCTGTTTGAAAGGCTGCTGCAGTGGGTGGCGCAATCAGTGCTGCAGATCCACTAGTAGCCTTTAATTTACAGGTCATAGGCACATATAGTGCACTTTCTATGGACTCATATGCCAAACAGATGTAACCCAATTATACCATATTTAGGGTACAGAGCACATGCATTTAAGCCCTTTTAGCAGTGGTAAAATGCCCAGAGTTCTAAGGCCAACAAAAACGAATTTAGTAAAAAGTGGAGGGAAAAGGCAAAACGTCTGGGGATGACCCTACAGGAAGGACCATTCCCAACACTCCTGTTAAAAAATGACAGGTAACAGCGTTTCAACACAATCCATAAATAAGAAAAGATAACAATCAAATTAAAACTGAGTCAGGTCCTACACAGCTTGACAAACCCATCCAATAAAACATTTTTCAGATGTTTCACAAGGCTGTCACATAAAAGAACTCATAAAGGATTCACCATTTCGGAGCAAGAGACAACTGTTTCCTTGTTCAACAGATTCACAATAGAGAACTTTACAACCACTGTGGAGCTCTGAACTTTGTCAGTCAAATGAAACAATCATAACAGCATACAAGCAGATATAAATAGCTCAAGATAGTGATAGCAAAGGGTCTCTGGTAAGAGAGAAACTGGCAGTGGCTGGCAACTTCATGACATGGGTGCATGCAGGAGATCAGAACAGTGCGCTGTCAGGCTGGAACTATGAGGAGTGTGGCATTCCTGATGCTGTGGTTATGTGGGGAAGTGGAAAGCCATTGGTAGAAGGGAGCATAGTCCAGAGAGACAGAAGATGCCGGGGAGAGGAGAGTCCACACTACACAATAAAATAAGCCATACCAAGCAGTCTGGTACAGAGCCTAGTTTCAAAGTCTTGGGAGTGCAGTATAATCTAAAATGAATGACAGCTAGTGAGGGGAGTGAAGAGGGTCAAGGAAAGGGGGTACATGGCTAAAAACGTTTGGTTAAGAATTGAAGAAAAAGTTAGAGGAGTATGGTGGAGTTAAAATATCCCCATCTATCACTGGGAATTAATGGTTTGAATCCAAGCCAGAGTAGCTTGGCAAAATATTTAACACAACTGATGTACAAACTTATAAACATGTGTATGAACCTTCAAAAGGAAGAAGTACAGCTTGAGCAGAGATCTAAGTCTGCAAATCATAAGCAACTTGTGACTACTAGAAGCTCACCTGAGCTGGATGACACTGGCTAAAGCTATGTTCCCCTGCTACTTATGTCCCTTTTCGGAGCTGGGGTATCAGAATCCATGAAAGCATGTCATCGCGTGTGAAGAAAGGCCATCACACAGCAAATGCCACAAACAGCCAACCCTCCATAGAAATCATTTTATTACATGCAGAATGGTGTCACATTGCCGGAGCATTCTGTTCTACCCAGGCAGACGTTTAGGTGAAGTTTTCATAGGCGCAGCAAGCCACCAAGGAAGGCCAATTGCTAGGAACAATGGCAGAGAAGAAATTCCACCATGAGTTGACTCTGAGGAGACAGGAACTGGGACATGTGTTAGCACCTCCCAGACTATATTAAAGAAATCGCAATGGTGGACACAACAGCAACCAGCAGAGACATTCTATTCTGTGCATCTGCACAAGGGTTCATCTACTGGCTGACCGTGTAAAGAATAGGAGGTTGCACTCGCTCTAAAGAGCAGAGTTTGTGCTGGCAATAAAGGCCCACTATTGGAGAATTTGCAAACATGCAGATGGAGGGTTGTAATGTCATCTACATGCAATTTAGGAAGCAGCAGACTCAATGACAGGATGCGAGTTAGAATACTCAGAGTGAACTTTAAATAAACAGACTCAATTCATAAATATCCTTGGTGTTCTCTGTTACAAATAAAGCTCAAGATTGGAGCGACTTGCTTCGGGGTTGTCTACTGGCTGCTGGCACCTGAAGCTCCTGAAAATCAACGATCTAAACAAGTATTTAGGAGCGAACAATACACAAGTTACAAGGGAATGAGCAGCTGTTTGCGCCACTGCACTGACTTAAATTGCTACGACAGTCTTCCTCATCCCCACCAGAACATAATTTAAATGTATAATAATTTAAATATATGTGAATCAGGAACGAAGGCCAGCTCGTTATCCGAGTCAAAAATACAGAAGCAGGAAGATGGGGCTTGTAGGTAAGTATTTATGCTATATTTTGTTCAATTTGTTTATTTCCCCCAAATACTTATTTTAGTTAAGAATACGATTTCTTAAACGTTTTCAATCTATTCAAAGATATGGTGATGGCATGAGGCACTACATGAAAATACATCCAAAAGGCTATGAATGCTGTTAAACCAGTAAACAAAAGTCAGTTTTGACACAGTGGTAATACAAAGAAGGCCAGGTGGAAAGACGTTAAGTTTTAACTTAAAAGAAGCATCATCTCTTGATAATCTAGAACAATTAAGGGATATGTAATAATACCCATGTTTTCAAATGTAATTACTCACTTAAACATCAGACATAGTAGTCTGAAAACACAATTAACAGCTCCATGGGATTACCTAAAATGTTATCTCACCTTCTTTGGCACAACATCAGGGGGAAAATATTGTAATGCAAAGAACAATTGTTTAGACAAATCAGAAATGGATATAAACAGCACAATTTGAGGAAATACAGCTTGCAAATCATGAAGACAATGACTTCCAGAGAGTGTCTGGGAAATATGTAAGACTGTTTCTAATGGCAGAATAAATAAGAGTTCACACACTAGTCTTTAGATTTATTATTAGAACTTTCAAAATCGAAATGTGCTACTATGAATCCAGGGTTGATCATGAGTTGTTAATGTCACACATGTATCATTCACAAAGGCCTGGGTGGTGGACAAAGCAGGAAACGACTATGGGTGAGCTTTAGCTTAATATTTCAGTATGGTACCTTTAGTAAAGCTGTTTCTGGTAGATACACAATCTAATCACAGATTCCCCAAATTTAGAATATTCCCCAGATACCAGCCTGGATTAGACATTCTTTCAAAGCAGTGCTCTCAGGTGGCACCATGCGGTTCTGCATTGGCTTCAGTCTGCTCCAGAAGTGGCATATAAGCACAACCCCTGCGCACCAATTTCAATGGAGCACAAAACAAATGGAGGTACCGGTGTGGACCTTCTCAGAAGGCAAAAGGGAACACTCCGTTAAAAGAGGGAGATGGGAGGCAGTGAGGACTCTGCAGTGAGATAGAGTATCCACCAAAAACACTGTTACAGAAGATAAGTAACTCAGGACTGAACTGATTAAATGTCTTTCCAGTCTGACTTAGCTTTAAGGCAGTGGTTTTTCATGAACATGTGCACTGATGCCCACGTCTCAGCCTGAAGAGATGTCAAGAACAATCAGTCCACATGCCAGGTCAGTATTGGCAGGCGTGGTTTTGGCGGAATGGAGACTCGGCCCTTTCATGGTCTGAGTTTGACCACCGCACAGCAGACCTTATTACAAATGACTATCCACCTTGACAGAGTCCTTTCCTAAACCAGTTTACCATTTTTTCTCCATAGTACCCCAGAAAAATGTGACCATCCACACAAAGGTCCTTAGTGTGACTGATGTAAAAGCCTAAACCTCTTTTGGGGTCAAACTGATTGAGTCTCTCCTCCTCTTTTGAGGGGTGAGATGCAGCAAAGAATGTTGGGAGAGTGATGGATTGCACAATATGAAAAGATGTCATGGACTTTTGGCAAGAAGGTCCTCTTTACCAGTTTGTTAGGGAAAAAGATGGTGTTGGGCAAATGAGCTCCAGGCTCTATTGGTGCACTCGCATGACAAAGTGATTGTGATGAGGAAAACACAGTCTTTGGTATCAGAAGACGCAAACAGCAGCTGTGCATCAACTCAAAGGGAGCACACATGAAACCTTTAGGAAACCACAACCACATCACAACAGGTGGTTTAAACAAGGACATCTGGTCTGGCAAATGCAGAAAGGCTGAAAGGGACAATAAATATCCTTTAGTGCACAATGCAAAACCTTACTTGGCCAAATGCAAAACAAATAAAATATCCAACAGTTTTGATTGGTAAGGGTCTGTCCTATGGACTACACATCAAGTCACACATTTATCCCAGCCAACACACAACATAAATAGACTTGTGGATGGGATCCTGGCAGCCAGGATGACATCCACAACTTTGGTTGGCAAATCAAATGCTGTCAACTACCATTATTCAGTTTTCACACACGGGGTGTAGATTGTGCAGGTTGGGGTGCAGAACCCTGCTGTGACAGAAGACCTTCCTAAAGTGGTAGCTTGAGTGGATAGCAGTCACACGTGGTCAAAAGTTCCAGGTACTACACTCTACGGGCCCAATTCGGGGCAATTATCATGACTAGGGCACTGTCGTTCCTGATTTTCTTCTGAACTCTGTGCCGGAGAGGCAGATGAAGGAAGGTACACAGGAGTCCCTTGTTCCATCCCAGTTAAAAGCATATCCTATGGGGAACTGTTGCAGGAGCTCATCACACAAAAATGTGGACATTGTGTGTTCTCAACAGTGGCAAAAAGATCTACCCAGGGATTCCTCCACTGTCAGAAGACGCTTAGCACCATCTCTGGGTACAGCCTCCATTCATGAATCACCAAATACTGTCGTGCTTAGCCCAGGTGCCAATCAGAGTGACCGTTAGGGCTTCATTGACTGTGAGTAAGTAGTCAAAGGAAGCAGGCCCAGGTTGCAGAACTTCTGTAAAAACATTTGCCTTAACTTCAATTCTTCGCAGTTGTAGGTCCAGGACATCAGCAGCATGTCTAATTACCACAGTAAAGGAAGCACTCTCATCCTTCAGCGGCCCAACAGGGGAAAACAACCCTCTACCAGGGGAAATATGAAGCACACAGGCCTCCTGTAAATCCATGCATGAACCATCATCATTACATAGGGGTAAATCATCCCCCATCATCACGACTGTCATCTCTGGGTGGGGGTAAACTGGTCAGAATCAGAACCAAAAAGCTGATGAAGCCTCTAATGACAGCTAAACAGAGGTGGGAGTGTATTGTCTGAAGCAGGCTGCACAGGAAATGGGTGCACTTCAGTGGCGTAGGAGTGCAACCTCAGTCAGGGTCAAGACTGATTCTGCTCAGAGTTAAAACTTCAGAGTCAGCAACTGAATCCCCCTCCAATTACAGCAAAGTCGGGACCAGCAACGATGAAGGAAGGACTTTCACAGGTCTTGGAGCAGATATGGAAGTCGGCCCCTTAGTCGGTGCGGAACCCAAGACAGATTCTAAGCGCTCAGATTGCACAAAGGAAATTGACGCCAGCAGTAACCTGATTGGAGACCCATGTAGATCCTTCGAACCCAAAGGCAAACCAGAGGGAGCCGGGAGAGTGCCGAACATAATGGACTTCTTGAAGGCATCGACCTCCTGTGGTATATCCAATGGCCCGGGTAACTTAAAGTAAATTGGGATAAACTGCAAGATCATCTCCTTAATCGGGAAGCAGTAGCAAGTTTGAGTGGCACTTTGATACCCTTGTGGCTTCTCTTTAGATAGAGTGGCAGGATTGAGTTAAGTCCCACCTTGCCTTCTTACATTTCCTCTTCAAAATGGACTTTGGCTTATCGGATGACTTCAACCTCGTAGAAGACCTGATGCGGGATTGGCCTTGAGAGAGGGAGAGCTTCACACCCTGGACTTGGAGGGGAATCGGGACTTACTTATAGAGCGTGACTTCTTTTGATGATCAACGTATAGCTTCACTTCACAGCCCCAGATCACCTTCAGGTGCATGAGGCCATGCCCATCGCATGACTTGGAGTCGTGCCCCAAGCCCATACACTAAAGGGACATCTCATACGGGTCCATTAACAACATCTGTTTTCAACAGTCAGAGCATGGTTGAATCCTGTAGTCTTTGGTGGGGACATTGTTCCTCATATATTGGATTTGGAACACCATCAAACCCCTTGGCACGCAGGGGTGGAATTTAAATGTAGCTCCACTCCCTCACTTTCAGGGCAGAACAAAGTCAACACGGAGCTGCACAGCACCACCAAACCGCTATGAAAAACGTCAAGGTCCATTCTGGCACCTGGGGAATATTCTAAGGGTGTTGAATCTGGCAGTTATGAGAATACACCAGAAACATGATATTTACTTGTATAATGAATTGATGTATCTTAAAGATACTTAAGTTAGCAAGCTCATTCTAATGTTGAGAGCAAGACAGCTAATGTAATGGTCAGAGTCTGGCCTGATCTGATCCTGTTTGGCACCAGGCATTTCCCCATGGGGCTGGCTTTGTTGCTAGGGGTAAACACTGTTACCAAACAATTAATTCAATGGTATTTATTTTAAAGCATGGCTATTAAGACCACAATTGCTTTAAAATATTTGCTTTGACATGTCATTGGCTCCAGTCTCCCCATGTACATGAGTGTTTTTGTACAGCACACACCATAAACTGGTGCATTTAATGGTGGTTTCATGAGATTATGAGGGAGGTCCTTTAAAAAAAAAAAAAAAAAAAAAAAAAAAAAAGAATTGCCTACAATCACACAATGTGGTCAAGCAGGAGCCAGGATTGATAAAAAAAATCCCTCCCATGATCTCTGCCAGCTGGCAGCACGTAGCGTGCAGTTTGCAGAAATGCACCGTTGCACCCTAGAAGGACGACACAGCACATAAACATCATTAGTTTATTCAAGAAGGCATGGGTTTATATATAAACCGCACCAGAAGCTGTGATGTTACTTAGCTCAGTCACTAGCGTCAACTGATAATCTGAGAGCAGCACCTAGAATGCAAGGCACAGACCGCTTACTATATATCACTCTCTGACGGACTTGCAGAAAATCTCAGGAAAGACGTCCAGAACCTGAGATACCACACACTTGTTCTGAAGCACTGATGCATTTCAGCACTTCTGCTACTAAAGGCTATTGGTAGCCTTTAAAAGGATTGGTAAGGCTGGTATGTCCAGCTGCAGGTGCTAAACATCTGCTGTCTCAGACACAGGGCACAAATGCAGAGCTATTAGAAACGTCTGGCTCTTTATAACCCATTGACTAAAAATGTACGAACCAGCTTGCCTGTGTTGCTTTGCCTCAAAGTGTTTCACACTCTATGATCAGGCTTGTAACCCAGCTGCAACAATACCGATACCGATGGCAGAACATATGGCTTTTATGTAAGTGTAGGCCAGTGCAGCTCTAACAATGTATCCCTATTGAAGTCTAAGGCCCTTCAATACCGGGAAGAAAGGAAAATGTTTTTAAATGAGGAGTTGCAAATGTTCGAAAGGGAAGGCTTAGGAGAGAGACCATACAGACAGATCTCTCTTTGCATCTTACTTCCTTGTACACCAACGTGACTGCAGCAACACCGCGCAGCGGGTGTGCCAGTACAATTGTCTTGTTCATCAACAAACTATGGTTATCTGCGTTCTATACTTCATCAACTAGAGTTCCGAAAAGGGGGAGAGACTAAGGACATATAATTAATATTATGCTCACACCACAAGATGATTTCTTTAAGAAAATTCAAAAATGTTTAGAAATTCACACAACACAGAGAACCTTACACATGAAAGTAGAAGTGAAGAATAAAACTTAAGTCCAATCGCCGCACATCTTACAGGATTGTGTGTATGAAATGGTGCTATGAACATCAGAAATGTTGACTTTTGAAAGAAAATGTATCAAACTAAATAATTTTGAAGTTGGTGTACAACGCATCGAAATAAAAATAACACTGTTTTACGAGAACATCATAAATTTACTTGTAGATATTATGCAATGCTCACCTAACCCATGAAGCTAATCTGAACTAATGTGAATCCCCAAAAAGTAAAATTGTAAACACCTGGATAGGTGTTGATTTATGCACTGCACGTGGTGATACTGTATTTCTTATGCTTTATGAGCTGGTTCCTAAATGTAAGATTTTACTGCTCTAATTAGATTCTTGGGAGCAAACAAAAAATACTGTACAGTTTTTCTAAATTAAATATTTTTGTTAGCTATGTTACCATTTTTTTTGCTACAGATTTTTATAAAAGCTATGTCTACACACCACGGCAACAACAGCTGCACAATTCATTATCCTTCTGTACACCACTGGTTTCAATACATCTGACTACACGTCCTGGCCTGTGCTGTCTGGTGTGGTTTTCCGTTCTGAGGAGCAGTTTTTCAGTGGCTTTCTTGAACAATCGGTTAACTCTTCCACCTGCCTTTTCCTCAACTAATTTTACGAGGCCCTCTTCCTTCCTACCACTTCCTCACTTTGTTCACTAACGCTGTTCTCACTTAAGTCCACATATTGTCATTGCTGGAATCTAAATATCCCCTCAACAATGCTGACTTTTTAAGACGTGGATATGGGGCAACGTGAGCAAGTAAGACTGCAGAAACAGAAGCAAAGGTAATGGCAAATCTATTGGAAAAAAAAAATGTAACCACCTATGTTGTACCCAGTATCAGGCCTGTGTGTTGTCCTCATAGGGTTAGGTAGAGACTGGGCAGCATGCACCCCACTACATCAGGATGTGGGCATTTCCATGCCTGCCTTTGCTAACTGCCTATGTGATGGTGTATACAGTCATTGTATGCATGCCTGCTTTGGATACAACTTCCCAAAAGTTCCTGCAAGCATCACCCGAGTCCAGAGATCCTAGGCGTGGGCTCTAGAGGTGCCACGTGGAGCACTATCCAGTATGCCTAGGCTTGGCAAACTGCATACATTTGTAAGGAATTCTTTACATCCTCAACAAATTTTGATCAATGTTACTGTTCTAAGGTGCTTACAAAGTGTAGGGTCATTGCATTCATATAGTTGTTACTACCCCGGAATGAGGCATTAAAGAGCTTTCTTCAGGAAGCATGCTGCTCCTGAGTCCAAGTTTTTTTCAGGGGTTTAGTGGGATTAGTTGTGCCCTCCTAAGGAAACCATTCTATGCATTTACTCCAGTTTCTATGTAGTAGATTAAATGAGTAGGAGGAAGGTGTGACCTTTGGCGGGAGGAGGGTATGTGTACTCATTCAATATTTGTTTGTATTAACAGATGGGCTATAGTAGATGAAGTAATATTAGGCTGTAGGCGGGTATTACTTTTAAAGGACAGGTTGCGATCTTTCAAATGAGGTGTTAGCAAAATGCAACAGATGCCATTAGAGTTCTAAAAATGTTTGTGGCACAAAACCCTGAAACTACAGTCTACCCGTATAGTCCCTAAACACAAGTGGCCAGCTGATATCAATGGGCCTGTTACAGGGTAAGGGTTACCAGGCGCTGTTGCCAAGCTGGCATCCTTCAGGTGGAACACCATATGAATGCATGTTGAAATCAGCATAGTAATTCAGATTCATAAATTATATTTCCAGACATGCACGATCCTCATTATTCGGTTCTCCCCCTCCCTTGAAATTACGGGGACCACAGGTAATTCCAAGAGAGGAAATTGCAGGGTAACATGCCACTTATAATAAGGGCCCTAAAGTAGTCTATAAACCCTACAGGGCTTTCACCAATGCAACTGATATAATGTGCTTGGAAATGCACTCTTTAGCACTACATTTAACCATAAATCGCCATAACTATGCCCACCATGCTCCCGGGCCACGCATGGTCTGATGGGCACCAGGCGGCTTTACATCATTTGCTCCTTCTCTCGCCCCTACTCACCCACTTCCCAATCTGCCCAGCCTACAACTACAGCCTGCTCTAAAGCTAGAAGGGCCACTGGAATTATGTGGCAGGGTTGACACAAATAATATGGTGAGGTAAGGCAAATTGTGAGGCATAACGCTGGGCATTTTGTGATAGTATAACTTTAACATTTTGTCACTTGTACACATCCCAAAACTGTCTGGGCACACGTTTCATCTCATTCATACCAGTTAAACACCCAAATTCGTCAATTAGTAACAGAAAGGTGACCTGTCAACCTTTCTTTGCAAATGATCTTCCACTTCACAGCAACAAGTGTAGCCACGTTTTAGTAACTTTCGATCCGTTTGACGAAAAAACATTGCTTTGTCAAAATCTGCAGATTCTGCAGCAGATAAATGATTATGCATCAAAACTACTGCTATGCATAAACCCCACCGCGTAACATCGCAGAATTCTAGTGGCCCCGAGTACGGCCCATCACGCTCTTGAAATTGTTTAAGTTTAGTCAACGCAAGGGTTTAATTTCCCGATGTTTTTTCACGAAAAACTGGACAGAGGGCTCTGTGAAAAGCAGCAACCGCGCCCTAAGGGTTGGAGACCGCAGTGATGAATCGCGGATGCTGAGGTAATCACATTTCGCACAGACCTCAGACTGGTTGTTTAACAAAAAGGGGAAAGGAAAAGTGTTCCTTATGTCTTTGGTGAGCTTTCCATTTCATCACAAAAATGCATTTATTTCAGGCTTTTAACGACTCTGCAAACAGTGCCCCTTTGCATATTTTTGCTATCAGTGGCGAAAACTTTAATTTATGGGCCCATTTTTTCCACGTTTTCAATTAGGACCGCCTCGGTAGACAGTAAAAAGACGTTTGCTGCCAAAATTTCAAAAGAAAACATAAGAAATCATGAACTAGACAGCTGTAAGACCGACGTCAAGTAAATGGCGAATAAATATTGCAGCAGTTATACTGACTCACAGTGGCTGCCGCTTTAAGGCTGATCTATTTCCCAACAAAAAGCCCGTATTTCTTCTCATAATTACTGCGTAGAGGCGATCATTTCAGTCACTTCAGGGACAAAAAGTATATGGTCTAGGATTATTCGCAGTTTTCTGTTGAAAAGGAAATAACATCAAGTCATTTCCTGCTGCCCAACACATACCAAGGAGAATAACCTGTATTTATAGTAGGTCTTCCTGTCCCGAAGGAACGGCAAGCTAGGATGTGACCTTGTGATCACAGAGTCCTGCAAAACTAACACTGGGCCGCAGAAAGAATTCAGACGAATACTGGACGTGGGTGGGCTGCAGCGCGGATGTCAGCCGCCTGCCAAAACTGACAACATAGATTCTTTTTCTAAGCAAGCACAAAACGGCGAACCTACCCTGTGGTCCGTTCCCACACACAGGGGTGTGGCGATATTCCTTAATATTTCAACTGGAGAAGGAAACATGTGCCTACTACATTGAGTAGAGCTTTTTCCATTGCCATTCAAGACTTCTGATGTTCATGCAATTTAGACACATTTATAAACTACTTGACTTCAGGGACATGCTGAACCTTTCTAAACATGAAGTCATTATATTCGATTAGCGCTGTATGAGTAGTAGGGCTAAAATCTGGGGGGTGGCAGTATTTGCACAATTCCGTGTTTTCTATGGCTTGCATGAGCACACCTGTGTCTGGGAGCCAAGAACAATAATCACCCAAACAAAATATTAACAAAGCCACCTGTGTACGTTGTTTCAATTTCAAGGTGAGCTGAATGAACGTGAATAGCCTCTCTTAGCAAGGTCTCCGTTAGTAACACAATCACTGCCTATGCTGTTCAGCTTTAACAGCTGTTAACTGACCATTCGCCTGAGTACGCGCTCTCGCCCGCCAGCTTGGGCCTATCCTTGCAGGTCAGACTGGTAACAGCAGCAGAAGCTCTTGGGAGGAAGTCACCGATGCTCAACTCCTAGCAAATCCCAACTTGACTCTTCCTTCCTTTTATTGAGCTAATTTGGAAGATGAACCATCGACCCCTGTTGGTTTATCCCAACTCTATAGAACTTCCTTACTAAGTAACTCCCAGGACTTGAACAGTATTTCTAAGAATATTCTACGGCTAAGACTACATACATTTTTAGAACTAGAAGCACTGGGGGATCCAAGCAAAACAGGATTGTCCTTCTGATCACTATAGTAGGCTGACTATTCCGTTTTCTCGCACACCTCACCTTGGAGCGTTTATCTTCAAAGTGAGACAGTGACAAACAACGGCAAATGTAAGGAGAAAATAAGTTGTAATATACTATTTTGTTAGTCTTTAGAGAAATATTTCAATAGGAAAACATATTTAAAGAGCCAGGCACACATTAAACTGTATTTACCACCAACACGTGTTAAATGGCCATATAATGAAGTTTTTTTTTTACTAGAACCAAAATTCACAAATCGAAAAAGATTGTATTTGATTGTAATCAAAATAGCCTGGTAAGGGAGGATGCAAACTATTTGGGTAAGGGTCAATGGTCTGCAACAGGTTACCTTCTCCGTAGGAAATGGCTATGGAAGAGGGATGAAGACAGAAGTCCTGCTCGGGTGGTGGCCTTCTATTCTCCACCAGAGAGGTGGTTTCTCGGAGTCTCGTCCTCTGCTAATGTGATTCCCCCTACTTTAAAAGGGACAAAGGACAAGTGGTGTTTAGATTTTACTGCATTTTCCCTTTAATGGGGCTTACTCCGCAGGAGAGGTCTTTGTTGAGAGTAGCCCAGCCATCTGCAACGAGTTACACAGCAGCAATCTGCTTCTGAAGATGCAGACCAGGCAGCAAATCTTGGTTGTGTGATGCCTGAACAGTGTTCAAGGCATCAGAAAAGATGAGGATGGTTTCAGTGAAACATATTGAATGAATTGCACAGAAACAAGGCCTACGTGTTTGGCAATTGAATCAGAAACTTTGTTCAGACTTTATGATGTACTAAACTGCAACAAAGTACAGCCTGGAAGTACTCACATGCACAAGTGCGAAGTTGTTAGGAGCTCTAACTCTGGATTGTCTATTCTAATCATGATTTTAAGGAACAAAGCAAAAGTCCTGCATTTATGACTGATCCATGGATGTGATTTTCTTAGAAAAGCATACTGTGACAGAGTTGCACCCACTGCATGGTCACCTGGCCAGAACACTTCCAAAGTCTATATTTGAGCCAACTGCTTAGACTACAGCAGGTAACTTTATAATGTTAAGGACTGGTAAGAATGTGTGAAGGTTAAAAGCACCATTAAAAGCCTAAAGACAATGGCCTCAAGAGCATTACACAGCCTACAAGGGCATGCCAGTAACAATGTGAAAGTGCTGCTCTCAGTTGTGCAATGTATGCTGCCTTCTAAAGTAGGCAACATCTGTAGCCCAGATTGTTGAGGAACACTGGGGCTTACTGAAGATGCACTTTGTGATGGATGGATCTCTCGCTAAAAACAAAATCACAAATATGGTGCTTTGTACAGCACAGGAAGAAGGTAGGAGTGAACCTTCCTATATTTCTTTTATTCTTCTACCTATCAGCAACCACCCTTCCCATAATGCATATATTCAATTCTTTGAGTACTCTATGGTCCACTTCGGGAGGTATGTAATCCAAGAGAGGAGCAGGGAAGCTACAGCCCAACCCTTAATCTCCCCAAAAGCTCCTGACTAACACACAGATCAGAGGACTGTGAAACCATTTAATGGTTAGGCAACAGACCCATTATCTGGAAACCTAGAAAGTTTTACTGATAGATCTTTGGATACAACATATCACATGAGTGGATTACGAGACAGAATTACCGGACATCCTGCACAATTAAGGTGTAAACTTTACCTCCATCTTCCTCAGACAACAAATTTTGTAAAACCAGCCAAAAGGTTGTCTCAGTGGAAAGTTCTTCTCATTTTGCACATGAATGCTAGTTCTGGGTACTGGGGCCACAGGTGGGAAGAGGGTGTACTTACACACTTTTTCTCAGGGGGTAATTTCCATGTGAAAACTATACATTTCAAGGCAGACTTTCTTCGATTGACTGTTGCTCTGGTGCTTACTGGGAAGCTCCTTGTTGTGGAAGATGCCTCCCTCACAATCACTTTAGAAGTCCATCAGAATCTGCTCGGTTGCATCGTCCTCTGAGTGACAGAGGCTTCCTACTAGGGGTATGGATGCTTACTGCACTGTGGCTCAAGAAGTGTCTCTAGTCTAGTGGACATTCATTAGACTGCCACTTGGTCTCATCCTTTCACACCAGCAGCTTCTGATGAAGGAGACATAGGCCTTTGATGCTGGTTGCATGGCTCCACTCAGCAGTTTTGATTAAGATTTGGGAATGATCATTCAATTCACAGGTTAATACCCTTTCAGTGTCTCTATAGTTTATATGTTCAAGGGTTTTGCATCATGACCGCAGTGAATAAGTATATCCCCATGACGAAAGAAGACTGGACTTGCCCTTTAGCAACCTAACTAAATCAGAACATTACCACCTAAAGATGTAAAAGTCCATGCAGGGGATGGGAAAGAACGCATAACTTCAGAATGCTCAAAAATAATTAAAAAAAATAACATACTTCCAAGTTCACTCATTCCTTGTTCCAGGATGTCATGGTTATGTATTTAAACATACTGAAAGGTTCTGAAAATGTATATTCAAACAAGGAAACATCAAAGTATGGACTTTATGGGATTACAAATACTTAAGGACTCTACTATTTACAATATATATGTTTCCAGTTCGATGTGCTTGCTTCCTTTCTCTGCAGAGGGGTCTAGGCGGGATGATTAATGGTTCTGCTGGGGATGTGCTTTGCATTACAGCCAGGTGCGCGAGGCAGCAGGGCCCAGTGAAGTTCCGTGGGTGGACTAGATAAATGAGCTATGCTCAATTGCCACTGAATATGCCTCTAACCTTTGGGCTGAACTGTAAACATCGCACGGATTAGACAACCCAAATAAACCGAGGAAAGAAAAAGAATTACAAATCCATTATAGTGTCTAGTGATGGAGTGCGGTTTACTTTCCTTTTCTGTCAACGTAATTAGGACCAACAGCCGGCCCTGGCCTCAATTTCTACAACTAGCCCGAATTTAAATATGCTGCTGAAGCATAAACATGTATTCATTCAAGGGGAAACAGAGACATGCCAGGAATATATCTGCAAATGAGTTCTGCAGGTGAACACAAAAATACACGTTTTGACCAGGTGCCAAAAAACATGCAACGACCAGGCAGGGTATTTTTATCCAAAAAGCGCTTATCACTTGCATATGTGGACCTACAGGTCCCAGCATGCAAAGTGTTGCGCTTTAAAACTAAATGGCTGTCACAACGCGTCATTTAACATAGTGACACTTGGTAGATCCATTACTGTCGTACAGAATACTTTTTCCTATTCAAAGCAGGTTATCATGTTCTCCAACTACGTGCTAGGTAACGTATTTGGCTTCAAAATACAACAAACAAAGCCATACAATTTCTCACAAATATATGCAAGCTTGCATCAACCCACAACATTGTAAGTTATTGGTATACACCTGTTAACCTATTTTGAAAAATGAACTATTAACGTAAACACTACAATTCCAAAAAACATAAGCAGAAAGTTGCAAATGGCTTTCAGGTCCCCAAAACCACCCCAGGCAATACTCATTTTTAGGTCTTGTCAATCAGAAATTCTAAGTTACAGTAAGGGTTCATGTCTGGTCATAGCACCATTGACCAGTCACCGAACCTATACTTCTTCAATAGCTAAAAAAAGGGTACCTTGTTCATAAGTTTTAAGGATCTTATCTCCACACTTGATCGAGTAAATTGTACCAAGTTATGGGCTTGAAGTTATCATTGGAGTAGATCCGGCTATGGTGTTTTCTGGGGGGATCTGCATAGGGATATGTCTGCATCAATTAGTTTTGGTGCTTATGGTCGCTGTACAAGTTCTTTCTCAATAACCCGTGGTGTTAGGCAGGGCTGGAGTCTGGCCCATTTTTGTTTCCTAGTTATATTAATCACCTTTAAGCAGCATAAATCGAGAAGAACTGTGATGTCCATCTGGCAGGCAACCAGACGATACAAGGTCTACTTTATGCAAAATATGCCATTCTCATGTCTAGGACAGAGGTATGATTGCAACTTTTATTTGATACTTTTTATGATTTCATGACTATCCTATATCTTTCTATAAACCACACAAAATCCTTTGTTATGGCTTCTGGTTGTAAGCCATCTAAATACAAAACTTTTTTTTGGGGGGGGAATAAGTGTGAAGTCTAACAGGTGCCCATTTTTACCTATCGGGGTATTTTGCTCAATAATAAGAGCAAGTGGGGGCCCGTCCGAAAAATCAATGTTAGCTCATACTTGGTTAGTGGCATTGGATTTCGATGTTAGAGTGGGCAGGAAACCGATAAACACACTACGAGAAGTTTACAGATCCAATTGTGTTTCGGCTACAACTTATGGCAGCGACATATGGGGGTACAAGGTTTGTCATCAGATTCAGGTTGAGGAGAACAGATTTGCGAGACATTTGTTGTGGGTCCGGCAAAGTATTTCCACCTTGCCGTCCATGAGGAGTTGGGCCTGAAATATCTTAGATGTTATTGCATCGCAGCCCCTGCTATGGTGAATCTGTGTGTTGTATAAAAGTGAGCCATCCCTGAATCGACTGATAATCAGAGACTGTCTCCTTCTAGACCATGTAAAAGTAATAGTTTGATTTGAATACATAAAGGTGAATTTTGCCAGTTTAGTTCATCTGGACCTGTTTAACAACCCAGAGAACATTTCTAAAGCAGACTATGATTGGGTCAAATGATCCTCTACTGTCCATGCTGAGTCTTTTAGGGAGAATGATGAATTGCTGAAGCCTGATGCTCGTGTTCACTCTATTATAAAGACAGTACCCTTTACTGAATGCTATTCGCTTTGTGTGGCAAATGCTTTTCACAGGCAGATGTTAACTAAATTTAGATGTAACCTTTTTGTACATTTGGCCAGTTTCCCAAAGAACTGCTCTGCTCAAGGTACTTTGGGTCCCTAAATATGTGATCATTTGTCAGCACAAACTCTTGAGCACTTTGTTCTGTTGAGCCCCTTCTTTTCTGTGCTTAGAAAACGTGTTTTTAATACCTTTTTTTAAAAAAAAATCTCACAGCTGTTAGTTCTGTTATGTTAGATCTTAAGACGCTTAGAGATTATCCACACTTGTGTGTGCTCAAATTCTTAAATTGTGTAATTAAGCTTGAGAGAGGCTTGGCACTAATGTGGGGTGTAATGCCGATCAGGGGTGTTTATTCTTGTATCTATTAAAGGCATATGGGAGGTGTATTTGATTTCGAGGCAATCAAATTGTTGTGTGGTACTGGACCCTGTTATATTTAAGGCTTAAGTAATGTGTTATGAATTAGTATATTGAACATGGATTTTAAATGCATTGTTCTAAGTTCTAACTGGTGCTTTAACATTTGTTTTAAGTCCTATTTTAATGTTTTATCTTTTGACTCGCGTATTTCTTTTATGGTTATAATTTGTTTACTGAATAAAGATTTATCCTACTATCAGCAAGTGTATACAAGATGCCTGTTTGTGAAAAGACCTACTGCCAGCTTGCAGTGAGCTTAGAGCTTGTGAATGCATACCACTGGATGGTTTTATTGTCACTTTCATTTGCTTGCTTTTTATTCATTAGCTTGTTTAAGCTACGCCATCTTGTAATCGTCCTCCCCTGGTTTCACCATCTTGCTGGAACTTGTAGGCCCATGTATATAATGTAAAAGATAGAGCACCAGAATCGATGGTGCAGTTGGCTCAAAAGTTAGGAATAGTCTACAACCAGTGGATCTCTAACTATGCAGATGCTCTCACACCCATCAAAACTCAAACAAAGCAGAACCAACAAATAGGTCTCTTGGGCCATGACCCCAAAAGATACTGCAAGCAGCTAGAAAGGAAATGGAGAGCCAACCATGATTACAGATCAACCTACAAAGCTGCACTCAGGCTCTACCACCACCTTCTAAGAGACCCCAACAGAAGATCACTCACCAACTGGATTGATGCCAGCAAAGAGATCTTTGCTATCATCAAGGAGTTCACAACCCCAGAAGCCTCATACAACTTCATCAGCCACTTCCAGGAACTGTGACAACCTCTTCAACTTCTTTCACAGCAAAAATGAAAAGATCTTCACTAACTTAAAAAAACAACCAAAACCCAAAGACATCATCAGCAACCTGCCCACCTCCTACACAGACACACAACTAACCTACTGGAGAACACTCAGAGAAAGACACCACTTCTATCATAAAAACCATACATTCCGGGGCTCCCACAGACCCCTGTCACATCATATCTACAACTTGGAGGACCTTGATCAGTTAATTTCTCACTCATATCAGCAACTTCTCCATTGTTTCCACAACCTTCCATGAGGACTGGAAACGTGCTGCTGTCACGGCCCTCCTCAGGAAATGTTCCCGTTTGGCAGAACTCAACGAGATAAGCAACTTCCGGCCCATCTCCCTACCACTGTACCCATCAAAGTTATAAAGAAGGCATCAACCACCTTGAACTCCACAATCTTTTGCAACCACACCTAATACGGCTTTTAAAGCAACCATAGCACAAAGACAGCACTCATCGCCACCACAGATGACATCTACATTTTACTGGACTGAGGTGAAACAACCACCCTCATTCAACTGGGCATCTGTGCTGCATTCAACAATGTGTCATACTCTGTCAAAAGACGACACACAATTGTCATCCAAGGTCCAGCCTTCGAATGGATATGCTCCTTCCTCATAGGGAGAATACAGAGACGCAGACTTCAACCCTACAAATCACAGCCCAAGGACATTATCTGCAGAGTCCCTCAAGGATCATCTTTCAGCCCCAATCTGTTCAACATTCACATGACACCACTCGCCGATGTCATCTGATCCCACGTCATCCCCAACATTTCCTATGCCGAACACAGCCAGTTCATTCTTTCAGTGTACCACAAGTCCTCGACAACCAGATCCAACTTTATCAAATGTATGATCTGCATAGCAGAATGGATGAAAAACAACTGCCTGATACTCAACTCAGACAAGACAGAAGTGCTTATTTTTGGGAACAAGAACTTCCCCTGGTACTCCACCTGGTGGCCATCAGAGATTAGTCCAACACCTATAGCCATTAACCATGCAAGAAACCTGGGAATAATCTTAGACAACAAACTCAGCATAGCCTCACAGATGGACACAGTCAGCTCCTCCTGCTTCCACATACCCCACATCCATCGAAAGGTCCTCAAATGGATCCCCATCAGCACCATGCTTACCCTCACTCAAGCCCTAGTCACTAGCAGACCAGACTAGGGCCACATACACTATGGTGCAATCTCCAACCACCTCTGCCTCCAACTTCAGACCCACTAGAGCACCGCAGACTCATCCTTGACCACCTGTGTCGCATGCACATCAAGCCACGTCTCTGAAAAATCCACTGGCTGCCAATACATAAATGCTGCCAATTTAAACTCCTGACGCAGAGATACAAGACATTGCAGAACATAGGACCTACTTACCTCCACTGCCGCCTTCATTTCCAATAACCCACCAGACTCCTATGCTCAGCATTACTTTTCCTCACAAACCTCAATGCTATATCCGCAAAAGCAGAACAGATGGCCTAACCTTCTCCTACATCACACCCAAAACATGGAACAACCTCCCCCTCCACACATCAGGGCCTCCTCCTCACTATTGTAAAGCCTCAAGAGGCTGATGGCCTGGCTCTTCAACTAACCCTCAACAGAAGACCTACACACCTTTTCCAGTGCCTAGATACCCTTCGGGTGATAAGGTTCACTCTTCAAATCAAAATAACATACCAGTTTTTGGGGACAACGGTGACAGGAGGCCACCTTTGCCAGGTGGTGATGGTCATTAATTTCATACATTAACTGCCCAGCTTCATCCTCACCTCTAAGGATGCTACCCTGCTGATTTTGACTTGCATGTGATCGTCCGACATTAATTCTCCCACAAAAGACAACTGGCCACTCCAAAGAGGCAATACAACAACGCAGTAAACTAACAGAACGATCCCAGCAGTGCTTAATTTGTGCTTCTTGTTTCAGGTGCTGAGCACCGGCACTTATTTTTGAGGGCCGGCGCTTATTTTTCTGCCTCAAGCATTTACTGCGAGCAAAATACACATATGGGAAAGACGTAGGAAAAGAAAAACGGAAAAGCGTCACAAATGGAGAAAGCTGCAAGAGTGAGCTGAATGGGCAGGGAGTGGGTTTAAATGGATTGAAGAAGCCCGAGATGGTTTCTGGATTACGCTGCCTCAGTATTCCGTGCTCGCACATTTAATGACAAAAGCCGCGAGTTTAAGAGGAGGGCTTTGAGCACCAGCACGTCTTTATTTACAAATTAAGCACTGGATCAAAGCCAATACTGCTGCTAAACCCGAGCTCAGCAGGGCACGCTATGTGCTACATTGCCCCTCTCGCAAACCTTCCCTCTAAACAAAGGGGTGAAGAGTTAAGATTTTTCTTTGCAACAACATCTGGTACAATGGTCTGGCCTCGTTGTCTGCAGGGGTGACAATCAACAGAGGTGGTGAAGTGTTTAAGGGGTTAAGGTCGCGCCCTTTAACCCGGGCAGCCATTGTCTTTCGCCCTTAATTTTCCAAACCCAGTTGAAGGGAATGTAGGATGGTCCTTGCAAGCAGTTTATCAGTGTACCTATATACAATGACTAAAAGCCAGCATTTGTTAGACACGTGCACCTAAGAACAAAAAAAACGGATGGTGGAGACTGCAGTAATAAATCGCCATGAAGCTCGTCCTAGTAACTTGAGGGTTTATTGTTCTGGCCTTAGTTTAATTTTGACGGCGTGTTGTTCAGCTTGGTAATTCTATCTGTTAAACAACACTCGTTCGGGCGGTTGGGAATAACGTATGGTTTCCAGGAGTCGTTTTAAAGTGAGGCCCCACTTTATAGGCTTCAATATGAGCGGTCTCTAATTAGACATGTGTAATCTAACAATATCACCCCGGCTCTAGACTAATTAAAATAGCATTCCGAAGGTGATTTCGAACTCCTCACGAATAAATCATAAAACCCTATCGTTGCGCCAAGTCCATTACTTTAATTGCTTATAAAAATTAGTCTCCAGAAACCATTCTGCAGATTTTAATCTTACAAAAAAAAGAAATTTATCTTCAGCTTAATGTACAGAATAATAACGTTTTCAGCAATGGGGCACGTGTCGTTTTACTGAGCATACTGTAATATCGAGGGCTACAAAATAACGCGACATGGGCACATTTACAAAGAGCGTTCAAAAACCGGCTGTTGTGAAATGTTACGGGTGCTAAATAAATGGTGTCATAATCTTGCTAACAACCACTTAGATATATGACTCAAATAGTATCTTTTCTGGCAGTGCTTCATAAATAAACATTTCTCTTTTGCCCCGACATGGCAACGGCGCATCCTGGTGACCTGCTTTAGAAAAGCACGTGGGGGTGGTGTCAGTTAAGAGGCCGAAACTGTCCAGCTTTCAGATCAAGACGTCAAAAGAGCAATTACGGCTACGGGGCAGATATCATTTGTGCTTTGTGCGCCACCAAGTGCTAGACTAGGGAACTGCAAGGGCAGAATTTGCATCAGCACACGGGGGAGGTGTTAGACTTTACTTCACGATATGAGCTACACAGTCATTATGACTCTTGGTTAAAAGTGACAAATGTAAGTTGAAGGTTATGAATAAAAGTGACAAATGATGCAAATAACACGTATTTCGTTAACGCACTATTTACCAATATCAATGATCAAATAGGGTATATTAGTCATGATGTAAACTTTATGATGACCAGTTTTGGTTTTCAGTAACGCACTGTTCAACGCTAACAGAGCTGCTGAACGGATTGTGTAATGTGCTGTCCCTTGTACAGATACAAGTCAGAAAAACGGCTACATTAACTTTTACTGGGGTAATATTAAGGGGCATTGTCGTGACTAAATGTATTCTTTAACACTCAAAGGTATATAAACTTCTAAGATTTTGGTAAAGACCAACACTGAATATACTACTCCGGCCCCTAAACGCCTACAGGCCATAGACATGCCGCACATTCTTGCACAAAGCGAGCATTCCAAATATGACAACAGCCATGCAAATACTGGATTATTCATGTTCGCATGCAATTTGATTGGCAGCAGAGTAAGCAGCTTTGGCCAGGGTTTCTATGGCAACGGCAATACAGTCAGGCTTACCTTCACTCTGGTCATCCCTTGAACCGAGTTTAGCCTCGTCCGCTACTGTTAAAAGGTAAATGCATAACAATTAGCCCGGTTAGTGCCCGCGTTGTACATGCGTCAAACATACAGTAGTAGGGGTTTATTGTCAAAGGTTAGGTGGAATTGGCAAAATTATACGGCATGCAAATCACTCCAAAACAAAGAAAGCAGACATTTCAAAAATAAGTGGAGCCATTTTAAAATCTTCATGCTGTCGCGCCAATTATATCCACCCCAAAGCAAGGTATCAAATGTTAGCACCAACAGTCTAGGACAGCAGCCCAGCCCCCCTTCGCCCTCCCATGTTATTCCCGTGTTTTTAGGAACGGAGTAGCTTATTCCTCTAGACTGAATACTGAAGATATATTATTCCGAGTGATCCAGTTTAAACGGGGTTCAATTTAATAGGTTTTGCAGCTTTTATAACTACACATGTTGATTTGTGTTTTAACGTGTGAATGTACATTGGGGTGTGACTAAGCCCGTCTCAGCTACCTGTGTATCGCGAAAAAACAGCGGATCACGAGGGCTCTCCAACATAGGGCCTTCTAGCCTAATGAGATCGGGAGAGACACCCCCTGGGCACGTAAAAATGGTTGGTTCCCATAAGAAGGCCCTCAACTTAGGGCTCATACGTATCTCTGTTTTTTACACTGCCCACGATGTACTCACGGGCAGCTGAAATGGACATTTTGCTCTTCACAAATAAATAGCATACATCTTAGAAAGTTATCACCAGTCCTGGGGCCTACACACATTGCAATCATAGTGGAGGCCTGTAGGAGGCTGGACTGGCTTGTAGTGAGTACCAAGGGGTACTTGCACCTTGCACCAGGCCCAGTTATCCCTTATTAGTGTATAGGGTGTCTAGCAGCTTAGGCTGATAGATAATGGTAGCTTAGCAGAGCAGCTTAGGCTGAACTAGGAGACGTGTGAAGCTACTACAGTACCACTTAGTGTCATATGTACAATATCATAAGAAAACACAATACACAGTTATACTAAAAATAAAGGTACTTTATTTTTATGACAATATGCCAAAGTATCTTAGAGTGTACCCTCAGTAAGAGGATAGGAAATATACACAAGATATATATACACAATAGCAAAAATATGCAGTATAGTCTTAGAAAACAGTGCAAACAATGTATAGTTACAATAGGATGCAATGGGGAAACATAGGGATAGGGGCAACACAAACCATATACTCCAAAAGTGGAATGTGAACCACGAATGGACCCCAAACCTATGTGACCTTGTAGAGGGTCGCTGGGACTATCAGAAAATAGTGAGAGTTAGAAAAATAACCCTCCCCAAGACCCTGAAAAGTGAGTGCAAAGTGCACCAAAGTTCCCCTAAGGACAAAATAGTCGTGTTAGAGGGAAAATGCAAGGAAAACACAAATCAGCAATGCAACAACGATGGATTCCTGTCTGAAGGTACCTGTGGAGCAAGGGGACCAAGTCCAAAAGTCACAAGCAGCTCGGAGATGGGCAGATGCCCAAGAAATGCCAGCGGTTGGTGCAAAGAAGCTCTTACTAGGCTGAAGAACTGTGAATACTGCAGGAACGACAAGGGCTAGAGACTTCCCCTTTGGAGGATGGATCCCCCACGCCTTGGAGAGTCGTGCAGAAGTGTTTTCCCGCCGGATGGACGCCAACAAGCCTTGCTACACGCAAATCGTGCGTTTGGCGTTTTTGGACGCTGCTGGGGCCCAGGAGGGACCAGGAGGTCGCAAATTGGACCTGCAGAGAGAGGGGACGTCGAGCAAGACAAGGAGCCCTCACTGAAGCAGGTAGCACCCGGAGAAGTGCCAGAAACAGGCACTACGAGGATGCGTGAAACGGTGCTCGCCGAAGTTGCACAAAGGAGTCCCACGTCGCCGGAGACCAACTTAGAAAGTCGTGCAATGCAGGTTAGAGTGCCGTGGACCCAGGCTTGGCTGTGCACACAGGATTTCCGCCGGAAGTGCACAGGGGCCGGAGAAGCTTGCAAAGTCGCGGTTCCCAGCAATGCAGCCCAGCGAGGTGAGGCAAGGACTTACCTCCACCAAACTTGGGCTGAAGAGTCACTGGACTGTGGGGGTCACTTGGACGGTGTCGCTGGATTCGAGGGACCTCGCTCGTCGTGCTGAGAGGAGACCCAAGGGACCGGAGATGCAGCTTTTTGGTGCCTGCGGTTGCAGGGGGAAGATTCCGTCGACCCACGGGAGATTTCTTCGGAGCTTCTGGTGCAGAGAGGAGGCAGACTACCCCCACAGCATGCACAAGCAGGAAAACAGTCGAGAAGGCGGCAGGATCAGCGTTACAGAGTTGCAGTAGTCGTCTTTGCTACTATGTTGCAGATTTGCAGGCTTCCAGCGCGGTCAGCGGTCGATTCCTTATCAGAAGGTGAAGAGGGAGATGCAGAGGAACTCGGCTGAGCTCATGCATTCGTTATCTAAAGTTTCCCCAGAGACAGAGACCCTAAATAGCCAGAAAAGAGGGTTTGGCTACCTAGGAGAGAGGAAAGGCTACTAACACCTGAAGGAGCCTATCAGCAGGAGTCTCTGACGTCACCTGGTGGCACTGGCCACTCAGAGCAGTCCAGTGTGCCAGCAGCACCTCTGTTTCCAAGATGGCAGAGGTCTGGAGCACACTGGAGGAGCTCTGGACACCTCCCAGGGGAGGTGCAGGTCAGGGGAGTGGTCACTCCCCTTTCCTTTGTCCAGTTTCGCGCCAGAGCAGGGGCTAAGGGGTCCCTGAACCGGTGTAGACTGGCTTATGCAGAATTGGGCACCTCTGTGCCCAACAAAGCATTTCCAGAGGCTGGGGGAGGCTACTCCTCCCCTGCCTTCACACCATTTTCCAAAGGGAGAGGGTGTCACACCCTCTCTCAGAGGAAGTTCTTTGTTCTGCCATCCTGGGCCAGGCCTGGCTGGACCCCAGGAGGGCAGCTGCCTGTCTGAGGGGTTGGCAGCAGCAGCAGCTGCAGTGAAACCCCAGGAAGGGCAGTCTGGCAGTACCAGGGTCTGTGCTACAGACCACTGGGATCATGGAATTGTACCAACAATGCCAGGATGGCATAGAGGGGGCAATTCCATGATCATAGACATGTTACATGGCCATATTCGGAGTTACCATGGTGAAGCTACATATAGGTAGTGACCTATATGTAGTGCACGCGTGTAATGGTGTCCCCGCACTCACAAAGTTCAGTGAATTGGCTCTGAACAATGTGGGGGCACCTTGGCTAGTGCCAGGGTGCCCTCACACTAAGTAACTTTGCACCTAACCTTTACCAGGTAAAGGTTAGACATATAGGTGACTTATAAGTTACTTAAGTGCAGTGTAAAATGGCTGTGAAATAACGTGGACGTTATTTCACTCAGGCTGCAGTGGCAGGCCTGTGTAAGAATTGTCAGAGCTCCCTATGGGTGGCAAAAGAAATGCTGCAGCCCATAGGGATCTCCTGGAACCCCAATACCCTGGGTACCTCAGTACCATATACTAGGGAATTATAAGGGTGTTCCAGTAAGCCAATGTAAATTGGTAAAATTGGTCACTAGCCTGTTAGTGACAATTTGAAAGTAATGAGAGAGCATAACCACTGAGGTTCTGGTTAGCAGAGCCTCAGTGAGACAGTTAGGCACCACACAGGGAACATATACATGCACACCTATGAGCACTGGGGCCCTGTGTGACAGGGTCCCAGTGACACATACATATAGGCCACAAACCTATGAGCACTGGGGTCCTGACCAGCAGGATCCCAGTGACACATAACAAACATACTGAAACCATAGTGTTTTCACTATGAGCACTGAGGCCTGGCTATCAGGATCTCAGTGAGACAGTGAAAACAGTGACAAACACCCTGACATACACTCACAAACAGGCCAAAAGTGGGGGTAACAAGGCTAGAAAGAGGCTACCTTCTCACAAGGCCCACATCTACAACTACACCTCACCGCCCTTTGTAGTTTGTAATTGTTCCTTTGTTTTAGGATGAAAGTGTCTTATTTTTTGGTTAACTGATGTACACAAGTATAGACATTGACTTAAACAGCTTATTTTTGTTTAGACTGCTTATCACACGTAACCTTAATGTTACTTAAGAGTGCATCATTATACAACTGCGTATGCAGAAAGCAAGGATTACACAGTGTATAAAGGTTCAGTCGGTTCATCCAGTGAAATGGGGTCGGGCCAGGGAAAGATTATATCCCCCCTGTCAATGACTTCACTGTGGGGACCCCTCCCTCTCTGGTTTCCCATAGAAAGTATCCTTACACGGTAAGGCGGGAGGTGGAGACTGAGCAGAGAAGAAAGGTATTCTAACACTACTTGTGGCCTTCAACGTTCAGCCAAATGTAATGGGTGCCTATGTCCGACGTTTGTTGTGCCCCAATGGCACTTACCTGGGTAGTCTTAGTTGCAAACTAGTTTGATAAGATATGTTTGAAATCGCTTACTGTACCATAAATCACTTAAGTTCTGCTCCCAGGGCAGGCTTCAAGGCATCCAAAAGCCGATCGCAAAGACCCCCTTCCATCTTTTAGCCGCTTGAAGTGCCACCACTGGATTTGCTAACTAAGAGTTTCGGCCCTTGCTTCAATAGGCCCTGCCCTGCCTAATTGGAGCTGGTGATCTGGTGATTTTAAGGGTGGGAGGGTCACCGGCACTGATTTCTGGGACTAGCAGTTATTGTCACTCGTCAGATTTTGACAGATCAAGAGACACACGCGAGAGAAAAACGGAGGCAGAGAAAGGCGAAAAAAACACAAAAAAGGGAGAAAGCAGGAACCCGCAAGAATGAGATAAATGAGAAGGTAGTGTCTGTTGGTGGTTAAAAGAGGCACGAGGTGGAATCAAGACTAGGCAGCCGTAGTATTTGGCACACAGCTAAATTCAGTAGTGCCGGCCATCGGCATCTGGGCAAGACTATGGACATCAGAGCTTCTTCTTTCACAGATTAAGCACTGAAAAATCTTTCAACTGATGGCTGCGACTACCACGTTTACCCGGGAGCAAAAAAGGGCGTCTCTGTCGAATATTGTTCCTGGTTCTACAATGGAACTGTTGCGAGCCCAGTGTGTCCACCTGATGGCCTGACTACCGGCCGATCTCCCTCCTCCCCTTCCCAGCCAAGGTAATCAAAAAAATCGTAAACAGCCAACTATCCCGGTTCCTGGAAGACAGTAAGGTACTCGACACCTCCCAATCCGGATTCCGCAGAAACCACAGCACCGAGACTGCACTCATTGCTGGCACAGACATTAGGACCATGCTCGACGAAGGAGACACAGCAGCACTCATCCTCCTGGACCTCTCCGCAGCTTTCGACACGGTATGTCATCACACTCTCCGCACACGCCTCCACAACGCTGGAATCCGCGACAATGCACTCAACTGGATCTCGTCATTCCTCTCAGGCAGAACCCAGAGAGTCTGCCTCCCACCGTTCCTGTCAGAAGCCTCCAGAATCATCTGTGGCATTCCCGAAGGGTCCTAGCACAGCCCCATGCTCTTCAACGTTTACGTGGCCCCCTCTCGCCAACATCGCACAAACCCACCACATCAACATAGTTTCCTACACAGACGACATTCAGCTCATCCTCTCCCTCACAAAAGACCGTACAACTGCAAAGAACAACCTCCACAACGGACTTCACGCAATCGCCAGCTGGATGGAATCAACCCACCTCAAGTTAAACCCAGACAAGACAGAAATCCTCATCTTTGGCACCAACCCCTCAGCTTGGATTGACTCCTGGTGGCCCACCTCCCTAGGAACAGCGCCCTCACCCACCACCCACGCCCGCAACCTAGGCTTCATCTTGGACTCCACACTCAGCATGACTCAGCAGGTCAATGCCATCTCCTCTTCCTGCTACAACACTCTCCGCATGCTCTGCAAAATTTTCAAAGGGATTCCCGTCGAAACCAGGAAAACTGTCATCCACACCCTAGTCAGCAGCCGATTGGACTACGGAAACGCCCTATATGCAGGAATAACAACCAAACTCCTAACAAAGCTGCAAAGAATCCAGAATGCATCCGCCCGCCTCATTCTAGACATCCCACGCCGCGACCACATTTCCCCCCACCTCAGAGACCTTCACTGGCTACCAGTATCAAAGAGGATCGCCTTCAAACTCCTCATCCACGCACACAAGGCCCTCCACGACACAGGCCCAGCCTACCTCAACGACAGACTCACCTGCCACACCCCCACCTGCAATCTTTGCTCCGCCAGCCTCGCCCTCGCCTCCATCCCCCGCATCCGCCGCACCACCGCCGGAGGAAGATCCTTCTCTCACCTAGCCGCCAAGCCCTGGAACTCCCTAACGCTCCACCTTCGCCAGACCCAAGACCTCTTGACATTCAGGAAACACCTCAAGACATGGCTCTACGACCAGTACCCCCCCCCACCCCCCAGCATCTTGAGACCCTAACGAGTGATTAGTGCGCTCTATAAATCCTTGATTGATTGATTGATGAATGGAAGCATGTTAACCTCCGTGCAGAATAACAACTAAATCCCCATTTTGGTTTCATTCTGCTCAATAAAGTTTTCTGCTATCAAGCACTATACACAATCCGGGTACTTCTTAATTTCTAACCGGCTCACTGACTTCTCGACCAGGAAGATATGATTCTGGGTGTCACCAGCAGCAGACATTGTTCTAACTTGGTGGAATATACACGTTTAACAATGGGCAGTTCTGCAACCTGCATATGGATGACCACTTTTCTAAATGTTTGCATGTGGAGGGAGGTTTGAATCACCTCATCCAGCCTTAAAACCTTTTTTCAATCAAGGCTTTATGATTTATGGTGGCAAAATAAGTAAAAAGTTCCTGTGGAATAAATGCTTAATGGCAACCTTCCTCCAAGGTGGAGAGGTCCCCTCTGACGGCCCCTCTATGAAGTATATTGTGCTAGCTGGACTGGTGCAGACTGTTTGTTGTGCAGTACAATATTGTGCTCATGTATTGATGTAACTATATAGCTGGGGTAAGGCACATTTGATGTCGGTCAGTAGTAGTCACGTACCTTACTATCAGCCATTGGTTTCATAAGGAGTAGAAACTAGATGTTAAATACAACTTTCAAAGGGGAGAGCAGGACCTGGTTATAGTGTTTGTGTTGTGGAAAGCAGGCATTTTCCAAAATTCTATGTTAAAAGCTGTTGGCTATGACTCAATTAATGCAATCACCTCCACCTCCTCCTCCTCCTAGATGTCAGTGAGGAGGTGGCACAAGCCCATATTTACCTTCTTTTGGACTCTATAAGGTTGCCTACAGACCGTCTTAGACGACAAATAACTTTTTTGGGTACAAAAACCTCTGATTGACAATCAGTACTAAAAGGTGTAATGTGTCGAATCCTTCATAAGCAATGATCAATACAGTATTCAGCAAACGGAAGTGTTGATATAAACTTGAAAGGGCTTGCTTTTTATAGTTTATGTTTTAGTAAATTGACAGCAAGTTAAAAAAGTAATGATATGAAAAGATAAATACATGAATTAATACACGCAAGTTATAAGCCAGTGTTTAAGTACAAGCCATTTTGCCAAAAAAACTGGATCATATACTCCATTTAAAAGAAGGCATTACTACGTGCAAACTGGGAAACTGCATTACTTTCCAAAGCTCAGGAAGGCTGGGAATCCTGTTAAGATGGTATCCACATTACATTCTAGAAACCTACACACTATGAAACTGTACTGTTGTATGAAAGGGCTCCTTATCCAGGGCTAAGGTTACAACGTTCCCTTGAAAATACAGGCTCACATGATTGAAAGGCTAGCGAGTGATAAACGTACAGTCACATTACATGGAAGCCAAGTATGTTTTGCACTACAACGAAATCGAGGTGCTTGCTATTAAAATATGCATTCTATACAGTAGAAACACACACTCTACTTGCGAGAATTCCTAAATGTCAATGTGCGTTAGTTGGGGCTTTTCACAGACCTGGAAATAAGCTGCAACTCCTGAAGGACCCTGTTAACTAAGACTGGAACTAAGTGGCATAATGCACCAAATAAAAACAGGCTATAACCAAAAGTCCAGGACCAGAAACATGCTCAGACAACAGGAGCGAACAAGCTGGCATCTCTTCCTACTGAGATCGCTAGGTGGACCTTTCTTGCAATGTTCGAAGCAGAGGACTTTCACACAGAGAGTGTTGATGGGTTTTGCACTTAAAGGTGTGCTCGGAGGTTCTGGCACAGTAAAAGTCCTAACTGATGTCTTTGAACGTGCCACTGTCTGGATTTATATGTCAAGGTAATCTAAAGGTAAGTTAATGCCTTAATTCTGTCTCCTGCTCGGGGGGTGGGGAGTTAAGCTATAAATTGCTACTTTCTGGCTGGATGATGACTGCAGATAACAAACATTCAGGACCTTAGTATATCTAGTTCCTGGCCATCATGGTCATTTTCCAGGGCATCAAACGCATATGCAGCAGATCTTGCTGGAACTGATGGCATCATCAGCAGCATTCGGTTAATGGCATACTAAAAAATGATTCCTTTGTAGACTTTATTTCAATCTTCCGATTCATAGCCCATTTCCTGTAACCACAAAAGGGTGGCTGTAGACAAGTGCGTGACCGTACAGATAACACAGAGGCATGAACCTGTTTAACAGAAGGAAAAAGTTACTTACCCAGTAAGCAACTGTCTGTGGCATGTAGCGCTATAGATTAACATGCTCTGCATGCTCTTGCCATCTAGTGTTGTGCTCGGAGTGCTGCAAGTTGTTTTTCTTCGAAGAAGCATTTTCGAGTCACTGGATCGAGTGACTCCTCCTTCTCGGTGATACTGCGCATGGGGATCGACTTCTCTGTTAGACTGTTTTGCCGCAAGTGGGTGAGGAAAGGAGTGAAGAGGAAGCGTAGAGAAAGATGTCCATGCAAACATATCTACATATGTACTACTATATAGAAATATAAAGCAACTGAAATGGCCACAGGCATCAGGGGAGGAGGGAGGGTGCATGTGAACCTACAGCACTTCATGCCACAAACAGATGCTTACTGTGTAAGTAACATTTTCCATTCAATGGCATATGTGGCTGTAGATACACATGCTCTGCATAGACTGTAAAGCAGTCCCTCTATGAAAACAGTGGCTGCCTGTGGGAGTTGCAGTTGATTGGAAAAGTGCTCTTAGTACAGCTTGTCCTATACTAGCTAGCTGATGTGCAAATTCATCTACACAATAAAATTTTGTAAATGTATCATATGTAGACCATGAAGCTGCTTTACAAATGTCGGCTGTGGGCATGTTTCCAAGGAAAGCCACAGTAACTCCCTTCTTCCTGGTAGAGTGTGCCCTGGGAGGAACAGCAAGTTGTCATTTCCCTTTAGCATAACAAGTCTGAATATATTTAACTATCCACCTAGCTATTCTGCTTTTGGGTATTGGATTGCCTTTATGAGTTAATGAAAAATATATATAGAGCTGTTTAGTTTCTCTGAACTCTTTTGTTCTATCAATGTAGAACATTAATGCATGTTTAATGTCTGAACTGTGAAGCGCTCTTTCAACAACTGAGTCAGGCTGCAGAAAGAAGGCAGGCAACTCAATGGCTTGATTAATATGGAACTGAGAGACCACCAAAGGAAGGAAATTTGGAATGGTGCAAAGAACCACTGTCTCTTTATGAATGTGAAAGAATGCTTCTTCCAAGGTTAGTGCATGAAGATCACTAACATGCCTTAAAGATGTGATAGCAACTAAAAAGGCCATTTTCTATAAGATGTACTGAAGAGGACATGAGTGAAGTGGCTCAAAAGGAGGACCCAAATACGCCTAATAAGGACAATATTGAGATTACATGATGGTGCAGGGGGTATTCTTGTTGGAATGACCAGTTTAAGACCTTCCATGAATGTTTTAATTACTGGAATCCTAAAAAGGGATTTGAGTTGTCTGTTTTGTAAGTATGCAGCTGTAGCTGCAAGATATAAGTGAATGGAGTTGTAAGCTAAATTCGCTTTTTGTAAATGAAGCAAGTAACAGTCAGTGTCTGGGCCAGTAGCTTTGATGCAATTAATATGTTTCAGTTGACAGTAGCAAACAAAGCACTTTCACTTTGCAGCATAACATGCACTGGTAGTGGGTTTACAAGCTTCTCTAAGGATCTCTATGCACTCTGCAGTCAGATTTAGATAACCAAACTCTATGACTTCAGGAACCATATCGCAAGGTTGCTAGATTTGGGGTCTGGGTGTCTGACTTGACGTTGGTTTTGAGAGAGAAGGTCTGGCCTGTTGGGAAGCTTCTTGTGGGGACTTCTGAGAGATCCAGGAGTGTGGCGAACCAGGTCTGGCGTGCTCATGTTGGAGATACACGGATCATCTTGAGAAATGTTTGCCTGATCTGTCGAACTAGAAATGGAAGGAAAGGGAGAGGAGGAAGAGTAGGCAAATTTTCCCGACCAGTTCATCCATCGAGCATTGCCTTTGGATTGAGGGTGTGGGTAACTGGAGGCGAAGTTTAGGAATTTTGTGTTTTCTGCTGTGGCGAAAAGATCTATCTGAGGTGTTCCCCACTTTTGAAAGTAACTGTGAAGGACTTGTGGGTGAAGTTCTGATTGATTCATGGACTTTGTGCTGCATCCTGCGGAGCAGGTCTGCAAAGTTGCTGTCTGTTCCTGGGAGACACTCCACCACTATATAAATGTGATGGTCGAGAGTCCATTTCCATATTGTCTGAGAGAGTTGTGACCCTTGGAGTGACTTTGCCCCCCCCCCGTTTCTGAAGGTAATACAATGCTGTCATGTTGTCTGTGCGGACTAGGACAACTTTGCAGGCGAGGTGATAAATTAATGCTTTCAGGTATAGAAATACCGGCTGAAGCTCTAGGAAATTTGTGTGCAGAGATTGAAGATGAGAATTCCAATGGCCCTGGACAAAGAGGTTCTGAAGGTGAGCGTCCCAGCCTGTGTGTGATGCATCTGTTGTGAGGGTGATCTGAGGCCCAAGGTCCAGAAAGGGCTGTCCCTTTAAGAAATTGATGGTGTTCCACCATTGCAGAGAGCAGTGAGTATGGTGGTCTAACAACACTTGATCTTCCCACTGACCCTGTGACTGAGTCCACTGACAAGAGAAACTTTGCTGTAGAGGATGCATGTGAAGTCTGGCATGGGGGAACAATGGCAATGAAGGAGGACATCATCCCTCACAGGTGCATTATGGTCCTGACCGTATGTGAACAATTCTTTCAAAACTGGGGAGAAGTGACTGAAAGCTGTGAACACTCTATTCCGGATAAGGGTATGCAATCCCTAATTCTGCAATGAGTATAGCTCCTAGATATCGCTGCATCTGGAGAGGCTGAAGGTGGGTTCTGAGCAAGTATGAAACCTAGGTTGTTCAGAAGGTCCACTGTCATCTGAGAGTGGTGTTGGCATTATGACAACATGCTGGCTTTGATGAGCCAGTTGTCTAAATAAAGGAATCTGTGTACATTTTGTCTTCTGAGTTGTGCTGCTACTACTGCTAAGCATTTTGCTAAGACCATGGGAGCTGTGATAACTATGAAAGGTAGAACCCTGAATTGATGGTGTTTTCCTGCACTCATGAATTTGAGGTATTTGCAGTGTGCAGGGCGAATAAGGATATGGGAGGGAGGCGTCCTTGAGATCTAGGGCAGTCATAAAGTCACCCTCTTGTAGAAGTGGGATAACGTCTTGAAGAGTAACCATGTGAAAGTGTTCGAATAGAATATAATGGTTTATGGGCCTCAAGTCCAGAATGGGCCTGAGAGAGCCATCTTTTTTGGGAGATGAGGAAGTAAAACAGAATGTACTCCTGTTCCTTGATATTGTATTGGAACTGGCTCAATGGCTCGTTTGAGAAGAAGGGATTGTACCTCTTGTCTGACAAGGAGAAGGTGCTCTTGTGAGAGCTTGTGAGACTGAGGGGGAATGTTTGGAGGAGTAGTAATGAGTTTCAGACAGTAACCATGTTGGATAATTGATGGGACCCATTGGTCCGAAGTGATGTTGGCCCATTTGTGTATAGAAATCTTGGTCAGCCCCCGACAGGTGTGGAGTGGTGGGTGGTTAGGTGTAGGTAGTCACTGGTTAGGTAGAGGAGCAGGTGGTGGTGGTCATACCTATACCCCTTGTGCTGTTACCTCTATGGATGTCTCTATAGAATCGTCATGAGTAGCAGCTGGAAGGCTGTCTGGCCTGAGATTTGGAGGCCTCTGAGGTCGTTGGTTTGTAACCACCTCAAAATGTGGAGTGTTGAAACTCATCCTTTCCCTCTCCAACGAGCCCAACAAAACCAGACACAACTTCCACGAAGGTATGGAAATAGTCGCCAACTGGATGAGAAACAGCTGCCTTCAACGCAGCGCAAACAAAACAGAAGTACTCATCATGGGCCCTCAACCCAACACGTGGAAAGACTCCTGGTGGCCACCCACCCTCGGAAACCCGCCCACCCCCACCAGCCAAGCTCGCGACCTCGGAATCATCCTGGACTCCAACCTCAGCATGAACGATCAAATCAACTCAGTCCTCTCCATCTGCTCCGCATCCTCCGCAAGTCCTTCATGTGCATCCTCCTCGAACATAGAAAGACAGTGACACACGCCCTCATCACCAGCAGACTGGACTATGGCAACACATTCTATGCCGGAATCAACAAGAAACTCACCCGCAAACTACAAAACATCCAAAACACTGCTGTCAGAATGGTCCTCGACCCTGCCACATCTTGCACCACCTGCATACACTGCACTGGCTTCCCATAGAGAATAGAATCACCGTCAAGATGCTCACCCACGCACACAAAGCCCTCCACAACATCAGACCAGCCTACCTGAACCAGGGACTCAACCTCCACGTACCCCACAGGACCCTACGCTCAGCCCAGCTCTCTCTTGCATAAGTACCCTGCATCAGGAAAACCAGAATAAGAGAACGCTCCTTTTCCTACCTCGCAGCCACCGCCTGGAATGCCCTCCCTCGCCACATCAGACAAACCACCTCCCTCCTCAGCTCCACAAAGGATCTGAAGACATGGCTTTCTTTAAGAACCACCTCACCGGTAAACGCTACACTCCCACATCCCCCAGCACTTTGAGACCCTAACGGGTGAGTAGTTGCGCTACACAAGCACTGATTGATTGACTGATGAAAAATACCTCTTTGTGAGGGAGATAGTAAAACATAACATTTGCAGTATCCGTGTCTTTCTTCAGTTTCTCAAGGGTGGAGTCCACTTGAAGGCCAAAAATATGCTCCTTGTCAAGGACATATTCAATATTTCCTGCTGAACGTCAGGGTTCAACCCTGAGCACCTAAGCCAGGCATGCCCCCTTACTAAAACAGCAGTGTTGGTACCATATGCAGCAGTGTCAGTGGCATCTAGGGAACATTTGATGGCATTATTAGTATTTGTCTGCTCTTCAGTGATAATCTGTTGTCCCATTTTCCGGTGCTCATTGGAAGATATTGGAGGAGCTCCTCCATTCCATCCCAGTGAGCCTGATCATATCTCGCAAGTAAAGCATATAAATTGACAATACGCCAGTGATTGGCTGCTTGCGCAGCCATTCTTTTAAATGCAGCATCAATCTTTTTACTCTCCTTATCTGGAGGAGGAGAGTACTCTGTGGCTTGACTACTGGTCTGTTTACATGTTGTAGTAGCCACAAAGAATATGGTGATACCTATGCTCTTATATATATGGGGTCTGAGGGTGTAGCCTTGTACTTTTCATAAACTCTAGGGGTGATAACTCTAGAGCGAACTGCTTCTTTAAATATGTCATCAGAATGGCAAAGCATGCCAGGGAGCATGGGGTGGAACTGAAGATCCCTATGTGTTGACCTTAATATGTCAAAGAAAAAGCCTTGTTCAATGGGGTCCTTGGTAAGGTCGATGTTGTGGAAGGCAACTGCTCTAGCAATCACCCGTTGATAGGATGAAATGAAATGAAATGAAATGAAAGGGGATTTATAAAGCGCGACTGCTGCCCTAAGGCGTCCAAGCGCTGAGGATGTAGTATCTTCTGGTGGTGCAGGTTGTACGGATTATAGATCTGGATCTAGAGAGATCATGGAATCAGGGTCATATGTACCCAGGAAGCTGGGCCCTCGTGTGTGTCAACGAAGTCTCCCCCAGTGAATAATGGGGAACTCTGTGGTGTTATATCTGCTGCAGTAGGTGAGGGAGGTAAATGAGGAGGGGATGAGGGTGAGGAGAGGTGGGTGAGGGAGGTAGTGTCGGAGGAAGAGGAAAAGGCTTACAAATGGAGATAGCTGTTTCTTTGGAGGTGGTGATGTGTCCAGAGCCTCCTTAAAAGACAATTTTCTCTTGAAGATAACAGGGGGGATGCAATGATGTGCCCTGTACCTCTTGGATGTGGAGGCGGCACT
Source organism: Pleurodeles waltl (assembly GCF_031143425.1). Lineage (NCBI taxonomy): Eukaryota > Metazoa > Chordata > Amphibia > Caudata > Salamandridae > Pleurodeles > Pleurodeles waltl. Next base: position 715,847,195 of record NC_090449.1, on the reverse strand, counting down.
GACAACCTCCAAAATGGTTCAACTGGAGATGGAGTGGCCAAAGATTAACTAGAATCTTTTGGTTCCGAAGAATTTGAATCCCTTGTTTTCGTCACCAAAGTGTTTGATTGGTGCCTTCCATTGGTACAAAGCTGAGATGGTGGTTGTTCGAGTTGGTGCCGAAGTAGTCAGTGTTGAGATGGAATGAGACCACTGTCTCAGACCGAAGAAGTGGAGGTTGAAGCCAAAGACTTTGACTTAGTCTTCACAATTTTTGTTGCCGAGCGGGAAGGTGGGTGGTCCGAGCCAGTTTTTCAGAACAGGCCATGGCCAGAAGGCTGTGGCAGCCCGGCAACCTCCGTAAAGGGTCTTTTGGAAGTCTTAGAGGAGGCAGGAGGGGCAACGGTACTCACAGCTTGTGCCGGCATGACTTCTTGACTTCCAATGTCTGACTGAACGCCAGAGTCTGAGTCTTGTATGGCGAAGGTCTCCTCCTGTTCTGGCTCCTCTTGGGCGTGCTTCTCCCCGAAGATGTCCAGAGTATCTTCCGGGGCCTTGTGCACCATCTTTAGTCGTCAGGGAGCCCTCCGGTCCCAAAGCGTCTTTTTTGGCATGAAGGATCTGTAGTCTTCGCAGATGGCTTCTTGGTGGTCTGCGGGGAGGCACAAGTTACATACCAGATGTTGGTTGGTGTGCAGGAATTTGAAGTGCCACCAAGGGCAGAATCTAAACGGTGTTCTTTCCATCAGCATGGCATGCTGTTCAGTGCCATGTGGTGAGGTAGGCCCGAAAGGGCGAAAATGATCCAAAGAGCAGACGGTCGGTTCCCGAACCAAAGGAGTGAGATGAGCGTGATATTAGAGAGGCACAATCGAAGACAATACAGTCGATCTAAGGACAGACGGAAGGAAGTTTTGAAACCGGAGTGAAAGAGGAATGGAGTGAAAAGACATGTCCGAACCCGATGGTGTAGAGAAAAATAGCTAACAAAGGAGTCGATGCCCATGAGTATCATCACAGAGAAAGAGGAGTCGCTCGTACCCGTTACTCGAAAATGCTTTTTCAAACCCAACACTAGATGGCAGGAGCATGCAGAGCATATGTATTTACAGCCACACAGGGCATTTAGTGAATACTACTGATAATTCATGCTACTACTTATAATTCATGCTACAGCACAGCCAATCACCTGCTGAATCAGTACCTGAACGCAGAACCGTGCAGATGACTCACCAACAGTAACAGGTGGGTGGTTTCTACACTTCAGTTCTCAACATGGTGTCTAAAGAGAGCCTTTCTTGTTTCTAGAGGATGCCTAGCACACAAAAAAGGGAGCTATCATCAGCAAAAACGATTTGTGTTAACAAGACTGAAGACAGGTACAGGAATGATTACTAAGGACATTTACTTTTGTTGGATGCCAGTCAGGGAGTATTTGAAATGTCCCAACAGTTGATAGTCACAAACAAAAGTGCTCTTCAGGTAAATCTCTGTACTGCTTTAAACACATCATAATGATGATTCAGATAAGATACAACACATGGGTGATTTGTTGGATTTGTTTTTGGATCAATGTATTTCTTATTCTGAACAAGGTATGCGTTTGAGGTGCCTGGTCTTGCTCCCTTCAGTCACTGACATCTTACTCCATCCTGACCAGGAACCTATCTACCCACTCAAACTGAACCTCAGAAAACCATTAAGAGGCCAACAAACAGCCACAGATGCCTGGGAGTGCAAAGCCCAAAACTCTTAAAGAAATTCAACCCATAACTTCTTACCAAACACAAACTATTGATTTTTTTAAGACTCCTGGAAACAAAGAACAGTCTGGATTTCAATGAAAGGCATACCACCTCAAAGGATGCAAGTAAGATTTGTTTTAGAGCTCACCACCCTGATCCAGCTGAATTGTTATCCCCACGGACCTTCTTTTTGGCAGCATGAACCCAGTGGCCAGCCCTGCACACCATGGAGGCAAGCGGGCAACATGTATCACAGTATATATCTGTGCAATAAATTAGATGAAAACTACCTTTCTCAACTTTTAAAGCAAAGGTGATACTTCCACAGGGACCTATATAACCGAGCCACAGCAGACGCATACAGATTGGAATCCTTGCCACAGGCTGCAAAATGGTGCTTGGTGAGTGATCACGTATAGTGTTTTGTTGGTGCAGCATATGCAGCACCATATGTGGCCTTCTGCTATTCTTTCAATGCAACCCTTCTCCTGGAAGTCAATTATTAGAATCCCTGACGTAATTTCAGATTAGAATTGCAGGTTGTCTTTTCAATGAAGGAGCAATTTCATCCTCTATCTTATCTGGGTGTGTTACCCTATTGTTAACAGAAAGAAACAAGAATTGACAAAGCCAAATGGTATGACTTTAATGTGTCAACATACGAAAACATAGGCATTCCCAAATGGTGTTTACATTCACAATGTTATTACAGTAAAACCAGTACTAATGGCTTTGCCAGTGCTGGAGAAAAATAAGCAAAAAAGGATGGACTGCATGTAGTTTTGAGATGTAAAATAGTCGCTCATGTATTCATGAAGCACTTTTTAGAAGGGAGGATTATACACCAAACAGCCAATAGCAAAAGGTGAAAGCCCTACACCACTCTGGATGGAGTTAAAGCCCACTGTATATGTTAAAGAATTGGTAACGATATGCCTTGCAGACTATTCCACTGTACAGCCAGACCTAAAAATATGGGAGGAAATAAAAAGGCTTAACTGTAAGGGTCAATGCAAAAATGTCTTATGTCTGATTGCAATAATTACTTTGTTATATTGTCAGTTGCACCACATCACGTGAGAATTAGATGTCAGTGTAGGAAATATCTCAGAGAATGTTATCTTTCAGCTGTTATTAACACATAGTACTTAACACTTGTTGAGGCAAACAGATAGAATTCCTCAAAGTTGAATTTTTATTGGCCTAAAAATAATACTCACAAATGGGTGAGCTAGTCTGATTCAGACACACCAAGTGTAGCAGAAAATCAGGATTCCGTTTGTGGTTGTCCCAAGGCCCGCTCATGATGGCTCTGAAAATATGCTTTTTTAAAGGTTTCACATGGCACCACCCCTTCCTCTACGGCAGTGGTCTCCAAACTTTTGAATGCTGCGCCCCCCCCAGTTGGAAAATAAAAATCATTGGGCCACCCTTCATAATTTTTCACAAATATTTTATAAAGATGGCAATGTTTAAATATGTCTAGACGTATTTAAACGTTGCAGTTAAGTACAGTTACCTTTTTAAAAATTGAATAACTGCTTTTGCTTTAAACAAAGGCCCGTTACCTGTATAATGCTTCTTTTGGCCAGAGTCTGGCACCTCCCCTGGGACCACTTGAGGCCCCCCTCGGGGTGCCCGCCTCTCAGTTTGAAGACCTCTGCTCTACGCCCACCCGCTCGAGATAGGCCACTGTAGCCTTTCCTAGTCAATCACTCCCTAGGACACGGGAGGAAAGAGTCAGCCAATTAACTCATTGTGACGCAGGAAGCCTTGTCTGTTTCTATCCCAAAGAGGACAACTCGCTCCTAATTAAGAGAGAGGTCGGAGAAATAACCTATTTTTTCCCATTTAATCACGATACTGCTATTTTGTTTGGATATCCTGCACAGCAGAATTTCACATAAAATTGCCTCACCTTGGGTCGTCAAAACCCTCAACAGAATCTGAAAACATAATCTCCACCTGGCAAGGAACAATAAGATGGTAAGACACGCTTAGTCAAAAGGGAAAAGTAACACAGGATGCAATAATCACAGAATACCGATGAGCATGAGAGACAGGATTAATACAAACTACCCTTTGTCATCACCTGCTGGTTGATAGACGAACTCTTGAAAATAAATCCCGTGGACAGCACGGCCTTTTCAAGAAGGGAATAACCACTGCTTAATGAAAAGCGGAATAAGCCAATCCTGCTGGGCCAAACAATGAAGGGAGGTCTAAAAGGGTTTGATCTTTTCCTTCTGTGGATTCATTTGTGCAGTCTCGGCCATGCAGGTAAGCACATAGCCAGTGATCTGAACAATGAAATGAACTTGTGACATGCCTATCCACTGTGCATAAAATAGTTTGGACGTCAAAAGACCTAGCTGAAGTGCAAGCCTTGTTAAAAAAACAGAACACTAATAGAAATAACAGGACACTGTGCAGTACCATCAAGCACAATTAAAGGTTTCCTCCCAGAAGGGAACGTATTTTAATTTGTCAAATAGGAAGGATGCTGATGAACATGTCAGATTTATCAAACAACCTCAATGTGCAAAGGATGATAAACAATAACCTACTGGTGGTTGCCAGTAGACAGATATAGTTAGGAACATGTTTCCATAGGAAAAGCCTTTATTAACTAGATAAATCTTTGGCGCCATTTGACAAATCTTCACAAAATTTTAAAATAAAAGCATGCCATCGATTCTTGTTGTGCCTGGAAAGTTTTGGGGCGATCTCTCAAGCGGGGGTTGTGAAAAACAAAAAAAGGGGGGTGAAAAAAAGTGTTTCCCCTATGTTAATTCTCATACAACCACAGCCCAAGCCGCTGAACGATTTACACCAAATTTGGAAGAAAGGTAGATTTTGTTACGCAGATTATGCTTTCAGTTATTTGGTGTAAATCCGTTGAGTAGTTGTTGAGAAATTTAAGGAAATCAAAATTTGTATACCTAGGGCCACGGTTCCTCCGTGATAACTTCACGAAGAATAACAAACTTGTGCAGGGGAATGCAGAGCTTTGTTTGGCTGCCAACACTTCAACCATGAAGTGTTGGCAGCCATCTTGGGGCTCAGCTTCAGTCAAGCCCCAAGAAAAAATGCAGAAAGAAAAAGAAAAGAGGGCAGGGCACGAATACCCTGACCCACTAGCCTACTAGCCTTGGTCTAGGGGCCCCAGAGAGACTCCAACACACTTATAAAAGCAATGGAAAACAAAAAAATATTGCTGCAAAATGTGAGATTTTATGGCAAAAAGTGAAAAAAGCAAGTGCAGTCTCCCATGCTTGTTTTTAATCAAGCCCCCCCACCCCCCCGAGTCGGCAATGTCCCAGGGGCATACAGAACTTTAAAATAAAATGCATGGCCCCCCCATTCCAAGAGCTTATTTATACCCCGGGGACCACCACCTCCCTGAGGCTAATGTGAATATTAATTCAGGGTGCTGAGTGGACCCTCCGGCCCCGAGACCAGGACTTCCCTGGGGCTAGACTCGAAAAATAGTATTGGGGGTGCACAGACACCATTGGACATGGATATTTACCCAAGGATGCAGAAAGAACTGACCCCACTTGGGTAGATATTTTGAGCAAAACTGTGGACTGCTGTTGGACAAAAAGGGCACAGGAGGTTTCTTTGTGGGTGAATCACTCACACAGCTACTGACGCACCAATTCACGGACATACTCAGAAGCTCACGCACCCACTCACAGACCCACACAGACACTCATGTTCCCATTCACAGACCCACTCAGAGACGTATGCACCCACTGACTTCCCCACTCAGACCCTCACTCACTCACAGACCCACTCGGACACTCACGCACCCGCTCAGAGACTCATCCATCCACTCACAGACTTTCACAGACCCTCATGCACCCACTCACAGACCCAGTCAGAGACTATCACACTCTTTCACAGACCGACTCGGACACTCACACATCCAGTCAAAGACCCACTTAGACACTCATGCACCCACTCACTCACTCTCACAGATCCACACATGCACTCCTACATCCACTTACACAGCTATGAACACACCCATACAGTCATAAATGTACCCACTCACAGACCCATACAGCCACTCACACACCTGACTCAGAGACCCATGCAGCCATTCCCACATCCACCCACCTACCTATAAAGCCACTCTCACACACACCACTCTCAAAGGTTACAGTGAGGAAATACAATTTGATTTTTTTTTTAAATTCACTGAAAAAAACAAAGATTACAGGGACGAGTCATCAATGATGAAATCAGTTATGTCGTTGGTCATGTCTTGAGTGATGTAATATGTGAGGTCATATGCAGTGCATTGTGGGGGCATAAGTTATAGTTAGCTCAGGAAACTATAACGGATAAATATCAATGGTTCTGTACAAGTGAAATCTGAGCCTACAAATAACGTCCCTGTAACCTTTGTATTTTTTCGGTGAATATAGGTAAAATAATCTCTACTGAGCTGGGGGACCAAGCGAGTAACCGTTAGTGATTATGCACCTACAATTGTGATAACATTTTGCAAATTCTGTCAGTTCCTGATAAAGTTAACACAGCCTCACCATAACCCGTTGCCACCAAATTTTATATTTCACACATCATTGCACACCCAAGTCTTCAGGAGGCACACCCACACTCCTTGGAAACAAAGCACCTGGTAGGCAATGCTTACCAAGAGTTTCACATTTCATCAATCTACCTGTTCCTTGGAATGATCTTCCTTGTCAATCGGTTAGGTTTTTGACAGCTGAAGCTCCCTGATAGTAACTGGTCAGCTAAGCAAACCAAAGCTGCAGGGTAAGTTTGTTTTCATTATTAAAGTTTCTCAGCTGTCCAGCCGGCTGCTCCTGACCCCTCCGCAATTAGAGAACAGATATTTTCAAAGCATCTCTGTGCCTGGATAGACCTCCCGCCACACGCTGCTAGGGCTTAGTACTACTGTTCGAGTCTGATACTGAATTCAAAAGGATCCTACTGGGGAGGTAAAGAGACAAAGCAAGGGATTTATCAAAGCAGGAGCTGCAAGTCACAGAATGGGTTTGGATACTCCATGCCTAACACTGGCATTTGAGCAGGGCTCTAATGTGAATATTTGACAACTCTTCAGTCCCGCTCTGGACCTACATGAGTGTGACTATGCAAATGCATCTGGGACCAGAGTCCTTATGAATAAACATGATTCCGGCAGCTGTCAGAGCGTTAAAGTCTGGCAGAACAAATGGAAGTGGACAAGTCTACTCTAAGCCAATTTGCTATGAATACATTTTGTACTGCAAAGGCAGAGAAGACTATGAGGAGAAACAAGATTAAGTAAAGCAAATTTAAAAAAAGGGTAACAACTAAAAGAACATTTGGCATAAACATCAAAAATATCCTACAAAATAAATGTCATTCATCCAGGCTTAAAACATTTAAATGAGGCCAGGCTGACCTTTGCGGACAGAAAGGTGGAGAGTGCATGACAGGTCTCACAGAGGATGTACCATTGATATTCAGTAGCTGACCAACCCTATGGTTACTGCCATCCTAAAGAATATTGTCTCCTGCCAGGCACATTCAGTGCAGTGGCTGAATAACTGTGCAGATCAGAACTTCTAAATAATTCAACAAGAGATTTTGTGACATTGCAGCTTTTGGTGTAGCGTCTTCCGGATTGCTCAATGGAGGAGGCCAAAAGAACAAGCCACACCTTTTTTCTTAATTTTATTAATGAACTCTAGTTTGAATCACACATACTTGAGAGACAATAACAAAGAATACACAGGAGGAAACTCAGGGGTGTCATTTCACCAAATCACATGGCTATGCTAAGTGGCAGTAAGTGCTCTTCACCAACTGATGACATCGCAGGAAATGACAAACAATCTTTAAAGTCCCCCTATGATGGCTGTCCACTGTGCGGTTTGTACTCAAAATCTGAAGCTACAGAATGTATGCGAAATGTTATTGATACCTGAGAAAAATTACCTGCTACTTAATGTCAAGGTGTACTTGGTCAGTAGTCAGATTGGTTAAATTGCATGGATTGCAACATGGGCCACCTTGATTGCCCTTAAATAGCGCTGCCAGAAGTGGTGGTGGACATGAATTTCATATCGGGTATGGTTACACCTATACCTTAGACCTGCCGATAAAACTGACTTTTTCCTAGTTACACAGTTTCACCAGTAGGGTCAGTACTTAATCTGAGTCGGTGGTTACAAGTGGGGCCCACTGGCACTCATTTTTAGAAACCATCATCAGACATTCACTCAGAGCAAGAGAACACAGTAGGGGCAAAGAAAGAGAAAAACTGAAAAACTGACACAGCAAGACAGGGATAGGGAGTGTCTCTGGTGGTGGATGAAAGAGGTATAAGGAGGCATCAGCACTTCCCTGCATTGGAATTCGGCAGACCCCCAACACTCATAGCAACAGCCGCGGGCATCTCACCAAAACTGTAGTCCCTATCGCTTATTTATTTCCAACTTAAGCTAAGAGAAGGGTATCCTTTATAAACTGTCCTTAACAATCAGTTTTTAAAATTTGCTTGGTTACCTGCCCTCAAAGAATCCAAATATATAATATTTAAAAAGCTCACTTCCTTCTTCCCAAGCTGCAAACATTGGTGGTTCCACCTTGTGTTTTTTTATGATCTTAATTAGCGGATGCCAATTCTTGTCGGCCTCCCGCATTCTGCTTTATTTCTTTCAACCATCCATCAATATCTCAATTCACCTACTTCTTAAATTATGCAACACTGCTCACATCACACCATCTTATCAGCTTCAATGTAATTTTGTTTACGTTGTCTTCAGATGTGACTATGTTCTGGCTCTTCCATCCTTTGGACAGCCATTTCTCCTAGAAGTGCACCCTCCACAAATAAAGTTAGTTCTGTTTTTGCTTCCACTTGTTGCTCCCTCTCTCAATGCCCACTCTTCCTTTCTAGGCTGGACCCTTTCAATAACCACTTTCGGTGCCGCTCAATATTTACTCACTGTAATCTGTCTCCTGATATACCTTTGAATGTGCACCCCTGTCAGTGTGACAATTTATATCGATAGCGCTATAGAAAGAAACAATAAATTAAAGAAACATGGAAACATACAGAACTATCTGGAAACAATTAACAAATATTTAAGAGATGACGAAAATATTAACGAGCTTGCGAACGGGATTTCCTTTAATATTCCAAAAGGCCGAAGTCATCTTATTAACAGCAACAACAAAAGTATACCCCTCCTAGGCTAAAGACCTTCAGAATTATCTCAAATATGTACTGCAACATTAGACACTGCACTTTACACAGACTCGATTTCGATCCGGGTTTTGGGGGCTCAGTTTTTCACACAATTGGCCTGGTTGAGGATGTTGGGACCCAATGGTTGAAACCAGGATGTGCTCAACACTTTGCCAGGTATGAGTAATAAACAACTTCAGATATAAAACCCAACTGTTTCTTCATTCCTGCCCTGGTCAAGGACTCTCACAGGAGTTCTCAAACTGCTCAGGCCAATACCTCTCTCTTAAGGCTGTCTACCTGAGCTGTAGGCCTCAGCTTCAGGCTCTGGCTGAAAGAAAGAGACAGGGTCTTTAAGACATGTTGTATAACCCGAGGCAGAGGGGTACAATGCCATTACAACACTTCAACCACAGAGGGTAGAACATTCAAAATTAAATAGGGAGAAAATAAATACTGCAATGTTGAAGCAGAAGATCAGTACCACCCGTTACTGGCCCTGAGCACTTCCTGTCTTCAATGGAGCTCTTCAATGTCTTAATCACTCACCAGTACCTTTTGGACACTCTATCACGAAATGAGCAAGGACATACATGTTTCCAAAATTCATAAGTCCTTCAGGAAAATCGGATCAACATTCTTAAATCTAGGTCACAAATTTGTGCACAGAATATCATCTCAATGTCGACCCTTAAGTGGTTGTCCTCTTCGATTTGTCTCCTAATGTGGTTGCCACATGCATGGCATAGACCGAAATTGGCCCTGTTCCAAAGGGAAGAGTTCCAGAGTGCTGTTAAACTCTGGTGCCTTGGTAAACTCAACCTACAGACAGGGTCAAGAGCAGTGAAAGAATCAGAGCTTGCAATGTGGTGCTCCTGTGTAGTGGTTGCCTTTTCTTTTTAATATGGGGGTCTGTGTAGCGGCGGCACTGCAAATCACAAGGGAAGGGGTGGACATGGAGGGAAGAAATAAAAAATAAAATAAAATAAATTAAACTTATCTTCACAAACGCCGCAGCCTCACTCGTCGTTCCTCTGTCGTCAATGTCGTGTCCCAGCATTCACTAGGACACCTGCACATACTCCCAAACAATCCTGGTCCAGCTTTTATACTAAACTTAGCATGAAAGCAACACCAGGATTGGTCTGAACGTCTCGGACTGCCATTCAGACACAGCGGCAGGGTCTGTGTAGTTTATCCAGCCCGGCTGTGTGTAACAGCTGGGCTGGAGAAACCTAAGTGTGCATGTGTGTTTGACCCGCCTGAGACGGCCGGCCAAATACACATGCGCTAATAGGTGCACTCTCTCATCACCCCACCTCCCGTGGCCCAGGCCCACCCCTCCCTACACTGCTGGCTGACCCAGCAGCAGAAAAATAAAACGATAGTCAAACAATCGTTTTATTTTTCTGCTGCTGGGTCAGACAGAGGGGTGATGCTCCTTCACCAGAGCGAAGGAGCTGCCCCTGGGTCTAGGTCAGGTTTTAATATTTACAGTCATTTTAATTTAAGATAACTGTGCCATGCACTTTATAATGTCTATACACGTTTAAATGTCAATTTAGTTGAAAAAAATAAATGTACAATTTAGTGCTTAATGCGGGCTCTGATTCTGCCTAGAAAGTACAGTAGACTGCATGAATGAATGGAGCAAGCACATAAACTGGCGATGATGGCCCAGATTGAGAGAAAACTGTTTTTCACTTATGAGAGAAATCTTTGTGCGAAAACAACTGCCTGGAATGTTTAACTATTCTGACACTGGATGGGAGCTGCCTTTCACGCTGTGGTAGTTTTCTGTGTCATATATGTTCCAGTACGGCCGTTCTCCAAATGGGAGATTATCAAAATGGAAAATAAAAAAATTGTTAGACTGCTGACTGCACTGTCGATCCAAGCTATTGGCCGGGGGGGGGGGGGGGGGTAAGGGCCATGTGCAGTTTGTAAGGGATGGACAGAAATGGCACTTCATAGTTATCTCAGGAAATAAATGCATTACCTTGACCAATGTCAAGATTGATAACATTCAGGGACAAAGGTCAAGGGGGCCCGCCATTGTCCACTGACAGAAAATAGATGTTGCTATTTTACCTGAACCGCAATTATATGTTAAATTGGATTTTCAATCCATCGTGTAATGGAAGGACGACCTGAGCCTGGCGGGGCCCTAATTACTCTGTCATTTTACACACTAAAACTATAAGGATGTCTAAAGTGTGACAGGACGCTAGAGCCAGTGAAAGCGTGCCTTATAAGGGTACAGTTTAGGAGCTCGATCTATTTTAAGGCAGAAAATCAAGTTAAAAGCCCACATTTGTATTCACTCCACGTTCTTTTGGGTTTGTAAACATGCAGAATTTTGAGTCAAGACGCTCTATACAGCATGTGGGCGTAAGCACGTCATAACTTTCATAAAATGAAATGAAGACTTGACAAACACAAATAAGATTCAGAAACACGAATATGTAATTACAAACTGTATGGTTGTTGTACCCACCATACGTCTTTCACAAATTGTTCTCGATGGTACACGGGTAATGAGAAATGTCAAGTTTTTATACATTAGCTCCTAAACTCAGTAAACATCTCACTGCACAATTTGGAATCTCGCTAACGTATTCCCACCTCCAGCATTAGGAAAGATAGGGGGGGGGGTGCAAGTGGAGTGTTACAGATGAATAAGGATTATCAAAGGAATGACAATGTTCTGCATAGCTGTATTGTACATACCAGCAAAGAACGGCTCAGTGCAGCGCGATCCTCTTAAAGTTCATCATATGAAATATATTTTACATGGTGCCAGCTTGCAGTAACAGACTCTTTGAGAACACAGGAGGTTATGAAGTAAACTTCCCAGCATATAAATGAATTCTGAAGAAGAAGCTATTTTAAATAGTTTACATCGTTTGGTTCCATAGGCGCATCTGAATTGGAAACTAATTTTATGTGAATCGAACGGCCAAAATGGATTTCGTACTTTTTGTGTTTCGTTTCTTTTTGTCAATGGTGCGGGCAGTAAACTTCTATTCAGCTTGCTTCCTCTTTATCCAACGTTCTCTGTTATTCGTCATATCTAACCCTTCTGTGTCAATTTCCCTCCTCTGGAGTTGTAGTTTTTAATCTTTTACGGCAAATGCCCTGTGCCACCTTCCAACCCCCCCCTGGTCTATCTTGGGATGGGCAAATGATTAAACTTTATTTAGCTACGGTCGTTTCGTCAAAAAACTTTGCATCGGTGAGCTGAAGTTTCCAGAGTTCGGCAGACATTGCCGAAGTCACAGCTAAACCCACCCTGGCAGCCTCTGCCCTAATTTGTTGACATAAGGTGGTCCATAGACAGGTTATCTTGGGCCAGACAATATCAAAGTAAGCTGGTGAAAACTCTCACTAAACAGGTCACTGGTGTCACGGAGCGAGTATTTGTGCTCGGGGACATGGAAGTATGTGATAAAAATATTGAGATGACACAAGGGTCAAGTCCTGATGAACGCCCAAGACACTGCCAGGATCTCAAATTAAAGCAGAAACATGTCGAGCCCATATCTGATAGTGTCCAATTAGCACACTGCTTTTTCACCTTGTGAGAGGTGTAGTAAATGCATCATTTGAACCACCACAGCACTATTTTAAGAGCTGATTGCCCTGTCTTCTCAAGGGAACAATTTCACCACGTGGTAGTTACCTTTCTGTTCTTCACACATCAGAATATGAAGAAAGGTTGCTCACACCAAAAACAAATTACAAAGCACTCATGGTGAAGCCAATGTTCTTCCTGTGGGGAACAGACTATGATGAAGCATGCCACACTGTGAGGGTGAAAGTTCAGCCTCTTTTAAGAAAAATAACTTTTTACCAACGAAGAAGCCTGAAAGGAAGGCATACAACAGAAAGGGACATTGCTTGACTGCTCTGCCACTAGGACGCAGTACTATATTCTTGAAAGACACATCTTCAGGGGGACATGCTTTGTCCCATTATGCCCCCTCACTCCACCGTGTGGTTCATGTTTGGTAGAGGAGGTGGACTCTTACGGACGCTTCCACAATATTTTCCATTCAAAAGCATACATTTGCACATACAATCTGGTGAATCTCCTTAGTACAGATGACAAAGCGGGCTAAAGGACTGGCATGGGAATGTCAATAAGTGCTCCTTTAAAAACATATGCACTTAACACAAAGCCTCCCGATGAGATGCAGGTATCATTCCTTTGGTTGCAGTAATGAAGCTCAATATAGGAGCCATTTAAATCTATCTATCCCAAAATGACAAATAAAGCTTGCTATTAATATAATTGCTTTTTAGTAATGTTGCATGATCTCTCAGCAAAGATGTGTTTCTGGGATCATGAAGTTTTGCCAACTAAATATTTCAATATCACCCCAAAATTATTAAACCGTTATTGCTATCCTGGTGCTGTTCATCACGAATGCATGACACTGACCCAGAGTATATTAAATTACTATTATCCACTACTTTTATAGGTTTTTGTAAATTACTCAACATCGTTTTCATCACTGAAGGTGTAACAACAAATTAAAAAAATGTAAATGTTTACATAGAACTAAGTTCTGGGTATTAGTCTGTTTTTCAGTGCTTCCAATTATGAAAGACAACAGAATCTCTGCATGAGTAAAACTATACTTTCCTGAAAATTGCATAATGTTGTGAAGCGGGGAGTCCCAGAGTAGGAGACAGATTTCCATGTTGCTCAGAGTACAGCTTGGTCTTGAATGGTACAATGCATAAGCAGGCTCCACCAATAACTTATGCTTTGAAGGCAGTAGCATACTAACACTGTATCCACTACTCCATACCTTATCCCTCCTTCCATGCAGTGGCAACACGCCAATGGATTTCTAGCTTTACCACTTCAAACTATCCCTTATTTTAGATCTGTGCACTTCTGTCTGCAATCCTGAGCCTGTTAATTAATATAAAATGTCTACCTGAGTGGTTATCAGGTGTTCACAGTAACAACGCAACATTAAGAGCTGCAACAATACAAGTATTCGTAATGGGTAGTCGGAAGGTGGACGCAACAGTATGAATCAGCACATGTGGAAAACAAACATTAGAAGAAAAAAAAAAAATATATATATATATATATATATATATATATATATATCCACAAAGATGTAGATATGGTTTCAATATGTCTGATCGCTATCACAAAATACTGTGTACATCAGTATGCCTTGCTGGTAAACCGGTGTACATCAGCAAAGCGTACGACTTTACCATTGGAACCATTTGAGAAATTAAAATAATGTTCGAACAATAATGAAAATGAAATGTCATTACTACCTAAATCCATGCTTTTGGATTTTCGAGTTTTTACAAACTCCATCTGAGTCGCATCCGTAAATTGTTTGGTGCGTTTCTCTGACATACTTTGGCGCCCAAATCCCTCTCGCTGGAAGGCAAGTGTTGGATCAGCATCTGGACTGAGGGTGCTGTGAGGGAAGAATGAAAACCAATGAATCAAGAGCATGCGAAATATTTGTGAGATTTAACTGGAATATTCATTTGTTTGGCACATTGCTCCAATCTACAGATGTATTTCAAGGTGAATACTGCCAGGGTGAGGAAATATAGACCAAGACCTTTGTTACATCTTCATATTAAAAAAGAAAACATCGACAATAAAGGCAACGAATGACTTGGGAATGATGCTGTGCCGACTCTAGGCAATCGGCATATATTAATCTTGCATCAGAAGTGCCCGTCTGTCAAACCAATATTTGGCACAGTTAGCGTCTGCCAACTCCAGAGCAAAAAAATGTAACAGATAAACAAATGTCAGACCACATATCACATTGAACAGCGCGATTATAAGCAGATCAAATCTAAGGCTCAACAAAGGAACATCTGCCACTTTCAAAATGTTGTCATTCCGATATTTAAAAAAAGTACTAAAAAGAAAGCAGTGTACTACCCTGTAAGCTGACAACCACTCGTGCTGTTTTCAAGGTTTAAGAGCCAAGTACATTAGTGGACATATCATCTGGCTTTCAGTGATCAATATGTTTGACAAAGTAATTAACAAAACGTCATTACTGCCTCTGTACCAGGGCATTAACAGCCATTAACTACTCACCCACAACAAATAACTTAAGTCAAAGTCCGCAAAATGTTTTGAAGAAACAGCCATTACTGCCTAGCCCCATAAGAACATAAGGCTGAGGAGGATTTATTGGAGGAGTTCTAGGACAGATACAGCCAAGGAATTGCACCATAAATTAGTGAGTTAGAGTGTGCAGGAAGCCAAAACATTTCTGTACTACTTCAGTGTTTTTTTTTTAACTGAACAAAATACTATGCTAAGGTTTTAGGTCTGTTGCCTTCCCTTAAAACTCTCGGTTTCTGTGCAATAGATATGCACTTTTTCACTTTAACCAATGTGAAAAGCAGAACTTTTTGTGGTATTAAAAACAAAGTTTAATTTAGGTATGTGGACATAAATGAAGAGAAATAAACACGGGGCACATACTGATAAGGCAATAATGGATGCAGAACTTTGGGATGTGATATGGTTAATAAAGTGGCAAACTTTTTATAGTCTTAACTAGTATGCTGTTGGAACTCCTGTATGCAGCATCAATTAAGAGGTTCTTGGCTTCACTCCTATCCATGTTGACTAATTTTACTACAAAGTTCTCGCACTCAAGTGGTTGGCTGGCCTTCACATTCTCGAGTGACATTAATTACCGTATTAGAGATGATATATTTGGAGGGGGGGGAATCAAACTGCCAATGCAGACATCAGTTCAGGGTTGGTGAAGGCAACAACAAAACAACAACTATTGCACTGAATTATACCTCGTCCAGTCAGAAAAACTATCACAGGGCAGAAGACGTCCTTAGAAAACACGATGCCCACATTTTGAGGGACAATTTAAGAGTGGTCCCTGCTAGCTATAAAGCACCTACGGCCCCTACTATGGAGCCCACTTGGAAGTACATGGCATGGTTGGAACTCTGGGAGGGAAAATCCGGGCAAGTCTAGTGTAGCTAAGATACTGCAAAGAACGGTGTGGCTGTTAAGCACCGTGAGACAGACGTAAAGGTGATAGCCGGGTGGCAATGCGTACCAAGACCTCAGGAGAATGTTTATGGCAGTGTTGATGAGAAGAGACCTGCGAACCATGTCTGGTGGTCACGCCTGGACATGCAGTTATACTGGAAAGAGGTCCCAGCAGCAACTAAAAGACAACGGGGATCCCCGTCCGACTGGAACCAGCCCTGCTAATTCTAAGTTTGAATAGAACTGATCTACCAATTATTGGTCACTGCAAAGATGATCATTGCAAGTAACTTGTCAAAGAGACAGGGCACCCTGTGGCGACGTTGTCCCTAAAATTGAGGGACATAATGGCCCATGCTAGTCTTACGTCCTACTTCCATTAAAACGTTTTTTTACAGTGCTGTCAGCTCCTCGTGTATATGTCTGAATAAAAGTTCAGTTTTACCTTCCCCAAGACTCAGCGCACACCACTACACTGTTGAAATAATTTGTTATCTTTTGTGTATTCCTATTTGTTGTGTGGCAAACTGTGAACTCCATCCACCTTAGGCAAGGAGGGAGGGAGTAACTGTTGAAGGGATAGCTGGGGGTGCAAAGGCAGACGAATTTATTCTGTGACTGAAACCTCTCAGTCATCCCTGGACTGCCAAACGAGCTGCAATGCCGTAAAATGCCCAATAGTAGACTGCAAAAATGCAAAATAATAAAAGTTCTAGATCACCTGAGTAGTCTCAATTCAACAAGTTCTGAAGGTTTCCAATGATAATTAGCACCAGCCAACTGATCTTGAATCCCAGAAGTCAGTTACTGGCCGTGACTGATGCTCACACCAACAAGGCCTGAAGCAAATGACAGCGCCCACTTTCATTGTGATTTGCACCTGTCAGCTACACCGCTGATTTAAATGGCTTGGAAGGTGCCAAGGGGACTGCGGATTGTAAATATTACATGAATCTGCATAGCCTAGCGGAATGAAGTAGATTCATCTTTATTAAATGCGTCGTTGAATAATTCTTCCACCTGTGGTTGACGGGGTTGTTTTGCTGTGCAGAAGCTCAGCTGTTTGCTTTTAGTTGGACATCGGGGTATGAGACTGGCACTCAGACCGCATAACAACTCATCCTTAAGTGCATTATGGAGCTGAATGCGTCTCCCGCATTCTTACCGCCCAGACCTACCAGGGAGGTGGAAACATGGTTACAATGAGCGCTGCACTCCATCTTTGTTCGTGGGTTCCTCCCCCCGCTACTCAGAAGCATGAAAGCCGGCTTTTTGGTTTGAATGCAACAATTTTCATGTGTGGTAAAAGCCCTTGGAATCCGTGCCCATTACAGAACATTTTTAACATCTCAGAGCATGAACTATCGGACAGGATACCGATATCTTTTGCTCTGGACTAAAGTGTAATGCACTCCTGTCTTTTACTAAACAGAGGCAGTACCTCTAAGTCCTTTCATTTCCTGTTGCTAATGGATACGTGGAATATGTAAAATGGAGGCGCCCTGTACGGGTTAGCTCGGAGGCAGAAAGGATACCGTTTGGAAAATGAACAGAGGGTTATCCAAACAAGAGGGGCAGCTGTTCCGAATCACGGAGGCAAATTAATGCTATTCCAGCCTGACATTATCTCTGTAATCCCTGATGGAAATATTATGAAAACAAAGGGGCCAAAAGGGGAGGATTAAAACGAGGAATTTTAATAATAGCGAGGGTCACCAGGCGGGTAGATTCTTTAAAGAATCAGTCCTCATCCCATAATATTATTTTGCAATCTATAAAGGCATTAAAAGTAAAAAAAAAAACTTAAAAATAGGCACTACCTAATTTTAAGAGTACAATAAAGTGCCTTGGCTTAATTCCAGCGTATCGCATTCCGTGTGGGGTCTTTTGACTCGCAGCTGCCCAGGGTGCTACAATTAAAAGACATATAATGTTACATTCCTGGTAATTTGCATAATAGCGTCTTTATCTTTTAATTAGCATACTGATGGCTTCGTCTTAAAATATGTAGATCAATTTACTACTGTGGTTTAAGGTTCAATCGCCAACATATTTTGTTTGTTTAACTTTTTATTTTTTTCAACCAAACACAAGGTCAAATGTGCTTACAGTGTAATGTAGTCTAAAGGTCACAATGGAAAAAAAACAGAAGTACATTCTGATCGAGACTAGTCTCTATTTGCAAGTAATTTTTCCATATGAAGAAAACCATGTACAGTCTGCAATATAGCAAGAGTGAGCTAGTCACACCCCAGGAAACCCATTTCACACAACTACTCTCATATCACCTCATGCCCTCTATGTATATGGTTGCTGCAAGTTGCAGGGGCGGCTCCTCCGTTGTGGCAGAGGAGCGTTGCCCACCCCCCAGCAGCTGCAAAACTTTTACAGTAAAAACATAATAAACGATTTTTACTATGCTTTTACTGCAAAAGGGGTAGGGCCACGGGTGTGACAGAGGGGGAATGCTGTGCACCACCCCCCTCAATGTGTGCATGTATGTTTAGCCAGCCATCTCGGGCCAGGCAAACATACATGCGTGGCAACGCAGTGCTGGGCTTGTGAGAGTAGGCAGAGGCTCCCACTCTGCCTCTGTGCGCCCTGGCTGGGCCCTCCGCCCAATCCTAATGCTGCTTTCATGCTGCCAGCAGCATGAAAGTAGTGTTAAGATTGGACACAGAGCAGGCTGGGAGCCTGCGCCTGCAGCTGAGGAGCGGAGCGGTGGTGACACGCCAAAAAACGAAAAAGGTACACTTAAAAAAAATATATTTATTACATTATTTTTGTCATAATCTGCACACCTTGCATGGTAACAAGAACTCTCCTGTATTATGGAATATTTGGCAGCACAAGACAATGAAACACCATCTCATCTCAGATACAACCTGTGAGAAAGTAGCCTCTTTCTAGCCTTGTTACCCCCACTTTTGGCCTGTTTGTGAGTGTATGTCAGGGTGTTTTCACTGTCTCACTAGGATCCTGCTAGCCAGGGCCCAGTGCTCATAGTGAAAACCCTATGTTTTCAGTATGTTTGTTATGTGACACTGGGACCCTGCTAGTCAGGACCCCAGTGCTCATAAGTTGTGGCCTATATGTATGTGTTCCCTGTGTGGTGCCTAACTGTCTCACTGAGGCTCTGCTAACCAGAACCTCAGTGGTTATGCTCTCTCATTTCTTTCCAAATTGTCACTAACAGGCTAGTGACCATTTTTACCAATTTACATTGGCTTACTGGAACACCCTTATAATTCCCTAGTATATGGTACTGAGGTACCCAGGGTATTGGGGTTCCAGGAGATCCCTATGGGCTGCAGCATTTCTTTTGCCACCCATAGGGAGCTCTGACAATTCTTACACAGGCCTGCCACTGCAGCCTGAGTGAAATAACGTCCACGTTATTTCACAGCCATTTTACACTGCACTTAAGTAAATTATAAGTCACCTATATGTCTAACCTTTACCTGGTAAAGGTTAGGTGCAAAGTTACTTAGTGTGAGGGCACCCTGGCACTAGCCAAGGTGCCCCCACATTGTTCAGAGCCAATTCCCTGAACTTTGTGAGTGCGGGGACACCATTACACGCGTGCACTACATATAGGTCACTACCTATATGCAGCTTCACAATGGTAACTCCGAATATGGCCATGTAACATGTCTATGATCATGGAATTGCCCCCTCTATGCCATCCTGGCATAGTTGGCACAATCCCATGATCCCAGTGGTCTGTAGCACAGACCCTGGTACTGCCAAACTGCCCTTCCTGGGGTTTCACTGCAGCTGCTGCTGCTGCCAACCCCTCAGACAGGCATCTGCCCTCCTGGGGTCCAGCCAGGCCTGGCCCAGGATGGCAGAACAAAGAACTTCCTCTGAGAGAGGGTGTGACACCCTCTCCCTTTGGAAAATGGTGTGAAGGCAGGGGAGGAGTAGCCTCCCCCAGCCTCTGGAAATGCTTTGTTGGGCACAGATGTGCCCAATTCTGCATAAGCCAGTCTACACCGGTTCAGGGGACCCCTTAGCCCTGCTCTGGCGCGAAACTGGACAAAGGAAAGGGGAGTGACCACTCCCCTGACCTGCACCTCCCCTGGGAGGTGTCCAGAGCTCCTCCAGTGTGCTCCAGACCTCTGCCATCTTGGAAACAGAGGTGCTGCTGGCACACTGGACTGCTATGAGTGGCCAGTGCCACCAGGTGACGTCAGAGACTCCTGCTGATAGGCTCCTTCAGGTGTTAGTAGCCTATCCTCTCTCCTAGGTAGCCAAACCCTCTTTCCTGGCTATTTAGGGTCTCTGTCTCTGGGGAAACTTTAGATAACGAATGCAAGAGCTCATCCGAGTTCCTCTGCATCTCTCTCTTCACCTTCTGCCAAGGAATCGACTGCTGACCGCGCTGGAAGCCCGCAAACCTGCAACATAGTAGCAAAGACGACTACTGCAACTCTGTAACGCTGATCCTGCCGCCTTCTCGACTGTTTTCCTGCTTGTGCATGCTGTGGGGGTAGTCTGCCTCCTCTCTGCACCAGAAGCTCCGAAGAAATCTCCCGTGGGTCGACGGAATCTTCCCCCTGCAACCGCAGGCACCAAAAAGCTGCATTACCGGTCCCTTGGGTCTCCTCTCAGCACGACGAGCGAGGTCCCTCGAATCCAGCGACTCTGTCCAAGTAACCTCCACAGTCCAGTGACTCTTCAGTCCAAGTTTGGTGGAGGTAAGTCCTTGCCTCACCTCACTGGGCTGCATTGCTGGGAACCGCGACTTTTGCAGCTACTCCGGCCCCTGTGCACTTCCGGCGGAAATCCTTTGTGCACAGCCAAGCCTGGGTCCACGGCACTCTAACCTGCATTGCACGACTTTCTAAGTTGGTCTCCGGCGACGTGGGACTCCTTTGTACAACTTCGGTGAGCACCGTTTCACGCATCCTCGTAGTGCCTGTTTCTGGCACTTCTCCGGGTGCTACCTGCTGCTGAGAGGGCTCCTTGTCTTGCTCGACGTCCCCTCTCTCTCCTGGTCCAATTTGCGACCTCCTGGTCCCTCCAGGGCCACAGCAGCGTCCAAAAACGCTAACCGCACGATTTGCAGCTAGCAAGGCTTGTTGGCGTTCTTTCGGCGGGAAAACACTTCTGCACGACTCTCCACGGCGAGAGGGATCCGTCCACCAAAGGGGAAGTCTCTAGCCCTTTTCGTTCCTGCAGAAACCTCAGCTTCTTCTGTCCAGTAGAAGCTTCTTTGCACCCACAGCTGGCATTTCCTGGGCATCTGCCCATCTCCGACTTGCTTGTGACTTTTGGACTTGGTCCCCTTGTTCCACAGGTACCCTAGATTGGAAATCCACAGTTGTTGCATTGTTGGTTTGTGTCTTTCCTGCATTATTCCTCTAACACGACTTCTTTGTCCTTAGGGGAACTTTAGTGCACTTTGCACTCACTTTTCAGGGTCTTGGGGAGGGTTATTTTTCTAACTCTCACTATTTTCTAATAGTCCCAGCGACCCTCTACAAGGTCACATAGGTTTGGGGTCCATTTGTGGTTCGCATTCCACTTTTGGAGTATATGGTTTGTGTTGCCCCTATCCCTATGTTTCCCCATTGCATCCTATTGTAACTATACATTGTTTGCACTGTTTTCTAAGACTATACTGCATATTTTTGCTATTGTGTATATATATCTTGTGTATATTTCCTATCCTCTCACTGAGGGTACACTCTAAGATACTTTGGCATATTGTCATAAAAATAAAGTACCTTTATTTTTAGTATAACTGTGTATTGTGTTTTCTTATGATATTGTGCAAGTGACACTTGTGGTACTGTAGTAGCTTCACACGTCTCCTAGTTCAGCCTAAGCTGCTCTGCTAAGCTACCATTATCTATCAGCCTAAGCTGCTAGACACCCTATACACTAATAAGGGATAACTGGGCCTGGTGCAAGTACCCCTTGGTACTCACTACAAGCCAGTCCAGCCTCCTACACAACCCCAATTTAAAACAACAATATGTGCAAGCTTAAGAACTGGTGAGGACTAAGCCCTTTCTGCCACTGAAGTATTTAGCGTAACAAGAGTCATGTACGTCCATGTCCTAAAAGACTAGCGAAGACACGCTTGTTTGTGTCTACATTTGATCTTGTACACTGGAAATCTGTGCTCAAACCCCACATTCGTCAATTTACCTAAAAAACACTTGATTCTGAACAAATCAGTTCACTTTCTTGAGCATGAAATTGTAAACATGTGCAATGGTAACATGCATATATGGAGCGAAGTTATAAAAATTCAAGTATAGTCATGTTTATACTTTTCAACAGATATGGGGCAACCGAATATCTCCACAGAAAACCAGTTACATACACAGAACATTAATGGTTGATTTCCTAAGGTGATCATTTAATTACATTTAGTGGTACTCAGACTTAAGACATGGAGGGGATCGTTCTCCTCTGGCAGGGAATTAATGCATCACAATATTTCTCTAAAATAGATATTGTGGCTTCTGGTATGAAAGAAAAATACATTTGGTGGGTGTACTTTCTTAATAATGGCAGATAGCACAGGAGCATTTGTTCAAACACTGAGTGATGGTAATGACCAACCACTACCTAGCATAGATAAAGTTCAACATCTATTCCAATGAAATCAAATTACACAACAAATACCGAGGAAAATATCTAGTGTACAATAAGCAGATCATAACTGTGTTCATAGCCACAATGTTATTTCTAACAGCACTCTTTATTACGATTGCCAATGCTCCAAAGGTGAACTGGACCATCAACAGGACACCAATGTTGTGGGGGGGAGTTCATGTATTGAGAGTTGTTCCTGGTCATTTACCACAGTCAACCCAAATGGAAAAGTTCCCTGCAAAGGTGGACCATAGTGTGCATGCGAAGCAGGTATATTTCTCTTAGGATCATACTACATGAAAGTAGAAATGATCAGTTATGAAGTACAGGTAAGATGAAGGACCCATATTACATCTCAGTTGTTTCTTTCATGAAATAACTCGCACAAAATTTTTTCTTCACAGTGCCCAGCTAAACTGGCTATTTCCATCAATAGTGAGGTTCCTCGTTCAGCCCAACGAACCGTTTCATATGGCACTAAAGCATCAAAGGCACTTTTCAGGAGATAATTGGTTCCATGCGACTGAAGTTTCAGCTACAGAGGTGATGAGTGTAGAAGGGATGTGCACCACAGCACCCTCTATCTGTAAGCAACTTGAATAAATTAATCAGCCCACATGGAAAAAGTAAGTACATTTATTCCTCCAACTACTGAGAAAACCTAGCATCTCTACCTCTGGAATCCACTGATCATCTATTCCACAGTTTATTTATACTATAACTGTTTATTGTAAGTTATCACCCTGTGGGCCTACTATTTTTTCTTAAGTATGCCTTCTAAAGCTATGTCTACACAAGCTCTGTAAAGCGCTCAGATACCCTCGGGTCAAGTTTGCATTATAAAAACATGAAAATAAAATAGTAAAATAAATACTTATAGTAGTAGTGACTTAGATACTAAGCTTCGATCTGAAATGCTCCCCAGTCTGTCAATAGTCCCATGCATCTCTTCTACACATGGAGCTCTGCATTTGTGGCCATTGGGCACATTTGGAATCCACGAGATATAGGGCCCAGTAGGGTCTGATAATCACATCCCAGAATTTACCCCTTGATGCACAATACACACTTTGGTCACTTACAATTTCTGAATAATGCTTCATTTAAAAAAAAAGGACTTTATTTTATTCCAGAGCATTGCAAAGAAGTTGTAAAGTAGTATATTAGAGTTAAAAGAAATGAAAGCACAGAATAATTATAA
Organism: Pleurodeles waltl; assembly: GCF_031143425.1. Lineage (NCBI taxonomy): Eukaryota > Metazoa > Chordata > Amphibia > Caudata > Salamandridae > Pleurodeles > Pleurodeles waltl. Next base: position 715,823,418 of record NC_090449.1, on the reverse strand, counting down.
ACTGTTTTGGAGCCGTTAAAATCATGAATAATAATATTTTAATACAGCATTTACAAAAGAAAACTATTAAGCATTTCCTAAATAGAACTGCATTTAAAAATGGTGGAAATACCGGGTTGTTACAGCATTGCCTTTCAGGCTTTTCTACAATAGTGTTCACATATTACAATACTGTAGCTGAAAAAAGTAATGTGCCTCACAATATCGCCAACTGTGCATTTCACCCTTACTGCACAACTAAGAAGCGATTGATCTCCGATGAAGCCAAAACAATCCATGTCATGCTCTAATATCCACACGGGCTAATCTTGAGCGGTCATTAAAGTACCACCACTTAAAACCCTAAAGCATCTTCTACAGTCTGCAACTGGATTTAATATATATTTTCCAACAAAAAATGTTTTTCTTAATGTTTTATTTTTAATACATGGCAATACGTGGCATGGCAAACTAAGCTGTAAAAGATAAAATTAATTATAACACACAACATTGGCATAATATATTGCTAGTACCTTAAGACAATACTTCACACTGCAGAACAAGGGTGTAAACAGAAGTCACTCAACTCCCTTGATGGGCAAAATATATTTTGGACGCAAACTTTTTTCCAATTAAAACCATTTTTTGATAAACACAAGAAAATTAGCTCAACTATGATCCGAGGTTCCCAACCACTCTAGTTTCTTCAACAAAAAAACAGAATTTTAAAATTGAGCCAGTGGTAGATGTCTGGGACAATCTTCGGTCTAAGCAAATACACCAAAGCTCAAACATTATGGAAATCATTCTAACAGCCAACAAACTATTTTAATTAGAAGTCTTATTGCAATTAATGTAAACCCATAGGACCATGTCTTACCATTCTGTTGAATCTGTAATTACGGCTTTTGGCCATGCCCCTGAAGCATCTGGTATAAATCCCACATCATCATGGGAGCTTGAGGATGACTGGTCAGAAAGATGAGGAGGGAGTACCGGCAGTCTGTCATCTTCAATGATGACTGTGTCATCCTGGGGCATGTTCACTGTTGGAGACAGCTGGAATTTACCTGAAGATATAAGCGTATCTTTTTAACAGATCAGAACAGACCACCACCATTTCATGCTTAATTGGAAAAATCAATATCCCTCAAACCGAACAGCTCAATGAATGCACATTTTCCCCACACAATAACATTGAAGCAACCATACAATAAGCATCCGCTATAGTTAAAATAATATTCTTTTTGAGATGCACTTTCTATTATTCTTTACAAATTAAATGAAAAGAAAAAAGATGTGATGGTTTACATAAGTGGATTTTTTGTAAGATTCTGCATACTGGATTACTAATGTCCAAGAGTGCTCAGGTGAAGGAATATAAAGAGAAGACGAAACTTCTAATTCTGAGAACATTGTGTCAACTGGAAACGGTGTGATGCCTCAGACAGTGATAGTGTACAGGGACACACCCTTTAATTCAAACCTTCTATGGAAGTTGGAAAGGTGCCTTAATAGTGCAGGTCAAGCTAATAGGCTAAGCTGAGGAGCATGTCTAAGGAGTAGAATGGATGTGAAAAATATTATGAACTGGTGGCTAAGGTATCAGCCAAGACGGAAGTTTTCAGGCTGTAGACTGAAAGGAAGAGAAGAGTCTTCGGGCTCCCTGAAAATGTAAGAACTGAACCCTAAATTTTCAAATAGACGGTATCAGCATTTCCCAGTGTAAAATCCTTAATGTGGAAAGATTTGCCACTGAACCCCTTACTTTTATGTGGCACATGACCAAGTGGTTTAATGTGGTTGACATCAGGTGCCTTTATGATGGGTAATTTTGGAGCAATTTCTGAGGCAGACTAAAACATGACATTTTGGATTGTGATCTCTCCAGTGGAGAGACTTGAGGGCAGTTATCAAGTCTTCATTGTGCCTAAGGTGACACAGAGTCCAGCAGTGAAGTTCTAAACCCTATTGAGCCTAGACCTAGGTGAACCACAGTGGAACTAGTTATAGTCTCCAGACAAGAAATGATCATCTCAGATATCAAGGCATTTATTCTGAGGTGAAGCAACAGTGGAATATATTGTGAATTCGCTGCTGATAACTTTGTTTATTTTGGAATAAATACAGATCAAATTAAGCTAATTATCAACCTACTGATATGGATTTTAAAACCTAAAAATAGTATATGTCATATATAATTCATTGAAGATTATAATGTCCCTGGGTCAGTCACTATTTTTTACTTAATTATTCCCCATTGAGTAATAAAGTATGCAAAGCAACAGTTTACAAAAACTAATCTTCCTGTTGGAAAATTCTAACTGCACATTCCTACCTTCTGAACTCTTACAGGCGCTAGACTGCATCTTAAACTTTTCACGTAAACTGTTCTTTGCTCCTATAGGTAGTGCCATGGGTTTCGTTGTATACTTCACACCTGCCCAGAAAGTGGCAACACAGAGCTGCATAAAGGCAACCCCCTGCTAGCAGACATCACTTCCTTTCTTTCCATAACTTTCAACACAGGTCCAGAGCTCCACTCTCAACTATTCATCATCAATATTTACTGACTGTGCTAAGAAATTGTCTCCCCCAAAGACCACAGGCAAGGCAGAAGTATGACAGAGGGAATGGGTCAGGTCGCCGAAAAGAAGAAATGGGGCAGGTTGCATTCCAAGCAGTGGACCTGCTCTAATTTGCAGGGCGAGACCAACTCTAGGTCCTACCTGAAGTTGCTATCCTCATGTAAGTCTAAGAAAAAGTCAAGAGACAAGTATCATCACAAATGCAAGAATGTTAAGGACTCGTCACAGGCCTGTCATTTTCTCTCAGGGGCAAAACTCGCACAGTCCGCACTAAAAAGACTCAAATCCACTTCGATTGTCCAACTCCAAACTCATCCTACTGTGGCCAGAGTTACCCAGGCTACCTTTGTCTGCCCTACAGTAGACACAGGTTTTCAGGGAGGCCCTGCCACCGTTTTTTTAGGATGGTGCTCTTTCACATTTGAGTGACATCTGCTCCATAGAGCTGAATGGGTCTGCCAGCAGGGCCCACATTGGGATCAAAGGACCTCATTGGGCCTCTGTCTAGTCCTCTACCAGTGCTGGCTCACACTTCCACTCCTTAGTTAGAGGACTTGTCACAGGCAGGTGATCATCAATTCCTTGTACCAAAGGCAACCAAAATGACATGAATGAAATACACAATGTTTTAAGTATCTCTTCCTATTAAAAAAAACAATGAAACCAGGAGCATATTTGTACTTAAATACATTTTTAACTTCAATTTGTAAGATACATAATGTGATTTTAAAACAGTTTTCCATAAGTAAAACTAAAATTTACATAAATTGTCAAAGAACATTATAAATCACCATGACCAGCAATCTTTCAGTGCGTAATTCATGAGGACAATATTGTTTTAATATTTGTTTCATAAAATAGAAAATGTAGTTTTTACAAGTACTGTAGGGATTCTGCCGAATAATATGAATTGTCTTAATAAACATACTCAAGTACAGAGACTAAATGATTCAGAGAAAAGTCTGGAGTAGAGTGAAATGACTGCTCGGAAGGGTGAGGGGTAAGGTAATAATAATAATTATGACAACATAACAATTGTAGGGCATACGGTGGCCTCCAGGGCATATAAGCACATAAAAACTACCATTTATAAAAGTTGCTGAGGCGAGTACTGGTATGTACTAGACTCACTGAGCCTAGTACATACCACCAACCACTCATGCAAAATGTATCAAGTTCATACTGGAGTCTCCTAACAACAAATCTTCTACGGTGAAGAACCTAAATTAGCAAATTTCGCCATGGTCACTGAAACATCCTCGTTTTCGCCTTCTGGAAAAAGTGAAAACTCTCCTGTTTAACAAACGTTGCTCTGCAATAACTACACCACCTGCATATACCAGTAAAACAAAACCTCCCACCTATAAGGTAGCCTCACCTGACTTCACTTGCTCTGCTCGCTAGCAAACATGCCTCACCCGCCCCTTCCGGTTGAGAGTGCTGCTGCTTTACAGCCAGGGTTGCACTTATAAACAGCCATACACATATGCAACAATACTCTCCTTCAATACGTTCAAGTCAACATAGAAGGGTGTTCCATGCTTTATGATTGTGTACATTGAAGAATCAGTCTGAAGGAGCATGGTTATGATCAACCTGTCCAACATCGTGTCCACAACGGTGTAAAGAACAAGAAGTGTATCCTTGGTCATCAAATGCCTCTGCATTGAATTCACTCGAAGAAGGTAATGTATGTCTCCAGTCAGTACTGAGCCACCAGCAAAAATGCTAAGTGCTTACTTTTTTTTTTCTTTCCACTGAGAGAATAATCAATTCAGATGGGTACATAATGCACCATGGTAATTTATGTTAACTGCATTATAATATAAACATGAAGAAAATCAAAACTGTTCTATTCCAACCAAGGATTATGTGGTCACAGATTTAACATGGCGTTTATTGTGGCTTGTGCAGCCAAAACACGATCCATGATGAATTTCACAAACAAAAGAAAATAGATTTGCCATGGCAACAAACAGCATAAATAGCAAATGTCCTCAATTGTACTTATTGAAGAGAACATTGAAAGATTTAAAGATAATAGAAGCTATTCCTGTGACATTTTTAAATCAACTTCGGTGTCTGACATTACAAAAATTGTTATATTTTTCTCTAGTTTTTTTACAATGACTCAGCCACCAATAATTAGGCCCATTGAATCAGATATAGGCTTAAATGCGACTATGCAATCCTTACTTCTTAACTTTTTATTACTCAGAGTAAAATGCCATAGATGTACTTTTTTCCACTGATGACTTGCAACCTAGAACTTTATTAAAGATTTAAGTCGTGAAAGCAACTCTTGTCGCAATAACTTAGTGTGCAATAGTTACACTAAAATGTACTGCACTCCTCTAATGAGTGGTACACGATTGTGAGTTTACTACTACACGTAATCCATTCAAGGTTGTGGTAGCACTAATCATTTTCTAGCATCCAAAATATTAAATACTACAACATGTAAGTAAAGTAACTTTGACCCTAAGTTGTATAGCACAAAAGTTACACTTTATGATTAGACATTTGCATCAATTAGAACGTTTGTCAAACATTAATTTTGAAGAAATAAAATTCTAAATTGAAGACTGGATGAAGATGCTCCATCAATAGTGTGGTGCTCTTTAAATCAAATTCCTCCCATGTATCCTCTTGGCCAGTATGTAGTTCTTTAAAGTGTAAGACACTGATGATCAGCCCTTCAATGTTAGCCCTTCACCCAATTATGTTATCAATTACTCTGTTCTCTCTGTGAATTATTCAAAAGATAGAAAACAAACTTGGATAATAATGGACGATTATAGACAATGGAATACTGTATACACAACACAACAGCATATAAAAATGATATGACAATGTCATGGCACAGAATAGACTGCATGCTCTCACCCTAGGATCTTCCCAGAGGGGTTTTATTTTATGGTGCTGCTCCAGTGTGCAACCACTAAGTATTGTGGAGAAAATGGTGCAGAAAGCTATAAAATAAAACATTATCTTTACCCGTGTTAATTTCAGTTATGCAGTGTACTGTCTTACAAATTATTTTTCAGAAACATAACTTCTGCAAAACTGAATTTTTTTAATTACAGGTTCACATTAATGGAATCCAATTATGCAAATTCAACTGTTAAAGAGAAGTACATTACAGTGTATAGTGTGAATGCCCTTAGACATTCATTTGGATACATATTACATTTGAATTCAATCACATTAAGGGCTTGATCCATTTGAGCAGGAACTGCATGCCTTCATTGCATGGATATTTATGTTCTACTTCAAGGAAGGTGTAGGACCACATTCTTTTCTTCCAACACACCCAACACTAGTACTGTAAATTCTGAGTACTGGCAGAAAGAGGTTCTGTACTGTATTCATCTGAAGACTCTATAACCAGTAAGTCATGCCAGCATTTGCATGAGAATGTACTTGAAAATACATGCTTTTGAATGAATGGCCCAGAAAGAAGTATTGGAATGGTTTTGGAACCAAAGCCATAAAGATTTATTCCTAATCTGTTACCCTTAAAGGTCAGGTTTTTTTTTTAACAAGTACCTTCCTGCTCAAGTGGAGCAGTTTGCAGATATAAACAAAATATCTAAGGTGTGGCTAACTTTCCCACCTATCTCTGGCCTTTGAGAAGCAAATGGAGGTTAAGAGAGAAGATGACCATACTATAACCCATGTAAATGTTCTTCAGAGATTTGTGTGATCCTGAGGTGGCTTTGGTGTCAGAAAAGTGCAAATTATCCTTTGACTCTAGCATTAGAGCAAATGCTTCAATAATTGAGGAATTAATTCTAGAGCTTTGGGACAGGGATCTTCACAGTATGAAGAATGAATTTGAAACTTTTACATCCCTAATCCTCAACAGAAGCCATCAAGCAAGGGTCCCCATTGCCCATGGCTTCATCCATTCCTGTCTCTGGCACGAAACAAAGCCACAGAAGTGGCACAGCCTTTTTATCGGCAGAAGTGGGCAATGCTGGGTGGTAGGAGGTTTGTTGGTTCCTGCGGAATCCCGAAGTTTCCATCACAGAGAATTGAGGAAAATGTGTTTTTAGTCAACATTTGAGATTTGCCAAGGATTTTGTGTGAACCAACCTGGTGAGAGCCATGCAAGTGACCGTATCCTTGATTCCCCTATGTGTCTAGTTTTTAAAAAAATGTACAGGTTTGCTACGTTTCCCTCTGTGCCAGATGAGCTAGGGCCCAAAAACCACAGTTACCCACTTTGCCAAAAATGGGTCAGATTTGCGTGGAAACATTTTAAGCATCCATGTTGCATTCTGGGCTGTTTCTTGTGCTGGCACTAGCCTGCCCTCACAAGTGAGGTACCATTTTCATCAGAAGACATAGCGGAATGCTGGGTGGAAGTAAGTTTGTGGCTCCCTGCAGATTCCATAACTTTCCATCACAGAAAATTGAGGAAAATTTGTTTTTCGGTCAAAGTTTGAGGTTTGCAAGTTATTTTGGTTAACATAACCTGGTGAGAGCCACGCCAAGTCACTCCATCTCGGATTCCCCTAGGTGCCAGCTGAGCCCAAAATCCACAGCTGGGCACATTCCAAAAGACAAGTAAGTTTTCAGTGGAAAAATGTGATGTGTCCATGCAGCATTTTGGGCTGTTTCCTGTCGTGGTCACTAGGCCTACCCACACAAGTGTGGTAACACTTTTAGCAGCAGACTAAAGAACAGTAGAACTAGTGTTATTACCAATTGTGATTCTCTGCATTTGCATCTTCCAAATGGAAGAATGTGTAAGAAAGAAGTCATTTTGAGAAATAGCCTCCAATTCACATGCCAGTATAGGTACCCACAAATTCAAAGATGTGCAAATAACCCCTGCTTCTAAATTTCATATCTTGTGCCCACTTCAGAAGCACATAGGTTTCATTGATCCCTGTTTTTCACTTTTTATATTTTACCAAATGACTTGCTGTATACTTGGTACACATTGCAAAAGCCATTGCAAGATGCAGTTCAATTATTGGCTGAGAGCACCTGGAGGTAAAGGAAAACCCACAACCCCTATATATCCCTACAACCAGAAGGGTCTAGCAGACATAATGGTACGTAGCTCTTTTAAATTGACAAGTTACAAATGAAAACTTTGACACAAATGCCCGTTTTTTTCCTACTAGTTTTCAATATTTTTTTATTTCAACACTTTGGAAAAACATTTGAGGATCTACACAAATTACCCTTTGTGGAAAAATGATTTTTTTCTGCATTAAGTCTGCCGTTCCAGAAAGCTGGGAAGATGGTGATTTTAGCACTGCAGATCTTTTGTAGATGCCATTTGCAGGGGAAAAAACAGACACTTACTTCTGCAGCACCCCCCCTAAAACATAGTTATATTTTTGCTAATTTCTCAGCCCTTCCAGGGGAATCCACAAACCCAGGGTAAATTTAGAGTCCGCAGGGTATTGGGGAAAAAAAGGGCACACCTTTGGAGTGGATAGCTTATGTGGACAAATAGTTACGGAGGCCTAAGCATAAACTACTTCAAATAGCAAAAAAAGGAGGCTTAGCACAGAAGGTAGGGTGGTGGAGCTAGCAGCAAAAGGGTTAAATATGTCTTAATGGAACCACGATAAAAGAAACACACTAAATATTTACAAAATATTGAGTAAAGTTATTATTAGAAAACTTAATGGTGTTTCCCAACTGTAAAACCATAAAATAAAATTATGCATTTGTAAACACGGAACTAAGAAAGGGCTTAGTTCCTTTACTAAGGCTCCAATATTGAACAAACACAAATGATACACACTGAGATTGATCATAAGGCAGAAAAGTTGGTGAGAAATGGAAATAAGAACAAAAACTAATATTTCTTGGTTGTGAATGGGCAGATGAATATTTTTTATAAATGCCTAGGATAGAAGGAAGTGGGATCAGTATCAGTTGCCAATTTTTTGTAAGGTTTTGTGTTGCCTGGTTTGACTGAAAAAGCACAGTTCCTAGCCTCTCACTACAATGAATGAAAATGATAAACTGTATTATACAGCAGCTAATTACATTGGTTTACCATTGTAAATAACAAGAGTTACTACTGACCATTTTAGAGTGACTCAATGTATAAACCTTGGAAGGGTAAAGGCCGAGATTGCCATGCTGGGACCTGAATTTGTGACGTGCAGGTCACACAGATGAACAAGCTTCTAACTCAATGAACCATCTTTCCATGAAGAACTCTTCTTTTTTGTAGCATAACTTGTTTAAAGATGGGGTTCTTACTAATTTGAGGTTTCTGTACAATATTCAGTTTCCTCTCAGTTCAATAGTGGCTGAAATGGTGTACTGCCCTTCTTCATTTTCACCACTTTGGTCCAATAGTAGCTGGGATATCTAAATAATTCAGTTGACAGAGCTTTCTTTAGCAGTAAATTGCTTCAATCAGTGAGGAGATGTACATTTTCACAGTGTTGGAATAGTAATCCTACCCCAGATCGGGCATTCCCTTAGAATTCATCTCTTCCGAATGGCAGATGTGTAGATGCTGGGCATTGAATCCTACTGGTTAGACAGTCCTCTGATCTTCACCAGATCTAACTTAATTTCTATTTTCAGCTTTATGCTTCTGGCAGTGTCTCGTTTGCTCAAAATATTTACGTACTGGTCTTTTCACTGCTTTTCTGTTTCATTTGAGAAGTGATCTCCTTCCCAGTAACGTTCTTTCTTTACCCTTCGATAGAGGACAGCGTGTCTTGTTCAACTGACTTTCTCTAGTCTCTGCTGGAATGGAAGATGGTCAAGTAGAAGCCTCTGAAGGGATCTCTGAAGATTTTCTCCAATCTTTCCACTTGACTCTAGGAGGAATAGCAGAATTCATCTAGCAAGGATGTAGCTTCCCTTTAAGGTAGGTCTTTGGTCTTTTCTTGGCATCCTGCTTCTGAAAGTGGTGCAGTTACCAGCAGTCCATATACTTTTCAGGGCTTAACTAGGCAGACTTTATTGAAACAACATAAACTTGGAGAGAATGTGTTTGTTTTTTTAATGCTATCCTCATGACAAAGCTACATCAGGCTGCAATTCATAACTTATAGACACACAATTAAAACTCCCAAGTTATTCTGTAAAACTTTCTTTACTTTTTATTTTTGAGCAGGGTCTAAATTGAGCTTCTTCTTCTGTCCCATCAACTAAAAGGAGGATGATGTTAATACCCTGCAAGGCACTGAGCAGTAAATTATGCAGGATAAGAAAACTGAAAATACCTCATCCTCGTGATAAACCACTACTCAACGATGAGAAACGTAAGGAAAATCAGATATGGTGTGGAATTGTACCACTCATGCACCATACCAATCTCTTCTCACATGTACAGGGAGAAGTAGTTGAAGGTTTTTTTTTTTGGTGAAGAGGCGGTGGTTTGACAGTTGCATAAGGGTGCTGTAACATTGACCCACACCTACTAAAGAGTGAGTAAATATTCACTTTGTGTAATAATCTGGCAGTAGATATGGAGCACCACGAATAAAAAAATCCTACTAGCGCACACCATCATCCAATTTGACTTTTAATCACCCTATGCTCCTATACTGTGTATGTCAGATATTAAAGACCCTTTGAATGGAAATTCTATAGGGTAAAAATAGTAAGAATGTACAGCATACATGCAGCACACAAGCACTAAACCAGATAGCACAAGTCTGGGTGTGACACTTTGTGTGGGTTGCAGGAGGTAGAGAGGGAGGGATTTTATGCACCTTGGTCTTTTCTCATACTGTTGTCAAACATGAACTCCCACACTATTTGGGGAAGGAGACACAGAGAGGGCAACCGATGGGGCTATGTTTGTTTGGACGGTTAATGAGTCGACCAGTAACATAAACCTTTACCTAGTCTGCCTATTATAAGGATATACACCTACGGGGAAGGAGAGAATATTCCAGGGATGCAGACAGCGTCTTAAGGTGGAAGCAGAAAACCTTGAACAACCCCGTAGGTCAGTGTTCCCTTTATGGTGAAACTTGCATTGCCCTCAAGGGCAGCGCACTAGAATTCCTAGTGCATTGGTTTGACCCACTATGAGATGCTATCATCTCTCATTCCTCTCCAGCAAGGGAGGCACTATGGAGTGATGGGGTTTACCTTTAAGGAGAAGGAACTAAAGGAGTACCTACCACCATTACGAGAGGATTCTAAAAGGGGCAGTGTGGGAGAAGTCCTCTATTAAACCAGACACATCCTGGAAGTAGGCAAAAAGCCAATGGACTGGGAGGATATGCTGCTGACTAAGCCTTATTGCTTTGAAGGTGACGGGGAACCAGTGGTTGTCACTATTCCCACCTCACCCAAGGTGTGACTTACAACTTCATACTTTGAACAAAACTGAGAGACTAAAATATGTTTCTTTTAGACCAGGGAAGGTTCCTAAAGACAAAATTGTACAAAGCAATAAAAGTATTTAGAGACTTAACTGGTATGTCATATTTACTCAAGGAAAAGCTCACACTGAATAAATGTTAGATAAAAGGAGAGGAAGTATAAACATATATCTTTTTTGTGTTGACTTCCTGAATCAGAGTTTATTCAAAAGGTGCCTCTAGCGAGAACAAAAGCAATCCACGGAGGCCACCCCAATCAGGGGGGCCCGCTTATGGTGGAGGCGCTGGGCAGAGGAACGTGGGGGTGGGGGTCAGGGAGCGGCAGTCTCCCCGGCCCCTGCCCGCAGCAAAATTACAGCCACTGGGCTGAAAAGGGGTCAGAGGCCCTGGAAGCACTGTTTATGCTTTCGGGGTCGTGCACAACAGAGACGTCACGGAGCCGGCCTTAATAAGGTGGCCGTGGTCGGCAAGCGCGTCTTTCTCCCGCTCGCCGACCGGACCAGGGGGCCCCAGTGTGCTGCAATTGCTTTGTTTTTCTTCTCTTTTTCATCTTCCTTATTTTGCAAGTTTACTTTTAGAATCACAGGAGAAAGAAGAGAACGACGCGAGTGGCCCAGCAAGCCTCACGGGGGGCCGTACGGGTTTGAGCTAAGCTCACCTGACACAAGTCAATTTCAGGGGCGGCTCCTGAGGGATTCCTGGGCTACTGGGCGAGCGGCCACCTGGTCAATTTTGTGTGGGGAGCGCTAGTGGCCCTGTTTCTTCTTGATAGATAGGGCGGGGTCCCTAAAAGTGTGGTGGAGTGTAGGGGGGCCCTTTGATACCTGTAGGGGGTTTAATTTGTGGTTGATGGTAAGGGGCCCCCTTACATTAGGTGATTTTTGCCAAGGGGAGTCCCATAGGGGTCAGAAAGTGATTTCCTGTTTTTGGGTGTTTCCTTGTAGGGGCCTATTTATTGTTTTGCCCGATGTAGTTTTCCGTGGGAGGGTTACTGCGTGTGTTTTTTGGCCATGGCTGAGAAACTGTTGCAAACGGAAGAGTTCCTTGAGGCCCTGATGCTTAGGATGGACGCTATGGATCAGGCCATAGCATCCTTGAAGCCGCAGACATCTTCTTCGGGGGAGGGGGCTGGCTTTAGCGAGGATGGGCCCAGGCTGGCGGGAATACCATCTAGTGAGGCGTTTCCCCCAGCTCTGAAGAGGGTGCGCAGGCAGAGGAAGGGTAAGGGCGCTGCGGTGAGGTGGGCGGAGGCCATCCCTGCGCAGGTTGGGGATGGCGTCAATCTAGCTTCAATGCAGCCTGAGGTTAGTGCATCCCCGGTGGTAGGTGCGGGGCAACCCGGGAGTGGGGGCGTGAGTCAGACGACAGCGCAAACTGCGGCCGTTGCAGTCTGACCACAAAACACAGTTGCGGGTAAGGACACTGGGGCGTCTAGTGAGGGTCAGACCAGTCAGCAGGATCTCGTGGGGCTCTTGGCATCGGGGTTGCCATGGCTGTTTGAGGTGGGGTTGCTGTCCACCAATTTAGTGGGGGGCCCATTGTCAGGGACTAATGAGGGTGACGTTGTCCTCAACCATTGACTCAACCTGTTGACTCCTGCTGCAGCATCCATGGAACAACCGGTTACTTATGCGTCAGACGCACCCACAAACCAAGCAGTTAATTCCCCAGCAGTGGTGACCTCTACAGCAATGTCTTCAGTGGCCGGGGAACCGCAAGGGCAGGTACTGGTCATGCTTCACCCTTTACGGACTTGGGGGATATTTGCTCAGAGCATAAACAGTTAGGGCTACATGTACCAGTTGAGGTGAGGGAGAAGATTTTGAAGGGGGCTTACATCGATATCTTTGATTTACTGGTCAACAAAGCTGAGCAGGAGGAGGTGAGGCGTTGCAAAGAGTGCGCGCATTCAAGAGTGTGTGGGCATTGGCCCCAAAGGAGGAGGCTGAAGGAGTCTTTGTCCAACTGGGTTAGAGCGTTCTCCATTTATCAGGTCATTCTAGCAGAACGTTTCAGTGACTTAGGTGCGCAGTTAGCTTGCTATCAGAACAGGATTGTGGGGGGCGCACAATGAATATGGAGGCAGGGCATGGAAGGAATACGATAAGGAATTCAGGAGAATCAAGTCATATAGGCCTTTGATTGCATGGGATCAGATACACATAATCACTTGGTTGCATTATACCAATCGCACTGAAGGGCCAGGTCAACAGCCCTTTCGTGGGCCTACAGGGACGGGCTCAGGAGCCTCAGGGGGGACTGGGGGCAAGAGAGGGTCCTGCTGGGATTTCAACCAGCGCACTTGCTCGCGGTCCCCCAGGACATGCCGCTTTAAACACTACTGTTCCTTTTGTGGCCAGGCCTCCCACCCAGAATTCAAGTGTTTTAAAAAATCACGAGATAAAGGTGCCAAGAAACAAGACTGACAATTTGGGGTGCATGGGTCACACAGTATCCTTTTGTGCTAAGGATTCGTCCTCCGTTATTCTATTGGCTATGGTCCCTTGGCTTAACGTTTACCCCAACCGAGCAGCTGCGCAGGTGTTTTATTTGGGCTTTAAGGACGGTTTCCAAATACCGGCTCAGGACTATGTTGGATCGCCCCATTGTAAGAGTCAGCTGTCTCTGCGCTCCAACCCTGGGGTGGCAAGTAAGTAAATCAAGAAGGAACTGGATTTGGGGCGGGTGGTGGGGCCTTTTGATGAAATTCCTATGCAGGGCTTTGTTCGTTCTACTTTAGGGGTAGTCCCCAAGATAGACCAAGGGGAGTTCAGACTGATTCACAATTTGTCTGCTCCAAAGGAGCAGTCGGTGAATGAGGCCATTGATGGGGCATTGTGGATCAGGCAGTTCAAATGCTACAGGAGCTGGGGCCTGGGGCTTTGAAGGCGAAATCTGACATAGAATCTGCATTTCGGTTGTTGCTGGTGCATCCCAAGGACTTCAGTCTGTTGGGCTTCCAGTGGGAAGGAAAGTATTACTTTGATAGGTGTATGTCTATGGGCTGCTCTGTCCCATGTTCATATTTTGAGAAGTTTAGTACCTTTTTGGAGTGGGTTTTTAGGGACAGGGCGCAGCATAGGTGGGTTTTACACTACTTGGATGATTTCCTTTTCCTGGCTCCCGCTGGATCTAATCAATGTGCTGGTGCGCTGGATGCCTTTTAAAAAAAACTCATGGGGGAGGTTCGGGTTCCACTTGCGGAAGGGAAAGACAGTGAGCCCCTGTTCCACGATTGAATTCCTAGGGATAGAGTTGGATTCAATAGCAGGTGTGTCTAGATTGCCTGGGGAGAAGGGCTTGCTTGAGGGCACAGAAGGTGACACTTCATCAGTTGCAGTGCTTGGTCGAGCAGCTCAACTTTGCGCTGCGAATCATACCCATGGGGTGCCCCTTTTCTCGGCCAATTGCTCAGGCCATGTCAGGGTTGAAAGTCCAGCATCATCACACCAGGCTTTCCAACGAAGTCAAACAAGATAGGAGGATTTGGGAAACCACTCTACGTGACTTTAATGGGACAGTGGTGTGGTCCAGTTCGCACTGGTCCAATGAGGATTTGGCCCTTTTTACAGATGCAGCTGGCAGCGAAGGCTTGGGGCTATATTTGGTACAGCATGGTGCGCTCAGCGATGGACCTTACACTGGGTCCAGGAGGGCCTGGTTGCTACTATTAGTTTCTGGGAACTATTCCCAATTCTAGAGGCTTTGTCTATTTGGCCAGAGGGATTTCGGAATCAGTCTGTGATTTTCTGGTCAGATAATATGTCAGTGGTTGAGTCCATTAACCAGAAAGCAGCTAGGTGCAAGATGATCCTAAGGCTGCTGAAAGAGATAGTATTACTGTGTTTAAGATTGAATGTGACCTTCAGAGCTAAACACGTACCTGGTGCGTTGAATAACGCTGCTGACGCACTCTCCCATTTTAAGATGCAGGTTTTCAGGTCACACCTCCCTGGAGCGGAGGAGTTCCCAATGCCCTTTCCAGAACATCTGTAGCAAATTGGTGCCAAGGAATACCGGACCTCGTGGCAGCCAGCTTAGCACCCAGAATGCAGAAGGCTTACGAGGGAGCATTTGTAGCATATGTTAATTTCAAGGAGGGTGTCGGTATCCTCAATGTGTTTTGATCCGCCCTCAATCTTGGCATTTTTAGAAATTTTTAGGGCTGAGGGGAAGTCAATTGCACGTGGCAGGCGTCACTCCGCTGCTATTTCTTTCTTTGCGCAACTGTGGGGTGTGCCCGACGGTACAAAATCATTTTTGGTGAGAAGGGCCCTTAAGGGATGGCAGCACATTCAGGGCTCTAAGCCGGGCTCTAGGCGGCCCATAGATGTGGCAAAGTTGGGGGCCTTGCTAGTCGCTTTGGTTCGTGTTTGTACTTCTTCTTGGGAGGTCACCTTATTTAAGTTGGCGGATATTCATTGGCCAGAGGGGGCTGGGTGTCTGGTGATCAACGTTCCCTGCTTTAAGGCGGATCAAGATGGAAAGGGGGACCATATCCTATTGCATAGAGCCCCGGGTAGCGCGTGGTGCCCTATACGGAACTTAGAGGTCTTCCTAGCGCAACGCGCTCCAGGGGAGACCAGTGCGGTTTTGGTGCATGCGGATGGCACGCCACTTACTAGGTACCAATTCTCACAGGTGCTCAAGCACTCCCTTCTAGCAGCGGGTTTGGATAACTCAGATTTTGGCACTCACTCCTTTAGGATAGGGGCAGCCACAGCGGCTGTGGCAATGGGATTCCCTGGAGCAGCAGCTAAGAGAATTGGAAGGTGGTCGTCGGATTGCCACAAGCGATATGTGAGACTGCATATGTTATGAGTTTGTGTCCTTGACGCCTCGCTTTCTTTGTACTTTTTGTAGACGCACACAACAAGTGTTTGACGGTCCCGAAGACTCCGGTGCATGCAGGAGTTGCTGGTATCATCAAGGTGTGGATAATCGGACATTCCCATGTCCGCCTTGCAGGTGAACTATTTACAAAGAGTGACTGTGTCACGTGCATCGGAGGCTGGTTCCCGTATCTCTTTATTTTGCAGAGGCAGGCTGTGTCTCACTCAATTAAGGACATTCCTGGATTCAATGCCCCCGTTAGGCTACTAATCACCGGACATCATTGAGCTGCACCTTGGGGGTAATGATCTGGTTTCTCTAGGGCGCCGGCGGCTGTTTGAGATGGTAATATCCGAAATTGCATGGTTGGCCAAAAGATTCCCTCAGGCTGTCCTTGCTTGGTCAAACATGATTCTTTGTACTCTTTGGGGGGGTGGGCTCTCATTGAAAGCCCTCAATGACTCAGTGAAAAGAATCAATAGCAAATTGGCCAAGTTGTTTTGGACTCCAAGGTTGGCTGTGATCTTGCATGGCTGCATTAATGGAGACAGATTTTTTCTGCAGGACGGAGTCCATCTTTCGCAAGTCGACTATGAAATGTTTTTAGAGAATATATTCACCTGGCTATCTCAGCATACGTGACCTCTTCTTTAGGGGGGAGGCCACATCGTTGGGCAACGATGTGGGCATGTGGCGGGGTGAGATCATGACTGGGAATGTAAACGGGTACCTTTTTTATTACAAAATTGGGTGACAAGCTAATTGGAACCTCCAAGGGGTGCTGGTTGGGAAGTGTGGACGACATACAGGGAGCGGGGGATACGAGCGGTCGCTGGCATCTGGCCCCATGCGCAGAAGGTCTCAAGCGAGCACTGGCCCGGAGAGGTGGAGTCTCAGGGTGGCAGGGGCACCCAAGGTAGGTATCCTAGCGGACAGGCGGGACCCCTCTACAACAATCCAGTTTGGAAGGAATGAGAATACCTTGATGGAGATCCTAACCCTGGGATTCGTAGCGTAAGGAGGGGCGGGGTTTGGGGTAATAGGAAAACAGTCATGATCTCATTCACAGCCACCAACATTGGGTACGCAGGAACTAACTGTTTTAGTCAGTGACAGGAACGTGAATGTATTAGCGTACTCTGTTAAGGCTAGGCATCCCTTGAAAACTCTGTAAATACTTTGTGAATATGATTGTGGTTACTGCATATAATTTTGATTATGATTAACAATATTCTGTCAATAAAAATACGACCAGGGGTTTACGACCCCTAATCCCAAAGCGAAGTGCATCTAAGGTTTAATTAAAGCTTGCACAGGGGGATGAGTGGTGTTTGGTGGTAAGAGGCCTCGGCGATACCCGGCTATATGGGATATCTTCAAACTAACCATTCTCATGATGTGCCAGGAAGGCGCATTAATTTTACACATATACCTACACAAAATACATTCTTGGTAACACATATGGTGATATCAAACCCTATTTCCTCCCAGCTTGCGGCTCATCTTGCATTCACAGCCCTTTCAGTCGTTCTTTAAAGAGAGATGCTGTCAGCACCATTCATTGTAAAGTGATCAGCAGATGACCTGACCGGCAGAGCTGTGGTGCATCAGCTGCTAGGGCTGGGACCACACCAGCCCCTACCAGTTAAGCAGTAAGCACCTCTGATGCACCATCAACATGGATCAGAAGGATAACTTTCTATAAGTAAAATTCTCTCGAAAAGAGAAGAAATATTCTTGAAAAGAAGGCAAAGACTCCAAGGAAAACCAAGCAAGCAGGTGAGCTATATGCAGTGCCACTGGAAGTGTGTGGAAATGAAGCAACGAATGATACAGTCGAGTTGATTAAATTATGCAGCAAAAACATTCACATTATGCTGCATAAAGCGGCACATTCTGTTGCAGAGTTATATCAGCATTTTGTAATTTGAACATGCATTAACACCGTCTGTGTTCTGGATAAGACATATTTATGAGATTAAAACATTTTTGGTGGGGAGGGTGCACAGCAATTACATTACTTAAAGGTGGGTGGTGTGTACAGATGGGAGACAGCAATACAAGGAAGCGGGGAATGCACTCTCTTTCTGGGCCATGTCCGCCTCGCCATATCACAGCAAACATATCAATCAAAAAACACAATGAGTACTAGAAAAACGTGCGCTGTTGCGCATCACTCGAGGCTGTCAGGCAGAAATAAATGGGCTCCTTCTGGAGAACAGATAATTATTTTCCCTAATTCAGCTCCATTGTTGGGGAAAATGATGCACGCGCTGATAGCAGCGCGCCTTTCAGCAAAATACTGAAAGGAAAGTGCTCAGAGTGGCATTTACTACTAGAGTGTTTACAGGCGCAGGATGATACCAACTGAGCTGCTTTTGCTAAGAATTATATGGGCAATTTTGATTTTCTTACTAGACCGTGTAAAAGCTGTAACAGATTATGGGATTTCAATTATCGCTAGATGAAAGATTATAAAAACACAAATTACCTATGCGTGACACTAACTGTAAAACTGAGTCGCTCTCTCCAAGAATGCGCAAAACCTTCCTGGTGGCACACTGGCTAAGTCGGAGAGGTGGTACTGCACGCGAGCAGATACCCTTTAGCAAGGCCTTGCATTCCATGTTCCTTTTACCCAGCCGCCCTTTTGTGAAGAGTGTTTTCACACAAAACAAAATGAGGCAGACGTGCATATTGCAGTCAGTGGTGGCAGAGAGGGTGCCACAGAAATTGATGGCGGGTCCTCTTTGCTTCTAGAAGTTACGACGACTAGTTATGCTTCCTACTGCAAGGTTAACCACTGCAAGACATGATTTCCTAAAACAAACTGGCTTCTATCCAATGCAATCAACACTGTCCAACGAAATCTAGACGAGAAGGACTCTGTGCACCACCCAGGTTTGGGCCACACTAGCTGAATTTATTGTATGTAAAATAAATAAGGATCAGCAAAGCCAATAGGTTTGATTCTTGTGTTCAATGACAAACAAAAAGTAATATGTGATTGACAACGTCTCAAGCCCACTAAAGGTTCCTGAGCTAAAGAAACCAATGACTGAAGAGGGCTGCACCAAAGCCGCTCAGAGTATGTTGAGAATACAATCTTTTCCATGAATGACACGAGCATCATCATATGTCGAACCTAAAAAGAGCATAGCCACATCGCACAACCCCATGAGCAGACTTTTGAAAGAAACCCCGACATGCTTGATGCCTTTTTAAAGCGTGCATCTGCTAGGTTTGTAGTTGCTTCACGTATATGTGTGAGTTTCCTCTCACCCTTAACACTGGGCCCCCTATGCTCCCTACCCACTGCTGTACACAACATCTAATCATCTGTGCTCAAATCTCCCAACAGAGGGGTTGACTCGCTTCACCTGCTATACAGCACTCTGTGCTGTACACTAAAGATGGCAAATACACAGACGTCCATTTCTGTTAGAGTACAGCAGGTGGCTGGTACTTCTACATACTGAGACATCAGAGTAATATTTACTAAAAAGACAAAAAGTACCCTTCTTTTAGTGTTTGGGGATCGCTCCATATGACAAAATAGCATTTTGCTCGGAGTTTTCTAAATCCATGCATTATTCCTAGCCTTGTGTTTACATACACTAACGAACAACATCATTTCTTACTGATGCAAACAATGATTATTGCTCATGTTAACACACATTGTACAAAATGTAATCAAGGTGCCCCTTGAAGTAGCAGGGACATAAGTATCTCCCGCCCGTTTCTTGTTGCAAAGGCTAATACTCTGACTGCATTGATTTTGCTCTTGCAAATCCAGCACTTCTTTTGCGAAGTAAAGCGTGTATTTGCTAAAAATGTCAGAAAATCACAGGAGCTTATTTGTCTGCAAAATTGTCGAATTCTTAGCACAGCAAGATGATGAAAAGGCAATCGCTGTGCTAAAATGGTCACCCACAGGCTCTCTAGTTTGGAAAAAAAACCTGTTATGAATAAAGATGCCTTTAATGTCAGCAGCTTTTTAATCCAATGCTTCCTTGTGCTTTAAATGTGCTAATCCTTTACAAACTAATCCCATGATGAGCTGCTGAGGAACACCAACCACTCCAGTGGCAAGGCAAGTCTTTATTAACGGGAGATGTTCACGGAAAGCTGAAATGCTGCAGAACAAGTGCTAATAACCTCACAGGCCACAGGAGACTCCAGAGCCAGCATGGGGCAGAATACAAACAAAGGATGCCGAAAATTACTAATCCCACTTAGAAGCCAAAAAGCTCTGAGCAATTCTAAACCAACCATCTCAAGGAACCGCTTAGACGTCCCTCAAGAGTATAATGTGGCAAGAATTTTTTTTTTTTTTTTTTTACTACTGATTTCTTTTTCAAGTAGGATTACAAAAGAAGAAGATTTATCACGCTCTTAAAACTAAGCAACAACAATTCTGGAAACAAAGTAATATATGTTCAAAACAAGAATGGCGTATTTTCCACTGAGACTACCTGAATTGTGCATCTTGGACTATTCTGACCATCTAAGGTATTACAAAACCTCTCCTGGGCATTGACGTGGGCATTGCTAATGTCTAGAACATTGAACGAGGTACTTGCATTTGGAAGGCTTGTTAGCAATTGCTGTCTGCAACTTTTGCATTACTTGTCTGACGCATGCATAATTCATTAACCACCCTTCAATGAACCATGAAAGAGACACAACAGGATCTGATTAGCACCGCCGCCCTGACTCACCCATTATCCTCGTCAGCGCGGCGGTCCTTGTGGGTGATTCGTCTGGACCTTCAATCCCGGTGTACAGGGAATGAGAGATTCTTCGCTCCCGGTCATCCAGCGTAGTTTCAATTGGCAGCTCGGGGACTGGAGGGCTACCAGGTGACTCCAACTGTATGAAAATTGAAATTTGCATTTAAGTTCCTTTGACAAGCATTGGGATTTACAACAACATGCCTTGGGCCAGCAACCCGCTGGGAATCCTAAGTCAAAGTAATTAGCAACGGCAAATATGTTCAATGGCCAACTGGCAGTCACTTAGCTCCATATCTCCAGGGTGATACTTCAGATTTCAGATCTTTGAGCAGGAAAACTTATTGGAAATATGCCAATACTCTTCTGGGCGGGAGCCGCTCTCCTAAACATGAACTGTGTTGAGATTTATAATATATGCTTAAAACAGGTTATAATCCTACAAAGAGAATAAAGGAAATCCCTCTGAGCTGCAGCGAAGTATGACTCTTTCCGCAAACAGTATTTTGGAAATTGGATGGACAGGGAACCGTTCTCTATGAACCTCCACACATTCAAAACATTCACTGTCCTTTCTGAACAAAGTTATTCAAATATACAAAGGTAAGCATTGCAGATGTTCTGAGACAACATCTCATGTAAAGCTGGTAAAGTAAAGTCATGGAGCAACCCAAGCATAATTTCTCATAAAAGCAATGGTCAAGTAAATTACACCAGGAAAGAGTAAATTAGTAATCCTGCTCATATAAACACGTTTGGCAAGAAGCAGAATCAGTTTAGCATGTCACAAGATGACATTGAAATGAATAATCAATTACCAGACATGCTCCGCAAGTCATAGGACCCAATCAGAGATCTTGTTTCCAGGCCAATCGAATTCAAATAGTGTCTATCATAGCCCTCATTGTTAAAACACACGTCTCACTCAGAACTCTTACTAGAAGGTACAAATAAATAAATATATATATTTTTTTTTTTTTTTCTCTCTCTCTCTCTCTCTCTCTCTCTCTCTCTCTCTCTCTCTCTCTCTCTCTTTTTTTTTTTTTTTTTTAATAAGTGGCCAAATGTACTGGCCGCACAGCAAGAGAGGGCCCAGAACTAGTTTTATTTTAACAGTTTTCAAAAAAAATTAGCAGGTCCACCTGATAAACCACCGGATCTGGGTGAGTTAAAATATAAGCAATTACAAGCCATTCCAGTAGGATTCTTTCACGTACCCTTCTTATCAAAAGATATATGGAGACTGCAATAATTTCTTTAAAATTATTTTCAAATACTAAGGTCCTGTTGATTTGTAAATGCACATTAAAATTCACTAGGCAGCGCATACTGAAGAAGGTATCATGTCAACCCACCGATGTATCTAAGGCAGCTTCAGAATTCGGAGTTTATAGCTCTATTTTCACTCTCTCACCTATGATGGTGGTGACTGAGTGACCTTTATATCTTAATCGATTGCTTTCTGTTGTCAGACTAATTTGTACATTTCGTCACAGCAAAGTCATGAAGCCTGTATATTCGCTATAAGGTTACTAGTTTGCGTGCAGCAACTAAATGGCTCTCTAGCTATGAGG
The DNA here is from genome assembly GCF_031143425.1 of Pleurodeles waltl. Classification (NCBI taxonomy): domain Eukaryota; kingdom Metazoa; phylum Chordata; class Amphibia; order Caudata; family Salamandridae; genus Pleurodeles; species Pleurodeles waltl. Next base: position 715,801,381 of record NC_090449.1, on the reverse strand, counting down.
GTCACTTGAGTGGGAATGACTAACATAGCTGTTGCCTGAATGCATCGCTGGGACCACTATCAAATGTAGGACTTTAGAATGTCCACACACCAAAAGTGGTGTCAAGGTCCCAGTCCACAATTCACCATCTATCTGTTACATAGAATGTGTATTCAGAGTGTCACAAAGTCGTTGTTCTACGATGCAACACGATCGGACGTATTTAACGGTATATTAAGCCTCCGCTTCAGTAAGAGAACTTAGGGCCAGATGTATCAAAGGGTTTTACCCATTCTGTGTCTATGGGAAAATGTGTTGGTACATATGGCCCTTGGTTCCCCCAAGCCACTCTGAAAGGCATACCAGCCAAAATCGTCTTACAATTTATATGTAAAATGTTACATACTGCGACCAAGCAAAGACGTTGCAGATGAGCTTAGGACAGCGCAGGGGCATAAAGTGATATTCAGTGGGGCATTTTAAAACAAAGTAAGCAAAGTAAATATTGCAGAGAGGCTTGGGAGATTACCTTGAAAGAAAAGTAAAGAAAATAAAAAATATGCAGTGTTGCTTTATTCCAGGAATGAAACTGCAGAGCTAGCTTGAACGGAGGTCTGATAAACACAATATATATGGTGCTGGAACCTAAAATCGCTCTGAATTCATAGAGCGGACACGTGAACTTTACTGAAGCATTGAGGGTTGAAGGGCGCAAAGCTTTCTCAAGAAACAAATATACGCATCACATCAGGCAAAACAGGTACCGTTTTAGGCCATCCTATTCAGGGACCCAGCATGGAAAATAAATGCGCGCCACAACGAGTCTGAGGGAAATCTCCTTCAAGGGCGGACGAGGCATGCTAAACTAAAATCTCCACAGCGGGGGTTTTGAAGCCAGCTCCCTGGACTAACATCTTATGACATTTGGGCGCTGGCTTAATGCCAGACTGGATCGGAGGAGGGAATGGTGGGGGAGATCTGAAAAAAAAATGTCTGCATTCCAAACAGATGAGCCCTGGATAGTAGGTCAACGCAGGGAAACAAATGAATAGTCGTTGAGTCATCACAGGTTGAATATAAATGAGGTTCTACTGTAGCTCCAAGAAATGTTTTTTAGATTGATAAGCGCTGGGAAGCTATAATATTTGGAAGCGTTATCAAACGTCTAGTAGGAAGTCCTTATGTCTTCAGGGGGAAAATTATTTCAGTGCAAAAGAGTCCGTCTGGAAATGATTTATCCAGTAGTGTTAATTTGTGTTTGGTGTACAAGCTGCAGTCCTACTAGAGAATACATGAACGGGCAGTCAGGGCCTAATATGAACCCGGAGTCAACAGTTTTACCTGCTTAGATCGAAACCCCTGGTCGTCTGCTATTGATCGTTAAACGAACTGAATATTTTGGGATGTAACAATAGAAACAGAAAACCAAAAACTCAAGGCGTGCTTCCACACGTGGAGCTTGGGTAAAAGGAGTTCTCTGGGTGGTGTTGTCCGGCAGATGTGACGAGCAGGGATTGATCAGAACAGCGCTGGAAAGAGATGTCAAGGCGGAGATAGCCAGGTCCTCCCTGAACCGCAAGTAAGGCACAACACTGGTTTCACCCTGGCTAGGGATCATCAGCCAGGTATAGCTTGGTTCCAGTGACAGTGTGCACGGGACCCACGTCTGGGCATGCTGTCCCACTTAAGGCAAAAAACTTGTGTTGTGGTTCAAGGACGATCTGGTGTGGCAGTGGGGACTGGACTGTTCTCATTGGAGCAACATTAAAACTGATTTCCATATGGCCGGGTCCAAACTGAGGTGGCATGGTGTGCAAAATAATGATAGACGCAGATGCGACCCCATGTAATTACTATTAGGTGAGATTAATTCAAGCATTCCTTCCATCACTTTTTATATTATATCCCTTGGAGCATTGGTTCCCAACCTTTTGATTTCTGTGGACCCCCACTTTATCATTACAGGAACTCAGGACCCCACTGAATTACTATTGGAAACCGGGGACCGTCCCACTGAGTCATTACTGAAAGATGGGGATCTAATCTGTTAATATTATTTAAGTTATTTAATTTTCTAAGCATTCACGGACCCCCTGAGGAGGCTTTGCGGACTCCCAGTGGTTCCGGACCACAGGATGGGAAACACTGCCTCAGAGGTTTAAAGGACAGCAAGTTCTACTAGGAGTGTGTCAAAGACGATTTTAGTATGCTGGCAACCATTGAGAAGAGGAAAGGTGCAAGATCCAGGGTGAATGCAACATGCATAGGGGCAGGGAGGTGAAGGCAGAGGGCCTGGTGGGTGAGCCTGCATGCTGTTGCTGGAGGCACAGGAAGCGGGTGAACTGGCACTGCCAAGCACTTTCTAGAGTAGCACAGCAATGGGGCTGGCAGAGGGGAGAGCACCGGAGGACCACGAGTGAAAGAGACATAGGGCATGTCAAGCTAAAGGAAGTGACAGGGTGGGATTATGGCATCTGTAAGAGAAAGGGGATGCCAAAGAGTCTACACCACCAGTGTGGCGTCCAGAGTGATGCTCGGTCAGGAGTAGCAGATAGCACCACAGAGGCACAAAAGTCACCAGGGCAGGACACAGGCTCGAGAAGAGAAAAAGAGGAAGAGGAGGTATGGCTGTATCTGCATAGAGGAAGTTGTGGCAAGTGAAGTGCATGAAAAATAGAGCAATGGGACATATGTTAATACATTTTATAAACAAAGGTGGGCTTATTTGGTAGCTGATATCAGGTATCATGGATTGAGTGCAAAAGGGGTGAGTGGTCAAGAAGGTTTAAGTACCGGTGTTTTACCGGATGAAGTGGAGATTTAGGGAGAGGGGAATAGTGAAATTGGAAGGAGCAACATTAAAAAAGGATGGCTTTTTAAGTGGGATGGTGGAGCTTCATTGGAAGATGAAGCCGGGTTCATTCATGTGGGTAGATAATGCCACAGAGGGGTTGAGGGAGGGAGAATGGATCAAGTCTGAAGTAAACATAGGTAGTACCAGTATAAGCCAGGCAGGAAGGAGGCAATATAAGTGGACAAACTGTTCTGAAGGTCAGGAGAGCCTGGTTCATCTTGTAGTAACAGGTATCAAGAAAGAGATTTGTCTGGTGCAGCCTACTTGATAGCTATGACAAGAAGAGGAGGGGTGGATCTGTCTGATTGGGCAGCAAGAGTTAGATAGGTACTTGGGAAGAATGGGATGAATGTGATGGCTAATAGGGTATGTCGCGTAGACTCATTATTCTAATGAGACTACTGGATTTGAGCGGCAGAATCACCTGCAGTGTGGGAGACTGAGTCCAACCCACGACAGGTGACACCTGTTGCCCAAATCCAGGTTTTGCTCCGGCTAACTAGCAGTGTCTCATCTCTACCCAAGACAGGGATGATTGGGCAGCCGAGCCCATGACACAATTGATTCCTCAGGGAAATCGTGGTCACTCAGATTTCATCTGTTTCTCTCAGTTACATTGGTCTCACCTATACAATGACAAACAGAGGCAGTGTATGCTTCAATAAGGTTTTAATGAAGCAACTGCATCTTAGATAATAAAGAATGTACTGCAATAACCAGGATGATAAAGCATGACAGGATTAAAATTGTGACAAGGAGAGTAAAGCATAGAAATAACTCTACCATACTGTGACTAGAGTCAATAGACTAATTCCTACCTAGGCTATAGTAGAGCACAGCATGTTAAGCTCTAGTTCTGCCCTTCAGGTTCCTCTGGGAAGACATCATCCCCCATACCGGAGCAAAGGCCTGAAGTCTGCATTAGCAGCTGCAGCGAAGCGTTCAGCAATCAGCATACAGTCGTGGTCATCTGGCTGGAATCTCCTTCTAACGTGTATGGGACAGGGAAGTGTTTTTATAATAAAGCAGCTGATGGTCAGAGAAAATGTCCCTACGTAAGGATGCGTATATTTCTATGAATACAAGAGACAAAGCGTTTTACTGGGAACCTATTTCACTGCAGCCTTGAGAGATGCAAAGAGTGAACAAGAATGTCTTGTTTAAGAACATAGTGCTGGCCTAAGCAAAGAGCAACTAGATAGAGAGAAATAAAACAAGACCGCAAATGTGGGTACTGTTAAAATAATAAACAAAGCTGAGTAAAATATATCTAGGTAGAAGTACACAGCGGCAGGCCTAGTGTGCTAAAATAACGTGCATGGAGCTATAACTAAAATGGCTACACAACAAGGATGGAGAATGACTGACAGGTTGTGCCTCATGATGAACAAGGCTATAAGAACGATCTAGAGGAAGGTGAAATAAGATAATATTGGAGCTATGGAAAATGATTGGGTGAAAGGAGAAGGGGGTCTCCTGTTTGGTTTGTGCTGGTGCAATGGTCAGGGGTGCCTCCTTCAAGAAAAAGATCAATGCGAAGAAGTGCTGAAGTCCTCTCCGTTACCCAACTGGGGGTAATCAAATTGTAACAAGCCTATGAGAGCTGACTAACTCCTCCTTTGTGGCTCTGGGATAGGGGGCTTGGAAAATGACGTGGGGGAGGCAAAAGGCACGGGAAAGTTCAAACTTGTTTTTGACGGGTTCAAGAGGTCCCAGTGCCTTTAATTGATCATATAACTATTTGAAATCAACCTGTTGCATTAGATTTGTGCAGCCAGAGGTAGTCCCTAATGTTTTTTTCCCCATTTTTCTTTGTTCTGTATCCTAGTTCGATCATGCTTAATCCATGTCCAGCCATCAGAGGGTACCAAAAAAATCCTGGATTTGTGGTCTTTCGTATCAGGTGGGCAGGAAACTGGTGGACAGACAGACTTATTTGTCGACTACTGGGCCTGGATGTCAGAAGAACTGACGTAAAGTGAGCGGGGTGCATTGAGGTCAGTTTCCCCTCCATTAACTTAACTATACAGAGGGAGAGGTTGCTATTTTACCTGAGAGAAAATGACCTGGCACTATTTATGAACATAATGCTTTTTAAAAGAGATGAAATATAAAGTGAAAAACATTAAGAGACTAACCTGTAAGGAGTTAATTCTGCAGCTAGTTTGGAGGGAAATTTAAGCCATCAGCTACTGAATATGCCAGACAAAGAGAAAACAAAAAATTGAGTTTTGTTTGCACTTGAAGGAACTGAGAGGATGTAGCAGTAAGAAATACAATTTGAAGAGTATCAATGATTTATGAAAGGCAGGGTTTATTTATCATTTATGGTGAAGAGATATAACTCAGAAATTAAGAACTTGCTTAAAATGTTTTTGATCGACAAGTGAGTATAGGGGCGCTGATGAAAAGGGTACAAGCAAAGTAGTGTAACAGTGGTGGTGAAGTAAAAAAAAAACAAAAAAAAACTGGGGGAGTGTTTTTCTGCCTGGTTGCAGAGGTGGACCAATATGAAGGGGTCAAAGGAGGGTTTTGTTTTCCATTCATCAGACGAGCCAGATCGAATGGGGTGGGGTATGCAGTTACTAAGTAAGGCTTGGAGGAGGACAGCAGGGCAGTCGGTAGGGCTAACAGCAAAAGCAGGTAATGATTAATGGGACTTTAGGCAAGAGGATTGGTTTTAGAAGGTTTACATGTGAGATTTAGTTTTTAGGTATCAGTGCTATACAGCACCATCACTGATTATGCACCACAAAGATGTGGTCTGCATTCCAGATTTTTTTTTTAAAATTTTTTTTTTTTTTTTTTTAATCTATATGTATTGTATTTTAATTATTTAAACTTTTTTAGCTTGAAATGTATTGTGCTTTTATGGCATACTGCCGAAGAAAGATTCTTTGACTGACTGACTTCCAAAGGGTCGAACTATCTTCAAGGTTAACTTAATTTCGTACTATGTTTAAGAATGGGCAAATATCAGAACTAAGAGCATGAGAATTAAGGCAGAGATTAGAATAAGGACCTCACAACACCCAAGTGAAAAACAAGTAGTAGCATTACTCATTTACTTGTTATTATTTACTTATTATTATCATAACAGTAAAATGCCCTTTATCTGCTTCCAAATGCTTTGAGACAATGCACACAATTAACAGCCCACAAAACACATCAATGAGAGAAACCGGGTGTTTTGGGGGTATGTATCTGAGTACTTAAAATGTCCAAGGTTGTGTAGCCAAAAAAGGTATATAGGCACACAAACATCAGGTTAAATCAAGTCAAGCTGTGTATGTGATACGGGGGGGGGGGGGAGAGGTGAGGGTCCTTCCAGAGGGGAGGAGCGGCTACCCAGCACTAAACAACACCAAAAAGGTACCACAGTAAATTGATAGCTTTGAGCACACAGCCCACATTGTAGCCCATGGACAAATGTTCCAAACACTATTAATAAACTGTTGCTTCTGTTTAGCCAACACATGTTTTGTCAACATACTTCACCAGATCTATACAGTTCCACACTTAAGTCACCAAACCTTTTAACTGTCCCTTGTAGTCCAAAAGGATGGGCATATAGCTACATCCGAGATCCAAAGTTTGTTTTCTCAAATTCCTAAATAAAGAGTAGGCTTCAATTCAGCTCCACTAGCAGTCCGACCCCCCTATCCTAGTTAAGGAAGTATAACCTTTCCTGGTAGCGTGTGTATGTGGTGTTTTAGTTTAATTTATCTAAGTATCTGGTTTGCCCCTTTCTCTACTGGCCGGAAGGAGGCTAAAAGCACAAAAAATAGTAAAAATGGGGTATGCCAAAATTCTGTTGAAAAATTTGCTTTTCTGATTTAAGTCTGACGGTTCCTGAAAGCTGGGAAGATGGTGATTTTAGCACGGCAAACCCTTTGTTGATGCCACTGCTAGGGGAAAAAAAAAACACAGGCTTTCTTCTGCAGCCCTTTTCCCCATTTAAAAGAAAAACCGAAATTTTTGCTGTATTTTGGCTATTTTCTTGATCTCCTCCAGGGGAGCCCACAAACTCTGGGTACCTCTAGAAACCCTCATTATGTTGGGGAAAAAAAGGACACACATTTGGCGTGGGTATCTTATGTGGACAAAAAGATATGAGGGCCTGAGGGCGAACTGCCACAAATAGCCAAAAAAAGGCCTGGCACCTGATGGGGAAAAGGCCGGGCAGCGAATGGGTCAAAAATGCTATTTCTGGAGCCTTTGTCTAGATTGCCATTAAGGTTTCCGCTATGCAAGTGGAAGCAGACATTTAATATTGCCCTTTAGTTTGCAATGCATTGAGGATATGCACATGTGATGTACAAGTAGATCGTTAACCAGCACATGCTGAGCTGTTTAGGACTTGCACCGCAACATCGTTTATTACCATAACAGACACGCTTCAATGTGTAATATTTGGAAGAAGGTCCCATTATCTAGTACTGAGTGCATTAGGGACATGATTCAGAATGGATATTTCGGATGCATAATGCAACACACAGTAATGTAGAACAGAAGGTCAGATTCAAGGCGATGTTCTAGATACTTAGGCTGAGATCCTGACAATATAGCATTAAATATTAGCTACTTTCCCAATCGTTACGATTCAATAAGAAACAGAGCACGTTTTAAAAGCAATTTAATCTTATGAATATTTCAAGAACCAGATCTAATTATTTCGAAAGTACCCGATTCGTGGTTCTTGTGTACTTATCTCTTTATTTATTACCCCCTTACCTAGGATCTCACTCTATGCTCATTTCTATTGTTAACAGGAAAGGTAACATTATTAGAAATATCAAAATAAACGCAAATAGTAATGAAAGCAATTGTAGTGAAATATTATACGTTTTTATTATGGTAAGAGAGCAGACTTTGCAGAGCGTTTATCTGATGATGTTGCGGACACACTCACAATTATCCTACAGGTAGCCTGAGAGACCTGAAAATAGAAAACACCAATATTAAGAAAAGAGGCTCTAGGTTAAACCTGGGTATCGACAAAGTTGGTGGTACGTTGAGAAGTTGATAAAGGCATCATATGACCTGATCTGAAAAACTGTAAATGATGAAAAGTTGAACTTTTTTTTTTAATTGAAGGCAGCGTTGGTTGTGTAGTTTTCAGAGCGGAATCTCTATACAAGGACACACAACAAGAAATAGCAGACATTGTAGTACCAGTAAAAGAAAGATTTGGAGACCATAGAAGGATACTGAGAATCTTGTAGCGGAAGAAATTAATGGTAAAAAGCCAACAGAAGCATCGAACGACTGCAAAGAAACATAACTAGTTTAAGAGATATGTGTAATCAAAAATAGGTGTGAAGAGGTTGATGCCGCATACACAAATACATACAAAACAGAATGAATAACTGTACAAAAAAGAAAAACAAAATCAAATACAATGCCAGAGGGAGGCATGTATTTGAGCCGGAAAATGTTATAGTGTTTAGTGGGGAGAGTTCTGTGGAGTGAAAAGGGATGAGTCACCAGAATGGACAAGGACTAGGACTCAAGAGTTGTGGGGACGAAATACAAAGAACAGAACAGCATTAAGTATGGGTACAAATGGGGGAGGCGGAGCCAACCGCCAAAGATGGCAATCACATAGAAATCAAGCTCTTACCCAGCCTGTAATGACCCTGCCTTAACGACACGGCAGGTGAGAGCCGGGGCCGAGGAGACATGGCCCCCGCTGCTTGAGCGGCCAAGTGCTCTGAATCAGCGAGCAGCGACCTCCACTGCTTAGTCTGCAGAGGCGGGTGAAAAAGCTCGCTCCAGCAGGAGCACAAGATGGCAGCCGCTCGGCTGTGAGGACATTGAGCAGGCTGCAGGGGGAGAGACAGGCAGGACACAGCACTTGGGTCTCCCTGCCAGCAGTGGCCGAGGAAGGGGGAGGACCCGACTCCGGTCAGCACCGGGTGGCACAGCTGCAGAGGTGAGGAGGAGGGGGACAGGAGCGGTCTGGCACTCTGCCCCCCTGGCACTGAGGGGCCGGGAGGCCCAGGAATTCTGTGCGCTGGGACCTGGACGCCCCCCACCCAGCCAGGTGAGGAGGAAAGCACTGATTCAGGGGCGTGGACAGAGCCCTGGAGAACGCAACCCCGGAAGGGCTTGCAGTGGTGATACCCTGGGTGAAAAGAGGCCGCTGGGAGGCGAGACGCTGCCCGCAGTAGATTGGAGGCGCTCCTGCTGAGGCTGGCACCCGAGGCAGGACGGAGAGAGGGGGCAGCGAGAGCCGGGCGGACGGACACGGGAATGGAGGGGACTGAGCCCCTGAAGAACCCGACCGGCGGGGGGACTATTGAGTGTCGGCCTCCTCCCCCATTAAGGGGCATGTGAAGGAGACGGGGGCCCCTGAAACCCTGTGAACACAGGCGAGGAGGTGGGGATGTGCGAACCCGCCGAGGGGAGGCGAGTGGGGTGGCCCTCAGAGACGCACTGGAGAGGAGGGGCCCCCACCTACAGCACACCAGCTGTGCACAGCTATACCTTGGGGAGGGGCAGAGACTCACCAGCAGAAGACGCCTGCAGTGGAAACGGGTGTTGGGACCAGCAAAACGCTAGGGGAGCTTCCCGGCTAAAAGGGGGGACTAACATTGGCAACAAGGGGTCCCCTTCCAGTCGCCCCCCACCGTGGCAGGCCAGACGAGTACGGGACCAACCACAGAGCCCCCCCCCCCCAATGGGAAAACAATGTGTTAAATCCCAGGCCCAGAGACCACTCAGCCCTGACAGCGAACAGGGAGTGGGGGAGCCGATCCTACACCAGTCTACGCAACCCCCTCCAATGCAAGTTACCCTATAAAAGATATTAGAAGCGATTGAAGAATTGAAAAATACCCTTAGGCAAGAAATCGGGAAGGTGTCGACGGAGCTGAGCCACCTATGTGCAGATCACCGGAAGCTCTCTGACAGAGTGAAAACCACTGAGGAAGAATTGAAAAATCTTGAGCAGCAGTCACACGAGACACAGATAGCCCATCTCATCAACAAAGTGCAGAGACTAGAATACCGGGCGGAGGATACAGAGGGCAGTAGTCGCTGCAACAATGTACGCATTATAGGGCTCCCGGAAAGGGGCCGAAGGTGCTGATATGGTGGCCTTCCTGGAACCCTGGATGAAATCCCTCCTTGGTGAGCAGCAGTTCCCTCATTTCTTGCACTGGAAAGAGCACACAGAGTGGCCCCTAAACCCTCGGCGCTGGGCCGGCCACTCAGACCGGTCGTGGCTAAACTGCTGCATTACAGAGATCAAGACATATTGTTACAGAGAGCACGGGAGACGGGCCCTTTTACAGTAGAGAACAGCAAGGTCAACATGTTTCCTGACTATACAGCAGCAGTGCAGGTGAAGCGGGCATCATATATATCCATGAAGAAGGCACTGCGTGACAAAGGGGTGAGGTATGCGCTGCTCTTGCCCCCAAGCTGAAGATAATGCAGGAAGGCAAAACACCCCTTTGCCAGACCCCAGAAGAAGCATGGGCCTGGCTTGAATCTTACAAAGGTGGTAAAGTTGGCTGTGCGGAGATGTGCCACTATAAGGATCGAACTGTCGCAGACCGCCTGGTGGGACCAACACAACTACAAGTAACTCAGAAGCAACGTGCAGCGATCCAGACTTCTGCATCACTGACTGAGTAGCCCGCCTCCGATAGAGATAGAAACTATTTGACTGATGCACACGAAACAGAGGACACATCTGACCTTGACTCTATCGCCAGTGTGATTGAGGAGATCCCACAAGTGACACCACAAACAGCAGAAGACATAATCTGACATTTGTTGGAGGGCCTACTCTTGCTCTGCTAACGGCTCCTGGCGGGATCGGCGGTCTGCAACTGGGTGATGCTGGTCTGACAAGCTTGATGGTCTATAATAGGCTTCTGGCCATTTTACCCCCCTCTCGCTCTTGGACTGCTCCAGAAGGGCAACAATGAGAAATTGAAGAAGTTTGATTTTGCCAGTTTGGACAGTTGGCTGTTGGTGGACTGCTCTTGGATCGGGGAGCTGGGTATTGAATATGGTTGTTCTTGTTGAGGCCCAGATATACAATAGGTGTGGGGATCCGGGGAGGGTACGGGGGAGCCGGGAAAAGTAGATCAGTGGACACTGCAAAAAACAGAATTTTGAATAGCGGTACTGCATTTAAATTGATGTCCTGGATGTCCCCGAAGGATGGGACCACATTAAAACGGAACAATATACTGACCTACATGAAGAGGAGAGGGGTCCATATAGGATTCGACAAGAATCCCACCTCACCAAGACAGAGGCTGATAGTCTCGGCATGCGCTGGCAACTCTTTGCCACTACTTATTCAGCCTATGCATGAGGTGCACTGATATTGGTGCGAGGGGTGCTCTTTGAAGCTACCACACTAGAAGTTGACAAAGGACACATTAATGGAAGACCAATAGTCTTGGGGAGCGTATATGCCCCCAACCATGACCAGAGTCTTTTTTGGCAGGCTCTGTCAGCCCACCTGGCACGATCCTCAGACAGGCCTTATTTGTTGGGGGGAGACTACAATAGTGTTGTTGACGCAGACTGGGATCGCTCCTCTCCCCCTCTACAGTAATCTGCAACACGTGGAGTAGCAAAAGGCCTGGTGCAATGGATAGACCAATGGGGAATGTAAGATTAATGGTGTACCAAACACTCTCACAGTAAGGAATACTCGCACTACACTTCCCTCCACCAAGTACACACAAGGATCGATTACGTGCTCCATGACACTCATGAGTGATGTTCTACAAACCGAATACTTGGGTAGAATGTTCTCTGACCACAGCCTGTTGCTGCTGACACTGCAGACACTGGGGAGGCACTCACAGATTGTGACATGGCGATTGCACCCTAGGGCCTTTGAGGACGAGGTCTTCTGAACTGCTCTAGCCTCTGAGTTGGTGGACTACCTCTCCCTGAACAAGGGGACCGCCTCCTCTAGGGAGATGGATTGGATAGCCCTGAAAGTGGTTATGAGGGGGCACTGCTTTGGACAAACAGTGGGCGTTAAGAAGGACCTAGAACTGGAACTAGCCCGCTTAGCGACAGCTGCGCAGGTGGGAGTCAAGGTTGGGGATGGACCCGGAGGCCACTTGACAGCTGGCAGAGGTGCGCAAAGCCCACACCGAAGCCTTAGAGCGCCTTCGATGCCACAACTACAAGGCATACCTGGGCAGGATACACGAAGAAGAGGGTACGGCAGGGAGATTATTAGCCTGGCTGACCAAACCGGAGAGCAGGGGCACATAATTGCCCGCTTGACATCTAGAATTGGAACTCCGATCTATTCCCCGGCATAAATCAACGATGAGTTTAGAGCCTATTGCACATGGTTGTATAGTGCACCAAGGATGGCTGACTTGGACTCTCTCCAAACCTACCTAGTGGGTCTATGGTTGGTGACATTAGCAGACCAAGATGGCGTGGAATTGGGGACAAGGATGTGAAACCAGAAGGTGGGAACTGCCATGAAAACCCTGGCGACAGGGAAAATCCTGGAAACAGGTTGTCTCCCGACAGAATTCTTTCAGAGATTTGCCTGAACGCTGACACCCCAACTAGTAGAGATGTATACAGAGGCCTACGAGACGGGCGAATTACTGCCATCCACTAGGGAGGCCTTGGTGATACCTTTGCCCAAGAGTAAATGGACTGACATGACGCTGGCTGATTACTGCCCATTATCAATGTTGAACACTGACATTAAAGTGCTTAGCAAGGTACTCATGACCCGGTTACCACTGCACATGCAGACTCTCATACATACACATCAGAATGGGTTTATACCTGCACGTAGTACATCACACACCCTATGGAGACTCTATTCCCTACTTTACGATGACTCATGGTCCCCGGAGATGGTGGCTACGATAGTGTTGGTGGACTTGGAAAAGGCCTTTGACACTGTGTGATGGGACTATCTAGAAGCGGTGATGATGTGGATGGGGCTGGGGCAGCAATGGGCACGATGGGTTAACCTGCTTTACACCAGGCCCATGGCAAGAGTGAAGACAGGACACACAATCTTAAGTAGTTATGACATTTGTAGGGGAATCAGGCAGGGCTGTCCCCTCTTGCCCTTATTGTTCGCCATTGTGATTGAGCCATTAGCAGAGAGCTTCCGGGGCAGTGGCCAGAGAGTGGGGAGTGACCAGGCGGGGAACACTGCACATTATCTGCCTCTATGCTGATGACCTCCTCATTTATTTGCATGAAGGGAACGCAGTGCTGCCACGGGTGCCGCAGATGCTGGAAGATTTTGGCAACCTCTCAGGCCTGCGCCATAATCATAGTAAGACATGAGTCTTCCCGATCGTGTTGGGGGCACCACGCCCACTCTCCTGCCCAGACAATGTTCAGACAATGTCCAGTGGGGCCCGCACCTTTAAGTATTTGGGAATTCAAATTTAACACAACTTTGCAAGGGTAACCTGAGGGGAGTATACCGGGCATTGAAATCTGCAGTATCCTTTTGGCGATTGTTAAAACTTCCAATTATGGTTCGGATTGCCCTATCCAAAATGGTGATGCTCCCCAGGCTTCTTTTTTCTTCACCAATTTACCGTTGCTTATCCCAGTGTCTTGGTTTTGGACCTTGAACGGGTTCTTACGAGAGCTGGTGTGGGACATGTGGCGCCAATGAGTAGCCCTGACGATGCTCCGCTTGCGGCCGGGCTGGGGAGGAGGGGGAAGGCTTGGAGTGCCTGACCTTGAACTGTACCATGTGGAAGCTCAGTTTCAGTAGCTGGTGAGGTGGCTCAATGGGCTGGACTCCTCGATGGTCTACTTAGACGAAGGGCCTACCCAAGGGGTGGGACTCCTGGCTTGCCTACTTCGGGGAAACAGTCACTTCCTGGATCAAATATACTGGTGACTGTGGCATTCACAGCCTGGTGCAGGGTCCTCAGACGAACACACACGACAAACCCCTATGCCCCTGCCCTCCCTCTGGTCGGCCTCCCACATAGTGAACCTACTGCACAACAGCTACAACAATGGACGGAGGTAGGGATAGCAACAATGGGGACTTGTTCCAGGGATGGATGTTTATCCCCTTCAGTGACTTGACGTACCGAACAGGCTTGGTTGCCGACCAGTTCTTAAATTATGAGGCCATTGTATGAGCCCTGAAAGCCATGTGGGGGGGCGGAAGTGAGGAACCCACTGTGACTGCGATCTTACAATCTATGCTGATTCTAGAAAGTGGATCCCAACTGGTAAAGTGGTTCTGTAGAGCCCTGAATGGGATGATAGACTGATCACTGGAGGGACTGAGATGTAGGTGGGACACAGATCTAGGGAGACAGATGATGGACTCCAACCCTGGCATACCCACACAGAATCTCTCGAAACACACACTTGAAGTATACCCAGCTGAACTATGTCCATAGGACCTACCTTACCCCGCACAGAATTAACCGGATATATGGCCTAACATCAGCATGCTCACGATGCCGGCTGAGCGACACCGACTTCTGCCATATGACTTGGGGATGCCCGGTGTTGCGGCACTTCTGGGGGAGGTTATTGCTAGACTCAACAGCACTCTGGACAGACAGACAGGTAACGGCCCAGATGTCTGCTTATTGGGGCTTTTTGATAGGCCCCCCTCAAAAGGTGAGGAACAGATCTATTGACCTGGCACTGGGACTGGCACGTAGGAGGGTAGCGATAGCCTGGCAGAACAGCAATGGACCTAGATTGAGTACATGGGTGGCAGACGTTACCTGCTGGGCCAGGGTGGAAGAGTGGGCCCTCCAGAGGGAAGAAATGAGAGGGATGAGGAACAGACTTATAGCCCCCCTGTGAGAGCAGGTGGTGGGAACATGAGACACTCTTGAGGCAGCTATGGAAGAGGCCGCAGATGGGCCACCCAATCAGCGAAGTTAGTGCCACAGCCGTAACAGACCCATAGGAAATCCATGAATGATCATGCACGCCCCCACCCCCACATCCACCCCTCCTCTGGCCAGATCGCGTGCAGTCGGGGACGCACCTGCAAGCCAAGTAGCTAGATTCATATTACTGGTCAAGTTGTATGTTTTATTTGTTAGTTCTTATACTCCGAGTTGATAGGTACCTGAGAGCCCAGAGCTGAAAGTGGTGATGCACAACCACCCTCCTTCATGGATACACTTCACTGACTGGAGAACCACTGACAACCCCCACTGCAGTTATTTCAATTGTATGCAGAGTTTTGTAAGGAATAACCCTCAGAGTGGGGGGAATGTAAAACGATAGCAGAGCTGGTAAACTGTTTAAAAGTTGTCATGAACATGTGACTTGTACGGTCATGTAAGATGTTTTGATCCCGTTACTAAGTTGATGTACCAACCGAAATACCAATAAATAAACATGTTTAAAAAAAAAAAAGTATGGGTACAAAAAGACGACACAACTTACGGAGCAGTCAAAGTGGCCCAGTGAGTAACACTCGCTGCTGACAGTGGCAGGCATCTGAGAAAGTCAGACTTTGCCTTCCACCCTTCTAATGTTGCCAAAGGACTTACCATTAAATCTGGCATTTTTAACAAAGATAGAAAATTGAAGCGGTGTGATATTTAGCACTATAAAAAAAACATGCTGCTAGGGTTAGAAAGGAACCAGAGTAGGTATGAAGGGAAGTGAGAATTACCTTACTTGAGACAGAGAACACTGCAAGAAAGGCTTAGTAAAACAAGCACTTGCAAGGCAGTCGGTCTAGCATTTGCTTGATTTAGAGCTATTGGCGTTGTAAATTCAGAACTGGACTTTTTGGGCACATAAATTGGTCACCCCTGCCTAATAATTTGGTCTTTTCCAGCCACATAATTCCAGTGGCCCTGCATATAACTAAAGCATTTCCATTTACCTTCTTCCTCTATCTGCAGCCAAAAATGAAAATGTTGCTATTTAGCATCCTAATTTAATTCTGCCATTCTTATTCCAAGAGAATCCACTTTCACCACCCCACCATCAGAGTTGCTGGCTGGCTAACACAATTCCCCCCCAAAATACACAAGACAGCCACTGAGGATTAACGATAGAAATAAACTAGAAGGGTCACCCAAACATATCAAGAGTGTTCAAACAGTTCTGGCATAATAAGGATATTAAGTGGGCCTGAATGGTGGTCATAATTTCGAAAAGGAGAGATTAATAAAACATACACAATTATTATGTAATCCAAATAAAAACCTTTATCAGAAATAAACTTTTGACATTAGACTGTAGAGCTCAGAACAGTCCCTAGAGGACACCACAATGAAAACAGCATTTGTAAGAAACATGGTCATGTAACCATATAGTTAACCCCTATGGGGCATAACCATGTGAAAAGACAATGGCAGACGGTAATGCAGTGTAACTATATCTTTAGCCTCGAGAGGGCATAGGGTATTAGACATTTTGTAGGGTTAGCAGGCCTATTGCAATGAAATTACAAAAAAAAAACACAAACTACTCCCAGCTGTAAAAAAAATAGTTACAGCCATAAGAGTGATTAAAAAGACACTGAATGGTGGGAGGGGCTATTATCTTGGGGTCCCCACTAACTAGTATGGAGACCCAAAGATGATGTAGACCGAAAGAGTATATTGTGGTGAAGGTTTTGAAGGTGAGCCAATTGTCCTAGGACCACCATAGGCTGAGTTATGAGCAAAAATGTTTTGTAAAAGTAATGCCCTGCAAAGCATTATGGGGTGAGTTTTTGAGCCTGCAAATATTGCAGTATGTTGACTATAATGCTCAGAAAAGCCCCTAGAGGACACCACAATACAAACAGCACTTGTAAGAAACATGGTCATGTAACCCTATATAGTTAGACCCTAGAGGGCATAACCACATGAAAAGAGAATGGCAGAAAGTAATGCAGTGTAACCATATATTAAGCCCCTAGAGGGCATAGTGCATTACACATTTTGAAGGCTAGCAGGCCTACTGCAATGATATAACTCTTGTGATTTGTACTTGTGACCCGGCTTACACGTACATCTGGTTGGGGAAGCACTGTAATTAATTTAGCTATTGTATTGCTGAGGGTTACACAACTCTGCAGCGGCACATGGGCCTATGCAGTTATCTTATCGGGTAAAAAAAAAAAAAGAGGGATCCAGAATGAACGTCCTCATTATCCAAAACTATAATGTTCAATAGTCTCACATTAGGAGCTTCGAATGCTCGTTTTACTCAGACGTCTTATGCCGTAATTGGCAGCTTTTCAATTGTGACCTTCTGAGTGTATTTCAACGTAAACATCAGACTGAAGCAGCAGCATCTCAGCATGGATCTGGGAATCAACAGCTCTAACGTGGATGCAGCTAAAACTGTGAAATTTGTGGCAATCCTTCAATCTCCTTATGTCTAAATCTTTAATGTAATGAAGCTGTAATGTGCAAGTCCTCAGTTGATTAAGACGATCTTGTATGCCCTCACCTAACTTGCTAACACCTCAATGTATAGTGCTCTTTTACTCCCCAGCTAATCTCACTTTGTATAATTACTGGTGCTTGCATATATCATTTTACATACAGATAACGACCTTAGAGTTCTAACACTGGCTTTCCTAGCGTAACCAAAACATGTGCATATCCATGCCTAGTTCCAACTTCTCTCAAGTGACGTGAGACTGGACACCAGCACTACATGCTGAGTACATGTTAGTGGGGTCTAATATAGAATAACACAAAGAGAACAGTGGATGTCGGTTCCTATTTGAGCAGGGTGCTGCACTGGGCTGGTTCTGCTGTGTATTGTACTATACTGTACCAATTTGTTAGTGCCTCATACCCAGTTATGGGGTTCTGGGGTGCATTTTGTCATGTGTAGCGCATGTGCTATGCAGTAGTGCCTGGTTATGAAGGAGTTGTATTTGTTGTTAGCCTCTCTCGGAATTGTTTAGGTATCATGCTTGCGGGACCAGAAAAGTGTTTATCGGGTCTTGAGGCAGCACCTAACACTGTGATGGTTGAGGATGTGAGAGAAATGTGCAACCAAGGGGTGTCATTGATTGCTGTTTCCAATTTACCTAGTAAATACCATACTATGTTTTATGGTTTCTATTATACTAAAGGAAGGCAACAAGGAGGCCCCTCCCCCTCTTAGCCAAGTGAAACCAGGTGGTATATTTTTTACAATGTTAAGCAACTTCCGTACAAGGCAAGTCAGCTCACGAGATTTTTACGCTGGATAGAAAGACTTGCATTATTCAATTAATCAATCAATCAGTGTATTTGTAGCGTGCACTACCCACCCGTAAGGGTCTTAAGGCCCTGAGGGGAGGAGGGGGTGCTGCTACTGCTCAAATAGCCAGGTTTTGAGGCGCTTTCTGAAAGTCAGCAGGTCTTCGGTCTGTTGTAGGGGCAAAGGAAGGGTGTTCCAGATCTTGGCGGTGAGGTGGGAGAAGGATCTGACTCCGGTAGTCGCTCTTCAGGTGCGGGGGACGATGGCGAGAGCGAGGTCCGCTGAGCGGAGTTGGCAGGACGGGATGTAGAAGGTGAGTCGTCTGTTGAGGTAGGCTTGACCGGTTTTGTGGAGCGCCTTGTCTGCGTGGGTGAGGAGCTTGAAGGTTATCCTTTTGTTGACGGGGAGCCAGTGTAGGTCTCTCAGATGGGGAGTGATGTGGCTGTGGCATCGAGGATCAGGCGTGCAGAGGCGTTTTGTATGTGTTCCAGTCGTTTGAGGAGTTTGGCCGGGGGCTCATGCGTAGAGGGCATTTCCGTAGTCAAGTTTGCTGCTGACGAGTGCTTGGGTGACTGTTCTTCTTGTATCTGTGGGGATCCATCTGTAGATCTTGCGGTGCATGCAGAGGGTGTTGAAGCAGGATGAGGAGACGGCACTGACTTGCTTGGTCATGAGTGTTGAGTCGAGGATGACGCCCAGGTTGCATGCGCGGTCGGTGAGTGTCGGGGCTGCTCCCAGAGCGGTCGGCCACCAGGAGTCGTCCCAGGCTGAGGGGTTTGCGCGGATGAGGACCTACGTCTTATCGGCGTTCAACTTCAGTTTGCTGTTCCTCATCCATTAGGCGACGGCCTTCATTCCTTCGTGGAGGTTGGATTTGGCGCTGAGGGGGTCCTTGGTGAGGGAGAGGATCAGTTGGGTGTCGTCAGCATAGGAGATGATGTTGAGGTTGTGTAGCAGGGCAACATGGGCGAGCGGGCCATGTAGGCGTTGAATAGTGCAGGGCTGAGGGATGATCCTTGGGGGACGCCGTAGATGATCTTGGAGGCTTTGGATCGGAAAGGGGGGAGGCAGACGCTCTGAGTTCTGCCGGAGAGGAAGGAGGTGGTCCACTCCAGAGCTTTGTCCAGAGCGTTGTGGAGACGTGTGCGTAGGATGCGGCGGCAGACGGTGTCGAAGGCGGCCGAGAGGTCCAGGAGGATGAGGGTCGCAGTTTCGCTGTTGACAAGCAGAGCCCCGATGTCGTCGGTGGCAGCGATGAGGGCGGATTCGGTACTGTGGTTGCTACGGAACCCTGACTGAGATGGGTCCAGGATGTTGTTTTCTTCGAGGTAGTGGGTCAGTTGTCTGTTGACGATCTTCTCGATGACCTTGCCCGGGAATGGGAGCAGGGAGATGGGACGGAAATTCTTGAAGTCTCTCGGGTCCACCATGGGTTTCTTGAGTAGGGGTTTGTGATCTCAGCATGCTTCCAGCTCTCGGGGTAGGTCGCGGTCTCAAAGGAGTTGCTGATGACTTTGCGGAGGTGGGGTGTGATGGTGGTGCTTGCTTTGTTAAAGATGTGGTATGGGCATGGGTCTGACGGAGATCCAGAGTGAATAGTGCTCATGGTTTTGATTGTGTCGTCTTCGTTCACGTTGGCCCAGACAAGCAGGGGGTCATAGTTGAAGGTGGGTGGAGAGTCTGAGGAGTCGGTGGTTGGCGGGGTGGTCTGGCTGTTGAAGCTGTCATGGATGTCTGTGATCTTGTGGTGGAAGAAGGCGGTGAGGGAGTTGCACAGGTCTTGCGATGGTGGGATTTCGTTTGTGCTGGAGCTGGGGTTGGAGAGTTCCTTCACGATGTTGAAGAGCTCCTTGCTGTTGTGTGCGTTGTTGTTCAGGTGGTCTTTGAAGGAGGTTTTCTTGGCAGATCTGATGAGGTGATGGTGATTGCGGATGGCGTTCTTGGAGGCAGCATGGTTGTCCGGTGTCTGTTCGTGGAGCCACTGTCTCTCCAGTTTCGGGCAGGTTTGTTTGGAGGCTCGAAGGTCCGAGGTGAACCAGCTGGCTCTCTTGCTGGCACCTCTGTTGGAAGGTTTATTGGGCGGGGCGAGAGTGTTGGCACAGTCGTCGATCCAGCACCAGAGGTTGCAGGCTGCGAGATCGGGATTTGTGGGTTCGGTGGGTGGTTTTCGGGCGAGGCTGGTGTTCAGCTGGTCTTGGCTGACTTTGCTCCAGTTGTGGCGGGGGATCTGTTGGGTGCAGTGGGGCGTGGTGGGTTTCTGGAAGGTGAAATGGATGCAGCGGTGGTCGGTCCATGGGAGTTCGGTGGTGTGGCTGAAGGTGACGTGGGGGCTAGCGGAGAAGACGGGGTCCAGCATGTGGCCGGCGGAGTGTGTTGGAGTAGTGTTGTCTGAGTCCAAAGGTGGCGAGGTTGTCGATTAGGGTGGTGGAGGTGGGGTCGTTGTTATTCTCCAGGTGAAAGTTCAGGTCGCCGAGGAGGATGTAGTCGGTGGAGGCTAGAGCGGGCCTGCTGACGAGGTCGGCAATGGAGTCGCAGAACTGAGGCCGTGGCCCAGGGGGCCTGTAGATGAGAGTTCCTCTGGGGGTGGTGTTGGGGTTGGAGTGGATCTGGAAGTGCAGGTGTTCGGCGGTGCTGAGGGTGTCGTCGGTACAGGTCGTGACCCTGATGGTGTTCTTGCGGACGATGGTGATTCCGCCTCCGACTCCGTTGGTGCAATCCCTGCGGGTGATCTTGTAGCCATCCAGAATGGCTATGGCGATGTCTGGGGCAGAGGAGGCGTTCATCCAGGTCTCCGTCAGGAAGTTGGAGGTGTCGAGCAGATCCCAGAGTTGAACGGCGTGTTTGCGTGTGGAGCGGGTGTTTAGTAGGATGCATCGGAGGTAGTTGCGGTCAGGCTCGGCAGGAGATTTGGCGAATTGGAGGCTGGTGAAGCTGCTGTTCCGGCAGGTGAAGGGTCCCTTGGTGTGCTTAGGGGAGGCCAGGAAGAAGGCGTGTGCTCGTCTGGTGTTGAGTGCGAGGAGGGTGCTGGAGGTGTAATGGCATTGGTTGCTGTGGCGGTCTTGGGGACCAGTGGTCCTGGCGCTGGGCGTGGTCCGGACGCGGATGGGCGCAGACGGGCTTGCCTTAGGCACGCCTTTGGTGCACCAGCAGCACGCCCGCTGCGCACGTCCGTGCAGCGGCTGCCATACAGGGAGTGCAGAATTATTAGGCAAATGAGTATTTTGACCACATCATCCTCTTTATGCATGTTGTCTTACTCCAAGCTGTATAGGCTCGAAAGCCTACTACCAATTAAGCATATTAGGTGATGTGCATCTCTGTAATGAGAAGGGGTGTGGTCTAATGACATCAACACCCTATATCAGGTGTGCATAATTATTAGGCAACTTCCTTTCCTTTGGCAAAATGGGTCAAAAGAAGGACTTGACAGGCTCAGAAAAGTCAAAAATAGTGAGATATCTTGCAGAGGGATGCAGCACTCTTAAAATTGCAAAGCTTCAGAAGCGTGATCATCGAACAATCAAGCAATTCATTCAAAATAGTCAACAGGGTCGCAAGAAGCGTGTGGAAAAACCAAGGTGCAAAATAACTGCCCATGAACTGAGAAAAGTCAAGCGTGCAGCTGCCACGATGCCACTTGCCACCCGTTTGGCCATATTTCAGAGCTGCAACATTCACTGGAGTGCCCAAAAGCACAAGGTGTGCAATACTCAGAGACATGGCCAAGGTAAGAAAGGCTGAAAGACGACCACCACTGAACAAGACACACAAGCTGAAACGTCAAGACTGGGCCAAGAAATATCTCAAGACTGATTTTTCTAAGGTTTTATGGACTGATGAAATGAGAGTGAGTCTTGATGGGCCAGATGGATGGGCCCGTGGCTGGATTGGTAAAGGGCAGAGAGATCCAGTCCGACTCAGACGCCAGCAAGGTGGAGGTGGAGTACTGGTTTGGGCTGGTATCATCAAAGATGAGCTTGTGGGGCCTTTTCGGGTTGAGGATGGAGTCAAGCTCAACTCCCAGTCCTACTGCCAGTTCCTGGAAGACACCTTCTTCAAGCAGTGGTACAGGAAGAAGTCTGCATCCTTCAAGAAAAACATGATTTTCATGCAGGACAATGCTCCATCACACGCGTCCAAGTACTCCACAGCGTGGCTGGCAAGAAAGGGTATAAAAGAAGGAAATCTAATGACATGGCCTCCTTGTTCACCTGATCTGAACCCCATTGAGAACCTGTGGTCCATCATCAAATGTGAGATTTACAAGGAGGGAAAACAGTACACCTCTCTGAACAGTGTCTGGGAGGCTGTGGTTGCTGCTGCACGCAATGTTGATGGTGAACAGATCAAAACACTGACAGAATCCATGGATGGCAGGCTTTTGAGTGTCCTTGCAAAGAAAGGTGGCTATATTGGTCACTGATTTGTTTTTGTTTTGTTTTTGAATGTCAGAAATGTATATTTGTGAATGTTGAGATGTTATATTGGTTTCACTGGTAATAATAAATAATTGAAATGGGTATATATTTTTTTTTGTTAAGTTGCCTAATAATTATGCACAGTGATAGTCACCTGCACACACAGATATCCCCCTTACATAGCTAAAACTAAAAACAAACTAAAAACTACTTCCAAAAATATTCAGCTTTGATATTAATGAGTTTTTTGGGTTCATTGAGAACATGGTTGTTGTTCAATAATAAAATTAATCCTCAAAAATACAACTTGCCTAATAATTCTGCACTCCCTGTATAAGGGGAGGTGGGAGGGAGGGGCAGCTGGGAAGTGGGAGCGGGGCAGGGAATGGGCAAGCAGGGGGCAGGGCCGCAGGGGCGGGAAGAGGTCGACAAAGTAGAGGGAGGGGGCGGGCCGCAGGGACACAGCAGTGGGGAAAACCAGGGCAAAGAGGCCGAAAGAAAAAACAAAACCTGGAGCAGCGGCAAAACCGGCACGGGGTACAGGGGAGCAACCTGCCTGAAAGCAGGGTCAAGGGTCGCTCCATTCACCGTACAGCGACTGCCATATAAGGGGAGGTGGAAGGGAGGGGCAGCTGGGAGGTGGGAGCAGGGCAGTGAATGGGCGAGCAGGCGGCGGGGCCACAGGGACGCAGCGGTGGGAAGAGGTAAACGAAGTAGAGGGAGGGGGTGGGGCCGCAGGGATGCAGCGGCTGGGAAACCCAGGAGAAACAAGAGGAAGAAAGAAAAAACAAAACCTGGAGCAGCGGCAATACCGGCACAAGGTGCAGTGGGGCGACCTGCCTGAAAGCAGGGTCAAGGGTCGCTCCCTTTCATTATTTCATCCCTGTCATTATTTTCATAATGTTCGCATCATTCAATTTCCAAGGGCCCCCAATGCTTTCAGCAGAGTAGTTGGAAGAAGCACAGAGGCCCAGCATTTTTGCCTAGGATCCCACGTAGGTCGGTAAAACCGGAAACCAAGATTTGAGTTTGTGTGTCAGAACATTAATTACTGAGTGATTTATGAATCACTGATTTAATCTCCATGTATCCAGTTTCATCTTCACACAAATACCGTTGGGGTGGACACCGGCACTGAGTGCAAAGTGCAAGGCCACGAGGTATGAAACAGAATGAGCATTTAATAATGAGCATGAAATAGAACAAGTTTGAGCTCTATGGAGCTTCAGAGAGACACAGCTGCCGCTGAGTGCGAAGGAGAGACAAAAGAAAAATGTGATGTGACTAGTAGTCTTGCAAAGCACTCCAATACCGCCGATAGTTTGCACTGTTTGAAACTTCATGAGCGCGAAGGAGAGAGACAAAAGAAAAGAGTAGTTCGCCCATGCTAAAGTATATCAAGCAATAATCTATGTAACAGTGCCAGTCTGCAAGGCAGTAACAAAACTGTCCCAAGGCAGGACAAGCGTAAAGAATTTACCAATGACATCAAGGGATTTTTAAACAGGCAAGCCCAAGAACAAGTGAAAGTGATGGGCGTGAGATGGGCATGGTTAAAATCCCAAAGAACACTTACAACAGGTCGACCTAAACAGGCCAACTGGCGTAAAGGAGTAAAGTACGAAACGTTTGCTTTATTACTTCCCCCTCTGGAGTAGAGTTTCACTTCAGTCCACTCTGCAAACCTTTGTACTGGTGATGGCCAGAAAGATGTGCTTTCCCTCATCTTGTCTTGCAGAATTTAACTAATAGCACTGAATGAGAATGACTTCACAACTTTACTTGCACTTTGTATACAACCTTCACTGTTATCAAGATCGCAACAGCCTTACTACATGAGGCTGTCAATTAAGGATCTACGTATTAGACACTAAATTCTACCGTTCAAATATTTGCTCTTGAAGATGAGATTCCTTTAAAAAGTGCCAAGTAATGATATGCTCCTTGTTTTTGCAGGGAGGTTACCCATGCATGTCTGTTCGCAAGCAGTATCTAATGACACTCTTCGTTGAGTCTAGGGAGTGGCATTGGGTACCAAATACAAACCATGTTTAGGATTTTATTTGCAGATGAGCAACGCACCCATTTAATTAATCAACAATGAATGGAGGCCCTCAGTATACAAGCCCACTCACAAAGTAGTGAAAATAGAACTTGAGATGACGGTATTAGTGATGTTAAGATGCTCCCGGCAAGCTTACATACACTCTCTTGGGATTTATGTTTTTTGTTTTTACTACTATAGTTTAAAGAAAAGATTAGTAAATTGAATGTACTTTCTTTGTACCTATAGGGAGCTTATCACTGAGCATATGAGCAAAGTGGGGACACCTATCAGCTAATAATCACTGACAATCCAAATACTTCTGACTTTTGAATTAAACTGCCTTTTGTGTATTCGGTGGGCTTAGGCACTCTTTATAAGTCATCATAAATGTACTGTCACTCGTCTTTGCACCCAAGCATTCATCCATTCATCCAAAGACTCATTCCTGCATCCTTCCTTGGACACAGCAACAATAAAGCACACAGAAATTCAACAACGGATGCAAGATAAATAAAAAGAATACAAATAGAAAAAAGAAAACATGCTGCTTTCAAACACAGACGCTATCTGCTTGCAATAGCACAACGTAACACAGAAGCGGGTGTCTGTCTTGCAGAGATATTATAAATAGTCTATTGGTATTTTTAAGTTCCAGAATTGGTGCCACTTTTAGAGCCAAAGTGGTGACCATCTTGGAAAGGTAAAACAAGGAAACACTATGGACAACAGTATTCCATAATGTGCTCTCCTGTGTTGGATAAAGGGGCCTTGTGGAAGTACAGCACTGCAGAAGAAATGAGCAGCAAGCAAGTGATCCATTAGCACTGCATAAGAAAAAGCAAAGTAATAAAAAGGGAACTATAAAAGAAGACAGTTGAAATCTAAAGGTCCTTCGAGTGAAGACTACTCATTTTCAGGTGGATGTACTCATGATCAGAAGATGCAGTAATTCACTAAGTAAGAGAGACAAAGACTGATATAGACTAAACCATTACCCCATGCAGTTATGGAAACAAGCACTCTGACTAATGGCAGAAAATGGTAGAGCCTGCAGGCTCTCTATGTATCGATATTACCTAGTAGCAGTCACCACTAGGTAGTCATAGGTAGGTCTGCTTTTCCATAGAAAGAACGTTTTTTGGTTTGCCTATAACTTTGGCCTCATTTGACAAATCTTCAGAAAACTTTCCAAAAAAATGTTCATGCACTTCACCACCTTCCTGGAAGGTTTTGGTGTGAGCCGTCAAGTGGGGCAGAGAAAAAAGGGTGGTACCAAAAAGCGAAATCCCATTGCATTTTCCATAGACTTCTTTAAGACAGGCTACAGCAAAAACGACTTAATGGAATTATACCGAATTTGGCAGGAAGCTAGATCGTGGTCCACAGATTTTGCTTTTTGTGATTTTGTGTAAATCCGTACAGCAGTTTTTGAAAAATTAAGGGTAAAAACATAATTGTATATTTTGGCACTTGGGCTCGCAAGTGTCTCAGAGACTGTTGCAGCAGCACAAATTGAAATATGGAGTGTTCTAATCGGCCCAGGGAGCTTTATTTCCCTGGGCCATCTTGCTCCCACGGAAGTTAGACTTCTGCGAGAGTGAGCACCCGATTGGCTGCCAGCAACATGTGAAAAATGTTGCTGGCAGTCATAGGAGTTAGTCATCTGCCCTGAAGTTGTCAACAAAAAATAGATAAATGGTGCAGGGTAGGGACACCCTGACCGACTAGGCCCCCATGATACCCACTCCCAGGACATAGCACTTTCTCTGCACACAGCACCACAGGGCTTTTTTTTTTTTCCAGTGTGGGGGAGAGGAGAGGA
Organism: Pleurodeles waltl; assembly: GCF_031143425.1. NCBI lineage: Eukaryota > Metazoa > Chordata > Amphibia > Caudata > Salamandridae > Pleurodeles > Pleurodeles waltl. The sequence continues at coordinate 715,775,093 of NC_090449.1, read as the reverse complement.
GTGAGAGAAGGGAGGAAGAGGAGAGAAGAGGGGAGGAGGAGGTGGAGGAAGCGGTGGTGGTGTGTGTGTGTCCCTACAAAATTAATCTGTGGCATTTCATGTAACAATCTGTAGGTTTTAATACATCAAAAGAACAATCCAACCCTAAATCTATATTGCCTTTAACATGTTTTTTCACAATAACTATATCAGCCCTATTGCGCTTAACATACCTTTTCATAATAAACAGATCAGACCTATCACACTGGAAACATTGTTTCCTAGTGAACCAATCAGGCTTCTAGCTGTTATCATTGGCTTGTCACCATAACAAACTGTGCACATTTGTACTACGTTTAAGCTTTCCCACAAGGCAAGGCAACCAGGAGGCATGTAGTCATAGAAGTAAATAGTGTACAGAATTATAGTTGTCAAAGCAAATGCTAAGTGTTTTAAGTTGGCCTAACAAATCCATACTCACAGTTTGTCAAAGGGGGCAACCAGTACCGAAACGCTTATCTACTACGTAGTCTGAGATTCCATTTATCAAAATACCTATCTGTAGGCTTTAAATAAAGAGTAATATTAATATACCCTTAAATATCCATTGACTTTAACATGTTTTTAACAATCAATATGCCAGGCCTACTGCCTTTATCATAACTTTTCATTATAAACAATCAGACCTATCGCACTGGTCTTCAGCTTGTCACTATAACCAACCCAGACCTGGTATGTAGGACACAAGCCTTGCCACAAGGCAACTATCAGGTACAGGGTAATAAAATAACAAATATGAACAAAATATAGTTGCCAAATTGTCTATCCCCATGGTTTGTTTGGGAGGTTCACCAAAAACAAGGGCCTTGCCTGCTACTGTAATCTGTGAGATTTGATGAAATAAAATACCTGCCTACAGGCTTTAGCACAGTGTTATATTAACCACCCGTAGAAACAAATTGGCTATAACACATTCTTTTCACAATAATTTAGGCTTACTTGCTTTTTCGTAGCTTTTCATTACAAACAGATCACAACTAAGGAATCTGACATAACTTTTCCCAGTGTGCTAAAAAGGCTTCTAGCCCAGCAGCTGGCTTCAATTTGTGGGGCGGGGGGAGAGGGTTTGGCGGGATGCATGATATTTACACTAAAAATATATATTTTCTAAATGGCACTTCCTCTCCTCTCATCATCCATCTCTCCTGGATGCTCCAAGAGTTCCAAGAGCTCCAATGCGGGACCCAGGAAACTGCACTAACCAATCCTGGTGCTGCTCTCATGCTGTTAATCAACATGAGAGAAACATCAGGATGCAAGGGAGCAGCCTCTTTTAGCCCTCACAAGAGCGCTGGAGGTCTGGGCTTTCTCCAACCCAGCAGTCTTCAGACAGCTGGGTTAGAGAAGTTTTAAGTGCGCATGTCTGGCTAGCTGTCAGAAGACGGCCAGCCAAAGGGACATGCGCACTTTAAACTAAAGAACTGAGCTCCCTTGCACTCAGCAGCAATTGCCCTGCCCCTCCTCACACTCAGTGTAGGACAGGGGGCTGAAAAATAAAATGGTAATAAATAACATTTATTACCATTTTACTTTGAAGTTCTGGTTTTTTTTTTTTTTTTTTTACCAGGGCGACGCTCCTCCACTCTCGTGGAGGGGCCAACCCACTTCCAGCCTATGCCAATGTTTTGTCTTTATATGCATCAACCTACTGAAGTGCACATGAACTGGCAACCATCAATCACATGTTTATAAAATAAAACTATGTACAACATTACAGTGGGCAAAATAATATACCACTTCTTAACAGGGCCTAATAAGAATAATTTCAGTAAAATTATACTCCCAGGGCTTGCCTACCATGTTATCTTTGAGATTACGCATAACCAGATATCTCTTAATGGCCTGTAACATAATGTGATAAAAATCCACTTTTATAATGTCTAATGGGCTTAACCATAGGCTATTCCAATACATAAGACAGGTCTGCTGTATTTCCAATAACCTTTCTTAATAAACAGGTCAAACCTCTGGTATCTGGCAAACATTTCCCTGCACACACATCAAGCCTGTAGCCTTTATCAATGGCCTGTCACCATAATCACAACCATCTGGTATACGGTCATAAAAGAACAAATGTGTATAAAACTACACTCAGCAAAGCAAAATACAAATCTCTTGTAGGAAAGCCTAACAAGTATTATTGTACTGCACATCTTCTAGCCCCACAGGGAGTTTGGGTGGATCTCGAACACCAAGATGCTTGTCTACTATTGGAATCTGTAAAATTTTGTATAACAAATTATTTGCTTACAAGGCTTAGCACCATGATAACAATCCACACAAAGGCATATTGCCTTTAACTCATGCTTTTCACACTAAGTAGGTCAGGCCTACTGACTTTGTCATAATGTTTCATAATAAACAGATCAAACCTATGAAATCTGCCAAGACCTTTTCCCATGACCCGATGAATCCTTTATCCATTGGCTTTACACTTTACCCAACACCGCCCTATTCAAGTGCACAATAACCGGCAACCTCATATATATGGTTATAAAATTACAAATATGTGGAAAAACACAGCTTGCAAAACAATATAGAACCCCTCTCAACAGAGCCCGACAAGCATAATCACAATGAAAACCCTCAGGATCTGTCAGAGCAGGTGGCGAACACCAAAACCCTTGCCTGCGGGAGAGATTTTTCTAATTAACATATAATGTCTAATTATTGTCATGAATGTTTTCCATCAAAAACTATTTAATTGTACCATGCCAAACTAAGTTTTACTAATGCTGGCCAAACTAGGCATGACGCCATCTTGAATACGTTCAACATAGCTGTGTTTTCATTTCATCTCTTCTCACATGCAGCAAAATGTGCGCTGATGAAATGCTTTGTGATGACATGCTGCTCTCCAACTCCAGAGGAAACCTTCCTTCCAAATGTAACTGTTCAAGGTCCTTCCTGTCTGTGGCTCAGGAGGCATACCCGTTTCATAAGCATGTCATTGTTTTTTGTGGAACAATATTTGTACTGTCACAACCAATGACATTAGGGCAAGAAGGGACTAATTATTCATTTAGGAAATGTAATTGGATACTATTACATTTATTTGAATTGTGTCAGGTTGAGCCTATGAAACATTTTATTCACTTTACGCTGACTACAGGACTTTTGTAGTGGATGTCTCTACAAAAATGTCTTGTTTTAACGGTGAGCCATGAGTTGCTTCCCCTACACTTATACAGCAGACACTTGTCAGTCTGCTTCGAGCTTAGAATCAAGAATAATTTTCTCTGAGGTTTAATTCTTTGTCAGACCTCCTACTGCATTTGACTACGTCTTATGCTCATTCACTATATGTACAATAAACCTTAATGGTTTTTAACTTTTACCTTGTTTCAAGGTTTATTTAACCGAACATGCTGATTGTTTTGCTGACAATCTAATCAACTTTGGAGCTCCTTACCTCAGATGTTCTTGAGGACACTACCATCTAAATTTGCAAGTGTGCTTTACCTTTAGATTATCTGATAAAGTAGCATCAACACCTGTGGTACTATTGTAATTATGTGATTACATGTAACAAAATACCTGTCTGGAGCCTGTAACGCAACCCAATAACTGCCAAGTCTTATACTGCCTTTAAAAAATGTTTTTGCAATTAATATGCTAGACCAAATTCCTTTGTCATAACGTTTCATACTAAGAATAACAACAACAACAGACCTATTACATCGGACATAATGTTTCCTAGTGCACCAATCAGGCCTAAAACCTGTCACTATAAACAACTCAGGCCTACACAGTTTTGAGTGTAAGCTTTTCCACAAGGTAGACAGATGCATAGCCAAAATTAGAAAGTTATACAGAATTACAGTTGGCTAAACAAAATACTATCTCTCCTAGCATTCGCAGAGCAAACTTTCTATATCCATGTTTTTTTTTACAAGTATTAACCAAAAATGTGTCAGGCCCAGTGCCCTTTTCATAACATTCAATAATAAACAGATTAGGCCTCTAGCCAATGGTTTGCCACTATAACCAACTCAGTCAAACTGTATCAAAGATAAGCTTTGCCACAAGCCAAAAAGCACAATAAAAACCTTCTTTTCAGTGGCACATTTAGTTGGGAAATCTTTTGGCCAATCTAATCCTGTAGGCAGGGCAACCAACATGTTGATGGAGCCTAAACCACTCTCAGTAGTACTCTGAAAAGGATTTCTTGTTTATCTTATACGGTCATTTAACAGTTGAATTGTCAAGACAGACATTAAAAGCTATGCAGATTAGTGCAGCTCATGGCATCCTCTACTGCTGTCAAACACAAAACTGCTCCAAGAAATCCAAAGTTCATGATGGAATGGGAGGGAGCTGAGACAGCAATACATTCCTCATGAGTGCCCTTGTCCCATATGTGCTGCTGTCAGAAATAAACAGCATAACCTATCTATGTATCTAATGGACTTTAACAGAGCTACATATATGTGCCCCTGAAAGCTGAATTTCAAACATTCATGCTGCTGCTGGCTCAAGCAGCTGGATAAATTAACAAAATAATAACAGCTGTGTGGAACAGAAGCACGTTTTCGTGGAATTACACAACCTCTGCTCAATTAAAACATATACACCTTGATACCAAAATGTGAGCAGAGCCAAGTCTCCTTTTTGTAGTACTAGAGAAAGCTCTCTTATAGGTTTACCACATTACATCTAGCAACAGCTGTGCTGCCAAGCTAGACCTAAAAGCTATGTTGGAAGGCATTTTCACTTCTATTGGTGTCTTGTAAGCTCTGAACCCAAACATTTCGGCACTCTTTACAAACTTTAATTGCTGAATAATTTCCAACAGCAGTTTTTTTTACTTCCCACCATATCCATGTTCTAAATCAAACAACAGCAAAAGGATCATGTGACAGGCTACAATGGTAGCCTCAGTAAATCCTTAGGGTTGTAGGCAAGCAATGCTTTCAATATTCAAGCCAGTCGTGAAGGTAGACCCCACTTACAAAGTAGGGACACGCCTAAGACTAGGATATTGCCAGTTAACTCAAAGTTGAGAAAATCTGGTAAACAAAATTTGGAAGATGTCCATGTTTTATATTCTACACAATAGTGTAGAATTGACCAACAGCCAGATGGTAGCCTTGCAACACTCACATTTATCTGAGTAAAGCAGAAAAAGTTTTTTGATCTGGTATGATTAGAACTGTCACACTATCAAAATGTAGTCATTATGGGCAACTTCACCAAACTAATTGTTTGCAGAGGCAGTAAAATTGCAAATTGCTGATATTAGGGATACTAATGGTGGAACTACAATTGCCATTATGGCATCAGCTTCAATAAAGGATGAGTCTAACGACTGGCAAACTCTGTGCCAGTAGAGAAATGTATGGTACCATTGCACTAGGTGCAGTGAATGGGCCAAATTACTCTCCCACTTATGTTTTGGCTTATCACTGCACACCCTTATGGTTCACAGGAAACTGAAGCCAGTACGCAAGACACTGCCAAAGATTTCTGCATTCCGGGCTCATGGAATGAACTCTGGTAGAACTTTAGGGAGATCTTGGGCTAAATATGAAAAACTGGTGCACAAAAGGATGGACACAAGAGCAAGACTACATTATTTTATCAACTCGGGTCTGATATCCTACTCTACAGGCATCACAGGCCCTATCCTAGTGCAAGGCTTTGAAGAAATCAAGGAAGTTCCAGTTTAAGCTGCAAGCATAGTAGTCAGCGTGATGATGCGGCAAGGTATTCACTGGACCAGGCATAATTCTGTCTAGGCCAGGTGAATAAAGTGGTCCTCCCACTTGCTACTTCCTTGTCTCGAAACACTATAACTCTAAAGGAGTGTGGCTCCTGTAAGCACCCTTATAGTTAAAAGTCTAAAGAATCCTGACCACAAAAGAACCACAAATGTCAAATTGGTGGACTAAGATTCTGTTATTAGCAGCAATTTTAGATGGATCACCAAAGAAATAAATGCACCCAACCAGAGAAATATTTTCTATATCTCAAAAACCATACAAAAGCTGTCAAACAGCAGGATAATCAAACTACAACTGGGGAAGGACCTTAAAAGGAAATTTGAAGGAGTAAGTGGGGCCTCCTCCGGGACCAAAAGTTCTGTCTCCATGAATTGAGGGGATCAAAAGGGAAGCCCAAGAGGATAGGACTGATCAGCGGAAGGAGACATAATGCACTAGTGTAACTATCACCTGGTTCATCTGTCCACATACCTCTGATCTATATCCCACGCGTATAAAGGAAAAAATGGGGGGAGGATGTACATATATTCAGAAAATAATAAGAATAATTTAATATGGAATGTTTTCTTCTTATGTAATGTGTAATGTTTCCAAATGTGTCACTCCCTGACATTTGACACCAATCATTGTAAGTTTCACTGCATGCTAGTTTTGTTCAGCACTGAACTGGAGCTACAGTCACCTAGATGTCAAGTGGACTTTGAAGTTACTTCCATTCTTTGGGCATTGTACCACCTGTCTAACACAACCCTTAGTAAACTAGGGCTTGATAATGTCGCACACAGGCTCCTGTCCACTGGAGGTCAATAAAATAGCACCACTGATTTAAGAAACAAATCTCTGTTATACTAAATAACAAAAGCATGGAACTGAACTAGTCCTTTAAAAACAATGTAGGTTCCTTCATTCCCACTTATTAACTGAGTACCAAACTTTCACATGCCTGTCAGTGAAAGTTACCAAGGACTCCAGAGGTGTGTTCACTGATGCTCCACTATACAAATGAAACAAAACTAATCTGGTTTGTACAGGAAAAAAGCAACAAATTGACGACAACTTTTCAGCCACAATTTAACCAAAAATATGTGTTATGCTGATTATAAATGTGGCGAGTATGAATTGCCACCCAGCTTTATAATTAAACTCTCCAATTATTTTGGTTTCACGGATGTACACCTTTGCTTCTAATTGGCAATGAAGGGAAAGTGTACAGGGATTCTTTTTTGGCTAGGAGTGCCTGATAATAGACTTTTAAATGCCTACATCAATATTTTCGAGACCATAATGTGCTTGAGCAACTTATGAATCACACTTTCATTGCAAATCAATGAAACTCTTTCTGCAGGCTTATTTACAGCAAGTGAAAGCATACTCCAACCGTTCACCCTTCGGCTTCAAAGCAATCTTTACTACAACTTACCCTTCCACACACTTTCAGCTGCTTGTAGCTGACCTGGTGGAGAAAAGGAAAGATCCCAGGAGCACCTCGGACTAGACACAGAAGGAGTGCTGACTGATTAGGCTAGCGTTAGAGCTTAAAATTTAGTTGTGTCACATAATGTCATCAGGACGTGACAGTTTAAGTTTATGAAAGTAAAAGAGTGCACAACTAACATAGAAAGCTGCACTGAAGCACAATTTAAATGTGCAATTGCTTGTTTTTCAGAGTTTGACTTAGGTGCCTTTTGAATTAAATCACAAGTTAGAAGGATAACATTTATGTTAAAATGTAATTCAGATTCTAGACTATGCCCATATAGAAACTATATTGAATTTCTTGTGGTTAATGACAGATTAATGAGTTTAAATATACGTGCAAGTGAAATAAATGCACTTCTCTCTTGTACTTAATGAAATGCAGTAACATAGCTTACTATTTTGAAATTAATTGTTCATATTGATGAAATATTAATGCTGAATTTATAAGTTTCCATATAATATGTATTTTACTAAAACATATTAAATTTATTATTGTGACTTTGTGTTAGCAGAAGTGAATCCTTCAGAGCTTGCATTTCGCAGTCACGTAAAAGTGTAGAATTAATTGGACTGTTTCAATTTGAAGGCATAAGAATATTTCCCATTGGATGACGCCCATTCAATGGGCCAGGAACCTTTGACGAATCAGAATGTTTTGTGGTCTAAAATACTGATGGATATTTGAACTTTGGTCAGTCGTGAGTAGTCTGCCGAATTGTTGTGAGCAGTCCCGAGCAGACATATGCAGACCCAGATGCTTGCAGATGCCTTGATCCTGATGTCTTGCTGATGAAGATTCCCTGAATGCTGTAGCCTTGGAGATGTATCTTCCTCTCTGCCCTTTACCCTTACCTTTGAAATGACCTTTTTAGGCTTAGACATCCTTTTATTTTCCCTTTTACCAGACTCTTGTCCAAGCTTCTGATATGGTGACACTTTCTCTTTTCCTTATTTTTGCCAAACTTAGTTTGTGACCTGCAGCCCAAGATTATCTTTTTCAAATTAGTTTTGCCCTTTTTGTATTTTGTCCGCATGTGCTCCCCCCACATGTATTTCACTGATTTGGTTAGCTGTAGGGTTGGACCTGTGCCCAGCAAAAGATTATTGACTCTGCTAAATTTTGAATTGACTAATGATTGTAAATTCTGAGCAACACATTGTATCAGTGTCTCAGATATTCTTATTGATGTTATGTCTTATTCTTCTTGAATGCCCAGCTTGTTAATGTTTGTTCGCTTGAATCTATTTTGATGCCTTAGGCAACCCTTGGAGATTATGTATCTTTATAACTTGATTTTGCGCATTATCTTCATGGCTTTGAGCTTGTGTTTGTAATAAACCTTACAATTTTATGCCTGACTGGAGTTTTCCTTCTGTGGCTACATTGGTCATGGTGTCTGAATTATTTGGGGTGCTACTGAAATTATGTTGATTGTTCTACCACAGTACTTACTGGGCCAAAATGCCCATCGACCTCGGTGAGCATTTGATTGCTTGGAAGGATGAAAAATGCTATAGCACTAATAATACTCAGACAAAAGAAGCAGCATCCTAAACTGTATACACATGATTGGTTTTGCAACAATGTATATTCAACATGACAACACCACCTCCTATCGCCATGCTAGAGTGAAATATCTGGTGTAAATAAACATAAGGAACACCGATCAGTGCAGAAACGTTGTCCGAAGACCCCCTTCAAACATACAAGACTGACAAGAGAAAAACACCACACAGTGGAAATTACGGTTACTCCTAGGCAAGAATGAAGTGTTTAACAATTTTTCCGTGACCGAAGACAATAGAACAGGATTCTATAAATATTAGCACAGTTACATGTTTAACAGAGGAGCTCAATTATTTTCCTCTTCCTCTGTTGTAGAAAACCCATACGTTTTGTGCTCTTCCAGCAAGCTAGGTTCTGAAGTTTGCTTAAATAACACATGTACTTACCTCCCTCCGTTTTATTCTTCTTGCCACAATGAGCTGGATCATGCCCAGCTTGTTTCCTTCCGTTGACATAGACCTTCGCAGAGTTTCCATCGCCTCTTGGTTGGTCTTTCCTAATAGGGATTCGCTGTTTACTGCTACGAGCTGATCATTTACTCGAAGCCGTCCATCCTGGAGAGAAGAATTCAAAATTGAGCAAAAACAAGTAGGACCATATTGGTTAGAACTTAGTTTTACATGCATGCCTGAACTGGTATAACTCAGTATGAGGGACCTGCTCCCAAAGACACAGTTAGGATATTATAGCTACTTTAAACCTTTTGTCAGCACATACAGGTTCTGCAACACTGCAGTGGTACAGAGTGGAACCAGACCGATGAATCTCAACATAGTAATGCCTCTTTGAACCCAAAGAGACAACTGAATGGTGTGTGATATTACATTTTCTTGAATATAAATTTATACAGATTTGGAAAGCTTCATTCTAAAAGAGCCTTGACTGAGGCTTCTTCCAAGACTTAAATACAGGACACTTCAACTTAAATACCACTGTGTATATCTACAATATTCTACAATGAAGGGCAGCCAACAGTGACTTATTCATTCTGCAGGGAACCAAAATAAGAGATAAGAATGAAAGGTGTTCTAACTGTACGTTCTCAAGGTCCTCAACTTTCAGGTGCCATACTTCCCCTTTGCTTCTTCCACTCCTTTATACTGCCCTCCCAGTAGTTTCCTTGTGCTTACAATACCACATTGCTTCTATGATCCAGCAAGTTATGCTCTCCTTAAAACAAACTTGGGAAAAACAATTAAAGACAAAGTTAGTCACTTGCTCCAAAGCTCCATGTAGCATTCACAATCAAAATATGGAAAACGGGTCAAAACATAAGAGCGGAGAAGAAGCCTTCCTCTGATCTCATTGTTTCATCAAATCTTTGTCTCTCTGCCAAACTGCTAACCTTTCCACAGTCAACAGATGTTTCCCGTGCAGCTTATGTTATTTAATCTAATGATATGCAGCTACAGAGGAAGCTAGGGTAGTGGCTTAGAGAGCATTTTAGGTCTCAATACATTTTTACTAACCTTTTGCTACCATGTTCAAATATCCATTTAATATTGTGTGTATATCAAGCAAGATCTACGATGAACAACAGGCAATCCCCAAATAAGTCCCCCCGCCCCTCTCCCTGAAGCCGTCTATGCCCCTTCACCAGGCTACTTGGGCTCTTTGTAAAGTCGGGTTGCTCCAACACCAGAGTTTTGGCTTGCTTAAGTTCCAATATCAGCCACTTCCACACCCTATATGTCTCCATGGTGCTGGCAGACTGTAATGTAGTAATCTTCGAGCTTAGAGAGATGTAGGAGTTTCAGTACCCTGAGGCACTTTGGGGACAACAACTCCTCAAAGTCTGCTGAAGTAGTCCAAGAGACGACCCCATTATTTGGCGAAGTTTTTCTCCTCTCCCCATGCTAGTTTTGCCAGCTTCTCCATACTAAGAATCTACCATAGTCTTTCAATCCATTTTCGTCTGAATGGTAGAATTTATTGTCCCCAAAGGTTAAGAATGGTTTGTTTGTCCGCCAGCAGGAGATGGGATATCAGTTTGCCTAGTGAACTACAGAGTGGGTAAATATCTGGTATGGGACAACAGAATCACCTCTTCCCATCTGGCCAAGCGTGACCAAGCTATTTTATTTTTATTTTTGACAGTATCGAGGTCCTGAAGGGTAGGATCCTAGGGCATGACCAGAGTATATGGGTAGTGGATCCATCATCCATACACCCCCCTCCGGTACAGCGGTCTGCCTCTTCTATTCATTCAGGCTAGGTGAGCTGGGGAGTAGTGCCATGGGTACAGTATCTTAAGTGTGGCATCCCTCCCTCTCAAGTGTGATACATAGTTGTTAGCACAATTCAGGATTTCCTCCCATTGGTCGGGATCTAGAGTAACGCCTTGCTCACTTCTCCCAAGCATGCTGGAATGCGTGTTTGGCAGGGCTTTGTGTGGCATTAACCATTTTGCACATAACTGAATGGCATGCATGTCATCCGTGCAGTGCAGAAGGTACTTTTCGCAGGCTGTAAAGGCTCTCATCCCCAACTTCTGTTTATTTTTAGAGTAAGTTAGCCAGTGGCGTAATTGCAAATAGCTGTACCTGTCTGTCTCTGGAAGATGATACTCCTTCCTTTAGGAGTTCGAAGGATTTAATTGACCCTTGTAGGTATACATCTCTCCGTGTTTTGCATCCCTTCCAGCTATTTGGCATTCAAGGTCTAGTTGGTCTGGTGAGAATTTGCAGTTGCCACAGATAGGTGTGAATGGGAAGTGGAATGTGGTGAGGACCAACCTCACACCCATTTTGTCCTAGACCTCCAATGTCACCCTCGTGATGGGAGATGCATATAGTGTTTTCTTCCGATCAGGGCTAGGTTGCCAGGGGACCTCCCACAGGAGTTCTGTTGCCATTAAATGGGTAATTGTGCACCACATCTTCTCTGTTTCTTGCCTTGTCCAGTGAATGAGGCAGTGTAGGTGTGTTGAGGCATACTAATAAGCCAAGTTTCCCAGGCCCCTCAATCTAGGGCATAGCAAACCCTGTTTGCGACAAACCATCTCTGCTTTGGCGCAGATCGTCTGGAAATCAGCTACGCATTCCCCTGGTATTCAGATAGTCAGGATCTGAAAGAGTTATAGTATCTTAGGCAGCACCATCATTTTGTAGGCCACTATTTAGAGATAATTTTAAACATCTGATACCAGGAAGGTCTTCATTCCGTGGTGGCACTCACTTTGGATGCTTCTAAGCTAATCTTGCCACTGGAGAACACCCCACAGGTTATGGTGTTGCTCCATTTGTCTCCCATTCCCATGATACGGTTTAAAGTTACTCATCTGCGTGGTCCACAGGAAGTTATTGAAGTGAATTCCTATGCTAACACAGACAATGATAAGTACTGGCATATTAGGAAGCAATTAACAATCAGCGTACCTTTTAGGCATCTAGCAATCAGTGAAATTACCTAAAATGGTAAATAAAATTAAATAACTTTAGGGTATCCTTATAATACAACGCTTGACACTTTACTTCAAGGGTGTTGATACAAGCTACCCCAGGTGGTTTGGTATTCATTGTCATAGAGAGCAAGACTGTGTCAGGAGTAAAAGGTAAACACCTAAGGTTTAGGACGGATACAGCTTTGCTTTAGGTCAAATGTCAATTCACTAGTCTCTGTTGTCCTTTTTCAATCACCGAGTCAAGTAACGCCTTCCATCTGAAGGAGGGTTTCTGGATAGGCTTAAAACACTTGTGCTAAAAAGGATGGACATCTCTAACAATATGTACAAAAACCTTACCAGGTGGTCTGATATGGAAACAGCAGATATGATGGAAAGCTACAACCTGGCAACTCTTTGGTCTACATGAATCGCATCACATTACAAAGATTTTAATATGGCTCCACTGACTTTCTTACAGGTCAAGGTTCAAAGTCTGAAAACTTGTGTTCAAGTGCCTCACAGTCTAGCTACGTGTTATATCAGGAATCTTTTGATCATCTATCAGCCCAATCATACATTCTTACGTAATTCATTGCCTCCAACTCTGACAGGTGCACAAATGCTGCAAGTGGATATAACTAGTAGCATAAAATATCACAGCACATGGGCTTGGTCCCTTTTTTCATGAGTTTTAGAAGACGTTTAAATACTTCATCCAACCCTTCCAAATTGAGGCTGCTTTGACAGGCAGTGACAGACTCAGGTGGATCTGCCCAAAAGAGCTTCAGTAGTATTTCAAGCCAGCAAAAAGAAAGGAAGGGCCCTCCTGCCGCCTGAAGAGTAATGTAGCTTACTTAGTCTGTAGTTTTCAGAGGTAACAACTGTCTTTAAAAACAAAATTCAAAGATTATAGCCACAAATAGAATTTTTAGTAGACCTACTATGGGTTTCTGCCTGAGAAGACCCGAAAAGTTTTGGGAAGGACGTCTCACCCCAAAAAATCTGAAATCCTAATGAGGCAAGCATACCATGCAATAAAAAAAATCTCAACTTTCATATTAGTTATTTTACCTTAGTTAGGTATCCTCTCAGTTATATGCTGGAAGATACTTCATTGCCAAATGTCAGGTCAGGAATTTGAGGGTTTAGTGAAAAACGACTTGAGCAAATCTGGACTCATCCTTGACAATTAATAAACAATAATTCTGTCATCTTTCATAAGTTTAGACAACATCCCTCAGAGAAAAATTATATATTGGGGTAATACTGCACCACTATTTGAATTGCAGAGTGATAGGTTACTTTTCTAGGATAATCTTTTTAAGGACGTCCTAACAGTCTTTGAGGCACATTCTCACATCAAAGGTAAAGTTGACCATAAATGTAATTCCTGTCAAGTGTAAGTCCATCAACATTTGCATGTATCTTTGCCAAGAGTGTTGGGTTCTCCACATCTGTAAACATCACTCAATAGGTTGAATTAGTGCTCAACGGAATGGCACATGACTTTGCCAGGAATCTGCACAGAAACCTTGCCTGGCACAACTTCCCATACAGATTCCTGGGAATGCGTGTGGCGCCCAGGTATTAGTAAAGCTACACTTGCATGTAGGTGTAATAAACTAAAAACTATATATTTAATCATTTCTTTGTGAACCAAACCCTTAGTTTTTAACTCAAGGGGCTATGCATGATGAAGATAGCACTTTCTAGCCAACGTGCAGCAGAAAACACCAATGATCTTTGTGAGAAGTGTGGAAACAAACACCATCTCATCAACAGTGGTTCCTGAATTCTGAAACAGAGGCTAAACTTTTTTTCTTTCAGATATTTTTCACCAAGTATATGACAACGAATGGTACTACTCTGGGACGCTACCTGGCCAGAAGGGATGAAAGATTTGTATTGAGCTCCAGCCCTGTCATTTGTGAAGCATCAGCAACATGTCACAAAACACTGCTGGATAGCAGGGCAAAGATGATCTTCCTCTGAATAGTCTTCATATTCTTACCAGCAAAAGATGATACAGACAAGGGAAGGAAAGTGTGTTTAGACAATGCACTGGTCACATCAGATTTAGCTTATGGAACAACAGGCTGGGGACTGGTTGAAAGACCAATGGGGAGTAGAGGTCCGTGGGATCTCGTTTTGGCATTTAGACATACCTCCATTACGCCATGGAGCAAGCTGGAAATGTTTAATGAGACAGACAGACTTCTTGTCAGACAGAGTAGGCCCATTTAAAAGAGGAGTATGCTCAAATTATTGACCTGCGAGGAACCAAAAGCAGTGGACAGACTGATAACTCACAATAGACTGGTGAAGGTGGTCTACAGAACAGGAGTCAGAAACGGAGTATGTGAGGACTAAGCACATACTTTCACAAGGACGTCTATTATCAGCTCAAAACACTAGTGGATCACACAGAGTACCCGTGGGGTTCCAGTTCCACTTGAAATGCAGCTAGCCAAGTGAGCCTAAAGGTACTGGATACTTTTTTGACATCAGCCAATTTAACAAACTATCCATGTTATTAATAGATCCACTTAATTCAAGTTAAGAAATAAAAAAAAAAAGAATAACTAGTCACTTTCAGTACAAAGTCCTTCACAATCTACACATCACAGTTCAGCATAACTGCAATACTTTACGAATAGAAAATATGATTAACTTATAAAAATAAACATTCTTGGTGCTAATTTTTTTTCTTTTAATTTGGTGGATTTATTACATTTCTGAATGTGCACTTAAAATGAAATGATCTATATTCCATTAAGCAGCAGAAGGAGTATAACAAAAGCCTATAATAATTAAATCTAAATTCATTGTTTGCATACACACCATTAAACATTTCTACTATGCTACATCAATTTTCTTCAACGTTTGGCTGCTCAGGCTATGTAAATGTACATAATCTATTTATTTGACCAAGAAATGTATTCCGTCAAACTGTCCACTTGCCTTTGAAGCTGCTCCTCCGTTAATAATGGACTTGACGAAGATTCCTAAATCAGCATGGTTTTCTTTTGATCGGTTTCCTTTCACACTAACACCAAGTCCAGCTGATCCAGAATCGTTGAGAGGAATCTCAAATGTCAGGAATTCTCTGGTTCCATCAGGAGTAAGAACAAGTTCTTCTTCTTCAGGTTTCTGCTTGCATAAAAAAGTAAATGGTGCTTATGTTCAGTTAATGTATTTCACCATGTACTAGCTATTAAAACAAACAATGACAGACCTAACAGATCTGGCTTGCATTATGAGTCCTCACTAAAACATTTTTTGTTTAAAAAAAAAAAAGCCTGCTGCAAGATAAAAAGAAAAACAATTGATTCATCTATACAATGGACCAATGATAAAGAATTTAGTGTACTTTTGAGACCTCAAATAATTCCTCATGCATTACAATGTAAGCACTCCGTATGTGGTAGAATGATACACCAAAATGACAATAGCATTATGTAGGAAAGACAGGCAATCTTGGACTGCGCCAGAGCCGACTAAGTAAATTTTAAAGAATTGGTAATAACCAGACCTAAAAACATTTTAATGTGATGTATTCTAAAAAATATTGATGAAAAAATAAACATTTCGTACATTAGCACTTCTGAACGGTTGAAGGGGTCACTTAACCTCTTATAAGGTAATGTGATATCTAGGATGACAGAACTATTCTTGCACTTACAATCATTCAAGTTCACATAGAAGTGTCTTCAAGGAAGTTATTGAAAGAATTAAAAATCAGAGCACCAAATAACCTCACTTGCTACATCACACGAGCTAAAGCGTTATCGGACATCATTTTGCAGGCATTACGACATCAGGCACACGCTTTTAATTTAACGACCCCCACCATTCAACTACAGGTAACTGCATATAAAATAAAGCACACATATTAAATGAAAAATGAATGCACGTTTTGCTAATCGGAAGGACAAATGCAATTATTAAAGATGCCTGTGTGCAGAACTGAATGCTGGTTGGAGCAATAATGGGAACAGTGGTTTGTCTACTTTTAATGCTACCAGGCCCCAGCCTGCGACAGAAAGCACTGTGAGTATGTAATTCATTAAACAAATTGTATTACACACAGCGTAAAATAGGCTGCTGCACAATGTGCACAAAGATTTACGTTTAGGAGAAAAACGAGTGCTTTCAAAGTATATATTTTGGCAGTACACAATCACACTTAGTGCAAACATCTTTTTCCAAGTGCCCAATGAAAAATATGCACCCAGTACTCGGCTAATAATACCCTCACATTACCTTTCATACTTGATAAATATTTGTCACCATGAAGCTTCAAGTGACTATCAAACCCAATACTGCCTCCTAAGCAGAGACGTTTTGAGGTGTGGGCAACTGCCGAGAGCGTCCATTTTCTTAGCCTTACCCCAGTAAAGTAATTTTTCTCTCCGTATCCCATCTATTCCTCTATCTCAACCTCTTCTCCTCAGTCTGTCGAACTCTACCTCAGTCTCTCTCTCTACTCAGTGTTATTTTTAGGAGTTTGTTGACCCAGCCAAGACGTTTCGTCTGTTTTGTATGACCCCATTTCTGATAACTTAACACACAATTCAATGCTGTTTGGTATCTTGAAGGCTTGAATAAACAGAAAATGCATAATATAACTCAATGCTGTTCTGAATGATGGGCCACAAAATATATCTTACACATTTACATTGTAGGTGGCAGGCAGCATGGCAACAAGGCTTGTCCCTTCTCTAGCGCGCTGTCCTTACTTTGGCTCCACAGTGCAGGGGATCGTTTCCTTTTCGTTTTCAGTCGAGACAGCTCAACAGTTGGCTTTAACGGTTCTGGGACAATTGTTTTTTTAGCAAAATGTAGGGGAAATGTTTTGGTTACATTAAAAGAGCATGGACACACTGTACCCATGAATTCTGCCCATGTCAATTTATGGATCTAATTGGACCTGGAAGCATCAATATGTTATTTCTATTAATACATCTAAAGTGCATGTACTCTCAAGGGTCACATGGTACAGAAAAGCATCAATAAACGTAGAAGAATAATAGTCCAGAATTTTAGGGAAAAAATATTTAGGGCCCCGAGCTCACTCGGTATAACTACACACAGTGTTCAATGTACTCAGATTATGCTGGCCACAGTCAAAGGCTATACTCAGCAAGCCTTGGGGCACATAGGGTGGGTGTGGCCAAATGTCATTTTCTGTGCCCAAAGATCACTCCAATGAGAGGTTGAAGTGGGTATTCGAAGGCCTCTTCCATTTTCAAGAACATAATTTTCTGCCGCGTTTGTGAGCCTGGAGACCAGGAGAAGGGCTTGGTGATTATTAAGCACTTCTTCCTCGTGTCCACTGGACACAAACAAAAGTTATGCTTATGTCTAGGCACACAGGAACCAGGCACAGGCTGCAACCAAAGGCTACAACCAGTGTAGAAAATCATCTAGGTATGACTTAAGGCTATGCTCTCTGAGTTCTAGTGACGGGGGGGCCGGCAGGTGCCATGTCTAGAGGAGCGCAGTGGTAGGACCTGCCCAGCGATTGCTGAGGGGAAGAATTCAGGTAAAATACAGGCACTTGGCAAATCTCTTCATGATATTTTAAGGATTTCTACTAAGATAAGACAATTGGCAAAATTAAAATCTAGTACTCTAAAAAACTTCAGACCAAGGCATGTAATGGCTATGTTTTAAAATGTTAAATCAAATTAAATCCACAACTTATGGTGATCTATGTAGTCAATCGTCTCCCGCACATGGTTGTGACCTCAAGTTATGTCACAGACGACAACATGAATGATACTGATGATACGGCCACTCAAGTGGGGCACTCTGTATGCCAATACAACTTACTATGAAGGGCAAGAGAAATGTTATTTATCTTTATCCAAATGTTGCTCTGCACAGTGTGAGTTGGAAACAGAGTACCTAATGGAAAATAAGTCAGCCTCAGTCCAGACAAAAAGGAGTATTTGAAGCCTGAAAAGTTCTAAAGAGACCACCAAAACAAGCAAGCAGACTTCAGAAGTCATTTTTAACCAGTGTAAAAAGAGGAAACAGTGTAGCACTCTGAAACGTTATATAAACTAGTGCTCTGCAAACTGTGGGGTGTGCCCTTTTGAGATCCATTTCACTATGTGAAGGCAGGTGCCAAGACTGGAGGAGCACACAAAACCCATATGAAAAAAAAATTGTTGCTTAATGGCTGATTTTTTTTTTACATAGCTTGTCAACAATCATAGATGCCTTTTTTATGAAGAAAAAAAAAAGATTCAAAGTCAGCTAAACCTCAACAACACACTCATGGTGGGAAGTTTACATTGTAAACGCGTGGGTAAAGCTATCCCTTGGCTTCTTTTTATGGGCGGGTGTGCTTGTTCTTGGGAAATGTTTCTTCTGCTTTAAAGAAACTACTCTCGAGCGGAGTCCCGGTACACGGCTTGAGGGAATGTGAGACAATCCAATTGCAGGAAGGCAACTGAAATACAATTATACTAAGTTTAATGAGTGGAAAACAGGAAAGCCTAAGAGGGCAATCAATACCCTGGGAGGCAGGTAGTGCTAAGAAAGCGTTGGTCACATGCTAGACTACACCTCCCTCCCTGAACTACTAACCGTTCAGAGGTATCAGCCAGTGGGCACTTACTACAGAGGTGGCTGTGACAGGAAATGTATGGCTCACCTTAACCACATCAATAATCAAAGTTAATGGCAAGAGCATTTATGTTTTGTTATTTTTTGTGAATGACCTTTGAACAGTGCATCTCTAGGGCAGACTCTTTAATTAATCTTGATGATAGTTGGTCTACATCTGACTTGTAGGTTCTTGACTAGCATAGTGGTCCCGAAGAATAACAAATATGATATTCTTAAAAAGGAACACAAAAGTTTACAATTTTGTCATGCAGGGCAACACACCAAAATGTCTATGTCTGATGTGCTAATTCGGCTCAACATGGCCATAAAACCTATACTGCAACCATTCGATTGAAGGAGATGAACAAATAAATCTTACTTTTCCTTAATTTGTTTTACAAATGAAACTTGACAAGCAATTCTACCACTTGTACTTTGTATATTTAGAGAGATTTGCAAAATAATGCTGGGCAGCACAAATAATAGACCTAAAATAAGACCATGCATTTAGATGCGGATAGGCTGTCTCAGAAAAAAAGGAAGCATAATTACACTAACACAAAAGCAGCAAATGCAAACCGCTAACTTTAATAGTAGAAAAGGAAAACCATCATATTAAGGAAAGGAGGGCACAATATATACACAGCTTAGAAATACATCTGTTCCCTGACTTGCCTTTGTCGACAAGTAAGAAAGGGGGGAGTTAGAACCAACGGTGTTGTTGAGAGGTGGCAGAATTAATCTGAACCTCTTTTGTGAAAAAAACAGCAATTGCCTGTTTTGGAATGTTTCTGTTCAGTAGGAATTCACGTTTTCAAAAGGGAGTCCAACGTCAGCCCTCTTGATATGCCCTCTTACTGGGCTCTACTGTGTCTGAGAAGGAAAGACTATGTAATACTTTTTAGCGTATGTAAACGTAAGAGGCTGGAGCTGGGGGATAGGATATTCTGTGACATTTTAAAAGAGTATCATAGTAAAGTTACATTACCACCTCGTTCTCCTTCCCAGTTGCTGTCACTACTTGAGGGCAGTGTGTCAGAAGATTTTGTGTGGTAAGTCTAAAATCTTCTGGAGGGCACCATTCTCATTTCTAAGACCAAGAAAAAAATCTCCAAAAGTCTGTTTTCTTTAACCAGGAAGCCCTGGCATCTAGAGCCCAGAGTGGTAAGCATTCGTTAGCTAAGTCAATATGAATTAGCCAGCAAGCCCTATTTTCTTATAATTATATATATATATAAATAATAATGTGGATATATAAATACACCTTGTGGCAGGATCCCTAATCCCTGAAAAGTGTGGGGCCCAGGTCAAATACCTCCCTCACCCACCCCCACGTGGCAGCCCTGTGAGAGGGTGAGCACTCAAGGTGGAGACAGGACATTTTGCGTTCTAAATAAAAACAATTGTTGATCATATGAATCATAATATATATATTATTTTACCTCAAGTTCTGCACCTCCTGTTACTTACAGGCATTGGCAAAACCAACATATCTGGCTTAATTTTAAGTCCTAACTAAAACATCAAAATGCCTGCTGTAGTGAAAAACAGAACGAAAAAGACTTTGTTTACTTACATTTGTAAGATAAATAAGTTGTCTGACAAGTCATTCTACATTTGAGATGAAACATAGTGAATCATTCATTACAATGCAAGCACTCCATAGGCCGTGGAATGACACACAAAACAGTCAATACCATGAGTTGAGAAATAAATATTCCTCTGGATCAAGCCAAAGCCCACTCTTTGTTTATTTTAAAGGTAATGGTAACAATACATGCGCCACCCAGCCAGAGCTAAAAAGGAGCGTATCCCCCAAACTGTTTTCTGATTTATTCCATCTTTATTTGAGAGTGGGCACCTCGGAGCGTGTCTGGTGTGAGACACTTTTATATGTATTTTTTTTTGCTGTTTTTTGCTTCATTCTCGGTAGGTAAATTTTAAAAATAGTAAGGACTACAGCAAGGAAGATGGATAAAGTTATAATGCCTCATATCCAAGCCTTGCTTGTGAAAAGATCTACAACTCAGCCCTACCATTAAACAACTGTCTTTCCGTCCGTTTATGGAGGGAATCCTTTGCAGAAAACAAAATTTTGCACAAAACCCCCCCCCAACCCCTATTCAGTGAAAAATCAGCACTTCTTACATTAAGCACATACATATTTCTAGCTTCAGGGTGGACTCACCCTAAAATAGTAAGGTCTGTGACAGAGAATAGGCGGACTGAGTAATGATAATTAGTATAAAGTGATCGGTCCTTGCAGTTACAGTGAAAACCTGGTTGATACGGTTCGATAAACACACCATAAAAGTGGTGCAGTGCGACTGTCGCCAAGAGGCAGGTTTCATGCTCTGATTCAACCTTAAAGTGCTTTGTGATTGAAAACAACAACTTACAATGGCGATAGGGGACTTCAACAAACAAGAGAGCATCTTTTTAAAGCTCCAAGTAAAGCAAAAGAAAGTCGTTGAAGGAGTCTGAACAATGAGAAGGAAGCAATGCAAAAAGGGCCTGGTACAGCCTAAAGAAGGGTGGCAGGCGATGGATGTTCCAGAAAAGGGCTACCAAGAACTGGTTCATACTTTAATTCTCTTTCAGAGTCAGATATAGCTTCCGAGCACCAGTACACAGTCTGCATTTTGCAGTCAATGCACGTGGAAAACTCAACTGTTGCACACATCAATCCACTTTAGAGCACAAAATGAACCAGAGTCTCAAAGATACAGATGGAAAGAGTTGCATAATACGAAGAAGGCTTGCCCGGAACCGTGCATTGTTTTTATTATATGGTTGCAAACTTTACTTATGAAAGGTTTCTGTGCCACCTTTGCTTTCAGCTAGTTTACATTTTTTCTGTCTCTAGCCCAGCCACTGCTCAGGTGTTTCAGAAGTATGCAAGAAATCTCATCCAAATAACACCATTTAGTGAGTTTACTATTTTAGCTCAAAATTTCGCATTTCACAGCCAATGGAATAAAGATATCCTCGCCACCTATTCAGGTATTTAACTGTCTAGTAGCCAATTAAACAGCTTCTGCTCAATAGCAAACGCATTTTAATGACAATCACTTGCTTGGGTCTTTGAAACTGACTTTTTGAAGTGTGCTTTTGAGTAAACCTTATGCTTCTGCTGCTCACGACAAAAATGCGCACGCAAAGAAGAAGCCATGGTTGCCCCTGCAGGAAGAATGCTGCTATTAACAATCTAATCACCACTTTGTGGCCTTACAAATAAGACGAGACAGAACAAACAGGAATTCAGGACAAGACAGATACACTAGCGGACCAAAACTGCCAACGCTCAAGTCCTACTGAACTATCATTTGCAGTGCAAGGTGTGTAGCTAGGGCATGAGCAGGATGTGGAAATTAATTGGTGAAATGCCCGTCTACATCTGCCCTGAATAAAAAAAATCATAATGGTATGTAAGTAACCCTATGAATTTTCACTTTGGTCGTGTAAATTCTCCATTCCATTTTACATGCTATGATCCTGCAAATATTTTGTGGCACATCAATTGAAGTATTCCTTTGCAAATGACACAGAAGTGCTGCCACCCACAAATTGAAATCTGGTGCTCTTCCGCAGGCCTAGCAAAGGTCTTGGAGATGCTTACAATAGTTTTCAAAAGGCGCCTGACAACCTTCGTCACCCAGGGCAGCCTCTTTTCCATGGTCACTTCGGCAGGGTGGTTGGTGTCCTTCTGTTAATACTCCACACGCCTCCCGAAGGAACCCTGCCTCCATTTGAGGACCTCCCGATCAACACTGAGTGTCTATGTCATGGTAGCACTGGATCTTCTTATGCAGTGTCAATTTCAAGGGTGTTGGGAAAAAGCCAAGTTGTTAAAAATATCCCAGTGACTTGAAAATAAATTAAGACAATAATCTATAGCAATATCCAGTGGCAACTCCAAGGATAAACATGTACACCATTCTCAAATGGAGTATTCAGTGTCAGCTCCTGTATTAACCCAAATCAGGACTGCGTGTTTGCACACTGGGGTTAATGCTGGAGGTGTAGCTATGAAAGCACTAGTTAAAGAACAGGAGATTAGAATACAGTGTAAAATAAGACTCACAAGATTCTTCGGTAAACTGTTGTGGCACTTCATTCTGCATTCCTTTATTTCTCGCATCTTCTTTCTGCTTAAGCTTTACTATTTTAGAATGTTTTTTTCACGATTGTATTTTTCCTCTATCAATGCCTACTTCCTGTTCCTCCTTGGAAGGTTCTTCATCCACAATATGACCTCTTCTGGAGTTATCCCATCTTTTTTAGGGTCGAGCCTGCGAGTGCATGCGATAGCGCATGCATCTCGCTTGCAATACTCTGTTATGTTCCATAAAGGGCTTGGAGCCTGCCTGTCACTTCCCATTTGTTGTTTTGCAAGGACCTCTTCCTTACAGACTCGTAATTCGCCAAGGTACACCTGGCATCATTTCCGTTTCTCTGTGTGGAGCAGGGATTAAGCACTAATTGATTCAACTTGATAAGTGCCCATCTGCTGCTCCCAACTTGACTGAGTTACTATTTATTCTTTTTAACTTCTAGTGCCTCGCAAGCAGAAGGCTTGTGACTGGCAAAAACGTGCCCAGCAGGTGAAACAAAGCATTTTCACTCTTACTAAGGCCGGATGTTTTCTCTAGAGCTAAACCTGATCAAATGAAGGGAAAATCCAGATTTAGACTGAATTTGCCACAAAGGGAGTCCTTGTGTCCCCATCATGGTCCCTTATCTATCGCGCCCATACGCCCTACCCCCTTTAATGCATACCATGCAGGAATGTATGAAGACTGTCGTTCAGCTAACAGAGACTGCTGAAGGAGCAATGGCCTGTTATAGGATGTTGCTTCACCTCAGCCACTACTTTTGTTGCCTGACATCATCTCCGATGAAGGGTACAGAAATAAAGGAAAATATTATTTCACTCACACAACACCATTTACTCAAGTCTCACATCCAACAGAACAATTTATAACAATATCTGATGTTCAAGCATTTTTAGCAACCCCTGGGAGTGTATCAAGATGAAAACATTGTCTTCCAATTATTCTGCTTGAGTTTCATCAAGTACCGAAAACATCAGATGTACATGGTGACAAAGTCTATTCCTAGGTGTATATGTAGGTGTGGAACACACTAGGCTACATTACTTCATGCATAGGCACACTGCCGTACCTTTGGGATTCTGGTTTCCTTTTACTTTCAGAAACTCATTATTTATATTACATCATCAAATTAATTGCCCTTAGAGTGTGGGATCACTTTAATCTTCATAAGTAGATGACTAATCATACCATGAGAGCCATCATGTTCCAGTAGTTTTTCATTCTTCAAACCACTGTAACTGAGAACTTTAGTCTTTCTAGCTGAACCAGGACAGCAGCTACACGGCTGTGTGGAGTTGTTAAATGAAGCTTAAGACTGCAACCTGGTGTTCCCGATAACATAGTCTTGCTTGAGAACCTTATTTAAAACAGGCATGCTTTTAAATAGTTCAAGTATTTTTTTCAACTTATAATGATCTAAGACAAATTCAAAACATGTGTGAACATCAAAGAAGAAAATTGCAGTCAAACATTGCTATCAGTGATGAAAGTAGGAGCAAAGAATAATTTCACACGGTCAAAAACACATTTAGATACACAATGATGTCCTATTGCTTTTAGTAGACTATGTTAACAGATAAATATCGAGAGTAGCATGGCAGATATTACGAGTACTTTACAGGATAACCAATCCCAAATCAAAATGGTCATAACATATTACTATATCATTTTAAAAAACAATGTGCAGTATACATAGACATTGGTAATGATAAGATCTTCAATCTCCATGAAAGATGAGGAATGGCTATTTCTGTATATCTATTTTGCCAATTTGCAGAGCTCATTACTTCACACATGGTGATGCTGCACAAATGATTGCTCAAGTGAAATGATTCAGCATAATCCTCAAACAACAACTCCTCCTTCAAGATTCCTTTTTTCCATACACCATGACGAAAACGATTAGCACTACCCGACACTGCTTTTCCTGTAATGCGCATTATTGAAATAAAGGTCACCCGCAATGACTTCAGCAAAAAGAAGGCGCTCAAGTATGTAATTTCTAATAAAAATTCACTGAGTGATAAAATATTTCGGCATTTTTTTCTGCTTGAAATTCAGCATCAATCACTTCCAGCATAAGTTAAGGCAAATGATACATTTTGAAGCTATTTCCACAAGTAACCCTTAGAATAAAATAAATTATGATTCTCAAACACAACTTCATGTAGCATAAGTCAGCACCAGGCAAAAATAGAGAAGGCTTCCTGGTCAGTTTTCATCACCTCTGTAGCATTTAGTCCCTGAACAGAATCGTGTGATATATATTATATATATATATTATTTTGCAGAATCATTTTTTTCTCTTGATCACAACCTTTTCTTTGATCCATAACTATTTAATCAAAAAGCTTACCCATTTTCCATTTAAAGAGGACCATTTGCAAATAATCAATAGGATGATAATTATCAGCCTTGGGGGCAAATTGAAGCAAATTCAAAGCAGATTTGCCAAATATGCTGCTTGAAGTCAAATTCACAGTGTCAGCACCCCACTAGCATTAGCTTCCATTTATTTACAGAATGTATTATTAGTCTGTTCACAATCACAATGATGGACTAACAGAATTTGAGAAAATGTGGGCAGGCTAACTAAATAAATTGGTCTCTGAAACACAATTCTGTATTCGAAAACTTCAAGAGAAGTCAAAAGTGTTAAAATGAAAAAATGCACCTCTCAGAACCAAAGTGAAGAAAACAATACAACATCTTAAATAACTTATAGAGAGCACATACAAATCCACCAAATAACTAGAAGGCGGCAAAAATCAAATACTATGTCTGCCCCTTATAAGACCAGTGTCTTACTTTAATTTAGCAATACCCCACAAGCAGAGAACACCCACCCACCGATTTTCAAGAAACCTTTGATAAAAAAAGTTGATTATTTTAATTCCAGATTCGCGCTGTCAGCACAACTACTGAAGTGACGGAGAAGCCTGATGCTGAATGCAGTTTTGTCTCAAATGCAAACGATCCTAGACCACCTCGCTTTCAACTTTAACTACTATTCTCTCAGTACACAAAGCCTATTCAGTAAGTTAAAAATAATGATCAACTTTACGATGCAGTGTCCCTGCTCGAGTCCTTTGCTCATTCCCAGATGTGAGATAGTAATGTCCCCTTAGAGAGAGGCAGCATATCAGCATCATTCAGTTCTTAATATTAAAAAAAAAACTTAACCACATGGCTTCTAGATGTTTCTGATCTTCGATATGATGGGTCAAATTGCTACAATATTTATCAGCAGCATTTTACACATTAGGTTACCCGGTAGCCCGCCAAATACCCAGGAGTAGAGGCCAGAGTAGTCCACGGAATTGCTCTAAGTGTTTTTGCCAGTGTCCCACAACTGTTCCCTAAGGCACTTCTACCCTACTCCTTTAAACAGGAACATGGAATCTCGGAGGATGCCTTTCTCCTCATCACTTTAACGCATGCATGAAATCATTGCTTACTATACCTAGTGGGGACCCTCTCTCAGTTCTACATTGATGATACTCAAACTATCCCTCCAAATCCAGGAGAGTTTATGATCCTGTATAAATGAAAAGTGACCATGAAACCTGGATGTACAGAAAGTTGTTGCAATTAAATAGGAGCAAAATTAAAGTTGCTGTGATACGTTATCAAACCTTTGGTCAAGCAATCATTGCTTTGCCAGTAGTTAAGAAATTGGAAAGACTTCTTGACAACTCCAACTCACTTAATGCCCACCTTAAAAATATTTTATTGATGTTTACCACCTTCCCCTGTTAAGGGAAGAGATTCATTTGAATCTGTTGTCCTTTAAAAAACAGTGGCAGGAGCCCCGGTATCTTTAAACGTGGATATTTGTAATTCCCATTATTTGGTCACCCCCCAAAAAATATGTTCAAATTAATAGTATGTTGCACTGAATGCTGGCGCCCGTAAGAGAGTTCCTATTTCAGATGTTTGGAGGTCCTTGCACTCAGGACCGGCTTTAGCGCTTGAGTCCAGTCCTTAAAAATCTTTTTTGCCGCCCATCCCATGACTTCCTACACCAATAAATCCCTCACTACCACCCTCCAACAGTACTCTTCATCTCGCCATAGCCCCTCTCTCACATGCATTTCATGTGAATCATACATGTGTAAGTAGGTCTATAGGAAATGTTACATAAGATAATGAGGATTACAAGGCGTAGTTACAACTGCAAGTAACAAAAGGATCTCTGTGACAAAAGCAATAACATACTCATCTAGCCACATAAAATACAGTTTTGTGTTCTGCATGGCTCACATTCTTTGCAGCAGGCATATTAACCCTCTGCTCTACTATGATGAATCACTAGACAAAACGCATCTCTCTGCAAGTGGTACATTAATCACCAGAGTTTTCTTGACATTTTTATTGGTGCCTGAAAACTGTCCGTCGTGCAAGGAACTCTGCAGCAGGTGCTTTCAAACCCAAAAGTGATTTCTAAAACACCTTCGGTATACCTTTTGAGAAGGCTTATGCTTGTACCTTGCTTGTTCATATTTAAAGCCACTTGATGGCTGTCTGGTACAAAAACACAGGATATATGTTGCAAGCAGACCAACCCAATCCAAGATAGCCCCTTACATCAGAAGTGCTTCCCTTCCCATTCCAAGATGGCAGGAAATGTTCAAAAAGCTCCCTCTGCATCCCATATCTTCACAACATTCCCCACAAAGCTCATCAAACTGATTACGTTATGGTGAGCTTCTACAAATAGTGGCTAATATAAGAATCAGGAGTTACAGTTTAGGATATCTGCAACAATTTCTCGAGTTGTGTGGATTGTCGTCCTTCAATACACATTTCAGGCAGCTGCTGTGGCTCTGTTTACTTCTGACTGTGGGTGTGTGCTATCATTGCTGATTGTTTCAGGCTGTCTGCCTGTTGGATGACCATTCATGTTCATTACAGTCCTGGGTGTGCCACCCATGTTTTCACTGACACCAAAGTCTATTCGCATTCTGTCCCATTTGTCGTCCATGCAGTCTATCTACCCTCGCATCTTGCCCTTCTACATCTTTGGAGCCTGCATATGTAAGCCCCTTATATTTGCTCACTTACTGTACATCTAGACTTAGAGATGTTCACGTGGCTGGGAGCAAGCTAAGCCCCAATATCAATCTGTGCATACATACTGCCAAACCTGGCAAATCCCATGTGCAGATATACCATGTAAAATATCCTGTAAGCCAGGGCAGCATGCATTACTGAACAGCAGACATTCCAGTCAATACAAACAACGAACCTAAACGAGGGAGTACATTTCGAAGAAACATTTCAGAATGACCATTAAATCATTTCCTGTGTGTATATGAAAATGCCTGAAGTACTGGCCCGAAATTTCCATATTAAATTGACTACGGTTGCACCTGAACGCATGCCTGTAAAAAAAAAAAAACAAAAAAAAAACACCCTTCTTTTCGAAACAGAAGCTGGTTACAAAGGTAATAATTTTCTTGACTTGTAAACAAAACCTTAGAGTTCTTTTCTCCCTCCCTATTACTGTTTTACTAATATGAAGAACAGAGCATTAAGTGTTATCAGTGGCAGTTCCTCCATGGGAGCGGAGGAGCTTCACCCCCCTGAATTGCTGTGCAGAACGCTAAAAAATAAAATGATAATAACATAATTTTATTACCATTTTATGTTTGACTCTTTCTGCCAGCAAACAAAGTGCGAGGGCAGGGCCAGTGCCTCACTGCGGCCAATGACTAGCAGTAGTGAGGAGTGGCCCCTTTGTTTGAAGTGTGCATGATGGTTTGGCAAAGCTACCTTGCTACGGCCAAACCCAACATACGCATTCCAAACCTATCCAACCCGGCTGTCTTGGACAGCTGGGTCCAAGAGAGAAGGCACAGGCATAGAGTGCATTTTGGAGGGTGGAGCAGGCCAGCTCCATCAATCAAGACCCTTTTTTCATGCTGCTTAACAGCATGAAAAAAGTGTCTTGATTTGGTGAGGGAGTTGAGCATGGGCTTTGCGCTCTGAGGATCTCCTGCAGCAGCGGCGCTGCAAATGTCAAGGGGGAGGGGGATGACGAGAATGGGGGAAAACAAAATTAATAAAAAAAAAAAGAAATACTTACCTTTTTCACCGTTCCCAGAGACTCCTGCCGCCTCGCTCCTCTTCTGGTGTCCCAGCATTCACTGAGACACCAGCACAGGCTCCCCAGCAATCCTGGTACTGCTTTCATGCAAAACCTAGCATGAAAGCAGTGTCAGGATTGGTCTGAGTGTCAGTGACTGCCGCTCAGACAACCCTGGGGTCTGTGCAGTTTCTACAGCCGGGCTGGAGAAACCTAAGTGTGCATGTGTGTTTGACCTGCCTGAGAAGGCAAGTCAAACACACATGGGCATCTAGTTCACTCTGTCCTCCTCCCTCTCCCACCTCCCATGGCACAGCCCACCCCTCCCTGTACTGCTGGCTGAGCCAGCAGATAAAAAATAAAACGATAGTGTAACTATATTTTATTTTTCATCTCCTGGCTCTTGGCCGGGGGGGGGGGGGGGGGGACCAACGCTCTACCATTGCAAAGAAGCCACCCCTAATGTGCTGCAGAACAAGGACGTGCTGCAGGACATCGAGTAAGGGAAGTGGTTTTTTTATATTGGTGTGCATGTTATGTGTCTATGTTATGTTTGTATTTTATGTTATGTGTGTATGTTGTCGTTTTTTATGCCCCTCCAATTTATTTTGCTGCCAGCCACCACTGCTTGTTTTTACTAATCTCAAACACAGAGCTGAACAGGAGCTTTCTTGTGGCTCATCATGAAATATCTATCTACACGTTGCAGGGCTAAAATTGTGGAGTAAGCCCATTATGTACGTAAAATATTTCTTATGTTGAGGTCTGTGTGGAGTACTGAAACTGAATTGTGTACACATTTTTGTGCGCTCGTTTGCAGTCAGGAACATCTGTTGGCTGTCTGGCTCAAGAGTTGGAACTTATCCTGGAGAATTCATGGAAAATATGGTTTGCATACTCTTTGATCCAGTGTACTTTGGTTGCTAGTTTAGAACAAACTAAGAGCAGAAATTGGTTTGCTGCAGATCTCTTGTGAGCTACGGACCTGCAATGATTTCAGTAAAACACATGTGCCTGCCATCCATCCTTTATGGTCTAAAAGAAGGGCGTTTCTAGTAACATATAACAAGAGATTTTTAGTTAAAAAAACAATAAAAATGTGATATAAACCTAACACTAAAAAGGAGTAAAATGTATTAAAAAGATCACAATTTGAGGTCATCAGATTTAAGTACTACTGAATTCCAATAAAACATAATGTGGGGTGACTGCATCAAATCAGCCTTAACATTAAGGTGCATTTCTTAGGTTTAATAGCCCTTCCATTTATAGTCTCTCATCACTTTCAGGTCCTTGCAGTTATTTATTATGCAGTTAATCTGCTACATCAACACTACATTCAGTCCTTATTTTCTCACTCAATTCTCTCTTATTTCAACACATCACAGCAACTGTAATTATTCATATGGTAACACATTTCCTCACATTTTGATTTAGTTCGATTCTTGACAGGCGTAAACGTTTAAAGTGTGTTCATTTCTTCATTTTGTGATTCATGACAACTCCTGCTTTCATACCAGACTGCTACACTCCTCTTAAAACCTCCAAATACAGATAAATTCATATTAGGAGCTTTGTAACCTTGGTAGTGTGCACATTTATATCTGGACTACAAAATCGTACCACTGAGATATCTGGACAGGAGGAAACATTTCTTGAGCACAGATCAAAAGGATCACAATATAACAGAATTAAGGGCCTCAAAGAAGGAACTTGCCTCTCAAAGAAAAGTATTTTAGAATTTAATAAAATGAATTGTCTCCTCGCTGCATATGGGTGATGTACACATATTACAAAAGCCCTACAGAAACTTAAAAAACAAGCAAAAGATTCTTCATTTGTCCCTCACCAACTCACCTATTGTATGAAAAAGAAGACCCCACATTCATTTAGAGTTTTTCATATACTTCGTTTTGGTTACCATCATAAATTCACTACTGTGTAAATGAGTGGCCCCACAGCACAGTTTTATATAACGTATAAAGTTTTACTGCTCCACAGAAATTATTAGTTTTGAATTGGTTTTAAAATATCTATGTAATCAGCAAAACCCTCAAATAAAATTCATATGAGAACCTAGGACTTTGCATGCTAATTCTATCAACAATTCATAGCTGTGATTATACCTCTGACTATGGTGGGGTTTGAGGTGAACTGACTGGCACAGACACAAATGGAACTGACTTCTGTGACTAGTGGTATTGAGTACCCAAGCAGAATTTGCAGTACTTTTATCCTTTATAGAGACGTAAGGCCCTGGGCACAAGAATGGTGAAAACAGTACACCTGAATGCAGGGGAGGGGAACTCGCCAGTTAAACAACAAAAAAGAGAGGTAAGGGAACGTCACCCATATATTATCTGCCTCCAAGAGACACCTACATCCTTCTGACACGCAGCTCGTGAGACACAAATTGTAGCCTACACAATTGTTCTTGGCCACAAGCGAGAAGAGAGGGGGCACAATGATAGAGCAACATAGGAACTTCTCATGAGACAGATTAAGATAAAAAAGGATACGGAAGAGGGTAGTTTCTTGAGTCTAAAGGGCAGAAGACCATATCCTAAATGTGTACAACTCAAACGTGGCTCAAGAAACCTTTTTGGCCCAAATGTTAGCTAAGCATAAAGACTGAAACCCATGTGATATGCTTTGGGTGAACAACTTCAATGCAGTACCCAATGCGCAGATGGAAAGACAACCCCAGGAACGCTGTTATTAAGATGCAATGATACACTCACTCTTAGGGAGAATTTAGAGAAGCTGTTGTAATAGATATATGGAGAGACAGGAAAACCATAGCTAAATAGCAATATCAGGTCACTCTATGTTAGTATGGCCGGGGGAATTAACAGAAGGCCCACCTCAGAGGGAACAATGGAGATTTGATAAATCCCTCCTCAAGGATAAGCTGACTACCCAATTACTCAAGGAAACTATACTGAATTATTTTGAAAACAAATATGGGTGCGGTCTCTTCTAGTACCCATAGGGGCACTTTTAAAACTGCTTTTTGGAGCCACTGTATCTCTGAATTGGCTAGACACTTGCAGGGGTCAAACTAACATTTAAGATGTTAGAAGCCATGCTTCTGGATGGGATTTTTAGATAGTCGGGCCTGTGAAATCCATATGTTCTATAGCTAGAGTGAAGAGGAGTTTGGGCCTACTTTTAAAGAATAGAGTAGAAAAATCTCTGCTTTATTTGTAGCAAATATTTTACAAAAAAACTAATGAGACAGTCTCTCCTGGCACAGAGGTTCAGATGCGCAAGGGCTATTTTGACAATCCCTTCACTAAAGGGCGATGGAAGCAAACCCATTAGCCAAAAAGACAGTAAAAGATAAGGACTCAAATAATACTACTCAGTACTGTACTCAGCATGCCCAGAGAATCTGAATGCGGTTGATGATTTTTCTAGGCTCAATGGGCTTGTCAAGTGTAAATAGAGCTGCCTTAGGTGAACTAGAACCTCTGGAGATCTTGAAGGCCATCAGTGACTTACATCCCAATAGGTTTCTGAGACCTGCTGGGCTGAATAACACTTTCTATAAGCCTTTTTCGACCAGAACTTATCGACAACTAGCGACTATTTAAATCCTTTCTACAATCAGGCACGGCTACAACCCCCATGACAGAGGTCCATATCACTCTAATACACAAACAGTAAGCCACTAGATCTGTGCGAAGCATACCTCCCCATAGTCCTTCCTAATCTCGGCTGGTTTTTAATATCGCCTTTTATCTAAAACCTACTTACAATAGGCAATAATTGATATGAAAGTAGATACATATTTCATGCTTTCGGGTCATTGGCTAACTGCATTACCATGCTTACTTAGTCGAGGTGTATTTACCTCCTCAGCTTGATTGTGACCCACATAAACCATGTGAAAAGCTTAACATGACTTGGCATGACATCTGGCGCTTAGTTTATTATTATTATAATCTCTATTTAAAATGTACGGGAAATAACAATTAAGAGGATAAGCTGGATATGTTGGAGCATTTGACTAAAACCCATAAATGGCTCCTTTTTCCTAGAAATTAATTGATAGTAAATTCATCTTCATATTCATATATTTAAGACAAACACCTGAAACACTTATATCACAATATCAATTATCTCTTCATCCACTCAATGAGATAAAGTGAGTCTAAATATTCTAAAATATTATTTCTCAAGCCACAAAGCTAAAGTGCTGACCTCTATAAATATATTGTATTTAGTATTACCTTGTTACAGGCACACCACTAATTCCACTCGCAATATCCTTCATATAAGGTTCACCACAAAATATAAGACGACACAGCATTCTCATCTCACCCCAACGTAAGGACTGTCATGTTAGTGGTTAAACAGTTTAAAACTTCACTAACATTAAACTCATAACAGTGCTCTTAACACTGGCTGATCCACTACTTACTGATGAACGCAGTACTTCTTAGTGCTGAATTTGCTCTTTCAATGTACTAGTCGGCTAATATCAAAAATCACCCGCACTTTCGGGTGAGCAGTTGCTCTATAGAAAAACGTATTGATTGATTGATGGGGTGTCCAGCATGGCTTTTGGAGAACCAAAGCCATTTCAGATTTTCTGACAAACCACTGATTATGTAACTGATTTGCTTCTAGATTATTTCCATAAACTTATCGTGTGGCTACAGAAACAAATCTGTTGCGCCTCCAACCCTATAAAGTTCACCCCTGACCTACTTTGAATATTCCTAAACTAGACTCTAATCTCAGATAAATGGGTCTCTCCGTGCAGTTTTTGCTCTTTGAAGCTAGGAGTGGGAATGATGAATTGTAATGGTAGAAGAGGTCGGGGTGAAGAGATACCACTGATACTTGAAGACAGAGCGGGAGAAAGAAGGGGCCTCTCTCTGCAAGGTGGAGAACTATCTTCTAGGTGCACAAGAATATTTAAAAAATAACTTTTGTGGCTTGTCCTTGCAACCTCCTGCATGCTACCCCAACTGCCCTATTAGAGGAGAATGCACTTGAGCATTACGAGCTAACGTGTGTTTTTAAAAGCAGACTAGCCTGCTTATAATCAGGAGAATCAAACAGTTTAAGTCATTTCGTTAATGTGGCATGCATGTCTTTTATTGAATACACAGTGCACTACATGTCTCAAATTAGTGGAGGAATGCTCTGTTCCAAACACTATACCAGTGTTGGTTAATGACAGAGCAGTTGACCTTTATATTTGTCTTGTCGCTGCATCGCTGTTTCCAGGTATTGGTCGGTCCTCTGGCATTTGTAATACTCGGCTAGATTAGATATATTGTTTCTTAAGTATATGGGTTAAAAATAGCATACAAAATTAATACATAAGTGGTGTATAAGTCGTGTTGTTTGCATACAAGAGATCCCTCAGGTGTCTACCTTCTTTGAGCTTCCCTCAAATCATGTCTATGGTTGGTTAAAGGTAAAACGTCTCCTCTGAGTAATAAAACAACTTCTTCAGTTGAATCTTTCACCAACAAATGGCCACCAAGAACATGTGACATTAGACGCACCTATATTGTTGACTCACTCATTTCAATGCACATATGCCAACTCCAGAGCTCATGTAAGATAACCAATAATGTGCACTTTCATATAGTGGGCCCTGCAAGTTACTGGCAGCATCACGATGACACCATAGGCCTTACTGATTCTCGGCTAAATCACAGCCATTTCGTTAACCAAAGAAGGTTCAAAAGCTGCCCTATATTGTTTGTAATCTGTGTCTTTTAGGTAGTGCAGAGTTTCCGATTGCAGATACGCTGAGCTTTCATATGGAGAAAACGGCAGACTAAGAGCATGGGAAACCAGACTCTCTCAAAAATATTTTCATTGACATATTACTTACGTCAGAACCCTTTCTAGCTCACACAAAATAAGCTCAAAGCTTACTTTGGTTATATCCGATTAGATGTGGGCAACACCACATTAAATCTTACAGCAGCTTCAGAGTGCTTCGAAAATGTACAGTTCAATGTCTAATGGCCTAGTGTTTAATTTGAGCCGGAGGGGCCACTGCACATATTTTTGGGGGTCACTTATTTTTCCCGCACCTAGTCCAAGAGAAGGGGGAAAACACACACATCAGAAAGGTAGAGGAAGAAAAAGATGGCCAAACTGTCACAAAGGGATAAAGCAACAACCTGCAAGAGTGAGATAAAGGCACGGAGTGTTGGGTAGTGGACTAAAGCGGCATAAGGAGGGCTTGAGACTACCAGTCTTGGTATTAGTTAGTTTGTCAGGATATTGTTCTGGGTCGGTCCATGAAGTTACTACATAACATAAAAAGATTAATACCAGTTAAAACGTTACAGGTTTCAAACAGGGCCAATACAATATTAAGATCACTGTAGGCATTTCGCTTTGAAACACCACAAATGACAATGAGTAGGCACCATATTGCAACAACCAGACTCGCAAAATGCCTTGATGCCAGGGGAAAATACGGTGTCCGCATAATACAATATTGCCTCAGGGTCTAAGAAACCATGCACTGGAGCTGGTTTCTGATCTTTCCTGTGCCGGCAGTAGCTAGCTTAGTCTTGCAGTTTAGTATACAGGACATTCCAACAAAGATCGGAAAAGCCCAGATAATTCAATGACCTAAACTACAGAATTATTAATTAAGAAACCTTCAAATCAAGAGTCCCTTCTATTTTAACAACCAAATTCAACCTTCACAAATATGACTGAAACTAGAACCAACAATGGCCCGCCATTTACTTTTTTCATGCAGTTTGCATGTAAAAGTGTTGTTCTTTGAACAGTTGAGGTGCTGCCTAGGGAATATTGTTATTTTTATTGGAGTTTTTGTAATGATCACAAATGCTCTTTTGGTGGCATCAGAGTACTTTAGAAAAGATACACGGACGAGGGCAAGGAGATGAAAATCAGCAAAATAAACTAGATGAGAAAAATTCTGGCATGTGATGGGATCCAAAGAGCATATCTGTTGATAAAAAGAGGACAAAACTCTGGAGAACAGCCAACAGGGTGTGGAGTTAACAGGGAGGAACGGGCATCTGCCCAACAGCAAGTTAATGTGGGCAGCTTTAGGCATCCGGTAAATGGATGAGGAATGAACAACATAGGTGCTCAAGCCTGGTAAAGCTTTATGGATGAGATAGATCGATTTGAAATGTGTTCCTTTCCTTATTGAGAGTCAATGGAGATTTCAAAGCAGTTGTGATGCATTGGTAGTTACCGAGCCCACTTTTTAATGGAGAAACTAGTTGCACTGTGATCTGCACAGGAGAGGATTCAGTAACCAGTTCTTTGACCGAGGAGATTCGTAGTCAAGGTAGTGTTCTTCTGAGTGTGTTGGTACACTGACCAGCTGGGAGAAGTCGAGTATCCATTTCTTGAATGACGTTAGGTTTGCCCAGATGTTCAGATCAAAGAATAAAAACTTTTGTAGAGATGAGAAGAATATGCAGGGCGAGTTTGGTAAACTGAAAGGGAAAGTGATGAGGCATTAGAAGGTACATCACAGCCTCGTTGAAGGTGTTGAATCAGGTCCCTCTGGTGGCTGAGCAGTGGCAGACATGGCTCATAAAGAGATTGTAGATATCAGATATTATAAAATGCATACCTTCCGTTTACAAGTGCCCTTGCTAGGGCATTCACACAAAAACAAAGGGGAGTCTTGTTCATCTGGCGGAGTTGCGTGATGACACAAATTATTCTGCACAATGAGTGGTGTTCAGGCCTGCATCAGGAGTTGGGTAGTAGGCCACTTCTTTCACAGTTGTGTCTACTGCTTTATTTACATCATACCTACACTATGACGTCCATTTTTCACAAACATATTAAGAGTTGGGTGCATGAAGAGGGCAGTCGGAAGGGGCACTGTGACGGGGGTTCTGTAAAATCTCTGGAACAAATGATCTATATCTAAGCCAAACAGCTTTGCCATTTTGAGTAATTAGAACATTACCACAAAAAAGAAACTATTAAGAATGGCAACCAAGAGCATAATGAGCGCCAGTGGCTATCAATGGCGTAACCAGCACACCTTCTTCAGAGCAACACTAAGATGCCCTGGCTTCAGGAGGACAGAAGGACCCAGGGATGAAGTCCTCTTGGGTCCACAGCCAGGACACTGGACAGCACTTCAAGCACCAAGGGCAGGTGAGATGCGTGGGAGGGAGTAAATCAGGGATGTGCACGGGAAGCATGAGTGGAGCCAAGCTACCTACAGGAGTACAGGAAGGGCAGATCAAGAGGAGGTGAGTGGATGCACCTGGCTCGGAATACTGCTTCTACGACATTACAGAAGGGATTCACCGGCAGAAGGAGGTGAACGATGACGACATCTCCAGCCACAACGGGAAATCTTGATTACTTGCAAGGCCTCGGGGAACAGCAATATTCAGAATCAGTCTGGCTGCCTGCATTCCCTTGTGAAACGAGGCTGGGTCAATGGGGCAATTCCCAGGAACGTGGATTAGCTCAGAATAGACTGTGCTCGGATCAATACAACGTTATATGTTAATTGCTTTGTTGCACTTTACTTAATGTGCGACAAACAGGCTTCCAGGATATTTCTAAAAGTCTGTTAGAATTCATATGTCTGGTAAAAAAAAATGCCAGCACAGCACATACTGTACATGTAAAGCAATGGCTGCGGGCGAGGTTCTTAATTAAGGGTAAACTCGCTTTCATGTTCCACCACTGTTTATGCCTGAAATCATAATTAAACATGCGTTTCTTTTGCATCGTAATGTAAGCCGATGGAGCGCAGTGGAGTTCCGAAATTCACACACGACGGTGTCGCGCTACACTAACGCCTCTCGGAAACCGAGGCCTACCCAACTCTCACAGGACTTTCCACCTCTGAGACCTGTCCCGACTGGTTGCTAATTTTTGAACATTTTTAACTGGTCCTGCCAGAAGAGGCACCTCACTTGAATAACAGTGAAAACAATGAATATCATATTTTTGTTTCTCCTAGTTCTTTTTAAAGAAACGTTTTCACATTTCAATGGGTTTATATGTTTCGCAAGTTGCCAAGAAGGCAGAGACTCTTTCTCCATGAGAAACACGTACTTATTTAGTAAACCACAATTGCAAAAGTAATTCTGAATATTTCTGTCTGGTTCCCAGAAAAAGTACTTTCAAAAGCACAGATTATTTCATAACAAATTTTTAAAATGTGAGGTAGTCATTGTTTTGCTGTCTGGAAGGCTGTTCTTTGGCTAGACTTTTGAAAGAGTTCCCTCTTCACTCGCCCCTGCACTGGACAACGGGACCATAAAGAACGGCAAAGGGTTAAAAATATATACCCACTTCCTCAGTTAATCGAATGACTGAGGTCGAACTAACAATGGTCGTCCTCATACCACGCCTATTCTCGACTTGTACAGGAAGTCACTGTCAGGCAAAAATATACACCACACAAACAATACACTGTTTGAAAAACTTTATAAAATAAGACAATGTGTTTACATTGATTAGAAACCATTCGGTATCAGTAATCCTCTTAGATCCGGTCACATATATTCAAATTAGTTTATCCACTTTAATAGAGTGCAGCCAGATGTAACCTATTCCCATGCAGCTCTTAAGGAGGGGAACTTTAAACACTTATCAGAAAATAAAATCGGCTCTGGGTCGGACTGACAAAGGGCACTGGAGCAGCACACTTAAGGGAATCCTTTCGAAATTCATATCACAGCTGCACAGGCATTCCACCGAAGAAAAACTTGTTACTGGGCCGGTGCCGCACACAACTGAATCAAGAACTCACCGCCTCATAAGGGTAGCAACTTGACAGCTGTCCATTGCCCTGAAAGTGCTGTCCCGCACATAATCTCAGTCTGGCATCAATATATTTCAAATGTCATGTGATTATGGGCCCTCTGCAAATCCACAAATAATCTGTTGCGTCACAATTGTGCAACAAGACCTATACTACTCGGGGATTCTTACACTATAATTGATTTCTTAATTATATAAATCAATGCTCAACACGCTGATAACGTAGCACACATTTCAAACCCATTACAGACCAATATCATTTTAAGCTTGTTCCTAGATTGGTAAGGTTCCATCAGAGCCTCCTAAAATTAAACGGGTCGTTTTAAACTGAGTCTGAAAATCAAAATCTGTTGAGCTTCACTTGCTAAGGAGGCTTGTTGATTAAGCATTACCAAGACCAGTGCTTTAAAGGGTCAGGTACTGTCCGGTACCGAGTACCAGCACTTTTTTATTTTGAGAGGGGGAATACCTGCACTTCAAGAAAAATGCAATGCTTTTAAGTGGAGAGTACTGGCACTTCTCAGAAACACGCAGGTACTCTGGTTAGGAGTACCTGCACCTCTATTTTGCCATTTCAAGCACTGACCAAGGCAGCAGAAAAAAACAGATTCTGAGAAAAAAAACATCCTTCTTGAACTGAATTCAGTGGTGCAGAACTCGTGTTATCTGGACTAAGCTCCTTTATTTAATGTCTTGTCTACCTGTAAAAGTGAGGTTCAATTTGTTGACCATCATGGTGCAGAGAAATTTGGCATTGAAGTGGA
This sequence comes from Pleurodeles waltl, assembly GCF_031143425.1. NCBI lineage: Eukaryota > Metazoa > Chordata > Amphibia > Caudata > Salamandridae > Pleurodeles > Pleurodeles waltl. The sequence continues at coordinate 715,735,544 of NC_090449.1, read as the reverse complement.
AAGTTGTGGAGAACGCTCTTTTAAAAGCGGTAGCCAATTTTGGATAAGAGATGCAGACCTAGATGAGGAGTAGCAGCTTTTTAAAAGTAATGAACCAAATTGATAATGAGGTCTTCAGCAGTGACCTTCATCAATAGTAGATTATCGAATTAATGTTACCAGATGGCACAGTCCAGGTTATCAACATTGTCACAAGAATGTTTCGATATAGGCTTTTGAGAACGTTTTGATCAGTCTTTAATTCCTTATGGTAACAGGGCAAGGGGCACAGTGAATTTGTGGGCCTTTAAATGCTGGTTTAGTGGACAGTGTAATGTACATAATTAAAAAGGACAGTATTTACATATATCAGCGAACGTTTAAAGGTAGGTTCAGTCTTATAGAACTGCCAATTAGTCCACAGGCTTGTACAGCTCTGTGGGCAAGAGATTTGCCTCTATTTATACAACATACTTTTCCACAATTTCCTTGATTCACTGCCAACCCCTGCTTCCAACATTACTTTTTTGGTTAAAAATGGGAGAAATCCTTATTCTGCAACAATAATCTGTACTGGTTTCCTCGAGGAATCGGTATATATATATATATATATATATATATATATATATATATATATATATATATATATCAATCAAATCAGTACACTCGACAAAGTAAATGCCACAATCTACTTTTTATTACCTCACAGACATGTTTCAACCCGATGGTAAAAATACATTCATAACCTTTCTGAAATTAGAGATCCGGCCAACATAATTCAAATATGTGCACAAACTGATACATATGAGATTTCTCCGAGGATATCTGTGTTAATACATAGTCTATGAACCACCCTCTTGTGAATTCAATTAATATTAGTGAGATCTAGGGATTTTGTCCCACAATCGTTTGGAACAGTCATTTTTACGTTGAAGCCTACCAGGCAGCGCAGCTGTCTGGTTTGCTAATGACTTCTTGCAGACAATCTGAATGCTTCACTAGTAACGCATTTGGCCACTTGCTTTTTGTTTTCTAATTTACATATGTGTTCTTTCTATTTTCCGGCTTTATTTGTTTTAGGCTGTCAAGCTTGAGTTTGTTCCTCCAGTGAAGCATTGCCTATTTACTATATTCTTCCATGGGTGCTCAATTTCTGTAAAAAGGCATTTAAATCTTGTTCTTATCTTGTAACATTTGCTGTGCATTCAAAGAAAGAGGTCAAATGTCAGGCTCTATCTTCTAACGGAGCTTGGCGGTTACTTTTCTTTCTCTGACTTCAAAGTGAGAGCATTTTTGTGACAATCTTGCTGTGAAAGGAAAGGCTTTTTTTTATAGCACAAAATAAAATGTAAATGTCAGTAAATTAACTGTGCAGTTATTTCAGAATATATAGGAATTAGGAAAGCACAAACAAAACACTTTAATTATAAAGTGGGGGAAAACAAATATATTAATACAATTAAAACAAATCAATACACAGTGATGAGATTACCACAAATTATCATTTGTGCACTGTATATTTTTATCAGTAAAACTGTATGTCTTTGCAAATGTAATGGTAATTTCAAATGAAAATGTGAGTAATGGAAGGGCGCTATCACGCCATGCATACTTCACACTACACGTCTCCACTCTACAATAACCTACTCCATTCTACAACACTCTACTCCACTCTATGGCATGACACTCTCTACGCAGGCCTAGTCTACCACACATTCCTCCACTCCACTCTATGACATGCCACTCACCAACACTCTAAGATACACAACTCCACTCTACACCACAACACTCCACGCCATTCCACTCCACTTCAATCTGACTTTACTCCACTCTACTTTACGACACTTTACTCTAGTCTACGCACTTCCACTCTATGCCACTCAGAATCTACTCCAGTCTACGTCCCTTCACTTTATTCATCTCCAGAACACTCTATTCCAGTCTACGTCACTATACTCTGTCACTGCATGCCAGTCTGAAACACTACGCCACTCAACTGTACAACACTCCACTCTACAATACACTATGCATCTCCATTCTATGCCCCACCACTCTAATCCACTCTACTTCATCCATGACACTCTACACCCCTCCACAATACCACTTCACTCCACTCTACACCACTCCACGGCACTCTATCTCAATACATGCCACTAACTTTTCGCCATGCTGACCAGCAGCTACGCTTGTGCACAACGTGGCTCTTGTATATGCGAGACATACTGGCTTTGCCAATGCTTGTTAAATACAAATGAACTGAGTGAGTCAGTGATCCGAAGAACATCCGAAAAGACCAGTATTCTGACTAGTGAAATAAAAGAGTCACTTTTAAATATAAAATGGGCCATTTTAGCTCAATGAACTCCAACTCAACTGTAAAATGACAACATTGAAGTTAACATTTAATCCTCTTCTCTACTGTTGACTTAATCACCACTAGATACAAAATCTATATGTGACATCTTTAAAAATGGTAGTCTGAAATTCCTCAACTACACATGTGTTGATATCTTTTGCGAAAAATAATACCAGAAAGGTAATGATTTAATAATTGGTTTAATATATTACCCTGAAGTACATACAGAGCCAGACATACACTCAAATTGATCATGGATATATTTCGAGCTATGTTTGTGACAAGCTAGACACAAGACACTGTTCACAACTTCTCCTAAAACAATATGACTGAAAAAGTAATCTTTTATTAAAATTATTCTGTGCCATCTTTTTTTCTAAAACCTATAACTTGACACTTAACAAAACATAAAAAAAGTTGTCGAACAAATTCAGTTTATCACCCAGCCACACTTTAGGAAATTACTGAGTTGTCAACTTCATAGCAAGGAGGAAATGTCGGCTAAACATTATTCTCCACATTTGGCTGTTTTTTAGAGATAAAATGTCTTGGATCAAAATGGTTTCCAGGAAAATACAGAGAACTAAAGCTTGTACTGATCAGGGATTGTGCCATTTAGGGAACCAGTCTGTGTACATAGCACAAACAATGAAGAATTTCAATACAAGAGCAATTCATGTTATAATGCTGAATGGGTTTGATAAGATCAAGAAACACTACACACATTTAACCTTTAAGTTTTGAGTTTGCTTGTGTAATTCAATTCTGCTTGGTTATTGAATTATATATTTACGCTCATTAGACTTGAATTTGATTCCTCTGCCAGCAAATCACAATCTTTCATCAGTATCTTTAGGAAAAATTAGCCGTACAAAGGGTACCATAATGACTCTCTAAATCTAGTATAAACATCACTATCATTATCACACGATAGTCATATGAATGACTCTGCAAAATTCGGGACCACTTCACCATGTTTGCAACAAATTAGCTAAGCTTTCAAAGAAGTGGTTTCTAACAAATGTATCCAGATTTCGAGTAATAGCTGGATTTGTGAACAGACATTTATGTTTGAAGGTGGTTAAAGGATGAGATGACTCTGTAACCAGATCATTAAATACTGTCAATCATGATATATTTGTTCAAGAGTTAAAACGCACAAGGAACAACTCCAGGCTGCCTTAAGGGCCTTGGTGGGCTAGGTATCTGGCAAGATTTTTATTCTGTACCGGTTCTAAAATATTTTTACTTTTTCTTACTCCCACCATTTACAGCACTCACAAAATTTTATTTTTTCACATTCACACAGTTCTGTTATTCTGCTTGAATGTTCAACCTTATTTCCCTTTCTTACTACATAAGCAAAATATAAGCTAAACTAACCGTTAACTTTTTCATTGTATCCCCCACCACATTTTCTTTAATCAATACAGTTTGTTTTGACTGGTGCATCCTATTCCTATATGTTTATGATATTCATTATTGTTAAGCCTCGGCATAACCAGCCTCACTCTCTTCTGATTTGTTGGGGGAAAAGCATTCAGCCTCGGAGAACAAGGAATCAATTCTATGTGAATGTATCAACTAAACTAAAGCATTTATGTCAGGCTTTAATGGATAGCTGTGTCGTACATGGAGAGATTTAATATAATCTTAAATATATTCTCATAACAAACAAGAGGGAAGCATCAGCACCAGTTACTAGATTACCCCTTTTTTTCCTATGGCTGCAATTCAAGATTCTAACAACACAAGATAATCTCAAGTGACTATCATCCTTCAGCAGATCACAATCTACTTTTACAGTAGCTGAGAGTGAATACCCAATTTCATTAACTGAATGGTCAGGGGAATTACTATTTTTTTTCAACAAGGGTCATGCTCGTCTTTCTGCATTAGCTGGTCTTCAATAAAGCACACAGATTCCGCAGTCCCATTTAGCCGATTGTTCACTCTTGTTTAATTTTGTATAAGCCACATCAGGGATACAATTAGACCTAGCAGTATGTTTGTCCACCACAGACTGTGAATCAGTCACCACACTCAAGGATAGTAATTATCTAAGCTCCCCCTTTCACTGTGCAAAAACGTTTTTTTTTTTTTTTTTTGGGGGGTGTGGGGTGTAATCCATAGTTGCTGAACTAATTCACTAGGTTCCATTTGATCACTATAATCAAGGTTTTGGAAGCAAGTACCCACCTTTGACCATTATTTCAAGACTGTGCATTTTTCTGTTGTGACTCTTCAATGTGTGTTTGTGTCTCTGGTCTACTTCAAACTAATGCATATTCATGTCTGCCTGCTTCCTTGTAAAACTGGGAGACCTGTAAAGTCCTGCCACCAGGCCTTGGCTGTTTGTTGTTCCATGGAGTTCAAATGCCTTCAGTTAGATGGAGCTCCTGTCGGCATCAGCATTTGGAGGGTCTCCGCATACATCTTTACCTGCCTGTCTTTTGCACATAAAATTTTCCTTACACCCTACAGAAAAGTCAGAATGTTCCTGTCTCACTAACATCATAACAACTTCATGTAATTGGAAAAACGCAGATGAAAAAAGACAAAGACCTCTGCAGAACAGAAATATCAAAGAGACCATATCTTGCTTCCTGAAGAACCCATGAGACCTGGCTCAATGATCCTGCTGGATTGCTGAAACGTTTTTAGAAAGGGTAGCTTTTCCTCTTTGAACTCATGAGCTGTTTGTACCACTTACACAATATTATTACTATTGTGCTTACTAACACTTTTATGAAGCAAAAGGAAGGATAAGCACACTGTTGCAAAAGTGACACCATCAGCAGCGATGGAGCACGATTATGGATAATCTAGGAATTACATTACTAATTAAGCATTATAGCCTGCTGCTGAGGACAATAACTGCTATTAAAGTCCCTAAACCTTCGTTAAATGGAGGGTGAGGGCCCTAACAACCATTAAAGCCCGTGGCCACCCACTGGGAGCAGAATGCTCTATTATTTTTTTTAAAAGGCTAAACAGAAAGACAACTATTGGACTGCTAAGGCAGAATGTCTGTAGTACCTGTTATTGGCCACGAGCCACTCCATCTTCAACAGGGCTCTCAACAGTCCAATGTTCAAATAATATTTATTATGCCTTAATTTTAAAGTTCAGTTTAAGGATTTTATTTCGGCTCAGTGGCCATAAAAGCATATGGGAAAAAAATAACGTATAAATAAAGCACAATAGTTAAATACTATAAAACATAGTACTAAAACTTGTGTGTAAGAACAACCTTTAATGGGCAATATTATATACATCATAAAACGTTAAATTATTTTGGCATTTAATCAATATAATAGGGAAAAGAAAGCCTAAAATAAATCCGACAAATCCTTAATTTGATAGAGTTCCAAAACCACTGGATTTCAAACCAATTAAACGGCAGAAACAACGTTCACTCCACATTAATGTGGTTCATTTTAACCCTCAAAAATATGTGTAAAAGGTATGTCAGTCAACTAATTGCCTTCGGAAAATAAACTAAAACACAGCTCTTCAAGAAATATCTTTTGGATCACTTACCATCCATCGCCAGCTTCCATTATCTGAGGAACATCAAAGAACTTAAAAAAAAAAAAAAAAAAAATGTCTTCTAAGAGAGGATGAGACGGTCAAGATGGTAGGTTGCACATCCACCATAATCCTAGTTGTTCGTATGCCTAAACAAAGAGCAGCTTGGAGCTGAGGCCAGGGTGCCTCTCCTGGTGAGTGAAGGGGGGGGGGGGCAACAGCTGTACTTCAGCGACCAGGAGAGTTTGATATTTTTAGTGTGTTGGACGCCAGTGCAGCAGCTGTGGTAGGGAACAAGGCCCACGGGAACCTAAAGGAACAGCACTGACAGCCCACCAGCCAACAACTGCTTAAGTTTTGCTCCCTTGAGCAGGGCTCGGCAGACGCCTGTGGAGTAAGCGCTACTGCGGGTGGCCCATGGACCATCCCAGCACATTTAAGAGGAGGTGCGGTAAAGGAGCCAGGCACCGGGGAGCTGAGGGAATCGGAGTGGTCATGCCAACTGCCATTGACAGCCACGCATTGCCCCAGGTGCTCAAAGTCTGGCGCTTGCTTGCGGAGCAACCATCACTGAGAAAGGCCTGAGGAGCGGCCTGACATACAGGAAAGAAGCAAGTGGCTACTTCAGCCGACAGATAGGTGCAGGGAGGATGACAGTGTGCTCCTGGGGGCTGTAATGAGCTGTCATATTCCCCCAGCAGGGGATATGACTGGCTTTGCTCCCAATGGGGGCTGGGGACTTCCCTCAGATTGGGGAGATATGTGACTGGCTTTAACAACCCCAAGCAACTCCCACACAGAGAGGGTCACCATAGGACCATCTACGGACAGACTCTAAGAGAGACAATCAGGATCTGACAGCTTGTCCTGCCTTGGCCTGATAGCTGGCCACAGAACAAGTGGGTCAGAACAACACACCACCACCAAGTTTGTCAAGACCACGGAGAATGTTGCCCACTCCAGGGCTGCCAGTACAAGGGACAAATCTTAAGTGGAGGGTTTTAAACACTGTGACAATGAAGGAGAGAAATGTGCACAGTGGTGGGTCGATTATGGGATGTGGTGGACCACCCCGACCCAAGCCCAGATGAAGTTCAATAGATTCATAGCACTGCCACCCCCATCAACGAAGACTCCTGGTAAAGGAACCCTGGCTGCCAAGCACACCAAGCTCTTGGCCACCTGTAAAATCTTATAACCTAAGTCTCACGTACAGCTTTAGAAATAAAAGTTAGAGAGGTCAGGGTTGATGTTACGCTCCTATGGCAAGATCAGGGCAAAGTGGTAGAGAGAGTCATGGAAGCCTAGAGGCGAATATCCAAACTAGAGGACTCTGAAATCGCTCTCAAAGCAGACTGTCCTCAGCGTCTCGCACTCTGGAAGATCACAAAGCAGCATGTTCCTTTTGCCTCCCATAGATATTGTCCACACAACAGGTGCTTATATACTGCCCATGGGGGATCTCTGATCACCTGCCCATGGAGATTCACATGGGGGTTCAGACCAATCAATTTGTAGGATTAGTACATGGTGACTAGTGAATAAAGAGTTTCAACATCAACTGGCAAAGGAGCTGAGCTCTTTCCTAGCACTGAACCAAGCGTTGGTCGACTCATCGGAAATCCTTTCATGGCAGGGAATGCCTATATGCAGGGGTGATGTGGTTGTACCTTTGAACAAGGGACCAAAGATCCTGCACTGAACAGTGGAGTTGGATTACTCGCCTTGAATAAGAACCAGAAGGGGAGGCGACAGAGGTTCATCAGGTGGCAATTGACCGTGCTTCCCTAAAGCAGGTCTGCCTGGATGAGGCAAGTCAATGCTGGATCGCGTCCAACAGCTGGGTTTACGATTGGGGGATACGTCCAGCAAGCTCTTTTATTGTTCGGCCACCCACCGTGCAGTATTAAGGGTGGTGCTGAGATGAGCCCGACCAAAGGTACAGTAATGGAAACTTATAGTGCTATGAATAGATTTGTGGAATACTACTTAACAGTATACACCAGCACACCAAACCACTACTAGAATCATCTAGCCCCATGATTACGGATTTGCCCCTGCCCACCCTTCTGGCATCGGAAAGGAGCTATCTAGACCAACCTATTGAACTGAAGGAACTGGAGAAGGCCCTCAAAAGTCTGAACTCCAGTAAAACACCAGGGCCAGGCGGGTTTCCAACTGAATACTATCAGAGATTCCACAAATCCTTTCTACCTGCGCTGTTAGCCATGTATAACCAGACAGTAGATAAGTGCCACTTTCCAGAGGGACTCAATTTAGCAACGATAGTGGTGCTGCACAGGGCAAGGCAATCCCTGATGAACACACTTCATACCACCTAATTTCTTAAAATTATAGTGAACTTAAGGTTTATGCCAAGATTCTGGCTAATAGGCTTCCTTAAGGTTATAGTGACCTAGATCCACCATGATCAGTGCAAGTCTATGCCCCAACGTAATACAAGTCATTGCATTTGAAGGGTGAACTCAGCAGTGGCATACAGACATCTTCTGGTTGGCCCTAGCACCATTTACTTATTGATGTTGAGAAGGCCTTTTACTGCTCGACTGGGACTTCCTTTGGGAGATGCTTAGGTGGCTGGCTTAGGACCAAGGTTCATCTCTTATGTGAGGGCACTATATATCACTCCTATGGCACCGTTATGGGTCAATGGGGTCCCATCTCATTCCTTCCCTATACATAGGGGCACACAAGAAGGCTGCCCGCGATCCCCCCCTGCTCTTCGACCTGGCAATGGAGACACTGGCAGCCTAGGTTAGACTAGATGCACAGTCACCGGGGTCCCAGGGGTGAGGGGGCCGCATGGCTCAATATGCCGATGCTATATTGCTAGCTGTTCCCTGCCCAGAAACCTCAGGACCACAGCAATTGCCGATTCTGAACCTGTACAGGCAGGAGCCATGCCTGTATGTTAACTGGGCTAAGTCCCTGTTAGGCCCCCTGTCTGGCAGTGTTGGAGAGTTGGTGCGGGGTGGACCAAACACTGGTGGGCAGCAGGTGGACCATCAAATACTTCCTCACTCCCTTGGTTGCTAAGGTGCAGAAGGACCTTAACAACCGGGACCGGCTAACACTCAGTATCTTTGGGAGGGCGGTGCTCTTTATAATGATGGTCGTACCACAATTCCTGTATGTCCTCCAGAACCTTCCGCAGGTAATTCCTGGGCAATGGTTTACTGTCACAGAGGTGAAAATACAGGCTTACCCCTGGGACTACAGGGTCCCATGTATCGCCTTTGGGAAATTAATGCAATCCACCTTTGATGGAAGCTTTGCAGCCGTCAAACTACAGTTTTGCTACTGGGGCTCATGGCTAGTGGTTATGAAAGACAAGATCCAGGAAGGATGGGTGGATCCTGCCTTAAGGATCGAGATTTTCCATATGGACTGTGAATTCATCATGGCTAAGTTTGTTCAGGCCCCAATAATACAATCACTGCTGGAAATCTCTAGAGTGGTGCGTTTAACATGGAGGTCAGCCTTGCATTGGAGGGGGTGGGACAGGAAGTTCACTCTGCAGACCTCCTCTAGAAGGATAGATGGTTGGGACAGATGTCTGGACTGAAGGGTTTCAGCAAATGGGACCTAACTGGGCTCTCTAAGCTTAGAGACTTGTGGCAGGGCTCTCACATGCAATCCTTTTGCAATGGAAAGAAGACTTTAACCTCCACTAATTTCAGTTTTATAAATTCCTACAACTTCGCCACGCTTTAATCTGTGACACAGAATCACTTGAAGGTGTGCCCGTATTGTCCCTTGAAGGCCAAAATACTTAAGGGGGCCACGGACAGGAAGGTATTTCTCAAACCTACAAATCTTTAGTTATAAATTCCACCAATCTGTTCGCCCTTGGGAGAATCAGGTGGAAATCAAGGGAGGGTCCCCTGGAAGAAAACAAGTGGAGGGAGGCTCTTATGGCACCTAGGCAGCTAGTCATCTCTTCCAAACTCTGGCTAATTCAACTCGGGTATTTAAACATTATCTATTTAATGCCACAGTGACTGTGAAAGGCCCAAAAGCACTGTCAGACCCGATGGAATGGAGACCATGCAGACTTTTCCCATATGACTTGGTCCTACCCGATGAGCGTCCCCTAATGGGCAGCCGTTTTCAGTCCTTGTCTCGAATGTTGCAGCACCCGATTGACCCTATGTCACAAACTGAGTTGCTTGGTTTGGTGTAAGACCTAGGAGGGAGCAGGGGAGACAAATCCCTGGTGGGGTTAGGACAGCTGTCTCAAACCAGTTGATCATGAGCTAGCAGTAGCTCCTGGATACCTTCAGAGTAGCTCAAGGCCCTGAGTTCATTTTTAAATAAGCACAGGGTCACATTTTCCTTTTAAGCTAAAGGGATGGATGTGTTTATTTTGCATTGTTATCATCAGGTTGCAGATAACAGGGTCTGATAATGAGCCGAGCTCAGTCAGATTTACGACCAGGCTGCAGCTGAGGTACAGAGGTGAAAAACAGAAGCACTGAGGTATTTGACTCTTAAATGAAAGTCCCTGTCAACTCAATACTCGAGGGTGAGAACAAAATGATGCTTCTGAAAGTTTTTAAATGGGAGAAAATCAAAATGAAAAGTTAACTTAATGAATGTTTAATGCCATTTCAAAGAGTCACATTTACAAAGAGCAGGCCTCTTGCACCCAGTGGCCAGAAGACACTGTGCCATATGTGTAACTGAAAAATTACAGTATTTTTTTTTTTTAATGGGAGGATTTTAAAGTGCAGAAACATGTTCCATTTTTCAACATATTTGCAGAAAAAAGGTTTACACTTTAAATGTCTTCCATTAAAAAAAAAAATGGTTGCATGTTTGTGTTATACATGTAACTGTGCCACGTGTGGTAAAAGGTATGCCCTGTGCCACAAGTACTTACAACACAGGCTCTTGGTCACCCAAACAGATATATCCCATTCATACGCACACATGTTCATACATCACCAAAAGACCATGCTCTCACAGACACACATGGCAACACTGTCATAGTGTCAGCAATAGGTTAAAGTATTTTGTTCAAACCATAGTATCTGGCTCTATGGACATTAGGCCTAAAGTCAATGATGCTGGCCGTGGAGGTGTCTCGTAACAATGCACGAGTTGTTGAGCCTTCAGCAGCTCACTATGACTTTCACTGATCAGAGGCAGCTCTCACTACAGAAAACGTTGGGATACACCTGGGCTAGGAACACTTGTTGATTAGAGAGAAATGGACTGAGTCGCAGGAATCTCATCCCGGATTAAAGCATGGTGCACAGCAATGGACTACTGCATGAAGATGGATAAGCCCATATATAGGGCACAAGGGATTCCGCACAAGAGAATATGGGGCAAGTGGTGGGACCATTATGGACTGCAATGATTAGGAAATGCCTACTACCTTTTATTGAAACTGTACCTGGCTTACATCGCTATAGCGTTTAATTTGTATGCTACACACCTGTAACATTTGGTTCCTTTAAATAAGTGTTCCAAAAGCTTGGAAGATATTATGCCACACACACTCCCCATTCACTTGTAAAGAGCTGCTGACATCATTCCTCTAAACCCATATCCGTAAAAATATGTAACCCTACTAGATGTATTTTGCATCATATTTGTGCTCTCACTCAAACAATATGCATATGGCTCAGGTGCACTTACGGCCAGAGATGAGCTGCACAAATGTTCAAATAAAAACAAAACTAGAAACCAGAAGCTAAACAATATTGTGCTATATTATGTGATATAAGTGACTGCTTCCGTTGAGTCACAGAACAACTGAGAGCAGTCTTGGTATGGATTAGCAAGCTCATTGCGGACAGAGTCCATTTTCAGACAGGTATAGAAATAAATATGGGTAAGGAGGCTTTCACTTTTTTTTATGTCACACTACATTGTACACTCTTTGCATGGAATAAGATTAAACCACATATTGCATAACACGTAAGATTTGTTTAAGTAAATTATAAGTCTGGGTCAATGTGTGTGAGGCAGTCAGTAGTGGAGTAATTTTGTGTCTCCTTTTTGCTCTGAAAACGCTTATTTGTTTTGACCACACCACCTTCAAGCTCAATTTAATTCAAGCCCCTTATAATACAGAAGTAGCAAAACAGACACTGAAATGTGTTTAGGTTTTACACCATGTTATCACGACCAATGCTAGAAACCTTCGACCGTAGGTGAAGCAAAAATGTGAATCCAACCTAGCCAAATAAGAGCAATCACACCTTCAGTGGTGTCCAGCTTGATGCGGAATACCCTTCAAACAGCAGCCAAGGGGGTCGGCTTAGCTGCTGTCGTTGGCTAGGTGCAGGTAAGAGCATACAGGGATGCACTCACAGTAAGCACTAAGGAACAATTGTGAAATGCTCGTCACTCTGCCCAGTACCTCCTCTATGAGGACATCACATTCAGCACTCACTTGCAGCAGGGTTGTACTGAATAAAGTGCCCCATAACATCAGCAAAGCTGACCCACCTGCCGCTACTAACACTAATACAGCAGGCAGCAATGCACTCCTGCTGATTTTGGGCTATGTCAGGGGTTTATAAAGGAGAGAGTTAGTGCAGCTCAGCAAGGCTGGCAGCAATGTGATTTTCATGATCTGACACAGAAGCGTACAATGAAAATGTGAATGAAACACACACTTCTTATGTGCCTTCAACACCCACTAATGTCCATGAGGATACTATATACCATTATTCTCTGCTCTGCCCTCCACCCCACCAAATTATGTCACTCTAGGCTAGTGCCAGACCTAGCTTAATGGAATTAATTTCTCTCCTTCTTGGAAGGATGGCATCTATAATTATCCAAGATACAAATCTTAGATCTTCAGGATTCTGAGGGGATGATGACCCAGCTCAGTGAGTTGTTGCAAGTGTAACTAGTGCCTTAGAAGCACCATACCTGTTAATGCCAGGTTCGCTGTGTGTTGTGTGAAGGAAACAAGTTTCTCTTTCACATCTTCGCTCTTAAGACGAGAAACTGTTAATTAGCTTGCACAGTCAAAATAGTTTACATTCTTGTAATAAGTGGAAGTCATCATCTTCCTTTCTCATGATCTCACTCTCTGTATCTGCGCACTCTGTTTCTGGAACCCATGAGTTTATCATATAACACATGCTTGCAGAATACTATATATTGGAAAATGGGTTATTGGTAAGGGCAGGTATGTACCTAAAGTGAAAAATGGGGGCAAAAAGTTAGGGGGTCTCTGCAATCAGCCCTGTTTTCTCACACTATCCATTTGTGACATGCCTTTGCTTAGCAGTGCTCACTATTTTACAGTTGCTGGGGGACCTCTGTGTTTCAGTTGTATTTTACCTTTGTTAATAAACATGTTCAGACTTCAATTGGCCTACGCGCAGTTTCTTTGTCACCAGGTAAAAAACTATGTACATTTCTATCAAAAGAACTAAGAAGACAGCGGCTCACCTGTGTCTGGGAAGTGTAACCTGGATTAAGGTTAACCTATATAAAGTGACCCACTAAGACAGAAACAATAAATACAGGTGCGAGGCCATAACACTCGCTCTACATCTACATTTTAGGTTTCTTGCGCGCTGTCTCTATTCGACAAGGAAATATCCTCCCTCCCAGCCGAGAAAAAATTGCAGTGATAAAGAAAGGATGCAGGGGTTAAGAAAAATCTGGATGAATGCATAATTGCCTGGGCTATTATGGTACAAATTAGGTAAATTTACTGCTAATTACAACAAGAATGACTGTACTTTCAGTTAGAGGGCTTTCTTGTACATACTGTATTGCACATGTCACCGCAATGAGACCAGAGATGCTCATCAGCTCTGAATTAATATGGAAAAAAGCAGTCTGAAATCCTGAATTAAGCTCTGGGGAGTCGTACAGCTCTCTGCATGTTCCTAACAATGATAAGAAGGACACAGCTCTTACCAGTTCCCTGGGACTTGGAATCCGATTTGGTTCTGCATTCTAAAAAAAAAGAAAAAAGAGGCATTGGAAAAAGATCAGCATCACAATAGATAAAAAGCAGTACATGAGGAGGATTCGGTGTGTCACAGGTACACTATGGGTGAGATAGCTGACAAAAGTGTGGAACAAAATTTGAAGTGGTGCATTCCACTTGAGCGCTTTTACCAACATGCACATTTATCCGGACATAAGATTCTGCAACCTCTATTGCCTTGAAGCAAATTGGGGGTGAGAGCTGTGTAGACAAGTCTGAGAAGATTTAGGGGGTTGTTACAACTTTGGAGGAGCTGTTAATCCGTCCCAAAAGTGACGGTAAAGTGACGTATATACCACCAGCCGTATTACGAGTTCCATAGGATATGATGGACTCGTAATACGGCTGGTGGTATATCCGTCACTTTACCGTCACTTTTGGGACAGATTAACACCTCCTCCAAAGTTGTAATAACCCCCTTAGTGTTTTTTTATTTTTTTCATTTGATTGGCAATTATATTTTGTTTCTTAATTGACCCTGCTTTGAAAAGGATCACTTAAGAGTCGTGCGCGTCTTGAAACACTGTCTTGCATGTTTTCAGATTCAAGTTCAAACATTCTGCTGCTTTTAGTGCTTCCAAAGATGGACCCGACCCTTCGCTAAATTGCCGAAATGACCTGTACCATAGACCCCATATAAAGTGAATGAAACAAACACCATGAACCCGAATCACAATAAGTTTTAAAAATTAAACACTTCAATTTTGGGTCAACTTCAAGACCGTGCGCCATGGACAAGACATACTTGCACAATCTTCCACTCTCACCCAGACATGCTGCTAGAAGACTGAGATCCAGCCATGCCTTGGTGGTCTGCCAACGTCAGTTTAAATGTAAGGACATGGAGGCAGTCCCCAGGCTTTTGAGCCAACAAACTTTGCATTTCCATCGCTACCTCGCTGTCGGCACAACTAAACCACCCCTGGATCTATAGCGGAGAGAAACCATAATTCTTCAGGCAAGCCTCTAATCAACACTAGAAGGGTTAATGCGGAAAGGTTCGGGACTTGTCCAATTACACTGAGGTTTTATGAGTTATGGGACGTGTTTTAAATGATTTTGAAAATGAAGCATATTAAAAAAAAAAGAAAGAAAGATGGAGAATGCTATCCCAAGCCAGCTGCCTAGTGATCACAGTGTGTGATAGCTTCGGTCCAGACTTTTGAGCGAACACTACCGGGCAATATCAGGCCCAGGAATAAGTGCTGTTGGCCACACAGCCATGGCCGCTTTAAGGTGACCCACGCAAAATGGGTCCACTTAGCACCGCCGTCAAACTCCACCCTCATTCTCTGAGGCCATCTCACATCGGAGTCCCATTTTTTTTTCTTCATTTCCCCTCAGCATATTTTTCTCTTCACGAAAATATGTCTCTGGCACATTGGTTCCCTCCTCTTTCCCCAAGGCTGTCGGGCACACAGGCCAATAAAAACAAACGCGTGGAGTGGGTGGACGCCGACAATGACCTTCACCTCTGGCCCAGAAGAATGTGATTTTGGCCTTAATTCCCCAATTTACCCGCGTCTACATCGCAGTGTTTCGGTGCTTCAAGGCGGGAGCTTGACGCTGCTCGGGGTCTCCAGGGCTAATGGCGGGAGCTTAGAAAAGACTCAGCTGACAGCTACTTTAAGAGTCCGCGTGTGTAGGAGATCACACAACCGCCTTCCGTGCAGCTGGGCTCCCTAGCGTGCTCGGGCCGTTTACACGTCATTACAACAAGACCGTTACAGCAACTGACAACTTTTCAGCACTGAGGCGCTCATTTTTATTATATCCTGTGGTCGGTTGTCCGGTACAACTACAATATGGGAAAGGCAGATGGCCCAATTAAATAAAAGCGCCTTTTCCCTCACCTCCTCCGTTGCATTGCTGTATTTTTCACTATCTGTAGCCCGGTGGTGGAGTTAAGGTCGCTTAATGAGCGCATGATCTCACAGGCCAATAACAGTGTATGTCTGTTCCTTCCCTGTGCAATCTCTGGCAAGTAACACAAACATACCACTTCCAAAACCAGCAGCGTGGCGGAAGCGTTTCCATTCCATCTAGAAAATGGGAAGTGTATGTATGTTAAAAGACGAACACAAGCCCCTTGCACATCTGTATTCACGGTAAACCCAAATAAGGGTAAAATATCAAACATTTACCCAATTAATAACATCATGAGTATCACCACAAACAATCATTTGGAAGCACTTTCAAGAGGTGTTCTGCTGAGTGGAGAACACATTTAAACAACGATTATTAAATGGCCTATACTAATTAAAGGGGCAGTCTCGCACCCTTTGTTTTTTTTAAAGCAACATTGCATTATCCAGGTAGTTCACATGCAATGTACTCATCTTTAGAAGGACAGAAAACCAAATTACGGGAAAACCAAATCACGGGACAGAAAACCAAATTACGGGAGAGAAAACGAAATTAATGGCCTCACAGTGGTCCTGTTAAGTTTTGACTGTACAGTTGAAAAGGTAGGGGGCTCACATGACACAGTTCACACTGACTGGAGATGTGTGTTCATTACAACACTTGAATGATGGCAGCTCAATTTAAGACAAGTAAGTGGCTCAGAGCTTATGATGGCTGGTGTATGTCTTCTGTTCCAAAATTCCAATGATTATCTTTCTGTTTCTCGCATTTTTAATTTAGAACGTTCTACTCTCAGTGGGTGGAATGGTCTAATAACCTTATAGCCCTCCTACCTCAGGTTAGACTGGTTGTTAAAGGTCCTCTCCTTCGAAATCCCATAACTCAGATTCATGGCCTTTAGCAAACAGTATAGCCTTCATCAGCAGCCTATAAGGCCCTCTAAAAAAATCCTTCAAATGGATTCCCCCAGAGACCAGGAAGACAGTCACCCATGCACTCATCAGCAGCAGACTAGACTACGGTAACGCCCTCTACTCCGGCACAAAACTCAAACTCCAGAGAATCCAGAACACAGCAGCACGCCTCGTCCTTGGCCTCCCCCGCCATGAACGAATCTCACCACACCTCAAATCCCTTCACTGGCTCTCCATAGACAAGAGAATCACATTCAAGATCCTCATCCATGCACACAAATCCCTCCACAACACCGACCCAACCTACCTCAACGAAAGAGTGAACTTCCATACTCCCGCACGCAACCTCCGATCAGCCGACCTCGCCCTAGCCACAATCTCCCGCATCCAACGCACCACCACAGGAGGCAGGTCCTTCTCCTACCTTGCCCCCAAAACCTGGAACTCCCTCCCCACCAACCTTCGTAAAAACAAAGACCTCCTGCTCTTCAGAAAGAACCTCAAGACATGGTTGTTCGAACAGTGACCCTCCTTGCCCCCCCTTACCTCCACCCCAAGCGCCTTGAGACCCTCACGAGTGAGTAGCGCGCTCTATAAATTTTTTGATTTATTGATTGATTGATGTCAAAATACTGAAACGCTGAGAGCTCCACTGAAGAAGACAACTTGCCAGAGGGCTAAAATGGCTATATAGACCACCTGCTCCTGCTTCAGCACGCCAATGCCTGTCTGTCAGGTTTTCCTGGTTTAATTTAGAATATTTTACCATAAGATAATGTAATGTTCTAACAGCATTATAGACCCCCCCCTAGCTTGGCTGATACTAGAGGAAGCAGGCATTCTCCAACATTGTAGTCCCTCGCCTACGGCTCAAGTCTATAAAATGAGTAAAGAGCCTTTAACAACCGGAATGGCCCTAAAAATTGAGTTCCACTTTTGAATGAAGACACACTGGACTCCCCTAATTTAATGGCCTTTAAGATACAACCACTGTTCATAGAACACGTTGTGAATGGAGATCAGATCTGGAGTGTCTCACTTCTGTGGGTAAGGAAGATCATCTGTCATCTGATGTGGCCCACAAAAGTCAGTCAGAAGACCAAGCAC
The DNA here is from genome assembly GCF_031143425.1 of Pleurodeles waltl. NCBI lineage: Eukaryota > Metazoa > Chordata > Amphibia > Caudata > Salamandridae > Pleurodeles > Pleurodeles waltl. The sequence continues at coordinate 715,717,798 of NC_090449.1, read as the reverse complement.
ACACAAACACTGAAAATGTTTTGTCAAATGTGTGCTGACGAATACTTTCAAATTGATGATTAGACTGAAACCAGCAAAATAACTCAAAAGGAAGATCACTACTCTATTGTACTCTGGCATTTATTATAGTGCTTATTACTCCCAATGTAGGTTGCTGAAGCGCCTATCAACATGGGCAACACAAAACGCCATTGGGGTGCATGGTTGTAAGTGTATGTTGTTTTGAGCCTATGAAGAAAGGAATTTTGCTTTGTGTGTGACTGAACAGAGAGGTTCTTTTATGTCCTGGGGTGCTGCGCTTAGTGATCTGATGTATCAGGGTGCGTGCGAGATAAACATGCAAATATAACCTATGGAGTCATAACTGAGATTTGCTCTGCAGAAAAGATGCACTTATGATTTCTTTATGTTCTGGGTTCAAACTTATAAGGTGACTCCTGTAGGATGATGCCCTAAGATTTTATTGATCTAGTGTTGAGGTTTAAAGACAGAAGCAAAAAGACAATAATCTGCTATTATGTAATAGTTACATCATTTACATAACAGCTAATATATATTCTTATCTATGATGTGTCGGATAACGAGCAGAGTATATATCTACTCTAGAACTGAAGTTTAGGACTGTGTTAGGGTCCTCCTGTGGTTATTAATGTGTAGCAGATCTAGTCATTAACTGTAGGTCCAAATATTATTGAGTGGTTGGCTATAGCAAAGTAGAAAAAATATCGCACTGATATGAGTGATAGCATGCCGGCATAGTTAGAAGTGTTGGAATACTATAGTTATTGATATTTAGAAGAAGGATACGATGCTTCTAGTACTGGTGTGTCACCTGTTTCATCAACTGTTTGAAATGGCATTTGTGAAGCGTTATACCCCAATTTTTAGCCTTTTTTCCTCCTATTTTTCTGACCGTCTTTTCGTTCGCTTTAGGACTCTGGGCACTTTCCCACTGCTAATCAGTGTTACAGTGCATGGGCTCTTGCTCCTAAAACTTGGTATATTCGGCTTACACTTGTTTGGCATATTAATTTACCAAAAAGTCCCTTGTAAAGTGGTATATCATATACCCAGGGCCTGTAAACTACATGCTACTAGTGGGACTGCGGCACTCATTGTGCCTCCCACAGAAGGAGCCTTTCAGCCATGGTTCAGGCCTGCCACTGCAGTGCCTGCATGCATGGTTTACTGCCACACTGACTTGGCAATGCAAACTACTTGGCAAGGCCTACACTTCCTTTTAACTACACCTAAGTCACCCCTAAGGTATGTCCTAGGTAGCCCTATTGGCAGGGTGCTGTGTATGTAAAAGGTAGGACTTGTACTTATATATTTTACATTTCCTAGTAGTGACAAACAGCCTATTACGTACTATTTTAGTAAGGCTACTTTTAGAAAGTGGGCATTTCTCTGTGCTTTTGCAGCCTGACTCCAATCCACTTCTAGGACAGAGTGACAGCTACACTTGGTGCATACTTTCCAGACAGTCATACTACAGGAGGGGCTAGGTGTGACAAGAGAGAGAGGCATCTGCATCCATTTGCATACTGATAATCATCCTGGGCTGGGAGAGAGAAAGGTGGGGCACAATTACATTTGCATATGCCGTGTCCTTGCTTCACACAATGGCCTGATTTACCCCCTACTGATGTCTGGAGCCAAGGTTGGGTTTAAACGGGTTGTGTAACACTTGAAAGGGTCCCTTTGAAGCCACCCCCTAAACAAAGGTATTTTGGAGTTTAAGTACAGGGGCTCTGATCCCATAATATTTAGAGCACTTTTAAGACAGGGATTGAACCTTTGTCGGAAGGACTGCTGCACTGTACAAAAAGGACTCATCTGGACTGCACTTCTGTTGTTGCCCTACTGCCTGCTAAGTTCCGGTGAGGCATAAACTACTCACTGGATTGCTTTTTTGTTTGTTGCCCTTCTGCCAGCTGCTCCCTGATTTTGACTCCGCCAGGCACCATGGGACTGCCAGGAGGAACTGCCATTGGAATTACCTGCTTTGTTGTGCTGACATGTAGTCTACTTGGCTGCTAGAAAGACTGCCACTCTGTTAAAAAGTAAACTTTTGTGCTGGCATGCAGCTCCTGTGTGACCCCAAGTGTCTCCAAGGGCCTGCTGATTTGCACTCCTTGTTAAGGAATCTCAGGGCCATCAACAATCTCAATTGTGCACCACTGCTGTGGGACTATATGTTGTGAGTCAGGCAATACTGCACATCAACAAGGAGCCGTTTTCGTAAGCTCTGTGTGCTTCACAGGCTTCTGCTGGCCAGTGCATGTTGAGTGTTTAATTCCTTGCCAGTCCATGTGTTGAGTGCTGCATGCTCACCAGCACATCAGCGCGCATTAAGTGCTGCCCCGTAGACCAGTGATGACATCTTCCCTGAGTCTCGCTCCCCACAGCTCAAGATCAGCTGCTTTGCATGCACCACGGTGCCGCATCCCCGGGGGAGGCTAGTATATGAGGACCGCTGCACTGCCTAGAAGATCCTGGGCTTCCCTCCGTGTCAGAGTGAGTCTCCCTCATCACGTGACCCTGGCCGGTGAGTTGATGTCAGCATCTCGCCTTCCAACGAGGGTGGGCCGGCCAGAATGTGAAGCCACCACAGCCGCTTTCTGCTGGGAATCCGGAGGGAGAAGCCAGACTGGGCTAAGGATCACAGTGACCCCAAATCTTGAGGTTGTCACTCCCCTGCCACCTCTCCCAATGAGGTAAGGCTGGCGAAGGTAGTCGCCCGGTGTACCAGAAAACGTGGGCAGTGAGAGGCACACCATTAAGAGGGATCCCAGCCAGGCCCCGGTGAAGCGCTGCATAATACTTAGTTGGGGGGGGGAGGGGGCAGTAGGTGCCATCACTAGGTCTTGGTGGATCACTGTTTGGCCCGCTCCCACTTTAGGAAGTCCTGTGATTCATCTCAAGGAGAACGCTGCCTCCCCCCCACATGCCCCCAACTGAATTGTTATAACAAAAGACCTGGGAGAAGCAAAGGTGCCTTGGAGCTTGTTGTTTACTCGTTGCCTTTCAGGAGGATCATAACACCTCTCTAGAAAACCAATGCATATTCAAACACTGTGAGCCCCTCAGACATTTATTGTGATAGTTAGCACGATACTAGTGTGATACTTTTATTGTTGTCTGGTCTGCATGACAACCTAGAAAGTACTGTAAAACGAGCTGTAGTAGTACAGATGTCCTGCACCCTATGTTCATAGGGGAATATTTTATGATTCATGTGTTTTGTCTCCAAACCATGTTGCATTATTTGCACTACTGTGGTAATTCATGCATCGATTTTCATAATCTGATGCATTTCATACCCTAAGTGTTCCCTGATGTTTTGATGTACATTGTTAATTCTTGTCAGGATAACGAGTACTATCTCAGAATTTGTATAGTACGCACAGTATTTATGATTCAGGTAGTTTCGGCCTGAGTTTATGTATAATAAATCATATTTTTATATAACCCTGTATGGGGACTTTTTTGTGGTGTATTCCGTCTCATTTCTGTGTGAGTGTGTTATGCAAATGCTTTACACATGACCTCTGGGGATAAGCCAGGGGGGTGAGCATAGGTTATCCTTTGTGTGAAACTTACATCCCCTGACTAGAATGGTGGGTTCTGCCTGACTTAGGTGCATGCCCTAGCCAACCAGAATCCAATTTCTAACATCAGCACATCATTGGCAGCTGGCAAGGGCATTGACTGCTATGGGTGATGCATATGCCGGCCACAGGTTGTAGTTCCAGGATGTTTGCAAGGACAAGTAGTCTGGATATATCTTGGAAACAGTTGGGGTTTGACAGCTAATCTGAATTTCAGGACTAGTGTGATGTATCCCTTTGGGCTAAGTTGTCATGCTGCAGCATTGTGGATTCATTGTAATTTGTATACAAGGAAGCACGGTCTTCCCAGATGCCAGCTGCTTGCTTAGTCTATTGTGGAGAGGGTGAGAGTAGTGTATAACCTTTGCTGGCTCCCAAGGTACAGTAAAAGGTGTCTCACTGTTTTCATTGTGTAGAAGGTATTCCTAGTGACTCTCTTGAGATGAGGGATATTAAGGAGAGGCATAAGTCCATGGGTAGCCCAAGGTTCTTTATTGCTCTTGGCATGGGAGGTAGATCAAGTTCTGTGAGTCATATAGTTGACGGCTGGCAATTATGCCACTGTCTTCATCCCTGCTGCTATATAATAATGGAAAGATTTGAACCACCCAATTGAGGGGAAAAGTTACTTATCTTCAGTAACAATATGTTTTGTAAATACATACTCTTCCTGCAGATGCCTCAAATTCTGAATAACCTCCAGATGCCAGGAGTGGATGCTGAAAACATTTTTTCCAGCAAAAGTGCTCCAGCACCGCCCTGGGACTTCAGCTTTGACTTCGCTCAGTGACAACATCACAAAATATAATGTGCCAACTGGAGTGCTGGCATCAGGTCCTGTTACTTTTCAGCATCACATTGCAACATGTGGAGAGGAACATAGAGTTTCAACGACAGCAACAATACACCATATGATATATTGGGATCCTTTTTTTATTTTTATTAACAGTACTAACTCTCCAGGGAAGAGGAAGGGCAATAAGAAATCTGCAGGATGATTGTGTATCCACCAGAAATATTGTTAAAAGAAGTAACTAAATTTTCGTCTGAAAAAGATTTCTCACTTTATGAATAGGTCCCAAAGCAATACCTTTCACAGGAGTGGTTGAAATAGGGCCAGTAACCAAATAAATCATGCACACAACCCTGGGAAAGCATACATCACTCTGTACTTGGGCTGCAAACCAGTTTACGTTTTGCAAAAGTATACAAGGCTTGCCAAGCCTGGTAGATGTTACCCACTAGAGTGCTTCCGGTGAAAGCAACTATGGTTCAAACGGATGGGCATAATTATCCTTCATAGGGAGTTCTTAGCCAAGGCGTAGCAAATCTTGATACAGAAGATAACCAAAAACGAACTTGTGCACTTGGTCACAATCCTGCCTTTCTTCACTCTAGGAAACCTTTATGCCAGGCTACCAGTATATGTAGATGGTGCTGTTTCTTGGTGAGGTGATGAGTAGGGGGAAAAAAGGTGGAAAAGGGGTGTTTGGCCTATGTAAAAAGTGGAAATTACTTCTGGTAGAAAAGATTGGCAGAGCAACAAACTCATTTATCCAGGTAAAACAGCATGAATGGGTTCTAAAACAAAGGTTCAAAAAATATGTTGCCAATCTAAGGGATGAAGTCAATATCACTGGGGTGACATTCTTCAGAGTAAGAAGCTGAACAAGGCAACTGTACATTGGCTAGAATGGGGATGACATGAGAAAAAAGCATACAGAATTCAAGCCCATTGTGGAAGAATGAACGGAACCAAATACAACATACCATTAAAAAAACATGCCTCCACTGACGACTCAAAAAGAGAAGACTGGTGAGGAAGGCACATGAAGGATAGAGCAGCAAACAGCCTTTAGCAGGAGCCTCATCTTGGCCCTGCTGCTCAAGCGTGGGTGCGTAAATAATAACAGTAAAGAGTTGTGTCTGAAATGTGTTTAAGTCTTTCTGATCGCAGCAATGAAAATCTATTCCAGTGTCCTACATAAACTGCTTTCATAGCAGGATTACTAGTTGCCAAGATGACATCCACAACTGTAGATGGTAGATAAACAGATTCTACCTCCCGCTGCACAATCTCCAGGCGTGTACCAGCGGAGCTTGGGAATTAGTATGAAAGACCTGGCTATCCTGTTGTGAGATCCAATCTACCCTATGCAGGAAAAGAGGCGGAATCAGAGTATCAACAAGTGTGTGTGCCAGACCCTCTTCACCCAGTAGGGGCATACAGAATCACTGTGCTTCATCTTCTTCCATCTTTTGCAGGACTTTCAACAGAAGCAAAATCAGTATGCCCACTAAGCAACTGAACCTGAAGGCATCCCTAAAGCAAACGTTTAGGGGGACAGAGTAGAACACAAAAGTGAGGATGTTTCCTGTTTTGGGTCCAAACTAGGAGATCCACATATGAACACCACAATGAGCATCATATCATGTCCGTCAATTTGGAGTGCAGTTCCCACTGGTAGTAATCCAAGGAAATCCAATTGATAGCATTAGCTCTCATTCAGGAGAAGCCTACAAGTAGTGCTGCAACAGGGAACATCCTTTGTTCCTGGATCAATTGCCAAAGACTATTAACATATCAGCACAGGATATATAACTCCCTTCTACCATGTCCTGCCCTGGCCTGTCTATTGCAATAGTGGATGGTGGTGTTGTTCCCAGGCCAAATCCGAATAGTGCTCCAAGATGGAAGTAAGGTGGACCACATGCAGCTCAAACAAGGTTTTGTGCAAACATTGCTCTGAGGCAAACCAAGGACCCCACAAATTCATGTCACCCAGATGCACCTGGGAAAGCTAACGAAACCCTTCCCCCCCCCTTCAATAAACTGAAAGGACACATCCTCCACTGTAGAATTTAATGGACTGACGCAAATATCGTCGCCTGAGCCAAGAGGCTCCCTGTGTGTTAGAGCTGCTGTGCTCTTAAGCACCACTTAAGGCCTCTCATCTGCTGTCTGACGTGCAGCATCAACAGGATCCACAAGGACACTGAACCCAACAGGCACCAGAGACACAGAAATGAGATATGCATCAGGGTCAAAATTATTAGAATGATTTCCCAAATATCCACAATCCTCTGAAGAACTGGAAACACCTTCATTATTGTCATGCCCAGGCTCTGCCTTATGAAGTTAAGCCACTGCATAGGAGATAAATGGGATGCATTAATCCCAAAACCCAGAAATCTCATTGAGGAGGGTAACAACAAGCTGAAGATGTTCCTTGACCACCACTAGAGCTCACTCTTCAACCAGCTAGTCATCCAAGTATGGAAACACACGGACTCTTAACCACGGCAGTGAAGCGGCTACAACTATCACCACTTGTGGTACAACATATGGTAAGACTGTGAACAAATAGTGGTGGCAGCCACAGTGAACCTCAGGTAATGGACTTAGCCCCCTCTGCAGTCTCACCCCCAAATTGTTTGCCTTCACTCATCTTGTTTTTGCTATAATTTGTTTTTGCTGGCCCTAAGACTCTCTGTACTTTACAACTGCTAACCAGTGCCAAAGAGTTTGCATTCTGTTCTTTAAACATGGAGAAACTGGCTTACACCCAATTGGCACATTTACGTACAAGTCCCTAGTCAGGTGGTACATGTACCAGGGGCTTGTAAATTAAATGCTACTAGTGAGCCTGCAACAAGTAGTCCTTCAAACATGTTGCAGGCCTGCTATTGCAGCCTGTTTATAAATATTGTAAACTGCCTGTTGGAAATGGCCCTTTTTGCAGGGTTATCCCCAAACTTTTTGACTTCTTCCTCCTATTTTTTCAGGTCTGTTTTGCTGGTTTATTGTCTCTGCGCACTTTACCACTACTAATCAGTGCTAAAGTGCAACTGCTCCCTATAGAAATTGCACTGTTGATTGATTTATCCAGGATTGGCAGGATTTGATTTACTGGTAAGCCCCTAGTAAAGTGCACTAGAGGGCCTGCAGCATTGTTGTGCCACCCCATAAGTAGCTCTGTAATCATGTCTCAGACCTCACACTGCAGTGTCTGTAGTTTTGACTGTAACTTCGACTTGGCAAGTGTACCCACTTGCCAGGCCTAAACATTCCCTTTTCTTACATGTAAGGCACCCCCTAAGGTAGGCCCTAGGTAGCCCCAAGGGCAGGGTGCAGTGTATGGTTAAGGTAGGACGTATAGTAATGTGGTTTATATGTCCTGACCCTGAAATATTGCTAAATTCGTTTTTCACTGTTGCAAGGCCTCCGTCCCTCTCATAGGTTAACATGGGGACTACCATTAAATCTGATTAAAGTGTAGATTCCCTTTGGGAGTGGATGGACATGTGGAGTTTGGGGTCTATGAGCTCACAATTTAAAAATACATCTTTTAGTAAAGTTGATTTTAAGATTGTGCGTTTGAAAATGCCACTTTTAGAAAGTTGGAATTTTCTTGCTTAATCAGTTTGTGGATTCCCCGTCTGGGTCAGTTTGACAGTTGGGCTGTTCACACCTCTCCTCTAGACAGTGACACAAAGGGCGCTGGGGTATAGCCTGCATATCTTGATTAGCCATCTGTGCTGGAGGGGAGGAGTGGTCACTCACACCTGAAAGGACTGTGCCTGCCCTCACACAATGCTGTCTTCGACCCCCTGGTGAGTGTCTGGGGCCTGGCCTGGCCAAGGAAGGATCTTGCAAACACTTGAGACTTTGCTTTGAAGTTTGGAAACTTTAAAGGCAGAACTTGGTATAAGAAGCAGACCCAAAACCCCAGACTTTTAGAATATTTTGGGAATCAAGAGGAACCTATGCCCAGGAGAAGAGCTGAAGAGCTGAAGGAGGAGTACTGTCCCTTTGCTGTGTTGCTTTGCTGGACTTACCTGCGGTTGCTGCTTCTGCCTGAAAAGGGTGCAAAGGGTGAACTTTGCTGTGTGTCCTGCTTGAGAAAATTCTCCAAGGGCTTGGAGTAGAGCTTGCCTCCTGTTGGAAGTCTCAAGGATACCAAAGACTTCAGTTTCCTCGACCTGCAGCACTGGTAACTGTGTGTTTTGTGCTGTCCAAGAGGAGAAACCACTACAACGCCGCTGCTGGCCTGCACCGTGATCTGCCGACACCGCACGGAGTCGCACTGCCCGCGACCCTGGTCTCACCGACGCCATCATTGGACGACTTCACCGAGCCGCTGCTCACACCACGACCTGTGGGCCCCACACTCCGGCGTCACCTGCTCACACCGCAGCCTGGGCATCCCCGACGACGTCGTTCCTGCTGACACCGGCGCCGCTGCCTGCAAGTGGCCTGTGGACACTGCTCGTGAGGAGCACGAAGCACCATCCCGTGCCGCAGCCCCAGTCCACCGACACCAGCACCATCAGCTCCACTGTCGTCACCAGGCATCCTTGCCTGCACCGTGGCTTGTGGACACCACCTGTGAGGGTTAAGAAGCACCGTCCCGTACCGCACCACTGGCTTGGGCCTACAGGCGAAAGAGCTTCCACAACGAAGACGCCACTGCCTGCACGGTGACCTGTGGACACCGCACATTGCACCGCCCCGCTTCACACCGCAGTCCTGGTCTCACCGACGCCGCTGGATGCCGTCACCGAGCCGTTGATGTACCGTGACCTGTGGGCACCGCACGTCGCATCGTCCCGCTTCGCACTGCAGCCCTGATGCCATACCCGCCAGCGCAGCTGATTTCATCAGCCCGGAGTTCGATCCCCAAGGTGCGTGACTTCAAGGGCCCGATGACTACTGCACCGACTCCGGAACCGACGCCGCCCTCCCGAGCTCACAGCGAGGATCACAACGCCCTGCGAATCCAAGGTACTCGCGACGCCGAGGCCAGCCTGAACTTTTGGTTTTGTTGTTCACGACGCCGTGATAGCCCCAGGTGGAGTTATCGACTTCAAGGAACTGTATTGTTAAGTACATCTTGCAGCATTCATATTTTTATTACTGTATGTTGGATTTTTTATTGTATTTGGTCTTGTTTTATATAGCTAAATATTGGCTATTTTTCTAAAACTGATGTGGTGTCCCTTTGTAGTGTTTTCACTTATTACTGTGTGTTATGTACAAATGCTTTACACATTTCTTCTGAGATAAGCCTGACTGCTCGTGCCAAGCTACCAAGGGGGTGAGCAGGGGTTATCTGAGCAGGTATCTCCCTTAGCCTGACTAGAGTGAGGGTCCCTACTTGGACAGGGTGCAAACCGAATGCCAACTAGAGACCGCATTTCTAACATTGGTTGTCAGGATAGGACTTGCATTTGCACTTGACCTACAGTGATTGATGTACACTACTACCATATCGCAGACCATTACGTGCCACATACATTTTTTGTTTTTGATTTTTTTCTCTTTGACCTATTTTTAAACTTGAGTTCAAGCGAACCCAAACAACATGTCTCAATCTAGAGCATCTTCAGTTGCATCCCAGTATTTGGTTTTTGAGGAGGATAGGTTGGAAACCTATTCCATGAAGGAACTGAAGGCAGTTGGTAAAAACCTCAAAGTTCAGATCAGAGGCCTCACCAAAAAGGAGGAGCTACAGAAGGCGCTGAGGGCCTGGGTAGCAGCCAGAACTGCCAGTGGGCAGTCTGAGGATCCAAATGGAGAATCTACTGACACATATTCTAGGGAAGATGTACTGAGGGTGCAGGAGCTGCCGGGGGGGGGGGGGGCGGGGTGGGGGGAGAGGTACCCCCTGTGCCAAGCAGCAGTGATGGATCAAGAGGAGCTGGAGGACAGGAGAGAAGCCAGGAGGCACCAGATTGAGTTGGAGAGATTAAAAATGGAGGCTCGGAGGGACCAGTGAGCCATGGAGGAAAGAAAGATGCTTTTGGACCATGAGCTTAAAGTAAAAGAGCTGGATGTGAGGAGCAGGTCCAGCCAGGATGGTGGCAGCAATTCCTCAGTGCAATCATACAGAATAGTGCACATTCCTAAAAACGTAGGGAGAGAGTTCAAGAAGGGAGATGACATACAGAGGTGGTTTCAGGGATATGAGGCGTCCATCCACATGAATGGGGTCCCTGAGAAGAATTGGGGAGCCGGATTGTGGAAGGGGTACAACCTCACCTACCCTGACATGAAGGAGGCCCTTCTCACTCGGTATGGTCTCACTCCTGACAAGTACAGGGATCAGTTTTGGCACAGTAAGAAAACTGAGTCTCAGACCTGGTTAGAGTGTGTAGATTTGTTTTGCAGAGCACTGGATGGTTGGGTGAAGGGCAGTAATGTGACAGATTTTCAGGGGCTGTACAACTTAATTGCGTGAGAGCACTTGTCTAGTCTGTGTTTTGCAGAGCTGCGCCAGCACTTGACTGATAGTAAGATGACTGACCCCAGGAAGCTTGCTATGGAGGCGGACCGCTGGGTGAGTACCAGGGTCCACAAGAAGGTTTATGGGGGAGACTCAGACAAAGGTGGGCAGGGTTCCCAGAAGGAGAGGGAAGTCAAGGGAGATGCATACAGGTCCCAGGATAAGGAGGGAGAAAAAGAGTCCCTGGCTCCTTCTGACAGGAAGGAGGGAGGCTCTGGTAGGCGGTGGCCCAGGGCACCCCATTTTCAACCCCGGTGCTTTGAGTGTTCCCAGTTAGGACACATGAAAGGGGACTATGTCTGTCCTAAGACAACCCACATTGGTGGCCCCTCTACTGAGGTGGCTAATGTGGCCTTAGGAGGAGGTAGCTCCCAGGGGCAGGTCATAGACCATGCCATGATATCCCTTAGTTGGGAGGTTGACTCAGAGGGTGAGTTGGTGATCCCTGAGGGTGGGCGTCGTCAGTTCCACCAGGTAACAGTGAATGGGGTCCCAGTCACTGCTCTGAGGGACAGTGGGGCTAGCCATACAATGATGGTGGAAAGGCTGGTCTCCCCAGAACAGTACACCGGCCAGGTGTGTAGGGTTACACCAGCCCATGGGCAGGACTTCTTCCATCCTATGGCCCTGGTATCCCTAGAGTGGGGTGGGAAGGTGACCCAGAGGCGGGTCATAGTCAGTCCTAAGATGCCCATAGACTGCCTTCTGGGGAATGAGTTGCCTCAGGTGTCAGGGGAACTGGGAGGGGTGGCCCCCAGAGGCACCGTCACAGTTCAGTTGTCTGGGGGTACCACTCCAAGGCAGAGGGTACCGGATCCCAGCACGAGGGACAGGAGGAGGGAGAGCCCACCCCTGTCCCCTGCTCAGCCTGAGGGTACAGACCCAAGGGTGAGTGACCAGTCTCAGGACACCACTCCTGAACTGGTGGGAAGGGAAGCAGAAAAAGGGTGCAAGTCACCTGGGGTTACTGCCCCCCACTTTTTAAAACCAGAGGCTAGAAACCCTAGCATGGCCTGGGTCCTGACTGTTGACACTGACAGCTGTCAGTGGCCTCTGTTGGTTGTTATTCTTGTGGTCAGAGTTTTCCCAGGGAGGGGGACTGGAGTCAGACCATAGGGGTGGAATGGGCCACATCACACTGTAGGCTCTGGTGGTACTGCCTACTGGGATGCATCTGTGAGCAAGGTAAGGTTAGGTGCTGCACAGATGGAGTTTTCAGATGAAGAGAAGAGGTCCCCCAAGGTTATTTCAGTGGGCTCTGAGAGCGTTGACCGAGGGATCAACCATCGTTCAGAGAGGAGTAGAACTGGCAATAGCTCCTGCAGTAGTGGGCCATTGTCCAGGTTCTATCGCCCTGAGCCGGGAGGTCCAGCAAGGTATTGATTGGCCCACCCTGGCTTTAGGCTCGGAGCGGGTTGTGTTGGAAATGGCCCTTTTTGCAGGGTTATCCCCAAACTCTTTGCCTTCTTCCTACTATTTTTTCAGGTCTGTTTTTGCTGGTTTATTGTCTCTGTGCACTTTACCACTGCTAATCAGTGCTAAAGTGCAACTGCTCCCTATAGAAATTGTACTGTTGATTGATTTATCCATGATTGGCATATTTGATTTACTGGTAAGCACCTAGTAAAGTGCACTAGAGGTGCCCAGGGCCTGTAAATCAAATGCTTCTAGTGGGCCTGCAACACTGGTTGTGCCACCCACATAAGTAGCTCTGTAATCATGCCTCAGACCTCACACTGCAGTGTCTGTGTGTGCAGGTTTGACTGTAACTTCGACTTGGCAAGTTTACCCACCTGCCAGGCCTAAACCTTCCCTTTTCTTACATGTAAGGCACCCCTAAGGTAGGCCCTAGGTAGCCCCAAGGGCAGGGTGCAGTGTTTGGTTAAGGTAGGACATATAGTAATGTGGTTTATATGTCTTGACAGTGAAAAATAGCTAAATTCGTTTTTCACTGATGCAGGGCCTGTCCCTCTCATAGGTTAATATGGGGGCTACCTTTAAATCTGATTAAAGTGTAGATTCTCTTTGGGAGCGGATGGACATGTGGAGTTTGGGGTCTCTGAGCTCACCATTTAAAAATACATATTTTAGTAAAGTTGATTTTCAGATTGTGCGTTTGAAAATGGCACTTTTCGAAAGTAGGAATTTTTTTGCTTAATCCAATCTGTGACTCTGCCTGTTTGTGGATTCCCCGTCCGGGTCAGTTTGACAGTTGGGCTGTTCACACCTCTCCTCTAGACAGTGACACAAAGGGGGCTGGGGTGTAGCCTGCATATTTTGATTTGCCATCTGTGCTGGAGGGGAGGAGTGGTCACTCACACCTGAAAGGACTGTGCCTGCCCTCACACAATACTGTCTCTGACCCCCTGGTGAGTGTCTGGGGCCTGGCCTGGACAAGGAAGGGTCTTGCAAACACTTGAGACTTTAAAGCAAAGTTTGGAAACTTCAAAGGCAGAAATGGGTATAAGAAGCAGACCCAAAACCCCAGACTTTTAGAATCTTTCAGGAATCAAGAGGAACCTCTGCCCAGGAGAAGAGCGGAAGAGCTGAAGGAGGAGTACTGTCCCTTTGCTGTGTTGCTTTGCTGGCCTTGCCTGCAGGTGCTGCTTCTGCCTGAAAAGAGTGCAAAGGGTGAACTTTGCTGTGTGTCCTGCTTGAGAAAATTCTCCAAGTGCTTGGAGTAGAGCTTGCCTCCTGTTGGAAGTCTCAGGGACACCAAAGACTTCAGTTTCCTCGACCTGCAGCACTGGGAACTGTGTGTTTTGTGCTGTCCAAGAGGAGAAACCACTGCAACGCCGCCAACGACACCGCTAAGCTGCATCATGACCTTCCGCCGCGGCCCGGAGTCGCATTGCCCCACTTCGCACCACGACCCTGGTCTCACCGACGCCATAATCGGATGACTTCACCGAGCCGCTGCTCGCACCACGACCTGTGGGCCCGCACTCTGGCATCACCTGCTCACACCGCAGCCTGGGCATCCCCAACGTCGCTCCTGCTGACACCGGTGCCGCTGCCTGCACCGTGGCCTGTGGACATCGCTCGTGAGGAGCACAAAGCACCGTCCCGTCCCGCACCACAGCCCCGGTTCACCAACACCATCGGCTCCAGTGTCGTCAGCAGGCATCCTTGCCTGCACCGTGGCTTGAGGACACCGCTTGTGAGGGTCATGAAGCACCGTCCCGTCCCGCACCGCTGGCATAGGTCTATGGACGACAGTGCGTCCGCAACGACAACGATGCTGCCTGCACCGTGACCTGTGGACACCGCACATTGTACCGCCCCGCTTCACACCGCAGCCCTGGACTCACCGACGCCACTGGATGCCATAGCCGAGCCGTTGCCTGCACCGTGACCTGTGGGCACCGCACGTGGCATCGTCCCGCTTTGCACCTCAGCCCCGACGCCATCCCCGCCAGCGCACCTGATTTCATCAGTCCGGAGTTCGATCCCCGAGGTGTGTGACTTCAAGGGCCCGACGACTCCTGCACCAACTCCGGAACAGATGCCAGTGACGCCGCTCTCCGGAGCTCACCACGAGGATCACAACGCCCTACGAATCCAAGGTACTGTTTGTGGGTCTTCCCGACATCGCAGCTTGCCCGCGACGCTGAGGCCAGCCTGAACTATTGGTTTTGTTGTTCACGACGCCGTGATAGCCCCAGGTGGAGTTATCGACTTCAAGGAACTGTATTGTTAAGTACATCTTGCAGCATTCATATTTTTATTACTGTATGTTGGATTTGTTTATCGTACTTGGTCTTGTTTTATATAGATAAATATTGGCTATTTTTCTAAAACTGATGTGGTGTCCTTTTGTTGTGTTTTCACTTATTACTGTGTGTTATGTGCAAATGCTTTACACATTGCTTCTAAAATAAGCTTGACTGCTCGTGCCAAGCTACCAAGAGGGTGAGCAGGGGTTATCTGAGCGGGTATCTCCCTTAGCCTGACTAGAGTGAGGGTCCCTACTTGGACAGGGTGCAAACCGACTGCCAACTAGAGACCCCGTTTCTAACACTGCCATATTGACCTGGCAAAATAAACCCTTTGCCATTGATAAACCCTCCTTTGTAATGCATATATATCATCCATAGTGTTGGAAAATGGGTTATTGGTATGGCAGGTAGGTACCTACACCTAGCAACAAGCCACTAACCTCCACATAGGTACAGTTAGGTCTCAGTAAATTAATCCCAGCTCTACCCTTGGTAGCTTGGCATCGAGCGTCAAGGCTTAACTTAGGAGACAAAGTGTAAAGCATTCAAATATCACAAAACAGTAATTAAATAAAACACAGGAAACAGTTTAAAAATCCTAAACCAATTTATAAAAATAGCTTATATTTTTATCTTTAAAATGACACAAAAACGATTAAAATCGGTTCAGGGGAACCGGAAATATGAATTTTTAAAGTATTATTATTTTCTAGCGCTTAGAAACAAAAAGCGCCAATCGGGTCATCTGGTTGCACCAGGACCGGGGCAAAGTCAAACTTTCAGGCCGACCGCGATGGAGCCCTGCTCGGCTACAAGTCGCGGGAGGCCTCGGTTAAAAAGTTACCTTCTGACTTAGTCTCTTTTTTTGATGTTTTTCTTCCCCGGGACGAACCTGCCAGTTGGATCCGACCTCCTGGAGCCCTTGAAGTCGGTTTCCTCGGTGGTGATTTTTACCTTCGGACTTAGTCGTTTTTTCGAGATGAAAATCCTATGACCGGGGTAAACCTGGATCTTGATCCGACGTCCGTGGAGCCCTTCTCGGATACGATGGCTGGAAGGTCCCGGTCAACTTTTTACGTTCGGACTTAGTCTCTTTTTTGGATGTTTTTCTTTACCGGGACGAACCACGAAGTCAGGCCGGGTCGCGGTTGAGGCAAGCCGGCTAGAATTTCCGCGTCGGGTCGGTCACTTTATGGAGCTTTTTTTTCAAAAATTCTCCAATCTTTTCCAAACTTCTGGGGCTTCACCCAGATGTTCTTTTAAGGTTCTTTTGGGGTCCACAGCTCACCCCAAGGGTCCAGAAGTTCTGTGATGGTCCTTGGGAAGTGCGGACTTCAACTCCCAGAATGCACCTGGCGCAAACTCCTTTTTGGCCACTGGACAGTGGTCAGCTGGTCACTTTTTCAGGAGTTGGTGCAGGGGACTCTGGATAGCAATTTTTCACCTGTAGCAAACAGGGAGTCCCTCCTTGAACCAGTGGAAGCCAGGCAAAGTCCTTCTTGTGGTGAAGCCCAAGTGTGCAGCTGGTGCAGTCTTTCTGAGTGCAGGGTCCAGGTGCAGGCCAGGGGTCCAGCAGGGCAGTCCTTCTTCTCCTTGTAGTTCCTTCTTCTTGAAATTTGGTGGGGATCTGAGGCGTGGGTGCAGGTCTGCCAGTTTTATCCTTGCTCCTGGGTGAAAAGCAGGGGGGCCCTGGTTCTCCAATCAGGAGTCCCCCTGTGATGACCACTTCCTGGGAAGTGTGGCAAAAATCCATCCCAGAAGGCAACAGTCTCTAAAAATCCAAAATGGATGAATCTGATTTTTGGAGGAGAGATCTGGCTGAGCCCACCCACTGGTGTGGCTAAAAATCATAAACACACCCCTCTCCTGCCCTCTCCTAATCTAATCAAGGGGGCACTTAGCTGTCTGGGGTTGCAGGATGTGGGGGTGTTTCTGGGTGCTCCAGATGTCCTTCTCTGCCTTTGAAGACCAGTTTGGCAGCCCTCCCCCTTCCTGCCTCACCATCTGCTGAGGGGAGATTCTCTCCCCCAAGCACATTCCTTTGTGTGAAGCCAGGCCACTTCACACCTCATTAAAGTAGCCTGGCAGAAGCTGCTGCAGGCTGGCCAATCAGAGCACAGCAGCAAAAACAATGCAGAGCTGAAATTGGCAACTTTTTAGGTAAAGTCTAAACTTTTTACCTGAACTGGTTATATTAAATCCAACAACTGGAAGTTGTGGGATTTATTATAACAATCAATTTGATACCAAATTCTTGGTATGTAACATTTAAGGAGACTTTAAAATTTAAAATAAAGTCTGCCCATTCTAGCCTATGAAGGCCATTTACTTCAATGAGGGAAAAACGAATTTGGCTGTTTTTACCTCACCAGGGCTTATAAATCTATTTTTATAAAGTCCCTGCTTATAGTTACATGGCACCCAGCCCTAGGGGCACATAGGGCACACCTTAGGGGTGACTTATATGTAAAAATAAGGTAGTTTAAGACTTTGGAAGTACCTTTAATTCCAAAGTCGAATTTGCATATAACTTTAATTTAAAAGCAGCCAGCAAGGCAGGCTTGCTTTTAAAATGACACTGGGCACCTCAGCTATGCACCTAGGTGTGCACCACCTATGCTGTGGTCCCTAAACCTACATGCCCTACCATATACTAGGGACTTATAGGTAGGTTAACTTAGCCAATTATAATTAGCCTAATTTGCATATCCATTTTACACAGAGCACTGGCCCTGGGACTGGTAAGCAGTACCCAGGGCACAGCCAAGAGTCAGTAACCACCAGTACCTATCCAGAAAGAGTGGGGGTGATCAGGCAAAAAAAAAGGACTTTCCTACACATAGGGTAGACGGTTAACAGCCCTTGGAGCCGGGTGCATTGTATTTAAAACGTTGGGCATAATATTTTATGTTTTTACCTGTAGTGGCAGTGAAAAAATCTCAAATTCCTTCTTCACAATTAAAAGGCCTACCTCTCACATAGGATAACACCGGGCTTCCTTATTACAATCATTAAGTCATAAGGTTTGTGTAGGAGCAGGTAAGAAGTTCATGTTTGGTGTCTGAGGAATTGTAACTTAAAGCCCTCTTTAATGTTAAAGTCATAATACTGAAATATTACTTTGAGAAAGTTGGCATTTTGTTTGTCCTAACCATTTGGTGCGTCCTGCCTGTTTTCTGGGTCACATGACTAAAGTGTAGTTAGCCTCTGAGTTTTACCCTGTGACAGTATCACAATAGAGGGTTTGGGTGTTGGCAGAATGGGCCATCTTGACTTGATGGGTGGGGTAAAGGGGTGGTGGGAGCTGTCACATGTCATACCTGCACATCAAAGACACTGCCTCAACTCACAGACAGTAAGAATTTCATACTAGCCTAGCCTATTGTAACTTCAGGCAGACCGCGACCAGGGTAGGGAGGCAGGTTATTCCAAACACTTCTGTGAGAGAAAATCTCCAGAAGATTCTCCCATTTCAAATCTAGCACCAGGTATAAAAGTAGGACTCTAAGTTTAATGCTTCAAATTACTCTTGGACCTGTGGATACTGCAGACGGAGTACTGCCCTTCTGCCACAGGACTATCCCACTGTCTGAGAAAGAAGACTTTCCCTGGCTGAGTGACTCCAAGGGTCAGCTGACTGACCTCCTGTTCTGGGTTACAGGGACACAGTAAGCTCCAGAGGCCTACCTGCAACTTCCCAGCTGACCTGCTGCACTTGACCTGCCTGGGACCTGCTGGCCTCTGCTGGAGTGAGTTCCTGACCCCCTAAGTGGTGCCTCCCCAGGACCTGGACCCTTCGATGGTATCACATGGAGCTCTTTGTGGCCTAACTGAAGGTTCCACCTAACCCGGCATGAAGCAACACAAAGCCTTGTCGCACTGGCTGCAAGCTTCATCAGAAATGGAGCTAAGCAATGCAAAGCCCTCTAAGGCCTCGCCACACAGCAGACAGCCTCATCAGAATAGACACTGAACAATGGAAAGCCTAGTTGGACAGCTGCCAGATACATCTGAACCAAAACAAAGCCCAGCAAAGCCTTGCAGCTCATCGGAACTGATGCCAGAAGACCCAGAGCCTCCTAAAGTGACGCCGCAGAGACCGTGCACCAAGGACATAAGGTACAATCCTCAGCAGGTAAATCATGGCCCTGTGCCTGGCATGCCCTTCCTCGCGGTCGGCATGAACTTGTGACTTTGTCCCAGTCCACAGCAACCAGATACTCTCAGTTGGAAATCCTGAAAATTGCATACCTCCATTTCTACTGACTGTACTTTTGATCTCAAATAATTTATTTAAATGTACTCCATTTTTTTAAAACTAGTGTGGGATTTTTCTTGTGCTGTGTATTCAGTTATCACTGTTTGCGTGCTGCATAAATACTTTAGACATTGAATCTAAGTTAAGTCTGGCTGTGTTTTTGGCAAGCTACGAGGGGATTAAGCACAGGTGTATTTAGTGACCGTTTGTGGTTCGCCCTGACAAGGATTGTGGCTGTAGCCTGAATAGGGTTCCCTCCCTCAACCAACAACCCCATTTCTCACAGTCTGTGAATGAGGATGACAGGCAGATTAAAGGGTATCAGTTGTTGGCTTACAGATAACCTCATCAACTCCTGCCATATGAATAGGTTTAAAAGGCAGAGGTCAAGGATGGGTCTCTGACCTTTGTCATTTTTAAGAAACAAGAATTAAAGGGAGAGGAATCCTGCGCCAATTTCTGCTCAAGTCACCAACTCTATGGCCCCTTTGTTCATCAGGGCAAGAACGTTCACTTTCAAAGTGGAAGTGTGCGCTGAAGAGCATCTCTTTGTGGAAGAAAGGTGGTACAGAGTGAAGCATAGGAAGAATAGGCCTTAGCTACTGTAGATTAGCTAAATGACCCTGTGATCTGTCATGATCATTTCCACATTTGTGAATAAATGGGAGACCTCACCGGCAGGTGGTGACTTAAAAGAGTGGTGTATAGTTTTGAGGCAACTGAGCAGCTGAAGATGGGATTGGGTGCACTGATGCTGTTGGTGATGACACCCTCTAGATTCACCCATTTCATGAAAGGAGTAGAACATCTGATGGGGGTTTTGCATGGCTGGGAAAGTTGAGGTTGCTTGGAATTTTCCCTTACTGGTGGTGGTTGTTTCTCTGGGGAGGCTAAGCCCAGTGAAGGAGCCATATCTCTCCCATCCTTGAAGCGTTCCTGGGAGGAGACAGTATTCTTGCCAAGCATCTACTTGCCATTAGGTGGCAAGTCAATGAGAGTGGAGATCTCTAAAGAAGCTTGTGGAACACGTCCAAGAGACATGGCACATGATGACAGCCTTGCCAAGGACTGAGCCACTGTGTCAGCAGTATCTAGGCAGCACTTTAGGATCTGTTTTAAAGCCTCCAAACTGTTGTGGACCAGATAGGAGATGGGCTTTTCCATGTGGTCCAGGAGAGTAATAACAATCAGTTTTGCCAGATCCCAAAGGGAATGGCTTTAACAACCTAGCAGGCATGTGGTACTCACTGTGCAGAGAGAAAGACTACCAGCAACAAATAGTGTTTTGCCCAAGAGAGGCCTGTCTTAGATTTTCTGTCAAAACAGCCCATGTGAAAGGTTTTTGGATTCAACTTTTAGGAGGAGGCCTGGACCACCAGTCCAGTGATTGGAGTGAAGGCAAGAACACTGAATCACACAGGGCGTGTCTAGGTCAACAAGCTATTGACTGGGGGTTGCCACGCCCCAATGTTTTTTTTTTTCCACAAACATCCAGGTCCACCTCTAAGAGTAACTCTTTGAAAGGTAATAGAGCATACAAGAATGTAGAGGAGGACTGATCTCCATTAAAATGGTAACATTGTTCTCTATAGAGGTAACATCTAACCCAATGTTTCTGTTTTTCATACCACTGTAGAGAATCCAGAGGTTTAAGGATAACCTTTGCTGGTGAGTTCTCCAAACAGCTTGTATTTTGTAAATCAAAATATAGGCCAGCATCCATTTGGTAGGGTAGGTGAAGGCCCTCATCATTGTCTGCTGTACAGTCATAATTCTCAACAGGCATGGCAAGGGCATTCAAGTCTGATTCAAATAGTTTTTCCACTCCAGCAAATCTCTTTGTTCCGGTAGATGCTTTGCAAAAGATTCACCAAGACAGGCCTTAACTTTCAACACTCAAACAAGAGCCTACTTTCAGGGCAGCAATGAAAGGTGGCTCCGGTTGTGGCAGAATTGTTGGCAAGGCACAAACCTATTGTAAGGCACCAGAGACTGTAGAGAAATAGTGTCTGGAGGCATAGGGGTCTGAGATACCTGAATCTCCAACCTCGCAGGAGTGGGCTACCCCTGTCCTTAATAATTTCAGAAACTCAAGGTCGTCAACAATGCTGAAAGGCTTCAACATGGATTTGGTCAATGGGAGAAGGGAATTCCAGCTTCCTCTTTCAATGTTAGAATAAGCTCTGACGACAAAGAGAACACCAGTGTCAAGATTTCAAACCATCCTGGGAGCAAGACCGGACTATTTCCTGAGGAATAACACATTTCTTCTTTCTATTGTGCTTTATGTGAGAATATATTCCAGGGGATCATTCATTCCCTGTCAGGAGGCATATCTGAAGGTGAAAGGGAATGCTCAGGCATGTGCCTGCAGGGCAGTTTGGTTTCCCACTCTTTGTTGGCTTTCAGGTGCACCAATGAACAGAAGCCATAACCCATAAAGTCATGGTGAGAGCTGAGACACCATACATAATATCTAGAGGGTGTGACAGACATTTTCTTGTGGTATCTGAAACAGGGTTTAAAT
Source organism: Pleurodeles waltl (assembly GCF_031143425.1). Taxonomy (NCBI): domain Eukaryota; kingdom Metazoa; phylum Chordata; class Amphibia; order Caudata; family Salamandridae; genus Pleurodeles; species Pleurodeles waltl. Next base: position 715,696,394 of record NC_090449.1, on the reverse strand, counting down.
CCTGAAACCTTAGAAGAAGACATCTGACGTCGCTGCTGTCAAAAAACTGAGAAATGTTTTTCTGCAAACACCAAGAAAAGCTCTGGACCTGCGTCAATGAGGTGCGGGAAAACAGAAACTGATGCCAGAGTGCCAGTCAGGGTCTTTTATACTTCACATGTATCACATCCAGTGCAGGGAGCCATGTTTGAAGCCACATAGCGCCTTCTGGCAATTCTGTAGAGCTATGACTGAAGAACAAAATTTCCGGAACTATTCTGGCACCTGCAGGATTTTCATAGGTGAAGAATCTGCTGGGAGATGTATGCTTCAGGAATTGAAAAAAGTGGATTTCTGACTAGAAATACATTTGTTGCAGGGTAGCACAAAAAATATTAGTGTTAATGGGGCAGAGCTGGGCAGACTGAAGATTTCCTGCTACTAACCAAGTCCGCAACATGACTGGAGGGAGCTGGAGTGTCCAGGCAGGATGGGGATGAAACATCTAAAAGGAGAAGCATGGGTGCAAATAATACCAATGGCAAGTACAAACCTGACAAAGCAACTTTTCTCTGCACCAAATGTAGGGGTAAGATGGTAAAACTGGTTGATGGAGGTCTACAGATGCCTGTCCTCAGATTCAAAGCACAAAGCATAAGTTGTATTTGACAGAGGAGTGGTGCTGAGGTAGATCACAAGCAGTGATTCAGAGACTGGTGCTGTGACCACTGCAAACTTGTAGAAGGAGTAATTGCATCCAAGAAAAGTAGGACAGGTATGTAGAACTGTGACATAGTAACAGCAACTGAAAGAATGATGAAGGCCAGAGCACAATTTAATGAGGATGAACTCTGACAAACGTCCTAAAGAATTGAGTAGAGGATGACGACTGCTAAAGAAGGGCTTAATGTATGACAAAGGGAAGCACTGAAGTGTGATCCAATCAACACACAGTGAAACGGAAAGAGTAAGCGAAAGGCTAGGAAGAACCTCTATGAGCCCAGCAAGAAATAAAGTTGTACTAACTAACAAACAAAAATCAACTAAATATAAAGGGCCTGATTTAGAGTTTGGGGGAGGGGTTACTCCGTCACAAACTTGACGGATATCCTGTCCGCCGTATTACAATCTCCATAGGTTATTATAGGATCGTAATACGGCAGACCGGATATCCGTCACGTCTGTGACGGGGTAACCCCCTCCGGCAAACTCTAAATCAAGCCCAAGGTTCTTAAAGTTTCAGAAAAAGTTGTACATGATGGAGCTCTTAATCTAGAAGGTACAAGACAACATGTATGCTCTCATATCAAGATTTTCTAGAGTACAGAAGAATTTCAGGATCACAACAGATAGAGTACACTTTAGGAGTCAAGCGGGAGCACTGTGTGTGTGCACTGTACATACCCTGGATTTCAATAATATGCTACTGAAACAGGTTCCACATATATGTTGAGCCTAAAGAAACAGAGCTGTGTAGTGCGGGAGAGATTGAGTTGAATACCACACTCACCAGGTTCATGATATGGAAGGTTTTTCTGGATTCTTATGAGATGCCACAAAAGGGTGTGGAGGTGGTAGCATAATTCTCAGGACAATCCAGACTTCAACAGTTAAAGCAACAGATAAGATGGCCCTTCTAAACATCAAAAGGAATGCTGAATCCTGAATTTCAGTCTACCTTCCATTTTGCCCCTAGGTAGCGGACACTGGTATACATGAAACATTACTGGCACTGCTAGGTTAATTGGAAAAAATTGAAAAGAGACAAAATGGAAAGGGTTGTGTTGCACCCTGGGTGTTGATACAGGTTGCGATGAAAGTTTATGGCACATAATTTGATGATTGTTTGGAAGTTGTATCGGAGGAAATAAGCATGTTTTAAAAACTGGTTCTTTGGCTAATTGGTGAGATTACATAAATGTTTGTAAGTGATATTCTTCTGCTCTACGTTCACCATGATCAAGCACCCACCCCACATTTGTCCCAATGGTGAATTTCTAAGATGAAAAAAACGAATTGTTATTTGTTCTGCCTGATGAATGAAATAAAAAAATGTAAGTTATCTGAAGAGGGCTTTTTCAGGAAGGTGGGTGCCACGTGCTTTTTGGGGACTGGTATCTCTAGGGCAGAATTATAGAAGACTTATGAAAGCATAGCGAGTCTCTGTTGAGAAGTAAGCACAAAATACATTTTTAGCATCTAAGCTGCAATCAGTCTCACATTGCAGGAACACTCTTTTAATTGTAATCACTGGGCTTTGAAAAATAACAGCCAATGTGGAAGTGGTGCTTTTATGCCTGACAATAATCCATCATTAATAATCAAATTAAAAAAGTTTGCTCAATAATTGATCGACTCATTGTTTTGAAGAAAAACACACACATTATGAGAAACCAGCTCCACACTGATGTCCACTATGCCTAGGACACATTGCTGTTATCCAATATCCAAATTAATGAATACTCTGTTTGGATGTCGTCTGAGTTTGTGTTTTGGGGCAGTCATCCTCTTTCCAGCAGCACAGTACGACGGAGTATTTTCTGTATAATAGGGTCTGCCTACACTCACTGTATTAAACAGATCCTTTGTTGCACTGTAAAACTGGTGTTGGAGCCCTACCTGTCCATCAAAACCATCATTCTTCTACATTTCCCTGTTCTATTCTGGCACGTATTAATGGAGACACAAAGGCAATTGTTCACCTCTGAAAAGTTAATTATTGGTCTGTTATCTCAATAGGGCTCCCCCTCGGCCTTTGCCATCCGTATTCATTTCTCACACAATAGCGCAGGCATATCGTTTTAACCACTCGCTGAGTAAAGGTCAGGCAGACTTTTCCCAAAAAAGCACAACTGATCTCATTAATGAACTACATTACAGAACTGCCTATTCTGTCTCACTGCTCTGGGCGTGGATGGCGATGTTCAAAATAGAATCTAAGCCCCTGTCTGCTCACTGGAAAATGACAATTTACAAAAATCAGCATTTGCCAAACATTTCCTGATGCCTCCAAACTAGTCATTCGAGATGGTGAAACCCTGCCTTTGCTGTGAACTTCAGATAGCCCACCTTTGGGGTGTGACTAGCCTAGAAGTACAACATACCCCAGGAATATCAAATTTCTCACCTGCTCTAGTGCCAAATGGGCCTCGGAGCAGGGGGTGGCATTCCCCAGGTCTGGGAGGAAGCCAGGGCTGCATATCAAGGGTGGCAGAGGCTTTGAAGCTTCTGGCATCTATATGTTAAAACATTCACCATCCCGATGTAGGGGGGGTGATCACTTTCCTCCAAAGTAGGCATTGTTTCTGGTCGTAGAGCGCAGGCTCTCACCTGCAGGGGTATCAGAAACTTGTTCGTGGTGGCAGGCTGGTCAATAAAAGTCAGTCAGCACAGTGGTTTTCAGGAGGCACCTCCAAGGTGCCCTCAGGGTGCATGTCATAATAAATCTGATACTAGCATCAGTATGGGTTTATTAAGACAAGGTGTTTGATAGCAAACACCAGCATTTTCAGTGAAGCAATCATGTAGCTGGATAAATCCTAATGACCAGTGGCCAGTACATGTTCTCAAAATGACTTACTGAACGCTTGCGATGTCTAGCAATGAAACTAAGCGTCAGAGGGGTACATCTGCTCATGCCAATATGCCTTCAACCTGTAATATAATGCACCCTGCCTTAGGACTCTTAAGGCCAGCTGTAGGGGTGACAAATTAAATGCAGTGGTATGGGCATTGCACACAGTGTGTTTGCAATCTCACGTATAAAAAATGGTTTGCACCCATTCACTCATTCTGCAATCACACTTTGCATGTTTTTGAGTGTGAGTCCCTTAGGGTGCCACATAACACATGCTGCAGCACTTAGGACCCTCTTTGGTACTCTTGCCCTACGTACCAGGGGTACCATTTACTAGGGACTTAGAGGGGTGCTAAAGACCTTGCCAATTAGGTCATAGTCATTTATCTTGTTTTAAGGGAAAGTGCACTGGCAATGGGGCTGGTTAGCAGGTACCCAGTGCACTACCAGAGACATAAACCAGCAGCTAATAGTCCAAATAGGGGCAAAAAGTGTGTGTGTGCATGGGGAGGGGGGAGGGGGAACGGGACCTGAAACAAGCCAATACATGAACTTGGAGAAGGAGGCAGTTTGTCCTTTAGTATTGCATTGCGACTACCTAATATTTTTTTAATTGTTTGCAATCTCGTTTATATCATTAACTCTATACAACAGGATTAATAAATTGTCTAAGTAAGAATAGTAGTTGGGTACTCAGCCCCTTATCAATTGCATACCATCTTTACTAGCAACGGCAAGATCTCGTAAAACTTGTACTGTACAACAGATTTCAGTAGATCTATGGGTGATAAAAATGTCTTGTTCGATCAATCACAACTATAAAAATATTTTGGAGAGTATTATTTATAGAAATATACTTAAGATACAGTTGTGCACGCCTAGTACATTGCAGAGAAGTATGGCATTCAGAAGTGAGTAAAGCAAATAAGGGATGGTGCTAACAATGGTTAATGCAGGTCGCTAGACTTGTAGGCATTCAACGGCCGTATTCTAAAAGTATCAAAAAATTGTTATAATTTTAAGTTTAATTACCGGCTCCCGAGGATGGAATGTTTCTTCTTGTCGGAAGATTAAAAGAGTCACTGTCCCGCCCATCTTGGTACTCCTCAGCAGAGACACCACCTCCTCTTGAGTTTTCCCTGTTAGATCCACTCCATTCACCTAAGACAAAAATATCCGTCATAATGCAGCCACAGTACAAATGTGCCAAGAAATGAATTTCAGTAATTGCACGCAATTATATGAGTCTCTCATTTCCTCCCATTTCACCTCACTTAAAAACACTTCCCCATTAGCATTGTTGACAAGTTTTCCTTTTCAATCTTTCGTTGGTTATTTTTTGATAAACACATGACTTCCTTGCTCTAGCACTGTGCTTCAAAACCGGACAGGTGGCAGGCACCCTTTTGGCAGTTTTAGAAGAGCCAAGGATTTTATGAATGAGGAGCATAAACTACTCTCTTTCAGTTTCGCTGAATTGAGACCAGTAGAATCGGGGTCAGCATGAAAGCAAAAACTGTAGCTTAAATATCTACCTACGATATCAACAGGGCATCTTTCCTTGGGTCTAAACCCTCAACATAAATGTATCCAGGCTCCTAGGGGACAGGCAGTTCACAATATTGACAAATGAATGAATGCTCAATGACTTTTTAAGGGGCACCTTGAGAAGACTGAGAACAAAATGAAACTGTTAATATCAGATGCAATGACTGTCAAACTTATCTGTATGCTCTGGATATTTTGGGATGGCCCTCGGTCTTTGCCATTTCAAAATTTGACTGTTAGCAGTCACACGGTTCACAATAAAACTGGTATTAATATTAGTCCGTTGTCTGTTCAGAAGTATAATTACAAAATCGAGTTATCCTTGCTTGAGCTAGCACACCAGATGCCCACTTTGTTTCCGGGTAAAATTGAATCTTGATCACTACAGTGTACATTGCTAGGTGTCGGGTTGAAGACGCTACCTTACTGTGTCCCCAGAACCTGTCCGCAAAAAGTACATACTGCAGGTGGGACCTGTAAATGCCAGAAGTATAGCTACCATCGGTGCAGCAGGTGCAGTGGCATCAGTCCCAGAGGCTCAATGAACACTGATTGTTGCTGTATTCATGATTCAAAGAGCAGCCAGGGGGACTTTCCCTGCCTTGTGCTGGGACCCAAGAGACACTGGTTACACTACTGGCAAATACAACCCTTCTGCAAGGGGGTGGACAAGTGAGCGAAGTGAGAATAGGATTTTAATATAGTGCCACGTTTCTTGATTCTTACATTATGTCTACTTTCCAGATACACATCACTCTTACAAATCACTTCTTAAAATGCTGTGCATTTTACCATTCAAGTAGAGCAGTACAAATATTGTAAGACTGTTTGTACACTGCCCTAGTTATACAACCCTGCACCTTTTTTTCCAGGCATGCAGCGCTGGCACAGAAAGAACAAAAGGCCAGATGTACAACACCTTTTTCGGGTCACAAAAGGCAAAATTCACCATTTGCGACTGCAAAATGGCCAGGTGCGATGTACCATCCCTATTTTGCAAGTCGGTACGCAGTTACTGACTTGAAAAATAGAGACTGCGACTCGCAATTAGGAAGGGGGGTCCCGAGGGCACCCCTTCCTAATTGCGAGTCACAGTGCTATGTATGATTGTTTTGTGACCGTGAATGCAGTCATAAAACAGTCACAGATAACACCAATTTCAAATTGGTGTTAACTCATTCGTAAACGGGGAAGGGGTCCTCATTGAACCCATTCCCCTTTGTGAATCTAGGCGAAAATATTTTTTTAGAGCAGGCAGTGGTCCCACTCTGAAAAAATAAAAAGAAAACTTTTCATTTTTTTGTTTGTAATGCATCCTGTTTTCCTTTAAGGAAAATGGGCTGCATTAAAAAAAAACTGCTTTATTGAAAAGCAGTCACAGACATGGTGGTCTGCTGGCCCTAGTAGGCCACCATCCCTGTGAGTGCTGGCCACTCCCAATGGGGTTGCAAATTGCAACCTACTTCAAGAATAATGATACAGTAGGTCATTTGCGACCCCATTGGGAATCGCTAAATGTGTCTGAAACACATTAGTACATTTAATTTTGGAGTCTTTAATTGTGAGCCGCAAAAAAATCGCAATTAGAGACTCGCAAAATGAAATGGTCGTACGTATGGCCCAAAGTCTGTTCTAATCGTGTTTAGGTCACCTTGTGTTGCTCGTCCCAAGGTCGGCAGTAAGGATTAATTTTGGCTCTGGAAGGATACTAGCTCACACACACTCCAGCTATAAAATAAATAAGCGAAACATTGTCTAATTTTCAATGCACCAGTTTTAGCTGTGTTAGGAGGAAATCTAAATTATTGGTCGATTGGTATTAGTGTGCAGCAGGCTATCACCAGGCAATCCAAGCTGTGAAAACTCATTATTTTCCTCAGAAGATACAGGAGGCCTCTAATGAAGCATGTGAACTTTGTCCAACTGATAATAGATTTTTGGAACTAGAGTGCCTTACACAATTGTCACTGAAGCCTTATTATCTTCAAACACAGCCAGCCAGTAATAGCATCTAACAGCCCTAAACTGAAGCCACATTCTACCAATGACTAATCATAAAAGTTCTGATCGCTATAAAGGGTCTGTTTCACATAATTATAAAAGTACAGGCAGAGCTCTACGACTCCTACTAAACGTACTTTTACACTTTTTCATAATTCACAAAACAGGTGCAACTGGAAAGCCAAGTAAGACGTAGGTTTGCAGGCATACGACTACAAATGCTATGTGACATTATAAGACTACTTATTCCGCACAGTGGGGGACTGCCTGAAGAGCAACAGCACTATGTCCCTCCTTTGTGCTCCCCCCCCCCCCCCCCCACACCCCATGGTAAAAGTCCTTTGTCAAGCCCAGGAAATCTGATTGTGATCTACCCTTCTCCCCTTCCTGGAAGGGGAGTGACTTTAGCTCTCATTTGGAGTAAATCTCTGACCTTTTCCAAGGTGAGATAGTGCCAGGTCTCAATTTGTTAATGCCCACAGATATGCATTTTTGTGGGTGCCTGCACTCCTATAAAGCTAACTACATCTTGTAAATCCCTTTCAGACCCCTGAACAGGATGGATTACTGTGGATTTCTCCACACTTGTGACAGAGAAACTGAACATAGTCATTTTGTGAATCACTGTAAGGCGTAAAAGGAGTTATTTGTGGCCTTAATAGTATGTTTATGGATCGGATCCACAACAAATTTCTTACTATTTTAAAAAGTGTTCCTTTTCATCCATGGAACGTACAAGATATATTAATAACATCCATTTGGACAGAGTGGTTAAGACTCAACATTCTTCTCAGTAAACTACTCTGACTTCTTTACTCCTGAGGAAGTCTTTAAGTTTGCACCCAAAAATTCAACTTGATGTAAAGTTCTTGGGATCCGTGTTACTACATCCTTAACAATGGCTGAAGCTAATTGCCGTAGCTCTTTTTTGACACAAAACAACATGGCACGTCTCTTGAGAGGGCAGAATAAAGCAAACCGTGGATCTCACACACTAGTCTTCTAACATTGTAGAGCGGTGGTCTTCAAACTTTTTAATTTTGCACTCACCCCCTCCCCCCCCCCCAAGTGAAAAAGAAAATAGCACTGGTGCCCCATCTGAGTATTCCATAATTAATCTATTAAATTGGCAAGTTGTAAATATGTCTGGACTTATTTAAATATTGCATTTAAGTTCTGATACTGTTTCAAAAATGCATTCAAATAAATCATGTCAAACATACTATTCTGGTCAGGCAGGCTTTACTAACTGTAAAAGTATCCACAGTGTGAATATTAGAAGTGAGGGTGGGGGGTTGAAGAGTATTTGGAGCCCCTTCCCTTTTGAAACATACTCTCAGTTTGAATAAATGGCAAAACATGTTATTGATTGCCCATTACAGAGTGATTACTGCTGCTCATTTTCTTTCAGCTTAACACAAATCCCTGTTAGCAGCATATGCTTCTTTTGGCAAGAGCCTAGTGCCCCCTTTGGGATCACTTTGCCCCCCCCCACAGTTTGAAAACCCCTGTTGTAGAGACTAGCCTTAGTGGCAGCGGCAGGCACATTCAGTCACTAACGGGTTAAAAAAACAAGGAAAAATGTTTGATTGATCCATGGCATCTTTCACTTTCAAGGCAAATGAGCTCATAAACCTGATTTGCCATTAATAAGTCAATGTCATGCAGGTATTTTAAAGCCTAGCAGTAAAACGGTCGAATTGTTGGCGCACTCTGAAGAGACACAGGGTCCTTGGAAAACTAAAGTCTTATTGACTTTTGACAAGGGTTTCTAATCCGCACAGCCAGTGGAATATTGAGATGGCCTCAAACAATCTCCAATTTGCAGACTTTGAAAACAGAAGGTTGCATTTTTACAATGCCCACGAAACAGCGTCGAAGTGCATTAAAAAAAAGTATGGGAACTATGACCCTACTTGTAATGGGGGCAGGGTCAGTGAGTGTGGGGTCAAAGGAGTGATTAAAAAAATATATATATATTATTTCAATTTTTTGGTCTTTCATCCTCCATCTTTCACCCACGGGTAGCTAAAAGTGCACCGCTTAAATGTGAAATAAGTAAAATAAAAATGAGCTAATCAGTGTCAAATGCACTGTACTACATTATGAAACGTCTATTAGGTAATGCAATGCAGAGGTCTGGGTGTAACCTGAGAGTCACAGAATTAAATCATGGTTGATGCAGTAGAGAATAATGACTCGAGTCTTTTTAGTGCTGCAAGGTCCCAGCCTGTGATAGAAATCAATGTGAATATGTAAGTCATTATTTTAAACTCGCATTATACACAATGTAAGATAGACTGCTGAAAAATGCGCAAAAATATTTACATAATATGTTGTTTCTAAAATATAGATTTTAGTGACACCCAGACTGTATGCATTTTTTGTTTATACAGATGTCTCTTAAAAGCAAGTGCCTCACAACTCAGCTGGTAACTCATTTGGACTACCACTCAAAAAGAGTAAATCTTTGTCATCACAAGTGATTCGATCAGTTAAAGCCAGTACCAACTCTCAAGCACCCTTTACATTCGCAGATTAACCAGTTGTGCACATCTGAATTCTTTCAGGCAAGCAGACACCCTGGCAAGAAGGCATGTTTGTGGTTAGCTGCTCTGCCCGTCTTCAGTTTCACACCACAGAAGGCTCCCTGAAAGACAGTTCAGGTGAAGCATTTAAACTCTCTAAACTATCCCAGGATGGATGCCTTTTCACAACAAGCATTTACAATGCATCGGGTCTCGCGTTTGCTCGTGTTAGAGCCGATCGCGTTGTAAACTCCTAACCCGACTTTTCACCTATCGGGCAAAAGTGCATTTATGCACGTAACCCGAAAAAGTGAAATCAAGTAGGTAAAGCGCTCGACTTCTGCCAAGTGAGATCGGGCTCGTAAATTAGTTAAAAAAGAAGTCCACGAGCCCGATGGAAAACAGCGAGCCTCGCATGTTTTCTGTACTTGGTCGCTGCGCTGGAGGAGGGCTTGCCACCGGAAAAGGCATGCCATATGCGTGCCTCGACTAATGAAAGCAAGCCGATTTAATTAGGGAAGCCCACGAACCAATAAAAAGCACTGACGTGAAGTTGACAGTGCTCGGAGCCCTTTACTAAATACTAAAGAGTCTCCCTGCTATACGCATGCGTGAGCGCATGCAAAGCAGGCTCGACCCTAAAAAGTAAAGTAACGTTTTTTCATAAATTAAAAAAGTATGGCCAAGTCATGCCTCTTTGATCCCGCCCACTTTAACACTGCCACAAAAGAAGTCCAGCACAGGAGCATTCCACCCCCAAGAACCACTGAAGTGGCTTATAGGCCACCATAGAGGCTTATCCTCCTCCATATAATATTTCTCCTCATACTTTTCGACCTTGTAGATGCAGGAGACTCTAGGAGTAAGGGTCACCTTAGTTCATCATCGAGAACATGCCAGACATTGCTATTCCCACCTACTTCCATCTTGTCAGTACACCATTTCCAGGTATTGCTTTTTCTGTTACAAATCACTATTACTAGTTGTGTCAGTCAAATTGATTTGACTGAAGCAATCCATCGGTATATATCCAAAAAACTGTCAATTTGCCACATGAAAGCCCATGAGTGGAAACACTGTATCCTGGAACATGGAGCTGGGGGAGGTCCTCATGTACGACAGTCACAGCCCTAAGTGTAGAGTGGTCACTAAGCCCAAGGCCATAGAGGTATGGAAGTCCAAGGATCCACGAGGGGGGTTCAGTCACAGCTCATCAGATTTGAGCAACTTAAGGTCTGAGCCACTATGACTAGGTGGATGGCAGGGTGAGAGTCCCACGGGTTAAATGGATGTTGCAGAAAATTCATGCCATTTAGAAAGTCAGTTTCGCTCGGGCACTGCAGGTTTCAGAGTCCTTTGGACTAGGTGGTAGCAGAAAAATTGTGACCACCATTTCCAGTGAAACCCTGGTGAAGATCACACCCTATCACCTCTTGAAAGATAATTAGAACGTCTGACTATTAACCTTGCTAGAGTTTATATATGCCAAATATACATTATGAAAAGTAGAGGAATTAGAAATAAAAGGTTGCATTATGTAGGGAATGCGAACCTTCACCAAGAAGAAGCAGTCTCCAAGAACACAAAGTAGTGCATATCATATAAGAAAGTATGTAAATAGAATAACTCCATGATCAACAAAACTATATATAGTCAACTTGCACTAACTTTGAGTAGAGCAAGACTGCTATCTGGCTGGCTGCTCTGCTGACAATGCAATGTCACTTCTATGGGGGAGCACGACAACACATTCGACCATAACTATACATAAAGGGGTTTTTCCAACATTTGTTAGGAAACTGGCCTTTTTGCATGAACAAGAAAAGGAAAAATCACACAAGTCTGCATCTAATTGCATGGGGAAAGTATACTCTTCTACATCAGGCTGGACGCTCTGCACAAATTCTAAGAAATCTATTCAAGAAGCATCTAACCAATTGATGATGGACTGCACATTACACTTGTACCTCGTACAACTGAGGACTCGTATGGGCCACTCACCACACTTATCCCCTGTACAACTCAGAGGGCCCTAACATTTTCCACTACATTGCTCACTGCTAGGATGGCAGTGTAAAAATCCCTACAAGGTCTGTAACTGGAGATTGACACAACTAGGTCATAATATAAGCATCTTCTGATCATGAGGAGTTCAGAATTAGAGTATGAAATTGCACAGCAGGAGATGAACGGATTCCATTCTGGGTTGACAAGTGAGGACATGTGGCACGATGCTCTCCTTGATGGCTTTTCACAAGTTTAAAGTTCAAATTGTTATTCAACTCATTATGTTTCACTTTAGTCAAAGACATTCCCCCCAGGAGTATGTTCCACTTTAGTCAAGGACATTTGCTGCAGAAGCAGTGAAACTATTATATCTAGCATACGAAGAAAACAAGTCACTGTTATTCAACAACCGCAAATCTGCAGGAAAAAGGTTTCAAATGCTGCGACAAAATAGGCACCCCTGAGGTAGATGGTGAGCTATGAGGAAGAAAAGTGAGGATAAAAGATATTAGCCTGAGAAAGAGTCACGTCCGAGAAAGAATTAATTTTCGAGGTAAGATTAATCATCATTATCGACTATAAATATGGAATGTACAATTCCATTGGCATTTTTCCATAAAAAAGTCATCTCTATCTGTGGATAATGTATGTGAACTACTTAAATGGGCGATCATACAGAATTTACAGTGCGCCGTTAATAACTCGGATGACGCCTAAAAGGCTTCTGCTTTTTCTGCAGACTCCTGCGATGCTGGAAGAGAGTTATGGCCTTAACACTGATGTTCCAAAGACACAGAGAGAAAGACCATAGATCTCATGCGGAGTAAGAGCGATGGGCATTAGAGGCTGCACTATGACGCAAGACTGTGAGCGAGTGAACTGTTCCAAAAGACAAAAGATGATGTGACACAAGGGACGATGTGAAACACTGCCCGAGATCTGAAAGTAGTTCCAGAAAACCAGAGGACAGCCAAGAAAATATAAAGGCACGGGTGCTTGGAGGAGGTTAATGAAAATGGCCACATATTTTTGAAAAAGAGCAGACCTCGGGATGACCTAATAAAACATTAGTACAGTCGGTATGGTGATAATTCAGTCCATTTGAAGTGGGGAGAAAGGGGCCACATATTGGGTGACGGCATTGAAATGGATGGAAATTCACTATAGTAAATAAAGGAATGTTCGAGTCCCTGAAATGTACAAATGCTTGACTGCAGATGAAGGCTATGCGCATGGGTTGTCTGATAGAGTACAACATTGAAGAAAAGTGGATGAGCATAGAACTGAATGCACATCTCAATAAATAGAAAGCTTGAGAAAGATTATGGAGAAAATTACATTTCTGGGTCACTCTCTTCCCTTCTAATAAGAATGTCGCAGAACCATCATTCTCTGTCAGGATTGACATCAGCGAAGTGGGTTTTACACAAAAACCTCAACTGCCCGTTCTTAACCCACTAAGCTACCTCCCCAGTAGATAAATTTTCGCTATCAATGGAGAGGAATTAAGAGAATATATTATAAAGTCTGACCTACAGCGATGGAGTGTTTTTTTTTGTTTGTTTTTATTTTTTTAAACACAGAAATGAAACACGATCCAACATCAAAGTAACTGGAAAATATGTTATAAACACTACAGGGAATTAAACAGGGTTCTATTGGAGAGGCCCAGTAACCGTTATGATTGTAAAGCAGCTCAATACTATCAATATGTTTAACAAGAATAACAGCCAATACCTTAAACAGCCAATTCATTCCCACAAACATACGCTTCAATGAATTTCATTGCAATATATAATACATTGGTTCTGTTGAGGAGAAAATGGATGTGAATCACTTCATCTAAAACAGTTCTGAAATCTATCTAGCTTTTAGATTTTCTTGCTATGGTAATTGAATTGACAATAATAGCTCTAGTAAAAACGTACAATAGGGTGGCTGTAAAAATAAAATATGACACATTTCCAACACATTTAATTACCTCAAGCAGTCTGTCTCCCGCCTTTAGTCGGCCATCTTGAATAGCAGCACCTCTCGGTAGGATATTTTTCACATAAATTGGAGCTGAGCCACCAACAGGTACATCTCGTGAAGTGATGCTAAATCCCAGGCCTTCTGTGCCTGCGTGCAGAAACGAAACATCTTTCTTTTACAAATGCAGTTAACAGTTAAACAACCTTTTTTGGTTAAAGAACACTGGAACTCAAGTGATAAATATCAAGGCCTTATAGGAAAGCAAGCATTGTAAAAGTGAAATACAGATATATTGCATTCTATTAATGTATTACTTATATGAAAGCTATCCGCGAATAAGAATACAAAATATGGGTGCAACGGTTTTCAAAAACGATGTTTGTTTTTATCTTGCATTTCATGTATACATTATGTAATGGCTTATAGTGGACGGTCATTCCTTTTTGTTGATTAGATATGCTAACCGTCTATGTTTCCCTGTTACACTACTATATGTCACCCTCCGCATGCTCCGCAAGATCTTCCGCTGGATCCCCGCCGACACTAGAAAAACCGTGACCCACGCCCTCGTCACGAGCCGCCTGGACTACGGCAACACCCTCTATGCTGGGACCACCGCTAAACTCCAAAAACGCCTGCAACGTATTCAAAACGCCTCGGCCCGCCTCATCCTCGACGTACCCCGCAACAGCCACATCTCCGCACACCTGAGACACCTGCATTGGCTCCCAGTCAGCAAAAGGATCACCTTCCGACTTCTCACCCACGCACACAAAGCCCTCCACAACAAGGGACCGGAACACCTCAACCGTCGCCTCAGCTTCTATGCCCCCACCCTTCTCCTCCGTTCCTCTGGCCTCGCGCTCGCTGCGTCCCTCGCATCTGCCGCTCCACGGCGGGTGGGAGGTCCTTCTCCTTCCTGGCAGCCAAGACCTGGAACAACCTCCCCACCAGCCTCAGGACCACCCAGGACCACTCCGCTTTCCGAAGACTCCTCAAAATCTGGCTTTTCGAGCAGCAGTGACCCCCCCCCTCCCTTCCCCCTAGCGCCTTGAGACACGCACGGGTGAGTAGCGCGCTTTATAAATGTTAATGATTTGATTTGATTTGATTTGACAACACTATTTCATCTGTTAAGTGTGTACTAAAGACTTCTTGCAATCTTTGGCAAGTTAAAGACTGTTTGAAATACAAACCATAATTTACTATGAAGAAATATATATCCACTCATTTTTATTCACCACATTATTTTCTGTGATTTCAAGAGGGGCCACCAAACGGTATGAAGATGTTTAATTAATCAAGAACAACGGTGCACTTGCAGTGCAGTACACAGCTAATGCATCTGTAAGGATTCTGAGCTTTTAACTAGAGGCATTAAAGGAAGCAATGCCTAGCCCATAAATATGAAAGCAGGAAGAGTAGAGAAAATCCAAATATGCAAATGACGGCGAGACCTGCAGTAAAAAGTAGCATTGTGGTATGAAAACATTAATGCTGAAAGATAGTGCACTAAGCAACACACAAGGAATACAAAGTCATATTGCAAGGGCCATCTACTGAAAGGTGTTGCAATAAGTCTCAAACCTCCTGCAAACATCAGGAACAATTCTGAAATCCATACTGCTAATTTGTGTTAGTGGTATATATTTGTATATTTAGAACCGTTTTTTGTTTCACTAGATGCCAGGTGGATATGCATAGTTAGATTAATATGTACATGATAAGGTCTGTATTGCGTAACGTCATTCTCAAAAGTGAACACCAGTACATCACCTCTGGCCCAGTGTGTTTATACATGTCTATATGGGCCCCGTAGCCACACAGTACCATGGGCAGTCTCCTCAAAACTAAGAAATCTACTCTAATGCTTCACAGAAGGAAGACACAAATTTTGATTTTAGGTTGAGCCTAGGCAGTGTGCAACCACTGTCTCTAGACACGTTGTAATCTACTTCTGTGGGCTTTCACCATGCCCAACTTATGCCCATCACTTTCATTCGTTCCTTGGCCTGCCTTTTAAAGTTCCCTTGATTTCATAGACAAATGCTTTACTTTTGTCCCGCCTGAGGTTGCTTTGTTACCGCTTTGGAGAATGACCCTGTTACAAGGATTATTGCATGATCGACTGTATAACTTACTGCGGCACACTACTTTTTTCTTTTGCCTTTCCACTCCGAGGTCATATGTTGTTTCTTCCTCTTCCTTGTTTTTGGGCCGTTTCTTTGTGGTGTCTGCACCCAAAGGCTGCAAGCTGGAGGAGGGGGGGTTTGGTTCTTTTTTTTCATTTATTTGAATTTCATATAGTGCGAACTTGATTGGAGGAGCGCTTTACATGAGTACCACTTGTGTACCATAAGTATCATATAGCGAAAACTCAATTAGGGGAGAGCTTTACAAGAGTATTACTTACGTACAAGTTTAGCAGTTAAAAAATAACAAACAGGCACATATAAAACTGAAAAAAACACAGACGTCTTCAATGTGGCTCTCCTGGCACAGCAGGAGAGCAGATACTACAATATTCACTGCACTCGGGAAACTCGCCCCATAATGCTTTGAGGGCATCTCTTTTTCAAAAACATTTTGGGCCAAAACTGAGCCTGTGGTGGTCCTCTGACAATGGGACCACAACTAAACCATTCAGCACTATGCACCCTTTCTGTCTAAGTCATTTCTGGGTCCACTGTTACTGTTTTGGGGTATTTTTAAGCTCTCATGGCTAGAACGTTTGTTTTACAGCTGGGAGTAGTTTGTGTTTTTAAGGGCCTTGTTGTAATATTATTGTGATAGGCCTTTCTAGGCCTGAAAACGTGTAAGGCACTGTGCCCTCTAGGGGCTAAATATATGGTACCACTGCATTACTTTATATAATTTTCTTTTCATGTGGTTATGCCCTCTAGGGACTGACAATATGGTTACATGACCATGTTTCTTACAAATGCTATTTTTATTGTGGCATCCTCCAGGAACTGTTCTGAGCATTACCATCAGGATACTACAATATTTGCTGCACTCAAACTCACCCCATAATGTTTTGCAGGGCATTCCTTTTACATAACATGTTTGCCCATAACTCATCATGTGGTGTTCCTCGGATAACGAGACCACCATCAAAATGTTCAGCATGATTCTCTCTGTCAAAGCCATCTCTGGGTCCCCACACTTGGTGGGGGACCTAAAAATAATAACTCCCCCCCCAACATTCAATGCCTTTTGAGGCTCTCTCATGGCTGGAACTTTTGTTTTACAGCGGGGAGTAGTTTGAGTTTTAAGGGCCTTGTTTGTAATATTATTGTAGTAGGCCTGCTAGGTCTGAAAATGTGTGATGCACTACGCCCTCTAGGAGCAAAATATATGGTTACATTGCATAACTTTATGCCATTTTCTTTTCAGGTGATTATGCTCTCTAGGGGCTGACTATATGGTTGCATGGCCACGTTTCTAACAAATTTTTATTTTTATTGCAGTGCCCTCTAGGGGCTGTTCTGAACATTACAGTCAAAATACTACAATATTCACTGCACTCAGAAACATGCCTCATAATGCTTTGTGGTGAATTCCTTTGACAAAACATTTTTGCCCATAACTCACGGTATGGTGGTCCTAGGACAATGGGACCATCATCAAAAAGTGTGGCGTGACACGATCTTTCTGGCTAAGTAATCTCTAGATCCCCACACTAGGTTGGGGGGACCCCAAAATAATAACCCTGCCCAACATTCAGTGTCTTCTGAAGTTCTCTCATGGCTGCAGATAGATAAAGAAGGTAAATAGAAGTGCTTTAATTATATGCAGGGCCACTGGAATTATGTGGCAGTGAGGACCAAATTATGCAATAAGCTTGACTAATTCATGTGGTAAGAAAAGTTCTGTTATTCATTTACAATGCCAATAGCTTTAATTCAGGCATTTGTGAGACCTAGAGCATTGCAAACGCTTGTTCATTTTGTGACATAACAATGCTCAATCTTAAAGCTGGAGCCTGCCTTGTACATTTCACATTTATTTCTTTGTTTACATTTTAGCAATTAGAAAAGCCTGTTCAAAATAGCAGATGGTTTTAGAAAACATCTATAACATGAAATTGTATATACATAACTGTAAATAATGGGAATGTTTTTCACCTCAGGGTTCTGAATGAAATTATAAATAACTTGAACACCTCTCCCGTCTAAATCATCCGTATGCTTTTGTTCCTGGTTGGAGTCATAAAACACGACTACTCAAGACTCTACAACTAAATTATTGGATCTTTTGCATAGTACTTATCAGTATTCTTTCTGTGCTCTATAAAGGCAGGACAATATTGCCCTTCAAATACTTTTAGCCGAGGAAACACGGATGGGCAAAGTTCCGGCAGTATAATGGGTCTTAGTGGTGGGGAAAGGAATACAATTTTTCTTTACCATTCTTGGACATAAGCCAACCATGCACATTTTCAGGACTCTTGTGTAGAGACAGGGGATGCAAATGTCTGGTGGTACCATGAAAAGAAACACTTTCAGCAAGTATTGACCAGGAGCCAAACCGAAGACTTATTTGGCTTCACTGCCAAAAAGTTGTCCCCCAAATGAATACATAAGTATCTTTGTTTTCCTTTTAATACTAGATGCCTTCTCCTTTGTGCCAAACATTTGGAAGATGATCTAGTTGAAACAATCATCATCATTAATGGAGAATCGACTTGAAATACTTTGTATGTTAGACATCCCTCCCCAAATACGAGCCTTCACAGACCAAGGTGTCAGGGCCAGTGCCAAATACATCAAACTAGCAGAGGGTCTCCAGTGATTCAAAATTCAATACCAATAGCTCTCAGCAAAGGTGCATAATACTAATGGAGTTTGTTCCAGAGGAAGAAAGTGGATGCTTGTAAACCTATCTGGGAGAAGCTCACAGCACGCCAACACCTTGGGTAGCAGACATGGCCTCGGAATTGTCAACAGCTAAGAATTGACACCACAGATCACACTCGGTACACATTCTACCTTTTCAAATGGATGGAAGTGTGCACCAAGAGAGGAGTAGGTTTGAGTTGAGTTGGATAGAGTGGTGTGGGATAGATTGGGATGGGGTGGGGTAGGGAAGATTGGAGTAGGTAGATTCGAGTCAAGTAGATTTGGTTAGGGTTGGGTAGACTGGAGTGGAGTAGTATGGGGTAGAATGGAGGGGGTGGATTGCATGGGTAGACTGGAGTAGGTTAGTTTGGGGTTGAGTTGGGTAAGGTAGAGTGGACTGGGGTGGATTTGGGAGAATTGGGTTAGATTGGACTGGAGTGGGGTAGAACTGATTGTCATGTGGTAGTATGGAGTGGAATAGAGTAGATTGGGTAGAGTAAAATGGAGTGTGGTAGATTGGAGTGAGGTAGATTGGGGTACAGCAGACTGAAGTTGGTGGATTTGGACAGACTGGAGTCAAGACAGCAGTGGAGTGGGATAGTTTGGGGAAGATGGAGTGCAGTGGAGGTAGACAGGGTGAAGATTGGGTGGATAAGAGTAGGGAAAATTGGAATGGAATAGGGAAGACTGAAGAAGGATTATTGGAAAGGTTGTTGCTTGGAGTAAGATACACTAGAATGGGGTAGATTGAAGTGGGGCGGGAGGCAGAGAGGGATGTGATAGATTCCAGTGGGGTGTAGTCAATTTGAGAGGAACACATTGTGGTGGGGTAGACTGATGTGGCATGGACTGGGGTGGGATGATTGGGGTTGAGTGGGTTGGCCTGGAGTGCAGTGGGTAGATTTAAGTGGGGTATGGAAGATTGGAGTGAGGTAGACTGGAGTGAAGTGTAGTGGGGTAGACTGAGGTAGAGTGGAGTGTGGTGGACTAGAAGGAGTGGGGTAGATGGAGTGGTATGGAGTAGATTAGGATGGGGTACCATGGGGCTACATTGGAGTGGGGTACATTGGAATCGGTAGACTTGAACTGGGAAAGATTGGGGTAGAGTGGGATGGGGTACATCAGGGGAGAGCAGAGTGAGATATACTGTGGTACACTGGAGCAGACTGGAGTGGAGAGGAATAGACTTGGGTAGACTGGAGGGGAGAAGGGTAGATTAGAGTAAAGTGGGGTAGATTAGGGAGCAGTGGGGTAGACTAGGGATGATTGGGGTAGAGTGTATTGTGGTAGAGTGCAGTAGGACAGATTAGGTGAATTATGGTGGGGTAGACTAGAGTGGGGTGGGGTAGATTAGAGTGGAGGGGGGAAAATTAGAGTGAGCTAGATATGAGTGGGGTAGACTACAGTGGAGTTGGGCAGATTGGAGTTGGGCAGTTTGGAGTGGAGTGGGTTAGAATGGACTGGAGTGGGGTAGATTTGAGTGGTATGTGGCAGATTAGAGTGAAGTTAGGTGAGGTAGATTTTTCTAAAGTGAAATGGTGTGTGGAAAATTGTGGAAGAGTGGAGTCAGGCAGAATGGGTGGATTGGAGTGGAATGGTGCAGGCTGGAGTTGATAGATTGGAATGAAGTTGAGGGAGATAGATTGGGGAAGAGCAGAGTGGGTAGATTGGGTGGAGTGTAGTAGATTAGGGTGGGGTTTATTGGGTGGATTCGAGTAGGGTAAATTGGATTGGAGTGGGGTAGATGGGAGAGGGATAACTGGATTGGGGTAGAATGAAGTGGGGTAGACTGGAGTAGAGTGGGGTGGACTGGAGTAGAGTGGGGTGGGGTGGTTTAAGTTGGGTGGGCTAGATTGCAGTGGGGTACGGTGACCTGGGGTGGAGTGGAGTAGTTTGGAGTGGAGTACATAGGGGTAGACTGGGGAGGGGTAGATTGCTTGGGCTGTTTTGAGGTGGAGCGGGTTAGATTTGGGTGGAGTGGGGTAGTTTTGAATAGATTGCAGTGAAGTTTAGTGGGGTGGATTAGGATAGAGTGGAGCGGGGCAGAGTGCAGTGGGGAATAGTGGAGTAGGCTGTGGTAGATTAGAGTGGGAGAGATTGTGGCAGATTTGAGTGGGGTAGGTTGTGGTGGAATGGAGTAGAGAGGGGTAGAATTGAGTGGGGTAGAGTGGAGAGGATTCAGACAGATTGCAGCAGAGTTTGGAGTTGGGTATATTGGAGGGGATTTGAGTAGACTGGAGTGGGTTGGATTGGTGTATATTGGAGTGGATTTGGTAGACTATGGTAGACAGGAGCAGAGTGGAGTAGATTTGAGCAGGGTGCCGTAGATTGGTGTGGAGTGGGGTAGAGTTGACTCAATTAGACTGAGTGGAGTAGGGGAAATTGGACTGGAGTGCGTTAGGGGAGATTGGAGTAGAGTGGAGTAGGGGAGATTAGAGTAGAGTGGAGTAGGGTAGATTGAAGTAGAGTGAGGTACAGTGGGGTGGAATGGGGTGGAGAGAGATACACTGGAGTGTGGTAGACTGTAGTGAAGTGGGGTAGATTGGAGCATAGTGGATGTGGTAGATTGGGTTGGAGAGGGGTAAATTGTAGCGGAGTGGGATAGGCTTGATTGGGGTAGATTGTAGCAAAGGAGCGGTGTGAGGTAGACTGGTGTAGACTGGTTTGCTGTGGGGTAGAATGGAGTGGGGTGAGTGGAGTGGCATTTTGGGGAGTGGAGTGTTGTGTAGTGGAGTGCTCGTCGCAGATTGAAGTGGTTCAGAGTTCAGTGACATGGCGTGTCGCAGAGTGTCTTAGATTGGAGGGGAGTAAAGTGGAGTGACATGTTGCAGAGTGGAGTGGCATGTCACAGAATGGGGTGGAGTGGCACAGAGTGGAAGGTTATGGAGTGGAGTGGCATAGTGAGGAGTATATGCATGGTGTGGTAGCGCACTACCATTACAGAAAAGCATTTCAATTGAAATGTTTATTACATTTGAACCGAAATACGTTTTTGCTGCACAAAAACAATAATTTGAGCAAATGTCATCACCTAGTGTATTGATGTGCTTTGATCATATTCAAATATTTGTTTTCACCACACTTCAGAATAACAATAAAAGTGCTTCACTCGTACTAGTTCTGATATATTCTGAAACATCAGCACTGCTATTTTTTTGTGTGTCAGAAACAAATAACATCCTTTGTCATCCTACATGGGCACACAGCAAGATTGTCACATAAATTCTCTAATTTTCAACTTCAGAGAAAAATAAATAAACACCAAGCTCCCTGGAAAAGAGAGCCTGACACTGACCTTTGTCTTTGAATGCACAACAAATGTGACAAGAACAAGATTTAAAAACCTATTTACAGAAAGCGAGTTTGTGAAAGAAAACAGTTTAGGCAACAGAAGGGACAAGCTCAAGTTGAATAGCCTAAAGCAAATAAAGCCAGCAAACAGAAAGTCAGAAAATATGAGCTACAGACCACAAAGACAATGGTAACAGGCAGGATGCATTCCTATGTGAGTTTTCTGAATACACCCAAGATGTATTTAGGAAACCAGACAGCTGCTCTGTCTGGTAGGTTTCAACATTAAAAAAACAGAAGAGAAGAACACGAAAGAAAGGCAGTGCACTAAAAAATACAACTAATTTGTCTTTCCATTGATGTAGTCAAGCAGACCCTGTGATATCCTCTACTCATTTGACTGAAGAGAAGAAACAAGCATTTGCAATACAATAGGTCTCACATTTGCTTGAGTTAGAGCTATAAGCATTGTAAATTCATAACTCAACTTTTCTTGCCACATAAATTTGTCAAATCTGCCCCATAATTTCGTATTTCCTGTAATATAATTCCAGTGGCACTGCATATAAACTAAAGCACCTCCATTAACCTTCTTCCTCTAGCTAAAGCAGAAAAATAAAAATGTTGCCATTTTTAAATCTGCCATGGTAATTCCAACAGAATACCACTTTCACTACCCCACCATCAGGGTTGCCAGCTGGATAATGCAATTCCCCCCAAAAAAGATACAAGGCAGCCACAGAAGAGAAATAAACCAGAAGGGTCACCCAAACATATCAAAAGTGTTCAAACAGTCATAGTGTAATAAAGGTGTTAAGTTGGCCTGAATATGGTCATAACTGTAATAAGGAGAGATTCATAAAACATATACAATTATCATATAAACCTTTTTCAGAAATAAACTGTTGGCATGAGACTGTAATGCTCAAAACAGCCCCTAGAGGGCACCATAATAGACAAATCATTTGTAAGAAACATGGTCATGTAACCATATTGTTAGCTCCTAAAGGGCATAACCCTGTGGAAAAAAATTAGGAGAAAGTAATGCAGGGTAACCATACACTTAATCCCTAGAAGGCGTTTTTAGGGCTACCAGGCTTACTGTGATGATATTACAAACAAGGACTTTAAAACAGAATAGCTGTAAAACTACTGTAAAGTTCTAGCCAAGCGAAAGCTTAAAAGACACTGAATGGTGGGAGAGGTTATTATTTTGGAGTCCCCATTAACCTATTGTGAGGACCAAGAGCGGATGTAGACAGAAAGTGCGTTTTGAAGACTGTCCTACTGTCCTAGGGCCACCACAGGCTGAGTTAGGAGCAAAGATGTTTTTTGTGAAAGTAAGACCCTGCAAAGCATTATGAGGCGATGTTTTCGTGATGCGAATATTATAATATGTTGATATGACTGTAATGCTTAGAACAGCCCCTAGAGGACACCACAACGAAAATAGCATTCGTAAAAAACATGGTCATGTTAAAATATAGTTAGCCACTAGAAGGCATAACCACACAAAAAGAAAATTACAGAAAGTAATGCACTATAACCATATATTTAGGCCCTAGAGGGTGTAGTGCAATACACATTTTCAGGGGTAGCAGGCCTCTAGCCCTGATATTACGAACAAAGCCCTTAAACACAAGCTATTCCCATCTGTAAAACAGACGTTCCAGCCATGAAAGAGGTTAAAAGACATTGAATGGAGGGAGGGGTTATTATTTTAGGGGTCCCCCACTCACCTAGTGTGAGGACCAAGATATGATGTAGACAGAAAGAGCATATTGAAGGTGGTCCCACTGTCCTATGGCCACCACAGGCTCAGTTATAAACAAAACAATGTTTTGTTAAAGTAATGACCTGCAAAGAATTATGGAGCAAGTTTCTCAAGTGCAGTGACTATTGTAGTATCTTCTCTCCCGCTGTGCCAGGAGAGCGGTTTTCACTTTGAGGATGCCTGTTTTACGGAAAGTGTTTACAAATTTCAAGTGTTTTATGGGGAGAGCCACAAGTAATGACTTTGACTAGGTAACTTTAACAATGTGACCAGCGCTCCAACACCGCCAATCGAGTTCACTCTGTTGTGCCTGTTTACGCTCTGAGCACCACGGTTGCCATGCACCACGAAGGGGAGAGACAAAAAAAAATGTGGGCCCATGTTGAAGTATTTCAGCAATTGTGCAATAATCCATGTAACAGGTGCAGTCTGCAAGTTGTGACAAAAACATTCTCAAGGGTTGACAAACGTAAAGTATTTACCAAAAACATCAAGTGATTGTTGAAGGGCAAGCCCACGAGCAAGTGAAAGTGATGGGCGTAGTTAAAAGCCCACAATACTTACAACAGGTCAAACGCCTGCGCGCTTGACCTAAAAAAAAGGGTGAGCTATTCAGTGGATGTAAAGCAATCAGGCAGTTGCAAAAGGGGCCAGATTCATATCCTGCATTAACACCTTTAAAGTCCAAATGTACTATTCTAGCCCCACCACAAGGCGGCATAAATATCTAACAGCCGGAAGCTGAACCCAAGAGTACTGGGCAAAATCAAGCTAACTCTTCAGTTGTTTTGGTTCAGGGCATATTTCTTCGCGCAATCTTGATATATGAGTTCACATATGTTATACAGAACTGCAGTGATTCAATTCAGTATAACTGAAAGTTATCATAAAACCTGGCATTACATTCCAAAATGTGAGCCACGTTAAGGAACGAACTAAAAACACTTGGGTCATTTAATTAGAAATATTCAGCATGGAAAACCTAAAGTGAATAAAAGCCAGTTTTCAGATCTGGATCTTTTTACTGTAGTAAGGTTACACATATATATCATATATACTTTGAGGGGTTTTCAACTAGCCATCTTCACCCACTGGTCTGTTGTGTTATCCACATATTTCTCCCACCCACTACAGCATACCGTATCGTCTATGGTTCAATCCACTTCAGCGACCGGCTACATTTACTGCAATTCAAGGCATTCTTTTCTTGCACAATGTGCACTTACACAGACTAAGTATTTCCTTTTGGCATCAGAGACTACTGGCTCTGTGCCTGCTTTCAGATGAGCCAAAACGGACAAAACTGCTTGATGAAGCAAAAATGTTTTATTGTAATAAGGATTTCGAAAAAAAAGTTAAACAAAAAAAAATACATTATCAAAGCCGAGAGGTTGGCAGACAACACCAGACCTACTGATTTTGCCAAAGCGTGTTAATAAACATGCAGAGGGATGTTCTGAGAAGAAGACTTTTTAGTAGCAAGAGTCAAATTTTTCTCCACATTACACTTCTTTTAAACTCCTATCGACTACAATCGAGGGTTTACCTGTTCTGACTGACAAATTACTAGTTTTGCAAATAAAAGATGACAATTCTAGTTCTAATCTCTGGGTGCCAGCATGAGAAACTTAAGATTCGAACTGATTTTTAACCTGTTGCTTGCATATATCTGAGATCCAAAGCAAACCATTTGAGCAAATTCAGCAGGACCACGGTTTATACAGGAATTAAGACGAACATCAAATACTTTTAGTGGTCAAGGTCCAGTGAGCTATATTTAATTAGAAGGATATCTGCACTGTGCTTGACTACGGTGTTAATTTGCATATATACATCAAGTGGAGGACCCCAAAGCTTTTCTTAGGAAAATGCTGTCACTGCTGCTAGTCTCGAGCCCCCTTTCGGTTACCACCCTATAATTCCTTTCTCATTATCTCACCCTTTCTGGGTTTTCCTTCTTTAGTCCCTTTGTTATTTTCATAAGTCTCTTCCTACTGCTTTCTCCCTTCGCCACTACTCTTTGTCTGTTACTCTGAGTAAAAGTCTGATAAAATAAAATATGTCCCGGTTCTTAAAAAAACAAACAAAAAACAAAAAAAACGACCGCTTCAAATGGACTGGTCACCTTTTTATTATTGCTTTGTTTGGGTATAAAAATGATACTAACGAGGTGCAACCAATGCCCAGACAGTGTTACCAACTTAAAAAATGTTGTAATAACAAAGTAATATTATAACAAAATGTGTCACATAAGTTGCCTTTTCTTGCCGCATAATTTACTAAACCCTGCCGCATAATTTGGCCCTCCCATGCCTTCAATTCCAGTGGCCCAGGCAATAACCCCTCCAGTTCAGAAGAATAGTCCACAGAAGCGGCTGTGTATCACGTTCCCTGATAAAGATTTCCCGCCACCAGTGCTTCAGAAAACGTAATCGTCCCTTCTATTATCTTAATTTTTCCTGAAGGGCGCAGACGGCTGCGGTGTGCATCATAGCACGATTAGAATATCAGCCATAACCCTCAGAACGCGCGTGCTAAAGATCAGGCAGTGACCTTTCAGCAAAGATAAATAGATATCAATTTTCATTTAGAAAAGGCAACAAACAGTTGGCACCAACCGAAAAATATTACTGACCTTATCTTGTGGCTTTATTAAACAGCTAATTCCCAAGAAAGATCAGACTATTAGAAAATGCCAAAAACGGCAATAAAACATAATGAAAAAATCATAATTACGGAACCAAACAGGATGAGCCAATTCTGTCATTTTCACAAGGCGAAAAGGGAGCGCGTCAAAGAACAGACGTGATGCGAGATAAGGGCATTCTCTCTACAGGGCGGCCATTTTGATTCCTGCATCATTATTATTCAGAACGAGCAATGCCGGCTGCATCTGAACTTAATTTGAAGTGTAAATCTTCTATGCTTTAATGCACCCCCATAAGGAGTTTTTAATCTAATGACGGTAATTGGCAAAATTACTGCTTTCCGTTGGCTGCAATGAAAGCTTATTTGTTGGGTTTCCATAAAGGGACTTATTATTAGAGCATCCTTCATTAGGAACGACCAAAGACAATCAAAGTCGCTATCCCACTCACATTAGTGTTTGAAGTAATACTAAAGTGGTGCGCTCCATTTGTTGTTCCGCAGGCAGGTTCTCATAAATCAAAACACAACACAAGATGGGGGGAGTACTTTGGATAGCCTGTCGCACATAAAAGGACTGGGGAAAAACAATTGCAGAAATTAAACATTTGGGAAAGTGAATCACTTTTTTCCAAGGTAGCCGCTGCCTTTGTTAAAGAGAATCACACAGAAAGGGGAAACTTGTGTCGTGATAGTGTGTTAAAGGTGATGAAAGCACACGAGGTAGAAGACTTACTCACTGGGGAAGACTTGCAGGATATAAAAATGGGAGAGGTACTAATTTCACTTACAAAATATCAAAGCAAGAACAAATATAAATATAGTTTTGAAGCAAGAAAATTATTCCAGGTGTTTTTTTTTTAGTCTTCCCATCAGAATACTAAATATTCATACCTTTATTTCCCAGAAAAACAAAGCTGAAGAAGGAGTCTGGCATGGGTTATGAATCAACCAAAATTGGTGGTTCTATTTAAAGGTGTAAACGCCTGCAGACAGTGGCTCACCCACATCCACTAACAATGTACTGGATCAGTGGTAACAGAATTAGTTCATGTATTTTTTTCTGCTTTCAAGGACTGGACTGCTAAAGGACTAACATCAAACTAGATCTAAATGAAATTCCTGAAGGATGTTCACAAAGAAAGTGAGACTTGTATCTTGGGACTTAACCTTCAAAGGGGACAAGGAGTCAACACTGAGCTCTGTAGATCAACTCTGCATTCTGGTGCAGGAAGAACCATATTAATAGAAAATACTGATTCGTGGGCCAAGCACCAACACTTGAAAACAATTAGTTATTGAACTACTATTGAGGTTAGCTCTTCCAAAAGATGATGTGTTTATTTTCCCCACCTATGAGCACCTAGGTCCACACTTAAAGACTTTGGAGGCATTTTGCAACACAAGAATTAAGGTCAAATGCCATTCCTTAAGCAGCATGGCCCCATCAATGAACAGACGACGGAAGCAATTCTTCCACAAGTGCAAGAAGCCTTACTGAGGCGTTCCTGAACAGCCAGACACCTTTCACAAGAGATGACACAGGACAGAGAATCAACATATATCAACACAATTCAGAACTTGAACAGTAAGTATGGACTGATTTGCCAGCTTTAACATTACTGGCAGCTATATTTACAAGATGGCAGAAAAATTCTGGTAACAAACATTGTTTATCTTCATTCACTTCTACATCTGGCCTGTAAAGGTTTCAAGATTATTTTCTATTCCACAACATTACTAACATAGTCTAGATGTTGGGTTAAATCATCAGCAATTCAATAATTAACATGTTTCACTGGTTTGCTTCAGTTGGCCCTTTTACAAACTGTATCCACTGCTATCAGATCTGATACTAACATCTAGCACACTGAGAATAGTAGCTAGTCAGACTAACACCAGCAATCAACCTAAAAGAACTGCATGCCTATCTTTTTTTTTATTTTATTTTTAGCAGACTTCACATCATAGAGCTTGCCTGTTTACAGCAGGCATTTTAAATTATGCCTGATACCTTTACGATTCCTCGATGGTTTATTGAGCAACATTGCATAAATTATACAACAAAAGAAAACTGAAAGGAGAATAGCAGTCAATGCCCCCTTTTTAGGGCATTTGCATTGAAGACGACCATTTTCATTTGAGTTGTTTCATTAAACTTTCTTTCGTCACTGTTGGTATTCATGCCCACAGACTTCATCACCAAGACAAATCTATGGTTTGTTGAAGAAACCACTTACCTTTCTTCAGTTGTATGTTGAGCTTCTTCCCTATCTTT
Organism: Pleurodeles waltl; assembly: GCF_031143425.1. Classification (NCBI taxonomy): domain Eukaryota; kingdom Metazoa; phylum Chordata; class Amphibia; order Caudata; family Salamandridae; genus Pleurodeles; species Pleurodeles waltl. The sequence continues at coordinate 715,667,950 of NC_090449.1, read as the reverse complement.
TTGGTGTTAAAACCGCTGTTTGGAGAGGGACTGAGGGCTTTTTGTGGGGATGCCGAGAGACCGGACGGTGGTTTCCCAACAGAGTTAATACTGTGAGGTAGATGGGAGAAAGTGTCAGTTTGCTCTGTGTGGTTAGTCGGCTGTCTGGGGGTCCGCTGTGATGTGTGATCCGGTCCCATATTGTTCATGCTCTTGCTATCCAAGTAGTGCGTGTCAGGACTGAACCGGCTGGGGTAGTAACTGCTCTTCTCACTTTGGGAGAGTTGTTCGTAAGGCTCCTTATTTGCTGCAGGGACCACATGGAACCACATGATGGGTGAACGCATGGCTTGGCGGAACATATGTTGGGCTCTGCATTACAGAACGAAAAGAAAATGAGCACATTAACAGTGGCAGACTAGAGGACATTATGAACATAATTACTGTGACTAATCAGACAACAAAGGCAGACTTCGGAAAACTGCGTTAATTGAAATTGGGAAAACATACTAATAGGCTGTTTGATCATCAACCATCCTTTTTTCCACATCAGCTGGAAATATAGAGATGCACAACACAGAGGTAAAATATTAGGTAAACCCCATTTGTCCATTCCATGACCACATACAATGCCCTTTGTGAGTATGGTAATAACACTCACATCAAAATTGCATTTGGAGTAGCTCTTTTGGAACAAAAAAATTAAACCGATATACAATATTCACCAAGAGTGACTGTCCTAGACACCTCATTGATTTCCTGAATCCACAGATAGCCTTGCCGCCGTGAATGGCGTGCTGAAGAGAGGAGACCGTAGCAACCAGTCACACCACACACTGAAACGATGGTTGTGGCAGGCTTCCGGTTTTGGGCACGTGCACACAATAACTAAAGATCGGTGTGCGATCATGCGAAGAAAGGAATGTCTGAAAAACCTAATAACAAAAAATACACTAAGTTAATTCTAGAGAGCCTAATTTAAGGTAGGAACATTCTGCACACAATGTAGTTAGTCAGTGGCCTAGAGGCTGGGACATGGTCATCTAGTGTCCACCGATGCCAGAGTATATTCAGTTGTCAAAGCTCACAATGGACAACCGGAAGTGATCCAACTTGGTTCCGTTAACAGCACGAGCTAAGGGGTTGGACGAGTTGCTGTGAAAGTAAAATCGCCCTCAAACAGCCAGCACTCTTTAAAATGTTTTCATTGGGGTAGTAAATCAGTCTCTTCCAACTGCAACAGGTGCAGCGTGTGCCCCAATCTATATTCAAAATACAGAATTCAAAAGAGGTGCTTCTTGTGTAAGGCACGGCTGTGCACCCGAAGTCACCAGACCTCATCGAGCGAGGGCAGCTCTATGTAAGATACTGATATGGGTGACATTTTTATACAGATGTGAATGGCATCCTGTTTTCCAGTGCGGTTGAACGTAAAAACACCACAAGAATAATCTTCTTAAAATGCCTCCTCTTTGAGGCCTTTGCTTTTATGCGACCGACAGCAGGAAAAACTAATCTTGGACAACAAATGGGGCTCACAAATCTGAAAAGGTGGTATTATTAGAGGATGGCATTGGTTAAAGAAAAAAAGAGGCACCGTCTTGAAAAAGTACACCTCGCTGCAGATGCCACCAATCTGTGATCAAAGAGATACTTCTCTTCAGAAATGTCTGACTTTAATTTTCAGCTGGCATTTCTGAAATAGTTTTTTTTTTTTTTTTAATAGAGAAAGTAGCTCAAAGCCAGAAGAAACGACGTGCATTCGTTCGGTGGGTGATTTACATATAATTTCAATGATAAATGCTTCACTACCACCAGTGCTTGAAATGGAAAAATAGCAGTGCCGGCACTCTGAACCAGAGTGCCTGCTTGTTTCTGAGAAGTGCCGGGACTCTCTAATTAAAAGTATTACGTTTTTCCCAAGAAGTGCAGGAACTCTCTCACTCAAAATAAAAAGGTGCCGGTACTGAGTACCGGCCCATTTAAAGCACTAACTACCACCAAGTAGCAAGTGAGAAAACAACAACAAATATGAGGCGGGGTACTCCGAAAATCTTACTGCCTTTAAAGAATAACAAACCAAGCGGGACTGCACTGCAATGGTATTTTTTGCATTGAAAATCACCTGCTATGTATGCTTTTGAAAATCACCTCGGTCCCAGCAAACCTGGGCAAGTGTGGAACTATCAGCACATGAAACCCTTCCCCTTAAAAAGAGCAACTATCACCAGTGAGGTAACATAAAATGATGCGCCCCCACCCCGGGTCGAGACCAGAGTCGGATTGGTAAGGCGGGCAGTCGGGCACTGGCCGATGGGCCGGTGCCTAAAGGTGACCTTTGGATCGTTTGTTTATGGCCTCTGTCACCTGGCCCACCAAGCCCTTTCCTGCTTCCCTGCCCTGCCAGGTCCTAACCCTGAGGCTCTAATGGGGGTGGAGGGGTGGGGGTTAGGGTGACCACCAGGCATTGATACAAATTCTGGACAGGACTGCAAAAAATTCAGGACAAAGGGTCAAAATTCAGGACAAAAATTCAACAACAAACGTCAGTTTTACAGACACACGCAAGAGAGGCCATGCCTCACTATGTTGTCAGTACATTTATTCACTCTTTTTTTTAACATAGCACTATTTATTCACTGTGGTCTTTTTGTGATTGCCTCCTTTTATGCTACATTCAGGTGTCACATTACGTCCTTGTTCAGTTGTAAATTAGTGCCCTTCAGTACTGCAGCAAGGCCACCCCCCCTAACCAAATCTACCCATTCTTTCTTGAAGAGAAAGTAACAGCAATTTTTTGATTGTTTCAGAGCATTTTAAAACCCCTGGCAAACAGTTGGGGAAACATTAGGGTAATTAACTTTATGCTAGTTTAAACAAATTGAACAAACATTTCTGGCTTACCCCAACCGCCCATGGACTTTCAACCTAAAAAAAAAATGAAAGAGGCAGCGCAGAAGGTTTGGGCGACAGTCTCACACCTAATGTCAGGATGTGAGGTACCCACAACTTGTCTGTAGTCTCACAGCACTAGAGTGTATGTCAGGGACTCTACATTTATCTTACATGAGTCTACTTTGCACTATATGACACTTCACCACTCTGCATTACTGCACTCTCTGCCACTCTATTGTATGCCACTCTACTCTATGCTACTCTGCCCCAGGCTACTCTACCCCATGCCACTCTATTTCACTGCATTCTGGGCCAATGCACTCTAAACAAATGCACTGTATGCCACTGCCCTCTACTCTGCACCACTCTACTCTACGTCACTGCTCTCTGTGCCACTCTACTCCACTCTACATCACTGCACTGACACTCTACTCTGCAACATTGCCCTCTCCGCCACTGTACTGTACACCAATCTACTATGTACTACTGCATTCTACGCCACTGCACTCTATGCCATTGCACTCTATGCCACTCTACTCTGCATCACTCCACTCTATGAGACTGCACTCTACAGCACTATACTCTGCACTGCACTGCACCACTCTACACTACACCACTGCACTCTGCTACACGGGTCTACTCTGCCCTCTATGCCACTGCACCACTCTACACTGCTGCACTCTCTGCCACTCTATTGTATGCCACTCTACTCCATTTCACTCTGTGCCACTCTATTCTGTCCCACGCCACTCATGCTACTGCACTCTAAACCACTGCACTCTAAGCCAGTGCACTCTAAACAACTGCACTGTACCCTGCACCACTGGGCTCTACGCCACTGCTCCTATGCCGCTCTACTCCACTCCTCACCACTATACCACTAACTTTTAGCCATGAACAGCAGCCACTCTGGTGTATACCATGGCTAGAACACATTGGCAAAGCCAATAAGTCTTGCATAGACTAGACCTACTGGTTTTGCCAATGTTTGTTAGTTCTATGAGGTACAGAGGCCCCTGAAAGAACTGTGAATATGCAAGTCCTTATTTTAAACATGCATTTGACAGGGATAGTAAGCACTATATAAATACAATCACATCATATATAGGCTGCTACAAAATGCGCAAATACATTTTTGTTAAATAAAAAAAGTGCTTCTCAAATACAGATTTGAATAATATAGAGTTTATACCTAGTACTAATATTTTTCATAACACTCCATTAAAACCACACACTCCAAAACTCACCTTGGAGCACCATTGCAGTACCTCTCTAAAAAAATATATATTTGCCATTAGAAAGCTTCAAGTGACTCCTTTGGTTAAAGTGGATGTGGGTTTTCAAGTCCCTTTACATTTGCAGATTTACTAGTTGCCCACATTTGCATTTCTTTAGGGAAGGAGACCCCCTGGCAAGAAAGCCTTATCTTATCTGCCTGCCCCTCCCTCCCTCAGAGCACAGGAGACCCCCTGCCGTTCACTGCAGCTGGGGAAACTAATCTGCCTGTAGTTTCGCCCTGCAGTCCTTTGTCCTTTCGGTGAAAGGCTAAAATTACTGACAAATGCTGTCCGTTAAGCCTTTCATCACGGACAACGGACGGAAGGGTGAAATTACGGACAGTCCGTGAAATTTACGGACGGGTGGTCACCCTAGTGGGGGTTGAGTCTGCAGCTTCACCCTGCACAGTCCGGCCCTTTCTCACATCTGCCCCCTGTGGGGCTGGCCCAACCCAGTGGCAGTGTCTTTCCCCCAGCCCTCTCCCCGCTGGGCCATTACATTCAGGGTATGGTGGGCGAGGAGAGTCTAAGTATGTAGGACCTTGCGGGGGAAGGGGAGAATCAAGTTAAGTTGCTAAGGTCAGAGCTGCTGACTTTCAAACTGGGAACTATATGTTCGACGAGTCTCGGCATCGGCTAAACAGCCTGTGATTCTGGGCAAATCACTCTCAAGCTTAAAATAAATGAAAAAATAATTTCATCTTGTATAGTGAAAATCGCTCCCTTGACCTTGAGCTGCATTCACGCCATATAAAACTACAAAAAATAAACTGCTAATTGACCATGTTTTAAGATGCTGTAAAGGTCCGAGCAAGATAGCTAAGGAGGGCTCTTTATATGCTGTCCAGGAATGTGGGCCACTTTTTTGGCACTGTCCGGGCCTAATTATGATCCCAGTCTGACCCTGATTGAGGCCTCTTGAATGATTAGCGGGTGAACATTTAGGGTTACTCCTGCGCCACTGCAGCTGCAGGGACTTACTTACGGCCTGGTCAGACCAGCGCTACCCCTTTTCCTCTCAGATGAGTAGGGCTCTATGAAAGACGCTTTCTCAGGGCTTGCCATCTCAGTCTTTTATATATCTGCTTCAATAACCAGCGAACAGATTTACATTTGTTTTTCTCCTACTCTTTGCACTACTAAACATAGTCAAAGTTTCTAAAATCTCCTCCTGAATCTGTATCAAATTACGACCATCTGAAAATCTTCAGCAGTGGTCGAAGTGTATTAAAAAAAAAAAGTATGGGGCTGTGATGCTGCATGCAAATAGGGGTGGGGTGAGTGGGTGCAGAGGCTGGGTCAAAAGGTATGGCAAACAAAAAAAAAATATTCTGTAACTTTCATCTTCACGCAACTGCAAACAAAATAACGCACAGCTTAAATTAAAAATAAATGCAAGTTAAGTTAATTAGTGGGAAATACACTATTGTACATTATGAAACCTCTGTCAATTTACGTGTGCACAGGTCTATCTATAATCAGAAAGCCACAGATTTGATCCTGGTTGGTGCAATGGAGAACTGTGACCTGTGTATGTTTAGTGCTACGAGGTCCCAGTCTGTGACATAAAGCACTGTAAATATGTAAGCCATTATTTTAGACTTGCATTACACACAGTAGACAACAGGCTGCTATAAAATGTGCAAGTCTTTCAAATATAGGCTCTAGTAATATCCAGACTGTACATAGTGCAATCTGCTTTATGACTGTTCTTTAAAAGCACACATTTTACAGCTCAGCTGGAAACTCTCTTCCAATACGCTCAAAAAGAATAAATCTGTGTTATCAGGAAGCTTCAAGTGATTCCATCAATTAAAGCCAAAACTGACTTCAAAGCACCCTTTACATTTGCAGATTAACCAGTTGCGCACTTTTACATTTCTTTCCGGCAGGCAGGCACCCTGGAAAGAAGGTTTGTTTACCTGTCTGTCTTTCAATTGGTTTCACAGCACAGGAGACTTCCTGCCTTACACACCAGCTGAGGTATTTCAATTGTCCGAATAAACCGTCTCGGGACGGTTGTCATTTCCCCAAAAGTACAGGAACTGTTTTACTTAAATTAAAAAAGTATGGGCACATCATGCCCCTCAGATCCCGCCCACTTCCACCACTGATCTTAAACGTCTCCCTTATCTGGGCATTTCAAGTTTGTTTCAGGGAGCTTGGCTATCATCTTGTTTGAGCTAATGGCATTCCATATATCTGGAAAGGTCAGCAGCCTCGAGAAGATGATCAACATCAGACTGAAAGCTGTCTTTGAAAAGTAGTTGTGTGCTATTATCATTTGGCGGCAATGGTAGAGCATATCACTAAAAGGTTACTTACAACTCTTAATGACAATCACAGTGGAACAGGCCGGTCTTCAAAATTTTCCAAAACCTCTTGGCAACATTCCTCCTCTACAACACTGCTCAGAGCTCATTCAGCACCACCAACGCCTAATCAGGTGTAAACTTACTTTGTGTGGTTTGATAACGGAGGCAGAGCACAATTAGAGGCTCTGAGTGGCCTGATGTCTGCTGACAGTAACAACCTCAAACTGGTAGAGATGCGCGTCCTACAGAGCTCTGCTCAGACTGCTGACTGCACAAACTGCAATCAGCCAACGTTACCCCAAATATGTGTTCTAGATCCACCACAGACTTTATACTTTTAACTACTTCAATCCGGAATTGGGTGGAAAAAAGGCTCACATTTTTATTTCTATATAAAAAGTAATTTGGACTCTGCTAGGGAACTAAACAGGCCACAAGGAAACTACATGTTCATACATTTAGTAATCGAACTTAACCTGCTCATTGTCTGGGACATCTTACACTGCAGTTCAGACACGTGGGTCTCCTATATAGGATGCTCCTGCCATTCCTTTGCTACACTATTGAAAAAACAGCCCACCCCAACACACAGCACAGGATTGAGCACTGCTTTAAATACCTAAAATATTGTGTCAAATAAAATATACATTTCTTTTTCATCACAGCGTTTACTTCAGAGGCCACCAACCAAGATTTATTTTTAAAAAGCTAATACACATACGTTTTGATTTTTTTAAGACAATCAGCAGATGTGAAAACAGCTAAAGAAATATATTTACATTTTTCATAACAGAACACCCCAAAAGGTAGCATCCATTTCTAAAACTGCTCTGTCACCAGACTGGTGGAAGGTCAACTTAAAAAGATAAAGGCAACCCTAAAAATACCCCACACCTACTCTGATTTCTTATTTGATTTACTTAAAAATGAAGAACACATTTATGAGAGAAGTTAAATTTAAAACAGGAATTGTCAATTATAAAGGAGTATGGCAAAGCACTCTCTCCTTAGAGGCGACTTGACAAGTCCTAATAATAGCAAATATGGCGAAAACCTCCCACTATCTCTGCAGTGTGGACACTCACCCATAATAACATCGTGCAGCTCCGCACCATACGTAGATCACCTCAGTGTGGCAGTATGGCGAGGAACACGCATGATCACATGACAAAGAGCACTAAAGATGGAAGCCGGTGTGCATAGAGCTCACTATCTTACAATGAGCACTGAAGCGGTGTTCACCATGATGCTAGGCCGCTTACAGCTTTGAACTTTGCTAATGAGGTAAATTTGCCCTCTAGCAGCGCAGCTTGTCCTTGCATCCCTGAACGTGCACTGTACGGTCGTTAATAACTGAAAAGGAAAACATATTCAGTATATTAGACGCACTTACTGCTCAAATCTTCTATTCCGGAGGTCTCCGTCATTAATCCTGACAATACAGTCATTCTCGTGGAAGAGATTCTCCCGTTCGGCTTTGCCACCTTTCTCAAGTCGCTTTACTAATAACCCCAGGGTTCTGGAACATTAAGATTACAAATCGTTACATATGCAATATTTCTTTAGTAGATTTTCCCGCGCCGTTATACATTTTATTAATGACACTGAGGTTTAAGTGCTGCTTAACTTCAGAATCTAAAAAAAAAAGTTGTTTTAAGAAGATGAGCAATTGCAACAGAAACCTTTATTAAATGTTTAACACATTTCGAGGCCTTTGATGGGGCAGCTGCCTGTACAATGAATATCAGCGTCTGTTAAATAACGTCCCTTGGAGAAGCATGCCGGACTCAGGTGTGGCTCGTTCAGTTTGAAGGGGGCTGGGGGGAGGGGCGGGGGGGTTATGGGGAGGAACAGACTGGCTTACGGATACGTTGCTCCACCAAGAGAGTCTGGCAGTGTAAGTGCAGCAAAGCAGGCTGCATACATGCACATTTACACGCTCACTGCATACAAGAGTGCAGCAGAATCAATTTCGCCTCAAACTCACATGGGTGGGAAGGGAAGAGACAGTGAGTGAGAGAGGGGGGGAGAAGAGAGACTCCGTGTCAGAAGATGTGGATGTACGTATGTAGGTGTGTGAGCACAGACATTTGTGGAGTCACCAAATTTTTCCAATATTGAGCATTGACAAATGGTGGCCATTTAGCTATCCCTGGCATAATATTGGTTCATCTTTGACATATAGTGGACATTCCTGGCAATGGTCTGGCAATCCCTGGCATGATAGTGTTTTATTCTTATCATACCGTAGACATTCTTGATGACATTTTGGCTAAATCTATCATCACAACGGCCCATCATTGAGATATTATGGGCATTCTTGGCAACATTCTGGTCATTCAAAGCATGATGGCGGCCTTGGCCTTATGGTATTGTTCTTTTCCTATGGACATTTGACATATCGTTCAATTATTGCTGGCATAACGATGCCTGTCCTAGCAATAATTATGGCTATCCTTGGTATATTAATTCTTTCCATGACTTGTTGTGGGTAAACAACATATTAGACATCATGTCTGGGCGGAACTGTGTCTGTCCACATGTCACAATGGTGATCCTGGACTAATGGTGTCCACCTAGCATCTTGTGGACACATGTAACAATTGTCTATTCGCATCTATATTTGGTAAAATAACAGTATAGTCCTCACGGTGCTCATTCTTGGCATACTCTCGATATTGTTAACAAAAATCTCACTATCACTGGTAGAACAATGCCCGATCCTGCACATAAAATGGTCAATCTTGACAAAGCTCGGCCTATCTATGGTACAATGGTAGCCAGTCGTTAACAAATTGTGCCAATCTTGACAACATTTTGGCAATCCTTTCAAGTTTATTTAGGTATTCCTGACACAATTGTATGAACCCCAGATATTACTGTGATAATTCTGGGCATAACTATGCAAATCCCTCATAACCGACTCAGACATAATGGTGCTATCATTTACACAATGTTCGCGCTTGATGTTTTGTTGCTATCTCTTTTACAGCAGTGGCACTGCCTTCATGGTTCTAGTAGCTGAAATAATGGGTGCATTCTGAACATAATTGTGGCTATCCCAAGCATAAAGGTGGCACAGGTACAATATACTCCATGGAGTGCTGTTAGAAAACGTAAAAGAATTTTAATAAATGATTTTTAGAGGCTGGGAATAGAATCATCCTCTGGTAATTGCCTAGCAGCACCTTCTCTCAGTTGCCACCTTTATAACTGTTTTGTTCCCCCTTTCCCAACCAGCAAAAAGGGAGTGGTCCTATTGTAAAATAACTGTTCTCTCTTTTACCTTCATATGAGGGCCGAAGCCTACCTGAGGGCCAACATCTAATCTCTTTTTTTTATTTCAAAGTCTTTATTGAAATGTATTATCATAAACCTAAACACAAGAAAATACAACGAACATGTTCAACATAATATAAAAACGGTAGCAATAGAGTTACAGGACTGACAAAACAAAAATAATAGAAAAACAGTTCAGTATAATAACACTGTAGCAAACCATGTGCATTGTTATGATAGCAAACCACTAGTATGACAAGGGGGTGGGGGTGTCTCAGAGCAGAAAATATAGTGTGTGTGCATAACTTAAGTGAGAGCGTTGGTACTTCCTGCGAAGGTCACTTGTAGTGTAGTGGCGTACAATGTAGAAAATGATCCAGACTTGTGAGGGCCTGTGATACTTAAAAGTGGATATGGGAATACCGTAAACATAATTTAGGAGGAACCAAGCATAACAAAAGATTTAACTACCCACCCAGGAGGTGTGGCAGGGTGAAAAGCGTGGGGGCGAGAGGAGGGGGAAACCACATAATGGGGGTTTGTTAGCAACATAGGTGTCACGAATACCCCCAGTGGACTATGTTGCCCCATCGAGGGGGAGTGGTGAAGTACAATAGTGTCAGCTCCTCTTACATGTGTAGTCCAATTCAACCATGCTTTCAAAGACATGGCAGCAATGCTTTTACAGCTAGTAATTACATACCTGCAAGCTGCAGTTAATAGGATGTCTAATAGTAGCATGTCATTGGGTGTGCCCAACCGGGGGTTCTACAAACCCACTAATGAGGGAACTAAAATCCTGTTACAGCTGAAAACCAAATAATGTTGACAGAAACTCGAATATTCTATCCCAAAATAGGGAAACTGAGAGGCAGTGAAAAAGGTGTGGTAGGTCACCAATTTCTTCATTGAAGTTCCACCAAGTTGGGTTGTCTATGAGAGTCAGATTATGAAGGCATGAGGGTGTCCAGTATGTTCTGTGTAGAAGCCAGCATTTGGTTTGGGACAGGGAAAATGTTATTTTGAGAGAGACAACAGATTTCCATATCTTGTCCCATTTCTTTTGTGTGGCAAGGTTTAGGCGTGTGGAATTAGGTTGTAAAAGTTTACAGAAGTTTGAAACCTGGTGTCTGGCTTTATTGGATAAGTTGAGTAAAGCAGGAAGGGATGGGTCTTGGAAAGAGTGCTTAGATTCGGATATGCAAAGCATAAGTTTAAGGAAATCAAACAAATCTATGTCCTCTAAGGTTGTAAAGGTTTTAAATCTCCTTGAAAGTGAGCGGGGGAATTTATTGAGCCTAGTGGTTTTAGAAAGTTGATGCCTTTGGAGGACCAGGAGTTGATAGTTTCTAAAATTTGCGAGATATACCCTTCCTAGTTTGATGGGGAATTGTAGCTTTCTATAAATTGAGTCCCTAGGGCATTTATTTTGCCATATAAAATGTCCTAGCATTTTGTCTAATTTGTGATGGAATTCACCTGAAAGAGTTAGTAGGAGCATACATATAAGGTAGTTGACTACAGGTGTCATCTTAATTATCTCAATAAGTCCGCACTAGGTGATGAATTTACGGTTCCAACGGACTAATAGGTCCTGTATTTTCTGAGGTGTCTTCTTTATGTTGTGATTTGAGGTTTCTATTAGATCTGATCCTAATTCTATTCCTAAGTATTTCAGATGATGTGTTTGCCAAGCTAGGTCCGAGTCTTCTACTATCTCTTTAGAGCATATATTATTCAAACCTTTGATTTATGATTTATCCCTGTAAGGCTACTAAGGCAGGCATATCTATAAGTGCCTTTATAGATGAGCGGTCAATGTCGGTTATAATCAGGATATCATTGCCTATCCTGCCACCTTTACTGTAGTGTCACTGAAAGTGGTACCAGAGTTTAAATTATTATTCTGGATAGTGTAAAGTAAGAGTTCTAAGGCTAAGATAAAAAGGGAGGGGGAGAGCAGGCAAATCTGTCTCGTTCCTTTCTCAAGCTTAAAAGAAGAAGCAGTAAGCCCTCCCGCCCTCACCCTAGTGCAGGGATTATTGTAGAGAGCCATCATCATTTAGATAAAACATTCACCCAGGCTGAATCTCAATAAATTATCTTGAAAAAAAGTCCACAAAACTTTATCAAAAGCCTTTTTGGCATGTAGAGTGATAGCAAAAGAGTCAGAGGTTATTTTCTTAGTTCTTTCTAAATCATGACAGAATTGTTGAGTGTTGTCGTTTGACAAGCTTTTCTTCATAAATCCCACTTGTGAACCACAAATCAATTGTGCTAAATATGGCTACAGTCTTTTGGCTAAGACCTTGGCATAGATCTTAGCATCTAGATTAATTAAACATGTCTATAGTTTTTTTTTTGCCAAAGTCAGGTCCATACCAATGCTTGGAAGGACTACTATATTGACTTAAATTGTGGTACCGGAGCTAGAGCCAGAGTCTGCAAAATGATTGAATAAGTCGACTAATGGGGGGATTAGGCAGGTTGCAAATGTTTTATAAAAATCAGCAGGGAAGCCGTCCGGACCTGGGGCTTTGTTCACTTAAATGACTTGATTGCTGTGTGTATTTCTTTCTTAATAACTGCAGAGTTGAGGGTCTGTTTGACATCCTCAGATAATTGCAGTAGGTGTAATTTGTCTACGTAAGCCTTACGGTCTTCATTTGAAGGTTGCATATCGTCCTGATATAACAATTCATAAAACTCGCTAAACACCACTAAAATCTTTTGGGGGTTTGTTTGTGTTCTGTTCAATTTATTTTTAATTACAACAATACCTTTTTACTTCTGCTGTGTTTTAATTACGACATGAGCATTCTCTCTACTTTATTCACATCACAAAGTTTCAGGCTTTCAAATTTAATATTCCAGGCCCCTGCTTTATCACTCAGTGGTCTGCTGTATTCATATTTCTTTTTCTTTGAAAGGCTACCTCTAGATTATTTATGAGAGGTGTTTCAAGTTTCTTAATCTCATTTCTAAGCAGCACAGTTTATTTTAATTTCCCTTGTATACCTATCAAAGTATCTCTGGCTGTTGAATTTGGTGCATCCCAAAAGGTGGGGATGGAAATGTCAGGAGATTTATTTTCATGAATATAGTTAAGAATAGTTGTTCTTATATGGGCCCTAGCTATATCATCTTTGATCAACTTGTCATTAAAATCACCATATTCTGTTTTTGGGGTTGGTTTTAGTACCCACATTCATCCAAGATATACATGAGTGATCAGAAATCAGCCTATGGAGGATGTCCGTTAGATCAATAAGGTGAGTTTAAGAGCCCGAGATGAGTAGGTAGTTGATTTGTGAGTATGAATTATGCGGGTTAGAGAAGAAAGTATAGTTTCTTGTGTCAGGATGTTAGAGCCTCCAACAATCTTTTAACCTTAATCTGGAGCAGAGCTTTAGTAGAGATTTATGGAATTTTGAGGAGTGGCATGAGGATTTTGTCTGTCTATCCAGAATTATATCTAGGGGCAGATTAAAATCAAGACCCCCTTATGACCAGTTTGTCTCCAGGGATGTGTTTAAGGGTGTCAGCCATAGAGTTTCAAAACTCAGGGACATCAGCGTTGGGGCCATATAAATTCATGATGTGAATACATTTGTTCTTCTCACAGAGTTTTGTGATTACCCACCTACCCTCTCTGTCAACGGCATCAGATATTAATTTTAAGTCAGATCCACTGGAGATCAGAGTTATCAGCCTATTTTTTTGTTTCTAGTAGGGGAGCATACGGCTTCAGTTCAGTTGTCCATTTATTGTTAAAGGTAGTCACTTCTTTCGGACCTGTTTTGATTTCCTGTAGTAAGATTATGTCGGCCTTAAGTTTAAACAAGTACTTCTCAATTTGTTTGCATTTAACTGGATGATTAAGTCCCTTGGCATTCAGTGAAACTACTTTCAAACTTTCAGTGAGAGATGTATTAGCCATATCGATGTACTACTTGATTGGTCAGACCATTTATGAGCAGTGAAAATGATGGAGCACAATTATAACACTGGTGACCAAAGCGTTCACAGCATATTGGGTTGAGTAACAATTGTCTAGCCGCATATATAGGGCAGATATGGATCGAACGATTGTTCAGATCGAACTAGGCCCAAAAAACATGTTGGAGATGTGTTAGTAGAGTGAGCCGTGTGTTATGCTCGTACAATCCGAAGTTTGGTGTGAGAGAAAGAGAAACAAAAAACAATCGACATGGAACAGAAAGCAAACAAAAACGCATTTACTCGCCCATCCCCTCCCACCCACTCAAGGAATAGCAATGAAATTGTTTTAGACGACCGAGATGAGCCAACTCAATCGCTGCAAGTCCATTTTATCATTCCGAATCGCTACGGCTACCCAGTGATATTTTGAGGTCAGACATATGGAGGTTTCATATCGGGGTGGAAGTGCTTAAGAAAGGAATCCAAGTGGTCAGGTTTCTTTAGAAGAGAGATGGTGTTTGGCGGAGTCTAATGGTGCCTGAACCAGATTCACTCAAACCATTAGAGCTGCTTTTATATCTTGACAGGGATGATACACACACAACCATTGTGGCCATTTTGGGAGATAGCCCACTTGCGATCAAAAATGTTTTTGGACCATAATTATAGTGCGGACACGACCCACCCATCTCCAAATTACCAACTCCTGTTACTCAGACAATGCTCTATCGATCAGTGTCCCCAATGTCCAGGACTCTGCATTGCAGACCACCTAAATCCCTGTTCATGGTCCACACTGTCAGAAGTGACAGATTCAGGCTGCCATCTGCCTCGCCGTCCAAGCCACGCCCCCACAACATCTTATTTCTAAAAACCTAAAACCTCCCAGCAGAAAAAACAGATTTTATAAAGCTCATATCACAGTTTGGGGAGCAGGTTCTTGGAACAAGAAACAGAAATAACAAAGAAAAATCACTCAGTACCCCAGGTGGTGCCACGGATTCTGCACTATTTTGCAATGGAAATGTGGCCCTGGACAGCAGTGTTTTGGGAGGATGACCGTGTAGCACTAAATCTGGGCTATTCTTAAGACATTACTGTAAGTCTTTGTCTGAAGGAAACTAACTCTATTTAGAATGACACCACAAGCTATTCATTGACTCTCGATCACATTCTGCATTGTGCATCAAGTCATCCTTGTTGCCATGAATTTCATGCAACACAAACATGGTACATACCCACTAAGGAGCAAGAGAACAAGATTGGCAATACGTACAATCATTCCCTGGTTCAGGAAGTGCAACATGAGTGGGACATTTCCAGCCCTCCATGACAGTGTTATGAAAATGCTTCGTAGACAATACAATAAATTCTAATACAGGTCATGGTTGTGTGTGTGAGGGAGAGCATTACCCCAACAGCTAAACTGTGGCTGGTAGGCCAAACATTAAAAGGGAAAGAAAACGTCCCCATAAAAAACTGGGCGACAGAGATCAAACAAGACAACCCAATAACCAGGTCATCTGACAATATTCTCTTTGAGTATAAAAGGTGGCAATTTTGGTCAGATGTCAATTCCCTCCTGTGAGTGCTTGGTCTCGAAAAAGTGTTAAAAAAAACTGAGGTGTAAAACAAGCACGTAAAAGGACAGTAATATGTCCCTCACGCGCCTAACTTCTTTGATTTTCAAGTATGGCATTTTCTAGTGCTCCATACAAAGCAAGGCCATACCCCCCTATTTCACTTCACAGCTGAGGATTTATTTTAGATGCGTCCATTAACCTCAAGGTTGGACCTTCTGTAGGCAGGCGCACCACATGTGTGCCTACCAAATGGCACAACCATTTTGTTTTATTTACCAGGGACTGGGTAGGAGAAGCAACAGGCAACAGTGTGATCTGGGGCAGGCGAGAAGGGGGTGGGGAAGTACAAGAGGCCAAGGACACCTTGGGGGGAGGAGAAGCATACAGGCAACATACAGCAACAAGAAGTGCGGGTGGAAGGAAATACACATAGGAGACAGTTGGAAAACATATTCACTCCAATGGAGTGATTAACTGAAAAGAACAAATAATGACTGAAATGTAGGAAGTGGAATTATGGAAGCCAAGCAATCCAAGAGAAGGTAAAGACATCCAGATCCATGGAAGGAACAAAACAATGTTGGCAAGCTGAGAAATGGATAAGAAACAGGCAGAAGAGTGTAAACGCATGCAGTGCCTAGTAGGAGCGACCTAAAAAGACCAAAGACTAGACAATAAAAGAATGATAAACTGCCTCATTTTAGGAACACCCCTAGTCTCAGAGGTGTCTTTAAACATGGCCTTTTTATTTGAATCAATGTTAAGTATAAGGGGAATAATAGTCAACAACCACACAAAAGATACACAAACCACACCATGCATGACAGGCATAAAGCAATTTCAAACATAGAACAACTAAACCCATATGACTACATGCTTCATTGGCTTTCTCTAAACACTGCCACATAACCCATGTTATGTTCTGCATACCCCAGATCAATTATTTCGAGGTAATGCTCTTGGATCTCTGTGGAGTGCATTTCCCTATACCTGCCCTCACTATAGGAACTAGGGTACAGTTGTGAAATTTCACTGAAACAGACATACAATTTTGTAATAACATCGAAAGTAGATAGTCAACATCTGTTTTTAAGGTAGAATATAAGAAACAGGTGAAGCAAATGATTTGCTGTTCACAATAAAATAATTTGTTTGGAAGAACCTAACTGCCTTCTATTTTAGTCTTCAATTTTACAAACATGGGTCGTCTTGGAACACCAGCTTGCCAGATTATACTGCCAGGAAGATGCATGTAAACAAACAGGCAGAACATGAATGAGATGAACTTCCATAGTAGAATGTCAAGAAATATAGAATGCATGACAACGATTCTCACATGAGTAGTAAAGGAACACATCACTGTCCCAAACAGATACTGCTTTCAGGGGGCTGCTTCATTTAATCCATGCATCCTCAACTAATTTATATTATTTGGCACATAAGCATGGTTCATACTAACTATATTCTGTGTTATGTGGGACAAAGACCACTGTGTAAAAGAGAACCACTATCAATTTGATGAACCACGTCCTTTGAATAAGATGGAACCCTCTTCTATTCTCTATGCATTCTGAATGCTCATCCAAGGTCCTTGGGAACGACGGTGACAGATTCACTGTTAGTTTCCAACAATCTAGTTCAGTCATTAAAGATGGCATTAAAAAGATCACAACTTAAGCAAGACTTTTGCACTTGGTAAACATTCCATCACTGGGGTTCATGTGTTTGTCTATTCAGGTACATGCTCTATTCTTCTTCAAGGTATATGTTTTACAAGGTGGCTGAAAGAGTAGTTTGTTCTTTATCTGTGATACATAGGTACAGCATAGGTACAGTGCCTGAGCACTGCAAATCTATTCTGCTCATTACCAACCTCACATCAATTATAGCTGCAGAACACCGGCACTCCATGTTTAAATTATGGCTTTCAATTACACACGTTATGTCCTTGTTTGCTGCCAAGCCAAATGATATAGCTTTTTGGATGCTCTTAAACATAAAACGCTTCATCCTTTCAGTGCCATAAGGTAAATATTCTCTAAAGATTGGAACTCTATTGCACAATTTAACATGGCTCAGTTTGAAAGCACCAGGAAGCACATTTTCTGTAAAGTTTCACAAAAAATAAAAACCAGAGGTAGACTAATTGCTTGGTGTCCTTTTTATATGTGATATTCAATATTAAGAAGCAATGTTATTGGCAGCATTCAACTCTGACATTCAATCCATTCCTATGTTAGCTGGACGCTTGGTATTCCTAGTCCGTTTGATGAATTTAGCAGATAAACACTTTATTTGTCTGTGCTTAAGCATATTCCATGATCTTTTAGTGCCCCTAATGCGATTTTCTTTTGTTGAGAAACCCAATAATAAAGATTATAAAGAACGAGATTTAAAGAAAGTGTTGTGCGAATACGTGTGCAATGCACTTAAATGTGCACATTTCATGGACATCTAAAATCTACTTCAGAATCTGAATAATCCAGAACGAGTTAGACGTTAATGAAGTAGTGTGCATGTCAGTGTTAAAAGGGACCAAATGTACCACTAAACCAGAATAGTTTGTTTATGAGTGCCTATGGACAAAAACAATAAAAACAACTTTCTCTTGAACACCAGTTTTGGGAAATGCTACTTTGGGGGACACACCATTTTTACTCCACTCCTTAAGCACCTGGCCTGCATACGAATACTTGCTTTTTTCAGGTATTGAAAATTAACATATGTCATTCCGTTCCCCTAGGTCTTCATTATACCTCAAAGGCCTACCCTGCATAGCTGTCTTATTCTGCACCAGGTTCGTTTTTCAGATTTGAAGAGCGCTTTCATTTCCACCCTGCTTGCAAGATACATATTTCCATCAGTACTGTTGAATGCTGCTGTACTTCAAAGGTAATGAACATATTCCAATAAATGCCGGCATCAAAGATTTGGCAGGTGGGAAGAGAGAGAGAGAGATGAGGTGCTGAACTGAATATCACCCAATGCTAATTGAAATATGGATTTAAATGTCCTTGTTTTTTTGTTAAATCATTACTGAAATAACACTTCTTTGGAATCCAGCCCAGATGAGGGTATCACTGTTCCTTTTTAAAAATGATGCTTAACACATTTAATTCAATAACAGCTACTAAGGGTTCCCATAATTAAGATAAAACATTGCAATCTCTGACAATGAAAATCTTACACAATACATTACCTTCCGCCTCGAGCGCTGTAAGGCACTACATGGATTCCCAAAGGCCCTCCATCGTTCGAGACTTCCACAAGCTTTAACATATCACTGTGAGACAATGATGAATGAGGGAGCATGAACATGTACAGCAAATGAGCCAAAACAGACACATACAAAGAAGTCTATTTCAGAACATAACAAAAAGATGAAGCAAACGATGCCAAACATACCTGAATATTAACCTGATGGCATGAAATGAAAACAACCAAAATGACTCAAATAATAAATGGCATCTAAACACATTAATCAGTTCTTTGTGTTAACAAATTCATGACAGTCAGCAGGAAAAAAACAGATGTAAACATTTTTTACACTGTTATCTTAAGACAGTGTACTTGACATTTTTCTGAATTGCAATTTCTAACAACCAAGCTTTCCTACTAAAACATAATGCAAAATGTAGATAGCAGCAATTATAATTATAAAATAAATATTGTAATACTATTCACCATAAATTAATGTTCTGTTTTTGATGAATAGTATTCTATTAGATTTACAGATTAAGACCCCGCTTCAACTCCCATCCCACTCTATGTAACCTTTAAGGGAGGCAGTCTTTAATTTCTTGGGATCTTGTGTGCATTCAATTGATGACATGTTCTCTCAACAGCAACTTGCCCAGTCCTCTCCAGAGGCATCTTCCTAAACCCAAAGGAGTCTGTTGATGCGGTCACTTGAGAGTACTGCCTATCGAAGTAAGGGGCAGGATCCTCAGTATATGAGAGGCTCCAGAGGGCCGAGCATGGAACTGTGTTGTCAAATTTTAAAATCAACACCACCTATCCAGTAGCTCCAATAAATAAAAGGACCGCTAGAATTGTGTTTTTGACTAACAATCATTGAAAAAGTGTTAGATTCTAAGAATGTGATATTAAAAAAATATGTATTGTGACCACCGCTAAAGGTTATTATTAAAATCATTAAGCCAAACCCAATATTCCTAGTGAAACATACCTGCCTCTTTAGGGTATGTTATCTTAGCTTATGAGCGAAACCGGCGCATAGGATGTAAACTATTATTTCAGACTTATTTAACATTATTATATATGTAGCACTCGCTACAGAGTTAACTGCCTTGCATTGACTCATTGGATTGGCCAAGCTGTGCAGCATATAAGATGCTCGAAACAAACTGCATAGGGACATTAAACAGATGGAGACAAACATACGGTGGAGGCTATAGAAGTTCCTCATAGTTTTTACACATACTTTACTCAGTTTTATACAATGCTTATGAAAGACAAAAGAATCTTGGATCCAAGAAGGACTGAGCAACTATTCCCTGCAGTTCGTCAAATATGATCAAGAACAACTGTATCTCATGTGCGCCCTCTGATACCTGTCCTCAGTGTAGTCACCCTGGAGCAGATTTCCTCCCCCTCGACTGAGGCTGCTGTATGGTACAAGACTTTGGAACCAGGTTATGAGCAAGTTGGGGCGAATCACCTCCCTGCGGGTGGTAGTGACTCTACAATGCGGCTTACTATCCAACATCAAGAAGCCCAAAGGTCGAAAGATGGTCTGTAAGCTCATGCAATTAGCACTGGTTATTGCTAGACACAGGGTGGCCATTATGTGGTAGGGAAAGCGCGCACCGAACTTGAATCATTGGCGCAGGGATGTGGCAGAGTGGTCATTAGCCTAGGAAAGGCACATGAAGCAAACCAGAGGAGACGACAAGGTGGGGAAGGACTTGGAGGTATGGCAAAGCCTGAGTGACAAACTTCTGACCCTGATGCAACAAGTGAGGACAATGACAGTATTACTAGCTCTTCTGGGAACAACCAGTGACACATGGGCGGATCAGACCTGGGGCGGGTGCGGATGCTTATATCATAGAATGGAGTGATTGCTTCGCATCCTGCTGTACTGAATGTGAATGTACCCACCAGCTGTAGACAGGTGTGGGCTCCTACTTAGCTAACCATGCACTGTGTTTGTAACTATTACCACTGCCAAGTTATGTTTAATAGAAATGACAAAGATGTTAAAAAAATGATCAAGAACGCTCTTAATGGTTTAATAATATCAGACATGCAGCATTTCTTAGTATGTTTCAAAGAAACTACAACTTTTTGGCTAGTCAGTTTGGTGCACTAAACATGGAGAAACAGTCAACTAAGTCATGTGTTCTTTATTTTAAGGAATGGCCCATTTACATTAGTTACCCTACACAAGGGAGGTATTCTCATTGATTCTAAACTCGGTATTGTGTAATGTGTGGCCTGTTTAACAAAACCCCTTTGAGTTGCTTATGTGTGCAACATTAGATCAAAATTGGCCTTCAACTCTTTGAAGAGGCTACTTACAAAATGTTACTACACCCAACATACTTGCTGTGCTTTCCCAGCTTGTACCCTTGTCAAACAAAGCAGCTATTACATCAAACACATAATCGAGTGCATGAAATTATGTGAGGAAAATATTCCTATTGAATCAAACATGCTATGCATTAATGAATTCGGGCTCACTAAACTCAATATATTTCATTTCAGAACAATATGACATTTCTAACAGTATCACAGCATGATGAAACTACCTCTAATGAGGTATGTCACTAATTTCCTTGAATAGTCAATTCAAGGTTGCTGGGCATGGTAAATCCTAGTGTCAGAGAGAGACCTCTCAGGCACTCACATGGACTATTGTGAAGGCTATGGGACTGACCATTGTCTTTTACTGCTCTAATTCGGTCATTAGAGGGAGGCTGACAGCTCTGTTGTATATGACCTTGGAACCAACACGCACTATAAATTGACTTACTCCAAGTGCAATGTATTATCTGCTCCAGTATCTGCGTGACCAACTGGCTCAACTCTGCCGCTGTCTTCCTGTGTTCCATCTTCCTCCTGGGAAAAACGACAAAGTACACGAGTTATCCGTACAAAGGTCTGCCAATAAATGAAAAGTATAAACACCACTCTGCATTACCTATTTTTGCCATTTACCTGTTTAATCTAGGTTAAAAAAACATAAGATAATTTATACCACAACTTACTCTTTGATGTCTTATCTTATAGGTGGACAACAAATTCACAATAGGCCAGGTAGCCCGATACTCACACACATATAATACTAAACAAAAACTAAATAGTTGGTCCTTCAGCCATTGTTTTACTGATACATGTGCATACAATTTTCAGCTCTGATAAGCCTCACACAAATGTGTGGAATTGAAAAAACATCAGGTTTTTTAAAACATGGGATACCTCATAAATGTATTTGCCCCTTAAAAAATGCAGCGTGTCCGTTTGGCACCACAAATGGACAAGATGCATTTTTTTAGGGGGCAGAATATTGCAGGGTTTTTAATGTATAAGACCTCTGATAAAAGACTCTTTAACCACGTTTGGGCCAATATTACATCAGGATTTGAAATCTAGTGAGGCGTTGATTTGTACACTAGTCTGCACATCTACTTAGGGACTGAAAGTAGATAGAAAGGAATAGTTCCAGGGTTGGCAATGAAATGTGCCCTGAGAATGTGGACATTTGACAACTAATATATTTAGGCTTTTCACCGATGTCTCTCCAATCTCTTCTGACACTGTAAAATATTGAAAATGTAGTCCTAGAAATTGAAGAAGCAAAGCATTTTGCAGGGTGCGGAAAGTGAAGTTGCAGTCAATGCAAATTTTCACATGGGCAAATGTGCGTATTTGCTCATGCGTAAATGGAATTGATAAAAGTTTGTTAGGAGTGTGGTTTCCGCCCCTACATCAGTAAACACTTGTGAATTCCTGAAAGCTGCAAACTTGCATCAAGGCAAGGGCAAATATTTGCAGTTGCACCTTTGTACTGTAAGAATCAAGTTCCTCATTTTCATAGTGCCTAAAACTGTTTTATAGTATTTACCCATTATTAATCTTTGTTTTAAATATTGGCATGCTTCAAAGACGATTAACTTAATGATATTTAAAATTGCTCACAAGTTGAGCAATAGTTTTGTACCTATTTGCAATTTAGTGTGTACATTTTATTGGGAAATCTTGCTTTCATTCTGCAGCTGGATAGAGTATGGTTTTCTAACAACAAAGGTGGTCCCTAACGGGGGAAGTATAACCCTTGACTGGCAAATAGGACCATGTAGTGTCTCTCGCCTCAGTAACATTAATCTTCAAGAAGACCGGCTTCAAGCCGTGAACCGCTGTCCAAGGATGCACAAAGTGTAACTATACCTCGATGAGGCTGTGCATGCTTCCGGTCTTCTTTTTTCCACACACACTCTTAGGATACGCCAAATGCATGCTTCTAACAGTTCCTACCCTCATTTCAACAATTTGATATTTTGACTCCCAGTGCCCGATGCCTAACCTCATGCATATCATATTGATTGATTGGTGGCAAATCTCTAGTTCAGGAACCACGCTATGCCCCGCATGCATACTACAATTTGATCACATGAATAGATTAAATAGGTCAATTAAAAGCAAGAACATGGTGCAGTTGTAGATTCAATCTGCAGAAGAAATACTGATTTATATTATATTTTTCTTGTCAAAAATACACTCTGTGAAAATGTAAATGTTGGCATGACAACAGTTATTATTTTAACATTAAATTCAACAGGTGTTTGAACACCAAAGTATTTGTAAAATAACTTTTCCCTTTGGAAGAGAATAAAAAGTAACAGTTCACATTTACAAGAAAAAATATTACAGGAAAAATTCAGCGCAGTACGGTGGTCTTTTGGCAATGAAGTTGTTCAAAAAATATGTGTTCCAACAGATATATGTTAACAATATAACATTCCAGGCACTCTCATGCTCTGCCACTACAGCCCTGGGACTATCTGAACTAAATAGTAACAGATCTTCTCCAGGTCTCCTTAAAAATCAAGATTCCTTCTAGGGGCCCTTTTTTAGTCCGCTTTCATAGGGAAGCCCCCTTTGGTAAAAATGGTTTCTCGGCTGCCATGCATAAGTCCATGTTCCTACTCCAAAGTGTCAGGATTGGGTATACTGTCATGCCCCCATTTTCAGCTATACCCGACGGGTTACCATTGTGCTAGTTTATCTGTCTCCTATTTAGTCTTTTATTTGGTCCCAAACATTGCCACAGGAGGGCACAGTGTGTCCTTTACTAAAAGAATGGCGGCCAACTCTAAATGAACCTTCAGCCAAAATGCAGCCACATCAGGGGTTTAGAGGAGTTTCATTATTGGGAGAATCATGCCATAGGTTGTGCCATATTTTGTAAGTGAATGGTTGGCAGTGTTATCCTAATTATTCTCACTCAAAATAAGTGTATATATGTATAATGGCAGATATCGTTCACAGGCTAGAATCTACAAACTACACAATCACTGTTACGCCACATGATCTACTAATCAGATAATCAGGTCAGAAAATACTTTAAGATATAGTCTGGTAGTAACCATGACTGCTGTCCCCCCGGAAATGCAAAAAGGCATGCAAAATACAGCACAAGAGAGTCAGATGCACACTGTGGAACCTCGCAGAAAAACGTTAAACACAGATTCTTCTATGCAATAAACGTAACCATAATGGTATGGCCAAAAATAAGCAGTTCAATGAAAGATATATTTGGAAAAGTAATAAAAGTAAACAATACAATTAGGGTAATTTTAAGGTGTTTCACTTTCCTAAGTGGTGTACATTAATACTTTCTTAGCAAACTGCTTGGGTATCAATGTACACAAACCATCAAGCCAAAGTTCACTTAGCAGTCCAATGTGATTTTCCAGCAATGTTTTACTCCATGGCACTGACATAAGTACAGACACTTTAGTAATGATTTCACTTCTGCATCTATGGAGACACGTTTATTGGCTAGCCAGGTCTATACCAAGTGCTGTATGCCATTATTATGGTCACATGGCTGATGGCATAGTAGCTAAGCATGTCATCGCATTAAAATGAGTTTAGATGGTATAGCATCGCCAACATGAACATGTTTGACTTGGGGCAAATCAGACATCCTACAAATACAGATTAGATTAATTTAGCTAAACAGATTTTACTACCAGGGTTTACTGGCTATGTACTCTGCAGTATAGCAGCACCTTAGTAATACACACAATTACCATTTCCACAATGAGGCCTTCGGTATTTACAAAGATACTGCTGTTGGACCACAGGATTCAGAAAGAAGGAAAAAAGAACCCGCAATAAAATTATCATTTAAAGGATCTGTTCAAGTTAGCAAATTCTACCAAATATTTCATTCTGGGGATAGCTTTTGAAACTTTGTTGCTGCTCCTATGAGATCCACAGTGCCACGTGCTATAGCTTGAATGGAAAGGTTCACTGTATCTAAGCAGACTATAATGATCAGGGTTTTGAAGGACTGTTGCTCTGGTTGTATAAAAGAAGTAACTTCTGGGCTTGAAGCGCCTGAAAACTAGATTAAAATGTAATTGATCTTAAGGTTTGCTCTGTTGCCTCTTCAGGAGTTCCGCATTAAAAAAAATAGAGGCGAGAGAGGGCATGCACATACAGGAGATGGATGTATTTTGTCTTTGCACTTATTTGGCTGGTTTTATTAGCATAGAGAATTAGCAGAGGAGAAATTATTCGGCCAGCCTAATTGTGATAATGGAGTGGAAAATGGGAATCATACTCAAAATATTTTCAGAACTGAGTAAGCTGCAATACTGCCGAGATAGCACTGGACACCAGGCTATAACACCCGAAATAAGAAAAGCACCTCAGCAGAAGCATACTGAGGTCTTTATGCAGCACAGTTGGTTTGTCCCACACCAACACACCAGTTACAGCACCAGCCTTCCTAGGACTTATCCATTCCTCTTAAAAGTATACTATGTTCTCATGACATTGACAAATACTTTGAGATTATCTGGTACTCATGTCAGACCTCTCTGCAGTCACTAACATGGCTGGGCCTTACACTCTGATCAACACTTTGGTCAAAAAATGGCACCTGTTGTAAAGTCCTTCAGCTGTTCAAAACCTACCTGAACATCATATCCCACCCTGTTCCAATGTCGAAATATCAGTAACCTGCGGTATGCTACAGATCTATCTTATCTATTTTATTCTTTATCCTCTGTATGGATCATCTGGAAGTCATTTTGATCAACAAGAACATCCAGCTCAGTTAAGTGTGTGGATGACACCCAATTCTACTTAAATGTCACATCAAGAATGACATAATTTGGCCTCACAGACTGGTGAATCGTCTTCAATGTGTGGAATCTTATGTTGTACATGAACATTCTGAAGGCAGGGTTATTGCTAATCACCAGCAACAAACTTCAGAACGGGGTGTGACTCCAATCAACAAGCAGTGACTGCTTCACCCCCAACTTGCAAAAGTACAACCAGGAAAGGAAAAAAAGACACAGACCATCTAGCACCAACTCCGTATGCTTTGAAAAGTCAGCACTTTTCTCCTTGACCCAGAGACCTCTGAACAACCATACATGGCTATGGGCCAGGCAGATCCTCTGTTTGTTTTTTTGTTTTTTAGTAGAATGGCAAGTAGCCTACCACTTAACTCCGACCATACTAACAAAGCCGGTCTCAAATAGTCTTGTCTGTGACAAACTGTTAAAAGGTAATAATTCGTTATTTTCCATTGGGTTCAGCTAAAGTTTTGACTGTAGCTATCTCAGCAATACTGCACCTAGCAGAGTAAACTTTAAAAAAAAAAAACATTGAAAGCATTGGCGTTCACGTATCAACCTTTATACGTGTCCCTGGGCACGGAGATCCATGCTCTTGAAAATTCACAGCCTATCCCGAAGAACTCAAACTCAGTGATCCTGAAACTCATTATGAAATACAAGACATATGTTGCTGCTGTGCTTCATGTCCTACAACTAAACAAAAATGGAACGGCTTTCATAGGTAGACAAAATGTGGATCAAAGTTACAATCTCCAATTTCATGCCTATTCGGATCCCTGGCAAAACAAATGGTATATTCCTGGTGCCTTAGAGTGGTATCGATAACGTGCAAAAAGCTTATAAAGCAAATTTTCCACTCATTTCACCTCAACATCAATAGAAAGACAGGCAAACTCAGGTTCCACCTAACCATGCTCAGGAAAATTACCCCCCATTGCAAAGAAATACAAGATGGTGACTTATCTAAACAATGCTTTCCTCAAACAGCCTGGAGGACGCATGCTTTAACACACTGTTGTTCAGAAGTTCAAGTGAAGCACCTTCGGTATGACTGACTAACTATTGAACTGTATGATGTGCTAGCATTCCAGCTTTCTTCAGGCTGGTGACCTCACAAATTTAGTTTTTATTCAACAATTGGTAATCATGTTATGCCACCTGATGCTTACGTGACAGTTCATGTTGGGCCAATGTGCAGCTCTACAAACCAATCAACACTTCGAGTTATTACTAAAAAGGTCAATATGCTTACCAACCACAACAGGCAACATATTTTATCGTGATTTCGCTATATGCAGCAATAAACCCTCAGACACGTCAAAACATTCAAATAAATGAAAAACAACACAAAATAAACTTTACCTGAACATGATCAAACCAAATTGTTAAAACCAATGTCATATATTTCTTGAAAAGTATCACTGTCAAGGAGCCCTCAGAGATGAAATTCCTTCCTTACTAATAGTCTTTCGGCCTCACCACCAATGCTTTCAACAGAAAGCACTCCGCAACTGTGCAGTATTTTAACCATGCCTGCTGACCCAGCTAACAGCAAAACATCTAGGGCTAAAGAGCATTAAAAATCCACACAAGTGATAGCAACATTCTATATAGAAAACACGACACATTACTAACAGAAGATGTACACCAGTATGCTTGAAAGCATTCCCAATCTGAACATAAAAGAACAGAACAAAAAGACTCATTTCCTTTTACAAAGAAAAAAACAGTAATGGCACAAATGAATTTATTTTATTTTACTCTTACACTGGCTTACTTTAGAAGGAAAACAGAGATTAGATGAGGGTCTTTGGTATTTACTTGCATTGTAGCATCCATATATTATGCATTTTTCAAAATGTTTATAAAATGAAATACAAGATGCTTCCTCAAACATGGAAAATATACTTCATAATAATTTTGTTTTCCTGACGCTATATAGACATATTCAAAATATCAGTCTGGCTTGGTGGACATCCCATTTCAGGTATAGCCTTTTAAATATTGGACTGTAATCCCTCGTCCCCTGCATAACGAAGGTAATGAGAGATATGAAGGCCATCGAGATGTGGATCTAACCCATTAAGGCTAGCGTCATGATGCTCTACTGTACTACAGCACCATAAAGAATTGTGGATCCAAAACAACTGGAACCATCAATGTATACTGAGTTGATTAGAAGTCTCAAAGTAACTGTTCAGATTAAGGTGCACTGCCGTTTTTACATTTTAACTCGTTATATTGTTTTTTCATTGTTAATAACCAACAAACATTAGAATCGACCGTATGTTTGGTCATAAGGCGGAATACTGTGACTATAACCACTGTATTTGTAGTCTTACGTCTTCCATTCCACTTGTTGCATAATGGTTCTTAGCATTCTCTACATGACAAATGTAAAACAAGAGTTGTGTGCAGGGGTCGACTGGCGTTTTGCTTCGTAGCGTAGGAGGTACATTAATTACAGTAGCGAGATTCCCAGACACTACTTAATTCACTCTCACCCCATGCCTTGACACAGAATATATTCAGGCCCCCATGGAATTATGCGGCATGGCCAAATTATGCTGCATGGATCATTAAATTATAGGACAACAAAGGGCAAATTATCCAGAACAATGCAGCTTATTTTGTGATTTTTACACACGTTAACACTGTCTGGGCAAAGGTTTCATGTGATTAGTGCCGGTTTAACACCCAAATACAGCACGAAGCAACAGAAAGGTACCCATTCAACCTTTCAAAAGGGCCTTCAAGGGCAAGGCAGCACGCTCGGCTGCGTTTTAGAACCTTTTATCCGTTTGCGCTAGAAAGATTTTTTTTAAAAAAAATCTCTAGAAATTATGCTGCAAATGACGAATTACTTGGGAAATGTGGCAAAAGTGGCTGCGAAATCACACAATTCCAGTGGCCCTGGGTGTATTTTAAAAACAAGCAAAAGCAAGAGCATTAGAGGACAACTGAAAAATAATAAACTATTCGTTTAGAGGAGTCATAACAATAGGTGAAAATAGGCTCAAATCACAGTGGCGATAATGAAAGTATAATACATGGTTCCATGTATTAGTGTAACACTGTTGTATGTATTTCGAAACCATGTAAACGTGATGTTCAACATTTAGTTTTATTACACATACATTTATTACTGTAAATTAAAACGAGCAGTGACAGGCGATGAATTACAGGACCATGGGTTTGTGTGTGTGTGGAGGGGGGTGGGTACCCCCGCACTGCACTACTGCCACCTTTTCAGAACACCTGGGCTTCTTCCATACAGGTATTGCTAGAGCACGTACTGAGCCAGATTATGGGCGTGATGTGTTGAACTTAACCTATTAAATGTTAATGCACTCTTCAACCCTCACCCCCATATGAATGGCAGCCGTACATATTATTGTAGTTATTTATTTAATGTACGCCATTCAAATGTTACCCATGTCTGAAGGGTGTTGTGGGGGTAGAGACACAAAGGTTTTGATGGGCTACCCTGTAGGAGTCAAGGCCTACAGGTGAGGTTCATGTAGGAAGCGAGCTGTCGGGTTCCTGTGGGTAAGAGAACTGGCCAGCAGCACCCACACATTTGGAACTTCCCATAGGCCTAAAACATATGAGCTGACAGTACACATGTCTGTTAAAGCTTTGTGTTACAATAAAGAAACCAACCGCAGTATCAGAAAATCCCTATTAACGTTACTTTTATTTTCCATCAGCTTAACCAGGCCTCAAAAAATGTATAAAAGTGGCATTTACCAATAAATAAGATGTCATGCTTGGAGATACAATTGCCATAGTGATGAAGACTGGTGACGGACAAGGACTTCACTGACATCCCTGCGACGAAGTCTCGCCCACATCTGGTTCGGCATTGCACATCTGGAGATAATGCAACCATCAGGATGTGCACAAATGAGGAAGAATAGAAGATGCTGAAACAATGCCCCCTGTCATTTGCATAAACAGAGCTGATCTGGTGTGTGCAGCTGATGGCATTGGCACCTTCCCCAATAAAGCGGTAGAAATCAGAGGACAATATGAGACTAAGCAATGCAGAGGCAGTGCCGGATCCGCCCTTGCACAAAAACACAAATCAGATGCATTGTACTGGGAGGTCACACTCCTAACGAACAGCTGCCTTCTGCTGAGGTCACATTGTGCAAATCCTATTGAATTTTGTGTTTCATTGTTAGCAGATGATAAAATGCAGCTGCCCCCTTTGTTTTCCAAGAAGTGGTTGGAAAGGAGGGGGATTGGGACTGGAAGAGACCCTGGTTTGCCACAAGTTAAGCCTACTGTTCTCACAATGGAGCAGCTTTGAGAAGGGAAGTGGTTGTGTACAAACTGATTCTGCAGATAACATTACTGTGTTCTGTTACTTCATGTAACAAATAACTTTCATGAATCATGTAATTAGGGTCACTGTGGTGCATGTGTAATACTTATTGCACGTAAAGCCAAAACGATCTTTGGTTTGCAATAGATTTTTTGGGATCTTTCATTTTCATAGTTTATAACATTATGATTTATTTCTGCCCATTAGGCCAAAATGACTTTCATGTGTTATTTAAAAAACAGCATCTGCAAGTATCACTAGACACACATGGATGCGGAAAATAACCTGGATAACAAATATTAAGGCATGTGGATGAAAAAAAAGAACGGAGGTCTACACATTTGAAAGATTATTCATTCCTCAAGCAGGGGCTTCCTCCTGCTCATTCATTATAACCTCCTCCCCTCCCACCAAATCAAACCTCCATGTACAACCACACAAATACCCAGCCCAATGTGAGCCTCAACTGGGTTCTCCAACCTACTTCCAATACTTGTCTCCTATTCCCAGCATCCACCTACCTACCAGTGCCCCACTGACAGCCTACAAGCATAAACTCCCTACTAGCAGTCAATTCCTCTCCGATTTCCCAGTGTAAGGTCTCACTACCAAATTCTATGCATCCCAAGTATACCTCCATTTACAGCCGCACAAATCCTATTTCTCTCACACTAACCCCTCATTCCTATCCTACATTCTCCCACCTGTCTGAGTATCAGCCCTGAATTAATGTCTCTGTAACTGTACCTACTGTGCTGAGGCTTTGCCCACATGGCCACTTCTGTCCGACAGCCGGCTTGCAGACATTGTGTAATGTGTATTGTGTAATGTTGCATGATTTCATCACACATTGGGCTAAACTCTGCTTTTTCTCAAGAGTAAGTTGGTAAGATTACACTTCTGCTGTGGGCCGCAACACCCACCTGTCACCTTATACAACCAAACCATACATGTATGATTTTATGTTGTGGTATACAATAGCCGTGTGTCTTCTTGTCTTCTAGCTGAGAGCATGATCATTAATAGCTTTTGACCAGTCCAACCACACTGCCTTGTGCAGAGTAAGCACACCTTTGAACATAACTCTGCTAAACCAACCTCTTGAAGCAAATAAATCCTTCCTTCAGGTGTTAGTTGGCTACAAGCTGCACATTAGAACTACAAGGAAAAGAAACACAGAGGATGCTAAACGATTTATAGTAGAAAACGTATGTCTTTAGGAAGGCAAAATCTACCACTATTCATTCACACCGACACCACAAACAATACCCCTCTAGTTTTATTTAATGATTGTTAAGTTCAGCAGTGCAAGGGAACAACGTCATCCATTCAGTTAAAGCAATTCTATAAAGGTGGAGATTTTGCACTGTAAGCGTAAAACGCACATCAGCACCATCAAAAGTAATCACTAACTAACAAAATAAAGCACATCCTCTTTCTTCCACTATTTATGTTTCCATTAAGCAGGACATGCACAAGCTGTGGTTACCACTAGGTCCAAAATGATTCCTGGAAAAAAGACACCAGTAGATCTGAGCTCCCCAAGAAAGTCGCTCAGAAACCATCAATGACACAGGACACTACAGAGATCCTAGGTCTGAAGCTCTAGATTATAGCAATTGAGTTGTTCAGTCATTTACTTTTGAATCCTGATATCCAAGTCTCCGGACTCCAGTACCAGTTGAATTACCAGCTGATTCCCAAGTTTGGGACCCAGGCACATATTTTATTCTGATCCGGGGCTTCAGCATTAGCTCTAGTTTCCTTAGTCTCGAACTGTCTCGCTTTACCAAGTCTGGTCGACTCACCTGTAGTTCTATTAATAAATCACTGAGGCTTTCCCCCTTAGGAACTTCACTAACATGTTCTTTTTGAATTTTCGTTTCCAAGGGTCCTGTCTGGCCCACTTGGGCACCTATATTTTAGACCAGCTTGCACCATCTTTTACATTCATTTTGAGACTTGTCAGTGCATTGAGAGGAAGGAAGAATGCACCTGTTCCCTCACAAACATAAATAAATGACTGCCTTAATTCAAAACCGACCATTAACGGAACCTTCCTTTCTTACACTCTACAAACAAGAAGAGTATCCAGAAAATATTCAAACAGTTAATATGTTTTTGAAGGTGTAATACTGCAAATGGCATTATCAGAAATCCACTTAGGGTGTCAAAAGAAAGATCCAGAATGGATTGCTAACTGCTCACTACCAAGCACTGGCAAAGCCAATATTACCACCTTTATAATTAGAGTGTCAAACTATCGACTAGGGCCAAATGTTTGTTTGTAAAACACTTCAAACCAATGGAGACAAACACACCGATATCTTGAGGTAGATCAAAATTGTACCCTGAATAAATAATTTCAATCTTTATAACAGGCAAGATTTATTTTTTAAATAATTTTCATTTAAGAAATGGTGAAGAGAACTGAAATAGAATAAGAACTTTTAAAGGAAAATGCCTACCTAATTTACTTCATAAAGGATTCGGAATACGGACACATGTTTAAAGTAATTTGGCCCGCTGCAATGTGCTTCTCAGTCACGTTAATCACACCTTCTGCCTCAAGTAAGTGCAAAAACCGGCCCCTATGTCATAAAAACATTTGTGTGTCAAAGCCTGAGCTTTTGTGTAATGGGTGGACTGCTGGAGCTATAACAAAAACAACTGTCAAAGCCTACTCTTCAGACGTACCGTGGCAAAATATACCAGTTGATGAGCTTTTCCAGACAAACTGGGAACGGTAGGGAGCAACACAAAGCATGGGAGGCAAGTATTTGAGGAGGAAGCATCACAAGTGGAGAGAGCATGAAAACACATGCACTCTTATGGAGAGCTGAATGAAAAAGAAAAACTAGTTCCCTAAATTTGAGCAGTAGAAGGATACAGGTCAGCCAATAGAAAAAGATGGTAAAGAGGACATGCTCCAGAGGAGGAACAAACATATGAACTTGACTGACAGCAAGGCACGATTTATTAAGAAGAAAGCAAATGAGAGTGAGAATAAAGCCAAGCAATGGTAAGCAATGGGCACTATGGGGGTGATTCTAACTTCGGCGGGCGGCGGAGGCCGCCCGCCGAAGTTCCCCCACCAAAACACCGCTCCGCGGTTGAAAGACCGCTGAGGGTATTTTGGGATTTGCCCTGGGCTGGCGGGCGGCCGCCAAAAGGCCGCCCGCCAGCCCAGGGCAAATCAACCTTCCCACTAAGATGCCGGCTCAGAATTGAGCCGGCGGAGTGGGAAGGTGCGACGGGTGCAGTTGCACCCGTCGCGTATTTCAGTGTCTGCTAGGCAGACACTGAAATACTTTGAGGGGCCCCCAGGGGCCCCGCGGCACCCCCTACCGCCATCCTGTTCCTGGCGGGCGAACCGCCAGGAACAGGATGGCGGTAGGGGGTGTCAGAATCCCCCATGGCGGCGCAGCAAGCTGCGCCGCCATGGGGGATTCTAAGGGCAGCGGTAAACCGGCGGGAGACCGCCGGTTTACCCTTTCTGACCGCGGCCGAAACCGCCGCGGTCAGAATGCCCTGCGGGGCACCGCCGGCCTGTCGGCGGTGCTCCCGCCGACCCTGGCCCCAGCGGTCTGAGACCGCCGGGGTTAGAATGAGGGCCTATATGTCTTACAGCTTGATCCACAAGAGACTTTCACCCAAAGACCGCTGAAAGCTGTATGTTAGGTGAGACCTAAAAATGGACCAAGAACCTTGAGCAAAGGTAATGAAAAACAGCAAAAGGATGGGGAGGTTTTTGCAGGCCTGTTCCTGAGAAAAAAATAATTAGGCTCACTGTGACCTGTGACCGCACGTGTGCCTACTCAGCATGAGACATGTCCAGCACCCTCCTTCGCACTGTAGATATGTTGAAGACTTAGGTCGCTTTGGCAGTGAAGTGCAGTAATTTCGGGGTGGAACTATGAATTATGAACAAGAGAGAGAAAGAAAGATTGCAATGGTTGGTAATACACCTCATTCACTTAACCTGGTCATATGCTTTACCTTACGCCTGTCTTACTGTGTATACGTACAAGAGTTTATGAAGGGTTTCCACACCATTGCAATTTGACGTTATTTATAGAACCCAAACAAGCTGCTTACACAGCTAGGACCCAAGCACTTCCTGACACTAAAAGCTTCCAAAAATGTAATAAAACAACTTTAAATGGTCATTTATTATCATTATTCTGAATATATGATTGTTTTGATAACATTTAGGTTGTTGAATTATTCAGTATTGCACAACTGAAAACAAGTACTTCAAGAATTGAAGTTGGATAGCAACAACGTTTCTGTTGGCACAAACGTGTTTTCACTAAAAATTGCTTATTTCCCACACAGTTTAATGATGTGCGGAATTTTAAGCTGAACATTATTAACTGATATGGTGAGAGGAAATGAAGATAATGTTCTTTGCCAATTGCTGTTATTTCCCAAAATAGCTGACAAGAGCATCTGGAAGAAAACAGCTCTATGAGAAAAGGAAGAGGCTAAACCTGGCCTGCGTCCCATGAAAGACAACCCTGCCCCCATACGGAGACACAGCTATCATTAGTGCATCAGGTGCCGCGGCACCCGGGCCTTGGGTGCCCACTGCGCGCCCATTATGCCAGACTTGTATTATGCCCTGCAGCACCCTTCCTAGGCCACAACCCTCACAAGTGGAATTTAGTGGGCACATAATATAGGGAAATATTTACTATCTTTACTGTAACATAAATGCTACGAGGAAGTATTTCAGAACAATCCTGAAATTAAGAATACATACAGTGGGCTGTCAGAGAGGACAGCCGCTGCTCTGCCTCTGAATATTTAGGTTTCTGAGCACTTTGACCCAGCACAGTATTCCAGTGTCTACTTTGTACCTGTAGTTGAAGATGGTGGGCCCAGACACTCATTCTGGTGAGCAAGACTTATTTTTCACCATCAACCTTCATCCAGAGCAAGAAAAAGGAAGAAAAGGGAAAAGATAGGAGCACAGAAAAATAGAAAGCAGTGACAAGGGAGAAACGGATGAAAGCACACCTCCGGAAGTGACAGCCAATGTAGGGTGGTGGAAGAAAGAGGCATGAGTGAGTCATTTTTCCTTGCTTCCAGAAAGTTTGGAGCTGCTGCTGGATTTGGAAACAAACAGCTTACTTTTCTTCGTCAACCAGCATCTGGTGGCGTACCACATGGAAACCTCCATCCCCAGTGAGATCAGTTCTTCTTGATGGACAGTATGTCAATCATCCGCGACTCAGACTGGAGAACAAACGAGTCTTCCCTCCACGCAGGTTGATTTCCGCCTATTGGCCGCTGCCATGAAAACTCCTTTGTTTGTTCACCTAATACTATCACTAGTATTCCAGTCCCAACGTCAGTGACGGAAGCTCTTTCTTAAGAAGATGGATGACTTTAACCAGACACTGCCTCCTGCAGCAGGTCTTCTGTAAAACAATAGTGAGCCTCCTCCCACAGCACATCAGGTAAATATTCTCTGGGAGCCCGAGGACTGGACTTTTTGAGGTTTATTCCTCATTCTTTTGAAACTTCACTTTGGCCTCTAGCTGAGTAAAGTTCTACAACTTTACTCAGCTAGAGCCAAAAGTCTTCCACTTTTTGAACAGAGGGACTCACCAGCACCTTCATTTCCAAACCCATGCTGACATCATCTAAACTGTGTAAACCAGTATTAAATCCTGTTGCTGAGGTGCCTTCTATTTAACTTCGGAATCGTATAAACTGCTTATTTTGATTACATTTATTTGATGTAAACATCTTGTGTGCAGGTGGAAACTACTATTATGTAAAGTGTGCTGATATCCTTTGAGTCACGTTTGTGCTATATAAAACTAGAAAAATAAATAGAAAATAAAACCTCTAAATTCAATTTCAGGAAGCATTCTTTCAATAAAAACATCCTCTTGATCAATGATCCCCAACTCTGCCTCACTTTTGTCCATCTTGACCTTAAACTACCCAAAGACCCTTAACAAGATAGAAGCTGTCTTAAATGCGCTTGTAGTTTCAGCAATGTTTCCCTGATTAAGGGTTCTCCACGAGTCAGAAAGACCCTTAACTGTCTTCCTATATCTGTCCTGTGAAACAGGAGGTGAAACAGCCAAACAGAACAACATGGAATAATTTAACCACAGAACCTTTAAATCATATTTCCTCTAAATCTATCATAGTGTGAACTAAGTGAGCTCCCAGGGCTGGTTCATCAGCACCCTAGTGAGCAGTAACATAAAACTTCAAAGCAGACACCAGGGTGTTCTACACATAGCAAGCGTCACCAAAGAACGGCCCCAATGCCTCCTGCACACCATTGTGTCCTGCAGTGAGAACCCAGGCCAGGAGCTGCCATTGGAAGAACCTCACCCGGCTCTCATGGGGCTAAGCTAGATTGCCAGAAATCCTGCTTTTTCGCTTTAGGACCACAGCAGCTTTCGTTGAGCACAACTAGCCTTTCTTATTATCAGGACCATAACTCGGACCATGACGTTGATGCTAACTAGGGATTTAGCTACACAAAGCTTTTGACAAAAAAAACCAACTCATTAGCATGGCCTCATTTGAAATGTGCTTTGTATGCATTTGGTTCACTCTAAGGCAGATACCTTCATATACACGGAATAAAAGGCATACATACACAAATGGAACGATAACTATTTGCAACCTAGTAAGTGAGACAAGCTAAAAGGTGTATGTAGGACTTGGGTCTCCTGGCAGGCAAAACGAAATTCTGAAAATCAGTGAATGAAAGGTACCATACGAAATACTAAGGGGCAATCTGTAGTTAAAGGTCTTATGCATAGGCAGAAAATATACAAGTGTGAGACATAGGGACCTGTGCTTTTGAGTACATGAGCAGTTTTGACGAGGAGAGCCCTTTCAGTGTACAATCAGGTAGAGACCCACACAGCAGCCCCACTGCCAATGACAAATGGGATGTAGCCTATTATTAGTGCAGCAGATGCAGTGGCACCGAGGCCCTGGGGCGGGGGCCACTGGCTATCTTTTGTACGCAACTGAAGTCTATAAGTGGCATATTCATCGCTAGAAAATGGTATAAAAGTGAAAAGGTACTGAGTATGGGCGACGCACACCACCCACGAAATGGTTCTACTTTTGACGGTATGAGTTAATCTAACAGGGTTTGCAAACGTGTAAGATTAAATAGCAATGTCACCTAATTTCAAAGTTATCTGATTTGAGCAGATTCTAAACCCTATTACTGTGACATAGCCAACGTGGAGTTCTGAACACCTATGCTACACGCAGTAAGTGAAGTGTGGAGTCATTAAAATGTGAAATTAAACTTTCCAGCACACTAAACACTTACATTTTAAATTGGGTTTTTATGAATATGCTGGAGGAATGTCAAATGGACGAAAACACTATGTGAAGCTCTCATTGGCAGCCAGCTCTACAAGGAGATGAACCTTATGTTATAACGCACAACATCTAATCGAAAAAAGGACATTAGAAATTAGACCAAAAAACGAACACATTATTCCTAGGCTTTCAGAAGCGCAGAACACAATATCAATAAAGTCTGCTGTATATTTTCTAATCGTACTGAAAAACAAAAACTGGTTACTGCACATATTTTCGGACAAAACGACCAAGGATAACAATATTAAAACAGATTAAAAAAAGGACTTCTTTAAACATGCACAAAGACCTGACAACTCTCCGGGCAAATACCAACCAGTGCATCTAGAATCTTTCAAAGATAATTAATTAGAAAACTGTTTACAATAACGTTTGTATCATTATTGGGCTTAGAGACAATCTGCTCTCACTATCTGTTAGTTCAAATTGGTATTTCCAGAATTTTGGCTAATAGTGCCTGGGAACATTGACAAATTGCCTCCTGCTTATATAATGCAGCAACAATTTGTTGCAAAAGTCGTTGCCTCGTGGGTATTTAGAATTAGCTTTAGTAAAGTCAAAAGGTTTAGCTTATCTAAGCTATTGGCATTGCCAATTGCATGCATATGAGTTGCCTGCGCACGCATGTTGATCAGTATAGGAATGGATTACAAGATGGCTGCTGCCACGCACACATGTGACACAAAATGTGCATGCTTGTGTCATAAAGCATGTGGCCAGCAAGGGGGACAGACATGTTAGAATTGTATATCAAAATGGTATCAACAAAAAAAAAATTGGCATGCACAGTGCTAAAAAGAATGCAAGTGAGACAGCAGCACTCTGTAGCTGTAAGTCCCTCGAAACAAAATATTTATATGTGAACAAAAGGACCAGAACGGGGTGCAGAGTGGGGAACACCAGAGAGCAAGGGTAGGGCAACAAGGAGATGCAGGAGAGACAGGAAAACAAGGAGGAGCTGTCAAGGAAAGATAAAGTAAATAGTATTCAGAAAAAAATAAACATTTCCCATTGAGCAAACAGTGGAAGGATACAATTCATTTAATCAGAATACCACGACACTTCTGGGTGGACAAACACAAGAATATGTAGGATAGCCAGTGCTTGAAAAGCAGACAACTGAGATAGAAAACAAATCCATCCAATCAAGAGCAAAAGGCTCTTAATTGTAGCCCACTCTAAGCATATGCACATATATTTGGAAAACGGGTCTTGCAAATATAGCGAATTCTAATTCACACTCCAACTATTAAATGTATTAGCCATTGTACAAAAAAAATAATCTGTGACTGTAATTGTTTGCAGTGAACAGTGAAGGCTATGAGCAACTAACCAGTGCAACAGAGTGATACACCTTTATGGGAAACGTTATTCCCCAATGCCTCAACAGTCAACACAAAGTAGAGCATGTGAAATAATTTTTAGGTTGAGCATAAACATACGGTTTCTTGTATACTTTAAAGTATACTTCTTCTGTGGGTTAAAGCCATTTCATTTGCTTGTTTCAGTCTCATTTAAAAATCCTTCCTTTCTAGTGGTCAGTCACACAACTTTTTCCCTCCTTTTCTCTTTGGCAGCAGGGACCAACTACTGTATAATTATGCTTTGTCCTGTTTATCTTTTCTTTAGGGGGCTTTTTTTTTTTTTATTTCCTGCTCACATTTGGTGAAGCTTCAGTTTGAATTTGCAAAGCATTCTTGTTCTCAGCTTTGCTTCGCAGTAAACAAGGCTGTAAACCAGGCTGTTATCATGGTCACATTTGCTCTTTGTCACCCCTCTGGGCAGAGTGGGCCTGCGTACAGTCCCTGGTGGTGGGAGAGAGGGCGGTGGCCAGCTTGCTTATTTAATTACTTGTTTTAACTTTGGAGGCTTTACATGACTACCAGTTACATTACACAATGACGTATTATTTTTTGTTGGTACAGGGAGATTAAGTGATGTTGAGCCAACACCGTGACTCAAATCCGGATCCTCAGTTCCAAAGTCGCAAGCTCTAGTCCTTCCACCACACCTTCTCCATATTCAACCAGGTTTCCATGAAGGGCATGAGTCATTCCAGTTCCTTTAATTGGTGCAGCGCGGCACATCGCGCTTTATGTTTACATATGACAGCCCCACCGTACTTTCAGTCTGCACAGCTTTGCACACCTCCATTATATATTTAATTACTTGTTTTTCACTTTGTTGAAAACCTTTTGTTGTAACAGCAGTTAATATGTGCAGGTGTCCACGTAGTCCGTCTTTTGTGTTGCTTATCCTCACTCAAATATGTTTTATCTCTGAGACTGTCAGGTGACTTTCCCATGGCTGTACTGCAGGACATGCTTGTTATTTCACTTCGGTGCTTGCCGAGTGATAAGCCAGAGATACAATCACAGTAGGGAGCAGGCAATGAGCTGAATCGTGAGGCAACTGCCGGAAGTCATGTGAGTGCTTCTCGAGGCCACCTGAGGTAAGGCTTCTCTTCAGTGACCCTTTCCTTTTGAGTCTATGTCACCCCGAACAGCAAACAGGGGGAGATAGTGTTTTTATCATCCATAAACGTGTAGCGCTCTTGGCCGGGCATAATCCCTCCATTTAAGTAACCAACAGTATCATATCCATATAGAGGGCTTTCTTATTTACAATACTTTTCGGCATTTGTGGTATTCTTCAATTTCGTAAATATGTTTTCTTTCTTCTTTCAAGACACCATTGCAAATGCTTACTGTTGTGCTTTAAAAAAATATATATAATTCTGTCACCCACATACTACACGTTCTGTGCAGCAGGCACATTAACGCTCAGCGCTACTTTATGTCTGACAGCACGTAATGTGTATGTCAAGGAATGATTGTGGTGTTCACTCTGACTCGAGTCAAGTTATATAATACATATTGTTATTGTTTGCATATTTCTTCCCGTTATCAGTCCACTTAAAGACATTGGCAATAAATGTGGGGTTATAAGTCCCTGCTCACGAAAGCAATACAAACCAGCTGCAGTTTGTCATTTTCATTATTGACTTATTGAAGTAAAACCTATGTATATTTTCCGAAATTATACTTAAAAATGAAGAATCTGGTGCTATTAGTACATTTTATCATCCTATGTTGACTGAATCGTCTTCTATAGTCAGGTATTTATATTTACCAGTATTTTTGTATTGTGTTCTATTACGGGAGTAGTAGAGTCTTCTTTCACAGAATACCTGACTAAATAAAGTACAGTAACACGAGACAACCACTTTTCAGAAACCAGCGTGCTTCTAGGGAGTAGCAAAAGATATATATATATCTCTCTCTCTCTCTCGTTTAATCTCTGTGGCTGTCTTCTGTCTTTTTTTTTTTTATAGAATTGTGTTAGCCAGCCAGCAACTCTGATGGTGGGGTGGTGAAAGTGGAATTCTATTGTATTAGCATGGCAGATTTAAATTAGTATGCTAAAAGAAAAACATTTTCATTGTTTGCTGCAGAAAAGAAGAAGGTAAGTGGAAGTGCTTTAGTTATATGCAGAGCCACTGGAATTATGTGGCAAGAAAGAATCAAATTATGAGGTAGGGTTGACCAATTTATGTAGCAAGAAAAGTCCAGTTAGGCATTTACAACACCAATGGCTCTAACTCTCGCAAATGTGAGACCTATTGCATTGGAAATGCTTGTTTTCTCTGCACTTAATTATCTATAGTGGACTAGAGCAAGTGACCCAAACTTGCATTCAAATTTTACTCAAACCTGTACCTAAATCTTAACAATAATAAATAAAATGCACACATTGTCCAATTCTTTCTGTTGCGTCCACTTTCAAAAGATGAAAGAATCAGTCTGTCCTTCTGGGCTTGAAACTGTGTACTTCAGCTCTTCTAGCGAACGCCTGGTCCACATAGCTGTGGTACTGTTCTACAGAAGAATGCAGCACATTAACAGCGGAACACACCCATTCCTTGCATGCAATCAATTCCTTTCCATTCCAGACTCCTATGCTCAACTTCTACCAAGAAAACAGCAAAATAAACCCACAGTTCTCCATCGTCCCATGTGTGCTGTGTGTTCCATTTCTATGTAAACCTTCAGTGCTCTTCACTTTCTTTTCTGCTCTCTGACACCTTGTTAAACATTTTCCATACATTAATATATAGAATTATAGATAGGCAACAGTGAATTATGTAGATGTCTTTCACAGAGGGCCTTTAAGTGACATGAAAATGACGACGAGATCGCATTTTGAGTTGTCTGTGATCACACTCAGAACCCACAGGTGAAAAACAATCCTCGTAACACACTTTTTTACCTAACCATAGTTTTATGAATGCCCCCAAATATTATCTGCCCTTTCTTTCAACTGCTACGTAGGGTCAGAAAAGTAGCGGGGAACTACACATATCATGGCCCCACCTCCTTATTGCAAATTTATTTTTAAAAATCTTGCCCCCTATGACCACACCTCATTCCCCCCTCTGTCTCTTCCTTCTCCCATCTCCCACATCCTGGTCTGATCGGCCCTCCTCTGGCAGCATGAACTGACAGGCTTGTGAGAGCCTAGCCAGAGCAGCTTCGAACATCCTTTATGACATAGCAACAGTGGGTAACAAGCTTTTGTTAATAACTGCTCCTACGTCACAGCAGTAAATTACCAGATAAGGAATATGGCATTCACGCTAGTGGCTCCCTGTGAGAGTCAGACATCATTATTTTTCTGATAGCTGTCAGCAAGATGACTCGGGGGGGCTAATACTCACGGCTGCCATCTCCTGTTGTACGTATGTAAAGAGTACAAAAGTGGGTATTGTAACCTGCCACTTCTCCGAGGTTTGCTAATAAAGTTATATATAAAAGGGAAAATTAATTGAGAAAATGATGAGGGAAGGATCCAACATAAGAAGAAATTCTGCACTATTAAACTGTCAACAAAGACAGGTGGCAAACATCATCAAAAGGAGAACCCAATACAATGCAGCATTTGGTTGATTTGTTCCATATACTGCCCTCTTCAGACAGAAAAGTACTATCTTACCAGATTTCGGGCAGCCTACTGCTTACAAATTAAAGTTGGCACTCTGGTGCCCTACAACGCATTCTCAACCTAGAGAAAGGATGCGGTGGGCGTAAGCAAAACCTGAAGATATGCCACCAGTCCACTAAAATATAGTGTGAGAAAATTAAACTACGTTGCACTAAGAAATCAATGTCTCCCTGCAAAAAAAGTCATTTTTTCCCTCACTTTGAAAATGAGATAGAGAAGGTGACTCTGAAAATCAATTTGCAGATTTATCATATTGCCAAGCGGAGGAAGATTTAGATTTTCGGGGCTTTGAATTTTCACTCAAGTAAATGGCATCCCTTGTTTAAGCTGATGCACGGAATGGAAAACAGGACTATGATGCCAAGGTTCCACGTTGGATGCATCTTACTTTTTTTTAATAACTTTACCGGTCTTTAATCTTATTTGGAGTCTTTGTGATTTCAATCATTGCAATT
Source organism: Pleurodeles waltl (assembly GCF_031143425.1). Taxonomy (NCBI): domain Eukaryota; kingdom Metazoa; phylum Chordata; class Amphibia; order Caudata; family Salamandridae; genus Pleurodeles; species Pleurodeles waltl. The sequence goes on along the minus strand of NC_090449.1, from coordinate 715,625,171 downwards.
GGCTTAAAAGCTAATGCACTTCTACGCCTCAGCGTAATCACACAAAAGGAGAAATTGGTTGCTGGAACATAATTACAATTAGAAACCTGCATCATCCGTTGAGCCTTTTTCCCAAAAGTATTTCAATACCTATTGAGAAACAACCATCAAAGGAATGGCAAAAAAAAAAAAAAAGGCTTTGATCAGGCAACATAAAACAAATTTGTCCAGGGCAGAGGCAAAAGTCACTGGCATTTTTATTTAATGTGTTTTTATTTAAAATGGAAACCAATTACAGCAGGTTGTTTTGCAGTTTTCTCGAGACATCATTGAAGCGGGCTTCCTTATTTGCACCTCTGCTACTTACTAAAGTCACTCTCCTGAAGTGTTGTTCCTGCAGCCAGTGGTGCTCATACATGGAAAACCGAAATAGGCAGTACCTTTTCAAGGTTACAAGAACGGCTAGGCCTACCACGAGGGGTTGAGGTCAATAATGTGCAACTTTTGCACCAGGCATGCTTTAATGCTGACTAGTTTTTATGCCTCTGTTATACTCTAGGGCGTTATTCGATTTTCATGAGGTGTTTTTGTCCTGTTACGAGCAACAGACCAGAGGTGTAGGTGACAGGAAGTGCTCTACCACACTGACATGATTAATACTTGCAAGCTGCCCAAGGTCTAAATCGGTGCACAAAGGTCTATACACGTGTCCTTCTTTACACCTTCATATCCTCGGCACACACTTCCATTTTCCAGCATCTCAAGATGCCCCATCAGAAATGACAACCTTAAATAGGCTGGACTGCCAGTGGGGGACAAACTGAGCTGGGGGGTCCCTCTAGAGACAGACGGGTGGACTTATTGGAAGAGAGGTTAAGTGAGCCAGTGGCAGGGGAGAGGGCGAAGGGATGAATACCTCAAGACGACACTCGGGAGAATAGGGATATAAGTGGAAGGACAGGAAAGTGGGGGGGGGGAAGTGGAAGGAAGGAAGTAGGGGGGGGGAGTGGAAGGAAAGGAGTAGGGGGGAAACCTAAGACAGGTGCTGCATGAAGCACAGCACTGACTGGTCTGTTATGGCAAAGTTATCACCTGTTGGAAAAAATAAGCCAATACAGTACAGAAATGTGAACCCAAAGCAGCCCTGGCAAATTATGTCAGACCAACTTCATATAGTGCATGGAGAGCAAATGCAAAAACTAAGGCTGACCACAGCAAGTAAGCTTGACCACAGCAAGGAGGTGTGGGAATTCTGACCTCCAAGAGAATCTAGAAAAAAGGTGCATTTTAAAACACATTTTTTATTATATATTCAAAGGTATTAACATTTAAAGCATAGCAAATGATGATCTTAAAGTGCACCAGGATACTATGTCATAAGCACTGACAACCTAGCCAGAAGGGCAACGTGGTACAATATGCACGTACATCCAAAATGGGAGGAGGTAATCAGAGAAGGCCCAGTAATCCATATGGCAGATTGCACAAGGCGGAGATGCTGTCAATTTGTAAAATTATGCCAAATGGACAGGTATGCAAGTTAGTGACATGATTAGTAGCCGTGCGCCTTGGTTAAGGCAGGGATACTGTGGACTGTTGGAAACATAGACTTGGGGATGAAGTGGAAATTAAATCAGTTTCGGTAAACTGAGCAGAACTTAGATGATTTTAAAAAGCCCCACTTTCCACCTTGTTCTGCTAGCCTGAAGGCAGCTGTAATGTTGAGCAGGGGTTCACGCCCTAAAGCCATATGATGATTCCAAAGGCAGACAAGCGCCTTAGTCAGGGCTTGGTTCAGATGCAAGCAAAACTGGCACCAGGCACAAGTAAAAGTTGGAGATTTTGGCCCTGACATCAAGAGACAGTATCAACCCAACCCACGCAAGTCCAATATTTTTCTTAGTTCCAGAGACCTTTGTTTTTTCTTTCATATTGCTCTGGGTGGCTTCCAGCAGAATGTACATATAAAACAAATATGAAAAAAACACAATTTGCTTTCCCTCTAAAGACACAGAAACACCTATTGCATTCAATATAAGATTTGCTATGAAATATTTCTACTCTCCTGTGCCTTTCACAGACCATTTCTGTAGTGAGGCCTTTATAGCAACATATTTTCTAATGTTATTCATGAGTCTCTCCCCTTTTGAGCTGTAGCCTAACCTCTAGATATGGTGATCATCCTACTACGAACTACGTGTCTGTTCCATACAGGAACTTTCTTTATCATAGCACATGTTCTCAGATTCTCCAGATTCCCTTCTTAGGCCTTGAACTTCAAAACATTTGTCATTTTTATCTCAGTGAGCTGTCAACTCTGGTTTTACCCATGGAAGGCCTACTCTACTACAGTATACCATGATAAGACAGCAATGTGTCAAAATAATAGCCACATTTATACCATTATGCAATTATAGTCTTCTCTGTGCTGTCATGGCCTATGACAGAATAGGTTTGTCAGAATATGAGCTCCAACCTCCATTTTAAGTTGTTTTAATATTTTTCCTCTGCAGCCGAGTGTCGAAAAGGCAACACTGTTCTGCAAGTTGTAAGGCAGTGATAAGACAGACAAGCACACAAATCATTTCCAGTCTTTTTCTTGAATCATTAAACGGGTTTATTTTCTCCACACTGTCCCAGTTTGGAATATGACTGCACATCTGTCCAACGAGTCTTTCTCTTGAAAGTAAATGCTTACATCAATTTCCACTTTGGGGCTCTGCTATTGAGAGAGGGGAATGTGGATGCAAACTCTCTCACATGACCTAGGTGAGATAACCCTTATGAAGCCCTGAACACTCCACACAAGGGATGCTGATGAGAAGGAATGTGATCACCTCAGCTGGAATAACAATAATTCAGCTGAGGACGAGACAAAGTATTTAATGCAGCCATGAACGCCATTAACCCAACAGGGAAAATAGCCTGTCCACCCATGTACACCAATCAAGGAAGCTATGTTTCCACAAAGAGCTTATTAGCCTTTACAAATTGCCATCGCGAGCCAGCAGACCTTCAAATCAGAGCTGTGGATTATGACAGCGCTGTACCCAGCAACACTGGGTATATACCACAGAGTACAATACTGGGACACACCACGTCCCTTTTAAGCACATCACAGGCATAATGAGTTAAAGACTACTCACAGTAACCAACAACCACTGGATTAACCACTAGCCTTGGGTTCTGGAGTAGTGCGTTACCCAGCATAAAATGCTTCAATGCCTCATCAAGGGTAGTAAGGGCTACATAAATGCAATTACAATATAAAATAAGGGCTACCATAATGTGTTCCCTGTAGGCGTATACTCAAATGCAATAAATACGTTATGTCATGCTTAGATAGCAGCATTCATATTATGTAAGACTTCCATTTTTATGGTCTCTTGGAGCTTCACAAATCTAGATGCCTTTGCACTCGTTCTAGGACTTATCTTAAATTGGAGTGGACTGAGGCGCGGTTGGTCAATAAAGTCATGACTGTATAGCTCATACATTGTCCCTCAACATATAAAGCACTAGGTAGAATTCCTCTAGAAAGGTGCACCGAGTTTCTTTCTATAGAGGTAAATACACTATATATTACAGAGGTATATGGTAAAGAAGATGCCTCCTATAGCGTGACATGCATTTTTCTCTCTAGCAGTACCCACTTTATCTAATTTAAGGACCACATATATGAACCAATAGTGCTAGACATGCACTCTTTTATAAAGGCAAGCAGCTAGTCCGCAGCCAAGATAATGGTGCACACAATTCACAGACTGCAGTACACTTAATTCCTCCTACCAGGGTGCAGATCTTTTCCACTATTGGCATACAAATACAGTATCCAATAGTGGAGTATCCACCCTCCTGATTTCCTGTGCTCTGGGGAGGGTTCTATTACGAGATATACAAACTCGTGAAGTCCGTATTGTGCCCTCATTGAGTGACTGTGAAATATTACCCCTGTCATGGGTGTAGCAGATAGGGCGGTGGCGGTGGCAGTATACCATGAGAATTTATAGAGAGGCTAGACTTTATTGTCTGTTTCAATGGAGAGGCGCCCTACTGGCCCACTCATGTAAAGTTGCACTTCTACGTGCTTACCCAGTTCCTAGTGATAAAATCCCAAGTGTGTTAAGCATATTATTTGGGGTAACCTTTGTACTACATGCATGGTATGTGAAAGTGACCAGGGTAATGGAGGTGTGTGTAATGAATCTTGGTGTCACCGACTTAGCTTGTGCAAAAGATGCCAGTGAGTCTTGTTTTCTCAAACAGTGGAAGTGTATTGGTAACATTCTGAAAGCTACAGGGAGGTCACCTATACACGGAAGTGATGGGAAAGGAGACAGGGCTCGTTTAGATATTCTATTAGGCTATTGATTATCAAGGAGCTTCTTATTACTCTTCCTGAGCACTGCCTATTCCTGGAAAGTTGGGGTGCAGGGGCATTGCAGACTATGTTTTGCATTGTGAGGATTGTCCTTTGGTTTTTCCTCAAATACTCTTTCACTTAAGTTGATGGTAACTAGGTGCAGAAACTCCACAACTCATCGTAGCTCTGTTGTGGGTGGCTCAGTTGTGAGAAACTTCAGTCTACCGAAAGGCTGCGTCTGTAGAACAGCCTGGAAAAGACACTTGAAAGGACAACCACCCTACACCATTTCTATAGTATCAGACAGTGGATATACATCTCAAAGCAGCTTAAAAGAGAATGTTGCTTTCAGGGACTGCACCGAAGTACTGAGTTTCTGGGGCTTAGCAGCAAAAGTTCAAGAAGTATGGGAGTGTTGGCTATCAGGAACACAGTTCGTCTAAGCTGCCTAGAAAGACTGCTGAGTAAGTGCAACACATACTTTCTTGGCAACTTGGTGCTGCAGGTCATGGATGAGGTACTTCCAAGACCTGTGTGTAGGGTTTCACTTATATGAGGATAAACCATATGTCAGGCTACACATGCTTAAGGAAAATTATTTTTGTTGATCCTTGCAATACCTAGAGATGCAAAAGATGAGAATATAAGTGCATTGGCAGAGGGGATGGCATATGAAAAAAAAGATTGCATGGAATGTGGTAAATGTGAGAATTTTCATCAGCACACCAAAAAGTACCCAGTGGCATTCTGGCCAGAACCTGGAATGGAGAAGAGATTTCTTGTAAATAAAAAGTAAAAATTTGTTCTGCCATTGACTTCTAAAGGAGTTTCAGCATTTTAATACAAAAATAACTTCTGCCAAATCTTCTTACGAATCTGAAGGGTACGGTAATTTTTTGTTATAGCATTTGTATGGGACATTCTGGGAGGCTGAAGAGCTTTGTGGGTAGGTCCATGTGTTTACATGGCCGTAGGCAGTTGCCAACTGTGTAAGCCTGCCCAGCATTGTATCACAGGTATCTTGACCCAGTCGGTGCATTGCTTGGACCCCTCCCACCCAGCAACAACTCAAGCTGTCAGACCTCATTACTCTAAAGCCACAGAATGCCTCAGAACCAGGAATTATTTGACTTACTTGCTCCCCACAGCCCAGGCAGCAATGGCACTCTTGCAAGGTTAGTACTGCTAGCTCAGGCTCCCTTTGAAAAGCCACTCGTCAGCAGGGACCCATCCTGAATGATAAGTGCCTCACTCATGGCTCAAGAGGTTATCTGTGACTTGGAGCACATCCTCCTCTTGGCTTCCTACGAGGGGTCTGGACTAAGCCTGCGCATTCCATTCCCCACCAGCTACAGATTGACTGGTCGCCATCTACCATCGCGTGCGTGCAGTGCAGCGTTGTCGATCTTATTTTTTCAACAAATGATGTAATGGAAATGAAAGGCAGACAATATCACTTAGTTTGGTCAAACTCAGAGTGGAAATGGCGCAGCCCTAAACTGGCACAGATGCCAAATTCAACAGGAGGCTGAAACCTGAGTGAAGGCCTGCTAAATTTGTTGCTGGCGGCCACTTTTGCAGCAGTGCTGCAAAATCGCCCCATGGTAACAACCAAAAAAGGAAAAAAACTCGGCCCCAAGTAATACAACCACCTCCAGTACCCTTCCAGCCCTACTCAGGAAAAGGCCCAGTGCCTGGTACTGCTAGTCCGGGCCTGGTGTCATCTTCATTTAATATTTCTGCCTGCTTTGCCTTTGTTCTCTTTTGTGATGGTCATGTGTATGGCTTTTCCATGTGTGATTCAACTGTAGCACATGGCTTCACTATCTGAGTATTGCTTATTCAAACGCTATTGCATTGCTCCTCTTTTGTATTCATTTTATCAGCTTGGAAACGGTGTATACCCTTTTCTTTCTGCACTAACTGATAGAACGCACTGCTCCATAGAATTCACTTGCCTCCTGCATGCAGAGAGTGGCACCATTATTTGTATTGGTATCAAGTGATACATTTTATTGATGACTTCCTGGTTCTAGAAGGACATGGCATTTCCATCATACAGAAAATGTTTAGTTATTCCATAATATGACAGCACGCTAGCAGAAGGTGCTTGATTGCCCTTCTGACTACAGGTATGTGTGAGGATGGAGAAAAAGTGCATGAGGTGTATCACAATGCCAATAAATGATTAGAAGTACAATTGGACAGGCCACAAAGTTTGGCGGTTGAGCTGCTCAGGTTTTAGAGCCCCCATCATACATACATGAGCTAGGTAGCTCTCTTAAGAGCTCATGTTAATCTGGCATTCATGTGTATGTCTGAAGGTTTTACCAACACCTTATCAGATGTACACCTCCTTAATTGTAAAGGTAAGAGAGGGTTGCTGTGTCTTTCTTAGCTGACTCTCGAAAATAACGAGGTCTTTAGCTCAAGGCATTAGACTGCTGAACCAACCAAGGTAAAACCCCACTTGACGATTAGGTAGGGCGATGTAGTATGAATGAAAACCTGGTACTCTGGCAAATTCTTCAACAATACTAACGGGTAAGGAAGGATGATATTGTGGATTTCTCCAGCATCTGATCGGCTCAAGGTTCCATGTAGGGTGTAATAGGGAGTGCATAAGTCACAAAGGCAGAACAAAAACATCAAATTTATATAAAGAGCTAAGCCAAAGACATACAGTGGGTCTAGTTTGGCCTAAGAGCCAAAGCACGAGCCGAATCTTGTCTGCTGGGTATATTTCATCTTTCTTGTTGTGTGTTTATCAAAAAGTACAAGACCTTTGAAAGTACAAAAGAATGTACATTGTTCTTCTTTTTACCGAGCAACACCATGAAGGTGGTGGAGACAAGACAGCACCCCGACTCCCCTGTGGCTTATTATTCAATTGGGCCTCCCGCCAAAGCCATATCACTAGCCTGAACTCGACTCGAGCCTGCCTCCTACACTCCACCTATAGATAAAATAGGGTGCTCTTAGTGGTTGCCGAAGGAAAGGAAGTAAGGAAGTCCCAAGATCAACAGTATTCAGGACTATGGCAAGGATGCAGTGCATATAACTAAGGATATCTTTTTTTTTTTTTTAAGCGGTCAGTGATGGAGCTTTAGGCATTTGGTAGCAAAACCAGAAATGATGGCTTTAAAACTAGGGAACCAGGATTAAGTCTCAGGGTCAGCTCAACATCTTTTGATTCAAAGAAAATCACTTAATCTCCCTACACCTAAAAAAATAACCGTGTAATGTAATTGGTGCTTATGTAAATCACTCCAATACCTTTGGTTGAGTTACAGCTATTAAAAAAAACTGCAACAAATGTTTCCAAATAAGCGTGTGACCGATTTGGGGGAGGGAGTCACTCTGCAAAAACAAAGGCTCAAATCATGCGATTTTGACTGACTGGCCTTCAATGGTAGCAGTAGAGTTTTTTAATAGGCAAGAATGTAATAGTTGTCCTATAGAAGGGAATTCCTAGGAGCAGCATAGCGCTGCATGTTTTAAGCCAAGTCCTAAACCTCAGGTTCCAGAGATTAAAGAAAAGATGGCATCTGGGATAAGAGCGTTCAGCGATGAAGGTCTTGCAAGGGGAGCACTGCTGGTTTAGGCTACCTTTGAAAAGCCAATCAAAAGCAGGAACCCAGAGGTGGGCCCATCCCAAATTGCCCCGGTCTCACTCACCCCATGGTTCAGGAGCATATCTGACAGGGTGCACATACTCACTGTGGCTGCTCACGTGGGGCTTAATTGGCCTGCACATTCCATTCTCTGCCTGCTGCAGGTTGACCGATCATCATCTGCTACCACATGTGCGCAGTGCGCCGTTGTCTATCTATTTGATCATGACGGCTGATGAACAACGGCTTTACGGCTTTTAGTTCACTCCAACTCGATTCAGAGTGGAAATGGCACAGTCCTACAGCTGGGACTGGCGCCAAATACACCCAGGAGGCCGGAAAGCGTGTGGTGACCTTCTGAATAGTTACTGAGTTCCAACTTTGCAGAACTGAAAATCGGCCCCGAGTAACAAAACTGACCCCCTACCCTTCCAGTCTCTCAGGGAAACGCCCAGTGCCCGGTGCTGCCAGTCCAAACCTGAACCAATAGCAACAGGAAGACCACCAAGGGCAACTGTAATGGCAACAGGAACTTTGAATTCATCGTGAATTAATTTGAACTTTCGGTCAAAGTGGAGTTATATCTCTTTCTGCACTAATCCAGTGGGCACTTTTGGAGCACGAAAGATCCATAAAATAACCATTCACTGAGTCTTCCAGAAAGAGGTTATTCAGAAATATCAATGACCAAGCACAGGATGACAAGGACAAGCTGAACAGTGAAATACAGGCAGGGGCGTAGCTTAAAGGGGGGGGGGAGCTGTCTGGGGTGCTACCACCCTAATAAATGTATTTTCTGGAAAATAGTTGGGTAAAGGTGCTGTCAGCCGGGTGTGATGAGCAGTCTGTCGGATTTCACAAGGTACTTTTACAAATACCCAGCATGAAATGCACACACTCTTCTCACTCTCTGCTTTGAAAGTCTTCAAAAGTGTTTGTCATCTATAAAAATATTCTGTTGTACATCACTTGGTACCCCTACCAAACTCTACTCGTCTCCCTTTCCACTGCCCCTTAGGCACTCTCTCATGTGCCCTGCTTGTACTATAGTGTATTTTAACATTATATGCCAGCCTAATTGTTGAAACACCCCTCCCCCAAATCATAAAGCCCAAACTACACCTTCGGCCATTTCATCTTGAAAGGGCAAACAGGGAATCACCAAATTTAGGCAGGGTTATTTCTAAAGCATCAGCCCTATACAGCACCCTAGTTGAAGAAAATGGAGGAGTGGTTCGTGGCCAAGCATGCACACCTTGATGAATAGCAAGGAGCAGGGCACATGCAGCATGATATACTCAAACTAAGTCACAATATAAACAAATTAGTACTGTACAAGAAGAATATTGAACCGCACAGCACTGGAGAATATCTTAAGAAGGCAGACACTTGAGGCCAAAGTACAAGTTTTTGGCGGAATACTGCATAAGTGGTCCCACACCTGGAAGTACTGATATTGTGGGTATACATATTTCAAGGTTGTGGGAATACTGAACAATTTTGAGTCAGAACTTAGAAATGGGGAATTACATGTGGAAAGCAGTGGAACAAGATCATTTCACTATGTGTGTGTTTTTAACCTGGGCATTTGACTTGTTGTTCCTCTCCTTCAGAATCATAGGGAATCTCAAAGCATGCTCAAGAACAATCAATCAATAATTTGTTAAGCGCGCTACTCACCCGGTAGGGTCTCAAGGCACTAGTGTGAGGGGGATTAGGGGGGGTGCTACTGCTCAAAGAGCCATGTTTTGAGGCACTTTCTGAAGGCTAGGAGGTCCTGGGTCTTGCGTAGGTTGGTGGGGAGGGAGTTCCAGCTTTTGGCAGCGAGGTGGGAGAAAGACTTTCCACTGGAAGTGGTGTATTGGATGCGAGGGACTCTTGCAAGGGCGAGGTTCGGCGGAGCGGAGCTGGCATGTCGGGTGTGGAAGTTAAGTTGTTCGTTGAGGTAGGCCGGTCCGGTGTCGTGGGGGGCTTTGTGAGCATGGATTAGGATTTTAAAGATGATCCTTTTGTTGATGGGTAGCCAGTGTAGGGTTCTGAGGTGGGCAGAGATGTGCTTGTGGCGAGGGATGTTGAGGATGAGACGTGCTGAGGCATTCTGGATGCAGTGGAGTTTTCTCTGGAGCTTGGATGTGGTCCCCGCGTAGAGGGCGCTGCCGTAGTCCAGTCTGCTGCTGACAAGGGCGTGGGTGACCTTTCTTCTGGTTTCTACTGGAATCCACTTGAAGAGGGTGTTGAAGCAAGAGGACGATATGGCGTTGACTTGCTGGGTCATGGAGAGAGAGGACTCTAGTATGAGGCCTAGATTGCATGCGTGGGTGGTGGGTGTCAGGGGTGGTGCTAGGGTGGCCGGCCACCATGAGCCGTTCCATGCTGACTTGTTGGGTCCGAAGATGATGATTTCGGTTTTTCCTGAGTTCAGCTTGAGGTGGCTTGCTGTCATCCAATTAGCAATGGCGAGAGGTCCGATGTGGAGGTTGTTCTCGGCAGTAGAGGGGTTCCTCGTGAAGGAGAGGATGAGCTGGGTGTCATCGGCGTAGGAAATGATGTTGAGGCCGTGGGGTCGGACGATGCTGGCGAGCGGAGCCATGTAGATATTGAAGAGGGTGGGGCTGAGTGAGGATCCCTGGGGTCTCCACATACGGTCTTGGTGCCTTTAGACCGGAATAGGGGGAGGCGAACTCTTTGGGTTATTTCGGAGAGGAAGGAGGTAAGCCAGACCAGGGCTTTGTGGCGAATTCCGGCTTCGAAGAGGCGTGTGCGAAGGGTTTTGTGGCATACGGTTTCGAACGCTGCGGAAAGGTCGAGAAGGATGAGGGCAACAGTTTCACCCTTGTCAAGTCTGGTCCTGATGTCGTCGGTGCAGGCGATGAGGGTGGTCTTGGTGCTGTGGTTTTTGCGGAATCCAGACTGGGAGATGTTGAGTATGTTGTTGTCCTCTAGGAAGCGGGAGAGTTGTTTGTTGACTATCTTCCCTATGACCTTTGCGGGGAAGGGGAGTAGAGAGATAGGTCGGTAGTTTGTGAGGTCTTCAGGGTCTACTTTGGGTTTTTTGAGCAAGGCGTTGACTTCAGCACGTTTCCAAATATCTGGAAAGGTGGTGGTTTCTTCATCGTTGGCGGGGATCTAGGTACTCAGTACATTGGTGTGGCAGAGTGTGGTGGGGTTGGCCGTGTCAGTGGTGGTGATGTGGTGGACGGCGTTATGAAGCTTTCATGTATATCTGCAATCTTGCAGTGGAAGTATCTGGAGAGGGAGTTGCAGGGGTCTTGCGAGTGCGGAGGGTCGATGGCGCAGGATTTGGGTTTGGTGAGTTCCTTGATGATGATGAATAGTTCCTTGCTGTTGTGTGCATTGTTGTCTATTCGCTCTTAGTAGAAGGATCTTTTGGCGGGCAGGATGAGCTGGTGGTGTTTGCGCATGGCTGATTTGTGGGCGTGATGTTGTTCACTGATTGTTCTTGGCGCCAGGCTTTCTCAGTTTTCCTGCATTCTCGTTTGGAAGTCTGAAGTTCTGCGGTGAACCAGGGAGCTATCTTGTTGATGCGGGTGTCGTTGGTTTTTTTGAGTGGAGCGAGGGTGTTTGCGCAGTCGTTGAGCCATCGTTTGAGGTTGAGGGCGTTGGGGTCGTTGGTTATGGGTGGAGTAGATTGGGCGAGGTTGGAGATCAGCAGTTCCTTGGAGATCTTGTTCCACTTGCGGTGAGGGATAGGATGTTGTTGGTGGTGGGAGGTGGGCTTCAGGAAGGAGAAGTGAACGCAGTGGTGGTCAGTCCAATGGAGTTCGGTGGTGTGAGTGAAGGTAATGTGGCTGCTGGAAGAGAATATGGCGTCAAGCGTGTGTCTGGCTGAGTGGGTGGGCGAGGTGACCAGTTGCTCGAGGCCGAGGTTTGCAAGGTTGTCCAGCAGGGCAATGGAGTTGCAGTCGCTGGCGCTTTCCAGTTGGAAATTTAGGTCGCTGAGGAGCAGGTAGTCCGGGGAGGCGAGGGCATAGGAGCTGATAGCACCAGCGACGGCGTCACAGAATAGGGGACAGGGTCTGGCAGCCTGTAGACGAGGGTTCGTCTCAAAGTGGTGTTGGCATTGATGTGTATCTGAAAGTGTAGGTGCTCTGCAGCATCCAGGGTGTCGTTGGTGTTGGTGGGAACAAATACTTACATCAGCATACAACAATGTTTAGGTGTATATTGGTCCAACAAGGCCAGGCAGTGAAAGCAAGAGCTTGAATCACTGTATTGGTCTCCATCCAAATAAAAGAGGTAATACTGCTTTTATAAATCAAATTCAACTTTAATATAACCATCATTATGAAATAAAAAAAAAAAATCACCAGCTTCAAGCTATATGAAGCGAAAAACATTTCCTACCAGATACAGCTTTTTGAATCTTAGGTGTCTGATTTCACAAGGCTCACAAATTTTATTTTCTCGAAGTTATGACCTTACCAAATGTAACTCTAAGACCACATACTGAATTGTTTTATCCAGAATCCTCACCACTCAATCATGTTACCAGCAAATCGAGTGACAACTTCTATAAAAGTCAAAGTTCCACATGCTAAAATGTATCCTAACATATTCACGAAAGGACTCAATTGTAGTCGCCCCATTCAATCTATTGAAAAGCTGCTAAGTACGGCTTGTACTATAACTGTGCTTGCATGGTTGAAGGCCATGGGGCTTTTAAATAACATTCCATGTAGGTAACAATGTAATATGAATCACGGTGTATTCTAAGCTGAAGCGCAGTTCTGCTAACCTTGAAAAGCAAACCTTTGTTAGTAGTGAGTCATGCAACTTGTTGCTGCAAATCCATTCATCAATGTTCTGAAAATCTTGAGAAAATAAAGACAAGGACATGTCATGCCGCCAGCTGAACATGCCCAGTTTACAGTGCCTAGTGCAGTACAAGTAAGGAGACGGTGTGAACAGCACACCGCTGTCTCAAAATTGCGTTTGCAGTGTTGATTTATCGGCACATCAAAAATGCAATTGATATGTCCATGGTGGATTCATTTTTTGCACATTTGGAACATTTCCAAAATAAAATTTCAAAGAAATTGAAAGTTAAAAAGGAATATGCTTTGTAAAAAACACACACGCTTTTCACACAGAAACGTAAGGGCTACCATCAATGATTTTAAGCAAAAAATGCAAAATCAGGCACTGAAATTATGCTGGGCATCAACCAAGCTTGTACAGGTGGTGGGGCGATGCAAAATACAAATTCACAGGGCCTTTAAGCCATTTATAAACCATAGTTAAAGCTAAATCTCGACTCTAAGTCCTGCTCACATGAAGTAAAACATCACTTTTAAGCACTTTTCTTTCAAAAGTAATTACACGCAGTTACTTTCAACTGCTTTTTTATTTTTTTTAAGTCTCGTGTTGCCGTTCAGCCACAATGTTAATATGAGTTATTAGCCAACAGATTGATGCTCATTATGTTAACCCTAGAAGAGAGAAAGTCTGAGAAGGCCATAGGAAGATGCAAGCCTATGACCAAATAGTGTTCATACGTGTGTTTTTCTGCATCAACTGGAAAAAAGTTAGGAACAGTAAACTGGCAACTTTGATCCAATGTTATATTAAGCGTAAATGTTCATTCCTTGTGATCTGTCCTCCTACCAAGTACCATCTTTTGGCTTTCCATGAATGTTTTGCGATTATTCACTATATAAGGGACAGTGGGGGGTGTTTAGTCAATGGCCCACACTTGGAGGGCGTGGCATATCAAGCAACAAAAGATTGATTTTGTGGTCTGCAGGCAGCACTGCGACAGTCTCGCAACGTGGACTCCCTTCTTTGATGTATAAAGGCATACTGAATAATGCCAAGGGCAAGCAATCAGACCATTTTCCAGCAGTTACATGTTGCTTTAGGGATCACTTCACACAAAGTTAAAGAAAGAGAGGTATTAAAATATGCATTTTTTTTTTTAGTAAAATGTATTTAAAAGTCCCTGATTTGACAGTGTTCAAGTCTGCCCTGGTTAATGACTTAAGAAACCAAACACTCAAGGTTTATAAATAACTTTCCGCCTGCAGTTTCTTTGGTTTTATCAACTCTTGTTCTAATAAATGCTAATAATTTGTGAAAATAACAGGTTTGCAGCTCTGATTCATAAAGCACTATAAGAATATAAAACTCTCAGAGGCCTGCCGTGCAGGAAGGCCTCATTTTGCACAAAACCCCTGTATAGGTATTTTTGTGAACTAGAAGCACCATCATCTACAGGTAAACAATGGGTCAATATTTAGTCTGCTATTGTGACCCTGCATACCAAAAAGCCATGGGTGAAGTTTACACTTTGGGAACATAAAAGGTTTGAGTGTCGAAACATGGTGAATTAGTTTGGCCTCATTCGAGTAATATAATTAGAATGTTCCCACTAGGGGTAATTCTGCTAAAGGTTACTGTTGAAGTTGCTCTCCTAGTAGCTCATTTGACACCGAGCTCGATGATGGCTCTGAAGTTCATTTCTCTAGTTTTGTTATTTCGTATCCATGTCAGCATCACGTACTCTTGGGAGCAAGTCAGGATTCTATGTCAGGACCGAAGGCGAGGATTATGCCTTGCTTTCTCCACTTTATTAAATGAGCAGCCAAGTAATTAACACAAACTCCAAGTCCCATGAACCATTGGGAAAAATGAGTACAGTGATAACCAATAAACAGTAAGAATTTTTGTCCAATTAAAAGAAAAGGCAGTCCATAACGTAGTCCCTTGTTTGTGTTGAGTCCTCCTCTTTCTTCGCTGCTCGCAGCCGAGATAAGTCGATTTTTTCCAGCTCTGTACTTTCTAACAGTAATTTATTGGTTTAGGCTCATTTTATTGTACCTTTTAATTATTGTTTACTCCTTTCAGGTTATCGGGTTCGCGGGAGCGTTTTTCGCTCCTTCGCGACCGTTTTTATCATTGTGGTGCACTTTTTCCTTCCCGACAACCGTCAGAGGGCGCTTGTCGGGAAGGTAACCAAGGCAACCGTAACAACGGACAAGGAGACGCGCTGAGTGCAGCGCACGTATTTTCTCCTCAGAGCGCAGCGAGAGTGTTTCTTCTCGACGCGCGCTTGTTTGTTTACATAGTTTTCTTTGCCTGGAGAGCGACGCCCTGCTGGTTCCGTAACTAATTTCAAAGGAAAGAGAGGAAAAAAGGCTTTGACGCCCCTACAGGGGTCGGTATTGGCATTATTTGTATATATATTTTGTCCTTAATACTTAACCCTTTGGGGTTTATTACTTTATTATTATTACACAGCCTTGTTTTGGGACATTCTCCCAGGCAAACAACCCCTTTTTCGATTATTTCAGTGCACTGGGGTGTAATTGTCCCTGGCTTTAGCCTCTTACTCTTGAGTGCTTAGACACTCTTTTTTCTGTCAATTGACGCCCAGTTATATACAAATATAAGTATATCTATATATATATATACTAAAAAAAAAAAAGAAAAAAAAAAAGAATGAATATGGATCCTAATGAGGAGGAGGAATTTTTTGATGCAGTGGACGCGTCCATTTATAGAGCCGTCTCGGAAGCAATTGGTCCTCTTGAGGACAGACTGTCACAACAGATAGCGCGCGAATGCGCAAAACTTTCATCCCCTCCTGTTATTCCTTCTGCTCCACCTGCATCCAATTATGTTTTTGCGGACGCCCCTTCAAATAAACGTCCTCGTGAATCGGGCTTTGATGCGGACCTTTTTGATAGAGTCAGGAATTCTCTGAACTCTCCTTCGGATTCTTCTTTTCCTTCAAGGCCTTTGTCTCCAGCTCTCCTTCACAGTGATTCGTCAGGGGAGCAGGAAGCGGATGCCAGTCCATCCAAATCTGGGCTTCCTTCTGGTTCACAATCTGCTCAAATCTCAGACATGTTGGATCTTGACGATATTATCCATCCGAGATCGTCTGAATGGGCGCCATCTGACAAGGTGGCATTTTATGTTGCGTCACGTATAAGGAAACCGCTGGAGAAAGATTCTCGTAACTGCCTTCGAGCTGAGTGTCCACGACCATCTTTGGCAGACAAAGTGGCCATTACCCCGGATTTAGACCCCAAGATGTCTACCTTCCTGCAGAAGTTTATAAAGGATCCTAAGAAAGGGATTGATAGGTCCTGGAGAGCATGTCAAGATAAGCTACTTGATGTCTTGGGACCATTGACAAAAATTTTGGACATGGCAGAAGATGCTAAATCTTCTGACGCTATAATTTCTCCTGAGGTTTTCTCAGGTTGGGCACAACGCGCTATAATTTTTTTGGGAAATGCTAACTGCGCCCTTTCCACTGAACGCAGACGTTCTTTATTAATTAAAGTGGATCCCAAACTGGGGGACCTAGCTGATTCTGAAGCAGGTCCGATAGCGCAAGGAGGTTTGTTTGGCGAACCTTTCATAAAAGAGTTAGGGAAATTTGTTAATACTTTCACGTCCCTGGACAAGGCGCATTTTTCAATGAAGAACGTTTTTCCCACTCGGATTTTCCATGGGGCCGGTCGAGGAAGGGGCCGCTCGTCCGGCCGCCCATATTCAACCAACTCCTTCAGGGGGCAAGGCTCCAAGCAAACTCAGTTCCAGGATAACAACCGTTTTGCCAACTTCTACCCGACAAGGGCCAGGCGTTTCAGACATCGTGGTGGCAGAGGATCGTCAACATCAGCCTCTTACGGTAAGTGTTCTCCCTTCTTCCCTTCTAAAAGTAGGGGGTCGTTTGGCGAGTTTCATCCACGAATGGAATCAAATTACACAAGATGCATGGGTCTTACAAACAGTTCAAGGTTTCCATATAGAGTTTGTGGGAACTCCCACACAAATTTCGCTTCCAAAACCCCTAGTGTTTTCTTCACAAGATTCCCTTTTAGTAGATTCCGAAATTACAGATTTATTACAAAAACAAGCCATTTGTCCAACAACCCCACATCCGAGGGGTTTCATAAGCAACATCTTTTTAGTGGACAAAACGGATGGCGGTCGTCGCCCAGTCATCAATCTAAAAGAGTTCAACGAGTGGCTTGTGTATCGTCACTTCAAAATGGAAGGAATCCACCTTCTTCGAGATATTTTGCGCCCCTTAGATTGGATGGCTCGCCTCGACTTAAAAGACGCCTACCTTACTATCCCTGTCTATCCACCCCACAGACGTTTTCTTCAGTTTTTCTGGGGCGATCAAACTTTCGAATTCACTACCCTTCCATTCGGTCTTTCCTCAGCCCCGTGGTGCTTCACCAAGGTTCTCAAACCGGTGGTGGAACACCTCAGGGCTCAGGGAATTCGATTAATTGTTTACCTCGACGACATTTTACTTCTAGCCCAATGTCCCAAACAACTTTCATCACACCTGCAGACAACCGTCAATTTGCTCCAAAACTTAGGGTTTATCATAAACGAGGCCAAGTCACTTTTAATTCCTTCTCAAAAGCTGGTTTTTCTAGGTTTCACTATCGATTCGGTGTCCGCGACTGTAAGCCTTCCCTCCCGCAAGATGACGAAAATTTGTCACGAACTTCGTCGTACTTTGGTCAATCACAAGGTCTCGCTACGTCAAATTGCCCGCCTCATAGGACTTCTCTCTTCCTCTATTCAGGCAATTTTCCCGGGCCCACTGCATTACAGAGCTCTTCAGCGCCTCAAAGCAACCCATCTGCGCAAACGTCTATCGTATTCTCAAAAAGTGATTCTTTCACAAGAAGCGATAGAAAAAATTTGTTGGTGGCTTTCACATATGGAAGCGTGGAACGGCAGAGCTATTTTCGGCTCGGCTCCAGATTTGGTTATAGAGTCCGACGCCAGCAGAGTAGGCTGGGGTGCTCGATGTGGCAATTTCTCTACCGGGGGGACGTGGTCTCTGCAGGAACAGAACTTACATATAAACTGTCTCGAGTTACTAGCCGGCTCATTTGCAGTCAAATGCTGGACCAAGGATTCTATCAAATCCAACGTCCTCTTGAAAATGGACAATATTTCGGCGGTCCGTTATGTCAACCATCTAGGTGGCTCTCGTTCCGAAACTCTTTCCAATCTGGCCTCCAGTTTTTGGCAATACTGCCTAGACCATCAGGTTTCTGTGACAGCACAGTATCTTCCGGGAAACCTGAATCAGATTGCGGATTTTCATTCACGACATTTCAAGGACTCCAGCCTGTGGAAGCTTCATCCAGAAGTTTTTTCCTCTCTGTCCCAACTTTGGGGACCGTTCTCAGTCGACCTCTTTGCCTCCAGATTGGATCACCAGATTCCCAGATTCTTCAGCTGGAGGCCGGATCCTCTGGCAACAGCTACGGACGCATTTCTTCAGGATTGGAGTCAGGAGAAACCCTATGCTTTCCCTCCATTTGCGATGATTACTCGAACATCTGCACAGGTGCGTCGTCAATCGGCATCCTTTGTGATCATAACTCCAATCTGGAGATCTCAAGTGTGGTTTCCGGTTCTTCTGGAACTTTCTTGGGATTTTCCAATCCGACTCCCCCTGTTTCCCTCGCTTCTTCTCAGTCCGAATTGTACCCCTCATCAGATGGTCCTCGAGGGTTCTCTAGCCTTGATGGCGTGGCGGATTTCCGGGGTCGCTGGTCGGTGTCGGGACTTTCGCAACAGGCTGAGGAATTGTTATCCAAGGCATGGGCCCCCAGCACTTGTAAACGCTACAGATCTGCGTGGGGAAGATGGTCCCGTTGGTGTTTGCGAAGGGGTTTTAATCCCGTGGAGACAGACATAGTTCATATCCTGAACTTCCTTGCTGGACTCGCTTCCAAAGGTTTAGCTTATCGTTCTATTAATACCTATCGATCCGCGATTTCAGCCGGACACATAGTACTGGATGGTTTCCCTGTCGGCGAACACAAACTGGTGTGTCGCCTTCTTCGGGGTATAAGACTTTCTTTGCCTCCTGAACCTCGGTATTCTTTCCTTTGGGACGTTAATCAAGTTCTGAATCTTTTCTTATCTTGGCAACATAATCACTACCTTTCCAGGAAAGAACTGTCGGCTAAACTAGCCATGTTACTTTGTCTCGTTTCTTGTAGAAGGGTCTCTGATGTTCGAGCTCTCGACATTTCCCATAGATCTTTTTCTCCTTCATGAGTCTCGTTTACAGTGGGTAGACGTACAAAAACTAATACCAGGGTTATATCTTATCCGGTTTTTCCTGATACTCCAAAATTATGTGTGGTTCAATGCCTTAAAGCATACGAGGACATGTCTTCCGAACTCCGTCCTCCGGGGGAAGATCAGCTCCTTATCTCTTTACGTAAACCTCATAGAGCTGTTTCTTCTCCTACTATTGCTCGCTGGGTTCGTTGGGTCATGTATGAAGCGGGCATTGATCTTTCCCTTTTTGGTGCACATTCTGCTCGTGGGGCTATGGCCTCTAAAGCCTTCCATTTAGGTGCTCGTCTAGAAGATATCATTAATGCAGCAGACTGGTCGTCGGATTCTACCTTCAAAAGGTTTTACTTCAAACCAGTTCTGAGCATAGCACAATTGGTTGTCAACAAGCTTTAAACCAGCATAATCCTCGCCTCCGGTCCTGACATAGAATGAAAAATTTCCTAGCTATCGTAACGGAAAGTTTCAATTCTATTAAGGACTCGGAGGCGAGGATTATCCCACCCTGATCACCTTTATAATACTACAAAGTTTAGGTGAACCCACCCTGTATTTAGTAAGTAAATTCTATCTTATATATTTCATACTTTTTCTCTCATTCTTAGACTGCATTTAAAATGAATGAATAAATAATATAATAAAAATGTATTGATTCAACTAAAGCAACAATCCGATTTGTTTTCTGAATGAGAGTTTCTTTTCCTTAATCTGTTTTATTTTTCATAGGATCTGATTCCACAAAACAAGAGGCTTCATAATCGTTCTTGAATGGCTCGCGCTTCGAAAGAGGAGGACTCAACACAAACAAGGGACTACGTTATGGACTGCCTTTTCTTTTAATTGGACAAAAATTCTTACTGTTTATTGGTTATCACTGTACTAATTTTTCCCAATGGTTCATGGGACTTGGAGTTTGTGTTAATTACTTGGCTGCTCATTTAATAAAGTGGAGAAAGCAAGGCATAATCCTCGCCTCCGAGTCCTTAATAGAATTGAAACTTTCCGTTACGATAGCTAGGAAATTTTTCATTCATCCACAGCTTATTTGTAAAGCTCATAAGTATTTTTCTCTAATGCCACCAGCAATGTTCGATGCTTTGGGTGGTAGGCTGCACACAATTTGTGGGTAGACAGAGTCTAAGAGCTTATGCTATAAAAATAAATTAAAGGTGAATAGCAATTGTCTGGCTTCCTTTATTGCCTTTTTTGCTGTTTCTGGCTATAGGTGTATTCATACTTCGAACTTTCCTTGGACAGGATCCTGATGAGTCCATGGCCAACTTTTCAACATAAGTAATAATTTCATTTTCTTTAAAAGTTGACCTTGAGCAGAAAAGACCCAGACATATAATTGCTGTGGAACTATACATGCAGCGTTAATAAACAAAAAGTGTTAGGAGTGTAAATGGTGAAAAAATAAAAGGGTTTTAGGAAAAACAATGTAAACAGAAAAGCTGGAGGTCACAGAAGAAGTAACACCGAACAACGATGCAAAGAAACTTCACCAGATGGTTTCAGTTCAGTGATTAACAGTAGCCTTGTCAAACGGGGTGAATTACATTAACATTTCATTGTAAATTTGTCAAGCATAAGTAAGGGTTCCTGTGCCAGGGATGTGATCGATTGGACCGATGACCCATTCTAAATAACGATGCAGGCGAAAATTGTAATGGTGGCGGGAAAAGAGTCATCTGTTTGAAGGAATTCATGTTATACACACTACACCCCTTAACCTACTCTGAGTTTGATGGGAAAGCTTGGCTGTGCATGTTAACTATTAGGAGGATTTTGACAGCTCAGCCAAAGGACGCTGACTGGTCTTGCAAGCTGAGTTCCAACCCCATACAGGTCCTCGCTCGCCAGGGAGAATGAGTGGATGTCATTAGGAAACCAAAAGACCAGAATGGATCCAAGGACCACTGGCCGCAAGAGACCAAAGACCAAACAACTGGAAAGTGGCTCGAGACTGGATCTCAACATTAAAGCCACTTCATGAAACCTAATACAGACCGGCCAACTCACACGGTGTGACCTTGTGACACACAATATTGGCTCCCCTCACACGATCACCCGTTGTGGAGCCAATATCACATGGTGGCAGGGAAAACGAGCTGAAATCACTGTAATTAGTGGTTTACAGCTCATTTTCGGTAGCTTTTAACTGTTGATGTCCTTTGTTGGGTGTGAAATCAAAACACCCCAGGACATCAGCAGTAGCCTCAGCAAGCTTTTGGGTTTTTTTGTTAAGAGGAAGGGGTTTGGGGCCTGAGTGGGGGCAAAAGTGCCCCTTGGGTGCTTCTCGGCACGAGGCCAAGCCCCTTTCAAGGCCCCACCCACCCTTCCAACACTGAGGTTTTTGGTTAAGTTGGCAGGTCTGCCAATATCATCAAGAGGTGGTGTTAAATAATTAGGAAATTAGAATAAATGTTTCAGTATTTATAAGTAGATACAGAGTGTTGCCAACCTACTTTCAGTCATGATGCAGCATTACTGACCATGTAGCCAGTGATCAAAGGCCCTTACTTATCCCATGGGCCCAAACAAAGAAGGTAACAGCTGCATGATGAAGTCCAACTCCAAGGTCAGCTCTGTTAACAGCCTGCCCTCCCACCATGTCTTGCTTCCTCTCCTTATAATTGTTACTCTTCTGGTCACAGCCAGTGCTTCCATACGGAAGGGGGGCAGGGGGGGTCGGTAAGCTGAATGCTCACTGCTGACAAAGGTGGTATTCTAGGGGGGTCATAAGCTTGGATTTAGTCAAGTTAGACTAACCCTCCCATCCTTCCAAGACTCAATAAACTGAGTACCATAAATTAGTTAATAGTCAAATCTGTTATTGATAGCGCTTTGGTGTGGGGAAGTGGAATAAGAACTTTTGTAAAATAATATTTACACTGTTTTCAAGTGCAGTGTGTTCTGAGAGAAACTGCAGACCAGTCCTATGCCATAGTTAAGTCCACATTCTGAAGCAGCAGTAGCAGTCTATCCTTTGTACTTTCAACATTGCAACAAATGTGTTAACATTAGTCTGCATCTCTTCGAGCCAAACATAATTACTGCACCACATCGCCTACGCTACCCTAGATTACTGGACAGTGCTACTGGCAGCCATACTGACAGTAAAAATATCTGACCGCGCATCTCAGCTATCTTAAATCCTTACAAACCTACTATGGTAGCTGTAATTTTAAGAAATAATTTAAAAAACATATATTAATGGGGAGGAATGGCTCTTGAGGATGCGGGACGTGACTCTGTCTATCTCCTGCCCAGCACCAAGGGTAGCTAGTGTGCCTGGGCAGGTCCGTCATTGGTTCCACAGCAACGGGTCTTACTACCAAGCAAAGGGACACACTACACGTCTGTAAGCCTGCAACAGTTCCTGGACAGCTATTTCCACCTGCCCTCATACCCTCCTCTTCCCCACACCTGGATCTTTTCTACCTAAAATGACGCTGTGATAAACTTCTTTCTGATTGCAATCCTGTAACTTTATGCTCGACCCATACAATATCTGTGCATAGAAATTAAAGTCCTTCTGTATTGACACTAAAGCCTCCGACAGCAATTGGGTCTCGTCCACGCTAATCAAACTGCAAATAAATGACACAAATCAAATATTCAGATTGTGCATCTCCATTTAAGGAGAATATTAAACTTTCTTATAAAAAATTAACAGCAAAATATGAGGCTCTTCATGTGTGGTTACTTCTCATGACTTTACAAAACGCACGTCTGGAATGCAGCTGTGCAAACATTTGATAGCTCTTAGCTGGGGACTGATGCCTGCAGGAGCAGCTAGCGGTGGTAACAGGGGACGGGGCAGCAAATTAATAAATTTTTAAAAAAAATTACCTTCATCGTCACCGCTGTCACTGACGCGCTGCTTCTCTAATGCAGGAAGGCTCCAGGCACAGGCTCCCAGCCTGCCCTTCGGCCAATCCTGACACTGCTCAGAGCAGCGCCAGGATTGGCTGGAAACCCGTGCAGGATCTCTCCAGCGTAGCAACTGTGTTGCTTGGCTGGAGAGAGCCTATTGCGCATGTGTTTGGCTGCCCCCCTCAGTGATCGTAACAGCCTGTGGCCCCACCCCTTTTCCAAAAACGATAATAGATGGAGTTTATCATTTTAACAAAAGGTTGGCAGCAACTGCTTCTGGCGGGGGGTGGGTGGGGGGGGTCCAGGGGGTGGCAACGCTCCTCTGAACCCCTGGGGGAGGAGCCACGCCTGGATGCCCGTGCCCATATTTGCAGTTCACTTGCACCACTTTTAAAGAAAAAAACAGTGCACCGTAAATAGCATGAAAAACACCGGATAGATTTCAGCAATCATCACATCAAGAAAATACCATAAAGCATGCTTTGGCAAAGTCAATAGTTCTCACCTTTGGGATCTACTAGCTTTGCAAGTGGTTTTTAGCAATGCTGTGCAGCAGATTAACAGTAGGGAAAAAAGGGGTCCTAAGAAGTATCTGTCCACCTTATTTGGACATGCTTGCAATCCGTGTGGGCAAAATGATGAAGGGCACTTTTTTCTTTTTAGTTACCGATCCAAGCGGGTGGGGGCAAGCTACATAGAGGGGTTGGTGGGAAGAACCACGGAGGTCACAGGTAGATGGAAACAACATGAATGACGTGGGTAGTTGAAAGCCACATCAGGGCATGGGTGGGGAAGGAAGAAATACAGGGAGCAAAGCAACACAGAGTGGGGGGAAACAACATGGGCGAGAGGAACAAGGTGCACCAAGGGAAGAGAAGAAGAGCACAGAGGGTAGAGAGGGAAATGTAGATCTGTTGGGGTGAAAGATACAGATGACAAACCAATGTGTGGGGAAAAGCAAACAGAAGTGCAGTGGAGTGCGGGAAGACCAATACACAAGGGAGGCAGCTGGAAAACATATGCATTCTTCACGGTGTGCTTAACCAAAAAGAAAAAGGTAAAGCTTCACAGCTTCACAATTGAGCAGTGGCAGGACACAAGAAATGTATCGATGCTCAAGAGGAGGGACAAACACAAGAAGAGGAGATAAAGTCTACACTAGCTGAAGAATAAAGGGTAAGTAAATGAGTGACAATGAAGCCAACCAATGGTAAGAAGTAGACAGGCTCTAAGCCCACTGTATGTCGACAGTTGGTCTTTTCACCAACAGAAAGCTTGTGCCCTCTGGTAAGAGACACCTTATAGAGGATGATATTATTCCTTTGACTCTACCATCGTTAGATCATATTATTCAAGCACAAGTGGACTATGGAACATCTACCCAACCATAAACATGAGAGCAACACAGGGTGCAGGCCGTGCACGAACCTACAGTCGAAACTAACCCTTGTTCAGCACTGCATACATTCTGTAATCTAACACAATATTCAGCTTTCAGAAATAACAAATGTGAGTTAGGCTGAGATGTGAGGAGTCTTCTATGAGCTCAAGTGTGCTATTCAAAAGATGACCTATCCTGGAAATGTCCCTTATGTCATCAAAAAAACCTTCAGACAGTTCTGGTCCTCCACCTGTCTGAAACTGAATTCTTGTGACGCCAGAGTAAACACGTTTAGTTCCAGAATTCCAACATATGCCAATTGTTTTCAGCATTTTATATAACTACAAATAGTGAGATTTGTGCACGTGTAAGGCTAGTTCGAATAGAAAAAGAATCACTGAGAGAAATCCCATCTAACCATGGTCCTGCAGGTGCCTGACGTTACTTTTTTACACAAGATATACTCTTGATTAGAAACTCTCTCAAGATGCCGGCGAAATGTATTCCCCATAACTTTCCAAATGTCCGGTGTATTTAATAGGTAAAAAGCAATGCGAAAATTTCTGAAACCCAGATTATTTAGCCAACATCACTACACGCCGCTTACCAGTCACCTGTAGGCCCAATTCTTACTAAAGGGAACAAGGACGAATCTAAAGTGTTATCAGCAAGTATATAAAAAATGACACTAGCTGAAAGTGTTACTCATTGCACGAGGTCGGCTCAAGTACCTGCAAAGCAGTCAGTTGCAGAGCTACTGTTATCCCAGTGCGCGCGCACACACACACACAAGGTAAAGCATCTGTGATGATTTATTCAAAGCCTAAGGGCAATGCCAGCTCCCAGCACTGTGGAGATTCTGACAATTTAACAGAAAATTTAAAAACGAATTAGACTTTCAATAAATAGAGAAACGTTGTTATGAACGCGAGGCTCAATTTACGGATTCCTGCCTGGGGCAAAACAGAGCTCCTTTCTGATGGCTGGACAGAAGATGTCTGTCGAGAGCTAAATATTTCATTTGTTTTGCGTTCCAACGTGTCTGCAACCAAGTGAGCTGAAATATGCACTATGCGTCCCTAATTCAAGCAAATTCATTTACATGGTGACTGCATCGCTGTAATCTACTTGGGTGCTATTACTGAGTAGCCTAAATTAGATTTTAGAAATCAAATTTTTATATTCGTCTATTTAGAAATTGAATAATACCGAACACACAAATACTGGAGCAGATAAAGATCTGGGCTGCGGCCAGGAAGATCGACTTTTTGCAAAGAAGGCAAGAGCAGAGCAGAATACACTCCATTTCAGCAGACGAATTTAATTTTTGAAATATATCATAAAGACCGCTGCAATTATGTGGCATTGGATTAATAAATTACCTAATACAAACGGCAAATAATGTGGCACAATGCAGTATATTTGTGGTAGAATTATTGCGCCATTTTGAAATTTAAAAACAGATTACAACTATCAAGGCAAAAATTGCCCCTCATTTGTACCAGTGCCCACCTGACTACTGAAATCAGCAGCTGATAGGATGTGTATGTAACCTGTTACTATGCAAAAGGTCCACAACTATCTATATCCACCTATAGTCTTGTATTATTTCAGCAACCTTCTCTCTGTTTGAACTAACAAATATATTTTTGTTGAAATCTGTGTATTATGCATCAGAGATTATGTGGTAAATAAGGTAAATTCATAATGATGCCAAGCACGCTACAGCAGTAGAACTGTATGATACCAGTGGGGCTGTATGTAACTTGAGATCTTAAAATTCAACATCTCTTTCAAAGTACAGTGCAAATGTCCAGGGACGATTACAGGATTTTTAAAGACCGCTACCAAAATTAGATTGTGCAAAGGTCCCATAATTTGCATATGATGTTATGAAATAGGAAATTACATAACAGGAAATAACGTCAATTGACCATTAATCCTCTACTAGCAACTTTCAAAAAGCAACTTTCTGGTGCTGATATCAGTAAAACAATAAAAACAAATATTAACCACAATAATTGGATATATTTTAAAGGTCTACTAATTTGAAATACATTACAGTTGTCACTATGGGTGAAAAGGCTTGACCATCAGGGGCGGCCCCTCCGCTATGGTGGTGGAGCATCACCTGCTGCTGAAAGCAGACAAATAAAGTGATAATAAAAGTATATTTACTTCACACCCCCTGCACCCCCACCCAACCACACCTTCCTGGCAGCACCTGCTATTGTTGACCATGTATTTCCAAAACCGAATTTTTCTCAAATGTTACCTTTTTCGAGATTAGTGTATGTATGTGGCATTTATGCATTGTAAATCTTGCCAAAACAAACAGACAGCATGTGATGGGAGGGTTCACTGATTTGTGGGCTGATAGTGCACGATGATGTAGTGAGTCTTCAGTTCGTTCCTGAACTTCAGCAGGGGACCCAATCCTGATGGATGTTGCAACCGGGCCAGTATTTCAATGGCATGACTAGTATTTTCACACCTAACAGAAGACAAAAATTGGGAAAGGGAACAAAACCTATTTTTTGTAAAGAAGGATCAAGGCTTATTTGGTTTTGATTGTTCAACAATAATGGATTTGAATGCTTGCTTCAATGATTACCTGGACCTGAAATTAATTCTTCTCAGTGAAACTCCCAAGCTTAATGGGTAAGCCCAGATATGGGCCCTCAGCTCATTGTCCTATAAGACACAATCTGCTCTTCAATGAAGAGACCTAACAAGGCTGACATCAGTCTGAGATTTCATGTTCTTCCATTTAGAGTGGACATGATAAGGTCAAACTTCTCCTATCTGAGCACGACCAAGACTGATTTGTATATGGTTATTTCCTGCTATTAGTGACACTGTGAACACAAACATGGACTGGAATACTGCCCTAATAATGCCCAGGGTCTGAATTTGATTCCTCCCATCACTGTTTGTTTTTCTCAGTAGAACAAACATCTTAAAACAACATTTGGGTTATAAATTATGACATGACTATTTTATCTCCAGACATATACATTCCAAATATGCCTGGGTGCAATGAAAATGAAAAAATAATGGTAAAATCAAAGCCCATTCGAGCTAGGTATATCAAGAAAGTGGAAAACCGGAAGGTTGATTAGTTCTGCTGTTCAACACATGCCACCAGCTTATCCAAGTTCACTTGAGGGTTAGAATAAGTTATATATTGCATAATTCCAGCCAATTATATCTAGTAAATGTATGTGGATTGTCTTTTTAGCATAACACAAATTATTAGTTACTTCTTCACACAGACAAAGCAAATCTTTGTTGTGTAGAAAAAGCTGTACACAGATGTATTATGATCTGGGCACATCAACACCAATTTGCAGACAAGAAAGTAAATTACAAATATTTTAAACTTCTGAAGTTATGAAAGACAACCCTAGTGCTCTCTTCCTTGGGTCTCACAGCACTTGACCATGGCTGTGAGGCCCAAGTGAGAGGGAGTCCTCTTAGGGGCATCACAGCACCAACTCATGGGTGTGCCAGGGACAGGGCGGCACTGCGCCATGGCTGAGAGGCCACAATGACAAGAATCAACCCCTGAGCTCCCCATTAACCAGTTCTAAAAGTAAAAGTCTCTAAACCTCATCTACCTCCTCCTTAATGACTTCTTCCCTATACTGTAGCCAGCTTCCTCATTTCAAAGGATACTTTGTGTGCTTGCGGTTTCATCAAGGACACATTGATATGGGTGCTAGCAAAAGTCAGTGAGTTAATTTTGTAAGGTTTCATCAAATATCCTGAATCAGGCTGCTAATTCTCTTTTAAAGAAAAAATGTGGCGTATTGGGCTTGAACAAGCATCTACCTGCTGCATTCTTGTTGGTCCTACTTGACCAGATGTTTGATCTTCGGCAAATCATGTTCTCCCCTGGTCCTTTGTCCACAACTTGCTATTAGCTTGGGGCCTGACTGGCAGTCACCCAAGTGTAAAGGTTTTAGGGTGTGCACGTGCTGGTTTAGGGCTGCTTAAATTCTTAATTTCACATTCCTCCTTTTAGCATCTCTAAAAGGTGAACATTTTGCTCGATTGTCCTGTATGTTTACCTCCTGTGTTTCTCCCGCCCAATTACCATTCAGAGAAAAGCTGGCCCCTCGATTTCTGAACAGTGATTGTGCCAGTGGTGGCACGTCCCTCTGGGATGTAAAGAAAACCTGCTTGCCTGCATCACTCCCTTGGTGAAGACAATGTAGGACTTTTGGCATCCCGAAGGCACAGAGAGTTGGAAGAGTAGTAAAGCAACAGTGCTATAGGTCCTAGTGCAAGCAAGGGACCCCGTCTGCACAGTAAAATATAGCCATAATTTGGGTGCAGGGGGTTCCTCACACCAATGAGCTCCTGTGCAATTTTGCACCAGCTGCACTATTAAAAGTTACAAACTTCCCCACCCAAAGGGGATCCTTCTCATAGACCCCACAGTGCTGAATCATGGCTGCGAAGTCCATGAAAAAGGTCCATGAAAAAAGTGCTAATGCCTTACCAATTGTTCCATAGGCCCTAGTGCGAGGAAGGTACATTGCCTATTCCCCCATCCATTGGCTGGACAGGAAACAAATAATATAATTTGACCCTTTTGAAACTGTACCTGCGAAATGATTGATAGGTATGCCTTTGAGAGAGGCTTTGTCCAGTGGGCCTCGCAGCACTAGACTGTAGCTGCGAGGCCCATGGGAGGGGGGTCAATAATATAGCAATAGTGGCATGGTATCATTGCCAGTAAGGTAAATTGTCCTCTGCTGTCTACTGACTAGACACTAAAGGCCAGGCTTATTGTGGGGGCAAGGGACCACTAGGGCCTTAGTGCCACTTCACGCTCTACACTATGGATAGCTATATCCCTGGAAGGAGCCCTTTCCCCTGAGCCTAGCAGCTCTGACCAATGGCGGGACAGAAAACAGGCATAATTTGGTGTACAGAGCCAAAGCACCTGCTGCACTGGTAACAGCTAAGTACCAGACAGGGTTCCCCATCCCCTAGGCTTCACATCTATGGTCCATTGCTGCAAAGGCCAGGAGAAGGAGGCACCCTCCATTGGACCTCACAGTGCTGGACCATGGCTGTGAGGCCCTTGACAAAGAAGCCAGTGGTGTAGCAAAGGTGGTGGTAATGATGAAATTGGCACTGGTGTACACAAAGTAAAGTGCCCTGCGCACCCCAGACCACTGACTGTTCAGTAGAGCACAGTTATAATTTTGATCCATTGGTCCCTTTCAACCATTGGCCTGGATTTCACAGTATCTGCTGAACTACAGATAGTTCCTCTGTGCCGCAGCCATGGTTCAGTGCCTGAAGGCCCAGGCAAGGGGTAAGGGCAGAGAAGCCCTCTCCCAGGCCTTATAGTGAAGCATCATGGCTGCAAAATGCACAGGCGAAATGCCAGTGGTGTATCAATGGCGCCATGGGCCCTGCTGCACCAAGGTAAATTGGCCCACTGGCTGGAAATGAAAATACAGCCATACCTTGGGTGCACTGGACACCTGACATGTATGGACTTCAGTGCCACTGCACCTGCTACACTAGTGATGGGTACATCCTTAGAAGGAACCCATCCCCAGAGCCTCCAGTGAAGGTATAGCCCTGTGAGATCCATTTGAAGGTACAGCCTCCCTAACTGCGAATCCCACTATCTGATGCGAGGGACAGAGGGGGAGGGTGCATAAAATTAGTTAAGAGAGACATGGTCCTGCAGGGTCCCGAGGTGGTGAGCTGGTGCGAGGCCCTGGGCAGCTGCCAACAATTCCCATGCGTAGTGCTGCCCTGCATATGTAAAGATCTATGGTGTACATTGTATGGCTGATATTTGAAAAGGTAATCCATTCCAAAACAAGTTCTCTAATTTGGACCTTACCTACTAATATATTAGGATAGTAAAATGACACGTGTATACATCAGGTAACAACCAATGAAAGTGCTCTTAAGCATAGCTTAATTTTAACAGATATATTTGCTGTGCAATCACACACCTTCCTGAGATTTCTGGCACACTTTCAAAATGTATTTGAGTGTGTATCTGGCCTGCAAGCACTGAAATGAAATAAATGAAAAAAACCTATTTCCCAATTAATGTAAATGTCTTTATCGGTGGAGCCCACTATGGGCAGGCAATGGCCTGAAGCTGCAGTTAGTCAAACAGGCTTAGGCGAAGCCTTTTGGCTTTGTCAATGTCTGCTTTATGTCATCGTTATTTTAAAACATTATTGTTGGAGGAACTGCAGAGCGCAACATAATATGAAAAATAATGGCTAAAATACAACCATATTTCTGTGGTCTCAAAAACACATTGTCACACCAGTCCTTGTCACTCAAAGGAACTATTGCGTGCTGATGTGCTCCTTGTGATAGGGCAGCCTGCTGTCACTAAAAGTGAAGTTAGGCAACGGCTGAAGTGGGCCTAGAGTTGCTTGGAATACCGGTTTGATAGACCCCACCCCACTGTCGGCCATTGGCTGTAGTAATCCAACTTCACTTTCTAAAGACAAGCAGTGCCTTCCTCCAAAATGCCCAGTCTGATTCTTCCAAACAACAAGTCATGGAACAATGAAACCCACATGAGATGAGTGAATTAAAGGATGCTAGCTCTAAAAATTCTGGGAAAATCTTGTAAATCGCTAACATGTGGTTCAAATGTAGACCTCAGGTGGCGAAAAAAACATTACAGTAAAAAGAATATCTGCAACACATTTTCTTACTTTGGGAGCACAGAGGTCCGTTTCAAAATTATGTTTGGCGTTCTCTTGCCTACATCTGGGATCAAGCATAGTTCATGCCAGAGAGCTAAAACTGCACTTTTTACGTGCCAAAATGTGCACACACCAGATACGTTGTGCATCACCTGCATTACTCCGATTTCTGGTAGTAGCATAATCCTATACCATTGTTGTTATATCATGTTTTGATGCAGTTACCACACCTTATTGTGAGAATCACACTGGGATTGAATTATTACTAATGTTTCAACAGTTTGACCATATGAAGAATAACCACAACGTTGTCGCAGAACGTGTGCAGCCTCTTGGCATTACATCATGCACATCGGAGTTATGTCCAATACAGTGAACCCGGACATGCCCATCATTGTATGCAACTGATGGCAGAATTCCTTTCCTGACAATGCATATCATTTTACTATAGAATCTTCCTGCTTACTTCTTTTCTATGTCCCTTACAACCAGGCCAAACCCTTAACATTCGTCTGTTTCTCTTTTCACCCCAGGACTCCCTGCCCCATCCTCCTCCAAACTTTTCTGCACTTTCCATCTTTCACTCTCAGTCCTCTCAAATCTCTTTCTCTACTAACCATCTCCACTTCGCCATACTTTCTCCACTTATGTATGTCTCTCTTACATAGTCTTGCCTCTTATTTATCCCTTCCTCACTCAGGCTGTCATTATTATATATATATATATACATACATATATTTGTTTCACTGAAAAAAACAAAGGTTACAGGGACTTTATAGTAAGGTTCAGATTTTACACATACAGGACTACAGACATTCACCAGTTATAGAGAGTTACCTCAAGTAATTATAACTTGTGCCCTAAGATAACTATAACTCGTTACCCCTCCATGCACAGTTCTCAACAATTTTGCAGCAAATGCGTGATATTATCAATGATGTCATAGAAGATGTTATGAGTGATGTAATATGTAAGGTAATTGCCAGTGCATGGCCAGGGTGCGAGGTATGTTACCTTAGGGCACAAGTTATAGTTACTTGATATAACTATACTAGCTGAATTTCTATGATTTTGAGCGTGTAAAATCTGAACCTTACTATAACCTCCCTGTAACCTTTGGTTTTTATCAGTGAATTTCTACTTTTTTTAATGCTATTTCCTAACTATAACACCCCTCTAACCTTTGGTTTTTTTTCAGTTAAGTTTTAGTTAAAAAAAAAAAAAAAAGTAAAGTAATATTTAATTAACATATGTTGATCCAACCGCCGCCACTCATGGGCCTGTGGCCTTCCCCCCCCGCATGCAGTCAACTCCATGCAGCACATGGCCTTTGGTGATGTGCTGCGGGGGATTGGTCACAGGGCAGGGCCTGCCCTCGGCCAAACCCACCCAAGGCGGCCAACCCACGGGCCCCCTCCCCTGGGGCCTGGCCAATTAGTAAAGGGGGAGGGGACCCACCATTATATTTATGGTGGAAAGGACCACGCAGCGCACCTGCCCGGATCAATTTAGGCCCCTGGGACCCCATGCCCCAGGGCCTGACCAACAAAGGGTGGGTGCCCTGGTGCCCACACAGGGAGATTCAACCATATCCTTGTTGGGGTCTCCGGAGGGGGGGCGGGGGAGCCCCAGCTGGCTCCCCACATCCAGTATAGTTCTGGTTCACATGGTGCAGCTAAAAATGCTGCTCCCTGCAGGTGGGAGCACTATTCAGGTATGTTTCCTTGTCTGCATCACTGCAGAAAAGGTAACAGATCTGAAATCTGCTTCATGGGGGTGGAAGCCTTTTCAAAGCTACCGCAACTGAAAGAGGACTTTGTGTTTGCTCTTGCTTGGAGGGACCTTTGAAACTGCTCCAGCCAATTAAAAGCAAACACAGTTTTGCCTATCCACATCAGTGCAGGCAGGAAAACTGCTATGTCCTGGGGGTTGGCACACCAGGACATAGCAGGAAACAGCCCTGGGGATGGGGTTCACAGGGTCATTAATGGCTCTGGGAGGGGGCCCGCTACCTCCCTCCCTTTTCTAATTACGGCTGGGTCTTGGGGGATGGGCTCCCTCAGACCCAGGTAGGCCAGGGAGAGAAGCTGCATGCCCAACTCCCCCATCCTAACTACAGCCGGGCCACGGGAATGGGGTCTAGGAGGCCGAAATCGGCCCTGGAGGGTTGCAGCATGCCCCGTCCCAGTTTATTACTATGGCTGGACCCGAGGAGATGGGTCCCTGGGGCCAAAATCAGCCCATGGAGGGGGGCCACGTGCCCGCCTCCCCCTTTGTTAGGAATATGGCTGGGCCCCAAAGGATGTGGTACCAGGGGCTGAAATCAGCGAAGGAGGGTGTTGGGTGCCCCCCTCTGGGTTTATTTCTACAGCCTGCCATGGAGCATGATGCTCCCGGTCCTGAAATCGGCCCATGGAGGGGGGCTGAGTGATCCCCCTTCCCCTTTTTAATATTGGCCAGGCACCGAAGCGGGATAGAGTCTCTGGGGCCAAAATCGACCTGCCGAGGGGGGCCACCTAGAAATGTAGGTGAATTTCTAAATTTGTATTTAATTCTATTTCCTAATTATGACGTCCCTGTAACCTTTGTTTTTTCAGTGAATTTCTTTTTTTTTAACGTAAAGTAATTTTCATTACTATACGCTAATCCGACCACTGCCGCGCAAGGCCTTTGTGGCTGGCCGCACGGTCTGGCCTGCAGCTAGATCTTACAGCCAACCACCCAATCCCAAACTGCGAACGGCCTTTGGCCATGCGCAGCTAGAGTTGGCCGCAGGTCTTTTCTCTCTGGGTGTGAGAACAGGTGTGAGAGGGTGTCTCTGGGCGCGAGAGTGGGTGTGGGTTTTTTCAGTTAATTTCTATGTTTTTTAATGTGAAGTAATTTTCATGACTATATGTTAATGCAACCACTGCCGTGCACAGCAGCGGCTGGCTGCAGGGCTTGGCCTGCGGCCAGGCCCTTCAACCAACCCCCTACAACTGCCCAGTCCTGCAGCCTTGTGGAGTAAATAAACTTGCTTTGCCCTCGCCAAGTTCAGGAGTTAGGATCATTTGTCCTTTCCAGAAGTGGAACTTCAACTAGGGTGCCTGCTATGTTTATATCTGTAAGTGCTTCCTACCAAGGTTTAATTTCTGTAAAATGAGCATCATGACCAGAACGGAAGCTCACCTGCTCGTTTATCCAACAAGAGTCCACAGTTTTGCACAAAATGTCTATCCAACTGGAGTACTTTCTTACTGGTTAGTTATCAAGTGCTACTTCATTGGGTTAATGGCCAGTGTGCAGGAGGGGGGCTGCACTCCCATACACCCCTGTGTGATTTTGTTCCCAGGGACCCCATCCCCCATGGCCCACCACTATTAAATGGGTGGGGGTTTAACCCGGGAATCCCATTTCCCCAGGCCCAGCGTTATATATTTAATTTCTTTGGGGAGAGGGGCCGTGTAGCCCCCCTTCCCCGATCGATTTTGGCCCCGGGGAACCCATCCCCTGCGACACTGCCTTATTAATATATATATTATTATTTTTTAGGGAGGGGGGCTGCGTGCACACCTCCCCTGGCCAATTTCGGCCCTGAGGAACCCTTCCCTCAGGGACCGGCTATGTCACCTTTGTGACCCCAAGTCACCCAGTCAGTACCCCCTAGGGACCGTAGGGGAAGTCTGAAGGCCCCCCCGGTCCCAGCCGGCTCACCACCTCCCTTGGGAGCCAGCACTGCTCTCACAGACGGGGCGCTGCTAAAAATGCAGCTCCCCGTCTGTGAGAGCAATCCTTTCCTCTGTTTCCCTGCCCGCTTGTCTGTGGGCAGGGAAACAGAAAAAAACCTTCACTGTTAGCAAGCAAGAGCGGTTTGACTGCTCTCGCTTGCTGGGAGTGGAGTTGTGTTTGCTCTGACTTGGCGGGAGCTGTCAAAGCTCCAGCCAAGTCACAGCAAACAGCTATGTCCCGGGAGTGGACACCCCGGGACATAGCAGGAGCCGGCCTTTGAGGGTGGCAGTCCCCAGAGCCATGTATAGCTCGACAAGGGGGACAGTGTGGCTCCCCCTCCAACGTCTGAATTTGTCACAGGGAGGTGGTGGTCCCCGAGGGCAGGGGTTCCATGACAGACCCCTTCATTATTTCAATTCAGCCCCAGCCTGCCAGTGTGCCCCCTCCAACATTTGAATTTGCCCTGGGGAGGCTGTGGTCCCCAGGCCCGGGGGTCTGCAATGGATCCCCTTTAATCATTTTTGTTCTGCCCCAGGGAGGTGGCTTTCCTCTGGGCTGCCGGGAGGGCACATGCTCCCCACCTTATTTGTAATTAATTGCCGAAGGGAGGTGGTGATCCCTAAGACCGGGGGTCTGCAATGGACACCCTTAATCATTTTCTTTCTGCCCCGGGAGGTGGCGGCCCTCAGGGCTTTTGGGGGGTGGGGGGCTGCACGGCTCCCCACATACTACAGAATCAAAACCTCAGTGAGGAGGCAGGGCCCAGTGCACATATAAGCCCAGGAGGGGGGCCCTGTGCACCTCCGCCTTTATTTTTTACATGACCCGAGACTTGGCCCACCCGGGGGCTTTATTAAAATAAGCACGGAGACCACATTTGTTTTTTTAATTTTTGCCGCTAATTTGCACCATCGCCACAAATACACTGCAAAATGTTTTTTTTTTTAAGTGCTTTATTGTCCGGGGGGGGGGTCCTTCTAGGACCCCTGCACTAGAGCTAAGGGGTCAAGGTGTCCTTAACCGGCCCCCTTTCTTTTTTTTGTCCACTCTTTTTTAGGCACTCGGCTGATGTCGAGTCCCAAGATGGCTGCCAACACTTCCTGGATTAAGTTTTGGCAGCCAATAAGAGATCTGCAGATCTCCGCACAAGCTCTTATTATTTGCAAAGTCATTGGGGAAGATCCGGGCCTTAGATATACAAATTTGGATTTCCTTTAATTTCTCTTAAACTTCTGAATGAATTTACACCAAATAACAAAAAGTGCAATCTGAGGACCAAAAGCTACCTTTCTGCCAAACTAGTTGTAATTTCATCCAGCGGTTCGAGCTGTAGTCGTGTTCAAAGCTCTTATGGGAATTAACATGTGAAACTCATATTTCCCCCCACTCCACCCCCTTTTACTTTGCCCCTGCTTGATTAATCACCCCTAAACTTTCAGTGCACAACAAGAATCACTGGCACCCTTTTTTTTGGGGGGGAAACTCTGTGAAGATTCATCAAATGATGCCAAAGATATAGGCATGTCAAATAAGGATTTTTCTAAGGAAACATGGTCCTAGCTATAACTACCTACTGGCGACTGCCAGACTCATGGATATACATATATATATATATTTATATATATATATATATATTCATATACATACACACACACACGTATACACAAAGCACAGTAACAATATCCCATCTTTCTGTCCAGTCTTTCTTTCTCTTCCACTAGCCCTTCCTCACCATTTTTCATCTTGAATACACTAACTCCTTTACCCATATGTTCCTCTGCTGTACTCCCGATCTGTCTCTACCTTTGTCACTTTCTCTTCCATGAACCTTTCTCCTATCTTCTCTCTCATCTTTCTCCTCCTTCTCCCCCACTCAGCCCCTCTTCCTCTTGCCGTTTTCACTCTCTATGCTCCATCTGCCTGTATTTCCCTCTTTCTTGGCTTTCTCCCATTGCCTTTGAGAGAGCATAGCTTATATAATCTATTTTAACATGAAATGTTTATGAACTAATGTATAATAATGCCATATAGAAACTGTATTAGTGTATTTTTGCTAAAACGTACGCTTGAAATGTGACCACGGGGAGTGGCCGCCAATTTATATGTGGACTAATGAAAATGACTAATGTTGATAAAATATGATATTAAGAATGGTTTTATACTAATTATTAATGATTATGGTATTCAAGTTTTGTTATTGCACCTTGTAGGCCTTAGTTAGCATGAGTCGAGGCCTAGCTGCCTGGCTGTCATATTAAATGTGTTTTTCTAATGTGCAGTGTGCCGACTCGCAAAAGGACATGAACTCTTGTTTTCTTTTCCTTCAAGCTAGAAGCTGAATGTAACTATAGTGGATCCGTTCTCATGAAATTCATATTGCTTGTAGAAATGTTTTAGTCAAAATGCAACAGTGTAGATTAGTATAGTGTACAAGGTCGCCCAAACCGGTACAGACAATGGAGCTACTGACCAAAAGATGTGCAATGAATTACAGAAGGATGAAATCATACTGGACGTGTTACCTCTGAAGACGTCAATCATATGGACCAATAAAATGTCTGAGAGCTAATGTGGGGTGAAAGATGTAATGACATAATCTGTTTTTTTAATTGGCTAAAGATAGTGGGGAGCAACATTTGTCCAATCAAGTTTTAGGGGAATGTACAACGAAAAGGGGATAAAAACCCCTGTCACCAGGAAGTAAATTAGAATTGAGGAATTAGGGAGCAGGAGACCAGGAGAGATTGGTTAGGGAAATGCTATTGATTTTATCCAGAAACTCTGTCACTCTATTTGGTGACTTATTTGGTTTTGTTGAAAACCATCCTCTTCCTTAGATTTGCCCATTTACACTTTGCCTCCTTATGAGGGAAGTGCCCCTTTTTGTCCCAGAGCTGAGTTTTGACTGATGGCGAATCAACTGATGTCCTGGAGACGAAGACCGAACCTGAGTGCTGACCCAAATCTTGGAGGGTAACTATGACAATGAAATTGTGATTTGTCTGTTTGCTTTCCTTTCTAGGTACCAACTGCTTACTTTTGGCAGAGACCATAGCTAGATGTTTTCCAAATTGGTGTTCTAAATTGTTTGCATGAAGCCCAACATGCCGATGCTAATCAGTGGTTAGGATAGGGGTCCACTAAACTGACGCAAATAGACGAACGACTGAATCTATGCTTTGTTGAACTGACGCGTTAATAACACTCTGCTAAGGTTGATCTATGTTGACGCTGTGTTATGTTTTATTAATTTCTTACCTTGCTTTGATAAAGTCTTATTCGAGTTGCCAAATTATGACAATGTTATTGAGTGTTTTGGTTTTGAGATTAACACACCTGCTTTTAGAATTGTAATTAATAGGGAATAAAACTCATAAAATTCTACTAAACTGGTGTGGTTATTCATGACTGCAAGGTCATGATGGTGTCTTGAGTAAATTAATGTCTTTGACTAAAGTGAAATGCATTGTGGTAATAAATATTGATGACATTATTGACGTATTGATTGACATACTGATTAGCTATCTCGTCCTAAGGTGTCTCTCAACTGGGTCAAAAGATTCATTGGCCTAAAACGAGTCCTAATGTGTAATAAATTATCATAGAGGGACGCGTTAACACCTTCATCCAGTCTTCTGCAACAAAAATGGAAGGCGCAGGTAGCCAAGGTGACTTCGAATTGAAAAAAATGCTCAGCTTAGATTCCAAATGAATCCCCAATTTATGAACTAACTTAACAGGGAGAGCGTGAGAACTTGTCTTGGTATCACAAAAGAGAATGGTCCATGGGACTGCAGAGTGCAAACTAAGAAAATCTGGTCTTTGTCCGAGGTTAGTTAAAATCAGTTCTTTTCCATATGCACTGCAACTCCATCCTCTCAGACTAAGCAGGGACGGATTTTGTGTCGTAAAATACAACAGCACAGTTTGTGCCTCGAAATGGCACCACTAAGAAGCCTGACATTGACAATATAGGTGGGCAAAATGTAAACTCTGCGAAATTTACACACTTTGCAAAGGTTGCCACGTTTTGCAAACCATCCGAAGAAGTACTGTCTTGCAAAACCCTTTTAGCAGATAATCAGAGAATCGTGCCACAAAAAGGGAGATTCTGCAGACTTTGATCTCCAAAACTGACCTCTGCAGAATATTTTCTCTCAATTTAAATCTTGAAGCTTTTGCGGTGTTTGGAGAAAAATGCCTAACGTTTGGGGAAAAACTCAGCACAACACAATACACGTACATCAGTTTTTGTAGTGCTCACATGTTATTAGGCGGCAGGAAGGACAAAGCCCTTGATCAAAGTATGGCGAACATAAACATAGGCAGGTGAGTGGCGAAGACAAGCGCAGGAGTTAGAGACCTAATAATCTAAACCAGCAAGAGAAAGTGATGTGAGATACACATATGGAGCTTCTCAAGGTCTGTAGGCGCTCTCCCTTTCTAACATACATATTTACTCAATGGATTAATAAATACAAATAGTCTGGAGCATTAAAATGCCAATTAAAAACTTTTTTCTAAATACAAAAAGTTTTCTTTTTAGTGTTAAAAAAAAAACTTCCTGTCGAGGGTGTGCGAACTGAACACCTGCAGCCGCACTGTCAGGTTCCTCTTCAGCATTTCCCCATGCGGTGCCTCGTTCCATTCCCATTCTCATTAAGGTTTCCGTCCACCGTTCATGCCCTGTTTAACAGTGCAATTTAATTAATTATCATGCTGATATGAAATCATCAAAGGACCACACTCTTCCAAG
Source organism: Pleurodeles waltl (assembly GCF_031143425.1). Taxonomy (NCBI): domain Eukaryota; kingdom Metazoa; phylum Chordata; class Amphibia; order Caudata; family Salamandridae; genus Pleurodeles; species Pleurodeles waltl. Next base: position 715,585,687 of record NC_090449.1, on the reverse strand, counting down.
TACAGTGCATGAAGACTCATTATCACCTAATTTAATAATGGGTTATATTTCACCCCCCTGAGCAAACCAAAATAAGAAACTTACATGTTCAGAAATCAGTCCTCTGAGATAATGTGAACAAAACAGGCAAACTCAACATGTTCCATCCTTTGAAACTCAGGAACCGTGTCTAGGTCATTTGTAAACGACATTTGAGATAACGAATTATCATGCTGGAATTTGAATAAAATCAGAGTAACTATCTTTTCATCTAAAAACCCATTAATTACAGAAGCAAACAATTTCAACATCTCCTTCAAAGGGCACAGATGAGAACATACACCAATGAAGCTAGAAGTTTGCCTGCTGTCAACTTATGTCAACATTTTTTTATTTTAAAAGGAGTGTTTCTGGAGTTCTGAATACTTTTCTGGTTTGGTGCACAAAGGTTTTCCTCACAAGGAGGGATGTGTCCAATCTTTGGGTCTTACATCTAAAACTATGCAAATGCATTTTAATGTATTGCACCTACAAAGCTCATAAAAGCTATGCCAGCGTACCGTTTTGTGAATGAATTGGGATATTTTCTGGTATAACAACTGGAGTATGAATTCCCGGACTGTGTATATTCATCATGTAGCTGATAGTATTTTGTTAGAAAAAAAAATCGAGTCTCCGCACAACCTTAAGAATCAGTCTACACCCCATGCACCACAGTCGCAAGGCCAACCATCTTCCAACTGACTTTGCACTTTCCCTATTCAACTAAGAAACTTCAACAAACTATAAAAAAAAAAATCTACACGCTGTTAGAAGGGCAAATAATTTAGTGGTAAAAGTATATTAATATGATTGTATTGGTTTTAATCAAACACAAACTTTTTTTCTGTTAATGTTGGAAACAAAAAAACAAGACGTATGTTGAATTAAAAGGGTGAATACAAAGTAATGATCAAAAAACGCTTCAACGGCCTATGACCACAATAACCTCAAGTACACACTTAAAGAATGGGTAGGACAGACTGACACCAACTGAGAAGTGATCCATTCCTTCCCCATCAAACACAGTCAAGTTGTATGGATTGGACCCCAGGGTGCCACAAAGGAAAACGCACATGCTCCCTTTGTTGCAGGTGCCGGGTCAATGGCAGGTGCATTTCAAATGATTTCCAATTTACATTCTGTCAAGAGAGCGCCTTGATTAGACAATCAAGGTATTAACATCTACCACCAAATCAAAGAGAGCGCCTGGAATTCCAAAAACTTTAAATATTCAAACCTAGTAGCAACCATAAAAGTAAATAATTTCTAGATTTTCCCTCTTCCCTTTTTGGATTGAGACATGTGTTTGTAGGTACCATTAAAAAGAAAGATTTAAATGGGAAGACAATGAAGGAATGGTAAATGTAGCAGAGTTTTAAGTGTACTTACTCAGATCAAGTGTGTCAAATATTATCTAAAAAGAACATTATGGAGTATGTAAATAGTTCTAATAAACATTAATTCACGATACAGCAAATACTGTCTTCGGTTTAGTATATTTATGAGAGTTCAAATCAGAGTTCGGGAGTCCTTCGATTCATAAAGGGTGCCGCGCTACAGCATAATTGTACTATAGTGATTTTGTGCAAGGGAGTAATAGCATGTAGTCTGAAGAGGTGCAAGAGAACGGTTGAGTCTTTCGTTCATAAGTGCACAATAGCACAATTTTGTTCACAATGAATAGTCTGGCCCAGGTATGTTACACAATCAGAAGAGTCCCTGACAATGGTGTATGCATACTTACAGCTACCACATGTCAACAATTTTGCTATGGAGGTCGTAGTCTTGGGCAGTTGCTGCGCGCATATCAAAGGCCAATGTAAGCTGCATGCCAAAGCTTGTTTAAAGTAGTATGTTAAGACCAATGTTGTATCTTTGACATTTCTGTTCCAGTTTTTCTAGTGAAAACTAGGTGACACTGAAAGGCAGCAAACCTGTGTTTGCATATGGCTCGGTATGGAATTCTGTGTTAGGAGCTGGAGGAATGATAAATCTACTGATGGAGAAACCAAAAAGCTCCAGTGGGAGCGTCAAACACAGTAATGCAGGAAGAAAACAAACTGGAGCAAGGAATCTGAGATTGACATGCAAGTCATCCAATCTTGAGTAAGGATTGGCTCTGTGGAGCATGGTATACAATGCTGTATTACAACAGTTAACTGGAGCGATCTGTACTAAGACCACAAAAAAGACTGCTTTCAGTATACAATGTATCTCTAAGATAGACAATTTAATGTCTGCTGACACACACTTTAATGTCTTCTGATTTACTCTACATCAGTGTTGTAAACTAGCCCTTAATACATTGTGATTCAAGCACTCTGGCAAAGATTGTATCACACACCACAGAGCCAACCGCATGAGGTGAGAGGAAAATGCTCCTCTGAGGACAGCCAAAGCCCATTTGGCGTCTGCTTTAAAAAACTGGTAAAATAGGTCTAGCAGAAAGCTGTTCTGTCAAACCAGACCAGAAATAGTTTGTGCTTTATACATTTTAGCATCTCTAAGTGAAGGAAGAAGGAATTAAAATTGTCATATTGGGAGGAATTATTTCAGGATAATATATAACTGAAAACTATTTGTGATTTACATACACAATTGATTCGCTTCTCAAACATCTGAAAAGCCTATTTAACGTACAATGGCTAATTATCACTTCTTCAAAGCAAGTAACCTTTAGGCCGATAAGGCTAATCAGCTTAAGTGCTTTGTTTTCTAGCAGAAATAATCACAATTGCAACATAATTTCTATTCATAACGGCAGATACTACATACTCAGATCTGACATTTGAAATATACAAATTGATTAATACTGATGTGTGAGGCACTCATGGTTCACAACAACGACAAAGGTTAAAAAAGTTAAGCTCTGATACCCACCAACCTTACGAAACCAAGGAAATGTAATACTAACAACATAACCTAATTATGAGCATGTCTTGGTCAAACACAAGGATACTGAGGAGGGGATTGATGAGCCCCACTTATTTTATTTCAGATGGTTAAAATGCAAATCTTCATGTTCTTACTTTTAAAATATTAAGTAATAAAATGTATGAAACCATGGCTGGACAGCTGGTAATTTAATTAACTATGCACATTTCCTATAGTGAGTCACAATATGTGCAGTATCACTAGAGATGTATGCTAACTAACAATAACAATGTAAGGTAAATTGTGGTCACTTCAAATATTATCTTAACTTCATACTGCACTGCACTAAAATGTAATTTAACAGCTTCCTGAAATTATGGAGGTTTTACCCTCTCAATGAGGCACTTCCGAAATTCAGCCATCAAATGTGCACTCACTACTATATTTTGCATACCCATGTAACAAATGAAGTTAATTAACAAGCATCTGCAGCAGGTGTTTGGGTGCACTGATGTAATGCGCACTGTACACAAAATGGTTTCCCAAGTGCATGCTACCCTAAATTTGGTTAGATGTATGTTTGGGTCTCTGCCACATCTCAAGTCAAGTTAGAATGAGAAATGTATTTGGTGATATATGTCCTGTGTGCTAGAGCTTTGGAGAGTTGTCGAACAAATATGTAGGAAGATAAATCCTCACCTGTGGGAAATCGATGAGATGTTTTAGGATTTTTTTTAAAATACCAATTTTTACATGATTGTTTTTCCTGCAACTCTTTAAGCCCACATTTACAACGCAAGGATATACAATTATGTACAGATTATTTTTGGTGATGGATAGTTCATTGGTAAGATTGTGGTAGCTATGTCAGTGGAGGTAGGAGAATGTTCTAATGGAGTATGAGGGAACGGAGGAGTTACATGGGACAAAAGTGTACATGTACGAGAGGCAGGAGTGGGTCAAGGTGGGGGGAGACAGGGAGGTGACAAAAGATGTATGGCTGGACTCATGCAGGTGGAGAAGGTTAACTTAAGTGATTCAGAATATCAATACGGCTGGGGTGGACTTCAATACTGTCATGAACGGTGCAAGGTTAATGAAAACCTATTGAGACCAACTAGGAGGGAAGTATTAGAAAAAAACAATTATTAACTGAATTCATTTGCGCCAAAAGTGTAAGCTAGTGGTGACGATGGAAGAGCTGGCACCAAAGACAAGAGGAAAAGTAGGGTGAACTAACGGGGTACTTTTCAGAACACAAAGCACCCTCACAGAATTAGGTTTGTATTGATCAAGTAGAATTTACATTTAAATGAGCGTACTCTACATATGCTTCCATCACTGGCACATCACCAACATATATGGGAAATAAAGGCAAGCCATACAAACTCACTGAGATTGTTCACCCCTAATACATAAAACTACAAAAAAGTAGAACATTAAAAACTTGATTGCACTGAGTCTCTTCTGGCAACATTTCAAAGTCAGGTGCCTAATTCGTGCTGTGAAACACTTAACAACCATAACGATTAAAGTAAATTGTGCCCTCTGCTCATAACCAATGGTTTCAATAAAAATACAATTGCCCCAAACCCCCTTATAGCTAATCTGTTCAGTATTTCATTGGTGTAAATCCAAGTACAATGTATGCATAGCGTAAAAAAACTTAAGAGTGTGAGAAAGGAAGCAGAGTTTAATGCCCAGCAGGGACACATTTATAAAAGATCAAAAAATTATTCAAGTCAAGCTAATATTAGCTGACTTCCAGTAGCAAAACCATGACAAAACCCACTCTTTGTGCCTATTACGTTAACTGATAAGCTGTAGTAAGGTTTTTTAAAGTTCTGAAACCTGGCACAACCAATTTCTACGACAACATAATAGCAAGCTGGTCATAGGCTCAATTCTCATAGCGCTGTCCTTTGTTACGTTTAATTAAGTGTATATCAAAGCCCATGACATCCAAATACTGCATGCCCACAAATTGAATATTATGAAAAGGCCCATACAAAAACCATCAATATGCTAACACCCACATACCGCTTTCCACTTGGCCAATGTACTTGCCTTATCACATTTAATATTCAAGTGTCCACATATATAACTCAAACCTAATAACCAATCACTATATCAATGCTTATGCACCCAATGCACTTTTCCTCAACAGAACTCAAAACATCTAACGACACTAAACACGATCAAATGAAACAGAAACATCCTCCAAAAATACAGCTATATTCAAGCATCAACTCTACTGTCAATGGTGTACATTATGTGATCAAGATACAATGCAACATTTGTGTGTTTTCTTTAATCGACAAAGGTTTAGTCAAAGTATTACGTAGGATGACGTGCGATGATCCTCTTGCTAATGAATTACCCTCGATACCTAGATGTCAAGATTCTGTGGCATCACTCCCCATTTCGAATCAAACTAAGATGCCTTATTTTGGGCTCCGTCTACTTCCAATGTAGGTAACACACATGGGGGCTCATCCTGTTTTCCTTTAGGGAAACTGGCCCAGCTTGATTGTAGAGTCTTTAGTCATACAATGATGTGTTGTTTCTAATTTAACTCTTCTTTATTAATGTTTTCGGATCAGGTTGATTAGAACGATTCTGTATTAATCTGAAACATTTTAGGTTTTCAAAGTGACATGTTAATTAGTACAAAGAGCAAAACATTTCTTTTTGCCCCTTACCGAAAAAGGAAAATGGTGGCCATGGTTTCTATTGGTCTTTACCACTATCAATAAGTGCTGGCAAAGCCAACGGGTCTGGCCTTATACAGTAGACACTGAAATGTAAAAATACTACCAAAAAAAATGCTGCTGTCTAAAGGTGGTGTACATATGTTTTCAAAACAAAAGAAAACAAGCATTGGCAAAACCAATAGCTCTTACTTATGCAAGAGCTATTGACTTTGCCCATATGTTTAAGCCGAGTTGCACACCAGCGTGGCTGCTGTTCGGCATAACTAAAAGTTAATAGCGTAGAGGAGAGTGGCGTGGAGTTTCGCAGAGTTGAATGGCAAAGAGTGGAGTACAGTGTTGTAGAGTGGAGTGGCAGAGAGTGCTGTGTATTGGAGTAGCATAGTGTGGAGTCGCATGGAGTGGCATACACTGGAGAGGCATAGAGTAGAGTGGCACTGTGTAGAGTGCATTGGCATTGAGTGTTGCAGAGTAGAGTTGCGTACAGAGCAGTGGCATCAAGTGCAGTGGCACTGAATTCAGCAGAGTACAATGCATCATTGTAGAATACAGTGGCACAGATTAGAGTGGAGCATAATAGAGTGCAGTGGTGCACAGTGCAGAGGGCAGTGGCGCAGAGTTGAGCGACGCTGAGTAGAGTAGCTTAAAGTGGTGTAGAGTATAGTTCAATACTGTACAGCGGCATAAAGCAGAGTAGTGCAGAGTAGAGTAGAGTTCAGTGGCAGGGAGAGCAGTGTTGCAGAATGGAGTGTCATATGTGGTATTTAAGAGTGGAGTAAAATGGCAGAGAGCAGTGGCATAGAGTACAGTGATGTAGAGTACAGTGGCATATGGTGCAGTGAATATGCAGCTGTGTGAAGTGCACTGGTATAGAGTGCAGTGATTAAAAATACAGAGGCGTAGAGTGCAGTGGCACAGAGTGGAGTTGAGTGCGGTATAGTATATTTTTTTCAGAGTAGAGTAAAGTGGCGTGGAGTGGTGTAGGGCAGGGTGCAGTTGCATGGAGTGACAGTGCAATGGCCTAGAATAAAGTGGTGCAGAGTAGATTAGAGTGGAGTGCTAGACTGGAGTGGAGTAGAGTGCAGTGGAGTGGAGTGGAGTGGAGTAGAGTGGCAAAAAGTGCAGTGGCATGGAATGGTGTATAGTGGAGTGGTGCACAGTAGAGTGGGGTGGTGCACAGTGGAGTGCCGTAGTGTAGAGTGGAGTATTCATTGTTTGGTAGCACACTGCCGTTACAGATAACACAATTTCAATTCAAATGACCATTATATTTTAATAGGAATACAGTTTCACTAAAGGTGTACAGTACATAGAATTAAGATGTGTGGAAATTGCACTACCTACTGTAATGGTTTGTTTTATCATATTAAAGTATTTGTTTCCAACATTTCAGAAATAACAAAAAATGTGCTGTGTTTCTAATGCTGAAATAATTACACAGTTTATTTAAATGTTGTTGTGTGCTAGAAAAAAACCCTTTCCTACCACAGTATCAGAATTGTCACATAAATCCTCTGACTTTGAAGTCAGAGAAAGAAAAGTACTCAAGCGCCCTCAAAAGACAGCGCCTGCCATTTGACCTCGGTCTTTGAATGCACAGCAAATGTGACGAGATAAAAGCAAGATTAACAGGCCTATTTACAGAAAGGGAGCACTCGGAAGTATACTGTAAATAAGGTTTTGGCAAGGAAAGGTACAAACTCAAGCTGGTCAGCCTAAAACAAAAAGCCAGCAAATGGAAAGCAAGAAAGGTATGTGTTACTTACCCTGTAAGCATCTGTTCATGGCATGTAGTGCATACTCCTGCCATCTAGCGTTGTGTCTGGATGTGTGCCAGTTGTTTTTCTTCAAAGAAGTCTTTTGCTTCACCAGGTAGAGTGACTCCTCCCTTCTGGTGATACTGTCCATTGTTAGATTGTTTTCCCACAGGCGGGTGAGAATGGAGTGTATTGTAATTGTAGGAAACAATATGTCCGCATGAAAAGAGTGAGCAACTGCAGTGGACACAGGTGTTCGGGGAGGAGGGTGTGCGTATGTGAATCAACAGCACTACATGCCACGAACAAATGCTTACAGGGTAAGTAACATATTATGTTCAAGGCATGTGTGACTGTAGATACACATGCTCTGCATGGACTGTAAGGTAGTACCCCTCAGAAGCAGCGGCTAACCTGTGGGTGATGCAGTTGTTTGAAAAAGTGTACGTAGCATTGCCTGACCTACGCTGGCTTGTTGATGTGATGAAACATTCAAACAATAATGTATGATTAAGGATTGTGGTGTGGACCATATAGCTGTCTTACATATGTCAGCTACTGCAATATTTTCTAGAAAAGCCATGAACTCTCCCTTTTTCCTAGTAGAATGTACGTAAAGTTCTTTTGGCTTTAGCATAACATGTTTGAATGCATTTTACCATCCATCTGGCTTTGCCTGGTTTGGATATAGGGTTCCCTCTATAAGGAGGTGAAAAAGTAACAAAACGTTTTTAGTTATACTGAAAGTTTTAGTTCTATCAATGTAAAACGTAAGGACGCTTTTAACTTCTAATGAACGGAGGGCCCTTTCGCAACAGAATCTGGTTGTGGGAAAAAGACTGGTAACTCAATTGATTGGTTGAGGTGAAAATGAGAAACCACTTTAGGGAGGAATTTAGAGTTGGTGCAAAGAACCACCCTTTCTCTGTGCAGTCGGAAGAAAGGTTTTTACAAGTTAAAACCTGGAGCTCATTAACACGCCTGAGTGAAGTGATAGCAACTGAAAAAGCCACTTTCAAAGAAAGGAACTGAAGGGGTTCAAATGGAGGAGTCACGTGAGAATGACGTTAAGATTCCATGAGGGTGCAGGTGGAACTCGTGGTGCAATAACTGCTTTTAACCCCTCCAGGAAGGCTTTAAAGACTGGTATTTTGAATAGGATGTTGTGCCTATTCTATAGATAGGTAGTGCAGCCAGATGTAATTTTAACACTATGAACGCCAACCCAGCCTTTTGTAAATGAAACAAGTATTAGTCAATATCTTGTATATTAACTTTGAAAGGGTCAATGTGTTTTGAATGACAGTAGCAGATAAATCCTTTCCATTTTGCAGCATTGAAAGCTCTGGTGGTAGGTATATGGGCTTCTTTAAGAATGTCCATACATTTTGGTGGCAAATTAAAGTAACCAAACTCTGACCTCAGGAGCCAAATTGCGAAGTTGAGAGTCTTGGGATCTGGGTGCCAGAATTCTCCATGGTTCTGAGTGAGGAGGTCCAGCCTGTTGCAGAGCTTCTCATAGGGGACTACACAGAGGTCTAGTATTGTTGTGAACCAAGGTTGACAAGCCCAGGTGGGAGCTACTAGGATCATTGTGAGAGATGTCTGTTTGAGCTTCAGAACCAGAAATGGAAGGCGAGGGAGAGGAGGAAAAGTGGGAGCAAATATCCCTGATCAACTCATCTATCCGTTGTCCCTGGATAGTGGGTATTGGAACCTGGAGGCGAAGTTTGGATATTTTGAGTTTCTGCGGTTGCAAAAAGGTCTATTAAAGAGAACCCCCATCTCTGGAAGAATGGGAGGAGGACTTGTGGGTGGAGTTCCCATTTGTGGACTTGTAGCTGCATCCTACTGAGCAAGTATGCAAAGTCGTTGTCCGTGCCTGGGAGATATTTTGCTAACAAATGAATGTTGTGATGCAATGCCCATCCCCAAAAGGTCTGTGATTGGTGTGAAAGATGCAGACACCATGTCCTTCCCTGTTCTTTTAGATAATACATGGCTGCCATGTTGTCTGTCCTAAGTAGGACAATCTTGTGAATGAGGTGAGGATGGAAGGCTTTTAACGCTAGGTGAACGGCATGAAGCTTGAGGAAGTTGATATGGAGACTCTAGTGTTTGGTGTCCCATATACTCTGTATTGTGAGGTCCTTCAGATGTGCAACCCATCCCGTGAGTGAAGTGTCTGTTGAGAGAACTATATGGGGAACAGAGTTGAGGAAAGAATGTCCCTTCAACCTGTTGTTGGCATTGCACTACTGCAGAGAGTGATGTTTGACGGGCTGTCAACACTATGGGGGTCATTTTGACCTTAGCGGTCTTTTGACAAGACCTCCGAGTGACCGCCGTGCTGAAGACCACCAGTGGTGGCGGTTTTCCGCTCGGCGTATTATGACTGCTGGCAGCCCTCCGTCCTTTTCCGGACGGAGAGCCGCCAGCAGCCATACTGGCGGGCGGCGGGGAAGTGGAGGTTGCTCCACCTCCACCGCCACGTCAACATAACACCGCCCACCGAATCACGTTCTGCGATTCGGCCTGGCGGTGTTCTGTCGATGGTGTGGTGGCGGAGGAGCAGCCCCCATGGATCCCGTCCCCTCCCGGAAGATCAACGGACAAGGTAAGTTGATCGTCCGTTAGGGGAAGGGGGTGAGGGGGTGTTGTGTGATGTGTGGGTATGTAGAGGGGGTGTGTGAGTGCGTGTATGAATGCGGGGGTGTAGTGTGAATGGAAATGTGTGTGTGTCTGTATGTATGTCTGTATGGATGGATGTGTGCGTGTATGTCTGAATGAGGGTGTGCATGTATGACTGTGTGTGTCTGTTGGCATGTTTGTTCGTGTGTGTGCGGGAATGTGTGTTGGTGGTGCCTGCATGCGTGTCGGGTGTGTGTCTGTTGTGATGTCGGGGGTGGGGAGGGGGGTCCTGCCACCTTTGCGGGGTGCCAGGGGGGTGGGGGTGTTGGGGACGGACTCGGGGGAGAGAGTGGCGAAGACCCCTATCAGCGCCAGGGAAGGAATTCCCTGGCACTGATAGTGCTTACCGCCATGGATTTCATGGCGGTTCCAAACCCCATGAAATCCATGGCGGTAAGCCGGGTCATGATACCGCCGGCGGTCTTGTGACGGCCGCTGGGCTGGAGACCCAAGTCTCCAGCCCAGCGGTCGTCTCCGCCATGGCGGTCTGATCGGAGAAGTGGCGGATGACCATGGCGCCACTTCTCCGTCAACAGCCAGGGTCGTAATGACCCCCTATATCTTGTAAATGACCCTGGGACCAAGACCACAGTTGAGAGCTAGACATTCCTGTAATGCATGCATGTGTGGTCGGGCATGGAGTGCTATAGCGATACAGGAGGTCATTATCCCTAGGAGACGCATTACTTTCCTCACCGTTATCTGCTGCTTTGGTTGAAACTGAGCTAATAGTGCCCGAAAATTCTGAACTCTTGCAGAATTGGGGGATGCTAGCCCTATTTGTGTGTTTAGAATGGTTCCTAGACAGTAGAGGTTATAGGTGGAACATGAGAACAGAGATTGTGAATTCCATGCTGTGAAGCAGGTCTATTGTAATCTGAGCCTACTGTTGACACTGTTGGAGAGTGTTGGCTTGTATTAGCCAACCGTTGAGGTAGCGAAACACATGTATCTTCTGTCTGCGTAGATGGGTCACCACCAGACACTTGGTGAATATCTGCAGTGTTATAGCCCCCCCCTCCCGAATGGAAGGACTTTGAACCTATAGTTTTTTCCCGCTTACCAGAAACCTTAGATATTTGCAATGAGCTGGGTGTATTGGTATGTGAAAATATGCATTTTTTTAGATAAAGTCGCTCTGTTGAAGGAGTGGAATCACATCTTGTAAAGTGCCCATGTGAAAGTGTTCTGACATGATGTATTCATTCAGGGGCCTTAGATCTCGGATTGGTTGCGGAGAATCGTCCTTTTTAGGTAAGTAAGTATACAGTCCTCGAGCTCAGTGTTGAAGAGGTACGGATTTTATAACTGCTTTGAGGAGGAAAGCTTCTACTTCCTGCTTGAGTAATATTTGATGTTCTAGTGAGAGACAATGAGTGTGAGGTGGAATGTTGGGAGGAGTGATAATGAGCTCCAGACAATAACCATGTTGGATAATGCCCAACACCCAGTGTCTGATGCTATTGTTCATCATGTGGGTAGAAAATATTGTAAGCAACCCCCAACAGGTGTTACACGATAGGAGTGAAAGTGAAGGAAGTCCTTGTTTAGCGGTGGTAGTGCAACCCCGTGGGGAAGCACTTTTGCCTCTGCCCTTGGTATTGTTGCCCCTGTAGAAGCCTATATAGTAGCCTTTGGAGTGGGAGTACTGACTTACTACGCTGGTAGGAGGTGGGGGGTTCTCAAGTGGTGGTCTTGGAACCGCCATGGTAGCTGAAACGGTGAAAGCAGTCCCCAGGAGTAGGTGTCTGGCACAGACACAGAAACTGGACTTGGCAGTTTCTGTGTCTTTTTTAATTTTCATTAACTTGTCATCCAAAAAGATATTCCTTGTCAAAGGGTACATTTAGGATGTTTTGTTGACCATAAGGCTTGAACCCTGAAATATGCAGCAAAGCATGTTACCAGAGCAGGATGCTGGTATTAAAGCTTCTTGTTCTGGTGTCAGCAGAGTCAAGAGCACAAAGTATTAAGGCATTAGATATCAACTTGCCCTCTGTTACACATTCTTGTCACCTTTCTCTGTGCTCATCTAGGAGATGCTGGAGGACCTCCTCCATTTCATCCCATTGAGCATGGTATCTGGCAAGCAAACCCATTGAATTGGCAATATGCCAATGTTTTGCAAACTGGGTGCAACACTTTTCCCACCACACCAATGTGCTTACTTTGTTAAGTGGTGGGGCATCACCAAACGCCTGTGAAATGGCCCTTTTATGTGCACTGGTAATTACCATTGAGTCTGGAGAACCTGATCTGTAAAAAAATAATATATATATATATATATATATATATATATATATATATATATATATATATATATATATATATATGGAAAATGTCATTTACCCAGTGTACATCTGTTTGTGGCATGAAGTGCTGCAGATTCACATGCTATGCACATATTCTGCCATCTAGTGTTGGGCCCAGAGTGTTACAAGTTGTTTTTCTTCGAATAAGTCTTTTTTTCAAGTCACAGGATCGAGTGACTCCTCCTCTCGTTAATAGTGCGCATGGGCATCGACTCCTTTGTTAGATTGTTTTCTCGCAGAAGAGCATAGGAAGGTGTGATAGAGAGAAAGAATGTAAATGTACAACTAAATGTAATAAGTAAATAAGATGTCCATGCAAATGAAAATATATATACATATGTACAAATAAGAACTGCAACTATTACAGGCTTCCGGGGAGGTTGCGCATGTGAATCTGCGGCACTACATGCCACGAACAGATGTACACTGGGTAAGTGACATCTTCTGTTCGATGGCATGTGTAGCTGCAGATACACATGCTATGCATAGACTAAAAGCAGTATTCTCCCAAAAAAGCGGTGGCTAGCCTGTAGGAGATGAATTAGTTTGAAATAACGGTTTGAGTACAGCTTGACCAACATTGGCCTGTTGCTTTGAAAATACATCCACACCGTAATGCTTTGTAAATGTATGTGGTGTGGAGCATGTGGAAGCCTTGCATACGTCTATCATATGCATGTTTCCTAAAAATGCCACAGAAGCACCATTTTTCCTAGTGGAATGTGCTTTAGGAGTTATCAAAAGTTGACGTTTTGCTTTAATGTAACATGTTTGAATACATCTTACAATCCATCCAGCTAATCCCTGTTTAGAGATAGGATTTTCTATATGTGGCTGCTGGAAAGCTACAAAAAGCTGTTTAGTTTTCCTAAACTCTTTTGTTCTATCAACATAGTACATTAGAGCTCTTTAAAGGTCAAGAGTATTCAGAGCTCTTTCAGCAGTTGAGTCTGGCTGTGGGAAGAAGACTGGCAATTCCACTGATTGGTTAATGTGAAAAGGGGAATCTATTTTTGGCAAAAATGTTGGATTTGTCCTAAGTACAACTTTATGTCTGTGTACCTGGAAAAATGGTTCCTCCGGAGTGAATGCTTGTATTTCACTTACTCTTCTTAATGGATTAATTGCTAATAAGAAAGCAACTTTCCAAGTGAGAAACTGAATATCACATGAATGCATGGGCTGGAATAGTGGTCCCATTAATCTTGTGAGTACAATATTGAGATTCCATGCAGGAACTGGTGGGTTCTTGGTGGAATAATACGCTTAAGTCCTTCCATAAAGGCTTTTATGACAGGGACTCTGAAGTATGTTGTATGGTTTGTAAGTACGCTGATATAGCAGTAAGATGAATTTTAATAGAGGAAAAAGCTAAATTTGCTTTTTGCAAATGAAGCAGGTACAATACAATATCCTGTATTGATGCTTTAAGTGGGTCTATATTTTTGGGCTGACAGTAGTAAACAAACCGTTTCCACTTGTTAGCATAGCATTGTTTAGTTATAGGTTTGCATGCTTGTTTTAGAACTTCCATACATTGTAACGGAAGGTGTAAATATCCAAATTCTATGACTTCAGGAGCCAAATTGCTAAGTTGAGAACACTGGGATTGGGATGCCTGATTTGACCTTTGTTCTGTGTTAACAGATCGAGTCGGTTTGGAAGTTTGCGATGGGGTACTACTGACAGATCTAGGAGTGTTGTGTACCAGTGCTGTCGTGCCCACGTGGAAGCTATGAGTATCATGGTGAAAGAGGTGTGACGCAGTTTGTTGACCAGAAATGGAATTATTGGGAGAGGGGGAAAAGCGTAAGCAAATATCCCTGACCAGTTGATCCATAGAGCATTGCCCTTAGACAGAGGGTGCGGGTGTCTGGATGCGAAGTTTTGGCATTTTGCGTTTTCGCTTGTTGCAAAAAGGTCTATGTCTGGTGTTCCCCACATTTGAAAGTACTGTTGAAGTACCTGAGAGTGAATTTCCCATTTGTGTATGTGTTGCTGCGTCCTGCTTAGTAGGTCTGCTAGCTGGTTGTGTATCCCCGGGATGTACTCCGCTAGCAAGTAAATTTGATTGTGAATTGCCTATTTCCATATTGTTTGGGCTAGAAGGGACAATTGAGATGAATGTGTTCCTCCCCGTTTCTTTGGATAATACATTGTTGTCAAATTATCTGTTTTTATTAAGTCTCTTTTGTGCCTGAGTAGAGATTGAAAAGCTTTTAGGGAGAGAAACACAGCTAACAATTCTAAATGGTTTATGTGATAAGTTAATTGTGTTGAATTCCATTCCCCTTGTATGGTTAGGTTGTTGAGATGAGCTCCCCAACCTGTCATTGACGCATCTGTTGTTATTATGGTCTGAGGCACAGGGTCCTGAAATGACTGCCCTTTTATTAAGTTTTTGTGATTCCACCATTGTAGAGATTTGTGAGTTTGGTGGTCTAGCAACACTAGATCCTGTAATTGACCCTGTGCTTGAGACCATTGTTGTGAGAGACACTGTTGCAGTGTTCTCATGTTTAGTCTTGCATGCGGTACTATTGCCATGCATGATGTCATCATTCCCAACAGTTTCATGATAAATCTTACAGAGTAACTTTCATTGGGCTGTATCTGTGATATGAGATTTTGAAAAGCCTGTAACCTTTGGGCATTTGGGTAGGCTAAGGCTTTTTGGGTATTGAGAATAGCACCTAGGTAAGGTTGAACCTGTGCTGGTTGAAGATTTGATTTTTGGTAATTGATTGTGAACCCTAATGTGTGTAGGTATCTATTGTGCATTGAGTGTGATGCTGGCATTGTATAATGTTGCTTGATTTTATTAGCCAATCGTCTAGTTAAGGAAAGACATGTATGTGTTGTCTTCTTAGGTGAGCTGCTACTACAGTTAGGCATTTTGTGAAAACCCTTGGAGCTGTTGTTATGCCGAAGGGAAGTACCTTGAATTGGTAGTGTTTGCCTGCTATTACAAATCTTAGGTATGTGCCATGAGCTGGATGTATGGGAATATGAAAGTAAGCATCTTTGAGATCTAAGGCAGTCATGTAATCTTGTTTTTGTACTAGGAGAATTACGTCCTGCAGAATGACCATGTGAAAATGTTCTCACCATATATATAGATTTAGAGGTCTGAGATCCAGAATGGGTCTGAGAGTACCATTCTTTTTTGGTATCAGGAAAAATAGTGAATATACCCCTGTTCCATGTTGTGATATTGGAACTGTTTCTATGGCTTCTTTTAGTAATAGAGATTGTACCTCTTGCTTTAGCAGAACGTAGTGTTCTGGGGAGAGTCTGTGAGAACGAGGGGGAATGTTTGGCGGAGTAGAAATGAGTTCTAGGCAGTAACCAGTGTAGATAAATGAAAGTACCCACTGATCTGTGGTGATGTTTGGCCAGTGAGAGTGGAATTGCTGTAGGCCGCCTCCCACAGGAGATGTGTGGGATTGTGGCATGTTGAGGAAGTCAATGTTTTGGGGGAGTGGTGACACTCTTTGAGGTAAGAAAATGTCCCTCTGGCTCTAAAGTGTTGGCTAACTCTAAATGATCCTCTTGGATAATACTGCTGGGTTGCTTTAGGCTGTGAGGTGGGAGCCTCTGTAGTTTGGGGTTTGAAACATCCCTTAAACTGCTGTTTTTGACAGGAACCCCTGTAAGGTGTGGTATATAGGGCTCCAAGGGCTTTTGAAGCGTCAGAGTCTTTCCTGAGTTTTTCAATAGTTGTGTCAACCTCAGGTCTGAATAGATGCTCCCTATTAAAGGGTATGTTAAGCACTGCCTGCTGTATTTCGGGTTTAAACCCGGAAGATCTTAACCATGCATGCCTACGAATTGTTATGCTAGTGTTGATACTTCTAGCTGCAGTACCGGCTGCGTCGAGGGCAGATCTAATTTGGTTATTGGTGATTGCTTGTCCCTCTTCAACAATTTGTTGTGCTCTTTTCTGATGCTCTTTCGGCTAACTATTGCAAGAATTCTTGCATTTTATCTCAGTGTGCCCTTTTATACCTTGCTAACAGGGCTTGGGAATTGGCAATACACCATTGGTTAGCTGCTTGTTTAGCTACCCTTTTACCAGCCACATCAAACTTTCTGCTTTCCTTAACAGGGGAGGAGTATCCCCTGACGATTGGCTATTGGCCCTTGCAGCACTGACTACAATAGAGTCTGGTGGAACCAGTTGTGTGATAAAAACTGGATCAGTTGGCACAGGCTTGTATTTTTTACCTATTCTTGGAGTTAAAACCCTAGCCTTGACAGGTTCCTTAAATATGCCGTCAGCAAGTCTAAGCATACCAGGCAGCATTGGTAAACACCGGTAGTGTGAGGGAGTGGAGGACAATGTGTTAAAAAGAAAATCCTCCTCCAAAGGTTCAGCAAGCATTTGAACTCCATGATATGCAGCTGCACTAGAAATGACCTGAGTGCAAGCCATACTATCCTCTGGTGGTGAAGGTTTGGATGGATAGAGACCTGGGTCATTTAGTGGTGTAGGATATGGGTCATATAAGTCCCAGGGGTCCACTGTATCTCCATGTGAATATGTATGAGGATGTGTTGGTGAGGGCAATGGTGGTGGGGTAGTAGGTGGTGAAGAGCAAGAAAGTTGTGGCGAATGTGGTGGAGAAAGCTGTAAAGGTGATGGTTTCTCCTTTCTTTTAAATATCTTTGCTGGTGGTGGAGCAGTATCAAGAGTCTCTTGAAATGCCAGCTTTCTCTTGGTTTGTGGAGGAGGTGAAGCCATAATTTTCCCTGTCTCCTTATGGATATGTATCCATCTTTGTTTACTGTCCATAATTTCCAGGATTGGCTGGATATCAGACCCTTCGGAATGATATATTCAGATGTTTTAACTCCTTTGGAGGATTGTTCAGTAATGGTCTTTGAACTGTGTTTTAAATGGCTCAAAAGTCCTCTCACTCTTCTGTATAGAAGGATTTTTTCAGCTCAGAAATGGTGCCTAATTTTTTTCAGTCCCGAAGATACAGCCTGTGATTTCAGCTCCGAAGTTAGACATTGAGTTTTCGACTCCGAAGTGTGTGGACGTCGGCTGGGCTCGGATGTGGAACTTTTAATGTGTTTGCTCGACTCCCGCATCGAAACAGGCATGGCCTGTTGATGGGGTGACTTGGCCTTTTTTGGCGCCGAACCCGAAGGTCGGTTGCCGTCAATTTTCTTTCGGGTGGTGCCATGGCTTTCTGGCAGTGGTGCACCCACGGCCTTAATACGTCTTTTGGTAGTGGGCGTAGGGGCAGGTGTACTCATATGTTGAGCCTCAGTGATCTGTTGGCTGTCTTCATTCGAATCTGCTTCGGAGTCAGTGTCCTAATTGAAACAGCCATCTGTGCCTGCTCCTCCTCTAAGGTGTCAGTGGATGCTTTGACGCCACCTCGATTCTTCTTGCTCTCCAGTCACGCAGTGTCTTTTTCAACCAGAACAACCGACAAGCTTCACAATCGTCCTCTTGATGTTCTGGTAAAAGGCAAAGATTACATACAACTTGTTTATCTGTGTAAGGGAATTTCGTGTGGCATCGAGGACAGAATTGGAATGGAGTCCGATCCATCAGGGTATAGCGTGGTAGGCCTGAACAGGCGTAAGTAGGGTGTGAGCGCTTGAAAGGGCGTTTCCTTGTTTCCGTTGGTACTATCGGCTCGATTACAGATGGAAACGTGATCGAAACAATACCGACGGTAGAATAAAGTTAATATAAAGTTTCCGAATCAAAAGTCTCGGAGCAAGAGGAAACACGTCCGAACCCAATAGCGGGGAAAAAAACAATCTAACAAAAGAGTCGATGCCCATGCGCACTATTACCGAGAGGAGGAGTCACTCGATCCCGTGACTCGAAAAAAGACTTCTACGAAGAAAAACAACTTGTAACGCTCCGGGCCCAACACTAGATGGCGGAATATAGGCATAGCATGTGTATCTGCAGCTACACATGCCATCAAACTATATATATATATATATATATATATATATATATATATACATACACACACACATATACATACACACACACACACATATACATACATATGATATATATGATTTGAAGTCTTTATTTATTTTTTACAACCCTGGGCATAATTTTTCTCGCCCCCACAGGGTCTTTAAAGATTTATTCTATTTGTAGTAACATCCCTTTAAGCACTTTTAGGTATTTGGTGCCCCTCTGTGTAGAAGACAGTGTTTCTAAAAGGAAATTCTCTTTTAGAGGTTCCTTAAGGAGCTGGATGCCATGGTATGTAGAAGGCCTAGCTATTCCTTCCTGATATGTAGTGGAATCATCAGTAGGTGATGGGGGTGCAGGGTAAAAATCTGTGTCTGTGTCTCCTGGAGGATCAACATTATAGGTGTCCAAGGGGCCATTATATGGTTGTGTCCCAAAAGTGTCATCCTCAGTATCAGGTGGACCTGTGTCATCACCAGGGGATCCCTGAGGAGGGGTGTCTAATGATCTGCAACAGACTGTAGTGAAGATTGTGAGTTTGGTGGTGATGATGGTGACAGTGGAGGTGGTGAGGATGGTGAAAAGGCAAAGGACTGGTGGCTTTGTCCATTTTCTTCATTTCCGCTGGGGCATGGGAATCAAGAGCCTCTTAAAAAGACAAATGTATTTTTTAATATGGTGGTATTGAACATGAAGGCTTTGCCAGAACACTTCCAGTCATTGGCTGACTCTGTATTTGTTGCTGTTGGGTGTCCTATTTTTCCTGTAATATATGAAGAATAGGCTCCCACTAATGTTTTCATGGCCATCTCCAGAGTCAACCTTGAAGCTTTCCGATCCAAACTGAGCTTGTGTTTCGGTGCTAAAATTCCACTCAGTGCCGAGGCCGTGGATGTTGCTGGCACCGATGGGTGTGTAGGTGTCGAGGTTGTCGGTGCTGAAGGCTTCGGTGATATTTTGGTGCCAAGCCAGAGGGTGGGTCATCAGAACTTGTCTCCCGGTGCTGGTCATGGCCTACAGGCAGTGGCAGTCCAAAGGCCTCTTGTCCTGAAGGAGTGTGTTTTATTGAATGAGCAACTGAGGTTGAGGGGCAGGGGGCACAGTGTGACATCAGTGATTTCGAATTTGAATTATGGATCGGATTCAAAACTGCCCTCGATAGACAAATGACTATTCTTCTACTACTAAAGTTTAAGCATGTTGTTCCTCACTGATGTCTTGATGCCCACAGAGGTCAGGAGTGTCCTCGGTGTTCTTCTGCTACATCTCGAGCCAGCATGCCCAACAGTCTTTGAGAATCTTCTTCCAGCGGAAGGAACGACAGGCCTGCAAACCGCCTCCCTGTGGTCTCACCAACAAACACAGGTTACAGACCTGATGGGAGTTGGGCAATGGATATCTGGTGTGCGGGCAGAAATGGAAAGGGGTCAGTTGCATTACCAGGACAGCACTCTATGGAAATCCTATTGCAGACTGACTGTGAAGGCCCCGAAGGGCCAGGCCCTGTGGGAGCTCTGCTATGGAAGCACATTGACTCAACTATCGGTTATACCTCGATACGCAGATGGGAGAACCACGATCAAAAACAACGGAGAGGGTAGATTAGGAACTGAAGAGAGATCAGACTATGGTCTCGACCTGGAGCACAAGCACACGTCCTAACCAGACGGTGGAGATATTACAATGTATCAATTGAGTCGATGCCTATGCGCATTATCATTGAAATGGAGGAGTCTCTCTACCTCGTGACTTGAAAGACGTCTTTGAAGAAAAACAACCTGTACGCATCCGGACGCAACACTAGATGGCAGCAGTATGCAGTGCATGTGTATCTACAGCCACACATGCCTTGAACATGTCAGTTACAAACCACAAAGCCAATGGCAAACGACGTGCAGAATGTATTCCTAGATCAACTTTCTAAATGTCCCCAAGATGTCTTTAGCAAACCAGACAACTGCACTGTCTGGTAGGCTGCAACCTAAAAACTGCTCAAGCTTCTTTGCCACAGCCATCACCCACACAAGGTCCTTTTTAAAATCACCAGTTAACTTGCTCATGCAAGTGGCCATTTGGCTGAAACCAAAGTGTGAACTGGAAAGGCTATTTAGCCCTCATATCTGTATTGAGGGCAAGCAACGCCTACTGCTACAGATGCCTTAGTACTCTGAGTGACCTTCTGGCCGCATCTTGCAGCTGAGGCTAGGAGAAGCAAGAGTTATATCCAGCCAGCCTTTCTTTCCTCCCTTGCAGTTATTTGTGTATAGTGACTTGTTGGAGCAAATAAATATGTCACAATCGGCTGCAGGAAGACATGTGACATTTAACAGCTCAAAGAAAACCTCTTCTTCAGCATTTTATACAATATAGAGGCTCCAGTTAGTGTCAAGTGTGTGTCAAATGTCTTGCTAAAGAAGACACAAAAGTCCGTTATACGTTGGCGACAGTCCCCACTATGATACATGATGTACCAACTTCTGATGAGATTAGAAGCATGGGGCTTAAAGAAATGGATGAATTTAAGTAATTGCAATATGTCCATTATTTCTTAAAATAATTACACACGGGCACAGTTTAATACTGTGATGCTTTGCTCACAACTTCACAAGGCTGCTTAACTGCTAACAAAGTGAGTGGTTTGATGACATTAATGGAAGACTAATAGTCGCAGTGTAATATTTTAACGTAACCTACATTATTGTAGGTCCTCTTGGGAAACACCTCTGCTTCAGTGTAAATAAATTAGGTACTTCATGTAATTGATATTCCTTGGACTATTTTCATTAGATGCTCCCAGCTGTTGGCATGCATGTGATTAGAGTCAATGAGAGTGGAAAGACCAAAGATGAGTGAACTGTGCAAGTGCGCCATTAAAACAAGGAAAATGCAATAATTTACTGATGAACCTGAACAGAATATGTCAATCACGGATGTGTTACAGTGACATCTCAACAAGAAAATCATCTAGCAGCATTTGCGTTTAATACAAACTGCAATATAAACAGGAATGTGTACATCCTGTAAGAAATAGAGGTGGCACGCGTTTAACTAATAATCACAAAGCAAAGAGGTTCAACCTATGTCATGAATGTTTTGATGTGGATAGAATAGTAGAAAAAATAAGATCTGGTATAGGATGCCGATCGATCTGCATTGGGAGCCAACTGCTGAAATGAAAGTGTCCCGAGGGAGGGTAAACTGTATTTCGCAACCGCAAAGTTATTAAAAAGGGGCGCGGGATTGTAACAGCGAAAGGGACACTGACATCAAATTAGAAAGGGGGGGGCATTGTTTACATGCCCGGTGTCATCTTGGGCTGCTGAATCCAACCATATGCTGAGTTATCCAAAAAAGTAAAATGTAAATAAACTGTTCCCAGAAGTACGAAAAGGCATGGCAATCGCAAATCGAAAATGTATACCTCCCGTACACAATTATAGCTAAGAAGTCAAATAGATGAAGTCACCGATCCTAAATAGTGACTCTTTGTTTAACAAGACAAACAGTCCGACGTGCGCTAGGAAATGGGACTTTGTTATGTACCCAAACCCGTGTAAATGGGTAACGAAGAGAAGAGTTGGCGCTAGTTAATTGTGCCGTCGCAATTCGCCTTAAGCACTGCAACAACCGAATATCTGGACAAGAAAAAAAGAAAGCGCAGGCCCTATGGAGGGGGCAGCAGACAGGGCAAGTGGGTGGGGGGAGGAATAGTATCAAATCACATCAGCAACAACTGACGGGCACAGATTCACTTGAATCCATCTGTGCTTGGTCCCTGCTCCCCAAAAACAACCAGAAGTTACGTTTCACATGCATTGGCCAATCATGGAGCTGCCAAAGAAGAGTTACAAAAAGACAACACATGGTAAGCAACGGGTGAGCTCCAAACACTTTTCTGTATACGAGGGTGTCTGGAAGGCTCAACCCTGAAAATGACCCATCGCGAAAATGAATAAAGAAAAACGTGACACGAAAACAGATTGGTCTACCAGCCTTGGCGGTGAAGTGGGCTACATTTTAAGTGGATAAGCATAGAAGTATAAGCAGAATGATACAGGTCACCCTGAAGAGAGTCAATGGTTGAAGTGGATTTATTTATTACTCCATTGAATATGCTGTGGTGGGCAGCAACGAAACTCAACAGGCCAAGAGATGACCAAGGCTGAGGGGAAAGCCCATACGGTTCAGAATGTTCCGAGGTGTTTACCAAACAAGGCAGCATACCTTTTCATTATCTTCCAGGGTATAGGCTGTTTATTTTCTAAGTTATTTCTTTGTGATCATCAAAAGTCATGCATTCAAATGTTTACAATTCAGTCAATGATTATAAAGTCATAGGTCTGCTAATGGGATATATTACACACTGAATGTATGTGTACTATGTTGTAAGACATCTGCACATGAAACTAACATGCCACCAAATGACAATTCATTACCTGCTCTTGTCTCTCTAGCCACTTGTCCACCATTGGATGAGTGGCACTCAATGACGACCGGGCATTTTCTCGTTGAAACTGGTTAGACCATCCACTGGTATCTCGTGGTAAGCTTCGATAATTCTCATCCTTTGGCTGGAAACAAAGAGAGAACAGACCAATCTTGTCAGAAATAAGTATTTCATAAGATAACGTTTAAGCCTAAATGTACAAAAGACAGTGGCATTTGTGAAAATCAAAAGGTACCCGCTGCATGTTCTGCAAAGGGGCAAAGGTGGTTTGCATTATTAGGACTCTTCCCGGGGAACAAAAGCATCAAGAAAAGTTTTTCTAGATAAAAACTAATACCAATGTACCAGTTATCAGACCTGCTGGGCAATGCTTGAGAATTCTGCATCTGGTCGTGAGGAAAATAAATTTCTTAAATGTATTAAAAAAAAAAATCAGAATGCACGACGTTTTCCCTTTTTAAAGTTTAAGACCAGGTGACTTATGGCAAGTATACTACTCCAGGAGAAGCCTTGCATGGTTACAAACAGAATAAAACGAATCTATTTTCTGCTAGTAATGGGCAGGTTTACAATATTTTGGTTTATTGCGGATGTTTACCTCTATTACCTTATGTCTCACAAGCTCGTCCCGCATTTTCCATCACTAACAGAATCGAAAAAGTCATTTAGTTTTCAATTTGTCCTGCTACTGGAATTTTCAATACCTTGTAAATGACACCATTTTGCAACTTGCTCTTTCTGTCACCTTGTAAGTACTATAATAGTTTTATGATTTCCTTTTTTGTTTACTCTTTGGCTAGAATGCGCAGGCGAATTGGCAATGGTTCTCATGTTTATCCATAATAACTCTTTCATGCTACTTGAACTATGCTTGTTATGGTAACTTTCTTATGAAAAAATCAAATACTTGGCATATCTGAAATACAAATGCCTGAAATGTGGTAACTTAAGGACCACACAAAAGTTGCACATTTACCCTTTAAGTTTCAGTCTACAATGGAAGTACACTACTGTACGTTTCCGAAATTTCAGAAAATTCCAAGGTTATTTCTGGCAAACTGCAACAGTAACATTTTTCAATTAACAACGTAAACATGTTCTCATGTATTCCTTTACACGTGTGCAAATAGTATAAAAATGTTTATTTACAGTTTAATTGGTTTTCCACTGGGGAAATACTTTAGGCTAGAAAGAAATCACATCACCTGTCGATTTTTGGAGTGTTTCAGCTGCATTCCAATCTTAGTTGTACATTTACTCCTGGCAAAGACACTCGTGTATTCACTTAGTTTTCAAGGAATCCCACACTGAAAAAGGCCCTCTCATCCATTACAGGCTTACTCGGAATCAAAAATATAACATCTTGGAGCGTGCATGTGATGATTTTAATTAATCGAACATATAAAGTAAAATTTGAATCCGAGTGTAATGTACATTTTCTGATTAACAAAAATCTATTTTCACTCCTATAAAGTCATTTGCACACTCAATTAGCTTGTGTGCAAATGCCTTTTTAGGCATTTTGAGGAATATTAGTAGGTGATCACTAGATCTAAAGGGTTATTCACAATCCATTCATTTAGTTGTGTCGTGCCACTAATTGAACCACTCAGGGTGCTCAATTAACTAGCTAATTAAGGAGGTCCCTCTTTCGGTAGCCCTACCCATCAAAATCCCTAAATGAAGAAGCAGCAGAAAACTCAGCTTACTTTCAAACGAAGTCCCTCAGGACATATAGATTCCTCTTAAATTTATGAGTGGTCTCCAATAAATCTTTGTCCAGCTGCCTTTCAGAAGGTTGCCTACGCATTGGCACACAGATGTAGGGTCAGAAGCAAGATGTTATGCATCAGGCACATGGCTTTCAGGTTTAAAGGCCCTGGCACCTGAAGAAGCTAATGTCACTTAAACCCAGCGAAGAAATCTCAGGGCCAGTCATTCCTGTTACAGCATCTAGACCAAATACTGACAGCAAAAATTTAAATCATAGCAAGCATTCACATTGTTGTTCTTCTTAGTAGCTGTATCTAAGCCTCATTCATGGAATATTTTCAAGCACTGAAATTAGATATTCCGAGGTCAGTCGTTAAATGGGCAAGTCAATTTGAGGTATTTCTCTTGCATAAATCAAGTCATAATCTATAATATTTGATTTCTATAGCTCTATCTGACGGAAGCACTAGTGAAGTAAAGAATGCATACTGTGGAAAGTGGTTCTGGAGCAGAGTCCTGGTGGGAGCACAACAGCAGCATTTCCTGGGGCAAAAAAGACAGGGAGGTAAAGTCTGCCTTTTGGTCTCTCCTGAGCCAGGGGCTGGGGGAGGCCTATACGACAGAGGGCCTCCCATTCAGCTCAAGGCATAGGACTATTTCTGAGATATGGGTTTGTGATGGGCCCCTCCCCTCGTCACATTCAGCGGGTGGGGGGGGGTCATCATTTTGCGTTACACCACTAAATAAAGGAAACAACATGTGCAGGAGTACAAGTAGCTGGAAGCTGCAGTCAGAGGCTACTTGGTGCCAGTCGACATTTCATAGCGGAGTGCAGGAAACGACAGCTAGGATTAAAGGGGCGGAGCTGGCATTGCGGCACCTGAGAGCCGTCACTGACGCATGTGTCTGTAGTTACCACAGACTCCACCTTGGTAGGCGACAGGGGGCAAACAAAGGGCAGTGACAGCAAGGAAGAGCAAACAAGTCAGTAGATGTGGGACAAAAAGAAAGGCAGTGGGGAAGAGAGGTGAAGGAGAGACCCACAGAGAGGGATAGAGACAGAAAGGTGCCACCAATTAATGATAACATATAAGCCTATGTACGTAGTGTGTGTTTTCCCTAAAGGTCACCTACCCAGCACTGCCATGTCTAGATCCGGATGTGCCCCCTAACACGGATTGTTCTTTTCTACCCCACCGTCAGTATGCACTCCCACCGCCACCCCTCTCCCTACAGCATTCAGCCCGTACATCTCCCTCATTCTTTTCTACTATGCTCTCCTCCTCTCCCTCTGTCCCCCACTGTACTATTGCCTTGTCTTCCTAGGTCTGCCCCATCCGTACTTCACTACTGACGGCGTCTGTATCCTCATGCTACACCTTTTACCAGCTGTCCATCCTGCCGCCCCTCCCTCCTCATTCATCCCCTCCCCCCCAAAGCATCGGATAGCTTCTCTTGGCAGACACGATCACCTGCAGCTGAGACCATGCCAAGCTGGTCAGGCGAGGATCAAATGAGGGAAGCTGGGTGGTAATTGCAATGATACGGATGGCAAATTCATAGGTGAAACTCTCTGAAAAAACATCTCTCTATGGGGAAATCACACAATTTCGTTATTAAAAAGAGCTAGGTGGAAGTTTACTATAACTGTGAACTAACAGGCCTCACACACTATATGGAGGAAATAATCCCAATATTGAGGTCATGGGTTGGGCAAGTACTGGTGTGATGGGTACAACAGTACAAGATGTAACTGGAACGCCTTGAAACACACCACTGTAACAATAACCTGTTGTAATGAGGAATGGGAAAAACAGAAGTACAGAGCAGCTGTGAATCTGATAACACTACGTTACATCTGGACAAAAAACTACAAGACACACAACGTAAACAAGATTAAAAAAACCTGCATCTTTGAACATTAACCAGCGAGCTAGTTCGCTTCTTGGAAAGCGGTGGGCTATTTCAGGTGTCTTCATTACAGATACACATCCAATTATGATTCTTTTGGTCACACATAAACTACATCTTATTCTTGGCTTAATAACAGTCTTACAGCTGATGCCCTAGGACAGGGCTGATGACACTCCAAAGGCTTAAGAAAGTCCAGGAAGGGGATATGCATCCTCTGTGCAGTGCACCTCCCGGGGGAGAGCAGATTAATGCGGTTGAGCTGTCAGGCTTCATCTTCACGCTTTCATGTGCTATACCTTTCTAGTTTCAAAAGAAGAGCTGATCAGCTAGACTTGTGGAGGCAATGCCCCAAAGACACTGATTCTGAGAACGAATATATCCCTTTTGCTGTTAATGGCATGCATTCAAAAGCAGATCACACAACAAGCTTTGACAGTTACTATCATGCCAAATATACATATTCAGTGATTGGGCCTTGTTCTAAACACTGTCTGATGTCTGTTCCACGACTGAAGATCAACAGCAACTCAGTAATACAGACTGGAATAAATGTATTTATTATGGGCCGAAGAAAGAGCAAAATATTCAACTCTGAAGATGCAGGAGTAAATTTTAGGCTAAATGCTCACAGTAATTTACGTGTATTGCACTCTCCCACTATATACTTACGGTGTGAGAGTCTGCTGCACTAAAGTGTCCTGTGTACTAATATGAAGCACATTGAAATAGGAGCAAAGAAAATGGATGTATAAATGTAATTGTGTTTGAATCCAAAACCCCATGAGAAAACAAATATTTGGAAAGAGTGCTTGTGCAAAAACCAAACTCTGAATGTGAATGCATAAGAATGATAAAATACCATCATGTTGAAAACCATTGGGTTAGGGTGACCCCCAAATATTCAAATTCCATGCTTAAATAGTACGTTTTTCGCCACTTCGCTCCTAATTAGTGCCAAGAACCGGACGCCAATAGCTAGTTAAGTAAACTAAAAAAGGGGCAACAGGCAAGATAAATGCAGCACACCTGTTGACCACTCATGTGCAGGCACATCCAAGGACATACTAAGTCAGTTCCAGAAACAGAAAGAGTTGTCATGTCCACTATAGTTACAGTAAGAGAATAGTTTGTGTGGTGGTTGCAGGTAGTGGCCACCAGGCCTCATTTTGGAGGACCAGAAATTTATTTTTACACCCTTGGTCTTTGACCCAGAGCAAAAGAGAGAAAGGGAGAAAGGAGGAGGAGGGAATATATGGGGCATCAGTGGTATCGGTAGAAAGAAGGTATGAAAAAGAACATGCAAACGTGAGATAAAAAAAAGTGAGAATTGTAGGGTGGTGAAAGAAAAGGGCATGAGGTGGAATCAAAACGAGGTAACCTTGATATTCAGCAACCTGGCACTCAGCAGTGGGTATCAAAGAAAAAAAAAAACGAGTCCCTGCTTGTTTTTTAAAACAAATTAAGCACTGGTTACAATGTACATCTGACGGCTCCTGTGTGGTCTACAGCTACCAGAAATATCAAGTGCAGTTTGCTGTGCTGAATTATCCAACACGAAAATCCATTACTAAGAGCAGTCCAATGGGTCCAACGGTAGCACAATTAAATAAAGGATGGGGTTTCCCAAAATCCACAGCGAATTAGTTACCTTTTTAGCCCATTCTTTAAATGCATTCCTTAACTAGAAAGCATGACAACAACATTGACATGCCTCATTACAGTGGGCAAAGTGGGTTCCAGGGCTGTCTACATTTTAAGAGAAGATAAACCCTACATTTTGGGAGGTATAGAGGCTACATGTCTATTCTATTACTAATTTAGTAGTAGTGAGCATTATGTTTTGCTCCCACAACCCTCGGCAGTTAATGAGACATCTGACAAACCACATACTCACTGTGAATGTCCACGCCTGCCCCGAGAGGATGTTATTTTTCAACCCGATGAGACCGCTTCAGAAAAAAGACTGAGTGAGCCCAAATCTAATGACAATTCATTGCTATGATTGACTGAGGGAACTGTGACAACCACCTCTAAGAATTTTATGACTAATCTCAGTGTTGTAAGAAATAAGATATGATAAGAAGTGATAATATAATCTGATCCTCAGTATAACATATATTGTGTTGCCCCCTTCATCGAGCAACACAAGCTAGGTGCAGCAGGAGGAAGGCCTAATGGTCTCCTCACTACACAAAGTTCAGCACCATAAACCCCCCCAACCATACTCTTTGCATTACAAATGTGTATCATAGGGTCCTTACCTCCAAGACTCGAGGTAAGCTTAAAAGTGGCTAAGTCACTGATTTTCAGGCACCTATGGGAAAGCAGGAGGGTCAAGGACAAATAGCAACCAACTCTAACAAAAGACAGATGAAGGCCATTCCTTTTTGGTGTTCCTTAGACTCAATGAAATTAATTCAGGATTTTGTACTTTTAGGATGTAAAAATATTGTTTTGGACTTCCATATGTTGGTAGAGAGCTCCAGGAAACACCTATCAAGGGTGCACTAATTAACAAATCGCTGAAGACCGCTCTTAGTTCTCGAGATGAGGATGTGATTACCAGCAAATAGAAGTAAATGGACCAATGTCTTCTTAATCTTAGCTGAGCCATGAATCATTCTGCAATTTTGTATTCACACAACTGATAAAATAAACTGTAAGTTCTCCAAGTTTTTCAAACAACATTTACACAAAATTAAAGTGCCCAGGTGGATGTAAATTATCTATTATGAAAAAAGCAACTGGCACATCAGTATATTTCAACAGGTTATTGTGGTGCATACTACACTAACTGGCAACTTAATAGTCAGCACCACAAAAAATTCAAAAGTTTATAAACAAGACGTGTAAATAAAAAACAGAAACAACATGCCATTGCAACATTCCCAAAGACAAATTGTCAAGTGTAAAAGCAAGCTTAAGTGTAAAACCGAGCTTTAGTCTGCAATTAATCAGATATCTAGATTTGCTCTCTAGTAACAGAGAGCTACCACCTTTCAAAAACAAGAAGATGGACGCCCTTAATTTGGCCATCTGACGGGTTTCTACTTTGGTCAAGTGGACTGCTGAAGTAAAGAAGCTCCCACTTCCTAACCTCTGTGAAATGGAAGGTAACATATCTAACACGCTATGTGAGCCTCTGAGTTCTGTACCCATGCTTGCCTGTAAAACTCCATCTAATATTGAAAAATGCAGGTGAATGAAAGGTTGGATCCCACTGATGATATTCAATAGTTGCCAGCTTTGGATTATTTTCTGGCTGCAGCCATTTTACTATTTGACAACAACATTATATTCCACAAAGTGGTTGAATGAGCCAGTGTCTGTGGAATCAAGAGATGTGCTAAGCACAGCGAAAGCACTGAGCTCAATATAGAGCAGTGGCCGCTGCCGCAAATATCAGGGGGGAGCTAGGGGGGGGGGGGGTTGACAGAGACAGGGGAAAAAAAAAAAAAAAAAAAACTTACCGTTCCGGCTGCCTCACTCCTCTGCTCCTGGTGGTGTCTCAGCATTCACTGGGGCACCAGCACAGGCTCCCCAGCAATCCTGGTACTGCTCTCACACTAAACCTTGCAAGGCAGCAGCGTCAGGATTGGTCTGAGTGGCTTGGACTGCTGCTCAGACACTGCCCTGGTGTCTGTGCAGTTTCTCCAGCCCAGCTGTGCAACACAGCCAGGTTGTAGAAACCTAAGTGCGCATGTCTGTTTGGCAAAAACACACATGCGCACTTAGTGCACTCCACCCCCCACTCCCTCCCTTGGCCCAGCCCCGCCCCTTTCTGGACTGCTGGCTGAGCCACCAGATGAAAAAATACATCTATAGCAAACTATTATTTTATTTTTTTACCTGCTGGCTTTTAGACAGAGAGTGTGACGGTCCTCTGCCATTGCAGAGGAGCCGCCCCTGGTGTAGAGGGAAAGAGAGAGTGTGTGTGTGAAAAAGAGAGAGGAGTGAGTGTGTGTGTGTGTGTGCGTGCGCACTTGTTTTAAAATCAGTGGATAACCCTGAATGCAGAAGAAGTGGGGATGTTCTTACTGTTAGAGAAGACAACATGTGGAAAGGTAAAGAAATATAGGACACTTTCAGGAGCGCAGTATTTCACTGGGTGTAAATTCCTCATGGGGATGCTAGATGAAGGAAACAGAATGAGTTTGATGCCGAAGCAGTGCACTAGACTCCATATTATCTGCAACAAATTGCACGTGCTACTCTGTCTTTTTCCTTAAATGTGATTATTTATGCTTTAGAAACCTAAGATCCAGTAGCACATTTGCGAAAAATAAGTTAATAAATAAATCCTGTTTTCAGGGCTGTTATACCCAGTTCTGAGGACAAACAATCTTAAAGTAAGAAAAATATAGCGCAGAGCAACACAGCCTGCATTGTACTAGTTGGCAGGCTTATTTACACAATACACTATATAGTAAATGCTTCGGCAGTCACTAGAAGAAAGAACTAACATACTAAGAATAAAGAACACACTGGGAGAGAGGTACAAGCTCTGCCGTACTTCACCATTGCAACTCAAAGAAATCATGAGGGTTAGAATAGTACAAACATGCTTTTATTTTCCTCAAATCATTCCACTGGCAAAGTGCAAGGCAACGTTTCAATAATATCCGCGAGCTTTACCAAGGTCACATAATCTGACGTCAGAACTCTTAATGCTAATGAGACTGACCCACCAATAGGCCACTCCCTTTATTTAAAGTGATAAGTAAACTCATTCAACGATTCACAATATACACATTTATTTATAGAAAACAGTCAGAATATCAAATTAAAAGATTGATTCAGTAATTCGAATGAAATGATTTCAGTTAACTATGAAAAATTCATAAATAGCTGAAAATATCCCACACGGAGCACCACATGCATATTGGGTCATACCACACAAGAAAGAAAAAAAAAAAACAGCATGACACACTGCGTGGTGTGGGGGACCAATGAAAAACAGCTCCACTGGGCTTGGGTTAGCGAGGCCCAGAAATTAGTTTTGCCAAGTTAAAGGTAAGATATGAACGTCACCAGCCAATCCAAAGCTAAAATGTGGCCTGCTGTATATAGAAGCACTTTTGGAAAAAAATCAGTTTTACGGATTTTATGCCTAGTTTTGAAAACATATACAACAAATTACCTAGGGAAAAATAAAGTGCAGGGCAACACAACCTCATAGTAGTTATTAGCAGACAACATCAAACAATATGTTATATAGTCAACGTGTCTTCCGCTGTTAGCACAAATAATACCATATTAAGAAAATGTTAAAGTTCTAGTTAAAAGGTTTTAGGCAAAAGATTAATTACACCAAAATAATGTACTTTCTAACGCGTTTAGGTATTTCAAGTATTAAGTGCAAACATAGCATTTATAAGTTGTATTAGTAAAAATGCACGATTTACACCATTGTTAGGAAATGTGTTCCAGTTCACTCCTGATGTGAATTAGGAGTATGAATTTTGCAAAGTGGTTATCCTGCATTGGTTGGTGACAAGGCAGATACATTTGAAAGCAACTATTTGTCTGTTATAAATTTCTGACCCCATCTCCAAGTACCTTGCGCACAAAGTTTTTCTCTTGACTTTAAAATTTGTGTGTTTCATGACTATACATTTGAGCAGATACACAGTAGTGAAGAACCTGGGGTTTGGATAAATTAAAAACAGTTCATCTGGGTAGCATGACAGAACAATTCTGCCATAGAGTGGTCACAGTATTTGTTCTTTCCCAACCGCCCATGTCTTTTTAGGTTTTGCTTAGCTGTGCATCTGTTCCATGTGTACTTCCGGCCACACTGCTCTTACCCCCTGCCCAAATGCTTTCCCCACCTGCAAAAACCCTTAGCTCTTTGTGTTGCTCTCTCCCTTTTGTGTTTTCCTTCTGAAAATCCTCCCACACCCTGTTCTGTATTGGTAGGTCCATTATGTGCCTTCCTTGCCCCTAGGGTCCATGTTACTCTCTTTCTTGTTTGCTTTCCCTTTGGAAACGCCACCCCTCCTTGCATGTGTTTCTCCCCAGTGTCCGGCTCCACCCAGAAAACATTACCAGAACTCCTTGTTGTTCTCTCCCTCTTGAGCTTCTCCCCTCCACAAAACATCCCTTGCTCCGGTGTTGTTCCCTCCCATGTGTGCCTCCCCCCTACAAACTCCTGCCCTGTTGCTCTCTGCATCATGTGTTTCTTCCCTGAAATCTATCTGAACTCTGTGTTACTCTCTTCATTGTGTGTTTTCCTTCACCCACAAAATATCCAGTTCCTTACTATTCTCTCCTTTGTATGCTTCTCCCCTCTGGAAACCCCAATCCCCAAGCCCTATGGTGCTCTTTTCCTCCCTGTAAGTCTCATGTCCCCGTACTTCAAGTCAGTTTCTCAATCATGTGCTTCTCTCCCGAAAACACCCTCTGCTTTGTTGCTCTCTTCCTCGTGTGCTTTCCCTCAAAACTCCCCCCTTCCAGTGTTGCTCTCTTTTTTCTGCTTCTTCCCTACGCAAACTCCTCTTCTCTTTCTTGTGTACTTTCCGGAGCAATTCTCTCCCTCCTCTGTTTGACTACCCAGAAAACACCTGTGTTGCTCTCTTCCTAGTGTGATTCCCCTGTCTCTGCATTCTGTGTTGGGGTTTTTCCCCTTTGTGCTTCTCTCCTCCACAAAACCCCTTACCTGTGCTCAATATTGGTCTTCCACTCTCACCCTCCTTTCCTTCCCCTACAACTCCAACCATTTGTGTTGCTCTCTCTCTCATGCGCTTTCTCCTTCATGCAATGCCCGCCAGCCCCCCAAAGAGCCATGACAGAGCCAATAGGTCAAATATACGAGACATTTTAACTTTCCACGCTCTTTCCCCCACCCCCTTTTTTTTAAACACAACTCTAGATTTCACTCACATCGCTATTTATCGCACTCTCACGCACCTCTCTCCTTTGAGGATACTCCATCAACCACTCTGCTCATCTCGCTCGATCGATTTCTATCCCTCTCTCCATTTAAGTTTCTTTTACCCATCAGTATCTCTCTCACTCTTTCTTCATAGACACCAAAGCATATTTTAATACTGCAGTCAAATGTTTAAAGATTTTGCTATGTATAGTACATTAGTTCTTAGGTGCTGCTGGGTTCAGCAATTTAATTAACATTAACGAAATGGTGCAGACTTCCATTATTACGACATGGAGCTTTTGCAGATGTTTAATTCTGATGAAAGGGGTTTGCAACACTTGGGGGCCCAATAAGAATTGCTACAATGTTTAGCTTTAAACAGTGAATCTTATCTCTCGTGAAATTCAGGATATTTCCCTTTGGTCATTTGGACTGAGGAGTCAGCATGACCTCTATTTCTACATTGATTCTTAAATCTGTTCTGTGCTAATGGAATTTAAATCTGCAGTAAAATATCTGCTATTTTATCATCTGGAAATTACAAAACGTAAATTTATAAATTCTGAGTTAAACTTGAGGCTGGCTAAAATTAGTTTAAATGTTTAATTCGTACAACATAATTAGCTTCTTTCAAAATAATTCAATATGCTTTTCCGACATGATTTTTTTTTAGTCTGTGCGTATGTCCAAAGAATAATATGTATTCGAGTATTTCCAAGTATCACTTTTATGTTATCTAAATATCATTTCAATGTTATAAAAAGAGGTGCTGTGTGCCTCGTACCTTTCATACCATTCATTGAACTGGTCTCCATTTCATATATAGTTTTAACTTTTCAAATCATGAATTCATACACAGCATACATATTTATACCCCAATTCATAAAGTATTCACATCATGGAGCGCACCGTATTTATCTATTTTAAGGAATCTGTTACCCGGGCAACATAAATGGAGTTTTGGTCTAATTTTATGATGCAGTTTTGTTGATGTTTCTCATCAGAGAGAAAAAAAACAATCTGAAATTATGTTTTAACCAAATGGAATCACTAAAAAGAGAGCAGAAAAGCACAAAGTGTAAGGCCTGTAAATAAAATATTGTGAGCAGCAATGGGTTGACATTCACCAACTGTTAAGATACAAACTGGAAAGTCTACTAGATATCTACTCTCAGTGTAGCAGGATTTTATGAAAGGGAGAGTTAATATTACAACTACCTTATGACCAATATTTCAGTGGTGGGGGACTTAGTGGTCAAAGCCACTTTTCCTCGGCTCCACGCAGTCCAAAATATTTAAAACGTATGAAGGGGAGAGTCTATAATAGTGTTTGCAACCAGAGATAAAATCTAAAAAGAGTTTCCAACATTTTATACATTTCTATGTATTAACTAATAAAACAAAGGTAACCTGTGCAGTGTTGAAATATGTTGCAGATCGGCTAGGTTATTTACCTGGGAGTCAAAAGAACATCCAGGCTGATACTATCACAAAGCTTTAAATTAATCTTCCGCTGGAATCCCATGATCATTTCACTAATTGGACCGTCATTCTTAATTTGCCACTTGGCCATCAGAAACTGAAAAAAATACCCATGATAGTGCAGCACTACGTAACAATACTAAGCTTCAGTTTAGTACATTTGGGCCAATATAATTTGCAAATTATTTTCCATTAGTGGCATGGTAGTTACAGAATTGAGGTGCAATTTATGGGATGACGAAGACCATGAGCATATTTTGACACATACTCCAGAAGCAATTTTGATGCAGCTTGCACTAAAAGCTTATTACAATATGCCGCAATTGTCAATCTAATCAAAGTCAATCGCATCTGGTAAAACAGACCAGGATAAAAGCATAGTCATGTAAAAGGAACTGCTACCACAAGTTAAAAAAAAAAAAAAAAAAAAAAAAAAAAAAACACGGAATATTTCATAGAACTGGTCTCAGGGAGTCTTTGTTCCAGATTTACAGAGCACTAGCGCTATTTCCATTTACCAGTTTTACAGAAAATAATCCCAAATCTACGTCTGTATAGTGCCTTCCGACCAAACGTTGACTCAGACAGCAGCATCTTGTGCCAGCACGTTTTTTTCTTGCAATTGTTTTGATCTGAAACATCTGGAAGAGCAATTTCTAAATCATTTAGTTTGGCTTGTAAGGAAACATTATTCTCCCAAGCACCATCTTGCTGTTTTGTGTAGCTTGCTTCGTCTCAATGAAATCAATTCTCATTTAGGAATGTCATTTTGGAAGAGGATCTGAAAGCCTCTCAATTCACAGTTTTAAATTATAGTTTTCAGTACTTTTCGATGTGTTGACATTTTGACTTAATGTAGTGTCACTTTAATACTCAAGTATACCCATGTACAGAATCTAACCGCCACCACATAACACAAGCATTCATCCAGTGACATATATAATTTACCATGCTGGTGCTGAGGACACTCAAATGAATTTGAAGGACAAAACAACTCCATTCATGGAATGCTATTGATGGGGATGTGTGAAAAGGTAAGCAGTCCCATCCAACCCCAGTTGGGTTGATATTTATACAGCTAAGCAGCACATCAAGTATTAGGGGAAGAACACAAATAATATTGTGTTCTCCTTGCACTGGAAATTTAACATAAAACTACAGACAGTAGGCACATTTCCATTTAAAACCAGAACAAAATTTGTCATTACTATATATGAAAGTGATGTTTTTAAAATAGGAACTAATTATTATATGACAACAAAATAAATAGATTTTATATTCTTCTCACCTGGGACCACCTAGCTTTACTTTTGCACTGCTACATGGGATAGGCAAAGGCCTTAGACCACTGATACTCAAAGTACGGCCCGGGGGCCGCATGCGGCCCTCCTGACCTTTACATGCGGCCCCTGGTCAATAGCAGCACTGCACTGCTGTTTACCCAACTCAGCACCAGCATACAAAGATGTCACATAAACAGGCAATCATTTAGTTAAAGGTTAATGAAGTAAAAGAAAGAAACACCTTCATTTTAAAGACATCATGCAGAAAAAAATCACTTAAAAATTCAAAACGTGTCCTTTTATTTACAAGCAGAACCGTTTCACCTTAGTACATCGGGTTATATATGTGCATTCAGAAGTATTTCTTTTTTAAAGTGATAGTTTCAAAAATGGATTTAGGAGCATTCACCCCCCACAATGAGACCCGTGAACTAAGACGCAAGCCAGTTGTTACGTGCACTCTTTGGGCGGCCTGGGTTCTTATTATACATGAACACCATTATAATTTATTAAACCAAACACAGGACAACGTTTTATATGGTGCACATCCTGACATTGTGTATTTTAAGGCCCTCTTATATGTGAAAATGAAGAAAAAGGAGGGCTATAGAAATAAAACAAGTGACTAGAATCACACAATTTGGTTAAGTGGGGAAGCTGGGATTAATCCTAGGTTTTCTTGTTACACATTGTGCAGTTCAGCCACTAAATATTTATGTTTTGCTTCCCCTACACCCTCCTCACCGACAACCCCCCTCTTCCTCCCACGTTGCCCCCCAAGTCCCTCACTGCTGACGTTAATGTGGCCCTCCCTCACATCGCAGACCAAAGATTTTGACCCCTTGGGAAATGTATGTGAGTACCCCTGCCTTAGCCCTTCCCCTTTAATTGGGGCATTTTAGTCAGGTATCGATAGAATCACAGCCTTCTTTGTGAGCCTAATTTCAGCTAAGTTTCACAAAAGGGGAAATCTGAGAGAGCAAAAGGCAAATCTTTATCCAATGAGAATCCACGGACATTTAAAACAGCAGATGGAACTTAAACTTCTGTATATCTGCATGAATGGTACACGTTCATAGGTTTAAGGCTAGAGTTAAAGCTAGTGCCCTTAAGGGAACGCAAGTGGGTTGATTTGAGCTAGTGATTTGTGGTGCTTCGCTCTGTAACTTAGTTCTCCACACTGGCTCTAATGACAGTTCTCCACATGGTAGAGCTGTTGTCTAATTTGAGATAATTGTAATTGTACTTATATAGCACTTGCTACCCCTGACGAGGCGTTGAATCACTTTTTGACAAGTAGCACGCTACTCGGGACTCCAAAAGGGTTAGTGGTGAATTAGTATAGGGAAATATGAGTACAGTATTAGTATAGGGAGGTATGGGCTCACTTGAGTGGAAGACAAGTGAGTCTGTTAGTTGGATTGAATGGAGTAATGGGCGGGGAAGAGGAGGAAAGAATCCAGAAGTGTTAATTGGGAGATTAAAGTATTAAGAAGAGGTTTGGGATGAGTAAATGAGAGATAAATGAGGGAGCATCTAGTAGGGTTGTTTGGGAGGTCATAGTAGTAAGCTGAGGTTTGAGGTGAGCCAGGAGGGGTAGAGGAGCTTAGGAAGGGTTATTTTGGATATCATAGTAGTAGAGTGGGTTTGGGATGAGTCAGACAGTGGAGATAGAGGATAGATTGGTATAGGTAGGGTGATGGCGAGACAGAGTAACGCTTTCAAGATAGTATTTTTTTCTCTTGTACAGTAGGACTAAAGTAATAAATATATAGATACAAGACTATGGAGTAAGGGAATATATGCATAAGGACTATAATATCTTAAGTTGTATTGTATAAACACAAACTTCCAAGATTTGCCATATTTGAAGTTAATACATTTGTGTACATTATTTTATCTTTCCTCAATATTTCAATAGTGAAATGTTTGTAGATAAGTTAAGATAACATTTACCCATTGTGATACATAAAAATGAAACTAGAGACTCATACGTATCTAACCAAACAACATATGGAAACTATGCAATGACTTATGAACATGTTAAGCATAAAATAATATTTACATTATATATATATATATATATATATATATATATATATATATATATACACACACACATTTTATATATATATATATGTGTATATATATATAGATATATACACAGGGCTGTGGATATTATATTTACAGGTAAAAAATTCCATTGTTGGCCCGCTTGAACAGAGAAGGATGTACCACATATTGTCTTTTTCTTGTATGGTAGTGTTTCAAGGAGGGGTGCCAATCATGAGCAAAGGTTTCTTTGTTGAATGTATGAGGTGATTTTATTCCTGATGAAAAGTGGTCCTGTTCCACGTATTGCTTTGTGGGCGATACAAAGTAGTTTGAATGTGGATCTTCTGGCAACCGGTAACCAATGTAGCGCCATGAAGGCAGTGGAGGCTTTACATTTTGGAGTAGTCTGGCAGCCGACTTCTGAATGTGTTGTAGTTTTTTCATAGTAGATAGATATTCCATGGTAGAGGCCATTGGGGTAATCCAGTTTATATAGTACAAGAGAGATAGTAGCCTGGATCTTGTGTGGAACACCGAGGTGGGAGAAGATGTGTCAGAGTTTTTAAGGTGATAAAGCTTGATCTTGCTAACTTGTCCACTTGAGCATTCATTGTTAACTCTGAGACTATAGTAATTCAAAGTTTTTTAACTTCCTTAAATACTTAAGGAGGTGGTCCCAGATTGGCAGGTCAGGTGCAGAGTAGGTCATAATTTTTCCAATCGCCTCGTGTGAGTATTTTCATTTTGGAGGCTTTCAGTTGGAGATAGCTCCATGTCAGTCACTGACCAATGGCTACTAGACATCTGAAGATTTGTAATTTTCCAATGTCTTTGGGGCATTCTAGTTTAAGGAGTATTCATGTGTCATCTGCATAGTTGCAGCACATGAGTTGAAATTCACTGATCACCTTTGTTAATGACATCATGTAGATGTTGAAACGCATAGGTGAGAAGATTGAGCCTTGAGGGCCCCCTGCTTTTGTGAAGTATGGTTTCAGGGGGAGAATGGATGACATTTGTTCTGTTTTGAAGGTAGGATGTGATCCAGTCGGTAGCAGTCCTCTCTATGTCAACTTCTTAGAGTCTTTTTGTAAGGGTGTCATGGTCAACGGTGTCAAAGGCATTTGAGAGGTCCATGAGAAGTAGTGCAGCAACTCCATTGCGGTCTACTGTACTTTTAAGATCATCCCAGATGGAGATGAGGGCAGATTTAGTGCCTCTTCCTGGGCGGAATCCAGTTTGGTGGTCTGAAAGTATGGAGTTACCTTCAATAAATTGTGGCATCTGGGTGAATGCTGCTCTTTCTATCAGTTTGCACAGGAAAGGTCCATTTGTATTTGGTCTGTAGTTATTGGGGTCCTGCAGATCCAGTTTATTTTTTTTTTAATAATGTGCGTATAGATGCTTTTTTAAGGTCTTCAGGAAAGGTTCCTGTAGTTAGAGGATTATTGATGATTATTCTTACTGGTGTGGCTGCAGAGGTAGATAAAATAATTTTCTTGAAGATGTGTGGTGGACAAGTTAGAAGGGCAGCCGGAGGCCTGCTTGCTTTGACCAAATCCATAAATTCACTCTGTAATATTTGTTTGAAGGAGTGCAGAGACTGAGTTGGCTTCTTCTGGGCGGGGGGGGGGAAGATTTTTAGGAAACATGTTGGTGCTGCTGTTTTTTTTTTTTAAGTAGGATTCCAATGTGTCTGCCTTGGTTGTGTAATGATTTGCCAGTTTACCGGTGAATTCTTTAGTAATGGGATGAGTTCCTTCCATGCATTTAGGTTTTTGAAATTAGTTGGAAATTTTATAAAATTCTTACCTTGCAGATATAGCATTTTAATTCTGACTGGGTAGTACTTTTTTTTAATTTATTTTTGTAGCTTTTTTGATTGATGATTTGTATATTTTGTTAAATTTGCATACATGAAATGTGTCTTGAATGTTGTTTGTTTTCATCCAGGTTCATCGCAGTCCACTGATTTGTTGCTTTATTTTTCTTAGTTGTGTATTTCTCCGAGATTCTTGCTTTCTTTTGCCCTGTTTTGTTTTTCTGAGTGGTATTAGGATATTGGAAGCATTCTGTAGCCATTCAAAGTTTTTGAACAGAATGTATTATGTTTAGATTTGTGTTGTCTGTTAGTTGTGTTTCTAAATCTTCAAAACTGAGTTTGATCCATGGTCGATAGGTGGATGTAAGTAAGGTGGTCTTGGGTGTGTAAATTTGTGATGTTTTATGTTGGAGAGTTACCAAATGGTGGTCTGATGGTGGCTGGTGTGATGCTTTGAACGGTAAATACTTCTGGGTTTGCAAAAATGATATCTAAGATGTGTCCAGCGATGTATGTGGTATAGTGTACAATATGATAAAGGTTCAATGTGACTAGACCAATGATGATAGCTTTTGGATGGGGGCATATTGGCTATGTCAAAACAAATATTTAGGTCCCCAGGAATGCATAGGTTGGAGTATTGCATTATAAAAGTAGAAACCGTGTCTAGAAATGTGCCTAGGAATGTTGAATTGCTGTGTGGAGGTCTGCAAAGGAGGAGGAAGTTGGTGTAGGGTTGCATCTGGTGAGGAGGGCCTCATAACCTTGTATGGAGATGTCGTCCATGTAATGTATTGCTTGTTTGAATATAACACGTAGTCAACCTCTTCTTTTGCCTACATGGTTTTATAAGCACAACAACAGTTATTCAATCATTCAATATACATTAAAAATGAATGCTACCTGCTGCTGACACCATTCTTATACCTTTGGGTGAATGGAATAGTCTGCACTGTCAAACTTGTAGGACTGGGGTGGTTAGTAGTTGTGGTGGTTCGGTCACTGGCAGCAGCAATGGGTGGTACAAGGCACAGTGGCTTTCTGTGAAAGGCCCCGGCACCTACCTTTTTGCAAGTTAATCACTGCCTATTGGTCAGAACCTTGTGAGTAATTACAAATGTTCTTTTGGTGTAAGAAACTGAGGGAATGTTCCAACTGATGAAAATATTTAAATAGTTACATGTGTCAATGCATGCTTCCACCACTTCCCAATTTGGTAGATTGTCTGTCTTGTTTTGGCAGATATAAAGGAAGTAGGAACAGGCATAGATAATATGATTTGCAAAGATTCCCATGAATACTTGGGGCGATTTTGTAAATTTCCTAAAATGCAGAAATCTACAAACACTGTTTTGCATTCTTCGTCTACGACATCCAACAAGGTCATGTCTTATGGTATGTCTAGTGTTGCTTCACCTCGACACCCTTCGCCCTTTACGCTGTTAACCATTGTCCTTGATGGCCTAATTTCCTACCCCACTTCCCTCTAACCATACGTCTGCACTACTCGTCGTAAAACCCAGTTGTGTACTGTGCTCCAGTGCTTGGTAGGCTGGTTTGCATTATAAATCACATACTAATAACTTGGTACTGTAGCACCACAAATAACGTTATCTCACACTGCTAATTACAAGTTAGCTTTTGAGTATCTGTCTTATAAAATCATTTTAACGCCCCTTTATGTTTAAGTTCAACAAAGTAAAGAAAGTTCTTCTCTCCAAGATCAATACAATCATAATTTTGGCTGTGTCTGGACTTACTATAAAAATGTACCTGACAGCATTCCTGCAAAACATCTTTGCTACCACCAGACATATTGATTATTTTATTAGTTTTGTCCAACTAATGCTTGCTCAACCCTTGACCTGCACTGTAATAGCTTGCTGTCCTCGTTGAAGTACCATGATATACATCCAGAAGAGTTCCTAGCTTCTCTGTGGTGTCACTTCTGACCATCCTCAACAATCACCTTCAACACAAAGGGGGTACAGGATTAGCCTTTCACTCAATAAAAGTTGGAAAATCCAACATATCGTTGCCAGACCACACACTCTGCAACTAAAAAAAGGAACACCTCTTCTAACCTTATTTATCTTTATATAGTATTACGTGTTCAACCTTCCAGTAAAACTAAGTGTTATGCAAGCGTTGATACCCGTTTACTCAACTTTACATTAAGTCCAGTTAATAAAGAGATCTTTGATGTTAATATCCATTCAGTTTAATGGCATATGATTGGCAGGTTTTTATTAATGATTAATGACAAGACTAATCACTGAGTAAATGTGGTGTAGAAGGAATAAGAGATAAATATAAGTCGCTAAACCAAGACAGGTAGGCAATTGTTGACTGCATGAATTTTGATTACTTTAAACGTAACACAACTGTTTCAACTTTATGCACTGTCTACCACTAATTACAGAGCGAGGCGTGTGTAAGCCAAGATTCTTTCAGTTTGACCACGTTCAGAGTTTTCAAACCACTTTTGGAGAAAATCTGAAATTAATTTTGTAACTCTTTCAGTGGTGGTCCTTTCAAAATGTTTTTTACTGAAATGGCCCGTTGCCCTTCCCCATGGCTAAGTGATCTCAGCGACAACCAACCCACCTTCTCCACCGACCCCAACGACGCAGCCCTCAGCCTCACGCATTGGATCACCAACTGCGCAGACAACCTCGCTCCCCTCAGACGCCTCCCAAGACAGACCAACACCAAAAAACCTCGCTGGTTCACTGATACCCTCAAGGAATCAAAAAAAAAACTGCTGCACCCTCGAGAAAGCCTGGTGCAAGGACCACACCGCAGATAACATGACTGCCCTCAAGAACGCTACCCACGAACACCACCAACTGATCCGCGCCGCCAAAAGAAATTCCTTCACAGACAGACTGGACAAAAACACTCACAACAGCAGAGAACTCTTCCACATCGTCAAAGAGCTCTCCAACCCTAACGCCAACGCCAACACGCCCTCACAAGACCTCTGCAACTCCCTCGCCACCTTCTTCCATCGTAAGATCACCGACCTACACGACAGCTTCGGACACCAGACCCAGCCAACCACCACAGAACCTACAACCCCGGCCATCACCCTCAACGCCTGGACTCATATCAACACGGAAGAGACCAAAGCCACCATGAACTCCATCCACTGCGGGGCCCCCTCGGACCCCTGCCCACACTTCATCTTCAACAAAGCTGACGACATCATCGCCCCGCATCTCCAGACCATCATCAACAGCTCGTTTTCTTCTGCCACCTTCCCCGAGAGCTGGAAACACGCTGAAGTCAACGCCCTACTGAAGAAACCTACGGCGGACCCAAGCGAATGAAGAACTTACGCCCCATCTCGCTCCTCCCCTTCCCCGCCAAAGTCATAGAGAAGACCGTCAACAAGCAACTTACCAACTTCCTTGAAGACAACAACCTACTCGACCCCTCTCAGTCCGGATTCCGAGCCAATCACAGCACAGAAACCGCCGCCCTCTTCTCAGTCACAGACGACATCAGAACCCTGAAGGACAACGGAGAAACAGTCGCCCTCATCCTCCTCGACCTCTCGGCTGCCTTCGACACCGTCTGCCACCGCACCCTAATAACCCGCCTCCGCTCCACCGGGATCCAAGGACAGGCCCTGGACTGGATCACCTCCTTCCTCTCCAACCGCTCCCAAAGAGTCTACCTCCCACCTTTCCGATCAGACCCCACTGAGATCATCTGCGGCGTCCCACAAGGCTTCTCGCTCAGCCCGACTCTCTTCAATGTCTACATGAGCCCCCTAGCCGACATCGTACGCAAGCACAGCACCATCATCACCTCCTACACCAACGTCACTCAGCTGATACTCTCCCTCACCAAGGACCCCACCAGCGCCAAGACCAATCTGCAAGATGGAATGAAAGACGTCGCAGATTGGATGAAACTCAGCTGTCTGAAACTGAACTCAGACAAAACGGAAGTCCTCATCCTCGGAAACACCCCGACCGCCTGGGACGACTCCTGGTGGCCCACGGCACTTGGCACCGCACCAACCCCCTCAGACCACGCACGCAACCTCGGTTTCATCCTGGACCCACTTCTCACCATGACCAAACAAGTCAACGCAGTATCATCCTCCTGCTTCCTCACCCTCCGCATGCTCCGAAAGATCTTCCGTTGGATCCCCGCTGACACCAGAAAGACCGTGACCCACACCCTCGTCACGAGCCGCCTGGACTGCGGCAACACCCTATACACGCAGGAACCACCGCTAAACTCCATAAACGTCTGCAACGAATTCAAAACGCCTCCGCCCGCCTCATCCTCAACATACCCCGCAACAGCCACATCTCTGCCCACATGAGACACCTGCACTGGCTTCCCGTCAACAAAAGGATCACCTTCCGACTCCTCACCCACGCACACAAAGCCCTTCACAACAAGGGACCCGAATACCTCAACCGCCGCCTCAGTTTCTACACACCCACCCGTCAACTTCGCTCCGCCAACCTCGCTCTCACCGCCGTCCCTCGCATCCGCCGCACCACGGCAGGTGGGAGGTCCTTCTCCTACCTGGCGGCCAAGACATGGA
Source organism: Pleurodeles waltl (assembly GCF_031143425.1). Taxonomy (NCBI): domain Eukaryota; kingdom Metazoa; phylum Chordata; class Amphibia; order Caudata; family Salamandridae; genus Pleurodeles; species Pleurodeles waltl. The sequence continues at coordinate 715,541,205 of NC_090449.1, read as the reverse complement.
ATTCCCTCCCCACCAACCTCAGGACCACCCAGGACCACTCCGCATTCCGGAGGCAACTCAAGACCTGGCTCTTCGAGCAGCAGTAACCCCATCCCCCTAGCGCCTTGAGACCCGCACGAGTGAGTAGCACACTTTATAAATGTTTATGATTTGATTTGATTTGATCCCTCTATGGGGCATTCCATATGTCTCCACCACAGGCCACGTCCCACCACTTGTGTAATTTGTGCCAAATCTCTTCAGTGTCCCATGGTCCTATTCAATGGACTCAGGAAGCCGTGGGACCAACGTCAATCGTGCCCCCCTCACCCCTTAGTTACAGGGCCAGCTTGGATTGAAGGAACGGGAATTCTGCCTCAAGGGAGGGGGCAGAAAATCATGTTCCACTTTTGTGGTGGCGCAACAGTGAAAAACTGGCTTCCGCTGCTGCTGGCTTCCTACGGGCAAAATGACAAGCCAGTACACACAACGTAGCTAAGTCTGCAACTCAGCAAATCATGATAACCCAAATAATACATTCTTTGATGCTTTAGGGTGAAAAACAAAGACTTGCACAAAGATGCAATTAGCATAGCCAGCTGTTCTGATGAGGGTGCCTTTCTATGCAGCTGGTGCTATTGCGTGTAGTAATATTCAGTGTCAAGGAAGGCCGATTACATTCAGGCAGCATCCTGGAAGCTTGGGAAATTTGCATTTTCATGCAAGGCAAGTATGGTCACAATAGTTTCAGCCTATTTTCCATCCCACATTTATTGGCCTGTTTCCTATCAAATACATCTGTTTAGCGTCTATGAGCTCGCTCATTGTTCTCCTGCGCAATTCATCAGCACAATAGAGGGAAAATAAGGAAAGAAATCCTTCGCATTACTCCATGTCCCAAAAAAAAAAGTATTAGCACCGTCGAGACAGAGTTAAGGACAAAAGCAGACGTCCTAAGCATGCACGCAATAAATGGGAAATGCATCATAAGACATTATTTTGTTTGTGATAAATATAAAAAAGGAAAATTATCAATGTAAATCTTCATTCCATGGTAAGTACACTACAACATGCTTGTGCAGTAGTGTTCCTATGCTTCTTTAAAACAGCAAAGGAATTAATCTGCACTCCAGAGAAGAAATGTATTTTAAATAAAAAAACAAAAAACAAAGACTAAGATAATTGCAAAAATAAAATAGAAGCATTACTTTACAAAAGTAGATTTGGATGAGGAAAACAGTCATCGAAGAACAGCCAAGGAACAGCCTAGTATTTGTATAGACAATCCAGATAACACAACAGTTTTTAAAATTGAGCTTTATTAGGGGAGAAAACTACAAATATTTTTGTGAGAAATGCTTACGTTAAAAAAATACATTTTTGGACATTCTCAAAATATTCAATTAGACAAAGTCGACTAATAATGAAAAAAACACGTGCTCACATGTTGACGACCAAATTAAATCCTGCTAACAACTAACATCTATGGTGTCTACAATTGCAGCTCTGTATATCATATCATTAAACAGCACTACACCCACAGTATCCTCAGACTAATGGACATGCAGTGTGATGAACAGTAGGTGTGAACAATACAACAAAGTGAGAACCATGAAGCAGAGATAATCAAAGTGTCTAATATGCTATGCCCCTTCCAAAAGTAAGATGGGTGATGACAAACAGTGATTCACACCACGCAGCTGGAGAGATTAGTTAGGGGCACCAGATTGTAGCAGATTTTACCTGACCACTGTTTTGACGCCAGTTCCAGTAACAGGGCCGGTTTTGTGTAAAAGCAGAGACCGTGAACAATGAAAAGGCTCCGTTTCTTGTGGCAACTATACGTATATAACAAAATGGCAGTAAGGCCTAGAGAGGGAATAATGATCCTTTTTGGATGATACCTAAGTATGAATCCACTAAAGCACAGAAGCTAGAGATAGAGATTCCTTCTACCTCTTCTGAAGAAGTAGTGAAAACATTTCAGAGCTCCAGACGTGTGGTTTGGTCAACTGTTTAAAGCAGCAGTCTGTTAAAAAAAAAAAAAAAAAAAAAATCACACAGTACCTCAGCAAAACAAAGAACTGGAAACCACACCCACAGTTATGTGCATACAAGCTTGTTGGCGTGTGTAAACTTCCACTGGAAACAGGAGGTCTGATGCAAGGACAAATGATCCAAGCGGAGGAAGAGCAAGAAGTACCGATTAGATTGGCTGGAAAGCAGGGGATGCATGTTACTGTTGCAGGTTTATGGATGATGGAGGCTTGCTTCGGAGCAAGGACAACTTAGAGCACCAGCGCGCCTGGTTGATTTCTCCCCATATTGACCCCCAAGGAAGAAACTGGGCACTGTTAATTGAAAAGTCCTTTTCTACTAGAAGCCCAAAAGCCAGTGGCACCGTGCCAAACTCAGGCCGAATACAATTTATTTTCTGTAAAGAAAAGCAGGAGGACAAGGAAAGATTTACAGGATATAAGGATATGAGAAGGGGTCCTGTCTAGAAATTGGTCTATTCAGAAGTAAGTGAACCTGAGGCCCAGGTGGAGGTGTTGGGGGGAGGCATCTGCCATTCACTATTATAAAGGTTTTCTGTGAGGAGGACCGGTCTAGTGCACTGTAACCCAACAAAAAACAAAATGTGGGTGCAACATTACAAGAAAGCGTACAGTTCACAATTGACTGCCATGACTGCAGACTTCATGTAAACAATAAACCCTACAGCCGGTTTCACTAAACAGCCAGCCAGAAACAGCGTCCACCTAATTTTATTGGTACATAATACACCGACACGAAGGACTTCAAAGAAAACATCCCCAGAGGACCCAAGATGAACTCAAGAGGCTTTCAGAGCACATAACTTTGGAAACACAGGGAGTCAGACACCAGGACCACCCTCCAATGAATGAAAATCAAAGATTGTTTTAAAAATAGAAATAAAAGACTGAAACAAAGAAACCTGACAATTAAACTTCTATGACATCTATCAAACAAAGTGAAAAACCTACTATACGGTTGTATGATGGAACCATGCATGAAGGAACCACACATGCCTTAACAATGAGGTCGGAACAACGACTGCGTTGTTTCCATGCATGCCTTTACAACGATTTTTCATTGTAAAGGCATGTGTGGAAACGGCATGCGTAGTTGTCGCATGCCACCCGCCACCCTAAAAACAGAAACTACTCGGATACCCCCCCACCCACCCTGAGCCATAAAACCGACACCCACCCCACAAATTAAAACCAACCCCTAAAAACAAAATTACCGACCCCACCACCCCGCCCCTAAAAACAGAAGTAATTTGACCCCATCTTTAAAAACTACCCCGAAACCCCCCACCCACCCTGAGCCCTAAAATCAACCCCCACCGACCCACCCGCTAAAAACCAAATTACCCCGATCCCCCACCCTGACCCTAAAAAAATGACCCCCACCTGCCCTGAATACAAAATTGCACCAAACCCCTGACCCTAAAAACCAGCCCATCCTAAATACAAAATGACTCCCACCCACAACCCCCAATAACCCAACCCCTACCCACCCTAAATACAAAATTATCCCAACCCCCACCCCTAAAATTCTGAGCCCCCCCACACGCCCTGAATACAAAATTACCCCAACCCTGCCTCTAAAAACCCGACCTCCCACCCGCCCCAAACACAAAATTACCGTGATCCCCCCACCCCGCCACTAAAAACCCGACCCCCCCCTCTCCCCCAAATACAAAATTACCCTGACCCCCACCAATAAAAACCCAACCCCCCACCCCACCCCTAAAAACAAAATAACCCCGACCCCCCCCACCTTCGCCCCTTAAAACAAAATAACCTAACCACTGCAACCCCTTCACTCCCTGCCCCCACCCCTACACCTAAAAACTACCCCACACCCTGCACCAGCCCCACTTACCTGACTTCATCCTCTTCCCATCGATCTTTTTTTTTCTCTGCCTTACCCACGCATGTGCGTTGTTCAGCACATGTGTGGTTTAGGCAGAGAAAAAGGCCTGCGTTGTTGAGGCAAGTGTTATTCCGCTTGCGTGAACAACACAGGCGTGGTTGCGGACGCGTTGTTTCAGATCTTTCTCCTACTATACCCACACCTCTGGTTTGACAAAATGTCATAAAATATAATGAAAAATAGCCACCAGACGAACTATGACTGCAGTAACTAGGATATGAGTATTTCAAATGGACAGAGAGCAGAAGTAAAATACAAGTTCGAAGGTATAAACACAAGCAGCATGGATACCTTCATTTACTTTGGAATAGCGCGATTAGGTACGTAGACCCTGTTAGAAAAAAGAAAAAGAGTTGTAAGCGCTTTTGTTAAGGAAAAGCGGGTGCATGTTAAATTGAAGGAGGTTCCTAAAGCACTTACAAGTCTTGGGGGAATGCAAGACAAGTCTTAGAGAATGATTCTTCCAGGCGGACTAGTATAGTGTCACTCCAGTCAATAGATAGGGAAAGGAAACGTGTTTAATATAGGATTTTGGAATTTACATCTCGCAGGTTTCATTTGGTAGAGAATGCTCATTTTGTACCAGGTTGTCTTAACTCAAGGTCAGAGAGTCTAGAGATTCCCAGGTTGCCTGATCTTGTCAATTTTGTTGCGAAAGATGCATAAGTTGTGCAACTCAAACATGATTCGTTTTAGTGTCCAAATTCTCTACTGGCCACCATATGAACTTTTTAGGTTCTTTTTAAACACACAATGGCACACAATTAAGTAGCCAGATGAAGGAAAGCTCAACTCATTATTGGCCAATGAGAGCTCAATCATGGTTTGATGGGCCCATTCACAACCTCTCCGGACCTTTAGTAGTACATTATAGAGAAAATATAGCTGGCCTAAGGAATAAGCATGCCCCTTGCTGCTCAAATTAGTTTATAGGCGTTTGTTAAAAAAAAAAAGTTTTGTTTATACTTAAATATACGTAAGCATCACCCAATAGAGGCTTTCGATTAGTTTACAGCATATGTGTGAGAGAACTGTTATTACATCCTTCTCTCTGTGCTTTAGTCAGTTACTGCAATGTATTGCGAGGAACCTGTGTCATTTTGCGTACTTTTTTTTATTTTTTATTACTAGTAGATCGGGTGATACAGTAATGCCTACCATTCTAGGCTCTCTAACTACAACATTTAGTGGCCAGCAAAGTAAATCTTTAACCCAAAATAATGTAAGTGATAGCGCAATTTTTCCTTTCAAACAAACAATTGTAAGGAATCAAAACCTAACTCATCATTTCAGATAATAGACGTCAAATGGGAGAGGACCAGAAATGGAAATCTATGACAATAGACAGGTTTACAGAACACATGTGGATATCCCCCAAAGTAAACCATTCCTTCTACCTCACCTAGGGCTTCAGAAAGTTCACCACACTAAGCCCTTGAAATGACCCCAGATGAGCAGAGCGGCCACTGTACGTCACAGTTCACTCGAAGTAACCTCACCTAGATGGACTTTAGAAGCTTCTTCTCGAGAAAAGGGTTTTGCTGGTGAACTGATCAGATTAACAGATTTAAGATAATAATATGCTGCGAAAACTGAAAGTACCTATACTTCCCCTGTGATGCGCTCTACTAAGATCTTTAACACATACTGGAAATAGTTCAGAGAAACGGTGAGGATTTAAGAACTGAATCGCAAGTGGATTTAAAGCTAGAAACAGAAGATTAATACTAATTTATTAGTAGCTGTGATTTGCCCATAACAGCGGCCAACGATGGCCATTCTAACTACACAGCACTGCAGTGACTGGGCATCAGTAGATTGCCAAAGCTGCATGGGGCGAGCTGGGTGTCGCGGAAAACACTCATGGACATGAGACAAGATTGTGTGTAGCTTTTTCTTTCAAGCTGAAAATTAAATATGAATTTTAGATACTCAGAAGGTAGTTGTCCTTGAGTCACATAGCTGTTATTTTATTCATACATACAATGGTATCTCGCGGCAGGTTTGTATTTTATAGATGATATTTTATCACATGACTTTGCGAATAAACGTAATATACAAATTATTCATTTTATGCTCCGTACTCGATTTTAGGCACATGTGTTGACTGCGGGCATCTCTGGCTTCCCTCTTTATAGCCAATGATGGGTAAGTTGCAAACGCTCTTTTATTGGCACATTTTATACAGCTCATCATCTCAAGGCGCTGCATACATGTATGGTAGCACAGGCGCAGGGCAATAATGCTGTCTCAAAACTGCACCATAGTCAGGTTATTGAGGTGTAGGTAACAATCCAGCAATGTAAGAGGGGAACACCAGTTGCGGATGCCACTACCATACTTATGTCAAAGTTTTACACGGCTTAAGAAGTCACAAAATGCAGCTATTTCATAGCTTTATTTTCATCTTTGAAAATCAATTGTCACAGATAACACAGCACAGGAGGTCGTTACTGTCAACATTATTGTGCCCGAGCCATTAATCAACTACAGTTTAAAAAGCTACTTTAGCGGACATGAACAGAGGAGTGTAACCGACAGAAGTGCTTTACTTCAAATAGCTGGTTAAAAACACTCTGCCATGTGTCTTTTTCTACCACTGGTTCCTCTGGGAAAAGGGCATCTGGAAACCTCTTACATGTGCTTCTGCCAGGGTATGCATTTTACCTCTGTTTGTCTTCAAACACTAGATAGCAGATGGCTGTCTGGGTTTTAAAACTCACTTGAACAGATTCTTTGATGTATTTTCCCATTTGTAAACACTCTACTGCCTTTTTTAAAAATGTGACATTTGGTAACTATTTCATAGATACTGGAGGGTACGCGTGTAGAGATGTTGTGGAAGAGAGCAGAAAAGGATGTAAGGGACAGGTCACATCACCATGGCAACCCTTACCTCTCCAAGCGATCCTGCAAAATATTTTTGGCTACTCTCCCATGCTTTCCTTGTGGCAGAGTAATCCTCTTTACACGAAATGACTTATGACATTGCCTTGCACCATTGAGCCAGCACATCCCTGGTCACATCTCCTCATCACATCTCCTCTTTAGTCCTCCTCACTTTCATCCCTACTTAAGGCCCTAATTGGCTTCAAACATGCTGTACTGTGGCTAATGGTTCTATACAAGGCTGCAGTTTCCGTGCGCCATTTAACCCCTCTGCGGGATGAAGTAAAGTCCTAACCTGGCTTCCCCACCCACACCCTCCCCCAATAAAAGAGCATACTTTTTAACTCTGCAGACATGCCAGACCAACCCTGAAAGCCTAGGGTTGAACTTTGGAAGAGAGCAGGGGTGCATATTGCCCCAGCGCTGAGGTGCTCCCCAGATTTAGGTGAGCAAGTGTCCGTGAAGCCACCGCCCGAAGAGATTCAGCGCTCACACTAACAAAACCACCTTTTGGCTAGCCCCTGCACCAGACCAGTGAGGTGACGTTTTAGCTGGCTCACATCTTAGTGGTTTACAGTTAGGTTGCTACAGATTAAATTAAAACGTTTAAAGAAGATGGAGTTGTACATCTGAGCTAAACATAAGATTTTCAACCAGTACCTAATGGGTATAGGACAACCCCCTAGCCAATGAAGCATGTGAGACGGTGCCAAGATTCAGGGAGTGGGCAACAGAGTGTTGAGAGAGGATCATTCCACTTGATCTGAAACAAAATGGACTCCGTGTAAATATCAGGGATAAAGAGGTGACATTGTGCACGTACCACGCTAGGGGTACTCGTGCTTCTGCAGGGAATTGGTTAAGAGGAAAATCACAGAATTATAACACAAGACACTCACAGCAGGTCATTCTTAGAACTAAGCACTGTATGACAAAGGATGGCACAGAACATACGTTTCCAAGAAAAGCTTTTTCGAATGTAATTGAACATTGTATAGCAACTGCATTATCCACCTTCAGCGACAAGAGGCCTTTCTCAGCCAAGCTGCATACCAGGCACGACTAGACAGCCCCGTCTATTATTAGCTTTCTGATGCTTTTACTTGCCCCACTATAAATGCACAAAGGCAAAAAACAGGAATGGGCTAGCTACTGACAACGGACATTCGCCAATCTGAGATGAGATCGCTACCACAGATGATAATCAATTCTCACTTGCAGGTAGCACTTCAGAGCCATTTGACACCCCGGACATTGCGCAACCGTGGAAGCTGCTCTTCCGGAGAGGCAGAGATGGCTAGGTGTGCAGGTGCACTGTTCACCACCACAGCCTGGCTATGCCACTAATGCTTCAACCAACACATTAACTTTGGCCATTTCTCCTAGGTTCGGCTTTTCTTGCAGCATCTGTGCTCCTAATCCGGGACCCTGCACTGCATTCACTTTGGTTGCGCATTAGTGGTCTAAATAATCAGGCAGACCTAAGTGGACTTTAGGAAGAAGCCTTTTTTTTTAAAAGAAGAAACACTTATTGAAAAAACAAGTGAATTAGTGAATTGCACTTTAATCAAAAAAAAATTGTAGATTTTTGATCACAAAGCCCCAAAAGGCTTCGACTGTAGTTAGAGTAGTAAATCAGCCATGTAGGAGTATGGTTGAGCCTGCTGAAGCAGATATGTTAATTAGAAATATTAAGGAGTGTTTATGCATTTTGATTATCCAGAAAATGGTAGAAATAATTGAACATAGAAAATGAATGCGAACGTTTGAAAATGTGCCCACCGAGAGTGGTCACCAAGATTCACAAATTATATTAAAATGACTAAAAAATATGTGAAATGTTGAAAATTCATAATAATAATGTAGTAATATGTCATATTGAGATACATAATGTATGTTTCCCATTATATTGTAGAGCTAACTTAGCCGAAGTTGTGGCCTAGTTTTGCCAGGCCTCATGCAGAAGCTGAATAACCATACAACGTAGAGAAGCTAATGTGCTTAACTGACCCTGAACTGCTCGTTGCTAATAAAGTCTGCTTAACTAGAATTTTCTGCAATGAACCGACGAACAGGAGATGATGGAACTAGAGTATGTATCAAAATCGGTGTAAAGCAGACGAAATGTACTTTCCCAGGACTCAAACAATAGAGACACTGACTGGAGAAGAAGATGCAACATTTTCAATATCTAATGAGCCAGATGATGAGGACATCGGACAGTGAACCAATTGACACCCTGAGAACAGCATAATATTAGAATTCATAGATTTGGAAAATTAAAATTAATGGGTAGAGTAATAACTGATGAATAACTGACCAATTAGAAATTGGGGAATAGTCTGGGTGACTTTGATATAATGACGTGAGAGGAGAAGAGAGTTCAGATGTTAGGGGAGAACAGAGGGTGATGAGACGGATAGAGAGAGATGCCAAGGCGATTCGAAATTCTGACATTGGGCTCATGCTCTTGAGAGCCTGATGAGTTGCTGATCGATTGATGCCCTGAAGATAAAAACTGACTTTGTTGCTGATCCATTCCGTGGATACGTTGCTATGATAATGTGACTGAATTAATTTTTGTGCCTTTTCTTTCTAGGTACCAAATGCGCTGTCTAAATAGTTTTTCTCTTAGCTAGATGTTTTTTTCCAAATTCATGTGCTAAACTGTTTTTGCATGAAGTCTCACATGCAAATGTTAATCTGGTCTAGATGAGATTGTTATTCTGAGACGTTGACATATACAGTGACAAATGACTGATGGACTGATTTGCTGAACTCTGCTACTGATGTTGTCATATTCATCTTTTTTGGTTTATGCTGAAGCATTAGAATATATGTTTTCACAAGTTCTGATCAGATTATGTTATTGGTGGTCACTAATGAATTAACAGAGTTGATTGAATAAAGTTTAAATTAATTTCATGAATTAGTATTGTAACCAATAGGGAAATAAGATTGCTAAAACGTATTCGAGTTGTGGTTATTCATGAAATGTTGACGCTAATAATTGCTAATAAATAATTGCTGAATGGTTATTGATCTGTGTAACTGATTTTTGATAGACATTGGTTACTACATGGCTAGGATACTCCATGCGAATCAAAAGGTTCATCGACCTGTATGCGTCCCCTTGTACACGTACTTACTAAGGACCAGCCGCGCAAGCAAGCCTGTTGTTAGACTGGTTCCAAAGTGGAGGCAACCATAGACTGAGAAAAGGTGGATAGTTGAAGCTTACAGAAAAAAGGATTATAGGGATAATACATAAGGCACAAATAGAAAAATAGCCACTTTCTGCTACCCCACATTTGGCTTCTCTGTCAAAAAAAGAGTTAAGGCAAGTAGTACAGTGTGAGGAATATGCCCTCCACTCCCCGTACTTCAGAAAAGTCAAGAAAAACACATCAAAGGGGCAGGGATGCTTTTGAAAGAAAGGGAAATTAAAACCATATTTCTCTCATTGTAAAGGCAAGTTTTATTCAACAAATATTTTACTATCTATTCATCCACATCCTAAACAGTTACTTCAGTTTACAATGCAAACCTACGAGTCCTGAATCTACACAGCGAATGTATACTAGTAGTACTATGTGCACAGCTTTATGATTAGGCCCAGGTGAAATTATCTTTACGCAGCAGTAAACTTGCATAATTTCGCCCACGCTTGTTAAGTATCATGCCACAAATTATGCAATTATGCCTAGTGGTGTAATTTCAAATCCATTCATGAAGAGAAATCCTAGCAAGGGAGCACAGGAACAATGCAAAAGAGCAGATTGGGAGCAGTTGTTTTAGGGGGCACTTGTTTTTTTGCTAAACAAACATGAAAATGAAATTCACATTAAAATCTAGTGCAAAATGCCAGTTTTTAATTTGAGTAGTTTTTGCATTATTTTATGTAATTTTTCTGATATTTTACATAGTTGCATGCACAAAAGGAAATATTGCAAATTTCGCACACCCCAACGTATGAAGTCCATTAAGTATTCAATACGAAGATGATCTGAAGACTGAAGTGCAGAGTTATGTCTAAGACTCTAGCTACGACTAAGTTCAGCCCATAAAGTATAGGGACACTGTATTTTTGCTTTAAAGGGTTACAGTTTTAGTCCAGTTCCATAATGGCCCAGATATTTAAAAAAATGGAGTCATCATAATGTTCGAAGACTTTAGCGAAAGTTCAGAAAGGTACTTGTAACAACTTTAAGTCATATATTAGAATTTTAAAGAAAGACAGGAGATGTGATAGGTACCACTGCCAGCAAACATCCTTTCAGAGGGACAAAGGCCAGAGATGCCTTTTAAGGCCAGCTGCGAGGATACAGTGTGATACTCAACTAGAAACCAAACGCAGGTCCGCAGCGGAAAAGTTTGTCTCACCTACAAAAATGTATCAGATAACTTTAAAAAAGTAACATGCGTAAGATGTGTTATTCAAGCGATGTTTGTGTACTATCAGTGTCTGCATAAAAATGTATGGCCAGATTTCAGTACCTTTGCAGGCCTTCAGCTACCCAACCATTTGTCAGCCTACACACCCTATGCTTGTTCAAAGTGCCTGGATTGTGTGAATATCCTGCATAGTTTGCACACCTCTCAAAGATGCTTAAGGACAAAGGAAGCAGATGCTGCTGCTAACTGTGCTATAACTACACTTTGTATGTGAGGGAAGCTTGTTCTACTTCTCCACCTGCTGTAAAATGCTGTAAATTGAGTGTGTGAGGCTTACACTGCTGCCGACTATGCTGCACCTGCTTGTTTTAAGTGAGGGGAGCTTGTGCTGCTGCACATGCAGTAACGGGTGTGTGTGTGTGTGGGTGTGGAGCTTTAACCATACAAAGGTCTCTGCAGTGCCCGTTGTGTATATGTCAGGGAAGCTTATGCTACTACCCTTGCTGTAGTGTGTGTGTGTGTGTGTGTGTGTGTGTGTGTGTGTGTGTGTGTGTAAAGCTTGCACTGATACCTCCTCCACTGTACCTCTGTGTGCATTCAAGACAGCTGCCATCCACAGTGTGCTTGTGTTTCACTATGAAGCCAAAACAATTGGTTGTGTCAATGGTAGTTAACGTCTGCCAAGTATAAAAGTAGGTTGTTGTCCTACGGTAGCATAATTTAATGTAATTATAATCATCCCAATCTTCGTCAGGTGCCAATATCAACTGTGAATGCAAAGGACAAGATATTGCAGTTACAGTTTAATTGTGCTTTACTGTTTTGGAGCTTAATTTGTGGTTTTCCTGGCTATCAACGCTTTGCCTCCATGAGTGTGGTTTATTTCTTGGGTGTCAAGTGTTAGCTTCTCACAAGGTCGATTGACCCTTCCATCATTCCAAAATGGGTGATCTGAGCTCCATTATAGTGGGTGGAACTAATGTCAGTAATCTACAGCGCTTGGAAATGGCAGAAGTGCATTATTGAGTACTATTTTAAGAACGAATCATTATAATTATGCTAAATATCCCTCAAGCGTAAAACAAACTCTCAGCTGACGGAGTTTCAACCAACCAACAGCTCCACATGTACAATCTGAAACCAGAGTGTGGATGAACATCATGAAATGTGCGATTCGTGTCAAGATCCAAGCGATTTAGCTTGGCAACCCATGGTACATTGGAAATGTTCTGGCAACAGATCAGTTTGTTAGTCAGTGGAAACCTTTCACGGGGTGATTTATTTTATCAAGTCTCTTAAACTGAAGCAGCAATTGCCCTCGTGGATGAAATGTTAGGTTTTTCACAGTTAACCACACCAACATACCTTCCTTTCAAGACTGCCAGGACCCCCGGAATGGCTCTTTTTATGGAAGCCTGGAGTGGTGGACCATCGGGAAGGATTCTTGCGTGAAGTCTCTTCGGCTGTAAAATTTGATTCGCTGTTGGAGGTCGGTAAACCGATCAGCGCAGGGTCACTACTTCGACGCACATGGAGTGGCATATCTTAAAAAAACAAAGCAGGACACAAATTAACTGTTTTGAAAGGACATTTTCTAAACATATCACAGTGCATTTTAATTTACCCAGCATTTTTGTTTCCCTAAAGCCTTACACTGTTGGCAGTGTTTGTACACACAGAAAAGAGACTACAGGTAGATTTCATTACTACAGATAGCTTCAGAGGACTATGCCAGTCATTAACGCCCCTTTGCCAGCAAGTGGAGCCCAAAGCAGAAGGGCGATAATGCTATTAAAACATTCCATCCACTCACAGTACTCTGTACTATATGAAAACGGTTGAAAAAACACACATTTTGGAACTTTGGAGTAGAAAATTCTTCCTAGCCATTATTGGCCAGCGAACACTCGATCAAGTTCAACGGAGTTCTCAACATACCTATGCTCTATTTAAGCTATGCGCTGACACACTTCAAGTGGAGGAGAGGAACATGTTACTGTATGTGGCAGACTCAAGCCAGACTAACAGACCCATAAAGTTTCAAAATCCTAATTTGTAACTCAAGCCAATTATGTTGTTGAATTTAAATAACCACGTTGCAAAAAATTAGTAATTTGCAATGTGGAGAGGTCTACCGAAGACGATAGTGTCACATGGCCGATAATGGCTGGTATACCTTTTGTTTCAACCTCTCAATGATTTTCTTTCTTCCCTTTTTAATTTAGAAAATTCTGCCCTCAATTGGTGAAATGTTCTAATAGTGTTCAGCCCTCCTGCCTCAGGCTACACTGGTTGTTGAAGAAACTCTTCTTCATTATAGGCCCTCTTTGGCTCAACCGGAGCACCCTCGGCCATTAGTTGCAGTACAATATTAGCAATCAAACTACTTTTGATGACCTCAGATGATTCACAGTATTAGAACTATGTTGAATTTGATTTAAGGAAAGAGACAGCAGAAGATGGCCTAGCTGGGCAATGGCTTTAAGCATTGCTCAGATCAGAGCTGTTGCAGCTGATGTCATCAATTGTAATTTAAAAGAATTGCTCATATTGCCAAGTCAACAATCTTAGAAGCCCTCTTATTGCTTCAATCAAAACCATTAAAACAACGAAATGCAAAGGCAATGCTTAAATCAAAAATATTATCTCAAGTACATTTGAGATGAGTGAAGATGTACTAGAAAATCTCAAAACTTAAGTCTTCATAACAGAAATATTTCATGAAAAAATATATTTAACAATGCCTAAGTGAATTGGAGAAACAAAACTCGTATCGTTAGGCTGGTTAATAGTGTTTTGAAATTTGCTTAGGCGCCAAATTAATTCACAATAGTACCAATATTCAAGTGCGCTTAAGAGATCCATGACTAGGAATAGTTAAGATTATTGAGGATTGGCAAGTAAACATTAAATACATAAGGTTTCTGGGAGATTTATTTATCCTAAAATTACCCTTTGAAGTCATCATTAAGATAATGTCAGTTTGTACCACAATGTACTAAAATAGAGGCACAAGGAGACAACAATAAGCATTGTAAAATGCAGTCAAGTGAAGAAGTAATATTTGATGGGCATTATGTGCCTTGTACACACTTTATCTGGATCTTAACAGAAGCTTACAAATATTTATGCTGTCATGTGCACTAATAGATCTTGCCCTTTTAAAAAATATTTCTCCTTCAGACTGGCAGCAATTATCTTGTGAAAGAATCACAAAGACATTTTATGAATTCTGCAACTGTTTACACACTTTTATGTCCAAAAAAAGTAATACCACAAAGACTCCCTTCATGCAAAAAACACCTGGCACACTACCTCTTTGGTAGACACTTTTGTATACCCTCTTCTCAATTACAACCTATGGACTCTCTTATCCGTTACCTATTCTGATGTATCTGGAGGACTATCCTAATTCCCTATTCATTCCATTTCTAATCATTCAACCACAATGACTATCTGAAACTGCCAATATTGTCCACACTGTATATAGTATTTCTGCTGTATTATCAGTAGGTTGGGTATATTGTCTTCACTTGTAACTTGGCATTTTGTAGAAACAAAAATAAATAAAAGAAAACACAAAACTAAAATAATGATGCTGCCACCCAAGCTTGTTTTTTTCTCTTATTTCCCTTTTAGAACCAGACACTGAACATTTACCGTGTAGAGAAGACAGAACTGCTGCTATGAAGTTTCTATATCTGTATTATTGAAATGACAGTACATTTACCATACAGAATGTTTAAGCAGTCAAAATACATTACCAACATAAGAAAAAATAAGAACCAATATTGAATATGAAATTTAGTGTATACTGAATTAAATATAAAGAGAAAAGTTGATTCTAAATTAAAAACTGAGAACATCTCTATTCATGTGTGTGTTTATTTTAAAACAGTATTTAGTGGGGATAGCTGCAAATTTTGTCAAAAGGACTCAGTAATTTTGAAACAACTTACATCACTTAGAGGTGTAATGTGATCTGAGCCCGCAAGGAAGATTGGATCTATAACAATTATATTATGTCAGAAGACTATGGAATTCAGACGTAGAACAAACAATGTAGGCCACAGTAATTTTTTTTCTAATTCTATGAACATATCTGAGCAGGCTTGGAGAATTCCAACTCGAACACTAGGGATAAACAAAATCGGCTGCATTAACATTACATATGTCAAACACACCAAAAAGAGCATATTACTTGCCTTTGGTAATGCTCTTTCGGGTGGATACTCTATCTAACTGCAGATTACTCACCTTAGCCTAGTCACCAGACTGAACCCAAAAATCCTTTGTAATAGTGCTCTTGCGTGCCACTAGGGAGCATTGTGCAGGTCTGCGTGGTTCCTTCTCCCTCTCCCTGTAATGCAGCAATGCCCTAGCGCCCTAACTTCTATTTCTTGACTATTCTGTTCCCACACATACGAAGCATTAACAACTGGTGGTAACAGTGTTATAAGTACTGACTTAGGACCTCTTTATATGTTAAAAGGTGACATCACATCACAGAAAGGAGTGGCAGGAGTGCACTGAGGAATTAGCAGTTAGAGTATCCACCACAAACAGCATTACCACAGGTAGGTAATTTATTGTTATGACGAATACATCTAACTGCAGATTCCTCACCATAGAATAGATACAAAAGCTTTACCTCCCCAAGGTGGTGGTCTATGGAGGGTTCTCAGACCAAAGAGCAGCCGCGTCTCCTCCACTATGGTGGAGGATCGTCACCCCCGCCAACAGCAGCACCTGCAAAACTTTAAAAATAAAATGATAATAAACTATGTTTATTATCGCTTTATTTTTGAAGGGGAGTAGCCATGGGGGTGATGACAGCCATAGAGGGCAGTGGTGTGCACTCCCCTCAGTGTACATATGTTCTTGGCTGGCTGTCTCAGTTACACATGCACACTGAGCTCTCTCCAACCCAGCCCTGTGTTACCAGGTTGGAGACAGCAGGCACAAGCTCCCAGTCTGCCTGGGAGCACAAAGCCAGAGAGCTCAGGCTAATCCTGAGGCTGCTTTCATGCTGCCAGCAGCATGAGAGTAGTGTCAAGAATGGGCGCAGGGCAGGCTGGGAGCCTGTGCCTGCCTGCAGTGCAACAGAGAACAGTAGAGCGGCGGTGTGGCGGGGTCAAGGTAAGTTGTTTTTAAATTTTTTTTTTTATTATTATTTTTTTTTTTAGTTCCCACCCCGCCCCCCACTTTGTCCTGTCGCCAGCTTTGACTGCAAAACAGTCCTGCAAAACGGGGCATAAAAAATGTCCTTCCAGTTGGACCTAGATAGCAAGACAACAGTGCTACATGAAGAAGTGCAGTGGTGCCAAGGGCAGGCACCCCCTGCATCAATGCAGCTATAGCTGCCTTGGCCCTGAGTCAGTGGACTTGCAGAGCTTTGGTAATCTGTTGCCTGGTCAGTGCATACCAGATTTTAATGTAGAGGACTCTCAATCTTGACAGGGTCCTCTTCTGCATAGCCTTCCTTTTCTATGCTCCAGAGAACCCTGCAAAAAGCTGATCATCCACACAATGATCCTTGGTACAATATATGTAAAAGCTCAATTCCCTTTTGGGGTCCAACCAATGGAGCAGCTTCTCCACTTTCAAGGAGTAAATAACACTGGTACAGTGATGTATGGCCTTACATAAAAGAGAGTCATTACTTTAGGTAAGAAGACCACCCACGGACTCCGTACCAATTTGTCCACAAAAAAAGGTGGCACAAGGCAATTGCAATGAGAGTGCCGGAAGTTCACTCACACAACAGGCTGATGTAATTGCAATGAAGAAGACAGTTTTAAAGATCAGGAGACTCTGTGTGCAGCTATGGATTGGCTCAAAGGGCGTACACATGAGGAATGTCAAGACCAAGTTAAGGTCTCACTATGGCACCAAAAAGGGCTTGGGAGGAAGCGTGTGTTAAACCTTTATAAAATCTAATCACAAGAGGTGACTTAAACAAGAATGGTTGGTCCTGCAAGTGTAGAAATGCCAAAAAGCTGACAACCTTCTTCAGTGCCCACAGCAAGATCTTGCTTGGCTAAAGACAAAAAAGTTAAAAGGACATCCAATAGCTTTGCCATGAAGGGATCTGTAATCCGGGCACTGAGCTAGGTCACACATTTATTCCAGTGCCTAGCATAAACAGATTTCTTGTAAAGGAGCCTAGCAGCAAGGAAGATATACACCTCCTCGGTTGGCAAACTGAATGCCGTCAATTGCTACCACTCAATGGAGGTGCAAGTTACGTAGCTTCAGATGGAGGACCCCGTCCGTCCTGGTGCTGAGACATGAGGTCAAGTGCCAGCCTGATCAGAGGACCGATGCTCCTGCTCACAAGTTCTGGTTATCGAACTCTCTTGGTCCAATTCAGGGTCACCAAGATGAATTGGGCCTGGTCACTCTTGACCGTCTTCAGAACTTGAAGCAGGAAAACAAGTAGGGGGAAGGAATACAGGAGTTCATTGCTACATTCCAGCCAGAATGTGTCTTCTAACAAATGTTATTGGGGAGCCTACAACATGCAAAATCTTTGATACACCACATTCTCAACTGTGGTGAAAAGATCAAGTCAGGGTTCTTCCCCAGTGATGAAAAAGGTCAAGCACAGCCTCAGGATGTAGGAGCCACTCACAAGCTGCCAAAGATTGCCTGTGCAGTTCATCTACTCCGATATTCAGGAACCCTGCCAGGTGGTTGGCAACCAGAAAGATGCACAAGAACTCTAGCCACCTCTAGAGGACCAAAGAACAAACTCCACCCTGATTATTTCAGTATCCCACATGGTAGTGTGGTGTTGTCTTTGAGAACCTGCACGGTTTCCCTTTAGTAGAAGGCAGGAAGGCATTTAGAGTACGGCAAATGGCCCACAGCTCCAGATGATGTGTTTCCAGTGGACGGTCGGGCTCCAAATCAGAGTCCTCTGATCTCCACCTCCGCCTATTGACCCTCCTCAAGCTGCAAAGTATCTGTCCCCACTGTCTGCTCCAGGTGGCAAAGAGACTGTAGCCAGCTGCAAGGCAAACTGCAGGCGGTCAACTACCAGTGCAGATCTTGAGCTGCTATCTTTGAAATGTGGACAATGTTGGAAAGGCCGCTTTGATGCAGAGGCCACTGGGAATTCAAGTTCTCCTCTAGGGCTCGCATGTCGCACCTGGCGGTGAAGAGTCCAACAAGCCTCAGAACACCCTCACCTCAATCCAGGATTGTGGCCGAAACAACATGATCATAGCCTGATTGTCCTCGACTCACTACTTCGAATGGAAAGCAAAATATGGAAGTTTAGAAGTCTTTGGAAGATCACATAAATTTAGAAGCAGAGCTCTGGATTTGCATTAGAAGATGTGAAAAGAAATGAACTGATGTTGGTGCTTATATGTGGCTCCACTCTGTCACTTACAGGGTCGAATCGGACCCAACTTCACTTGGCACACTGCTACAAATGGTCTGTAGGTCTTGTCTGGCACTTAGGGAAAATTCTAATGTTGGGAATCTGCCATCAGAAGTATGAAACAAAAGTAAGAGAATAAAATGGAGATAAAGAGCTTGAAGTAGTAAACAGCAAGAAGAAAGGATGATATGGAATACACAGGGCAACAGTACACTTTCCAATTTAGCCTTCTTTCGCACTCGATTTTTGGTTTAACTACTGATGCATTATTGTGTAAAGTGATATCAAATGCAATATAATTGCTAAAGGCAAGGTTCTGAGTTAAAAACACATGGTTACCTACCTTCCAATTGCACTGATTTTATAACCTAAATCTTCCTTTTTTTCTTTTTAAGGCATTTCATAATTGTGTGATTTCTGAAATTTCAAATAAATGTATTATTTTTTACTCAGAGCAAGAAACGCTGATTGAAATACAACCTAAAGGAAGTTTTTCAGCGCCTTTCCAAATGCCTTCAAATAATCATGTTAGGTGAAATACAGACATTGCTTTTCACCATTGCAGACCTTTACAGATATTAAGAATTTTATGATGGTAGGCTCATAAACACAAATTCAAAACTGTTTTTCTTTTATAATTGATGATCATAAGTATGCAAAATGTACCTAAATATACGAGGGTGTTTCTACCACTGCCCGGTGTATAAGCATAGGGAGGCTAGGATAGACTGATTTACACCTCTCGACCCACCCAGGAACATGTTTCTTCGATTTTTATTAAAGCTCATTTGTGGGCTCCAAAAACATTAGAATCTATGAATAAGGGAAAGTGTGTGCGTTTTTTTAAATGTAATAGGCAAAAAATGCACACTGAAAAAACTTACTGAAGCATTAGATTAGAAATATGGTAGAAAACAGTCATCTACTTCAGGAATGATTAACATTAAAAGATCGTCCAGCATAGTAATAAAAATGTACGCAATACTATTGAAGTTTGCTTTTTTACTGCACAATGCATGGTAGAACACACATATCTTAATAAGTATGAATTTTAAATTCCAGCGGTGATTGCTGTGGTTAGTAAGCACAGATTAAACCTTTACTTATTATAAATAGAAATGGCACTTTTTATTATAAGATTAGATCAACTAGTCCTGGAGTTTCACAGACTAAAATTGCATTCATCAAGCTTCAAGCGCTATACTACACACGGACACACATCCCGCTCTCAGACCCCGGGTCCTAGCTATTATTAGCTCAACATGTGCAGTGGCACCGGGGCTCGGCAGTCTGCGGGAACCACCATTTTTTAAACTGTGAAACAAGATGATTTTGGCCTGTTTTCCTTGCTTGCTGTAGGCCCCCTGCCACCCAGACTACGCCACTGGTCAAGGCTCGTTTTAGAAATGTACACATATTACTGGTGTGGAACGTGGAATAGAGGGGGCTTTGTACTGGAAAACGAAACATAATCTTTTCAGTAGACTTTAGAGTACAATAAAAGAATGTTTGTTTATAAGATCGTCTTTGGGTATCCTGTCGGCTCAACCGGTAACATGAACTCTTGAAATGATGCCGAGTATTGTTGTATGGTACACAGCAGCAACGTATAAAAGCTGATGTGGTAAACGTCGATGTTTATGTTATTCTGTTGTCACCGGCCTGCAGAAAAACGTAAACTTCTTGAAAGTCTTAGTATGAGGCAATACTCGACATAAACAAAGGACTATGAGACTCGGGGCAAAACTAACAGGATCACGGGCTGTCTACAGCAGAATGTAGGATCAGCTGGTTTCATAATTAAACTCCATTAAAAAAAGAAGTAATGTTTCAGGCGAAATTCATAAAATGTGCTGCCCCTTACTGGAAACTCTTCACACTTACCTTATCCTTCTACTGCCCTGAATTTTGGAATAGAGGTCTTTGCTGGCGTTTTAGAGGATTCTCTCCCAATGGAGAGCAGGATCAGGAATTCAAACCATCTGATCTGACGCCCCAAGGGGGGCGACATGAAGTAGGTGGGTATTTCCTTTAGATAGTAATTAATTTCAGTTTGGGGGCCTAGTTGGGTGTCAGGACCAAAGTGGTCACCAAAAAGGACAACAACATTTCGTATATCACTGTTACCTCCTCATTATAGTTTCTTATTTCCTTTTAGTGCCACACTTCCTTGGGCCTAGTTGTGTCTCCGCTCTTCTGGCAACCTAAATGTATTTCATTCTTGTTTCATTTAGAGTTTTTGAATAGTGCTATGCGTCTTCCCTGGTTACTTCGGAGCCTTAGGTGAAATTCTGGAAAGTGGAGGATATGTACGAGAGTTGTTCTGATCTTCTGGTGTTCTTCAATGTGTCCAACAAGTGTGGAATTTAGCAGAAAGCATGTTGGAACAGTTCAGCTTCAGGGCCTTCCTGAAAAGACCAGTGCTAAGCAAAGATTTCTGTTGGGACCGTTGGGAGTGGCCATGGACGTCGATTCTTCAAAATTCATAGGGTAGGAAAAGTGACATTGCATACCTTAGGATCTTTATGATATCACAGGAATTAACGTCATATGACATTTGGCCCTGATTCTTCCCAGGAAGTCCAGTCACATGGCTTCAACTCTGATGACCTCACAATAATTGACATTGCTGAAGTTCCATAATAACTACATGATTAAAACAACACAAAAAGAAGAGACAAATGGCTATTTTAGAAACCATCTATGTTGGGGATCTTTGAAATTAGTAATTAGTATGGGAAGCAAATAAGGAGACCTTTTCTGAGGGGCTTGAGAGAAAGTTTTCCCCAGGGAAAGTTTTTACAAAATAGGGTAATTAGGGCATTTTAAAACATGTACTTATTTATTCTTATATCAAAAATTACCTCAGTACTTCTGGGACAGCATGTTATCATGGTTGCCCCCTCCCATCTGACAACATTGTCCTCAATTATCCTGAAAACTACCTCCAATATGCTAGCACCAGCAATTTGCAAAGGGTAGAGCCTAAACCAAGAGTTACCTCTCGAATGCCAGAAACAGTACTTTACCAAGGGTGACCATGATGCTAGTGTCTGTATTTTGCCATTGGTACCTTCAGTATGCCAACGCCAAAATCAAACTTGCAAACACAACACATCCTCACTCACCCATTCTCATTTACACTCACTTCTAACTCATCCATTCTCACACCTTTGCACTCAGTTGCTTTTCAACCAAGTGGTGGGTACGCTAAATTAAGAGTACAGGAGTACTAAGGTTGGTGACCCAACACAATCAAACTCCTTATTTCTTTTTATGGTGTCTCTCTATATATAAATATATATTTTGAATAATTGAGCGTGGGTATAAAAAGGAATCCTTATAAAGTTTGAGCAGACTCCACAAACAGAAATTAGTTGATATATGGCACTACAGCTACGGTGAACTTATAAAGGCCCCATTCGCCATGCACACTGAAAGGAGGAGTAGTCAGAATATAAAGTATATACAGTGTGGAACGTTGGAAGCTAGAATATCCATTCAAAATGTGTTCCAATATGGAAGAATACATCCCATACTGGAGGCCATAGTTTCCCAAAGAACAGCTTAATGATATAAAGATTGATCAAGGTTTTAATTGGTCACAGTGCAAACATTAGTTACTCAGCTGTTGCATACATTTTTAATACAAGCTACAAAGTATCAACAAAAAAACAAGAATAACCAAGAAAAAAAGATCTTTGAAGTGACAAATGAATCAATTAACCCTAATCCTGTTTTTATGATAAATTATCAACCAAAAGTCGTACTTGAACTTAATTATTGACTATAAAGATAAAACATAACCCTAGATTTATGTTACACACCACTCATCACGTAAAGCGTCTAGATGTTACTGACTAATTGCATATATTCTGATGTATTTTACGCTTTCACACACACAGAGTAGAGTTTGCAGGTTCCGTGAACTGGATATTTTATTGGTCTTAAAAGGTGTCTCATTAAATCATTGCAGTACATGCTGTGGTAGACTCCAGCCATATTGACTAAACATCTTTGCTGGTGCTTTGCGTTTGTCTCACTTCTACGTTCTGTCAGGAAGAAACAATAACTTTGTATGTATTCAAGTAATTGTACATCCATCTGGCATTGCGCAATTTTATATTGATCAATAATAATTCCACCTGAAAATCTTTAAAAAATGTGTAAAGCCTAAAGACAAACAGGAATTGTGTAAAATGTATACTTTCTTTCGTCTACTATAGATTTTTTCTAAAATTGTCTCGCTCGGAATTCGCAGGTAAATACACAGAAAAATATCACTTACTACATACATGCTTTTGCAATCTCAACTTTAGGTCTGACAGTGAGTTCCTAACCAAAGCATATTTCCGCTTTAGATCCCTCGTCATCACGTCCCTATGTGGTCAATAAACACAATATTACGAAAATAGCAGAGCGGCAAGAGAAACCTTGCTGCTCCGCTGCTTTCAAACCCTAGTCTGATACGATTGTGTTACCTTCAGCACAAACAATTAAAAAACACAAATCGGAAAAATATTTTTTAATACAATGTTTCACACAGCAGGAGTCCCCAAAATCTTCTTCAATGAAGAATAGCTGAATCAGATTTGTTCTGAAACACCTGGATGCTAGTCTACTTATAGTTTTATTAAAGTAATTTATCCATTATGCGTTATAATACCGAGATACTGGAATTATTTTAATTTCTCCATTTTGGGATACGAGTATCAAATCGAGCAAATGTCTACCTGAAAAGATTTAGCTCCAGATTTTTTCCTTTACGCAGTCCCTGCCACATATAATCTACTAGTTGATTTTCAGTTGCCTACAACAATTAACTACTTTATACAATATTTAAGTTTTGGGGCTCCCACATTCACTTGCTGAGCTATGAGTCTAAGTCTACCAAATGACAAACTCTGATGGTGCCAATCTGTAACCTTGTTGAACACCTTTGGAATGTCCCCAGTACGCATTTGCTAAAAAAAAATCTCGAAAATCAAGTAAACTGGACCCAAGCTTAAAAGTCTCAGACCCTCAAAGTGAATGAAAAGGAGAGGCCGTTAAGGACTGCAGGTATAGTTAAATGATCCCTCAACATTGAGTTGCAAGAGTAATTATATTATAATTGCATTTATATAGCACTTAATCTCCCTGCCAGGACGTTGAAGAGCTTAATGGCAAGTAATGTGTAACCCAATGTTTGTGGTTATTCAAGTGAATATTAATTTTTGTTGTGTATTGTTGGTCTGTGCGCTCATGAAACTGTTGAAGCATTTCCGCAAGTTTCTTCTCTTAATTTAAGCTAACAGAAGTTGAGTGTGATTATTACTGTGAGTTCATGCAATGAAATGTGTCATATCTTATGTAACAGGATGCTTTTTAGGTTGAAGCCTACCGGACATTGTAGATGACTGGTTACTAAAGACTTTGTGGGGACATCCTGAAAAATGACCTAAGAATACATTTCAAACCATTGGCTTTGTGGTCTGTAACTCATACTTGCTTGATTTCTTTTTGCTGGTTTTATTTTAGGCTGTCCAGAAGGTCTGTCACTCTTGTGAAGCATAGCCAGTTAACTGGATCTTCCTCGAGGGAGCTAGGGGTTTACTTTCCTTTCTCTGACTTCAAAGTAAGACGATTAATCTCACAATCTGAGGATGTGGAAGAAAAGGCTCTCCTAGCACACAAAAAATGTAAATCTTGTCAAATGAGCTGTGCTAATATTTCAGAATATATCAGGATTGAGTTGAGAATGGCTGAGGAGATTGCGAGGTACTGAATTTTATTCCTGGATTTACATCCTGTTCCATCGGTGGTGGGTTTGGGAGGGGAATGTGTTTGTGCATACAAGTGTAATTTCATTGGACTATTCAGTTGTTTGTAATTGGTTAATTGTTGTTCTCATGGGCTTTGTCATTGGCCTAAACTGCAAAAATTAATAAAATATGTATATGTATATATATATATATATATATATATATATATATATATATCTATATATCTATACATACACACAAACACACGTATCAGAATAAGGAAAGCACAAATGAAGCACATTTTTTGTAATTCTGAAGTGTGCTGGAAACAAATATTTTAACATAATAAAATAAAGAAATCAATACACTAGGTGATGCCATTTCCACACAGTTTGTGCACTGTATAGTTTAAGTAAAAACTGTATGACTGTGCAAATGTAAGGGTCTTTTCAATTGAAAATGCATTGTCTATAATGCCAGTGCACTACCACACCATGCATACTTATGCCACTCCACGTTAGGCCACTCTACTCCACGACTATCTGTTCAGATATATGCGATTCCACTCTACTACACTTCACACCACTTTAGTCCACTCTACGACCCTCAACAGAACGCCACTCCACGACACTACTCCATTCTGACACTCTACGCAACATATATAACGCAACATATCTCTAGGCCACTCTACTCCACTCCAATCTACAATGCCCCAATCTATGAGATGTTATGGCATTTTAGCCACTTTCTCCAATTCATGCCACTCCATTCTTCTCTAACACTTTACTCCACTCTACACTCCTCCACTCTATGACCCACCCCTCTACACCACTCTATACTTCACTCTAGACCAGTCTATAATGTTCATGCCTCTATTGTACTTCACTCTCCCTCTGAGTATTCGGCGCTGTCCTATAACACTCCACGACAAGCTATGACCCTCCACTTTATGACAACACTCTGACACTATGCAACTCCACGTTATGCCTCTCCACTCTGAGACTTTACTCCACTCTTCACTAATCCACAACACTTTTCTCCACTCTGTGCCACTCCACAACACTTTACTCCATTTTATGCTATACCACTCCACACTTCAGTCCACTCTATGACACTCCAGTTTACAAGCCTCTGCCATTCTATGCCACTCCATTCCATTCTACTCTATGTCACTTTACTCCATGCTATGCCACCCTACAACACTTTAGTCAATGGCACTTTACTCAACTCTAAGCTATGCCACTCCACCCAACTCTTTGAGACTCCACTCTAAGATTCTCTATGACACTCTAAACCCCTCCTCTCTGCAACACTTTACTCCACTCTGCACCCCTCTAATCTACGCCCCTCCACTCTATGAAATGCTACAACACTTGACTCCACTCTAGGTTATGTCACTCCACGACACAACTTCACTGTCCCCTCCCTACTTTACACCACTCCATGCTACCATAGTTACATGGCTAAAACATAATTGCAAAACCAACAGCTTTTACATAGGCAAACTGATTGGCTTTGCCAATGCTTGTTTTCACATTGAACATCAAATGTTACAAAATGTTTCCTACTATGCAATGCAGCACCCATTCCACTAGCACCCATGATCCCTCATCCCTCCTGCTTTTCTATTACATTCCACCATGATGACTGCAGCCAAGTTCTGTTGTGAATGAAGTAGGATACTTTTGTTGTTTCATTCTTTTTAGGGTCGAGCGCACAAGCGCTCTAAGCCTGCTGTGATCTCTCTGTGGGCTTTTAACCACGGCCACTGCACGCCCATAAGATTCATTGGTTTGTGGGCTTGTCTTTTAAAAATCGCTTGATTTCGTTAGTGAAAGGCATTCAAATGTCATGCCTTTTCCGGTGTTTAGCCCTCCTCGAACGCACCAACCAACTACTTAACACATATGAGGCTCCATCTTTTCACCATGGCTTCTGGACTACTTTTTCTTTCTATTTCCTACATAGCGCAATCTCGCTGCATATGTGTCGATACGTTTGACTGCAAGCAAACTTCTGTTTCATTTTGTGTGCTCGTTCACGCTCATTGCGTGGTACTTTAAATTGGGTCACTTATGTAAAACTGTATTACTTGTCATTTTCATTTAATGTGGCAATAAAAGTCCAGTTAGGACTTTACAACGCTAATAGCTCCAAGTCGAGGAAATGCGAGACCCATTGCATTGCAAATGCTTGTTTAAACCTAGTCTACTGTTTACCTCGTTTTATTCTTATCTTGGTCTAAGCATGGCACACTAGTGCTCTTTTGCAAACCACTGTCTCACAAAAATATTAAGTTTGGCTCAGGCACTCTTGGAGTGCACGTGTTTCAAGAGACACATGGGAATAGTTTTCTCCAAAAATACAAAAGCGTAGATACAAACTGTATTTGCGAATGTGACAAATCAAGTTGACTGTGCTGGAACTTGAGCGACTTATTTCCTGCAGCAGCAGCTGAAACAATTCTTCCACTGTATTCCTTCCTCGTCCTTATTTGCATTGCTGTTGCACTCTTATCTGGCCTTAGAAGAGCACTTTGAATAATTTTGTAGCAGGCACACCAAGATAGATAGATAGCGCCGCCCAGAGCAACCCGTGGCTATTGTCTAAAAGTTATGATAACGGCATCAGGACCTCCAGGGTGCTAGTCCAAAAAGAACGAGCTAGCGTCAACCATCTTAGCACAGAAAACCAAGCAAGGGTTGCGGCGCAGTTCTTGAAACGAAGGCACCAAGAAGCGGTCAATAGAAATTGTGCATCTTTGTTTAGTTTGCAAACTAACTCAAGGTTCGTTACGTTTACCTCTAGTTTTGTACGTATATGAGAACAACTGTTTCTAAAAAAAAAAATAAAAAAAAAAAAAAAACTACTTTTGTGCTGACTGATGCTTAAATACTTTATTAACAATACCTTCATATTTTACATAATTAGATTAGTATCGTGCTTAAGTGGGTCTGAGCAGTAATGCTTCCTCGTTGAGATATGGCATAACAACGTGAACCATAGCTGTAGTTCTCTGTGAAATGGTTTGCACGCCACTATGTAATGGAAACCACTTTTACCCTGAAACAGGAGTTGAAACAGTTCTCCCATTAAAGTTCCAGTTCAATCTGTTGGTTCCCACTATTTCAATTTCAGAACCTTGGGTGCACATTTTACCAAGGGGATAGTACCCTGTCCACATCCAGCCATTCAGAGTCCTACAAGAGTACAGGAGAGCCTGGAACATGCTCTGGGAGCAACAGTGTATCACATGGACTAGATCAACAGGGCGAGTAGCATGTCCCCAGAGTTCACGAAAGAAACATAGCAACGCATTGTAAGCGCAAAACAGCCTGCGGTTGGTATGTGGTTTAGGAATAACTTCAATAACCCTACTGAACAAGAGAGGCGGGTTGGTGTGTGTGGGAACATATAGTCTATGGCAGAGTGACTGAAGTGACATACCCTGATGTTACTTCAGTGGGTGATCAGAAAGGGCTAGCAGACTGGTGCAGGGAGTATTTATAAAACAATTACGACAATCTCCATCTTTTTATTATTAAATGGCGTGCTGCAACCTAGTACTTCCATTAGCTTGTAAGGAAAGACTATTGCTCCTTTCACTTCTAAAATGTTCTAAATTTGACAAAACAGTGTATTTATCATAAGACATACAGAAACAGTAACATCTAACAGGATTTCAAGGACACTTCGGAAGAGGTTTGGTGACTTCATTAATATTACTTTGGAAAATGTAAAGACTTTTAGAAAAAGTCTAAAATGCCTTCTTATTCAAAGCTTTTAAGTGGTCATTAAGTCCATGATAATGATGGCCCTGGTTGTGAGATGTCTAAGAGACCAAACTGACTTATCAGCAATGCAACTCCAAAACGACCCCACGATACAATGGCAACACCAGTGGCGGCCGGCAGCTTTAGGAGGGAGGGGGGCGGGCGGGAAGCTCACACACACTCATTCTTTCACACACAGACATGCACGCACGCACATCCATTAACAACACTCATAACATTCAAACTTGCACGCACGCACCAAACATTCATTTTAAAACATCACACACTCATTCTTTCACACACGCACGCACATCCAATAACACTCATAACATTCACACATGCATGCATGCACCAAACATTCATTTTAAAAGATCGCACACACTCATTCTTACGCACACGCATGCACGCCTTAGGTCAGCCAATCAGGGAAGGCAGCAGTCCCAGCCTCGTCACAGAGTGGGATGGTGTCAATGAGACTGCTGACCCCACCCCACTCTGTGACGAAGTGTCACTGATTGACTCTCGCCCTGGGCGCTTCAGGGCTTAAACCTGAAGCGCCCAGGTCGAAGTCAATGGGTGACGCTTACCTCGTCACCCAGGGGAGGGCCTTGAGGCGCCCTTACTGTGCTGAGGCGGTCACGCCCATAGGAGCTGTGATCTCCTCAGCCCAGCAAAGTTCAGCTCAGGCAGCCAGGAGTCTGCGCAAATCGTGCATGTCTCACTCCTGGCTGTCTGAGCTGATAATGAAGAGTATTTGTCAGGCTGACCTTTGTTCAGCCTGACAGACACTCTTCATGAGGGGCAAAAGGTGGGCGGGTGTGGCCCCTCCGCCCTCAAGGATGGGTCGCGCCTGAGCAACACTACTGAATTTATCATTGACTGTTTACAGATGAAGAGCCAGAAGGAATGGGAGTAGGCCGGTTTTAAAACTACAGTGGACTGGGCCACTGGGGGATTTCCTAAGATGCTGGAGATTTGTCATAGTGTTTTCAAACCTGGAAAGACTATCCTTCTATCCCTCACACCAACCTTATCGCAGTAAGTGTTCTCTGCTTACGAACACCTGCCTGCAACCCAACGCTCCTCAAGATGCGGTTCTCTATTCACCGAAGAGACTTTCCCCATAGCTAGTGATCCAATGGTTTAAGAGGAACAGGGACAAGTATGTAGGCAGACGTGCACTGCACTTATCTTTCCTCCAGTGTTTCTATTGCACTTCTCTGACCAGTGCGCCTTGGACAGAGCTCTGTATAAGCTCAAAGGAAGGTGTTCTGGAACATCCTTCTGCTGTACTTGTCACTTCTTCCATACCCATGCAGGCTAAGAGGGAAAAAGGAAGTCAGAAATAATGGCAAAAAGGACACAACAAAAAAGTGGCAGAGAAGGAGAAAGAGGTAAAAGAAAACAACAGCAGGAAAACAAAAAGAGTAAGAAAAGAAACAAGAATTAGGCTTGAAAATGGGCCTTGAAAAGCAGAAAGAAGATAAAACAACAAAAAAACATAGGACGCACAAGGTTGGGAGATGTGAGGAAATTCTACAGAGAACAGAACACATAACATGGCATATTTAATCTAAAATAAAAATGCAAGAATGACAAGAGAAAACATATAGAGAAAAAACAGCTGAAATGGACACTGGGCAGAGAAACAAGAGCTTGAAAAGAGAAACAAAGGAGGATGTAGTGAAGAAAACAAAAATATAAAAAACTACTAGAAGTATCGCAAGTCACCGTATGTTGTAAGCTAAAATGTTAGATTACCAAACAGAAAACAAATAATTATTACAGCACAATCTTTATCTGTCCACTCAGCACTCGTTTTTCCATTACAATCAAGTTAAAGGATGTATGTTAAGGGCAATAGGAAGATATCTGAGTCTCTAGACAGGTAAGTGACAGACAGACATATAGATACATGAATATTTCCAAAGAAATAATAAGCCACTGCTGGCAATGGTATTTAGACTAGTTCAGGTTATATAAATAGATAAGTAATGTTGCACATTGGGAGGGGGGGTATGTAAATTTAACTTTCGTTACAAGCTACTTTTTGTCTCGGAACTTGACCAACAAAAGTACCTAACGTGCCTGAAACACCATTTGAGAACACAACTCGTGAATCCATTTTGTCTAGTCAAGCACACGGATGCGCGTCACAGTTAAAAGTTCATAAACTGGCCGGAAAGAGCCAATAAACACATTCAGCCTTGAATGTGACATGGACATAAACGGCGACAGGAAACCAATATGTCTGTTCATTGTCGCAAGACAGCTTCCCCGGTCCTTGAGGAAACTGGGTTTTAGTCTGTGTTCAGAAAATCTGTATCAAACATTTCTTCCTGTGCATCTTGTGCGCAAAACCTATCAGCGCGAGAGTAAACCAGAGGAAAGCTAACAATCTGGAGGCAACATATTTTCGCAGCTGTGTTAAGAGGTGCATGCTAAGGATGGCAACCCAACGTTGTGCCAGGTCTGGTGGCTCAGTGGACTAATGCATCCATTCCAAGAAACTATGCTGGACCTCATGGTCACAGGTTAGAAATCTGTTGGGTCCATTCAGCCTTTCATCCTTCAGAAGTGGATAAAATGAGTGCCATTTAGTTGGCTAACAATAAACATCTGACATTTCACTTCCCAGAACTTCAAAGGCTAAGGTACGCTTTACAATAAAGGTTATGTTAATATATCATACAATCTGTTAACGTTAAGTTTCCGCAACAAACCTGAAAAAGTGAGGAGGCAAAAAGACATGAACTGAAGCCAAAGGCAAGTATATCACACTCTAAGGTGTTCTCACAAACCTGGTTCGATTTGCAAAGCGTTTTGTGCACCTTGGTTCACTAAAGGTTCGCAAAAGCAGAAATTAGTGATGGTAAATTCCAAACCCTGATTCTCTCTCAATCACATGACATGGAACTTTACGTTCAAAAAGGGTACTGAAGACGGAAAATAATCTATAGGGGTTGTTTATTTTAAGTTGGTAATGAAGAAGGGGCAAAAATGTGATGGTCCTAGGACGTTAATACTGCAGAATTAGGTGACCGATTAGTTGAACGCATACAGAACAAGGATTGGCAAAGCCAATAGGTATGACCTGCTTTTTCAGTCCTTATTAAACAAGTCTGATACTACAAAAAACAAATGATTATATATAATGCATTTATAAGATACAGAATTTGTGATAAATCAATGTTCTTCTCAGATATTATATAGTCACTCAAGGCAATCGCTCCAAAGGAGGCCTGCCTATTTGTACACCAAACAGCCAACAGCACGAGGAGAGAGAGAAATAGTCTAAGTGTAGCACAAAGCCCACTCTGTGTTTATTTTAAAGCACTGATAATAAATCACGCAACATAAAAACTCTGTGGGCATTCAGAGTCTTTGCACAGTAGTTTCTCATACTTAAAACGCATGCACGTCTGCTTCGCTGGAGTAAGTCTCTTTTCATAATGGGTAACGGCGGTGAATGCTTTTAAATGTTTGAGTGGCTAAAGAACAATAATTAAAAAAAATGCAAATACACATTTCGGTCTGAATTTCTTATGCTGACACTCACCTGGCAGTTAATCTCAACGAGTGAATATTTACTAGCACGAGTAATCCTGAAAGTCTACGACTAACATAGTTTTCCAGGCGGACGTAAGAAAATGGTTGTGAATCTTCCAAAAATGTCATGTATGTTTTTTCTAATTTTGAAGGAAACATATGTGAGCAGGTGTTCACCTGTTAAAGCAGGCTTATGTGAAATTGAGCCCCTGTGGGTTGAGGGGCACTGAAATTTTGGGGGCAAACATTTCTTTTACTTTTTGAGAAGAACTACATATAGCCAACCAGTCAGTATAATTTAAACGGTTACACTCACTTTGAGCCAATAGCTGGTTGTTTAGATATTTAGTCAATAGCTGGTTACCTACATCTAGAGCTATTCATTGGTTGACTAAGCTGCCAAAGACGCCATTTGTCAAACTACAAACTGTCAGTACTTGCTACAGAAATCTCAACTGTACCTAGGCACTCAGAGGCAAGGAGCCCATACTCTACAGTGTTTTAAGATTGCACCCAACAAGTTTAATTCTAAACTTTGGGCACCATTCACCAAAATGCTGTTATGAATTGATGACCTTTGCTCTTGTGCTCCTGACTTACTCCGGAAGTAAATGTGAGTACCCCTGTTTTATTCTGGAAATTTAGGAGAACGAAAGAGTACATTGCAGAAATATCTTTGTGAATCTGGTCTGTAATACTTCAAATCCTGAAAGAGGTTCATAATTGAAATTGGGCTTATTGGCCTATCTGGTATGACTTTAGCGTTTGTTATTGAATGACTAAGTTTGATTATAAAAGCTACAACTAAAACTAGAGAGAAAACACAGAGGGCCTGACTCACAAACAGTATACTGCCATTATTCCTGGAGTATTCCTTGCTTGCTTCTGAATAGCACGAGTAAGCCAAGGGCACTGCAAGAGTAAGTCAAATCTTTGAAAATCAAGCCCAAATGTGTTTCTTTCATGGAAGAAAATAAGAGGGGCAAATAAAATAACTGGTAAAATGCCTCCTCAAAAGATTTGCAAAATTATTTTTCTGCCTACATGTGCAGCGTATCCTTAATGAAATCGTTCTACTGCCTTCAATATACATTTATGCATCTGTAATTAGTGCTCAGATCTAGGCAGACCTTATCAACAAAACAAATCATGGAGCTTAATTGTCTAAGTGTATGAAATGCATTCCTGTGTTCAAGTGTTTTTCAGGTTGCAGCTTTTTTGATTAGTTAAATGCGGGATGGGACTAAGGTTTCATCTCCTCACTTGTCCATCAATCAAGCCACAGATTCAAGCTTTTTCCCTGGGAAATTAATTTCCCTACATGTTAATTCCAAGAAACAAATCCTAATTGCAAATAGCAAGTCACATTCCACGACAGTAATTTTTAAATTACTTTGTCATTTTGTAGCTTTTTCCCCAATTGTGCACAGCGGATGTGAAGAATGTTTAACATGTAATTATAAGCAGCGTTGATCACAGTTTCTTAGGTAACTTATGCTACATATTTAAAAAAAGGAAAAGCTGTGAAATATGGGCAGACGAATAAAAAAAAATAAAAAAAATCAAAGCCAAGGATCTTTAATAATTAAAGCACTAGATGGAGGAGCGCAGGGAATCGGTAGAGTATCACCAATTCCTGGCGGATGGCTCATTATGTTTGATGTCTGTGCTTTCTTTGAAGAGTGGAAGAGTGGATAAAACAGCTATGAACACTAATCACTCGGATCCAAATTCTCTCTGGCATTAATGCACTGTAAATATTGATTTGCTCAGGATATACCGCACCTTTAAATAAGCACGAGGATGGGCAAGGCTAATAATGATTTAAGGAAAAGTTATACTAGGACTGGTTAAAAAAAAAAAAAAAAGTTTAGCTATCTAAACAATATTAGTCAGTGCTTATTTCAAGCTTTTAATTATCCGCCAATTCCATACCTGGCATTACACAAATATGCCACTCCATTTACACCACTTATCAATTGTCATTATTTATATATATATATACATATATATATATGTAGTGATTGATAGATAGACAGAGAGATAGACAGATAGACAGATAGATAGATAGATAGATAGATAGGGGTGGAATGTGTGACATCAACGGAAAGGACTAAATGCAATATTGTGTCCTAGAAAAGAAAGCAATACTACACCAATGCACAGTTGCCAATAAAGGCCACAATATCTGAGGACATGCTAATGTTTATCCACACAACAATGAATGCTTTTGAAAAATGGGCAACATCAGACTCAAAAACAATGCCAAGTAATCTTGTAGCGAAGTCTGCCAAGTAACTAATGTATCAAGGTGAAACATAAAACTTTTAACTGATTACTACTATGTAAATAAGAGGGCCCTGACAAGCTCAGAATCAAAACGGCTCGACCAAATAAAATATCAGCAGATTAAATGTAATATGAACAAAAACACACAAAATCAGCAATAGAACGCCACTGTCCACCCAGATAAAGAAGCTAACCGGCCTATTTAATGCCACAGTTACAGTAAATGTTAGTCTTCGTCTTCAAGGTCAACATAAACTCGGATATTCTCTATCCTATGAACAACAACTCTCTAAACAAAGTCATATTTAACAACCATAGGCAAAGCCAATAGGTGTTGCGTGTATAAGTTACTGGCTTAGCCAATAGCTTTCCACCATGTTGTACAGCAGAATGCCTGCTGGTCAGCATGGCTAAAAGTTACTGGTGTTGTATAGTGGCACAGAGGTCAGAGGCACAGAGAAGGCTAGCACAGAGGAGAATGCATAGAGGAGAGAATTCAGAGGTGTAGAGTGGAGAGGCACTGAGTGAAGAATAGAGTGCAGAAAGCTAGCGTGGCTAAGACCAGCTTGGTGTAGAATAGTATAACAGAGCAGAGTGCCTCGGAGTGGCCCAGAGTTGCGTGGAGTGGCCTAGAGTGGTGTGGAGTACAGTGGCATAGAGTGGAGTTGCACACAGTGGTGTAGAGTGGATCACAGTAGTGTAGAATAAAGCAGCATATAGTAGAGTGTCATACAGTGGAGTGGGGCACAGTGACGTCGGGAAGAGCAAAGTGGCGTAGATTAGAGTGAAGGGGCACAGATTTGTGTAGCGTGGCATAGAGTAAAGTGGTGTAGATTGGAGTGGCATAAAGTAGAGTGGAGTGGTGTAGATTGAGTAGAGTCTAGTTTCGTGACATGAAGTAACTTAGAGTTGAGTGAAGTAGAGTAGTACAGTTGTGGGTATAAGTAACAAACACAGAACCAAGCATAAAATCAAAGCAAAGACACTTTGGGCAAAGGAGATGAATGGCTAAAAGGCAGTGAAAATAAACGTACGACAGCAAGCATCATGAAGGTGTAAATGTGTGACATTTATACATAATAATGGCTAAATCCAAGTCTTGTAAAATGTAATATTATTTTAGTTTTACCAGTATGCCAAAAAATGCAGGCGTACATCAACAGTGTCCAAAAAGAAGTTTGAGAACCGAACGAATGGAGAAAAGCAGCATGAGTACCAGAAGTAGACAAAGTGTCCTGAAATGCGTACCTCAATCGCAGGCGATCAGCGGATGGACACTAATTAGGCTGAATCAATCTGTGCTTGGTCCATGCGCCACAGAAAAAAAAGATGTAATGCCAGGCACGTGCTGGCCAATTAGGAGGCATCAAAGAAGAGTGATAATAAAACCAACGAATGTTAAGTAATGGGTGGGCTCCAAGTCCTTTGTTGTAAACAATAATCCTTGCAAAAGAGAGTTCATGCTCTGTCAATGTCAAGAGCCAAAAACAAGATTGCTTTCTAGACTGTTCAATTAATTTCCAGATGCAGTTATCACTGCTCATTTCCCAGTGTTATTGGGTTACTTGCACAATAATCATAAATACAGCAGCACCTTTGAATTGTTAGAAAAATAATATAGTAACTATGTAGAATACCCTTCCTAGATGGCTGCCATCTTTATGATCAGTCAAAAAGCTGGCAGCACTAGGTCTGTGGTCTGACAAAAGCATCCGAAAAATGGATTTTGCAGAAAATACTTTTTCAGATGCTCTGGTAAGCATGCACTCCTCAGCGGTACTGGGCTACCCGCCAACTGATTTGTGATATAAAACAGCCCCTCATGTATCCCACTGCAGAAGGAAGGTTGGAGCCAAACAGCTGATAGAAAAATGTGATCCAAGTGAGGACTGATGATGTTTCAAGCAAGCTAAAGGCTAAACATTCAGAAGCAAAAGTAAAGCCACTGACGGAAGGAGACTGATACAAACCACTTAAAATAACTATAGAATACCATATGTTATCCATGACTTGCATAAACAGCATAAAGGCAAAGATAAAGCAGCACTGGCAAAACCAATAGGTCTCACGTTGTTGACCTACCGGCTTTGTCAATGCATTTTGACGATTCTGTTCTGCATTGGCAAAAAGCAAAATGCTTTTTAATGATGATGTGCAGGATCACCAAAGGAAAAAAATATATAAAAAGGAAAAAGCACGATGAATCAGTGTCACGATGACATGCTTGAATGACTAGGTAATATTTTCTTTATTTTATTTACCAATCTAAGGTGGCCAGGTAGAGTGAGAATTTTATTTGCTCCAACGCACTTCCGGAGCAGCCCACTCTAGTCTTTGCCACTCTACGTTTCTCCACTCTACACCTAACAGCAAATGCCAGCCGCCGGTCCAGCCGAGCAAAGTAAAATTTATAAAAAAATAAAACATTTACTTAAAGGGCCACATGAGGTTGGGAGGAACAAAGGTGTGGGCTTGGGTCAGGTGAAAGGTGAGCAATGGAGGAGTGGGTGAGGTGTGGGTGAAGACGAAGAAACAAGAGAAAAAAGTAGGTAGGTACCTGAGGTGGATTAAAGCAGCATACAAGAGAAAACAAGAAAAAATATACACTCCCATAGAGTGGGTAA
Source organism: Pleurodeles waltl (assembly GCF_031143425.1). Classification (NCBI taxonomy): domain Eukaryota; kingdom Metazoa; phylum Chordata; class Amphibia; order Caudata; family Salamandridae; genus Pleurodeles; species Pleurodeles waltl. Next base: position 715,504,607 of record NC_090449.1, on the reverse strand, counting down.
TCGAAGAGTAAAAAGTAGTTCACTAAATGTGAGTAGTGGAAGGGTACAAGTCAGACATTCAAAAGGATGGTAAGCAGGCAATGCTCCAGGGGAAGGACAAACAGAAGGAGAGGAAGGCAAGTCATTGAATAAAAAGCAAGCACTTGACAGCCAACCAACAGAATGCAATGAGAGGAGTATAAGCCCACTGTAAGGTTCTATTCTGGTCCACAAGACAATTTTCCCTACATTCAGCATAAAGCTCTCTGTTATGCAAGACCTAAAAACGAATTCGAATAGTTCTGAGGTAATATACTATCTGTATGAATAAAATGCTCTTTCCAGCAACAATAGAGCCTTTGCTGTGGGGTAAACTTTTAAGAGTATGCCAAAAAACAAAGTTGTTTTTACACTGCCATCAACTGCAAGCATCATTTGTTGAATTCAAGGGAAGAAGGTAAAGGAAAAAAAACAGAGAAACTACCACAGCAGGGAAAAGAATTGTGTGTAGATTTAAGAAATCAATGCCAAGCTGTCATCTTGAGCTGTGTTGCATAGACCTGGAAGTAATGAAAAGGAAAACGACATGCAAAGCAGTAAAAAAAAAAAAAAAATTATAGGCCACTTGCCATTTTTCCACATACAAATTTAATCAATGCAACTGCTTCTGAATTTCTCCTCAATTTATACAACACCAAAAACATCTGTGAACCTGGAAATAATATACACTGTCCCCTGTTATTGATCTAATTTTAAACATATCAAAGCACAGATCATTATGGTATTAGGGTTTTCGAGGTGTAAAATAGTTTATTTGCCCTTTCTCTAATTATATGAAATGGACTAATGAAGCATCATGTTACAAATTATGGATTGAGAGGAGTCAGGAAATCCGAAACCATACATCTCAGACACTTGAGCAAGAAGTAGATCTTCTGAGATATCGCCGAGGTATGCAGAACATACTGAAGCAGAAATCCAGAAGCTATCACACCTTATCTTGTTTCATATTCTCAGCCTTTATGCATGATGTTCCTATTGATGTATACGCTAAAATAAGCTGCAGAAAAAAACAAGCATGCAACGGGTCTCGCATTTGCTCGAGTTAGAGCTATTAGCTTTGTAAACTGCTAACCAGACTTTTCTTGCCACATAAATTGAAAATGAAAAGTAATACAGTTTCACATAAGGAAGTCGATTCAAAGTGCCACGCCATGAGCGTGAAGGAGACACAGAAAAGCAAAAAAAAGTTTGCTCACAGTCAAATGTATCAGCAAAAGTGCAATTAGCCATGTAACAGGGTCGATGACCAATGCGGTAACCAAACCACCCCAAGGAGGGACTAAGGTAAAGCATTTACCAGTGATAACACACACACTCTAATGATGATGAGCAATTTGAAGGCTTTGCAATTTAGTGATTTCTGCAACTGTACTTCAATGGCCTAGGTAATCATGTCAGCATTGAGGCTATACTTAAGGGAAACAAGGCCTGAAACTGGCAGCGATTTCCCACTAAACGTGTTGCTCAGCATGCCAAGCAACACTTCACAAAGAGCTGTTCAAGGTAAAAGGGAAAGTGGGGAAGTTACTTCCGCAGTAACTGGATATGTTATATTTTGATGCGCACCCCCTCTGATATCATAGCTGGAAAATGAAGCCACGACAATTCAGTTTTCTATGTAATTACCCAAGAGCAAGGTAAATACAAAAAGAGATAGGACTGTCTGCACAGAGTTCCCATCTATAACAGAACTCACGGACAACAATTTCACAGCATTCAGTGGTAAGTCGACAAGTACTGTGCCTGAGATTAAGGCAAACGCCTTGTACTTGAAAGGTGCCTCGGAATCACAGTGGAGACAGACCGCATGATCCAAACATTTCAAACTATCCTTGTGGGTTTTGTCAGTGCACAGGACCTTCCTTGTTCGTTCTTATAGACAGCATTGGCCCCCATTGGGAAAACGCACCTTTACCTAACATTTTTATAGCAATTATTTAATTTTGTTAGCTTTTTAAATAATGTTTCTATTAGAGGCAGAACAACTGGCTAAGGCATATTGTGATCGGGTGATTCGGCCCGTATCACCACAAAAAGTGGTCAAGTAGAGCTAAGAATCCTAGTCCCACAGTAGATGATTCAGCCACTTGACAACATCTCCCACTTTTGCATTACCAATATACGAGCAACGGGGGAGGGGGATTGGGGGGGGGCGAAGATCGACTCTGGTACCTGGGGTAAATACTACAAGATGTCTCACCTTCACATTTATCACCCGGCAAGAAGCATGATGGATAATACTAAGAAGCTTACAAATATCTATAGGCACCACAGGAACTTGTGTGTAACAGTCATGGAATTTTCATAAAGCAAAAGAAATGCAAAAATAGAGTAAAACTTTATTAATAGTCTCTACATACTCCATCATGGAGAGACGGAGGAAATCCAAAATTAGGTCACCTTATATGAAATAAAATTATTAACTTTATCTCATTCTGCAGATGAGAATGAAATTAATTAGCACTTTAATCAATGGTTAAATTTAGATGTGGGGATGAAATTGTTTTAATTGGCAGAGTTTTAAGGTCCAAAGACAGAAGTACAGCAATTCTAGTGGACATCAACCGAGGCACAAAAATACAGGGGCCTACTGAAATACAAATTATGAATTATACGAGGCAGAGTTTACTTGGTAGGGGGGCATACAATAATAGGACTTACTTTTTCCCACCATAAAATAGAACTTTTCCTGAACAAGAAGTGAAAAACTAGCAGGAGCATGAATGAGAACCAGATTTTAGAGTACTATGTGGGTTGTAGAGGAAATTAGTTTTGTAGCAGTCATCCTTACAGAGAGAAGACAATTTATTTGAAAATCCCAGTAACCTTGCCTCAATTAGGATCAAAGTTAATTCAAAACCAGGTATCTTGCTTAGCTCTCTGATTACAGTGTAGAGCATGCAAAATAACGACAAGGTTTCTGGTAAAAACACATGTTTCTGTTTAGACTGTTTAGAAATCAACAGAGGATGTCTCCAGTTGAGGGGGCTCCTTTATGTTAAAGGCAACACCACCAGCCAATTTAGAATTGTCTTCCTTCCACATGTCTATTTTGTGTCCCACAGCTCAGAAGCCATCAGCATAGCTTTGAGGGATCTCTACTTTGTTTCTCTGCAATGCAAGGGGTTTTACACAGCTGGAGGTTGACCATCTGTATTTAGGACCATCTGCTGCAACAATCGTTGTGTACGGAAGATATCTGGTGGCTTGTCATCACTTGCACTCTCTCTCCTTTCCCTCCAGATCTGGGAGCAGACTTCTCAAGTCAGTTTAACTGGGGTGCCAACACAACTTCCCTTCATATAAATAGAAGAGAAGTCCAGTTGTTTGTAGAGGGTGAGCAGTCTAGGATATGATAGGGCTTTGGTGTCCAACTTGTGGTCCAGGGACCCCTGGGGGTCCGCCGCAAAACCTTCTCAGGTGGTCCACAACTGCTCAAAATATTAAATAATATTAACAGATTAATAAAGTGTGTGTGTGTGTATATATATATATATATATATATACACACACACAATTACATTTTTTAAAACATACTGTAAATGTCAAGGAATTTGAAATTGGAAGCTAAAAATGTATTTAGTATCCTCAGATTGATTTGTGGGAGCACTGCAGGTGCATCAAACAGAGTATAGTATGGACGCTGTGTGGCTTCATTTACATTTAGAAAAGCTCCTACCTAACTATTAAAATTAAAATATATATATATATATTGTTTTTTTGCTAATTAAATCAAATGTGTTATCATTTGTGTATGTGTTTGTTGAAATGCTTGGTTCTGTATTTTTTGTGTATTGTTTTGCTGTTCAAACAGTGTTTGGGCTGCCTCCCCTGCTTCTAGTAATGACTCCAGGGGGAGATGGCAGGTTTGGGGAATGGAGGGAGGGTATTCCCTGATTCCAGTAATTATTTAGTGGAGGTCCCTGGATTCCAGTAATGATAAAGTGGAGGTCCACAGAAGTCAAAAGGCTGGGAACCACTGTATTAGGCGACCCAGTGTCAGTCCTCCCTTCTCTCTCTCGGTACACAGCTACATATGCATACTCATTTCTAGAATTAAAGTGAGTACACAGCCAGGATCCAAACCAAGACAGGGGTGAGAAAGCCATCACCTTTACAAAACAGCACTCTAACCTTTAACTAAATAAAATGGCTATGATTTTAATCGTCCTTAATGCAGAGATTGGTATTTGGGAAACCACACTTGCATATTCATGATAACCTAGCAACTTAGTCAGAACGAGCTGTTGCATTGATTGACTCATCACATACCGACTGAATAGCGGTAGCGTTTACTGAAATTTCCTCCGACATTAGCACACACACATTCCAATAAGGGTCAGTCAGTGCATGAATACCATCAATACAGAGACACAAGAGTGCAGACAATTTAAATATCAGTCTTCCCTGGACTATACGTGCATTTTATATTAAATCTAGTTCATTAAAATGCCACTGATTGTCACGTACATGCACTGCACTGAAATAACCCACATTGTCAAGAAGTTACTCCACTCTTCACCCTCTCGGCTCATATCTTTTGTAGCAGACAACTACATTCAAAATACAAGGTTTTTATTTTCATTTGTTCTGCATTCATTATTGAATGTTGTCCATTTGTAGAAATGCCTTTGCAATACATTTAATCATTCAGCATTGTATGGAATCATCTGACGCAGATTTCGCTCTAGCCAATAAAGCCCTGAAGATTTTTTCGAAGCTCAAAAGTCCCCTAATTCAAATTACAGGTGAAAAACATCCTGATGCATGTGATGTCAGGCTGCTTCGTATGGACTGTATGTTAATACAACAGATGCCTCTAACACGCCTGGTGCCCTTATGCCCTTACCACAAACAGGAATTATAAACCAGCATTTAAAATGCAACGGGTCTCGCATTTGTTCGAGTTAGAAGTATTAGCGTTGTAAAGCAAAAAAAAAAAGCATCACGATCGCGCTGTGTAAAATGCAGCGCGATTGCGCTGCGTGGAAAATAACCAGATAAAGTAGTCCGGACTCCAGGCTGAAAACATTGAACCTCGTATGTTTTTGGTACTTTACTGGTGCTGTGTAGGTGGGCTAAACACCGGAAAAAGCATGACATATGCATGCCTTTCACAAATGAAAGCAAGCGGATTTTAAAAGGCAAGCCCACGAACCAATGTAAGTGACTGACGTGGCATGGGCGTGGTTTCAAGCCCAAAGAGATTACAGGCTGGACGGAGCACTTTGTGCTCGCCCATAAAAAGGTAAGTCAAACATATACAACCCCCACGTCCCTGTGAAGGGGTTTCTCCACAGTGGAGGAAACGTGTCTGGGTGAGATCAATGGGAACTTTCCCTTACTCATCACCCAGCAGCATAGAAGTAAGGATCCCTTGAAACAGTGAGGCCAGAGACGTCCATTGATACCTCTCCACTGGATCCCCAAAATCTTTCTTTTGTGAACAGACCTACCCACTACGCAACACGTCACCACATGATAAAGGTTTGTCCCTTCGCTATTCACCAGCTCCAGTCTCGTAGGGTGGATTTCTGTCTGCGCAATAGCTTAAGATGTACCATCATAAGTTGTATGCACATGGTGGATTGTGACCTACTCCTCTATTACTACATATTATAATACATATGTCACATCTGAGAGTATGTGCTTGGAATTCATAATTTTTCCTTTGTTTCATCGGCTTATAAAATATAACCTTCAAAAATACAAGCATCCATGGGCCCCGAAAAGACCGTAGCAATGAAAAAAATAATTAAAAATGCCAAGGTCTGTATACCTTACACAAATATCTTACAAATAGGTTATAAACTACTTTGCCCAAATATTTTTATAATCAATAACACTTTACACAGAGTAAAGCTATCCACAACTCTCCCTCCATTGTCAATATCCCAGAATGCAAAAAAACCTTCCCATTTCAGTGCTGAGCATGTTGGCTACGCATACATGCCCTGTGCTAACACCACGAAGGTTGCAACAAAGGCATCTATGCCCTAGAGGGACACGAGAACACAGAGAATTCTCTTACAACGATGCCCTTAGATACGTCACAGTTTATAAAGAGGAGCAAAGGCATGTCCTTTAATACAGATTTAAAAAACGGGTTTCTGCGTCAACTGCTACGTCCTTGTTTATATGTGACTGGAATAACATTTGGAGAAAGTGCATTTATGTATTTTGTTAGAAAATCTGGCGCATAGAGAATGTTTTCAAGACTACCCTGAGGCAGCCTCAAGGCATGTTCTGAAAATACTGAATAAAGCAAAAAACAAAACAGACCGAATAGCGGAGTGCCAAGGAACGCTGCAGACGGAATACACGATGGCAGAGAATGGAGGAGCGGTTGCTGCACAAACAGTTCATACTGCGTGGTGCTGTTTCAATAACAGAAACATCACAAAGGAAAACTACAATAAGCTAAATGGAATGCACACACAGGTGCCGGGCGGGATCCGAAATATAAATAATACAAAAAACATTAGTTGTGGATGGGATCTGTGCCTTCTAAGGTTAAAACAGGGGTTAAGCAATTTCCCTCCTAAATATCACACCATACTCGACATTCCTTGCTCTTAGGTTAACAAGGACACAGGCCACAAAGGCAACACAAACAGATGACACAACAAAGTTACTACATTTGGGAGAATAATGGTATTGGAAATATTACATGTGTGATAGTTCACGTTTTGAAGTATTAGGAGTTCCTGCCCTAGTATAACAAGACTCGCCATCCTGTCGCATCAGCACCACTTAACTCATCCCTTTATATATCCCAAACACCCTACATTCATTGCAAATTGACAATTGTATAAAATAACCCAAAATACAATTAAACTCTTACTAAAGATCCTGAAACTGAAGACGACAAACTCAAACTTTGACATCCCAACTCCACAGATTAAACACCACTGCTCCAAATCTTCGTCATCTCCTGTTGGTTGTTTATAACCAGTATTATGGTTCAATCACTTTTATACTTGTGACCTGGTTTGCACTTACAAATATAGTAAGTGGCTGAATAAATATACATTTCTTCTGCTCCTGTAATAAAACAAATTGGTTCATACAGAATGTAACTGCAAAGAATATAATCAGAAATCAAGGATGCCATTATACCTAAATATTTTGTGGCCACCTCAGACTTGAGATGATTAACTGCACGCATCATCAACAGAGGTGGTCAAGTGTTGCTTTATTTTACCTTTAGTAAAGCTCACTTAAAATCCACCAAGACACATTTACTGTGCCTCTCCTCAAATGGTAAGAACAGGTTGGGTAGACACTGATTGTCACAAAAATATTGTTGCAGAACAAAAAAAACAGATATAAGTGCAAAAAGAATTTGGTTCATCAATGCTTGATCAAGCCTTCTTTAGGCACTTTGAGTGGCAAACGCAGAGTAGCTGGACTTCGGGATGTTTTTGCATGACCCAATTTCTGAATGTTATTTGGTATCGGAAGGGCTTGGATTAGCCGACAATGTTTAGAAATGGGATTGTTCCACTGAAAATGGACCCCGAGAATATAGCGGCACAAGAGTTTCAAGGACAGACTATTGAGGGACAAAATATCGAGGGTTAAGTGCATATAGGGAAGTAATGATTTACTATTCCTAACGCCACATTGATATGGATAGTATGTGATTTCAAAGCAGAGTTTATGATCCAATCAGGATTATTTGACTCAGGTCTTTTGAACCACTGTCCACTGTGGTGAAAAAGACACTCTGAGTAGGTAGTAACAGTTAGAGAACCAAGGCAGTTCCCTTTTGAAGCATGACTACTGTAAGTGTGACTATCTGGTCAGAATGTCTTTGCTACTCAATGGTTTGATGAAAATTCATACATTTATAATTAAAGAAAATGTTCTGTCATGGAAGACTGGGATCAAAGAGGAAATGCCGGTACATGTGTTTTCCACTACTTTTAAGCATTTCTTAAAACAAAATGGTGTCATTTTTCTAGCAAAGATGATGTTAGGACATATATGGGAACCTCACATTATCACCCTGAAATCCCCATTTATATTTCAATATCTCTACCAAGCAGACATTATTATTAATTTAATTGACTTTATAAAGCACTTTTAGCCAAAGCGCTGGAAAAAGGTGAGATTGTACAATATTGCAGGAATAGCACATTTAAATGTCACAAACATAAGCACAGAAATACACTTAAAAAACTAAACGATGTGGGAAAGCAAGTCCTAGCAAATAAAGTCAGTTGTTTCTTAAAGAGAAACAACGATGGGAAAGTAGTGAATAACTACTTCCACAGCCTTTGGTCAAATGAAGTAAGGGACTAAAACTGGGAGGGAATCTAAAACAAACACAATGGACCTGTGGGTCAAATATATACAACGATCTACTAACTCAAAATAAGAATTCACTTATGGGCCCAGAAGTATTCCATCAACACAAAGCAGTATCCCACATTTTCCAATGAGGAATGATCTGGGCATAGTGGTGCTTCTGTGACGAGCGGCCCGTATTAATGATGGAACCAATTCTAGGGGAGTGGTGATTAACACCCTGTTTGATGTATAGTATAACATATAGTGGCAGTAAAGAAGTGATGACTCCAGACAGATGGTGCTGTCTTGAAACCACTGACTTAATTTCATTAGGGTCAAACCACTGACATTTCCCCAGAGTTATCATACTCAATTGAGCCAGGACTATGATGTATTTATGTTGGTGCTGTAACTTACAATATATGGAGTTTCTGTGATGCTTGTGTGTGTATGTATGTATGTATGTATGTATATATGTAAACAGGTATCATGTGCTGAGCTCTTTTGGCACAGTGAACTATCTGCACTAGATTTTGACATATGCTCCTTTATGTAGATGGAATAATACACTACATTTACAAATTGATCTGGGTCATGTGAATTATTTAATTATATACTACTGTACCCATAAGAGATTGTTTGAGTTAGTAAAACTTTGTGTAAATCCCAGAACTTTGCTTCTTAAAATAATGATTAGAATTAGAACCAATGGCTAGGTTCTTAGAGAAATAAGAAGGAACAATAGAAGGACGACAATATGTGATTGAGTGTGGAGACAAAAAGCAATGACTTAGAAAATAGGATTTCAGATTTCCATGGATTTAAATGGAAAAGCTGATCCAGGTTTCAATTGCAGAGAGATCAGCAAAGAGACAGGCATTGATACAGTCAATGATTGACCGCAAGAAAAACAATTGTGTTATTTGCACAGCGCAGAGCATGGAACCCAACTGAAGAAATCACAGAGGATAGTGAAATAAAATGTAAAGGACCAAGCAAATAACTTTTCGGTATGCTGTATTGAGATGGACTGAAGATGACAAACTTTCCAAGAAACAGTAAAAGAAATGCCAGAATGGTGGTAAATGGTATTGGAAGAAGCTAAAAGTTCCAAAAGTATTAGTATAGACAATAGTTTGTGATGAGAGTGTAACATCAAGTTAGAAACAGCAAGCACAGCAGAGTCTGTAGAGCATCCCGGATGTAAACCAGACTGAGTAATAGGGAATACGTTACTATCAGAAAGAAAACAAGATAACTAACAGTGTGCAACGTTTTTAAGAATTTTATAGTGATCAGAAAAACAGAGAAATAGAACCATAAAGGGTAACAAAACTTCCAATTATGTTTTTTCTCAGCAAGTAGAAATCAGTGGCTGATTTGAAGAATGACACAAAAATACGAGGCTAAACAAGATGATCCGATGGAGCAGGCAACGATCGTCGACAAGGCAAGTAAAACATCAGGTGGAGAAGTAGTGGAATTTGCAGTTGGAATTAACTAGGCCGTGGCAGAGGAGGTTTCCTTGTGCGTTTACATGGACGCACAGGATGTGGAGCACTGAATATAATAAACACCACAGGCAAGAAAAAACAGAGGCGGCATCAACAGTGTAAGCAGAAAAAAATGCTGGAGAAGGAAGACTAAAGAAAATGACAGACGCGATGGGGTCAGGAGAAGCCTGGTGCAAATTCTGCTGATGGTAGAAGTTATTAGAGGGAATACAGCAAATGGAGAATGAGGCAAAGGCCGGTCTGCGGCCTGAAATATTCCTAGACGAAATTTTAGAAGCAACACATTAAATCCGGTGTGGTCTCCTTAATGTGTGTACAATCAGGCGGCAAGTGTAAAAAAACACAAAGTAGTACTAGGAAGAAATATTACGAATGTCATGTGCCCCGAGGAGCATAAAGCTGACTGGGGTTGGAAATATGGCGACTTTAGAGACTAATTAATAAGCGGGAAGGTGTAACCCTATGTAGGATGCTCTTTTTTTTTTACAAAAATGTCACATAGAGGACAGAAGCAGTGTTTGAACGGTGAATTCAGCTAGAAAAGCAGTTTCATCTTGCTCTTCCTCCTTTGAAAACAGAACATAAAGGCAGCGAGAAATGTGAAGTGCCGCCAACAAAGGAATTTAATCTACAAGAGTTGAATGTTAAAGTAAAATACAGCCAGGCAAGAGCTGCATGCAGAAGTAAATTACAGTCAGGAATATCTAAATAATCACAAAGACAAAGAAACTAAGGAAAAGCGGTACCCAGTACTTTCTCCAGGTGACCAAACTTTCTCTGGGTTGTACAGCACTACGGAATGCTGCAAAATGTGTGTTCCTCTCGTTTGGCGTTTCTGTTATTCTCCTTCGTATGTTGTAGGACAGTGGTTCCCAACCTGTGGTCTGGGACTCCCGGGGGTCCCTGCGGCCGTTACAGTAAAGCTCACATTTTAAACATTCGAAACCATAGAAATTCATTTGCGCCCCCGCCATGCACAGGTATGTGATCAATAATTAATTTGCGCCCCCGCCATGCACAGGTATGTGATCAATAATTTTACTGCAGATGTTACAGTGACTTTATCAATGATGTTATCACAGATGTCATTAGTGCTGTAATTTGTGAGTTAATTAGTACTGCATGGCGAGGGCGCGAGATCCTGTGGCAAACACTCCTAACCACCCAACCTCATGCTGTGCACAGTACTTTGGCCCTGTCTGGGTGTCAGAATAGGTGTGAGAGGGTGTATCTGGGAGTAAGAGTGGCAGTGAGAGTGCCTGTCTGGTGGGAGAGGTCCTTCATTGGGTGTGTCAGTGTGTGCGCGGGTCTCTAAGTGGGTGCATGAGGCTGTCCGTGGGTCTGAAAGTGGGTGCATGAGGGTCTGACTGGGGCTGTGTCTGTGTGCACAAGGGACAGAATGGGTCTGTCAGTCGATGAATAAGGATCTGAGTGCATGCGTGAGTGGGAGAAAAAGACTGAAAGAGAGAGGGAGAAAGAGAGGGAGAGAGGTTTTTTTTTTTAGATTTTTATGTATGATCTACAGATATTTCTTTACAATTTAAAATAAAAACTGTATCTGTATTTTTTTCAAATTAAAATAATTTGTAATTAATAAAACAATGAAGCAAGTTCACCTGGACTCAGACCCTGACTGCTCAGTGTGAAGGTGGAGCTAATTGGTTTTATTTTATTTTTTTCTTAGCCCTTTATAGGCTATCTGGGACCGCAGAGGAGCCCCTCAATATATATATTTTTTTCTTTTTCTTTTAAAAAAATGCCCTTACGGGTTATCTAGCACTGCAGGGGAAGCCTTAAGGATACCCTGGCAGTGCAATTTCTTCAGCAAGCACAGAGCTGCTTTGATAGCAGCTCCGTGCTTGCTGATGCATTTCTTCTCTGTCCCTTGCACGCATGCAGGGAACAGAGATGAAAGCTTCGGATTCTGACAGCGGGACCAGCTTTACAGGTCCCTCTGTAAAAACCCTAAGTGCATGCTCTGACTTGGCTGCAGCTTCAGGGGTGAGCCCAGGGGGCTGGCAGTCCCCAGGACCATCACTGGCTCCAAGAGGACATAGCCCTGGAGGATGGTGGTCCCCATGGTGGGGGTGGGGTGACACGCGCCCACAAATCAATAGCATTTCACCCCAAGGGGTGGTGGTCCCCGTGGGCGGGGGTTCACACCCCCGCACATTCAAAGAATCAAGGCCCTGTGGAGGTGGCAGTCCCCAAGGGAGCGGGGGGCAAGCCCCCCGCATATCAATTACTAGCCCCGGGAAGTAGCGGTCCTGGGGCAGCGGGAGGTGGCCGGGAGGCACCCTTCTGCATATTAAAACACAGCCCTGGGGACGTGGCGGTGCCCAGGGCTGTGGGGAGGGGGGGGGGGTCACACAGCCTCCCTCCATATCAATTACTAGCCCTGGGCAGGTGGCAGTCCCCAAGGCAGTGGGAGGGGAGAACGCAGCACCCTCGCATATCAGTTACTAGACCCGGGGAGGTGGCAGTCCACGGGGCAGCAGGAGGGGGCCAGGAGGCCCCACTCTCTCATATTAGAACACAGCCTTGGGAAAGTGGCGGTCCCTAGGGCAGCAGGGGGCACCCGTCCCCACCCCGCACATCAATTTCTATCCCTGGGGAGGTGCCAGTCCCCAGCGCAGTGGGAGGGGGCCAGGACCCCCCGCATATTAGAACACAGCCCTGGGGAGGAGGTGGTTCCCAGGGCAGCGGGAGGGCACGTGGCCCTCCACATGTCAATTATAAGCCACAGGGAGGCGACAGTCTCCAGGGCAGCAGGAGGGGGCTAGGAGGGCCCCCACATTTCAAAAGAAATTCCCCCAGGAATTGGCCCACCTAGGGGCTTTACAGTAACGAGGCGCAGCAGACTGCGCTTTGTTGTTTTTTAAAAATTATTTTACAGCGGATCCACGGATCCACCACGACTCTGCTCGTAAAATTAAAAAATGCTTTTTAGCTCTGGGGGAGTCCCTTTGTGACCCCACCACCAGAGGTAAGGGGTCAGGGTGTTCATACCCTGGACACTTTTCTTTTTATATTTAAATTTTTTTGGGGTCTTTGCTTCAGCTGAGTTCAAAGATGGCTGCTAACACGTCAACGATGTCTGTTGTTGAAGTGTTATGAGCCAATCAGATCTCTGCACAAGATTGGGAAGTGTTGCAAATCCTTCGCGTCCCTAGATATACAAATTTGTTTTTCCCTTAATTTCTCAAAAACGACTGAATGGAATTACATCAAAACAAAAAAGCAGTCTTTCTGGACCAGGACCTATCTTCCTGACAAATCTGATGTAATTCCGTCAAGTAGTTTTTGCACTATTGCATGTGAATCTGCAGCGACTAATGCCACGAACAGATGTACACTGGGTAAGTGACATTTTCCGTTCGATGGCATGTGTAGCTGCAGATACACATGCTGTGCATAGACTAGTAAGCAGTTATCTCCCCAAAAGCGGTGGTTCAGCCTGTAGGAGTTGAAGTCGTTTGAAATAATGTTCTTAATACAGCTTGACCTACTGTTGCTTGTTGTGCAGTTAGCACATCTACACAGTAGTGCTTGGTAAATGTATGAGGCGTAGACCATGTTGCTGCCTTACATATTTCGTTCATTGGAATATTTCCTAGAAAGGCCATGGTAGCACCTTTCTTTCTGGTTGAGTGTGCCTTTGGTGTAATAGGCAGTTCTCTTTTAGCTTTAAGATAGCAGGTTTGAATGCACTTAACTATCCATCTAGCAATGCCTTGTTTTGAAATTGGATTTCCTGTATGAGGTTTTTGAAAGGCGATAAATAGTTGTTTTGTCTTTCGAAGTAGTTTTGTTCTGTCAATGTAGTACATTAGTGCTCTTTTGATGTCTAATATATGTAGTGCTCTTTCGGCTACCGAATCTGGCTGTGAGAAGAACACTGGTAATTCTACCGTTTGATTTAAGTGGAACGGTGAGATTACTTTTGGTAAAAATTTAGGATTGGTCCGTAGAACAACTTTATTTTTGTGTATTTGAATAAATGGTTCTTGAATGGTAAATGCTTGAATTTCACTCACTCTTCTTAGAGATGTGATGGCAATTAAAAATGCAACTTTCCACGTTAAGTATTGCATTTCACAAGAGTGCATGGGCTCAAAAGGTGGACCCATGAGTCGTGTTAGGACAATGTTGAGGTTCCATGAAGGAACTGGTGGTGTTCTTGGTGGTATAATTCTCTTTAGGCCTTCCATAAACGCCTTTATGACTGGTATCCTAAACAATGAAATTGAGTGCGTAATTTGTAGGTAAGCAGAAATTGCCGTAAGATGTATTTTAATGGAAGAGAAAGCTAGGTTAGATTTTTGCAAATGTAGTAAGTATCCTACTATTTCTTTTGCAGATGCGTGTAAAGGTTGAATTTGATTATTATGGCAGTAATAAACAAATCTTTTCCACTTATTTGCATAGCAGTGTCTAGTGGTAGGTTTTCTAGCTTGTTTTATGACCTCCATACATTCCTGTGTGAGGTCTAAGTGCCCGAATTCTAGGATTTCAGGAGCCAAATTGCTAGATTCAACTATGCTGGATTTGGATGTCTGATCTGTTGTTTGTGTTGTGTTAACAGATCTGGTCTGTTGGGTAGTTTGACATGAGGTACTACTGAAAGGTCTAGTAGTGTTGTGTACCAAGGTTGCCTTGCCCATGTTGGTGCTATTAGTATGAGTTTGAGTTTGTTTTGACTCAACCTGTTTACTAGATATGGAAGGAGAGGGAGAGGGGGGAAAAGCGTACGCAAATATCCCTGACCAGTTCATCCATAGAGCATTGCCTTGGGATTGATCTTGTGGGTACCTGGATGCGAAGTTTTGGCATTTTGAGTTTTCCTTTGTTGCAAATAGAACTATTTGAGGTGTTCCCCAAATTTGAAAGTAATTGTTTAGTATTTGGGGGTGAATTTCCCATTCGTGGGTTTGTTGGTGATCTCGAGAGAGATTGTCTGCCAACTGGTTCTGAATCCCTGGAATAAATTGTGCTATTAGGCGAATGTGGTTGTGAATCGCCCAATGCCATATTTTTTGTGTTAGGAGGCACAACTGTGTCGAGTGTGTCCCTCCTTGTTTGTTTAGATAATACATTGTTGTCATGTTGTCTGTTTTGACAAGAATGTATTTTTGGGTTATTATGGGTTGAAATGCTTTCAGCGCTAGAAATACTGCTAACAGTTCTAAGTGATTTATGTGAAACTGCCTCTGATGTATGTCCCATTGTCCTTGGATGCTGTGTTGATTGAGGTGTGCTCCCCACCCTGTCATGGAAGCATCTGTCGTTATGACGTATTGTGGCACTGGGTCTTGGAAAGGCCGCCCTCGGTTTAAATTTGTACTGTTCCACCATAGAAGCGAGATGTATGTTTGGCGGTCTATCAACACCAGATCTAGAAGTTGACCCTGTGCTTGTGACCATTGTGATGCTAGGCACTGTTGTAAGGGCCGCATGTGCAATCTTGCGTTTGGGACAATGGCTATGCATGAAGACATCATGCCTAGGAGTTTCATTACCATTTTGACTTGTATCTTTTGTGTTGGATACATGGCCTGTATTACCTTGTGAAATGTTTGAACCCTTTGTGGACTTGGAGTGGCAATCCTTTTTGCTGTGTTGATTGTCGCTCCTAAGTATTGCCTGTGAAGGGTCTGTATGACATATTTTGTGTGCTGTGAACACTGTCTTAGCGTGTTGGTTTTGATTAACCAGTCGTCTAAGTACGGGAATACATGTATTTGCTGCCTTCTGATATGTGCAGCTACTACTGCCAGGCATTTTGTAAAAACTCTTGGCGCAGTTGTTATTCCGAATGGCAACACTTTGAATTGGTAATGTATTCCTTGGAATACGAACCTTAGGTATTTCCTGTGTGAAGGATGTATTGGTATATGGAAATACGCATCTTTTAGGTCTAATGTTGTCATTTAATCTTGCTGTTTGAGCAGTGGGATTACGTCTTGTAACGTGACCATGTGAAAGTGGTCTGATTTGATGTAGGTATTTAGTGTTCTGAGATCTAGTATTGGTCTCAGAGTTTTGTCCTTTTTGGGTATTAGAAAGTACAGTGAGTAAACTCCTGTGTTTTTTTGTAGATTTGGTACTAATTCTATTGCGTCCTTTTGTAGCAATGCTTGAACTTCTAGTCCTAGAAGATCTATATGTTGTTTTGACATATTGTGTGTTTTTGGTGGGACGTTTGGAGGGAATTGGAGAAATTCTATGCAATAACCATGCTGGATAATTGCTAAGACCCAAGTGTCTGTTGTTATTTCCTCTCAAAGTTTGTAAAATTGGTTTAGTCTTCCCCCCACAGGTGTTATGTGATGGGGTTGTGTGACTTGTGAGTCACTGTTTATTTTGAGGAGTTTTGGGGCCTTGGAATTTTCCTCGATTTCTTGGGAATTGGCCCCCTCTATATTGCCCCCGAAAACCTCCCCTCTGATATTGACCCTGGTAAGTAGGCCTTGTTTGTGAGGTTGTGGTTTCTGTGGGTTGCCCTCGAAACCCTCCCCTCAAAGGTGTTTTTCGAAATGTGCCTCTGCTCTGCGGGGAGTAGAGTGCGCCCATGGCTTTGGCTGCATCGGTGTCTTTTTTGAGTTTCTCAATGGCAGTGTCTACCTCTGGCCCAAACAATTGCTGTTCATTAAATGGCATATTGAGCACAGCTTGTTGGATTTACGGCTTGAACCCTGAAGTGCGCAGCCATGCGTGCCTTCATATCGTGATTGCAGTGTTTATTGTCCTTGCAGCTGTATCTGCTGCATCCATGGAAGACCGTATCTGATTATTTGAGATACTTTGTCCCTCTTCTACCACCTGTTGCGCTCTTTTTTGGAACTCCTTGGGTAAGTGTTCGATGAAATGTTGCATTTCATCCCAATGAGCTCTGTCGTATCTTGCCAAAAGTGCTTGTGAATTGGCAATACGCCATTGATTTGCTGCTTGTGCTGCAACCCTTTTTCCCGCAGCATCAAATTTGCGGCTTTCTTTGTCTGGAGGTGGTGCATCTCCTGAGGTATGAGAGTTGGCTCTCTTACGAGCTGCCCCGACAACTACTGAGTCTGGTGTTAGTTGTGTTGTAATATAGATTGGATCTGTTGGCGGTGGCTTGTACTTTTTCTCCACCCTTGGAGTTATGGCTCTGCCTTTAACTGGATCCTGAAATATTTGTTTTGAATGTCTTAGCATTCCTGGGAGCATGGGAAGGCTTTGGTACTGGCTATGGGTGGAGGATAGGGTGTTAAACAGAAAGTCATCCTCAATTGGTTCAGAATGTAAGGTGACGTTGTGAAATTCGGCTGCCCTTGCGACCACCTGTGTGTAGGATGTACTGTCCTCAGGTGGTGACGGTTTTGTGGGATAGGAGTCTGGGCTGTTGTCAGACACTGGAGCATCGTAAAGGTCCCATGCATCGGGATCATCCTGACTCATTGTAGTATGAGCTGGTGAGTGCATCAGTGGTGGAGTTGTCGCTGGTGATGCATGTATTGATGGTGGTGGAGACGGTGGTGGGGTTGTTTTCCTCGCCACTTTTGCCTGTGGTTGCTTGTCCTTTTGTTGAAAGGCAAGTTTCCCTTTTATTTTGATTGGGGGAAGAGTGGTTATCTTCCCTGTGTCCTCATGAATATGAAGCCTTCTTTGCGTGTAGTCAGGCTCTACAGCTTGAAGCTCCTCTCCAAATCTATGTAATTGGGAGGTTAATCCTTGTTCCTCTGTATAGGAACTAGTTTTCGGCTCCGAGGCTGGATGTTTCGGAACCGAAACCTTTTCGGAAGTCTTTTTAGGCTCCGAAGAAACCTTCTTTGTTTTCGGCGTGGTGTCTCAGTGCCGAAATTCTTCGGTGCCGCTGTCTCTGTGCCGAAGTTTCTCGGAGCCGCTGTTTCGGCTCCGAAGTTGCTGTGTGGCGGTATCTCGACCAGAGTCGGATGACTTCGACACCAGCATGCCCTTTTTCGGTGCCTTGGATCGGTCACCTAGTTTTCGGGTTAAGCCATGGCCTGTTGGCGGTGGCGTCCCCTGGGCTTTTGTGGACTTCTCGTGAGTCTTGATTTTCGACGTCTTACTCACGGTTTGGGGTGTTTCTTCGGCGTCGAGTTCTTCAGAATCCGACTTGTGGATGGAGAAAGCTTCTTCCTCCTCGAAACGTTCTTGACCTGTCGGCGTGGACGCCATTTGTAGTCTCCTGGCTCTTCGGTCTCTCAGCGTCTTCCTCGACCGAAACGCTCGACAGGCTTCACAAGTATCCTCCTTGTGCTCGGGGGACAAGCACAAGTTACAGACCAGATGCTGATCCGTATACGGATACTTGTTATGGCATTTTGGGCAGAAGTGGAATGGGGTCCGTTCCATCAGCCTTGAAGTCGCACGTGGCCGGGCCGACCAGGCCCCGACGGGGGATCGGAAAAAACCCAAAGGGCCACCGGAGCTCTTCAAAATTCGGTGTCGATTTGTTCTAACTAACCCGATACCGAACGCAAACAATACCGACGATTTTTTCCGAGATTCTAACTAACTTTCCGACCCGAAACACGGAGCGAAAAGGAACAAGTCCGAACCCGATGGCGGAAAAAAAACAATCTAAGATGGAGTCGACGCCCATGCGCAATGGAGTCGAAATGGGAGGAGTCCCTCGGTCTCGTGACTCGAAAAGACTTCTTCGAAGAAAAACAACTTGTAACACTCCGAGCCCAACACCAGATGGCGGACTGTGCACAGCATGTGTATCTGCAGCTACACATGCCATCGAACACATATATATATATATATATATATATCATGCTGTGGCAGCCATTACAGCACTCTGGAACAAGGATCCCATTTGAAACGCATTGTAGTAAATGGCAGGTGTTGAGGGTCACAAAAAGGAGAATGTATAAAGGGTGATAACAGATTTTAGTTACAATATAAATCATATGATGATGGTACCATACTAATTTTAAGAATTGTGCTATGTTCTAAGGTGAGTTTACCCCTATGAAAAAGCCTTCTGCTGGGATTTTATTAATCATGTTAGAGAGCAAACTGTTTCCTCACGAGTTTCCCCAAAGAGGTTATGGAAGGTGCTCCAGAAGCTAAAATGAGAGCATATGTTCTGTAAATCCACACTATCTTTCTGAGCCATACGAGACTAAAGTCTGACATTCTTAGTAAAACATGCACTTCCAACAGGAGGGCTCGAGCTTTAGTTACTTGAAATAACTATAACAGCTGAACTTCTATGGGTCTGTGCATTTTAAATCTGAACCTTACTATTATGTCCCTGTTACCTTTGGGTTTCTTTTAGTTTTTTTTTTAGTGAAAACAATATATACACACTATACATATATACACACTATACATATGTAGATATATATATATATATATATATATATACACACATTTACACAGTGACCGAACTTCCAAAGATCAGATGTGAGATGCAACCACTTTCACAGCACACATAGAAATCGTGCTCTAAGAAAGAAATGAAAATAGAATATGTATGTCTGAATTAACAAAGGTCGACAGAAAAGCTCCAAATTCCAAGAAGCGTAAAATAACATTTATGTGCTATATCTTTCAAGTGAAAGCTGCTTTCATACCATCAACAGAAGATGCATTAGCAAATTAATTTCAGGAAAATGTCAAAGGATTCAGAACCGTGAGTACAACGGATGATTGACAAGGGGAAGGAATAAATACGTACCCTGGCTACAGACCCAAATGCTAATTGTATTCGTGATTAGCAAAGGTGATAGCAGGCAGAGGACGCAGGAAACAATGCATTCTCAGTGTGATGACGACATCCAGCTTTATTCCTTCACCTTAGATGTATGGGCTATATCTAGTTATTCCCATGCACAGTGGCCCCCTCCACTCACCATTACATACATTTGGAACCTGATCCTTTATTTTAAATGCACCTCGAGAGGTGTAGAGTAAAGACAGAGGGAATGTAGGGGATTGTGGCTTCCAAATGCACCTTGTGTGTTTGAGAACTGCTGAACTAGCAGAAGGCATGGTATGTTGCAATGGAGAGTTTGTCTCTAGATCAAAATCTTTAAAGATTTAAGAGTGCTCTGGAGAGTGGAGAAGTCTGAGCTCTTCTGTAGTCCACATGCTGATGTAGTGGTGAAGGGTATCAACTTGCAGCTCTCCTTACGCTGGAAATTTCTTTGACTTTTGCAAACTAACCACCATGCAGAACTGACCAGAGCCTTTGTTACTGCACACTTACTATACTGCACTTAGTTTACATCGGGCTCCCCAAGAAACTCAACGAGCTTCAAAGGCCCCAGAATCAAGTGATTGGGATGTGCCTGCATCTGTGGCAGTGTGACCAAACCACCCACTGCATGCCATTAGACGCAAGAACGAAATTCAAAGATTTTTATACCATACTCAATGGGAGTGTAGGTATCCAGACTGTGCAACTCATTTTACACAGACTTTGGAGTAGAACAAAACTACAACTGTTTCAGAAAAGGCATTATAATAAAATAATTCATACCTCAAGAGATAATGACCGAAGAATATCAGACCAAGACACTCCCTTCATCTAAACTACTATTTCATTATTTTGCAATACACAGTCACAAGACTCATGCACGCCTAACTAACAAGTTGCACTCTATAAAAAAATAAAATCTAAAATAAACATTTGCTGAGAGAAAGCAGCTTCGCAAGCCTGTACAAGCTACCTAGAAAGCTTAACCATCACCGTTAGAGTTTCTATGGGCCATAAGTGTTAGAAAGGACAGTGCCCCCTGCCCATGTGAAAATCACAGAAGTGTACAAAACAACGGGTGGGTGGAATGCTGTGAATGATCTCAGCCACTTGTAATTACTCAAGAGCGCATCCCAGTTCAATGTTATTTTACACAACACGCCACCCACCTCCGTTTGGACCCAGCTGTATGCAAATCAGAGTTGATCCAATTCTAACTGTCCAAACCGAGGTTGTGTGGTCTGCAAAATAATACAAAATAACACATTTTCTGCACACAATTATGTTCAATGCACAGAAGTGAAAAATATGACGAGTCTCCGGTGCCAGCAAACTTTACCGGGGAACAAAACTGAAACCAGCAAACTACCCTTGGAATGTCCTAGTAAAGACGGAGCGGCTGGGGATGCAAAGGAAATATAACTATCCATGTAATGTGTTTCAAGAGCCAAGTCCAGGGCAAACCAATTACATTAAAATTCCTTATGAATGTTAACTAACCAGAGTTATCCAATTTGTTGACTAAATCGGTCACATTCCAAGGCATCCGATTTATATTCTGCCATCTTGATGGGCTTCGACCAGAAGAGGTCAATCTTGGGGATACAGTAGTGGTATAACCCACAGGATCCTTCTAACTGCAATGACCTCATCATTTAGAAACCCAGCTTTACTGAATTGTTTCCACATCCAATTTGTGGCTTTAGTATTTAACTCAAAACAGTCTTTCTCCTGTTGTGGATGTTGCAGAAGAACACTTTTAACCCCCAGGGTGCTGTGGACGTAACGGTTACATCCTCGGCAGTGCCGCTCGGGTGCCAAGGATGTGATAGGTCCTGATAGGGGTCCTCGGGGGGGAGCGCTAGCGCTCCCCTCTAGGGCCTGGCACCCCCTTCCCCTGGGCAGGGATGAAAGGGAAATCGCTTCCCCTTCCACCCCACCCAAGGTCCCCTCAGTGGCATCTCATGACGTCAGTGCACTATTGTGCGCTGACCTTATCAGAGGCTGCCCCCTCAGAGCTGGAAGCTTAGCTTCCAGCACGGATAGGAGGAGAAATGCAAAAGCATTTCTCCTACAATCACGTGGAGGGGGCGAGAGAGAGACATGAGTGGCCTTTTCTTTCCTTTGATGTCTCTCTCTGCATTTCTTCTTCCCGATCCCAAAAATGCCACTACACACCAGGGAGTTTTTTTGTTTTGTTTATTTGTGAAAGAGGCTAGCGGGCCCCTTGGGCAAGGGCCACTCCCCGGGAGGGGGTTAATTATTCTTTGGCCATTTCTGCCCTCCTGGGGGGCAGATTGGCCTATTATAAATAGGCCGATCTTCCCCCGGGGGGGCAGAAACCGCTAGACAGCATGGATCATTTGTTTATTTTATTTTTATTGTTTACATGTGGAGGCACTCCCCTGGGGGGGGGGGCAATTGTTTTAGACCATTTCCGCCTCCCTTGGAGGCAGATCGGCCTGTTTTTATTAGCCCAATATGCCCCTGAGTGGGGCAGAAACCACTAGACACCAGGGATTTATGTTTTTGGTCAATTTCATAAAAAGAGAGCAACCCCTTAGACAAGGGTAACTCCCCTGGGGGGGGCAAATTTGTTTTAGGCCATTTATGCCCCCCTGGGGGGCAGATCGGCATATTGTAAGTAGGCTGATCTGCCCCCAGGGGGAGCAGAAACCTCCAGGCACCAGGGATCATTTTTTTTGTTTTGTTTTATTTATTTTTTAGATGTGGGGAGCGACCCCTTGGGCAAGGGTCGCTCCCCTGGTGGGAAAATCTTTTTAGGCTATTTCTGCTCCCCTTGGGGGCAGATCAGCCTACTTTTATTGGCCAATATGCCCCCGGGGGGGCAGAAACCACTAGACATCAGGGATTTTTATTTTTTTGCGCCAATTTCACACAAGGGAAGCGACCTCTTAGGCACAGGTCGTTCTCCTGAGGGGGCAAATTTATTTCAGGCCATTTCTGCCCCCCTTTGGAATGGTGAGGGCTGCACATTTTGGACTTTGGGACGCTGCCATGTAGAAAAATCCACAAGACCTAGACACATCTGAAAACTAAACATCTGGGTGAGGCGAGGGTGGTGTCCTTCACATGCACCCCGCACCATTTTCTTACCCACAATGCCCTGCAAACCTCCAACTTTGCTGGAAATCCCACATTTTTCCCACATTTTTGTGATGGAACCTTCCAGAATCTGCAGGAATCCACAAAATTCCTACCACCCAGCATTGTCGCATCTATACCGATAAAAATTCTGCCCCACTTGTAAGCATAGAAATGTTTTTTTTCCAAACTGCCCTTTTGGACCCGCTTTAGTTCCCCCTCAATTTTGACTTGTTTTTGGCTCTTCCCAGTCAGAGGCAATTGGCCCACCTACACAATTGAGGTATCATTTTTACCGGGAGACTGAGGGGAACGTTGAGTGGTAGGAAGTTTGTCCCGGTGCGATGATCCCACACAGAAATGTGGGAAACATTTGATTTTTTAGCTAAATTTGAGGTTTGCTGAGGATTCTGGGTAAGAAAAAACTGGGGGATCCACACAAGTCACACCTCCCTGAACTCCCTCAGGTGTCTAGTTTTCAGAAATGTTTGGGTTTACTAGGTATCCCTATATGGCTGCTGAGCCAAGGAACAAAAACGCAGGTGCCCCCCACAAAAACAGGTAGTTTTGTATTTGATAACTTTGATGGGCCCACATACTGTTTTGGGGCATTTCCTTTTGTGGCATTAGGCCTACCCACACAAGTGTGGTACAATGTTTATCGGGAGACTTGGGGGGATGCTAGGTGGAAGGAAATGTGTGGCTCCTCTTAAATGCCAGAACTCTCTATAACCGCAATGTGAGGAAAAAGTGTTTTTTGCCAAATTTTGAGGTTTGCAAAGGATTCTGGGTAGCAGAACCTGGTGAGAGCCCCACAAGTCACCCCATCTCCTATTCTCTTAGGTGTCTAGTTTTAAAAAATGCACAGGTTTGGTAGGTTTCCCTGGGTGCTGGCGGAGCTAGAAACCAAAATCTACAGCTAGGCGCTTTGCAAAAAACAGCTCTGTTTTCTTTGGGAAAATGTGATGTGTCCACGTTGTGTTTTGGGGCATTTCCTGTTGCAGCACTGGGCCTACCTACACAAGTGAGGTACCATTTTTATTGGGAGACTTGGGGGAACGCTGGGTGGAAAGAAATTTGTGGCTACTCTCAGATTTCAGAACTGTCTGTCACCAAAAGGTTTGCAAAGGATTCTGGGTAGCACAACCTGGTGAAAGCCCCACAAGTCGCCCCATCCTGGATTCCCCCAGGGGTCTAATTTAAAAAAATGCACAGGTTTGGTAGGTTTCCCTAGGTGCGGGCTGAGCTAGAGGCCAAAATCCACACCTAGGCACTTTGTATAAAACACATGAGATTTCAATGTAAAAATGTGATGTGTCCATGTTGCATTTCTGTCGCAGGCACTAGGCCTACCCACACAAGTGAGGTACATTTTTATCGGGAGACTTGGGGGAACACAGATTAGAAGAACAAGTGTTATTGCCCCGGTCTTTCTCTACATTTTTCTTTCCAAATGTAAGACAGTGTGTAAAAAAGACATCTATTTGAGAAATGCCCTGTAATTCACATGCTAATATGGGGACCCCAGAATTCAGAGATGTGAAAATAACCACTGCTCCTCAACACATTATTTTGTGCACACTTTGGAAATACAAAGGTTTCCTTGATACCTATTTTTTACTCTTTATATTTCACCAAATGAATTGCTGTATACCAGTTATAGAATGAAAACCCACTGCAAGGTGCAGCTCCTTTGTTGGCTCTGGGTACCTAGGGTTCTTGATGAACCTAGAAGCCCTATATATCACCGTAACCAGAAGAGTCCAGTAGACGTAACGGTATATTGCTTTCAAAAATCTGACATGGCAGGAAAAAGTTACAGAGTAAAATGTGGAGAAAAATGGCTGGGTTTTTTTCACCTCAATTTCAATATTTTTTTATTTTAGCTGTTATTTTCTGTAGGAAAACCTTGTAGGATCTACACAAGTGACCCCTTGGTGAATTCAGAATTTTGTCTACGTTTCAGAAATGTTTAGCGATCCAGGATTGGTTCTATATCCATTTCTGTCACTAACTGGAAGGAGGCTAAAAGCCCAAAAAATAGTAAAAATGGGGTATGTCCCAGTAAAATGCCAAACTTGTGTTGAAAAATTTGGTTTTCTGATTCAAGTCTGTCTGTTCCTGAAAGCTGGGAAGATGGTGATTTTAGTGCTGCAAACCCTTTGTTGATGCCGCTTTCACAGGAAAAACCACAAGCCTTCTTCTGCAGCCTTTTTTTCCTATTCTTTTGAAAAAAAACAAATATTTTGCTGTATTTTGGCTAATTTCTTGGTCTCCTCCAGGGGAACCCACAAACTCTGGGTACCTCTAGAATCCCTAGGATGTTGGGAAAAAAAGGACGTAAATTTGGCATGGGTAGCTTATATAGACAAAACGTTATGAGGGCCTAATCCCGAACTGCCCCAAATAGCCAAAAAAAGGCCTGGCACCTGAGGGGGAAACGGCCTGGCAGCGAAGGGGTTAATACAATAGCCAGTCGGGTGGCTTCGGTAGGATTTTAAAGAGAATATATGGGGTGGTTGATGAGCGCTCAAAATATTTAGGCAGTCAACACTGAGCGTGCCGTGCCCCCCTCATTACATTTCATTTACAGTGCAGACATCATCCTCAGGGGCTCAGGTATGTACAGGTGCTAAAACCAAACCAGTGAGAACACCACAACCTTCTATGGCCATTCCTCCTCCAGTGTCTCCACCCACTACACACTGCCTTTTAGAGACTATTATTGGTTCTCCCCTCATAAACTTCATAATAAGAACAATGTCAGCCAGGCAAGATTCAGTTGACATCAGTCTCAGAGTTACCAGATCTTAAAAAAACACTTAAGAGTCATTTCTGAGGCTTGACATGTTTAGCCAGCCTGGACTATAAAGTCTCCTCAAACTGGCATTGGTTTACATTATTCACCCCATCACGAGGAGGCAGACAACAAATATTGTTCACAGAAATATTGAATCCTTTGGTCTTGTTACAAGGGAGGCGGGAAATGTGTTTTGGTTTTTCTTTACTAGGAAGAGACCAGGAAACTGAATAAAGTCAATTTCTATGGTTAGTGCGGTCCTATGAACACAAGAAGTAGTGATCAGTCCCACCCCACTGGAGCCAGTGGCTCATTCACACTGCCCTCAACCTTCCTAATCTGACTCAATTTCAGTATTTATAGCACCATTACATTTAGTACTAATACAGACCTAATGAGTACTGGCTGTGCCAAATCAATATCCATTCACAGTACTACGGGGCATGCCCCAGCCTAACCTCCTTCAGAATCTGATGGGGGCAGACACACGCGCTCTTGGCAGGTACTTCGTCCTGGCACATCCTGCACAGCAGGGAGAAAGTGCTCCTTTTGAGTGCTAGAGCGAATAACCACAACTTCTCCAGCAAACAAGCCTGAAATGGCAGCTGGATGTATAATCATCTGGCAAGACCTCAGTGTGGCAAACCGAATCATACAGACTGAACAGTGATGAAGCAGGTCTGCCTCATTCTAGCTGGAGCCCAGCAATGAGAAGCATCTTCCCCTCAATTAACGAGGTCAACCAGAGGAAACAAATAATCATGTCAACAATATTAATATTCACCTCACAGGATTCAGTGAATAACATAAAAAGGCCACAAAAGTGATAATAAAAAAAATCACCGAATGTCAACTTAATACCATTCATTATACCCTGTACATGTAATTAAAACTGAGGCAAAGCAAACACACAAAGAAAAAAGACAAGCAAAGACTGCAAAAAAAAATGCAAATTATTTAGTGAATAATTCTGTAACTGTTCTTTCCTGAATAAGAAAGCTGGTGGTGATGCATTGAAAAGCTTTCTTAAATAATGTGTCGATAAAACGAATAAATGAAGACATCAATATGTTAAGATGTTTTCTGTGGGTATAAAAATGGTGCTTGGCACCAACGTTTGAAATCATTTATGAACTCTGAACTTTTACTAATAAAATATCCATGTGTATTTGATTATGAATTTGCATAGAACTTAATAATCATAGAAAATCGTGTGCGATTTGAAAACGTGCCTACTGGAGTGGCTGTCACTAATATTTAATGTCTAACTAAGTGCGTACTAATGTTTATTCAGAACATATATGAATACTAATTTTGCAGTAATGTGTCATTTTAATGATTTAATGCTATGCACTTGCTTAACTAATTGTAGGCCTTAAGTTAGCGAGGTCTGGGCCTAAGTATTGCACAGCCTCATATTGAAATGCAATGTCTGAATAAAAGTGTGAATTCATGTTTCGAAAAACATAGATGTATTGTTCTAACTGAAGGTTGACCAAACGTAGCAGTAGCCTTTATCTGTCTCACGAGAACTGCTTTTAGAATCATGCTGTACCTAAAAAGTTACATTTGAGAACTTGATGTGTGCAAAAGCGATGTTCCCAGGAACTAACAATGGATGCACTGACTAGAGCATGGATGGATTCCAGAAAGTTACCTGATGAGTCGGACAATGGGAACGGAAGGAGACAAACCAATCATCAATGTGTGAAAGATAGTTTAGTTATGTTGTAGATTGCAATTCAGGCTTTAATTGGACTAACTGTAAATGTATGATTTTCTGACCAATGGTAATGTGGGAAATACTTTAGACGATTTTAACTTAACCACACTGCACAGAGGAGAAACTTTGCTTTTTCTTGGACACTTCTACTTCTTGCTTATTTCGTTGTTCGACTTTGAAGCTTGATGGGTACATAAATTGATGCTGCCATTAGAGATTGCTTATGGTTCAGGATGCATAGGGACACATGCGTCTGAACTGTCCACTGCCATTTTGCTGATGCAGACCAGACGGATGTCCAACTGAAGAAGAGAACTGCCGCTAGCCGATCCATATTGAGGAGAGCTATCAAATGTTGTTGTCTTGTTGTAGATAATTCTAGTTATATTATGTACCAACTGCTGATTTTTGTTAGAGCCATAGATGTTTTCCAAATTAACTTTTGACTAAACTGTTTTGCATCATGACCCCAACATGCTATTCTAATCTGGATACTAGATAGAGTCACATTAGAGATGCTGACACCACACTGATTGAGAAAATTTGCATTTGTTCATTTGCTAAAACTAAATGTATGCTATATCTAATGCACAGTTATTCTTGTTACTGATTTGTACTGTGATCTAAGAAGGCTTAACTATCAATGCATTAGCTAAATGGAGATTCTTTAGAAGATTTGGTCAACCAGTGTTGTTTGTGTATGTTTACCAAATGATTTTGAGATTGATTTACATGATTTTAACATTGTTAATTTAGGGAAATAAAATTTCTACCTTTACTAAATGGTGTAGTTATTCATGGCCAAATGGGTCATGATGTGTGAAGAGTTTTGAGTCCTGAGACATTCACTGATGTCTATTGATTATGTTAATGTGATTGAATAGTAGATAGGGACTTATGATGAAGTTATCCTATTCGTAGTTAAAAGGTCCATCGACCTATAAACGCGTCCCCTTGTCTATTAGCATAAAGACCAAATAAGGACCGACGAGTAAACACATTTGATCCTCTTTCAAAAATATGCTTGGATTTTATGTGCACTGCAAGACAGAAGACCATCTCAGAAATGTGCTTCGCACGAAAAACTATTCTGAACTCTCTCAGGATAGGTAGGTTAACTGTAAGACGTAGTTGATATCCATGTTGGTGACCTACCTAGGTAGACCCTGGACCAAATGAGTTCCAGTCCACATGTAAAGGTGAAGCATGGCCATGCTGTGATAGCTAGCAGGCAAATTATTCCTAAACAGGGAAGTCTGTCTTTTGAACGAACACTTGTTAATGTGATCAAGGACTCTGCCTCTGACTGAAGATATTCTGAAGCACTGTAACTTGTGTCCCAAGGGTTCCTTCTCTACTTCTTCGCTTTGATTTGGCAGCTCAAAGTCAAGGTGGTATTGCACCCTAGGAGACGCTTTCTCTAGACTGGTGTGGTTTTTATCTCAGTTTGATTTGAGTACAGCTCAAAAGTTTATGTTTACGTTTATGTTCATGAAGAGTCACCTAATGAATAATTGGTTTTGGAATGCTGCTATTGTCTAGTTGTGATGAGATCCTCTTGGTAGTTGAATTGGAGCAGTGCGACTTTCACATTTTCTACAAGAGACAAGACAAAGCATAATTAGGGCAGCATGATGTTTTTTCTGTATCAACTAGTATTAACTCTATGCAAACAAAGATTTTCTTCATGGAAAGGAAAACACGATTTGCATATTCTGCAATTTTGGTACAACAAAAAGAGCCCCTTCTGCATGTCTCTCAACTCGCCCTGAATCCTCCCAGCAGCATCGAACTGGAAGCAGATTAAGCATAATTAGTTTAAACCGGGGAATTAAGATGGTAAATTTGAAGGAGCGGAATGGTGCACATCCTGTGCATGGAAAACCGAGAAATTCACTGCAGCACCATGCACAAGACTGTTTTCATGCGCAATTGGAAAATGGCTTTGCAGATATGTTAAATATTGGTTTGCGTTAGGGTAGCGGTTACAGTCCAGGGTGCTTTTAAACACTCCATCTGAGGGTTCTGAGAATGACCCTATGGCCTTGCATGTCACAGGCCATGGACAATGTGTGGATAATGATGATCTTAATCCAAGATGGTGGAAAAAGCCTTACAAATTTCAGGCTCAGTCTAAGGAGTGTATGACCTTTGTGAATTGATTAAGAAGTAGATTAATGTTCTTAGTAGTGTTGTGTAGCAATTTAAAATCCTCCCTCTGCCCCCCCCCCTTCAGAGTTCTCTTTTTTGAGAGGACACATTTGTTAGCTGCAGTGACTGAAGGCATATTTATGGAAGAATATGCACATCAATTCAGCGATGTTAGAGGTGTTAGGAACATTTCCTTTGAACATGATGCTGCACAGGGGTTAACTGGAACATAAAATGTTTTTATTTTCTTGGCTGCCTTTTCCGTATGAGGGAGGAGGGGGAAAGAAAGGTAAGGGCACAAATGGGTTTTTACAACTGGGGAAATAAGAAAGCTTTAGGTACATTACTTCCGATCTAATGAATCGTTGATATTTTGAGTTCAGGAAGTCTCCACAGAGCTGATGTCGCATGAGAGGGATATCTTTGAGGATTGTCGGTCTTTGACTGAACAACGTATTAGCTCTCAGTGCTCCATCACTGAAATAGTTGGATTAATGTACAATGTTCACTCATTTGAGGGCCTGCGGTGCCACCACTTAAAGATTTTACATCACATTCTGTATTCCTCTTAACAGGGTTTATACTAACATTGTCCTAGAACGTGTTTTTCTTTATGTTAACAGTCTCCTAGATGACCCATTTGCTCACCAATTTGGTGCATATTTGCTTTCCTTTTCTTAAGTAGGTGGCCACCTTTAGAGTTTTTACATTACTGGAGTGTAGGGTAGCCAAATATTGCAATATACTGTAGATCCCAACTGAGGGGTAGAGGGGGAAAGGGGCCCATGCAAAAATAATAGGAATAATGTTCCCAAACGTTGATGTGCACTGCTTTGTGACAAACACTCACACAGAAAAATACACCTTTTGTTTTAATAATATTGTAAATCAGCAGGAACCACCAATGTTCTGAACTGCAATTGTAAGAAAGAAACAATACTCCTTAATACACAAAAAAATCAATTAGGGGTATATCGGGTACAAAACACATTAATCACAAAAAGTATGGCAATTCTAGCTTTAAGATGGTGGTTCTCCTCTGTGGTTGATGGGTGATTCCTGGTCTTACACCTTGGTCACAGGCAAGCATTGGAAGTCAAGCAGACATCAACTGAGTTAGCGCACAGGTGTGGTGCGGCTGCATTATTTCTCAGAGCATTGGGTACTGAGGAAATTGAAAAATAAGTACTCCCTCAATAGATGATCAGATTCAAGATGGTGGAGGTACTTTTAGAGATGGTGACTGAAGTCTAGGGAGATGGAACAGCAAGGCCCTGGGGCTTGAGCTTAATTAGATGCCTCATCAGACTAACAACTCACTGTCTTTCCTATGGCAGTGAGATGGCACAGGACTGGCGTAGGCACAATTTTAGTGGAAGTTCCTGCACCTCACTCCCACCTTCATTTGTTTCTCCCACTCGGCCCCGGGGACAGAGACACAGATGTACAAAGCCAGACTGGGGGATCAAAGGCCAAAATTAAGACCTGAGCAACCACATATGTACCATTGTTGATGGATAAAAATCCATACGGTTGGTACTAACCCAACTGAAGACCGAAAAGGGGCCAACTCAGAGATTTTCTCTGAATTGTCTTCCTTCCGTGGACAGGTTTTGAGTGTCTCATTTGAAAACAGTAAGGAAACCATTGAGACAGTCAGCATGGAACAGAGGGCCTAGGACTCCACACAGGTAAAGGGCTGGATCATCGCTGACCACTTTTTTTCAGAACACTCTTTCTCTACAACCTGTCCTGCATGACTGAAGGAAGCAGATACTGACAGCCTATGATGTTACATTGAAGAAGGCTGAGTTGGCACTGTTGAGCCAAATAAAGAAGCTTGATTTGGTTAAAGAGCTAAGAGATGGATCACCCAATAGCTCAGAATACCTGTCCACTGCCCTGGCAGCTACTGTATATCTGGAGAATCAGGTAAAATCAGGTAAAGTACCTACATAATTTGCACGTATCCCAGACTCTGAATTACAAGCTGGCTCCCAAGTGAGTATGTATTTGATCTCCCAGAATGCCTTGATTTCTTCTTCCATTAGTAACTTTTACTGAATCCTGAGGAACCTCCGTTGCAATTGAAAAGAAAATAGGATACTAATCACAACCACAGAGAAGGGAGACAAATCCAGGGTTAATGGTCTGGGCGACACTGGAGAGTGATAAGGCTCAAGAGAAAAATTCTGAAGATTACAACAACCAACAACGAGTGACACCATCGAGGTCAGCACATGCCTCTGTTTACAGATGTGGGCCGAATGACTGTCCCACAAAGGCACAACAAGTCAGAATTGCAGAAGAATGTTGTAAATTCTAGAGGCTGCAGCCTCCGTTGTAGTTCCAGCTAGACAGTGTTATGGTGGGTACAAAACATCTGCACATATAAAGTTAGAAGCTGCAAAACCGTTTATTCACAATTTTAACCAGTCTGTCGAAGACGAGTGAGAACATTTGGAAACACCATGCTGACCTATTGTGTTTGTTTACAAACTGTTACTGTTTCTTATGTTTGCTTATCACAAGTGTGGGGGGAGTAGCGATTCCCACTAAAGGGATAGATAATCTTGAGGATTCTTGTGTAACTTCTTTCCGCTGACTTCAGTGGGAAGTGGAGATTTGTCAATTTTCTACTAAGTGCCTTCAGTTGTTAGGCAGTTTGCCCTACTTCAATAGTCCCCAGCTGAGCTGGACCGCCTACACCTAGAGAAAATCACAGGCATCTTAAAGATCATCTAGATCACCCCTCGCTCTGCTCACCCGCCTCTTCATGAACATGTGCTAGTTATGGGTGTGAACAGAATTCACACAGAAATTCATCTACCTCGTTGTATCTCCCAAACTTCACATTGTTATTTTCCTTTCCTAGATATAGCCTTTCTTTATTATTCCTCCCCCAAACCTTGGGTTTTCAGACTATTATCCATCATTCAGCTTTCACCGTTCCATCAATCCATCCACCCACCCATTCAACCTTTCACCCATCCACCCTTTCATCCATACACCCTTTCATCCATACTGTCACCCATCCTTCCCTTTCACCCAGTCACCTAGTCATGCATCCTTTCACCTGCCACACTCTCCTCCATTTTTTCACCCATCTACCCATTCAACCTCACATGTATACTTTCACCCATTCACCTTCCCACATACCCTTTCACCCCTTCACCATCCCACTGATCATTTCACCCATTCACTCTCCCACACAGCTTCACCCATCCATCCTTTCATTCATCCACCCACACATCCTTTCACTCACTCATCCAGGCACCCCTTCAATCACTTATCCAGGTATCCTTTCACTCATCCACACATTGCTTCACCCACCCTTCCTTTTACAATTCCATTAGTTTACTCCCTTTTCTATCAGCCCATCTTTCTTCCGTGAAAATTATAAGCTTTTGTCTGCCGGGCTGCAGACAGAAGAGACCCCTAAGGAACTCCATAGCACCTGTAGCTGTTAAAGAAGGGGGTGGGGGGTCCTAATGCCATTGACTGTCACCCAGATAAAACGTCAGTCTGGGAGTACCAACACAATTGCCCAGTCAGCTAGAATCCAGGCCCAGTCATTAGTGAACAATCTGAACTCAGTACACCTTTCCAGAAGGATGAACCCATATTTTCCAAATACTTATCATCAACTACAGGTACACTTTATCATATCTTTATTTTTTCTTTCTCTCTCTCTCTCTCTCTCGCCCCTGAACCCAACAACTCCACATCGAAATCTCCACCATCTCAGAGGTGAGTCTACCTGATCCAAAGTCCAGAACACATACTGTTTATTACCTTCAATGACTCACAACTTGACTGGGTGTAAAATCCATGACCACTCTCCCACGTCTAGTAAAGACAACCACACTAGCTTCACCTGTCTCCTTTAAGTGGCACTGCTGGCTGACATCAGGACAGAAAGTATCTCCAAGTAGGACTTTCTCCCCTTTTTTCTTCTCTCTATTAAGGACATGTTCTTAGTCAACTCCGAAGCATAACTGTGGGAGCATACCTTCCTTCTCAAGTAGTCCTCAGCCTTGACTTAACCCGGTAGCAATCAACAGTTTTAATTTGCATGAGTCGTCAGCCCAAAGAGCTCTTCAAATCTGCCCAACATATAGCTCCAGAACTGATCCCTCAAGCCCTTCAGCTACCTCATGATCTGAACCCAGAACCCACCTCAGATATAATTTGCTTTTGCCCTGAGCGCTTCACATTCGGTTATCACCTTATGATACAGTTCACTTCTTTAATCTGCGCCTCATAAGCCAAAATTAAATACCCAGTCTATTTTTGCTTCATTTTTCCATCCATGTTGTTTACGATGGCCTCCAGTTTCAGCAAACCTTGTTTATCCTTAATAGTTGTCTATTATGCCTCTGCTCTTGTTCTCTCTATATTCAGCAGCATCCATAATAACACTTCCATAGAGGGTGATGGAGGACTAGGCAATACAGTTCTTGAGGGGACCATTCCACTGCATTAACATACAAAAAGCTGGAGCCTACACCCCTCTGCTGTTTCTTGGGACTTAGCAACACTGCTGAAACCAAAATCTACTAAGGATTCTTAAGAAAACGATGAGTTACCTCAGTCCGTTACAATCCAACAGAAATATAAACCAAGAGTTATATGTGGAACTTTTCCTTGTACCTCAGAACTACAGAGGAAGAAAAAACAGACAGCAAACACTACAGAGCCTGGCCTAATCCACTATTATTCAGCTATTCTCACCCCAGATCCTCTCTCCTACTCCCTCAATGTCAGATGTAAAAAAAAACAAAATTTTAAACATGATACTCAGCCTAATAAGTGGTCCTTTTGACATTAAATGGCTCCAGGGCACCCGTTCAGCCACTCTCAAAGTCACCTATTGAGCTGACTCCCACCCGTACAGTTAGCGTTGTGGTATATCCAGCCCAATTTGTTTCCCCTACCAAAGAGCATGCAGCTAGAAATCCGTCAAGAAATGCAGAGACTAATAAGCTCAACTGAGCCCTGACCACTGTCCTAGATGGACAAGGGGCATCAGCAATACCAACTTTCTGGGAACCTGATATCAGGAAGGGCCTTGATAGTGCTTTCAAAGGCATGGTGAGTTTCTGCAACTCTTCTTCTCTCAGGATTAGTCACAAAGGGCCAACCTGGGCTAGTACACAACAGGGACCTCCATCTTACTCCACCTCATGTCCCTGTTTACATCTTTTGAGGATGTCTCTAAATCTCGATTACAGATTTGTATTCACTGTGAATCTTTTATTATATACATCATCCAATTAATTATAGAACATGGTATAATGTAACAGTACCTCAGAGTTGTATGGTACTTAAAAGGACAATAATCCTTTGAAATAAGTTCTGCGGTTCCCAACTGGGCAAAAAACTTGCAGAACTGTTGCACCGAAGTAAACTACTGCTATGTATTACTGGGTGGAGGCACCAGATTTCTCTAATGTGCCGGCTCAGAATGACTTACGACTGTTTATATGTCTACATTTGAAAACTCAATAAAAACTATTGTTATAAAAATATCCATTGAAATAAGGATTCTATAAAAGTATTATTCTGTAAGCATAACAAGCAATAGGCATACTCCTGGTAATGATACTATAGTGATTTATTTTTTAAGGCAGTTCTACCACTGATTGGTCAGACAGTTTATTTTTTTCCTTGTCGATTATTTTCCTCATCTACTGCAGTGCTAGAGCCCAGGTGGTCAGTATGAAAGTGCCTTGCATATTACTGACAACCCAAGGTAGTGGACAATAAAACTTGCAACATATACATCAAGTAAATCAACTTTGAATACAGCACTCTATCGGGTCTGGTTCGTTATCGCAGCTAGGCAGACTAGCTAGAGAAAACAAAGGGTCAGGAAATATTGTAGAGTAATCTTCTCATGGAAAATGAGTAATTGCCCAATGCTGATCCATATAATTGGTAAGCTGAAAGTAGAGGTTGTTTTGCACGTATGTTGTTCAACACCCACTAGATCTTCGCACGGAAACTTGAATTCTTTTTAGAAACCCTTTTTCTCCCCATTGTTAATATAATGTTGTGCACCTCTCCTCTGTACTCAGTCCAGAGCTGGAAAACAGGAGCAGAGCCATCTAGTACTGAAGAGTTTTAATTATCAGAAACATATCCCGCCACCTTTGTGAGCACCTACTTTCATAACCGTCACTGCGGGTCCTGGGTCCACCTGTTCGCCTGACGCACATCTTGTGTGCAATGAGCATTACAAAAGCTATAAGTATCCAGAATATTTTCTCAGAAAAGATAGACTATATTTTAGGACATTTCTAACCTTTCTGTGAACACACACCATGCATCAATTTTCCGAGTACAATGGCAGGCTCCACTTTGTCAATCCTTATTAGTTATTCCACAGTCAGGCGTAAAATTAGTTTGAGGCAGAGATACATTTGTGTGCTAGTTTTCATTTTATCAGCTCTCTTTGCTGTCTAGTATGGTAATATGTTCTAGATACTCTGAAAAATCCCACAAGCATAATCATGCTTTAACATCGTAGCTAATCGAGGAGACCCGGCAAGCACTAGAGGTGGAGGGTTGCAGAGCATAAGAAGATGGCTGACAAAATCCTTGACTCACAATATGAACTAGGTTAACTGTTTTACTGATAAGTCTGGGAAATAAACAATGTTAAGCCGTTAGAGCAAAGACTCTACAAAGTCCAGCTTTAGAAGAGTAGCCTCTGCAGTGCTCCACAAGATATTCTCGTGTCCTCTTGTCAGAATTCAAATATTATAAAGATCGTGTTAGTTATATTAAAAGTGGAAACAAATCCACTTCATGTTTCTTTGCAAAGGCACACAAATCCAAGTAGGGCAATTTAAACTGTTGTGACTTAAGACATTTAAAAGTATGTTTTGTGGTGTGGATGTACTGGAGTAGAGTTTAATAAATTAGCGGTAGGTGGAGTGACGGCATTTTTATTTCGTTATAGTTCTTTTGCTTTGCATATATAAAAGTTTTAAGGGTATCCACCCAGTGTGTCACTTGCAACATAATTAGGCCACCGTCTCTGTAATTACATCCACATTTTTGTAGTGGTGCATTAATTATGACTATTTCTAGCTAGAAAACCTGCTGAGCACCTATGTTTTGTACTATTTAGACCGCCGTCTTAATTTGCATACAACTAACAGTAAATTAGGAACATGTAAATGTGGATGCTTGTAGTGACAGTAAATAGCAAAAAACACATATGCAGCATATATGAAGTCATCAAGCAAAAAACTAAAGATAAAAGGCGTGAAGGAAAGGAACCAAAAAAAAAAAACACCCCCTGTCAGGACAGGAACAGACTGCTTAAAATTGCTGAGAAATGTCAAGGAAATCACTGGGCGTGAAACAAGACAAATACAGCAAGAATGTGCTTGGGAAAAGGGTAGCAGATGATAAGCAAAAACGAATAACCTAATACCAAAGGAAGCGTCTGGGGAGGAGGCAACGGCAGAAAATAACAGTGAGAGCAAATGGGCCACAAGTATAAGGCACTCTGGGCGCTGTGGTCCATTACGGGCCCCCCTGCACTCTCCAGGGTCCAAACTGGGATGACATGGTGAGCTAAAGAATTAATGGATTAAACCCAGATCTGTGACTGGGGGTGAATGTTTGAATTGGTTCCGCATTCCGTCCATCATTTGTGTGCCAGAATTCAGCATATACTCCAACATGACAATGGGGCTTTTACTGCAGTAGGATAAAAAATACAATACTTCCTTTTACTGTATATTCCAATGAGTAAACTAATTCACTCTATAAAGACTGTATTTAAGTACATGACGTGATATGGTGTGCGATGCAAATAACAGAACCCAATTCAGGTGCCGGAGAAAATGATGCAATTGAAAAATAAAGTAGCAAGGTTTCACCGGTCTGTGCAAATCCAGATACTAGATCCTCGGGAGATTTAGGACGAGCAAAAATCATAGAAAATAAGATATTCATTTGCTACCGCAAAGGTGCAAGGATTTTCCACACCACAGGTAAAACTGCATCTTGACATTCTTTGCACTCCTCACAGAAGCAGCATCTCAGAGCATCACCTTTTCACTGCCAATGCAGATCTATTGGCTTTGCAAATGCTTTTTGCCAATGCTGTTTATTTTCAGTAAGAAGAGGAAAAACTTGTTTTCTGCTGATGCTATGCAGCATCTGAAAGAAAAAAATAAGATTTGCAAAGACTGCAATTAGAGGGTCAAGGGATCAACTGAGGAGTAGGGGAGGGGAAATGGGAGGAACTTCAACACAGGGAGTGGCAGGGTGGGGAGCAAGGGAGAAGCTTGGGGCAAGAAGGAAGGGGAATAATAAAAAAAAAAAAGCAAATGAAAAGCTTCCTTTCGTGGGGAGCAACAAGAAAGCTCAGGATGAGGCTGCACCTCAGAGCATGTAGGGGGTATTGGAGGAGCAGCACACAGGGGAGAGAGCATAAAGACACGCACTCCTGCTGGAGTGCCAAAAGAAAAAGAAAAAAAAAGTATTTCCCCAAATGCAAGCAAGGGAAGGATAAATTTCGTCCAATCATACACAATAAACAAGAAATGTTCCAGAGATGCAACAAAGAAAGAATAGGGAATACAAAGTAGGGAAATTAAACAGACAAACGTATCTCAGCAAGAGTAAGGAGCTGATTTAAAGCATTCTCTATGTATACATGTTTCTGTTTAAGTGGCAATACATCTGACGCCTGAGAGACCTAAAAAGGGCCATAGGTCATCCCAGATGCAATTTTATGTCTACCCCCATCGGTGGTAGCGTAAAGCAGCTGCTTGGCCTTTCCTTATAGTAGCTCAAGCCCTCATTTTTTGCCAAAATATAGACACAAAAGCTTCCAGACTGCAAGCCTTCCCCACATGCAGGCAACTACAGAATCCCTTACCACTGGGTACACTCTTTCCATATTTTACTGCGTATGGGACTAACTAAATGAAGGACACAAGTTCAGAGGATTTACTGCTGGGTGTGGTAAACAGCAGAGATGACAAACTATGAAGGTAACATTACAAAATAAAATGATGGACGGAGTGTTGAAACTTTTCAAACCCTCACCCCCAATCACAGATCTGGGGTTAATCCATCATTATTTTGCTCGCCACATCACCTCAGCCTGGCTGATGAGGGGTGATATCCTGAAACTGGTTCCAGGATGCTTGTTTCCAGTCAAGGCAGGACCTGACCTGGCGGTTCAGGCAAGACTGTTTTCATGAGGAGCAGAGACAAGACTGATTTGCACATGGCTAGGTCCACACTGGGGTAGCATGAAGAACAAAAGAATGATGGATTAAACCCAGATCTGTGACTGGGCGTGAGTGTTTGAAAAGTTTCACCACTCCGCCCACCATCCTTTTGGTGTTGCTAAAGTTGCCCTAAGTGTTAGGAGAGGCCCAGACTTGGGTCCCTTGCTTACTGTGCCACTGGATTCAAGCTAGCCTAGCTGATGAGGGGTGATATTCCAAAACTGGTCCCAGGATGCTTGTTACCAGTGCAGGGAGGACCTGGCCTGGCAGTTCTGGCAGGACTGTTCCCATGAGGAGCAGGGTCAAGAATGATTTGCATATGACTGGTTCCAAACTGGGGTGGCCTGGTGAGCAAAAGAACAATGGATTTACCCAGATATGTGACTGGGAATGAGCATTTGAAAAGTTTCAGCACTCCATCCATCTTGCTTTTGTGTTGCTAAACTATGAAGGTATATTGAGAAACAAGAGAGGAAATGCCCCTCAATGAGGATGTTGTTCTCGCCACAGAATCCTATCATCTGATGTGCCAACACAGTTAGAGCAGCTGTGGCACATATCCACGGGGAAAGCAGGTGTTGCAAAACTGCAAGCCTAAATCGAGTTCTGGCAGTGGTGGAACTGATTCAATGCAGCAGTAATTCTTGCTGTCCATGTGCAGACAACCATGTCCCTGCACTGCAGATATCCAGAAAAGGCACAAGACTAGGGATCACTACTGCTGTAGCATTGCCCACAACCCCATACTCAGGCAAGTTTTAAACAGGATTCTGGGTTAATTTATATCAAGAGTTACAGTACTCATCAATCACAAAGCAATGTAACACTATGGATCGCAACAAGCAAAGGCAATCACAATAAATCTTCTGCTCCTGGTACTATGCGCCCCTTAATCAAGGAAAACATCTGGAACCCCGTTCAAAACCAGTACCAAAGCCAATTTAATAGATTAAGTGTTTTTTATTTTATTTTCCAATAATAAGAAATACTTGAGCATTTGGCTCAAGCCCCTCTTGCCTAAGGAGTGTCAAATGTCTAAGATACCACTAAACAAGAATCCCTTAGCCATTTAGATAGACAAGAGATGCAAAATAGTCACACAATATAAACTAAAGGCTCATCTTGGAGGAAGGATAAGGGCTGCAATCATGAACCAGAGAACATACTAAGCTGGAGACTGTACTGGCCATCTATCTCACTGAGTACTTCCCAGAGAGGGAGGGGAGATAGGGCTGAAGCCACTGAAGACTGGTTTTGGAGTAGCACTAGCGGTTGCAGGTCACTTACTCCAGGTTCGCAGCGGTTTAGTACAGCAGTGCAGCAGGCACAGTGGGGGCGATAACAGAGAGGCAGCGAAAGATGAGGGAGAGGAGAGAAAAAGCTAGAAATTAGGGAAGAGAGAGGATAATAAAGATGGATGAGGAGAGAAACAGGTGACTGGATGGATCGGATGAAAGGAGAGCAGTGCTTAATTTGTAAATAAAAAGTGCTGGTGCCCAAAG
This sequence comes from Pleurodeles waltl, assembly GCF_031143425.1. Classification (NCBI taxonomy): domain Eukaryota; kingdom Metazoa; phylum Chordata; class Amphibia; order Caudata; family Salamandridae; genus Pleurodeles; species Pleurodeles waltl. The sequence continues at coordinate 715,464,500 of NC_090449.1, read as the reverse complement.
CTCTCCTCTGAAACATGCGGTTTCAGCAATTAAATGTGCGAGCACGGAATACTGAGGCAGCGTAATCCTGAAGCCATCTCAAGCCTCGTTAATCCATTTACAGTCACTCTCTGCCCCTTCAGATCACTCTTGCAAGCTTTCTGCTTTCTCCCTTTGTGAAGCTTTTTCATTTACCTCTTCCTCCGTCTTTCCCACCTGTGTCTTTTGCTCACAGTAAATGCGCTTGAGGCAGAAAATAAGTGCTGGCCCTCAGAAATAAGTATTGGGACCCGGCACTGGAAACCACCGGCTCAAATTAAGCACTGAAGGAGAGAGGGAAGGAACAGAATAAGCCAATTTACACCTTTTTGCCAGGCCTGCTTTGGGTTACTAGCTAATGAATGAATGAATATGGATTTGTAGAGCACACAGCTACTCAAAGGAGTGCCCCTTCACTAAGACTGAAAAAGTAAGGCGATCAATTGAGCACTCCTACTAAGATGAAAAAAGATGGGTTTTAAGGGCCTTGCGGAAGGGCATCTCCTGTGAAATGAAATGAAGAGATAGGTAGCTGATTTCACTCGCTATGACTGTAAAGAAGAGGCCTCCGCACCTTCTACATCGAAATCTTGGAATTAGGACACGGGGTAGGCTGAAAGCAGAGTTCTGACAGAAGGACAGTACTTGAGTCTTGAGATCAGATATTGCAGTCCCCAATGATGAAAAGCCAAACGTAACAACAGTGAGAGCTTTTAAACAAATTCTGTCATTAATTCGAAGTCCTGCTCATGTGAAAGAAACAAACGGCAACTAGCCTTCTTCACCTATGCACCCAGGATCTGAAATGACAAGGAGTTGTGAAAATTACATCATGATACAGTGACAATGCACTTTCGCTCTTAGAAATCAGCTACCCCTCCTATTACACGCTAACTGTATCTTTACTTTTGACCCTGTACAGTGCTCCCCTGCCTTTAGCTAGTTTCAGGCTATACAAGTACCACATAAAAACATCAATACAAAGAGTCCGCTCATGGCTTAAAGGCAACTACCAGATGGCATAAGAATTCCCTTAGTGTGCATGGATAATTGTGTCAATATTCTAAATGAGGTATCCCTGGTACAATGGGATTCTCACTGTGTTCTTGATGAGAACAGATGGAGGAGAAATGTACTTCGTAGCGCTTTTGCTTATCTTGTCTTTCCCCTAACTTTGCAATCTGTTGAGTACATTACTACCTTCATGTGCTGCAGTAATGATGGCTCATATGCAAAGTATGGGAAAGCTTGTGTGACAACAGTATGGGCTTAGTGCAAGTCTATATTCTGGGCACCTCTACCTCAAATGTGTTAAATGAAATAATCCTTGCTTGTGCCGAGTACTCAGGTAAGGCCCTTGTTTAGGACAACCACCCTGAGAAAGACTGCTGTCTTGATATTCCTCAACTGCGAATCCTGGATATGGCGTATTCACGCGAATCATATTTCTTTTCAGAGAAAATAACTTGGCCCTCGATATAGCTGAAACATGCGAGTGTCCCTCATGCTATAGTATTCATTTACATATATTAGAAAATGCATCAAGTTTTTTTTTTTAATCTGTTTATTGAACAAGGTGCAAAAACTCGTAACACATTATAATTAGTACAGAAAAATATGCAGCATCTTTGCTTGTATATATTCACCAATATGTTTGAACTCTAGGCTGCGTAATCAACATTATCTTTACTGATATACATGGAAAAAAAAAAAGAAATAAAGCAATGAAAGAACTGAGAGATATATAACTATAGTCACTCTAATTGTATATATGCGTACGTAGTGGCGTTATAAGTAAAGAGGGTAGCATTAAAGCGCATGGGGAGAGGAGGTATGCATCTAATGTGTGTCCAAGCGTTAATAACAGGAGCAAGGTTTGAGTGGGTCCGGCTTGTTTGGATTAGCTTAGCGCGGTGCTCAGTGAGTGCATTAAGGGACATGCTGGTTTTTGTTTTTTTTGTTTTTTTGTTCTTGATTTATGTGTTAATTAATTGTGAGAGTCAAAGCTTTTAGCGTGGAAGTAATGGTGGATCATGGGGGGGAACAGGTCGTCTCTGGTTTCTATTTTTACTACAGAGTTGTCCCATATTTCAACTCCCTCTTGTGGCTGGCCCCTTTGTTGTAGTTGTCTTAATGTGTATGCTTCTGCTTGTGTGCGACTGTGTAAGTCGCGGAGCCAAGCGGAGTAAGGAGGGGTTTGAGGGGCCTTCCAATGTATGGCGATCAAGCGCTTGTATACCACAAATGCTAGATCTATGAATCTGTGTAAGTGTTTATCACCTTTAGGGCGTCGGCGTATTCCCAGTAAGCACGATTCCGGGGAAGGTGTGAGTGTATGGTCAGCGATTTCTGATGTAGTTTCTGTGATTCTCTGCCAGCTTGCATGTATCGAGTGACATTCCCAGACCATATGAAAAAAGCTAGCTGAGTGTGTGGCGCATCTAGGGCATTCTGATTTAGCGCTAGGGTAGATCCTGTTTATGCGGGCTGGGGATAAGTAGGTTTGATGAATGTAGTTAAATTGAGTGTATCTTAATCTGGTGTTCCGAGATACCGTTTTGACTGTGGTGAGGGCAGCTTCCCAAGTTTTTTGGGAGATTGGTGCAGCGAGGGCAGTGTCCCAGCGGGATTTAGCTGGGGATAAGTCTGTTCGGGCGTTTGCTAATAGTGCTTTATATATTGTTGAGATAATGCCTTTGGTTTTACCTATAGTTAGGAGTACTGTTAGTAGGAGGGATTCGTTGGGCTCAATATGATTGCTACCCCAGAGATTGCGTAGAAGTTTGACGATGGCGCCATGTATTAAGAATGCTCCGGCTTGCATCTTCCCAGCAGCCACCTGCTCTGTGAAAGTGGCTGTATAGGAGTTAGAGTACAAGTCTCCCACGTTTAATGTTTTAGTTACACGTATATCATGATGAAGTGATAGGTCCTGTACCTTCGGTATTTGAGATAGAGGTATTGAGGGAGAATAAGGGGGAGATTAGTTCTGCCCTGGATGTATCTTTTCCAGCAGAATTTAGCTACGGCTAGTATTGGAGATCTGTTTAGGGGGTAGGAGGAGCCAGCCAATAGTGTCGTTAGGATTGTTTGTGGTGTAGTTTGTGCGTTCAGCGCTACGTATTCTGGGGAGGTCGTGTTATTGAGCCATGAAGCTATCCATTGCAGTTGAGCAGCTGCATAATATAATTCCAGGTTTGGCATACCTAGTCCACCCTCTACTTGTGGGTGTTGTGTGATTGCTAGCGCTACTCTTCATCTATCTCTGCCCCATAATAGATCAGTCAGGAGGGAGTGTAGTTTTTGGAAGAATGTGCGAGGTAATGACAGCGAGAGGGCCGTGAAATAGTATAGGAAACGCGGCAGGATTAGCATTTTGGCTATGGCAGTCCGGCCCATGGGGGATAGTGGGAGCGAGCTCCAGAATGACATGGAGCCACAGGTAGATCTGATCAGTCGGTCCAAATTACCCTCCTTTAGGTCCGTCATAGAATGATAAACCTGTATGCCTAGATATTTAAAAGTTGAGAGAGACCAAGGGAGTTGGTATTGGGGCAATCTCCTGTGTTGTTCAGTAGGTGTAGGAGCTAGGGGGAAGATGCATGATTTTGATCAGTTTATTCATAATCCGGAGGCCGTGCAAAGCTGTCTAATATTTGCATTATCTCTGCGACAGATGTAGAGTGTTTACGTAGGTATATTAAGGCGTCATCCGCGTATAAAGACACAATGTGGTATGAGTCATATTCTGGAATGCCCCAATTGTGAGCATTACTGCGGAGTTTAATTGCTAATGGTTCCATTGCTATAGCAAATAATAGGGGAGAGAGCGGGCAGCCTTGCCGGGTACCCCTACCTATGGGAAATTCTTCAGAGATAATTTGTCCAGATTTAACTCGGGCTATGGGTTTGTGATATAGTGTCTTAATCCAATTTATGAAGCCACGTTGAAACCCGAATTCCTCCAATGTGCGGTAGAGATAGTCCCAGCTGAGTGTGTCGAAGGCTTTTTCTATGTCCAAAGACATAGCCACTGCCTCCTCCTCGACGGTGCTGTGCATCAAACGAATTAATCTTCTGATGTTTAAGAAAGTATTTCTGCCTGGTATAAATCCAGATTGATCTGGGTGTATTAAGTTCGGTAAATAAGGGAGTAATCTGTTTGCTAGGATCTTCCCTAGGAGTTTACAGTCAGAGTTGAGGAGAGAGAGAGGTCTGTATGATCTGACGTCTAGGGGATCTCGACCTGGTTTTGGGAGCACGACTATTAATGCTTCACGCATGGAATCTGGGAGTTGCTTTCTGTTGTGGGCTTCTTGGAACACCTCAAGGAGGGGTTGCAGAAGGTGCTTGGATTGTGAGTTAAAGTATTCCACTGGCAGACTGTCCGGGCCAGGGGCTTTGTTACGTGCCATTTGAGAAAGGGCCAAACGTAGTTCTTCTATTGTGACTGGGCCGTCTAACATGTCTGTGTTGCTTATTATGTACTGATTTTGGGGGATCATTGTTAATAATGCAGACAGTTGTTGTTTGGAGGGGGAGGTGGAAGGTTGGTATAAAGTGCAGTAATACTTATAAAAGGCTGTATTGATTTCGACCTGCGTGTTAATGTCCAGGCCTGTGTGTAGTTTAATAGCACCTATCGGTGATGACTGCATAGGTTGGCGAACCAAGCAGGCTAACATTTTCCCAGATCTATCCCCCTCTGCGTGTTGTCGTGCCTGATAGTGTCTATAATCGTGTTTACATAGTCTGGTGTCTGCGTCCCTGTAGCTAGTTCTAAGAGCATTCATTCAAATCAAATCAAATCATTAACATTTATAAAGCGCGCTACTCACCCGTGCGGGTCTCAAGGCGCTAGGGGAAAGAGGGGGTTACTGCTGCTCGAAAAGCCAGGTCTTTAGGAGTCTCCAGAAAGCGGAGTGGTCCTGGGTGGTCCTGAGGCTGGTGGGGAGGGAGTTCCAGGTCCTGGCCGCCAGGAAGGAGAAAGATCTCCCACCCGCCGTGGAGCGGCAGATGTGAGGGACGGAAGCGAGTGCGAGGCCAGAGGAACAGAGGAGGCGGGTGGGGACGTAGAAGCTGAGGCGTCGGTTGAGGTATTCCGGTCCCTTGTCGTGGAGGGCTTTGTGTGCGTGGGTGAGAAGTCGAAAGGTGATCCTTTTGCTGACTGGGAGCCAATGCAGGTGTCTCAGGGTTGCAGAGATGTGGCTGTTGCAGGGTACATCGAGGATGAGGCGGGCCGAGGCGTTTTGAATGCGTTGCAGGCGATTTTGGAGTTTGGCTGTGGTTCCAGCGTAGAGGGTGTTGCCGTAGTCCAGGCGGCTTGTGACGAGGGCGTGGGTCACGGTTTTTCTAGTGTCGGCGGGGATCCAGCGGAAGATCTTGCGGAGCATGTGGAGGGTGAGGAAGCAGGCGGAGGACACGGCGTTGACTTGCTTGGTCATGGTGAGAAGAGGGTCCAAGATGAAGCCGAGGTTGTGGGCGTGGTCTGCGGGGGCCGGTGCGGTGCCGAGGGCCGTGGGCCACCAGGAGTCGTCCCAGGCGGACGGGGTGTTGCCGAGGATGAGGACTTCCGTTTTTTCAGAGTTCAGCTTTAGGCGGCTGAGCCTCATCCAATCTGCGACGTCCTTCATACCCTCCTGTAGGTTGGTCTTGGCGCTGGCGGGGTCCTTAGTGAGGGAGAGTATAAGTTGGGTGTCGTCGGCGTAGGAGGTGATGATGATGTCGTGCTTGCGTACGATGTTGGCGAGGGGGCTCATGTAGACATTGAAGAGTGTCGGGCTGAGTGATGAGCCTTGGGGTACGCCGCAGATGATCTCGGTGGGTACTGAGCGAAACGGAGGGAGGTAAACTCTTTGGGAACGGTCTGAGAGGAAGGAGGCGATCCAGTCCAGGGCCTGGCCTTGGATCCCAGTGGAGCGGAGGCGGGTGATTAGGGTGCGGTGACAGACGGTGTCGAAGGCAGCCGAAAGGTCGAGGAGAATGAGGGCGACTGTTTCACCGTTGTCCATCAGGGTTCTGATGTCGTCTGTGACTGAGATGAGGGTGGTTTCCGTGCTGTGGTTGGTTCGGAATCCGGTTTGCGAAGGGTCGAGCAGGTTGTTGTTTTCCAGGAAGGTGGTCAGCTGTTTGTTGACGGGAGGATATATTCATGGAGACCTCCACTTCAGTCTTACGTAGCTTGATTTCAAGCTCTTGTAGCTCTTTCGTAAGTACTCTTGACTCCCACAGTGGCCGCCAGACAGTGGCCCCGAATCACAGCTTTGTGAGCATCCCATTCGATAGTACGCGTTGAGGCGGTATCTTTATTTGATGTGAAGTAATTTGATAAGCATTTGGATATCTCTTCTTGGAAGGGGGGGGATCTGTGAGGGCTTCTGGTTGTAAGCGCCAGGTTGGGATGCAAGCATATATACGTCCCCATAATAATGTGGCGTGTAATGGGTTATAGTCCGAGATGGTGCGGGCGAGATATTTGGACGTGTTTATTTTATGTAGTATGTCAGGTGTAGCGAATAACATATCTATTCTGGTGTGGAGTTTATGTACTGATGAATAGTAGGAGTATTCGCGGTGCGTGGGGTGTCCCGCTCTCCAAATTTCTTTCAGGCCGTTATTAGCGGCCCATTCTACTAGGTCGGTGGAAGTACGTCTGGCTGGGGCAGAGGATAATGGGGGAGTTGATCGGTCCATATGTATATCTAGTACTGAGTTAAAATCACCGCCCCATATGCTGGCCTTGGATGGGTCTCTGAGTTTGCTGTTGTTGAGCACCCACAGAAACTCCTGTTGCCCTGTATTAGGGGTATATAGAGCGATTAATGCTAAGGGATAACCGTCTAGGACCCCTTCTAGTATTACATATCGTCCGTGCGGGTCGTTCTGCTTTCGGGACACTACGAATGGGACCCCTGGTGCTACCCAGATCAACACCCCACATGCAAAGGTCGAAAAGGTAGTGCCATATAATTGTCCCCGCCAATTTGTACTTAGGCTTTCTAGTGAGGACCCATTAAGGTGAGTCTCTTGTAGCATTGCGATGTGTATCTGATGCCGTCTGAGGTACGCATGAATCCGTTGCCGTTTGCGTGAGGAAGCCATGCCTCTGATGTTCCATGTGATTATTTGGTATTGTGGGGTGTTATGTTGAGATTGAGGGGTCATGATGTGTGCACTGTTTTATTGAGCTTGGTAGATGTGCTGCCCATGAGTTATGCATACCCGTGATTTCCTCGCTGTACTTTATGGGTAGACAATAGCCGACTATGGCATTGCCTACTATGTATATGTAAGGAGTACAATTGTAACGCCAGTTACTGTGATCGTGAACTACATTTCGTGTCCGAAGTGGATCTAGTTTGGTGACATAATAAACATTAACTATATAAAACATAAACTGTGCATACAACACGGCAGTCGGAAGGCCAGTGTCTGCCATCTTGGAGAACCAGTCCGTATGGAGCAGGGGGTGCTTCAGGTGCCTATGCTCGAGTCTGTAGGGCTCCCGGCCCATAGTACTCTCGTTCCTCGTGCGTCCGCAAGGGGGTCTCCGGCGGCTACAGGGCTGTGGTTTAGGATAATAATAAGGCTTGGGTGTACGCCGCTCGTGTCCGAACAACCAAGCAGGACAGTCAGATTTCACAGGGAAGGAGCATGTCCCAGGTTGTGGAGTTGGTCTAGGCCTGCCTGATTAGCAAATGTCGTCTGCGGCGTAAGGTTAGGGCCGCGGTTGGAGTCTGTGGAGTCATATTGTGCGTCATGATCGAGCTCTGCTTCGTTTTGGGTAGATAGAGAAGTTGGGGATGTGTTTACAAAACGCGTTGTGGCCTGCAGTAGTGAGGAGCGCTCTGCTTGAGCCTGTTCGGGTGAGGGTTTAGCGTCTTGTTTTCTGCGGGGTTTGCGCCTAGACTTTGGGGATGACCATTTTTCCACTGAGTTACTTTGGTTTGTCTGGTCGGCAAGGCCTTTGGCGTGCAGCCAGGTCCAAGTGTTCACGCAGTCTTTCTTTTACCCTAAAGAAGGAGTTATGTTTCTTTTGTACATCCGCAGTGAAGTCCGGGTAAGCCGTGATCTCTGCATTTTCGTACCTTACTGGGCCTGATTTTCGGAACAATTGCAGGATGAGGTCTCTATTGCGGTAGTTAAGGAATCTTGCAATGAGCGGGCGAGGCGGAGCGCCCGGAGGGGGGGTCTTCCAGGCACCCTGTGTGCACGCTCCACAGAGAAGAATTTTGGGATCTCATTTTGTAGTATTGTGCCCATTAGCCATTGTTCCATGAATAATTCTGTGCTGGGGCCTTCAGCCCGTTCCGGGAATCCCACGAAGCGAATATTGTTCCGTTGTGATCTGCCCTCAGCATCCTCAGCCCTGCGCTTCAGGGCTTCGACCTCTGTTGTTACTGTCGTCAATTGCAATTGGAGGTCCTTTATCGATGGTGCTGTCCGTGATGCGTCCTCTTCCAGCGTTGTTACTCTTTCCGCAAGGGCATGTTGGTCCGTGCGAAGGAGATTGACATCTTCCGTGACCGATCCTATTTTTGCTTCTAGTGTAATTCTGGTGTCTAGGATGGCTTGCAGTATTTTCTCGAATGCGTTGTATGAGTTTGTAGTGTTACCTCCAGCTTCTGTAGTGCTTGGTATGTAACCGAGGGTTCCGGAGGTGGAGACGATTCGTCTGCATTCATGTTTCCTGGTGGTGCCCGTGGGGTCTTTGGCTTGCCCATTCGTAGTCTTAGTTGGGCTCGGGTTTATTAAGTAAAGCAATCGTATTGTCTGCAAGACAGTCTGGGGACTTTATTGATTATGTTAACCAGTGGTATCTGGCGCAGTTGCGCACTGAGGGCGACGATCAAAGGTTGTAGTATGAGGTTGATATAAATATGCGAGCCATTAGTTTTGCAAGAGTGAGGGCAGTGTCTCGGTTTACAGGAGCTTGAGCGCAAGGCGAATATTGCTGTTTTCGGGCGATGACTTGTATTTTGGTCAAATACTAGTTAATTCCCTTGTGCCTTGTACATAAGGGACCGACGGGTGCAGTATCCAGGTCTAGCGACAGTGCTGTTAACCTGATGCAGTTGGGCGATGCTTGTACGGTTGGGCAGTTTTGCTTTGTTTTGTAGGGGGCTATTGTTGTAGAGTGCAGCTGGTTGAGGACAATTACTGTGCGCAAAGCAGTTCTACTACGGGGAAAACAATATTGAGGGGCGGCTGTTATGTTTTCCAGTTGCTTATGTGGGGCCTGGACCACTCTGAGGGGCCCTGCGACCCGATCTGTGTCGCCGGAGGGGCACGGAGCGTTACTCTGTAGGGAGTAAGGTGTTTCCAAGCGTTGGTCAGCCTCTCTGTGGAAGCTATATAAGCACCCCGGTCTGTAGGTCGGGTGGGCCGATATTTCTATTGGTTTCTGTGGGCAGGGCTCCCCATTGGGCGTAATGTCCGTTTAACAGGATATTAAAACGGCGTGCTTGCCGTTTGGTGTCACGCGTGTCTGTCGGTGTGGGGGTGGGGTCCCTTGAGCCGAGAAGCCCACTGGTGCAGCACCGCAGTCCACGTCCGTTATATTTGATAGTTGCGGCCCAGCAGCCGGGGAGGCCTCCAAGGCTGCCTCCCTCTGCCGGGCCCTCACCTGTTGTACGGGCCGCGAGCCCGGCTATTCCAGTTCAGAGCCGCGAATGCGCTCGCGGCTCTCGACCGCGCCTCTGCTCCTCCTCCGGCTCCGATTGTTGCACGGAGGTCGCTGGCTTCGTCATTGCGTGCGGCCGGAGTTCCCCACGTAGCGCCCGACCCGGGCATCCGATCCTGCTGTTGTGGTATAGCGAGCCCAGGGGCACTCGAAGCGTATCTTGTGCCGCCGGGGGGGTCCCGATGACTGCGCAAACGGCACCTTCCGTTTTAGGGAGGCGACTTGTGCAGGATTTTGTCGTGGGCCGGGAGCGGAGCTGCGTTTTATGCGACCGCTCCTGCCTCCATGTTGGCCACGCCTCCCAGAAAATGCATCAAGTTAACATAGAATTATGCTTTTGAAATGTAAAAATGACAGCATGTAGTCATTTTATATGTGCACGCATTTAACCCAATGCTGGAAAGCTTGATGGTATTTGAGTTTTATTGAATGTCAACCAAACTAACATGATATCATCATGTAATTTAGATTCTGCATTAACAGAGTATGAGAAAACGATATTGAATTTTGAATGATTTATATTTTAAATATGTACGTAATTTTAGAAAATGTTGTAGTGCACCACACTTATTGAAATGTGCCAGCAATAATAATAAGTTTTGGAGTAATGTAACATGAACATAAATGAAATGCATTTACGTTGAAATTCTAATTTGCATAATGAAATCAATGCTTTATTTGAATGTAGATGTGGTGTTTTAATTCTTGTGTTAGCTTAACTGAGGTTTTATTCAAATTTATGACTGTGCAGAAATTGCAATGTCATTCTGTTTAATATGAACTTTCTTTTAGATTATTTTCTCACAACAAGTTAGCTGGTAATAGAATAATGCATTGTTTAAGGCATAGAGAAATGTGTCATTGTGTCCTTGAAGCAGGAACATACTGGACTATGGACCAAAAGTTTAAACATTTGTTGCAACCTTGCATGGGATCGGGCAGAGAGATGGTGTTCTCATGACATTCATGGGAAAAGAGGGCAGTGTAACTTTTGGAGTCATGTGATCAATTTCGATTGAATTGCAATCCCTTCAATGTAACCTGGAATGATCACTTCGACGAATCGGATTAATGTGGCCCTTCAGATATACTGATGAACATTTGAATTTGAGGCAGTCCTGAGCACAGATTGACAGAAGCAGATGACAAACCCTGTATGCTGAGCCTCTTGGAGAGGACTATTCCTCTCTGCCTCTTCCCTTTGAGATGTCCGGCTAGAGCTTAGAGATTTCCCTTTGTGTCCTATCAGAATACTCCTGACCGAGCTTCTGATATGCTAATGCTCTCACTTTTTACTTATCTTTTCACCCACCTTAGTTAGTTATTGGATGACCGAGCTTTGCTTTTTCCAAATTAATTTTGTCCTTTTTATTTTTTGCCCGCATGTGGTTGTCCCAAAACATGTATCTTCCTAACTTGGTTAGCTGTAGGGTACATCCTCTCTGTTCAGCACTTTGACTTTGTAACTTGAAACTGAACTAATGCTATTTAGAAATGAGCAACACTGATTTTCTAATCGCAGATTCTGTTGCTTATGTTGTATTATTCCGATCGAAAGTCTTGTAATTCTGATGTTGTTTTGTTTGCATTTATTTCGTCGCCTTGGTCAATCCTTGGTGAGTCTTTATTTTTATAATCTTGTCCTTACAACAGTCTACATGACTTTGAACTTGAGTTTGTAAAAAACCCTTAATTTGATTCCTGACTGAAGTTTTCCTTGTGTGGCCACATTGGTCATACCGTGAAATGTATTTGTTTCGTATAAGAAATTGTGCAATGATTCTACCACATCCTTTACTGGGCCCAAAGATCCATAGACCTCAGTGAGCATTTGATTCCCTCCGAGGATGAAAAGTGCTACAGCACCCTAAGGAATATGTTGACCAATATAGATCACAAGTGTGCCAAGATGTGGCAGAACCCCCTATTCCTTCTGAGGTGGGAATGTCGAAGATCTGCAGGTAAACAAATCTCTATTCAGAATTTTGCATTTAATAGGGTGTGAAAAATCATCAAGGATGTTCTAAGGTGCAGCCTTAATGTAAACTCAGAAACCCTGTAGCCTAGAGTGAATCTTTAATCATTGAACACGAGCTAACTCCAGCTGAAATTAAATGTGGTCTTTCAAACTATCTACTTCCCTTTGCTGTCTGGAATGTCATAAGCCATAATACATAATTGAAATGATGGGCTGGCAAAACAATGCATTTGCTGCTAGTAGGCATCAGAAAAGCAAGTGACGCATTTAGGATACCAGGTTCCCACCACGTGAGCTATAATGCCCATTAGTGGACCACTCTCGGGCAACACTTGTTAATCGGGTTTGCCAAGGTATTCTATCCTACATAGTGTAAAGCCATAGAGGTGGTCACACAAGCTGGACCCATTTCTACAGCTCTAGAGTCTCACTACAAAGCATAAGCAGGAGCATTTCTGCATGCTTGGATGTATCAAAATACTGCAGCATTGGTGAAAGGCAACACTTACAAATCAATGTGATACAGCTCAATGATCCTATACGAACGTTCTTCCTAAGCACAATCCAAGTCCTACACAAATCATCTATCATTACACCACTCCAGGAGACAAGGGGACACACGTCACACAACCTTTAGCCACCTGGGGCCACTAATCCACAAGGAGAGGTTCAAATGGAGGTTCTGTGACACTCTTAATGATTGGAATAAAAATATGTCCTTTAGAGGTGCTCGACAAGAAATGGGGACAATTGATGCGAAGTATTCTCTGGAATTACCAAGCTGTTTTTGTTATACCTGCTAAAACACGGCAATTGGGGCATGCTAAAGGAGTAAGGATCCACTTTCATCAGCACTTCAAGTCACCTGTACGAAATGGAGGGGCTTCCACACTTGGCAGGGGAGCATGGCATCCCGGTAAGAATTAACATATATATTGTCTTGAACACAATATCTACCACGATAGACAGAGTTTCTTAGGTGATACCTTTGGAACAGACAAATCAGAATAAAGTGACCTATGTCAGTTATATCAAATTCTACTAAACACCTGAGCTTGATTGTGATTTTATTTCCCTAAGCTCCTGACTTGAGCAATGGCTTCGAGTATTCTTCGACAGAACGTTAGGTGATAAGAAGTCCTAATCCTGCTCTGTGGGATTTGATCAACTACCTCTGAGAACACTGGATTCGAGATAGAAGTGGGATAGGTTAGGTACAAGTAAGGTTTGCAGTGCCCAAAGGCAAAGAAGGTTTCCTGGGTGCACATCACTGCAGGGTGAATCAGGCAGCAGCCAATCGGGGCTATCTCTGCTCTGCTCCTCCACAACACTCCACACCTTAAAAGAACAGCCTTGAGGAGCTCCCCGGCATTAAGGTCCTCAGCAATCCTCTACTGGCATGCAATATATCTATACTAAAGGACACAAATTAAGGAGGACCCTGTTACTCACCAGCATCTCCTGCGCAAAGTTGCCCACCTTAATTAATGTGGTTCAGCTTCGAACAACCAGGCTATTCTGATACACGTATGTCAAGTCCCTGACAGAGACCTCTCAACATTCTTGTACGGAAAATACCAATGCTGAATCACGCACCCATTACCAAAATTCTAACCTTTTGGTGTCTTGCAACTAACATAAATCTTCTAGTGTACAAAACCACAACACAAGTTCTACAGGTACGATTTCCACAGGGCACAGACCTTTGATTAAATCGTTTAAAATAAAAAATACATAAAAAAAAAGTCAGTTACCGATTGTTGCCACAATCTGGCAACGAGGAAACTGTGTGTGGACTCTCAGGGATACGTAGGGATGGAAAATCTAGAAATGAAAAACACAGCATAACAGGTGAAAACACGATATGAACATGTGCCCCGGAAGTAAAGAGTCATCACTTAGTAATTCAAGGTCTTCAGCCATGTGTGATGGGGAAGGAGGTCCTCGGACACCACAGACCCCTTTTACTGAGGTTAAACCGGAGCATACCAACATACATTTAGTAACTAAAGCCCTGCAGGGATGGGCTCAGTCACTGGGGACAAGGTGTCGCAATTCAAAGGATAACACTGAAAGGTAAGTAGTCTACAATCATTTAAATGGAGACCTGGAATCAAACATGATTCTCCTTAAAAAGTCCTCCACCTCCTAGGGTACGAGATTTCCTTAATTCTTTCAATCTTTCTATTGAGTTTATCTGCACCTCTTCAGTTATTTCCAATGCTTATTTTGTTTAATAAAAAAAAGTGCAGAAACCTTAAATCTTTCTTAGAAGCAAACCCCTGGTGCTGCCAAATGCTGTACTACCATGTTCCGAGGCTGATCAGGGTTGATTCCGTCTCATGCCGCTTTCTTCTACCACCCTACTCTCCATGCCTCCTTTACTCACTCTTGCGGGTTTTGTTTCATTAATGCTTTACCCTTTGTTGCTGGTTTCTTATAACGCTGTTTCTCCCTCTTCTGCATTTCTGTCTTCTGCTCTTGATCTAAGTCTGATGATGAGTAATAATTTCGGGTTCACAAAAATGCGAGATGGTGCCAACCAGCTGCACAAATTAAGTACTGGGTGTTTCAGAAGTAAATAAGAGATTAAAATCGAAACTGACCTAGGAAAGACAAGGGCAATTTTTAGATTTAACTAAGTACTGGGGAACGTGGCAAGCCAGAGCTGCCTGTTGGAAGAGGGTAGGGACAATTTAAGTATAATGCAAATATTAAGCTTGAAAATAAACGAATTACTCCTCTAAATGCATCGGTACTAAATGAACTAGTTTTACTACTGTAAAAAAAAAAAAAAACAGCAGAACAATGTCTTATTAGTCTCTGCTGCCTCCTACTGCCAGAAGAGAGAATTCGCAGTAGAAATGCCAGCTCAGAAGCAGCAAAGGGAATGTTTCTGAACTTTTCCTAAAAAAATAAATAACATTCGTGATTTTACAGGAAGCAGACTCTTAACCCTATAAGGTGGGAATATGTTCGAATAATGAAACCATCTTTCCTCTCTGACAGGAAGTGATGCTGGCACGTACGCAGGGACGAGTATTGTAAACTGAATAAATGAATTCACATTCTACATTTTGCTATTCAAAAACTTTTTCCCGTAAAGATTATATTTAAAAACACAGGAAGGGAATGTGTCTTCCTGTTTTCATGCCATGTTTGTTTGAATGAGAAGCTTACTGAAAGAAAAAAAAAAAAAAAAATCACACAATGAGTGAAGCTCTGCCCGGACGCTACAACAGAGGATCAACACTATAGGAAATGTTAGTAAATTGGACGGTCTCGGCTTCGACACTTTCACATCCGGTGTTACTCAACAATCCCCCTCCCACAGTCGCGGCTCAGGGTCAGGAAGCTTCCAGAAGGATCTGTGCAAGCCGAGGTCTGGATTCAAGGCAAGAAGTATGTTAACAGCCCTCGGGCTGGACAGCAAATTAATGCCGGCAAAATACTCCAGGTTGTAGAATCTAACCTTAGCCGTAAACTACCCTGTAACAAGGATTAAAGCAACAAGGCATTCATTGCTCTATTTTTTATACCGATTATCTGTTTCCCAGATACCTTCCTCTTCAGTAAACGCGACGGGTGTGACACAAGAAGATACAAAATATTTGACTTTCATCCAGTCACAGTTACTCTAGGTTTTTGCTTTCGAGCTGAAATTTCCATTTCTTGTGCAAAACAATTGAACAGTAATTAAAGACGTATTAAAGAGCAAGCCTATATGGAGCCACGCACCACCAAGGCAGCTCACCTTGAGTTGTCTTGTGGTGCGCTCGGGCTTGAATTCAGAAGACAATGAAAACAATTACATTTCAACTTATTCACAGTTAATAAAAGATACAAATATCCCACTCACATACTACAACTAAAAAAATAAAAAAACAATGTGTGTGTGTGTGTGTGTGTGTGTGTGTGTATACGCACACACACACGAAAAACAACACTCAAATGCCTGCTTATTTTCACAGGGTCATCCCTTTTTTCTCTGTCACACCATGAAGTTGCGTTAAAATCTGTAAAGTTAAAGAGGATCAAAACTGTTTTCACTTGCTAATTTACCACAGTATGCCAAATCTACATGAAATCTGGCGGTTAGGTAGGTAGTCCGATAAACCAGGAGCTAGGACGTCCGGTTTCGTGCAGATCCGAGAAAGAGGGAAAAGTTATGGAGAGTGTCAAATGCTGTGATTTGCTAATAACGTGGCGCTATTTGATGGTTCTGCAAGAAACGGGAGATACCAAACCCGGCCTTAACCTGCTAACAGCATACGCAGTTGGGGTTGGCTGCACCACACAGAGGAAGGGTGCGGAGAATCGATGATCACCCCGAGGGCACATAGCAAGGACTGCGAGCAGCAGATTTTTGCAGCATGTTGAGTTGAGTGCTGAGCCTGGCCTTAGGCCAGGACATGTATTCGACTGTTGCTGCACACATTGGAAGGCCATCCGCTGTGGGGGTTGGTTGCGTGTGGGTATTGGTGAAGGGGCTGGCTGATGCCAGTTAATGCAATGAACCTTTGTGACACACCTCCAAAACATTGCACTGTTAGAGGCTTGGCACAGGGCCAGATGACAATTCCCCCGCGCACTGTTAAGGGGTTCACCACACCAAGTCCTGGGGAGCGTGGAATATAGACACTGAATATGAATGTAGTACTTCAATAAAAACAAACATGAACAGACGAAACATTGATCAATTTAAGTGATGATTAAGAAAGGTTATTATTACCTATCAACATTTATTAGAACTCTACAAATTCACTGACAAAACACAGTTAAACTTGTGGGCCCACTAAAAAACCCAAGGCTTCATGAACTTCACTAGATATGGTATGCCGCACAAACCATACCTTGTTTCCCCTCACTGAGCATGCCCTCACATGACATCACTGTTTACATGCCAAATGAAATGACTGATAATATCACAAATGACAACAATACCATCACAGGCTATTATCACTGTGTGAACAAATAGAATGTTTGTTACAGAATGGGTGTAAATACATAAGCAAACACAAGAACTAATTCAATAATTTGCTACATACGTCTTCGAGAGGTAAAATAAAGAAAAACACTAATTAATACAGAGATAGAGTTTTGAGAGGATATGTGCGTGGAAAACACAAAACGTGTGCAACATGAACCAGCCCTAATGGACTGTGTGTGGTCCACTTGATAAGGGGAATGGTCACCCTAACCCCAAGTTGTGGGCACTACACGCTGTGGTGATGAATTAAGACCACAGAGTTTGTTTATAGGCTGCACTATTGGCATAACATGAACCACACACAGTTGTGCTCACTGTAGCAAAATGCAGACAGGTATACATATTGCCACGTGCCTGGCATTCTTATCTATTACATGCCAGACAAAATCACAGTTCAAGTATTTTGCTTACAGACAGGGCTGGCTTTAGCGCTGGATGCACCCTGTGCGATAGTCTTTTTTGGCGTCCCCCACCCCATGACCACCTCGTCGGATTCTCTCACTATCACCCGGTAAATGTGCCCCTCATCTCTCCATGGCCCCCCTTTTACATACATTCGTTTGTTTTAAAGAGCTTGTAAAGGCTGGCTTTACTAATCCACTCAGCTATCCACACAAAATATAATTCTGTTCTTTGCAGCAGCCATATTAACCCTCTGCGCTACTTCATGGCAAGTCTAAACTGCTGCTAGACAAAACTCCCAGCTCTCTCCCTAGCAGGAC
This sequence comes from Pleurodeles waltl, assembly GCF_031143425.1. Classification (NCBI taxonomy): domain Eukaryota; kingdom Metazoa; phylum Chordata; class Amphibia; order Caudata; family Salamandridae; genus Pleurodeles; species Pleurodeles waltl. The sequence continues at coordinate 715,447,110 of NC_090449.1, read as the reverse complement.
CATTAATCACAAGAGGTATCTTGACATTTTAATTGCATCCTGAAGGTTGGGCGCATAAGGAACTTTTCAGCAGGTGCTTTTAAATCGCAAGTTTAATCTAATTTATCACTAAACACAGCTCCCCCTGAGCCAGCGCTCCCCAATTCAGGTCAGCACCCAGTGCGGCCGCACCGCTCTGAAGCCGGCCCTGCTTACAGATAATGTGACTAAAATATTTGGGGGATGGTCAGACCATCTGCAATTTTGCTGCTGTTCAATTGTGGTAAGTGCTTTATGGTAGAGGTACACTAAGTATAAAGCTTCTCTGAAACTTACATATTAAGTATATCATCCACTGGGAACCTAAAGGTGCTGTAGAGAAGACAAGGTGACAACTGTGGCTTTCACTCAAGTATGTCAAACTGGTGTTGTCTACAAATGGGTGCAAGATGTTTACAAAGGCTACTGTCCAATCTAATCCTGCGGATAGAAGAATAAGTGTGGTGAAACTTAAAACAATGCACATGCCACATCCGTACAAATATACTATTACTCCTGGCAGACGGTAAAGGATAAAACATCTGAAAATGTGCCATATAAAAATTAATCAACTCATATGCTCTAATGGGATTGTGGGAATGTAAAAATCAGACAAATCCTCAACAGTGATGTCCTTTGTGACACCATGTGATTTCCTAAATGATGTTATGGACGATGTTAAGTGGGATGTCATCCAGAATGTAGAGTGTGGGGTCATAAGCAGTGCACAAGTTCGAGTTTACTAGCAGACCAAAGCTGAGATATAGCTGTGGACCAATATGTTATTTAGTGAAAGATGTATGAATAAGTGCACATTAACACATTTACTACTAAAGTGCAAAGGGGTGATTAAATGTTATTACCACAGTAGAGTGAAATTTACATAATAAAAACATGGTTTATTGATGCACACAGATGAACAAATCTGCTACTGTTAAGGTGGCTTATTCAACGTGATTTTACATTACCTCTTGCTAGTTTTCTTTAAACATTTTATTAAAAACATATCACATGGCATAAACCATATATGCATGTGTGAACAGTGTAATATGCTACTTATTACCACTAAATGAGGGAGAGGAGAGGCACCATCCCCTACGACCCACTCACAACTTGGCATCTTACGAGTCATGGCCTTTGCCTACACTCATCAATGGTAATGACATATGACATCCTGCAAGTGTACTATAATTCTACATTCTACAAAATTGTGTACTGCACCTTTGTATCTCCCCACAAATTTAATCAATGTGCTATTAATCATTCAAATAATGGTCCAGCTACACCAACTCATCTTTTGTGCTTAACTGGATAATATCAGATGCTGATTATTCCCCATCGAACAGTGAGAAGTCTAGTTGGTCCGCTGGGACTCGAACCTGCGAGCTTTAGGTTACACAGTAATTATTCACACTTGAAAAAAACTTCATGAAGCAGTCAAAAACAGCATGCAGCTGAATATAAACGCACTACTAGTTATTATCTTTCATGCAGTGATTTTTTGCATCTTAATTTATTGATCTGGCTTTGTCCCTTCACTTAAAAATGTCCCTGTGATGGTATCCACGAATACATTCTTGCTCTGTATCGGTCCTCGATTGCCCATGACTGCAGCAGCGGGACTTGGCAGGAAGCACCTCAGACAGACGGGTAATTTCGAACTGGGCAAGGAAGGCAAAAAGAAGCGGGCAAGAGTGACAGCACAAAGCAGTTCCTGGCATTTAAGGAAATGAATAAAACCCCTTCTGGAAAACTCAGCCGTTAACAAGATTTTTATCAACTGGTCGCTGAGGCAAGAAGTGAAAAACGCTATCAGCCAAGGTTCCGCATTGCCAAAAGCATCCATAATGAAATGTGCGGGCCTCTGTGGCCTGGAGCCCTGTAATGAATAACTAGTTATTAAGCCTTAGTGCCAGATGAGTACCGGAAGCATGTTCTCTGGAAATAACTCAGCCTTATTTCAGCAAGTGGTCAATTTTTAGAATGAAATGTGGTTGTGCGCATGTGATGGTCCAACAACAATCTCGCATCCGCCTACACTTATAAATATATTATAACTTGCATCTAGTAAGACGCTTAACTGCTGATCAGCATAACTATATCTGGTCTTTCCATAAGTTCAAATGCATAAATAGTAAAAATGGGTTTTCTCCACAAATTCTGTTTGGGAGTCCGGAACGCCCTCTCCCAGACTAACAGGTGGGGAAACAAAGACATTAGATCGGTCTAATCGAAGAAATAATGGGAAAGGGCTTTGTTTACAGAAATTCAAATTCATTACTGCGAAACAAACAACTTGGTTCACCAGACTGTACACCCGCTGTCGAGCTGCCGCCGCCTGACATCCTGTCTTATCTGCCAAATTGCTCATTAGGTTTGGCAATTTTCACCTGCGCCTCCAGTTTATATTTCAGCAGGGAATACACGTCAGTCTGCCTGAACAATCATCCGCCGTGGACTCCCGGTCTCCGTAGAAGGGCGGCAAAATCTCACAGAGACACAAAAATGTCAGCTCCACAGATGAAACGGCAGGAAATCTAGCCAAGGCAACGTTAAATTTAAACGCATCAAATCAAAACACTGATTAGAGGAAGGAGGAAATAGTGTACAGTGGTGCTACCCTACCCAAAATAACCTGCGCCTGGGGGGCTGGGGGGCTGGGGGGCGGGGAGGCGGCGGGGCAACTCAATAACGACTCAATTCGGCGCCTTCACTGGAGCTTAACCAGAAATTTCCAGGATATGTTTTTTTTGCAATTCCATAAAATGTTCATGATGAGTATACCTGGGGTGACTTCAGACCACTATATCACCTCGCGTACATATAGGTAGTGGTCAACATTACAAACTGAGCACACACTCACATTGAGCACACACTCAAATTAGAAACAACTAAGGCAACTGTAAACCTTGCCCAACATGCCCTTGTTGTGTGTGGGTGGAAACCATTATGGCTGTTGTAGTTACCAATAGGTTCAGCTTAGAAAAATAGCAAAATGTAGCTATGTCAAAGTTCTATTAACGACCGCCATCAATTTAGCGCAAAGAGGCAACAGTACTAAACGTGTATCTTGCCCATCACTATAAATTCAAGGCAAAACAACATATCAGATTTTTCCTAAGTTGCTTATAAAACATAGATATTTGTATCAGCTTGATAACAAGGGCAAAAAAATCAGTTTGTCAGTATTACTATAAAATATGGAGGAACGTAGATAGCCCCTTTAGATGACTGGATAGTTAAAAATGCAGGGGTTGAGATTTGAAAGCTTTCCTGAAGATGGTGCTATTTGGCTGCAAGATACAACAATAACTTTGGTAGCAGAAACGAGTTGTAATTAATAGTAACCTCACAAAGGCGGAGCATTTAGAAAGTGGGTTCGTAAATAGGCACAGTTTCCCTTAGCCAATAAATGAAAAGAGCACCTTGAGAACATTCACTCTACTGATATTGGAATAGTCCTTGACATTGGAATGGTGCCACATAAAATAAAGCTGGTGTTGTATCCCCAGTTCCAAGATTCTGACATAGGTCCACTGACTTAGATATTTTTCGGCCCACCCAAATTGTCTTTTTGTTGCCAAACTCCCTGATTTGTTGAAACTGCCCACAATGAATGTTCTGAGGAGGGAAGTAGGTGTTGTAAGTGACAGGGCCCTCAATCCAATGGACCTTTCAGTCACATTTCAATGTGGTAGGACTGTGCTTGGAAGGAGGCAAAGTCAGGCTTATAAAGTAAATTTCAGCTGTTAAAGACAAAACAGTTACTTCGCATCATCCTCCATTACTAAAAAGCATTCAGTCTCCTAGTGATCATCCTTCAATTTACAACTCTTTGTTGCTTACATCTGCCCTCTGGTAGGTATTAGCTATATGTGGCCACTTAACTCCATATATGTGGATGGCATCTAGATGCAGTTAGAAAGCCTAGCTTCCTAGTATTTCTGCAGATTCTTGTTAATAGAAGCTAGCTAAAAAGATGTCCTCCGAGAGGCTGAAGCTGAATTTCACTAAGACGAGGGTACTACTGACACGTGACGTCCTAAACTTATCAATATATAAACTACAACCACATGCTAAAGCCCAACATGCATTAAAGGGAATCTCAGCTTTTATGATGACTAACGGCTTGCACAGATGGGCATCTTCATAAGCACCCAGTTTTTCAAATAGTTTGTCAAATCTATATCAATCAATACTTACACTGAATGACAGCTGCCAGTACAATCCTCTAATTTTATGAGGACAACAGTGTCCGTCCAAGAATTCAAACCAGCCACATCAAGCAAGCTTGAAACACACATTGGCACCACTGCCTAGAGTTAGTCGTGAAGAGTGCCCCAACCCACTCCAAACTTGGCTACATTTCACTGGAAAATTCCCAAGCAAGTTCAATCTGAAGCACCATTCTTCATCCACAAAGTTTCCAGTATTTATATAGCGCATGGCTACCCAACGGGTATCTCAGCATTGGTAAGACCTGTGTTCTAACTAATCGATAGTCACTAAAATAAATAGGTTGTCAATACTTACCTGAAGGAGATTTCTGATTGCTCTGGTCTAATATGCACCAAGAGCTCATCCCAGAGCTTAGGCGCTAGATATCTAAAGGAGCTGCCACCTCTCCTTGCTTTCCTAATTCTGGGAACCCAGAGGAGGCTTTGACCCTCCGACCGTTGCATCCTTTTGCGGACATAAGGTGTGATTAAGCATTATATTGGCCTTGGCTCTTTCCTATGTGCAGCTTTATGGACCAAGCAAAGGGACTTACATTGAATTCTAATCAGAACTTGCAGCCTATGAAGAGCTGCCAGTGCAGGAGCAGCTAGGTACATTTGGGGATTTAGAAAATAATATGTGGTGCAGCATTCTGTATTATCTGCAATCTGTTAGTAACAAATTTAGGGCTACCTAAGTAAATTGAGTTCACGTAGGATAGGCACGAGTTAATGAGCCCTGGACTCTGCACAGATTAATAGGGAGTCAACTCAGAAATGTTCTTAGTGCACAAAATTCCAAAGCAGCTTGCTGCCAATTTGCTTGCTTGGATTTCCATAGTGAGATTTTCACCAATCCAGAAACCCAAACTCCTCACCAAAGAGGTAGGAAATGGATGCACACCTAACTCATTCAGCCAACTGAGTTCCTTCCACAGGAAGAGATTGTTTCCTATTATCAATACCTCTGTTTTGTCTCCATTTAGTTTTAAATGATTGTTCGACATCCAGCTGGTAACTTGTTTGGGACAGGAATTTAGCTGCTGAGATGTTTCCTTAATACCTGTGGTTAGTGAGATGACATTCTGAGTGTCGTCTTCATATGAAACCAGCACAAACCCATACGTTTGCACAATTTCTGCCAAGGGGCGCACATAAAGATTAAAAAGGGTGTGGCTCAATGAAGATCCGTGGTGCGCCACAATTTAATGTGAAGGTACTGGATGAAAAAGACTCCACCTGTATTTAAAAATTAAGTGCCTTTAAAAAGTCCATCAGCCATCTAAGGGAAGTTCATTTTATTCCTGCCTCCTTCACTCTCTGTATGAGGGTTAGGTGGGATACTATATCAAAGGTGGCACTCAGATCAAGGCTGCTGAGCTGCCTTAAGTCCAAGATAGATTTTAGTTCTTCAGATGTGACCAGGAGAGCAATTTCCATGCTATTTCCTGGTCTGAACCTCATCTGGGTAGGATGTAAATTTGCATGAGCTTCTACGTAACTGGGATGGTGTTTGTTCACATGATTTTCAAGTACCTTACTTACCTCCTGGAGGTAAGATATGGGCCGACAGTTTTCCGTTAGCAGAGGATTCGCTGTGGGCTTTCTCAAAAGAGGTTCACCTGTACATTTACAAAGTACATCTGATGATAGTCGTGCAAAACAGCACTGCGGAGTGTCACCAAACATGGTCTCCACCCCAAGATATCAAGTTTCTCTGTAATTCCACTCTACAAAGGAAACTCAAGGGTGATATAACTTTCTCTACAGGCTCTAGAATTAACCACAGACTAATACATACCCAATATGGCAAGGACTTTCAGGAAGGTCTGCATCGTAATTAATTTAGCAACTTATATTTTTTCCAGGCTACTGAAACCTGCAACCAAGGCCATAAATACATATAACACAAAGCAGATGGCTTTATCTTTGCTTGAATGTAAAGCTGCATTTACTGGATGGGAAGGGTGTACTAAAAGAGGAAATACGCATGGACCCATCACTATGACGTGTCTTGAAAAATCTATGTAAATAATGGTAAATGAATGATACATGCCAGAGCATATATACATTTATCTGATAGTAACCCACATACGAAAGGTCTACCAGCATGAACATGCACTAATGCCCCAAATAAGCTTTCACAGTTTATATTCCGAATCTTTGTTTCCATAAAGTGGCTCTGAAAATGTAATTATATCAAGACCTATATGGGCTGAGAAGGTGGTGGTTGGTCTCAAAGCTGATGGTCATGGGTGGTATGCTTTAAAGATACAAAATACACATTATAAAGAAAAGTTACCCTTTGTTTTTATTTAGCAATACCAGAATTTCTACGGTGCCTTGAAATTCATCATGCAGCCTGGTGAAAGGTTCCCAAACCAGAGGGAACCCAAGGGCAGTCCAGTTTTGGGACCTTCTGGCTCTATTCCAAGCCTGTGTATTCAGACCCATAATACCTTTGTGCTAACAGACCTCAGGGGCATTATATCCCTATTAATATTTTAAGTGTTTCATTATGGCCAATTTGATGTGTGTCGGTCTGTCCCGTGGAACATAAAATAAGGGGACAGCAATGTGCAAATTAGACAAACACATCTTTCAAAAATAGCAAGCTTTTTGTGAAAAAAATCATATACATATATATATATATATATTTATATATATATATATATACATACATATATATTGAAAATGTCACTTACCCAGTGTACATCTGTTCATGGCATTTAGTGCTGCAGATTCACATGCTATGCACAGTCCTGCCAGCTAGTGTTGGGCTCGAAGTGTTAAAAGTTGTTTTTCTTCAAAGAAGTCTTTTTTTCGAGTCACAGGATCGTATGACTCCTCCCTTCGGTGATAGTGCGCATGGGCATCGACTCCTTTGTTAGATTGTTTTCCCACTGAAGGGTGCAGGAAGGAGTGATAGAGTGAAAGAATATAAATGTACAAGTAAATGTAGTAAGTAGATAGGATGTCCATGTAAATGTAAAAAACATATATATATATAGATATATATCTTCATACGTACAAATAAATACTGCAACGACTACAGGCTTCCGGGGAGGATGAAGGGTGCATGTGAATCTGCAGCACTACATGCCACAAACTGATGTACGCTGGGTAAGTGACATTTTCCGTTCTGTGGCAGGGGTAGCTGCAGATACACATACTATGCATAGACTATAAAGCAGTCCTTCTCCCAAAACAGTGGTGGCTAGCCTGCAGGAGTTGAAGTGGTTTAAATTATTGTTTTAAGTACAGCTTGACCAGCACTGGCCTGTTGTTTTGAAAATACATCCACACAGTAATGTTCAGTAAATGTATGTGGAGTGGACCATGTGGCAGCTTTACATATGTCTGTCATTGGTATGTTACCTAAAAAAGCCATGGAAGCACCTTTTGTTCTAGTAGAATGTTGCTTAGGTGTTATTAAAAGTTGTATTTTTGCCTTAATGGAACATGTTTGAATGCATTTAACAATCATCTAGATAATCCTTGTTTAGAGATAGGATTTTCTTTATGTGGTTGCTGAAAAGCAACAAAAAAAAGCTGTTTAGTTTTCCTAAACTCTTTTGTTCTATCAACATAGTACATTAGAGCTCATTTAAGGTCAAGAGTATTAAGAGCTCTTTCAGCAGTTGAGTCTGGCTGTGGGAAGAAGACTTGCAATTCCACTGTTTAGTTAATGTGAAAAGGAGAAACCACATTTGGCAAAACATTTGTATTAGTCTTAAGTACTACTTTATGTTGGTGTACTTGGAAAAAAAGGTTCCTCCAGAGTGAATGCTTGTACTTCAATAACTCTTCTTAATGAAGTAATTGCTACTAAGAAAGCAACTTTCCAAGTCAGAAATTGAAAATCACATGAATGCATGGGCTCAAATGGTGGTCCCATTAGTCTTGTGAGTACAATATTTAGATTCCAAGCAGGAACTTGGTGGAATAGTATGTTTAAGTCCTTCCATAAAGGCTTTAATAACAGGAACTCTAAAGAGAGAGGTATGTTGTATAGTTTATAAGTATGCTGATATGGCAGTGAGATGAATTTTAATAGAGGAGAAAGCTAAATTTGCTTTTTGTAAATGAAGCAGGTAGCATACAATATCTTGTATTGATGCTTTAAGTGTTTCTATATTTTTGGTTTGTCATTAGTAAACAAAACGTTTCCACTTGTTAGCATAGCATTGCCTAGTTATAGGTTTGCATGCTTGTTTCAGAACTTCCATTTATTCCAATGGAAGTTGTAAGTATCTAAATTCTATGACTTCAGGAGCCAAATTGCTAAATTGAGAGCACTGAGATTGGGATTCCTGATTTGATCTTTGTTTTGTGTTAACCAATCCGGTCTGTTTTGGAAGTTTGCAATGAGGTACTACTGACAGATCTAGGAGTGTTGTGTACCAATGTTGCTGTACCCACGTGGGGGCTATGAATATCATGGTAAGAGAGGTGTGACACAGTTTTTTGACCAGAAATGGAATTAGCAGGAGAGGGGGAAAAGCGTAAGCAAATATCCCTGATCGATAGAGCATTGGTCTTGGACAGAGGGTGTGGATGCCTGGATGCGAAGTTTTGGCATTTTGTGTTTTCGCTTGTTACGAGTAGTTCTATTTCTGGTGTTTCCCACATTTGAAAGTACTGTTGTAGTACCTAAGAGTGAATCTCCCATTCGTGAACCTGTTGCTGCTTAGCAGGTCCGGTAGCTGACTGTGTATCCCTGGGATGTATTCTGCTAGCAAGTAAATGTGACTGTGAATTGCCCATTTCCAAATTGTTTGGGCTAGAAGGGACAGTTGAGATGAATGTTTTCCTACTCGTTTCTTCAGATAATACATTGTTTTCATATTGTCTGTTTTTATTAAGACAGTTTTGTGAAGGTGTTGAAAAGTTTTTAGGGCAAGGAACACAGCTAAAAATTCTAAATGGTTTATGCGATAAGTTAACTGTATTGAATTCCATTCCCCTTGTATGGTAAGGTTGTTGAGGTGAGCTCCCCAACCTATCATTGATGCATCTGTTGGTATTGTGGTCTGAGGCACAGAGTCCTGAAATGACCGCGCCCCTTTATTAAATTGTTGTGATTCCAGCATTGAAGAGATGTGTGTGTTTGGCGGTCTACCAACGCTAGATCCTGCAATTGACCCTGTGCTTGAGACTATTGCTGTGAGAGGCACTGTTGTAGTGTTCTCATGTTTAATCTTGCATGCGGTACTATTCCTATGCAGGATGCCATAATTCCCAATAGTTTCACCATAAACCTTACAGTGTAATGTTGATTTGGCTGTATCTGTGATATGAGATTTTGAAAAGCTTGTATCCTTTGTGTATTTGGATATGCTAAGGCTTTCTGGGTATTGAGAATAGCAACTAGGTAAGGTTGAACCTGTGCTGGTTGAAGATGAGATTTTTGGTAATTGATTGTGAACCCTAATGTGTGTAGGGTTTCTATTGTGTATTGAGTGTGTTGCTGACAGTGAATAATATTGCTTGATTATTAGCCAGTCGTCTAGATAAGGAAAGACATGTATGTGTTGTCTTCTTGTGTAAGCTGCTACTACCGCTAGATATTTTGTGAAAACCCTTGGAGCTGTTATAACAAATGGAAGAACTTTGAATTGGTAGTGGTTTCCCGCTATTACAAACCTTAGGTATTTTCGATGAGCTGAAAATATTCATCTTTGTGATCCAATGCAATCATGTAATTTTGTTTTTGCAGTAGTGAATGACGTCCTGCAGAGTTACCATTTGAAAGTGTTCTGACAGGATATATAGATTTAGTGGTCTGCGATCCAGAATGGGTCTAAGAGTGCCATCCTTTTTGGGAATGAGGAAGTCTAGTGAATACACCCCTGTTCCGTGTTGAGATTTTGGAACCAATTCTATTGCTTCTTTTAGTAGTAGCGATTGTACCTCTTGTTTCAACAGACAACCGGTTGTTCTGGGGACAACCTGTGATAACGAGGGGAAATGTTTGGAGGAGTAGAAATGAGTTCTAGGCAGTAACCAGTGGGGATAATTGAAAGTACCCATTGGTCTGTGGTGATATTTTGCCATTGGGATTGGAATTGCTGCAGTCTGCCCCCCACAGGATATGTGTGGGGTTGTGGTATACTGAGGAAGTCACTGTTTTGATGGAGTGGTAACACTATTTGAGACTTGAAATTTGCCTCTGGCTCTGAAGTGTTGACCTCTATAAGAGCCTCTAAATGCTCCTCTTTGGTATAGCTGTTGATTTCTTTGGGTTGTGAAGTAGAAGCGTCTGCAGATTGGGACTTGAAACCTCCTCTAAATTGTTGTTTACGAAAGGAGCTTCTCTAAGGTGTAGTGTATGGAGCTCCCATAGCCTTTGCAGTGTCAGAGTCTTTCTTGAGCTTTTCAATTGTTGTGTCAACCTCAGGACCAAATAGGTGTTTTTTTTTTTTTTTTTTTTTTTTAATCAAATGGCATATTGAGCACTGCTTGTTGGGTTTCTGGTTTGAAACCAGAGGATCTTAACCATGAATGCCTACGTATGGTTATGGCAGCATTTATGCTTCTAGTTGCTGTATCGGCAGCATCAAGAGCAGATCTTATTTGGTTGTTGCTAATTGCCTGACCTTCTTCAACAATTTGTTGAGCCCTTTTTTTTATGTTCTTTTGGCAGGTGTTGTAAGAATTCCTGCATTTCGTCCCAGTGTGCCCTGTCATATCTCACTAGTAGGGCTTGTGAATTGGCAATGCGCCATTGGTTAGCTGCCTGTGTAGCTACCCTCTTACCAGCAGCATCAAACTTCCTGCTTTCTTTGTCAGGAGGAGGGGTATCCCCTGAAGACTGGCTATTGGTCCTTTTCCTACCAGCACTGATGACAACAGAGTCTGGTGGTACCTGTTGCGTGATGTAAGATGGGTCTGTTGGTGCAGGCTTGTATTTTTTGTGTATGCGTGGTGTTAAAATTCTACCCTTACCACGTTCTTTAAATATGTCATCTGCATGTCTGAGCATGCCAGGAAACATTGGCAAACACTGGTATTGTGAGTGGGTGGAGGACAATGTATTGAAAATAAAATCCTCCTCCAAAGGCTCTGCATGCATTTGTATCCCATGGTACGCAGCTGCTCTCGAAATTACCTGTGTATCTTCTGTGCTATCCTCTGGTGGCGAAGGTTTGATAGGATAGAGGTCTGGGTCATTTAGTGGTATGGGATCAGGGTCATACAAATCCCAGGGGTCAACTGTATCACCATGCGAATACGTATTGTGTGGAGTGTGTTGGTGAAGGCAATGGTGGTGGGGTAGCAGGTGGTGGTGAGAAAGAAATTTGTGGCGAATGTACTGGAGAAATTTGTAAAGGTAATGGTTTCTCTTTCCTTTTAAAGATTTTTGCTGGTGGTGGAGCAGTATCAAGATTTTCTTGAAACACCAACTTTTTTAGTTTGTGGAGAAGGTGAAGCAATGATCCTCCCAGTCTCTTTTTGGATATGTATCCTTGTTTGTTTGGGGTCCATGATTTCAAGTATGGGCTGAATATCTAATTCTTCAGAAATATATTCTGATGTTGTAGTCAATTTAGAGGATTGATCATGGAATAATCAAATCGAAAGTCCTTGTTCCTCTGTATAAAAAGATTTTTTCAGCTCCGAAGTGGACAACTTTTTCTTTCCTGAAGATACAGCCTGTTGTTTCGGCTCCGAAGCTGCACGTCGAACTTTCGACTCCGAAGAGTGTGGGTGTCGGCTCAGCTCGGATGTGGAGCTTTTAATAGATTTTCTCGACTCCAGCATCGAAATAGGTTTGGCCTAAGGTCGGTCGCAGACAATTTTCTTTCGGGTGGAACCATGGCTCTCTGGCAGTGGTGCACCCAAGGCCTTAATAGGTCTCTTGGAAGTGGGTATAGGGGCAGTTGTACTCACATGCTGAGCCGCAGTGATCCGTTGGCTGTCTTTGTCCGAGTCTGCTTCAGAGTTGGTGTCCTGGATCAAAACTGCCATCTGTGCCTGTTCTTCTTCTATAGTGTCGGTGTACTCTGTATGTTTCAACGCCATTTCAAGTCTCACACAGTGTCTTCTTCAACCGTAATGACCGACAAGCTTCACAGTCTTCTTCTTGATGCTCGGGAGAGAGAGACAGAGATTACATACCACTTGTTGATCTGTATACGGGAATTTTGTGTGCCATCGAGGACAGAATCAGAATGGAGTCCGATCTATCAGGCTTCGGCATGGTAGGCCTGAACAGGCCAGAGTTGGGCGTGCGTGCCCAAAAGGGTGTTTTCTGGTTTCCGACTGTACTATTGGCTCAATTACAGATGGGAACATGATCGAAACAATACAAACGGTGCAATAGAGTTACTATAAAGATTCCGAATAGAAATTCTCGGAGCGAGAGGAAACACGTCCGGACCCGAAAACGGAAAGAAAACAATCTAACAAAGGAGTCGATGCCCATGCGCACTATCATCGAAGAGAGGAGTCATTCGATCCGGTGACTCAAAAAAAAAGACTTCTTTGAAATAAAACAACTTGTAACATTCCGGTTCCAACACTAGATGGCGGGACAATGCATTGCATGTGTATATGCAACTACACATGCCACCGAACATATATATATATATATATATATATATATATATATATACGCAAATAAGAAAGGATAACTCTGGGTAGTTCCCAAGTTTAGACGGAGAGCAGCTCTGGTAAGGAGCAGCCTGCAACATCAGGGACACTCTATGTTTGCTCATCTGAAATGTCTGTTTTTCTAGCACTTTTTTAAAGCATAGGATTAGCACAGTGTCATCCATGCCAAGCTAGATAGCGACAAAGTCTTTTGCTAATTCCACAGCAAAATCCTTAAGCAAAGGATTGGCACAGTGCCATCCTTCACTGACATAACAAAAGCCTTTCACTACTCCAGGCACAGTATTACAGCTTTGGACTGGTAAAATACCATTCAAGCCAACCTGGAACGAGCAAAATCAACCTGACACGTATTTCCCTATCATTAAAGCTCTTCAGAAAGGTTTATCTTTGCCCAGACACAAGCAAGCACCCAGTATAAGTCAAAACAAAACCCTTTCAGAGTTAGAGTGACACATAAATTATGCAAAGAGAAAAAATAACTCTGGGTTGTTCTCAAGTTTAGGTGGGAAGCATCTCTAGTACGGAGCACCCTGCAACACCAGCAACATTGTAGATTTGCTCACCTCAAATGTCTTTTTCTAGCAAAGTTTTTAAGTATAGAATTAGATAATACCAACAGATAAAGCAGTTACGGTTAGGTGTAAAATGAGGCACAATCTAATATTAAAAAACCCACAAAACTGAAATAAGTCAGTAATAGTACAGTGACCCAGATATAATTTGTGCCCCCATCATGCACTGCTTATGGCCTTATATATTACAGGACGAATTACATATTAAATTATATCACTGATTATATTTAAATAACATTGTTGAAATTACTAATGAGAGCAAACAATTATTCTGCCAGTGTGCTGTAGGCATTATGAAGGAGTAATCAAACAAATAAAACAACAAACTATTTCAAATGCTGGTCTCTCATAAGCTTCTCTATAAGCTTTCAAAAGATGCAAAATGAGTTGGATTCTTCATAACTGAAGGCCTTTAGATGCATCTCATTTTCTTTTTACTTGCATTCACCCAAAGGATGGATGCGGTAGGGCCAGGTCACTTTTAGATAGCTGGTCGCTAAACCTCATTGAACAACAGACCCTTTGGCCAACGTTTCCCACGAACGTCTCAAAGCTCAGAAAGTAGAGTGTTAAAATGTTATGGAGGGGTGGGTGCAGGGCCTGGCCACAGATGAGACTCTGCAGCCAACCCTTCCTGCTTTAAATAGAATAAGTCTGCACGTAAGGGGAAGGGTGGAGGTGGCAACATGTGGATGGTTAGTTGCAGAGTCTGACATACGTTAAACTCCCTGCCCAACCCCAACTGCATACTGGATGAAGAGTCTGGTGTGACACCAGGCCTTGCAGACAACCTTACTGTGTACGTACAAAGTCTGTGCATTGTTGAGATTAGCCGCCTGTGAAGGTGTGAGTGCAGACCCAGGCAATAGGCTAATCCCTGTGTTAAACTTGTCCATGCATGGCTGATGACTGTGAGCAGTGAACATTTGATGCTTGAGGACGGATTGGGTGCATTACCTGCTGCTTATTGTCTGTGGATGAGAGCCAAACAGCTTCCAGGTGCAGATACCTGGTTCTGGAAATCGATCATCTGCTCCCCCAAGGGGCAAGAGCATGTAAATACATTGCTAAGGAGTGAAGTTGCAAACTTGTTGCAGGTCTGCCCCAGTCGTTCCCAGTGTATCCTGGTAATTGCAGGACAACGCAGTCCATAACTTGCACTTTTTTGGAGTTGAAGGACAGATAAATGATAATCATTTATAACAGAAGTTCAAAATACAATTTGTATTTTCCCTTTATTATGGTTTTTTTTTCAAATCCCATTCTTTAACATTCCTTTATGTGTTTAACAGTCACGGCCAACATGTGAATTATCATCTAGACTTTTTCAAGGTTCCAAATAGTCTTGATTTTTTTTTCACCACATAAACTTTTTTGTACTTAATTCTAGTTACAGTTCTTATTCAATGCTGACTGGTGTAATTAGAAATCATGTTCGTACTGTAATAGTGTCCAATAAATACAACTGTATGAAATATAAATATATTACAGCATACACCTACATAGATGACAAAGGTGATGGGACAAACATTCCTTCTGAGTTAGTGACTGCATGTAACTGACAGTATATACTGGTGTTATGCTAATGAACCCGCCAAATGGCCATCTTACTCTTCCCTTTCAACTGAAGTCAACGATCCCTCCTCATAGCACAGAAGGAGAATCCTGATGTGGTAGTTTTATGTAGTTGCAAATGCTGTTCTCAGTTTGTGTGATGCAAGGGCAGCTATTACAAAGTCATACAGATTCCATGACTACTGTGATAATTCTATGTAAAAAAAACATTTCTACTCATGACACAGAGGAATAAAGGACCCCTGACTGATTCTCAGGAGGCCAGGGGGACACTCACCGATGAGTGAGGTGCAACAAATAGATCTCAAGTCAAACCACTAGAGGGTAGCCAAGGTGGCACCTCTGGTGGGTGCTAACAATGCAGTTCATCTGCTCTTGTCACAGATCTAAAGCAGCTCTTCCTTGTGAAATTGGTGATTTTAGTTAAAAGTGTCACAGACTATGCATTGTAGCTCTGTGTAATAATTAAGTATACTGCTTACATGCTGTTGCTCAAATGGCAGCCCATAAAATTGCCTTTGATTGTGCAATGCTGCTGGTGAATTAATCTGAGGACCAAACATTGTCATGTCCTTTTAACAAAGTTCTTGTGAAAATAGAAATCAGTTAATTCCACTGCCCAAACTTTACTTTTTCTACCTTCTCCAAAACCCCTCATTCTGCAGTTAACTCGATCTTTAACTGCACTCGGAGAAGCCACTGAGACTGAGGTGATGTGCTGTTAACAGGTCACTCTGTCTAAATAGTTATTTACTAATGGAATGCACCTTACTTATGTTATTGGCAAACTTCTAGTTCATTCCTCTCCCTCCGGGATTCAGAGCAGGATCATTACAGCAACCATGATCCTCAAAGCCATGTAGACTTTATAAGCCACTTTTCTAAGCGTACAGTGATTAATTTGTGCTGGTGTTTTCAAGTCTAGGGCACAGACTCATTTTTGGGAACAAGCACTTGTATTTAATTCATCATCAGATTTTGACCTGGGGCAAGGGAATGAAAGTCCGAAAAGGGTGAAGAAAAGAGAAAGACAGTAAAGCAGTGGCAAAAGCAGATAGCAAGGATATAAGACCGACAAGGGTGAGATAAAGAGATAGGGAGGGTAGCCTGGTGGAATCAAAATTTGAAAGACTTGGTATTTAGAGTTGTAAAATTGGAGGATGATTGCTTGGAGACTGAATGCATTAAGGAGGGAAGGTTGTTGTGAAAGAAAAGGGGATGGAGAAACACGTTGTATTTGACATCTGAAATGGTACACTACGAGACTGGCTTTCAGTAGCTCGTAGGAAAATCTTTAGGGCCCTGCATTTATTATTTGTATCTATTTTTTGCAAATTAAGCACTGCAAGCACAGGACAAGTGTTGTATCCCACTGTGCCCACCTGCCTACACTTTTAGTTCTTCCCCAATAATCAGGCGTTTTCACTTCTCTTCTTAGATGGACACATTCCTACAAGTGGGAGTCCACCTGCTGATGCACTTGCTCCTTCCTGAAACATTCACGTAAACCAACAAGGCACCTGGAGTTGGAAGCAAATGTCATTCCAAAATCTGCAGCCTTGGCAATGCACCAGTCGAACCTTAAAGCAGCTAGGTGTGAAGTGGCACGAGTCGTTTAACTGAGGACGGGTCCCAATGTGAACACATTTAACGTAAAAAAAATTCATGTTTTTGTCTCAGATGACAGACTTAACCTGTGAATATGAGCGTGAGGGTGTGTGATATACTGTCATCTCACTTGCACTTTATTTGTATGGAGCAAAGCTAGTGATGTTAAAATAACTTAAGTTAAATTACAAAATGGTGTATTCCAGGTGACATTCAAGATGTATCATGGTACCCCTCTACAGAATGGAAGGAAATCATTATGAAACAAGCATTTGCAATGCAATCGGTCTCGCATTTGCTCCAGTTAGGGCTTTTGGAGTTTTAAATTCCTAACTGGACTTTTCTTGCACATAAATTGCAAATGAAAAGTAAAACATTAGTTGACATAAGTGAGCCGATTTAAAGCACCACAGCCACCATGATCATGTGCGTGAAGGAGAGACACAAAAGGAAAAATACGTTTGCTCACACTCAAACATATCGGCAATCGTGCAATTACCCATGTAACAGGGTCAGACTGTAAGGTGGTAACAAAACTTCCCCAAGGAGGGACAAATGTAAAGCATTCACCAATGACGATAAATAATTTTTTAAAGGAAAGCCATGAACAAATCAAATTGATGGGCGTGAGGTGGGCGTGGTTAAAAGCCCACAATACTAACAACAGGTCAAAGCGGTTTCAGGCTCGACCTAAAAAAACGTTTCTGCTGGACCCTTGGCACAGTGTGAACACCAAAAATGAAACTAAAGTGAAGAAAAAAAGATTAAACACCAGTTTAGATCTTTGCATTTTTGCCTTGCAGAGAAGCACAACAGTCGGTGCCAAACATGCAATTAGCCATAAATATGCAATAATTATAGCTATATGCACTCCGTCTTCAATTTAATTAATAGATGTATGGCCTTGTCAAGGTGTAATAACCATGATCGCGTTTACAGCCACGCTGGAGGAGTTTCAGACTTTCACTACTATTTGTTTGCCACAACACAGATCAAAGGCAAATACAAAGAAGCATGCCACTTCAATTTACAAAGATAATTAAAGAAAATCGTTTCGTGGCGGTATATTTAGCAAAAAGTGCAGGTCATTCCAGTGTATCAGTAAACAGGCATTTGGAGAGGATATAGGGCTGCGATTACCCCGAGGATTTCAAATCTGTGTTTTTTTTAAATCAGGTTTGCTTGACTGGATATCCAAAATGTCTAAGGTTAAGTTCCAAAACTGAACAAAAAAGGCCTTGTAAACCCGAACCTCGCTTTCAGTGGGCTCCTTTCAAAGGTATGCTCGGTTGAAACAGCAGCAATAAAAGATTTCTTTCGTTTTCACTTTTTTGTTTGCAAGATTTATTTTTTTTGCGCACGAGAGGACTGGTAATTTAAGTAACTCTAATCATACCACTTTCAATTGTGGAGGTTTCACGTGTCAAGGGCATGTGTAATTCAACTTACTGACCTTGGAGCCTTTGGGAATGTAGTACCATGAGGTCCATCTTATTACTTGTGCAACTCCCACATAATTTCTCAACAGAAGCACAACCTGGTTATCTCAGTTATTAATGCCCAAATTGCGAGTGTGTTCCCCTGATAGCCACCTACCCCACTGTGGACAGACTAAATCAATTTCCCTTAGTACATAGAACAATCACTGACGTAGGTTGGGACTACACCCATTGTAGCTTGAGATGTTCCACTATCAAGCTGTCGCAAACCACTACATTTAATTGTTCTGTTTTGTAGTATCTCTAGGCCTGACCAGAATGGCTCTCGCTCCATACATCTGATGCTTTGTCGTCATCTCTGGACAGTTTGGTTGTAAATAAACCAACAAATAGAGAACTTCCACAGTTAGGAAAACAGCCCTCCCAAATCTGGTACCTTTTGAGTTGTTTTTTTTTTTTCATTTTTGAAAAAAGGACACAAAGAGAAAAAGGATGGATAGAAAATAGACATTGTCACCAGCCGAAGCAACAGCATTACTGTGCTTACTGAAATCTGTCCCTCCCACTTTCTTGCCACATATTCATTTCCATTACTTCTTTTTTACTTTGTGGTAAAAGAAAACAACCCTCATTTTGTACCATTTGGAGAAAGGAATATAGCTATATTATGAAAGCAAAGACCATTAGACAGGATTAGCCTGAACATTGAAATTAAATGTCGACTGCAAGGCAGGAGGCAGAAAAATAAAGCAAGAAGCGAGAAAGGTTAGCCCAAAAAGATTTCAGGAAGCACTCCCCTGAGGTCATTCTGAAATATCTTTCCAACCCCGAATCGAGTATTTTATCTCCTTTCCTTATTTCTGAATTTTTTCACCTTTCTGTCCTCCTTTTACTATCTGTCTTTTTCATGCTATGTTCTTGCTTTCCTTTATTCACTAACCCATCCTTCTTTCAATCTCCCTTTTTCTTCTTTGCTTCACTCATCCACACGTTCATGTTTCTGCCCTTGCTTCTCCCCATCATCTATCCACCATTAAATCCTTCCATCGATAAGTTGCTTCATCTATTCATCCTTCTCTGCATCATGCACTCTTTTCTGCACCCATCCACTTCCTGCCATTTATTCTCTCCATCCATCATTCATCCTCTCTCCGTCATCCATCCACCACACCACCCATTTCCTCATCCATACTTGCATCCATGATTCTCACATTCCTTTTTCTTTTCCTTTCTTTCACACTCTATTATGACATTTGTTTACCTACCACACAACGCCCTCCTACTACTATTCTACAGTGGTATTTATGAATGAATAGTTGTAAAGCGCACAGCCACGACACGAAGTGTCCCATTGCTTTATGAGCTTGAATTCAGAGACTAGCAGTCTATGATCAAAGTAAAGTGATATATAAACAAAAAGTTAATCATTTCAAGTTAATTAGAACTGCTCAGGAGCAAACTTCACCCCCTTCCCCGCTCAAGCAGGAGGTTGATGACGCCCCTGATCTACTGTCAGGACACAGTTAGTTACTGGTTTCCTCATTGTACCCTGCCCCCTCACTGAGTCGAGGTGTCTCACTCATCTACTGAGCCACATCTGTATTTTTGGACATGACAAACATGTTCTTGTGACTAAGTTATCAGCGTGAAACCAAGAGTCCACTAAGTCTGAGAATACCCCCACATCTCTCAGAACTGTGGTTTGACCTAACCAGGGTGGGTTTATTGAGTAGGTAGGGATACCCCCATTCCACATTAATAACCTTATTTCTGACACCCACTATTCAGGGAAGGTCATTCAGCCCAATGCCCTTGTAGGTCTGTAAAATGGCCTGAACCCAGTGATCATTTCTGGAAGGTGATCAGATACAGTGTAAACGACATGAGTGTTCAAGGACCCTAAAGAAATTTAGCTGTGAAGTCCCACCTTTCTGTGTAAACATGCTAGATTATTGTCTGAGATCAAGAGACTTTTGTAGCAAAAATGTGTACTGCAGAGTAGGTGACCATCCGGATTATGTTTCCAACTGATGAGGGGAAGTTATCTAGGATTGGAGCAGTTCAAGTGCAGTATCTTCCCATTCTTTAGCAACCAATGCAAATCATATGCGAGCGGCGGCTGCCACAAGAGCAACCAACAGGGCCACCATGTTTCTAAGAGGGCTGGCACGACCAGGTAACGTAACAAATGAGGAAGTGAACTCAGATTCTTTTTAGATCAGGTATTCTTTCTTGTTTGATGCAAAATGGCATATTATAATAGTAAAAGGCAAAAACTTCCATATTTGTCAAGGAAATTATTGTATATTTGAAGTCTCAAAAAAACGCCTTCCATTTCATGCTAACTAAAAAGGGTGCTTTGTTTTTCAAATGACAAATGCCAAACGCAGCGGCAACAGCAAAAGACAGTCACGTCTTTGCCTGGACCGCTGCAAGTCCTCGGTGTTCCAGACAAGTTAATGTGCTCCCGCTGCCTGATGATACACCACGGACCTGCGAGTACAGTCAGAGCAATGGCATGTTTTTTAACAAACCACCAAGTTTGACAGCCTATTCTTCTTTGTATGCTTATGAGGTTTTACACAGCACAGTGTGTTCACTTCACGAAAACTCCATTTAAAGAAACTTTTTTTTAACTTCATGTCTAGGCAGCACAGCAGATGAACAGTCTGGGAAAATGAGATTGGAAAAAAAAAGTTTGTTCCCTAATCTGCCTCCTGAGCAAAAATAAGTGGCATATATATTTAAAAAAAAAAAACACGAAGTTTTGGGAAAGTATTTTCCACACGTTTATGAGTGAATTTGAAGCATTACATGTACCCTACTTCTAAACTTCCTGGAAAGGGCAGTTGATGAGACATTTTGTGTAGGAAGAGGCTGTCATGATAAGTCAAGATAAAGCAGGCGGGAGCAGTCACTTACTTGCGCGGAGGACAGAAGGGGTGACCTCAATTTCGCTTGTTGGTTGATAAGGTTGAAAGGCGGACATACTGTTGGAGCCCAGCTCGCTGCCGAAGATCTCTGGACTCTGGGTGCCGGTCGAGCTGGCGCTCGTGCCATCCCCCCCATGGTGCGGCTCTTGCTCATCAAATATTGCTACAAGCTGCCAGGAGAAAAAAGCACACGAACAGTTAGCAAAAGGAAAAGGACAGTAACTTTATTCTCCATATAACAAAATATTATTTTTCTCACAAGACTTTAAAGGCTGGTGATGGCAACCCCGGGTTATTTATTATCAGTCCCAATCTCTAAATGGTTCACTACTAAGAATATTCTGTAGGGTGACTGACATTTTCCGCCCAAAGATCTCCATTTCCAAGTCATTAAATTACATATCTGTTGACTGTATTGCTAGATTCATACAACTTCAAACTTTAAATCTCAGCCTTTAGCCTGAAATGTCTAGTCCCCAAGTCTAGTTTCAGTGCCGGGTCAGCCTTCTTGATGCTACATGTCCGGCCCACCTAACACCAGACAACAGTACATGTTCAATCTTTGCAAAGTTTAGTATCTACCATTAAGTGTTTCGGGCGTTCTACGTATCAGGAGGTGTCATATATTCCGCGCAGACTGGTGAAGGGAGGCAAATCAAAAGGTTCCTGGGTACAAATATTTAATGTGCATGCGCTTAGGGTGTCAGTGAAAGGGGAAATAGATTGAGGAAATATGTCACTGCAGCGGGTGTATGAGTTTATAGCTATCAACCGGTCAGTGATACATTTTTTTTTTTTTTTTTTCCCTCGTCTTCTGGTACCGGGGTTGTCAACAGACAAGTGATAAGTGAGCACAGAGAAGCATCCCCGCCACATACACTATACAAGACATTGTCATCAGCACTCAATGGGCCTAGTCTTACCTGGTACCTAGCCACATATACAGGGTGGAACATTTAGCGGTTGGAAAAATAACCTGAAAGACTTATGAAAAATAACCCAAAGAATAGCTCATATAATAACATACAATACTAAAACAAGATTTCTATCACACTGTGGTTTTACTGTACACAAGGATAAAGACCATCAGGCCGACCTGACCTACCTGTTGCCTCCCTTTCTCCTCAAAGTCTGGCAGTCGGGCAGCTGCAAGCACAAATGCTGCTAGAGCACAATGGGCTCGCTCATCCCAATTGAACAATGCAGGCAGCAAATAAACTGACTTTTGAAGCTACTGACTGTGTTTAAAAGGGAGGCAAATCCAGAAACCTCTAAGATGTGGGGCATATAACTTAATAAAGATATTGCCTTTATATAAAGGAAAGCTCGAATTAATATGCTTTCCTAGTTCATCCCTGTATCAACTTTTTACAGAGATGAGGGGACTGTGTTGTTTTTGCAGAACATTGTGTACGCACCAAGGAACAGACAAAAGCTTACAGGGAAACCTTCATTCCTGAAACCCTGAAGCTGCGTGAAAATGTAGACAAGGAAAGGTTCTACTTTGCACCCCATGCCCCCATCTACAGGGCTCGTGCTTGGAAAATGAAGTTGCACGCTGTGCTATGACCTCAGACAAACTGAGGCCTAGGATAACAGCAGTATATGAATGGCGCAGATTTTGACAACAAAAAAAACATGACCAAGAAAATCAGACACAATATTTTGAGGCTGCCAATGGGAGAACATCATCTTGTGAAATGCAAAGAGTAAGGAAATGATAGGGAAGGACAGAACAAGAATCCGGTTGGAGGAATATCCCCCGAAAAAACAGAAGCAATGAAGGCAGAAATAAACAAATGTGTTACCTGTTAATAATTTGAAAGGGTTAGTATTTTTCTTAATTATGACATTATTGATGAATTCAGAAAAGACATGAACGGTCCATTCCACTAATGACTGGATTTCATTCCCTTGTATAAACACTGGGGCAGCCAAAAGGTGTATGGCCAGAGATTTGCTCCTAAATTTGTAACTTGCACAAAGAGATTATGAAGAATGTGACTAGCAATGAAACTAGGGAAGCAGTCATTCCCTGACACAACCAGTACAGTGCTATTTCTAAAAGCAAAATTGTTGCCACAGAACTGCTTTTGAGTTCCCTGCTTTTTGGCCTTGAAGCATGCACAATTCTATGTGTGAATATATCAAAATGTAACAGCTTACTTTTATGGAAAATGTTTCTGTGTTTGCTATTGACAATAGAAAATGTTCAATAAAGATTTTCAAAAAAATGAGCACTTGGGGTACCTGGGTTCTCAACAGAGTCAGTCAAAGAACAAAGGACAGGTAGTGCATTCCAGCTACACAGGGGGAAGGGCCAACTGAGGCCTAGACTAGAACGAATGCCAGACAGGCCAGCTGCATCAAAAGTCTTTGGGCCGCTCCCCTGCTGGTCCGGGACCGCTCGCCTGCTGGTCCGGGACCGCTCCCCTGCTGGTCCGGGACCGCTCCCCTGCTGGTCCGGGACCGCTCCCCTGCTGGTCCGGGACCGCTTCACTGCAAGTGTTCACATTGCTCCTTATCAGAATCTCGAAAGGAAAAATAGTATCCCTAAAGCTGTATTTAGCAGGACACCTTTAGTGCTGCAGCACCTCACTCTTATCCATCTTGTAAACAAATGAAGTCCCTTCCCTGGCACCTTTTCACACCTCATGTTCACAGCATGCAGAGCCAGGCACGGGAGGTACCAACTGGGCTTCCTGAGAGACATTCAGCCCGAATACTCTAGGGACATCCAGCCCAGGGCAGCTGAAGGGCTACAGCCCACCACTTCGGACACAACATGCAAGTCACCTGCTCACCAAGGTAAGAAGGCGGGTATGGGGAATAATTAGCTGGGCATAATTATCTGCCAAGCATAAATAGTCAGTCACACCACCCAGTGAACCTTCCATAACACACAGCAGACACCGAGATTGCAAATCTGCCTTCCCCCCTAACAACAGGAAGGTACTAACAAACGTCCCTTTTTATTAGAGAAGATAGCTTTCAGTGAAAGGATGAGCGAGGATTACTCGAGGCTGATAAATATGTATAAACCACAAGGCTGTCAGTCAAATATCACATCATGGCAGTTGCCAAGGGGAGGCGGTCCAGGACTGACTTCACCATCCCTCCTATTAAAGCTGTGCCTTCCCTTTGTTAAGTCATTCTACGGAAAGTGAACCCAGGAAACCTTCTCTACATTAATCAAAAGAAATATATCTTAACTTACCACCCCCTTAAGCACACGCACATTCCAGAAGGGTTAGATATTGTTTATGCCAGAATGACAGATTTAATGCCTAATGCCAAAGCAACCAACTGCATTAGTTTGGCAAAATATGTGATCTCTGGGCACAAATACACCAGGCATGTTTTTGAAAATTAGCATTACAGAAAAAGATACTACATCTGCTGCAATTAGGTACTTTCCAAGTATTAATTTGTGCCCTAGTAAGGAGGAAGGGCTAATGAGTTTGCATTGTGGGTGTAATGTTTTCCCTATATGGAGGTTCACTCTTTCTGCACAGAATCGGAGGTGCTTTGTTAACCGGCAGCCACGGACGGGTTGATAAAAATCAATATTTGGGTTTGTGATAACTTGCTTGGGAGATATAGAGGTTATACTTTGGCAATGCAGAAATCCTATCCCCTTGTGTCGTTAAAAAGCTGCCATTTGTTTAGACATTCCATTTAAAATAGCCAAAATCACGGCCACGAAGAGAATAAAGTATGCTGAAAGTTATCAACCGCTGTACAGACAAACAAAATAACGCAAAATTTGGGAATATGTTTATTGAGGTCCTGTGAAAAAACGGTACAGTTCAGAAACAATATGCTTCATTTACCTACACCAACATAGAATACACAACAGCTTTAACATCATGAGGGGTTACAGCTTATGTAAAAATTCATAGATAATAAAAAAAAAAAGGAAAAAAGTGTTCACTCACTAAAAAATGCATTTTCGTTGTACAATAAAAAGCCAAACCTGAAAAAACTGGCACAGCCTCTAAATGTTAAAACTTTATAAAAAGGTCATTTAGACAAGTAATCAAGTCATACAGAGGCTTTGTTTCAGAAATAAAAGAAAGCACATCAAAAGACCTTTGCGATAATGATAATAAAAAAATTCAGATATTAGAAGTTGAATTCACTCCTAAGTCGCTGAAAGGTGTTAACAGCACCGCCCAGTAAACAGCAAGCTCCACAAATGAAGTCAATGCGCAAAAGGAATGAGGGAGGGGGAATGGGAGGAGAAAGTGCGGGTGAGAGAGCGAGACAAGGGGATTGCAGGTCTTCCAATGTGCTGCTCTCCTCCATGGACGTCAATTGACCACAATGCCGGGGGACCAGAAGTGACATCACATGCCCTTTGAACTCCACTTTCATATACAGGCACACAAACACAAGTTCTCTCACACACACACACACACACACCTATAAGCGCACACACAACATGCATTTACAAGCAGCTTTACTTACCTCAGCTGCTATGGAAAGGCATATTCACATTTGTATTACACTAATGGTGAATCATAATACATTATTCACTATTAGTGTAATAAAAAAACTGACAAAAAGCAAAGGGAGCGGAGCCCTGACTGATGTCCATAAGGACTAGCTGGCACTGTGTTCCTGGCACTGAATTTGCCACCTCTGAAGCCAGTGCCAGGGACCGCAAAGGGCAAGCCGGGATCACTGGGGCAACCCCTGGCGACCCCTAAATAACGTCCATGCTCTCCTCCTTTTCCTTGTTCAAGTTAATTATTTTCACTGACCTTGTAAGAACTGTAATTTCGGTCGACTGTTAATTTCACCACTGCACTGACCAGCAGCTCAACAAATTAAGGTCTAACAAACATTCTGGATGTGTCAGCAAAACAAAAGACAAACTTCTACAGAATGTCTGCAAAGTCTATTCACCAACTTATTTTCTAATATTCCAAAAAGTGGCAAATATCAAAGTTCGTTTTTAGGTTGAGCGTGCAAGCACTCAGACTTGTTGTAATCTCTGCATGCTTTTCACCACACCCACCGCACGCCCATCATTATTTTTCGTGGGTTTGCCTTTCAAAAATCCTTTGTAATCATTATTAAATGTTTTACGTTTGTCCCTCCTTGGTGCGGTTTTGCTACTGCCTTGGACATTGCCCTTGTTACATGGATAATTGCACGTTTTCTGATATGTTTGAATGCGAGGGAACAAGTTGATATACTTCAGAGCATAAAAAAATGGAAAGGCAACCGATTGTTTTTAAGACAAGAAAAAGGTCGGCATAAAATCAATTCGAAGCTTTCCTGTGACTGGGGTAACTTTAATGACATGGATAAAGCCCTTAGCAGTTAATAACACTTTGAGACTTTTTTGAGTAAGCAGTCAATTAAGATGCTAATTAAACAATGCTGATTTTTGTTTGTTTCGAGCAAAAGGAATAACGAATGAAAGGGCGCATTATTTTAAGGATTGTACGTTCAATCAAAATTGCGGCGCATTTGGTGACCAGCATTACAGCAAACACACTTGGTTGTTGTTGGCAGCATACATGGTACACCTAACAACCAACAAATTTCCAAAGAAATCTTGTGTTTGTTAATAAATCAAGGATGTAATGTATTATTGACTAATCATTCATTACAATGCTACATCAATAGTAAGCTTTTGCTACTAAATCTTGAAGGGCCCACCAATTGTGCAAGATATTTTGCCATACAGATATACTTTTGATTCCTACTAACGCACAATAATTATTAGTTATCTTTTGCAGAGGTAAGCCCTTCTAAGACCCTGGCAACATTTTCTTTTGACCACCCCATAAACACATTTGATGAGTTACCAATGCTTAGTTTGAGCCAGTGGTTTCCAGTGGGGGTCACCAGCACTTATTTTGGGGGGCTGGCACATATTGTTCTGCAGCAGGCATTTACTGCAAGCAAAATACAATTAAGGGAAAAATGGAGGAAGAAAAAGACAAATAAGCGTCTCAAAGGGAGAAAGCAGAAAGCTGCAAGAGTGAGCTGAGGGGGCATGAAGTGGCTGTAAATGGATTAAAGAGGCCCAAGGTGGCTTTAGGATTACACTGCCTCAGTATTCTGTGCTCGCACATTTAGCTGCAGCAGCTGCATGTTTCAAGGAGAGCTCTGGACACCGGCACGTTTTTATTTACAAATTAAGCACTGTGAGTTACTCAGAATGGCCAATTCAGTTGGGTCACTTCCTCTGTTGAAGCTTCCGCCTCTTCTGCAATCACTCGACCCTGCGGGCCTATTTCCAGTTAAATGACGTTGCATAAACTGCTGACATTATCTTCTGTGCTACATGACTGCAACAGGCGCATGGACTAACATCTGCCATCACAGTAAGCAAAATTATTTTTGTCACTAATAAGGAAGTCACCGGCCTGTCTCAGTTAAGAAGTCAAAACTTCTTGCATGACTCAAGCGCAACATGTCTTCAATGGACCTGTGAACTACAGACAGCAAAACCTAACCAATACCTACAGCAACACAGAGCAGGGAACTCTATACAAATAATAACTTCGTAGCTTGCACATAGTGCATTTCAAAAGCCTCACACAAACAGTCCTTCTCCTAATGATCTTACTCCTCCTAAAATAAGCACCAATCAAAAGAAATGCGATATAAAAAATATGCCAAAGGTCTGAGGCTACCACCAAACAGTAGCTCAACGCAAGCATATTCTGTGTAGAGCTACATCTGAATGCATACTAGACAGCAAACAACCAGATGGTATCCTCTAAACAATTATGCAACTCAGGCAGCAATCATTGCTAAGGAACCCAAAATGGCACATTTCCCCACGCATCTATGTTATATTAACTGGTTGCAATTTCTGAAATTTAGGTGTGTATTACGACATCGGCCGATGGAAAAGCCCGTCTGCCAAAGTCACGACGGGTAGATTGCCGTCAGTACAGCCACCTCCCCGCCGGCCCCATTACGAATTTCCCGCTGGGTCAGCAGGCGTAAACAGAGTTTGCGCCCCATGGCCCAGCGGGAAACGGCCTACAGCATTGTTGCAGGCTCGTAATAGAGCCAGCATCAATGCTGTAGTGCGTAGGGTGCACCAGCACCCATCTCAATATTCACTGGCTCTATCGAGCCACCTAATGCAACATCCATTTTGGATCACCTGCATCTGCTACGACAGAATAGAAAGAAATATATTTTGGGCACTACCACATTTAAACCTACCAATGTCCCAAACTCTTCCAAATGTTGGCTGGCTGAACTTGAACTCATAAAAGTGATTTATCATATGGGGGTCCCAGAATTAAGGTAGAAATGAGGTGTGAGCATATCTACTCTCAAATGCAGGCTGCACTTTTGGTACACTGATAAAAGTTGGTGAACACCCACCAATTTGATTGTCAGCATTCACCAAACCTTTGACACCAACTTCCCAACGAGCAAGAGTCTGAGATTTATACAAACAAAAAAGTCAATTTATTTTCAGGTTGGAAATTGAAAGGAAACTACTCCTTGATTCCTGGACGTCTAGGGAAAGGGACTCTTCATTGGGAATGTATTTTCCACTGGAGAAACAAAAACGTTAGCAACTGCACCCTAACAGGATTCTTCCAACAGTGGAAATGCAGATACATAAAAACATTTCCCTTTAGGTAAATGAGTTTCCGTGGGAGAACCAGCATATAGGCAGCATGCACTGTTTTTAAATTACCGAAATCTGAATTTTACTCGAAATGTGAACATAAGTCTAAGTGAATTCAAATTCGACTTTTAGCACTGGAATATACTGAATCTGGCCCAACCGTTCTTTTTTTTTTTTCAATCAGCACAGCATACGCACGTCTATCGGTGCAGGAAATTCCGTTTTCAACATGTGTGAAATATTTATTTAAAGCTGGGCACTGTTTGAATCAAAACTTAGATTAGAATAGTTTTCTGCAGTAGGTTACTTTTCGAAATGCATTCACAGAAGAAAAATCACAACATGATTTTTACAATGGCAATAGATATTCATTTTGGAATTTTACACTGGCGATTATCTAACCTAATTACTATTTGCTAGGCTAATGCATTGATTCAGTACTCCATGCTAATCTAATTTCAGACGGCACTCGAAGCTTGCTTTTAAGGCCAGGCATCATGCACCATAAACTAATTGATTCGATGTGGCTGTACATTATTTAATAAAACAATCAAAAGGAAAACGATGTTTTAAATAAATCAACAACATGTAGTTTAAGGCATTGGTTATAAAGTTACATTCTGCTTAACTAGAGGGGAGCTGTTGGGGAGGTTAGCCAGAATTAAAAATGCTGCACATGAAAAATCCTTAGACAATAACAAAAAGCAAGACTGGTGAGAATGTACATTTAAAATTAAACTCAATAATCGAAAACAGTTGAGGGGAATCTACAAGCTCACTAGACATTGGCCTTGATCCGTACCAGATTTCCAGAACATTTAAGTTAAACAAATCCGAGCAAGCTATTTTCTCTCTAGCAAGGGCAAAGTATTCTTCGGAAAATGCGGCTTTAGGTGTACATCTGGTCATGTTGACGCTGCTCCACTGCTATTGTCTACATTTGTGAGAATAACCGGCTGACAACTCTTAAACAGTGTAGCAAATGCCATGGAAGAATATTTTCCTACAATTTTTCAAGCATGTGTTTTCAAAAATAGGCAATGAAACTCAGCCTGACCATTTATACTGCTTTAACAATAGACATCACGGGGGATGGGGAGAGGGTTATTTCACAGTGTTATTTTAAGGGTCGAGCCTGCGTTGCATGCACTCGCACATGCGTATCGCAGTGAGACGCTTTAGTTATTAGAAAAGGGCTCTGAGACCTGTCGATGTCACGTCAGTGTGTTTGATTGGTTCGTGGGCTTGCCTAGTAAAATCTGCTTGCTTTCATTAGTGGAAGGCATGTACACGTCATGCCTTTTTCGGTGGTTAGCCCTCCTCGAGCGCAGCGACCAAGTACAGAAAACATGCGAGGCTCGCTGTTTTCTGTCGGATCGTGGACTACTTTTTTCTCTATTTTCCTAGCACGATTTTGCTTAGCAGAAGTCAAGCGCTTTACACAGTTAATTTCACTTTTTCGGGTTACCTACATAAAATCACTTTTGCCGATAGATGAAAAGTCGTGTTAGGAGTTTACAACGCGATCAGCTCTAACATGAGCAAACGCGAGACCCGTTGCATTGCAAATGCTTGTTCTGTATTGAGTTTAAGACTCAGTCTCAACACTGGGGTTGAGTTGTTCTAGAAATCTGAGATTTCTCAGGTCAAACGCTGGAGCCCTCAGCATATACGAACATCTCCCCAGGAGTATCAATGGGTAATCAATGCTATCAGCACAAGCCTGGGTAAAGTGATTAAAAACACATCCTGAGACAGAAGGAGACGTTCAAACATTTTCTGATTTCCCTATTATGTTGCACTAATCCTTTCAATATCTCATAAGAACAAAGGAGATGGCAACGTTTGTCCTTGACACAAGCTTAAGTTATCTTTAGTGTACTATCCTCAGCCTATTAAATTCGCCTCTCTTTAATCAACTGATAAGGTTGATTCAGTACATTTGAATATTATTATGGTCAAATCAGGTATTACTGTTCTCTTCCTATGAAATCCATCAAGCACCTTAAAAAGTCGATAAACTGTCAAATTTAAGGTTCGACAGTGTATAAAAATGTTGATCTATGAATGAAAAGTTAAGCCTTCATTAAGAAAAGCAACTATGATTATTGTTGTGAAATATGATTTATCATATTTCCCAACGATAGGTTTGAGGACTGGTCCAAATAGCATGCAGTTCATCTTCTGAAATCCAGGTACACCAAATTCCGCAGATGACAATTAAGTATAACGAAGACTCCATTCACAAAACCTCAAAGTTAGAAATGTACTCTTACATGAAATCAGTTTGCAAATCTGAAAGAATATCAGACGTACTCTTACATACATACACAAGTCATAGATTTCTGTAAGTGCTCCCATGCTTGAGGAGTTCCAACAAATCAAGATGTTGCTGCATGAGTAAATCTAAATAAGAAATTCATTTGCAATGTTTTTTTTATCCACATTCGAAAAAATATTTTTACCGGGTAGAAACCCATTTGTCTGTGCATTGTTTCTGCATTTTCACCCTGAATAAGAATATAATCCTGTGCTTAAGTGGAGTAAATTTGCTAGCGTTCTTGGGATAGTAAAATAGATGCAAATTATTAGTGAATACTCACTAACGTGCCCTGCAAATAGTGCTTTTTGTGCACCTACATTTTCACCAGCATTACGCCAGATGCACTCTGTGCTACCCACTGCAGCCTAGTTAGGCCTTTGTGGTCACTGTGGCTCCCCCTTGAAATATCAGTTTCACCGCAGCGCCCACAGAATGCCACTCTCTGATCTCCATCCCAGTCACTAGAATAGCAGGTCTTGGATAGCAGCCTGAGATCTTGCTTGACATAACTGATAAGACAACTTGGGCAAGACAGTAATTAAGGCAACCATTAGCACATACTATCCTTAACTATACAAGAGGAATCTTCAGGAGGTTGTGGAAGCTTACAGCCACACCAGGAGAGGAAAATGTATCCTGCTACAAGGGATTCGCAAATCCTATGCATGATTGATTGTTGTTTGTAATTAAGTAATGGAATTCAAAAATATACAGTTTTAAAGCATAATACTTAATTTGATATGCCTTGGGCAATGAACAATTCTGACTGGAGCAATGTCCATGGTGTATGAGGTGCATGAAACTTAGGGCCGGAGTTAGGCAGATGGGCTACTCAGTCAAAAACGTGATGGATATCCCGTTCGGCGTATTATGATCTCCATAGGCTATTATGGGATCGTAATATGCTGGATGGGATGTCTGTCACGTTTGTGATGAGTAACCCCCTATGCCAAACTGTAAATCAGGCCCTTAATCAGGTGTTTCATATTCCCTACATTGGTTTGGTTAATGGTTATATGAAATAGTTGTGTATCTAACAGTGCTGGGAACTCTTTCAATCTCTACTGATGATGGAAATAGGAGGGTCATTACTTATAGGGTACACATTAATTATGGGCATGATTCACAAAGTTTGTTTTTGTGTGGGTAAGTGTGATGCCCAATTTAGATGTTAGATACTCCTATTTCAGAAAAAAAAAACTATCAATAGGTAGCCTAAAGAAATTGGACAGAGCGGTTATCTACCTTAGTTTTGCTAGGATGATATGAGCATCCATCTCTCAATCTAGACTTATGCCCAGAAGAAAATCAAGTGTACCCTCCTAAGAGGGCCTAGAAGCCACATAATTTCCACATTACCACATGGCGAGAAATAAAGAGATGGTGATGAGGAAGAGAGTGAAAGAGAGCAGCAAAAGAGGTGGCAGGAGAGGGATGGAGATGGACAGTGTTGAGGAGACTTAGAGACAGCGAGCTGTAGTGGAGGGAGACAGAGAAGTGCAGTTGAGGGAGAGATAAAGGTGGGGCATGGAGAGCCTAGGCTGCTAAAGAGGTCTATGTAATAGCACAATTCAGCAGGGTGAAAAAAAGTGAAAACTGAGAAAGTGAAATACCCCAGTGCCATGAGTAAGGAGATGCAATGGAAGCCTATGCATTAAAGCAATAAGGAATACTCCGTCTGACATTGAGCAGTGCCAATGGTGGAAGAGGGAGACTTTTGAAGTGGCAAAAAGTGGGGCAGTCCTCCTAAGAAAAATGTCGACCCTGGCACTTTCTTTTCCATTTTTCCAACCAGTTGGCAACACTTACATAGACAGAGGACACGCTGGGGGAGAATAGGTATTCTCGAGGTCTCTCCCTAAGACTGAAGTGTGACTATAAAAGGTTCCTACCCTTGTCCTTCCATGGGGCACTACCATATCTTGCCATTAGGCCCTCAGAAAAAAAATGGCGAGTATACATGAGGAATGTATGTTTGCATAATTTTGAGAGATGGTAGGACTGTTGGTTGAATGAATGGGATAATTATATTTAAAAAAATTAGGGATCCTGGTCCTGGCAAATGCCACAGACCATACGGAGCCATAAGGTGCAAACATGTCAAAGAGAATGATGGTTCGACCATGTTACTTTTAACCATCCCCTAGGAACTCATAGGAGTAAAAGGGTACTTGAGAGACCTGGGTGATTTTTATCTCATTGCAGCGTATCCCCCTTTTCCTTTTTTCATCTTCTCACCCAGGAAGCCCATTCACCATTATAATTATTATTGGGGACCAAGGAGACCCAAGGATGAAGCATGGCCCAGCAAATAAGTTGTGGAAAAGAAGTATCTGAGAGAACAGTTTGTCTAGAACCAAAATACCTTTAGAACACCGCACCGGGGAGGAAATGTCCACTGACTGAACAGGAGGTCATGACAGGAGCCCTTTTGTGGGTTCCTCCAACACCATGCAAAGAAATAAATATTACTGGAAGCCTACATCTTTGTATATCATCTCAAAGATACTAAATACCCACTGGCATTATGTTAGCCCAAGACACAGTAGTGTCCCTATCGACCAACTCAGAGGTTAATATAACAATATCTCCAAAGGAGGCACGAACTAGGGTAAAAACAACAACCGCTGCCTACTTGCAATCAAACGTCATGCAGGCATGCAGGGTTTGTTGTACAACACAGCCCTGTGTATCCAATGAGGACTCATAATTTATTTACACAGCCCCTTGAATGATATTAGGCCACTTGTTTTGGACCTAAATAGTCCCATAGGGGAATCTGTGATCAATGGTAGTCCAACTGTAGTCACACTGAATTGCAAATGTAAGGCCGATTCAAATTGATTATGCAGCAGACTTCCTCTTCCGGATATGTTTTACAGCACCTACACGGTGACTTCTAGGCAATCCAGAGGGCCCGCCTACTAGGTACATACTGCTGGATGACAGTTTGGGCATCTCGTGTGGCCCGGTGCATCAGCATGGTTCCGGCTAGACCCGGGACAACTGACTGAGTGGCAAAGGTAATAGCTCATTTCCTGATAGTGCTTAAAAGCATTTTAGCGTTAAAATCGATCATCATCTCTGGACACAGTCATCACGACGCGATCTTGAAATCAGAGGACACATCAGATTGTATTTTGTACAAACCACATTTATATAAAATTAAAATACCAGGTATCTATCGGGGTAAATGAGTGCTGTAAACATAATCAAAAGTAGAGTCTTCACAACACAATTTCTAATTTAGCAACCTATCCGAAAATTGTAAACGATATTTAGTCTGCCAGAAAATGATCACAAAAAATAATCGTACTGTCCGCACACTCAGCATAAACAATAACCGCGATGTGACTGAGCAAGAGGACCGTGAAATAAAGGCTTCCGATCGGGTCAGTTGAAATGCCCTTCACTTGCAAGAGAAAGCAAAGCGCCAAAGACATTCTGTGAAGGTTAGATGGTAACTTAAAAAAAACTATCTGACAAAACAGAACAAAATGCTTTCATCAAGACGATAATACTTGTCATATTTCACATTTTAAAACGTCCAAGACATTATCCCTGACATTACTGCTTTGGCATCTAATCAATGTATCATCACAACTGATATTTAATGCTCTTTATCGCTATAATTTATGGTGTGGTGAACTAAGCTGGTGCCAAGAAGCTTTAAAAGGTTTCTAAGCTTTACTTTTGAAAAAGGCAGCTAAGAACAGCACTTTGAATAAGGCTAGCGTCTGGTCAGGTGTGTACTGATGCAACGAAGCCCACTTAAACCAGAGCCACAGGGAATGGAGACTATGCTTTTGATTTGGGCATTATTTCACAGAAATCCAAGTTCCAATGTCAGTTACTCAACTCCAGCCCTGCTGCTCTCATCAATAACTCCAGCCCTGCTGCTCTCATCAATAAGTCTGAAGTAACGTGCGGTTAATATGCCAAGGACATAAAGATGTAACAGGGTCCCTTGCATGTCATCACATCTCTAATCCTAACCATCTGAGCTCAAAGACAAAATGGCTCTGGAGACGTCAAAACCCAGCACATCCTCGAAGGGCGAGGATCTGAGGATGGGCGTACATTCCTGGCTCGTTTCAACGTTGGGCGTAACTACATTAAGTTAATACCTCTCCTTAAGGCCATGACAACCAAACATGCATATGGGCATTGACCTGGGGGATGCGGGTCCCTGAAGTCACTAAAACAACAATCCTAAACCACCAAAACGAATAATGCCCAATCAATAACCCTAAAATAAAATTAAACGTAGCTGCATCTGACCACTTCCATTGGTTTTGTGGCTGAAGTGCGAGGGGGAACAACTTGTATGTCATACATCCGGTACAAATTGGCTGTGTTGGTTTAGCTGGCATCAGTGCAGTGTGTCAGAACAGTAAAGACGCACCAGATGTTGGATCTTCAGAAAGGCAACTTTTGGTTCATGCAGATATCATTTCACAATCGGCCTTCACTTTCTAAATTAGTATCTTTTATTCACATATAGACTGGGCATGATCACTGCAGGTCACAAATTCTAAATTTGTATCACAGTATGAACAGACCGGCAATTCAGTTCTGCAAGCAGGGTCAGTATTATATTAAGTACACTGTGGATAGCTGCCTTATAAAGCTAGAAAGGTGCCTTATAAATCTACCACAGATGGTTATGAGAGGGCATCAGAATGCAACAAATGGCCTCAAACGTGGCCATAACAGTAGGGAAAAGAGAGCTACCAGACAGCAAAATATAGCTTGCCTGTGGCTACAAAAGTTCTGGGACCAGAGTGATTTGTCATCACCACTGTCAATTTCAGGCAACAAAAATCTCCACTATTCTAGACACAAGGACCTTTGCTTCTGACTGAGTAGTTCACCTACGACCTCAACCTCTTGTCCAAAGCCCTGGAAATACCAGAATTAAAAAAAAAAAGTGCTGTTGGATAGTCTTTTCTTTTAAAGGAAGGATGAAAGGAAGGAAGGTGTGTCAATCAAGCCAGGTAGAGTATTCCATCTTTTCAATAAGGCAGAATAGTCTGCAGTCATGAAAATGTGTTTTTTTGTTTCAATTTCCTCCCTTTAGAATGTCTCTGCTTCGTCTTCTCTTATGATTAAATTGTGATGGAGTGTGAATTTTATTTTGCAAAAATGAAACATTTATTTACAAAGTGTGATGCCTATTTTACTTATAATTTGTAGCATTTAGCTGTTACACACAATGCTCGAGTAAACTTATGATGAATTTGGCTAGCCTAATATTAATATAATTTTGAAAGTCAGCTTTACATGTTTAAGGCTAAGAGGCCTGCTCATATATGTTTTTGTGGTTGTTTTGCATGAGAGGTTTTCTTTTTCTCTTCCAACTGCAGATGTTATTTTCCAGAAGCCTCCTTTTAGCTAGTGAACTGGCATCTGTTTGATATTATGTGACTGATAATCAGGTTCTCACCATTAGAAGATGCCGGGAATCACAAGCCATAGTAAGTGGTGTCTTTACCAAATATTCTGCCCAGTGTAACTTAAGGACGTAGCAATGTATGAACAATTATGAAAACATGGGAACTAAGGGAGTTTACCGGGATGCCACCTCCCCGGGGCTGATGTAATACGGTATTTGGGAGGACCACGCAGCTCACTCTGATAGCCCCAGGAACTGCCACCTCCCTGGGGCTTCAAACAAATCATACCTGGAGGGGGGGGGGCGGGGGGGGGGGGGCTTCACGGGGTCTGTTGTGGACCCTCATCACTGAGGGTACACCACCTCCCTGGGGCTACTAATGTTGGAGGGGGGCACGGCAATGTTCGAGGGTGCCCACCTCTGGGACATAGCTGTTTGCTGTGACTTGGCAGGAAGCTTTGACAGCTCCCACCAGGTCAGAGCAAAAACTCAGCTCGCAGTGAGGGACAGCTTTCCCTCATGCGAGTGGATGTTTCCTCCGTTTCCCTCCCCACGGAGATGCAGGCAGGGAAACAGAGGAAACATTACTCTCATTGAGAGGGAGCTGCTTTAGCCATTTGGGACTGCGGGGGGCCTTCAATCTTCCCCCCGGTCCACAACATTGTGAGTGGGTGCCCTGGTCTCAACGTCTTCCTTGATGGGCTCCATCGGCAGAAAAGCCTTCTACCAAACTTCTTGTCACTGCAGGTATTAGGGCTCTGTTAAATTTTTTCAGGTAAGCAGATAACCCTTTTGTGTACTTGATGGATATTGTTTTCACTCTCTCTTTTCACATATGATTGATCTTTGTCTTGCAGCACTTCGGTTAGCAGCGTTATTAAGCAAGTTGTGATTATCGTTGACTGAGCTTTGTAGATCTGGTTGTATCCACCTTCAGACTTAACGCTCCTTCGAATGTATAATTTTATCTTGTGTGGCAGCGCTGTACCTTTCTGTATGGCCATGTTCTGAATTTCTTCACTAATGATGCATAGACTTTTCAGTAAAGTTTTCCTTAACTTCTAATGCTTTACACTAGCTGGAGCTGCGCTTTGTCTCCATATGCATGAAGCGCCAATTCCGTACATCGACAGTGAGACACCTGGCATGAACGAGCAGTTTGCTTGGTTCACAGCAAACTATCAGGGAAGCACAATCTTTCTTTGGGTTACTTATCACCTATCTCATCGCCAGTCGCAGCGTCCTCCCCAGCCAAGGTTACAGCTTAGTCTTCAGTTTGTACCTGTGAACTCCAACACTCTAAACAAAGCTTTCATTTCATTCCACTCTAGCGATTACGTCACACAACGACAGTGCCTGTTCGGAGCCGAAAGTGTTCAGTCATGAAACTTGCAAGACACTACAGACAGGCTGGTTGTTAATTTAAATTTCCTGATTATGGCATGTATAGGCTTCTAACGTTTCAAATTTAGTTTGCATTGGGTCAATTTGGCACTGTTTTGTCTTAATGTCTTAGAACAAATTTATTAATTACTGCCATAAAAATAATAACATAGGTATTGCTATAAGGAGAGGTCTTGTCTTCTGTACAGTAGCATCAGAAAATGTGATTTTATAATATATTAAGATTTTCGGAGCAAAATGTCAAAATATAAATGAAAGCTTGTGGTGCATTTAGTAAAGTGATTTTATAGCTTAGCAATAACATTACTGTTTGTATATTTTTCAAGTTTGAAAATGTACTGCAAGACAACTCCTCATTTCAAAACCCTTCCCTCCTCACCCTCACACATTGACAAATCTTACATTTCCTACATGCCTAGTCAGTACTAGGGGATCATTAAGAATTTACTGCTGTACTAAGATCTCATAAATAGTTTTCTTTTATATGTTATCACTATTTTGAACACCAAATAAAGCAGCATGGAGCATCATTAAGCACTGTTCTGCCCCAAACGGCTTTTTTGTTTCTCATTAACACAGCAAAATCATTACATTACAATTGCTCATTAACATTTTAGAATAGCCGTGACAAACAATTAGTGGGTAACAATAACAACTAGTTAAACCGCAGGTTTGAGAAATGTTCATATCATTATAGTGCACCAAAGCACAATTATTAACGACTGACAAAACCACACAGGGGCACACTGTTTCTTCTCCAGTTTGGAGAGTGAAAATTAGACGTATGGAAATGGTTCTACAATTCACAGAAACTTCTAGAGGTAGGAAAAAGATATTGAGGCTAGAGCAACACGTTACACAAGGGAAAGATCTCAGAGACTGCTTCTCCCTATTTTGGGGAGGATTTTCAGCATATACGATCAGGCACATCAAAATTATGGCCTTCAAAACATAAAGGAGGCAGGGTGCAACTGACCAAATGAACATGGGTTTGGCTGGAGCACTGACGATGAGGAAGAGGCTACTGGGAGGGGGTGGAGATGGGGGGGTTCAGGCACTCCAGAAGATGAACAGCTGACCACAGAAAGATGGAAGCGAGCACTGGCAAGACCAAAACGTCAGGCTTTGCCAAAGTGCTTTAGCCATGTTGTTCACCAGTGAAGTTGCTTTTCAGAATGGCTAAAAGTCCGTGGCATACAGAACAGTTGCATGGAGAGTAGTGTTGTAGAGTGGAATGGCAGAGAATGTCATGTACTGGAATGTTGTGTACTGGAGTGGCATAGTGTGGAGTTCCGTAGAGTGACATACACTGGAGTGGCAGAGTAGAGTGCACTGGCATAGAGTGCTGCATTGGTATAGTGGCTTGGCATTTAATTCAGCAGCATACAATGCAGAGTCATAGAACGCAGTGGCGTAGATTAGAGTGGAGCGGCGCTGAGTGCAGTGGCCTTCAGTGCGGTGGTGTAGAGTGGAGTGGTGTAGAGTGGAGTGGCGTAGAGCTGAATGATGCAGAGGGCAGTGGCGCAGAGCAGAGTTGAGTGGCATTGATTGCAGTGGCACAGGTGGAGGTACAGAGTAGAGTACCACAGAGTAGTGCAGAGTAGATTATACTGCCATAGAGCTCAGTTGAGTATAATGAATTAGCACAGAGTACAGTGGCTTAGAGTACAGTGGCTTAGAGTTCAGTGGCGGAGAGTGGCATGGAGGGAAGTGGCATTGAGTACATTGATACAGAGTAGAATGCAGTGACAGAGTTAAGTTATGTAGAGTGCATTGGTGTAGACTGCAGTGGTTAAGAGTAGAGCAGTGTAGAGTGTAGTGGCACAGAGCAGAGTGGCTCAGAATGGAGAAGACTGGTGCTGAGTGCAGTGGCATAGAGTAGATTGTTTCAAAGTAGAATGAAGTGACAGAGTGGAGTGGTGCAGGCCTGAAAGCTTTTGCATAGAGTGGCTTACAGTGTAATGTTGTAAAGTGGTGTAGGGTGCAGAGGCACAGAGTGAAGTGTTGCAGCATAGATTAGAGTGGCGCAGATTGGATTGGCACAGAGTGCAGTGTTCCAGAGTGGCATAGAGTGCAGTGGCGTAGAGTGGAGTTATGCGGAGTAGGTTGGTTTGGCCTGGAGTGGTATAGAGTGCAGTGGCAAAGAGTGAAGTGGTGTAGAGTGGCAAAGCATGCATTGACACAGAGTAGAGTGGTACGGGGTAGAGTACGGTGGAGTGAAGTGGTGCCGAGGGCAGTGGCATGGAGTGGTGTAAAGTGGAGTGGTGCAGAGTACAGAGCAGTGGTGTGGTGTGGTGTGCAAAGTAGAGTGGAGTAGAATAAAATGGAATATTCATGGTGTGGTACCACACTGCCATTACAGACAACACATTTTCAATTGAAATGACCAATACATTTGCAGCAACATAAAGTTTTACTAATAAAACTATACAGTGCACAGACGAAAACGTGGAAATTGCATCACATAGTTTAATGATTTGTTTTGATCATAGTAAATTATCTGTTTCAAACACACTTCAGAAAAAATAAATGTGCTTCATTTGTGCATTATTAATTCTAATATATTCTGAAATACTTACACAGTTCATTTAAATGGTGTGGTGTGCTAGAAAATAATTATTTCCTACCCCCAGTATCCAGCAAGCTGGAAACATAAAACCTCTCACTTTGAAGTCAGAGAAAGAACCGCTGATATTTGACCTCGGCCTTTGAATGCACAGCAAATGTTACGGTGGTTTAAAGGCCTGTTAACAGAAAGCTTGATGAAGAATACAGAAAACACGGTTTAGGCAACAGAAGGGACAAACAGAACCTGGAGAGCCTAAACAAAATAAAGCTAGCAAAGGGAAAACCAGAAGGTGTCACTTACAAACCACAAAGCCAATAATAATCAACAAGCAGAATGCATTACTAAGTCAACTTGTTGAAAGTCCCCAAGATATCTTTAGCACCAGACAGCTGTGCTGACTGTTAGGCTGCAACCTAAAAACAGGCATTTGAATTGCAATGAGTCTCGCGTTTGCTCGAGTTAGAGATATTAAATTACTAACTGGACTTTTCTCGTGACAGAAACTGAAAACAAAAAGTAAAACAGTTGGCCTAAGCAAGCCGATTCAAAGCACCGCTGTGGGCGTGAAGGAGACAAACAAAAGGAAAAAGAAGTTTGCTCCCAGTCACAGTTATCGGCAAACGTACAGTTATCTATGTAGCAGGGTCGGTCCCCAAGGCGGTAAGAAAACCGCCCTAAGGAGGGAGAAGCGTAAAGCAGTTATCAACAAAAAGAAAGGATTTTTGAAAGGCAAGCCCACGAATGAGTGATGGGGTGGGTGTGGTTAAAAGCCCAGATACATACCAACAAATAGAAAAAGCAGCGCTTGTGCACTGCTATGCTCAATCTAAAAATTAGGTCTTTGGAACAAAGACTGACCACAAAAACAAGAACCAATCTGTTAACAATTGCATGTATGAGGATGGAAGTAGGAATGTGAGGCGTCTGCCTGCAAACAGCCAGGGGTGTAAGATGGACTACCTGAAGACGTTGGTTGTAAAGATGACCACAATAATGTCCTAGAGCTGTGACCAAAGGGAAAAATGAGTGAGTTGCAGAAGGCTAACCATAGGAACGTTTCAGTAAGAGTTGGCAGGTTGGTTTCCTGTAGGAGGAATAGGGTTGAATAATGTGAACCAACAGGAGTGGTGGGTAGGAGATTTTTAACCAAAAGGGAAAAAGTGAGTCACGGTAAAAAGGGAGAGTAAAGGATGAGAGAAAAAGAGAGGAACAAAAACACAAGACATAGTGTAATCACTAACTAAGACAGAATGGGGAGTCTGTTTTCAAAGGGGAGAGGGTAATGTGAGGCAGTGAGCAGTATGAACACCAGGCTACGTGGAAAGTGATAGGAACAGACACTGCTTACATTGTACATAAAAGGCCATAATAGGCAGCATAAGTAGGCAATAAGAAAAGACCACCTGGTGTGCCGAATGAACACTGATAGGTAACCTAATGAGAGCGCAAAAGCAGATGGAGAGAGGAACATGCACTTAAAGGCAGCACTAGGAGCAATACGAAGATAAGCAATGACGGTCAGGCACTTATGGCATTGTGCGAAGTGGGCACTGAAGGACAGCATATGGAAACTGGACCACCGGCCAGTGGCATCATTTGAGGGAGGAGAACTGTTTCGTATTCCTGGACTTCCTGCCACTGGTCAAATGAAATCCCCACAGCTTTCAATGACTCCTTTACCCTCAGTGGCTGAGATAAAAAAATTAGGCATTTCACATCTTTTGCATTTGTGTTTTCTGGTTTTACATTACCAAATTCTGTATATACACTTCTGTATGTTTGGGAGAATTATCAGAAAATGAAACCAAACAAACAGATCAGATCACTAAGCATAATACAATTTGAACCACAGTATGATGCACGGGCACAAATACTTTTGCTGAGTTAGTATATGTGGTACAATATGCCACTTCCTGCGTTAAGCCTTGTCATTCTCAGAGCACCACAAAACCAAAAAAAAAAAAATGGAATATAATAAAAATCCAACTGCCTTCAAATGCCCTTTCAAAAGATAATTTATTATTACACATATATATCAAGCATAATTGCTATACTTATACAAACATATCTGTAATTTTAAAATATAATCAAACAATGCACATACCCTTTTAAGGCTGCTTTCATATTGGTTACACGAGTTAAACCTCCTCACCTCTTCCAGCAACCTTCCATTCCCTTCATCTCCCCTGTTGTCTAGTTTGAAGATGTGTTGTGCTGCTTGTGAAAACGCACATAAAATCAACACTAACCGAAAAAAAAACATATGGAAAGAACTGTATGAGGTCATGGTATACCCAAACAAATTTAAGGTCACACTGTCTTCTGCTACCGGAGGACACCAAGTGTGAACAAGCATTTGCAATGCATTAGGTCGCCTCAATTGGTGTTCTAAATGACAATGTCTTTTACCTATGTGTTTCGGTTTGGAGTGTTGTGGATGTATGAACTGTCTAGAGGACTAAGAATGGGGAATTATGACTGGGAACAGAGAAGCAGCTGCAGCATTGTTAGAGGACTTACAATGAGGATTTTCCAAAGTGACTAGAGAGACAGCTGTAGCACTGTCTAGATGACTAAGAATGTGAAATTATCACTTGGAACAGAGGGACAGCTGCAGTACTGCCTAGATGGTTTAGAATGGAAGAGTTACTGACGGGACCAGAGAAGCAGCTACCTGCCTAGAGGACTAAGAATGAGCAAGTACCACTATTACCAGAGAGACAGCTGCAAAACTGCCAAGAGGACATAGAATGGGGGAGTTACTGACATGACCAGAGAAGGAGCTTCTAGTAGCACTTCCTAGAGGACTATGAATGTGGAATTATTACTGTGACCAGAGATCAGCTATCAGCACTTCCTAGAGGACTAAGAATGAGGAATTACTAGTGGGACAGAGAAGCAGCTGCAGCACTGTCTAAAGGCCTTAGAATGAGAAATTACCACTGGGACGAGAGAAGCAGCACTGTCTACAGGACTAAGAATGAGGAATTATCACTGCGACCAGAGAAGCAGCTAGCATCACTATCTAAAAGACATAGAATAAGGCATTACTCACGGGACCATGGAAGCAGCTGCAGCACTGTATAGAGGACTTACAATGAGGAATTACCACTGGGACCAGGAAAGCAGCTGCATCATTTTCCACAGGAGTAAGAATGAGGAATTACCACTGGGACCAGAGAAGCAGCTAGCAATACTGCCTAGAGGATTTAGAATGAGGAATTACCAATGGGACCAGAGAAGCAGCTTGCAGCATTGTCTAGAGGCCTCAGAACGAGGAATTGCCAAAGGGACCAGAGAAGCAGCACTTCCTAGAGGACTAAGAATGAGGTATTACCACTGAGACCAGAGAAGCAGCTGCAGTACTGTCTACAAGACTGAAAATGAGGAATTACCACTTGGGCTAGGGCAGCAGGTAGCAGCACTGTCTAGGGGACTTAGAATGAGGATTTACCACAAGGACCAGCAGCACTGTTTA
Organism: Pleurodeles waltl; assembly: GCF_031143425.1. Classification (NCBI taxonomy): domain Eukaryota; kingdom Metazoa; phylum Chordata; class Amphibia; order Caudata; family Salamandridae; genus Pleurodeles; species Pleurodeles waltl. The sequence goes on along the minus strand of NC_090449.1, from coordinate 715,403,342 downwards.
GAGGTCTTTAGAATGATGAAGTCTGAAAGTCGATGAGTGTGTGTCTCCTGATGCATAACACACAAACAGAGGCAATTATTTCTAAAAACAGAAGTGGAGGGAAAAGTGGCTTGCAAAACATCAATTAAGAATGAGGAGAGGCACAAGAACAAATGAAACCTGAAACCTTTGTGCCTTTCTAAACACAGTGTTTTCACTGGTGTGGTGTGAACACATTGCTATGGTGGACAACCAAAAGAACTCTAAGGCTGCAATGCCCAGATTGGAGGAGGGGCCATCGCAAGCTGTAACAGGAGGAAGCGTGAACGTAGTGTGATGACCAATAAAAATGTTCTCGTAGATAAATCTCCTGGAAGGGAACTAAACTCACAAAGGAGGGACATTTAGAAAAATGCACCAATAAATAGAAAGCATTTAAGACAAGCACAGCAAAGAACGAATGGCAATAGTGGGCATAGTTAAAGCCTATAGACTGAATACAGGAAGTCTTGCAGACAGCGCATGCACACTGTCTAGGTTCGACCTAAAAAGGAGAATAATTTTGTTAAGTATTTGGTTTCCAAAAAAGCAACAATAGGTCAGTATGGCTCACTCCTTATTGTGGAACTGACTTAGCAATATCATTTTTTTTTTAGAGTTATGGAGTGTTGTATGAAAATCAGTGCCCCCAACCCAAAGTAGTCATATTCAGGAAGACTTGAATTATGTGCCAGGGGAGAACGAATTTATGTAGCAGGGTTGGCTGAATTATGTGGCAAGAAAAGGAATATTATGGAGCATAATACAGAACATTTCTTATTAGAATTATTTCATTATTTTGTTATTTTTACACATGGTAATACTGTGTGGGGAAAGATTGCATCTCAGTACCAGTTTACACACATCTAAATACAGAAATAAGCAACTGAAGGATGACCACTTTATCATTGTAAAGGGCCTTCCCCAGCTTGAGAACACATGCTGCCACGTTCTGACTAACTGTTGATCCGTTTGAGCTAGAAACTGTTTTTTTTGTTTTGTTAAAATATGCAGATTAGTCAGCCGATAATGGATTATGTGGCAAATGGTGCAAATTCATATTTTCTGCGAAAAAAAGCCACAAAATCACAAATTTTCACATAGTCCTGGGGATAGCCAGACCTTGTGGGTCGCTACTGGCTGTGTAGAACATCAGCAGATCTACCAACAGTGATCAGGCTTTTACTCACAGTTCTAGTTGCATTCCACTATACAAAAACTCTATATGATATAGAATTATTTAAATTCTAAAATGGAAGTTCTGTAGAATACGCTCGACGGAAACATCTTCACCACAAGTTTAAAAGGAATGCAGTTTAGGGAAATGCTCAGCCCTTAATTCAGTGCGAATAAACTGAAAATAACACCTCAAAACAGATCCATACTGAATAGTATACTGTCAAGTGTTCCTTTGAACAGAACAGGTTTAAACGGCTGTCTAAAGAGTATGCTCCGCTCCCATAGTGTCTAAGGTCAGTTTATTACACCTTCGTATGTGATGTGCCCTTTCACTCACAGAAACGGCTTTCTTGGAAAACAGCAAGATATTATTAGAAAAGTATGCACCTCTTGTGGAAAATAATTAAGCAAGAGGTTTCTATTTATTGATTGCTTCTTTCAATTATACCATTATAAGACAATCCAAGGTGCCCAACCTCCATGAAATGTGATTTATTAAACTGTAAAAGCACTGAGGAAGATAAAATCCGAGTTAGAAAGTTTACAGCTTTGCTAACACTTGAGAATGTGATTTGAAATTAATTAAAATAGTGTAAAACATTATGTACATTTTGGTGATCACTTCCACTTTAGCAGCTTGCCTGGGCTTTGTGCATAATTTAATCTACACACGTTGAAGGATTAAGGTACATTCTATTCTTGGCCAACTTAAAAAGTTTAAACAATGTTTACAAAAGTACTTCTAATACAGTACATTTTTATCAGGTGAATTTCCTTTCTTCTTTGTAAGAGGAGGTTCAGGACACACGCTACAGGCACAAGCAAGAAGTAAAGAAAAATCAATTGCCTCAGATATAGTTGTTCCTTATCAGCTGGGTGTAGGCGGCTACTAAAGATAACCAACTGAATTAAGCTACAGCAAAGGCAATTAACCCATTTCATCAACAACATATTTTGAAAAATGCCCTGGCTTCTAGTTGAACCCAAGTGTAAGGGAGGTGTGGACAGGTGCTGTAATGGAATTCATTGGCTTGCAGTAGCGTTGTGCTGTGACCAATAGCCACTAGCAGATGAACCAAACTCAAAGGATTGTACATACTGTTTCCCAAGGCTGATTTCAGGTGTGTATTCAATAATATGGACTGGGCCCACATTAAGATTTATACCGACACTTTAAATCCATGGGAAACATTTAGTTTGAAGATTATGATTGTCAATGTATTTGTTTCTAGCCGTTTCCACCACCTATATGGAAAGAATGCATCATACATTAATCTATGTCCCGAGTCTCGCCACAATCTGGAATTCGTTTTTAGGTCTAGCTTGACAGCACAGCTATCTTCTCGACCTATGGTTACACATTTTTTAACAGATGGCTTTGATGAAGTAGTTCTCACTCACCTTATTCAATTAGATGTTTGGTGTATCAATCTACCCTCTAGGACCTGCGTTATTTGGACTGCATGAGATCTATTTTACAACTCAAAAGTACACTCAATTGTCACTTGTCACGTATAATTCTTTGTCTCCTCTGGACTTTTTTTACAAAAGTATTTTTGTGCAATTTTTCCCAGATTTTGCAAATCTGGTATTTCTGACTTTAATGTGCTATGCAGCATCTGTGTATGCAACACATGCAAAAAGCATTTGTACATAGCTATGTTTGCATGTGTCAGTATATTAGAAACCAGACATATGGCGCTTGCTCTTATTTTGTGTATCATCCTAAAATATATGAAACACCTTTCCAAATCTTTCTTAACTCATTTTCACGTATTTTCTAATAGCACGTGATGTCTTATTGAGTATAGACATTTCTACTTCTTTTAAATATGATAAAGTGAGTTTCACTGACTAAAATATCACACACAATATTGAAGACTGATTTATTTAATTCCTTAAGAATGTATGTTAACATTATAAAGAAAAATCATGATAACATTTATTAGAGAGAAACAAAAGTGCTTCTGAATAAATATGACACTAACGTAGTATGTGAACACACGGCCTAAACTACACACAAACTGACACAAAGGTGTCAGAGAACTGCACAACACCACAATGGAAAGTTACAAGAAAGATCAAAAGAAGGTAGGATCTAGTTTGAAGACATTAACAACCTAACTCTCAAGTTAACCTACTAGGAGTTAATTAAGTAAGTGGTTCCTGAATATTCGGGGGGGGGGGGGGGTAGAAGGGGAAATCTTCCTTCAAGAAAACTTTCCTGATTAAGAAGTTAACTAATTCCTCTATGGGCATGCACCTCGTACCACAGAGGTATTTGTTAAGCATAGAGTTCTTAATTACGAAGTGTTTTAAGTTTTCTTGAAAGTAATGATGAAGTAGTGATGTTTGTCAAAATGTTTTCGTGCAACATGATGGTGCAGTTGTCAACATTCTACATTAAACTTCATCCGGCAAATCAAATTTAGGAATGCATCGTAAATGAATGCAATCTTGTATTTTTCAAGCAAGTAAATGATTGAAATACATTATAGCAAAAACAAGCCTGAAAGAACTTAGCCTGTCACCTGAAGAAAGTGCTCAGAGAACAAACATTCGAGGCAGGCATACAGACAAATCCGCCCCAGGCCACAACAATTCATGGCAGATCTGTTGTAGGTTACTTCGGATTACAGCAGTGTGCAGTTGGTCTGCCATTTTACTGCTAATTAGCACCATAAACTGAGGGTGTAAATATTTTAGAAACATGTTTGCAATTAAAATTAAGCCAAAGAAACATGTACCATAAAAAAAAACAAGAACAGATTTTAGGTTTAATGTCCAATAGAAAGAAAGTTCTTATAGACACATTGGGAAACAAATGCCAGGAAGTAACTTTTAATGGAGGAAGGAAGCAGAATGTGAGATCGGAAGCAGTAGATGAGTTAAGTAAATTGTATAAAGTGTCTCCAAATGCAGTGTACAAATTGGAAGATGGTACAGTGTTTCCAATTATTTTATTTGTAACTGTAAATCAGAAACTTCTATTTGTATGGCTAAGCAAAGATTTCAGTAGTCTCAACCTTTTTAAAAGGTTAAAGAGTTTCTGACCAGTCTGATCAGGTTGGTGGAAAGGTGCCGTCAGTAAATGGGAAGCAATGTGTCTTTGTTAGTTTAATGTTAGCACTGGCAATTTGAGGATTTGAAGGGTGTGGCCAGAAGGGTATACTAAGGCTGTGGTTTTATCTTCTCATTTGCTAGCCACACTGTATCCAGTGCTTAATTTGAGCTAGTGGTTTAGGGTGCTCAGCACTTAATTGCCAACACCGGAGTTTGTAATTTAAAGATGAGAACAACAGTTATTTACTAATTCAATACACATTGTGAATAACTAATATCTGCCCCAAGCCATTCTTATAGCTTTGGGGGCCCTCAAACAGTATGAATGATCACACTTTCTGACAGTGTGGTGGTTTGGAATTGTGTATGTCTGGCCATTTGCAGCGCTGACAGGGACAATATGTAGTGCAAGCTGCTGTGGCCTCCTGACGAGGGCCCTGGTACAAATTTTTAATTTTTATTTTTTTACATAAATTAAGCACTGACCGTATCGCTAACAGAGATATTTGTATGTTAGAAGCTAGTGGAAGCAGAGGCTGTATAGATGAGGTTTCCAAACAAACTTTAATTTACTCTACATACAGAGTTTTGAATATGGGGTTGAAAGCACCTGTGAAGCAAAGTGTAATTAACACTACATTAGCCGCCTATTGACTAACTTATTTACTGAGTGACAACTGTGCCCAATATAAGATGCATTCTCTGTGGACCGCACTCTCAGCTCTGTCTTCAGTAGAAAAACTGGTCATGGCAATTCCCTCACCAGCAAGGGCTCCTCAAATGCAACAGCAATATCTAAAAATGTTTAGGACGTATTTACCCAGAATAGTGAATACCATCCTAGAGCCTAAAAGGAGGGTTGCCGGTGGGGCATTTCTACGTAGAGTGCCTATAACTGGATGATTTATTTCTATGATACAAGCCTTCAACTCTCCCATGATCAAACAACCATTGATCAATAGGACGTCAATCAGTCCCAAATGGAGAGATGGCCAAACCTCACTAACTACTGGCGAATGAGCTCCATGACAAAAAAGTATTAAGTGAGCCTCAGCCTTGGCATCACTGCAGAGGCAATAGTGTATGTAGATGCTGTGAATAGCAGGCAAGGTCCAATACCTCATAATACAAACAGAAAAAATCTCTTCCTCTTGCGTCTTATAGTAAAGGGACCTGTGCACAAAGAGATTACCCAAGTTTCTTTCTATTTTCCAGTACAATGGCTTTATTATAAACTCATTCGCTGTAGAGCACGTTTAACTACAAAATGTTATTTCAATTTGGCCCCAAAACACCCCACCAAAACATGATTCAAGGTAAGCATTCAGTCCTTTATCCAGGATTGAGAGGTATGAGTGATTGCTATAGAGATAACAGGAAATATGTTTTTATAATTTTCTTTTGGAAAACGTTAACTACTAATTAGGAAATCAGGACAAATGGATGATAAACAGCTCATTGCAGTATCAATCCACTAAACGTTCTTTATGTTACTGGTCGTAAATTCCTCAATACGGAAGATATATAACACTTATATTTGTTACCATGTGATATCTCCCTTACATTTAAGAGCACAGTACTGAGGCAGGGTGAATAAATTATTAGTCAATCTGCCCATCACACATTCATCGTATCACTCATGCCCACCTTCAGGTGGATTGATTGTAGATTCCCATCTTCCTTTGTGGTTAGCTTCCTAAGCTGGTGTCTTTGCCCCTTTATTAACAAACTCGCCTAATTAAAGGAAACACAACCCAGTGTATTCCCACAATTATTGGTCCATGCAAATTCGCAATCAACTATGATGTGGAACCCTGAAACAGGCAATATCTTCCTCATGACCGAATGAGCCAAAGCACTTCCAGAACTTGTGTGAACAGTAAGTTATACCATTAAACCATACCATAAACCAGATCATAGGTTACAGCTGTAAATATGTCTTGGTTACTGTATGGTACAAATAACTGCAACGTCCTTATGTCCCATCTGATGTTGAACTCATGGCTTCAAGGAACACAAATGGGCTATGTGCATCGTTTAGTTGTCATTAATAAAAATGGCAGTCGTAACGAAAATTCCAGCCACTCAGTCACATCAGGGAGCATCTGTTTCCTTCAGGCAAATGTGACTAGAGGGTGCAGCCAAGGTAAATAGAAGTGGCTGGATTTAAAAGAGGTCTTGCAAATTTATGCAGTTTTAAACATACATTAAGCATTATAACACCAGAAATATGGTTAAAACACTTTTGCTGATCCTATCGTCAACAGTATTTGTGAGCTGCTGCCTTTTTGTATGAGGTGATTAGGGGCAAATCTTCGAAAACTACATTTGCCCCCTGGAAGTGGTCAAATGGTTCATTCCATGTGGGGATCCTACAGACCACTTCACCCTCCCCTCCACCGGGGGAAGTTGTTTCCTTGAGTGCTACTAATGACAACTGGCACCCCCTTTAGTCCCAGGCATGTTTTATTTTTCTTTGCCTACCTCCCTAACTACTGTTCTCTCTTCAATATGCTTCTCTTAACCCTAAAGTGCAACCCTTGAACAACGGAAAAAACAACATTACATTACATAGCATAACCCTTTCTCCCATTCTCACACACTCTAAGAAGTTTCTCTCTCCAGTGGCGTAATGAAACTTAAGAGGGCCCCCTGCAAAGTACATAGGGGGCCCACTCTGAAGTCACTCTGGAGCTCTCAGATCAGTGGACTGTGCTGAGGGGGCGCCCCTGGAGCACCCCCCCAGCACCACGGGTGCCGCAAGAGGCCTTTGTTTCCCCACTGTGTCTCTCATGTTTACCCCTCCATATCCACAGTGCTTGATTGACCTTGGTCACCATGATTATCTTAGAATCAACCAACATGTTAAGATATAAACCCAAATGCAGAGTTTTTTAAAAAAAAATTTAACTATGCGATGAAATCCTTTTCTTCTAATGAACTATTTTATGCACGGATTCTGTCTACCTTAGCTATTGTTAGGGCCATCAGAACTAAACACTTTTGTGACTGCTGCATTTTCACACAATTATACCTTTGTCGTGGCTTTCCACAATTCCTGCATATGCTGCAATGTTTGCTGATTTCAGGAAAAACATTTGTAGCTCAAATAAGTGCAAAGTTACTGAAAGCTTCACAAGGAGTAAATCAGTGCTCTATGTCACAAAAATGTATTGTTTTAATAGTCACACACATTTGTTAGTTCCAAAAAGGTCGATCCTTTTAGAAGGTTTGTTTGAACAGACTTTAATATGAAATAAAACATGATATACAGGCACACAAGTATGTTGATTATATAATTGAAAAAGGTGGCATAACACAAAGAATTTCCTACCAGCTACATAACTCCCAAAGACTGATTAGGCATATGCAACACATCAACACCAAAGAGATATGAAAATCATCTGGCATATGAAACCATATGCACACATCTTTCAAAATAAACTTCAATCACTCGCTGTGTAAACTGTAACAAATGACTACTTCATGCTGTTTAGAAACACAATTGTATTTTGTAGGTCTGAGTTTAGCCAAGAAGACCTTTTGATTTTAGTAAAATGATATGCCTAATGTATTTAGTTACACAGGCGTTCGTTCACCCCTCACCATCCACTGGGCTGTTATTGTGCCATTCGCATTGTGTTGCTGTTCAATACAACCTGCAACATAGGCCAATGGGTAAGCCAACTTCACCCATTGCCTGGCTTCACTTTGAGTGATGGCATTGTGTCCTTTCACAGGAAGCACATACAGGCCCAAAGTAGTTCTCCTAAGTCCCAAGCACTATTATGGTAATGGATGCTTCTGAGACAAAGAATGTTTTTCGCCAATGCGTTTTTTTCATTGGTGTGAGTTCAGCAGCTTTCCCGACAATCAGGTGATGCAAAAAGCATGATAAAACAAAACAAGCATTATTAAAGCCAAAAGGCTGGAGGCCAATTTCAGACCTACTGGCTTTGCAGATGTTTGTTTCTTATACCAGTGAATCTGAGAAGTTTAGCCACACTAATACACTGCACAAAAAGTGAGAAAGGTGTGATTCATAGTTTTACTCTACCACCAAAAGCAGGATCTCTTGTGTATTCTGATTAAATGCTGTGTGTTGAGTTTTATTAAATACTTGACTTATGCTAGTATGTTGAAATGTCTACACTATACTTCTATGAGGAAGCTCTCTGTTAAGTGATGTGATGAGGGCTACATCAATATGCTCATCAGGCATGAGTTCTGTGAGCCCACGCAGGAGATCAATAATAAGAAATTCAATGCACATCAATGAAGACGTCCTTCTGTGAAGATTGACAATAAAAAACAGGTCTGAGAAACTGATATGCATATGATACAGCCCCCTCCCCCAGCTATCAGTGTGTATATTGGCAACGAACACTGGGTCTTAAAAAGTGCTATGCATAAAAAGGGCAATAAACACCAAGTAGTTGCCTACTGCAAGGTGATTATGTCTGCATGGAGAGGGAAGGCATAACTTCATTGAGCAAGCATTGGCAATGCCAACGGGTCTGCCTTTAAATGAATGTAATTGTGAAGCATTACAAGAAAACAGCTCGGTAATAAATATGTATGTGCGTGGAAGCAAAGAAGTGTAGAATAATAATGGTGGAGGTTAAAAGGCCGGGTGACAGTTGCACTGTCAAGTCAGACCTAAAAATCCATGTAGGTTAATGACTGACCTACTAACATCTGTGGTGCTGATCGAGAAAAATAACAAAATTATGGAGTTATTTAGGACACCTTTACAGCGTGACAATGTCATATGTGTGTCCCCTGAAAGTTCAAACTCGGGCAGCTGGATGAAGAAACAAAATTATTGAAGCTGCAGGCAGACTAAGCATTTTTTGTGGAAATACACAACTTCTGCCCAATCAAAAAATGTACTCCTGATTTTAACATGTGGGTGGAGCCAAAATCCCTCTCTAGTAATGCTCACATCTTTGTCTGGCGTCAGCTGTGCTTTCAAGCCAGACCATAAAAAACACAAACTAACAGAACATCAGTGCCAACACCCTTGGGTCTTGCACACCTACATGACTCTAATAAAAGATTTTGTGGGCAAACAACATCAATTGCAGAAACTCAGATGGTGGTTCAGATATTGTGGCAGACAACATGTCTCTTCTGGTTCTGTTTTCTCCTCTGGCCAATCCTATATTTTATTCACCCATAGTGATGCAAAGACCTCTGGTGCTCTTTTGTCGGTGTGGTGCATCAATGATCCAATAAAAAGAAAGTTTTTAGAGAAATTAATAGAAGTAACTTTTAAACAAATGGACTGTGCTTGGATTGGCTATGCTTGAATCCATTCTTTGTTATTTGCTTTTAAGTAAACTGAAATTATGAAAGCAATTCGATCAATGAATCACAATGAATGATGCAAGGAAATCGTGTCAAGTACAGTATGGCCCTGGAATAAGGAAAGCGGAAGAAACTAAAGTAGATGGAACCATGCCTGGTAACAACTGGAAATCATCTCAAGTAATGAATGGGAATATAAATAGCAAAATGAAATTGGCAGCAGCCAGGTTTACCTAGTTTCCTATAATGCTCCCCTAGAGAATCATAGCATATTGTTGACTTTTAAGATGTTTGAACAGCTGTGAAATTCATTGTGTGTGTATTTTACAGTAAACCTTTGGTTTTCCAACATCATGCAAAGAAACAAACTTACCTACAGACCTGGTGAATTCATTCAGAATATGCAGTACTTCAATATGTACATGGGATACACATTTGGTCTGGATTATAAAAATGCAGAATGAAACAAGCATTGAAATGCAATAGGTCTCACATTTACTTGAGTTAGAGCTATTGGCATTGTAAATTCATAACTGGACTTTTCTTGACACATAAATTGGTCATCGCTGCCTCATAATTTAGTCTTTTCGTGCCTTATAATTCCAGTGTCCCTGCATTTAACGCAAGCACTTTCATTTACCTTCTTCCACTGCAGCAAAAAATTTAAATGTTGCCATTTAGCAACCTAAGTTAAATCTGCAATGTTAATTCTTATAGAAAACCACTTTCACCACCCCACCATCAGAGCTGCTGGATGGCTAGCACGATTCCCTAAAACAAGCCACAAGACAGCCACAGAGGAGAAATAAGCTAGATGGGTCACCCAAACATATCAAGAGAGTTCAAACAGTCAGTGTCATAATAGTAATAAGGAGATATTATTAAAACATACAATTATCATATAAACCTTTATCAGAAATAAACTGTAACAAACCATAACAAAAACACCATAACAAAAACATTAGTAAGAGACATGGTCTTGTAACCATATTGTTAGCCCCTAGATGGGATAGTCGAATGAAAAAAGTGGAGAAAGTAATGCAGTGTAACCATATACTTAGCCCCTAGAGAGAATGTTTAGGGATAGTAGGCCTACTGCAAGTATATAACAAACAAGGCCTTTAAAAAAACTTCTTCCAGCTGTAAAACAAAAGTTGTAGCCATGAGAAAACTTAAAAGACACTGAATGGTGAAAGGGGTGATAATTTTGGGGTCCCCACTAACCTTGTGTGGGAACCCAGAGATGATGTAGACAGAAAGAGCATTGTGAAGTGGTCCCATTGTCCTAGGACCACCACGGGCTGAGTTATGAGCAAAAATGTTTTGCAAAAGTAATGCCATGCAAAGCATTATGGGACAAATTACTGTGCCACGAATATTTTAATATGTTGATATGAGGGTATAACCACACAAAAATAAAATAGCAATAAATAATGCAGTGTAACCATATATTTAGCTGCTAGAGGGCTTGCTGCATTTTACATTTTCAGGGGTAGGGGGAATATAACAATGATATTACAAGTAAGGTCCTTAAAACACAAGCTACTCTCAGCTGTAAAACAAAAGTTCCAGCATGAGAGAGCTTCAACAGACATTGAATCGTGAGAGGGGTTACTATTTTGGGGTCCCCACTAACCTAGTGTGCCTTCCAAACGATGATATAGACAGAGTACGTCATGGTGAATGTTTTAGCGGTGATCCCATTGTCCTAGGACCACCACAGGCTGAATTATGAGCAAAAATGGTTTGTAAAAGTAATGCCCTGTAAAGCATTATGGGGCAAATTTCCCGAGTGGGGTGAATATTGTAGTATCGGCTCTCTAGCTGTGCCGAGAGAGCCGCTTTCACTTTGAGAATTTCTGTTTTACGTAAAGCATTTATCAATTTCAAGTGTTTTAAGGGGAGAGCCACAAGAAATGACTCTGATTAGGTAACTGTGAACAATGTGAGCAGCGCACCAATACCACCGATCGAGTTCACGTTGTAGTGCCTATTTGCACTGTGAGCGCTATAGCCACCATGCAACACGAAGGGGAGAGACAAAAGAAAAAAAAAATTCACCCACACTGAAGTATATCGCCAATCGTGCAATAATCCATGTAACAGGGGCATTCTGTAAGGTGTGACAAAACAGCCTCAAGGTGGGACAAACGTAAAGCATTCACCAATGACATCCAGTGATTTTTGAAAGGCAAGCTCAGGAACTAATAAAAGTGATGGGTGTGAGATGGACGTGGTTAAAAGCCCACAATCTTTACAACAGATCAAAGCGCTTCCTCACTTGGGAAAAAAGTAAATATTAATTCAGTAAAATCACAATGATTTGCTTAGATAGGTCAGTCCGAAAATAACAGTATGCAAAGTTCGAAAGCAAATTCTCTACCACAGAATTACACCTATTGGAGTATGCCTGTTAAGTAACCAGAAATAAAAAATGCTAGATGAAAACGGCATCAACGAGAATTAAAACATCTGAATGCACAGACACATACAAATATCAAGGAAGCTAGAAATAGAAAAGTAAGCTTATGAAATTAACTTTCTTGGCTATGGAATTATCTTAATGAACTGTGCCTTAAACTAGACTTTTGTTGGCCTATACTGTTTAAAGAAGCCGACATTGGAAATATTTCAGCAATCACAACAAAGTCTGGATTTAATTTTTGTAACCATTACCGTAGTTTCTTCCACTTTATTTTCAAGAGGAATTTCAAAATGTGATCTCAAGTCTGTCACTTTCCTATACATAGCACATGAGAAACTTCTTCAATGATGTAGTTTCCCTCCATCAGCATGCAGCATTAACTTAAAGCCTTCAGTGACAAAGCAAAGTAAAAACATACTTCAAGTAAGGAAAAAAATTCTAGTTTCCTGCATCAGACTTCAGTTCCATAGTTCACGACCCTACCTTCTACAGACATGGCTATGATATCTTTCTTCTAATAGGAATTCCTGACTGCTTTCTCTCTTGACATTCACTCCTCACTGACAGCTAGCCTTTGCTCCTCAGCCTGCCTTCTGCTGTCCTCAGGATCTTGAATATCTTTTAGACCTCAGAAATGCACAGGGGTTCCTAATGAAGAGTTGCATTTTTTTCAAAATCCTGTCTATCATGTTCAAGGACACCACACTGCAAAACGTGTCTACTGACCATATAAGGGTGACCTCTGAACATGCATCTTAGACCGGGGAATGGCTCCCTTGCATTGTTCTAGAAAACTGAATCCTGCGGCCAAACATTTTCCACTGTTGAATCAAGGTAGTGGAATCCTTTCCCTTCAAAAATGTACCTGGGGCCAGAAATCTCCCTTAGAACTATGCTGTGACAAGTCTTAGCAGGCACTATAGTCTTTCTGCTTTCCTCGGGTTTACAATTTTAACTGCTCTTATCTATCCACAACTGTGCATGCATTCCCCCCTTTCATTTTCTGCTTACTGTAAAGTACTCTGTTTCACAATTATATTTCTGTGTAAAATATAGGCTGCACTGTTTTGTTGGTATTAGGAAAGCAACAAATGCTGCTACGAGGCGAGCAGAAGTGTTTTAAATTACCCTGGCAGCACCTTTGAAAAATATGGGTCGAGCACAAGACGTACACTTTAAAGAAGTGTTAAGAGGCAGTAACTTAAGACATGGGCAAAGTAGGCAATTGTCCACGGTCCCTACCTTCCAAGGGCCCCCTGGGAAAGTGAACTTTCGCTGTAGCTCACTTCTGTGTATTTTTTATTTTAAATTTTTTTTAAAAGCATATTTTATTGCTCTTTATAAAAATAAATTTTGCCTAAGACATCGATATGTATATTTACAGGCCCGGATGAATAACATACATATATACAAACAATAATCAGAGGCTACTGATACAGTAGGAAGCCATATACACCAGCTGGGCTGCAAATATCAAGGGGGCCGGAGGGACGATGGGGAAACAGGGAAAAATAATATACTACAGTTTTATCGCCGCCGCACACCGTCTCCTGCTGCCTCGCTTGTTGCTCCACTTCTGGTGTCCCAGCATTCCTTGGGACACCAGAACAGGCTTCTCAGCAATCCTGGTGCTGCTTTTATGAGACATCCGGCCAAACACACATGCGCACGTAGGTGCACTCTCCCCTCCTCCCACCACCTGAGGCCCAGCCCCACCCATCCCTGTACTGCTGGATGAGAAGATGAAAGATAAAATATTAAAATATTGTTTTATTTTTCATCTCCTGGCTCTTGGCCAGGAAGGTGACGCACCTCCGCCATTGCGGAGTAGCCACCCATACAGTACGTGCAATCATGATATTATTATAAATGAGTGAAGAAAGCAAACAGAAACAGCAACATAACCACCCCCACCTCACCCCCAATTTGTCTGCCCTGCCAGTTCCACATCCACCAATTAGTCAATCTGATGTAATAAGAGTGTGGGTCATCCCTCCACACAAGATGTTACATGATTTAAAGTGCCATGCGATGATGGGTGAAAGAGGGAATGTCAAGGGTGGGGATCTGCCAGTGTCGGTCTGAAAAATGCATCCCATGATCAGTCTGTGCGCCTTCTCCTTGAGGTTTGAATTGTTCCAACATGGCTTCCCACGCCAGAGCTATAGTCTGTTTATGCAGCCCATGATATTCCGCCCTCTGCAATGCCGAACTCTTAGCAGAACCCCAGTGCCAAACCTCCTCATGTCAGCTCGCCACTAGGGATGCAACGGAAGACTTCCTCTGGTGTGTTATCTAGCGAGGAGAAGTGCTAAGTCCACAAGTGTGACTCAGTCTTTGAGACCTTGAGTCTAGGGTATAGTCCCAAGAGACAATGTTCCACCATGTCCCAGAGTGCACCCTCTGTAAGGGACCTAAGTTATTTCCAAACCTCCACTCGATGGGGTACGACCACATCATATGGAGTAATCCCGCGTCTTTGGTCCAGCATCTTGCACAAGAGGATGAAGCCATAGGGAAGATCCTGTGCAATTTAAAGGGTGGCAATTATGCCCTATGTAACAGTGAGAACTGGATGAATTTGAAACTTATGTTGCAGGTTATCATGCTGGGGTATTCTAAAAAGAAACTCCATCCCTTGTCATGGAGTGCGCGACCAAGGTCTTTTTCCCATTGGGCCCTCAGCGGGCCTAGTGAAATGTGTAAATGGAAGACCAAGTCTTTTTTAAAGCCACTTAACTAAATGTCTGCCAGTGCCCATCTCATGTACTGCCTGTAAAAGTGCATGTGCAAGTTCTGAACCTGTTGGTGACCAGTTCATTTGAATATATCATAAGATACTGGCATGTTTAAGAATGAGGACACCTGGAACTTGTGTAATTGCATAAAGTCTTGGTGGGGCAACAACAGTAGTGATCCCTATTGCTTCCCATGGTGCTAATCTGGTGGGCGTGAGAGTGTCCAATGAGGTATGCAGACCTCAATGAAGGGTGTATTGTGCATACAACCCCGTGTCATGCGTGCTTTCTTTCAGTATTGTATAGCATTATGTAGGAGTAGAGGAAGTTTGGGGGAGGCACAACCCCTGGTAATAACAGTTTATGTAGGCCACCGGAGCACAGCATGGGATGTGAACAGAATTTACTGTAAATGTAACCCCCCCCCCAACCATTTGGACGCAATTATGCAAGTATGGCACTCACAGTCCGCCACGCTCTGTTGACAGTTGCAGTTTATGGAGGCTAATATGTCACCAACCGGTGCCCCATTTAAGGTCAAGTAGGAGGGAGTCCAACGTCTGAAAAACAGACCGAAGGATAATTATCTGTAAATTTATGAAATAATATAGTTTGGGTAGCATTACCATTTTAGAAAGGGCTAAACAGCCTGTTACGTAGATGGTTAGAGTGACCCAGAACTTCATCTGTGCACGGAGTGCCGAAATGGAATTAGTAAATTCCCATCTCTTAGACCAGTGGTCTCCAAACTTTTTAATGCCGCGCCCCCCCAGTTGAAAAATAAAAATCATTGGGTCCCCCCTCCGAATTTTTCACAATTATTTTATAAAGATGGCAATGTTTAAATATGTCTAGAGCTATTTAAACATTGCAGTCAAGTACTGTTACCTTTTTAAAAATGTAATAACATGCTTCTGCTTAAAATAAAGGCCTGTTATCTGTATAATGCTTCTTTTGGCCAGAATCTGGTGCCCCCCCCGGATCACTTGAGGCCCCCCAAGTGGGGCCCGCCCCCCAGTTTGAAGACCTCTGTCATAGACCCTTCCCAGCCCTGTCACCTTCAGAGTGAATACTCTGCATGTATGATTTAAGGTCTATAAGTGTCAACTCTCAAGTCAATAACTCTGCATGATGTATCATAGTGTCCTGTAGGTCACCCAAGCATGTGGGGTCGTGTGCGGACTCTTGTTCAAGGAGTTCTAGCTCTGTTTCTGTGTGTGGCATTTTGCATCTTAATCTTTAATGTTTAATTCAATTTCACCTCAGGACCTGAATTAGCAAAAAATGAGTAATTAAATTCAAAGTTATTCC